>NC_139513.1:27090658-29650658 GCF_947247035.1 Vipera ursinii | reverse complement strand
GAATTGTGACCAGTGGTGGGATTCAAATACTTGAACAACCAGTTCTCTTACCAGATAGAACAGACTTTCAGAAGTGGTATCCATACACTTCTGGTGGGCTGTTATAGGCCTAGACTGGACTTCTGGAAGCAGTGTGCATTCAGCAGGTTCTCTGAACTTAGCTACCGGTTTTGCCAAACCAGTGTGAACCAGCTGAATCCCACCACCGATTGTGACCTTGTAAATTGTCTGCTTCTTTCTTTCCCTCATCCATCAACAGACTCCACAGACTATATTTACATTATTTAATTTCTTTCCCTGTTTCTGGTAATGGTTTCAGCCCAGCCCCTTCAAATCTATGATCACGGTAATCTGTATTTCACATGACTCATCATACATTCATCTCGTGGAATTAAAAATATTAATTGTAGATGATCGCTAGCGTATATTTTTGAAAATAAAGATTTGTGGTAAAAATATTGCAGTTGAAAATCTGGGTTTTATGATGCTGGAAAAAGGAATTTTATATACATATAGGTCTAAATACTTTTTTTCCATATTTTTGCTGTAATTTGTGTCACAGATGCCAAGTTAACCAGTGTCCTCCTTTCTCCCTATTTGTCTTCCTTGGCTTTTCAAATATACGGTAACCCTAGATAAAGTAGTGAGGCTTCTGTCAGGATAGGGCAGGGGTCTTCAAACTTGGCCCTTTTATGACTTGTGGACTTCAATTCCCAGAATTTCTAGCCAGGCATGCTAGCTGAGGAATTCTGGGAGTTGAAATCCATAAGTCATAAAAAGGCCAAGTTTGAAGAGCCCTGGGATAGGGCTAACATATCTGTGTTGAACAAAAATCTACCTAGGTAGTACAAAGATGTCTATCTTTCCTGCCATTTCATGGTCATCTGGATTTTGAACCGAGCCAGGGAAGCCCTGATTATGGATCCCAACGACTTATCTAAGAGTTGCTAGTATATGAGTCAAGGTGCTGGACTGGAACCCAGGAGACCATGAGTTCCAACTTTGCTTTGGGCACAAAGCCTAAGGAGACCTTGGGTCAGTCCATCTCTCTCAGCTCTAAGAAAAAGAAGACAAAGACAAACCAATTCTGAAAAACCTTGCCAGAAAATGTCAGGGCTATTTCCAGGTAGCTGCCAAGAGTCAAGAATGACTCAAACCTCAATTAATGTTTTAAAATGGCCTACCTACACTTGCCATTTATGCTGTTCTTATATGCACTCATGCAAGCTTTAAGAAAATGGATTGACTGAGACCCTTTGGAAACAGCTGTGGGGCAATAATGGGTCCAAGTTGTAGTTCCCATAGATTTCGTGCAAATATCAAGAGAAAAAAAATCTTAATGGTATCATAAAAGAGCTCTCATTCCAAAGCACAGGACTCAGAGTAATGCATTTAACCTCCTTGCTTAGCAATGTTGATTCTGTGTGGTCGTAAGTGGAGGACTACCTATATTTCAGAACAAATCCACATGAATTAAAATCAGTGCAATTCATACAGACATTTTCCTTACAACCAATCAAGAAAAAAACAACCCACTACCCCAATTCTAAACTTCTTCATTCCTCTTATACATATTTCATCAGATGCATTTCCTAATGGTGGCTCTCCCAATTCTATAACCTTCAAAGCCTCTGAATGGACCATTAGTATCTTTCTGGTCTTGAAGGGAAACCAAGCTGATGGGTGGGTACTTATAACTGAAAGCTTAGCTGGCACAGCGCCAATCTGCAATTGCCTTGATTGAATAATTTACATATCATTCACATGTGAGGGTTACCAGCAGGAATTCGTAGCAGAAGTTGAACTTCCAGATAGTTATGCATAGTAAATAAAAATCTACAATTTGTCTTAATTCCCAATAGAAGGAAGTTAAAAAAATGTGGAGAACTCTTTAAAACTCCCGTATCATTCTCTGAGTATCTTTCCTAGGTGTTTTGCTAGGGTTTTGTCATTTTCCCTGCAGCAGAAACTCACGGTTTTTAATCGCTTTCTATTAGACAGAGATAAGATAAAGGCTCAATATAACCTCAGTCTTTCATTGATTAGATTCATACAGTCCCCTCCCCCAACCAGTTTAAAGTTACCTGCTCTGGCCCTGCACACTGTATGAATCTAATCAGTGCAAGACTGAGGTTATACTCAGCAAAGCACCTTGGAAAGATACTCAGAGAATGATACGGGAGTTTGAGTTTGTCAGCTGGAAAGCTGACAGCACAGGTTCGAGACCAAGCGTGGTGCAATAGGGTGAGCTCCTGTTACTTGCCCCAGGTCCTGCCCACCTAGCAGTTCAAAACATGTAAATGCAAGTAGTTGAATGAATGAACCTTTATTGTCAAAGTACAACCATGTATACAGATTGGCTGAGCCTCCCTTCATGCCCCCCCACCACAACTCACAGTGACAACAAACCCACCATCTTGTTACACCATGTGAGCTAATTGCACAACACACCGGCCTCGCAAGTCAATCATACATAAAATTATACAATTATTTCCCGTTCAAGAACCTGACAGCCCATGGATAAAAGCTGTTCTGCAGCCTGTTGGGACAGCTGGCTATACTCCTGTATCTCCTACCCGATGGTTAAGTAGATACCACTTCGGTGGGAAGGTAACTGTGTGCTATGCGCCTCAGTGTATACTCATGACCATGGAAGCATCTCCAGGTGACGCTGGTTCCCTCAGCTAAGAAATAGAAATCATCCCTGCCCCCTAGAGCAGGATACGACTGGACAGAGAAAACTTTTACCTTTATCTTTTTTAAAGTGAGAAAGCGGTTTTCCTTAAGCTCAATTGCATCTGCTTTAAATCTTAATTTAAATAAAATATGCCCAACTAAATTTCAGATATCAATAGAAGATGAGGAGAGCTGGACTACCTAGAGGGGCGAATGTGGCACCATAGTGTGGTACTTCTTTGCTGAAGCAAATAAAATGTTTTAAGGCCTAGCATAATGAAGTGTTGCTGAAGCAAATAAAATGTTTTAAGGCCTAGCATAATGGTGTGAGGTTGGCTGTGTTTGTCAATGACCTCAATAATAGTGTTTGAGCATGAGTGATGAAGTGGCAGCCATAGACCAGGCTGGGTGTGCAAAAGGACTAGAATGTTCTTTTTTTTCCCTGCAATCTCATGGATAGCACTTTCACAAGTATGTTAGTTCATGTTTTCATACGAAGGACGGGAAATAGCACTCAAATGGTGTGAAGTTGGAAATTCCAGGAAATTTTTTTTCCATAAGAGGAATGTATGGGGGTCTCCGTGCCCAGCATTTCAAACAGATGCCCATTACTACTGTGTCTCTGCCTCAGAGAAATCATATCTGAGAAGGAACAAAAAGGTTGAATGTTATTTTAATTGAATTTGTTTTCCATTTCTTTCCAGACTGTCTGGGGAAAAACTCACACATCTTTTGATTGTTTTTACCTAAAGTCTATTATCCTAATAATGAGGCCCTTTACAAAAAACAACAACCCAGGCCTGTGTTTATAATTATTTTTCCCATTGATTGTATCAGTGAACAACAAAAACATCAAGACAAAAGGAAAAGCGGATATTCTGGAAATGACTGCTGAAATAATTCATAAAGTGATTTCAATCAGTGATATTCCCAACAGTGATTCACTCAGGAAAGGAGATGCAAGGAACGTCCGCAAAATAAACAAGTCTACAACTGAAAGTTTATTCCCCAGTAGACCTGATTCAACTCAACGGTACTTCTGGACTTGTCTGTCTCAAGAAAGGAAGCAGTATGGGTTTTCTGTCCCACAACTGTTCCTAGGTGTAATTGTATGGGAGAATGACCTTGGGAGGCAGAGGAAAGCGCAATAAGAGGCATCTTAGTCCATAGCAGAAATGTGTGTGTGTGGAAAATGGCTCAGAACAGACTGTCTCTAGTTTCTTGTGCTGTAAAGGCAACAGGGGAGGAATGTATTCTCAGTCTTGCAAGGGTCTGTTAATATAACCATACAATAAAGAAGAATTTGTTCATCCGGGCATGCTTTGTGTCTGGATTAGATTGCAAAGCTGATAACTAGGGGACAGCTCCTCCCTCTCTCCCTAGGTTAGGATAAGTAGAAAAAATGCTTAATGAATTTAAATTTCAGGAGAAATGTTTGAAATCACATCAGATGTGTGATTCCTTATAACATATTGCTTTGGAGGTGTGCTGTTTTAGGCTTCAGGGGGCACTGTAATTTCTAAGGAATCTTGTTTTGAGCTCAGTGTAGCATCCAAATCAGGCATGTCAAACTCACGATGTCATGTGACGTCGTGCGACGTATTGTGACTTTTTCCCCATTGCCGGCAATGGGGTGGGTGTGGTTTCGGCGTGATGCATCCATCCCGTGGGCCGGCAGTTTGACATATCTGATCTAAATCTAGATGGACAGTAAATGTGGAGAGAGAATGATCAAGCTCATCAAACTTTTACGAATTAAATTTATGTGGACACGCATCTCATAAAAAGCTCATGAAATGGCCGCATTTAAATAATTAGCCCAAATCTCAAAACAGCACAAGATTTTTGGTGCTCTTAATTTATTTATTTATATATAAATAAATAATATAATATAAAATTTATTTATAAACTTTATTAGAAAATTTATATTGCCGCCTACTCACATATGGTGACTCAAGGCAGCTTACATGGATATAAAACACCATATAAAAAGAATAAAAATAACAAGAAAAATAATAAAATAACAAAATAATAACCTCCCCCCCCAACAACATACATTCAAACTATCCATTTAATGGGCTCCATCCTGCTCTGTGTTCCCCAGGCCCGCTGGCAGAACCAGGTGTTCAGGGCCATCCAAAAGAGTGTGAGAATGGAGGCCAGTCTAATATTTGGGGGAATGATGTTCCAGAGAGAGGAAATCACCATGGAGAAGGCCCTTCTTCTGGGTCCCACCAGATGTGTCTCCTTAGAGCAGACATGTGAAACTGCCGGCCCGCTGGCCAGATGCATCACGCCGAACTGCACCCACCCCATTGCCGGCAATGGGGGAAAAGTCCTGATATGTTGCACAATGCCACATGACATCGCGAGTTTAACATGCCTGCCTTAGAGGATGGTACCCACAACATTCCTTGCCTTCCCGTTCCAGACAGTTGGATAGATTTGACTGTCAAGAGACAATTCCTCAGATAACCTTGTCCCAAGCCATGGAGGGCTTTAAAGGTGACAACCAGCACCTTGAATTGTACCTGGAAGCAAATTAGCAACTGATGCAGCTCCCACTGCATTGCATGAATTCTCACACAAGATCTAGAAAAATTTTGATTTTCTTGCTCAAGGATTTCAGCCAATTGTTAAAATAAATTTTTATTTAGTTTTGGAGTCTCTGAATGTCATACCAAACACCTAGTCTCAGGGTCTAATAATTTTGAAACCAATTCATTGAATTTATATAACACATACAGGCTTTCTTTTAGAAGCACAAATTAAAAGATTTATGGTTCCCAAGGCCTGCCATAAATGTATATTGTGGAACAGTCAGTTTATGTTACAGCATCATAAAATGAGGTTATGCTGTAGCAAGGTTAATTTATATAAGATATACAAGTTTTCTTTCAGTAGTGTCAAAATAATTTATGATTTTTAACCAGGATTTGCCATATATGCAAATATCAAAATATTTATATTGATGAAACCACCAATTCATTTTGTTACATTATGAAACTGGGGTATATTTTTATGCATACTGTATAATGATCTAAAACATGTATATTTATGCATTAATCTAACATGAATGTATAGAACGATTAATCACAGTAACTTTGGTTATCCTGTGAGATTATAGTATACTGTGACTCTACAACAGGCGTAGGCAACCTTGGCTTTTTTAGGACTCATGGATTTCAACTCCCAGAATTCCTGAGCCAGCTTGGCTGGCTCATGAATTCTGGGAGTTAAAGTCCACAAGTCCTAAAAGAGCCAAAGTTGCCTACTCCTGCGTCTACACCATTTTCATTAAATATTTTTTTATTTTATTTTTTATTGAAAAGTTTTACAATAGATTTTAAACAAAAATTGCCCCCACCTCACCATAAAACCCACCCTTCCCTCCCTCTCCCCCCAACTTCCCCCCTCCCCATAAAACCCACCCTTCCCTCCCCCTCTACCCCCCCGACTTCCCAGAGCTGAATACAGGGTATTGCATCTAACAAGCTTGAGCTAGAATATGCTAACTATCTATAAATACACTTTAAATCCTATTGCACTTTAACTCCCGTTAAGCATAACTAAACAATAATACATCTTATTAAATTCTAATACTCATTCATATGCTAAATAAAACTTTTTAGTCCCATATTTATTCAGAGTGTAATCAATCCATCTTCTCCATTCCGAAATGTATCTTTGCTGCAATTAACCTTTCAAATATACTGAAATTTTTACCATTTCTACTAAGTTCGAAACTTTTAAAGTCCACTCTTCTATAATAGGCAGATCCTCCTTCTTCCAATATTACGATACCCAAAGTCTTGCTGCCGCTATTAAATTCAACATAAATTTAATTTCTATAACAATACAATCAGTAATAATGTCCAACAAAAATTACTGCAAAGATAGCCTTATCTTTTTCTTAAATATCTTCTATGTAATCCACCAAATTTTAATCCAAAAATCCCTTTGCTCTTATAGGAACATATATTCCAATTAAAATTATATTCTTCCTTTCTATTAAGCTTTGTCACCATCTTTTGAAGCTTGAAGCTTTCGGAACATATCTTGCAGATCCATAAACACCTGCCTCTTTGGTCTCACTCCTCCCACTGGTTCGGTATTAGTAGATTCTTGAGCTGTGATTTTAGAATACTGTTTCTGTTGTTCCTGTTGTCGTTCCTTTCGTCTGGTTGCAGCCCATGTCATTATTTGATCCTTTGGCTCTTCTAATAGTACCAGGGGCTGTGCAGTTTCCAAAGTTTGCTGTGCTTCTTTTACAATCAGCGAGATTATTTCTTCACCATACTGTATTCCTTCCATTTGAGGCTCACGTTCCTTCTTTCTTTCCTCTTTTGAATTCTGGGAGTGGCGGTAAATCTACTTTCAGTACATTCCAATAAAAATCTCTTGCCTTCAGAACTGTCTTAAGACGATATCTTGTACCTGCATAGTTCACCACTATCCCAGTTGGTATCTCCCATCTGAACTGGATCTGTCGTTTTTTTAATTCATCTACCAAGAAACCAAACTCTTTCCTTTCTCTTAAAATTCTTGATAGAATTTCTTTCAAAATTAGGACCTCTTGATCAGCCACTTTAAATCTGTTATTATAAAAAGCTTGAATAATCGCATTTCTAATCATTCTCTTTGTAAAATAAACAACCACATCTCTTGGTAGTTTTCTTTGCCTGGCAATCCAAGAGTTGACATGAAATATTCTATCTATTTTGCCAGGGCCTTTGCGAATGTCTCTTCCAAATTTTCTTGTGGATTTTCTTTCAGACCTCTTATCCTCAAAGCAAACTCCATGTCTCTATATTGTATCATTACCACCTCATCATCAATCTTATCCATTTTATTCTCAACTTCACATATTTTAGCTTCCAATATCAAATTATTTTGGTTAATTTCTTCCACATGTTCATCCAAATGCTCAATACAAACTGCCAACCCCTGGCATGCCAGTAAAATATCCTTTCTTATTTCCTTATTTTTCTCACTAATGAGCTCCGCAATTTGCTCAAATTGAAGTTTTAACACCTCTTGTAAGTCTTTTAATGTTAATGTTGATGAGGGTGGTGCAGGGGATGGCATCAAGGTCTGAAATACAGATTGTTGTTGAGCTGGTGATGCCCCCACACTTCTGGAAACAGGAGCTCTAGGCGGTTTAGAAGCCATTTTAGCACTCATTAATTTTCGTTTCTCACTTTCACTTTTTCACCCAGTCCTTAAAAAAATCACAGTTCAACTTAGAAACCCAGGTTGCAACTTTGTTGCTTTCCTTTTAAATCTCCGAATCTTATAAATCTCTTTTGTACCAGCTTCAAATGTTTTTAAAAGAGTCTTTTACAACTTTTAGAAGTTCATTCTGGTGCCATCTTCCTCCCCTTTCTTTTAAAATAAGCTTTGGAGAAGAGGAAAAAAAATAACTCCCCAGAGTTAAAAATCTTGTACTTGCAATTTCAGAATTCTCCTGCTCAGCTCTGCCTGCGTCTGAGTACTCCAAAGTTCCATACTGAATGCAGGGATGGTTGCAGCGTCCTGCTCTGTTTAAAAACCTTAAAACAGAGGAGTCCCCGAGTCCGGAGCTGAATTCAGGCTCCGAGGGAGCTCTCTTCCTTCGCTCCCCAGACTAATCATTCTGGGGAACTAGGGGAGCTCTACCTCTATCTGAATGCTCACCCCCCTCTTCTCCTGAAGGGGGGGTTCACAAACTACAAAACAGCTGATTGTCGCTGTTTTATTGATTTGAACGGAACAACGGGGCTGACGGTCAAAAATGACCGCCATTGACGGAGCCTTGCCACCCGGAAGTCCCCATTTTCATTAAATATTGAGTTGTTAAAATTTGGATGTCCACTAGATGCCAGCAAAGAAGATTGTGTTTGCTGCCATCTAGTTCCCATTGAGAATTCTGTAGTCCAGGTATAGTAGTCATGAAATCACATTACAGAATTAGCATGAGGACAAGCTGAGTAATAAAATGCCATTCAAATGAACACCCACATCTGCCAAGCAAAATCTCAAAGAAATGAAACATTATTATGACTCGTTCTCTTGGGGCTGTTGAAATCCTAGGAAGGGGGATAGTTGCTTTCCTCAATCTTTTTCATGCTAGATTTCTCATTCTTTTAATATCCCTTCTTTTTATAGCTGCATTGCATTAATAAGCATGTCTTAAATAGCCCTTCCCTACCCCAACTGTCCTGGAACACCTTTCATTGCCAGCTGCCTGCAAGCCATCCATTATGTATAATGAAGCTTAGGCTAAGTGTCCGAGCACCTGCTTCCCAGAATCCCCATTCTTTGGCTTCCTGCTGCCATCACTTAGTGCTGATTTAAAGGCTGCCATTTGCAGCCCTCCTACTTGCTCCTAAACTCTTGTTTCCTGCTGTTCCTTTTTCTGCTGCTGCTGATGCATGGCGCCAGTCAATTGCCTGGATAATCAAAAGATAATCAAAGAAAAAGATGACTATTCCATTGACAAGGCAATCCACTTCATTGTGCACTATGGTCTTAGCTATACATGCCTTGATTATACCTGAATGATATTAATTAGCATGTGAGATGCATCTTTATTTATATAAGGCAGCCTTTTTTTATCAAACTCGAAAGGGAAATTGTAAAAAAAAAATTGAATTAACATTAATGGACATGCTTTTTAACAGACGGACATTAACTTCTCTCACTTGG
Organism: Vipera ursinii; assembly: GCF_947247035.1. Taxonomy (NCBI): domain Eukaryota; kingdom Metazoa; phylum Chordata; class Lepidosauria; order Squamata; family Viperidae; genus Vipera; species Vipera ursinii. Next base: position 29,641,295 of record NC_139513.1, on the reverse strand, counting down.
TTTCTCCAAACAAGCTTTTCAAATAAAAACAGACAGCTTTGTTGGTTTGGCTGTAAGTGATGCAATTTTTGCTTCAAAAACTGCACGCAAAGCAGAATATTTAGTGGTAGGTGCAGACCAAAAAGGGAAAGTCAGTTTTTAATCTCTGACTTTTCCTCAACACACAGATTGGATCATGCAGGAAAAGACTATTCAAAATATTTATAAACAACTTGGAAGAAGGGGTTAGAAAATTTGATGATCAAGTCGGCAGATGTCAGAAAGATGAGGAGAGAACAAATATATTAGTGTATCAAGATTCTTAGAAATCTTGGCAAGTTGGAACAAAGGGCGGATTAATATCAGCAGCAATGAAGTAAGTTCTTTTAGGAAAGAAAAACAATCGAAGGCATGATTATAAGAAATGGAGAACATACAGAGCAACAGTACATGTGAAAATTATCTGGATGTCTTGGAACTTCATAAGATGATGTGATGCAACTGCACAAAAAATGCAGTCCTTTATTATTTATTTAGCACATGACATAACATACATAGACATACCGTGCTTCCCCTGAAGTAAGACCTACCCCCAAAATAAGCCCTAGCTTGATTTTTTGGGGGGTGGGCCTAATATAAGCCTTACCCCCAAAATAACCCCTAGTTTGGGGGTGAGGCACACACCTAAAAATCAAGCTAGGGCGTGGGTGTGGAGCTGCCCCACATGCCCCACACCCACTTACTTTGCAGCCAGGCCTCTCTTTGCCGACCCACTTATTCTGCGGTGTCCCCAGGCCTGCATTTTGCAGTCAGAGACCTTTCTGGAATGCCTCTTGCAGCTGAGAACCGAGCTATTTGGATTGAATTCATAGCTTGGTTCTCAGCTGCAGAGGTCTTCCAGAAAGGCTTCTGACTGCAAAATGCAGGCCAAAGCTCCATTCTCAGCTACAGAATGAAGCTGCTTCTTTGGCCTCAGAAGAAGTGGGCCAGCTGGGTAGTGCTGTCAGTGCCGTAGGTGAGTGGAAAAGACACCCCTCCCCAAAAAATAAGATCTGGTGCCTCTTTTGGAGGCCAAAAGAAAAAAGAAAAACCAGATCGTGTCTTATTTTGGGGGAAACCAGGTACAATATATATTAATATTTCACCTAAATTGAAACACAATAAAATATGAATTTTAAAAAGATCTATAATCAGATACCAATGTCTAGGACCTCTAACTATTGAAGCATAGCATCGTTTATCTGAAAGAAATCAGAAACTATGCCAGTATATGCCCTCAGCTGCAGCTGGTCAAGATGATGATCTACAATTTGAATTGCAGTCCTGGGGCTGCAGTAACAGAAGCATAGAGTTAGAGTTAGTCAGGAAAAGTCACTGTTGCTGTATAGTCTATATTTTGCAGATCACACCTAGAAGATTGTAATAATGTGTCCGTTCTGGGCTTCACATTTTAAGAACATTGACAAACTGGAGTATCTGCAGAGGAAATCAACCTTCAAGAGCCAAAGATAAGAAGCCTGAAAGCAATCGAGATGATAAGAAGCCTTTGATGAATAGTTGAAAGCATTGAGCCATGGTGGCACAGTTTTCTGAATGCAGTATTGCAGGCAAACTCTGCCCACAGCCAGGAGTTTGACCCTGACTGGCTCAAGGATGGCTCAGCCTTCCACCCTTCCGAGGTCAGTAAAAAGAGCCAGATTGTTGGAGGCGATCTGCTGACTGCAAACCTCTTAGAGACAGCTGTAAAGCACTGTGAAGCAGTACATAAGTTTAACTGCTATTGCTATTAGCTATGCTTAGCATGGGGAAGAGGAGACAATGGGGAGAGCTGATAGTTGTTTTCGGGCTTTCAAGTAGAAGTCAGGGTGGAATTAATTGTTCAGAGTTCTTCCTAAAGACAGAAATAATGGTCTAAAATTACAAGGAATTAGGTTTTTGGTTGAACATCAGGAAAAATTTCCTAACAACTGTTCATCAGCAATCTCTCCCCCAGGTTTCCTTAATGTTAGCTTCAGTAATCAGTATAACTTGAGCTTTAACCTTCTGCTTCCTACTCTTCTAACAGTCACTGTAAAATCCAACACATTAGGACATGACTATCATTTAACAGTATATTATTATTCTGTGCAAATTCTGGCCTTGCTGCTGAAGGCGTGAACTCTTTTTTTTTTTTTTTACTTTCCAGGAGGATTTTATTAATGGGGAAGTTTCTGTTGGCATACTTCTCACTAAGAGGTAATGAATGGTTCCCTCCCTGCACATTGCCACTAATAACCTCTACTATAAAGGGAGAGTTTAGCTGGAGGGACGAGGTGATCTTTCTTCGACTATTCCTTCTGTTTTCTTCCTTTCTTGTGAACTTCAGAAGTTTGCTGAGCTTTCAGAATCCAGGACTTCAGAGATGCTAATTATGGGTGACTGTAGTAAATTACAAATAATTTAGTGTCCCAAAGGAAGAGAATTGTCAACGCTGCTAACATCGAATATTATTGCTTGACAAGAGATGAAGAATGTTAAATAGCGGGTTCTTTGGCGCAGGAATGAAGACGCGGAACAGAGTACAGGGTAACTCATTGTTTATTTCATGCTGGAACTGTACTGGGGAAATGGCTGCAACTAGCTGCAATATATAGTCTAGCCCCTAGGCGGCAGCCAATAGGTTTGAATCAACCATTGCCGCCTGGAGATATCCAATTGCAGCACAGGAGACTTGTAGTCTGGGTTGCTGGAGAGCCGTTAGCTGCTCCAGAACCCACGTGGTGTTTCACAAGAGCCCAGTACATAACAGCCCTCCCCTCTTAGATCAGACCATAATAACACCAATTAGTCTCAACAATTGTCAAGACTTATTATCCAAACACACTAAAGTAAAGTGATAATAATAATAAAAATAATAAAAATAAAAAACAATGTAGGTTACAATGAGATTAAACAATGTCTCAATGAACAGGCTTCACAATTTGCACTATTAGACAGTTAGAACATAGCACTAGTTTCTGTAGTCTAGTAGCAACAGGATTTACAACAATATATAGCTCTTTATTTTACAACGTAATCTGCAAGTTATGAAGGAGGCTTGTGTGCCCTAGAGGAACGTCTCAGAGTTCCCATCACTTTGTGGTCTACCAGCTTACCCAGTGGGCTGGGTAACTTGTGTCCCTTTCTGCTCCTGAGTCAAGGGGATTCAATGCACTCTGGCTGGCCTCTCCAGGTTGGCCCACCCCAGAGTCAGACTGTTCGGCAAAGTAGGCACAGCAGTTGCTGAAGTTCTGTTGGCTTGCTCCTTCATGGGGTCCATGTTGCACTCCAGAGCTCCCCAGTTCTCCCTCTGGTTCCACCACAGTTAAGAACGAAAAGTCCTGGTAGTCCATGTGAGGGCTGTCTTGGCCACATGTTTGAGGACCTTGGGAGGGACTTATGATGCAGTCTTCACTTAGTGGCCATTCTGGAAACCGTTTCCTGAGCTGATCAATGTGTCGTCTGACAACTCACCCTCACTCCAACCCCACTTCATAAGATAAGGGTATGGATGCCTTGGTGATTTGACCAGGAACCCACAGATTCCCATGACCATAGTTCCTGGCCCAAACCCAATCACCCATGTGCAGCCCCCTCGGGGCTTTTGGTCAAGAGGCTTCTGCTGCCACTCTGTCTGGATGCAACCTGTCCAGTTTAGTGATCAAATGCCTCCCCCAACGTAGTTCTGCAGGACTTTTGCCTGTAGCAGTGCAAGGCGTAGAATGCTGGCAGAGTAGAAAATCTGCCAATCTGTGGTGCCAGTCACCTGTAACAATGCGCTTGAGTGCTTCCTTCATTGTCCTCACCATGCGTTCAGCTTGACCATTAGAAGATGGATGAAAAGGCGCAGATGTTGCATGTCTGATGAGATTAGCTCTAAGAAAGGCCTGAAATTCAGGCAGTGAATTGGGCCCCATTGTCTGAAACTAAGACATCTGGCAACCCATGTGTGGCAAAAAGTTTTCTCAGCACCTGGATGGTCCTAGCAGTAAACATGTTAGGGATTGGAATTACTTCCAGCCATTTTGAGTGGCTATCCACTACTATAAGGAAGAGCTGTCCCTGAAAGGGCCCAGCATAGTCTATGTGAACCCTAGACCAGGGAGTGCACATTTCCTCCCACCTGTGAACTGGAGCCTGTGGCATTTCAGGCCTAGATTGCTGGCATGTATAACAACCATGAACTTCAGCCTCAATGTCCTTATCAAGGCCAGGACACCAGAGGTAGCTTCTAACTAAAGCTTTCATTCTGACAATGCCTGGATGGCCTTCATGTAATGATTGTAAAACCATGTCTCTTAGGGAAGTAGGAATTATGATTCTGTTTCCCCATAAAATGCATCCTTTATGTGCAGATAACTCATGCCTCCTGACAAAATAGCTTTGAAATTCTGAGCCTGGACTTTTTTCCAACCATCCCATGTATACCCATGACAACACTCTACTAAGTATTTTATCTGTGGCAGTTTCAGCAGCAATGTCCCCTGCATGGAGGGGAAACTCAGGTATGTTCTGTATAGACAATATTCTAGCAGCAGGAGCTGGATCTGGATCCATTAGTGGCAGTGGTAGTCTGCTGAGGCCATCAGCATGGCCCATTTCCTTGCCAGGTTTGTGAATTAATTTAAAATTGTATGCAGATAGGAAAATAGACCATCTCAGCATTCTTGGAGATAGTATGTGGCGGGTTTGTTTGTCTGTTGTGAACAGTCCCAACAGAGGTTTGTGGTCAGTGTATATCATGAAATTCCTGCCATATTAATAGTCATGGAATATTTTTATTCCAGCAATGATGGCTAGGGCCTCTTTGTCAATCTGAGCATAGTTGCGCTCAGCAGAAGACAATGTCCTTGAGTAAAATGCTATAGGAACCTGTTTCCCATTTTTTCTATGTGACTTAAAACTGTCCCCACCCCATAGGGAGATGCATCACATGCAAGACATACAGGTTTAGACTCTTTGTAGTGAGTTACAGTGGAGTTTTCTGACAATAGTGTTTTTAATTCCTGGAAACTTTTTTCATGTAAGTTAGTCCATTTCCATGAAGCTTTCTTATCCAGCAGCCTGTGGAGGGGCTCTGCTATTGCAGCCTTATGAAGTAGAAATGTGTGATAGAAGTCTAGGAGACCCAAGAATGCTTGTAGTTCTCCTTTTGATTTGGGCCTAGGAGCCATTTTAATGGCCTTCACTTTAAAATCAGCAGGGTGAATGCCGTTAGCATCAATTCAGAAACCCATGAATTCTGTTGAAGAAACTCCAATACTACACTTGTTCTTTTTTAATTTGAGGACTGCTTTGCGAAGCCTCTGCAAAACAGCCCTGAGCCTACTGGCCAACACTTCTGGGGATTCCCCTGCAATAAGAACATCATCAAAATAAGGGGAGATGCCCTGAATACCCTTGAGTGTACACTCCATGATTCTCTGAAAAATACCCGGTGCAACACTGACTCCAAACTGTAAGCGTTTAACTTTGAAAGCCCCCCTGTGAGTCACGATCATTTGAGCCATGGCTGTGGCCTCATCAACCAGCAATTGCTGATAGGGCTGTGCTAAATCAAGTTTAGCAAAAAATAGTACCACCTTGCAAGGAGGCTAAAATATGGTTGACCACTGGGACTGGGTAAGCGTGTTGCTTGAGGTCTTTATTTAGTGTGCATTTATAGTCAACACAAATGCAAACTTTCCTGTTGGCTTTAAGTGGAGTGACTATAGGAATTTCCCACTCCCCACCATCAACAGGCTGTAACACGCCCTGTTCTACAAGCTTATCAATTTTGGAATCAATTTTATGTTTTAAGGCAAAGGGGACCCTACAAGGCTTAACCCTGATTGGAACTACATTGGGATCAAGCTTAAATGAGATAGGCAGGCCTGTGTATGTTCCAAGGGTTGAATCAAAAACATTTGCATATTCCTCGCACACTGACGCGAGGTCTGCAGTTTGTGTCCAGTTTATGCCAGTAATCTGAATACCTAAGGCATCGAACCAATCGAGTCCAATGAGACTCGTTCTCTGGCCCCCTACTACTATTACATCCAAGTGCCCCAAAAACCCTTTAAATTTTACCAACAAGGTGGCTTCTCCCTTAACTTTAATGTGAGCGTTTTGAAAATCCGTTAGCATTATATCTGAGCATCTTAGTTTGGCCCAATTGTTACTGCGCCTACACAGAAAGTTAAAAGTGTCTTCAGAAATTATAGAGACTGCAGAGCCAGAGTCCAATTCCATCTTACATGGAACTTCTTGTAGCTCTACCATGAGCTTAAGTTTGGGTTTGAGGGGGCGTTGAGCCCTGGTGCAGCATATGCTTCTATGGCTTCTGAAAAATCACACACTAACTGGACCCTGGGCCCCAGTACCTCTCCTAGTCAGTTCTTCTGACTGGTGTTTGGGTGGCCGGGCTCTCTGGCGGGCTCTGCAAACCACCGTGATGTGGCCTGTCCTTCCACAAGCTCTACACGTGGCTGAACAAAATCTACAGTTGGTGCGAAAATGATTGCCACCGCACCCCTTACATCTCGGTAAGAGAACTGCCTTGTAATTGTCCTCTCAAGGCTGGCCCTTGCCGTGTGGCACATTGGGTTGCTTTTGGAGTTGGTTAATTTCAGTTTCTTCTTCCTTGGAAAGTTCTTTGGTGTGTTTGGCGTCCTCATGGTGGACCGTTTCTTCGAACTTTGTTGATTTGGCGGGCTGTACAGTTTGTACGGCGCCCCAGGCAGCTTCATCGGCGATCACCTCATCTTGTGCTTCAGAAAACGTTAAATTTGGCCTAGCAAAGGGTCTCTGCTGAAGCGCTCTGTCCCATAGGCCGCAGACGAGCTGGTCTCATAGTCGCTCTTCTAAATTTGAAAATTTGCATAAGTGTGCGGCCTGCCTTAGGCCCGCTATGAACTCCAATGCTGACTCCCCAGGAAGCTGCACTCTTTGGTCAAACTTGAACCACCAAGCCATTTCAGACATCTTGGGCTGGAAGTGCCCAGTTAGCTTCTTTTTGAGATCTGCGTAGGAGACCGCTTCAATAGGTGTCAGCGCGAAAAGGTTCTCAGCTAAATCAAAGGTAGCAGGGCCACACACACAGAGTAGTGTTGCAGCCTTCAGTCCTTCTTCCGCAATCTGATTGGCTCTGAGGTAGTTTTCTACTTGCAATAGATATGATGGCCATTCCTCTGGGTGTTTCATGTCAAATTCTCGCAGTTTGCCAACCTTCGGCTTTCTTTCTTGCTGGTTCCTGAGTTCTTCCAGATCCTGCTTCAGGCTCAGGGAATGAGTCCACTGAGCACGAGTTCGCTAGCGTAGTTGCTAGCCGACCTTGAGAGGGGCTGGGAAATGCCTCTTCCCTCCGGCGTGTGCTGCCTTTCCCTCGAAGACTTCAGCTCTTTATTGGGTGAAGCAGGATCCCATCCTAGTCACCACTGTTAAATAGCGGGTTCTTTGGTGCAGGAATGAAGACGTAGAACAGAGTACAGGGTAACCTGTTGTTTATTTCGTGCTGGAACTGTACTGGGGAAATGGTTGCAACTAGCCGCAATATATAGTCTAGCCCTTAGGCAGGAGCCAATAGGTTTGAAACAAACATTGCCACCTGGAGATAGCCAATTGCAGCACAGGAGACTTGTAGTCTGGGTTGCTGGAGAGCCTTTAGCTGCTCCAGCAACCCACGTGGTGTTTCACAAAAGCCCAGTACATAACAAAGAAGTATCCATTTCACATCTTAAACTTGTGTATTGCTTTGAGAGATTTAGTTTAAGGTTGGGAGGGGGGACGAGTAGGATTGCACCTTTCAAGGCCATCTCTAACTAGAGAAGATAAGACCTTGGCGGGTTTTCTAACGGAAGGGAAACTGATTCTTTAAATTAATTGGAAAATATGATTAATGACAAAATTGGAAAGGTGGAGAATTGTGTTTTAATATATTGTGCAAGGGGCGGAGATTTCACATTCGAGCTTCCTTCAAGCAAGCATTTGCTGGTGTATTAGGCTAATAAAGGACTTTTAAGGTAAACAATGCCTCAGAGTCACTTGAAAAGCCCATACGTCAGAAACGTGACAAGAATATCTGTAGCTAAAGGGTGAATTGTGAACTCCTTGGTGCTCTTGATTGTTTGCTTTCAGACTTTTCATTACCCAAGCAGGTAACATCATCATTAACAAATTTGTTATGTATCCAAGTGCAGGCATCTGCATAGCAACAGCCACCAGGGGGCATTGGCCTGGACGGTTTTGACAGGAAACCCAGTTTCGGTGGGAAACCTAGGGCCATCCCCATTGGCTAGCTGCCTACCTGGCCAAGTATATAAGGAGGCCAAGTAGCCCTTGTTCTCCAGTACGAACCCCCCCCCCACATTAAAGAGCTAAACACGTACTCCAGCTGGCATCTCTTCCTTGCGTCAGACCCACTACATTACAAAATTAGTGCTCGGTTTTAGCACTGCTATGCTTCAGTTGCAAGAAATGATCCGAATTAGATTCAGGCACTGGCAGTCATCACCAGATTGAATGACTGCAGCTTTAAGTAGATTGTTGCACTGCAGCAACTGATATTCACAGTAGAAAGGTGGGCACACACAATAACTCTGGTATTGCTGAGATGCTCATCCCAGTTTAGGCATTCAGATAAATGGATGATTATTTGAAACAATAGGACATGAGAGGTGGTGCATTTCTAAGATTGAGGGCACAGAGAGTGTTGACAGTATTGAAAAAGGAGATTGCCATCCTAGCCAATATTTACTGCAAAGAAATTGATATGGCATCACTTTTAATCCACATACAAAATTTCACCATCAGCTAAAGAGCTATAGGAAAATCACCATATGTGTATTACTTTTTTTGTATCTCCATGTTTTCATGTTTGAGGTAAAAGGAAAACAAAAGAAGCTACTGGTCCATGGCAAGGAGGAAATGGTAAGCTTTTAATGACTGATGATTAGAGGGTTGCAACAGGAATTGACCCACCAGCTTGCCACATGAGTGTGATGTCAAGGGCTGAGAGAGAGTGACTGGCCCCAAATCATCTAGAACAGGGGTGTCAAACTGCCAGCACACAGGCTGGACACATCATCAGGAAACCATGTGTCTGACCTAGAATGCTTTCATCGCTAAGGCATGACAAGAAGCAATGGATGTAAACTAATGGGAGAAACAGATTAGAACTAAGGAGAATTTCCTGACAGAACAATTAACCAGTGGAATGGCTTGCCTTCAGAAGTTGTGGATGCTCCAACACTGGAGGCTTTAAAAAAAGAGATTGGACAAACATTTGTCTGAAATGCTATAGGATTTCCTGCCTGAGCAGAGGGTTTGGACTAGAAGACCTCCAAAGTCCCTTCCAACTCTGTTATTTTGTTATTCTCCTGGTTTCTAGCCTGGTGCCTTAACCCCTAGACTAACCTGGCTGTCTTCTTTTGGATCTAAGTGATCTCAGGAAATAATACACTACTTCCTTATCATTGATGAGGAGCCCTGATGGTGCACTGGTAAAAGTGAGGTATTGCAGGCAAATTCTGCCCATTGCCCGGAGTTCGATCCTGACAGGGCTCAAGGTTAACTCAACCTTCCATCCTTCTGCAGTCAGTAAAATCAGGACTTAGATGGTTGGGGGCAATATGCAAAATAATGTTTACATAATAAACTTCACAGAGAATGCTGTAAAGCATTATGGGGTGATATCCAAGCCTAAATGTTATTGCTATTGATGTACTTATTGCTAGTTATCCTTCTGCACACACCCAAGCTTTCCAGCCCAGGAATATATTCTTTGCAAGATTTTGATTCGGTAAAGGGCACTCAAAATCCAGGAAGATGCGAGACTACATCAAAGCTCATGGCCTTTTCTTTTTCTTCCACCTTTTTTCTATTGTCTCCACATAAAATTAGTTTCCACTTATGGAGATAACCAATGACTTCATTAATCAGCAGCCTCTTTAAGAAGAGCAAGGCAAATCTTCCTTCAAAGGCTGCCTTCTGGTTGGATGATTACTAACTTAACTCATTCTTCTAGAAATGGAAAAGAGGCTGAAGGTCTATCAGTCAGACAGAATCAATCCTTTGAAAAGCTCATTAACAATCGTATCTCAGTGTAATTCCAATGCTTGCAAAGCAGAATAATTTATTAGCTTTTGAATCTGTCATATTTTAAAAAGATATGACACAAGCATATGCTAGAGAGGATAAAGGATATAATATGGGAATAGAATATTGATAACAAATGGGATTAGGTTATGTTATGCAAAATGTAAATATTGGTTCTAACCAACTAGAACTCTAGTAAGCATTGACACAGAGTAATTTACGGTATGTGCTTAGATATTATTTGTTAACAGGAATTTTAATAGTCCTCAAGAGTTGGCTAAATAAAGGCCCAGGAAGGCTTTTGTATACTCAGTGGTCCTCCAATTTCAATTACCCCTTCTTAAAAATGGAATCATGAAAAATCTCCCATTGTGTCATGTGGATGTGACATATGAATATTGCAAGCTGCTGCATTATTGCAAAGGAATAATGTTGATGATAGGACATTCAGCTAACCAAATCCATGCATTCCACAAAAACCAAATGATGCAAAAAGTGGGATTTCTTAATGTTGTTTTTCCTGCAAAAGTACAGCCCTGCTTGAAAGTTAAATCTCATTAGTAGGGTGGAGAGAGAAACCCTTTCATCTTTTCTATCATGGTCTTGTGCACACCTTCAGTTGACTCCGTTTGCTGGTCAAGAGTAAGGAAACCAAGGCAACTTCCAGTGGATGTATGACAAACTGAAGACAGCTCTGCAGAAGTGGATCAGATAACTCCAGCATTGATTAAGGAAACGGAGTAGACCAGTTGAAAACTCTCTGGATAAGGAGAGGGTGGGAGACTGCCCGCATGTGCTCTGGATGCTGCTTCTCACAATGAGACTGCAGGGCAGTGGTTTTCCACAGATTTGAGCACTGGGAGACAACAGGATTAGCCATTTTGCTCACAACCATGGCAGCAACTTTTAAAGGACATTGAGTTAGCAAACCTAACTTTCTAATCACTTTCTGAAATTGGTCATGAACTATTTCCAAGCTATTAGAGACCTTCAAAATTACAAACCTAAAAATGTTCATATAGGTAAGTCTGCCTTCCATCCTGAATGAAAGAAAATTGTAATCATCATCTTAAACTAATAACTCAATGCTTTAAGATACATCATGCAAAAACAATGTCCCTCATCTCCCTTAATTTTCAGTGTGGTTCTTGAAACATTGGCCTCTTCTATTAGACAGTCTCAACTTATTAAAGGCATTGCAGCACTTAACACTGAATGCAAATTGATCTTATATGCCAAGGCCTATTGGGTTAACATCTTTCCCAAAGTTTACTACAGTATGTTGAACTAAACGCGTTTAAACGGGCAGATGTAATTTCAGTAAATATAACTCGACAGTCAAAATTATTTATTTTAATCAATTCACATGTAATTTGATGTCTGTCTTGAAAAGGATCCAATATTAATTCCTATCAGATATTTCATACAGATAGATAATATTTCATGGCAAGCTAAGGATATCTTTGGCCAAACTGTAGTTACTTTATGAAGGTGGCAGCTTTAACCTGATCAGATTTTCAGCTATATCATCATGTTAACATCTATATTTTTCTGAGGAAAAAAAATCACTTATTATGATTACTTTCCTCTCTCAGCCAATCTAGAAAGTGAATGTGTAACATCTTTGAAATCTTGGCAGTTCTTAGAATCTAGGTGTATTAAATCAGGATCTTTATTTCTTGCTCTGCAAGATGCTAGGCATTTGTGGTTATTAATAGGCAAGCAGTCATATTTTGATCCTGGAACACATGAGGAGTTGATACTGCAGTATAACTCAAAGCTGAATACAGCAGGGAAGATGTTTTGTTGAAGTGCTTGAGCTAAGCAAAGGATTAAGGCTTTAAACTAGTTCATCCTTAATGGTTATTTCAAAGATTTTGGGAGATTGATTTGCCCTCCATATATGCATGGCAATATATACAATGAAAAGAAATATTAGCTAAATGGTGTGGCTGGCACAGATATTTTAGCAATCTCTACACTGTCTCCTATTTCAGCTCCTTTAAGAGATGTTGCGCTTGAATGGAAACATACAAGTCAATCAATTACTAAAAAGTGAAATGGAAGTTAGTATTAGTTACTTATTAGACTGATAAAAGGAAAAAATGGAATATCCAATTGTGTATCAATGGGTCCTAGTCTTTAAAATATGAAATATACAATACCTATCATTTTAAAAGGAAATTAATTCAGTATTAAATATTATTTTTGTTCTATTGGACCTCCAAACAATATTTTAAAAGGGATGGAAAACAGACTGTAATAAAATGGAATTTTCCTTAACTCACACATTTACTCTTGTTCCATTATGACTTTATTTTGGTCTGAAATTGACATGTATGTTCATATAATTTTGGGAAGACATTTTCAAAGTTTTCAGGGGAAAATATTGCACACTCTAGTTCAATATTTCTCAACCTTGGTAACTTTAGGAGGTGTGGGCTTCAACTCCTAGAATTACCCAGCCAGCATGCTGACTGGGTAATTTTGGGAGTTGAAGTCCATAACTCTTAAAGTGGTTAAGTTTGAGAAACTCTGCTCTAGATCCTTTAGGTCTGACTATTGCACATGCAAGATGAGATAACTGTTTCCATATAGTAGGCTAGTTGACAGTCACAAAATGCAAATCAATCATCCACACAAGCCACTAGCTCACTCCTGCTCCGTCATCCAGTTTCTGTCCCAGGATGCCTACACACTTGGCATTGTGTCAGGAGGCAATTCATTGATACTGCAGATGCTTAAGGGAAGAGAAGAAACTGAACTTACCAAGTAATAATAATAATAATAATAAGTTGGGAGGGACCTTGGAGGTCATCTAGTGCAACCCCCTGCTCAGGCAGGAAACCCTATACCATTTCAGGCAAATGGCTGTCCAGTCTCTTCTTAAAAACTTCCAGTGTTGGAGCATTCACCACTTCTGGAGGCAGGTTGTTCCACTGGTTAATTGTTCGGTCAGGAAGTTTCTCCTTAGTTCTAGGTTGCTTCTCTCCTTGACTAGTTTCCATCCATTGCTTCTTGTCCTGCTTTCAGGTGCTTTGGAGAATAGCTTGACTCCCTCTTCTTTGTGGCAGCCCCTGAGATATTGGAACACTGCTATCATGTCACCCCTCACTCTTCTATAGGTGGTCCTCAACTTAGGATCACAACTGGAACCAGAATTCCATTGCTAAGCAAGACAGGCTGTTAAGTGAGTATTGCCTGCTTTTACGATCGTTTTTGCCATGGCTGTTAAGGGAATAACTGCAGTTGTTCAGTGAACAACACAATCATTAAGTGAATCCATCTTTCAGTGTCATTGTAAGTTCAAATGGTTACCGGTTGAGCTCCGGATGGCTCCTGACCTTCGCTCCTTCCGACGCGACCTAAAAACATATCTGTTTGAGCAATCCGGTCTGGTCTGACGGGTTCTGTTGTAATTATTGTTTTAAGGTAACTATCTTCTGCATTTGGGCAAAATTAGGGTTTAATTTGTTTTCAATATCTGTACTTGTGCATTCTGTTATTTATGTCACTGTTCACCGCCCTGAGTCCTTAGGGAGAAGGGCAGTATACAAATCAAATAAATAAATAAATAAATAAATAAATAAATAAATAAATAAATAAATAAATAAATAAATAAATAAATGCCTGTAGGTCAGGGATTACCTGTAGTAGCCTGTAGGACTACCTGTAGCAACCTGTGACAAGGGTTGCTATAGGTCCTATATTAAATTCAAGTACATATTTCAGTCCTTGAAAGAGGCATTTCAAATATTGGGGAGAATTTCAAGTCATGTCATTTTTTGGGGGGGTGGGGGAGGGGTGGAACACAGGCCTCCTTTTCAGAGTTATATCCTCCCCCCCCCACTTTTAATCTCACATTCTTAATGAAACCTCCTGCTTCTCCTTATCACTGAAGACAGGAAAAGCAAATCAGAAGGAAAACGGCATTGAAAAGCAATAACCAGATGCAAAACAACAACAGCAGCAGTGTTTATCCATTTGCATATTATCATACCCTTCCTTCTCCCCCCCTCCACTCCCCACATAATTTAGTGGGTGTCCGATACGCTATTTTCAAACTTAGAAAACTAGATACATTTTCCATCGTCCCATTTTATATATGCGAAAGATGTACGAAACGGAGCTGTGATCATTTTCTCTAAATTTTTTTCTAGTAGGAAGATTTACAGAATAGAGCTAATGGACGGTTCTTGCCTTCCCATGATTGATTGATTGGTTGGTTGGTTGGTTTTAACAATACTACATTACTTTCCCATCAGACTTCTATCAGCTGCCTGTGTGTTTGCAGACAGGTGTGGAGAGACATCCTTCCTGCCTTATCTCTTTAGAGGACCACTTGACAGCCCTCAGCCACATCACAGCCGTAGAGGAGGCCTCCCTTTCAAGCAAATGTCAAAGAGTGTTCGCTGGTGAAAGTAGTCAACGTCTCTGACAGTTAGAAAGAGGTAAGACCGCGAGGTATTTAAATCTATTCTGACAGCCTTTTTACAGGCAGTTTTGTTGCTAGACCATAAGATGTGATTTTTGAACTAGCGCCCAGGAGAAATATGAAGGGTTATAGAATCCAGAGATTCCTATTCAAATTACCAGCACTAAAACAACCAAGTCAAATCAACTGTGCAGAATTAACATGCTTTCCCATTTTTCCCCCCTTTGCCGTTATTTTTTTTCCCCTGTAATCACCCAGTTCAATTTTAGTTAGGAAACCAAATTCTTCATTTAGAGCACAAAATTCAAATGGACAGATCGAGAACGCCAGATCCCAACCTCGGCACCATGTGAACACCTATTATTTATTTCTAATTAAATATGAGTCAGCAGTGAGATGTGTCTAAAAATAAAAAAGGAAATACAATTTTATGATGGAGTATTATTTCCAAATTATGGGAAGTATGCATTTCACTTACCTGCGCTTTGGTCAAGGCCCTGCTCTATGGGAGGGATGGGGGAGTCAAAATCCACAAGATGACAGATGAACCAGTGTAATAAAACCCTGACAGTTTTGAAGATCTGTTAACATACATTTGTTTATTCTATTTATTGATTCATTACATTTATACGCCACCCATCTCAATATTCAAAGCAACTCTGAGTGGCTTACAGTTCAATAGAATCACAAATATAAAAGCATTAAAATGGACAAGAATTAATTTTAAAAAATAACCAAACACCAAGAACATGATTGATATGTAGATGGGATCTTCTCTATTACTCTACCAATGCAGCCCCAAAACTCGCAAAGCCAAGTTTTAAGGTCAAAGAGATAAGGGCACCTCAAGTAGCTAGATGTACTCACCTCAAGTAGCTAGATGTTCCAATGGAGGGGCCCAAGGTAATAAAAGCCTCTTCTCCTGGACCCCATTGGCTGAAATTCCTTGATTCATGGGGTCTGGTGCATGACCCTTTTGCTAGAGCACCTTCATTGGCAGGCCAATCCTATTGTTAAAGTCACAAACATGTTAAAAATGTGGAGCTTACCTTGTGACACTCTGCCATTTTGTTGATTATGGCCCCTCTCAACCCATATGGACACTCCACACTTTAAGAAAGATTAAGAGGTTTTAGAATACTCTAAGAATAGAATAGATCAGGAAGGGACCTTGGAGGTCTTCTAGTCCAGCCCCCTGCTCAAGCAGGAGAACCTATACTATTTCAGACAAGTGACTGTCTAGCTAGCCTGTTCTTAAACACCTCCAGTGATGGAGCGCCCACGATTTCTGGTGGCAAGCTGTTCCACTGGTTAATTGTCCTCACTGTTAGGAAGCTTCTCCTTAATTCCAAGT
Source organism: Vipera ursinii (assembly GCF_947247035.1). Classification (NCBI taxonomy): domain Eukaryota; kingdom Metazoa; phylum Chordata; class Lepidosauria; order Squamata; family Viperidae; genus Vipera; species Vipera ursinii. Next base: position 29,625,435 of record NC_139513.1, on the reverse strand, counting down.
TGCTTCTCTCTTCGGTCAGTTTCCAACCATTGTTTCTTGTCCTGCCCTCTGGTGCTTTGCAGAATAGTTTGACGTGCTCTTCTTTGTGGCAGCCCCTCAAATACTGGAATACTGGTATCATGTTTCCCTTTTTTCTTCTTTTCTTTAGATTAGCCAAACCCAAGTCCTGCAGCTGTTCTTCATATGTTTTAGGCCTTGGATCATTTTAACTATTTTTCTCTGAACTTTTTCCAAAGTCTCGACATCTTTTTTGTAGTATGGTGACCAAAACTGGTTAGAATATTCCAGGTGTGGTCTTACTAGGGTTTTATAAAGTGGTACTAATACTTCTTGTGAACTTGATTCTATGCCTCTGTTTATACAACCCAGGATTGTATTCGCTTTTTTGGCTGCTGCTGCACACTGCTGGCTCATAGTCAAGTGATTGTCCACTAGGACTCCAAGATCCCTCTCTCAGAAGAAGTGGAATAGGTTTCATCATTTCCTTTTTTTCCACTAGAGAGCACTTTTTCTATGTAAAAGGGGAGATGGATCATTTGGGAGGTCAGTGTTATCACCTTGGCTACTTCCAATCATTCTAGGGTTGACAGATGGTTTCCAAATGCATGCATTAACTCTGCTCCTTGAAGAAAAGCAAAAGTGATTTTGAAGCCCAGATATTTTCCAGGCTTAAGATACCAACTAGTGCTGAGCGTTAACAACCTCGATAAATTTTGGATTAAAATGCAAATTGCAGAGAGAAAAGAAAAGCATCTTAAAGAATTGGCAGAGACTTGCCAGAAAATTAGGATCAGCAACTTTTTTTCTGTCAGTGGGCACCGTGGTGCAGTTTCACACAATTTATCATCCCTCTATTGTTATTCAAATAAAAACATTGTTTTAAAAATCTCACGAGACGTCATGCAGAAACAGAGATTGCATGAGACTCCAGCCTAATTTTTTTACTTAAAAAGTTAATATCTCTCTGAATTTTTAAAGGGCTTTGGCTAATCTAAGGAAGCCACATGTGCAAAGGCATTTAGAGGAATGAATTTGTGGTCCTGAACTCTGCCATAAAAAATGACAGAACATTTTAACATTGCTTTTTATTCCCTCCCTGACTGCTGCAGAACAAGTCTTATTGTTCCAGATAATATAGAAGTAGAAGGTAAATGGAAGACTTTTTATTTTCTCAGAGTGCTCCAAAATAACATTGCATGGAAGGTTGTTTTAAAAAGAGGGGCCTTCAGCCAGCCACTGCTAAGGAAGTGCTTTGTTACCCTGTCTAGAATTGACTATTTCTAAAACCAAGCAGGCTACTTTAATGATGGAAACACCATTAAAATATTTTCCCCAAATGTAGCAGCTCCTTTGAGGAGAGGTTTTCATGCATAACATTCAGAGGTGACCCAGTTGGCGATTGGCCTATCGGAGTCCTATTCAAGGCTCATCCTGCACAACCATTAAGAAAATACAAACATTTCAAATCAAAATGCAGAATTCTACAGAATTCTTTTCTCAGATCAAAATGCAGACAAAAATGCCGTCCTCTTTCCAGATGTTTCTCTGCCACCCATCCTTTGTCTACCCATGCTTGAGTGTTATGCTTTGTGTTGTGTCCATTGTTATGGGAGTGGTTCTCCTTCGGCGGGAAAACCTGGTGCAATTATTGGTTGTTGCAATTCCGGCGGGAGATTCTGGGCTGGGGATTGGTTATGTTTAAAGGCACCTTAGTATATAAGGAAGGGTTCAACGGCTGCAAGGCAGTTGACCCATGTGAATTCAATAAACGTTCTCTTGTTCAACCTCGCTGTCCACACTCATCATTCCGGACTTAACACTTTGGGTGCTTGAGTTTCAAAAAAAGTGGGATAACTTTTTCGACATCCTGAAGAGTTTTTTAAAATATTCCTAACCCTTTGGCAGTTTTTCTTACCCTGGACCTCATGCATAAAACATTTACCCAGTCAGCAGCATCAGGCAAAAGGAACAGCCAGATTCTATTGATCAATGACAGGAGCTGAATTACCGATTTCAAATTTTTTAATAATCCTGGTTTTCTATTGCTGTGTTAGTAAACAATCAACTGCCTGCAATTAGTGCAGGTTCGCATTCCACCAGGCTCAAGGTTGACTCAGCCTTCCATCCTTCCGAGGTAGGTAAAATGAGGACCCAGATTGTTGGGGGCAATAAGCTGACTTTGTAATAATGCTGCTTGGGAGGGGTGTGAAAGCCCTAATAAGCAGGCATATACATAGAATGAAGGCTACTGCTAAGCTTGTAAGCCGCCCTGAGTCTTCGGAGAAGGGCGGAATATAAATGGAATTTAAAAAAAAAACCTAGGGCACTTTATGGAGGAGGAGCTTGTTTATTTTCAGTGCTGTGCGATATGGTCTTTCCACATCAGTTGAAATTTGTAAAATAAAAAGAGGACTGTAACACTTTTGATTTAGTGAACTGATAGAGGTGGCTTTATTTCCTTATTTATTTACTTCCTCCCCCCCATTTTTGTTCTATACTGGAACCAAATTGTTGAGATTAAACCATGATGAAGAAATGTCAAAGGGAAATCTATGCTTCCAACCACCAATTGCTACATTTCATTTATCACTGATCAAAACTAGTATATGCAGTATTTGGAAAGAAAAAAAATCATTCCAGATTGTGAAATAAGGAAATAGTTTATTGAATCAAATGATTTCAGTTGTCAAGTCAACTTGGAAGTACTTTGAAGTGCCATTTCAACATGAACTAAATTAATAATTATTTGATAAGGGGGTCCTTGGTGTTTTCTGAGTAGACAATCACTTCAATATGAGCCAGCAGTGTGCTGCAGCTGCCAAAAAAGCCAACACAGTGCTAGGCTGCATTAACAGAAGGATAGAATCAAGATCATGTGAAGTACTAATACCACTTTACAATGCTTTGGTAAGGCCACACCTGGAATACTGCATCCAGTTTTGGTCACCACGATGTAAAAAAGATGTTGACACTCTAGAAAGAGTACAGAGAAGTGCAACAAAGATGATTTGGAGGCTAAAACATATAAGGAACGGTTGCTGGAATTGGGTATGTCTAGTTTAATGAAGAGAAGGGTGAGGGGTGACATGATAGCAGTGTTCCAATATCTCAGGGGCTGCCACAAAGAAGAGGGAGCCAAGCTATTCTCCAAAGCACCTGAAAGCAGGACAAGAAGCAACGGATGGAAACTAGTCAAGGAGAGAAGCAACCTAGAACTAAGGAGAAACTTCCTGACAGTTAAAACAACTAACCAGTGGAACAACCTGCCTCCAGAGGTGGTGAATGCTCCAACACTGGAAGTTTTTAAGAAGAGACTGGCCAGCCATTTGTCTGAAATGGTATAGGGTTTCCTGCCTGAGCAGGGGGTTGGACTAGATGACCTCCAAGGTCCCTTCCAACTTATTATTATTATTATTATTATTATTATTATTATTATTATTATTATTATTATTATTATTATTATTATTATTAAGAAAGAAAGAATTCCCACCGTACTCCACTCCTCCCATCCCATGGGGAAAAAAAATATATATCCATCGTGTAATTTCTCTTGCAACATGACAGCCACAAAAGATAAATGATAGATAACGATATGCTTTAAGCCTCATAGAGCATTTGCAGTCTCACCTAGCTAATAGCCATGTATTTCTGAAGTGATCATATCTCTCACCTGGATATACTGTCTGGCCAGCTTTTGGAGTTTCATACAGTAACAGGTTTTACAGGTTAAGTAGTCTCATGTGATAACTCTCTTCAGAAATCACACATTGGAGCCCTGGCTTCAATTCCTTTCTCCTCAGGTTTCAATTGAAAAGAAAATATTTCCCCTTACTTTTGACAGAAACTGACATACATGCAGCCATATAACTGTCTTGATTTTTCTTTAAAAACAAAAAAAAAGAAGAAGGAAGAGGAAGAAAATGGAGGGAACTTTTTTTTACCTCATAACAATATATACAGGTTGCAGAGTTATCAACCTGAAGAAATTCTCCAGGCATTTACAGCCCAAATTTTGGTGTGTCTGAAAATCAAATATTTAGACCAAAAGGAATCAAGTATTTTTTGACCAGAGGGGAAAATGTTGCAGCTGCTAATTGGTTAAGGGTGACATTTAGTTTAATATTTCCATGGCAGAAATCATATCATGGCACTTAATAAAGGAAATATCAACAGATCTAAGACCGGAGGCAATAGATATGGTGGTGGTGACAGAGGAGAGATTAAGAAATTTTCCTGGCTTGGGTTGCATATTGACTTGGCCAGCATTTCCAAATAATTTCATTAAATTTATGCCATCACAAATATAATATATAGATCTTAGAAAGAGAATTCATACCTAGACAAATGTAACACCATTGAGTTTTTCTTTTATTTCTCCCTCTCCACATTGTGATTCATCATCTGTTCTATTATGTTATAGAGCATGCCATTTTTCTCAAAATGATTTGATAAAGTGTCTCCTTTCTGACAGGTTGAATTATGATTATTAGTATTCAAAAACAACTATTTTGCAACAGGGCTTCAGGAAACCTCTAAAGCAACTGAAAAAGTTTCCTGCATTATATTTTTGAAGTACAGATAGTCCTCAACTTATAACCATTTGTTTGAAGTTACAACAGCACTAAAAGAAGTGACTTCTTTGGCAATGCTGTTGACTTTGCACACTGAGATTTGGGGGATCCAGATCTGTTCTATCCCCACATCAGTCATTGGCAACTGTATCATAGGCAACTTCTCACAACTGAGAAGTGAAAAATTGCCAGCAATTAGGATGACAGCTATTCATACCTACTAACTGGCCCACTTAACATCAATTTCCCCCACTAAGGCCAACATCTGGAATTTGTACTGCAGCTTGACCTGGCTATGGACCGTAAGGTGCATGAGAGCCTGAAGCTTTAAAGCCAATACTGTGGGAGGCTCACTGTTGCCAATTGGTCCAGCAGCAGCTTGCCAGCTTTTGTGCCGTGGTGAAGAGAAGCTAACATTTTGTGACAAGGTCATGTAAGGTAGCCTCCATTTCAGCTTTGAAAGTCAAGTCTAATTGTGCTACTTCTGCAGTCCCACATGACCTATTGACTATAACAAGGCACTAAGGCATCGGAGAACTTAATGTCCCTTCTCTGTGCATCTGCCAATCTAAGACCAGTTCTTTCTCTTTTCCTTCCCTGGTGGAACATCTTAGCTATGCTGGCTCAGGAATTCTGGGAGTTGAAGTCCACAAGTCATAAAAGAGCCAAGGTTGCCTACCCCTGCTTTAGACTGTCCTTCTGGTAGGATGCTGTTAGGTGCTGGGCTTATAGTTCTTACAAATAATTATCCCCTCTGTTATACCTATGCAACTTGTTTCACTAATTATTGCTGTTCTTAGGAAAGTTACACATGTACACAAAACACTTCAGCCTCCAACACTTCTAGTACTAGTTCAGTAGTAGCAATAAGTACCTACAAGTCTTCCTGGACATCAGATGAGGCTGAGAAGTATAGCCTTGGTGTCTTGAGAGCGTTATCAGTCATCCTGAAATCACAGCTGATCTTCTCCTGCCCACCAAGCAAACCTTTAACTATCATTTGACACTAGATCACAACACTTTATTATAAATAAAATGTCTAATCTTCCTGTAAATAACTATTCTTAAATAGAGTTGCCCAACTCAATAGTTTGATCACCCGCAGTCTGCTGGAACTGGAATGTGCTTGTATACACAAAACCCTTTTCCCCCCCACAATATTGATGTGGAATGTAGAGATGTACATATTAGAGATGTGCACAAATATGGATTAATAAAAAGAAAATACACAACATTAATTATGCTCCCAATTCCTTTTCTGTAGCTCCCCACAGCTCTGACATTTTATAGAAATGCATATCATAGGTTGGAAGGTGCATTCAAATATGTCTACTAAATTATAATAGTTATGTTACTTAAACAATGCTGCTATTTTTATGTGTATATAATCTAGAGTCATCTGACGGACACAGAAAACTTACAAATAAATAAACAAAAGCATGTTTACAAATATTTATACATTTTGTTTTCCACCATCTGCATTTATAAACTGGACCTAAAAGAAAGCTGAGTGATTTCAACATTGGCAGATTTGTTCATCTGTCTTCCCTCCATGAAACCAGGCCAGGAGACAGGGAGGCAGGGAGAAAATGAATAGGATGTGTGGGTTGCAAAAAAGAAAAAGAAAAAAAAGATGTTTTCCAGCCAGAGTTCACCATCTGCATTTTATGTGCAGCCATTTTAATTACAGCTCTGTCAGCAAAGCAAAACTCATTTTAAAAAAATGGGTCTGTGATTTTCCAGGTTGACACAAAATACAGCTATTGCTGGCCCGGCCTTCTCTTTAACTCTGTGCTGGCTGCTGCCCCCCCTCCATCCCCAGGGTGAATGAGATCTCAAGAGAATTTAGAAGAGAATTACCATAAGCGTTTATTGATCCTTCAGCTTTAAGAAAGACTTGGGGTGGCAAGTGCTATTATGACACAGTAATTTGAGCTTGAATTAGAAGGTACTGGAGCTTGACAAAAGTGAAGAACACCAAGCAAGGCAGAATTTTTTTAAAAAACAACATTAACTGCATTTAGCAGAGGACAGAAGGGGATGTGAAGAAATATCATCCCTCAAGAGTATCATCAAGACAAATGTATTCTCTTTCTCGTTTATTGGCGTCTTTAAAAAGAATCCCCCTTTACATGCTGGAACTGCAAAGATCTTGGGACATATGCATAGAAACTTGAGCACATCAGTCACCTAGTTCAGAGTTCCCCAACCTTTTGGGCGCTAGGGACCGGTTCCATGGAGAGAGGTTTTTCCACAGACTGGAAGGTGCATGGTTTTGTGTGCTGCCTGCATCCCACAGATGGGGCTTTGCTTGTTTGTGCAGGCGGGTTGCTGGCAGGCCACAGCCCGGTACTGGTTCATGGACCAGGGGTTGGGGACCCCTGATCTAGAGGGGAAAAGCAACAAATGTAGTAGCTTGTGCCTGTGCCAGTTTTGAAATGTAAATGAGAAATTCTATAAGTTAAATAGAAAAGTAGATCCAACTCACAGTGACAACAAATCCACCATCTTGTTACACCATGTGAGCTAATTGAACAACACACCGGCCTCGCCAGTCAATCATACATAAAGTTATTTCCTGTTCAAGAGCCTGACAGCCCATGGATAGAAGCTGTTCTTCAGCCTGTTGGTACGGCTGGCTATACTCCTGTATCTCCTACCCGATGGTAGGAGACTAAAGAGGTACTGACCAGGGTGTGAGTCGTCCCTGAGAATTTTCCTCACTCTTCCAAGGCAGCGAGCCCTGGCGATGTCATCCAGTGGTGTCAGGGGACAGCATACGATGTTTTGTGCTGTGCTCACCACCCTCTCTAATATCTTCTTATTTGCGGCCGTCAGGCCAGCATACCAAACCACAATACAGTGCAAGAGGATGCTCTCTATAGTAGACCAGTAAAAGAAGGTCATTAGCTGTTGTTCTACCCTGTTCTTCCACAAGACCCTGAGGAAGTGGAGTCTCTGTTGGGCCTTTCTGGCCACCTAGGTTGTATTGACTTTCCAGGTAAGATCTTCACAGAGGGAGACTCCCAGGAATTTAAAGAAGGAAACTCTCTCTCTCTACACACACACACACACAGAGAGAGAGAGAGAGAGAGAGAGAGAGAGAGGATGTAAAGTGGGGCAGTTTTCTCTCTTTCCCTCTGGAAGTCTAGCACAATCTACTTTGTCTTGCTGATGTTCAGGTGCAAGTTGTTCTCTAAACACCATAGGGATAGTTTTTGTACCTCCCCCCTGTACGCTGTTTCATCTCCACATAAACAAACCTTCTCTTGAAAAATTGAAGGAAAAAATGGATGTAAAAAATGGTTCTGATGGGGTTCTGTACACCTTTAAAGCAAAACTCACATGACTTCTGGCTAACGTATTATCCTTTTATCAGAGCTGTTAATTCATGCTTCTAATTGCATGTGACATCTGCATATATGAAGTAGCTAGATCAGGTTGAGTTTATGATATTGAAAAAGGACTTGGGGTGACACGATAGCAGTGTTCCAATATCTCAGGGGCTGCCACAAAGAAGAGGGAGTCAAGCTATTCTCCAAAGCACCTGAAGGCAAGAGAAGAAGCAATGGATGGAAAGTAACCAAAGAGAGAACAACCTAGAACTAAGGAGAAATTTCCTGACAGTCAGAACAATTAATCAGTGGAACAACCTGCCTCCAGAAGTTGTAAATGCTCCAACACTGGAAGTTTTTAAGAAGAGACTGGACATCCATTTGTCTGAAATGGTATAGAGGTTTCCTGTCTGAGCAGGGGTTGGACTAGAAGACCTCCAAGGTCCCTTCCAACTCTGTTCCAACATACACACTGTTACTATCAGAGCTATCACAACAAAACCACAATCAAAAACTATCCCCCTCCTGAGTATGCAACAGTGGAACAAAAGGGAAGAATGTGGTCCAGGGAGAATTGCATTTTTTTTAATATTCAGCTATGAAACTCCTGCACAGAAAGTTAGCAAGTTATGGAGAATACTTTCAGCTTCTCTCTTATAGGTTAGGTTTTCCAACACAGCAAAGGTTTAGTATTTTTTCATTGGGGATTATCCAAATACAGGTAGTCCTTAACTTACAACCTCAATTGAACCCCAAATTTCCATTGCTAAGTGAAACAGTTGTTAAGTGACTTTTCCCCTATTTTATGACCTTGCTTGCCTCAGTTGTTAAGTGAATCACTGCACTTAAGTTAGTTGTTAAGTGAATCTGGCTTCTCCATCGACTTTGTCAGAAGGTCGCAAAAGGTGATCATGTGACCCCTGGGATACTTCAACCGTCATAAGTATGAGCCAGTTGCCAAGTGTCTGAATTTTGATCACGTAACCATGGGGATGCTGTGATGGTCATAAGTGTGGAAAAACAGTCATAAGTCACTTTCTTCAGTGCCGTTGTAACTTTGAACAGTCACTAAATGAACTGTTGCAAGTCGAGGACTCCCCGTCCATGATCTATTCTGAAGTGCCTATTTTTCATCCTTTCTGGATGCTTTTCAGCATGTCTGAAACATGGCTAAAATTCCAGGAATGACCCAGAAGAGGAAGTTCTGAATATCCGATTTTGCAAAGAAGATTTCTGGATCTCTTGAGGCCCTTCTTCTTCTTCTTTGCTTTTCATCATTTCAGAAATCGATGCGTGCTTCACTCCAATGCCAGAAAGAGCAAATGCATTTCTTAGCACCATCCAGTAATTGGCCTGCCTCTTTAAAGGACTTACTGATCGAGGCCTCCTACAATGTACTAAATGTAATTGATTCTAATGATATCAGAATGCCTCCCAAGAGGTAAATAAGCACCCTTGGAAGCATTAATATTTTTCTGCTTTATAAGAACTGTAGGATGTTTCATTAGTGAAAGATCCGGGGAGATTTCTTGTGCTGCAGAGGGTAGCACTTCATCCTTCAGAAGCTACGATCAGGCAGACATTTTCTGTCAGCTGACCCAGCCAATTGAGAGGTATTGATTGGAGCTGGGTTTCTATGGCAACCCATTAGTTGTTGGAGTTCTGTCTCATAGGAACTGATTAACTTGCCTGTTCAATTCCATCCAGAAAGGCAATGAGACAATTTGGAGAGTGGGGTGGGGGTGGGTGCTGTTAGAGAGCTACTGTTTAAGTTCACGGTAAGGTACAAGTAGATCAGAGGAGACTTCCTGCTCACAGAGCTAGCCCTAAAATTAGGCAATATGTGTAAAGGTGTTGTGTTGTGGGTTCTGAAGAGCAGGAAAGACACCAGGCAGATGAGTACAGAAGAATCATAGCTTTATTGTAACTGAGACTGTACTGGGGGTTTGGGGTAACATTGCACAATATATTATTATTATTATTATTATTATTATTATTATTATTATTATTATTATTATTATTATTATTATTATTATTATTATTATTATTATTATTATTATTAATTTAATTTGTATACCGCCCTTCTCCCGAAGGACTCAGGGCGGTGAACAGGGCAATACATATTAAAAAACAAAATACAAAAATTAAAAGTGATTAAACAACAGTGCCCATGAATAAATTAATACATATTAAAAAGTTAAAACCGATTTATAAAACCCAACCCCATCCCATCAGGCCAGGCCAGCTTGTTCAAAAAGGTAGGTTTTGAGATCGCGCCGGAAGGAGCGGAGGTCAGGCACCATCCGGAGCTCGGCCGGAAGGTGGTTCCATAAGTCTGGCGCGCCCACAGAGAACGCCCTCCCCCTGGGGGCCACCAGTCGGCATTCTTTGACCGGTGGCCCCAAACCACTCCGCGGCCTCACCGGGTGTCGGGTGTGTCGAGCCCGACAAATGGCCTTATGGTGTGCTTTCTGCACAGTCATGGCTCTTCCTTCTTTTGCTTTCAAGTCAGCCCTGCCTTGGAATTCTCCTAATCATGCTAATGAGTAGATTTTTGTCAGGCGCAAATGGCCAGGAGCACTGACTGAGTTCAAAGTTTATTATTGCTATCTATACACAAGAAAAAGTGTGTATAGTCAAGGCTATGGTCTTCCCAGTTGCAATGTATGGCTGTGGAAGTTGGACCATAAAAAAGGCTGAGCGCCAAAGAATTCAGGCCTTTGAACTATGGTGCTGTAAAAGACTCCTGCGAGTCCCTTGGACTGCAAGGTGATCAAACCAGTCAGTCCTAGAGGAGATCAACCCGGACTGCTCTTTAGAAGGCCAGATCCTGAAGCTAAAACTCAAATACTATGGCCACCTAATGAGAAGGAAGGACTCACTGGAGAAGAGCCTAATGCTGGGAAAGATTGAGGGCAAGAGAAGAAGGGGATGACAGAGAATGAGGTGGCTGGATGGAGTCACTGAAGCAGTAGGTGTGAGCTTAAATGGACTCCAGAAGATGGTAGAGGACAGGAAGGCCTGGAGGAACATTGTCCATGGGGTCGCGATGGGTCAGATACGACTTCACAGCTAACAACAACAATACACAAGAATCTAGCCAACAAATGGTCAAAGCTAAATGGATGCTAGAAAAGGATCAACAAAATTCCTGGAGGGGAGGGGCTGAACTTGGGTCCCTTGTGAGTGTGCAGTGACTCCAAACTGATGACACATTTAACCCTGCCTTCTAGTTCTGCCTGCTCATCTCCTACAATTTTAGCCCCAAGGTCTTAGCCTGATGCATTATCAAGACTGTCAGTTTTTATTTAACTGTCATTCAACAGTATCAAGCTCTTCCTGACTCTCACTTCTCAGCATCCAACCTTTCCACTACAAAGAAATAAACCTTACCAAATACAAATTTGTCATTTGACTATGTCTCCTTGTACATTATGGTGTTTTCCCTAGGAGTGAAAAATAACTTTTGCTTTTTTTTCATTCATAGTCCTCTAATTTTTCATTTTCTATCATTTTTCTTCCACTTACCAGTTGAAACTCTGGGGCTGTCAACATGGCCCATAGTACTGATTAATTTTATACATCTATGCCTTTTAGCAGCATATAAATATGGTCAGCATTTTTTTTTGCCAGTCAAGTAATTAAAACAAACTTCATTTCTCATTGATTGTAAGTTCAGTTGCTGCAAAAGGATTTCCCTGAAGCTAAGAGTTAGGAAAATTATAAGCAATTATGTGGAGACAATTATTCTTACCCACAAACAAGACCAAAGTCCTCATCAAAAGCCCATCATAGGAATGAAAATTAATAATTAATTTTGATTAATTTATGATTCATAAAATTTATTCTTTTTTCTGCCCCACTTCAATCCCTTCAGTTCCCTTGTGTTATTGCTAGCTGAATGTAAAATAATAATCATCAACATCATCAACCTCTGATGGGCTCTCCACTTTCTGCTTTCTTACTCCAATGTTTAAAATATGTAAGGAACTTTATTATCTGAGAAAGGAATACAATTATGTCTTCCAACTTTGGAGGAAGGACACTTGTTATGCATTTGCCATGGGGAAATTTCATCCCATTATGAATTTGTATTCTGCTAAGTGCCCCTCTTAATAACTTCCCCTGTTGAGTCTCTTCCACACGACAGTGTTAAAGAAAAGATTATCAAAGCTTAAGGACTTTTCCTTTCTCGTAGGAGATGAGACAGTGACTTCGATCCCAGACCAAATAAAAAAAAAACCCTAGCTCTCCAAATGCTACGTCTGATAATAGTAATAAAAAAAATCAAACGTACAGAGAGACTCTCTGGAACACAGTTCAAACTAATATATTTCCTCAGGGAAAATAGATTTTTAAAATGCTTAATAAAAGATAATATTGGCAACACCTGAACTAGTTTCTAACCTTAAATGCAAGATCAGTCAACGAGATACCCAGGGATTTTGCTTTGTCTCCATGCAGTAATCTCTGTCTTTTAACTGTAAAAAGCAGTTTCTGCTGCTGACATTTTAGCAGCATTGGCTTGGGATTTCTTGGCTCACAGACATTATTTTATTTCATTCTTTTTTTCCTTTTAGGCATGTTTTAAAGGACACTTTTAGGGCATTTTTATTTAATTTAATTTAATAACATTTATATACCGCCCTTCTCCCTGAGGACTCAGGGCGGTTCACAGGGCAGAATAAAATAGCAAATACAAACATTAAAAAAGATTAAACAATTGCCCTAGTTAAAAACAATGGAAATACAGTGCTAAAAACCCCAAGAAAAATTAAAAGACCAAAGATAAAACAACCCCAGCAATCCCCATCAGGCTAGGCCAGCTTGTACAAACAGAAATGTCTTAAGGTCGCGACGAAAGGAGCGAAGATCGGGCGCCATCCGGAGCTCTACCGGTAGCTGATTCCACAGCTCCGGAGCGCCCACAGAGAAGGATCTCCCCCTGGGGGCCACCAATCGACATTCTCTGATCGGTGGCACCCTGAGGAGGCCCTCTCTGTGGGAACGCACAGGGCGCAGGGAGCTTGATGCCGGCAGCAGATGTTCCCTGAGGTACTCCGGCCCCATGCCATGGAGTGCTTTGAACACCGTTACCAGTACCTTGAATCTCACCCGGAAGACAACTGGCAACCAATGCAGCTCACGGAGCAGAGGTGTAACGTGGGAGTATCGGGAGACTCCCAACACCACTCTCGCGGCTGCATTCTGTACCAGTTGGAGCTTCCGGGTGGTCCTCAAGGGCAGCCCCATGTAGAGAGCGTTGCAGTAGTCCAGACGAGAGGACACGAGCGCATGAGTGACCGTGCATAGATCATCCCGGCTAAGATAGGGCCGCAACTGACGCACCAGGCGAACCTGTGCGAAGGCCCCCCTAGTCACAGCTCCTATATGGTCTTCCAAGGTGAGCCGTGAATCTAGGAGGACCCCCAAGTTGCGAGCCCTATCTACGGGGGGTAATAGTTCACCCCCCATAGCCAGAGGTGGAATGTCCGAATAAACCCGGGATGAAGGTATGCAAAGCCACTCAGTCTTGTCGGGGTTGAGTTGGAGTCTGTTCCTCCCCATCCAGACCCGAACCGCCTCCAGGCAACGGGACATCACGTTGAGGGCATCACTGGGGTGGTTTGGGGTCGAAAAGAAAAGTTGGGTATCATCAGCATACTGATGATACCCAACTCCAAAGCCACGAATGATCTCACCCAGCGGCTTCATGTAGATGTTGAACAGGAGAGGCGAGAGGACCGACCCCTGAGGAACTCCACAAATGAGAGACCTCGCGGTCGACCTCTGCCCCCCTGCCAACACCGACTGCGAACGTCCCAAGAGATAGGAGGAGAACCACTGTAAAACTGTGCCTCCCACTCCCAATCCCCTGAGACGCCGCAGCAAGATACCATGGTCGATGGTATCGAAAGCCGCCGAGAGGTCTAATAGGACTAGGACAGAGGAATGCCCCCTGTCCCGAGCCCTCCAGAGATCATTCACCAGCGCGACCAATGCCGTCTCCGTGCTGTGCCCGGGCCTGAAACCCGATTGGTACGGGTCTAGATAATCCGCTTCATCCAGGACCAGAGGGAGCTGATGCGCCACCACACTCTCAACAACCTTCGCAAGAAAGCGAAGGTTGGAGACAGGACGAAAGTTGTTCAATACAGCCGGGTCCAGGGCAGGCTTCCTGAGGAGAGGCCTCACCACCGCCTCCTTCAAGACGGCGGGGAAGATACCCTCACTCAAAGAAGCCGATATAACTGCCTGGAACCAGCTGCGTGTCCTCTCCCGGGCTGCATAAACCAGCCAGGAAGGGCACGGGTCCAGTAAACATGTGGTGGTGCTCAGCCTCCCCATGATCCTGTCCACTTCCTCCGGAGTCACAGAATCAAACTCCTCCCAGGTGATATCGACAAGACCACCCGTGTCCTGATCGTCAGACTCTGCCCAGTCAGAGTCCAGACCGGTCCGAATCCGAGCGATTTTGTCCGACAGATGTTGGTTAAACTCCTCGGCACGTCCCTGCAAGGGATCCTCCCTCACCTCCTGATTTAGGAGGGAGCGAGTCACCCTAAACAGGGCAGCCGGGTGATTATCTGCGGACGCAATAAGGGTGGCGAAGTGGTTGGACCTCGCCTCCCTAATTGCAGCGAGATAAGACCTAATATAGGCTCTTAGTCGCAATCGGTCGGGTTCGGATCGGCTGGACCTCCAACCGCTCTCTAGGCCCCGTCTCCGACGCTTCATCTCCCGGAGCTCCGCAGAGAACCATGGAGCTCGACGGGATCTGCACCGGGTCAGGGGCCGCAGGGGTACAACTCGGTCAAGGGCCTCAGTGGCCGTCCTTTCCCAGGCTTCCACTAAGGCCTCGGCCGAGCTGTGAGCAAGGGAGGCAGGTGGGGACCCCAGCGCCGCCTGGAACCTCTGGGGATCCATTAAGCGTCTGGGGCGGTACCATTTGAGTGGTTCCAAACACCCACGGCGGGGGGTGGCAAAACGGAAGACCAGCCGCAGGAGATGATGATCGGTCCATGACAGGGGCATGATAATTGGAGAGCCCCCACCAAGATCATCTAACCACCGTCCAGACAAGAAAACAAGGTCAAGGGTGTGGCCTCCCTCATGAGTCGGTCCCGAAATTACTTGCGTCAGGTCCATGGCCGTCATGGAAGCCATGAACTCCCGAGCCAACTCAGATGATCCTCCCAGAGATGGTAGGTTGAAGTCCCCCAAAACTATAAGTTTCGGGAACTCAACCACCAGCCCAGAGAGGGCATCGAGCAGCTCAGACAGGGCTGCTGCTGCGTGACTAGGCGAAAGGTACACCAGCAGCAAGCCCAACTGCGCACCAGGGCCGCATCTCAAAAAGAGAGACTCACACCCGACTATCTGGGGAACGGTGGCCTCCCGCGGACACAAGGTCTCCCTCATAACAACAGCCACTCCCCCACCCCTACCCTGAGCCCGAGGGTGGTGCAGCACCCGGAAACCTGGTGGGCAAAGATCAACCAGAGGAACACCGCCCTCTGGGCCCAACCAGGTTTCCGTGATGCAAGCCAGGTCAGCCTGCTCCCCCTCGACCAAGTCTCGGACGAGAGGGGCCTTGTTAACGACCGACCTGGCATTCAAATACACCAGCCGGAGTTCAGGAGGCTGCACATCCTCACTCCCGGGACCTCGGGGCGGAACCAGAGGGTCGGAGTGCCTCACCGCTTGTAAGCAGCAGAGAGGCCTTCCCTGAGACCGATACGGCCCTCTGTTCCTACACCTGCTGCCATTCCCTATCGTCGTGGGAATAGATAATCCCACGACTGGCCCTGGAGCCCCAGAAGCAGCCGACCCCCGCTCCTCCCCTCCGCGATCAGCCTCAGCACTAGCCTGAACAAAGGTAGTTGGACTGCCCCCCTCGTCCAAACAACCAAGAAAAGAACCCTCCCTCCTCCCTAACCCCCAAAAAAATTTTGACAAAAAACAAATCAAGGACCTCCTATTAGGTTTACGTCGGAGGCCCATAACCGTGCCCGGCCATCTCTCAGGATCCCAATAAATGGGACCTTCCTCGAGATTATACTCGGCTGGAAAGGCGGGCCGCCTCCAGGAAGGGGGAGCACCCCTGAGGGCGAGCAAGTCCGTAGAGGAGTACCTAAAACAAGGCATAAAAGCAGTCCAGATATAGGCAGTCCATAGTCAGTTGATTTAAGGAGGAACCAAACAGAGAGCAAATAGATGTCCCGAGCCTCCACCCAGCCACTGCCACTCAGCTGGGTGCCACCCCAGGACAGGCCAACCAACGCCCTCTCACGACAGTTGGAGAGCCTATACCAGGGGGGAATAGTCCGAAACATCCATCCTGGGTACAGCATGTCCCCTAGAGCTCTCACCTCTAGGGGCAGCAGATGTAAGTTCAGGCCACCCTCTCACTGTGGCCAGTACCCAGGGGACTCTGAATCCTTTGGGGCCGATATGTGAATGGCAATAAGGGCATGACTTTGGCAGCCATGATGGTGCAATTAACAGCCTGTGGTTTTTTGTGCATCATGTGTACAGAGCACATTAAAAAAAAACCGACTGGGTTTTAATCACCTGTCACTTTATCATTCCCTACAGATTTCTCTGCTTCCTTTTCAGAGGAATTCAGCATGGACCACTTCTAGGGGTCTTAGTTAATTCCAGACACCTGACCAACCTGGGATGGAGTCAGACCCCTGACAAAGAAACTTGCAGGAAGCACTGTACCGAGCTGTAAGATGGCCTTTTCCTCTTTCCAAATTAGAATCTGATGCCATATAGGCAATCTCATAAATTAGGAACTTGGCTTTTAGCTTGTTGCCTTTTATTATTAATATAGCATCTAGCTGAAGAAGAGTCCTGCAGACGGGGTATTTTACGCACTGTTGATTGTAGCTGCCTGGTTGATGTTGCCAACCAGTAATTTGAGTTGGCATTTTTCATTTCTTCTGTAGCTCTCCATCCCTTTAGCCTAAGAACATTGAATAATGGAAATTCTGCAGCCAGTCTGGCCCTCTTGTTCTGTTCACCTGTCTGATGATATACTGTTCAGAATATTTGTCAGATCCCCAAAGAAATGTCTTATTATTCTTTTAATCTATATATGCTTGTATAGCCATTTTTTGGGGCCTGCTATTCTGTTGGGAGGGGGGATTCTAATATGGATATATACCAGTGATAGCGAACCTTTTAGAGACCGAGTGCCCAAGCTGCAAACCCAAACCCACTTATGTATCGTCAAGTGCCGGGTGGGCGTGGCCCATTGGGTGGGCGTGGCTGTGGTGGTAACAGCAGATAGGATGGGACTAAAATGTTTGATCAATTCCAACTTTGCGAGATCTTTTTTTTCCCCGCAAGAAGTTGAAATTGATTGATTGAACCTTGTTTGGGTTTTTTTGCACACGGCAGTGGAGGCCTAAAATGAAAAGGTTTTATAAAACTCAGCTGAAGACCTAGGACTGGGGCAATGGTGCGCATGCCCACAGAGAGGGCTCTGCGTGCCACCTGTGGCATGCGTGCCATAGGTTCGTCACTATGGATATATACCATATGCTTTGCTTGGTCTGTGCTGTATTGCCCTTCCCCCAGGGGAAGGAATGTGCCTGAATACCAGTGCCCTTATCTGGAAGACGGTTTGCGTTTGGAGCCGGAGGGAAACAAAACCGAGAGAGACCTTGAAGAGCATGCTGAAAGAGTTGGTTACCAAAACAATATACCACCTGTAGATTGGCCGAGATTCAAATAGTGAGACCCTGGGGGAAGGAGTAACGAATGCTTCTTTTGATATATTGTTTGCATGGGTTTTTTCTTCAGACCTCGCTTTGATTCCTTGCTATCACTAGCTCCTAATAAAAGTTCCTTTTGAGACAAGAGTTCTGCTTTCTTGGGAGACCTAGTTGAGGCAGATCCTTACTCTTTTCTTTGTAACAACATTTTTCAGAGGAATCTGCAGGGGGATGAGTTAAAAAAGCAAGATGTCAGCGACAACAAGGCAGTCTCGATCCCACCTCTTTTGTACATGCCTTCCATTCTCACGCACTTTCCAAGCAATGGAGCTTTGTTTTTGTGATTGCCATCATGACTTCTTTGTCCCTCGCCAGATGCCACTGCTATCTTATTAGATCTGGTATATCATTCAACGTCTGGAAAACAAGACCATTCTTCGGGATGAGGAAATATCTTAACATAAATATGGTTTACCATTTCCAACCTCCTAAACTTTGTATATCCAGGTATATAGATATCTCAAATCATTTTGTTCCAGTGTTGTTTTATGCTTGGTTGTCTCCCTTCTCTATTTTATTTGGGATTTAGAAATGATTGTGTAACACAGTTTTTCCTGTTCACAGCACACAGTCCACTCCTAACAATTGCATGATCTTGGCTATTTTTGCTGTAGAGGTATCAGTTACATTTCTTTTGGGTAGCCTGCCAATTGCTTTTCATTGCCCTCCTACACAAATATATCTCCATGTACATCTCCATGTTGTGCCATGCATTTATGAAGTGGTTGAAGAGGAGAAGAAACCCATCAGGACAAGATTTAGCAATCCATCTGCATTTGAAAGACAAAGGCCACTCTTTTCAGAACAGCAAAGTCCACACTTTGGATAGAGAGGACCGCTGGTTTGAAAGAAGGGTCAAAGAAGCCATCTGTGTCAAAACTGAACAGCCTTCTCTCAATAGAGGGGAAGGGATATGACATCATCTATCTCCAGTCTACAACACAGTTCTTTCAGCAGTTCCAAGAAGGCTCCACACCCATTTGCACTACTCGGGTGATCCTGAGGACACAGAAAAACTTTCAAGTGCCCTCAACATCTCTCTAAAAGAATGCAAATGATCATCTGTTAGCAAGGAGTATAAATCTTTCCATTCCCTACCATCCAGTAAGAGCTGAAGAAACTTCTTGGATAAGCAAAACATCTTCAAAGAAAAACAAGAAAGTCCAGTTGCCTTGTGAAAAAGCATTTTTGGGACAAGTGCTAATGGATGTTTTTACATTCACATCAAAAAAAGATTAGCAGGTGCAAATCACTCCACATTTGCCTTCATCAAACAATGTTCAGTTTATTATTTTAACCAAAGATAATAGGAAAAATTGTTAGCAGATGGGTGTGAAATGCAGCCCCCAAATAAAAAAATTGGGACAAGAGACACTTAGAAGTGTGGTTTGTGGCCTGCAAATATTTGTCAATGTTTTGTTGCAAATAGTATCAAAAATGAAATGTTAAGAATATTTATGGAATGGTTAAAGAAAACATAGAACATTTAAGAAGGATTTAAAGGTAAAGGTAAAGGTTCTCCCGCACATGCATGCTAGTCGTTTCCAACTCTAGGGGCCGGTGCTCATCTCCGTTTCAAAGCCAAAGAGCCAGCGTTTGTCCGAGGACGTTTCTGTGGTCATGTGGTCGGCATGACTAGACGCCAAAGGCGCACGGAACACTGTTACCTTCCCACCGTAGTGGTCCCTATTTTTCTACTTGCATTTTTATGTGCTTTCAAACTGCTAGGTTGGCAGAAGCTGGGACGAGTAACAGGCCCTCATTCTGTTACGCGGCACTCGGGATTCGACCCACCAAACTGGCGACCTTCTGATCGACAAGCTCAGCGTCCTAACCCACTGAGCCACCGCATCCCTTAAGAAGGATTTATAAAAATAGAATAGAATAGAATAGAATAGAATAGAATAGAATAGAATAGAATAGAATAGAATAGAATAGAATAGAATAGAATAGAATAGAATAGAGCTGGAAGGGATCTTGGAGGTCTTGTAGTCCAGCTCCCTGCTCAAGCAGGAACCTATACCAATTCAGACAAGTGACCCACAATTTCTGATGGCAAGCTGTTCCACTGGTTAATTATTGTCACTGTTAGGAGTTTCTCCTTAATTCCAGGTTGCTTCTCTCTTTGATCAGTTTCCAACCATTGTTTCTTGTTCCTGCCTCTGGCACTTTGGAGAATAATTTGACCCCCTCTTCTTTGTGGCAGCCCCTCAAATACTGGAATACATGAAATATGTTATCCTGTCATTCTATCAGGACATTCCCTGCTGTGACAATGATGGGTAAGTAAAGACTTCTTCAGATCAAGCTTAGCTCCTTGTGATTTATTGACTTTTCTTGGCAGCAATATAGAATTGATTTGCCATTATCTATTTCTAGATATTTCTCTGTCTTCCTAGTCTAGTCTGCAATCCTGTTATTCACTGGAATTTCCTACCCTGGTGCTAACCGGATACAGTCCTTAGCTTCTGCTGGCCCCTGATGAAATGATGTCTAGGTCACCAGAGTTAATTGAAGGACTAAAGAACTTGGGGATGAAAACGGTGCAGAAAAGAAGAGAAGAGAAGAGAAGAGAAGAGAAGAGAAGAGAAGAGAAGAGGACTGGAAGGGACCTTGGAGATCTTCTAGTCCAGCCCCCTGCTCAAGCAGGAGAACCTATTCCGTCTCAGGCAGGTGAATGTCTAGTGTCTTCTTAAAAATCTCCTGTGATGGAGCACCTACAATTGCTTGGGGAGGAGGACAAGGTCACTAACTCTATTTGTTCTAACCTAGAGGATTTGGTCCCAATCTGTTCTCCTCAAGTACTGGCCCCATGTGATTAAGACCACAATTTTCAGTAAGTGGAGTGATTCTTTACCACACCTCCAACTTACAGATATTCTTACAAAGGTACTCTAAAAGGTCAAGAGACGTAGTTGGTTGGCGTAAAATGCAATTTCATTTAATCCATTGCCTTGCCCCTGTAGAGTCCCCACTGATACAGGTTTTTTTTTCCTACAGCAACCAGAGTGGACAAAAACAGTCTTTCACAATTCTTTTGGCAGAGAAATTGGATGGGTAAGATCTCAAAGGGAAGGGAGAAATTCTCCAGTCATTCCTCAAAGGAATGACTTTCTTCTGGCAGTGACAATAGTCATTTATTAAAAATGCCCAAGGGAAAAATTTCCTCAAATGTCTGTGTGGAGAGCCAGGGAAACTGCAAACACCTGAAAGATGATTGGGCAAAGAAAGAAGATACTTTTACCTTGACTACCATGTTGCTACATAAATGCAGGGGATATCATGATCCACACATGAGAATTTATCGTGCAATGTTTGGTTTTAAAAATATAACAAAGGCAGTTCTCTTCCACTACCTGTCTATTCTATAGTTCTCAGTAGGAAGAAGAATGTCTGTAGCAATAGCAGTCCTAATTCAACCCCTCAGTCTGAACAACCAAATCTGTTAATTTGACTTTCTCTTGTATTTAGCCTTTTTAAAACCTCAAGTTCTTTTGATCATGTTTACAAATAAACTTGAAATTATTAGGAAGCTTATATATAAGATTTATTACACATATGCACCCAGCAGTATTAATGTAAATATGTACAAACTTAAATAGGAGACATGATTACAGTAATGTGATCCAACATGTCACAGAACATGCACCTAAACCCCAAGGAAATTGAAACCAAACAAGCAAACCAAAGGCTAAAAAAAAATAATAATCACTCAAGGGCCATTAATTTGCTATTGGTGCATGGCAATGTAGCATTTTTTGTGAGGGAGGGGTTGCCCTCACCTTGATCATGCAATTGTATGGAATAGCACAACTGTCTCATTGATATTTTCATTCTTTGTCATTTTGATTGGGTTTTGAATAGAAAAGAGGAGGAGGAGGAGGAGGAGGAGGAGGAGGAGGAGGAGGAGGAGGAGGAGGAGGAGGAGGAGGAGGAGGAGAAGGAGGAGGAGAAGGAGAAGGAGAAGAAGAAGAAGAAGAAGAAGGAGAAGGAGAAGGAGAAGGAGAAGGAGAAGGAGAAGGAGAAGGAGAAGGAGAAGGAGAAGGAGAAGGAGAAGAAGAAAGAAGAAGAAGAAGAAGAAGAAGAAGAAGAAGAAGAAGAAGAAGAAGAAGAAGAAGAAGAAGAAGAAGAAGAAGAAGAAGAAGAAGAAGAAGAAGAAGAAGAAGAAGAAGAAGAAGAAGAAATGGGTAAAGAGCACTCAGGGCTTCATTCTTTAATTTTGAAATTTTAATTCTAACATTTTAATTTGTATAAATACTGTTTTTATATTTTGACATTTTATTGTACACCACCCAGCATTTGAGGAAGATGGGCAATTCAGAAATGCAATAAATGCAATAAATAAAGAAACAAGTAAACAATAAATAAATAAATCATTACAACTGTGGTCTTGTTAATTTGGACTTAGTGTGTTGCATGAACTCAGCCACTGGATTCTTTGAACCAGCTATTTCTGAAATAAAAAATCTTGTCAGTGAGCAAGATCTGGAGAGAAATCCTATCACGTAGGATTCAGAATCAGACTGTCTGTATAGTGGAGGTAAGAGGCTTTTACTAGAGCTCAGACAGTTACTCTGCAAACCAGATTTTGTGCTGGAATCCAGATGATTCTGTTATTAATTTGAAACCTTCCCCATTTTTTCCCAACTGTGTCTTCCTTTTTCTTTTTCCTTGTCAGAGAGGGAAAATAAGGATTCTCCAAGCTCTGCAAAAGTTCAGGATGAAGAGTGAGTACCCGTGGTTACATTAGGAGCATCAGTCATGCAGATCAGTGACCGGCTTCAGATTCTTTTAGTGCAATTGGGGAGTGGAAACGAAAGAGTTTGCAGGTGCTTTACGGAAGTTGTTTGAAAGATAAATACTACCTTACACAAAACCACACAGAGACAAAAAAAAAGACTCATGGTGATCATGAGTATAACAACAGCTAATATAACCTTATTGTTCTCCCTCTCCCCCTCTCTCTCTTCCCTAAAAATTCCCATCCCATCCTAAAGGCAAAATTGCTTCTTTCTACCTCTCTCCCCAACAGGGCACCATGCAAACAAATGGGAACAGCTAACCTTTTTTAAAAAAAACCCCAAATGGAGACTAGAATCCCTCTTTGATGCAGAGTGGCTTTTCCAGCATGAGCTTTCTGGTAGTCCTCATTTAGCAATCACAATTGGAAGCAGCAATTTGGACATTAAGCAAAGTGGCCCTGAAGTGAAATCATAGCAAGGAAGATCGTAAATGCAAGGATTAGTCACAAAGTTACTTTTTCGTCACTGCTGTGAACCATGGCTAAATGAGGCAGTCACTAAACGAGGACCACCTATGTCAGAAACGTAGCTCTGCAGAAGATTGAAATTAAAGCTCCAGAAAATCAGATGTGTCTACTATCCCCTCTTGGGTGAGTTAAAGCAAACAATACAGTGGAATGCCACCCTGTTTCGCAATACGCATTGAAGTTCCCTTTCACCAAATGGACTGATCCTTCTGAATTCCATGCACAAAATAGGAGGAGAAAATGCCTTATCTCTTCCAAATCTCTTGGCCACTCTTCTTTCTCCCTGCATAGCGTAAGATTCAACTCATAAAGCAGTTGTGCTGCTGTAGGCTGTTTCTATAAGGCAGTGGTGGCGAACCTATGGCACCTATAGCAACTGTCCCTCTTCAACCAGCCACCCGAGGTCCCACGTGGCCGGATGCATCCTGGCACGGCTGGTTTCCCTCTCCCCCCATCCCATCCCTCCTGGTCTCACATGCTCTCCTTTTCCTGGGCACGACCCACTGCATTGCCTCCTCAGCTGTCAGCCAGCTGTCCAGCTCAGAGGCAGCTCCTCTGAACTGCTGGCGGTGGGCTGTGGAGCCCCAGAGTGCACCAGTCGAGGAGCTGGCAGGCTGTGGCTGCTGACAGACACCGTTGGCCCCCATGCACTCGCTGGCCTCTGTGTGGGGGGGGCAATGGTGTCAGGCAGCAGCTGCCCTGGCCCCTGTCTCGCCTTGTCCCGTGGCAATGGCACTCCCACCCTGCTTCACCTCACCCCGCAGGATGAGCCTCCTTCCCACCACCCCACCTGCCAGAGATCCCATGGATCTCCCCCAACCCTTCCCGGACCCCACAGGCATCCCTCCCCACGAGCAACATTGAGGTGGCCACACCCACTTTAGCCACACCCACCCAGTCTGCCATGACCACCACAGTCACGCCCACCTAGTGGGCCATGTCCCACCTGGCACCCAGTGATAAATAAGTGGGTTTTGGGTTGCAGTTTGGGCACTCAGTCTCTAAAAGGTTCTCCATCACTGCTATAAGGTACCCTCCCCATCCAACCATTGCTTGGAAAGACAATTAGGTTTACTTTCAGGTTTGTAACATTTGTTGTTGTGGCCATGAATGCTGGAATAAAGAACCTATGTTTAGAAACCAGTCAATAGGAACAAATGGAAAGCATTCCCCACAATTACATGATTTGCAATTAATTTCTATCTGGAACTGTCAAAATAAATGGACTCAGATCTCAGATCTGCTCAGTGCTTCCACAAATCTCTCCCTTTCATAAATGTGTTTTGGCAATCTCTCTCTCTCTCTCTCTCTCATTCTCTCTCTCTCTCTCTCTCTCTCTCTCTCACGCACACGCACACGCACACGCACACACACACACACACACACACACACACACACCTTCCTTGCTACCTACCTTCTATCTGCTTTGAGGGTCTTCATTAAGGCACCCTCACATGGCAGCAATTGAGGCTGCTGATGTAAAAAGCAGAGCTGGCAAACGTCTTCTCCCCTCATACAGATCTCAGCTGTTCAGCAGAAACCTGGCAAAACTTAGCTAATTGTTTTAAATGTCAGTCAGAATTATGGAGCAAAGAAAAAAAAAGGGCTTTACAGCAAAATGAAGACTTCTTCTTTGTCAGCCAAACCAATTTTCTCAGCAGGCCTCTGGTAGAGGAGGGGGGAGCTCACTGTGGGAAGAGCTGCAGGAAGAGATGTCTCCAAATAGATTCTTTACTGAGCGACTCACCATTATGAGATAGGATAGGATATACAGTAATTGAATAATTTGAACAAAACTGGAGGAAAAAGTTGGACCTTCATTAGACATAGATTAACATGATGACACTCATTTAAAATTACTTTTCAACTCAAAGTTCAAAATGATGTCACCCAATATATTTCAAACCCAAAATCGACAAACTTATTCTTGTTAGTGTTCATTCCATATATACAGGTTTTTTTTTATGAGAAGACAGAGATCCATGTTCTTCCCCATTCTTTGCCATTCATGGCTGAACTGGTTGAGGATTTTAGTGTGAATAAGGCTTGTCGAGTGCAGGGGATAGGAATTAGGCATCTGGCTATTACTTTTCACTTTGTCTTAACGAATCTTGCATTGATGTTTCTTTTCTTTATTTAACAGCAAGTAGTCTTCAACTGATGACCACAACTGAGCCCAAACTTTCTGTTGAATTTGTTAAGTGAGTTTTGCCCCCTTTCTACAGCCTTTCCTTGCTTGTCAGAAGGTTGCAAAAGGTGATCACATGACCCTGGGACACTGCAATCATCATATATACATTCCAATTGCCTAGCATCTGAATTTTAACCACGTGACCATGGGGATATGGCAACAGCAGTGGTGGGATTCAAATAGATGAACAACTGGTTCTCTGTGTGGATGCTGCTTCTGGAAGTCCGTTCTGGACCTGGGCAACAAAAGATTAGCTACTGGTTCTGCCAAATTGGTGCGAACTGGCCAGGCAACAGTCATAAAATACAGTCATTTTTCAGTGCTACTGTAACTTTGAACAGTCACTAAAAGAATGGTTGAACTTCTTTTATGTCAGTGAAACATAAGCAATTTTCTGTGCATATTTGCACACAGCCATTCTGTTGCAAAGAAGGGGAATACAAATGGAAGCATGCAGCATATTATGAATTTTGGAACCCTTCAAATTTGCCACTGCAAATCTATTGATATGGAAAGCTTTGCCCAAAAGAAAGAAGGCAAAAAATACAATCGTATTCAGTAAAAACAAAATATATGCATATCATAGATAAGCACATCTGAAGAAACACATAACACAATATTTT
Organism: Vipera ursinii; assembly: GCF_947247035.1. Classification (NCBI taxonomy): domain Eukaryota; kingdom Metazoa; phylum Chordata; class Lepidosauria; order Squamata; family Viperidae; genus Vipera; species Vipera ursinii. Next base: position 29,599,661 of record NC_139513.1, on the reverse strand, counting down.
CATTTAAAGCAGGCCTGTCAAACTCGCGATGTCACGTGATGTTCCACAATGTATGACGACTTTTTCCCCATTGCCGGCAATGGGGTGGGCATGGTTTTAGTAATATGCATCCAGCCTGTGGGCTGGCAGTTTGACATGCCTGATTTAAAGTATACTGCAATTTTGGTTATTTTATAAGATAAATAACTCAGTCAGAGGTGTCACTGAGTTGAACGGAACTAGAACTTAGCCACCCAGAATAGCACTTTGATGAGATGAGTGGTGAATAAAATAAAATAAAATAAAATAAAATAATAAAATAAAATAAAATAAAATAAATAAAATAAAATAAAATAAAATAAAATAAATAAAATAATAAAATAAAATAAAATAAAATAAAATAATAAAATAAAATAAAATAATAAAATAAAATAAAATAAATTAATAAAATAAAATAAAATAAAATAAAATAATAAAATAAAATAATAAAATAAAATAAAATAAAATAAAATAATAAAATAAAATAAAATAAAATAAAATAAAATAAAATAAAATAATAAAATAAAATAAAATAAAATAATAAAATAAAATAAAATAAAATAAAATAAAATAAAATAAAATAAAATAAATAGAGCATATTAGCATTTGAATCAATGGGATGGCCATTTGTTTAATACTGGTTCAAATTTATGATGGCCTTGGAAAAAGTGATGTATGACCTGTAGACACACTTATGACCATCATATCCCCTCCACCCTCATGTGATTGTATCCGGCTTGCATGTATGACTGATTGCAGCATCCTGATCCTGATTTGTGACTTTTTTTGCCAGTTTCCGGCAAAATACCTGGATTTGCTTAACAGCTGCATCATTTGCTTAATGACCATTGTGATTCAGTATCTACAATGGTTCCATGAACAACTGTTGTAAAAATAGTCATAAAATTGAGTTTGACTTGACTTGTGACTGCAGTGATATACGGAAGAAACTCCAGTCCTGGCTTGTCATAAGCTGAGGACTGCCTGTAGTTTTTTACTTGTTTTAATTATTATTTTTTATTGAAAGAGGGTTTTACAAAGATTTTACAAATTACTGAAATATAAAAGAAAAAGAGAAAAAGAGATTCTAAAGCTCTAAAAGAAAAAGTGAAGAATAACAAAAAAGCAAGAAAATGTTATCTGAAGAAGCAACTGCCAATTTTCTTTGCAACTGTTACAAACATAGCAACTACACCTTCATCCTCCAATAGTGCATATCCCTTCTTCCCATAAATAAACCTTTTAAATCAATACATTCCCAATCAGCAGTTCATTTTTATCCATTTTTACCAAAGAAAAAAATCTATAAAGGTTTACAGTCTTTTATAAAAGTAGTTGCGATTCCTCTCTTAATCAAAACAAGCCAATTTAGTCATCTCTGCCAACTCAGCCATCTTCACCATTCATTCCTATACCATTTCAGAAAATGTTTCTGTAGTCTCCCATTTTTGTACATATAACTGCATTGCTGCAATTATTGTATAGAAAACACATTGTCCATCAGGCTTTTCTAGTTGACTGTAAGTCCTAATAACAAAAGTTCCAGTTTCATCTGAATGTGAATTTTTAAAACTATCTGCATCACCATATGTATTTTTTCACTTCTTCACAAGTCTGCACGCGTGATCAAATGTTCCTTCAGGTTTTTCACATTTACAATAGTGAGTAGATGTATCTTTATATAGGAGCCCTGGTAGCACATTGATTAGAATGTAGTATTGCAGGTTAACTCAATGCTCACCGACAGTAGTTCGATCCTGACTGGCTCAAGGTTCACTCAGCCTTCCATCCTTCTGAGGTTAGTAAAATGAGGACTCAGATTGTTGGGGGCAATATTCTGACTTTTAAAACCTCTCAGAGAGGGTTGTAAAGCACTGTGGGGCATAAGTCCAAGTGCTGTTGCTATATAAAATAAAGGTAAAGTTTTCCCTGCACATGCATGCTAGTTGTTTCCAACTCTAGGGGCCAGTGCTCATCTCCGTTTCAAAGCCAAAGAGCCAGCGCTTGTCCGAGGACGTCTCCGTGGTCATGTGGCCGGCATGACTAGATGCCAAAGGTACACGGAACGCTGTTACCTTCCCACCGTAGTGGTCCCTATTTTTCTACTTGCATTTTTATGTGCTTTTGAACTGCTAGGTTGGCAGAAGCTGGGACGAGTAACAGGTGCTTACTCTGTTATGCAGCACTCGGGATTCGACCCGCCAAACTGCTGACCATCTGATCGACAAGCTCAGCGTCCTAACCCACTGAGCCACCGCATCCCATGTTGCTATATATCTTATATATAAATATAAGATATTTATATATCTTAGACCAGGGGTGTCAAACTGCCAGCCCATGGGCCGGATGCATCATTCGGAAGCTGCACCCACCCCATTGCTGGCAATGGCAAAACCATCCCGATACATTGCACGACGTCACGTGACGTCACGAGTTTGACATGTCTGTCTTAGACAATTCCTCTGGTGTCATATATCAATGATACATCATTTTTTAGAAGTTTCCCTTTCAATTGTTAACACAATGTGAATTTTACACCTTTCAACCACATTCTTTCCCATCAAGCCATTTCAATATAATAACCAAATATTTTTATTTGGCCTATTTTACCATACATTCTTTAACTTGCTTTTTCCTCAATTTCAAATTTCAGCAAAAGTTTATACATTTTATTCATCCGTTTATTTTTCACATTTTTAAACTGCCTATCTCCCTCAAAGAGGGATTCAACAAAAGGTTAAAATATAAAAGCAGCATATAAAAATTAAAAATCTAGAATTGAAAAAGAGGCAACGATTATTAAACCCTGTTAAAAATTAATTTAAAAGGCGATTTTAGCAATCGCATTTTCATCGTTTCTACATAATTCATTTTCATATTCCATTTTATCACTTTCTTCTTCCTGGTATTATTTTATCTATATTAAATCTTTCTCTTAATTGTGCATACGAGAGCCATTGAAACCTAAATCTCTCTGCAGTCAATTGTTCTCTTGGGTTCATCTTAAGTTCCCCATTTTGCTGCCATGTACTAGCAAATCTCTATATGGTTTACTTTAGTTTCGTTAATTTTAAGAGATCTACTCTATGTGTTTTGAACTAAACAATCCCCTGATTCAATAAGTCTGCTCTGTAGATGACAGAACCTATCTGACTTTGACTAGTCTCAAAAGAGTTAAGCAGAGTCAGACTTGGTTACTATTTGAATTAAGAGATCACCAGAAAATCCTGAACTTGTAGATTAGATGGTGATACTGAATGGGGATGGTGGAAGAAAATGGCTTCCAAACTGTTGCCAAAAACATAATCATTGAACTGAATATTTACTCTGTCCTTGCCTGCTTTGAATCTAGTGTGTTGAACTTAATGGCCCATATTTCTGAAAAATATGAATAGTAGTATTCAAAGTAAGCTACTTATGGAATTGCATTGTAACATGTTAGCAAATGCTGATTATATTCCCAACTTATGTCCTTTTCTCTAAGCAGTGAAAAATCATTTAGAAACCTACAAGAATATTTTTAAAAATTGAGACCAAGCACAACTGAGAGGGTTCAAACACGGGGGCTTGCTATTCCCTTCGATTCCCATGTTTATTTAAAGATGTTGGTTATGATGACTTAAATCTTTTTTTTGTCTATCTTCTCATAAAAGGTCAGCCAGGTAGATATTCCATTTATCACTATTACAAAAGACTCTAGCTCCCTGATGAAAAGGGAGAGAAATTAATTACAAGTCTGGAGCTGCAATAACTCTCTCTAATAGTGACAAAATTTTTAAATTAATGTTTCTGACACTCAGAGAAGTTTGATTAATTTTTAAGATACTATCACTGCAATGTTGGTGGATAAGAAAACATCATTTTCTGCCATTCAGATGTGGATCATTCTTGTAACACTCTCAACAAAGCTACAAGGCACCTTCACACTTTATTAACAACTTCAGTCAATGCCATATGAGCAATAATTAGTTTGAAAAAAAGAATGGCATAGCAAAGATACCTTTTGTGGTAAGATGGGTGATTAAATAGATATGTCTGCGAGTTAATGCAGTTTGAGTGGGAAAAGTACATAAAAGCCAAGAATCATGGGTGCTCACTTTATCTTGATAGCAGAAAAAACTGGCCACACAAACAAGGATTTTTTCACATTAAGAAGGCAAACCAACAAAGGCCTAAATGCACATAAGGTTAATGCTTCCCTGGAACACCTCAGGCAGGGCAACTCTTACTTGTGGATGTGTAGGAAAGGAGGAGGCAGAGTCTGAGGGTGGAGTCAAGCAAGTAATAAGCCTACAGTCTTTATGTCCCTACAAGCAGTCCAAGTCCAGCCCTCCTCAAATTCCATTAATTCTTACCTAGCATCAATTTAATGCTGACTATTAGTTGACTAGATGCTTGTGTATAGGCTAGAGCAATAAATTATCTTAACTGGAACTTAATGTATGATCCTGATTCTGTGCACCTGACGGTGTCTTCAAATATCTGTACCAGAATGGGCCTAATTTAACCATGATGTAAACAAGATGTTGAGACTCTAGAAAGAGGTCAGAGAAGAACAACAAAGATGATTAGGGGACTGGAGGCTAAAACATATAAGGAACGGTTGCTGGAATTGGGTATGTCTAGTTTAATGAAGAGAAGGAAACTAACCAAAGAGAGAAGCAACCTAGAACTGAGGAGAAATTTTTTGACAGAACAATTAATCAGAACAACCTGCCTCCAGAAGCTGTGAATGCTCCAACACTGGAAGTTTTTAAGAAGAGACTGGACAACCATTTTCTGAAATGGTATAGGATTTCCTGCCTGAGCAGGGGGTTAGACTAGATGACCTCCAAAGTCATTTCCAACTTTATTGTTGTTGTTGTTGTTTTTATTTATTGGCAGGAAATCAAATTTTATCTTTATTTTTGAGGGGTGCTTTCTGAAAGGACATGGTGATAAGGTCATCAGAATGCACAAGAGGGTCATTTTCAGCCCAGTTTTAATATTTTTTGTGGAGGGGAAAGAATGGAGGATTAATATTCTGCAGAAGAAAAAAAAACAGTCAATCCATCATAAGAAGGGGAGGGATGCAGATTTGAGGTCAGCTGTCCAATTATTAAGCAAAGGCACCTGAATGAGATCCCAACATGTTTAAAAATCATTGTTTTTACTGCCTTGACCCAAATCAAGGAGTGGAGATTTTTGTACACAGCTTTAAAATCAGAGATACACATTCTAGGGCTTCTGGTCATGTGCTACTTCTCAAACACTCCAAAAGTTATTATTAAATTAGAATTCAGAATAACAAAATTATGAAACTGGAATGCAGTGGGATCACATTCATTAGAATTAATTCAATGTAAATTAAATTAAGCCAAAATTAGCTCCCTTTTTTTTCTTCGCTCAGCTTAGTTATTTTGGGAAATGGGTCCTTGCCCAGAAAAACTTACACACATCTGTCTGAAGTGATTTGTGACCAGATTTCCCTGTCCTGGTTGAGTAAGACTTTAAGATCAGCTAGGAAGTTCTCAGACTAGCCTCCTAAATTGTGTCATTCAGTATTTGAGTCCCCAAGCAGGAGAAAATAATAATAATAATAATAATAATAATAATAATAATAATAATAATAATAATAATAATAATAATAATGATGATGATGATGATGATGATGATGATGATGATGATGTTGGAAGGGACCTATACATTTGGTTTTTCTTGCCTAAATGTAGAACCTTACTTTTTTCACCACTGAATTTCATTTTGTTAGATAGCAACCAATGTTCAAGTCTGCCCAGATCCTTCTGTATCTTAAGCCTGTCTTCTAGAGTATTGGCTATTCCTGCCAGCTTGGTGTCATCTGCAAATTTGATGAGTTCCCCATCTATCCCCTCGTCCAAATCATTGATGAAGATGTTGAAGAGCACTGGGCCCAGAACAGAGCCCTGGGGCACCCCACTACACACTTCCATCCATGTAGATGTGGTTCCATTGAGGACCACACGCTGAGTAAGGCCGGTCAGCCAGCTACAAATCTATCTGGTGGTGATGCTGTCTTACCCACATTTTTCTATCTTATCAAGTAGAAGGTTGTGATCTACTTTAACCCTCCCAAATTGTTGAATTTCCAACAAGTGAACTCAAATCTCTTCACTTGATTTTTTGGAATGCAATTTCGGCCTACGCGATGGTATGTGGGAATGATTTGAGTGTCGAGAAGAAGAGATGCTGCCTAGAATCAGACAAGAGAGGGAGGAACCTACAGTTGCATGACAGACGGAGAATGAAACTTAGGAAGGATACATCCTACTTTTTACATCAGGCTGTCAACAGAAATAGCAGGAGATTTGGACTTTCAGACTTAACGGATTCTGTCAACGTAGCCTTATAATAAAATAGAATTGCCTTATCTGGCCATGTTTCCTGGCTGGTTTAATTGGAGGGCTGGCAGCTTGGGACTTGTACAGATGGGAAATTATGCTGTAGTTATGCATATTAACTTTGTGAAGTAATGATTTTGTAGTGTTATTGAGGAACATACCATTTTCACTTTGATAGGAAGCCTGTCAAATAAGTGAACTGACCAGTAGAGCAAAGCTTGTTTTCTGAATTTACAGCTATTCTATATAAATGCACTCTATCTGGACTTATTAACTCCATGTTACAGCTTTTTGTGTGCTTTTTACAAATGGTTTTAGAAACCTGCAGTGCTTTATGCAGTTTTCTAGGCTATCCAGAAAACCTTGGCTATTGAAAATGAGAATAGCAGTACAGGAGGTTTTTTTTAATCAATAACGGGCATTTCATAAATTCTAAGGAAGGAAAATAAGCAGCAGTGCTTCAATGCAGGTCAATAACTCATCAAATTTGCAGACGACAACAAACTGGCAGGAATAGACAACACTCCAGAAGAGAGGCTAAAGATACAGAATGATTTTGACAGACTTGAACTTTGGGTGCTATCTAACAAAATGAAATTCAATGGTAAAAAAAAGTAAGGTTCTACATTTAGGTAAGAAAAATCAAATGCACAGATATAGTATAGGTGGTATCTTGCTCAATAGTAGTAACTGTGAGAGGGATCTCGGAGTCCTAGTGGACAATCACTTAAATATGAGCCAGCAGTGTGCTGCAACTGCCAAAAAGGCCATTACAGTGCTAGGCTGCATTAACAGAGGAATAGAGTCAAGATCACATGAAGTGGTAATACCACTTTATAGTGCCTTGGTAAAGCCACACTTGGAATACTGCATCCAGTTTTGGTCACCACAATGTAAAATACCCTATTTTCCGGCGTATAAGACGACTGGGCATATAAGACGACCCCCTACATTTCCTGTTAAATTATAGGGTTTGGGCTATACTCGCCGTATAAGACTACCCCTCTTCCAACGCACACCAAACAAAAATTAAAAAACATCAGATTTGATTTTAATATGGTAATTTTAATTCAAATGCTTATGACATGCAGGTACTTAGTAGGAAAACTGTCACTTATAAACATAAGGCTGTTTGTCATCAAACATGTAAACATAAAACAGTGCAAGTGGATTAAACATAATAATAATAATAATAATAATAATAATAATAATAATAATAATAATAATAATAATAATAATAATAATAATGTTGGAAGGGACCTTGGAGGTCATCTAGTCCAACCCCCTGCTAAGGCAGGAAACCCTATACCATTTCAGGCAAATAGCAGTCCAGTCTCTTCTTAAAAACTTCCAGTGTTGGAGCATTCATCACTTCTGGAGGCAGGTTGTTCCACTGGTTAATTGTTCTAACTGTCAGGAAGTTTCTCCTTAGTTCTAGGTTGCTTCTCTCCTTGACTAGTTTCCAACCATTGCTTCTTGTCCTGCTTTCAGGTGCTTTGGAGAATAGCTTGGCTCCCTCTTCTTTGTGGCAGCCCCTGAGATACTGGATCACTGCTATCATGTCACCCCTCAACCTTCTCTTTGTTAAACTACACATACCCAATTCCAGCAACCATTTCCTATTTTCCTAATTCACTTTTTCACTTTTCCTAATTCACTCTAAAGCTTTCCCTGCACAGAGCCTTAAGTAACACCAGCTGCCTGCAATTAGTGCAGGTTTACATCCCACCAGGCTTAAGGTTGACTCAGCCTTCCATCCTTCTGAGGTAGGTAAAATGAGGACCCAGATTGTTGGGAGCAATAATCTGACTTTGTAATAATGCTGCTTGGGGGGGGGGGGTGAAAGATCTAATAAGCAGGCATATACATAGAATGAAGGCTATTGCTAAGCAGATTGATTTGTGCTTTAAATTGTAAGCCGCCCTGAGTTTTCGGAGAAGGGCGGGATATAAATGGAATTTTTTTAAAAAAGATCCGCGGATCTCCCATTTGGTCTTTTTTTTAAAACATCCCATTTGTATCCCACCCAGCCCGCCCAGTTCCTGAGTCAAATGTGTCCTTAGAGCTAAGCAGCTTCTCTGGCTGCGGCATTCCCCACCTGCCTTTCAAGTTGGGATAGACTACAGCTGCTCTTCAACTTTAGAAGGAAAGACGCCCAGACCCCTGCCTGTAAAAAATCAGACTGCAGCTTCTTCTCAAATTGGTCCCGCTTTCCCTGCACAGAGTAAATGGAAGATCCGCTCCAGGTTTTCCAGCCAGCCCTGTCCCTAAATTTTCAGCACCCGGCGTATAAGACGACCCCTGACTTTTGAGAAGATTTTCATGGGTTAAAAAGTTGTCTTATACACCGGAAACTACGGTAATATGTTGAGACTCTAGAAAGAGTACAGAGAAGAGCAACAAAGATGAGCAGGGGAGTGGAGGCTAAAACATATAAAAATGGTTGCTGGAATTGGGTATATCTGGGGTGACATGATAGCAGTGTTCCAATATCTCAGGGGTTGTCACAAAGAAGAGGGAGTCAAGCTATTCTCCAAAGCACCTGAAGATAAGACAAGAAGCAATGGAAGGAAACTAAGCAAAGAGAGAAGCAACCTAGAACTAAGGAGAAATTTCCTGACATTTAGAGCAATTAATCAGTGGAACAACTTGCCTCCAGAAACTGTGAATGCTCCAACACTGGAAGTTTTGAAGAAGAGATTGGACAACCATTTGTCTGAAATGGTATAGGGTTTCCTGCCTAAGCAGGGGTTGGACTAGAAGACCTCCAAGGTCCCCTCCAACTCTATTATTCTCTGCTCCAGAGATGAAGACTTTCTGGGTCAGGAGACCAAGTGAAGGGGGGCCTTGAAGGGAGAAGTTGACAGATCCTTCTTCCCCCACCTTCCCCATCAAATTTGGAACTACCCCATTCCATTATTTTGTTGATGAGTAAAGTCCAGAGACTGTTGACAAAACTTTTCAATGTTCCATGGGCTTGGAAAAAAATAAATGGAGATTATTATGGAGCTTATTTGGGCAACTTGTTCTTTTCCTTCTATGGACTAGTAAACATTTCACATGTACTGTAAGGGCTGTGATGGAACCTGAGAGAGCCAATTTTGGAATTTTCCCTAATGCAGGGATAGGCAGTTTAATTTTCCCAAGTGGTCACATGAGAAACTGAAAATATGGTACAGGGCTAATAACAATGGCATTTAGGCTTATATACCACCCCATGGAGCTTTATGGCAGTCTCTGGGTAGTTTACAATTATTTGGATATTGCCCCCCAACCATCTGGGTCCTCATTGTACCAACCTCAGAAGAATGGAAAGCTGAGTCAACTTTGAGCCAGTCAGGATTGAACTCCAGGCTGTGGGCAGCATTTGCCTGCAACACTGGATTCTAACCACTGCGCCACCAGGACTCCTCACTATGTGAGGGCTGTGAAGGTGCAACATGTCTAAAGAAAAGAAGAATTAGGGGAGACATGATAGCAGTATTCCAGTGTCTGAAAGGCTGCCACAAAGAAGAGGGGGTCACGTTATGCACCAAAGCACCAGAGGGCAGGACAAGAAACAATGGTTGGAAACTGATCAAAGAGAGAAGCAACCTGGAATTAAGGAGGAACTTCCTAACAGTGAGAACAATTAACCAGTGGAACAGCTTGCCATCAGAAATCGTGGGCGCTCCATCACTGGAGGTTTTTAAGAAGAGGGTAGACAGTCACTTGTCTGAGATGGTATAGGTTCAACTGCTTAAGTGGGGGGCTGGACTAGAAGACCTCCAAGGTCCTTTCCAGCATTATTCTATATGTAAATTGGGAGAAAAAAAATAGCAGTTGCCTTTCAAAATAAAAGCAACCCATGTGGACAGGGATAGCCAAAGGGCCAGAAAGACCCAGGGACCATAAATTGACCAGTTCTGCCCTAATGCCTAGTTAATGAGACCCAACAAGAAACCTATTCTGACTCATCCTGGCCAGTGCTGTTTTTTCTGTTCCTTTCACAACCACGGCAATGATCAAATCCTCAAAGGGAAAAAAAATACAATATAATAAAACTTGTTACCACTTGTTCTAATGAAAATGTATCGTATTGATAGCAATCAATGGCATCCAGCTCACTGTGAAAACATGGCTTGCTGTCTCCACTCAGTTCCCTTCAGTCAACAAGGTTGAAGTTTTGCAGGCTGGATCGATGCACCATTCATTAGGGGAAGTGAACCTGTAAGAATAAGTATTCACTTCTCTCTGTCAAGATCAAACGCACCCTCTACAGTAGTGTTGAAACTGGAGATTTTAAGTGATCTTGAAATTGCTCACTCTTTAGAGAAAGTTTCAGCCCTGGAGGTTCACTTTCTTGTAACCATCTCAGACAAAGACCTGGGTGGGAAAGAGAGAATAAAGATACCTTTTTTCCCCCAAGCTCTGCTCTGTTGACTCCAAAGTAGATTGCACTAAAGTCAGCCGTGTTTGTTCTGGAATTAATGGCCAAGGAGTTGCAGCTTTAGAACCTTTGGGTGCGTGATAGATCCAGGAGTTTTGAGGATTTCCGAAACAGATTTAACTTACAATAGAATTAGAATAAAATGCTGGATCTATTTCTTAGCAAACTACAAAATTCTCCAATGATTGTTTTCCCCCTTGTCCTTACCCTCCATTTTATAATTGCTGTTTTGCAATTGTGAAGCCAAATGGGTTTAAATGAATGTCAGTAGCATTCTGACACTGCTTGTTCTAATAGAGAGCTTATTAACATTCACCATTTTTTTCCCTTTCTTTCAATCTGGAAGTCATTGTTTAATATGTACTCTGGTTTATTATTATTGGAGAGGTTTTCCTATTTTTGCTTTGTTTCTTGGCATAGGTTAGTTTTCTTTGCAGGTTAAAAGCACTCTACACAATTTTATATCTTAAACTATTCAAAAGAAGTGAACTTTGCCATATGGCACTGAGATCAGGCAAATACAAATTTTGCAGCTGGAATCACACACTTTGTATTGGGTGGGAGGCTTAATCCTTCATCAATGCATAATATTGGGTCAAAATATGTTTTGCAATAACCCGGGTGGTTTTTTTCCCCTTATGAAAGAGGCTTTGGTTTCTTTATTTTGAAGGTGCTTGTCAATGCTTTTGAACTTCTCCTGGTGTTTTTGGAGCTTTCTTTGGTGTTGAAGATGCTGGTATTACTGATTTCAATTACATGTGTTCCATCAGCTGGAAGCCTCCCTGACACCCTAATACATCCTAATACTACAAATAAATAATAATTAAAAATCCCATTGGAAAGTGTTTTCTTTGCTTACATTTCAGTGCCAATGGAGGAAAACAGGGAGGATGAAGTCCTTTAGAAAATCTTATGTACAATGTAAGACAGGGTTATTACTGATAAATATATACATTCTCTTCTTCTGTATTTCGGAGCCATCCTGGCTATTCCTTTGAGTAGGAGTCTAAATATTGTTTTGCCATAAAGCAGAAGTTCACTGAAGACACTAGCTGAAGATCTAACTGTATAGATTGGCACTAAGGCACATGTGGTTCCCCCCCCCCATTAAGTAACTCGAGCTTTGAAATGCATTTAAGACGAAACCAGAGCTTTGAACTATGGTGAGGAAGAGGCTAAAAAAATCATTGCAAAGGATAAACTACAGGGATAATGTCATCAAAGCACTCCGTCTTGGTTAACAGTCTTCCAAAATATTATTTCAGACTAATTTAATCTTCAAAGGCAGGCCTGCTTAATGGATATCCTTAAGTTCTGAAACACATGCCAGTTGGTGTGCACCAACACACCAGAACGTCTTCCCCCACTGCAAGTTGCTGATTGGAACAGCAGGAAGATGTTTATCAGTGCACAGATTTCTCTGATCAAAAGGGCAGTGTAAAATTTTCAAATGCAGTGATAAATAAAATGGTCTTTGCAAAGCATTTGTTCGTTTACACAATTTATCATCTGTTTTTCCCCCCTCATAATCACATTAATCCTAAAGCAGGGATACAAAATTGCATTAAAATCTTAAAATAATAGGGTCCCAGCACTTTATAACTAGGGCCAAAGCAAATGAAGTTAGGAGAGAACTGATTCAATTAAAAGTTGTGAGGTTGCATAATTTGAATCCGTCTTAATGAAACACACTTGCGTGGAAAGCACTTTCTCTAGAACTACTATATAGCAAATTCTGAGACATGGTTAAGAGACCATCTCTGTTTGGAGTTTGGAAGACTCGTCCATTTGAGAAAAGCAACCCTTCAAGAGAAATAGGAGGACTCTGCTCTGTGAGTTAGTAGTCAGATAGTATAATGCAGGGATATCAAACTGCCGGCCTGTGGACCGGATGCATCATAGCAAAACCATGTCCACCCCATTACCATCAATGGCAGAAAAAGTTGCAATGTGTCACGACACATCGCGTGATGTTGTGAGTTTGACACCCCTGGTATAATGTAATAGTATTTTAATGTCTTCTACAAGAAGGGTCATTAGTTATCATGTGAAGATACCCAGAAAATGAGTGTTTATAGAAAAGGCATAATGTGTTCATAATGTTATCTTTCAACATCCTCTAAAGTCGTCACTATTACGAGGAGGATGAGATGAGGTGGAAATGTTTGTTAGACTTCCAACTCATTTGCTAAGCAGGATTGTCTCCATGCCATGACATTTGTCCACCCATCCATCCATTTATCTATCCATTTATGCATCCATCTATCCATCCATCCGTACATCCGTACGTACGTACATACATACATACGTGCATACATGCATGAACTTTAAGATGAGAATAGATAGTCTTCTTTTGGCCAATTATTAAATGTACCATGTTAGGAAGGGCAAGGAATGTGATGGATGATGTAATGCTTCAAAGGCAGGATGTCACCTTGCAAGGGAGGCTATTATCTTTTTCTCTGGTTCTAAAGTAAAGTTTTGAGGGAGGTTGTTTCACTAGGTGTGCTAGTTATAACCTTACCTGCCCCAGGATGCCCTGGTGATCTAAATTATGCTTTATTTATCATTCATTTGGGCTACAGTCTATGTGGGACTTAAAGGTAATAATATTAATTATTATTATTATTATTATTATTATTATTATTATTATTATTATTATTATTATTATTATTATTATTATTATTATTATTATTATTATATTTATAAACCGCCCTTCTCCCGAAGGACTAAGGGCGGTGAACAGGGCAAACATATAAAAATACAAAAATACAAAAGTTAAAAAAGAATTAAACACAATGCCCAAGATAAAACAATAAATACATATATTAAAAACAACAGTAAAATCCCAACCCATCCCCCATCAGGCCAGGCTGGCTTGTTCGAATAAGTGAGTCTTCAGATCACGTCGGAAGGAGCGAAGGTCGGGCGCCATCCGGAGCTCAACCGGCAACCGATTCCATAAATCCAGGGTGCCCACAGAGAAGGACCTCCCCCTGGGGGCCACCAGACAACATTCTCTGACCGGTGGCACCCTGAGGAGGCCCTCTCTGTGGGAACGCACAGGGCGGCGGGAAGTTGATGCCGGCAGCAGGTGATCCCTGAGGTACTCCGGACCCATGCCATGTAGGGCCTTGAACACCATTACCAGTACCTTGAATCTCACCCGGAAGGCAACTGGGAGCCAATGCAGCTCACGGAGCAGAGGTGTAACATGGGAGTATCGGGAGACTCCCAACACAACTCTCGCGGCTGCATTCTGTACCAGTTGGAGCCTCCGAGTGGTCCTCAAGGGCAGCCCCATGTAGAGAGCGTTGCAGTAGTCTAAACAAGAGGTCACGAGTGCGTGAGTGACCGTACACAGGGCATCCCGGTCTAGATAGGGCCGCAACTGGCGCACCAGGTGAACCTGGGCGAAGGCCCCCCTAGTCACAGCCACTATGTGATCTTCCAAAGTAAGCCGTGAATCTAGGAGGACTCCCAAGTTGCGAGCCCTATCTACGGGGGGTAATAATTCACCCCCCATAGAAAGAGATGGAATATTCTGAATATCCCGGGATGCCGGTATGCACAGCCACTCAGTCTTGTCGGGGTTGAGTTGAAGTCTGTTCCTCCCCATCCAGACCCGAACCGCTTCCAGGCAACGGGACATCTCGTCGAGGGCATCACTGGGGTGGTTTGGGGTCGAAATAAAAAGCTTTGTATCATCAGCGTACTGATGATACCCAACTCCAAAACCACGAATGATCTCACCCAGCGGTTTCATGTAGATGTTGAACAGGAGAGGCGAGAGGACCGAACCCTGAGGAACTCCACAAGCGAGAGGCCTCGAGGTCGACCTCTGCCCTCCTGCCAACACCGACTGCGAATGTCCCAGGAGATAGGAGGAGAACCACTGAAAAACTGTGCCTCCCACTCCCAATCCCCTGAGACGCCGCAGCAGGATACCATGGTCAATGGTATCGAATGCCGCTGAGAGGTCTAATAGGACTAGGACAGAGGAATATCCCCTGTCCCGGGCCCTCCAGAGATCATTCACCAGAGCGACCAATGCCGTCTCCGTGCTGTACCCAGGCCTGAAACCCGATTGGTACGGGTCTAGATAATCCGCTTCATCCAGGACCAGAGGGAGCTGATGCGCCACCACACTCTCAACAACCTTCGCAAGAAAGCTGCCAGGGAAACTGCCCTCACTCAAAGAGGCAGATATAACCGCCTGGAACCAGCCTCATGTCCCCTCCCGAGCCGCATAAACCAGCCAGGAAGGGCATGGGTCCAATAAACATGTGGTGGAGCTCAACCTCCCCATAATCCTGTCCACTTCCTCCAGAGTAACAGAATCAAACTCCTCCCAGATAATATCGACAAGACCGGCCGCGTCCTGATCGTCAGACTCTGCCCAGTCGGAGTCCAGACCGGTCCGAATCCGAGCGATTTTGTCTGACAGATGTTGACTAAACTCCTCGGCATGACCCTGCAAGGGTTCCTCCCTCACCTCCTGATTAAGGAGGGAGCGGGTCACCCTAAACAGGGTGGCCGGGCGGTTATCTGAGGACGCAATAAGGGTAGCGAAGTGATTAGACCTCACCGCCCTTATCGCTGTGAGATAAGACCTAATATAGGTTCTTAGTCGCAATCGGTCGGATTTGGATCGGCTGGATCTCCAACAGCTCTCTAGGCCCCGTCTCCGACGCTTCATCTCCCGAAACTCTACGGAAAACCATGGAGCTCGCTGGGATCTGCACCGGGTCAGGGGCCGCAAGGGTACAACTCGGTCAAGTGCCTACGTAGCTGCCCTTTCCCAGGCTTCCACTAAGGCATCCGCTGAGTTGTGAGCATAATAGTAATAGTAATAATAATAATAATAATAATAATAATAATAATAATAATAATAATAATAATAATAATAAGAAGAAGAAGAATAAGAAGAAGAATAAGAATAAGAATAAGAATAAGAATAAGAATAAGAATAAGAATAAGAATAAGAATAAGAATAAGAATAAGAATAAGAATAAGAATAAGAATAAGAATAAGATTAATAAGAATAAGATTAATAAGAATAAGATTAATAATAATAATAATAATAATAATAATAATAATAATAATAATAATAATAATAATAATAATAATAATAATAATAATAATAATAATAATAATAATAATAAGAAGAAGAAGAAGAAGAAGAAGAAGAAGAAGAAGAAGAAGAAGAAGAAGAAGAAGAAGAAGAAGAAGTTGAAAGGGATTTTGGCCTGAGCTTCCAGTGGATTATTGGGGCATCCAATAATCCACTGGTTGATTATTTTATTTTATACTATTGTTTGCCTACGTTATAATTGTATTGTTAAATTGTATACCGAACAGTATTGTTCTTTTGCATGTTATCACATTACTTTAATTGCTTCTTATTATTCATTTAATTTTTGTTTGCTGCTGACAATCTTTCAGGAGTGAGGCAATGTACAAAATGCTTTACTTGATGGTAAAGCTCCTAGAGGTTTCATTTTTCTCAACATGAGAAAATTGGTTACTTTAGTATTTCTTACATGTGCGGTTTAGCATTCTGTGCACACACCCAGGCCATTTGGTTAGTTCAATGTCCTTTGTGGACCTAGAAAAGTAATCATTTAGCAACCAAAATCAACCCTATTTTGCAAACACCAGCTGAAAATGTCGAGTGGCTTCCTTTCTAAGACATCTCAGGGACCCGGGTGAGTGATGGCATTCCAAAACCAATAATAAGTCAGAAAGTGGAATATACTATAAATATGACTGCCGGTAATAAAAAGAAAACAAATAAAAGTATTGTGCTTGTCCTGTTAAAAAGGTTGACATTTTCTATTTAATCTCTGAAAAGTTCCAAAATCTTTTGTAAAATACAATGCAATGCTATTTATTTATTTTATTTTATTTTATTTGCATTTGGAATTGCAGTAAATCACAAATCCTCTACGTCAACGGTCACCAACCTTTCTGCCTATGCAGACTGGCAGCGGGGGTGGCATTGGGGAGGGGATAATTTCACTGAATCCATTTTACCAATGGTGTCAGAAACCATTCCTTTCCTTGGGGGGGGGGTGCAGAATCTATTTCAATTCTTTCTTTCTGAGGGTTCTGCCATTCTCCTGAGGGGGAGGGGGGAAGGCTCTGTGGTATGCTTTCTGCTTTGCTACAGTGTATCTTTTCTGCTGATTCTACATACTTGCTCTTTGAACTGTCTCTCCCTTGATGTCAGCTTGGGGTGAGAAAGGAATGTGCCTCTGGCCATCTGGCTTATCTCTCGCTGCGGAAGAGAAAGTGCAAAGACCCAACAACATCTTCACAAGCATGGGAACGGACCCCGTTACCAGCTCCATTCCCACAGTGGACTAAACACCTGGGCATTGGCCCATTCAAACTGACTGGATGAATTGTTTGCTTGGGACTTTTTTAACCTATTGATCTGAGTGGGAAACCCTCAGATCCTGCCTTCTATGCCTGCTATCAGCTTCTCCTAATAAAAGTTCCTTTTCGAATGAAACTGTTCCAAGAGTCCTGCTTTCTTGGGATGAGGTTTTGAAGTGGGCCCTGACAAATGGGCATTTTAACTAGTAACTATAAATAAACACTGAAAACTGGCAAAAAGTGCTGAACATCACAGGCATGTGACTGTGGGACATTGCAAATAGCTGTAAGTGTATATGGACGATAGAATTATAGAAATTAATTGTTATTTATTGTTTTTAAACACTAACCCAGACAACACAAATATTAAGGTGTATGTTAAAATTAATAAAATGTATTTTTTTAAAGCGCGAGCCATTGGATCATGACCATGGGGAAGGGGTGGGGCTATCAGAATTGAGGAACCAGATCGTAAGAACCTTTTGTGGGGTCCATCATAACTTCATACTGTGCTAAACAGCCAGTCGCTAAGTGAGGACCCTTACTCACCTGGCTCATACAGGGTGCGCCGGTTGGGAGCTTGCACAGCACACACAAGCAACATGGATGCTCCAGCCAGCAAATTGTGCAGCCAATCAGTTGAACAGGAAAGTTGACCCATCCTTTTATCCCACTTCCTGCCTGCACAAAAAGACTTGGTTTGGCTCGTTGTATTTTTTAATAGGCAGTCCTTGTCTTACAACCATTTGTTTAGTGACTCAAAGTTACAGTGGTACAGAAAAAGCCATTTATGACAATTTTTCACACCTGCAACCCTTGCAGAATCCCCATGGTCATATGATCAGAATTCAGACGCTTGTCAACTGACATGTATTTATGACAGTTGCAGTGTCCTGTGATTATGTAATCACCCTTTGTAACGTTCTGACAAGCAAAGTCACTGGGGAAGCCAGATTCACTTAACCACCATGTTACTAACTTAACAACAGCAGTGATTCACTTAACAATTGTGGCAAGAAAGGTTGCAAAATGGGGCAAAACTCAGTTAACCACTGTCTTAGTGAGCAAACAGAAATTTTGTGCTCAATTGTCATTATAAGTCGAGGGCTACCTGTGCTGCAGTATGCATGCCCTGGTCACAGCTACTTTTTAAAAAAAATGCCTCCAAAGAGTTAAGAGTTCTTCTTTCAAATTATTTTGGCTCCAGGTATGATAAATTAAGCCATATTTTTTTTCTTGCAAGACATGCATTATAAAACACATTACTTAGTTTTCTGGGACATGATATGGGACTGATTAATATATCTGAAAAAAAGTTTTATTGGTGCTGAATAATATAACAGAGAGGGCATTTTTTAAAAAAAAAGACAAACATTTGATCTTCTATATTCCGTACTGTGTTTGGATTTAACATTGGTGTTAAAGCAGATATACTGGCTTGTTCAACAAATCAGATTAAAACAAATCTGACTAATACCTAGAATAGACCTACCAAGTCAGTTTCATCTCTTTTGTGGGGAGGTTGCCTCTGAGTCAGTACAGACTTCCAGTGACTCCTAGATAAGTCCTTGCCATTTTCCTAGCAAGGCTTTTCAGAAGTGATTTGCCATTGCTTCCTTCCTTAAGACTGAGAGAGAATGACTGGCCCAAGGTCACCCAGTGCCTTTGTGCCAAAGACGGGACTAGAACTCAGTGTCTCTTGATTTATAGCCTGATGCCTTAACCATTAGATCAAACCATCTCTCTTACAATATTATTGATAGTAATTATAACTAGCTTGCTAAATTTTCAAGGTGGAATCTTTCAAACTGTTTTGGTGGATTGACTTCTTTCCTGGGATTGAATCCAGGGCAATCTGCATATAAACAGATGCTTCGTCTCTAAACTTCAGCCCCATTAAAAGTGTCACTCCTTTTTTTCCCTCAGGTTATAAAATATACATATTAGGTAAGTCAGAAAGTAACCATAGTGCAGAAGACAATATATAACAGCTCAGGACTGAATTATTGGGTTCTTGATGATAACTGTAGATAATACTAGATAACATCTTGATGATAATACTCGATAACATCACTAATGAAATGTCTGCAGGAAGTGAAGCAGCCTCAGAGAACACCAAGAACTCAACACATGATAAAGTAAACACCTTCCCATCAATTTAGACTTAGGGTGAATTGTATTGACGTATCCTTGTAGTATTTTTAACAATATGTTATATGCTATTTATATATTCATCAAATTTAGGTACCACCCATCTCACTCTCAGAGTGTCTCTGAGTGGTTTTTTTGCCTTCTTCTGAGATGTTAATGATTTTCCAGGCTAGCCTATAATCTTGAACTTTTTCAATAGGCTTCCATTCAACCTCCCGCAGATTCAACCATGCTTAACTTTCTAGATCCAGGCGGTCACTGAGCTAACCTGATCCTAAACCTTCCCTATTTTTTTTTTCATTTGCAGAAAATACAAGACACAAAGCCAATGTTTTTGAGACTCTTTCTGGGTCAGGTGAAATAATTTCCCCCAGTCTTAAATAAGATTTTCAAATATGGTAAATTCAATATGATAGCTTAGAAAGTTGATAAAGAATCATTTGCCTTTTAATAATTTTGGTCCAACAGCTTCAATCAAGGGACATGGATATCAAAGATGCAGTTTTGGGAGGTGATTAAAAAAGCAGAGCCAATATTAAAGCAGTAATAAAACAAAAGATGCCCCGGGGAGTTAAAGGTTTTTAAACAAGCCTGTCAAAAAAGTGTAATAATGTTGTCAGATCAATTTGCTACCCAGTGCAGGTTTAATGTGATAAAGCTTCAGAGTGGAAGTTCTTAGCAGATTATGTTTTCAAAACTGCCAGTCAGGAGCTACACTTATAAGTAAGAAATTACAAGATACCAACCACAGAACTAAAGATGCTGCAATACTCCACCGTGTTTGATTTTCAGGAGACCCCATATCTTATTTTCCTTGGAGAATACAAGTACTCGGAACCACCCAAAATCAATCAGGTTTAATTTCTATTGGGGGGTGGGGAAGAACTTTGTGGAAATTGTGGCTCATAATGAAAAATTACATAAGGCTGGATTATTTGTCAAAGATTGGAGCTTAGTATACCAAAACAAAATTTATAGGGTCCTTGGTGCTCTCTGAGCTTGATTGTTTTCTTGCAGACATTTCATTACCCAAACTAGGTAATATCATCAGTGCTAGAGTAGACTAGCACTAATGATGTTACCTAGTTTGGGTAAGGAAACATCTGAAAGAAAGCAATGAAGTTCAGAGAGCACCAAGGACCCTTCATTTTAACCCTGAGCTACAAATATTCTCCTTTATTGGAACAAAATTTGTGCGCATAAAGCATAACCGTGGTTTTTCATTCGTTCTATTTTTCGGACATCCATGAAAATACCTTCTAGCTTCCTTCTGTTCTGCTAGTCTAGATAGTTTGCGGTTCATAACTTTGGTCAGTTAGGGAGGGATGATTTATTAAAGGATACACTCGCAAACTTTCAGTGGACATTCAAGAGTTCAGGATCTTCTGCAGTAGAAAAATGCTCAGGGGAAGATACAGCTCACAGAAAATCTCTGTTTACCAATAGAAGAGAATATATGTAGTTCAGAATTGAACTGTGGGGTCCTTAGTGCTCTCTGAGCTTAGGTCATTTTCTTGCAGACATTTTATTATCCAATTAGCACCGATGATGTTATCTAGTTGGATAATGAAATATCTGCAAGAAAACAACCAACTTCAGAGATCACCAAGGACCCCACAGTCTCTATTTAGTTATAAAAGCTTTATTAAATGCAATTCCTTGAGCATTGCATGAACACAGACTTGCATCACTACAATAGTGGCCAAGTGGTGCTTCAGGAATGGGGAACACAGGATCATCAACAAAGTTTGATGGCAGCTTATCCAAACAGAAGTACAGCTTTGCCTTTTATCCTTTCAAGACCATGTGACGTAATAGTACCTCTTTACATTGCACCAATGAGACCATACTTGGAATATTACATCAAAATAATAATAATAATAATAATAATAATAATAATAATAATAATAATAATAATAATGATGATGATGATGATGATGATGATGATGATGTTGGAAGGGACCTTGGAGGTCATATAGTCCAATCCCCTGCTCATGCAGGAAACTTTACACCATTTCAGACAAATGGCTGTCCAGTCTCTTCTTAAAAACTACACCTACAACTTATGGAGGCTAGTTGTTCCACTGATTAATTGTTCTCACTGTCAGGAAATTTCTCCTTAGTTCTATGTTGTTTCTCTCCTTGGTTAGTTTCCATCTGTTGCTTCTTGTGCTACCTTCAGATGCTTTGCAGAATAGCTTGACTCCCTCTTCTTTGTGGCAACCCCTGAGATATTGGAACACTGCTATCATGTCACCCCTCGCCCTTCTCTTCATTAAACTAGACATACCCAATTCCAGCAACTGTTCCTTATATGTTTTAGCCTCCAGTCCCCTGATCATCTTTGTTGCTCTTCTCTCAACATCTTTTTACATCGCGGTGACCAAAACTGGGTGTGGTATTCCAAGTGTGGCCTTACCAAGGCATTGTAAAGTGGTAGTAACACTTCCCGTGATCTTGATTCTATCCCTCTGTTAATGCAGCCTAATGTTGATTGCCTAGAAAGAGCACAGAGGAAAGCTTTTGTGAGCTGCAACTCAGCTCATCAGACACATTGCAAAATTACTAATAGATCTCTCCTCATCGACTAACTGGAATGAAATGAACCTATTATCTTCTCGGTTGGCTTATGAGCTTCTCAAATAAACCTCAAGATGGCCACTGTGTAGTTGATACCTGTTACATGTTGGTCTTATTTAAAGTTGTCAGAGTGGTTTATTTAAGAAAAGAAAAGAAAAAAAACCCCAGATATTTAGTGCATTATTTTAAAGCCTGTGCTGAAACAACAATGATCTTGACACCTAGAATTCCAAAGGAAATACTGCAATTTGAGAAAATGCTGATTCTTATAATCTAAGAACCAGTCTACCTGTTTGGTTTAAACTAGATTTTAGGGTTTTTTCCCCCAATTTGCTATTTCCTATTTTCTTAACAAGAAAAGACAGTTTTATGAAGAAGTCTTATTTTCCCTGTTTACTCAATATATCCACTCTACAGAAGCATTTTGTCTGCTCATCATCTTAAGTGATGCTGAAGAATTTCCTTTACCCTCTAAGTCAATGCATGGGAAGACCAGTAGATGAATTGGTATTGAACAGAGGTTTCCAGGTTCTACAAAAAAAATAGAGTCCTTAAAAAAAAAGGAGAAGCAATAAATGGAAAACAGAGCAGCTTCTATTGATTGTGTGATGTTTCCTTCCCTCCTTAACTCAATTCTCCTGGACAGCTCTGTTCTTCCACCTGAAGCATTTGACAATGAAAGCTGAAAGAGTTTTGCACCATCTACCATGTACCAATAGTGTCAGAATCCATTTATATCACATTTCATAAATGTATAGGTAGAACATTGTGCTTATTCTGGGGATTCTGCCATCTCTCCGAGGGGGGGGGGGAGAGGATGGTTACTTAGATTGAAATAGGCAATCTTCAAACAACAGGGAAACATTTGATCTGGGGGAGGGAGGGGGAGAGACAGATCTGGATCGCATCTTCATTTACAACTGAAAAGGAAGAAGCAATAACAATAAAAGCAAGGAGAGTTCCCTTTCCCACGGAAGGGCCTGACACCTAAGTAAATGATGGGAGCCTGACCAAATGGATGAGGGGAGGGGGCTGAAATGGGAATCCTTTATATAGGATTGAAATGTAACTTTGTTAGATTCCGTCTTGTATTGCCACAATCGATTCCATCCTAGTAAACATTTTCCTTTTGGACTAAACTTGCATCCAAGAATTCTTATTTCCTAAGATGTGGGTTGAGGTGGGTCCTGACAAATAGTTTGTTTGGAAATGGAACACTTTGATTCTTCAATAGACATTCCCATGTGCTATTCCACCCCCAAGATCTGGTGTGCTCATTCAGCAGAGCTTTGTAAAGACCCAGCTAATGCCATGTATATGCTGATAAAAATGGGATCGTTGAGGTTTAATATTTCATTATCTTTTTCCAGATTCAAGAATATGTAGTTTGTTTCCTTCCTTTCTTCTTTCTCTCCCTTCCTTCTTCCCCTTCCTTCTTTCCTTCCTTCCCTCCTTCTTTCCTTTCTTCCCTCCTTCTTCCTTCCTTCCTTTTTTTCTTTCTTTCTTTCTTTCTTTCTTTCTTTTCTTTCTCAGCAGCTTTTTCCAATTTTTTACTTTGCCGTTAACCAAAGAAAAAACAATGAAGAAGAAGAACTGAGAATTCATTCTTAGTAAAATCCATTTTAGGGAGCTCTAAAGACACCTGAAAACAATTTTATTTTGTCCATTTCCAAGGCAGGAAATAATTCTCCTGCAGCTAACCTAACAAAATGGGTATTGGACACATTATTTTGCTCCTAACAAATTTTTACTTTGTTCGATCCTTTTTAAGGCTTTGCCATTAGCTTTGTGGCTATGTGAGCTCAAGAACAATTCCTTTGATGGGCTTATGTCCCAGTTTGATATAAAAACTACAGGTTCAGCTTTTGGGCAATGTGCCATAGCACAGAATATTTCTGCACGACAGTAACATCTTCTTAAAGAGGTAGTGCCTGGCATAGTGGTGCTTGCCAGAAAAGCACATGGTTCAAAACAAAACAAAGCTAATAACTTCGAAAGTGTTCTCTTTCTTTTTCTAAAATCAGATAAAGACAGCTGTGTGGCATTGTCCCAAACTTGGGTTCAACTTTGTGTACAGAATTAGATTGTCTCCCTGCATTTTGCAAACTGAATAGGAATTTAAAGAGCTTAACTTTATTGACCTCAGTCCAAATATATCCACTATATGTGCAAATGTATAATTTTAAATATAATAAGTGTGTGTCTGTTTGTGTGTGTGTGTGTGTGTTTATACAGATAGTCCTCACTTAACATCCAATCATTTAACAATGGACCTCTCCAGAGCTACTTTCAACCCCTTTTTGAAGTTCTGATAAACCATTTTGGGCACTTAGCAATCACACCGTATTTACAACCATTTGCAGCATGCTACAATAATGTGACCATAATTTCTTTCTTTTTTTTTGGCTGGTTTCCAGCAAAAAACATCCATTGGTGAAAACAGTTTAATTACAGCAGAATTCACTTAACAACCACCACAAGCACAATCAGGCAAAGTCATATGGTGATCCATTTAATTGTCACAACTTATGGCCAAAATTCTGGACTCAATTTACGGTTGTCAAGGACATGTATGTATGTATACATGTGGTCATATGAGTAGGTGGATTCTGAAGGGTCTTACAAATTAACATTCTATCGAACCCTACACTCATTAGCATTCAGGATGTTACCTAGTTTGGTAATGAAACGTCTGCAAGGAAACAGCCAACCTTAGAAAGCAGCAAGCATTATCTTCCTATCTACCTATGACTAAAATAGTAAATCAAGTCATCCCAGACTTTCATTCATACCATGTGTCAATGTGGGGGTGTTTCACTGATCTTGCAGACTCTATTAGAGACTTACTCCCTACCCCATTGGTTTTACTGAATTGGGAAAAGAAGATCTGAAGCAGAGGAAATACTCTAAATTCCAGACATAATTAGAAGCCTGCATGATCACAAGAGTGGTATGCATGGAAAAAGTAGAAAATCCATATTTATTCCCTGTAACCAAAAGATGAAAGGGAAACCAATTGTGTAATGTAACATAGCAAAATACTGCAAGAACACTACCTAGTTGTGTTAGCTAAGCCTAAATTAGAAAAGTATCGTTCTGTTCTCTCATGAGACAATTTAGTCATGGTACAGCAGTTGGCAATAGTTAGCCAAGCTATTCTGTTTAGTAATAGCAAAAAGATTTTAAAACTTGAGTAAGTCTTTACTTTTATTTAGTGCCGTACCTAACATGCCTGAAACCTGGAGCAGAGCACTGTTAACACATACAGCTCTTGTCTGTCCCTGAGGACCAGTTTAGTGGAGGGGTTAAGGCATCAGGCTAGAAGCTAAAAGTGCAGTGGCTCATGAGGTTAGAATGCTGAGTTGATGATCTGCAGGCTCACATTTGAGATCTGATTGCTCCTGCAGGGCGGAGTGAGCTCCCGTCACATGCTCCAGCTCCTGCCAACCCAACAGTTTGAAAGCGGGCAACCACGAGTAGATAAATGGGGACCACTTCAGTGGGCAACCTCATGGAGACCCAAAAGGAACACCAACTGGGTATTCCCCAGGCAATGGTGATGTCACTGGCATACCCTTTCATCCTGGAAGCATTTTGGTGCTTCTGACAGAAAATTAGTAGTAGTAATAGTATCTGACTAGAAACCAGTAGACATGCCTTAGACACAAAGCCGCTTGGGTGATTATGGGCCACTCACACTTTCCTCTCCCTAGAAAGAAGGAACTGGTAAACCACTTCCAAAATAGGTTGCCAAGGAAATTGCAGAGGGCAACCATCAGAAATCAAAACTGACTTGACAACATTTTTCCCCTTTTGTTGCTGACTGCCAAACTTCTCATTGGTGGACTGGCAATAGTGACACAACTCCACACCACTGCTAGCTTTTTCCTCATTTTTGGCAGCACCCCTCTTGTTGCCAACACCCAGGACAGATCAACTCCCTCCTGGTAACCCACTGTTTTTATCATTTGCATATAAATATTTAATGATGAACCCCTTCTTGGTACCCCACTGGTACATTTATAATGCGTATATAAATATTTAATATTTATCAGATATATAATATCAGATGAATACATACTTACTTTTCTGTTTATGCTGCAGTGAGAAGGCTATTTCCATATGAAATATTACTGGGTACAGGCATTGCACATTGCTTACACATGAGCTCATTTACAAAGATAATCATGATAATTCACATATGCAAAGACTATAATCTGGCCTGAAGTGTGTTATCCTGAAAGTAATTTTGAATTAATCAGTTATAGTATTAACTGAAGCTAAGTGTAATTAACTTGGAGAGTCAGTTTGGTATAGTTGTTAAGGTCTTATACTACAAACCAGGAGACTGGAAATTCTAGTCCCACCTTGGCCACAGCCAGCTGGGTGACCTTGGTCTAGTTGCTTTCTCTCAGCCTGTAAAACCTTGCCCAGAAACTGCATGGACTTGCCCAAGAGACAGCACTGGTTTAAAGGAAACCACAGACACACCAAAGTTGTCTATGAAATTTTATGCACTTCTAGTAGGGAGGTGTAGGAGAAGAGCAGGCAGAGCTAGTGGAGTTAAAAGTGTTATCAACTTAGAGTCATTGCATTCCCACAAGCTCTCCAAGTCCTACAAATGCTCTTGCGCCTAGGCTTGAATAAATCTTCTCTGCTGCAACCTAACTGGTGGTCCTGATTCTTTGCTCCTGACAGGAGGCAATATCATCCACTATTTCTAAAACCTGAAATAAAGCTACCCGACTGTTTTGCTTCTTAGTGTTGTGACTCAGGGCCAGCCTGTGGGTCCGACAGCAGGCTCCGATGTATCGGATGACTCAGATGAGGGGGAGGAGGGAGACGAACCGGCTGATGATGGTTTGGAGGCTTGGCAGAGCTCCCAGCCGGGGCCCTCTTCTCAGCTGCGTGAGCCCAATAGTGCGGAGGATGATGACCCACAGCTGGTCCTGTTCAAGGACGCCCGACGCAGGAGGCAGTCGAGCAGGACCAAGCAGAGAAAGGCTGCGGGTCTCCTCGGGAGGAGGCACAGGGAGACCACGCCCTGAGCTCTAAATAAAAGGAGTGTTTGGGGAAGGGCTGGTTGCTGAAAGCAACCCTTCCGCTTGAGGATTCAAGTTCCTGTGTTTTTGTTTCTTGTTCTGTTAATTGACTATTAAATCTTGGCAAACGCTTTTCAGCCTTGGACGCTCTCCAGTCTCTTCTATTTGAATAGGGGTTTGCCTTACTACAAGGCCGGAAGAGGGCTGGTTCAGAACACTTAGGCCTTGTCCAGTATGTCCAATAGCCAATAAAATGAAATAAAGTGAAGCAGTTTGGTGAAGGAAATAGCAAGATCATTGTATCTTGAGAAAGTGAACTGTACATCTGCAGCACAAATTACTCCAATAGCCACATTTTAATGACTTCTAGAATATGATTAGGATGGGAGCTACACTGATTTATGAGGGGGATGATGGCTTATTGCCCCAGGATCAAGAATAGAATAGAATAGAATAGAATAGAATAGAATAGAATAGAATAGAATAGAATAGAATAGAATAGAATAGAATAGAATAGAATAGAATAGAATAGAATAGAATAGAATAGAATAGTTGGAAGGGACCTTATAGGTCATCTAGTCCAACCCCCTGCTTAATTTAATTTAATTTAATTTAATTTAATAATATTTATATACCGCCCTTCTCCCTGAGGACTCAGGGCGGTTCACAGGGCAGAATAAAATACTAAATACAAACGTTAAAACAAGATTAAATAATTGCCCATATTAAAACAGTTGGAATCAAATTCTAAAGCACCAAGTTAAAATTAAAACACAAGAATAAAAACCCCACCAATCCCCATCAGGCTAGGCCGGCTTGAACAAACAGAAACGTCTTGAGATCGCGACGAAAGGAGCGAAGATCGGGCGCCATCCGGAGCTCTACCGGTAGCTGATTCCACAGCTCCGGAGCGCCCACAGAGAAGGATCTCCCCCTGGGGACCACCAATCGACATTCTCTGATCGG
This sequence comes from Vipera ursinii, assembly GCF_947247035.1. Classification (NCBI taxonomy): domain Eukaryota; kingdom Metazoa; phylum Chordata; class Lepidosauria; order Squamata; family Viperidae; genus Vipera; species Vipera ursinii. The sequence continues at coordinate 29,571,735 of NC_139513.1, read as the reverse complement.
TGGCACCCTGAGGAGGCCCTCTCTGTGGGAACGCACAGGGCGCAGGGAGCTTGATGCCGGCAGCAGATGTTCCCTAAGGTACTCCGGCCCCATGCCATGAAGGGCTTTAAACACTGTTACCAGTACCTTGAATCTCACCCGGAAGACAACTGGCAACCAATGCAGCTCACGGAGCAGCGGTGTAACGTGGGAGTATCGGGAGACTCCCAACACAACTCTCGCGGCTGCATTCTGTACCAGTTGGAGCTTCCGGGTGGTCCTCAAGGGCAGCCCCATGTAGAGAGCGTTGCAGTAGTCTAGACGAGAGGACACGAGCGCATGAGTGACCGTGCACAAATCATCCCGGCTAAGATAGGGCCGCAACTGGCGCACCAGGCGAACCTGGGCGAAGGCCCCCCTAGTCACAGCTCCTATATGGTCTTCCAGGGTGAGCCGTGAATCTAGGAGGACACCCAAGTTGCGAGCCCTATCTACGGGGGGTAATAGTTCACCCCCCATAGCCAAAGGTGGAACATCCGAATAAACCCGGGATGAAGGTATGCAAAGCCACTCAGTCTTGTCGGGGTTGAGCTGGAGTCTGTTCCTCCCCATCCAGACCCGAACCGCCTCCAGGCACCGGGACATCACGTTGAGGGCATCACTGGGGTGGTTTGGGGTCGAAAGGAAAAGTTGGGTATCATCAGCGTACTGATGATACCCAACTCCAAAGCCACGAATGATCTCACCCAGCGGTTTCATGTAGATGTTGAACAGGAGAGGCGAGAGGACCGACCCCTGAGGAACTCCACAAATGAGAGACCTCGCGGTCGACCTCTGTCCTCCTGCCAACACCGACTGCGAACGTCCCCGGAGATAGGAGGAGAACCACCGTAAAACTGTGCCTCCCACTCCCAATCCCCTGAGACGCCGCAGCAAGATACCATGGTCGATGGTATCGAAAGCCGCCGAGAGGTCTAATAGGACTAGAACAGAGGAATATCCCCTGTCCCGAGCCCTCCAGAGATCATTCACCAGCGCGACCAATGCCGTCTCCGTGCTGTGCCCGGGCCTGAAACCCGATTGGTACGGGTCTAGATAATCCGCTTCATCCAGGACCAGAGGGAGCTGATGCGCCACCACACTCTCAACAACCTTCGCAGGAGACCCTATACCATTTCTGACAGATGGCTGTCCAGTCTCTGCTTGAAAGCTTCCAGTGATGAAGCACCCACAACATTGGAAGGCAAACTGTTCCATTGGTTGATTGTTCTCATTGTCAGAAGATTTCTCCTTATTTTAGAATCTCTCCTTGATCTGTTTCCATCCATTGTTCCTTGTCTGGCCTTTGGATGCCATATCAAAGACATTATGGGTCACCAGTTGCTGGAGGACAATAGCAGGAAGAAATTCTTGGCCCCCCCATATCCCATTTCCTAGCATCCTGAATATTCTCAAGATGTTCTGTCTATCTCCATCCTTTGGCACTTTTGTTATTTTTATGCTTTAATTGTGAATTGATTTCTCTTTTATTGGGGAAGCCACTAGTGATAGGCTTCCTAGTTACTTCAGTTGTCACTTTCTTCAGAGTCCGACTATTTATCACATTGTGCAAGGACCTGTTTTCTAGAGGACCTTCTCATGACATTGCTGGATGGTGTGTGCCATCTCATAGAACTGTTGCCATTGTATTGGTATTCCTGCTATTAGTACTACTGTTTCTTAAAAGAGCATATTTTCCAAGTTACCCTATCTGTTTCACCAGAGCAGGGAGGCACAGTTTGCTACAGATCCCCTCTCTTAAGGAGATCCATTTAGGGGGACCAAGAAGAGGAGCCTTTTCTATGGTGGCTCCCTTCCTGCAGAACATTCATCCCCATGGAGATAAGATTGGCCCTCACCTTCTCATTCTTCCAAAAGGTGGTGAAGTCCTAAGTTGTGCCGGTGGGCGTGGAGACCCTGGATGATGTGAAGCACTTCAAGTGATTGGTTTAATTGTCGATGAGAGAGGGTAGGGGTTTATTGAGTTTTATATGTGAGATTTTATTTCTTTAAGCCTCCTGGAGTCATTGTGAGTGAGTTGAGTGGCCCTATAAATTTTCTAAATAAATAAATAAATAAATTTTCTAAATAAATAAACAGTATAGTGGTGCTAATTATTCTGATCTCTGTTTTCTGTCTGAATCACTTTGTTTCCTCCTTCAGGTTTAACTCTAAGTTCTAATTCCTCTATGAGCTGTGCAAATAAACAAATGCATCCATGACACACATACAATTGCAAGCAGACAATTATATTTTTTCCTCCCTTTATTCCAATCCTACTTCTTCTTGATTCCTGAGATACACAGTTCTGAGATGTAGGAACATCACTGAGTTATTCAGTTTAGTCATTTATATGTGTCTGTTTTTTTATGTGTCACAGAATTTCTCTTCCACAAGTAGCTCGAAGAAAGGAAAAATGATGCTGTCATTGAACACTATTGCTGTGCACACAACCTTGAGCTATTAGACCATTTTGTTCCAAGAGAATTTCAGCTGTGGCAATTCCAAAACTAAATCTTTTTTTTTAAAATCTCCTGGATAAAGTTAGTGGCTATTAATGGGAGGATAGAAGTTTGCACTGGATCATTTTATACAGATAAACAAGCAACAATGGCTTAAGAGTGGTGATTCCAGAATTCTAAGGCACTGCTTGTCTCAAATGTTTACATAACTACAGAAAACCTGGAAAACAGAGAAGGAAAATTGAAAGCATAAAATGGTGGATTCTGTTCCTTTTCTATTAGTTCATCTGCCTCTCCCTTTCAGCAGAGAATTGCACTTACAGATATAAAGCTTATAGATAGGTTTTATGACTGAAGTTTGTAGCTTAGCGGCAGCATATATACTTTGAATTCTAAATGTCACTTTGACATCTCTAGATAAGGACAGGAAAGCTTAAATCTGAATCTCTGGAGAGTTTTTACCAGTCAACAGAATTAAATTTGATAAAGCAGTGGTGCAGCTTCCAATGGCATTCCGATACCAGATTTCAGACTTATGCTTTGAAACTGTTTCTATTTCTCCATCATTTTTACACACATGCTCTTTTACAAAATAAGGAAACTGTATGAATTCAAACAATTCATTTTTTTTATGAACTGTAGAAGTTGAGTTATGTTCTCCATTATTTCTCCTCACAAAAATGGCTGCTGGTTGCTGGTAATATGTAGAGCACACCTCTGTATTATTTTTGGTCATTTATGTCAGTGCCCCAGTTTTTGTGAATATTATAATTGAAAACATTCCTAATGTCACAATGAAATAAGAATACATTCTTCTCTCACAGCAACTATAATGTAACTGTAACACAGAACTACTCTTACTTATTCAAATTAACCCATGTGGACACACTGTAGATTCTGCATTCAAATTGAACATCAAAGATAGACAAGAGGTTAATTTCATTTTGTTTGTAAGTGAGATTAAAAAGAGTTGATTGGAATCATGCAGCATCAAAGTAGACTAAGGAAACAAATCAATAAATGCAGATGTTAAATTTAAACAATCTGAATGTCAAAGAACACAAAATGAGTGCACTGTCCATTCAGACAAGTGATATTTGGGGACTGAGCTCTTGAAAAGCTGGATTTGAAAGTATACTCAGCCAGTATTTCTGGTGTTGAATTAGAGTTGCCATTCTTTTGTTAGGATAGTCTCCTCATCTTTAACATCTGGCACCGAGGTGGAGGATATGTTCCTCTCTATGTTTTGTGAATTGTGAGTTGCATAGTCATTGTATAAGATAGGCACCTATATAAATCCAATAAATAAATAATAAACAATCAATGAATTACTGGAGGTAGATACAAGATGATACTATTGATTTTGACTAGTTCTGCTTTAACCAATTGCTGTATCTATTGAATTGACACTGACCTGACGTGACCTATTTATATTATATTGAATAAATAGATGACCATTTAATTTGTTTTTAGTAAGAACCTTTCAAGATTTGTAAGAGTCTTTATAGATAGGAGAAGAATTTAATAGAACCAAAGAAGAATATGAAATAAATAGATGGCCATTGCTACCAATCAACTGCTGTATCAATTAGTAGTTCCAATATTTAAGTTGTAAAGTTTATATTTCAAATTAAAAAAAATGGATTTCCTTTCATTTGAATGAAAGTTGGACCCTTATTAAGATTTCAACCAAAGGGAAAGAAAGGAAAAGCAAATTTGTTTAACAGTATGTAACCACAATTCAGAACGTGTTCTATTGTCAGAAATATTCCCTTGTGATCTTGTTTTTATTTATATTTAATTGTTTTAGTGGTCTTTGTAGAATGTTTTAATTGTTAATTTTATTGTACACTGCCCAGAGTCATCCTGGATGAGATGGGCAGCCACATAAATTTGATACAAAATAAATTAAAATAATAAAAAGTTAAAACAAACAATTACCCTAAAGTTAAAATTAATAAACAATTAGAAGCCTACTGAAAGAGCACCATCCTTGCATTCTTTAGACTCACAGTGACACAAAGAAATCCTTTCCCACCTACCAGATAAATGAGCTTCTTAAATGAAGCAGTTTTAAAAGACCTCATTTGCTGGCTAGGCAGATTTATAATGAAAGAGATGGTACCTTGGATAGTTAAAAGGTCAATATCAGCATTTTAAATTGTGCCAGTAAATCTATATAATACTAAAGCTCTTCTGCCTGTTTGATGATTTTGTAATCTTCAATTGGACAAAACTGTGCATCATAGGTTAACAATAGTTTGCAGAATGTATCCAAATGTTCTGTCCCAGCCTACGTGAGTCCTTGTCATGCTCACAAGGAGAAACCCCTCTTCCAAGAAACAGGCAGGAACTGCAAGAAAAAACCAACCCCTTTTATTCTCACAGACCTGAGTCAATGTCCAAAGCAAACACAGTCCACAGAAACTCAATCCTCAAAATGAATGGTTGCCTTCAGCAACCAGCACCTCCCACACCTTCCCTTTTATAATTTAACCAAGGCGTGGCTTCCTAATGTCTTCTCCTTTGCCTTTGGAGCTGCCCCATTGCATTCTTCTGTCCTACTCGCTTCTCTTTCCTGTGCATTCGTGCACCCAGGATTTGTCCCAACTGTTCTTCATCACTGTCCAACTCAGGCTCCCAGCACAGCTGTGTCTCAGCCTGAGCACAAGTAGAGGGGCCAGGCTCCTCATCCGACTGTAGGTCTTGAAACTCCTCAGAGCTTTCCTCTGACTCTAATGTCACTCCAGGCCCCTCCTCCTCATCTGATTCCTCAGACTCAGCTGCCAGATACACTGGCTGGCAAGGAATCACAACACCAAAATCTAGGACCCAAGAGATTGAAATTTGGCAAAGTTGTGACCATTTCAGTGCTGTTATGCGGTGCCACAGTCAGCCGTGATCACCTGATTGTCATTTTTGACAAGTTGTACTAGTTTCCTACAAGGGAAGCTGTTAGGAAGTCAGAAGTCACTCCCACTTCACTGGTTATTCTGTTTCTCTGTTAAGGAAAGGAAATATCTGATGCCCTGCCCCAATTGGTCTAGTATAGTGGTACCTTGGTGCTCATCGTTAATTGGCCCTGGGAGGTGAATACCAAACTATTTTTTCACCTAAGGAATAATGTAGTGAGTTACAAGACAGCCAACACTGACAAGTTCTACAGTAGCTTGTGCATCGAGTACCAAGCAAACAATGAGTATCAGGACAAGATTTTCATGTCAAAATGTGAGTACCAAATTCAATGAGATTCAAAGCAGCTGAGTATCAAAGTACCAAAGTACCACTGCAATTGATAATCTGAGCAAATCTTTCTGTTCAGTGAATATACAAAGCTTGAATTTAGCACAGAACCAATTGAAACTTTCAGACACTTTTATAATAATAGTTTATGTAGTCTGTTATACAATAGTCAAGATGGAATGTTGTAAAAAAAAGGGTTAGAGCAAAAGTCAATGGCTTCTGAGCTTTCCCCTACTGGAGTAGATTGTCCCTGATGTGATCCTGCAGAACTCTTATGTTCTAAGTATATACATCAAAGAATCAAAGATTATTATAATAGCTAAGGTGAAAACTCAGGCCAAGCCAATTACACCAAAAACTGAATTATTTTTCATCAAATAATTATCTCAGTGACCCGCTGAATGCCAGTAGAAAGGCCAAAAGAAATAATGTAGGTCAAAATCTAAATTATATTCCTAATTGTAGCTGAAAACAAACTGTTTGGACTAAAAGAAACAAAGATACTTCCTTATGTCAGTTTTCTAATGCTAACAATCAGAAGGTATTATGTAGCAATTCAGTTCTTTCTTCTTTAATAAATTAGAAAAAAATGGCACTGGGAAGACACTCTTTTCCCTGCTCAACTTGCTTCTGTGGATCTAAACCCATCTGTATTTCTGTTTAAGTTACCCACTCCCTTTTTAAAGGAAATGTGTGGCTGAGGATCCTTTTGCAAGCCGCTGTTTGGAAGAGTCTTTGCAGATAAAGTTGCTCACATTCACTCCAAGTTTGGTTCCATTTTGAATAATACAATAGAAAATCCAGGATTCTTTGCAGACTTTAGAAATTGAAAATATGGTCAGGAACTCTGAGGCATATGTTTTGTCCCAGTAAGGTTGATCCATGGCTCATCTGCCTCATTCATGCAGCTAGAAAAGGCATGGGTGACTGGATTCAGGAGGTGATGACTTTTGTTGTTGTTGTTGTTGAAGGACAGAGTGGTATGAACCATCTTATAGAAAGCCACAGTGCATATTTATCTGAAAAAGTCGTTTTTTAATCTGGCTACTTTTATGCAGCTACTGTCTGAATCCAACCTTCTGTTTTGAGGGATTATTTTAAAGAAGATGCTGGAGATTCAGTTTCAATAGGTCCTAGAGAAGAAATAAATTTTCCTGTACTCCTTGTGGTCAGGATTCAGAATTCAGATTCAAGGTCAGGGCTAATCTTATCTCTAGTGAGTGATAAGAGAATAATAGAGTTGAAAGGGATCTTGGAAGTCTTCTAGTCCAACTCCTGCTGAAGCAGGAGACCTTATACCATTTCAGACAAATGGTTGTCCAATCTCTTTTTAAAACTTCCAGGGATGGAGTCCCCACAACTTATGATGGGAAGTCATTCCACTGATCAATTACTCTGTCAAGAAATTTCTCTTTATTCCTTATTTGGTTTTCTCCTTGATTAGTTTCCATCCATTGCTTCTCGTTTTCCTTCAGGTGCTTTGGAGAATAGATTGAGCCCCCTCTTCTTTGTGGCAGGCTCTTAGATATTGGAAGACTGCTATCATGTCACCCTTAGTTCTTCTTTTCATTAAACTAGATATACCAAATTCCTTCAACCATTCTTCGTATACTGCATTTTAGCCTTCAGTCCCCTAATCCTATTTGTTGCTCTTCCCTAAACTCTTTCTAGAGTCTCAAAATCTTTCTTTATTGTGGCAACCAAAACTGGATGCAATATTCCAAGTATGGTCTTACCAAGGCATTATAAAGTGGTACTAACATTTCACGTGAGCTTGATTCTATCTCTCTGTTAAGTTAACTAACAATTGCATAATAATACTTAATCCTAAATCACCTAAGTGAATTTGATTCAGCGTTTCTTATTTTGGGGAAATAAGCCTTAAGTAACTGTAGCTTTCTTCCCTTCTTTGTGGATAGTTATATTACTTTTCCCAAATAATAAGAGTTGGAAAACCATTGTCCCAAAATTGCCTAGTGTCCAATGACTGCGGTTAGTCTTATGGATGTAAGTTATGATGGTCATTAAAGCATGTCACCATGTGACCCTGCCTCATCCTATGATCTTTTTTTGTGGTGGTCATTAAGCAAATGCAGCTGTGCTAAAGCAAATGCAGTGGTAATTAAGCAAACCTATTGTTCATCATGGGATGTTTTTTGTCTGAATCCAGAAGTAAATTCCAGGTACTGGCAAAAACGTTATCAGTCATGGTTACATGACAGCAAGACACTGCAAAATGTGGGCGGGTTGCCAAATGCACAAACTGCAGTCACATGACCACAGAGAAGGTGACGGCCATCAGAACTTTGATTCTGGATCATAAGTACGTCCATCATGTTGTCACCAAGCAACCAGTTGAAATTCAAGAAATACCTGTACTTGCTGCCATATTTCAGCCAAGCAATAAGAACCTATCTCACTAGAGGAAAACATGGTGGCAGGAACACTATCCTTGAATCCTTAGAGATCTCATTTCCAGAAGGGTAGAAAACATCCAACATTCCTTTGCCAGATGACCGGAGAAGATGTTCATCTTATTTAAACACCTGTGACAGGTTGCAAAAGTCTTCTTCAGCCTAGCAAACATTAATTTGTTCCAGATAAACATTAGAAACCCTTGTTTTTCATAAGGCACTAGGCATAAGACAGTAAGTCAACATGTGTGTCTAGAGTTATTAATTTCAAAATTATTAATATTAATACATTATGTCTGTGGGATTTTATTTATTTATCTTACACAATTGACAAAGCATGATTGCATCTATATTCTTTCCTCAGTTCTTTATGGGGACCACAATTTGCTTCTTGCAACCAGCCTGAGGCATCATAATTTTTCTACCCGCATTACATTTTCTCCTGGAGTGTTGGAAGTTGAATTAACACCTATGGTCAAAGAAATCACCAGTCTTGTCTAAACTGACTGAAATAATTATCCTTGTGCCTCAGAAGAGGACAGAAATGACAGCCCGTTTAGAGGAAGTGTATTATCTGCAGCAAAGAGAGGGCAGATTAAAAATTTCAGTCAAACCCACTTAAAATTTACAGATGTGATTCCTTTCCTCTTATTGGAGATGCAGCTCAGAAGAACATTTTTACCAACTTAAGGGGGGGAAAATAGAAAGCAATTTTGGCACTGTTGCAGAGTTAAGGGCTGAATCAAAGCAAAGGAGGGACATAAAGAACATCACACAGCAACCAGAAAGAACTGCGATGAACAAATTATTTATTTAGTAAGGAGCAAGCTGAAAGGAGAACAATATGGAAAGGCTGTGATAAAGAATTGTAAGAGAAGAAGCAAAGCTATATTAAATAAGAGAAATGCAAAGTATTTGAGAAAGACATTTCATAAAACATGAAAATCATTTTCACAAGGAAACAGGCTGGGGATATAACATTTTATCATTTTGCTGAAGCTCAGGAAATGCTGCAACATCAAAAAGTGTGGCTATTAAACCTAAAATGCTGGTTAAATCTCTCATGGGTGTTTTAAAGGTGGTGGTGGTAGTAGAAGAAGCAGGGCTTTTTTTGTCATAGAACTCTCAGAACGGAGATCCGGCACCTTTTTTGGATGGAACCTTGTAGGGTAGGCAAGGTGGGTTGTATGACGTGTGTGAGTTCCGGCACCTTTTTTTTTTAATAAAAAAAGCACTGAGTAGAAGTGATAATGATAATAATCAAACACTCTGGAGTGAGATGGATACCTATATCAATTTGATAAGAATGAATGAATGAATGAATGAATGAATGAATGAATGAATGAATGAATGAATGAATGAATGTTTTTACAGTTGATCCTGACAGGGCAGACTGAAAACCTTCACTTCTGAAGAGAATCAATGACTTGTTCCTGGCAGTGAAAGGAGAAATAACACAATGTAGAAGCAGAGAGGCTCATGATATAACTTCCACGCACAGTGCTGTACCAATTTTCTGAGAACCTTATTTTTATATATCAAAGGAGCAATATCAAGGCTGTTTTGCTAAACTGGAAGCAAATGCCTATTTCTGTTCTGTAGATCAGTCACTGTTTAACCTGTCCACCACTGCAAGCGGCAAATTTCATAAATGTCAAATATGAGTTACAACCCTAGGCAAAATTATTAGGAAGTAAGTTTCCTGAATGTAACAGGATATACTCTTTGAGTAATCAAGCTTAGAACTGCACGAGAAGTCCCTGAACAAACCAGTTCTGAAGAAAAGAAGGTTGGTGTGAAAGCAGAATCAACATCAGCAGCTGGAGCCCTGCCAAAAAACATCACCTTCATGGGGTTGAGAGCATGAGGATCACAAAACCTCCTCACCTGACCTCTAATGGAACTGGAAGTTTTCCAAAGGATACCTAGGAGTTTTCCAACAATCTGGTTGTCAATCCTCCTGACCCTCAGTGTGAGTGTGGCTGAGTGCTCTGTCCCAGTTAGCTAATCCTACAAGCTCCTTGGTTTATAGAAACCCTAGAAGAGACACCAGGAGGAAGATGAAGAGTGAATTTGACTAAGCATGGGCATGAACTGTTTGATCCTATCCTATGATAATAAAAGTGCAGTGCATGCTTGTTTTATCATTCCTATTACAGCACCAAATTATTGTCCGGTGACTTTTTTGCCCATGCTCCCTTAGGGAAGACTGATAAGAGAGAAATACTGCCCATTGTGGCCAGTTAACACAACATTTTGCTGGTAAAGTCATAGATTCATATGTAATCTTTACTCTTCCTAGGTAAAATCTGATGTGTACTTGAAGTGTTAAGAGTTGGATGGGACCTTGGAGTTCTTCTAGTCCAACCCCTTGCTCAGGCAGAAAACCCTTTACTATTTGAGTCAAACAGTGGTCCAATCTCTTCTTTAAAACCTCCAGTGTTGGAGCATTCATCACTTCTGAAGGCAGGTTGTTCCACTGATTAATTGTTCTAAGTGTAGGAAATTTCTCCTTAGTTCTAGGTTGCTTCTCTCCCAGAGCTACAAGACCAGTTATTCTGACATCCATAGTTACAAAAACCTTTGAAAGATTACTGATGGCCCACCTGAAAACCATCATGGATCTACTGTTAGGCCCCTTGTAATTTGCCTTCTGAGTGAATAGATTACCAGATGATGTTGTTAATATGGCTCTGCACTACATCCTACAACATCATGAATCTCTAAGGACCTACGCAAGGGTCCTTTTTGTACACTTCAGTTTGGCATTCAATGCCATCATTCCAGATATTCTTCTTACTAAACTAATTCAGCTAGCTGTGCCTGACCACACTTGTAAGTGAATCATAAGCTTTCTAACAGTTAGGAAGCAACAGGTGAAGCTAGGCAAAATCACATCAGATACCAGTACAATTAGCACAGCGGGACCCTAGGCTGTGTACTCTCTCCACTTCTCTTCTCTCTGTATTCCAGTGACTGCATCTTAAAGGATCCCTCTGTTAAAGTACTGAAGTTTGCAGATGATGCAATAGTGATTGGTCTCATTTGAGACAACGACGAATCTGCATACAGATCAGAGGTTGAACAACTAGCCTTCTGGTGTCGCCAGAATAATCTTGAACTGAACACACTCAAAACTATTCTACCACCTCATACAAAACTAGACAACACAATATCAACAGTAGAGAACTTAAAGTTTCTAGATTCTATAATATCTCAAGACTTAAAATGGACACACCTAACATCAAAAATGTCATCAAAAAAGCACAACAAAGAATGTTCTTCCTGTGCCAGCTCAAAAGGCTCAGACTGCCCAAGGAGCTGATGATACAATTCTACAAAGGAATTATTGAATCTGTCATTTGCACCTCTATAATTCTCTGGTTTGGTACTGCAACCAAACAAGACAGACACAGACCTCAATGAATCATTAGAACTGCAAACACACACACACACACACACAATTGCTATCAACCTGCCTTCCATTGAGGACCTGTATACTGCACAAGCAAGAAAGAGGGCTGTGAAAATATCTACAGACCCCTCACATCCTGGACATAAACTATTTCAACTTCTTCCCTCAAGATGACACTGTAGGGCACTGCACACCAGAATGACTAGACACAAAGACAATTCCACCCACCATGCCATCACTCTACTAAACAACTAATTCCTACAACACTGTCAAGCTACCTAGTAAGGCTGTATTATTATTATTATTCTCATCTTTCCTATTACCAATCTTCTTATGACTATAACTTTGTTGCTTGTATCTTATGATTTATATTGTTTTATTTAGTATCCTAGTATGATTTATGTTGTTTGCATGTTTAGTATCCTATGACTATCACTAAGTGTTGTATCTTATGATTTATGATGAATGTATTTTTATGTTGATTATGATCATGATTTATCACCTGTTGCTTGTATGTACACTGAGAACTTATGCACTGGAGACAAATTCCTTGTGTGTCCAATCACACTTGGCCAATTAAGAAGTCTATTCTATTTCTATTTCTGAGGGATCTTGGAGTCCTAGTGGATAATCGCTTAAATATGAGCCAGCAGTGTGCTGCAGCTGCCAAAAAAGCCAACACAGTGCTAGGCTGCATTAACTGAGGGATAGAATCAAGTTCATGTGAAATCTTAATACCACTTTATAATGCCTTGGTAAGGCCACACCTGGAATACTGCATCCAGTTTTAGTCACCATGATGTAGTTGAAGTCCACAAGTCATAAAAGAGACAAGTTTGAAGACCCAATCAATCCATTTATTGATTTGAGTGTGAAGAGCTTTGACTGCCTTTATCCTTTGGCAGGATTTGAAATAAGCAATCCCGCCAAAGAGGCCAATGATAAAAACACTTTTCAAGTCATGAGAGGCAAGCATGGTCATTCATCTATGATATCCCGAGGAGTGAGACTGTTACTGTTATGCATTTCTGTAGTCAGAATATAACCATATTTAATACAGTATATTCCTTTAAGTGCCTGATTAAAATCTTTTGTAAGTGATTTTAAGTTAATTGGGGGGACCTGGCTATTGTATGTGTTTTCTTCTTTTTCCTTGCTTCAGTTGGTGTGAATTTTAATTATCTTTAAGCAGGATTCCCTTTGGATTTGTTAATGTACTTGGCACCTCATTCTGGTTTAAAGGGCAATATAAAAATATTGCTAATAGTGTGAATCTGCTCTGAAAAAGGCTGTTAAGAAAATAACTTTTAAAGACTGAAAGTTAAAATTTGGTCTCAGATTTCAAAATTAAAGAAGCCGAAGGAAGAGGAGGAAAATTATTATTATCTCTTCATAACAATGTGAAGTCACAGCTGCTGGTTATTTAGCTGGTGTTGACCCCCATACCCATCAAGTTCTTCTCAAGAACCTAGGATGTCATAATATATCAGCATAATATGTATGCAGATCCAAGCAAATGTAGCCATTTGCAACTGTCAGACAGAAATTGTTAGAACTGTTACAGATGGTGTGGAGCATTTGCTGCTGGTCAGAATAGATGCTCCCAGTCCAGAAGAAGTGTGATGACTCCCCAGATGCTTCCCCAGATACTTCTCCAGATGTCAGCTCAGAGGACGATGAACCAGTACTAGGCATATCAGGAGGGGAGTTGGTCAAGCACCCATCTGAGAGGGATTTGTGTTGTAGCACAGCTACAACAGGACAGGCCCAAGGCTTCAGGTGGGGAAAGCACACAGCTGCATCCAATCAGCGTTGAGGAAGAGGAACTGCCTTCTGCACCTGATCCAAGAACCCATAGGGCAGAGAAAAAGCAGGAGCAGCAACGATCAGCCAGATCGGCACCTTTGCCCTTCTTGATGGACTGCACCGGCAGCTGGCTATTTAGCATAGCAGACAGATGGAGGCGATGCTGGGAACAATGTGTTTGTTTTCTTGCTGTGTGTTCTTGTCTTGAAGTTTGGATCGTGTCTCTTCAGCTGGTTCCTTTGCCTTGCTTTGGCTTACCTCTGCCTGTGCGATTGCCTTTGTCTTCGAACTTGCCTTGCCTTGGGAACATGCTTTGGCCTAGTGGACTGGACTTGCCTTTGCCTTGAGGACTATAGCTGGCTTCATTTGAGTACCCTGTGGAACTCATTGGGGTTGAGCTGGTGCCAGAACAAGAATTTCTGGGGAATACCAATACTCAGAAGCCTTAATAAAGACTCCTTACACCCATGGTGTGTGTGTGTGTGCATGAGTGGGACAGCACAAGAACATCCAATATGTTATATGGCAGTTTCCTATCAACTTAATAGGGTGTTGTTGTTTTTTAACTTGGCCTCCAATCTGCATCTTCCCTTAATAAAAAGGCATCCAGCTCCCTGCTCTGTAGTAGTAGACCTACCAAAATGCCCACTATAAAGCTCCAGATATCTAGGACTCCTCTGCTGAAAAACTGCTGGGGGAAAAATATCAGCATCCCAAGATTTCCTTTCCAAGATGCTTGTTGAGAAATCAGATATCATTAATTTGGAACAGAAACTCAGCTGGATCAGACATTTTAACATGGTATTTATTTTCTTTAAAAATGAGCTTTTAAATTGTGCTAGCTGCTGGGCTTGTTTGTTGTTTCCTTCAGAAGCCTTCATTTTGCATAAACTCTATAAACACCTGTCAGATGAGCATGGGGAAAAGGTTTGGAAGAGCCATTAGTCCCGAGTGTTGGACAGGCTAGCAAACTTATTTTACTAGCTGAAGTCTATTAATGTCTTATTAGGGTTTCTTATATGTGTCTACTAATAAGAATAACCTTGGGGAGCAAGAGCAATTTATCCCCACCTCTAGCTTACACAACTTGTCATTGTCAGTATTGTTTGCTAACCCCCTTGGATTCCTTTTTCAGCTCAGTAGGGGTGTCCTCATCTCAAATACATTATTTCAACTTGACAGAATCTAAACAGAGCAATTACACAGCCCGATGTAGACGGAAAAGGTTGATAACTAAAGCTAAATCCTGCATTGTCATTCTAATGCACTCGGCTAAAGCCTGGACTTGGGAGAAATGGGAGGAAGACAAGGCAGCAGGATCAGTGAATGAACAGATCTGTCAAGCTTATGAAAGCAAAGTTAGCCAAGAAAGTAAGAAAAAGAAAAAGGGAGGATGTCGCTGGAAATGATGCAGGCATTACAGAGAAGCCATAAAAAATGCACTGCTTTCATGTGGCTGCAATGATGTGGACAGCTCATGGATCATAGATCATACTGGCTTCAAACACCCTTTCTGGGTAGCCCCCACTCAAATCATCATACCAAAGTTAGAAAGCACAAGTGCATTTTCTAGCTTATTAAAGCCAGTTTGGTCTAGTGGTTAAGGCACCAGGCTACAAACTAGGACACTGTGAGTTCAAATTTCACCTTAGCTGTGAAAAGCCAGCTAGGTGACCTTGGGCTAGTCACTCTCGCTCAGTCCAAGCCACCACACAGGATGGCTGTTGTGGGAAAAATAAGAAAAGAAAGCTATGTTCATCGCTTTGAGTTGTTTGTAAAAAAATAATAATAAAGGGACACATATAAATAAAATAAATAAATTTAGTAAACAAAACAAAAAGGGTGTAAACCATAAGGTGAAGTTTCTTTCTTGTCAAACATGGTGTCTGCTGATAAACTATCCATCTCTCTCTCTTTCTCTCTTTCTCTGTCTCTCTCAAAATCTCTCTCTCCTATCTATCTATCTATCTATCTATCTGTCTGTCTGTCTGTCTGTCTGTCTGTCTGTCTGTCTGTCTGTCTGTCTGTCTATCTATCTATCTGTACCTATCCATCATCTTTTTTATCCCATGCACTTAAAAAAACTGTGTATGGCTCACACAAATATATATATACTGAAACAATAAATGAAAAATAGAACATATACTATATATAATCCTATATCTTAAAATTTAACAAATATGCTAGATATTGCTCAAATTTTAAAGGCATGTTGACCAAGCCAGCTCTTTATAGCTTTCCTAAAAATTAACAGCTTTGATTAAACCATGGAAAAAATGCTGGAATTCAACAGGAGAGGGTATAGGAAGGAACATTGTCCTCAAGTTACAAATGTCAATCAACTAATTGAAATGGCTTCATTATAATATATAATAAATTATTTATTTATGTTGTGTCAAATATCTGGATACCTTTTACCAAGTTCACAGCATTATCTTCCCTTTGTTCTTAAAAAGCCTAACATTCTATCATCATTTTTCCTTAATTTTGAAAACTTGATTCTTTGGAACAAACCATCTAGGCTCTAAACTGCCCACCGGTATTTTTAAACAGTAATGCTGAAACACCAATAACCATTAATTTATTCTTTATTGTTGTTTTCCCTCTTTTAAAAAACCTGCTTTCAACTCTAAGTAAGGAGTTGCAGACTTACAGCCAATTCCTGCAATGGAGAACCTTATAATCAAGGTGGAGTAAAAATTGATAATACATGTGGTTAAGAACTACAGTATAAGGAATATAAATTTCTGTGAGGGAAAAATATGGTGTATGTAATGTATTAGCCTTATATGCTGTAAATGCTTCCTTATGTTGCACTCTTCGCTAATGGCTGAATTCACGTGTATGTTTTGTAATGGTTGCTGGGCTGGCCTAGACTGGCTGTCTCCAGATGGTTAAGTAAGTTTTGGGTGGGAAACTGCTGCTTTAAATCTATTGGTCACCGCCTATCAGCCAACCATATAAATAGCTGCACAGCAGCTCCTAGTTTGCTTCTGTTATGTTCTAACCTTCAATAAAGCCTGTTGCTGTTTGAATCCTCTGTCTTGCTCAATGCCTGCAAGAACCGAATACACAACATTGGCAATGAGGATGGGATGTGCTGCTTCATCGTAAGAGCCTGAAATAACTAGGGGATAAGGCCAGCACAGAGCCTGGCAGGAACTACATTCCCCCCCTCGGTCTGCCTAGCAAGCCACGTTGGAGACCACCTTGCCCTGAGGATACATCCCAGGGCCTACACAGAAGCCAGCAGCACAAGGCAATGAGCGACACAAGCTGCAAATAATACACCCCATGGCAAAGGTCGGAAAGCTCGAAGAGTTCGACGTGATGCACCCAGAGAGATGGTCATGCTACATTTCCCACGTAGAGAACTACCTGTGCGCCAATCAAGTCAGTGCAGATGGGCTGAAGGCCACGACCCTCCTCTGCGTGTGTGGCCCAGCCACCTTCGATATTGCTGAGAACTTGGTCACCCCGGCATTACTGGAAACGGTCACCTATGCTGAAGCTATCCATGATAACATGGAGGCAGGACTTCGAACAATGCAAACAACCTGGTGAGTTGGCAATAGAATTCATCACAATGCTTCGTCAAGCATCGTGACTCTGCAATTTCTCTGACTTAGAAGAGAGACTAAGAGACCGCTTAGTCTGTGGACTCATGAACAGAGAGCTCCAACAAAAACTCTTTACTAAGGAGACTCTCTCTCTTCAAGGAGACATGGCAGACAAAGCTACCGGAGGGGCCGTGAAGGCATTGCGCCCTCCAAAAGTGCACCAAACACAGAAACCATCCACCATGAGGATGCAGAATGGTTGGAAGACACCGACTCCAACCACAAAGTTGACCAGATTCAGAGACACCAAGAAAGGGGACCAAGGCCATCTGACAAGGCAGTTCTGTTCCCCAGGTGCTTGGGCTGCAGAGACCGCCATCAACGTGTGGATTGTCATTTCAGAACAGCCACGTGCTGGGCATGTGGGAAACCAGGCCACATTGATGCTGTCTATTGAGGTCACCAGAGGGACCACCAGCTGGACAAGCCATTTAGGAGAGGTACCAGGGCTCTGGGGCAACACTGAGTAGGGTTCTGCTCCAGCTGCTGGAGCGTTTTTCACACTGATGCCCACCGACCTCTTAAACAGAAGTTGTGACTGCAGGTTGAACTTCAAGGAGTTCCATGTAAAATGGAACTGGACACAAGTTCAGCTGTGTCCATCATCTCCATTGGAACCTTTCAGCATATTTGCAGCTGTAGCAACAGATGGGTCAAGCTTTGACCATCTGACATTTTACTCTCCGACTTCCAGAACTCCAGAGTGGCGGTCAAGGGTGAAGCCACTTGCGGTGAAATTCAAGGGGTTTTCAGGCCCACTAGATGTTATTGTGGTAGATGGCCTCATAGGGCTCGATTGGTTTGATGCGTTAGGCATACAATTAACCGGCATTCACCAGACACAAACGACAGAATTGTCTGCTGTCTGCAAGGAATTCGCAGATTTTTTATGGCCCAAGTTTGGGAGAGTACAAAGGCCCTCCGACAGCATTTAAACTTGATCCCCTTGTAGCGCCAATCCAGGTTAAGCCATGCCGTGTGCCATTTGCATTTAAAACATAAAATTGATGCAGAGCTGGACAAACGTGTCATTCAGGGGTTTTTTCATCCCGTAGACAGTGGGGAGTGGGAGACCCCCATTGTAATGCCACTCAAGGCCAACAGAGAGGTACCAATAAGTGCTGATTACCAGTGTGCCATTAACCGGGCACTATAGTAGCATGTGTACCCTGTCCCAGTCGTCAGCCATATTCTGGCATTGTTGCAAGGAAGTCATGTGTTTGCTAAATTAGATTTAGTGCAGGACTATCAACAGCTGCTGGTGGATGAGGCCACAGCAGCCGCCCAAATGATTGTTACACATAGGGGGGCCTTCAAGGTTAAGCACCTTCAATTCGAGGTGAGTGTAGCCCAGGGATTTTTCAAGGAATCATGGAGCTTATGCTCAAGGGGATTCTGGGGGTCTGCCCATACTTCAATGATGTACTCATCACTGGGGAGTCCACAGAAGTTCTGGCGGAGCGGCTCAGGGCTGTCCTTCAGCGGTTCCGCACTGTGGGACTTAGATTAAAGAAAGACAAATACAAAATTGGGGTTCAGTCTACAGAATTCCTTGGGTTTCAAATCAGTGCTGAGGGCATACATCCTACAGAGTCAAAGCTGAAAGAGATTCAGCTGGCACCAAGCCCTAGGCCCAAGGGGGAGCTTCAAGCCGTCTTGGGCCTTCTAAACTTTTATCATGCATTCCTCCCAAACAAGGCCGCAGTGGCAGAGCCAATGCACTAGCTCTTAGACAAAAACACTCAATGGCAGTGAACAAAGATCCATGAAAGGAATTTCCAGGCGGTCAAAGCACTGTTATCTTCGAACTCGGTGCTCACGGACTTTAACAAAAAGCTGCCAGTTTGCATCGCATATGATGCATCCCCATACACAGTTGGGGCTGTGCTGAGCCACTTGTCGGCTGATGGGAAACAGTCTCCCATCACATACGTATTATTTGAGGACCTTGTCCTTAGTGGACCACAATTATGTGCAAATTGACAAAGAGGCCTTGGCCATCATGGCCAGGGTTAAAAAGTTCCATGACTATTTGTATGGGAGGCAGTTCACAGTCTTTACTGACCACAGGCCCTTGCTACGCTTGTTCACAATGAACAAGCAGACACCTCAAATTCTGTTGCCACGAATGTTGAGGTGGTCTAAAATTTTTTTGGCCTACAACTATAGGCTGATTCACAAACCTGGCAAAGAAATGGGCCACACAGATGGCCTTAGCAGATTGCCCTTGCCGCACTTGGAGCCAGATTCGGCTCCAGCTGCACGCATTTTAGCCATACAGGATTTGCCTGAGTTTCCCCTGCATGCAGGAGACGTTGCTGCAGAAACAGCAGCCAACAAAATCCTAAGTTGCATGTTGGCATGGATTCACACAGGATGGCTGGAAAATAGCGGGGGGACCCGAGTTCCACAATTTCTTCATATGGAAAAATGAGCTTTCAGCTCATAAGCGGTAAATCCTTTGGGGCAGTAGGGTCATAGTCCCCCAGCTCACTCAGGCCCAGGGTTCTCCAGTCTCTGCACAAAGGCCATCCGGGCATCATCCAGATGAAGGCACTGGCAAGGAGCTACCTCTGGTGGCCAGGGCTAGATAAAGCTATTGAGGCCCAAGTACACGGGTGTTACACATGTCAACAATCCAGACCGGAGATACCGCAGGCCCCTGTCCACTAATGGGAGGAAACACACACATCATGGTCAAGAATCCACATAGATCTTGCTGGGCCCTTTCAGGGACAGTTGCTTTTAATAGTGGTTGATAACCACTCTAAATGGTTGGAGGTGGTTCCAATTCCCAATATGACTACTGCAAGGACCATCCAGGTGTTGCAGTCACTTTTTGCAACACATGGGCTTCCGGACATCATAGTCTCCGACAATGGAGCCCAGTTCACCGCAGCAGAATTCCAGGCCTTTCTCAGGGCCAACCTCATAAGGCACGCCACGTCAGCTCCCTTTCACCCATCATCGAACGGGCAGGCAGAATGCATGGTTTGTACAACCAAAGAATCTCTCAAATGCATTACCACAGGGGATTGGCACCACAGGCTGGCCAATTTCCTATTATGCCAGTACAACAACACCTTACACAGCCACAGGCAACAGCCCCACAGAGCTTTGCTTGGGCAAGAGGCTAATCACTAAACTGGATAGGCTGCACCCTTACAGAGTAGCCTCAGACATGGCATGTCTGAAGGTACAAGTGGGGGACTAGGTTTGGACCCAGAATTACAGGCAAGGGGCTTTGTGAGTGGCAGTGAAGGTTGTTAAGGTGTTAGGAGCACTCTCCTATGAGGTGGTCATGGAAGATGGGTGAATCATTCACCGACATATTGATCAGTTGTGCCAATGGCTAGCAGAGCAGTCGCTGGCTCAGGACTTCCAAGAGGGACAGACATTGAGTCCACAAGCCAGTATTCCTGCAGAGCAGTTTGCATGCACTAAAAGATCTCTTGCACAAGAAAACAGGAATGGAGCCATAAAAGCACTTCCCTCAGAGACACAGGCTGTACCACAGGAGCCAGACAGTCATCCGACAACCAGTAGCAGCCCTGCCAATTTCGCGGCACAATTGGACTTTGGTTGGGGATGACCAGGACAGGCCAGCCAAAGGGACTTGAGTCGTTTTGACTCCACCAAACTGCAGAGCCTGGGTCTACCTAGCACAGCAGGCGAGCAGGCAGACGGGGAGTCCCCGGAAACCCCTTGATGCTCCAAACGACTGCGAATACCCCCCCCCCAAGTACCTAAAAGATTTTGTAACCAAATGAATGTGTGTGCTATCCAGGGGGAAGGGGTGTAATGTATTAGCCTTATATGCTGTAAGTGCTTGCTTATGTTGCACTCTTCGCTAATGGCTGAATTCACATGTATGTTTTGTAACGGTTGATCTGTCCCCACACTCCTGGCCTTCCTGAAGAGCCTGTAGAAGAAGAAGAAACTGTGTCATCAGTTTGAAGTCATTGTGTTTTCACAAAAGGCGTAAGTCCAGCATCCTGTGAATTCCGTTGGCCCTTATGAAGGACCAATTTAGCTTTGACCGTTAGTTGACTAGATTCTTGTATTAGAGGTAGCAATAATAAACTTTTGTCTGCTTTGAACTCTCAACAAATGTTATTTGCACTTGACAGAACCTGAAAACCTGACTCTGCTGCTTGGCCTGTTGCCCAGACAGGGACCTGCCACCTTAAGGATGGGTAGAAAAGGTCACCACCCCCAGATTGTCCATCATCTTGTTTTTTTTTAGCTTTTCTATTCAATTCTTCTAATTTTAAACCTAGTACTTTTTTATTTTTTTATTATATTGTAAGTCACCTAGAGATGCTGTATCAGTAAGACAGGTGGCATCAAAAATAGATATATAAACAGACAAACAATGATGCATTTTTTGAGAAAGCTGAAGGGGCAAGATGATAATATTCTTGGCACTTAAGACTATGCTGTATGATGCAGGTTATATTGTTTGCGGCAAACCACTCTTTTATCACTGCAAAGAAAACTGCATCAATGCATCTTCAGGAGTTGATCTCAACTTTTTATTTCGTAAATGTCATAATTAATAGTGTGTAGTCCTTCGTATAAACAGGGAAGCGATGATAGGCTGCAACAAAGAAAGTAAGTCACACTACTTAGGAGGGCCATCTATAACTGTTATAGAAATCTAATGCAACATAGGAAGAGACTGCAGATATCCAAATGTAATGTAAGGATTAGCAGAGTAGCATTTTTTTTAAATGGATTCTACATTTCCATAATAGCTGATATTGAAACGTATGAGTAGAACACTGCTTTGTGTTCTCTTTGAATTACAAGTAACTTTGAGAGTACAAAGGATCTCAAAATGTTGTACATTTTTAATTAGAAGTGGGAAACCTCTTTGCATTCTGAAACTTACTTTAAAAAAGTAAGGAGCAGGAGGGATGGTGCCAAAAGAGATTAGAGTAGTGACTTTCAGAATACTTAACACACCTTTTGATTTTTTTTTCCTTTTGGATTATTTTGTCTTCTTTTTCCCCCATGGCAGAAATCAGCAGGAACTGATGCTAGTAGCATTTGGCCAACAGCTGCCAAATTTCTGCACGGTACCCCTGGGTGTGTGGGGGATTGAAAAATGGGAATATAAAACCTCAGATGTTCACTCCTGTTCCTTTCCCATCATCATTTTCATGTATTGTCTCAAGAAATGTGATCCCAGGCCACTCAGATATGTAGGAAGAGAAAGAACAGAAGGTTGTGGATCAAAGTACAAATTGTTATTCTCATTGTTCAGGAGAACAATTACTAAAATCCATTTGCCAGTAAATGTGCCTTGTCTTGTAAATGACTGGGTCATTAGCCTTAACAATGTGAGCAGGTTGTCACTATCCAATTCAATTAAACAACTGACCAGAGTATGTCTTAAGAAAATATTCTATCCCCCCCCAAAAAAGGACTCTATAATAATACCATCACATTTGTGCATATTGCATTCAGCCAAATTTCAATTCTACATATAGAAATAAGGGAATAAAGGTAATCTATACTATATTCAAAGTGGAGAGATGCAGACATATCCCCAAAAGAGGGAGATAAGCAGAAATTGGTGAGATGTGAGAAAAATGAAATGGAATATATCCACCACATCAGTAATGCATGTGCTAATTCCCTGGCTCTTTGAGGGAAAAGAAGATGATAACACATAAATTATTATGCTGGCTGGGAGCCGTGCATTTCAGAGTAATTTGTTTGAAAGGATAAAACATGATTTAATTTTCTCTATACATTGACACTGTGGTATCTAAGATCTTAGCCAGATTACCGTATGCCAGAAACAGAGAAGGAAATACCAAGATATCCATGCCAGACATGACTATAGAGAGCAAATGAAAATATTGTAATGGTATGAAGTAAAACAGGTGAGAACGAACAGAAGTGTGGAAGGAGGCCCACTGAATACCCTAAATGAAATGTAAAATTCCCTCATCACAATTTCATTTTGAGTTTGAATAAACTTCCCCAATGTAGCATTGTCCATCATGTTGACTGAGAGGAATAGCCCAAAGTTTCTAGAGCGCATCAAGTTGGGCAAATCAGAATTTGACTTATTTATTCTAACCCAAACCATTGTGGCTTGGCAGCCTGGCTGGGGGAAACAGGGGAACAGGGCCACATGAGTTGCGACTTGCACAAGTTGAGCTGCACACCTGTGTGCACGCACACCAGCCCTCCACTCACGCAAGTTGAGTTGTGCGTGCATGCACAACCATCCCACTGCTCAAGTGGTCTGGTTCTGAATAGGTCACAGCCTGGTAATGGGCCAAGTGTTGGGGACCCCTGTTCTAGATCTGCAATTTTTACTCATTCTTGAAACAGAAGATCCCAATATCAAATGCCCATAGTTCATTCTTTCTCCCTGTCTTCCCACTCTTATTTTTTATTTCTTCAGTGATGGTGTCATTCTTCTTGATCCTTTCAGATAGATGCCAGTAACATGGCCTTATTCATACCATATTTTTTGGTCCCTCACAAGAATTGGTTGTGGATCTGTCAAGTCCAAGCCCAGAAATGACACAGCAAAATCCAATCAAGTTCAATCCTTTATGTGCTTACTCCTAAAGGGCAGAATCTTGCTAGAGTAAAGCTACCACTTTCTAAGCTACTAAATATATCCTGGGAAATATAAGGAACGGTTGCTGGAATTGGGTATGTCTACTTTAATGAAGAGAAGGATGAGGGGTGACATGATAGCCGTATTCCGATATCTCAGGGGTTGCCACAAAGAAGAGGGAATCAGGCTATTCTCCAAAGCACCTGAAGGCAGGACAAGAAGCAACAGATGGAAACTAACCAAAGAAAGAAGCAACCTAGAACTAAGGAGAAACCTCCTGACAATGAGAACAATTAATCAATGGAACAGCCTGCCTCCAGAAGCCATGAATGTTCCAACACTGGAGATTTTTAAGAAGAGACTGGACAGCCATTTGTCTGAAGAGGTATAGGTGGCTACCCTGAACCTCTTCCTTCTTCTCCAATCTAGATCAGGATTCCAGGGTCTCTTTATCTGGATCTCTCTGTATGTTGCCCAAGCTGTCCCCCACTGCTTCACTGGGTGCACATTCCTTCACAATCTATTTTCATCAATGCCTACCTGCATTATTCTGTCTCCAGTCCAGCCGTGTTGGGTCAAAGGTTCTTTTGGATTTTGGAAGCACTGATCACATGGTATGAGTAGCCGAAATGTGATTCAAAGGCAGTATATGAAAGTTCATAATAACATAGCATGAGAAAACAATCAAAGAATATTCAAGAGTACTAAAGAATTCAATAAGACAAAGAAAGACCTTATGCCATTTCTTCCACTCAAGGACCCCCAGAGAGATGATGGACCATTTTCAAGTCATCAAACACATAACACTTTCCCAGTCAGGTCTGCCTCAGAGTTCCACCCCATGAGTTTTTAAAAAATTAATTTAGATAGCCTCTGAAACACGATTAAATGCACCTGAATTCTGTAAGGACTAGGGAGGTCAAATCTATCTTATCTTTGAATGCTGTTGCCCTTCTGCCATGCATGAAACCTTCAAGGCTAAGGAATCTTTGTATGGTATAGGAAACAAAGAGGCCATCTCAAAGTCAAGGAATATCTGTATCTCATGGTTACTTGAAGATGAAAAAGATCATCCTACCTACTCTATGCAAGCATCTCACCAAGGACAAGGCAGACCAAAGTATAACCCAAATACTAAAATAACTAAAATAAATTCTTGCTTCATTCTGCAGTACTGAACTGTTTCATAAAATATAAAGTTTTATGTTCCAGGCAACTAAGATAACTACTTTACCTACCACCAGTAGGTAGTTTTACCTTTTTTAAAGGTAAAAAAGATAAAGGTTTCCCTGTCCTGTCATGTCCAACTCTAGTATGTGGTGCTCGTCTCTGTTTCTTGGCTGAGGGAGCCAGTGTTGTCCGAAGACATTTTATATGGTCCTGTGGCCAGCATGGCTATATGGAGAAGATGCACAGAATGCTGTTAGCTTCCGACCAAAGTGGTACCTATTTATCTACTCACATTTGTCTGCTTTCAAACTGCTAGGTGAACAAGAGCTGGGGCAGGAATGGGAGCTCACCCTGTTGTGTGGCACTCAGGTCTTGAACCTGGAGACAAGCTCAGCATCTTTAACTGCTGAGTCACTGCACTCATGACCACATAAGTACCAGCTAACTAATCATCATTTCCCCTTGCCAGTCTTCCAGTAAAACTACCAGCTCTACGCTGTCTGAAAGAAGCAATTAGCTGTGTAAATCCATTTCAAAAAATAATAAAATTCATACTTGTGCAATGCAGGTGGACCTTGTTGTTTACAGAGGTGTCATTTTCTATTGTATACATTGTATAGTCACTATGGTTCAAGGTGTCATGGTTCCGATGAATGAGACAAATCAAACAAATTGCAGGCATTGACACAAGGATAATGAGTTCCCGAGTCTGTGGGAATGGCTGTTTTGGATCCAAAACCATGGGAAATGATTGAAAAGTCACTCCAAACTTCTTCATAAACATAAGGAAAATACATACAGATAAGTGGGTCTTGGCCTCTTCAGACCTTCTACTGTCCTAATCTATTTTATACAGGATAAAGAATAAATAAACAAAGTGTTGCAAATCACTGGAAAATGAGGGGATTGAATAGTCTGTGCCTACACCACAGGGAAGAGAGATCAGAATTGCATGCTCAAAAAACTTGATTTACAACATTATATCTTTGGCTAATGAGATCTGGTCCATATTGATCAAGTGTGAATGCATGAAATCGTAGATAATAAGGACCAATCAAGATTGACAAGACTGTGCAAACTTTCAGATTCACTGGAACTCTTCAGCAGACAAAATGTTACAAAAAGAAGGTGATATAGAAGAAAACAGTCCAAAAATTAGGCCAGATATTTCAGTCTATTTGTAGTCCATCTCAAAAAGGTAACTGCAAACTTAAAACCACTCATTTCCAACATGCACATCTTTGTGATTCTCTTATGCTTTGTACTTATAAAAATCCTCATGGAAGATATTTTTTCCCCATCTTGAAGGTCCTGAATTCAATTTCCTGCATCTATAGGTAGGATTAGAAAAGATTTCCACCTGAAATCTTTCAGAGATGCCACAGAATATTACTTCGACAGTTTCTATTTAGTTTCCTCTGTAAGACCTTTCAGAATGCCAAGCATGCATTTAGGAGCATAATTTGTGTGAAGTTAAATTTCCTGACATCATGGCATCCGGCCCTCTCAATTCCTGGCAAATAGATGGGGAAGAAATGGAGGTAGTGACAGATTTTATTTTCCTGGGCTCCAAGATCACTGCAGATGGGGACTGTAGTCAAGAAATTAAAAGACGCTTGCTCCTGGGGAGGAAAGCCATGGCAAATCTAGACAGCACACTAAAAAGCAGAGACATCACCCTGTCAACAAAAGTGCATATAGTCAAGGCTATGGTCTTCCCAGTTGCAATGTATGGCAGTGAAAGTTGGACCATAAGAAAGGCTGAGCGCCAAAGAATTGAGGCCTTTGAACTCTGGTGCTGGAGAAGACTCCTGCGAGTCCCTTGGACTGCAAGGCGATCAAACCGGTCAGTCCTAGAGGAGATCAACCCTGACTGCTCTTTAGAAGGCCAGATCCTGAAGCTAAAACTCAAATACTTTGGCCACCTAATGAGGAGAAAGGACTCACTGGAGAAGAGCCTAATGCTGGGAAAGATTGAGGGCAATAGAAGAAGGGGACGACAGAGAATGAGGTGGCTGGATGGAGTCACTGAAGCAGTAGGCGTGAGCTTAAATGGACTCCAGAAGATGGTAGAGGACAGGAAAGCCTGGAGGAACATTGTCCATAGGGTCGCGATGGGTCGGACACGACTTCGCAACTAACAACAACAACAAATTTCCTGACAAATATGGATGGCACAGGTGTACCATCCTTTCTGTCTCACCAAATTGAAAAACCTTTTTTTTTGATAGTCACTAGCATCCCATCTGAAGTGGGGTTGGCAAAGGTTCAAATGGGCAGATGGACCTTCACATTTCTAAGATCCAAGCCATTTTAGGATTGTGTGCCTCCATCCAAACAGAGACCAGTTAGTAAAAATATGCCAGAGGATTGTTTCAGTAACAGTGTCCTATATGTTGGATTTCCTGCTCCTAAAAATTATTTTGACTTTCTCTTATTGAAAACAAGTCTTTTACAATATATGTGGATTCCACAGTGAAAATAGAATAGAATAGAATAGAATAGAATAGAATAGAATAGAATAGAATAGAATAGAATAGAATAGAATAGAATAGAATAGAATAGAATAGAACAGAATAGAATAGAACAGAATAGAATTAGGGTTAGGGTTAGGGTTAGGGTTAGGGTTAGGGTTAGGGTTAGGGTTAGGGTTAGGGTTAGGGTTAGGGTTAGGGAAAAATGTTGACCATACCATTCATCTTCCCATCATCTTTTCTTTAATTAAAATGCATTTTAATACTTTAGGTAAAGATATATTTGTAGATGGTAATAACTATATAAAATATTTGTGTACTATCTCTGTATACCCATTGCCTCTATTTTGAGAGTTGAGTTTAATAGCTTAGTTATCAAACTATCCAAACAGCTTTGGATTCTCTGTGTTGGGGTGAACTATTTGAGGGAGTCTCACTTCTCATTTTGCAGTTAATATCTCAAAATCAGATCATCTTTGAGCAGTCCCTGGATGTATGTTAGAGCTTTTTCTTCTTATTTTTTTCTTCTGACATATATTCATTTATTTAAATAAAAAT
This sequence comes from Vipera ursinii, assembly GCF_947247035.1. NCBI lineage: Eukaryota > Metazoa > Chordata > Lepidosauria > Squamata > Viperidae > Vipera > Vipera ursinii. Next base: position 29,543,969 of record NC_139513.1, on the reverse strand, counting down.
CTACCTCCTCTGTGTTTTGTCAAATCATCCATTTGAGCTAAAGTTTTGGTTTTCTGTGGAGCTCCGGGAGATGAAGCTCAGGAGACGGGGTCTGGAGAGCTGTTGGAGATCCAGCCAGTCTGAATCTGACCGATTGCGGTTAAGAGCCTCAACGAGGACTTATCTTGCTGCGATGGAGGCGGCGAAGTCTGACTACTTTGCCGCCCTCATCGCTTCTGCAGATAATTGCCCAGCCACCCTGTTTAGGGTCACTCGCTCCCTCCTTAATCAGGAGGTGAGGGAGGAGCCCTTGCAGGGGTGGGCCGAGGAGTTTAGCCAGCATCTGATGGGTAAAATCGCTCAGATTCAGGCTGGTCTGGACTCCGACTGGGCAGAGTCGGACGGGGGTGAGACGAGCGGTCTTGGAAATATTATCTGGGATGAATTCGATCCTGTGACTCCAGAAGAGGTGGACAGGCTAAGTTCCACCACATGTTTGTTAGACCTGTGCCCCTCCTGGCTGGTGTATGCAGCTTGGGAGGGACACGAGGCTGGATCCATGCAGTAATAACTGCTTCTTTGAGGGAGGGTAGCTTCCCTACCACCTTGAAGGAGGCAGTGGTGAGGCCCCTCCTCAAGAAGCCTGTCCTGGATCCAGCTGTTTTGAACAACTATCATCCTGTCTCCAACCTTCGCTTTCTAGCGAAGGTTGTTGAGAGCGTGGTGGCACATCAGCTCCCTCTGTTCCTGGAGGAAACTGATTATCTGGACCCATACCAACCGGGCTATAGGCCCAGGTACAGCACAGAGACAGCATTGGTCGCGCTGGTGAATGATCTCTGGCGGGCTCGGGACAGGAGTTGTTCCTCTGTCCTAGTCCTATTAGACCTCTCAGCGGCTTTCGATACCATTGACCATGGTATCTTGTTGCAGCGTCTCAGGGGGTTGGGAATGGGGGGCACTGTTCTACAGTGGTTCTCCTACCTCCTGGGCCACTCACAGTCAATGTTGGCAGGAGGGCAGAGGTCGGACCCAAGGCCTCTCGTTTGTGGAGTTCCTCAGGGGTCGGTCCTCTCTCCCCTCCTGTTCAACATCTATATGAAGCCACTGGGTGAGATCATTCGTGGTTTTCGGGTGGGGTATCATCAGTATGCTGATGGTACCCAGCTTTTTCTCTCTACCCCGAACCAACCCAGTGATGCCCTTGATGTGATGTCCCATTGCCTGGAGGCGGTCTGGGTCTGGATGGGGAGAAACAGGTATCGACTTAACCCTGCCAAGACTGAGTGGCTGTGCATACTGGCATCTCGGATTCACCATTCTATTCCATCATTAATTATGGGGGGTGAGGTGTTACCCCCCCCCATAGATAGGGCTCACAACTTGGGCATCCTCCTGGACTCATGGCTCAGTTTGGAAGATCATATAGGAGCTGTGGCCAGGGGGGCTTTTGCCCAAGTTCGCCTGGTGCACCAGTTGCGGCCCTACCTGGACCGAGATGCCCTACGTACAGTCACTCATGCGCTTGTGACCTCCCAGATAGACTACTGCAATGCTCTCTACATGGGGCTGCCCTTGAGGACCACTCGGAGGCTTCAGCTGGTGCAGAATGCGGCTGCGCGAATTGTGATGGGGGTTTCTCGATACGCCCATGTAACACCTCTTCTCCGCAAGCTGCATTGGCTTCCAGTTGCCCTCCGGGTGAGATTCAAGGTGCTGGTGATGACCTATAAAGCCCTAAATGGCTTGGGTCTGGACTATCTTCGGGAGCTCCTGCAGCCAGCATTAATTTCCCATAGTCCTGTGCACTCCCACAGAGAGGGTCTCCTCAGGGTGCTGCCAGTCAGGAAGTGTCAGCTGGCGGCACCCAGGGGGAGAGCATTCTTGGTAGGCGTGCCTGCCCTTTGGAATAACGTGCCGGTGGAACTCTGGATGGCCCCCAACCTTCACTCATTTCGCTGGGACCTAAAGACTTGGCTATTTGAGCTTGCCGGCCTAGACTGAGGGTTTTTAAGGTTTTTAAGGTTTTATTTTTTATTTTTGGGGCTATCTAATTTAATTTTTATTTTAACTTGTATTGTTTTAACCTGCCCTGTAAACTGCCCTGAGTTCCTCGGGAAAAGGGCGGTATATAAATAAATAAATAAATAAATAAATAAATAAATAAATAAATAAATAAATAAATAAATAAATAAATAAAGTTCTCATTATTCAGGAAATTATAGAAGGAACAGGCAATGACTATAGATCATTGCAAAATGTATGTTGTCAGCCTTCTACATTTCTGATCTTCTGAGTACTCAGGACCAATTAAATAATTCTCCTTAAAAACAGTGTCTTCATCCATTATATCAGGATGAAGGGTTTCAGTAACCTAATAAAATTATCTGAGGATCAATAATTCAAAGAAAAGCAAGAGATGATGTTCAACTTTTACCAAGCATTTCACCATTGTTTTAAGAAAAATGAGAAACATTCTCATTTAGATCATTAGAACTTACTAGAATGTTTCCATCAGGACAGTTTGCACAGAGCACCAAATGGTGAGAAAAGTTGAAGCTTGAAACTCATGCTATGATCAACCATGATGACAGGCAAAAGTAACCCACAGAAAAATACAAATAAATCAACATTTACAGTATACATCAGATTCAATTGAATCCTGATCTTCATCATTCAGCTATGAATTTTGAATTTGTTAGCTATCCTTCATAACCTGTGTCTTAGGAGGAACCTGTTTTAATCTGTTTGCATTAGCACCTGGAAGAGTAACCAATATTATAATCATAAAAATATTCATGGATCATATCAGGTGAGCATAGTACATTTTTGTGAGAGAGGTTTATTGTCTACAGTATTGGGGGTGGGAAGGGAAGGTAAAAATGGTGGAAGTAGGAATGACTGGCTGCCGAGGCTGAAGAAATCTAAAAGTAGATAAGTCTGTGACCATTCACAGACCAATCATAACCTATCAACAAGTTTACTAGAAGTGAAGCAAGTCATGCAAAGCCAAAAGGATGGGAAGTAGACTGGATTCCGATGAGCGGAAGGAAGGAAGGAAGGAAGGAAGGAAGGAAGGAAGGAAGGAAGGAAGGAAGGAAGGAAGGAAGGAAGGAAGGAGACATGGGTAAGAAAGAAAGAGAGGAAACAAGCAGTAGGAAACTCTAGAAAGACATGATGGCCATATGCAAAGAATAAGGCTATTGTGGTTTATAACATATGTGTCTTTAAGTTTGTACTACTTGTGACTGTTCTTGTGAAGACCTCAACAAGCTGCAGAACACCTATTGAGCTTTACTTCATTGAGGTCAATAGTTTCATGTTGTATAAAGCTCCTGCTGTTTTATACTGTTTGAATGTCTGTGCTCTGCTTCATAATGATAGTAGTAAAACTTACAGAAGTTTGCTTGTTTTTATTTTATTTAATCAACATATTTATATGCTGCCACATTCAAAAAACAACTCTCGCTGGCTGGCATATGGTTCACTGTGGGAGATAGGATTGTTTTTAGATTGGATATCTAGGTAGGAGGGAAGTCACCCCTTAGAAGCCCATTGCTGATCAAACGTTTAGCAACCAGCTTGTTGAAAATAAATTCTCAGAGAGCTAAAAAAAGAGAAAGACCCAGCTTGGGAAAGTCTTTAGGGGAATTGCCTCTCAAACTCAGAACCTGCTTTTGTGTTTGAACGGAGGCTACCATGAGATCATTTTGGAGGTCTTCTTTCAATGTTCTCATGGCCACAAATCAAAGGGTTGCATCTTATAGAAAGGACTTGACCAAGACATTAAATTGATAGTTACACATTATTGCTGGATTGTCCAGAAGAAGGTGAGCTCGTCAGTAGATTATTATTTTTTTTGCCTTTAGGAACTCACAATGTGTTATTCAGCATTGAGTGGTATATATCTTCCTACGGCAGAGTCTACAGAGAGCCATTCTTGCTTTGTCTTCTTCAGCAGCAAACATCTGGGGTCAACCTTAAGCCTGGCACCTACGCTGACATCTCTTCAACCCCAGGCAAAGGGTTTTGTTCAATTTTTCCTCTCTCTTTTTCAGGTATCTTTAATGAAAGGAGGTTTTTTTCTCTCCTCTTTTGATTGTTTTTTTATGCTGCCCTGCCATCTACTGTTTTAGACTTTATTGCTGCTGTGGTTTTATGGAAGATTCTTTATTATTGTATTTCTGTTTTTATTGTAAAGCCACCCTGGGAAAATAAGGGCATAAAAAAACTTAAATGAATAAATGAAAAGCATTAGTCCTAACAACTTCCTCATAAAAAAATTCAAGTTCAGACTTTTCAAGAACTTGGTTTCTTGGACCTTGGGATTTGCTGTTTAGATAGGTCTGTTGTTACAAAAATGGCTGTATATTAAGTATATATAGGTAAAATGTTAAAGTTGCATCTTACTCTATTTGCTCTACTGTGCTAAAAAAAGGGTGGAAGTTAACACTTCTTCCTTCTTTTTCCCCCTACCCACACTTTTCTTTCCCCCTTTTCTTTTCCCCAATTAGCTACTATTTTTATTTTCATTTGTATTTTACATTATGAAAAATAATACAAATTTGAAAAGAACAACAACAAAAGATCTTGACAACCTGGAAGTAAGGAGAAATTTCCTAACAGTGAGAATAATTAACCAGGAACAGCTCCTCCTTCAGAAGTTGTGGGTGCTCCAACACTGGAGGCTTTTGAGAAGAGACTGGACACTTGTCTGGAATGGTATACGGTCCCCTGCTTGAGCAAGAGGTTGGACTAGAAGACCTCCAAGGTCCCTTCCAACTGTTATTCTGATATTCTGCTATCATAGTGATGTATTCTTGTTGTTTTCTTTTTTTGTTGTTTACTTTTTCTTCTATTATTTTACTTCTGCTTTGTTTACACTCTTTTCATTTCTTCCTTTTTATTGTTGTAAGCTGCCTAGAGTAGCCCCATAGCAAAATAGGTGGCAAATAGGTTCAAATAATAAACAAAATGAAATAAAACTTGAGCAGCTGAAGTAACTCCTCTTTCTGATTCCAAGGACTCTCCCTACCATTGCAAGTGATTTTTCTCATAGCACCATAATCCCCATCCGTCTGGCTGGTTCATTCCTGGGTGAATTACAGTACAACTCCAGCTTCACCATGTCCTGAGAAAAGATAGCCCGCTAAAAATATGGAATATTTTCAGATGAAGAGGCAATTATTATCGTTTGTCAGTATTTAAAGGGAAATTAATCCAGATTTATAGCTGTCAATCTAAACATGCAGATATGCAATAAGAATAGCATGAAAATCTGAAGGAGGTGTACTTTTGCATTTGTAGAAAGGGATTGAAGCCATGGCAAATCTAGACAGCACACTAAAAAGCAGAGACATCACCCTGTCAACAAAAGTGCATATAGTCAAGGCTATGGTCTTCCCAGTTGCAATGTATGGCTGTGAAAGTTGAACCATAAGAAAGACTGAGCGCCAAATAATTCAGGCCTTCGAACTATGGTGCAGGAGAAGACTCTTGCGAGTCCCTTGGACTGCAAGGCGATCAAACCGGTCAGTCCTAGAGGAGATCAACCCTGACTGCTCTTTAGAAGGCCAGATCCTGAAGCTGAAACTCAAATACTTTGGCCACTTAATGAGAAGGAAGGAGTCACTGGAGAAGAGCCTAATGCTGGGAAAGATTGAGGGCAAGAGAAGAAGGGGACGACAGAGAATGAGGTGGCTGGATGGAGTCACTGAAGCAGTAGGCGTGAGCCTAAATGGACTCCAGAAGATGGTAGAGGACAGGAAGGCCTGGAGGAACATTGTCTATGGGGTTGCAATGGGTCAGACACAACTTCGCAGCTAACAACAACAACAACAACAAAGAAAGGGATTTGGCACACCCTGCCTCTCCATCAGAGGAAATCCTCCTTGTTAATAATCCAAACCTGGCTGGGCTCACAGGAATTATGTCTTTCTAACCTGTCACGGTTTCTATTTCCCTAAAAAAAATATTATTCCAGGTAGTTGCACAGCATCAGCTTTCCAAGGAACCTTTCTCTGGATAAGAATAAGATTCATTAAAGTACCTGAGAAATCCCAGCAGTGCAGAATGAAGAGACAATTGAGCTTGTTAGACTTTCTCCCTGTGATTCTTAGTTCTTTCAAAAGCTCTGTGTTGGTTGTCACAGTTTTCTCCCTGAGGGCCTATTAACTAAAACTGTCTGAAAACAGCTGAGAGTTTGGATAACACAGCATAGTGTGGATGTTAGCATGCGTGCCACAGAGTTAATTTTTTGCTATATATTTTCATAATTCTCTACTAAGCGAATATGGTGCTTTCCAGTACACCTTTAGAAAGCTGCAAGATTTAATTGTGTCCTCTGTCTAACCCTGGCCAAAAGTATTATAACATTATCTTCCCTAGCCACATTACTTATTTAACATCTTTAGAAAACCAGCTGTACCCAGTTCAGAAAATCATCCAGAACAACATTCATTTCAACAGCTTGGTTCATAGATCATGCTATGTTTGCTTGAAAGTGATTTATTGCACAAACTGGCACAGCTGATGGCAGCATTTAATTGACTTTGGCTGACCTCAGAAAAGCTAATCAGGTCAAGACATGGTTAGGGTTTTGATGGGAAGCCACCAGGAGTTTGAGGCCTGTAGGCTAGATTAGTGAATAAATAATGAATAGGAAGGAGGTCATGGAAATCATTACTCAGCTGTTACAGAAACAATTGCATACACATGTCCGTTTAATCACCAAAAGGTAAACTCAACTCAAAGGCATATGAACATCATCTTGTTTGAATAAAATAAAGCTGGCTAGAATAGTGATCAGCTATACCAAGACCAAGCAAACCACTTCATGAAAGATGTATGGGTACCTCACAATATGGTTTCTAGACCAGGTTTTTTTTATTACAGTTCAGAAATCAGCCTTATTGAAATGAGGGAGAATTAATTTTATTAGTCACTGTATAGGAAAGTGCATCTGAAATATCATAAGCTTCACATAAGGCAGGAAATAGCAATAGAGCCAAACATATTCGTTTGACCCAATCTTTTGATGATTTGCAATAAATTTGCTAAAATTCTTGATTCCCAATAACTTAATTATAGTATAGGGGAAAAAATTACATTAAGAATGAAATTTTGTATGAGACAGACAGAGTAAAATGGCAATTAGCAATAGCACTTAGACTTACATACCGCTTTATAGTGCTTTACAGCCCTGTCTAAGTAGTTTACAGAGTTAGCATCTGGGTCCTCATTTTACCAATCTTGGATAGATGGAAGGCTGAGTCAACCTTGAGCTTATCAGGATCAAGCTGCTGACAGTTAGCAGACTCAGCCTGCCAAACTGCATTCTAACAACTGCTATAATACAAAAAAATATTTGCCTTGTTATGTATTTATATTATGTTGATACAAAATACAGAATTGAGAAGAATTAATCAGTGATAAAAACCCAAGCAACAGGTTAAATAAATAAATACATATTCAATTTTTATTCATATGCACACACAAACGCACTCATATTATATGAGAGAGAGAGAGAGATGTTTAAACAATTTGTCATGCAATCTTATGGGGAAACACAAACACCTCTGTTCAGTATGCTCATTTATTAGCTATATTAGCATTTCCCTAACAGAATATCTTTGGTTGCTAAGAAAAACCCATGGCTACAACTGGAGGTTTAGAACAGCAGTCTAGGAATTACAGAAAGCTGGATGTGAATTGTAATTTTTGTTCCATTTTATGGAAAACGAGTTGCAGTACTTTTGTTACCTGATGTCCTATTTTGTTCTGCTTGTATTCTCCATGTGTGTATTCCTGGCTAAAAGAACAGCTACTAATTCAAACCCTGTAGATACCTATTGCCATATTTTTTTTATTTCCCTTTTTTCTTTTGGCTCTATCTCTCTCCTAGCTCCCTAATCTTGATATCCACAATAAAGACTTGCATTTCTTACTGAAACAGTCTTCTCATTCTGAAAAAAAAAATACTGTTGCACATACAGTATATCCCGCATGCGATTAAGCTACAAAAAGGATGAAAACATTGACAGGAAGTTTGTCATTTTTCTTCTTCTCTGTAAACCAATACATTTTATTTATTTGTTTATTTATTTTATTAAATTTATTGACCACCCATCATACCACAAGATCTCTCTGGCACTTTACAATAAATAATAGCATTTACTGAATAGATATGTTTGTGGTGGAGTATCTGGAGAGGGACACGGTGGCTCAGTGGGTTAGGATGCTGAGCTTGTCGATCAGAAGGTCAGCAGTTTGGCGGGTCAAATCCTGAGTGCCACGTAACAGAGTAAGCACCTGTTACTCATCCCAGCTTCTGCCAACCTAGCAGTTCGAAAGCACGTAAAAATACAAGTAGAAAAATAGGGACCACTACGGTGGGAAGGTAACAGCATTCCGGGTGCCTTTGGCATCTAGTCATGGCGGCCACATGACCACGGAGACGTCCTCGGGCAAGTGCTGGCTCTTTGGCTTTGAAACGGAGATGAGCACTGGCCCCTAGAGTTGGAAACGACTAGCACGCATGTGCAGGGGAACCTTTACCTTTACATTTATTTGGAGTTTGCTTGCTTAGGATTAAACAGCAGATAAATCTAATAAACTAAAAGTAGCTAAACCCATTCATGGGAGACCAAAAGGGCCATCCACCACATCCATCGGCATAGGTATGCAAGTCTGTCCAATCCTACCATCTAATCATGCTATGTCTGTAATATTTCTGTTTTTCCATTCCTTCCACTAAACATTTTTATTCTCCTGAAGAAGAGAATGATCAACAAATGGAAGAAACCTATTCACATTTTAATGCAGAAAATAGTGTTTCTCAGGGCATTTTCCTGTCAGCCCCTCACTATAGGCAAGGTCAGGAAACAGGAGTGTCTTGAGTCTTGCAATATACTTTAATGTGATCAGGGTGTTATAACAGAATCTTGAAAGCCCATCAAAGCCCCTGACTATTTCAACTTATACCTAACACAATTAAAGTACTGTTATTCTGAGTTTCATTCTAGTTCTTTGATGGAATGTAGACTGGATTCCCAGGAGGGAAGAGATACATTTCAGAGAAATAAGAGGCAGTTCAGTTCAGATATGTTTTATGAGGGAAAGACGGTGAAGACGGCTCCTCTTTAATAATTTCCAGAATATATGCTTTATGTGGATGATAGTTTGCTTTAATTTGACAAGATCCTGTCTACAAGGTGCCTTTATTGATATTTAGAACTGACACATAGTCTTTGAGTTCCACCACATGTTTATTGGATCCGTGCCCTTCTTGGCTGGTTTATGCAGCTAGGGAGAGGACACGAGGCTGGCTCCAGGCGGTTATATCTGCTTCTTTGAGTGAGGGTTATTTCCCCACCGTCTTGAAGGAGGCGGTGGTGAGACCTCTCCTCAAGAAGCCTGCCTTGGACCCAGCTGTATTGAACAACTTTCGTCCAGTCTCCAACCTTCGCTTTCTTGCGAAGGTTGTTGAGAGTGTGGTGGCGCATCAGCTCCCTCTGGTCCTGGATGAAGCGGATTATCTGGACCCTTACCAATCGGGTTTAAGGCCCGGGCACAGCACGGAGACGGCATTGGTCGCTCTGGTGAATGATCTCTGGAGGGCTCGGGATAGGGGATATTCCTCTGTCCTAGTCCTATTAGACCTCTCGGCGGCTTTCGATACCATCGACCATGGTATCTTGCTGCGGCGTCTCAGGGGATTGGGAGTGGGAGGCACAGTTTTTCAGTGGTTCTCCTCCTATCTCCTGGGACGCTCGCAGTCGGTGTTGGCAGGGGGGCAGAGGTCGACCCCTAGGACTCTCGCTTGTGGAGTTCCTCAGGGATCGGTCCTCTCGCCCCTCCTGTTCAACATCTATATGAAACCGCTGGGTGAGATCATTCGTGGTTTTGGAGTTGGGTATCATCAATATGCCAATGATACCCAACTTTTTATTTTGACCCCAAACCACCCCAGTGATGCCCTCGCTGTGATTTCCTGTTGCCTGGAGGCGGTTCGGGTCTGGATGGGGAGGAACAGACTTCAACTCAACCCTGACAAGACTGAGTGGCTGTACATTCCGGCATCCCGGGACATTCAAAATGTTCCATCTCTTTCTATGGGGGGTGAGCTCTTACCCCCCGTGGATAGGGCTCGCAACTTGGGAGTCCTCCTAGATTCACGGCTTACCCTGGAAGATCATATAGTGGCTGTGACTAGGGGGGCTTTCGCCCAGGTTCGCCTGGTGCGCTAGTTGCGGCCCTATCTGAACCGGGATGCCCTGTGTACGGTCACTCATGCGCTCGTGACCTCTCGCCTTGACTACTGTAATGCTCTCTACATGGGGCTTCCCTTGAAGACCACTCGGAGGCTCCAACTGGTACAGAATGCGGCCGCGAGAGTTGTCTTGGGAGTTTCCCGGTACTCCCATGTTACACCTTTACTCCGCGAGCTGCATTGGTTACCAGTTGTCTTTCGGGTGAGGTTCAAGGTTTTGGTTACGATCTTTAAGTCCTTACATGGCATGGGTCCGGGATACCTCAGGGACCACCTGCTGCCGGCATCAACTCCCCTCCACCCTGTGCGTTCCCACAGAGAGGGCCTCCTCAGGGTGCCGCCAGTCAAGGAATGCCGACTGGTGGCCCCCAGGGGGAGGGCCTTCTCTGTGGGCGCTCCGGCATTATGGAACCAACTGCCGGTGGAGCTCCGGACGGCATCAGACCTCCGAACTTTCCGTCGTGGCCTGAAGACCCACCTATTTGAAATGGCTGGTCTGGCTTGATGGGGGATTATGGGTTTTAATTTGTTGTTTTAGATTTGTATTATGGTTTTTAACTGGGCATGGGTTTAATCTTTTTTAATTTTTGTATTGTCTTTTTTATATATGCCCTGTGAACCGCCCTGAGTCCCTACCAAGGAGAAGGGCGGTATACAAATTAAATAAAACTTGAAACTTGAAACTTTGCTTCCTCAGGACTCAGATTTTTTTTTCTGTAATGGCTTGGCATTTTCCTCCCTCTTCTCTAAATCAAATCCACATTCCCTCATATTTCCACAAAGCCACTAACCTCACCTCTGTAATCTTCTGCAGCAACTTGATGGCATCCGGTGAATATCCTCATTGTTATGTTCCATCCTCTAAAGTTACTACCCTGTCATAATTTCTCAGGACTGCTCAGAAAGAAGGTACCATGCAAGATCTTCCTTGTAAATCATATCATTTTCATATTTTTAACATAACAAGGATAGAAAGGCATTTTATTCTCTTTGCCATAAATAAGCCAGCAGAATTCAGCTAATGCATCCCAGTAGGCCCACAATTCTCCCCTCCCTCCTTATCTGCCTTCAGAAGAGATTGGATTGTAGTAAATTATTGCATGACAATTCAATAATTCAAAGGTGATTACTTCTGATAAAATGACAAGTCTTTTCTGAAAGTGTAGTTGCTATTAAGATCCTCAAAGAGTTGATCAAGGGCATCAGTCAAACTTAGTTGGCAACATCTTGCAACCTTCAGATCTGGATCTTTTTTCTGTCTTCAGAATCTCTTCTCCTTCTGGATATTTAGCACAGTGGGTTAGGATGCTGAGCTTGTCGATCAGATGGTCGGCAGTTTGGTGGGTCGAATCCTGAGTGCCGTGTAACAGAGTGAGCACCTGTTACTCGTCCCAGCTTCTGCCAACCTAGCAGTTTGAAAGCACGTAAAAATGCAAGTAGAAAAATAGGGACCACTACGGTGGGAAGGTAACAGCATTCCGTGCGCCCTTGGCATCTAGTCATGCCGGCCACATGACCACGGAGACGTCCTCGGACAAGCACTGGCTCTTCGGCTTTGAAACAGAGATGAGCACCGGCCCCTAGAGTTGGAAACGACTAGCACGCATGTGCGGGGGGAACCTTTACTTTTAGCTTATATGCATCCACCTTGCATAGCACCCATTTTAAACCTACTGGGACCCTTAATTATCTGTTGTGTAGAGGGAATACCTGAATAACAGAATTAGAAAGGACCTTGGAGTTTTCTAGTCCAATCCCTGCTTAGGGAGGAGACCCTATACCAGGAGTAGGCAGCCTTGGCTCTTTTAGGACTCGTGCACTTCAACTCCCAGAATTCCTGAGCCAGCCATGGGAGTTGAAGTCCACAAGTCATAAAAGAGCCAAGGTTGCCTACCCCTGTCCTATACCATTTCAGACCGATGGTTGTCCAATCTCTTTTCAAAAACCTCCAGTATCAGAGCACTTGGAGGGGCTGGAGGTAAGTCATTCCACTGGTTAATTGTTCTAACATTCAGGAAATTTCTCCTTAGTTCTAGGTTGCTTCTCTCGTTGATTAGTTTCCATCCATTGCTTCTTGTCCTGCCTTCAAGGTGCTTTGGAGAATAGGTTGACCCCTCCTCTTTTTGGCAGACTCTTAAACATTGGAACACCACAATCATGAGGAGTAGAAGGCATGATGGCACAGGACATGATGGTGGCTATGGAGAAATCCCAGGATCCACAAGGAGATAGGAGGTCCTACTAGTAAGAAACTACTATCCTGTATCTTCAGAGAAAATATGGCAAATGATCTTTGCAGCATTTTTTTGGAACAGGAGTAAGTTAGCCATTAATCAGCTTGCCAGGCCCTACTCAAATCCCATGGTGTTGTAAGATGTTGGTGAATTATAGCCTCAGTGTCTGAAAGTGGCCTATTTGTATTTCTTTTGCATTAGGCTCTGGTTGATGGATCTTGGAGTTCCATCACTGGAGATTTTTATATATATTACAGCAAAGTAAATCCCCAAAGTCTGGAGTCTCTGTCCGCTTCTGCCTTAATCTAATGAAGGCTGTGAAGGAAAAAAACAGGGAAATAACTGTCGAGCCAGGTGTGTGTTGGTCATTTGTCAACCAAATTTGAAAAAAGTTGCTCCAGCTTTTTTTAGTCTTGCAATTCACAAGCCTCACAAACCCCGTAATGATACATCAGGCCAATGGAACACCCTTTATAGCCACAAATTGCATCTCAGGGCAAAAAGAATAAAGTATCTATGACAGTGAAGGAGGGGAAAAGAGCATTGGAAAGTACTTATTCCTAGCCAGATGGAAAATAACTGTCAGACAGCAAAGCCAATACAGATTGGAAGCATGGGAAATAGAATCAGATACCAATTGTTCTGAAAGGCTTTATTCATAGTTACAGTATTATAAGTGTGAATAATTATAAATAACCATCCATAATTCAGTAGAATTCAGCTAAGAGCAATGTTATCAACTGTCTTGAAATAAGTTAATATTAGGAGATTCTGTTGAAACCTGATGACTAAACTATAGAATGGCAGGTCTATATTTTTTACTGTACTCCCATAACACTGTCATGATTAATTTAGGCACTGAGGGTCGCTGAACACTGTGACATAGGTAGATATAGAAAGGACTCCACGAAAAAGGTAAAGGGCTTTGAACTAGAATAGAATAGAATAGAATAGAATAGAATAGAATAGAATAGAATAGAATAGAATAGAATAGAATAGAATAGAATAGAATAGAATAGAATAGAATAGAATAGAATAGAATAGAATAGAATAGAATAGAATAGAACCTTGAAGATCTTCTAGTCCAGCCCCCCACTAAAGCAGGAGAATATATACCATCTCAGACAAGTGACTGTCCTGTCTCTTCTTAAAAATCTCCAGTGATGCACCCCCAATTTCTGAAGGCAAGCTGTTCCACTGGTTAAGTGTCCTCACTGTTAGGAACTTTCTTCTTAATTCCAGGTTGCTTCTCTCTTTGATCAGTTTCCAGCCCTCTGCTGTTTTGATAAATAGGTTGACCCCCTCTTCTTTGTGGTAGCCCCTCAAATACTGGAATACTGCTATCATGTCACCCCTGTTTCTTCTTTTCTTTAGACTAGCCAAACTACCTTGTCAGCAATGGACAATCTTGAATAGATTGGATAGATGCAATCCAATGAATAGGGTTTGCATTTCACATGGCATCTTCTGGGACTCTCTATATAAAGGGGGCATAGAATCCTCAGTGTGACTGCGGGAGACTCACATCAAACTGTAGATCACATCATGACTGGGTGTAAGCTGAGGGCATCTAACCAATCCAATATCTGACTTTTTTAAAATATAAACAATGCTGCACTTTAATCGTTACATGGTCTAGAATTTTTGGACACCACAGACCAGTTCTGTGGAGAGAGGTTTTTCTATGGACCGAAGGAGGCATGGTTTCATGTACTGCCTGCATCCCACAGATGGGGCTTTGCTTGTTTGCACAGTCCAGTTTTGGGCAAGCCGTGGCCTGGTGCCAGTCCACGGACCGGGGGTTGGGGAACCCTGGTCTAGACATTGGTATTTGAACTTAGATCTTTTTAACGTTTATATTTTATTGTGTTTCACTAATCTAGGGTAAGGTATGATTTGCCTTACAATCAATCAATCACTCAATCAATACATACATACATACATACATACATACATACATACATACATACATACGAAGAAGTGCTGCTGAAAAGCATACACATAGAACTTATAAAACAACACTTACCTGGAGATTTAATCTCTAACAGAGTTTCTTAAGTGGATCTCATCGCTTCCACATCTACAGACATTATAACTAGTCCTCAACTTACAACCATTCATGTACTGTAGCAACTGTTCAAAATTACAACAGCACTGAAAAAAGTCACTTGCAACCAGTTCTTGCGTTTATGACCATCATGGCATCCCCACAGTCCCTAGTCAAAATCTGAGCCCTTGGCAGCTGGCATGCATTTATGATGGTTGCAATGTCTTGGAGTCACGCGACCACAATTTGTGACCTTCCCGGCCAGTTTCCAACAAGCAGAGTGAATAGGTGAAGTTGGATTTTCTTAACAACAGTATGATTTATGTAACAGCCGCAATGATTCACTTAACAACCATGGCAAAGAGGCTATATGATAGGGCGTAATTCACTTCACAATTGCCTTGCTCAGTAACAGAAGTTCCTACCCCAATTATTCTTGTAACTTCAGGACTACCTGTATGGCTCCTACTGCTAAACTCCCCAGCCCTAACGTCTAAGGAATGTTAATACCAATGAGAAGCAGCAAACTGGGCAACACAGGAATGATTGATTGTATAGCTAGTTTCTTAGGAGTAACAAATTCCTTGAGAAGAATCACCCCAAGAGTTAAGGAATACCAACTTAGTCTGAAAAAGGCTTAGCCTCCAAAGCCAGAGGAGTACATGCAGAAAGTTAGCCCACCTGCTGAAAACAATGTTTGTGACAGTAAGACTCATAATTTATGCCCAGAATTTTCAACCTTGCCTTCCAAAACTCCACAACTCTCATCTACACTGCAACCATGTTTTTTACACTCAACTCGTCAGAGAACCAGTATTATATTTTTGGTTGCTGACATAAGGGAAGCATCCATAGTGTGTATAATGCATATACCTCCAAGTTAGTGGGATGCAGACACATTACACTGACTTGCAAAGATGCTTCCAAAATTAAGGCTTTTAACCTACAAGGTACAGCATGAACATACTTGAAGTTTGATTGTGGGGTGCTGGCTGAAATATGTCAAAAATTACTTGTACTGTCCTTACAGGGAGTGCTGTATGTGATGCAGGTATGATAAGGCTGGTAACCTACACCCTATCTAACTTCCCGAAGGGAAAAAAAATGATCAAAACTCTAATGGCCAATGAAGGTAACATTTAGGTCCCAGCTGATAGCAATCATGAAATATAGAAAATTGTGACTTAAAATTTAAAATGATTAAAAGTAAATTTCTCTGAATAAAATAAAATGAAAGAAAGAAAAAGTGCTATGTGGTGTGTCTAAAGAGAAAAGAAAAGGGTGTAAGATCTGAAAATATAGATTTGATCTTATGGAGTTGATGAAATGCCTGTCCCTTTGTAGTTGCATACAATGCCATGACACATGCAGAAAATCTTCGCATCATAATGGTAGGACACTGATTTTAACATTCATCTCTCCTCCCCTTGCTCCTACTGTAGTGAATACAAGCACAGAGGGGTTCAGTTGTGGCTTTAATTGAAAATGCAATAGCTACACTGATGTCTAAAATATGAATTGATGTCATTGAAGTTGTTATGAATGCATATTTAAATACAAATCCACTTGGTGATAAAAACATGTTACACTTCGGTGAACAGTAATAATGGAAGAACAGGGATGAGTTTGGGGAAAAATCACACAATATCCTGAATGAACGTAATCCAAAATGTACAAAAAATGTTAGATAATATGAATGGATGGATGGGAATAAGACAAGAGAGTGAAAGAAAAGTGGTTGTGACATTTGCAGAGCCAGGAATGAATAAGAATAGAGATCGTGTACTGGGTATCTGCTTAGAAAAAGGTCCTGTCTTTTGTCTGAATATGCACTTTAAACAAAAGGTACACATAGACATGACAAAAACCTTAATGTGAGTCTAAAAGCATGATCAAATTGGTTGCTTATGATGGCAAACAGAAAATTAGTGAAGGATACATGGATAAGGAGAGGTTCTGAATGTGAGATAGACCATTTCTTTGTAGAATTAAGAGCAGATATGGAGGAACAGATGGATATGGAAGAAAAAGAAAGAAGTGAAAGAAACTAAAGTTGAATGACTGCAGCAAGAGATTCCTCCATGGAAAAGTATTAGTAGACTGATATCCTATTAGAGTGAAGGTAAGGGGAAAAGATGTTGAACCTGATTGGAATGGAGTAAAAAAAAATATGGTGCCCAGTCCCAGAAATGTGTGTGAAGTTACACTAATGGGAATTATGAAAAAGGTGATTGGTGGAGTGATAAAGTGAAAGGGGATGTGGATGAGGAAAAAATGCATATAAGGAAATGATTACTGCAAAATAAAATAATAAGGAGCACAAAGTTCTGTACAGTGTGTATAAAGAAATAAATTCAAAGAAAGGGTGGTCAGTTAACATGTATGTATGTATGTATGTATGTATGTATGTATGTATGTATGTGTTGAAGGAAAAGTCTTCATCATGGTTCATTCCAAGCCAGGGATGAACAACATGGCGACTGCTTTAGGAAGAAGGTTACAGTTTGTTAATGAGAGCCAGACAGAAAGATGGTTCTAGCAGAAAAAAAGGGGGGAGCACATATAGGGAGTGGGTTTTTATACCCTCTGGAGCCTTTTGTTTGGAATTATTTCCTGTTTCAGGCTTTGTATTTCCTGTGTCACGTATTCTGACCTGAGTCTGGGTGTGCCTTTCTGGTATTCTTGATGGTGGTGGGTTAATCCTATTATGTCCCAAGGTTATATCCTGCTTTCCTGGGGCTGGAGTATGTAGATTTTAGAGGTCTTTGTCTTCCTAAGCTTCCAGCTCC
Organism: Vipera ursinii; assembly: GCF_947247035.1. Lineage (NCBI taxonomy): Eukaryota > Metazoa > Chordata > Lepidosauria > Squamata > Viperidae > Vipera > Vipera ursinii. The sequence goes on along the minus strand of NC_139513.1, from coordinate 29,526,650 downwards.
AACCTTCCTGATGGTTTACATCTTCATTTCTATAGAACTGGTTTTCTGCTTGGGGGAAGGAAACCTGGGACTATTAAGAAAACTGGGCGTGCTTTCCTGGTTCTTAAATATCTTTTTAGGAAATATATTTTTCTTCCCTTTTAATATTTCCTTCTCTGGGGAGCTGACTTCCCACGTACATATGTATGTATGTATGTATATATGTATGTATGTATAAGATTTTTATGTCCCTCCTCCTTAAAGCAAAACTTTGTATGGCTCATTGCAACAATAAAACCACAGCATGTAAAAAAACATAAAACAATAATTCAGCCCATGAAAATCATGATGTGGATAAAATAAGAGCACATTTGAAGAACAAATGGTTTAGAAGGTCAGCAAAAAGGACTACATTTTATTTATTTATTAAATGTATATGCTGCTGTCTCACCGATAAAGCTGGAAGAGACTGAAAATTTGATCATTCTCCCAGAATGGTAGTGAACTTCTATAAGAAATGGTTTTGCTTGGTATCATTTATTTATTTATTAAGTTTATATGGATGCCCATCTCATGCAAAGTGATTCTAGATAGCTATATAAATTTAATAAATTAATAAAATTTAACTCTCATCACTCACATTCAAAACCATGCCGCAAAACTAAAGAATAAAACATTCAATAAAGTCAGTTAAAACAATAAACGTGGATACTACTATGTTCATGTTGGAAGGAACTACAAAGGCTCTTCCAGGTAGAAAAGATTAGCTAGTGACATCAGTGTTGCCCAGGAGACACCCAACGGGGCTCCTTTCATGTCCTTGGTATTTTCCCACAAAAGTGGTACCTATTTATCTACTTGCATTTGCATGCTTTCAAAGTGCTAGGTGGCCAGAAGCTGGGACAAATTGATGGGAGCTCATTCCATCATGCCAGCTCACACTGTCAGGTTTTGAACTGTCAAGCTGTCAACCTCTCAGTGGTCTTCAGACTCAGTGTCCTAGCCATATGAACCATCACAGCCCCACAACATGGATAAAAACAGAAATAGTAAAGCAAGATCACAAGGGGAAAGATATTGTGTGTAACATAGCCAGCATCCAGGCTCTGTCTCACCAGGGGATGACCAAGATTGCTGAAAATAACAGGATTTAAGAACTCTCTGGAGGCTCCCAAATGTTGGGGTCAAACTTACCTCAGGAGGGAAGATGTCCTCAGATATGTCCTTCTTATTGGACCTGATGGGACAGGTAGGTGTAATCAGGCAGTCCCTTAAATAACCCAACCCATGCCTGGTAGGGCTTTAAAGGTCAAAATCAGTGTCTTGATTTGGACCCGGAAGCAAACCATCAGCCAATGCAGCTCATCAAGCAGAGGTGAGTGTGCCCTTCTAGGACATGCTTTTCTTTGTTCTTTTATTTTATTCTGGGTTTTAATGGTACAAAAGCATCCAGAGATGCTGAGAGCCAGGAATTTTTTTAAGAAAGTAAATACATAAATGAGTTTTAAAGATTTATATGAGAACAATAATAATATCTGAAAACCAGGATCGGAATGCATACTATAACTGTCCAAAGGGGAAAAATGTTTAAAAGGCTGCCACAAATACAATGAGCATATTAAAAAAATATAAAGCTGAAGGTATAAATGATCTCACTGGAAAAAAATGTTCAAATATAGATGTGTTTTACTTCTGCACAACTAGTTTAGCAAGTGTGGGAAAGCTCTATCAGTGCTTGGCATTTGGTAGAATGCCATTATGTTCTCTTTTTGCAAAGAGATAGGAAGAGCGAATTAATTTGTTAAGTGTGCTTGAGAAGGTGTTTGGCAGAATTCTGAGTGGTTTATGAGAGGCGATAATGAGCAAAATTTGGGTGGTACCCTGTAGCCTTATACCAAGCAGGGTATTTGAAACCTAATTTTGGTTCTTCAACACATTGCTGAGAAATGTACTAAGGCAAGGAAGAAATGTATTCTTATTGTTTGTTGATTTAAAGCAAAATTGTGATAAAACCAATGGATTTGGAGCATGTAGCTGTCTTCATAAGGCTGATTTCTGGATGTGTTAAGAATGGAATATGATGGATGTAAATAAGGCTAAGAATACAGGTATTCCTTGGCTTATCACAGTTCATCTAGTGACTGTTCAAAGTTACAATGGAACTGGAAAAAAGTGACATGACCGTGGTATGCATTTACCACCATTACAATATCCCCCATGGTCACATGATCAAAATTCAGATACTTGGCATATGACAGTTGCAGTGTCCCAGATTCATGTGATCCTTTTTTGTGACCTTCTGACAAGCAAACTCAATGGGGAAGCCAGATTCCCTTAACAACTGGTTTGCAAACTTAACAACTGCAGTGATTCACTTAACAACTGTGGCAATAAACGTTGTTTAAATGGACGCGGTGGCTCAGTGGGTTAGGACGCTGAACTTGTCTATTGGAAGGTCGGCAGTTTGGCGGGTCGAATCCCGAGTGCCGCGTAACAGAGTGAGCGCCTGTTACTCGTCCCAGCTTCTGCCCACCTAGCAGTTCGAAAGCACGTAAAAATGCAAGTAGAAAAATAGGGACCACTATGGTGGGAAGGTAACAGCGTTCCGTGCGCCTTTGGCGTCTAGTCATGCCGGCCACATGACCACGGAGACGTCCTCGGACAAGCGCTGGCTCTTCGGCTATGAAACGGAGATGAGCACCGGCCCCTAGAGTCGGAAACGACTAGCACGCATGTGCGGGGGAACCTTTACCTTTACTAAATGGACCCAAACTCACTTAACAACTGTCTCACTTAGCAACAGAGATGTTGGGCTCAATTGTAGTCATAACCTGAGGACTACCTGTACAGGGAATGCTCAGCAAATAGTGCAATACTGAGCAGGACATAATGCAAAACTGTGTGATGTCTCTTTGGTTGTTTAATGTAAAAAGAAAGGTAGTGGTAATGTTAGAGATATCCTAGATGGGTCATGAACATATACATATAGGTACATGAGTGATACTATATTGTTGGCTGAGTAGCCGAAAGATTTGCAGCAACTGTTAGACAGATTGTATGATGCAGCCAGGAATGTGGAACTGAATCCTGACGTATCAAAGGTGAAGGTGATAGTTTTGCAGGGAAATGGAACAAGAATTGTCAGCAGAACTTTTTCAGAGGAAAGAGAAATTTTGAGCCATTTGAAAGGCAGAATTCCCCCTTAGTGGTAATGGAACCACAGTGTATTGTCTTTGAACACTTTGTCACTAAAGAAATGGTACCACCCTCTGTTCATGTGGATTTTCTCCAAAATTCACATCTGTTCTGGACAAATTTTGAAAACCTATTCTCTTTCATCAGACTAAATGAAGACTGGTATGTGCAAGAGGAATTGTCCCCTTGGGCGAGAATAAGTACACAACTTAACAATTCCTCAAATATATCATTTCCCAAGATAGGAACCTAGAAAAACATCAGCTATGTTATCCGGAAGAACCACAACAGGAAAATCACTAGAACTAAAGTTAATTTTACAGGAATCCGAATAGATGCAAATAAATAAGTCAGCTTTACAAAGCAAGCATTTTCTTTTCTTTTGACAGAAGGCATGTGCAAATAAACATCTATTTAGTACTTTAAAATTGTACTTATTAACAATTTGGAAAATTGTGTCTGTCAATCTTCCCATCCCCACCCCACCCCCACCCCATCGCTGTCCAGCATCATTGCCCCCAGGTAATTTGTGTAAAAGAAAAGGAAATTGTAAGAATATTACTCTTTAAAAAAAACTATTCCTTGCACATTGCTAAATTATAGTAATCATTTTTAAATTTGCACAGTAGGTTCATGAATTAACTTCCTAGCTGGCCTCTTTCATGGTGATGTGTGTCTCTTTGTGGGTATGTTTTCTTTTTCTTTTTCTTTTGTTTTTTGACAACCCTATAATGATGGGAACGCTGGATAGGAAAGTACTTTTTATTTATTCATTTATCTATCACATTTATATGGCCGCCCGTCTCACAGACGTGACTCTGTGCAGCATACAACAAATGAATAATAATCATATAAAATATAAAATCTTTGTTAAAAATGAAAGGACCCGGGTAGTGATGGGAGCATCCCGATACTCCCATATTACACCCCTCCTGCGTGAGCTGCATTGGCTACCAGTTGCCCTCCGGGCGAGATTTTTTTTTTTTTAATTCCATTTATATCCCGCCCTTCTCCGAAGACTCAGGGCAGCTTACAAGCTTAGCAGTAGCCTTCATTCAATGTATATGCCTGCTTATTAGGGCTTTCACACACACACCCCAAGTGGCATTATTACAAAGTCAGCTTAATTGCCCCCAACAATCTGGGTCCTCATTTTACCTACCTCTGAAGGATGGAAGGCTGAGTCAACCTTGAGCCTGGTGGGATGCGAACCTGCACTAATTGCAGGCAGCTGGTGTTACTTAAGGAGGCATTAGCCCACTGCTCCACCAAGGCTCTGTTGATTTAAGGTGCTGGTACTTACCTTTAAAGCCCTACATGGCTTAGGCCCAGGATACTTGCAGGACCGTCTGCTGCCGGGGACGACTTCCCATCGCCCAGTGCGCTCACACAGAGAGGGCCTCCTCAGGGTGCCGTCGGCCAGACAATGTTGGCTGGCGACCCCCAGGGGGAGGGCCTTCTCTGTGGGAGCACCAGCCCTTTGGAACCAGCTTCCCCTTGAGCTTCGGATGGCCCCGGACCTCCGGTCCTTTCGCCGCGACCTCAAAACTTTTCTCTTCCATCAGGCTGACTTGGATTGACGATGGGTTTTTAAATATGTTTTAATTTTTAACTGTAGTTAATTTATTTTGGGGCTGTTATTTAATTCTTTTTTAATTTTTGTATTGTTGTTTTTTATTGTTGTAAGCCGCCCTGTGTCCTTCGGGAGATAGGGCGGCATATAAGTCCCAAAAATAAATAAATAAAATAAATATAAAAAATTAAAATTCACAAACATGGAGAGCACAGCCTTGATTCAGAAGTAGGTCTGTTCTTAGTCATCTTTTTAAAAACTGCCTGTTCAAACGGCAGCACGTGTCACTTGCAGAAGGCAAGCAAAACTGGCCTCTCTCTCAGTCGTAAGGCTACAACTGCACACAGAATATTTACCTGCATACAATAAGAGCTTAGGTCTAAATAAGCATGCATAGGAGGATTGTGTCGCAAATCTCCCTGAATCTATAGCTTCCAGCTTACCAGCTACTACTGATAGACAAAGGAAGTTTACACCAGGGCCTTGGGGAAAAGAGGCAGAAGCACAGCCTTAACCAGAGTGCCTCCTTGTTGAACAGAGTACCATAATGTTTACCATCCAAGTGAATCTCTGTCAATGCATCTGTTCTCTGTTTAGTAAGACAAGGTAAGTGCTGTATGCCAGCATAATTCTAGGAAATGTAGTGTACAGTACAGGGCATATGGAAGCAGGAAACTGCCCTGAAAAAAAAAGGTTATGGATAGCAATAGCAGTAGCATTTAGTCTTATATATACCGATCCATAATGCTTATAGCACTTTCTCAGTGGTTTACAGAGACAGTATATTGCCCCCAATAATCAGAGTCTTCTTTTCACTCAGAAAGATGGAAGGCTGAGTCAACCTTGAGCTGATCAAGATCAAACTTCTGGCTGTGGGCAGAGTTAGTCCGCAGTACTGCTTTCTAACCACTGTACCACCACAGCATTTTTTTTGGCCAGAGGCTCTGTGATCACTGTGGCTGTGCATACCAATAAAAGATACTTCACTGCATTTATGTTCAAACATTTTGGTTTTACATGGGCATTTTCTCCACATATTTAAAAACAGTCAATGAATACATGCAAGAAAACCCCTCCTCTAATATACAAAGCATCCCTCCAGATTTCTCTTTCTTGCACTGCTTGCAAAAACCTCCATACAACATGGGCTCTTGGGAGTAGGAATGATGACACGAGGCTGAGTACAGAATAACTCATATTTTTTATTCTTGCTGGAACTGTACTGGAACTTGGGCCGCAACCAGCCACAATATATAGTCTAGCCCCTAAGCAGCAGCCAATAGGTTTGAACCCACTCTTGCCGCCTGGGGCTAACCAATTGCAGGACCGGAGACGGCTTGTCTGGGTTGCTGGAGAGCCATTAGCTGCTCCAGCAACACACGTAGTGTAACACCACAAGCCCAATACATAACACAAGCAGTTCTTAAAATCAATAACAATTTGGTCTCCCAGTACATAGTTGGTAGCAGCTGGGAAGCATGTCGATCCTTTCACCCAGAATAAAGAGTAAAACTAATCAGAATGTATTATGGAATTTCAAATCATGGGTGTCTGAAAGAGATAGATTAGAATGAGCCTCTGATCCAAAAATGATGTTCCTCTGCCTTGTAACCAAGGAGTAAAACACTATCATGTCTCCTGGAGCCTGAGGCTTAGAAATCAAGCTTGCTTGTTGCAAAATGAGATGGGACCATTGAAAATGCATCACTTGGTCCCACCCAGAAAATAAGGAGAGTGCAAAAGAAATGTAGCTGCATATACTGTACATCCCAACCAAAACACCAACAAAGCCAAAAATGGGGTGGATCGTTGGCTATATCATACAAAACATAGCACTTAAATGACCATTAAATGACCTTTGGATTTCACTGCATCTCTTCCACATCTCTCCATTGTCTAATATATCATTCAATAGAATGTCACTTTATGAAATTGTGTCTTACGGGGAACAGGCTGCTGGATTTCAGTGAGTTGTACATTAAATGTCGCTGTCGAAGAGAATAGGACAAACCCTGCTGATAAGTTAGTTGAGCCAGCAACTCTTTCTTTTCTTTTCTTTTTTTAAAATTGCTTTCCTTTTATGAAAAGGGGCTTCTGACACTCTTCCAGGTAGCGTATTTGCCACATTAAAAGCTTCAGGATGTATAATTTAATGGTAATGTTAATGAGAAGTTATTCAAATCAAATAGAGGTGTCACTACAAAGACAGTTTAAGCAGGCATGGGAGATTAGGAAGCGTTGTTTCCTTTCGTAAATATATTGTAATTAAACAAATGTCAGAAGTTCATTTACATATGCCAGGGATTTGACAACTGCAGAGAGCAGTGCCATTTAGATAATTTCTTGGTGGGGGCAGTCTTAAATGTCTTCATTTTATTCGTCTGCAATTCGCTTTTTGTAAAAAAAAAAAAAAAAGCTCGTTCTGCTTTGCTTCCCTGTTCCTTCCCCCATTTCTTATTCTAAAATCTTTAGAGCAAATGGTTAGCATTCAGCATCCCCAGGCAGTTCTACCAATGTCACTGCAAAGCAATGTGCTGCGGGATGAATTCACAATGCAAAGTGATGGCATTAGAACATTTCAGACCCAGGATCATACCGATAGGCACCCAGACTCCAGGAACAAGCAAAAACAAAAACACAAATGTGTCACATCCTCCCTTTTCTTTCCTACAGAAATTCAAATTACAGGCTAACATCTTCTATATCCATCGTTTGTCAGGACAAGCTTTTTTCCCCGGAGATATATCCATCATGGCTAAGCTTGTTAAAATTCCTCCAATTCCCCTCGAAGCTGGAACTTCACGAGAATTCTGATCAAAAGCCACACTTGCGTGCCATCCGAAGTCAAGTGAGAAATGATCCTGAAGAGCTTTCGAAGTTAGCTCCAGTTTTCTAACAAACTACTTAGAAAAGAAATTAAAGCCCTGCTGCTGAGGTTGCAAATATGAAAACTCAGCAGGATTAACAAAGAATCAAATCCAGGGTTCCCAAATAGCTTTCTGCTGCTGGTTTGCCCACTGAAGAACACCTCTCTTCTCTTCCTCTCTCAAAGCTTCAAGGAATGTGAATCTGATTTGTGCAACCTTCAAGCTGAAAGGAGAGTTATGACTGCATGGCTGCAAATTATTAGCTTCAAAATCAAATCCTTTCTGTCACTAAATAAGATGGTCTCTCTTTGTTTTTGTCTCTGGAAGTCATAAACTGGATGGGCTTTAAAGGGATTTCCAGAAAGCCAACTCATCTGTTCTTTCAGCTGACCAATTTGAATTTAATTGGAACCAAAAGGAAACTTGGATTATCTATAGCCACGTGCAACTTCAGCTTTTGCTGACCTTGCCAAACAACCAATGACTGGTGTTGCTCCCCTCTAAATGGGTCAATCAATCATTGCTTTTAATGCTCATTTGCATGTTGATACATGCAGGAAGTAACCTCCTCCCCACAAAGAAAACTTCACACACACACACCTACACACACACTCCATAGAAAGACAATCACTGGCTAGGAGTTTTCATGCCTTGACAATCCATCTATTTCTCTACTCTAATACAAGGCCTTAAAAGCTAGGTAGTTGGGTGAACAAATAGTCAAGCAGCACAGGAATCTCACATACTGTAGACGCCATCTTTCATGTCTTCAGGGGTTGTCAGAATGAAGTGGAATACTGAGAAGCAAAACTAGGATTACTTTTGCAGAGGAAGAATGAGGAATAGAGGTAGGAGATATAGGAATATAGCCAGCCGTACCAACAGGCTGAAAAATAGCTTTTATCCGTGGACTGTTAGGCTTTTAAATGGGACATAATCTCTGTGAACTTATGCAGAATCGACTTGGGAGGCCGGTGTGTGGTGTAGTTGGTTCACATGGTGTGGTAGGATGGGGGGTTTGTTGTCACTGTGTGTTGGGGGGGAGAGAGCACGGGGGGAGGCTCAGCTAATCTCAATGTAGACATGTTGTACTTTGACAATAAAGGTTTATTATTATTATTTGAATAATTGCTAAAAAGATTCACTAGCTGATGTGGTAGTACTTTGTTGTTGTTAGCTGCAAAGTCGTGTCCGACCCATCACAACCCCATGGACAATGTTCCTGCAGGCCTTCCTGTCCTCTACCATCTTCTGCAGTCCATTTAAGCTCATACCTACTGCTTCAGTGACTCCATCCAGCCACCTCATTCTTTGTCGTCCCCTTCTTCTATTGCCCTCAATCTTTCCCAGCATTAGGCTCTTCTCCAGTGAATTCTTCCTTCTCATTAGGTGGCCAAAGTATTTGAGTTTCAACTTCAGGATCTGGCCTTCTAAAGAGCAGTCAGGGTTGATCTCCTCTAGGACTGACCGGTTTGATCACTTTGCAGTCCAAGGGACTTGCAGGAGTCTTCTATAGCACCATAGTTCAAAGGCCTCAATTCTTTGGCGCTCAGCCTTTCTTATGGTCCTACTTTCACTGCCATACATTGCAACTGGGAAGACCATAGCCTTGACTATACACACCTTTGTTGACAGGGTAATGTCTCTGCTTTTTAATGTGCTGTCTAGATTTGGCATTGCTCTCCTCCCCAGGAGCTAGCGACTTCTAATTTTTTGGCTACAGTCTCCATCTGCAGTGATCTTGGAGCCCAGGAAAATAAAATCTGTCACTATCTCCATTTTTCCCCATCTCTTTGCCAGGAATTGAGAGGGCTGGATGCCATGATCTTGATTTTCTTAATGTTAAGTTTCAACCCAACTTTTGCACTCTCCTTCTTCACCCACAACAAGAGGCTCTTTAGTTCTTCTTCACTTTCTGCCATTAGAGTGGTATCATTTGCATATCTTAGGTTGTTGATATTTCTCCCAGCAATCTTAATTCCAACTTTTGATTCATCTAGCCCTGCCTTTCTGATGATGTGCTCTATATATAAGTTAAATAGACAGGGCAACAGTATACAGCCTTGCTGGACTCCTTTCCCAATTTTGAACCAATCAGTGGTTCCGTGTCCAGTTCTCACTGTTGCTTCTTGACCCGCATATAGGTTTCTCAAGAGACAAATAAGATGGTCTGGTACAACCATCTCTTTAAGAACTTGCGACAGTTTGTTGTGATCCACACAATCAAAGGCTTTAGCATAGTCAATGAAGCAGAAATAGATGTTTTTCTGGAACTCCCTAGCTTTCTCCATGATCCAGCATATGTAGGCAATTTGATCTCTAGTTCCTCTGCCTCTTCAAAATCCTGCCTGTACTTCTGGTAGATCTCGATCCACATATTGCTGGAGTCTAGCTTGTAGGATTTTAAGCATAACTTTACAAGCATGTGAAATGAGTGCAATGGTGCAATAGTTTGAACATTCTTTGGCACTGCCTTTCTTTGGAATTGGAATGTAAACTTATCTTTTCCAATCCTGTGGCCACTGTAGAGTTTTCCAAATTTGCTGGCAAATTGAGTGTAACACTTTTACTGCAACGTCTTTTAAGATTTTGAATAGCTCAGCTGGAATACTGTCACCTCCACTAGCTTTGTTGTTGCTCAGTTTTTCTAAGGTCCACTTCACCTCACATTGTAGGATGTCTGGCTCGAGGTCAGTGACCACCTCATTGTAGTTATCAGGGACGTTAAGCTCATTCTTGTATATTTCTTCTGTGTAATTTTGCCACCTCTTCTTAATCCCTTCTGCCTCTGTTAGGTCCCTGCCATTTTGGTCCTTTATCATGCCCATTTTTGCATTAAACGTTCCCTTCATCTCTCCAATTTTCTCTGGTCCTCCCTATTCTATTGTTTTCTTCTATTTCTTTGCACTGTTCATTTAAGAAGGCATTCTTATCTCTTCTAGATATTCTCTGGAATTCTGCATTTAATTGGGCATATCTTTCTTTTTCTCCCTTGCCTTTCGCTTCCTTCCTTTCCTCAGCTATTTGCAAAGCTTCCTCAGACAGCCATTTTGCTTTCTTGCATTTCTTTTTCTTTGGGATGGTTTTGGTTGCTACCTGTTGTACAATGTTGCGAACCTCTGTCCATAGTTCTTCAGGCACTCTATCAGATCTAATTCCTTAAATCTATTTGTTACCTCTATTGTATATTCAACAGGGATATGATTTAATTCATACCTGACTGGCCTAGTGCTTTTCCCTACTTTCTTCAGTTTAAGCCTAAACTTTGCAATGAGAAGCTCATGGTCTGAGCCACAGTCAGTTCCTGGTCTTGTTTTTACTGACTGTATAGAGCTTCTCCATCTTTGGCTGCAGAGCACATAGTCAATCTGATTTCTGTGTTGACCGTCTGGTGATGTCCATGTGTAGAGCCGTCTCTTGGGTTGTTGGAAAAGAGTGTTTGCTATGACCATCATATACTCTTGAAAAAAATTCTATCAGCCTGTGCCCTGCTTCATTTTGTACTCCAAGACCAAACTTGCCTTTTATTCTGGTTATATTTTGGCTTCCTACTTTAGCATTCCAATCCCCCATGATGATAAGGACATCATTTTTTGGTGTTAGTTCTGTAAGGTGCTGTAGGACTTCATAGAACTGGTCAATTTCATCCTCTTCAGCACCGGTGGTTGGGGCATAGACTTGGACTACTGTGATATTGAATGGTTTGCCTTGGATTTGAACTGAGACCATTCTGTCATTTGGGGGATTGTAATAATAATAATAATAATAATAATAATAATAATAATAATAATAATAATAATAATAATAATAATAATAATAATAAGAAGAAGAAGAAGAAGAAGAAGAAGAAGAAGAAGAAGAAGAAGAAGAAGAAGAAGAAGAAGAAGAAGAAGAAGAAGAAGAAGTTGGAAGGGACCTTGGAGGGGGGGGTTTGCTATTGTTATTTTATTTGGTTTTAAAGATGTATTTTAGTATGTGGGCATTTATTTAATCTTGTTTTAACTTTTGTAATTTGTATTTTTATTCTTGCCCTGTTCACTGCCCTGAGTCCTTCGGGAGAAGGGCGGTATAGAAATAGTATTAAATAAAATAAATAAATAAATAAATCTAGTCCAACCCCCTGCTCAGACAGGAAACCTTATACCATTTCAGGCAAATTGGCTGTCCAGTCTCTTCTTAAAAACCTCCAGTGTTGGAGCATTCACCACCTCTGGAGGCAGGTTGTTCCACTGGTTAATTGTTCTAACTGTCAGGAAGTTTCTCCTTAGTTCTAGGTTGCTTCTCTCCTTGACTAGTTTCCATCCGTTTCTTCTTGTCTTGCTTTCAGGTGCTTTGGAGAATAGCATGACTCCCTCTTCTTTGTGGTAGCCCCTGAGATATTGGAACACTGCTATCATGTCACCCCTCACTCTTCTCTTCGTTAAACTACACATACCCAATTCCAGCAACCTTTCCCTATATGTTTTAGCCTCCAGCCCCCTATTCATCTTTGTTGCTCTTCTCTGTACCCTTTCTAGAGTCTCGACATCTTTTTTACATCGTGGTGACCAAAACTGGATGCAGTATTCCAGGTGTGGCCTTACCAAAGCATTGTAAAGTGGTATTAGTTCTTCACTTGCTCTTGATTCTATCCCTCTGTTAATGCAGCCTAGCACTGTGTTGGCTTTTTTGGCAGCTGCAGCACACTGCTGGCTCATATTGAAGTGATTGTCTACTAGGACTCCGAGATCCCTCTCACAGTTACTACTATTGAGCAAGGTACCACCTATACTATACCTGTGCATTTGATTTTTCCTGCCTAAATGTAGAACCTTACTTTTTTCACCATTGAATTTCATTTTGTTAGATAGTGCCCAGTGTTCGAGTCTGTCCAGATCCTTCTGTATCTTAAGCCTATCTTCTGGAGTATTGGCTATTCCTGCCAGCTTGGTGTCGTCTGCAAATTTGATGAGCTCCCCATCTATCCCCTCATCCAAATCGTTAATGAAGATATTGAAGAGCACTGGGCCCAGAATAGAGCCCTGGGGCACCCCACTACACACTTCCTTCCATGTAGATGCAGTTCCATTGAGGACCACAGGCTGAGTATGGCCTGTCAGCCAGCTACGAATCCATCTGGTGGTGATGCTATCTAACCCACATTTTTCTCTTATCAAGTAGTTGTGATCTACTTTATCAAATGCCTTACTGAAGTCCAAGTAAATTATATCTACAGCATTCCTCTGGTCCACTAATTTTGTCACTTGGTCAAAGAATGCAATAAGATTTGTCTGGCATGATCTGTTTTTGACAAACCCATGCTGGCTTTTAGTGATGACTTTGTTTGCATCAAGGTGTTCGCTAATTTGTTGTTTGATTATCTTTTCCAGAATCCTCCCAGGTATTGAGGTCAGACTGATAGGTCTGTAGTTTTCTGGATCTATTTTTTTCCCTTTTTCGAAGATGGGAACTACATCAGCTCTCTTCCAGTCCTCTGGTAGTTCCCCAGTGCTCCAGGATCTATGAAAAATATAGTTCAGTGGTTCAGTGTATCCCAGTATTGCTTTTTCTACTCTTTTATTGACTATGAAGGCTACTCCATTTCTTCTGAGGGATTCTTGCCCGCAGTAGCATACCTGATGGTCATCTGAATTAAATTCACCCATTCCTGTCCATTTTAGTTCGCTGATTCCTAAGATGTCAATGTTCAGTCTTGTCATCTCTTGTTTGACCACGTCCAGCTTGCCTTGATTCATGGATCTTACATTCCAGGTTCCTATGGAGAATAAATCTTTACTGCATCAGACTTTCCTTTCACCACCAGATACATCCACAGCTAAGCGTCCTTTTGGCTTTGGCCCAGTCGCTTCAATCTTTCTGGCGCTACTAGTACTAGCCCTCTGCTTTTCCCCAATAGCATATTGGACACCTTTCAACCTGAAGGGCTCATCTTCCAGTGTCATATCATTTTGCCTTTTGGTAATATCCATAGCGTTTTCATGGCAAAGATACTGGAGTGGGTTGCCATTTCCTTCTCCAGTGGATCACGTTTTTTCAGAACTCTCTGCTATGACCTGTCCATCTTGGGTGGCCCTGCATGGCATAGCTGATAGCTTCATTGAATTATGCAAGCCCCTTCACCATGACAAGGTAGTAATCCATGAAGGGGGTGGTAGTACTAATCAACCCAAAAAACGGTTTAGGAATCCTCTGCCCAGAATAGATTGTGTAGGATACAGCTAGATAAAATGATGAAAATGATAGTAATTTAAACAGTGTGTCTTTGAATAGTTTTGATAGCCATCTGAAACTCTACTCTTTCCCAGAGTTGACCACCATATGATGAAACCCTAGAGTGGAATCTGAGCAGCTGAGGTAGATGTTCAACCCACTCTGTTATTCTGTTACCTCTGAGGACCATTTCAACCTTATGATCAGTGGTGGGATTCAAATATGTGAAATGGATTTTCTGTGTGGATACCACTTCTGGAAGTCCATTCTGGGCCTCGGCAACAAAAAATTAGCTACTGGTTCTGCCAAACTGGTGCAAACTGGCTGAACACCACCACTGTTTATGATCCTATCATTCTATGATGTTTGGGAGACCTGGTTTTGTGTAGCTATAGCTAGGCAAATTCTGTTTATACTATTCTTCATCAGAAGTAAATGCTTCTTTTATTATTCAAAGCCACTGTTCAACGTTAGAGTTACATAAAAAGCTTTGGACCCTAAGCATTACCAGTTTTAATCATATTTCAATAAAGTTACTTACATGTGGTGGACTTGTAGAAACATAAAAGCTTTTTGGATCAAAATTTGGTGGAACATTCAAAAGATTTTTAAGAGAAAGATAAAGTTTTCTCCGCAATTATTTTTATTGGGTATTGTTGTAGATTGTGATGTTAAAGAAACTAATTTGATGTTGAATATGATAACAGCAGCACGGTTACTGGTGGGACAATATTGGAAGAAGGATAGTTTGCCCACTATAGAAGAATGGGTGTTTAAAGTTTCGAATCTTGCAGAAATGTCTAAGATTTCTGCTTATTTGAAAGATCATTCACAGGAAAGATATATTTCAGTTTGGAGGAGATGGATAAATTATATTCAGAACAAATATGGGACTAAAAAGTTCCATTTAGCTTATGAGTAGATTTTAGTGGGATATTGTTATTGGTACTTTCTTTGTAGTTATGTTAAAGGGGAGTTAAAGCACATTATGAATTTGGTTAATTGTATATTATGCATAATTTTTATTTAGAATATGATTATTGTAACTATAATCCTGTATTTAGCTCTGGGAAGTGGGGGGGGAGTGGGGGGGTTTGGGGTGGGAGGGATTTGGGGATATATTGTAAAATTTTGTTTTTGTAAAACTCTTTAATAAAAAAAAATAAAGTTACTTACAGTAAGCAGGGCTTTTTCTCTCATAGAACGCTCAGAACGGAGTTCCAGCACCTTTTTTGGATGGAACCTTGTAGGGTAGGCAAGGCGGGTTGTATGACATGTGTGAGTTCCGGCACCTTTTTCTTTTACAAAAACAGCACTGACAGTAAGTAATAAACTGAAGTTTTACCTTTGGTTCTGGATACCTTCCCATAATTTCTAAAATTATAGCATTACTTGCCATACTCTTCATGTATATCTGAGAGGTTACAAGAAATTCAAAGATATTTTTTTTTAAGAAAAAAGATATTTCATTCATCGGAGAGTCAAAGGAGATGAAATTAAATCAATGTTGCCGACTGCTGTGTGAAATGCATAGCAGGGAAAGGAAGATCAGCATCCTAGAACTTTTAAAATAAATCTTGCGTTGGTCGGATTATCAGCAAATAGTTAATTATTAGCAAATAGAGTGGAAAAGCAAGCTAAGGATTTTTTTTACTTCCCTCACTGAGATTTCTCTTACTGTTTCATCTGTTTAAGAAAACTGAATAATCTTTATGGAAGAAAAGTGGGGGGGGGGAAAGGAAAGGAAATCCCAGAACATAGAAATGACTCCACCATCATAAAAACACTGGATAATTCTTTCTAATAGAAAGCCTGGTGTCAAATATCAGTTTAGAAGTGAAATGTGGTCCTCTTTACATACAGGTAGTCTTTGACTTTCAACAGTTCATTTAGTGACTTTTCAAAGTTACAATGGCCATTTTTCACACTTATGACCATTGAAACATCCCCTTGGTCATATGATCCAAATTTGGACGCAACCAGTTCATATTTATGATGGTTCCAGTGTCCTGGGGTCATGTGATCATCTTTTGTGATCATCTGACAAGTGAAGTCAATGAAGTTTCCAGATTCACTTAACAACTATATTACTAACTCACTTAACAACAATCTTGCTTAGCAACAGAAATTTGGGGCTCAATTGTAGTCATACGTTAAGGACTACCTGTACTCAAGTGACTGCCTAGATAGGTAGAAATATAAAGTGTAAATGAAGAGAAAATAAAAATGTTCATCCCATAGAATAGGTTGATGGAACCTCTGAATGTTCAAATATACAGAAATGTGGTTAAGTGGGAGAAACTGGAATAAATATTCTGAAGTGGACAATCAAGGGACTCTGGGCATATTTTTATTTGATTTTACTTGCTGTTACTTTTATTTGTATTATCGATTATATGCAGCTATGATTGCTCTTTTTATAGCCTCTTAATATATTGATTTGCTTTTTGTTTTTGTACATTTCTACAAATTATGTTATTAATTACCTTTGTAAACCACTTTAGGAAAGTAATCTGTCTTGTCAGGAGTTTGAAAAATCTATTAATTAAGAATAAATTTCATTAGATGATAGAATGAATAATGAATTACACCAGAGATCAGCAACTTTTCAAGCAATGGTGAATATCATACAACCTGGTGCAACCAAGCATGGGAGAGGTTTTTTTGTTTATTTTTTTTAAAGGCCTGTTTAAACTAGTTAAAATCTTGTGAGATTTAATAACCAAAGAGCCTATGAACCTTAATCTAAGAAGATTACATCTTTCAGTATTGACATTCTCATGTGATTCTGGCCAATTTTTTTTAAATGTTTTAATTCTTATTTAATTTTGAATACTCAGGGTAAGGATTAAGGAATCCCAGAGGCATTGAGGCATCCTGGGCCTGCCCAGGCCTGCCCAGCCTGATTAAGATTTCATTGCTTTTGTTGTAAACTCACTGTACTGTTTCCCCATAAAGTTTCTCCACAACAACCTGTGACCCCATGGCTGCAAAAGGACTTTGAGCCCCTTCATTTTGATCAAACAGTAGCGCCCAAATTGAGTGACCCAGCTAATAAATATCAGTGGTGCGGTCTCTCCATCATTTTGAGGTAAAAAGTAAATAGAAAATTCAGTGTACTCCTAAAATTGGCTATATATGTTTTGTTTTAAGACAGTGTTTCTCAACTTTGGCCGCTTGAAGATGTGTGGCCTTCAACTTTCAACTCCTGTGGAATTCTGAGTCATTCACTTACAAATGTGGCAAGAAAAGTCGTAAAATGGGGCAAAACTCACTTAACAAATTTTTCAATTAACAACATAAATTTTAGAGTCAATTGTGGTTGTCCGTTGAAGACTACCTGTATTCTCTTCTTTTGAAAACAATGAGTATTATTTTGACCTTGAAACAAAATTCACCAAATATATTTTGCTTCACATCCGGAATGCTCAAAGTTGTCCAAGTCGAAATATTTTGCAAATCCTTATCTACAAACCCCACATCATGATCTGAAATTTATCAACAATCTGCAATGCATTGCTAATACTTTGGGTTATAAGAGGTTTAATAAGTATCAGGGAAGGTTTTAGATTTATGTTTTCATTTCATCTGAAAAGAATCAAAGCAACTCTCATAGCGTGACGGTTGATTTCACCTTTAATTGTATTTTCTGTTCCCTGGATAATCTTATTTTCCTTGTTTTACCACCTCCAATAACAGGAATCAGTAAGAGGAATACATTTAACAAATAAAATCTGCTATTGAGGGTCTCCTGTGCTGATTTCACATATAATTTTTTTATTAAATGCTGGGAATTTTTTTTTTTTTATTGAAAAGTTTTACAATACAATTTTCCATTAAAAACCCCCATCCCCCTCCACCCTCCCCTCCCTACCTCCCCCCTACCTCTTCCCTCCCCCCTTACCTCCCCCCTTCCCCCCTCCCTCTTCCCTCCCCTCCCTCCCCCCCACCCCCCTCCCCCCCCCGGACTTCCCAGAGCTAAATACAAGGTATATATATATAAAAGCAATCATAAGCAACCATATACTAACAACCATAAATTCTAAAAACCATCACTCTCTAACTTATATAAGAACAAACAAAACTTAACATTATTAAATATATATAAAAAAAAATAGGAAAAGAAAAGAAAAAACACGAAAGAAGACTTATTCGAATGCTAGATAAAACTTCTTAACCCTATACTTATTCTGGATAAACTCAATCCACTTTCTCCATTCCATAATATAACGTTCTTGCGAGTGATCTTTCAAATAAGCCGATATCTTCGCCATCTCTGCCAGGTCGGAAACCTTTAAAGTCCATTCTTCTATAGTCGGCAGCTCCTCTTTCTTCCAATATTGTCCTATCAAAAGTCTTGCTGCCGTGACTAAATTCAGCATCAACTTGGAGTCCACCACTGTAGCATCAACAATTATTCCCAACAAAAAAAATTGCAGACAAAACTTTATCCTCCTTTTAAAGATCTTCTGTATATTCCACCAAATTTTAATCCAAAAGGCCTTAACCTTTTTACATGTCCACCATATGTGAAAATATGTTGCATCTTCAACCCCGCACCTCCAACACTTAGGCTGATAATTCGGGTACATACTTGCAAGCTTTTTAGGATCTAAATGCCATCTATAAAACATCTTATAAAAATTCTCTCTTAAATTTTGAGCTTGAGTAAATTTCACATTCCTCACCCAGATCTTCTCCCACATGTCCATTGTAATAACTTCCTGGATATTTTGGGCCCATTTTATCATACAGTCCTTAACAAGCTCTGTTTCTGAATCAATCTCTATCAATGCAAGATATATCCGTTTAATATGTGCAGGTCCCTGATTTCTAATTTGCTTTATCAGATTTTCATCAATCGTTGCAAATCCAATTTTCTGGTCTTCTTTCCACCTGGCCCGTAACTGAGTATATTGAAACCATGTTTGAACAACCTTCTCTTCTCGCAAGAAGCTATATGATTTCAAGCACCAAACATTCCTTTCCAAACTTAAAATTTCCTTGTAGGTAGTCTCATCGTGTTTGAAACCAGCATGTATATTTTCTATTGCGTGTTTTGGAATTGCCCACAATGGTATCTTACAACTTAGCTTATGTCTATACTTCTTCCAAACTCTCAGCAATGCCTGTCTTAAAATATGCGTCCTAAACACAGTACCTACCTTCTTATCATACAACAAATATGCATGCCAGCCAAACAACAAATCATGGCCCTCAAGATTTAATAACCTCGATTGCGTCAAATTGATCCAATCACTTATTCCTACTAATGCAGCAGCTTCATAATATAATTTAAAATTAGGCAATTTAAGGCCACCTCTCTCACGAATATCCTGCATAATCTTAAGTTTAACTCGTGGCTTTTTCCCTGCCCACACAAATTTATTGATACCACGCTGCCATTCCTCCAAATTAGAGTCTTTCTTAAGAATCGGTATCATTTGGAATAAAAATAAAAATTTGGGCAGGACATTCATTTTCACTGCTGCAATCCGTCCCAACAAAGTCAATTGCAATTTTTGCCAACTCTCCAATTCTTTTTGAATTTTCCCCCACAATTTTTCATAATTATTTTTATATAGCTTTGTATTCGAGGGCGACAAAATTACCCCCAAATATTTAACCCTTTTAACAATCTCAAATCCAGTTAATCCTTCCAAGAAGGCCTTCTGTGAAACTGTCATGTTTCTAGCCAAAATTTTAGTTTTCTGTATGTTTACTTTAAATCCAGAAACCTTCCCATATTGTGTTATTATCTCTATCAGGTCCACAACAGAGTTCTCTGGCTGGGTCACTGTAACAACCAGATCATCTGCAAATGCTCTCAATCTATAGTCCTGATCTCCAACTTGTATCCCCTTAATTTTTTCCGAATTCCGAATCTTGTTCAATAATATCTCTAAAGTTAATACAAATAACAAGGGCGATAACGGACATCCTTGCCTTGTACCCTTCTCAATATTACATACTGCCGTCAGACTATTGTTAACTATGATTCGGGCAGTTTGCTTTTGATATAATGCCCTAATCGGCTGTAAGAAATTTTCCCCAAAATCCATTTTATCTAACATTCTCAACAGAAATTGCCAGTTCAATTGATCAAAAGCCTTTTCAGCATCTAAAAAGATTAGCGCTGCAGAGATCTGGTTGTGCCTTTCCAAATACTCTAACACATCAACTATATGTCTAACATTATTTTTCATTTGCCTACCACTAATAAACCCCGTTTGATCCCCATGAATCACCTGTTGCAGAACCCTCATCAGTCTATTAGCCAAAACCTTAGCAAATATCTTATAATCTGTATTTAAAAGCGAAATCGGTCTGTAATTTTTAACTTGAGTAGCATCCTGATCTTCCTTCGGAATCAATGAGATAAAAGCTGTTCTCCAAGACGGTGGCACCTTTCCCCCCCTCTGGATTGTCTGGAACAGTTCCTTTAACGGTTTTATCATCTCAAATTGTAAATTTTTATAAAAAGCCGCAGACAAGCCATCTGTACCGGGCGCCTTATCAACCTTCAAATCCTTAATTGCTGTAAGGATTTCTTCTTCTGTGATCAGTTGGTTAATCCCCTCTCTTTGTACTTGCGTAAGGACCGGAATATTAGCATTCTCCAAATATTTATCAATGTCTTTTACCTCAATTTCCTCTTTAGTATATAATTTCGAATAAAAATCCACAAAAGCATCCTTAATAAGATTCTGTTGAAACACGACCCTTCCTTTATATTCAATCTTGTCTATATTAGAGGCCCTTTGTTTCTTCCTCAGTCTATAGGCTAACCATCTGCCTGGTTTATTAGCGTTGCAAAAAGTATTATGCCTAGCAAACCGCAGATTGGTTGCCACTTGGTCTGCCATTAATTTATCAAATTGTCCTCTTAACAGCCTAATAGCCTCTTTAATCTTCACGTCCCCTGGATTCAAAATCAAAGCCCTTTCTTTTTCCTTTATTTCATTCTCCAGTTCTTTCCTTCTGGTTTCCACTACACGTCTACGTCTATTATTCATATATATCAACACACCTCTCATATAGGCCTTACTAGCATCCCAAACCATATCCATAGAGGTACCCTTATTCATATTAATCTCAAAAAAATCCTTCATCCGCTGTTTACATTCTTCCACATTTCTCTGATCTCTAAACAAGTTCTCATTTACGCGCCACGAGCGCCTGTCTCTTTTCTCCTTATCAATCTCCAACCAAACTGGACTGTGGTCTGAAATAGTTCTTGCACATATCTTCACTTTTTTAGTTCTCAAAAAGAAATCATTAGTCAACAAAATAAAATCAATCCTTGAGAAAGATTGGTGTCTGTCAGAGTAAAAAGTATAATCCTTCTCCTGCAGGTGCCTCTCCCGCCAGATATCTCGCAATTCGAGATCATCCTTCAATTCAAAAAAAGTTTTAGGCAGTCTGGCGTGGCTTGGAATACGCTTAAAAGCTCCAGCTTTATCCAAGTGTACATCCAGAACACCATTCCAATCTCCCATAATAATAAAAGATTTATAATCCAACTGGGTAAGCTTTGTATGAAGTAAGCTAAAAAAATCAGCTTGTTGTTGGTTAGGTGCATATAGTCCAACTAGAAGCATCTTTTTACCTTCTAAGAGCAGCTCAATCATAACATATCTTCCATGCTTATCTGCTTCAATTAAGTCTGCTGTTAAGGCACTTTTAACATAAACAACTACTCCATTTTTCTTATTCTCTGCAGAGGCAACAAAATGCGTACCCAGTCCCGAGTTCAGTAAATACTTTTGATCCAAAACTCTAATATGCGTTTCTTGCAAGCATATAACATCTATCTTAAAGTGCTTTAAATATTGAAAAACTTTCTTCCTCTTCTGCGGTGAATTTAGTCCATTAACATTCCAAGTTAAAAATTTAGTTGCCATGCATATCATCCAGAAGCCCTTGGACCACAGCCTTGATAGGACTAACTTCTTTAGGCCGTGCCCCTCCCACAGCTTGACTGTATGTACGTTGCGAAGAAACTGAAGACTTTTGCTGATCTTGTTCTATTATTTTCTTTGCTCGTTTTAAAGCAGCACGCGTCACTCTTTGCTCTCTAGGATCATCCAAAGAAGTTGTAACTTGATCTCCTCCCACGCCACTTTCCTCTGTTTCCTCCTCTTGTTGTTCTTCTTCTCCAGATCCTTTTCCAGCTTCCAGGAGCGTTAATGGGGTTGCTTTTAGGACATTGTTGTAGAAATCACGCGCTTGCTTCACAGTAATCAACCGGTACCTTTTACCTTCATGCATCACCATCAGCCCCTGAGGAATCTCCCATCTGAACCTTATATCTCTTTGCTTAAGCTCATGCACGAGGAATGTATAATCCTTCCTTCCCCTTAAAATCCTTGGAGGAATTTCTTTTAAAACCAAAACTTCTTGTTCAGCAATCACCACTTTAACATCATAGGCAGCTTGTATAATTTGATCTCTGATCTCTCTTTTTGCAAAATAAACCACCACATCTCTAGGCAACTTCCTCTGTCTGGCAATCCATGAATTCACCCGAAACACTTTATCCATAGCTGCTCTTATTTCAGATGCTGGCAGGTTTAATACTTCTTCAAAAGCCTCAGAGATCAGCTGCTTCAAATCTTCTTTAGTATCCTCTTTTAAGCCTCTGATTCTGACAGCAAACTGCATCTGGTAAAATTGGGCTAAGCTTAAGTCCTTCTCCAGTTTGTCTCTTACATTTTCATTCTCTCTTACTTTAACTTCTAATATAGCATTCCTTTGAGCCAAATCATCCATCTTTTCATCTAATTCTTCCACACATTCCGCCACTTTATGCACTGAAGACAAAATGTCTACCTTCATCACGCTGAGCTTCTGTTCCATCCTCTCTTCCATTCTCTCCTCCAGTTTCTCCAATTTCTCCTCCATCTGCGCAAATTTGTCAGCCATTGATTGATTAATTGAGTCCAAAAGTTTATCCACAGCATCTCGAAACTCCTTCGCTGTCAGCGCTTCAGAAGGGTGCAACGCCTGTAAAGATGATTGTTGCACTGGCGAGGATCCACCACTCCGAAGAGTTTTAGGGGGAGGTTTCGCCGCCATCTTTTAATCCTCAAATATGACGCACTTTCACTTAGAGTTTAAAAAGTTCAAGTAGTTAGAGAGTATAATAAAATAAGCCTCTTCACCTTTATCTCTTGTATCGCTCTGCCTGCTCCTTTAAATCATAGTCCTTTCTTCAGGCAGGGATGGTTCGCAGACGCCTGGCTCTGCTCCAAAAAGTTCAGAGCAGACACGCCGGCCAGCTGGGAGCAACCCAGGCTTCGGGGGAGTTCAATCCTTCAGCCGCCCAAGCTCCGAGCTGAGGCGGCCTCGGAGAACTCAACCCCTACCTGGGGCCTCACCCCCTCCTCTTCTCCCGAGGAGGGGGCTTCAATTTCGCCCGAACAGCTGTTCGGCGCTGTTACGGGCGAAAAAACAAACAGCTGAGCCGCGGGCAGCCCGGGAAGGCTGTCTTCGGCGCCGCGACGCCACCGGAAGTCCCAATGCTGGGAATTTTTTAAAAAGGCATTTAGCACTCTGTCAAATCATCAGTAGTTTAAAAAGAAACAGGCAATTTTAATTAAAGTGACAGAATAAATTATTTTTAAACTTTAATCCGAGCGGATGAATTCTATGTTTTTGTTTTACCATGCTTATCGATGTTTAAATGTTTAAACTCCTTACAGGTTTTCTTTATTTGAAACAGTACAGTTTTAGCAGAAGGAAATATCTCCAGATAAATGAAGGCAAAAACATTGTATTTATTATTAACTTTTATCATTTAATGTTCTATTTTTTTAACATTTTAACTGTTTTATATAAAGTTATTTTTATAAAGTTGTAAACCATCCAGAATCATTCAACAGTGAGATGGGAAACATAAAAAATAATAAATAAAATAATCTGCATATTGTAATTACACCTATGTCATATTCTTCTGATATATTTTAATGAAGAAGGGACATTTGTCATCTTATAATTATTCAGAAATACTTAGGAATTGGATAGGAAATATTTTCAACAAAATTCCTTAAGGAGAACATTTGAGGCAAAATCTATGTAATTATAGAGCAGAATATCTCAACCTCAGTAACTTCAAGATGTATAAACTTCAACTCCTAGAATTCCTCAACCAGCTGCCTAGGAATTATGGGACTTGAAATCCACACATCTTAAAGCTGATGAGGTTGAAATACACTGCTCTAGAGTAAATAGGTCTCTAATGCAAAAATGCCTACAATCAGTTCAGTACCTAAGAGAAATTGATGTAATGGCTCGGTAGTTACACAGCTTGCTTTTAGCATGTGGTGTAATCTTTAAAAATGTACTGGCATGGGCTTTCAAACAATATAAAACCCAATCTTTTTAACCGCCAAAATACATTAATGCACAAACCTGTCCACTTCAAGACACAAACTGAGCAATGTGATGTATGCAGTACAATGCAGTGAGACATGTACAGATCTGTACATTGGAGAAAAGAAACAACCACTTCACAAATGCATGGCACAACATAGGAGAAGAAACCCATCAGGACAAGATTAAGCTGTCCATCTATATTTGAAAGAAAAAGGCCACTCTTTTGAAGACAGCGAAGTCCGCATTTTCACAGAGAGGACCTCTGGTTTTAAAGAGAGGTCAAAGAGTCCATCTTCATTAAGATTGAACAGCCCTCTCTCACCACCAATCTCCTGTTTACAACACAGGCCTTTCAGCAGCTCCAAGGTTCCACATCCATTTGCAGTATTCAGGTGACCCTGAGGGCACAGATAAACCTCCAATGATTCTCAGAAAGAGTGCTAACAGCCAGATGACTGCAAAGAATATAATTTTTTCCATCCTGCACCATTCAGACAGCTTCTTAGATAGAACAGAAACGTCTTCAAGCAAAAAATAAAGGAAGTCCAGTTACCTTTTGAAAAAGCACCTTTAGGACAACCCTGACCTGGGTGACTGAAAATCTCCATGGACATAAAACCCAATAAACAGTATCATTTACAGTTATTGTGATATGCAGCTATGCTTTTCTCTTTCTTCAAAAAACGTGCATCTGCTGCAGCTTGCCATGTCTCCCATTATGATATTCACATAAAAAAAAGGTTTCCATACTCTGCTTTGGCTTGGAGGATTAACCCTACTTACAGATCATTTTAACCGATCTTCACATTGCTCTCATGACACTAGGAACCTTGGATATGCAAAATCCAGCCAAATTTTTGGTATAAATTTGTTCATGATCTGCTGCCAAAATTTCTAGAGAAAGGGTTGAGAGCGTTCTCAAGTAAAACAAGTTGAACTCACCAATGATACTGTGACCATAGCAATAAATCCCAGATAATGCCTTTCCTGGGTTTCTGTGTATCAGGATTGACTAAGACAATCCACAAAGTAATTGTCCGAAAGTCATTGACAATATGGCTCCCACCTCCAGGCCTCTAACCTCGATGCTGCACATTTCAAGTAGTCAAAACACTCAAAACACACTGAAATTGTCAAGCTAGCCATCTGGATGATTTTGGTGGCACTAGAGCTGTGGTGGCGAACCTATGGCATGTGTGCCACAGGTGGCATGCAAAGCCCTCTCTGTGGGCACGCATGCCATCGCCCCAGTCCTAGGCCTTCAGCTGGGTTTTATAAAACCTTTTTGCTTAGGCCTCCGCTGCCATGTGCAAAAAAAAGGTTCAATCAATCAATCAATTTCAATTTCTCACGGTAAAAAAAGATCTCGCAAAGTTGGAATTGATTGATTGAACTTTTTAGTCCCACCCAGTCTACCATTACCACCGCAGCCATTCCCACCCAATGGGCCATGCCCACCCAGCACCCAACGATACATAAGTGGGTTTTGTTTTGCAGTTTGGGCATTCAGTCTCTAAAAGGTTCACTATCACTTCACTAGAGGATAAGTTCAATAATGCCAGGATTTAATTCTTTTTTTTTTTACAGTACAGAATGGTACATTCATTTTATAGGTACTCCTTGACTTATGACTGGTTGCTTAACGACCATTTGAAGTTATGATGGATCTCCTCAGGGTTTCTTATGATCTAGATTCAAAGTTCTGACAGCTGTCTTCCCCTGTACAGTCACATGGTAGCGTGTGGCTATTTGCACATTTCATCATCATGTGACCACAATTTACAACATCTTTTTGCCAGAAACCAGCATTTATTTCCCATTTCCTGTTTTTGAAAAAAAACGCCCATTGCAGACAATGGATTTGCTCAATTATCACCACATTTGCTTATCAACCTTGGCAGTTCACTTAACAACTGCTGCAATCAAACTGTTCAAAGTCACAGTTAACAACTGGCCCAATGTATCCCTATAATTACAGGCTCAATTACAAGTCAACGACTATCTGTAATGTGAAATTGAATATTTTTAGCAGTCAGTTGATCTCAGTTAAATTCTAGCTGCATTTAAAAAAAAGCTTAGGTGATGGGAAAAACACCAATTGAATCAAATCTGGTAAGATCTGAATGGACTGATACTGCAAAGGGATGCAAAGTGCTTCCCTTTCACAATCTGTGTGCGTGTGTGAAGAAATGTCTCACTATGCCAAGTGAAAGCAATATTTTCTGAGATGATTTTATTTAACCCCAGCAAAGGCAAAAAGAAACTCCTTTGCTTCCAGCCAGACCCTAAACCTAATGTACAAGGGATTGAGCAGTGTCTGGGTACATATGCACATGATGCTTAAGTAATAGAAGAGAAATAAGGGAGACATGATAGCAGTGTTCCAGTATCTGAGGGGCTGCCACAAGGCAGAGGGGGTCAGGTTGTTCACCAGAGCACCAGAGGGAAGGACAAGAAACAATGGTTGGAAGCTGATCAAAGAGAGAAGCAACCTGGAATTAAGGAGAAACTTCCTGATGGTGAGGACAATCAACCAGTGGAATAACTTACCTCCAGAAATCATGGGCACTCCATCACTGGAGATTTTTAAGAAGAGACCGGACAATTACCTGTCTGTGATGGTATAGGTTCTCCTGCTTGAGCAGGGGGCTGGACTAGAAGACCTCCAAGGTCCCTTTCAGCTCTATTTTATTCTAACTGTAATTAATAAACTTTTTGTAGGTTTACAGACCCTCTTTGTGTGCTCAGTGTTGCTTTGAGCATTTTGTTACTCCAGAAGATCCGAACATTCAGCTCTGTAATACACAATGGAGAAAATAGGTTCATTCACCTACTGCTGTTATAACTTAAGGCATCAGTCTCTACCAGCAGGAGATAACTTCAGCGTCAAAGAGAAAAGAAGGTGGTCATTCTTGGGGCAGAGGCAAAAGTGCTGGGCATTCTGTTGTGCTAGAAAGTTTATCAGGCAAGCCGGGTCTGATTCAAAAGAAAAGATGGGCTTTGAACATTTTTAAAAAAACATAATTGCAGTGCATGTTCCTGGCCAGCATTCATTCCTTTTTTCTTCACTTGTTCTCACCTCTAAGACTTCAAATGAATAAAACCTTTAGTCTTCAAGCATCTCACATTCAGCATCTCACATTCAGCAAATAAGGTCTTTCTTCTAATGAAACATTTAAAAAAAATACAGTCTTCTTGCTCAGCACTATGAAAACGCAGGGAGAATATTTCCTGTTTTAATGGAAAGAATAGAATAGAATAGAATAGAATAGAATAGAATAGAATAGAATAGAATAGAATAGAATAGAAGAGTTTGAAGCAACCTTGGAGGTCTTCTAGACCAATCCTGCCTAAGCAGGAAACCCTATACCACTTCAGACAAATGGTTGTCCAATCCCTTCTTAAAAAACTCCAATGTTGCAGCATCCACAATTTATGGAGGCACGTTTTTTCATTGATTAATTGTTCTAACTGTCAGGGAATTTCTCCTTAGTTCTAGGTTGCTTCTCTGCTTTATCAGTTTCCATCCATTGCTTCTTGACCTGCCTTCAGGTGCTATTTTTTTATTTCACTTTAAGAATCAGTAACAAACAGGTGCTTGTGATATTGAAGCCAACATCCAAACCATGGTGACATTTACCTCTAATATTACTTCCTTCTTGCCTGTTTTAATCTTGCAAACATCACATTTGGGCAAGATAGATAATAAACAAAGATAATCCTGAGGAAGGAATGCAAGACTAGCTAAATAAACATCAATTTAGCCCTAAAAAACAGAAGGGAGTAAGAAAATAAGAGGAGGATGGGGGCAAGGGGGAGGGGAGCAGATGGGGAGGGGGAGGGAGGGGGAAGTGAAAGAAAGAAAGAAAGAAAGAAAGAAAGAAAGAAAGAAAGAAGGAAGGAAGGAAGGAAGGAAGGAAGGAAGGAAGGAAGGAAGGAAGGAAGGAAGGAAGGAAGGGAAAACTTGTCTGATTTGGCAAAAAGTGGGCAGACTACAAGTGGGCAGACTACTTTGGAGAAAGCCCTGCCACAGTCCTAGAAGTCTCGTTTTCTCCTTAAGAACCCCAGCCTCCATTTTCCATTTATCATCAGGTGAAAGTCTTTCTTTTTGCTCTAATCCACGATCATCAAGAGAGATGGGCCTGCAGTTGCTAAGTAACCAGTAGCTGCTTCTAAATTTGTTCAGCCATTTAGGGCACACAATTAATGGGTTTGAATCTTCGCTCTTTTGAGCTTGCTTGAGGGAAATATTGGTGACAGAAAGGAATGGAGACAAAAATAAATAAGGAAGATCTGTGCAATGATAACTAATGATCTGAGAAAGCAAACCCAGCAAAAAAAGATAGATGATCAATCTATAAATGGAAAAGCAAATACGCATCATGATTGACTTAAAATATAAAATAATATAAATGTAATAAATATAAATGTAAAATTAATTTAGGGAGCAAGATTACACAATAAAACAGAAAATATTTCCATGAAATAATAAAAGGAAATAAGCAGATACCTATCAATAAATCATGTATATAACTGAACATACATCTTCCTAGATATTCTATCAGTCCAAACTTTCAGCTAAATAATAATTTAGCCTAAATATTTGAGGAAGTCTCACACCCTAAAAAAGAGAACGTTGTGAATCCTCTTTTCAGGATCCAATACATAGAATCAGAAAAATCAAGATAAGGAAAAAAAATGGGTTAAGAAATAGAGGTGAAAGCATTTTAAAATTAAACAGTCATATATTTGGACTTCCAATGGGTAGAATTTTAAAAGGTAAAAATAAATTAGATATATCATCCAAGACAAAATAGCAGCAGCAGCGGCTTCACTATATTGAAAAGAGACATTTTTAAAGTAGAAAATTCTTTCTCTCTTGGAAGCAAAAAGATAAAGCAAAAAAAAAAAGATAATAAAATAGAAACTGAAAGTAAACAGGGGAAGTGAAATAAAGGATAACTCCTAGAATCCACATACCCATTTTTCCCCTTATGCTTTATCTTTCTGCTCTCCCTATTTTATTATTATTATTATTATTATTATTATTATTATTATTATTATTATTATTATTATTATTATTATTAAAATTTGTATACCGCCCTTCTCCCGAGGGACTCAGGGCGGTGAACAGGGCACATATAAATAGAAAATACAAAAATTAAAAAAGAATTAAATAATCGCCCAGATAAAACAATAACAATATAAAAACCCATTAAAAACCCTAACGCCCCCCATCAGGCCAGGCCAGCTTGTTCAAATAAATGGGTCTTCAGACCGCGTCAGAAGGAGCGAAGGTCCGGTGCCGTCCGGAGCTCGACCGGCAGCTGGTTCCATAAAGCCGGAGCGCCCACAGAGAAGGCCCTCTTCACTAAAAGTTCTCTTCTAGGACAGAAACTTGAACCATGTTGTATTGTTTTCAGGAGCTACAACATTTTTCGTAACTATCTATTTTCTGGCGGACTAAAACTTTTGCTAGGGAACTTCAGAAGACCAAGATCAATCTTGACTTGAAGGAAGTCAAGATCTGATAAAGAATGGCTAGAGTGACATAATATTATGAACCAACAACAAACAAGAGCCACTAAGTTTCTAATCTAGAAAAAAAAATCCGGACAGCAATAGACAGCAGGAAAGAGATGAAAAAAAAAAACCCTAACTCTCGACTGTCACTATATCTGATGCATGAACTCAATCTGTATGATTAATTTGAAGTTCACTGTATGCTACTGTCAGAATGGGAAAAGGACAGGAAGTCTCCAGACAAAATTCTTAACCTTCATATCATTTTTCATGTCCCAGCCAGGGAACCTTACTCTGCCACTTATAGAAATGCAGAAAATTGAACTCAGTGTCAAAATCCATTTATATCACATTCATAAATGTATGTTTAAAACATTATTCCCCCCCCCATGGATTCTGCCATCTCCCGAGGAAGGAGGAGCGGATGTGGATTCAGCCTGCCTTAGGTTATTTCAAAGACCAAGGGAAACCTTTTGAACTGGGGGAACAAAAGGGAGGGTTAGGGAAGGAGGCATCTGGCCTGTGTCTCCATTTGAATCTGTAAAGGAAGAAGGCAATAACCATAAAGATTCGAAGTTCCCCTTTTCCCATGAAAGGGACGACACGAAGTAAAATGATGGGGGGCTGACCAAATGGGGTTGAGGGAAGGGGGGTTGAACCGGGATCCCTTTATAGAGTTTCAATTTGTAAAACAATACTAAGTCCTGTCTTGTATTTCCACAACCAAGCATGTCCTAGTAAAAATTCCTTTTGGACTAGAACTGACTCCAAGAGTTTTTGTTTTCCTAAGACATGGATTGGGGTGGGTCCTGACACTCAGTAAGTATGTCAAGATAACTGCTGGATTGGATAGTTTTGATTCCTCATATTACACTAGTCCTTGGACCAACCTAGGACACAGTAGGATGATTCCCAACTTGATTTTTTTCCAGTTACTTTATTCCAGAATCAGCTCCAAGCTGCATTGACATCAAAATTATATTGCATGCATCATAATGATACAAATGAGTAATTTGTCATGGGATTTGATAGAAGTGCATAAGTCATATCATTATGTCAAGATTTCAAGATACAAATCAATTCACCCCTTCCTCACCTGCTCACCCTGCAGATATCCATGGAGACAGACTACTAGATTTGATTTATCTTCAGATAAACCTTTCACCTTTTATCCCAAAGGTGCTTTCTCAAGAGGCAACAGGACTTTCTTGTTTTTCTTTGAAGACATTCCGCTTCTCATCCAAGAGCTTCTCCAGAGCTAAAGAAGCTTCTTGGGTAAGATGTAAAATCTCTTCAAAGAAAAACAAGAAAATCCAGTTGCCTTGTGAAAAGCACCTTTGGGACAACCATGACCTGAATGCCTGAGAATCTCCATAGACACCTTCACCGTTCGCTAGAGATTTTCATGGAAAAGAACATCTATAAGAAGGCTCTGAAGACATGCTCTGTTGCTATGCCTGAGGGTCTGGCAATTATGGGGATCTTTTAAAATGGCCTTGTTGAGCTGATATAGAGTGGATTCTCCAATTGTTCATATTTTTCTGTTTTTTTAAAAAAAAGATTATGGATAGTTTGTATATAAGTTTTTTAAAATATTTTTTTATTGAAGAGAGGCCACACTTGGAATACTCCAGTTCTGATCACCATAATAATAATAAAAAGACGTTGAGACCCTAGAAAGACTGCAGAGAAGAGCAACAAAGATGCCTGAGCAGGGGTTTTTTAATTTTTTTTATTTTAATTCCATTTATATCCCGCCCTTCTCCGAAGACTCAGGGCGGCTTACAAGCTTAGCAGTAGCCTTCATTCTATGTATATGCCTGCTTATTAGGGCTTTCGGGGGCCCCCAAGTGGCATTATTACAAAGTCAGCTTATTGCCCCCAACAATCTGGGTCCTCATTTTACCTACCTCGGAAGGATGGAAGGCTGAGTCAACCTTGAGCCTGGTGGGATGCGAACCTGCACTAATTGCAGGCAGCTGGTGTTACTTAAGGAGGCATTAGCCCACTGCTCCACCAAGGCTCTTGTACTAGATCAGGGCTTGTACTAGATCAGGCTTGTACTAGATCAGGGCTTTTCAACCTTTTCACCCATTGTACCACTTTTAGGATATGGCAACATCTGCATACCACCAGTCGCCTAGCAAGGTGTCAAAAACTTGATGACCAAAAAAAAAGGAAAAAAAGTGATGAAGTACAGGTAGCCCTTGACTTACAACAGTTCGCTTAGTGACTGTTCAAAGTTACAATGGCACTGAAAAAAGTGCCCCCCAAGCCACAACCGAGTAAGACACCTGCCCACCCGCCCGGTGGCGCTCTTCCTCCTGTCTGAGGTTTTCATTGTTGTGAGCATTTCTGTTGAGGATTGGCAGTGGGGGTGGGGTGGGCGGTGTTTGGTTTTTATTCCCCCCCCATCTGCTGGGTGGTTGCAGAAGGTTTTGGTCACTTCACATGACCCTGTGACACTGTGACCATCATAAATATGAATCAGTTGCCAAGCATCTGAATGTAAATCACAAGACCCTGGAGATGCTGCAACATTCCAGCTGATTGGCGCTTCTTCTGGGCTCAGTAGTAGCACCAGGATCAGCACTGAGCTCCAGCTGGAGCCTGGCGCTGATCCTGGTGCTTCCACTGAGCCCTGACAGTCCCTAAGAAGTGCTGATCCTGGCGCTTCTGCTGAACCCTGAGAGCCCTGCAGCTCCAGCCCTCTCTCGCTCAGGCTTGTGCCGGGCTGCCACTGGTTCAGCTCATTCCCCTCTCCCGCTATCACTTTTCTAGGATGATCGCGTACCACCTGCCAGGTGCCAATGTACCACAGGTGGTACATGTACCACTGGTTGAAAAGCCCTGTACTAGATGACCTCCAAGGTACCTTCCAAAGTATTATTGTTGTTATTATTATTATTTTATTATTATTTATTACTGTTATTATTATCTGGAGATGATGAATGGTTAAGGGAATTAGGTAGTCTAGCCTAAAGAAGAAAAGGATTGGGGATGACATGATAGCTGTCTTCCAGTACTTGAGGAGCTGTTGCAGAGAAGAAGGGGCTGAGGACAGAACAAGAAGCAATGGATGGAAGCTCATTAAAGAAAGATCCAGTGTGAAACTAAGAAGAAATTACTGACAGCAAGAACAATTAATGGAACAACTTGCCTCCCAGAGTTGTGGATGCTTCATAGCTGGAGGTTTTCAGGAAAAGATTGGACAACTATTTATCTGGAATGGTATAAGGCAGACATGTCAAACTCAAGACATCACATGACATCGCACAACATATGGGGAAAGTTTTGCCATTGCCAGCAATGGGGTGGGCGTGGCTTCCATGTGACGCATCCAGCCCTTGGGTCATCAGTTTGACACCCCTGGTATAAGGTCTCCTGCCTTGAGCAGGGAGTTGCCTTAGAAGACCTCCAAGGTCTCTTCCAGCCCCACGATTCTATGATTTATCTGATTGTTTGTACCTAAGTCATTTTGATGCAATGGATAGCCATATAAATCACATGAAGTTGTTATGCCGATACAGCTATATAGCTCAAAAGCCATAGTTTATGGTTCAGCATATTGCACGAAGCAAACATCAGTCATTTATTCAAGAAACCACAGTTAACTTAAACTTATGGACCTGACTGCACAATCCAACTGGTCTTCTCTGAATTAATCATATCTAACATGTAGAGATAAATATATAATATAGCAGCAGAACTATTAGAAGGCAATATCTTTTGTAGTTCAATATTTTGGTAGCATTGATTCTGACAAAAAAACAAGTTGCATATGTTTACAGAGCAGCAGTTCAAGTGATCATCTACCTGGAGGTGTGAGTGTGTGTATAAGGGGGAATGTATCCTGCTGTCTAAGGGAGGTAGGAAAACCAACCCAATTATCTTTACATTGACACTTTGTCCTAAAGATATATGCTGTGCTCCAGGTATGTTATTTGTAACCCTTCTAATGACGATGAAAACATATACAATATAGTGCCCTCAAACTGACATGGAGAGGCTGCACCATTCTTCACAGTCAACCAGCAAATAAATTGGTTGTCAACATATGCACAGCAGCAAGTTTCCCCATTCTCCCTCCTCCAGCTTAATGACCCAAAAGCCACCCCTTTGTAATGATTCTGAAGATTATCTTGACCCGGCCAAGGTGAATGGAAGGTTTTCAGTCTGAAAATAGGGTCACCATTGCAACTGTAATGAGCAATATCCATGAATTGTGTTGTTGCATTCTTATGCTTGAGATGTAATGGAGTTTTATTTTTCTGTAAGCAATTCATGTCTGAAATCTGGAGAGGCTGCTCTAAACAGATGTTGATACTTGGCGATCCTAAATGAAGACTGTATCCAACTAAAATCTTGAAGGACTGTTTTTATTTGTTTTATTTAAGGAAAGTATATGTCTAACCAACTCACACATTAGGCTAGTAACTCTGGGTGGCTAACAAAGGACTGAAAACACAGAACAAAATAGCCAATAAGCATGGAAGGTAATATTAAAACAGAACACAAAGCTACACACACATTAATCTAAATCACAAATATTCAGATGTCAAAACCTCTTTATCATATGGGATCATCCATATTTTAGGCCAATGTCCAGGATAAAACGGGCTTTTAAGACCTTCCAGCAGACCTACAAGTTAGAGCCATCCAAATCTCAGGGGGACGCTGTCCCATAGCAGAGAAGGTAGGATAAGTGAATGGTGACAGCCTCTGAATCCTGTGTCTTGGGACTGCTATTTTGAGAACATTCAGGGAACACACAGATTCTGCACAAATGATCTTGAAGGGACACATAATTACATGAAAAGGAAAACTTTTCAGAAGATCAGTGACAATGCTTGGAGATACTGTTTCACACTCTTCAAATTGCTGCTTAACAAGGGTGATTGATGTAGGAATCAATTTGTTCTTTATTTCCTTTCTGTGGGGGGGGGGAGAGAGAGAGAAACAAGGAGGGAGGGAGGGAAATTTGGGGTCAACCTATCCTCCAAAGCACCTAAAGGCAAGACAAGAAGCAATGAATGGAAAGTAATCGAAGAGAGAGCCAACTTAGAACTAAGGAGGAATTTCCTGATAGAACAATCAGTGGAACAACTTCTTTACAGAGGTTGTGGGTGCTCCAACACTCGAGGTTTTTAAGAAGAGATTGGAAAACCATTGGCCTGAAATGGTATAGGGTTTCCTGCCTGAACAGGAGGTTGGACTAGAAGACCTCCAAGGTCCCTTCCAACTCTATTATTCTGTTATTCTGATATATTGACATTACAGGTACAAGTTGCCTATTTTTGGTTTACTGAATCAAAATTAACTGACAAAGAACATCTTCTCCTTATCAGATTTCACTCAGGAATTCCTAAAGGGATCAGTCATATGTTCCAAACTTCATTTTAAGCAGGATCTAAAACACATTACCAAAGTTTCCTTTTCCCAAAAATGTTATTTTTTAACATGGGTAAACTACCAGTTCCCCAGAAATTTAAAGCATTTGTTGTTCAGGAAACATTCTAGATCAAAAAGCTGGGAAAAGACAGGCTTTAATCAAACAAGCAGAGACGGAACAAACTTAGCAGCTTCACAATCCTGCATATACTGTTAATATGATTGACTAAAATGATCCAAGCAAATGTGACTTGTTTAGGAAACTGGGGATGTACCATCTACAGTGAACAAATGTGTATAGTTATCAGCACAGAATCTAACAAAGGCAGCACAGTGAATAACTGTTGAATTCCCTTTCAGGCCTCCAGCATAAGATTTAATAAATCCCTTAGTACCCATGATGGCTCAGCTGGAAACAATTTGACTGATTCAGTGATGACAGAGAAATAAGACCACTGCTATAACTGAAAATAACTTCTGCAATTTTTTTTCTGACCATTCTCACTCAATTTGATGGAAAAGAAATTGCTTTTCTCTTCTGTTTTTTTTTTATCTTTTTCTCAAAGGAGAAGGTAATTTTATGAAATTCTCAGAGATGGGTGCAAGCTCTTGCTTTTCTCTCTGAGCAAGTGGCCAAGAGGTATGCACATGAGTATTCTGTCTTTCATTTTACGTTGATCTTGGCTTCTCATATTTCTTTTAAAATCCAAGGGAAAACACCAGAAGCAGCCTCTTTTTCGTATTAGGAAAAGCCGTAGCAGATGGGAGGGGCAGCCTGTTGGAGCAGCGTGCTACTGAAAAATGCCAGTTTCTGGCATCTCACAATGATAATGCAAGCTCAAAATTGCCACCGGTAGAAATGATGAACAAATTCTCAGAAAAAGGCAGAAAAATAGGAGGGTAAATTGGAGGAAAATGGAAGGCAAACTTTGGCAAGGAATCTGCGCTATTATCAACTTCACTGCTTTAGAGGCATGCACATAACTTTTCTTGGTCAGATTCAGTCTAGGTTTTATGTATACTTTTACAAAGATCCCAAAGGCAAGATGGTGGCTGCAATAATGAATTCTTCACTTGTCTTTTACCCTTTCCCCTAAAAGCCACCCGCTCTTTTGTTGCAAAGGTCCAGATTTCAGAGAAAGAAAAGTGATGAGGTGTGTTGTCTATAGTGCCATTAAATGTGGATTCCATTCATTGTTTGAACATTGACACAATCCTCATTTACTTCCGGCTTTTGAAGATGGCGGACGTGTCAGGCTGAGCTCCGTGAGCTCCGGCTATGGGGGCGTCCTTTTGGAGTCCCTCAGGGGGTCTTTTTGGGCCCGCTGAGTAGGGGATGTGGATTTTGATCCACGAAATGAATTATGAGGCAAATGAGGAGGCAGTTCGGCTGTTGGCCTGTTCCATCTGCGCGTCGCTTTTCCCTCGCCTGTTTGTCTCCCGCGGCGTTGCTGGGTTCGGCTTTTTCGGCTAGCCGGTCCCTGCTGCCCTGGTGTCTCTGGACCTCTCCTAGGAGGCTGCGGTCGGCAGCGGGGGCGTTTTCATCTGTCCTGGGCTGCCTGGGCTGTCGGGTCGGCGCTGCTGCTTCGGACGACTTTCGGCCGTTTTCGGCGGCGTTCTCGGCGTCCCTGGAGCTCGCGGCGTCTTCAGAGCCCCAGCTGATCGGCGCTTCCGTGAGAGGGGAGGAGAGCCTGTATGAGAAGCTCGCAGATTATTCTGGCGGCGGCGGCAGCAGCAGCAGTGGCAATGGCGGCGGCGGCGGTGGAGACATTTTATTGTTGGACCTGCTTGTGCCGTTTTGTTGGCGGCTGCGGCGTCTTCGGGCCGTTTGGCGGCGGAGAAGACAGCTGCTTGTTATTTTACTGATAGGGCTGCCCTTTGTGCGGGTTCTGAGTTATTGCTGACGATGGAAGTGGCGATGGCGGCGGCGTCCTCGGGCTGCTTTGGGCGGTGGAGAGGACGACCATGGCGACAGCGATTCGTTGGTTTTTGGCTGCTTGAGATGATGGCAGCAGCAACGACATTTGTGACAACGATGGCGATACAACGGACTGCCAACTTATTTATTCACTTATTTATTATCTTATTTATTAACTTTCCATTTGCCTCCTTCTTTCCCCTTTGGACTGGGACGGACCTGGGTACAGGCCACAGTGGGAGAGTGGCCTGTTTTACATCGGCAGCCCCATAGAGGTGGGAGCTCTGTGGGTGCTGCCCCACCCAGGGTGGGCATTTTGGACCATCCCCGGAGGCAGACTCGCATCCCGTTGTGAGAGGACGGGTTGTGGTGTGCCTCTGGGAGCATCCAATCAAGTGGCAGTGGTTGGTGGATGGCCCAAATGTCCCACTCCTTTCCTTTGATCCTCCTGTTGGTTTCAATCATTGGACTGCCCTCTCTGGACTTGCTGACTGGATGCATCAATATTCCGACACGGACTTGCTCGCCCTCAGGGGTGCCCCCCTCTCCTGGGTGCGTCCCGCCTTCTTTTCTTTCCCTAATCTCGATGAGGGGCCCAATTGTTGGGACCCTGAGAGATGGCCGGGAAAGGCCAGGGGCTCTCGATATAAACCTAATAAGAGGCCCCTGGTTAATTTTTTAGCTAAATTTTTTAGGGGGTTGGGGAGGGGGGTGGGGGGTAGTGGTTGTCTGGCGGTGGGGGGTAGCCAAACAACTTTGTTGCAGGCCAGGCCTGGGTCTGACGGCGTTCGGGGGGAGCGGGTTGTGGTTACATCTGGGGCTCTTGAGCGGGTCGTGGGACTACCAATTCCCACGACGGGGAAAGGCAGCAGGCGGATAGACAGGGGGCCATATCGTTACCGGGAGGGCCATCTCCGCTGTCTTCAAGCGGTGAGGCGCTCCGACCCTCTGGTTCTTCCCCGAGGTCCCGGGAGCGGGGATGTGCAGCCTCCTGAGCTCCGGCTGGTGTACCTGAATGCCAGGTCCGTGGTTAATAAAGCTCCCCTCGTTAGGGATTTAGTTGAGGGTGAGCATGCGGACCTGGCTTGCATCACGGAGACTTGGTTGGGCCCAGAGGGTGGGGTCCCTTTGGTTGACCTCTGCCCACCAGGTTTCCGGGTGCTACACCGGCCACGAGCTCAAGGTAGGGGTGGGGGAGTGGCGGTTACCATTAGGGAGACCTTATGTCCGCGGGAGGCCACCGTTTCTCAGATAGTCGGGTGTGAGTCTCTCTTCATGAGATTTGGTCCTGGGGCGCAGTTGGGCTTGCTGCTGGTGTACATTTCGCCTAGTCTCACAGCGGCAGCCCTGCCCGAGCTGCTCGATATCCTCTCGGGTTTGGTGGTTGAGTTTCCCAAACTTATAGTTTTGGGAGACTTCAATCTACCGTCCCTGGGAGGTTCATCTGAGCTAGCTCGGGAGTTCATGGCTTCCATGGCGGCCATGGACCTGACGCAAGTAATTTCAGAGCCAACTCATGAGGGAGGCCACACCCTTGACCTGATTTTTTTATCTAGACGGTGGTTGGATGATCTAGGTGGGGGCTCTCCATTTATTATGCCCCTGTCATGGACCGATCATCATCTCCTGCGGCTGGTCTTCCGCTTTGCCACCCCCCGCCGTGGGGGTACGGAGCCAATTAGATGGTACCGCCCCAGACGCTTAATGGATCCTGATAGATTCCAAGCGGCGCTGGGGTCCCCACCTGCCTCCACTGCTCACAGCTCGGCTGATGCCTTAGTGGAAGCCTGGGGAAGGGCAGCCACTGAGGCACTTGACCGGGTTGTACCCTTGCGGCCCCTGACCCGGCGCAGATCCCAGCGAGCTCCATGGTTTTCCGCGGAGCTCCGGGAGATGAAGCGCCGGAAACGGGGCCTAGAGAGCTGCTGGAGGTCTAGCCGATCCGAACCCGACCGGTTGCGGTTAAGAACCTATATTAGGTCTTATCTCGCAGCGATGAGGGTGGCGAGGTGTAATTACTTCTCCACCCTCATCGCGTCCGCAGATAATCGCCCGGCCGCCTTGTTTAGGGTGACTCGCTCACTTCTCAATCAGGAGGTGAGGGAGGATCCCTTGCAAGGTCGTGCCGAGGAATTTAGTCATCATCTGTCGGATAAAATCGCTCGGATTCGGACCGGTTTGGACTCCAGCTGGGCAGAGTCAGGCGATCAGGACACGGGCGGTCTTGTCAATGTTATCTGGGAAGAGTTTGATTCTGTGACCCCTGATGAAGTGGACAGGATTATGGGGAGGCTGAGCTCCTCCACATGTTTGTTGGACCCGTGCCCTTCCTGGCTGGTTTATGCAGCTAGGGAGAGGACACGAGGCTGGCTCCAGGCGGTTATATCTGCTTCTTTGAGTGAGGGTTATTTCCCCACCGTCTTGAAGGAGGCGGTGGTGAGACCTCTCCTCAAGAAGCCTGCCCTGGACCCAGCCGTTTTGAACAACTTTCGTCCAGTCTCCAACCTTCGCTTTCTTGCGAAGGTTGTTGAGAGTGTGGTGGCGCATCAGCTCCCTCTGGTCCTGGATGAAGCGGATTATCTGGACCCCTACCAATCGGGTTTCAGGCCCGGGTACAGCACGGAGACGGCATTGGTCGCTCTGGTGAATGATCTCTGGAGGGCGCGGGATAGGGGACATTCCTCTGTCCTAGTCCTATTAGACCTCTCAGCGGCTTTCGATACCATCGACCATGGTATCTTGCTGCGGCATCTCAGGGGATTGGGAGTGGGAGGCACAGTTCTTCAGTGGTTCTCCTCCTATCTCCTGGGACGCTCGGAGTCGGTGTTGGCAGGGGGGCAGAGATCGGCCCCTAGGTCTCTCGTTTGTGGAGTTCCTCAGGGGTCGGTTCTCTCGCCTCTCCTGTTCAACATCTATATGAAACCGCTGGGTGAGATCATTCGTGGTTTTGGAGTTGGGTATCATCAGTATGCCGATGATACCCAACTTTTCTTTTCGACCCCAAACCACCCCAGTGATGCCCTCGCCGTGATGTCAGCATATTGCCTCCAACAATCTGGGTCATTTTACCAACCTCAGAAGGATGGAAGGCTGAGTTAATCTTGAGCTGGTCAGAATCAAACTGCTGTCAGTGGGGAGAATTAGCCTGCAATATTGCATTCTGACCACTGTGCCACCAAAGCTCTTAATTAAGGCAACATAAGATTATTTAGGGGCTAATAATCAAAATGGCCAATAAAAATCAGGAAATTAAGGAGATTAATTAAGTATGCCTCCTGCCAGCTAGTGTGTGTTCATGGATGTGCTCTGTGCTCTGCTGTTCTTCTCCCTGTCTGTCCTATATATTGGCTGCTACACTTTTTGCATTGTATGTCAAAGATCACTCCAGTTTTTTTCTTCTTCTTCCTCTTTGGCTACTTGGAACTGGATTTCCTTAAGATGCTTTGGAGCTGGTTTGTGTGCTGCAGTGATGACATGTGTTTGAACAGTCTATTGACTGTTTCTGAGATGTTTTTGATGTATGGGTGTATTATTCTTTTCACCGCTTATAGTGATTGTGCTATAGCTTGTTGTGGTCATGCACTTTTTGATAAATTAATCCTTAACCTCACAACATGTAGACTCAATCAGAGTTTGGAAACTATTACCATCTCAGATCAAGCATGAACCAAAAATGGCATTGGCATTGGCATTTAGACACATTGGTAATTATAGGTACATACAGATAAACCACATTTACACGTCATTCAAAATAAACAGTAAAGAAACCCTAGGAAGTAAACAAAAAGACAAAAACACATCCATTCCAACAGCCACATTCAGATAGAAGGAATCAGCAGCAGACAAACTGTGAGTCATAAAACAATACACTAATTAAGGAACATCCCACCCCACCAAAACTAGCAGGACAAGCTACTGTTTATGATCAAGCAGCAAGCCCCACACTCCTTTGCACTGATGATTTTACTACATTGGGTAATGAAATGTCTTCAAGCAAACTACCAAGCTCAGAGAGCATTAAGAACCCTATCCCAGGCATGCGTTCATACTTAGGAGTGGAACAGTAAAAAAACCCAAAATAGTTAAAAAGGCATTACTATGTACCTACTTAGTTATAACCTGATTATTAAAACATATGAATCTGTTTTGCATACATATTTTAGACAGCGGATATCCAGTAAACATCAATGTTATAAAAATATGTGCACCTACAATGGACGCAATGGAGGAAAATACCAATGGAATTCTATGTCAAACATATATTATAGATACAAGCACCATTAAAGGTAAAGAGTGATTGGCATCCAAAAATTGGAGAAAGCGATTAACCTGGAATCATATGAGAATAGAATAGAATAGAATAGAATAGAATAGAATAGAATAGAATAGAATAGAATAGAATAGAATAGAATAGAATAGAATAGAATAGAATAGAATAGAATAGAATAGAATAGAATAGAATAGAATAGAATAGAATAGAATAGAATAGAATAGAATAGAATTCTTTATTGGCCAAGTGTGGGTAGACATACAAGGAATTTGTTTCTGGTGCATAAGCTCTGAGTATACATACAAGTAATAGTGATAAATCATGATCATAAACAACATAAAAATACATTCATCATAAATCATAAAATACAACACTTTCTCATAAATCATAAGATGCAACACTTAGTGATAGTCATAGAATACTAGCTAAGCAAACAACATAAATCATACTAGGATACTAAATAAAACAATATAAATTGTAAGATAAAAGCAAGAAAGATATAGTCATAAGAAGATAAGGATAGGTAGTAGGAAGGATGTGGAGAATAATAGTAATACAGCTTTACTAAGTAGTTTGAAGGAATTAGTTGTTAAGCAGAGTGACAGCTTGGGGGGGGGGAACTGTCCTTATATCTAGTTTTGGTGTGCAATGCCCTATAGTGTCATCTTGAGGAAAGAAGTTGAAACAGTTTATGTCCAGGATGTGAGGAGTCTGTAAATATTTTCACAGTCCTCTTTCTTGATTGGATAAATAATGCAAGAGATTCATTGTTTCACAAACATTGGATTTAAATAAACTATATAACCAGAAAGAGAAAAAGGAGAGTATGTATTCCGTTTAGCTCAGATTTTTCCAGGTGCAAATTGTGAAACACACTTTGAATTATTCATATCAAATGTACGACTTCACATTTTTGGTGTCAAACATTTCATCTTTCAGAAGCTGAGAGAAGAAATAAGGAGGCCAACTTTCCTGGATCTAATCTTGACCAAGGGAGAAGCTGGCGGAATAACAGTGTCTGATCCTTGGAGAAAACCAGCCATGTCATGTTGGAGTTCAAGTTAATTAAGGGAAGAAAATCTGAGAAATGTCAGTCAAGTACCTTGCAGTTCAGGAAGACAGATTTTAATGAACTCAGAAGAAAGAAGGACAGAATACTATGCCTTGAAACCCCAAATAATAAATACACTAAAGACCCTAAAAATGAGATACTAAACCCCAGACACAAATTATCCTTGTGAGAAGAAAAAAAAAGGAAAAAGGTTTTAAAAACTAGTTATGGGTGAACAATGAACTCACTGACATACTGAGGAGCAAAAAGCAGAAGCAGAGGAAATGGAAGCAAGGGGGTTATGAATTAGTAGTGTGAATTTGTAGGGAAGGAGTTAGGAAGGCTAAAGTCTGGTGAAGAATACCAAATATTAGAAGAGGTTTTTCTAAAGTAGGTTTGAAAATAATAAAGAACCAAGGAAGCTGTGGTCCGTTTGCATGGAATAGGAGGAAAAGTTTAAAAAAAAAACAGGGACCAAGGAAAAGGTCCGTTTTTGTCTGCATTCAGAAAAGGGAGAAAACCCTTCTTAAAATGGCTAAGGAAAGTGGGAAAACAAGAACTGTGAATAGAAAGAACCCATTTTGGTACTTACATTCAAATCTAAATCCTCAGTTCAAAATTCCAGGGCTTGATAAATTATATATCTGAAAAAGTGGTATCAGAAGTCTAACTTTGAAATCACATTGTGTAGAAGGATACACAATGACAATCAGCTGTGGCAAATATAAGACTTCGACTGGTGAGGTCCAATTTCAACTAGCAAGATCTAGGAAGAATGAGAGGGTGAGGATCTTGTGGGAATTCCGAATACAGACAGATCGCCATTTGGAACACAACACACCAGATATCGCAGTCATAGAGAACCGAAGCATACAGTTGATTGATATCTCTGTACCAGGAGATGCCAGAGTCGAAGAAAAAGAACTGAAAAAAATTATGAAATACCACGACCTGGCCATTGAAACTGCGCGATTATGGATAAAATGTGTAACAGTGATACCCATTGTCATCGGGGCACTGGGAACTATGTCCCAAAACTTTGCAAAATACATCAAGAAATTGCAGCTTCCTGCAATAACTCCAGCAAAGCTACAAAAAACTGCGCTACTCAGAACATCTTAAATTTTAAGGAGATACCTGGGTGATACCTAGGATGTTGGCAGCAACCCGTGTCAACCATTAGTGCCAGTAAATTTGAGTGTTCAGTTGACTGAGTTTCATGTTTTATGAATAAAAGCTTAATAATAATAATAATAATAATAATAATAATAATAATAATAATAATAATAATAATAATAATAATAATAATGTTGGAAGGGACCTTGAAGGTCATCTAGTCCAACCCCCTGCTCAGGCAGGAAACCCTATACCATTTCAGACAAATGGCTGTCCAGTCTCTTCTTAAAAATGTCCAGTGTTGGAGCCCCTACAACTTCTGGAGGCTGGTTGTTCCACTGATTAATTGTTCTCACTGTCAGGAAATATCTCCTTAGTTTTAGGTTGCTTCTCCCTTTGGTTAGTTTCCAGGTTGGCCATGGTGAATTGTTCTTTACCCTTCCCTTGCTAGCACGGTTGAGATTTCATGCCATTGGGAGCTCTGGTTGTGAAGTTCATTTGGCAAACTCTTCATCGCGCTTTGAGAAGGCACAGTCTCAGAGACAAATAATTTTTTCAAGTAGCCTCCAAAGAAAAAGACAGTCTATGGCTCAGTCAATACAGCAGGCTAAAAAGTTATGAGCTATCAGGCTAAGCTGAATTGACTTACTGATATTACCTGCAATGAATGAATTTTAGATAGCCTCTCATAAATAGAAAGCTATGGAGCCTGCAATTTTATGGACAGCTTGTACTTATCAATATATATGAGGAATGATACTGTCGAGTTTCCAAGGGATACTGTGTGAACCACACCACTGTCAATTTACCTTTTTATGATTAAATATTTGTGGCCGCTAAAGGTTATTTAACATTTAATATAGCTGCTCTTCTTCATAGCTGATAACTGGCAACTTTTACATAATTCAAAAGGAGAAAATGGCGAACAAAAGCTTTTTAAAAACAAATCAATTTCTAAAAAAGAAATACTTAAGTGTGTTTGAATAATTGAAGACTGGAAGCTGATTTCAAAAGGCTTTCACCATTCAGAGTGTGAGAAGTTACCTGTAATCCCAGCAATAGCTAGGGCTATATTGTAACCCAGAGTGGAAACCTTGAAAATTGTTCTTATAAAAAGTAAAATCCTGCCTGAGGGGTATTTCCACTAAATAATAATAATAATAATAATAATAATAATAATAAGAAGAAGAAGAAGAAGAAGAAGAAGAAGAAGAAGAAGAAGAAGAAGAAGAAGAAGAAGAAGAAGAAGAAGAAGAAGAAGAAGAAGAAGTAGTTGGAAGGGACCTTGGAGGTCATCTAGTCCAACCCCCTGCTAAGGCAGGAAATCCTATACCATTTCAGACAAATGGCTGTCCAGTCTCTTCTTAAAACCTTCCAGTGTTGGAGCATTCACCACTTCTGGAGGCAGGTT
This sequence comes from Vipera ursinii, assembly GCF_947247035.1. Lineage (NCBI taxonomy): Eukaryota > Metazoa > Chordata > Lepidosauria > Squamata > Viperidae > Vipera > Vipera ursinii. The sequence goes on along the minus strand of NC_139513.1, from coordinate 29,481,769 downwards.
GTTCCACTGATTAATTGTTCTAACTGTCAAGAAATTTCTCCTTAGTTCTAGGTTGCTTCTCTCCTTGACTAGTTTCCATCCGTTGCTTCTTGTCCTGCTTTCAGGTGCTCTGGAGAACAGCCTGGCTCCCTCTTCTTTGTGGCAGCCCCTGAGATATTGGAACACTGCTATCATGTCACCCCTCACCCTTCTCTTCATTAAACTACACATACCCAAATAATTTGGGGGGAAAGGTAGAAAGATAGATGGATGGAAACTAACCAAAGAGAGAAGCAACCTAGAACTAAGGAGAAACTTCCTGACAGTCAGAATAATTAATCAGTGGAACAAGTTGCCTCCAGAAGTTGTGAATGCTCCAACACTGGAAGTTTTTGTCTGTAATGGTGTAGAGTTTCCTGTGGCCAGCATGACTAGACAGAGGCTGGGACTACATGACCTCCAAGGTCTCTTCCAATTTTTATTATTATTATTATTATTATTATTATTATTATTATTATTATTATTATTATTATTATTATTATTATTATTAAACTTTTAAGGGATGCGGTGGCTCAGTGGGTTAGGACGCTGAGCTTGTCGATCAGAAGATCGGCAGTTTGGCGGGTCAAATCCCGAGTGCCGCGTAACAGAGTGAGCGCCTGTTACTTGTCCCAGCTTCTGCCAACCTAGCAGTTCGAAAGCACATAAAAATGCAAGTAGAAAAATAGGGACCACTATGGTGGGAAGGTAACTGCGTTCCGTACGCCTTTGGTGTCTAGTCATGCTGGCCACATGACCACGGAGATGTCCTCGGAGAAGCGCTGGCTCTTCGGCTTTGAAACGGCGATGAGCACCAGCCCCTAGAGTTGGAAACGACTAGCATGCATGTGCAGGGGAACCTTTACCTTTACCTTTATAAAACTTTTATTCATTAAACATGAACCTCAGTCAACTGAACATTCAAATTGTCTGGCACTAATGGTTGACATGGGTTGCTGCCAGCATCCTAGGTTTCAACCAGGTATCTCCTTAAAATTTAAGATGTTCTGAGTAGTACAGTTTTTTGTAGCTGGAGTTATTGCAGGAAGCTGCAATTTCTTGATGTATTTTGCAAAGTTTTTTGGACATAGTTCCCAGTGCCCCGATGACAATGGGTATCACTGTTACACATTTCATCCATAATCACACAGTTTCGATGGCCATGTCATGGTATTTTGTAATTTTTTTTGCAGTTCTTTTTCTTTGACTCTAGCATCTCCTGGTACAGCGATATCAATCAACTGTACACTTCGGTTCTCTACGACTGCGATATCTGGTGTGTTGTGTTCCAAATGGCAATCTGCCTATATTCAGAAGTCCCACAAGATCTTCACCCTCTCATTCTCGGCAACTTTTTCCACCCTTTGTTCCCATGACTTTTCAGACACAGGCAAGTCATACTTTTTTAAACAATGCCCAGTGGATTAGGTTAACAACTCGGTCATGTCTAACTTTGTAATCAGTTTGCACGATTTTGCTGCACTCACATATTAAATGGGAAACAGTGTCAACTTCGTTGTTGCAAAGTCGGCAATCTGGATTGTCAGTAGATTTTTGTATCTTTGCTTTCATGGCATTAGTTTGTAGTGCTTGTTCTTGAGCAGCCAGTATTAAGCCTTCCGTTTCTTTCTTGATGGTTCCCATCTTAAGCCATGGCTATGTCAAGTTGTTATCACATTTTCCTTCAATGTTTTTCAAACGCTGTCCATGCAAAGCTTTGGTTTTCCATCTATTTAATCTGTCATCCAGCTGTTTTTCCTTATATTCTGCCTTTGTTTCTGTTATTTTTATAATGCTCTCTGTACTTTGATTCACGTAGTCATTCAAACTTCATTTTTCTTCTTTTACAGTTTGGTGGATTTGCAGTAGCCCTCTGCCCCCTATTCTTCTTGGCAGATACAACCTGTTGATGTCACTTCGTGGATGTAGAGCGTGGTGCATATTCAAAAGTTTACACGTTTTCTGGTCTACGGGTTCCAATTCAGCCAAAGTTGTTATTGTTGTTCCTCCTCCTCCTTCTCCTCCTCCTCCTCCTCCTCCTCCTCCTCTTCTTCTTCTTCTTCTTCTTCTTCTTCTTCTTCTTCTTCTTCTTCTTCTTCTTCTTCTTCTTCTTCTTCTTCTTCTTCCTCTTGTTATAGAAATAGCACTTGGATGATTTATATACTACAGCACTGGTTTACAATGGTTTACAATGTCAGTATATTGCCTCCAACAATCCGGGTCCTCATTTTACTGATGTCAGAAGGATGGAAGGCTGAGTCCACTGCTTCATTGGGAGACAAGCTGGTGCTCTGTGCAAACAGTCAGATTCCTAATGGCTCTGAACCCTCCTTTCTGCGGCACCCTTTTGGGGGGGCAGCTCCAGGAAGGGAGGGGCCCTTGGGAGATGCTGCAAGAAGACCCACTTGTCTTTCTCTCTGGTGCTTGCTTTCCTGTGGCACACCTTGGGAAGTGTGCAAGCGTGTCCTATAACAGGGCTCTGTATTGGACTGTTGTCTCCTGGCTTCTGTAGCCACACCATATGCTAATAATAATCTCTTTGGTCATGGTCATGCATTTGATTTTTTTTAATCTGTGCCATTCTCTTTCCTACAAAACATATATAGATCCATGACTGCTTATGGATGTTTTAGGAGAGCGCTTAAAGCTTTTTGTAATTAATTCACTTCTGATGAACTGCTGCTTCTTGCCTTTTGTTGCTGTTCACTTTAGAGTGGAATGTAATTTCAACTGGGGACTTTCTGTATTTGGCTTGTCTTATAATTGAATTTTTCTCTATGTGCTACAAACATCGCCCTGTCCCAACATTTTCATATCATCTTTTCCCGCACCTTCTTTAGCAAAGGCTAGTTCTCCATTCTCTGCCTTTTCTATTCCCCTATATTTAAATCAAGATAATTAGAACAAGTACGCCTGCCAATGTGCTATGGGGTGACTACATTAATTAGGGATTTTCCCTCTGTCTTCCATAATGTGAATTATTATTTATTCTTGTCTTTGAGAGTAAAACACGCACATGTACCTTCTGTAGTTGGATGCTTTTTCAGGATAATTAGTCCCCATTGCTAATGAAGTCTGTTATTTCCCATTTAGCAATCCAAAACAGTTATTCCCTAGATTGAATGGAACAATCATTCATAAATCTGTTTTTAAAAAGTCCTTCATTTTGTCATCTAATTGTATATTAGCAAATGCTTAAAGGTAAAGTTTCCCCCTGTCCAATCATCTAGGGGGCAGTGTTCATCTCAGTTTCTTAGCATTGTCCAAAGGCATTTCTGTGGTCAAGTGGCCAGCATGACTGTATAGAAAAAGGCACATGGAATACTGTTACCTTCCCACCGAAGTGGTACCTATTTGTCTACTCGCATTTGCATGCTTTCAAACTGCTAGGTAGACAAGCAAATGTTTATATGTCTACTATATATAGTTAAGATGGTATAATGCAACAGTTACTTCTTATGACTTGGATTCATTAATTTTTTTTAAAGCCTGTGATACTGAACATTTGTGCACCACATTAATCTGTAATGGACAGTCTTTTGTATGACAATAAAGATGGTCATAGGCAACAACCAAACTTCCTGGAGAGATAAGACTACCTCATTTTTAATTGGTTTTGTAAGGAATTAACATTCTTTAAAATGTTTGAAGGGTGCCCCAATTTTTGCTTTTCTGCAGCCTTTTGTGGTACAAAACTGACTCTGCATCCAGAGAAAGGGATGTATCTCCCTACAATTCAAATTTTAGAGTTTTTTTATCATTCCCTGAAACAAACATGTCTCTCTCCAAATCATTTTTTCATTCATTTTTTTTCAACGTCTAGCCTAAACAACAAATCAGGAGAATTTTAAAGTATGCATTCTTCTTTCTTAATCATAAATATTTATACTGGTATTACTTGTGATCCCCTTCTAATGGTCTTCTATGACATTTTTATTAAGAGATAAATGGGAATGAGAATGATAGCAATCTTGAAATAACCACTGGTATATATCTTAGATGTATATCTTATCATTTTCAATTTTGGCCAATCCTAGGTGATTAAATTAGCATGGAGTTTGAAGACTAGTGGCATTTCTCCCCCATTCTATTTTTTTCTGATCCTCAAACTAATTACTCTATCAGACACAGTTATGGAGTACCCTAACACAAATGTGGAGAACTAGTAGCTTTCCTCAACTCCCAATACTCTTATGTCACCACTTCTTTTGAGCATGGAGGCATCACCATACAAAGAGTTTATTATGTATTTACCGTATGGCACATTCATATTTGAATAAAAACATAGGAGATAAAAATACAAAATATGGAATATAAAATCTAAAATATTATAAACATATGTGTAGATTACAGATATAATTTGTCTGTAATCACATTTGTCACAGTCATGAAATCAGCACAGACTCCATTATAGGCCCTGTTTTGGCACTTTGACACTCTATGTTGGATAATTTGCATTTCTGAACTGAAGAAGCTTCTTGGATGAGAAGTGAAATGTATTCAGGCAAAAACAAAGAAAGCACAGCTGCCTTTTGAAAAAGCACCTTTGGGACAACCATGACTGAGAATCTCCATAGATATTCAGTATTCCTTGGCTATCCTCACATTCTGCCTTTGTAAAGGAACCTACAGTATAAAGCTGCTGCCGTTCAATACGTTTTATCCACTCCAGGGGCAATCATTTCCCAGCCAAAGTTCATTTTCAGCTCTGCTCTTTCTCATTTTCTTAATAATGCCAGGAATGAGTCTGCAATGGGATTGACGCTCTTCCATGTAATGGGGCCCCCTCTATATGGCTACATGCTGCTCTCCACAGAGTAGCTACATTGATGGAAAAAGCAGCTTTTCTTTGCAATGGCTTTAAGTTGTGGAATAATATCCAGCCTGTCAACCGTCTGCCTTTAGATAGAACTCTCTGCACTGATTCCTTTGCCAAGCACCACATTGAGAATAATTAAACTTTCCAGTGAGAACACAGGAAGCCATCTGACTCAGAAAACATCTAGTCCATCTAGCAGCCCATAATTATTTTCTCTCAGTAGCAATGATTCTCCAGAGTCTTAGCCAGTGATCTTCTAGATGTCTTGCCAGCTGTTTCTTTTACAAGCTAGACCAGACAAAGAGTATGGCTATAACTTTCTGCAGACAAAAGGTCTTTGCCATCACTTTGCTCCAGTTCTTTCCCAGAGAGACTTGACTTCTCTTCTCTTCTCTTCTCTTCTCTTCTCTTCTCTTCTCTTCTCTTCTCTTCTCTTCTCTTCTCTTCTCTTCTCTTCTCTTCTCTTCTCTTCTCTTCTCTTCTCTTTTCTCTTCCATTCCATTCTCCTGTCCTCTCCTCTCCACTTCCCATTCCATCCTCCCTCCCCTCTTCTTCTCTCCTTCCCCTCTTCCATCTTGTCCCATCCCTCCCCTCCTTTCCTCTCCCATCCTGTCCCCATCTTATCCCTTCCCCTCCTCTCCCCCTTCCCTTCCCTTCCCTCCTCTCCTCTCCCTTCCCACCCTCCTCTCCTCTCTTCTCCTCTCCCCAAATATTCAAAATGACATTGATGCCCAAACAATGAAAGAGTTTGTCAATGAAATTTTATTTCACCACTGTAAAACACTCTGTGATTGCTTCCTCTTTCCTCAGCCCCCACCCCCTTAACCTTCTCAAGCATTTTAAAGCCCTCCTCTATCTCTCTGCAACAGAGCCAAGGAGGGCAGCAAATTATGACACAGTAATTACAATGATGGATGGTGAGCCAGTCCCTAATATTAGATACGCTGCTTGCGTTAAAAACCCAGCACTATGAGATAGCATACTCCACTAGGCAAGATGCTTAAGATTGTAATGGCCAATACAGATTAACAACATTAGGTTAAGGCAGGATAATTATTCTTCTCTTTCCATTTGCTATTCCTCCTCCTTCATGGCCTCTACAGGAGCCTTTGCATTTCAGCATTCATGATTGACAAGGTATGCAGATCCATCAGGCACCAAAGTGGAGTCACTGCAGTAAATCAAAAGCAACGTTTTTCCAATCATACAAGATTAACTGGTGTAAAGTAAGGTGTGTGTGGGGGGGAAGGATCTCCTGCTAATTAAAAGCTTAGGCTGCTTGTTTTTCCATCTCGTATAAACAGCACAGAAATAGAATTAGTAGTCCCACAACAAAGACTTTCTTGTCCTGTTCTAAATCCATATGTGAAAGGGAGGCACAGGGGGAGAAGCATGTGACTAACCTGTCTCCAATCCCACGCCACCCCAAAGAGGGCATGTAAAAATATAAGCTTGATGCTAAGAAATCAAGAATCATATGCTAATCTTTCTTAATTGGCATTTAGGAAAGTGAGAGATAAAACTACTGGGATGCAATTTTAAATGAGTGGAGGAAAGGAAGAAAAACAGAATAACAGAATTGGAAGGGACCTTGGAGGTCTCCTAGTCCAACCCCCTGCTCAGGCAGGAAACCCTATACCACTGATATACAATCAAGCCAAACATGCAGTGTATACATCAAGGCTGTTTCCAGATGTTCTAAAGAGGGCACATGAACCAGAGCTTATGGGCTATGCCCATTATGGCCCCCTGTACCTCTAGAAGCTCTGTGGTCCACTTTATCTACAACTAGGTTGCACAACTTTCATAATTTGTTTATTAAATGAGACCATTGGGGTTTGCACAATTCAAGAAATCATAAACTAATGATAAAATTTATGATTGCCGCATAAATAAAATCCTAATTGTCGTTGATTCTAATCAAGTTAGGTTCATTGTGTCACTTTTTCACTGACATGGACAAGCTTGTTGTGCAAGCCACACAAGTCAATCATATGATTCTTCTGAATGCAACCACAGTGAATTGGGGATGAGAATGCCTGTACAGCTTCTGGATATTATTTGGTTTCTCAGCATTTAAGAAACTCTTACATTCTGACATATTTCTCTCAAAGCCATTTGCCTTTCACTCTCTGCATTTTCTGAATATAATAATAGCACTTAGACTTATATACCACTTCATAGTGTTTTATAGACCTCTCTCAACAGTTTACAGAGTCAGCATATTGCTTCCAACAATCTGGGTCCTCATGTTACCAACCTCGGAAGGATGGAAGGCTGAGTCAACTTGAACTGGTCAGGATCAAACTGTTGGCAATGGGCAGAGTTAGCCTGCAATACTGCATTCTAACTACTGTGTCACCAGGGCTCTTATACTTCTGAATCTCAAGAATTTGTTTTATCACTAGGAATAGCCACGTCTCCAAAGGAGGCCAACCATCAGGAAACATTAAGATTGGCCCTTGTAACAAAATTAGATATGAAAAGGTCTTCTCATCCATCCTTATTGCATGTCCTTATCTGTTTGATATTCACATCATCTGGTTTATGAGATTTTTTTTTTAATCCACTATGCAGTCTAATCACACACAAGCATCTTAGGAACAACGTTTTGACCCTAACTTTTCCAGATTTTCTCAGCAGTTCCAAGGACTAACATGCCTTTCTTTTTTTAAAAAAAAAGTTGTAAAACAGCATACAAGAGCTAGATTGAACTGAGAAAAACCAGGAGACTGTGAGTTCTAGTCCCACCTTAGCATGAAACCCAACCGGGTGACTTTGGGCCAGTCACTCTCTCTCAGCCCAAATTGCCTCACAGGGTTGTTATTGTGGGGAAAATAGGAGGAGGAAGGAGTATTAGATATGTTCACCAAGTTGTGTTATTTGTAAAAAAATAATAAAGGCAGGTAAAAAAACCCTGAGATAAAATAAATACTAAAAATAAAACATCCCATGAAAGGTAAACAAATCCACCAGAGAGAACAAAACTTTTTCCTCTCTTTTCATTTCCTGGTGAAGTATTCCTGATTCCTAAAGTAAAATGAAAGTAATCTGGATGGTGTAGAAATGGAGCTGAATCAGTGCCATAAAGAAGGTGAAGCTGGCTGTGAGTTAGGTGACAGAGACTGAAAGGGCAAGAGATTATTTCTGTATTATGTTATCAGAAGACTGAAGGTAATAGAGATGATAATATAACAAGCTTCTGTGAATTCATGAATTGCCGAGTTATTTTCTTCTAACAGCCCACAGTAAATCGCCAGGAACCCATCCTTCTCTGCCTGCTGTTCCTGTTCTCTTGTTTCATCCTGATTCATTCTCTGTCTCTCTGTGTGTGTCTGTCTCTTTCCACCCTGCTACACCCTACTCTCTCCACTACATCATACAGTTTTCCATGGAGTATGCATCTCAACAGAAGATCTCCTTAAGTACTGAAGTCTACACTTCCAGCAATATTGTTCAGTCCTAGAATTACCAAGGTTGGTTTTGATATTCTGCCTTTAGTCTTGCAATCATAAGACTGCTTCCTGAGAAATAAATCATAAGAAATCAAGTTTATTCCCTGTGTAAACATTGTCCGGGCTTCTTAGACTAATTGGACGAGCTTTGCAAAGTGAAACTTTAATAATGAGAAATGAGAAAGGTTTTTTTCCAAGGAAACAATGGGCAGGACTTTCCTTGAACCAGCGTTGCTTCAGCAGATCAAAACACTAGTTCCCTAAAACCAAAGCACAAACCTTCAGTTTTCCATTTTCTGTAGAGTATTTGTGGAGAAAAGTTGCTGTTTAACTCACTCATGACACTGTTCCCATGCCGTTGTCCATTATTGTGGATTTCTTTGATGTTAACTTTGTTTGTTTGAAAACACTGTGTTTCTGTTTCTCCAATGAAGGGAATCCTTGCTTCACACCTGTCCCAAGCTCTTGAGCTATAGGTTCCAGGAGGAAATGTTAGCTCCAAGATTTTAAAGTTCCCCTTGGTATATGTCCATCGCAAGAAACCAGAATAACTCCATGACTAGGCCAAATCAATTTCTTAATTGTTAATAACTTATTGATAGAAGATAATATTTGCAGCTCAGGATTGAATTGTAGGGTCCTTGGTGTTCTCTAAGTTTGATTGTTTTCTTGCAGATGTTTTATTACCAAACTAAGTAACATCATCATTACTAGAAAGAAATGGTGATTGCTTTCATTATAAACACTAGAGCAGTGGTGGTGAACCTATGGCACACATGCCAGAGGCAGCACTCAGAGCCCTCTCTATGGGCACGTGTACCGTTGCCCCTGCAGAGTTCGCCAGAGTAGCAAGCACGTGGTGTTTGGAAGTGACAGGACAGGAAGTGAGCGAGCAAATGGCGTTGGCCCCCCGGGGATGCCCTGGAGATGGTGAGGGACTGTCCCCAGCCATTCTCACCCAGTCTGCCATGACCACTGCAGCCACACCGAGCCAGTGGGACACACAGCTCCACCCACCCACCCCCTGAGGGCACCACAATGCTGATGCAGCCCTGACACTTTGCGATAAATAAGTGGGTTTGGGGTTGCAGTTTGGGCACTCGGTGTCAGAACCCATAGTAATAGGTTTCCCTTTCTATCCCCCCCCGCCTCTTCTATTTCTTTCCCTTTTTCCTCCTCTTTCCTCCTGACCCAAAGATCACTCTCTTCTCACTCTGGGTTCTGCCATAATCCTGGGGGGGAGCGGGGAGGGGAGAGCGCTTGAGGGTTATTGCCTCGGTTTCCTCAATCGCTACAAAGTAACACTTTGCTTTCCTGCATTATTTCTATGTGAACTTTCCCATCCTTTAATGTCAGCTACCAGGAGAAGGTGCAAGGAACCGCCTAAACATCACAGCTACAACTGGAGACAGCCTGATGTTATCTCTCTTTTCCCACGAGGAACCTAACACCTGGGGATTGGGCCATTTGAACTGACCGGATGAACTATGGGTGGGGTTTTGCTTGGGACACTTTTTACCTATTGATTTGAGAAGGAAGCCCTCAGATCCTGTCTAGTATGCCTGCTGTCAGCTTCTCCTAATAAAGGTTCCTTTTGGAAGAATCCGTCTCCATGAGTTCTGCTTTCTTTGGATGAAGTATTGAAGTGGGCCCTGACATTTGGTCTCTAAAAGGTTCGCCATCAGTGCACTAGAGGCTTGCCCTGTCAATGTTGGCGAGAATGATCTTGATTAGGCTGTTGTTTACTGTTAGCTTGTTTGTCTGAGTTAATAGTTCCTTGATAGGAGTATTGTTTGCTTCTTAATTGTTGGTCTAGTATTAATCATCTGCATACTGTACCATTCAAAAGAGACAATCAAAAAGCCAAAAGGGAAACAAAAAAAATCAAAATACCCCCTCGCCAGCAATCAACACCCAAATGAACACCAAGATATACAAAATCTAACAATCAAGAAGTAAACAACATCCCAATTCTCCACTCCTCCCCTCCCCCTCTCTCTGTATTAACCATTAAAAAATAAGCATGTGCTTAGGACACCAAAGAAAGGGCAATATCACAGAGGGCCCTTCCCCATTTCTGATGCCCTTAACTCCTTCACAGTCACACCTTAGTTTTCAGCACTTATTGAGTCTTAATATCTTACCAAGTAAGCAATTGAAGGGTTGAAGGACACCACTGTTAGACTATTTTAGGGCATCAGTTGGCCCTAATCTGGCTGATAGAATTGGTAAACAGGGTGTTTCATTCTACAGTTGTAATAATTGCCGCTGTTACTCCTCCTCCTCTTCCTCCTCCTCCTCCTCCTTCTCTCCCAGTTGTGAGTAGACCTGACAAAAGCTTACAATTTTTAAAAACAATTCAAAAGAAAAAGAAAACTATGGATCATCTAATGGCCTCATCCAGTGTCTTTGTGGAGATGTTAACTAGGAGCAGGGAGAGAATACACGTGGTACCTTGCAGAGCAGTGAGTTGGGGCATAAATCTCAAGGAAGACCAGAATGGATGCACCCCACAACCTCGATTCCCCTCCCAAGTACTCAGCCAGCATAACCAATGTCATGTCGATATCAATATCATATCAAGTATTTTATATTCTCGAGTTTTGTACTCACCTAGTAAATCACAGTTTTAGACAACGATCAAAAGAAATGAATGCATGCATGTCTAGAAAAAAGTTTATATAAACAATAAGTATCTATGAATAAAGCAGCTATAGAGTATAAGAAAGTCCTATACATCTTATGAATATCGGTGTTGAAATACCTTTACTTCCAAAAGTCCATATGATCCTAGCGTCAGTTGACCTCTCTGAGCATATTTCAATGGCAATTTTTAATCCGATGCAAAGCCCTTCATGGCATGGGTCCGGAATACCTTGGGGAGCACCTGCAGCCGGCGTCAACTTCCCTCCGCCCAGTACGCTCCCACAGAGAGGGCCTCCTCAGGGTGCCATCGGTCAAAGAATGCCGACTGGTGGCCCCCAGGGGGAGGGCGTTCTCTGTGGGTACACCGGATTTATGGAACCATCTTCCGGTCGAGCTCCGGAGGGCAGCCGATCTCCGCTCCTTCCGGCACGATCTTAAAACCCATCTCTTTAAACAAGCTGGCCTGGCCTGATGGGACGGGGTGGGATTTTTATAAATGAACTTCAATTTTAATTTGTATTAATTTATTATGGGCATTGTTTAATCACGTTTTAATAATTTTTAATTTTTGTATCTAGTTTTTATGTATTGCCCTGTTCACCGCCCTGAGTCCTCCGGGAGAAGGGCGGTATATAAATTAAATAAATAAATAAATAAATAAATAAATAAATAAATAAATAAATAAATAAATAAATAAATAAATAATAGACAGAACTGCTACTTTTTTAAAAAAAAATGGTGTTCATTTGCCCACCCCCGCTCTATTTACAATGTGATTTACAAGAGGCAGGCCCAGGATTAAAGTGTTTTTGCAGAAATGGAATAAATAAGTGATGAAAGCTCAGATTTGTATCTTAATCTTTCCATTTTCACCACTAAGCACTAAAGCACACTTTATTGGCATCAGTAAGACAGGCTGACTTGTAAATGTGTTTCCTTCCTAATAGAGACAAGCCAATATTATCCTCAGCGCAATTATTTGAACTGTGTTTAAAATCTCTTGCTCGCTCAATGTTACTTCGCTTGCTAAATTGTGTGTGAGTGCTATTGGAAGGATGCATAAAATGTTCAGCACATTTTTCATTTCACTTCAAAACAGCTAAAGTCCACTTTATAAAAAAAATATGAACTAATGCTTTATAGTTTTCCTGAACAAGGTCTGCTCTTTAGTCACTAAGTGTTTAAAGCAGTAAAAATGTTTCTTTCTCAGGGATTATTAATCATCATTTATTGGGAAATAATCAGTTATGTAGTTTACCTTCCCACCCTTTTAGAAAATTAAAGTGCTGTGATATTTCTTTTTTCTTTTTTTTATTTTTCTATGTGATAGAACTCAAACTAGTAATTATCATATTTACTTTTCATTTATGGGGGAATAATCTGTTTTAATTAAGCCTAACTGAAAAACTTTTATCAGATGTAATTATCCCCCTCGATAAATATGTCTCCACTAATTACATTTAACCATGGGATTTATAGCTCTTAAGTCATTTGGTAGAAAACATAATAAATCTTTAGTAATACACAGTAAATTGCTATAAATTAATTCTAATCATTAACATAATAAACAAATTAGGATAATTTTCCTTAATTAGTTTGGATAGTTTGCACAAAATCCCAGGCAGAAACCTCAGTGGTGGCAATCAAGATTTTCACCCATCATTTGGAAATATACTTTTCTCATAGATCATTTGAAATATTCCAACAGAGATGAAGTTTTGCAACTAGCATGCAGCTGTTTATCTTCAATCATAGAGGAACATGGCTAATTTTCTTTCAGGAAACTCCGATACAGAGCCAAGGAACCTATGTCTCTATCAGGCATCAAAAGTATGTCTTATAATAATAATAAAGTTGGAAGGGATCTTGGAGGTCATCTAGTCCAACCCCCTGCTCAGGCAGGAAACCTTATACCATTTCAGGCAAATGGCTGTCCAGTCTCTTCTTAAAAACCTCCAGTGTTGGAGCATTCACCACCTCTGGAGACAGGTTGGAACTGGTTAATTGTTCTAACTGTCAGGAAGTTTCTCCTTAGTTCTAGGTTGCTTCTCTCCTTGACTAGTTTCCATCTGTTGCTTCTTGTCCTGCTTTCAGGTGCTTTGGAGAATAGCTTGACTCCCTCTTCTTTGTGGTAGCCCCTGAGATATTGGAACACTGTTATCATGTCACCCCTCACCCTTCTCTTCATTAAACTACACATACCCAATTCCAGCAACCGTTCCCTATATGTTTTAGCCTCCAGCCCCCTAATCATCTTGGTTGCTCTTCTCTGTACCCTTTCTAGAGTCTCAACATCTTTTTTACATCGTGGTGACCAAAACTGGATGCAGTATTCCAGGTGTGGCCTTACCAAAGCATTATAAAGTGGTATTAGTACTTCACTTGATCTTGATTCTATCCCTCTGTTAATGCAGCCTAGCATTGTGTTGGCTTTTTTGGCAGCTGCAGCACACTGCTGGCTCATATTGAAGTGATTGTCTACTAAGACTCCGAGATCCCTCTCACAGTTACTACTATCGAGCAAGGTACCACCAATACTATACCTGTGCATTTGATTTTTCCTGCCTAAATGTAGAACCTTACTTTTTTCACCATTGAATTTAATAACACTCTTTTTTCAGCAATATATATAATTTATATATTTCCTCTATATTATTTACTTTACACAACATGTCAGTTATTATCTTGGTTTCCTCCTTATTGCAATCAAACCTTCTTTAGTCTAGGAAAAGAGCTATTAACCTCATACCAATCAGATATTTTGGGCTACAGTTCTCACAATCTCTTCCTTTTAGGGATATTGCTTTGGTTGTTAGGAGTCAAAGTCCCAAATTTTAAACAACATTGGGTTAGAATGTTTCTCTCTTTCTCCTGGAGAAAAAGCTCTATGAACTATATCGGTAGAAACTGCCCAGGCTCAGTATGCAATAGGGGAATGGAGGAGATTCCAGTAAATATTAAATCCAGGAATGTATTGAATTCCTGCAGAAAAAATTGGGAGATTCCTGGAGCAGGAAACTTCAGTAGATTGATTGCATGCGAGTGGAGTCTTTCTCTCAAAGGAATTCTTTAACTGAAGTTCTTAGGTATCATCATCGTCGTCGTCGTCATCGTCATCACCACCATCATATCTGCACTTACTTACAAGGGACGTGGTGGAGCAGTAGTTAGAATGCAGTATTGCAGGCTAACTCTGCCCACAGCCTGGAGTTCCATCCTGACAAGGCTCAAGGTTGACTCAGCCCTCCATCCTTCCAAGGTCGGTAAACTGAGGACCCAGATGGTTGGGGGGCAATATGCTGACTCTGTAAACTACTTAGAGCAGGCTGTAAAGCACTGTGAAGTGGTATATAAATCTAAGTGCTATTGCTAGTGCTACTCCTAATTTGCTCTTGTTTTCTATAGTATTTACTGTATCAGCATACAGTGGTTTTCAGTGTGCTTAAAACCATCCCATATTCAAGACATTCTGTACAATATGGACTATAGGCAACTATGCTTTCCCATTGGATAATTCCCATGTTTCTGTCCCTTCCTGCCTTTCTATTTCAGGAAAGTAATGGCCAAATGTTTTCTTATGCCAAGTTCAATTGAAACATACAAACAAGCCCACGAATCTATTGTTTTACATTTTTCCAATAACTCAAGGTAGAAATGTAATAATTCTTTTAAAAATTATGCTGTGTTTCAAACTTGCAACCTTCTATATATCTGAGAAAGGTTGTAGCCACTGTGTTATTTCTGTTGGTAAAGAAATATTTTTGGGTTGTACCAGAAGTCCTCAATTTACAACCATTCATTTAGTGACCATTCAAAGTTACAGTGGCACTGAAAAAAAGGGAATTATGACTGGTTGTTACACTTATGACTGTTGCAGTGTCCCCATGGTCATGTGATCAAAATTCAGGCACCTGGAAACTAGCCTGCATTTATGTCACTTGCACTGTTCTGAGATCATGTGATCATCATTTGTAACTGTCCCAGCTAGCTTCTGACAAGCCAAGCCTTTGGGAAGTCAGATTAATTTAACAACTGCATGACTCACTTAACAACTTTCAATTAGAACAGAGCTGGAAGGGACCTTGGAAGTCTTTTGATCCAATCCCCTGCTCAAGTAGGAGACCCTATAGCACAGGTCTGCAACCCGCGGCTCCGGAGCTGCATGCAGCTCTTTCAGCCATCTCCTGCGGCTCCCAGTCCTCTGCCATGTGCAGTCCAAAAAAAAAATGGGACTAAAAAAGTTCAACCAATCAATTCAAATATGCAGGGTAGGTGCATATCTCGCCTTGGCTCCACTCTTCAGTCAAACCCTGTTCTGCGCATGAGCGCATGTACGCACACGCGCACACATTTTTTGCGGCTCCCAGTTTTTCCTTTTAATAATAATAATAATAATAAGTTGGAAGGGACCTTGGAGGTCATCTAGTCCAACCCCCTGCTAAGGCAGGAAACCCTATACCATTTCAGACAAATGGCTGGCCAGTCTCTTCTTAAAAACTTCCAGTGTTGGAGCATTCACCACTTCTGGAGGCAGGTTGTTCCACTGGTTAGTTCTTCTAACTGTCAGGAAGTTTCTCCTTAGTTCTAGGTTGCTTCTCTCCTTGACTAGTTTCCATCCGTTGCTTCTTGTCCTGCTTTCAGGTGCTTTGGAGAATAGCTTGGCTCCCTCTTCTTTGTGGCGGCCCCTGAGATATTGGAACACTGCTATCATGTCACCCCTCATCCTTCTCTTCATTAAACTACACATACCCAATTCCAGCAACCGTTCCCTATATGTTTTAGCCTCCAGTCCCCCAATCATCTTTGTTGCTCTTCTCTGTACTCTTTCCAGAGTCTCGACATCTTTTTTACATTGTTGTGACCAAAACTGGATGCAGTATTCCAGGTGTGGCCTTACCAAGGCATTGTAAAGTGGTATTAGTACTTCACATGATCTTGATTCTATTCCTCTGTTAATGCAGCCTAGCACTGTGTTGGCTTTTTTGGCAGTTGCAGCATACTGCTGGCTCATATTGAAGTGATTGTCTACTAGGACTCCGAGATCCCTCTCACAGTTACTACTATCGAGCAAGGTACCACCTATACTATACCTGTGCATTTGATTTTTCCTGCCTAAATGCAGAACCTTACTTTTTTCACAATTGAATTTCATTTTGTTAGATAGTGCCCAGTGTTCGAGTCTGTCCAGATCCTCCTGTATCTTAAGCCTGTCTTCTGGAGTGTTGGCTATTCCTGCCAGCTTGGTGTCATCTGCAAATTTGATGAGTTCCCCATCTATCCCCTCATCCAAATCATTGATGAAGATGTTGAAGAGCACTGGGCCCAGAACAGAGCCCTGGGGCACCCCACTACACACTTCCTTCCATGTAGAGGGAACCGTTTCCGAGTGGCTCTTTCACTGTTTCAGGTTGCTGACCCCTGCCCTATACCATTTCAGACAGTTGTCCATTTTTTTCTTTAAACTCTTCAGTGATGAAGCACCCACAACTTCTGAAGGCAGGCCGTTCTCACTGGTTAATTGTCCTCACTGTTAGAAAGTTTCTCCTTAATTCCAGGTTGCTTCTCTCCTTGAGTAGTTTCCAGCCATTATTTCTTGTCTTGTGATTATAATGCTGATGATGCAGAGAAGAACAACAAAAATGATCAGGGGACTGGACACTGAAACATATGAAAAATGGTTGCAGGAATTGGGTATGTCTAGTCTAATGAAAAGGACTAGGGGGGAGATGATAGCAGTGTTCCAATATTTGAGGAGCTCCTACAAAGACGATGGGGTCAAACTATTTTCCACAGCACCAAAAGGCAAGAAACAATGAATGGAAACTAACCAAGGAGAGAAGCAATCTAGAACTAAGGAGAAATTTCCTAA
This sequence comes from Vipera ursinii, assembly GCF_947247035.1. Lineage (NCBI taxonomy): Eukaryota > Metazoa > Chordata > Lepidosauria > Squamata > Viperidae > Vipera > Vipera ursinii. Next base: position 29,464,962 of record NC_139513.1, on the reverse strand, counting down.
TGGTGAGAGCAATCAACCAATGGAACAGCTTGTCTTCAGAAGTTGTGAGTGCTCCATCACTAGATGTTTTCAAAAAGAGAGTGAACAAGTATTTGTCTGAAATGGTATTGGGTCTCCTGCATGAGACCCAAGGGGTTAGAAGCTCCAAGCTTCCTTCCAACTCTATTATTATTTAATGTTCTATGATGCACATATTCTGGGCTACTGAAGATGAGTAGCAGACATGCCCAGAAGCATTCATGGGAGCAAAGAAAGAGTAGAAAAGAGAAAGTGTTCAGAGAGGTGCCTGATACCCAATTGGCACAGTGTAGACCAGAAATTGCCATCTATGGAAGCATATTTTCAAAGCTGGCTAAGTTTCTACCACTCAGAAATGTGGTATACATACCCAGCCTCCTGCACTGTTACTGTTCTACAATACTATTCAGCCTCTTTCTCGGTGCTAATAAAAGGCAGCGAAATGCTGTTTGCCTATCACTCAATTATCATGGTTCCATTTCTTTCTTCACTCCCCAGGAGTACAAAACCCACCATGTTCTCAGCTTTATCAGAAATCTCCAGCCAGAATCAGCCTCCTCCAGCTGAATGTTGCCTGTCTTGGCCATGGAAAAAAGTGTGCATCATTTGTGGTCTAATGAAGCCAGATGCTGGCTGTGTGTTGGGGGCTCAGCAGGTGCTTCAGAATCTGTGTGCAGTCCCAGGCAGGCAGCCAAGACAAAAGATTTATTGTTCTTCTGGGACAGGCTGCATTTGGAGAAATTCACTTAAACTTGGAGATCTCTCAGACTTCAACAGTGTTCACTGGCAGGATTTCCTAATTTGGGTACTAATGCTGCAGTAAGTACTGTACAAGGAAGCTTGGAGAGCCATTTTAATTTACAAGAATGCTCTCGGGTACTACGATACAAGCATTGTGAGACATGTTAGGGACTTGAGGGCAGGAGTCAGGCATAAAGTCAAGGTGTGGGCAAGACCTGACGCATGATAAAACTAGACTTGGAAGGGCATTTTATGCAAACTTGTGTTATATTCATTCATTCATATCCCAAAGGATTCTAATTCATAGCTCCATAGCTCTTTCTGGCATTTGCCAGGAATACAAGTGTAGAAATTCATTGCCATGGCACCGAGTCGCTCAACAGTAAGATGGTTGACAATACATTTAGATAGATAGATAGATAGATAGATAGATAGATAGATAGATAGATAGATAGATAGATAGATAGATAATATATATGATTTTTTTCAACATCTAAGTCTGTGGGATAGACTGGGGATTGCAGAGTGTTACAGAATCCATATTGATTTCTATTTAATCAATCCAATTTCAGCTTTACATGAAAAAACAAAGCTGAAATTGGATTGGTTAGATGGATGTATGGTAGATTGGCTCAAAACTGTTTTTATATATGAGAACTTTTCATTGTCAGGTTTGAATTCCCGTCCATCTGCTTGCAATAAAACTTGATCTTTAGCAGAATTGTAGGATTCCTCAAGAAGTCTAGAAGAACTGAGTTCTTGACCTGAGAGACCTGAAATTCGCGATGCAATAGTGGTGAATGGTTTTCTGGAAAGACTGATCAATAGGACAATTAATCACAGGAAATAGGAGTGGCCATTCCTCTGCTAAATGACTGAATTGTGAGTGCTGGGCCTCCAGGCATGTGCCCTGTTATATACTAGGTTCATTGCTTGATTGACAAGTGAGTTCAGCAAGAATCATTCTTTATTTGCTTACTGGAACTGAACTGAGAAACAGGGCTGCAAATGCAGCTATTTATACCCTGGCCTCTAGGTGGTAGCCAATAGGTTTAAAGCAGCCAATGGCGGTGCTGGAGATGGGTTGTCTGAGGAGCTGGGAGCCGTTAGCCAGCTTCCCTGCTTAAACAACCTTCCAGCAATTAACCGCACGTGATACTCTTTAGTAAGACAAAACCCAATACATTACACCCCTCCCCCCTAGAATGTACACACATTATTTATTTATTTATTTATTTATTTATTTATTTATTTATTTATTTATTTATTTATTTATTTATTTATTTTAATTCCATTTATATCCTGCCCTTCTCCGAAGACTCAGGGCGGCTTACAAGCTTAGCAGTAACATTATAACAACAAAAGGAATGATTACAGCAATTACAAGTTTTACAGAGATACAAAGAGAAGTATGCAAAAGTACACCTTTTTCCGTTTGCTAATACAGAGGCTCTCCTGCTAGCAGCAATTTGATGACACATACAACATTATAGCTCAGTTATTTTGGAACAAAATCTTGTAAATACACAGGAGGTTTGCGAACCCTCGTGGAATACCTGGGAGAGCTGGGCATTCCCTGGTCTACCAGCTTGCCCACCAGGCGGGGTACACCAGGGCCCATAAGTTCAAGTGAGTCTGGCTGACACGGAATTCTCTGGCTGGCCATTCCAGGTCAGCCCACCCCAGAGTCTAATCCTTCCACAGAGTTAGCACAGCAGCTATAGTGTTCTGGTTGACTTTCTCCACCAGGGGCCCCATGTTGCACTCCCAGGCTTTGCCCCTCTACAATCACCTCCCCATTGCTCTGACTGCTTAGGACCTCAGAGCATGTGGATTGTTTGGCCTGGCTGCCGGTTTGAGGTCCGTGGATGGGACCTGGGATGAAGTCCTTGCTTTGTGGTCATTCTGGAAAACGCTTCCTAAGCTGATCGATATGGTGACGAACGACTCACCTGCCCTCTAGGCCCACTTTGTATGAAAGAGGGCCTGACGTTTGGGTGATTTTTCCTGGCACCCACAAGTTCCCATGCCCATAGTTCCGGGCCCACAACCTGTCACCCACTTGCAACCCCCTCAGGGGTCTTGGGCGAGAGGCCTCTGCTGCCACCCGGTCTGGGTGCAACCTGTCCAGTTTTGTGATTAGTCACCTCCCCCAGCACAGCTCAGCTGGGCTTTTGCCTGTTGCCATGCACGGTGTGGAATATTGGCAGAGCAAAAAGTCGGCCAGTCTGTGTTGCCAGTCCCCAGTCACTATGCGCCTCAGTGATTCTTTTGTGGTACACACCATTCGTTCAGCTTGCCCATTATTAGATGGATGAAATGGAGCTGATGTCACATGCCTAATGAGGTTTGTCCTCAGGAAAGCCTGAAATTCTGCCACAGTAAATTGGGCCCCATTGTCGAACACTACAACATCCAGTAGCCCATGCATTGCAAAGAGTTTCCTAAGCACCTGGATGGTCCTAGCAGTAGTCATGTTTGTGATTGGTATAACTTCCAGCCATTTAGATTGGCTGTCAACCACTATAAGAAATAACTGTCTGTCCCTGAAACGGCCCAGCGAAGTCTATATGAATTCTCGAGCAAGGGGAGTGTGTCTCCTCCCACCTGTGAATGGGAGTGTGCAGCATTTCAGGCCTAGATTGCTGGCATGTATAACACCCATGCACTTGAGCCTCGGTGGCTTTATTTAATCCTGGCCACCATAAATAGCTTCTTGCCAAAGCTTTCATGCGAACAATACCCAGATGACCTTCATGAAGCGATTGCAATACCCTGTCCCTTAATGAGGTGGGAACAATGACCCTGTTCCCCCAAAGAATACAACCATTATTATTATTATTATTATTATTATTATTATTATTATTATTATTATTATTATTATTATTATTATTATTATTATTATTATTAAAATTTATATGCCGCCCTTCTCCCTAAGGACTCAGGGCAGCTCACAACAATAAAAAATTAAAAAACATAGAATACAAAGATTAAAAAAGAATTAAACAATAAATAAAGAAATAAAGGACAATTTAAGCTCATGTCGCCTTGTGAAATAGCTCTGAAACTCAGGACCTGGGCTTTTATCTAGTCACCCCATGTGTACCCAAGATAGCACTCTGCTTAGAGTCTTATCTGCTGCCGTTTCTGCAGCTATGTCCCCCACATGGAGGGGAAACTCCGGCAAGTCTTGAATGGACAAAATGCGGGTCGCTGGGGCCATATCTGGTTCGATATGAGGCAGTGGAAGCCTGCTCAGGCCATCTGCATAGCCCATATCCTTGCCGGGTTTGTGAATTAGCTTAAAGCTGTAAGCTGATAAAAAAATGGACCATCTTAGCATCCTGGGGGATAAGATGTGGAGTGTCTGTAGTGAATAACCCCAATAATGGTTTATGGTCTGTAAAGACCGTGAAATCCCTGCCGTATAAGTAGTCGTGGAATTTTTTTACTCCAGCTACTATGGCCAATGCTTCCTTATCAATTTGTGCATAATTACGCTCTGTGGAGGACAGTGTCCTGGAATAAAGAGCAATCGGGACTTAGGTCCAAGGGACTTAGATCAGCCCCCATCCCTTATGGGGACGCATCACATGCAAGGCATACTGGCATCGATTCCTTAAAGTGAGTGATCATGGAATTGATGGACAGTAAAGCCTTCAATTCCTGAAAGCTTCTTTCGTGAACACTACTCCACTTCCATGCAGTATTTTTGTCCAAGAGCCAGTGTAATGGCTCTGCCACTGCGGCCTTGTTAGGAAAGAATGCATGGTAAAAATTTAAGAGGACTAGAAATGCCTGAAGCTCTCCCTTTGTTTTGGGGCTGGGTGCCATCTGAATGGCTTTCACTTTTAACTCAGCAGGGTGGATGCCAACGGCATCAATACGGAAACCCAAGAACTCAGTTGAGGGGACTCCAATACTACACTTATTCTTTTAAAGCTTGAGGCCTGCTTCGCACAGCCTTTGAAGGACGGCTCTGAGCCTCCTTGCCAGTACCTTAGTGGACTCACCGGTGATGAGCATGTCATCGAAATAGGGACAAACCCTCAGAATGCCCTTGAGCTTTCGCTCCATAATGCCTTGAAAAATGCCAGGGGCTACGCTGACCCCAAATTGCAGGTGTTTTACTTTAAATGACCCCCTGTGGGTTATAATTGTCTATGCCATGGCTGTGGCCTCATCTACAGAAAGCTGTTGGTAGGTCTGAGCCAAATCTAATTTTGCAAAAATTGTCCCACCTTTCAAGGACGCCAGGATGTGGCTTACTACTGGTACTGGGTACGCATGCTGTTTGAGTGCACAATTGATTGTGCATTTGTAATCAGCATAGATTCTGACCTCACCATTGGCTTTTAGTGGCGTAACAATTGGGGTCTCACATTCACCCCCATCTACGGGTTGAAGTACTCCCTATTCTACGAGTTTATCTAACTCAGCATCTATCTTGTGCTTAAGAGCAAATGGCACTCTACGAGGTTTAATCCTGACTGGCACTACAGTAGGATATAGTTTAAATGTTATTGGTGGGCCCGTGTACATCCCCAGACCTGAGTCAAACACATCTGCGAATTCCTCACATACTGTCGTTAGACTCGCGACTTGTGTCCGGTTGATTCCAGTTACTTGGATGCCTAGTGCATCAAACCAATTGAGCCTGATCAGGCTTGTTCGCTGACCCCCTACTACAACAATGTCCAGGTGCCCAGAAAACCCCTTAAATTTGATGGCCAGTGTGGCCTCACCCTTAACTGTGACTCTGGCATTCTGGAAGTCGGTCAGTATAATGTCAGATGGCCTAAGCTTGGCCCATCTCTTGCTGTGATTGCAGATGAAGTTAAATGTCTGAAGTGATATAATGGATTTGGCTGAACCCATGTCCAGCTCCATCTTGCAAGGGACCCCTTGCAGCTCCACTTGAAGTCTAAACTTCAGCTTAATAAGGTGATGAGCTCCCGTGTGGCAAATGGTTCTGTGGCTGGAGCAAAACCCTATGCTATACTGCCCCAGGGCCCCGGTACCTCTCCTAATCGGAATGTCCGACTGTCGATTCGATTGCCATTACCTCTGGCAACCTCTGCAGATGGATGCGATGTGGCCAGTCTTCCCATAGGCCTGGCACATGGTTGTCTGGAACCTACAGTCCATGCGTTGGTGGGGGCCACCACACTGTGGGCACCTAAGGAAGGGATCTGCCTTGTAAGTTGCCCCTTGTTGCTTGTCGTTGCGACGCTGTTGGTCGTTGTGCCTTTGTAGCTTGTCAACTTCCATGTTGTCTTTGGGGTCTTCTGCATGTTTGGTGTCCTCGTGGTGGACAGCTTCCTTGTGCTGTGCTGTTTTGGTGGGCTGCATGGCCCATACGGCTCCGCCAGCAGCTTCATCCACCATGATCTCTTTCAGCGCATCTGGGAACGTCAGAGTCTCTTTGGCGAAGAGTTTTTGCTATAACTCTCGATTTTGGAGACCGCAGACAAGCCAGTCTCGGAGCCTCTCCTCTACGTCGGAGAACTGGCACAGGCATGCGGCCTGCCTCAACACCGTGATGAATTCAGATGCTGTTTCACTTTGCTGCTGAACCCTCTGTTTGAATGTGTGGTGCCAAGCGATTACCGCCAGCTTGGGCTGGAAATGGTCGCTGAGCCATTTCTTCAAGTCCGCTAACATTACGGACTCCAATGGTGTTGGCACGAACAAGTTCTCCGCGATGTCGAACGTGGCTGGGCCACACGCACACAGGAACGTAGCAGCCTTCAGGCCGTCCTCGGCAACTTGATTCACGCGTAGATAGTTCTTGACCCTGGATAGATACAAAGACCATCTTTCCGGGTAAGCTATATCAAATTCTTCCAGCTTTCCGACCTTTGCCATTTCTGCTGGTCTTCGTGGCTGGGGCTTGACGTCTTCTTATCCTGCTCCTCTGTATGTCCAGGGACTGGTCCTCTGGGTGCATGGTCGCTAGCGTGGCTGTACTAGGCCGACCGTAGGGGGAGGGAATTGCTTTTCCCGCCAGGCGCATTCAGCTTCTCCCCTAGTGACACTCAGCTCTGTTGGAGAAGTAGGATCCCATCCTTATCACCAGTATTATATACTGGGTTCGTTGCTTGATTGATGAGACGAGGTGAGTGAGTTCAGCAAGAATCAGTCTTTATTTGCTTACTGGCACTGAACTGAGAAACAGGGCTGCGAATGCAGCTATTTATACCCTGGCCTCTAGATGGCGGCCAATAGGTTTAAAGCAACCTATTGCCACCCTAGAAGCAGCCAATGGTGGCACTGGAGACAGGTTGTCTGAGGATCTGGGAGCTGTTAGCCAGCTTCCCTGCTTAAACAACCTTCCAGCAATTAACCCCACGTGATACTCTTTAGTAAGACAAAACCCAATACATTACATGCCCCTTAAACTAACATCTTGCTTTCTGGTGGTTTTTGTCCTGTTGTTTGTGTTGACATGAGATTCAATTGCCAAAAGCCAGTGTGATGTTGTAGCTGTTAAGAGGTTAAGAGAAGGATCTCTTAATGGAAACTGCTTTGGGCCAGTTTTTTTTAATTTGTCTCTCCAACCTTCCTTTTTTTCCCTTGCTTTTGTCAGGGAAAAATGGAATAAAGAGATCCTGAACTCCTGGAGCAAAATTAAATTATCAGCTTCCTTATTTGGTGGCTTCACTCCTGGCACAAAAAATATCAACCAGGGGCCTAAACCAGTCAGCCAGCCACACAATATCTTGGGCCAGTTCCAACCATGAGCTTGTTTTAGCAGCAAATTATGGTCATCTTGAGTCAGGTTCATTTACTAGACTGGTTTAGTGACAGACAAAAAGTGTGTGTGCACATGTGGGGGTGCAAAATCTTTAGAATGAGAGCTTGGGGAAAATTAAAACTTAGGAAACCCAGCAATGTGAGTTAATTGTTCTGGCTTTTGTGTCCTAATTTATAAAGCAGAATTACACTTTCTCTTATTTAATGCCAAGAAATACAGCCCCATATTTATAATTAGGAATTCTATCCACTTTTTCACTTAATCCTTTTACTCCTATTGTCACATTAATGACTATATAATATCAGGCAATGTTCTCTAGTCATTAGTTGCTAGAATAATAGTCTTGCAAATCAGCATTTACAAGCATGCTACAAATTTTGAGATGACCCCATGGAAAAGGAAGGAGCCAGAATTAAATGTACAATTTCAAGAGACAATTTATATATAGGCTGCAGATGAAAATGTGTTTCCAGGAAAAATGTTGCTTTCACTGTTTTTCCATTTCTGGGCAAATGTCACTCGCTGCTGTGATGATATGTATTATTAAATATAACTCTTCTTTGCTATGTTTCTCTTTTGTTATGCCAAGCAGGAAAAATTCTGGTCTACATTCGACTCTCCGTCCTAATATTTCCTTTAGCCATGTCCAAATCCTTTGCCAATACTTTTGTGTCTTATTACAGGACCACCAAACATGAAAATAAGTACCTAATTCTTTGGCACACTTCCAACAGCTAGGGGATATTGTCTTGTACACTTTGGATAATTGTGCTGGGAGCAGATGCCACCCTTAAAAGATTTTATATAAATTTGCTTTATAAGCTGAGGCCAGCGTTATCTTTTTATTTCTATCCCAGAGAGTTTGCCAAATATCAAAATCTATGGCATGTCCCAAATTCTTAGCCCATATCAGCATTGCTTCTTTAACTTGTTCCTCAAACATTTTGTACCCCAATAGCAAACTGTACAATTTCCTTATTTGTTTCTCATCTGGCCCCAATAAAATTTTATCCAATGCAGTTTCTTGAATATTTATCCCACACTCTTTCTTATCTTTCCCATATCATGTTTGTATCTGTAGGTAAGCCCACCATTCCAATTTTATCCCTTGTTGTTCTAGTTCTTGTCTAGATTTCAGTTCTCCCATTTCATTCGTAATATCCTTATATGTAGTATTGTTTTCCAAATTAAACAAATTTGGGTAGACTATCGCTTCAAGTGGATTTTTAATAGGGCTAGCAGCTTTTTCTGGCCCAGATGCCAATCTGATTAGCTTGTTTGTTTTCTCATCAATCAGAATAGAGCTGGAAGGGACCTTGGAGGTCATCTAGTCCAATCCTCTGCTCAAGCAGGAGAACCTATACCATTTCAGACAAGTGACTGTCCAGTCTCTTCTTAAAAACCTCCAGTGATGAAGCACCCACAATTTCTGATGGCAAGCTGTTCCACTGATTAAGATTCTCCTTAATGCCAGATTGCTTCTCTCCTTGATTGGTTTTCATCCATTGTTTCTTGTCCTGCCCTCTGTACTTTGGTAAATATGTTGACCCCCCCCCCCCCTTGTCTTTGTGGCAACCTCTCAAATACTGGAATACTGCTATTATGTCACCACTAGTCCTTCTTTTCTCTAGATTAGTCAAACCCAAATCCTACAATCTGCCTTTAATCATTGCTATTTAGGATCATTTTCATTGCTATTTAGGATCATTTGCGTTGTTCAGAAAGTCTTATTAGCAGCTTTGTGTATATTATGTTGTGTTGAGATGAACATTTGCTTGCCCTAGATTTTTAAGTTTTTTAAAATATTTAGTTTCTAATTGGATTGCAAAAATTAATGAAAAATAGACTGTGCAGCATAACAAAATTATTTCCAAATATGTTGGGAGAACAGTATGCTGAAACCTTCTCATATGCTCTGCTGATTTTTCTCCCTTGTATTATTGATCTTTTTTGTTTTTACTGATTGATGTTTCTCTAGGTTCAACTTACTCAGGAAGTTTGAAACAGGAAAATAGAGTATAAATATCAAATTATGAAAGGAACTTTATGCTGTGAAGGATGGTAGGTCTAAGACTACATCACCACTTGGAATAAATTCATACAATTCCATACATTTTTTAAACTTTTACTGGATTCTTTCAGGATTACAAAAACACAAGATTTAGGCAGATACATTCTCCCATGCTATCCATGGTATAGGGCAGGAGTAGGCAACCTCGGCTCTTTTATGATTCATGGACTTCAACTCCCAGAATTCCTGAGTCAGCTGACTCAGGAATTCTGGGAGTTGAAGTCCATGAGTCATAAAAGAGCTGAGGTTGCCTACCCCTGGTATAGGGTCTTCTGCTTCAGCAGGGGGCTGGACTAGAAGACCTCCAATGTCCCTTCCAGCTCTACTCTGATTGATTGAATTGTGGGAATGGTTTGGATACAAACATAAATCTCCAAAGCACCTGAAGGCAGGACAAGAAGCAACAGATAGAAACTAAGCAAAGAGAGAAGCTATCCAGAACTAAGGAGAAATTTCCTAACAGTTAGAACAATTGATCTGTGGAACAACCTGCCTCCAGAAGTTGTGAATGCTCCAACATTGGAAGTTTTTAAGAAGAGACTGGACAGCCATTTGTCTGAAATGGTCCCTTCCAACTTTATATTATTATTATTATTATTATTATTATTATTATTATTATTATTATTATTATTGTTGTTGTTGTTGTTGTTGTTGTTGTTGTTGTTGTTGTTGTTGTTGTTATTGTTATTGTTATTGTTATTTGATTGTTGAAGTTCTCTGAACAGGTTCTGTAGTTATTTTTGTTAACCCTGCTTGTGTTTGCTATCTTAGCTTTTTCTTCAGTGTGGATTTTATTCAAATCATGAATAAGTTCCTTTATCTGACATTTACAGATCTTATATAAATGTCAAGATATAAAAATTAATAACTGCTATTTATATATGATTTGATACTTAATTACTATTTTTTAAAGAAAATCTACCAAGCTGGAAACCAAAACAAAGGCAGCCCATTTCAAACATAACTGAGAAATGTACCAAGGGACTTTTATTTTTCCCCCATTTCCCTTTCCTCCTGCCCTTTGCCCACTTGACATGGGAGTAGATCAGGGCCATTAAATGCACTATAGACATTTTTACAGCAAAGCCATTTTCCTCCTATATCATTAGAAGCACCAAAGGTCACTTGCATTAATAGGAGCTCTTATTATAGTTCTGAACAATGAATCTTCTCCTCTATTGGGTTCAAGAGAGTCACGCTTGCCAAGGCTAATCAAAAAATCTGTGCTTTCTCACATGATAGATAAACAGAGCTCAGGAAGGGAAGTTCAGCAGAGAAAAGATTTCAAAGCCAGTCTATTTCTTTGCCTGGCCTTGCACAAGGGATTTTCAGAAAGAGCCAGAGTTGTTTTGTTCTGTCCCCTTCTAATGTAGTCTTTCAAATGATCAACACCACTAGAAAAGCCACACTCGAGAGCTTTGGTAGTTTGAAAGCATTAGTGCTTCTATGACTCTGTTCATATTGGCAATTTTAAAGGTACAGTCTGACTTCTTGTAGAAAAGATCTTGGATCCAGTACTTTTTGCCCACACATTTTATTGTTGTTCCGGAATACACAAACCAATGTGTCAAACTCAATTTCATTGAGGGCCGCATCAGCATTGCGGTTGCCCTCAAGGGGCCGGGTGGGTGTGGCCTGGGAGGGTGTGGCCTACTGGGTGGGCGTGGCTAGAGTGTGTATGGCCTACTGGGTGGGCGTGGCCAGCTCTACATCATTCGCATCAAGGGTGCCTATGGGGGCCTGGGCAGGAGTGGGACAGATCTGAGGGTCTCTGGCAGAAGGAGGGTCTCTGGGCCAGGGCCAAGGCAGTGGAGGCCGTTCCCTCACTGTTTCCAGGATGGCTTCGCGGGCCGCATGAAACCACTTCGTGGGCCGCATCCGGCCCCCGGGCCTTGTGTTTGACATGTCTGTACTAACTGGCTGAAAAGAGGGCTACAGAAATGTGAAAGTAAATCAAACAAGAACAGAAAGGGGTCTCATTTGGTTGGATGACAGAGTAAGCTCCATGACAGAGCAATGACTTCAAGTGAAACCTCAGTCTACACATCAGCATTCCCATTAAAGAAAAAGAAAGAAAGAAAATGAAAACTACTAACATTTTCTAAAAAGATCACTCACTTACATGAGATCTTGTAAAACAGTGGTGGCGAACCTATGGCACAGGTGCCAGAGGCAGCACTCAGAGCCCTCCCTGTGGGCACCTGCGCCACGCCTCAGAGGTGGCAACTGTCCCTCTTCAACCAGCTGCCCCCCAAAGGTGTCCCTCCCCATGAGTGACATTGAGGTGACCACACCCACCTTGGCCACACCCACCCAATCTTCCATGACCACCACAGCCACGCCCACCCAGTAGGCCACGTCCACCTGGCACCCAGCGATAAATAAGTGGGTTTTGGGTTGCAGTTTGGGCACTTGGTCTCTAAAAGGTTCGTCATCACTGTTGTAAAATATTTGGTGAGTTTTGTGATCTTCTGAGTTTATAATAAGCAAATTTTTTAAAAAAAAATTCTTTCTGTTCCATGGGTCTTTGAAAGCATGAATAAACGTGTATCATATATTGTACACATATACCTCATACATACAGAAAGAGACAGACAGAGACAGAGACATGATTACATCTACATCTAGGAAAGATAGAACTAAGTCAAGATTGATTCTAGAATTTCTCAATTCTATATAACCATATTTACTTCCCCTGGAGAATAAAAGAAGTAGTAGTAAAAAGAACAACATCAATAAGATTTTAGAAAAGTAAAGGGAAAATCTCCTGTTATAAATTAAATTTATTTCCTCCACTACCACCTCCTTTCATACACATATATAAATATGTGCATTATATAATGATACAGGAGGCAGCCATAACTACAAGTCCCTATCTGTTAGTGTGGTTACCTAACAGGGCCTAAAAATCAACCCTTTTCTGTAGTAGCCCTTGCTTGTTTATAATGGTATTTGAGAATGACTTTGAGAGATGCTGCCTAGAGCAGCTTTCCCCAACTCCCGGGCTGTGAACCGGTACTGGGCCCTGGCATGCCAGCAACCAGTCCGTACAAACAAGCAAAGCCCCATCTGCGGGATGCAGGCAGTACACAAAACCACACCCCCTCCGGTCCGCAAAAAAAACCATCTCACCACGTAACCAGTCCCTGGTGCCCAAAAGGTTGGGGACCTCTGGCCTAGAGAATGATCAGCATGGTTAGCAAAGAATATAGCCCTCAGCTGCATAGTGGATGGAACAAAAGGTTCAGACAGGACTCTCTCTAAGTTATCAGCCTGTAAAGGTGACGATGGGAAAATTGTCCTTTTAGACTTGCAAAATTACCAGGTAGACCAGATGGCAAACACAACCAGATAAATTAGTTCTACTTTATTGTAAGGTTACATAAAAAAGAATCTTGGAAGCCTAAAAATACAATTCTCCCACCATCACCTTTATAGCCCTATCATCTAGGGAGGGTCCCTCCTAAGTCTCTTGTTCCACACACTATCCAGCTGCAGGCTATTCTTTCATCTGACCATTCCCTAAAGGTAAAGGTTCCCCTGCACATGCGTGCTAGTCATTTCCGACTCTAGGGGCCGGTGCTCATCTCCATTTCAAAGTCGAAGAGCCAGCACTTGTCCGAGGACGTCTCTGTGGTCATGTGGCCGGCATGACTAGACGCCAAAGGTGCACGGAACTCTGTTACATTCCCACCGTAGTGGTCCCTATTTTTCTACTTGCATTTTTATGTGCTTTCGAACTGCTAGGTTGGCAGAAGCTGGGACGAGTAACAGGTGCTCACTCTGCTATGCGGCACTCGGGATTCGACCCACCAAACTGCCGATCTTCTGATCGACAAGCTCAGGGTCCTAACCCACTGAGCCACCGCGTCCCTATTGACCATTCCCTAGGCAGCATCTTTTCACTTGATCCCTCCTAAGGTCATTCCCACATCCCCCCACTGAGATCTGACAAGCCCCACTCTCCATGCCTTCTGCTAGACCTTCAAAGTTGGTTTTTCCCTCAAACCTTAGGACAAGGTAAGACTAGATCCTAGTGATTGTGTTGTAACTGTGAAGAGGTTAGGGAGCAAGGATTAGTTAGTGGATGTTTGGAGTGTTGCTTTTATGGTTTCCTTTCATTTTGTTATAGTTTGTGAGTACCTAGATTACAAACAACTCTAGGCATCATACAAGACTTTTAAATAAAGAAAAGAAAGGTGTTTGGGCAGGATACACATTTCACTTTAAGGAATATATTTAACAAGAGGGTGAGACAGAAATTGTAGCTTTCATTTCATTTGGCATTTAATTTTCTTTCCTCCCAGTTTTGGAAAATTTGTTTTTCATCTCATCTCCTTTCCCTGCCCTCTTTTTGGTTTGAATGGAACAAAATTGAGTATTACAACTACAGACACAATTTATGAAAATTAGATAGTATGTAGTATTTGTTTTTCCCTTCTAAAATAGGCAGGGAAAATCTCTAGTCCTCTGAAAACTATTGGAGTATAATCTCTGTAATCCAGAGATGCCAGTTGTTGTTTTTTCTGAAAAGTTATCCCTCTGAAAATCATACAGGTATCCTGAATAAAACTAATATAGTACAGACCTGAAAAGTAGAGAAATAGGTTTGTGTAAATAGGTACTGTATACCGTATGTAAGTGTACATAAAACCCACAAGCTGTATTATATATTTGTCCCCTGAAATTGCAGGTCATTACGGTGTTAAATAAACATGTCAGTAATTATCAAGATGAATTTAAGAATCTGTGTGCATTTTAAATAATAAGTGAGGCTGGTTATTGAGATTTCAATACATTTACAGTGGGGGAGTATTAAATTCCTAATGTGAAATATACCATTAAACTTCCACACATCTCTTGGAAAACAAAGAAATATTTTATTTAGTGATCAGCAGACCAATCCCAAAATGAGCAACAGGAAGTTAGCAATCTTCTCCTGAAGTAAGAGCTTTTTCTATATAATGCTCTAAAATGACAAAGCAAGATCTGTTAATTTCATAAACCAATGCATACAAGATAATCCCTTAAGAAGGTTGTCCCTCTGCCAGGCATATTATTAGAAAAAGCTGATTTGTTTCAGCCTTTGAGGTCTAATGTAAAAAAATGTTTCTGTACACCTAGGCTTAATTAGGTTAAGTATTATGTTTATTATAAATATATCTTTATGTCACTGTGATGCTCCAGGTAAATTTCCTTTCCTATCAATCTTTTACTTCCCTTAAGAAGCAAAATTGGATTTAGATTGTATTATCACACATTTGCAATTGTCTTTTATAACAAGTTACTTTTATTTTATGGTAATTTTTCCTACATAAAAAGAAAGAATGGGGTATGTACATCATATTAATCACATTTCTTTGCTTGGTTTAAATTGGCTATCTTCAGCCATTCAATTCTGTGATGATTTCAGCGGTGCTAAGATTTTTTTTCCCCCTCATTTTCAGCTCCAAGAAGCTTAGCAGTTTACACTGAAAAATATGACATTTGAGTCAAAGCAAATGCTCCTTAACATCTGCTTAACAAAGATACTCTACCTTTGTTTGGGAAGGATTGTATCCTCATGCTTATGGAAGCTGCAAACACAATAAATCCATTCATTCTCTTTCTTGTTGTTTCTGAAAAAGTCACCCAAATAGATTTTCCTTGCAATAAGACCAGCTTTGTCATAGTTGTTTTTGCCTTCTATTTTTAATTGTTTTTCATATGATGTTAAGGCATTTTTCTGTGACATTCTATTTTTTTAACCCGGTAACTATTTTTCAATAATTTCATCTTAAGAATTATGTATGAATTGCAATAAAACAAAAGAAACTATTTTTTTAAAGAGAAAACAATCCTGTCTGCATACATCCTCAGTATACTTTTGAACTGCTTATGTTCTTTGTTCATGAAAGTTGAAGTAAGCTGAGATGCTTTGACGACATTTTGAAAAAGATTCAGTTTGGAGTGCAGACTAGGACATCCTCCCACTGGAGAATTCTTCTGATGCTGTGGCATCCTATGATGGTATGTGAAAATGACCTTGGGAGACAGATGGAAAGCTGCAGGCAGGGCAATGAACAGATAAGAGGCAGCTTAGCCCACAGCAGGAATGTAGGTGTGGCAAATGTTTCAGAAGGGATCCTCCCAAGTTTCTTGTGCTGTATAGCTGATGGGAGAAATTTTGGTTGATGTAACTTTACAACAAAGTTGAATTAATTCTGCTTTCTATCTGGACTACTTTTAAGGTTGAAACCTCCCAACTGACCAACCACCTTTTCAGGGTGGGGCAGTCCTAAAAGCATATTCATACAAATATGTATAAAGCATATATGCATAAGCACACACATTTTCTATAAACATACAGCCTTAATTTATACATGTAAAGCTAAAGTATTCAAATACACACACACACACACACACACACACACACACACAGAGGCACAACACTCAGTTTTAAAATAAAAATTCCTTTCCTGCATTTTCAAAGTGTTTATTCAAGAGCTTGGCACAGTGGTTCAAACATTTGCTTCCAATGCAGCATGTCTCCAGTTGGAAACTGAGTAGATTTTTTTAGTTACTATTTTCCTTTCCCTGAGCTCCCTAGTGTCCTCTGTGCTTTTTTTCTTTCTTTCTTTCTTTCTTTCTTTCTTTCTTTCTTTCTTTCTTTCTTTCTTTCTTTCTTTCTTTATTTATTTATTTTTCTGGGGTGCACCATTTCATTATTGATGCAGTTGCTTGAAGGAAAGGTCAGGGAAAGAGAAATTATGATTTAAACATCCCCAAATAGATCCCTGCTGAATTTCAAATCAAGGACCTTCCACGTGTGAAAAACATTCTAGCTGCTCTTCCTTTAAGATAGCCTCGTAATCAAGGGAGCCAAAGGCAATCTTGAAAACACGTTTTTCAAGTGAGCAGAATGGCCACTCCTTACACTGAAGTCAGCCCTCAGCTTTTCAGGCCAGTCTGTAAGGAAGTAAATTCACCAGCTGAAATGGACAAGAGGCACCAGGAAACAGAAGGGCAAAACACTACAGATGGTCCTTAACTTAGTGACCATTCTAAGTTACTGTATAATAGGCTCCCAAAAGACTACTTGAGCCATGGTGGCACAGTGGTTAGAATGCAGTACGGCAGGCTAATTCTGCTGACTGCCGACAGCCAACAGTGTGGCAGTTTGATTCTCACCAGTTCAAGGTTGATTCAGCCTTCCACCCTTCCGAGGTCAGTAAAATGAGGGCCCAGATTGTTGGGGGGCAATATGCTGACTCTGTAAACTGCTTAGAGAGGCCCATAAAGCACTGTGAAGCTTAAGTCTATAAGTCTAAGAGTTACTGCTATTGCTACTTACTACCAGGATTCAAAATTCTGATAGTCAACAACCCACAGTCACTTGAGTGCATCTTGGATGCTTGGCAAATGGCCTATGTTTCCGGCAGTTTGTAGCATCCTGCAGTCACATGACCACATTTATAGTGTTTTCTGCCAGAAACCAGCATTTACTTCTGGTTTCTGGCAAAAAAAAATGCATATTGCAGATAATGGGATTGCTTAATGACTGCTGTGTTTGCTTTAAAACCAACTTGCTTGCTTTTTGACTATCACATTCACTTACCGACTGTTCCACATTGGGGGTGGTCACATAATGGCCTGCTTAATGACTGATATGACTTACAACCATAATTCCAGACTCAATAATGGTCCTAAATCAAGGATTACCTGTACTTTAAAATCACACCAGGAAAAATTGGTTGGAGGTCCTATTTGTGTTGGGAGGGAGCTGAATTAAGATGCTATACTCTTCCTACTCTCAAAAAAAAAAAAGATTCTGGACCTGTTTCTGTAACAAGGCAACCAGGACATCAATGAACCTAATCAAGAGGAATTTGACACATTATGTATTGCCAAAACTCTTAATAGAACCATACCCATAAATATGGGATAGAACACGGGTCCCCAACCCCTGGGCCATGGCCCATTCAGAACCAGGCCACACAAGCAGCGGGTGAGAGCGTGTGCACATAGCTCCACTTGCATGTGTTCTGTCCCAAGGACAAAACCCCTTTTGACAAGTAGGCTGGAGACTCAAAAGAAAAAAACCCATTTTGACAAGTAAGCTGGAGACTCAGAAGAAAACAAAATCCCTTTTTATATTGGTAACAAACCTGCCAAATAGTCCAAAAACAAAGGCAACAAAACACAGTCCAAATGGACAAAATTGTCCACACGAAACACAATGCAAAACAGAGAATTATTCACTGGCAATACCAACAGAACATGATCCCATGAAGTACTTTGCAACGGTTGCCTTCAGCAACCAGCACCGCCCAAACATTCCCTTTTTGTAATTCAGTCCTCAAGGCGTGGCTTCTCAATGCCTTCTCCCCCTCCCCCAGAGTTGCCCCATTGCCTCCCTTTGGCCTACTCTCCTGGTCTGTCTTCCTTTGCAAGCGTCTCAAAGTGTCCTCCAGCTGTGCGTCCTCTGAGTCCGACCTAACCTCCCCACCCAGCTGTGTCTCATCCTGAGCACGAATGGAAGGGCCAGGCTCCTCACTGGAATGTAAGTCTTGAAGCTCATCAGAGCCTTCCTCTGACTCCGATGGCTCCCCAGACTCCAACTCCTCCTCAGATTCTCCGGACTCAGCTGCCAGGAGCACAGGCTGGCACAGAATCACAACAGTATGAGCAGCAGATGTGCATCAGAATGTGCAAAGCTCCATTTCTGTGAGCAGAGGGCACGTGCATCTGCTGCTTGCACAAATGGAGCTGCACATGTGAGCATGCCTGGTGCTCACACAGAACCATTCGCTCTTCACCATCCCCCGCTGGTCTGTCAAGCCCAAAAGATTGGGGACCACTGGGCTAGAATAGCATGTCCTACTTCATTTATGACTGCATCTTCCCTGACTTTGTGTGGTTTCTAGGCTTATCTAGATCTAAGAAGCTGTTGACATAAGAAAGGCATTGATAACCTCCCAGATCAAATCTATACAGCCATTTTCCCCCATGTGGTTTCTTCTGGAGTAGAGATGGAGTTTTCCCCCCAAATTGTACGCTGTTCAGTTCACATTGAATAATTCTACTCCCATTCTGCTTCCCAGAGTTACTTCTATGGATGCTGGCAAAGTGATTTGGGAAGACAAGACAGGTAATTATTGTTTCAGCTTTCTGTGTGTATAAATCTTTGAGTCAGACTTTGACTCTTGGTGACTTTCTGGACATGTTCCTGTGATTTTCTTGGTCACAGCCTCAGAAGTCATTGCAGGACTAGCAGAAAGGGACTGGCCCAAGGTCACCCAGCCGGCTTTGTGCCTAAGGCAGGACTATAACTCATGAACTCCCATTTGTCTCTTAACCACTCCACAAAATTGGCCCTCCATTAAAGAAGACATACAGTAATTATGAAAAATATGAAAGATGATACTTATGTTAAAGAGATTATATATATAATTCTAGACAAAAGTCCAGCAACTAAACAAGCCCTATTGTCTATCTATATCAGCAAAGGTCACTTTTAACAGGCAATATCACTGGGCTAAAAATAGATCATTCCAACAATGTTTATAAATAGTCGTTGTTGTAAAAGAACTGCAAATTTGTCTTAGGTCATATGCTGACCAAAAAGATCTCTCAGGGGGAAATAATGTGGAAAAAAAGTTTCCTTCAGTCACTTAACTATTAAAGTCAGTTCTTAAGGAGTCAGGATATCCAAGGCACATATTTCATTTTGACTACAGTTCACATGGGAGCCGGCTTAGTCTGTTTCTATTTGTTTAGCAAAAACATGTATCATTCTTATGGATTAACTGTCCAACCTAAATGTTGACTTGATTGTTGCTAATCATCTGTCACCAACGCTTCAAAGACAGGAGGTTGTGAAATTACTTTACTAAACTCTTCTTTATTATTACTAATTTACTAAACTTTTCCTTCTCTGTCTCTAACTGCAAAGCTTGTATTGCAAGCTAGAAAGTGTACACCGAATGTGATTTCTGCTAACACAAATGCCTGTGATGAGCTGAACTAATGTTAATTGGGATTTTGTTTATTTCCTTTTGCCAAAATCCTTAGGGAATATGTATCATAATTGTGTGGTGAGTCATCCCTGGCTGGTTTGCACCTTGTACATTACTATTATATAATATGATTTAACTCATTTGGATTTAACTTGATTTATGAATTTAAGTCTTGCACTTTGTAAATCATGTTTTATGGTTCAGCATGATATGAGAAGCAGGTAAATATAGCTTTTCAACAGAGCGCAAGTATTAACTAATCATGGCACAGCACAATATGCAAACACAACCATAGTGAGTTTCTCTATGCTAATGGGTTTGATAGGGATGGCAACTACTGGTATGAAAATGCCAGATGTTAGTGTGATAAATGCTTCCTAACATGAACAATACAGAGGTATCATTTTCAGAAATATCAACATGCTCAGAGAAAGTTTGAGTTGTATTCCTGTGTGTTTCTTTAATGGGAATATATTTGGGGGTTAAGAATTCTGTACAAGGGGAGACAAAGAATAGAATAGAATAGAATAGAATAGAATAGAATAGAATAGAATAGAATAGAATAGAATAGAATAGAATAGAATAGAATAGAATAGAATAGAATAGAATAGAATAGAATAGAATAGAATAGAATAGAATAGAATAGAATAGAATAGAATAGAATAGAGCTGGAAGGGACCTTGGAGGTCTTCTAGTCCAGCCCCCCGCTTAGGCAGGGGAATCTACACCATCTCAGAAGGTGATTGTCCAGTCTCTTCTTAAAGATCTCCAGTGATGGGGCGCCCACGATTTCTGGGGGTAAGCTGTTCCACTGGTTGATTGTCCTCACTGTCAGGAAGTTTCTCCTTAGATCCCAGGTTGCTTCTCTCCTTGACTAGTTTCCAACCATTGTTTCTTGTCCTTCCCTCTGGTGCTCTATCAAAGTATTAACATATGAACACAGCTTTTATTTCTTCCTCAGTACCTCAGGAAGCAGGGAAAAGCTCTATTCATCCAATAAGAGTAATGTGAGCCACTCCAAGTCAATTTAGAGTTGGTCAATATCTAAATCAAATAAATATATTTTTTAAAAAGTGCATATGCGATAAGCACAACAGCCAAGAAAGGGCCAATGGGTTCTATATGTAGGTAGTCCTCCAGTTATGACCATCATGGAGTCTACCTTTCACCACCAACTTGTGGCAATCATAAAGCAGGTTGGCCACATGACCAACATGTTTTTACATTTTTTTTGTGGCGGTCATTAAGCAAATGTGGTGATCATGTGACTGCAAGATACTGCTAACAAGAGCTCTGTGGGAAAGAAATTGCAAAATAACAATGGCAGCTGTGTACAAAGAAAATCTATATAAAAGCTTTTATAGATGGCATTTACCACCTGCGAGATTAGCAAAAGTGTTTAAAAATATGTCTAGCAATTGTAGGAAATGTAGGCAAAAGCCAGGCACGTACTACCACCTTTGGTGGATATGCCCTAAAGCAAAAAAAAATCTGGTCAAAAATACATATGTGGTTAGAGAAAATGTTCAGTAAACATGTAGATTTTAAGCCGGAATTATTTCTTCTAGGTATAACCTCAGAAAATTATGGTAAAACATGTGTATATAATTAAGAAATACCAGCTGAAGAAGAGATAATTAAGAAAATTTTGGATTGTGCAGAAATGGATAGGTTTACATAGAAAATGAAAAGGAAAGAAGATTCAGAATACTTTCAAACATGGGATGTATTTTACCACTGGCTAGAAATGCAGGGTAGAGAGTAGGAATTTAAGATGCGTTATCAAGTTAAATATGTGGACCCATACAACACGTTGCTTACTAAGCACTAAAAATTTGTAATTATAAAAAAAAAATAAAAGACAAACTTTCAAAAAAGAGCTCTGGTCGTGCAGTGGTTAGAATGCAGGCTAATTCTGCTGACTGCTGAGTGCCAGCAGTTCAGTAGTTCGATTCTCACTGGCTCAAGGTTGACTCAGTCTTCCATCCTTCCGAGGTGGGTAAAATGAGGACCCAGATTGTTGGGGGCAGTATGCTGACTCTGTAAACTGCTTAGAGAGGGCTGTAAAGCACTTTGAAGCAGTATCTAAGTCTAAAAATATAAGTCTAAACAGCCATAAATGTGGCCTGGGTGCCAAGCACCTAAAGTACAGTCACATGATCATGGGGTGGAATGACCATTGGAACTTTGAATCTGGTTCATAAGTACCCTCCAGGTAGGTCCATCAGAACATTAAACAGTCATTAAGCAACCAGTCATTACTCAAGGACTTCCTTTATGTAACCAGATGCTCAAAATGATGCTGGTATTATCCCCTTTTTTCCTCATTATGTCTCATATGCTTTCTACAATGACTGGGGTTGGTTTAGTATTTGTAGGGCCCTCCCTCTTTCCCTCCCTGTGTAAGGCTTGGATTAATCTTGACAATTAGACAAGTAAATAGGAATTCCTGTGTACAATAACCTAAGAAGCTATTAGGGAAATGAAAAACTCAATGAATGGCTGAGTATTCATGCAGGTGACATTATCGCTACATTTCATAGCCCCCTAACCACCCACCCATCAAATTGAGATTTTTATCTAAAGTGGTCCCAACTTATTATAAGACTTCTGGAAATTGTACATAACATCTATTGTGTACATTGTGTACTATGAATATAAAGTCTCTTGGCTATTGCATCTTATAAATATTGTACACATTGCATATTATGAAGACGCAAGAAGTAGAAAGCCAATAGTCTAGTCTCCTGGCCATAGTAAGGGTATAATATTACAGAAAAGAATATTATTGAAACATTACATGTTTTATATATGCATATACATATACATATGCATATGCATATACATATACATATACATATACATATACATCTCAAAAAAATAAAGGGAACACTTAAACAACACAATGTACTGTATTTAATAGTAGGATGTCTTATCTTGTGTTCCCTTTATTTTTTTGAGCAGTGTACACACACACACACACATATCCTACGTTCTTTCTCTTGTAATTATCAGACAAAATGGAATTAAAATTCACATTACCTTGATATGTTTATGACTAATTGTTTTTCCCCTCTTTTTGTCATCTCAAGGTGTAGGTATGATGATTCCCTCCTTGGCTATAGCTTTAGGAGACTATAGAGATTATCTTCATATTGATATAACCATTTTCTTGAACATCAGATTGCCTTTTTAATTCAGCAGGCTGGCTGGGGAATTCTGGGAGTTAAAGTCCATACAACTTAAAGCTGCCAAGTTTAATTGTTCTACAATAGCCCTGATGCTTTTGATGCTCTGTTAATTTAAGCTTTTGCAAGCAACACTCCTATCCATCTGCCACAAGTCATTTAACTAGACTAATCCCATTGCCACTTTTCCCATTTGGTTTTTGCTTAAGTTTCTGATCAACATTTTAAAAAAAAATCAACACAGGTTAATAAAACTGAGTCAGTTAATCATTTGGCTGGTGAAAAGCAGGTCTATAGTAAAGTCTCTTCCCATAGATTGGATGAGGAGGGTTTAAAGTGTTGGATTCTAATAGTCACTGGAATTATTTTCAAATGACAGTATTAAATTTCTGCATAGATTGTCATGTAAAAGCAAATTCTGCATGGTGTGTCAGAAGCCAACATGAAGTCTCAGCATCCTTCCAATAAATATTACTTCAAAGTAGATCATGAAAGTGTAGTGGTACATGAATATGAAAAGGGGAACTGACATAGGGAGAAATCAATAATGGACACAAGAACAGAATGCAGGATTGCTAACTTATACCTCAAGTCTTCTTCTCCATCTAGGCACTCTCCAAATACTTTATCTAAAATCCTCAGCCATGCTACTGTATGTGGCTGCTCCAAAATATGGAACCATAGAATATAGAGCTAGAAGGGACTACAAGTCCAGTGCTTCTCAAATTTAGTGACTTTAAGATGTGTGGACTTCAACTCCCAGAATTTCCAAAATGGCTGAAAAGTTCTGGGACTTGAAGACCATACATCTTAAAGATGCCAAGTTTGAGAAGCACTGATCTAGTCCAACCCTCTGGAATCTGCAGAAGAAACAATAACTGTCAAGTTTCCAACGTATGGGCTTTTCAAGTAACTCTGAGGCATTGTTTACCTTAAAAGTCCTTTATTAGCCTAATACACCGGCAAATGCTTGCTCAAAGGAAGCTGGAATCTGAAATCCCCGCCCCTTGCACAATATATTAAAACACAATTCTCCACCTTTCTAATTTTGTCATTAATCATATTCTCCAATTAATTTGAAGAATCAGTTTCCCTTCCATTAGAAGACCCGCCAAAGCCTTATCTTCTCTAGTAAGAGAAATGGCCTTGAAAAGTGCAATCCTACTCATCCCCCCTCCTAGCCTTAAACTAAAACAATACACAAGTCTTAAAGCAATAAACAAGTTTAACATATGAAATGGCTACTTCTTCATCTCTTGTCAAGCAATAACATTGGAATGTGCAGAAGAAACCAGGGCTTTTTTTTGTCATAGAACGTGCAGAACGGAGTTCCGGCACCTTTTTTGGATGGAACCTTGTAGGATAGGCAAGGCGGGTTGTATGACATGTGTGAGTTCTGGCACCTTTTTCTTTTACAAAAAAAGCACTGGAAGAAACAATTAAACTTTCTAGGAGAAATGGGTGATCAGCCAATTCTGGAAAAGTTCCAGAGATGGAGAGCCATGTTTAGAGCAGAGGTCCCCAACCCCTGGTCCATGGACCAGTAGCGGCCTGTGTCATGCCAGCAACTAGTCTGCACAAACAAGCAAAGCCCCATCTGTGGGATGTAGGCAGCATGCAAAACCACACACACTCTGGTCCACAGAAAAACCTCTCTCCACGGAACCAGTCCCTGGTGTCCAAAAGGTTGGGGACCTCTGATCTAGAGGACACTGGCATCCTAAGTTAGGATTAGAAACTAGTTCCAATGCCCATTCAACTCCAAAAATGACCTGTTGATCATAGAATAATCCCCTTTCAGTTACAAATGTCTTGCCCATTTTTCAGGATTATTGAGAGGATGAAATGAAAAGAGGAACTTGAATGCCACTCTGAACTTGTTTGGAAAATGTCAGAAAAATCAGGTAACACAACTAGAGTAACACAAATCAAACTGAATCAAGTCTGTCTTGAAAAAAGAAAATGCAGGGCTGGTATATGAAACACAGTGGCTGTGAATCTTATCAGAATGCTAATTATTTTTTTTAGATTCTGTGTTCCATAAAATGTCTCCATAATTAGAGATGCTTTAGAAGTTCATCTTTAACATAAGGAAAACAATATGAATGGAGACAAAAGGGAACAGAGTTTAGGGATTCGAAACAACAACCCCTCACGCATATCTGTGGGAGTTATTTGTAAATTTTTCCAAAGAGGCCACACCATTTAACAGATGCTGCATGAACAAAACCTCTTTCCAGTCAAAAATCTGCTCAGAAAAGACTTTTTTCCTCTTGTGAAATGAGTGTCTGAAAGAAAACATATGCCTTTGGAAGCTGTATACAAAAAGGGGTAATTAGGTTTGTGGTGGCAATGGAGTAGAAACAGTTCATATCAGGAAGATGTACAGAGATTTTTAAAAGGATATACAGTAGATGAAAAATATGTGAAATAAATAAAGTCAGCAATTTTTGACAAAATGGGGTTTCTCAGGAAATCACAAAAGAAAGACATTTCAGAAACATTGTGTACAAGTGCAGCAATTCCCTTCTGATGTGTTTTTCCTGAGATAAAATGTGGAAGTATGGGAAACTGAGGGAGGCTGCAAACTCCTAGAAAGATTTTCATAGAATTTTTTGGCCATCTCATTACTAAGTGCAAAAACATCACATACATCACAGACCCAAGAACTTCAATAACATTGTCTTCTTTGAGTAAAAACTAAAAAACAACTTGGATGACAAGAGGAGAAGGAGGAGGAGGAGGAGAAGGGTGATGTTCCGTATCTTTTCATCATAGACTATCAAACCCCCAAAATGGATTTAAAGGTAAGTAATACCAGAAAGTGAAGAAGAGCTAAAGAGCCTCTTGTTGCAGGCAAAGAAGGAGAGAGCAAAACTTGGGTTGAAACTTAACATTAAGAAAACCAAGATCATGGCATCTGGCCCTCTCAATTCCTGGCAAACAGATGGGGAAGAAATGGAGTTAGTGACATATTTTATTTTCCTGGGCTCCAAGATCACTGCAGACGGGGACTGCAGCCAAGAAATTAAAAGACGCCTGCTCCTTGGGAGGAAAACCATGGCAAATCTAGACAGCACACTAAAAAGCAGAGACATCACCCTGTTAACAAAAGTGCGTATAGTCAAGGCTATGGTCTTCCCAGTTGCAATGTATGGCAGTGAAAGTGGGGACCATAAGAAAGGCTGAGCGCCAAAGAATTGAGGCCTTTGAACTATGGTGCTGGAGAAGACTCCTGCTAGTCCCTTGGACTGCAAGGCGATCAAACCGGTCAGTCCTAGAGGAGATCAACCCTTTAGAAGGCCAGATCCTGAAGCTAAACTCAAATACTTTGGCCACCTAATGAGAAGGAAGGACTCACTGGAGAAGAGCCTAATGCTGGCAAAGATTGAGGGCAAGAGAAGAAGGGGACGACAGAGAATGAGGTGGCTGGATGGAGTCACTGAAACAGTAGGTGTGAGCTTAAATAGACTCAAGAAGATGGTAGAGGACAGGAAGGCCTGGAGGAATGTTGTCCATAGGGTCGTGATGTGTTGGACATGACTTCACAGCTAACAACAACAAATAGTAACTTGCTGGAATATTATGAGTTCTTATCATGGGAAATCATTCACAACAATTCTGTGACTGGGAACACACAGTGACTTCAATGGTAACTTAGTTTAATTGTAGTTTATTGAATAAATGATAAAGCTTTGATTCATACATCATGCTGAGCTCTCAGCCAAAATTTACAAATGCCAATTACTCCATTCAACAAGAGGAGCAGTGGTTCAGTGGCTTAATGACGCTGGAGATGGTTTCGGCTCCAGCAGTTTGAACCCAAGCACTGTGTGGCAGGGTGAGCTCCTGTCACTTGTCTTAGCTTCTGTCCACCTAACAATTTGAAAGCATGTTCTATGAAAGTAGATAGATAGATAGCACTACGGTGGGGAGACAAGTTGGTGCTCTGTGCAGGCAGTCAGATTCCTGATGGCTCTGAACCTTCCTGGTTGGGGTGTCCGTTTGTAAGGCAGCTCCAGGAAGGGAGGAGGCCTTGGGTGATGCTGCAGAAAGACCCATTCATCTTTCTCTCTGGTGAGAAGCCAGCTTTCTCTCTCCTGTGGCGCACCTTGGAAAGTGCACAAGCGTGTCCTATAATAGGGCTGTGTATTGGATTGTGGTCTCCTGGCTTCTGTAACCACACAATATGCTAATAATAATCTCTTTGGTTCTGGTCATGCATTTGCATTGCACACCTTGAGAAGAAGCGTGCAAATATGTCCTATAACAGGACTGGTACCTTAGCAAGCCAAACTACATTGTGGTCTCCTGGCTATTGTAACCACAATACACACTGACAATGATACTAATAATTCCATTCAGCATGTTACAGCAAAACCAAACCCTTTTCTTTATGCTTTCGTATGATGTATAAATCCTAGTTTTGGTAAATCTCTAAGCTGAAAGACTTTAACTAACTGCTGATTTTTGCTTGTCCAGATGGTAGGCAGGATACTAGCAGTATAGCTGGCATTTTCAAAATTAAAAATGGCTCAGAAGAATAACTTTCGCCCAGGTTCGCCTGGTGCGCCAGTTGCGGCCCTATCTAAGCCGGGATGATCTATGCACAGTCACTCACGCGCTCGTGACCTCTCGACTAGACTACTGCAACGCTCTCTACATGGGGCTGCCCTTGAGGACCACCCGGAAGCTCCAACTGGCACAGAATGCAGCCGCGAGAGTTGTGTTGGGAGTTTCCCGGTACTCCCATGTCACACCTCTGCTCCGTGAGCTGCATTGGTTGCCAGTTGTCTTCCGGGTGAGATTCAAGGTACTAGTCATGGTGTTTAAAGCCCTACATGGCAGGGGTCCGGAGTACCTCAGGGAACACCTGCTGCCGGCGTCAACTTCCCTCCGCCCTGTGCGTTCCCACAGAGAGGGCCTCCTCAGGGTGCCACCGGTCAGAGAATGTAGATTGGTGGCCCCCAGGGGGAGGTCTTTCTCTGTGGGCGCCCCGGAGCTATGGAACCAGTTACCGGTTGAGCTCCGGACGGCCCCCGATCTTCGCTCCTTTCACCGCGATCTGAAAACATACCTGTTCGAACAAGCCGGCCTGGCCTGAGGGGGGATTGGTGGGGTTTTTACTATCATTTTATTGGGGTTTTATTAATATATTTATTGTCTTTTTTATGGGCATGTATTTAATTACTTTTTAATTTTTGTAGCTTTGTGTTTTATTCTTGCCCTGTACACCGCCCTGAGTCCTTCGGGAGAAGGGCGGTATAGAAATATTAATAAATTAAAATTAAAATTAAATAACTACTGGATTTCTTCATCTGTAAACTACAGAACCAGGATTAAGCTTCAAATGCAGCCTAAATCATTTTCTGTCAAAAGTCTATCATTCACTACTCTTAATCCTACAATTTACAAAAAAGGGAAAAAACAGTATACTTTCCTTGGATTCCTTGAGGTGAAGTAGCCCTCCCCCCACCCCCACCCCTGTGGATTCATCACTATACATTGTGATACTGCTTCATTAAAATGATGGCACTAATACATACTGTTTTCTCTCTTTTAATTGCTTGTGACTCCTGGAACGTGTTTTGCTGTTATTCTGTGCAAGGTGGCACCTTCATTCTCACTCTTAACTGACAGCTCTGTTCAGCTGTCATCTGCGGTAATGGCCTGTTTGGTTACAGAGCTTTGCCTACTGAATAATTTACCAAGTTGAGCTGCTTTTCAAAGCTTGGTCCATGTCTTCAATAAAAGGCAAGTATTACACCATGCAGAGATCTCTAACTGGTTCCCAGTTTTTCCTGTTTGATTTTGCTTGCCTTGAATTCTGGCTCAGACTCATGTTTGTTTGGGATTTTGTTGTTGTTGTTGTTTACATTTTGAGGAATTTCCATATAATAAAAGATAATTCATGAAAAAGAAAAGAAAGTGCAAAAAAGGAAAAAAAGTAAACTCACTAACGTGTCTGTCAGAAAGAAACTTGGAAGTCATTTATATACTTAACTTTGTCCCAGACTCATGCTGAGTAATAGAATAACAGATTTGGAAGGGACCTTGGAGGTCTTCTAGTCCACCCTGCTGGTCAAGCAAGAGACCCTATACCATTTCAGAAGAATAATCTCTTTTTTAAAACCTCCAGTGTTCTCTCCTTGATTAGTTTCCATCCATTGCTTCTTGTCCTGCCTTCAGGTGCTTTGGAGAATAGGTTGACTAGCTCTTCTTTGTGGCAGCCCCTGAGATATTGGAAGACTGCTATCATGGCCCCCCTCATCCTTCTTTTCATTAAACTAGACATTAAACTCTCAGTGGCTTAGAAAAATCAGGAGAGTGTCTGAAAAAGCCAGGTTGAATAAGGCAACAGGCAGAATGGAAGGGCAAAACCCATCCCCAATTCAGCATCTTCATTGCAGCTCCACCTGTATATTGATCTTGGATCTAACTTTACAGCTGACTTTATATCTTTTTACGTTTATAGTGTTATAAGCATATTTATATTTGAACTTGAGCAATATTAATTAGCATTTTCAACTTTTTAAAAAAGCATCTACATTTTGGGATTCAATTACAATATTTTTTTTAAAAAAATGGATCCAAACTATAAATCAGAATTTAAAAGTTGCTGAAGCCAAGCCAATCTAGGAAATTTCCAGGACTTTGCCTCTCAGCATTACTTATTAAAAACAGAGATAGTATTTAAAGGGAGGACAGGAAATATGAATGCTGCAGCAGATTTCACAATTTTACAATATACTAAAGGGTAAATAATGCATGGCTGTCCCATTTTCCCTAGCATAATTTAACTAATTACAGAGCCTCCCCTGTATCATAACCAATCTTATGTAAACATAATGATCTTTGCTGAGAATTCCCTCAGTTTAGTTAACCAATTGCTTTTCTAATTCTTGAGTTGTCATTAAAACCTCTCTCATTTAAATACCAGCAGCTGTGTACCATACTATCGTTGTCAAAATGTAACCCTTGATACTTCAGTAAAAGAGAAGGGGAAAAAATAATATTCCTCATGCAGTTTTTAATTACATGGCTTGAAAAGGAAATAATGATTGCTAATGATGGAATTAAGAACCCCTGAATCTAATTAGATCTAGCATAGTGATATATTTCTTCTGTTGTACTGTAAAATTTATCCAAATGCTTCCCCTTAGATTGTGTTTTTGAAAAGATACTAATTGCAGCATTAATTATAATTTGAATATGCCTGCATATGTTTAGTCATATATGCAGTAATTCCACATACACACTGAGCTATGATCTTGAACAGTGTCAGATTGAACTTCATCTCCTTCTGAAATTGAAGGAAAGAAATGTGTTTATTTCAGTTCACATGAACATTTCCGGATGTCACTTCCCAAACCTCAGCACGAACCAAGGCCCAGTTATACCTGATATCCACATTTTCCCTAGTTTTGCAATGATGGAAAGAATTTAAGAAAAAAAAAACACAAAATCATAAATTAGAGACAAGATGGCACCAAAGTGCATTGATAAGAAGAAGAAAAAATGCATATAAGAAAACTGTATTAAAATGTGTGTAATAGAAAAAGCCCCTATGCTTTTTAAGATAAAACTGGTGCAGCATTAGGATCAGAATAAATAAATGAATGAATCAGAATATATTTAGGTTTAAACAAAGTTCAGAAATGCGACAATCCCATAATCTCTTTATCAATCCTTAACTATTTCACATGGTTTTATTATGCATGTTTTTTTACTGATTTTTGCTTTTGCTTTTTATACCACGTGTTTTGTTTAAATTTAAAAACAGCATAAAAATCGATTAGCTAGGTAATAGAAAGTTTAGGGAACATGAAATTAGGGTGGTAATCCATCTTCTAAAACTTCTTTAACTTTTATTTTTCAGTTTTGAGCATGTTAATCAGCAACCCCAGTTCCTCTGAACTTTACAACTTGATTCTGTTCAGAGGTTTGGGACTACGACTATCGAAACTTCCACGAACTCATCAGTAAAATCCACCACCATAAGCACGAGAAACGTTTTTGCTGGTGGTCTCCTCATGATATAACTCTTTTCTTTCAAATTGTTTTTAGGAGCCTTTTTGTTGTTTATCAGAACTATTTTAAGCTGCTCTTCTCCCTCAGAAATACCTCAGCGGTATAGAAGAGGCATAAAATAAATAAATAAATGCACCACTAGTCAAGGATGTCAACATTTTTTTTCTGGTGTCTGCTTTTCTTCATTTTACTGCTGGCTTTAGATTGCACTGTTGAATGGAAAATACTGTATCTCTCCTGTCACAGACATTTATTTTATTTATTTATTTATTTATTACATTTGTATACCGCCCTTCTCCCGAAGGACTCAGGGCGGTGTACAGGGCAATAAATACAAACAGAATATAAAAGTTAAAAACGAATTAAATAAGTGCCCCAAGTTAAAACAGTAAAACAGTAGTTAAAATATATTAAAACCCCAACCCTAACCCATCAGACCATGTCAGACTGCTCAAATAGATATGTTTTTAGATCACGCCGGAAGGAGCGAAGGTCGGGGGCCGTCCGGAGCTCAACCGGCAAGCGGTTCCATAGGTCTGGCGCGCCCACAGAGAACGCTTTTCCCCTGGGGGCCACCAATCGACATTCTTTGATCGGAGGCACCCTGAGGAGGCCCTCTCTGTGGGAGCGCACTGGACGGAGGGAAGATGACGCCGGCAGCAGGTGTTGCCGCAGGTAATCCGGACCCATGCCATGAAGGGCTTTGTAAGTCATTACTAGACATGTCCTTGTAGTCATCAGAAGTCAAGTTCAGCTCAAGGCAACTTTTGTCTTTGTATAACCCTTGCAAATGTATAAATAGAACAGAACAAAACGTAATTGTTTCAACCAAAAATTGTAACAAGGAAGAAGGAAAGAGAAGGTACACAGGTTAAAAAACAAACTAGATAATTACATACAGTAAAATCGCATCTGTGATATCCATAGTTTAGTTATCTGAAAATAATAAAAAAAATTGCCCAGACTAGTAAATGTGAGTTGTAAGCTTGCATTGATTAAGTCCCCACTTTTTGCACTTACCACCTGAATGTTCTGGCTTTTGTGCTGCATAAATACTTTATTTCAGGAAATAAATTCTGAAGGGCAAGTGACTGATAACAACCAAACTCAGCTTTACTCTCAGTTTCAGAAAACTACTGCCAAACAGTTTTTAAAAAGTAATTTCATTATCATTTGTTTTAATGTTCAGGGGTTTTTTTCCAGTTCCGAAAACATCACTGAAATTATGAAATATTTCCTAGGAAGATAGGAATAATTTTCTATAGTATAAGATTGATTAGAACTCAATAAATTAGATTCAATTAGGTGAAACATATTAGACAGTCAGCATTCTTCAAAAAAGATGGATTCACTCTGTTCTAGGAAATGGAGATTATCCTTTAGTAGTTCTTAACGTGAGAAATAATCTGTTCACTTTTTTCTCAGTTATTTCAGTTTTATACCATCATTTGTTCATGCTTCAACATCGCTGTTTGCTCCTTTTATTTTGATAATGATGAAGATAACCAATCAGTTAGCTTCTTGATCGCAGTGAGACAACTGAGAACCCACTAGATCAGAGGTCCCCAACCTATGAGCCATGGCCCACTACCGGGCTGTGGCCTCTTGGCCAGCAGGCCACATGAGTAGCTGGACAGTGCACATGCATGTGCGCATGCTCATCCCCCTTGTGCCACTGTTGCCATTAGTGTTGTGCGGGCAGCGGCAGCACCACTAGTATTGCGCAGACAGCAGCAGCGCCACAAGTGGCAGGTGGGCCACGGTGTGAACCTCGTATGGGGCAGCGGTGCAATCCTCATGCGAGGGGCAGCATTCCTGCTGGCCATGACATGAGCCTCACTTGGGGATGGCAGCACGAGCGTCGCGGCGGGGGTGGTATTGCTGCAGGCTGTGGAGTAAGCGTCACACTGGTGGTAGGATCACCACGAGCCTGGAGGCGGTGGCGCCACAAGCTCACGTAGGCACTGAGAGGCTTGCACGCATAGGCACTGAGAGCCTTGCATGCATGCTCACAGCCCCATTTGCGTGGTGCGCATGCTCGCAGCCTGTTTGTATGTGTGTGTGCATATGTGGCCACATTCACATTTGCACATGCGTGCATAAGGTACCTGCCCCTCCCTCTCCCACTGGGCTGCCAAAACAAAAAGGTTGGAGGCCCCTGCACTAGATCAGTGCTTCTCAACCATGGCAGTTTTAAGATGTCTGGACTTCAACAGCAAGTTTTACTGAGCTGAAAGAAGTAAGATTCCAGCAACTAGGTTTATTCTCAATGTAGAGCCAATATAGTCCTAGATATATTAGGCGAAATCTTTCTGATTTTCTTTAAAACACCATACTTAGGTTCTGGCAAGTTGCAGGTGTTTTCTCTAATAATGGGAATGTTTACAGGTGGTTGTTTACGTAAAAGTCTCTTAAATCTTTTAAGCTGGGTGATCAACTCTTCCAACAACTCTAACCCTAACTGGTCCTATACATGTTTACTTAAAATGAAGTCCCTTTGAATTCACTTGGTTGTACAGAAGGGAGTAAAGGATTGCAGGCTAAATTATGCTAGACAGAAAAATTCCCATTCCAGTGAATAGGACCATAAATATAATCCACTGACTGGAGAATTCAGTGCAAAAACAAATAAGATAAAAGGTAAAGCTATTCCAGATTTCTGCAAATATCTATTTATTTTATTAAGTTTTTATACCGCCCCTCTCTCCTGTGAGCTGTCCAGCCGATAAGCTCTGACTCTGGGCAACTTACAGGTTATAAAAGAAGTAGAAAAATAATTAAAACATTTAAAACTACACAGATTAAGATTTTTAAAACTATACTGAACCTAGAACTAAGACAGACTGGATGGGGATGAAGTCTTCTTACCTTGTCAACCTCCTCCAGGGGTGAGTGCTGGCCTCAGAGCCCCAGTCCAACTGGCATGTTTAATTAATTTTTAAGACAAAAGAAAAGAATCAGAAATGAGGAAAGAGGAGAGGGTTATTTGAGAAGCCCCCTGCAGTTTCATGAATGAGAAAGAGCAAATAAATAAATAAATAAATAAATAAATAAATAAATAAATAAATAAATAAATAAATAAATAAATAAATAAATAGACAGACAGACAGACAGACAGACAGACAGACAGATAGATAGATAGATAGATAAATAAATAAGCAAGCTCACTTATACTCATGTCAATAGCAGTCAATAGAACTTTTATTGATACATCAAAATGCAAATGGGACAATCTAATCTTTGCCTGTGAATGAGTTGGGAATTAGTTAATTCGACTTTCCCATTTGTAAGCTAATTATTACATAGTTCTTTAAAAAAATCCATGTGTTAGATTCAGCATAATCTTGAACTGATCAAGCTAATTTGAAGGGATTTTCTCAACATCCAAACAGATGAGGGATTCCTTTAAATAAACTGGAATTTGAAGCTTTTTTGTGATTTTGGAAATGTATAGGAATAAACATACAGAGGCAATGTATCTCCAATACCTGCTATATTTTTTCCCCCAAGTCCTATGTCTAAGGTAATCCCCAGATACAGGAGAAATAAAAAACAACCAAGCTTTATACCAGTGAATTATTTTACTAGAGTTCACCAGCCACAGTGCTTCAGGGAGAAGGATTTAGGGGAAATGTAACAGGATTGTTCAGTGTCATTTGCTAACTTGCTCTTCTAAGATAAGGGATGTCAAGGAGTAGGAATCTATAAACTGCTCAATCCAGAACAATGCACCATTAAACTTCTTTGCTTGGATAATTCTAGGTAGCCAGCTTCTTCCACCTCATTCCCATACACTTTTTTACTATTGCCTTTTCTACAAAGATGGTAGCAACTATATTTTTTAAAAAAAATGAAATAGACTCTTAGGGTTCCATATTTCTTCTTCATTTTATTTAATGTTGCTGTAAACTTTATGAGTAAGAGGTGCTCCACGCACAACTCCCTATGCTCAGCTGTGCCACTGTTAGTGATCCCATTGTGTCCCTAACCACAATAATTCATTTAGAGGGGACAGTATTAATGGTTATACTGTACTTGGGTTCCAGGATCATAGAAACAAGACAAGACACATGGTTCTGTGGGATAATGCAGTCCTTCATTTTGGTTATCTTTTAGCTGCCGAATGATAGGATAACTGAATAACAGAGTTAGAAGGGACCATGGAGGGACATTTCAAACAACCCCCTGCTCAGGCAGGAAACCCTATACCATTTCAGACAAGTGGTTGCCCAATCTCTTCTTAAAACCTCCAATGTTGGAGCACCCACAACCTCTGGAGCAAAGTTGTTCCACTGATTAATTGTTCTAACTGTTAGGAAATTTCTCCTCATTTCTAGGTTGCTTCTCTCCTTGATTAGTTTCCATCCATGGCTTCTTCATTGCCTTCAAGTGCTTTGGAGAATTTCAAACTTGCAACGTCATGTAACATGTCGTGACATATTGCAACTTTTTTTCCATTGCCAGCAATGGAGTGGGCGCAGTTTCGGCATGACACATCCAACCTACAGGCCAGCAGTTTGACACTCCTGCCTTATATGATGACTGATTGCTCAACAATTTACAGAGGTTGAACGATTAATGTCACTATGGAGAAAAATAGTGCCTGCAGTATGACAACCAGTGGTTTTGTACACAGTGGCTTGTATGACTAATTTGGAGGTCCAAACACCAAACACAGACCTTGGACTCCAGCACAGGAAAGCTGAATGGATAGCATTGCAAAATGAATCCACTTTGACAGAACAGGAATGATGCACTTTGGGGGCAGACTGACTTAAAGCATTGTGATTTCCCAGGAGCACTAGAACAGGATGAAAGCAGGCCTAATCTGGCCATGTTTGCATAACGATTCTGTTTTAGTCTTTACTGCATCCTTGGAGTGGTAACAGTTGTTTTCCAGAATCGATGGAAAATTATCCCCATACCTACCTCCCTTTTTAAGCAATCAGAGTAAGCAGGTGTTAATGTAGAAAGACTTATCTGCTTCCATGCACTGTGAAGAACAAATGTGGAGATGAAGACGCAAATGTTTGTGTGTGGTTTTGAGTCAGCCTTGACTTTGGCAACTACACAGAAAAATCCATGCAGTCTTCTTGCCACCATTTTCAGAAAAATGGTTTGCAGTTGCCTTCTTTTTGGGGTTGAGAGAAGAGGCCCAAAGTCACTCAAACGGCTTCTGAATCTAAGCCAGAAATAGAAGTCAGAGACATAGGGAATTCTATTTGCTTCAGGAGTAAACATATATCTGCCTTATATCTGCCATTTTATTGTTACTGTTTTGTCAACAAAGCAGAATGGCTGGATGGAGAGAAGGGAATGTAAATGAAATAGGGTGAAAGAATGAGCAATTAGCAATCCAATAGTATTGGCATCCTAGACAGGCCTTACTATCCTCCACAGGACTTGATGGTAGGAGATGACCAGGCTGAGACCAAGGGAGGGGTCAAACGGATCATCAGTCATGAGTCCCTGCATACTCATAAGAGATCTAAGTCCAGCCCTCTCTGAATTCCTTTCTATTCTGAACTCCTGCTAATTTCCATAATTACAATAAATCTTTATACACATTTGAAATGCCTGGATCTTTTGATTTCCCTGGTGCTGACACTGATGTTGTTATGAAGAGTCTTGGGGAAAAAATGGGGAAGGCACCTACCACCAACAAGTAGAGAAACTCTGTGGGGTAGGTAACTTTTTATTTACTAGGGGAATGGAAAAAAAAGAAAAGTCTTTGCCTGCTTTTAAAAGAAAGCCTGGGGATTTCTTAAATTATCAACTCTTAATTGTTTTTGTGGGGGTGTGTGCTATCTGGGGAAAATGCATAATTGAAGCTCTGATGGTGACAGGAGGGGATTAAAATCACAGTTTTTCCTTTTGTGGCAAAATTCCTGTGGTTCCATCTCTTATTGCAGCTACATTTGAAAATGTAGTATAATCTGCAAATAAAAGTAGGAGAATACTGCAACCTAGCCCATTTACCAGTTTTCACTTTTAATATTTTTTTGAAAGTACTAATCTCTTTTTGTTACCACTTAAATCAGTACAAGATACTTAGGGATAGCTAAGGAAAGCTGGGATAAGATGTTGCCATTTTCGGTTGCTGCACAGAACTGTAATTATATGGTTTGTTAATTATATGGTTTAAGTGCAATGTGTGTTCAGCGTATATCTATAGTCCTGGGCAAGGAAACTCACTCAAATACGTATTTTTCTTTCTGCCTCAAAGCCATTCATTATAGCAGCAAGTATTGGAAAAAACAGAGTGGTTCTTTCAGGGACTAAGTTTTAAAAGCTCATAAACATGACTCGCAGGTACAGAGTTATATAATGTGGTTAAATAGAAGGTGACTAACAACCATTTCCACAAAGCAATTAAGTGAACTTGCTCAGATTCAAGTCAATCAAGGGCCATTAAAGTCAACAGCAGGGACCTTAGTTCACAGCACAGGAAAACCCAAAGATTTCTGTAACTTGGAGAGCCAAATGCTGTATGTCTGGCAAGGATAATATTGGCTTCAGTTCCTCCCATAACAAATAAACCAGAGATAATTTG
The DNA here is from genome assembly GCF_947247035.1 of Vipera ursinii. Taxonomy (NCBI): domain Eukaryota; kingdom Metazoa; phylum Chordata; class Lepidosauria; order Squamata; family Viperidae; genus Vipera; species Vipera ursinii. The sequence continues at coordinate 29,427,605 of NC_139513.1, read as the reverse complement.
TTAGGGCACATCCACACAGCACCCGCTCAGCCTGCTGGGCTTACAGTTAGGAAAGGCTTCTGGGCTTTTGTGTGACAATGAAATGTCCCACTAAGATAGGAATACTCACATATGTCGGATTAATAATATTAAAAAAAAACCTTTGAATGGTTTAAAATGAAATGCAATGATTACTGGTTAGTTGTAGATTTCTATTCATATAATATTTTATCACTTTACAAAGGAAGTTGACCAACAACTTTTGGAAGTGCGCTAAAGGCACACAAGACTTTGTGTCAGTTCCAGTTTTGGGTCCTAACCCATTTGTGCAAGGACACAACCTTATGTTTGATCTTCAGTTCTGTTGCCCCGAGGACTACCTATTTGTGTTTTGTTTGGTTAAGGTCGTTCACTAACACTTGATGCTTGCCAATATTTGCAGACGAGGATTTTGTTTTTCTGCTTTATCTGCACATTTGTGAATTTCTTTATCACTTTTCTATGTGGTGTTTGTTTGTTTGTTTGTTTGTTTGCTTGTTTGTTTTTTAGTTTAGGTGGTTTGGTCAAAAGCACCCACCAAGAGTAGTTCAAAAAAACCTTTTGAATAAGGAGAGATAAGAGAATAGCAGAGAGGTCATAGAAGTTGCAGATGAGATAAAGCTAGCAGGGAGGTGATTGCTAAAATCTCAGAAGACAAAGTCAATGTTATGTCGTGGGCTCTGGTGAGCAGGAATGAAGACACACGGCTGAGTACAGAGAAACTCATTCTTTTATTCGAGCTGGAACTGTACTTAGGCTTGGGCCGCTCCTAGCCCCAATATATAGCCAAGCCCTATGGTAGCAACCAATAAGATTGAACCCGCGCTTGCCGCCTGAGGCTGACCAATTGCAGGCCCGGGGACAGCCTGTCTCGGTTGCTGGTGTGGTACCCCAAAGCCCAGTACATAACAGTCAAGATTCAAAAGGATCTTCTCATACGTGGACATTGAACAAAATGTTGTTCAATGGTTAGATATATAAGGCCCTGCACATAGGCAGAAAAAAGAGCTGTGTAGATAGGAGGTAGGTGTCATGGTTCCGATGCTAAAACCAACAAAATCAGAACTCCAAAGCTAGAGATTTCCTCAAAGAACATGTTTATTGGTTACAGAATATCTGTACAGTCAAAAATGAAACCAAGTCTGAAATTCCCTCTGAAGAGTTACACTATAATAATAATAATAATAATAATAATAATAATAATAATAATAATAATAATAATAATAATAATAAAGTTGGAAGGGACCTTGGAGGTCATCTAGTCCAACCCCCTGCTCAGGCAGGAAACCTTATACCATTTCAGGCAAATGGCTGTCCAGTCTCTTCTTAAAAACCTCCAGTGTTGGAGCATTCACCACCTCTGGAGGCAGGTTGTTCCACTGGTTAATTGTTCTAACTGCCAGGAAGTTTCTCCTTAGTTCTAGGTTGCTTCTCTCCTTGACTAGTTTCCATCCGTTGCTTCTTGTCCTGCTTTCAGGTGCTTTGGAGAATAGCTTGACTCCCTCTTCTTTGTGGTAGCCCCTGAGATATTGGAACACTGCTATCATGTCACCCCTCACCATTTTCTTCATTAAACTACACATACCCAATTCCAGCAACCGTTCCCTATATGTTTTAGCCTCCAGCCCCCTAATCATCTTTGTTGCTCTTCTCTGTACCCTTTCTAGAGTCTCGACATCTTTTTTACATCGTGGTGACCAAAACTGGATGCAGTATTCCAGGTGTGGCCTTACCAAAGCATTGTAAAGTGGTATTAGTACTTCACTTGATCTTGATTCTATCCCTCTGTTAATGCAGCCTAGCACTGTGTTGGCTTTTTTGGCAGCTGCAGCAAACTGCTGGCTCACATTGAAGTGATTGTCTACTAAGACTCCGAGATCCCTCTCACAGTTACTACTATTGAGCAAGGTACCACCTATACTATACCTATGCATTTGATTTTTCCTGCCTAAATGTAGAACCTTACTTTTTTCACCATTGAATTTCATTTTGTTAGATAGTGCCCAGTGCTCGAGTCTGTCCTGATCCTTCTGTATCTTAAGCCTATCTTCTGGAGTATTGGCTATTCCTGCCAGCTTGGTGTCGTCTGCAAATTTGATAAGTTCCCCATCTATCCCCTCATCCAAATCATTAATGAAGATATTGAAGAGCACTGGGCCCTGGGATCAGAAGTCAAACTTCTGATCCCAGGGCTATGCAATCAGCTACGTTCCCCAATAGAATAATTTGGCAGGCTTTCTAACTAAATGCCCAACCCACTAAGCTAACTGATAGAATGACCTTGGTTCCCACGGGAGCCAGAATTGTTTATACTAGCAAAAATACTCCACACCCCCTCCCTTTCTTGTGGCAACCTAGAACGAGCAAGATGGCTTCAGCCAGGTTCATTATAAAGTTGACAGTAGGTTGTAACTGGCTTAGCAGAATACAGGTAGTCCTTGACTTACAATAGTTTGTTTAGGTGACTGTGCTGCCACCACATGGCTGTTCTTGGGAAATTATAATATGTTAATTGAGTCTACCAGTACCTTCCCCCTTTGTGATGTATTTCCTATCCTGCTCATGATGCTGCACTAGGATCCACCCCTTCTGGGTTGGACTTCCTCCTTCTCCTTGTTCCCTTGTGTTCCATCCTCCATTGTAACATCTGAACACAAGCCATGCAGACAGTAATCCTGTTACTGTCTTTCGACCTTAAAGTACCGTCCAGTCTTCACCTGACCACACCTTCTCTGCTGTAACCTTCTTCTACATGCAAAATAAAGGTATTTCAGATGAACCAGGTGCTTTATGAGTTCACTGTCTGGAAAGGGCCATTAAATGTGACTAAATTCGCTTAAACAGACCAGCAAGTGTCTTAACAAGGAATAAATTCACGATCACAATGTGCTTGATCAAGAACAGTGACCATTTGAAGTTACATCACTGAAAAAAGTAACATGATAGTTCTTCACATTTATGACTGTTACAGCATCCCCGTGGTTATGTGATCAAAATTCAGATGCTTGGTAACTGACTCGTATTTATGATGGTTGCAGGGTCCCAGGGTCATGTGATCCCCTTTTGCAACCTTCTGACAAGCAAAGTCAATGAATCAAGTGAAGTGAAGCCAAATTCACTTAACAACCGCATTACTAATTTAACAACTGCAATGATTCACTTAACAGCTCTGGCAAGAAAGGTGGTAAAATGGGGCAAAACTCACTTAACAAATGTCTCACCTAGCAACAGAAATGTTGGGCTTAATTGCGGTCATAAGTCAAAGACTACCTGTACAGAATAAAGCCATTGGAAGGGATCTTGGAGGTCTTCTAGTCCAACCCCTTGCTCAAGCAGAAGACTGTATACCATTTCAGACAAGTGGCTTTCTAGTCTCTTCTTAAGAACCTCCAGTGATGGAGCCACCACGACCTCCGGTGGCACGTTGTTCCACTGGTTAATGGTTCTCATTGACAGGAAATTTATCCTTAATTCTAGGTTGGATCTCTAGGAAGCTAAATGGTGGAAAAACAGAAGCCTCTTTCGCAGGTGCAGAAAATGTCTGTGAAATGGAAAGGTAGATTTCACCGCAGCATTAGATGGCTTGCTGTATTTGCATGGAGCACAAACAGTAAGGTCTCAGCACAGGGGCTTAAAAACCTGAAGTTTATACTCCTCCCTGATATATAAAAAAACCATAATTAGTTCTCAAATATCTCCTTCTTTGACCAAACCCTTTGGTGGGGAGAGTTAGGTATAACCCAGGCACCTCTTTCTCTTCTCTCTGAATTAAAAACCAAGATTATTTATCCTACAAGGGACTGTGTTAATAGATTTGAATGGTACGACCAATTAATTCTCTCAGTGTTCATAGAAATCCCACCACAAAATCAAAACATGCAGGCTCGTTAACATTTTTCTCTTAATTATCCCAGAGCTATTTGTGCTAATAGTAGCAAAGAAACAACAAAATATGGACTTTTTTTTTCTTGTATTAATAATGTCCCAGGCTAGTGATTGTTGATCATGCTTTTACTGCGATGATGATCATGTCATCTGGTGTAAATTAGCAGCCATCTCATTAAGCAATAATAATAGCTTATAAGTAACTGTAGCACTGTACTTGGTGCCCCACACAGAGGGAAGGATTGATAACAAATGGGCAACCTATTTATTTCTTCACTTTCTGTAGCCTTATTATTGTCTCATTTAGGTCATTCTTTCTCTCACCTGTCCTAAGAACAGGAAAATATTTCCCTTCATTATTACTACACCAGGTTACACTGCCTTTACTCTGTTTTTGAAAATCATATTAGCAGCGAAATCTGTTCTTTGCTAAGTTGAAGGTTCTGACATTCCACCATATGATTCATCCAGTCTACAGGGATATTTTTGTAGTGTGAGAGCTGGTTCTCATATTAATAAGAAGACTAGTAGCTGTTTCCAAAAAATGTTCTACAGACAGATGCACTTTCATCAAAGAGACATCAAAGGAGCACAAGAAAAGGCAAACAAATAGAATCTTGCCATTTTAAGGTGCCTATATATAGAATTCTCATTTGAAAGAATAAATGTTCCTGCTTTTAAACTTCCTTCCTAACAAATCTCATAAATTAGAAGTTCTGAGAGACTTGTGCTTTGAGTTTATCCATTTCTGCCCAGGTCCAAGTCCTTCCAGCCCAAAATTATAGCTGAATGTTTCAACCCAACACTAGTAATCTACAATCTAGGTCAAAGTTTTTAACTTAAAAAACTACAAGATGTGTGGACCTCAACTTCCAGAATTCCCTATTCAGCATAAAGTTGTAGGTTGAGAAACACTGGTCTAAGCAAATATAGTTCCCTCAATTAGGCTTCCTGCTCTGATTTCAGTAGATCTCACCTTTGCTATTCATTGTCTATATTCTGTCTCTCTGTTTACCCCCCCCCCTCTCTCTCTCTCTCTCTCTCCCTCCCTCCCTCCCCCCCCCTCTCTCTCTCTCCCTGTACCTATATCTCCATATATACATCTATCTATATCTTATACCTATCTCCAAAGCATCACTTCCCAGTAGGAAAATAGCCATCATCACTTTCCTTAAGGTGATATGGAGCACAGAGTTTAGCCACTTGTCAGATGGCTTAACAGATGATACTCTTAAAGTAGACATAAGGTGAAAATAGAGAGACTGCTTCTTATAGTCCTGCTTGGTGCAATTTTTCATCTGTATCTGTGACCTATCAGTTGGACTGTTTCTTAACACAGATATAACATTCTTCTGAAAGAGTGCTAAACTCCTGTTCAGAAATTGCCCAGTTGACTGGTAAAAGGCATGAAAGGGGCTACAGGCTGAAGGAGAGGAACAAACTGGTAACAATAGACATAACAATAATCATAGACATTCAACTGATAACAAGTGATCAACATCCCTGACTAGACTGTAAAGGGCACAGTCAAGAAGGGAACAAAAGCAGATTCTGACATCACAGCTGGCAGCTTCTGGAAGTATCAGATGGATGGCCTTGTAAAACATGAAAATGCAATGGATGCTTAGATCTGCCCAGTTACAACTGCTCTGCATGTAATAATGATGATCATCACTTTGGGGTCTGGTATCTCTGAAGCCATAATGCAGTGGGTTAAAAAAAATCACAAGTAACACAATCAGTTGCACAAACAGCTGCAGAAATTGCAACTTCATGAAACAGATCCTTGGAACACTAAAGAAATAAATGTTCTGGAATTGAGTTGCAAGGCTGGCATTCAGGCCAACTAATTCACACCTTGCTTCTCTATTCAAATTGTACCCCATTCCTCTCCCAAAGTTAACAGCACTCTGTGACATGCTGAAATGGAGATGAGCACCGCCCCCTGAGTAGCGGAGGGAAAATCCACTTTTACCTTTACCTGCCCCAGAAGGGTAAATCCCCAACTGTAACAAAGGTAGAACGAAAATAAAAGCAATTGCATTTTCATCCTCACCAGTACATGTTAAAAATATCCTATCCTTTTTAAAAAATAAATAAATAAATTCATATCCTACTCTCTTTCACAAATTAGATTTTTTTTCCCCTCTCTTACTAGCAACTACATGGGCAATTTCCAATCTGCCTCATCTTCCCATTAGAGGTGAAGTGGTTTTCACTGCTTGGAGTTTCATGATTTGATTTCCTTTCCTTATTGGGTTTTTTGTTGTTGTTGGTTTTTTGGGGGGGAGAGACAGAGAGAGAAAAGTTTCCTGTAATTATTCCAAATCTTTCATTTTAATTCCAGCTGAGACCTTAATGGGACCCCATTCTGACAAGACAGCGGATCCTAACCTGGTAGGTCTTCATTGGAAGAAGGCCATCTGCAATTACCAATGTGCAAGACCTGTGTAAAATGAGAAGCACCATCAGCATAATTTCTTCCTTGTATCCCGGGCTCTGAGGATTTGTTACTCATCCAGGCTGTCCATCTGGGAAGCAAACAGCATGTATGCCTTGATGAGAAACTCTGGCCAACCGACCAGCTGTGAAAAAAATAGATTACTCTTGTCATTTTTTTTTCTCCTAGGTAATTTGCTGGGAGTAAAAATATAATTTCTTTGAAGGTATGTGGTTAAGAGACAACAGAGGGGGGAGGGCTGATTTATATTTAAACGTTTGCTGTGCTTTTTTTTAAATATTTGTTAAATCTCATTTTAAAGCAGAGGGCCAGGTGCAGGATAGAATTTCCTGTCATCTAGGTCAGTGAGAAAGAAAAAAGGGAAAACAGGGAGATTTCTATTGTTTGACAATTTGGGAAATGGATATACATCTACATCCTTTAAGTAAAATAGAAGTCACCCACCCACATAACGCAGAGAACCCATGATAGATACAAAGAAAAATGTTGCTTCTAAAGGCTCCACTGCACTTCATAAAGGTAAAAGAGGCATTATTAAAAAGGGATTAAGGAGATGGCAAGGGCTGGAAGAGAGCAGCTGGCCCTGCTGTGTCTAAGAAATGATAGATTAGCTTCTTTTATGACAGCTTTTAAGTCATTCGGTAGGTAAAATCCAGAAGTTGTTAATGAGCAGAGTTTAAATATGGACAAGTCACCCAGAACCATTTCAAAAGAAGAGACTTGGGTTTAAAAAAAATTACCATGGGTGATTTCTGGTTTGTTTTGCACCCAAGGCACACTGAATCAAGATCACATGAAGATCACAGAATCAAAATTACATTAAGTATAAGTTAGAATACTGCACCCAGTTTTGGTCACCATAAAGGTAAAGGTAAAGGTTCCCCCGCACATGCGTGCTAGTCGTTTCCGACTCTAGGGGCCTGTGCTCATCTCTGTTTCAAAGCCGAAGAGCCAGCGCTTGTCCGAGGACGTCTCTGTGGTCTTGTGGCCAGCATGACTAGATGCCATAGGCACACGGAACGCTGTTACCTTCCCACCGTAGTGGTCCCTATTTTTCTACTTGCGTTTTTACGTGCTTTCGAACTGCTAGGTTGGCAGAAGCTGGGACGAGTAACAGGCGCTCACTCTGTTACACGGCACTCGGGATTCAACCTGCCAAACTGCCGACCTTCTGATCGACAAGCTCAGCGTCCTAACCCACTGAGCCACCGTGTCCCTTTGGTCACCATATTACACTATAAAAATATGTAGAGACTCTGGAAAGAGTGCAAAAAAGAGCAACAAAGATTATTAGGGGCTGGAGGATAAAACATATGAAGAACGGTTGCAGGAATTGGGTATGTGTACTCTAGTGAAAAGAAGATCTAGGGATGACATGATAGTAGTGTTCCAATATTTGAGGGGCTGCCACAAAGAAGAGGGGGTCAACCTATTTCCCGAAGGATCAGAAGGCAAGCAAGAAGCAATGGATGGAAACTGATTAAAGAGAGAAGCAACTTACAACTAAGGAGAAATTTCCTAACAGTGAAAACAATTAACCAGTGGAACGGCTTGCCTTGAGAAGTTGTGGGTGCTCCATCATTGGAGGCTTTTAAAAAGAGACTGGACAGCCACTTGTTTGGAATGGTATAGGGTCTCCTGCTGTTGTTCTAAATAACAGAATAACAGAGTTGGAAGGGACCTTGGAGGTCTTCTAACCCCTTGGGTCTCAAGCAGGAGACCCAATACCATTTCAGACAAATAGTTGTCCAGTCTCTTTTTGAAAACATCTAGTGATGGAGCACTCACAACTTCTGAAGGCAAGCTGTTCCATTGGTAGATTGCTCTCACCATTAGGAAATTTCTCCTTAGTTCAAGATTGCTTCTCTCCTTGGTTAGTTTCCATTCATTGTTTCTTGCCTTTTGGTGCTGTGGAAAATAGTTTGACCTTATACCATTCTGGGCAAATGGCTGTCCAATCTCTTCTTAAAAACCTCCAGTGATGAAACACATAAGCCAGTCCAGATCTGAGCACGCACACACTTTAACTAAAATATATATTGTTTCTTTATGAACTGACAAGAATTTACATGATCTATCTCTATATTTATCTATCAATCAAACGGGTGCTTGCTGATATTCTGTTTTAGTTGTGTGTTTCTCTTTCCATTTTTTATATTTGTCCTTTTTGTCTCTCAGATTATCCAAGAGTTCTTTATGCAGCCATTGTGGTTTCATCTGAGATCTCTTGTTTTTTTCTTTCTCAGTAGTATTGTGGTAGACTGGACAGTTATAATCTCATTTTTCAAAGTTTCCCAAGCAGCTTGAGTTGTTTTCCCTTTTAAGATTTCCACCCATGGAATCTTTTTTAAACTCTCTCTAAGTTTGCTGAAGTCAGCTCACTTAAGGTCTAAGACACTAGTTTGACTGTTTGATTACTTGTGCCTGCATTATGTTGAATTCCAATATATCATGTTCTCTCTCCCCCAAAGTTCCTACAACTTCAGCCCTTTTTATCATTTCACCCTTATTAGTAAGAATTTAGTTTGGTATAACTGAGCCTCTAGTTTCCTCTCCTACCTTTTGAATGACAAATTTGTCTGCTAGGTTTGTCAGAAACCTATTTGATTTCTCACTTGGTGAGAGTTTGTCTCTCATTTGGTGTCAGGTTAGTTTAAATTCCCCATTACTACAGTGGCGTGCTTCCTGCATACCTTAGCTAACTGATTAGCAAAAAGTTCATCTATTTTCTCTGCTTGGTTGGGTGGTCTGAAGTATACACCTTTGGCAACATTGTTCCTTTTTCCTTTCATGTTAACCAAATGCAAATCAAGAAGGCTTTCACCCTTGGGGTGCTTTTCCATTTCTGTGGAGATGTAGTAATTTATTACATATCATGCAACTCCTCTATTGTTAGACCTGTTTCTTTTGAACAATTTAAATGCATGTAGCAGTATATTCTAGTCATGGGTTTCAACCCACCAAATTTTGGTGATGGCAATCTTTGATCCTGGCTCCTAGGAAACAACACACCTTCCAAGATAGATTGTCCCATCTGCAGATTGCTGGTTCCATTCCTTCATTCCTCTGAGTTTCCTATCACCAACATACACCTTTTTTGGTGAAGGGGGGAGAGTTTGGTCTGCTTTTTTTGTCTGTCACTGATACAGTTGATGAGTTCCTTTTCCAGAGGTCTCCATGCTTTCTTCCGGGGGCTGGCGGGGGGGGGTATATATGAAATTGATTGCTTAGCTCCAGTGGGGCTAGCTGGACTGGGCTGGACAGGACTGCATGGACATTATTTGTTCATACACTGAAAAACACTGATATAAAGCTTGTTTTAGCTTCTGTTCATGTAGACATTCACTGAAACATGCAATTTGGCCAAGAATGTATTAGCTTTTCCACACTAATATAGCAAGCCGCATGGTACAGACATGAATTACTCTTCTTTTCATTGTTGTTCTGAATGCTTTTGTGAAAGATGACTAAATGTTTATTCCTCAAAGAGAACAAAGAAAGTATGTCCTTTTCATTTATAGTAGCTTTGAAATGACAAAAAAAGCTTCTTTCAACATGTAAAAAACAAGAAAAAAAGGTTAAAGAAATTATTGGTCCATCAGTGGGAGAAAGTGGCAAGAAGGTGACAAGCAACAGGGAGAAAGCAGAACTATTTAACTCGGTTTTTGCATCCGTCTTTACACAAAGGGAAAAAACAGTCCAACTTATCAAAAACAGTACCGTAAACAACAGATTAGAAACACAAGTTAAGATAGGCAGGAAAATGGTAAGTGAGCACCTGTCCACCCTAGATGAGTTAAAATCACCAGGACCAGATGGATTATACCTCAAGATGGATTATACCTCAAGGTTCTGAAAGAACTGGCAGATGTGATCTCAGAAACTTTCAAAGATCCTGGAGCACCAGAGGACTGGAAAAGAGCTGACGTAGTTCCCATCTTCAAAAAAAGGGAAAAAATAGATCCAGGAAACTACAGACCTATCAGCCTGACCTCAATACCTGGTGTTATGTACTGGGCTTTTGGAATATCACCACGTGCTTTGCTGGAGAACTAACGGAACATGGCAGCTCAGAAGTGCAACATGGAACCCCTGACCAGGCAAACTAGCCAAATGTCAGTGACCATTGTGCCTAGTCTGCAAAACAGTCAGACTCTGAGGTGGGCCCACCAGAAGAGGCCAGCCAGAGTAATGCAACTCCCCTGGACACAGGAGCTCAGGGGGACAAGGGTCTACCCAGCCCAATGGGTGAATTGGTAGACAACAAGGTGACTGGAACCCCTAGGCGTTCATCCAGACCATATAAAGCCCCAGCATATCTTAAAGACTATGTTGTAAAATAAAGTGATGTGTAATTGTATGACAATTTGCCACTATCTACTAAAATTAGGGGTGCATTGTAACTGTTGTAAGACATGCTCATTGAGACGTTGTTTTATCTCTTGTAGTATATTGCATAGACATATCGTTCTTTAATTTCCTTGTAGTCCACTCTACTAGGCACGTCTGAGAAGGTCGCGTAAGGATTCCTAACTACCTTAGCTTTACAAAACATCACATTTATTATTCTTTAATATTATTTTAGTTGGCCCTTGACAATTGTCAAGGGTATTATAGTCTGATCTTAGGAGGGAGGGGTGTTATGTACGGGGCTTTTGGAATATCACCACGTGCTTTGCTGGAGAACTAACGGTTCTCCAGCAACTCAGACAGGACATCTCCAGTCCTGCTATTGGTCAACTTTGGGCGGCAACTATAGCTTCAATCCGATTGGTTAATACCATAGGGCCTGGCTATATATTGAGGCAGGGTGACTCCAATCTCTCAGTACAGTTTCTGCTTAAATAAAGTATGTGTTTGTCTGTACTCCTCTGCGTGTTCTCATTCCTGCTCATCAGACCCCACGACTTAATACCTGGGAAAATTCTGGAAAAGATAGTCAAACAATGAATCAGCAAACATCTAGAGGCAAACAAAGTCATTACCAAAAGCCAACGGGGGTTTGTCAAAAACAGATCATGCCAGACAAATCTTATTGCATTCTTTTACCAAGTGACAAAATTAGAAGACCAGAGGAATGCTGTGGATGTAATTTACTTGGACTTCAGTAAGGCATTTGATAAAGTAGATCATAACCTACTACATGATAAGATTGAAAAATGTGGATTAGTCAGCATCACCAACAGATGGATTCGTACTCAGCATGTCGTCCCCAATGGAACTGCATCTGCATGGAGGGAAGTATGCAGTGGGGTGCTCCAGGGCTCTGTTCTGGGCCCAGTGCTCTTTAACATTTTCATCAATGATTTCGATGAGGGGATAGATGGGGAACTCATCAAATTTGCAGATGACACCAAGCTGGCAAGAATAGCTAATAGTCCAGAAGACAGGCTTAAGATACAGGAGGATCTTGACAGACTCGAACATTGGACGCTATCTAATAAAATTAAATTCAATGTTGAAAAAAATAAGGTTTTACATTTAGGCAAGAAAAACCAAATGCATAGATATAGTATAGGTGGTACCTTGCTCAATAGTAGTAACTGTGAAAGGGATCTCAGAGTCCTAGAGGAAAATCACTTAATTATGAGCCAGTAGTATGCTGCAGCTGCCAAAAAAAAAAGTCAACACAGTGCTAGGTTGCATTACCAGAGGGATAGAATCAAGTTCACGTGAAGTGTTAATACCACTTTACAATGCCTTAGTAAGGCCACACATGGAATACTGCATCCAGTTTTGGACAGTTAGAACAATTAATCAATGGAACAAACTGCCTCCAGAAGCTGTGAATGCTCCAACACTGAAAGTTTTTAAGAAGAGATTGGACAGCCATTTCTCTGAAATGGTATGGGGTTTCCTGCCTGAGCAGGGGGTTAGACTAGATGACCTCCAAGGTCCCTTCCATCATCATCATCATCATCATCATCATCATCATCATCATCATCATCATTATTATTATTATTATTATTATTATTATTATTATTATTATTATTATTATTATTATTATTTCTGGTGCAGTTTGGGAGGTAATTCAGGATCTGTGCAACTTTTCTACTCTTTGATTTGGTTTTGTGATGACTTAATCGAGTCAAATTTCATTTTGGAAGTGACACTGAAGTCCTAACAATGTCACTACGATCTCTGCTTGGAACCTCTCAATAGGAATCTCTTGGTTAAAAAATAATAACAATTGGAGCTCAAGCTGCAAATCATAGAAAGTAACTGAAAACAGGTAATAAACAGCACACAATGTAAATCATAGAAAGACCTTGAAATGTCCTTTTTTTGATCCAGGAAATATTTTGGGGTAAAACTGGTTCAGCCAGGCCTAGCAACTCTCTGAAAAGAACGTTCTTAATGCAAAATTGGTTTCTATTTTCATTCCATTTCTTTGTTTTCACTTTTTATCCTTGTCACGTTTCCTCCCTGTTGAATGATGGAAGATGGCATGAGCTGGCCAGATTATAGTCTGAATTAACCAACCATGGTTCCTTCATTTTCCTTTGAAAAGAGGAAAGAGATAAGTTCACCATCATATTACTGTGTTCATATAATCAAAGGTGACTGCTAGATTCTGTAACATCAGCTCCCTTCTGAAAGGGATCACCAGCTGAGTATCACACCTTTTTCCCCCAGTACATTAAGCAAGGAAAAGTCCCCATCAGAATTATCCCAAACTGTGGGCATGCTCTTGGGCTGTGAGTAGGCAGCTTCACATGTTGACACAGTTGTCCCCAGCTAGACCACATCCTAACACTTCTTGAAAATTCAATCCCAAACTAGCCCCGAAGCAGCTCCTTGGCCACCTGCTTAGTGTCAGCAAACATTAGCAGGCAAAGAGCCAGGATCAGGCCCAGATGCTACCGCTGGAAGCATGCCAGCCCTTGGCATCTGGATCTGGCTGTTGCCAAACATTCACCATCTGTGAAAAGGGTGATAAATGTTTTCTTTCGATGGAAAAGGAGCTATGGGGAAAATGAGGAGGAAGTCAAGATCCTTTTCCTGCTTTTTAAAATGGCATCTGAAACAAACTCTTGTATGCTATAGTGGCAAATATCTATAGCTCGGGTGTAGGATGTGGGTGGAGGTTCATCCTCCGAGTTTTGGCACTGACATCCCCTAAACTCCACTGAAAATGTTACCTAGCCTGGTAATGAAACATTCAGAAACCAACCCACATGCTCTGAGAACGAACCTTCACCCTCAAATTCTTGAATCTTTTCTCCTCCCCAATTGTCTGTGGAAATTCTTATGGGTTTTTTTTTGAGGGGACATTGTTGTTGTTGTTAGTTGCAAAGTTGTGTCCGACCCATCACAACCCCATGGACAACATTCCTCCAGGTTTTTCTGTCCTCCACCATCTTCTGGAGTCCATTTAGGCTCACGCCTACTGCTTCAGTGACTCCATCCAGTCACCTCATTCTCTGTTGTCCCCTTCTTCTCTTGCCCTCAACCTTTCCCAGTATTAGGCTCTTCTCTAGTGTGAGGGGGCATACGCGCTATTTAGTTTTAATATCGGATGCCTAACCAAATTGGTCCTTCAGCAGTTACATGAAGAACCACCACTCAGTCAAACATAAAGAAGGCAGATCATCTGCCCTTGTCCTTTACACTGCAGAGACCAGCAAGCTTTATATTTAATATTGCTCCACTAATATAGCTATCTGTGACATGGTAAATGATGTGCTTAGTAAGGGTTTTTTCACTATGTTCCACAACTTCAACTGAAAAAGGTTCTAGAAAGTAAATCATCGCAGATGATAACACCTAGCCAACTTTGACTAACCTTGGGGGGAAATGTAAGCCAGCTCAGTTAATGCTTGAATAGAAGATCACATAGAAACCTCAGTGCTATATAGGCTAGCCTAGAAAGTTTCATGCTTAAGGTGGGACTAGAACTCCCAGTCTTCCAGTTTTAATCCTGGTGCTTTAAGCAAAGTAACTCTCATTGAATTACTATGGTAATATTTTGCAAATTGTTGTATACTTTCTCTCACTCTGAGGAGTCATAACAAAGGCAGTGGTAAAACTCTTCTGCATTGCTGTAAAAAAACAACAACAACAACGCGATATTTCCCAGCAGACACTAGAAGTCTAACTCAACAAAACTTGAATAAAACCTGAACGTATTTCCCCGATAAGTTTCCTTCCTGCAGCCATCTACAATCATGGAATGGGGAGGTTCATTTATTTAAAAAATTTATACAATTGCTCGTCTTCTAACTCAGAGCAGCTCCCAATCAAAAATTAAAACAAACTTATAAAATCATATTAAAACTATACAACTAAACAGAATAAAACAACAAATATCTGGCACCAGGTCAATCTTCTAAAATGCAATTATCTAATCTTATCCCAGTGCTTGGGGGTGGGAAAGGGACTTCAAAACATTTTCCAGAAGGCTAAAAGCATGGAGGCCTCTTGAACTTCAGGGGGACAGAGGGTTCCATAGGGCAGGGACTGCCATGAAAAAGACACACTTTCTATCTCCCATCAGTTAGCAATATTTAGGAGAAGGGACTAGGATCGTGACTGCCCTATCTGACCTGGTAGGATGGATAGATGTCTTTAGAGAAAGGCGGTCCCACAGATAACCTGGCCCTGTGCCATATAGGACATTAAAGGTGATCACAGCTCCTCGAATTGCACCTGGAAAGAAACTGGAAGAGAAGTAAAATGGCAATATCGCTATTGATTAGAGGACTGCCCCTCCTTTGGGTAGAACAGCAGTCATTAAACTGCTGGAATTAAAAGAATGCTGCGTGGAGACACAGTGTAGAGTGTCTCTACTCTACCATTTAACACATTTCTTTTGTTAGTAAGGAACAGGATCCATCAACTCGAGGGAAGAAAACATTCGTTTTTGTGCATGAAGTAACCATGCTGTCATCAGTGAGTGTCTCATTAGAGATGTGAAGATCCACATGTCCTTGGAGAACTGCAAGGTAAAGGATAAATGGCTGGACGGAAGTTATGGGACATGAGCAAAGAGTTTCTTCTCCTGCCTGTTAGCTTCCCATTTCTCTCTCCTCTCTAGCAATGTGTCATCTGTTGCTGGGTGAAGCATTGGGTCCCTAAATATAGTCCAATCTATGCTGAGCGAGATCATTTATCCACAGGAGATTTATGAGAGGTGACTAAAGCCGTGTTTCTCAACCTTGGGAACTTTAATACGCATGGACTTTAACTCCCAGAATTTCCCAGCCATTCCTAGAAAGATTAAAGAGAGAAAAGGTTGTGTGGATTCTAAGGCAGGATAACTTTCCATCCAGGATCCAATTTACAAACTGAAAAAAAAAGAAACAGAGCAAACACAAACTCTAGAACACCCTCCTCTCAAATCCAGTATCTGCAATATCTGAACTCCTTAAAGACAAAAGAATTGAAGGTAATGAAGTCTCTATTAGATTTCTTTTTGATAGAGAAAAATTCTGCTGGAGACAAAACCTTCACCTGAAATGAAAACAACCTCTTTCGAGTCGGCCGTTCAAACCATGGCAACTGAGCTTCCATTAAGAAAGAGTTAACATTCAGTCAGTCAGGAAAATTGTGGTGGTTTTTTTTTCCCCAGAAACCAAAAAAGAAAGAAAGAAAGAAACATCATTACCCTAATTAAAGAACAAAGTGGGAAGCAGCCACAGTGCTTCTACCTGAACATCCTCTATTGTGACAGGTCCTTGCAAAGGCTGTGATCACGGCTCCCGGCAAGCGGTTAGAGTTAGTCAAAGGATTTCTAATGAGGAGGTCACGCTCAGAAAAAATCTTTTCAGGGTAACAATCAAGAACTCTCTGAGGAACGAGGTCTGGAAATTCAATGTAGTTGAACTTCAAGGAAGCTTTTGTACCAGCCCTGTGAAGATAGTGGGAGAAGCTAAGCTGGGATGGTATTGAAAGGGCAGTCCTTAATTGGACACAAAGCTGCATTCGGGGACAGCAGATTGAGAAAAGCATGGGCTGCTTACTGACTGCAGAGCAGAGATAAGAAGTACAAAGGAAAGAGCACAGTCCTAGGCTTGGCGTTTTCACTCCAAGAACCTCAGATTCACATGGGAGCAGACAGTAACAAATGTGCTGCCAGGATGGTGTCCTTCAAGAAAAGCAAAATGATTCTGATGTAGTTTCTGCATTGTGCGTGATTATTCTCCAGGATCTCAAGGTCAAATTAGAAGATTACTGACAATGCCTTCTAATTCTGGTCAAAACCTGCCCAATGCAAAAAGAATCTGAACCACAGGGGAACTACAAAAACGACAATCAAGCTGAAAGCATGGCAACTGCATGCTTGGGAGCATCACTCAGCAACAATTCTAAGCTAGCTATAGCCTTGAGATAACTTACCCAAACATGGTCTTTTCCAGATTTGTGGATCTAAACCATGTGTCACACTTTGATCACTATGATCATTGGATCCTGGAGGTTATAAACCAAAACATCTGGAGTACGTATGTTTGAAGGAAATTGGTTTGAATGATTGTGGCAAAGGGGGAGACAAGTAGGGATGTGCAAATCACTGTTCGTGTGAAACAGCTGGTCTTGGTGGACCATGGCCAAACTGAAAAAGGTATTTTTGGTAATTTGGCTTGTATACGGAACAAAATGAAGCTGTTGTGATCCAGGGGTGGACTGACATATACAGTACTTATTCTAGAAAACAATGGCACAAAACCCACCTGTTCCAGGTAGAAGTGGTTTGGAAGGCAGAAAAAAAGTTGTGGCTGAGTGGTTTTTCTTGTGCAAAGATCAGCAGCAACTGAAGAGAAACAGGATAGGCAAAGAAGGGGCAGGGAAGATCTGTAGGTTGATTGTTCAGCGAGAAATATTGCTCTCTGGGTGTCTGTTTCTTATACTGAGGTCATCAAAGCAAGGAACTGCCACTTCAGCCAATATATCATGATGTCTGAGAGGAGAGGTAAAGATGCTAGGAAACTGGCAAGTGGGTAGTCTTTTGCATGAACCATAAGACAAGGAGGATGGGCATAATCATGCGCTCGTGACCTCTCGTCTTGATTACTGCAACGCTCTCTACATGGGGCTACCCTTGAAGACCACTCGGAGGCTCCAACTGGTACAGAATGCAGCCGCGAGAGTTGTATTGGGAGTTTCCCGATACTCCCATGTCACACCTTTGCTCCGCGAGCTGCATTGGCTACCAGTTGTCTTCCGGGTGAGGTTCAAGGTGTTGGTAATGACCTACAAAGCCCTTCATGGCATGGGTCCGGAATACCTAGGGGAGCACCTGCAGCCGGCATCAACTTCCCTCCGCCCAGTACGCTCCCACAGAGAGGGCCTCCTCAGGGTGCCACCGGTCAAAGAATGCCGACTGGTGGCCCCCAGGGGGAGGGCGTTCTCTGTGGGTGCACCGGATTTATGGAACCATCTTCCGGTCAAGCTCCGGATGGTGCCCGATCTCCGCTCCTTCCGGCGCAATCTTAAAAGCCATCTCTTTAAACAAGCTGGCCTGGCCTGATGGGACGGGGTGGGATTTTTATAAATGAATTTCAATTTTAATTTGTATTAATTTATGGGCATTGTTTAATCACGTTTTAATAATTTTTAATTTTTGTGTCTGGTTTTTATGTATTGCCCTGTTCACCACCCTGAGTCCTCCGGGAGAAGGGTGGTATATAAATTAAATTAATAAATAATAATAAATAAATAAATAATAATCTGTACCAGCTTTATCTTCCTTTCTCATAAAATCATCACATTATAACTTTTTAATGTTGCTCTCTGGACCCTGAACCATTATAAAAGTTCACAAGACAGCACACAGCATGTGAAAATGTGCAGTTTCCTGTCCTTTCCAAAAATGCTCATTTCTGCAAGGTAAGAACTTTCCTGTGCCCTGGGGCCATCTCTGGAAACATTAGATCAGGGGTCTTCAAACTTGGCCCTTTTATGACTTGTGGATTTCAGTTCCCAGAATTCCTCAGCCAGGCACACTGGCTGAGGAATTCTGGGAGTTGAAGTCCACAAGTCATAAAAGGGCCAAGTTTGAAGACCCCTGTGTTAGATGCTTCCAGACTCTTTAGAGCCCAAAATAAGGGTAGACTGCAGTGGTGAAACTCAGCCAGTTTGCACCAGTTTGGCAGAACCGGTAGCTAATTTTTTGTTGCCCAGGCCCAGAATGGACTTCCGGAAGCAGCATCCACACAGAGAACCAGTTGTTCACATATCTGAATCCCACCACTGGTAGAGTGGCCAGAGGAGAAAATGGCTTCTTCTCTTTTTCTTCAGAGGAAATATAGTCATTGATTTGGGGACTCTTCAGATGCCTCTTTTGCTATGATGGCCTGTTTTTTATTCCCTTTGGGTTTTGTTTTTTGCAATGATAAAATGAAGATTAATTATAGAGGTTAGTAACTCTCATATTTGTTCTACCACAGCTTATTTCTGCCATATTGGGGTAAAAGAGACAATGTGACAGAACCATCTTAAAATAGGATGGAAGCTGAAGCATAAAAGAATTTCCTCCTATTCTTCACATTCTGCTACAAATTGTTAAAAAGAAAACACATGTTTCCAGGTAAAGAACTCATTTCCATCCAAAAAAAAGCTTCCTTTGCTATGAGTATTATCCTAGGTCAGAAAAATTTCCTAGGCAAGATTCTTGGACTGTGTCCTCATTGGATTTCACAATTTTAAAGCATAAAGGGCAAGTTTTATTGGCAGAAATGGTGAATATTTCGCTTTCCCTCCAATGCTTACTGAGCAGTTTCCAAGTTATCACTTGGCAGAAGTTAAGACTTACAAAGTAGAAATCCATGAACTGTGTGAGCTTTTTACATGTATAGAATGCTGGCCTTAGCAAAAATTTTCATTCGTGTAGCAAAGCTATTAATTTACCAAGCCAATTAAAGAAAAAAATGCCCACTTAGTACAAGAGTGGGAATAGATGGGTTAAAAAATTAGTTCAGGCTGTAAATAACACATCTGGAAGAACGTTGAGAAGTCCAGGAGATTTGTATTTGAATGAATCGCATAATTGCAAGCCTTCTGGACACTTTGTCCCCCAAATTCCAGTTTCAGGTGGGTGAGAAGCAAAAAGATGAGAAATATTAAGAGAGCGCAGCTGCCTGCTTTGCTAATCTTGTAATTATACCAGCTCGTGAAGTAGCTTAAGCTGTCCTTGTGGGACATCTTGCTGTTTCATGGAGGGCAACCTTCTTTTCAAGCATGCTAATCTGTTAAAGAGTCCATCAACTTTGCTGCTGGTCATCCTCCTCTTCTTTTTCCATCCACCTTTCTTAACATTAGAGCCTATGTACTGAATTAATGGATTGATTGATTAAGTATGTGCCGTCAGCAGCAGCATCAACTCTTGGTGACCACATAGCTTTTCTCCAAGATGATCTGTCCCCAACCTGGTTTTTCTAATGGTGCTATAACCACTATAACTGAGTCCATCAACTTTGCTGCTGACTGTCCTTTTCTCTTTCCTTCCACTTTTCCTAGCATTAAAGCCTAGGTACTCAATGAACCACAAATGACTGGGTTCAAACCATATATCTAGATTTACAGACCATATTGACCTGATTTACAGAATGCATAAAGCCCAACAGATTGGTGGTATTAGAGCTTGATTAGTTTTGGGCCACTAATTAGGTTCCGAAGAATTAATGAGAAAATAACTGACTTTACACAACAAAAACTAGGTTTATCTTTACTACCGTTTGTTACATAATATGCAGTTTGCTATGTTCATATAAAACTAAGACACACACAACCATGTTTTATAAGCCATTAAGATTAAGGTCATACTGTACATCTAATTAAACTCAAACCAAACTATGGTATGCTGTAATACCAAAAAATGAATATGCAGCCTTTTGAAATTAATAATAATAATAATAATAATTTTATTTATATACCGCCCTTCTCCCGAAGGACTCAGGGCGGTGAACAGGGCAACATATAAAAGTACAAAGACACAAAAGTTAAAAAAGAATTAAAAAAATGCCCAAGCTAAAACAATAAGTAAATATATTTAAAACAACAATAAAATCCCAACCCATCCCCCATCAGGCCAGGCCGGCTTGTTCGAACAAATAAGTCTTCAGATCGCGTCGGAAGGAGCGAAGGTCGGGTGCCATCCACCATTCTCGTGAATTTGAAACCACAGCTAAGTAGATAAAATTGACCCATCTTTGGTTAGTTTTAGGGAATTTGTTTTGCTTTGTTTTGTTCTGCATGAGTTCAAATAAGGATGGATAAATCTGTTAGTTTTGGTTTTTCTCAATCCCTTATCTGCTAAGTCTTAAATTCAGTTCACCTTCTTTCTTCATCATGTTAAGATTTATGGGGAAAACATTTTGTATGAACATTCACAATTTGCATATGAAATTTTGTCTAATCTAATATACATTACTACAGGCAATTTTCTCTAACAAAATACATCTACGTTATTTCTCTACTATGTGAAATTTGACACATTTTCTATTGGAAAAGTGAACTGCCAAATTTGGAGAGGCATGAATTTTATAGGATGGCTGATTTTTAATTTGCATTTTGGTTCCAAACACAAAAGTAGATGAGTTCATATTAATTTCTCCCCTATCTCTACTTCTGAATGATCTGAAAGGCATTAGCTTTGTGTTTTGCTTTTAGAACAATTTTCCCATTGGTAGTTTTTATGTATTATATGATGTGTGCCAAAATGGATTTGAACGTTAAGTCACTGTGAACAATTTTATAAAATAAAATTAGTACTAATAGTAGCTGAAATAGTCATTCTTATTTATGTCATTGGGCGAGGTTATAGGAATATAGGTATCCATAGGTTTTTGTGATTTGGCACTCGTAGCTGAATGGTTGCTAGGAAATAAAACAGTTTGAATTATATAAAGTCCTGTAACACAAATAGGAAAGTATGGAGTTTATATTGTAATGTCGCAATACACATTTTGTAAAGATTTTGTCATTGCTATATGCATACATATTTATATTAGAATGTGAATGATATATCTAAATAGTTAAGAGATTGGCTGTTACTCTATTATAGATAGTCCTGACATAACGACAGTAATTGGGACTAGTATTTTCATCACTAACTGATGCAGTTGTAAAGTGCAATATTTTGTGACTGTGTTATTTAGTGACAGAAATTACACCACTTCCAACTGCCATCATTAAAAGAATCCTGCACCATCACGTGCTCGCCATTTGCAAATTCCTGCTGGCTTTCCCAGGCAAAAATGGTATAAAGGGTAAACACATAACCACCTCACTGTAAGTATACGTAGTCCTTGACTTAGAAACATTTATTTAGTGACTGTTTAAGGTTACAATGGCACTAGAAAAGAGAATTTACGACCATTGCAGCATTCACAATCTGAAGCTTGGAAATTCATCCAAGGCAATGCTTTACAGTCTATGGCTCTACTATTATGACATCTAGGGAACTTCCCAAGCCATTTCCTCTATATTTAATTCTGTGCCAATAATTACAGCAATTTTTTTCAGTCATTCTCAATGAATTTGATGGGAGAAAAATGGAATTTTAAGAAAAATGTCCAAAAGAGAACATCCCAGTGAGATTGTGATGAGGAAGAGGTATAGTTTCTTACCAAAATTATGGGGGAGTTAAGGTATGTATACAGGTTTCTTGTTTTTCATTGTACCAATTGTCTTCCAGAGATTTCCTAACCTCCTAAATCAATTAATTTAATAAATTTCTCCCTTAAGATTATTTAAGATGAGGACTACAGGCATGGCGGTTGCAAAGAAAAGGAGAGATAGGCAAGACCAACGACATTGGCAGCCCACACCATCTGCCCCAGTCATAAAATACTGTAGGTTCATCAAATACTAAAGGCAATGTTAAAGCAAGTTGAGAAGGATATAAAAAATTCTCAAGTGGAGATATTCTGAAAATCTGAGGAGAGATTTTGGCACAGTATTAATCTTTTAAATGCTTCTACCATCTGCCTGCTTACTCATCTCTCTTCTTTCTTTTAACAAATGACAATTTGTTGTGCTGTTTGTCACAATCCCAAAATTCCCTTGCCAGTTCAGTCATTACCTGTTCATACTTTTTTACTTGAGAAGGTGGATTTCTTTTTTTATCTCAGCAATCATCTTATTATCTTTGTTGTCTTGGAGTGTTCACCCTTTAGTTGGATAGCATTTAATCATTTAGATTCCCTGGGAAGAATATTTAAATGATGTTTTCTTCCCAAGTAGGTAGGAACTTCAAATTTTCTCTCAAATTTTAATTATAAATGGCATTCATCTAAAACAAAGATGGAGAACTTTGATTGATTGAGCATAAATTATAAACTGCCCCATTCTGATTAATTCTGGAAATGTGCATAAACAAAGAAAAAAAGAGAACATCTAGTTATTGTTAGATTCAGTCTCCTATTAGGTTAAACCAACAATTCTCAACCATGAGTAAAATCATCCTTGAATATTTCAAGAGGGCCACAGATTAAAAACATGTAACATGGGAGCCACAGAACATGCCAAGGGGCCATAGAAAAATGAAGCAGATTATTCTGTAAATACTGTCTTCTTGATGCCAGAAAATGTACCATTTATGATCCCACCCCTATATCTGATCATGAGATAGGCATGGAGGGGGGGGGGCACAGGAGAAAAACAAGGTTGGAAGGAGACCTTAGACAAAATCAGGCTGAGAAACCCTGGCTTAGATTTTACATCCAGTATTCACAGGTGATGGAAGCCATAACCCTATAACATCTGGAGAGGCAGAGGGAACCCAAACATGACAGAAACAAAAATATCCCAAATCAACCACAAAGTCAACCAGAGATAGCACCAACCTTCAACCAATTCATGTAAACCCCCTCACACAGCAGTTCTCCTCCCAATGACCTTGAAATTATGTAACCTCCCCATCACAAAACCCATCACAAGATTCATCATCATCATCATCATCATCATCATCATCATCATCATCATCATCTAAAGTTGGAAGGGACCATTTCAGACAAATGGCTGTCCAGTCTCTTCTTAAAAACTTCCAGTGTTGGAGCATTCACCGCTTCTGGAGGCAGGTTGTTCCACTGGTTAGTTGTTCTAACTGTCAGGAAATTTCTCCTTAGTTCTAGGTTGCTTCTCTCATCCATTGCTTCTTGTCATGCTTTCAGGTACTTTGGAGAATAGCTTGACTCCCTCTTCTTTGTGGCAGCCCCTGAGATATTGGAACACTGCTATCATGTCACCCCTCATCCTTCTCTTCATTAAACTACACATACCCAATTCCAGCAACCGTTCCCTATATGTTTTAGCCTCCAGTCCCCCAATCATCTTTGTTGCTCTTCTCTGTACTCTTTCTAGAGTCTCAACATCTTTTTTACATCATGGTGACCAAAACTGGATGCAGTATTCCAGGTGTGACCTTACCAAGGCATTGTAAAGTGGTATTAGTACTAGATCTTGATTCTATCCCTCTGTTAATGCAGCCTAGCACTGTGTTGGCTTTTTTGGCAGCTGCAGCACACTGCTGGCTCATATTGAAGTGATTGTCTACTAGGACTCCGAGATCCCTTTCACAGTTACTACTATTGAGCAAGGTACCACCTATACTATACCTATGCGTTTGATTTTTCCTGCCTTACTTTTTTCACCATTGAATTTCATTTTGTTAGATAGTACCCAGTATTCGAGTCTGTCCAGATCCTTCTGTATCTTAAGCCTATCTTCTGGAGTATTGGCTACTCCTGCCAGCTTGGTGTCGTCTGCAAATTTGATGAGTTCCCCATCTATCTCCTCATCCAAATCGTTGATGAAGATATTGAAGAGCACTGGGCCCAGAACAGAGCCCTGGGGCACCCCACTACACACTTCCTTCCATGTAGATGCGGTTCCATTGAGGACCACACGCTGAGTACGGCCTGTCAGCCAGCTACGAATCCATTTGGTGGTAATGCTATCTAACCCACATTTTTCTATCTTATCAAGTAGTAGGTTGTGATCTACTTTATCGAATGCCTTACTGAAGTCCAAGTAAATTATATCTACAGCATTCCTCTGGTCCACTTGTTTTGTCACTTGGTCAAAGAATGTAATAAGATTTGTCTGGCATGATCTATTTTTGACAAACCCATGTTGACTTTTAGTGATGACTTTGTTTGCATCAAGGTGTTTGCTGATTTGTTGTTTGATTATCTGTTCCAGAATCTTCCCAGGTATTGAGGTCAGGCTGATAGGTCTGTAGTTTCCTGGATCTATTTTTTTCCCTTTTTTGAAGATGGGAACTACATCAGCTCTCTTCCACTCCTCTGGTAGTTCCCCAGTGCTCCAGGATCTTTGAAAAATATAGTTTGATGGTTCTGAGATCACGTCTGCCAGTTCCTTGAGAACCTTGGGGTGTAATCCATCTGGTCCTGGTGATTTGAACTCGTCTAGGCTGGACAGGTGCTCACTTACCATTTTCTTGCCTATCTTAACTTGCGTTTCTATTCTGTTTTTTATGGCACTGGTTTGGGTAGGTTGGACTGTTTTTTCCCTTTGTGTAAAGACAGATGCAAAAAATGAATTAAATAGTTCTGCTTTCTCCCTATTGCTTGTCACCTTCTTGCCACTTTCCCCCACTAATGGACCAATCATTTCCTTAACTTTTTTCTTGTTTTTTATATGTTGAAAGAAGCATTTTTTGTTATTTTTGACTTTGGTCGCAAGCCTTAGTTCATTTTAAGCCTTAGCTTTCCTCACTTCATCTTTGCAGGCACGGGCTATTTGCTGATATTCTGACTTAATTATGTGCCCCTCTTTCCAATTCTTATACTTGTCCTTTTTATCTTTCAATTTATCAGAGAGTTCTTTATGCAGCCATGCTGGTTTCTTTTGAGAGCTGTTATTTTTCCTCTTTGTTTGTATTGTACTAGACTGGGCCTTTATTATCTCACTTTTCAAAATTTCCCAAGCTTCTTGAGTTGTTTTCCCCTTTAGGATTCTCATCCATGGAATTCTTCCCATGGTCTCTCTAAGTTTATTGAAATTAGCTCTTTTAAAATCCAAGACTCTAGTTTGGCTGTGTTCTATTGCTTGTGCCTCCAGAATGTTGAATTCCAATATTGCATGATCACTTCCCCCCAAGGTTCCTGTGGCTTCGACACCTTCTATCATTTCATCTCTGTTAGTGAAAATTAAATCCAATATGGCTAATCCCCTAGTTCCCTTCTCTACTTTTTGGGTAACAAAGTTGTCTACTAGGTTTGTCAGGAATCTGTTTGATCTTCCACTTGGTGCGGAGTTTGTCTCCCAGTTGATATCAGGGTAATTAAACTCCCCCATTACTATTGTGATGCGCTTCCTACATACCTTAGTTAGCTGACTAGCAAAAAGTTCATCTATTTCCTCTGCTTGGTTGGGCGGCCTATAGTATACACCTATGGCAATGTCGTTTTTTCCCCTTTTATATTGACCCAAATGCTTTCAGGTTTACAGTTTTCGTCATTGTTGTGCTCTATTTCTGTAGAGATAAAGTTATTTCTTATATATAGAGGAACTCCTCCTCCTCTTTTGTTTAGTCTGTTTCTTTTAAATAGTTTAAATCCCTCTAGCTGTGTGTTCCATTTGTAGGTTTCATCCCACCATGTTTCCGTAATGGCAACAATATCATATCTGCCCTCATTTACCTGAATTTCTAGTTCACCCTGCTTACTGTTCATACTCTGTGCATTGGTGTATAGACATTTGAGTCCTTTATGACTGACCCTGTGTTTACATGCTGCATAACTTGTGTGGTGCCTGGCTTCCCCTATTTTCTTAGATTGCCGGGGACAGTGATGTTCTGTATCAATTGACTCACTATCCCCATTATTTAGTTTAAATGTTCCTCCAAAAAAGCTGTGAATTTATTGCCAAGTAACTCAGTCCCTTTCTTGGATGGATGCAGACCATCTCTTTTATACATTTTTTCATTAGACCAGCTACAGACATCATGACTAATATAACCAAAGCCTTCTCCTTTACACCACTCCTTTAGCCACATATTAAATTCTGCTATACGCTGGCCTTTTCCATTTTGCTCCTTATACACTGGTAAAGCCTCTGAAAAAGTAAGCCTACAGCCTATTCTGCTAAGTTCCTGCCCCAAGCTCTGGAAATCATTCTGCACAGAGAGTACATCTTTTTGGGACAGATCATTAGTGCCAAGATGTACAATAGCCTCCACATCACAGTCCTTGCTGGCATTCTTGATTATTTTAGAAATACGCTTCTTGTCCCTACTGGCAGTAGCACCTGGAAGACAACTGACCTCTTTCAAAACCTCTGTGTCCTTTCCTAAATTTATATCCCTTATAATTGAATCACCAACCAGAAGGTGGCTTCTCTTTTTGGATGCCTTTCTGTTCTTGCATGACTGGTGTGTAATACCAGATGTAGGGGAGGAGGGTGATGCCGTTGTCCTGTTCTGTGTCTTGGTTTTTGGGGGGTGTCTCCCTTTGGATTAGGTTGATAACTGTGTTTCTTTGGAATCTGTTGGAAATTAATACATTTGTGAGAGTGTGTAATTCGGTTTTCAGGTGGTCTTTGTTGGCTAGGCATTTGGTTCTGGAGATGAGGGTCTTGGCTACGGAGTAGATCTGTGCCTGGTGGTGATGGGATTGTACATTTAAGTAGCGGTTGGTGTGTGGGGGTTTTTCAGTAGATGGTGTGTCCTATGGAACCATTGGGTTTTTTGTAGATTAGGTCATCCAGAAAGGGGAGTTGGTTATTAGCTTTTATTTCCATAGTAAATTGTATTTTGGGATGTAGGCTGCTGAGATGTGTGAGGAAGTTGTCCAGTTTTTATTTCCCGTGTGGCCAAATTACAAAAGTGTCATCTACATATCTAAGCCAGAGTTTGGGTTTGTGTTCAGATTTGTCTAAAGCGTTGGTTTCAAAGTGTTCCATGTATAGGTTTGCGATGACGGGTCAGAGAGGTGATCCCATAGGTGCTCCTTCTATCTGTTTGTATCTTTGTCCATTGTGGCTGAAGTACGTGTTGGTTAGGCAGTGGTTGGTCAGATTTAGGATGTGCTTAGGGGGTTGTATTTGTTTTGGATAGCTGTCAAGGCTTCTTTAATAGGCACTTGGTTGAAGAGGGATATGACATCGAAGCTCACGAGTAGGTCGCTGGGTTGCAGGTTTTGTTTCTTTATTGTTTCTATGAAGTGGAGTGAGTTTTGTACATGTGAGGTGATGGATTTTGTGTAGGGCTGAAGTTGTTTGGCAAGGAATTTGGCAAGATTCTGTAGAGATGAGCCTATGGAGCTGACTATGGATCTGAGTGGTGTTCCTTCTTTGTGTATCTTGGGGAGGCCATAAAGCTTGGGGCATCTGGATGGTTTCTCTCTGGGGATGATTCGTTGCTGGATCTCTTCACTGATGGGAGAGGCTTTTAGTTTGGATTTGGTGGTTTTTCCCAGGTAGGTGGTGGGGTCTGTGTTTAGAGGTTTGTAAGCGGGGTCTTAGAGTAGGTTGGCTAGTTTGGCTTGGTAGTCAGATGTGTTCATCACCACCGTGGCATTACCTTTGTCTGCTGGGAGAATGATTATGTTGTTGTCTTTCCTCAGGTTGGTGAGTGCTTTTTGTTCTTCTTTATGTAAGTTGCTTCTAGGTGGATTGCTGGAGCAGAGGATGTTGGTGACTTCAAGTCTGATTGTACTGGCTTCATCTGGGTTGATTTTGGTTAGGGTGGCTTCCACTTTGCATATGCTGTTTTCAGTGGGGATGCGTTTGGGGGTGACTGCAAAGTTGAATCCTTTGGAAAGGACAATATGTATATATATATATATTGTTCCATACACACACTCTCCCTGCCTGACGAGTTAAAAACTTGTGAAACTACTTGCAGCCAGAGGCTGCTCAATGTGTGTGTGTCTTACTTTGTTCTGTGGCTTACTTACTTTGTTCTGCGGGAGCATTTGGGGAAAATTGAAGCAAGTAAAGGGCGGTTTGAACTGCCAGTTGATTGTTTTGCCTCTGTGCCTGTGCCCTGGGTCACCACAGGAAGGAAGCTGTGCTTTTCTCATGCGACGCAGAAAATGCAGGTGATGCTGTGCCCACTTCACCAATGTCTCACTGTTGAGCGGCCAAGCCAGCCTACTGATCTCTTGGAAGAGGACGTGGCAAAGTGAATTACCAAGAAACAGTGGTAAAAATGGCTCTGGCAATCATAGAGATGCTTGAAGATCAGACCTTTAGAGAATTCAAGCCCTACTGATTGCTCATCTTTATGGACTGGAGTCAGAGGAGCTCCCAGAAAAAATAGTGGCCAAGATATGCAAGTAAGTTAAGCGCTGGATTATGCTAAATGCAGCAACCATCTGGGTCTAATGGATTTTGTGGTATTAAATCTAAAGTCTTCTAACATGAGATATGTTAAATGGAGGAATTGTGCAATTTTTCCCCCAAAAGTGATTAAAAGGTCACCTCTTCCTTCTTTCTTCATTGAATTTATATGCCACTTTTCCTTCAGGAATTCACAACAACATAGACAGAATTGTCTCACTACTGAAGTACTCTCAGATTACAAATCCCCCATATCAAAATTCAGACCAAGAGATTTATCATTTCTCCAAAACTGTGCTAAGACTCAATCAGTTTTTAATCTCTATTAATGCATCCAAGTGATTCCCCATTACTGACTACAAGCCAAGGCTGTTGCAGGCAGTCCTCACTAACAATGACAATTGGAACTGGCAACTCTGTCACTAAACAGTGCAATCATAAATTGCAACTTTTATAAATCTACTATTGTATATGTGGTTGGAGATCTATAATTCATCTATGGAGATTTTCATCTATAATTCATTATTATTTCCTGCATCATTTTATGAGGAGTAATTCACAATAACAGTAAAGTTTGAGAAAGTTCCTACAAAAAATGTTAACTGTGGATTCCACCCCACCCCTTTCCATTCCATCATGTCTGATTTTCAGAGACTTGCACGAACAAGTCCTTGATGTTTTCTTGGCAATTTTTTTTTCAGAAGGGATTTGCCATTGCCTCTTTCCTAGGTTAAGAGATAGTGACTGGCCCAAGGTCACCCAGCTGGCTACATGCCCAAGGCAGGACTAGAACTCATGGTCTCCTGGTTTCTGGTCTGATGCTAACTGATGCCAATTACTGGCTTTTGAATTTCCTTTGAGTGGTGGCAATTGCAGCAGTTTATAAAAGCAAATGAGAGGTAATTAAATTCAATGTCATCCTGGTGCAACTGTGAGAGAGGATTCCCTTGGTCACTTGATTGTGATAATTCTTCAAATTTTCCCTTCCACAAGCTTTGCAATTTAGCAATGAAACAAATCACGTGGATGCAAAAGCTGTTATTACTACACCCTTCAAAGAACAGATCCAAGTGTCCGCTTTTGATGACTGTGTTGCTTTTGGATTGTCACTACTTATAGTGAGGAATGACACATCTTGAAGCCAGAGGTCCTATCAATGCAGACAGTTAATCAAATAAGATTGGTATAGGGAAGGGACAGCCTGGCACATAATTAGTGACTGAAAAGAATGCAGGAAGAATTAATAATATGATTATAGAGTGAGAATGGTTACTTCTTCAAAGCATCATTAAGTCTAAACAATTGGAAGGATTGAACAATGTTCAGAAAGACATGAAAAAAGACTGTAATCTCATCTTCATCTTGGCTTATAACTTGAGTAGACAGAGGTCTTTGAACAACAAATCAAGTTTGTCAGCCAGTCCAATGGTCAGAGTTTCAGGGTTTCCAAGCAGAAATCACAACACAGAACAAGAGATCAGAGTTGTTTCCAAGATCAGCAACGGGACACAAAACTCCAAGCATTCAGCATTTGTTTCTGACAAATGCCCAGCCCCACAGCATCTTCTTAAGTCTCAGTCTCCAGGTGTGCCTTGTGGAGAGGGGCAGGGCGCTCTCCTCCCGAGTAGTTGAGCCTGCCTGCATTGTCCCCTTCTTCTCTCCATTCTCCATGTTCTAAGATCAGGAGGGGTTGGCCCTTGCTCATTGCCTGAGCTCTGTCTCTCATGTTCACCCTGTCCCAATCCTGAAAGGCCCTGGCCTGCCTCGGACTGCCCTTCCCCACATTCTTCTGAAGCCACAGAGACCTCTCCCTCCACCTCCATAGGCTCCAGTTCCAGCTCATTTTCCTCAGCAGATTCAGGGTCCGAGGGAGGCACGACACTTCAGAGTAACAAGCCCATTGTTAGATAAAACAATGAATACTTTGTAGCTCCTTGGATAATTTTGTTTTTTTTAGAATAGAATAGAATAGAATAGAATAGAATAGAATAGAATAGAATAGAATAGAATAGAATAGAATAGAATAGAATAGAATAGAATAGAATAGAATAGAATAGAATAGAATAGAATAGACCTTGGAGGTCTTCTAGTCCAGCCCCCCGCTCAAGCAGGAGAACCTATACCATCTCAGACAAGTGACTGTCCCGTCTCTTCTTAAAAACCTCCAGTGATGGAGCACCTATGATTTCTGATGGCAAGCTGTCCCACTGGTTAATTGTCCTCACTGTTAGGAAGTTTCTCCTTAATTCCAGGTTGCTTCTCTCTTTGATCAGTTTCCATCTATAGTTTCTTGTCCTTCCCTCTGGTGCTTTGGTGAATAATGTGACTCCCTCTTCTTTGTGGCAGCCCCTCAAATACTGGAACACTGCTATCATGTCTCCCCTGTTTCTTCTTTTCTTTAGACTAGCCGAACCCAGGTCCAGCAGCCGTTCTCCATATGTTTTAGTCTCCGGGCCTTTGATCATCTTAATTGCTCTTCTCTGAACATTTCTCAAACTCTCAACATCTTTTTTCCTGAGGCTGTTTCTGTTGTATTGTGTTAATATAATAATTGTCTTTAAACAACAACACACTGTTTTTCTTTACAAAATTGAATGATGGCTTTTGTTCATTAAATTGCTAACTTACATATAGCTTCTTTAAAAAGTTACCAACTGAAGAAATGTAAGGATTTGGGCTGCAAATAATCCAGCTGAGCACTTGATGGCAGCAAACAGATGCAAACTTGACTATTTTGTTGCCATCTAATAGTCGTCAGGATTTTTGCTGTCAAAATTTGAGACAAGAACACTGTTTTTTAAGGTTGGTAACTTTAAGATACATGGATTTCAACTCTTGGAATTCTCCAACCAGCATGGAGAATTCTGGGAGTTGAAATTCACACATTTGCCAAGTCTGAAAAATTGCCCTAGAATAAAAGGGATTTGACTAGTTGACAGCTCTGTAATTTTAGTACAAGCAAAACACTGCTGGTAGAAATGGCTTTATTGTAATTGAAGAAAGCTTAAAACATATTAACATTGGGCGCTCTTGGTTTAAAATGCCTCAGAGATATTAAATAAATGTTTAATGTTTGCAGCCTTGTATACTCTATTTTTCAAACAAATCATGC
Organism: Vipera ursinii; assembly: GCF_947247035.1. Classification (NCBI taxonomy): domain Eukaryota; kingdom Metazoa; phylum Chordata; class Lepidosauria; order Squamata; family Viperidae; genus Vipera; species Vipera ursinii. The sequence continues at coordinate 29,395,884 of NC_139513.1, read as the reverse complement.
TATTAATTAAATATAAACACATTCCTGGGAGAGTCAAATCACAGTTTGCTTGAGTTAAATATGACACAAAGGACAGCTAAGTCATTTACCATATCAGCATTTCTACAATCCACTTCATTTAAACTGTGCCTAGCCTCCTCCATGTGGGCATGGTCCCCTGCCATATCATCAGCATGTCTGCCCAAATCACAGATTCCTAAGGTACATCATTAACTTACATCATAATGTATATACATTGTACATCAAAGTAAATGCACTGGAATGCAGTAGCATCCCCTGTCATCAATTAGCTAATCTTAATCTAGTCCTAGACATTAACAACTCCCCTAGAATATCAATGGAAACTGTCTCTGCATGTTATGCTTAAGCAAATGCAGAAAATGAATGTAAGAAACTGATTTCGTTCCCAGCATCTCCTTTCCAAACTCGCCAGTTTAAGTAGTGACGTAGAAAACACTTCAGAGTAGAGTAGAGTAGAGTAGAGTAGAGTAGAGTAGAGTAGAATCCCTCAAGATGATGTCAACTCTTAATGATCACACAGATTTTTCTTACAAGACTCTATTTCCAACTTGGTCATTCAGATCTCCCAGCAGTGCTGCTGCAATTGAATTGATCCAACTTGCTGTTGGTTCTCTACCTTTCCACTTTTCAGAACATAATTATTGATTACACCAGAAAGCTAAGTCTTTATATGAATCTAAAACAGGATAATTTGAGCCTGGTTGTTTGTGCCTCAAGTGAAAATTTTGGATTGATTTGTGCTAAGAACTATTGTTTCTTTTCCTGACTATCCTGAAAAACTCAGCAGTCTTTGCCAACACCAAAGTGTTCATCAAGATATTCGTTGGTATCCTACCAAATACTGATCTGTTTGTTCCTTTATTATTGATGGTTGATCCCAAAAGGCAGAAGCTATCCATCATTTTAATATCATCATTGTCAATTCCAAGGCTGCTGCTGCTGGATCTGTTGTTATTGGTTTGGTCGTCTTTATATTTAATGGTAGTCCAATTTTTATTATTGTGTTTCTTGATTTTCCTTGCTGGAATGTGCAGATTATATGCAGCTATCAAAGTTGATCCAGTTTTAAAATTACACCCATCTTCTTCCAATTCAGCCTCTCTCAATATATTTTCAGTATATAAGTTGAATAAATAAGAAGAGAATTTACCATCCCATCTTACTCCTTTGATGAACTGGAGTCTGTCTGTTTCACTGTATTCTGTGTGAACTATGGCTTCATGTTCTGTATATCAAGTTCAAAGGAGGACAATGAGATGTTCTGGGGTCCCCTTTTTTTCAACGTACATTCCATGGATTGGCATGAGTGCAACCACAGAAAGTATTTCTACTGAAACACTTTCTGACTTCTTAGTGATAACTTACTTCACCTTTCTCAATTATTTAGCATGCATCAGTAATAATGCATTTTGCTCCTCTGGCTTTTCAAAAACAAGCTTGAACACCTGGCATCTCCCTTTCCATATAGGACCTAAGCTATGTCAGGTGATCCTAAGTACTATTTTTATTCATTTATTTATTTTTATTTTAATTCTATTTATATCCCGCCCTTCTCCGAAGACTCAGGGCGGCTTACAAACTTAGCAGTAGCCTTCATTCTATGTATATGCCTGCTTATTAGGGCTTTCACACACACCCCCAAGCGGCATTATTACAAAGTCAGCTTAATTGCCCCCAACAATCTGGGTCCTCATTTTACCTACCTCGGAAGGATGGAAGGCTGAGTCAACCTTGAGCCTGGTGGGATGTGAACCTGCACTAATTGTGATTTTGCCTTCCCTTCTCCCACATGGTGTAAAATGATGCATTTGCTGTCATCAGTAATGTAATGAACTGCTTCCAGAATCTTTTTATATCACTGTTGCCCGATATAAGGATCTGCTAGCTTTAGCTGGGAAGATCTTCAGACCTTGAGGAATCTTGCTGGGAAATTTATGTATTTCTTTATCTTAAAAGTTTTCTATGGTCACCCATCTTAAAACACGATATATATCCTTGCCATACATTCTCAGTGTTCTTAACTTATCCCTTGCAGGTATGCTTCCTCCCAATCCCTCTCCTTACCATGATGAGGCAGCCTAGAAAGACCGAACAGAATGCTGGAATAGAAACACTGAATATGGATTTTATTTATTTTTTAAAAAATAAATCTTGTAAATTTAAGTTATCTGCTTTAAAGGCTTTAAATGTATTGATAGATCACTAAAGTTGTGTTGGCCCATGAAAAAAACCAGACAGGAGGAAAATTGAATCATTCAAGTTGTAGTGTTGGAGAAGGCTCCAGGATAGCTAAGGTGACTGTGAGGTGTTCTCACAATGAATCGTTAAAGAAGCTTCCAAGCAAAGGCATCACGCAGAGATGCAATCATATTAGCTTTATTCATGATAGATCAAAGAGAAAGATATACTTGGCATGAAAGCATTCATGCCTGCATGTGAGAGAGAAATAAAATAAAAACAAGCTAGCATTACATGACTAAAACAGGAGAAGGAGGTAGAAGTTAGAATGAAGACTAGAAACTAGAAACTAGAATTAGAACAAAGAGCAGCCCCTCGTGCAGAGGTATTTATGCGGGGTCTTGGTCCCTCCCTGACCATAAAACTCTCTCGCCAATGGGGCTGTCGGGGTCTGAGACCCTTGGATCATCAGTGGAAGCAAAGAAGCCTCTTTGCCTCCATCTGATGACCCTTTTGGGGAACTGCCAATGGCTGGCACTAATCATCTAACAATTCCCCTTCTTGCCAGCCAATGACAGGGACCAGTGAATGTATGTAAGGGGCGAGCAGGTGTTATTGACATGCATAGAAACATTCAGAAGGCCAAACACAAACGCTTACACAGAAGGTTGTGCCGGTCAATGGGAACAGGCTTGGTAAACAGATCAGCTATCTGGTCAGCTGTATTACAGTGCTCAACATGTATAAAACCCTTTTTGGTAAGCTGCCTGACATTTTTATAGCGTATGTCTATATGGCGAGATCTAGATCCTACTGCATAAGCCTCCGAGATTGCAATTGCGGCAGTGTTGTCCTCTAGAATTTGGATGGGCAGAGGGGGAGATGCCCAGATGCTTGTTATCAGCTCATTGAACCAAGTCAAATCATTGGCCGTGTCTGACAGGCTGGCATATTCAGCCTCGGCCGTGGAGCAAGAAATAAATTTTTGCTGCCTAACATGCCAATGTATTGGGCAGCCATTTAGCAATATGAGGAAACCGGAAGTGCTCCGTCTAGTTTTGGTGTCGCCAGCCCAGTCTGCGTCTGAGTAAGCGGAGAGCTGGGCCGTCTTCCCCTTCTCTGGCTCTAGCATAAGGAGAGCATCAGCTGTGCCCTTTAGGTATCTAAGCACCCTTTTAACGGCAGTCCAGTGGAATTCCTTTGGGTGTTCCACGTGCCTGGACAATAGATTCACAGCTAAAGCTATGTCAGGTCTGCTCCAATTGCTGATGTATAGCAATGAGCCAATCACAGATCTGTAAAGCGTGTTATCTGTGAACTCAGGACCGTCCTTATGGGTGTGGTTGTAAAAGTCGCTTTGCATTGGGCTATGCGTAGGATTAGATTCTGTCATTTTGCATTTGGCCAGTAATTCCTCTATCTTTTCTTTTTGAGATAGAGCGAACCCCCCTTTAGTGGCCAAAATATGCACACCCAAGTACTTGTCAACCCGCCCCAAAGACTTCAGAGTAAATTTTTCTTCCAGGGCCTTGGCAAATTCATCACACCCTTTCTTGTTAGGCCCTACATATAATAGGTCGTCCACATAAACTAACACCCGTTCTGTGGTTCCCTTGGAATTGCGTGTGAAAACACATTGATCTGCATGAGATGCTGAGAAACCAACTCGTTCTAAACTCTTTCTAAGACAGTCATACCATAATTTCCCTGACTGCTTGAGTCCATATAACCCTTTGTGGAGCAACCATGTATTTCCCCCTTCTTGCTGGTAGCCAGGAGGGGCCCTCACGTAGATCTGCTGGTCCAAGTTGGCGTGGAGGTAAGCCGTCTGGATGTCGAATTGGAAGACTTCCTCTCCCAGAGCGGCTGCAGTCACGAGGGCGGCCTTGACACTCTCTGCGCAGACGGTTGGAGAGTAAGTCTCCGAGTAGTCCTCCATGTAACGCTGAGCGAAGCCCTGGGCTACCAAACGGGCCTTATATAGGTAGAGGCCATTGGCAAGTGGTTTGGCTTTGTAAACCCACCTTGTGCCAATGACTTTCCTCTCCTTTGGTGGTTGCTGGGGGGTGAAGACCTTGAGTTGTTTTAAGCTCTGCATTTCCTTCTCCATCGCGAGCTGCCATTTCTCTTGCTCTTCGATGGGCAGCTCCTGGATGTCAGAGAAGGATTTTGAGGTGACCACAACGCTGTTGACAGATGCGATGTGGCCAATGTCAATTCTCTTTGGCGGGACCCCTTTGTTTGACCGCTTTGACCTCCTTACCTTCTGCCACTCACCGCTCTTTTCTTCCGCGGGTCTCTGAGGCATCGCTGGGGGTAAAGACAGTGTGTCTTCCTCCATGGGACTGGATGCATCTTCGTCTTGTTCCTCACTTTCGTCGGTGGCAGCGTACGTGGTCGCCTCTGGTGATGTCGCGGTCGGTGTGTCCTGGCTGGGTCGGTTGGCATATGGGCTCAGATCATTTGAGTGGATCTGGGTCCAATTGGAATCCTCTTCGAAAGAGGCAGATTGGGAAGTCACAGGCCTGCCCCCTTCTCCCAGGAAACGATAGGCCTTGGAGCCAGGAGCATAGCCCAAGAACCTTAGTCTCTGAGAAACAGATCTCCCCTTCTTCCGCAGCTGCTTGGTGATATGCACCCATGCATAGGAACCAAACACACGCAAATGTGCCAGATTTGGTTTCCTACCGTGAACCAGGAAATATGGGGTCTGGTTCACAACACTGCTCCAGGTGCGGTTTAAGGTGTAATTGGCGTAATGGACCGCTTCCCCCCAGTATGATTCTGCGACATTTGCGTCCGCAATCAGACTACGCATCATGGTTTGCAGAACTCCATTTCTTTTCTCAGCTACACCATTTTGCGAAGGGGTGAACGGTGCAGTTAGAAAATGGCAGATGCCCTTACGCCTTACCCAGTCCTGGAACTTCTGAGACATGAACTCAGCCCCGCGATCGCTCTGCAATTGTGCGATCTTGGTCTTGTACTGGGTCTCTACGAAGTTGTACAGTGACTTTATGGCGTCAAAGGCTTCAGATTTTTCTGTGAGAGTATACACGTGACCGTAACGTGAAAAATCATCAACGGCAGTGAGAAAATACCTTTTCTTTCCTAGGGATGGTGTAAAAGGCCCAACCAAATCAACATGTACTAGTTGATATAGGTACTGAGCCTTACGGGATGACACCTTTGGTATAGGGGCAGCCTTCCTCTTTGTTTTCTTGCAAATGGCACAGTCCAGAAACACGTCACAGTCCTTGAGCTGGATTCCCATCTTTCTCCCATCTTTTTAACTACAGGGAAGCTTGCATGTCCTAGCCTTCTGTGCATGAGGTGGACGCACTTATTGTGAATCGGCTTCCCTATTGACACCCTCTTGGCTCTGGTTGCCTTGAGTGGTGCTGTAGGTGCCTGCTGAGATTCAGGCTCCTTGTCCACACTGCCCTTGGAAAGCCTTGGGGCAGGCTGTGGTGGCTTGGGAGAAAAATATGGTAAGCCATTTATTATGGTAATATTTCCAATGACCCTCTGGTCCCGGGTGACATGACCTTCCCCCTTGCGAAATAAGACTTCCACTTTGTCATCGTCACACAATTTGGTAATGCTTAAAAGGTTGTTGACTATGGAAGGGGCGTGTAAGACACCTTCAACTTTTCCAAGACCAGGTACAGAAACAAACCCCTCCCCAACAACTGAAGCAGTATCTCCATTTGCCACTTTGACAGATGAGTTAATTTTCTTTAACCTTTTAAAACCTTGACTCATATTAGTAATGTGAGAAGAAGCTCCAGAGTCCAGTAACCATAAGTCAGTGGAGCTATCAGCCTTTGTTCTGGGGGTGAGGGAACAAGTATGCAGAGAATTTCCCTTGCCCCTGCCACGCCCCCTTCCTTGCCCCTTGCCCCTTACTTGATTGGGACCACATTTAGGGGCTTGATGTTGATGGGGGCAGTCTTTCTTGAGGTGCTCCTCAGAGCCACAGATGAAACACTTAAGTAGAGCATTAATTTGCTCTGAGTTGTGGCGCCCCCTTCTGGCTTGCTGAGTGGTGACTCTGGCGTATTCTCCAGCATCCCGTCTCCTTCTATCTTCTTCGATCAGTCTCCCTGTGAGGTAGGACAGATTTAAGTCTTCCCTCTTGACCGCTTCGAGTGAAACAATGAAATTTCTCCAACTCTGTCTAGGGAAGTAAAGATTATTGAAAGCATGTTCACATCAGTTACGGGAAAATCTCGGGAAATCAATTCTGCCCTGAGTGCCTTTAATTTTGCAAGATGTTCAGGCATGCTGGCACCAAACTTCAGTTTGGTTGTATAAAGCTCAGTTGTATATCTGGTGATGGAACCAATGGTATCGCTGTTGAATAAATTGTATAGTAATTCCCAGACCTGAGCAGCTCTGAGACCTGCTGGAATGCTGGGGAACAAGTTATTGTCCAGCGAACTGAGCAGAGCAGAATAAGCCTGCAAGTGTCGCTGCTCTTCTTGACGTCCCCATGGGGGAGGGGGTGGTTTTCGAACCATTTGTAGAATCCCATTCTTTAAGAGATATAGCTGTATATCTTTACTCCAACTGCTGTAATTTTCTCCCCCCAGTTGTAGTTTTTTAAAATCGCTAGGAAGATTTGTGGCTAGAAACTCAGACCCATATTCAAAGAAATCTGAGATGTCCATTGACATAAAAGGGAGAGGGAAAGTGTTTCCTAAAGTGGTTCCTTCAGTGAAAGGGGTCCCTCTAGTGGTCGAGGAGGGAATCCTTTCTTGACTATTTATTAACTCCAGATGGGCGTGCCCAGGAACCATGTGATCCGGGGGAGGGCGTTGTTCAGGATTTCTCCCTTCTTCCCATGAGGCATTGGGGGGGCGGAGCCCAGATTTGCCAGCTCGGAGTTGCCTCAATGAATCCTCCTGAGGTTTGCAGGCAAATGGATTTTCATCATTGCCTGGTTTGCCTGGCTGGTCCTGGAGACCTGAAGAGAAGGTGGGAGGCCGCAGGGGTTGATTGTTGGGAGGCTGCAGGCTGGATTCCCCCCGGCAGTTGGGCCCTGGGGAGAGGATGGGAGGCCTTGGGGGGGTGGGCACCCCCGACGTTTGCTTGGTCCCCAGGGCCGTAGTCAGGACTTGGATGGCCGTTTTAATTGCATTTGTATTTGTATTAGTATCGGCCTCTTTGCCTCCATCTGATGACCCTTTTGGGGAACTGCCAATGGCTGGCACTAATCATCTAACAGTGACAAACAAGCAAAGTATTGGAGCATATAAAACCAGATATATTGCTGGAAGGAAAAATCACAAAATTCCACCTTACTTGTTTCGGCTGTATCCTATGATCAGATTCAATAGAAAAGGCAGTTATGCTCAGAATGATCAGGGGTGAAAAGGAACAAGGCCACCAAAGAACACAATGGCTGCTCTCCATCAGTGTTGACACCAGCCAGAGGATAAAACAAATGAAAGAAGTTGTATAAGGCTGGAAAACATAGAGAAAACAAGGCTGGCCCATAGAATTGCCTAGAATCAATTGAGCAGTTAGCATCACTGTGGCTTTCTGGCAAACAAAGTCAATGGGAAAGCCAGATTCACTTAACAACTGTGTTACTAACAACTGCAGTGATTCACTTAACAACTGTGGCAAGAAAGTTCATAAAATGGGGCAAAATTCACTTAACAACTGCCTCACTTAGCAACAGAAATTTTAAGCTCACTTGTGGTCATAAGTTGAGGTCTACCTGTAATAGGCAGCCTAGTCATAAGTATGAGTTTCAGCTTGCATACAAACTTGTATTAAAGACAGACTTAGGAAGGAAACTCATTCTTAACCCAGGGACTGCCTGTATTATATAAATTCTTAGCCAAGGATAGCCTAGTGGAAGAACATATACTTAGTGAATTTTCTTCATAATATATTCACCCAAAGAAGCTTCTGGGTGACTTTATCTCCAGGGTTCTTTAGAACCTATTTTGAGATGTTTAACTTATAATTGGTAGGCTCCTTTATTTTGCTACACATCTCTCCAACTTCCACAATTTCTAACTAATCGGTGTGAAACAAAAGATCTCATGATTTAATTAGAATATAAGAAGCCCAAAAGGCTACAATCCTCTGGAGAAATGACTGGGTAGTAAAAGATAGAAGACCTAAGCACATCTCTCACTTACCCCACATTCAAGATAAGTGCTACCCCTGAGAATTTCTCTGAAATGTTCTTCTCTTAATTTTTAAGCCTTTTTCATTTTTTGCATTGAACGGAATGAGAACGGTAAGGAAAAGTAATGAACGAAATGACTGGCACAATCCTGTTTTGATATTATTGTATGTGGTTTCTTGAGACTGACCGATGAAACTCTGGAGAAAGTGGAATGAATGGATGTTGGAATGAATGGATGTTTAATTCAACTCGTTTAAAAAATACAGTGGCTGAAGTTTCATTCTAGGTCAATGCAATGTAAAAATATCTGCTTTGGAGGACATCAAAATGCCTTGCAGAGAGTAGAAGCAGTTGCTAAAAAAGTTTCCTCTGGGTTGTTGTGCTGTACTTCCCTCTCTTAGTGTTCCATATTTAATTTCTTAAGCAAAGAGATATTTGATCCTCTGACTTTCCCAAGAATCCATTAACCTCTCCTTGCAGCCATGTATAATTTTTTTTCCTCAGTTGAGTCATCCTAGCTTGTCATCCTCAAGGAGCAAAGTACCGACTAGTATTTCTTATAAGACAGAAATGAAAAATCAGATGCACATAGTTTGAGCATGACTTGTCTTGAATAATTGATAGATAAAAAAGCTCAGTGGGAAGAAACACATTAAAATTAATCTGAGTTAGCTTGAAGAAATGCAGCTTTACCCCATGGTGGATACAACTGCATACAAAGTTCCCAGCTCAGTGAGAAGATCTGCACACGGTATTTTCCCTTCTGGGCTGAGGTGTTGGCTGTTAGGCACCAGTATCTTCAGAGGTTAATGAAGGACATCCATAATAAATTAGATGAAATCAATACACAATGCCTTTAAAAAGCAAAATCAATTGAGAGGTTAGAATTTCCTAATACTCCTCCTCAAGTCCTTATAGTGGTATACAGCACTTCCTGGCTTTTCTCCGATCACAAGTCTACCAGATGAAAATGAAAGATTAAGGTCTCAAGAAACGCATTTAATCAATCAAAGGGATTTTGGAGGTCTTCTAGTCTCTTCTTAAAAACCTCCAGTGATGAAGTACCCACAAGTACCCACAACTTCTGAAGGCAAGCTGTTCCACTGATGAATTGTTCTCACTATTAGGAAATTGCTAATAGTGACAACAATTAACAATTAACAATTGAAAGGCTGCTCCTCCTTGTGGCAGCCTCTCAAATACTGGAATACTGCTATTATGCCCCCACTAGTCCTTCTTTTCTCTAGACTGGCTATTCCCAAATCCTGCAACCGTTCTTCATATGTTTTAGTCTCCAGGCCTTTAATCATCTTAGTTGCTCTTCTTTGCACTTTTTCAAAAGTCTCAACATCTTTTTTGTAACGCGGTGACCAAAACTGGATGCAGTATTCAGGTGTGATCTTGCTAAGGTTTCATAAAGTGGTACTTCTCTATCTCATATATTCATGGATCCTTGCTCATGTTCATCTCAATAAGGGTGGAACCAGCAGGTTGCAATATGCTAACAAGATAAATGCAATATGTACAAGAATCTCCTTTCCTTCCCTGCCCCCCTTTCCATGTTCATTTTTTGCCTTTTATCAAGCATGAATGACAAGAAAGGTACAAAAGAACAATAGGAGACTTAGGTATTCTCAGATTATTACACTAGGGACAAAAGTGAAGTCCTTTTAAGTGCTCACCACATTCTGCATCATTTTTAGATCAAACAAAGATCTAAAGAATAGACCTTGGAATACTGCATCCAGTTTTGATCACCAGGATGTAGAAAAGATGTTGAGACTTTAGAAATAGTGCAAAAGAGAGCAACAAAGATGATTAGGGGATTGGAGGCTAAAACATACGAAGAATGGTTGCAACAATTGGGGATGTCTAGTTTAATGATGGCTATTTTACCTAGCAGTTCGAAAGCACGTAAAAATGCAAGTAGAAAAATAGGGACCACTACGGTGGGAAGGTAACAGCGTTCCATGGGCCTTTGGCGTCTAGTCACACCGGCCACATGACCACGGAAACATCCTCGGACAAGCGCTGGCTCTTCGGCTTTGAATCGGAGATGAGCACCAGCCCCTAGAGTCGGAAATGACTAGCACGCATGTGTGGGGGAACCCTTACCTTTACCTATTTTAAATCAAGGAGAGAATTTTAGTTCTGACAGTTAAGACAATTAATCAGTGGAACGACTTGCCTACAGGAGTTATGGATGTTCCAACACTGGAGATTTCTAAGAAGAGATTGGACAGCCATTTGTCTGAAATGGTGTAGGGTTTCCTGCTTGAGCAGGGGGATAATAATAATAATAATAATAATAATAATAATAATAATAATAATAATAATAATAATAATAATAATAATAATAATAAGAAGAAGAAGAAGAAGAAGAAGAAGAAGAAGAAGAAGAAGAAGAAGAAGAAGAAGAAGAAGAAGAAGAAGAAGAAGTAGTAGTAGTTGGAAGGGACCTTGGAGGTCATCTAGTCCAACCCCCTGCTAAGGCAGGAAACCTCTATACCATTTCAGACAAATGTCTCTTCTTAAAAACTTCCAGTGTTGGAGCATTCACCACTTCTGGAGGCAGGTTGTTCCACTAGAAGTTGGACTAGAAGACCTTCAAGGTCCCTTCCAACTCTGTTATTCTGTAATTCTGATACCTGGAAATTTGTTTTTTTCTTTTTCATTTAGCCCTTTTCAGGACTTGGCCTATCTAATGACCACTTAAAGCAAAGCACAACAAATAACACAACATTAAAGCTGTTGATTATAATAATTGTAACCTCCTGTCTCCAGTTTCCACCTCTGCTGGGACTGCATTTCTTCCTATTTTGTTATTTACTTTTTGTCATTTACATCCAAGTACATGTTGCTTAAACTCAGCATGTGGCATTTGGCAAAGGTCTCCTTTTTTCTTCAATTTCTAAACAGGGGTCATTGGAGCATGCAAAGGTCAAGCCGCTGCCTCATTCATGGTCCATAGTATTTTTGTTCTCCCTGTTACCTTTATTTGGCAGTTGAATTATGTTCATGGGCACACAAAAAATAACCCCAAATAATTATACAACTAATGAGAATGCTAATGAGGGATAATGAATGTTGCACAGAGACATTTATTTGGAATTTCTAATGGGAGCAGAAAGGGGGGGAAATGTGCCCTAACCTTCAAATTTCAGATCAGGACTATTACTACTGAATCTTGCTTTGGCAGAGACAAAATACAAAGAAAATACTGGATTTATCTCTTGTTATGATAAAACTTGCAAAAGAAAAGGTGAAATAGTATAGGTAGAAATCAGAACTTCTGTTGCCAACTAGGCCATTGGGAAATATTTCTGCCAAGTGACATATCACTGATGTCAGGGCAACATAGCATGGAGTCATCAATATCTGCTTTATAGTGAAGACTGGGATCTCAGAAATCACAAATCTTGCTCCCTCCTGCAAGTCTATTTTTTTCTGGCTGGAAAAATACATTTAAAAGACTTGTCAAAGCTTTAGAATGCATCAAACAGTCTTTTTCCATGCCTTTAAAAACCACATTCCCTGACATATATTTCTGAGGCTGGCTACCATTTAAGTGAAAAATATTATGGGAAAGAAAGTGTTGGCTGTTATAAATCAGTGTGTTCAGCTTTTATCCAGTCCTTTGTTAATTTGAAAACCTGTAATGAATTCTGTAGATATGTAGGTTTGAAGACCTCTCAAAAGGAATCGCCATTCCAAAGGAACTTGTGTCCATTGTTGATATTTCATCTACTGCCATCACTTAGTGAAGTGTCTTCACTTTGGAAAGATTGTGAAGGATTCTGAAAAATAGAAGTTTGTACCAAGAATCATCCAAGTTTTAATGGACAGAAAAATATCTTCCAAGTGCTGGAATATGACACAATGGCAATCCAGAGGTCCGGTCCTAAAATACCATAATTACTAATCCCAGAAAGATTGCAGACTCACTTTGACCAAGAATAAATCAGTGATAACTGATCTCTCCACCCAGTTTGAAAGAGTGAAAGAAAAGCCATGCTAAATTAGGACAATTATTTCTTTAGTCAAGCATTCTCTTCCCCCATAATAGCTAGCCAATGTTAACTGGAAGCCCAATACAAGACATGTCTCCAGCTGGATTAGGTGTTATCTAAGGCAGTGTTTCCTAACCTTAGTCATTTTAAGATGTGAGGACTTCAGCTCCCAGAATACCCCAGCCAGCAATGCTGGATGGGGTATCCTGGGAGTTGAAGTTGACCCATCTTAAAATGGCCAAAGTTGGGAAATACTGACCTAAGGAACTCACTCCCAGATTAATTGTGTATCAAGAGAGGGATGGGAAACTGGGACAGGATCAAAACCTAATCAGGTTAAGCTTTTGTTAGGCAACATGCAAAATTAACAAATACTCTAGGGCAATATCCACACCGGCAAGCTGCCCCATTGTGAATATCAACGATCATCTATTTTTTGAGACCAAGGATAGCTGACACAATCTCCTACTCAACGCCAGTCCTCTAATAATACAAACCCTGTCCATGTTTTACTGTTCCAAATTGAAAGTTGTGTTTCCCAGCTTGTACCAACTCAAGGGTTGCTGTCCAATTTGTCTGTTGTGCTCTACTTTCTTCCAGGCAAAGCTCTGTAGTTTAATTGGTATCATTCTGAGCAAGAACACCCGCTCACTTGGGTCAGTGGCCACCACCCCGTTGCCCTCTAATCTCTGCTGCAGTTCCTGTTACCAATGGTGCTTCAATGGATAATGAATGTAACACTTACTTGACATGCCGACCTTCACTTGTTCAAAGCCCAGCAGAACTGTTGCTGTTTTAATTATTTTTTTCTCCCTGCCCTACTTATTTTTCTGCTGGGTTTTTAAAAACATCCATCTACCGATGCACTGTTTTATCATCTCTGACTGGAATGACAGTGGACTGGAGAAACAGTATCCATTTAGCTCAATCCAACCCATTCATTTAGATTCACCCATCTGCAACCAGAAATGTGTGAAATGACTTTGCCATGAATACCTCTGGAAGTGGGTTTTCAAAATTTTGACAGCCTATAAGCAAAGTGTGGCTGGTCACAGTCCTTTGCTCTGTATCTCTCAATAGAAGGGCAATGGTACTTGTGTTGCACACAGAGGTTTTTTTAAAATGTGTATATGGGATGACTGCACTATTGGAAGAGGTGAAAGACCAGGTAAGGGACAGATCAACCTGAAGGAAAATCTATCAATGTGGTAGCTAAGAGGTGACAATGACTTGGTGGCACATAATCAATCAATGAATCATGAGATGACTGGGAAATTTCTCCCAGCACCAGAATCTTTGCACAGAGGCATCTTCTGTTATCCAGCACTTCCTGGACTGTCAGTGTGATGAAGCCATATCACTTGGTGACATTTTTTTTGTAGAAATTTTATTAGTTTTTATAGGTTTAGGGATGAGGTGGGATCGGGGTTGGGTTTGGGATTTGCGTTCGGGTTCGGGTTCGGGTTGGGGTTAGGGTTTTTCCAAACAACATTCTCAATATTTAGCAAACAGCAAAATGTCTTGAGTTCATGTATTTAACAAGAAATAATAGATAATAGTTAATTATCATAAACAATATGTTAATTAATCACTCGATAGTCTTCTTCTTACTAATATATATTCAAGGTTACATATCACATTCCTTTCTCTCTAACTCATGTTTCTAGCCATTGATAGAAATTATCCCATGTTCTAAAATCCACTGAGTCTTCTTTCTCTTTTACCTTTAAAGTCAATCTGTCCATTTCTGCACACTCTAAAATTTTCTTAATTAATACTTCTTCAGTTGGTATAGTGACATTTTTGGTCTCTGTGTGTGGGCATACTTACATACAAACACACATAAAGGAAAAAGTAAAGGAGTACTTGCAGATTGTCCCACCCAAGCAGTCATTAAAACAAAGCTTTTACAGCAACTTTTAACTCATGTTTGCCATTTTTTTCTGCCTTTGAGCCTGTTTTTTGACTCCTGGATACTGCCTGGAGAAATCCCTCTTAATAAGATTTTTGCAGGTATTTGTAAATTATTTATTAAATGTATATGCCACCCATCCCACTATCTACGGGACTCTGGTTGGCTATTGTCTCCTTTCTAAGGTTGAGAGAGAGAAACACCCCCAAAAATCACCTAGCTGGGTTTGTGTCGCAGGTGAGACTAGAATGCACAACCCTCTGTACTGTAGTAAATGATGCCTTAACCCAGGGTTCTTCAAACTTGGCCCTTTTATGACTTGTGGACTTCAACTTCCAGAATTCCTCAGGCAGGCATTTGGCTGAGGAATTCTGGGAGTTGAAGTCCACAAGTCATAAAAGGGCCAAGTTTGAAGACCCCCTGCCTTAACCACTGCACCAAACTGGTTCTCAGTCAGATGTGGAGTAGGACAAAAGTCTCTGAGCCCTGCTTCTAGAGATCCCTTTGGACTATCAATATGAGATTGCAGGAAGTCAGCCCCCCAGAGAAGGAAATATTAAAAGGGCAGAAAAATATGTTTTCTCAAAGGATCTTAAAGAGGCAGCAAAGCATGCCTAGTTTTTTTTCTTAATATCCCCAAGTCTCCCACCCCCAAGCAGAAACCAGCTCTGTAGAAATGCAGATGTAAACCATTCAGGAAGGTTGAAGCTAGAAGATTAAGAAGACAAAGACACCTGAAATCTACATACCCCACCCAAACTCTAAGACAGGACATAATAGGATTAACCCACAGATGCCAAAGGGGCAGACTCAGACTCAGGTCAAAATACATGACAAAGGAAATGCAAAGCCTCAAACAGGAACAAGAAACAACTCCAAACAAAAGGCTCCAGAGGGTATAAAAACCCACTCCCTACATGTGCTCTCTTTTTTTCTTCCAGAGCCATCTTTCTGTCTGGCTCTCCTTTTCAATAAACTGCAACCTTTTTCCTAAAGCAGTCACCATTTTGTTTATTCCCGGCTTGAACTGAACCATGATGAAGACTTTTCATTCGACAAGATGCTAGCTTGAATGTCAACAGGGTGGGATTAAAAAGCCATGACAGCAGCTGTGTCTGCACAATAAAAGCCCTTTTTCCATGCACACTGAATATGGAGTATTGGTACAAAATAAGCTATGCTACTTTGGATCTTCCCAAGTCAACATATAAACACAACTGAAAATCTTGTTTTCACTAGCAATGGCACTCTCCAAGTACAACAGTCTTCTACAGTCTGGTGTTCTCCAGAAAGAGTAACAGTCCTAGAAGCCTCCAGCCATTGTGGCCCACATACCTGGAAGGCACTAGAAGGTGGAAAATCTGGATTAGAGTGGCTTTTAATAGAGCCATCAGACCTCGTGCAACTTGAATTGCATTTTCCTCTTGTATTGGTAGCATTCCTTTTCTTTTATCTTGAATGCTCTCAAAACCTTTTTCATCATTCTCAATTCCACTCATTGGGTGAAGACTTAATTAGAATACAAACTATCTCTCTTCTCCTGATGTACACTTTCATTTGGGTTTTAGTGGAACAAGAGCCAGGAGGAATTAGGACTTTTAGCTTGCTAATTAGCAGCAACATGGTAAAAGTAGAGTGGCGATGTTTTGCTTATTATGTCACAGTGAGTTACTTGCAGAATGTCTGAGCTCCATAGTTTAGGGCTGCTACAGTCCTTTTTCCTTTAACAGTGTTCATGTATGTAACAACTCAGGGCATCTGGCAATTTTCCATAGTCACAATTCTTCCCCATTAGTGATCAGCTAATGGCATCTACTGTTTACAAATGATAATTAATTGTTAGGCCAATATCAGGTCCCATGCTTTCAATACGATAACTGTACTGAAAGCATGTAATTTCTCCTTCATTGTCTCTCAAGCATCTCCCTCTTAACTATGGTGTCCTCCTACTTAATTAGTTTTCATTAATAAAGAACAATAACATACTTCTTGATTTTGTCTCCTTGAGACAAAGAGAAAGGAACAAATCTTGATTTTAGGACTCTTGGCTATAACTCTAACAGAAAGTCTGAACAACTGACCATGACCAAGTCTAGAAGTGGCTTTCTCTAGATTAATATGGGTCACAAAATCTGGATAGCAGATTCATGGCTACCCATCTTATAATGGCCCAGATTTTTGCCAATAAGATATGGGTAAACCTTAAGCCAGACATAGGTAGTCCTTGATTTAAGACCACATGTGAGACCAGAATTTCTGTTGCCAAGCAAGGCAGTTAAGTGGATCATTGGTTATGAGTTTATTTAATGACCTTTTTGCCATGATTCTTAAGCAAATCACTGCACTTGTTAAATGAATCATGCAGTTGTTAAGCAAATTCAGCTTCCCTTATTTACTGCTTAGCCTTAGAGCAAGCTGCCTCGGAAGGTTGCGAATGGTGTTCACATGATCCCAGGATGCTGCAATCATCATAAATACATGCTGGTTGTCAAGCAACTGGATTTTGATCATATGACAGTGGGGATGCTATGATAGGCATAAGTGTGAGGAGAATCATAAGTTTTTTCAGTGCTATTGTAACTTTGAACAGTTGCTAAACAAATGGTTGTAAATTGAGAACTATCTGTATTCTAAGATTACAAAACTCTGGTCAATGACCAATATAAAGTTCATTGGCTCTGGCTTATCTATAATTTCCAGAAGCCCAGCCTCTTTCTCTCTTTGTCTCTCTCTCTCTTTCTCTCTCTCTCTCTCTCTCTCTCTCTCATCTTTTTGCCAGCCCAAATGTTGCAAACTTTCTTAAAGAGGAGAGATGATATGATCATCACAGTGGCAGTTTTCTGTAGTGTTTCAATTCTGAAATATCTACTTTGAGGTAGTGACCCAAATTGCACAGCACCATCATAGCCATTAGTACACTGAAGACCTGTTCCCCACTTTATCACTGTGATTTAGAGGCTGAATAAATGCAACATTAAAAGAGAGAGAGAGAAAGAGAGAGAGAGAGAGAGAGAGAGAGAGAGAGAGAGAGAGAGAGAGAGAGAGAGAGAGAGAGAGAGAGAGAGAGAGAGAGAGAGAGAGAGAGATATCTTGGGCTTTCTACCTTATGGGCTTATTTGTCTGCTATGATTTCTTTTCCTGACTTCCCTTCATCTTTCCGTCCTCACTTTTTCTGATTCTAACATGGCTTTTTTTTTTACCATGTTTTCTAAGCACTGAAGCAAAACAGAAACTAGAGCAATTGTCCCCAACTGCCATCCTTCAAATTTATAGCTTTCATTATTATCAGCATGTGGGTATGATAAGAATTGTAGTCCAACCCAACTGGAAGACACTAATCTGGGCAGGTTGCCTTAGAGCAGGGGTGTCAAACTGCCGGCCCATGGGCCGGATGCATCATGCCAAAACAGCTCCCTCCCCATTGCCGGCAATGGAAAAAAAGTTGAGATACATTGCAACACGTTGTGAGTTTGACACCCCTGCCTTAGAGCACTGGTAAATCAACCTATACAAAGTGCCTGGCATTATCCATACAAACCAGACATTTTTGGACTTGGGGGGGAAAAAAGACACAAACCATTTGAACTTACTGAAAGAGGGGGATATAACTTATTTTTGCCATTAGCTGAAAAGATGAAGCCGTTTTGTGCAATTGTTTCCCTTCGGAGTCTTTTGTTACTATATGTGATAATAATGAGAACAGCCAGCCAAACTGACAGTTCATCATAGCTTATGGCTCTATTGGGGCTACCTATACTTAGGTTTGACAGCAAAATTAAAAGCTGCTTTTTCTTAGCAGCTATTATTGTCTTCCTCACAACCCTTATTGTGTTACAGAGGTAATTGGTTGTGTTATGTAAACAGTAGGTAAACATGTCCTTCCTTCTTCCAGTACTCTCAAAGGCACTAAACTACATCCAACACACTGTGCCCAACCGTGGTAATTTGGAATTAAATTGTAGGAGGATCAGCATGTCATTGCTGATGCTTCTGCTGACCACGCAGTTCCAGTGGGGGGAAAAAAGAAACCCTGGCAATTTTAAGATGTGTGGACTTCAACTCCCAGAATTCCCCAGACAGCATATGGTAATAACTCTGTTATTCTGTGTTCTGCTTTTGCTTTATAATTGCAGCCCTAGAAATGGGAAAATGTACCATTTTTGTTTCTTCTATCCTCACATCGCAGAATCCCCATTACTTTATCAGCCCTAATATAATCTGTGAATCAGTGCTGGATGACAGAAAGCCTTTTTTTTGTCATGTAAGCTCAAAGATTGTGCAAAAGCACACAGAATCCAAAGGGCTGCATCACATTCATGCAAATGACTACACACGCTCTGCTATGTAAAATGGAATATCAGGCTGGCTATTTTAGTCTCTCATCTTGAACAATCAACTACTGCAGGCACTTTAGTTGGTTTAGGGGCCTCAGGGGACAAAGAAGGCAAAGGAATTCAAACCCAGTAATTAGATCTTAATTGAATGTCAATGTAACTTTTATGTTGGCTTTTAAAGCTATTGATTCTATAAAGGCTAAGTTGTGAGAAGTCTGTTCTTTTCTTTGGTAACCTTGTCCTCTGCTCCTTCTTAGCATCCTGCATTTCAAGCAACAGTGCCTACATTTAGCAGATGACTTTTAGATTTGGGCCCATCTGCATTTCATTACTCATGTTATTCATGCATTAATCTATTGGCTTTGGTGCATTACGCTGACCTTTGGTGAAGACGTTTCTGTTTATAGTCATTTCCTATGTGGTGGATTTGTTCATCCTAGGCTTTTGCACATAATTTTGCTGAATTTCCTGTCTAAAAGCGTGGTGGACTTTTAATTATTTTGCCTCTTCGGTGTTACATTAAAGGAGAAAAAGCCATTTTCAGTTTAGCCTGGCTTGAGAAAAAATGTCACTTTCTACAGTGCAGTGACATGTTTTTCTCCTTTCAATTTATTTTGCAGGTTTATCTCCCTACATTTTCCCAAACAAATTCCTCCTCTTTCAACCCCAACCACACATTCTGAAAAACACAAATATATTTCAAGAGTGAAACCTTTAATCCCAGAAATCTGGGAATGAAGCAATGGTGGGAAGTGGGCCCAGGTGCAGCAACCGGATTAGGTAGTTGTGTGCACAGGAAAATATAGAAACAGGTCCAATTCAGCTGCTTTCTGACTGACACATAGAGGAAGAATGGCCAGTGCTACTGGACATAAGGACTAGAAGAGATACTTTGGGAGGTTTTATGTTTGAGACCAAGATTTGTTAAAGGTCATGTGAATACTGGTTTTTCAGACCCAGGTAATTATATTATGGGAAACCTTGGTGCTCTTTGAGCTTGGTTGTTTTCTTGCAGATGTTTCATTACCCAAACTAGGTAACATCATCAGTGCTAGTAAGGAGTTTACTCTCAGTTTATATTCTAATCTAGTGGTTTGCTCTGTCGGTGTTGGTGGGGATGATCTTAGTGGTTTACTGTTGGCTTGATGGGCAATTTCTTGATATTATTTGATTGTTGGTCTGATGGTTAATCCTGGAGTTAATGCCCTACGTACAGTCACCCACGCACTCGTTACCTCCCGTATAGACTACTGTAATGCTCTCTACATGACCACCCGGAGGCTTCAACTGGTGCAGAGTGCAGCTGCACGGGTAGTGATGGGAGCACCCCGATACTCCCATATTACACCCCTCCTACGTGAGCTGCATTGGCTACCGGTTGCCCTCCAGGTGAGATTTAAGGTGCTGGTTCTTACCTTTAAAGCCCTACATGGCTTAGGCCCGGGATATTTGCAGGACCATCTGCTACCGGGAACGAATTCCCATCGCCCAGTACGCTCACACAGAGAAGGCCTCCTCAGGGTACCGTCGGCTAGACAATGTCGGCTGGCGACCCCCAGGGGAAGAGCCTTCTCTGTGGGAGCGCCAGCCCTGTGGAACCAGCTCCCCCCTGAGCTTTGGATGGCCCAAGATCTCCAGTCCTTTCGCCGCGGCCTCAAAACACTCCTTTTCCACCTGGCTGACCTAGACTGACAGGGATTTTAATTATGTTTACAACTCTAGCTCTATTCTTTAATTTATTTTAATTTATTTCAAATTTTTATTTTTAATTTACTGTACAGAGACCTTTAAGTTCTGTTGTTGTTAGCCGCCCTGAGTCCCTCGGGAGATAGGGCGGGATATAAATCCCATTAATAAATAAATAAATAAATAAATAATCTGTACTCACCTAAATACAAATATTCTCCTTTACTGCTACTTATGGCACAACTAGCCACCTTCTCCAGGGTGCCATCTTTTCCAAAAGTCAAAATATGGCAACGGTACTTAAGGTGGCTAATTAGACTGGCTTTCATGAGAGTCTCACTTTGAAGGAGATGGGTGGTTTAGAACCATGAAATATAAAAATATAAACAAACCTCCTAAGCAACACACTATTTTTCCCCCCTTCCTGATCCCAGGTTTCTTTTGAGACTCCGCTGGCTGCTGAATTTTTCTCCCAAGCGCATTAAGGTTTTCATGAAAATGACATCAAGCTTTACACGACTATGAATATGTACTTTATTTCTAGTATATAATACAATATGCATAAGTAAAAGACAATATAACATTATTCAAAAATAAACAGACCAATCCATACCTAAACAACACAAATATCTTTCAGAGTAACTGTAACAGAGCTAAACCTTTATATAACAATAGCAATCAAGCAACATTCAGTAACCCTCCCACAGATTTAACAGTCCACACACCTTAAAGTTGCCAATACTGAGAAACATTGGCATAAAGAAACTTTTTTAATAAACTTCCTCTGCACCAATGAGAGAAATTTGCATGTTTTCCTAAGGTAAGAATTAAGGACTTGTATTATTTTCAGCTCTACATTAGCTCTTTCCTCCCAGTGAGGTCAAACACTGGGGTGGTTTCTACTCTAATTTATTTCTAAATTCATTGTTTTCAGTGGGGTTTATCTCCAGGCGAGCAAGTAATGGATTATAGCCTAAACTATTGTATATTCAGTAGAGCCAGCTTCTTTGTAAATATGAATATAACTGAAGCTGCAAGCTGCCTTAATATATAACTTACCAAGTAATTTTAAATGTTTTTTTTCTTTCCCCAAACATAAATATTGAACTTTTGAGGGAACTTTTGTTTGTGAAACAACTGCTGCCCAAGTACTTATGGTTACTTTAGGGGGGAAAAACTAAACAACCCTGTGACTGTTGGGTTCCTGTTTGAGGGAAAGTAGTGTGATCTGATGTGACCAGAATGAATATTAAATTTTAGGCTGACCATATTTTTTTTTACCCCAATGCTGGATGGTCCTGTGAAATAGAAAAATAATTGTAGTGGCAAATAAACTTCAATAATAGGTCAGTATTTACTTATCTAAACAGATAAAAAACACGGGTGGGCAAAAACGCAGTGGGAGCGGGAATAACTTCCGACTTCCTGCCGGCTTCTCCACCGACTTGGCTTGTAAGAAGCTGGCACGGAGTATCAGACATTATGATCACATGACTGCCGGGATGCTGAATCAACCACACCTTTGTGAACAAAACTGAACATCATGGAAATTTCTGTCCACAGGAATAATCCGTCTTGGATTTTACACATTCTTTAAGTTAGCATATTTTATGTACCTTGATTCAAAAATTGTTGCAGTATGATTCGCTGTTTAGGCTAACCTGAAGGTACAAGCAGACAAACAGGTAAACACAATGGGAGTTTTAGTAGTATATAGATAATATCAAAGGAATTGGGAGAAAAGTGAGCCTAGCTTATGGGCTTTCTGCTGATATTTATTTGGCATTGCGAGGAATAGGATGCTGTATGAGATAGGCCTTGTCTGATCTAGCTGAGCTTTTCTTATCTTTTAAACTATACATTGATATGAAATGTAACTTTGGCTGCAGGAAATCTAGTCATTACTTGGAAAGATTTCCTTTAATAAAAATGTGGCTTCTAATTTTTTTCCCTGTGACCTTTTCTTAAAAATGTTTTTGAAGCAACCACAAAACATTTGCACATCACTGACAGTGAGGTTAAACTAAAAATATATTTCTATTTTGAAAAAAAAATCTAAGGGAAAATGCCAAATCCAAGCTCATTTGTAATTCAAAACAAAAGCAGGTTTGATATTGCTTATCTCTCTGCCAGATCTTTTTCTGACAGCAAACATGAGTAGAATCCTATTTTGACAGATCAGAATTGTTCCTATGAATGCACGAATTTCAGAATTGTAACAGCTGGCCCTGCAGTTAAGAATATGTAACCAAACTTTAGTTTGATATTTAAAATTGTCAATTATTATTACCATTGTATCAGTTCAAACCTGGAACTATATACTGCATTCAACAAGAGCATATGTCTCTGGACTACATACATTAGTTTAATTTTTATTATTTATACACCTTATTTCTCAAGAATCTTTTCCTTTCTAAATAGTAGTTTAATTATAATACATTGATACTGATTTTTGTGAAGGCTTTCAATCTATTGTCAACATTCTCAACTTCTCAGTCATTGATAATCCCATATTAAATTAAGAAAGACAGTTTGAAGGAGCTTTTAATTGCATTTACTCAGATATAAGAAAAGGTTGGCTTTAATCCATTCCCTTCAATATGAGACAATAAGTAAATCATGAATGTACTTCATTTATTCATGTACAGATATTCCTCAGCTTACTACCATTAATGACTATTTGCAGTCACAACAGCCTCAGAACAGGTGCTTTATAAAGCACTTCTGGGCTGTTTTCAAATGTCATGCCAGCTGCCCCTATGGTCACATGACCACATTTTGAGCACTTGACCACCTGTTCACATTTACAACTGAACACCAAGTGCCCTGTAATCATGTGATCACCATTTGCAATCTTCTCTATTGGCTTCCCCAGAAAGTCAATGGGGAAGTTGGCAGAAAAAGTTGCAAGTGGGCAAGGCATTGGATTTGAAGTCCATTTTCCCAGCACACCAAGGGATTTTTCCCTCCCCTCCATGCAGAGAAGAGAAATTCTCTCACACGTTATAGGAATGGATCTCAACTCTGGTAAAAATGCTAGTGAATGTCAGCATCTGAGCCTTTCAGAATGCTAGTGTTCACTAGGGATTTTTCTTCCAGAAGGGCAGAATTACTGGGGTCCTCTGGAGGGGAAAACACTGGCAAACTCTAGCATTTTCATCCTTAAAGAATGATGGTGTTTGCAAGCATTTTCACCATCATTCTTGCGATTGTAAATTAGTAAAAAAAATCATCCTGGTCAACATTTTAATCTTTTGAAATTGTTTGGGATGGGCATTTGATGTGGCCTTGTTTTCCCTTTTTAGCTCAGAACACAGCACACGCCAGAGATATTAAGTGATTACATGTTCTCTCTTAAGTAAGATCCCTGGTTAATTTGAGCATAACTCGAACCTATAGTTCAACATTACATGCCCTAGATATAGTGAAGGTACATCTCATTTGCCACTCCTGCTGAGAAATTTGGAAAACAGAGTTCCTTATTGCACGAAACTCAATAAATTCTAGTAAATTCACATTAACTATGAGGCATCAGCCATGATTGAAAATATGTTCCTTGAAATAAACTACATTTCTTTTATGATAGGCAGCCTTGGGAATATAAGCCACAATCGTGTTCACTGAGCCAAACCGAGACAGAATTTTATCCAAGCAGGATATATGAAAAGACAATTACTTGAGCAGACAGGGATTTATTTTAAAATCTAACTCCCACCTGCTCCAGCAAGCATGGCCAGTGGAAAGGGACTGCAGGAATTATGATTCGTAACATTTTCTTCTTTCCTTTTATTAAATAAACAAAAAAGCAAAACCAAATAGAACAAATATAAACTTTACACTAAAGTAAAATTTGAAATAAAATCTATAAAAAATAAAATTAAAAAAACAGAAAACAAAAGCATTATAGGAAAAAATATTCTGGTAACTTCCCTTTTTCTAAAAAAATTGCTCATTTCTTTTTTTTAATTTATTTAAACAGCTTCTCCCTTTTTTGAAATATCATATTCTGTGTATTTTAGCTTACCTTGTTGTGTATCATGTTGTACACAAAGCAACCTATTTTATATCTTTTGTCACTGGGAGCAATTAAGTAATCAGCTTTGAAATTGCTTAGTATTATTTACTATATACTATATTATCATATTTACTATAAGTGCTTATGAAGTTCTTGGTGCCCTCTGATCGTGGTAGTATGCAACTTAAGTTGGCTAAGGGATGCCTGGGATACCTTTTAAGACAAGATCCATTAGGATGCTTACGGTAGTATGAGATTTTTATCCTGCTTTTTGCAGGATAAAACTGCTAGGTTTGTAAGCCGCCGTGAGTCTTCGGAGAAGGGCGGGATATAAATGGAATTAAAATAAAAAATAAATAAAAATAAAAGCTCAAGGCAACATGCCTAAGACTCTCTCCTCCGTCCCCATAACAGCAACCCTGTACTTAAGCCAAGCACTTAATTGCTTTAATGACCAAAGTTACAAAAGGCATGGGGGGAAAAAAGTGATTTATGACCATGTTCACCCTTACAACCATTACAGCATCCCCATGGTCCTGTGAGCAAAACATGGAAGCTTGGCAACTGACTTATATTTCTGACAGTTGCAGTGTCCCAGGGTCATGTGATCAGCCGCTGAGACCTCACAAGCAAAGTTAATGGGGAAGCCAGATTCACTTAGCAACCTTGGTGGTAACAAGTGCAGTGATCCACTTAACAATGGTGGCAAGAAAGGTCGTAAAATGGGGCATAATTCACTTAACCAATGTTTCGCTTAGCAACCTAAATTTTGGGCTCAATTGTGGTAGTAAATCGAGGACTACCTGCATATAGAGAATCTAACCTAATCTAATCTAACCTAGCCTAATCCCACCTATGAGAAACAGAGAGAATAAGAGGCAGGAGGGCAAAGAGCAGCCTTCCCCTACCGGGTCCCCTCTCCCTGGCCTGCAATTCTACCAAGCTCTGCGGCCCTTTCCTGCACCCAGGGATGCTCCGGAGCGCTGGCTCCGAAGCAGGGGCTCAGCTTTCCTCCCTCGCCGCTTGCAGGCGGTGTCACCATGGCAGCCCAAAACACAAGGCAAGCGCCTCTCCGAGCTACTCGCGCGTCTCCTGGCGGGACTTGCGGCGCTCGGGCGGCAGATCCCGAAGTCGCGCAGCGGAGCGTAGCCATAGCAGCTCCCGGGCCCGGAGAGGATCGCCGCGGAGTCCTTTCCACGCTGCTTCAGGGCTCTTCTTAGAGGCTCCCGCCATCTTCGGCGTATCTTTGGGAGGCGGGCGGCCACTTCTTGGCTGGTCCGTGGCTTCCCCTGGCAGTCTTGGCGGGCGGATGGGCGCGCACGTCTCCGCCGGATCCTCGTCCTCCTCCTACGTGCGGGGAGGCCTTGAGGCCAGCTAGGCTGGTTAAACAAGCTCAACTTTTCCCCGCCGCCTTGGCCTCGCCGCCGCGCAGGTAAGGCCCTGTGGGTCACTCTCGGTCTCTCCTCCAGGGCGCAACGTTTGGCACGCTTACCTGCCCGGCAGCCTTAAGCCCACACAGATGGGAAATGGTCGCTGCAGTGGAAAAGCAGCGGCTTTTTTTTTTTAACCGTTGGAGATGACAGTGACGTTTGGGATGCAAAAGATGGATGACAAGGCTCGAAGAGGTTTTGCTGTTTCTTCGGTCTTCTTGGCGCAAGAAAGGCGCCTTATGGTTTTTCTCGCTGCCGGTGCAGCTTAGATATCAGCCGAGGCTCTTCCCGGGGTCTCAGCCACCTGACTAGGTCGGCCCAGTCTGAGGCGGTGCGGCAATTGAAAGCACCGATGCCTCTTCGTAAGATCAAATATGCAGGACCCTTACGCACATTTGCACCGAAATGAAGAGATACTATAGTGTAAAAACTGGGAAGAGGCCTTTAGGAAATAAAAACTCAGAGGCTAGAAACGACAGGTGCGTTTACAGTGAAATGAGCCTTTTGGTTTTAACTCGTTGATTTGCGGCTTTTAACAGCCCCAAATCATCCAGAACGAGACGAAATGGCCTGCTTTGCAATCGATCAAGCCGTACTTAGTATAGTAGTTATAAAGACTAGTAGGCCTTAATGAAATGCACAACTCTCCCTTGGGAACTGAGGAAAGGCTACTTCAGAAAACCGCCAGGAATGCCGTCTCAGCCAAGCTAACTGAAGTTTTATTTATTTTTTATTTTATTTTAATTCCATTTATATCCCGCCCTTCTCCGAAGACTCAGGGCGGCTTACAAACTTAGCAGTTGCTGATTATATAGAACTAAATGGCTTTGCTGAAAAATGATTGGTAATATCCCCCTACCCCAAAATCCACCTAATCATAAATAGCTAGACTGCAGTGTTTCTTAAATTTGGCCACTTTAAAACTTGTGGACTTCAGGCTCCCAGAATTCTTCAGCCAGCAAGTTGGGGAAGCAAGGTGGCTGGGGAATTCTGGGAGTTGAAGTCCACAAGTTTTAAGTAACACTGAGCTACCATAGAAAAGGGTTTGATGCAGGACTATTTCCTCTGAATGCCGTGTTGGATTTCTCATTCCAGGACAGTCCCAAGTTTTGTTGTACAACATCTCCCAGTATGAAACATATCTTCTAAAAGACAATCATATGTCTTATTTGCTTGGTTTATTTATGTACTTTTAACTATTCATGGTTGATAAGAAATTAGACACACCATTTTTGTACATAGGGCATGGTTTCTGTGCCTGTTGCCTATTTTAGTTCATCAAACCCTTCTAATCTTATATGACAGGTAAATTTAATTGGTTTGGCTGATTGAAAAGTCTTTATCATTTATCGATCACTTTGGGATATAAAGTTAATTCTATTCTCATTCACCTCTAACATAGCCTATTGTTTCTGATACAAACTTTTTTAAAAAGAATTTTTCCATTTTGCTTTTATGCTTTAGTAAAGTAATTTTATATCCCCAATTACATTTTAGTAATTTCAGCTCAGTTAGGGAGGTTTATTTCCAGAGGCATTCACAGGGATAAGGACTAGCTTTGGCCTGTCCCACTTGCCATGTTGAAGAATGAAACCTGCAACACAGGAAAATTGTATATAGGGAACCAGGAATACAATCAATAAAAAGCTTGGTGAAGTAAAAAGAATCTGGTAATTTTACAAATGTGGAAATATGGCTTGCTTTATGCACATAATGGTTTACTGATATATGGAATCCAACCTTACACACACACGAACCTTAACATTCTTCCTCTTTGCTGTTCAGGACTAAGTACAAGTATTTCTCGACTTACAACCATTCATTTAGTGATCATTTGAAGTTATAACGGCACTAAAAAAAGTGACTTGATTGTTTTTCATACTTAAGAATGTTACAGCATGCCCGTGGTCATGTGATCAAAATTCTGATGCTTGGCAACTGATTCATGACAGTTGCAGTGTCCTGGGGTCCTGTGATCACCTTTTGCAAACTTCCAACAAGCTAAGACAATGGGGAAGCCAGATTCATAACAACCTTGTTACTAACTTAACCACTGCAATGATTCACTTAACAACTGTGGCAAGAAAGATCCTAAGATGGAGCAAAATTCACTTATCTATCTCACTTAGCAACAAAAATTTTGGGCTCATACAATGACTACTGTACTACGTTACAGTCTTGAAAATATGATGTAAGGCAAGCATGTCAAACTCGCGACATTTTTTTATTTTATTTTATTTTTATTTTAATTCCATTTATATCCCGCCCTTCTCCGAAGACTCAGGGCGGCTTACAAGCTTAGCAGTAGCCTTCATTCTATGTATATGCCTGCTTATTAGGGCTTTCACACACACACCAAGCGGCATTATTACAAAGTCAGCTTAATGGCCCCCAACAATCTGGGTCCTCATTTTACCTACCTTGGAAGGATGGAAGCCTGAGTCAACCTTGAGCCTGGTGGGATGCGAACCTGCACTAATTGCAGGCAGCTGGTGTTACTTAAGGAGGCATTAGCCCACTGCTCCACCAAGGCTCTTTTAATGATGTCGTGCGATGTATTGCGACTATTTCCCCATTGCCGGCAATGGGGTGGGCACAGTTTTGGGATGATGTGTCCGGCCCATGGGCTGGCAGTTTGACATGCCTGTTGTAAGGATTCTTTTTTTAAAAAAGTGGTCTTATTCCTAGTTGCTGACTTCCATGTTTTATGTGTAAAGAGTAATTGATTTGGAGGGGGAGAAGGAAGTAAAACTTATTACGTGAACAAGACTGATCATTTTTATCTTAGGAAAACTCTTGCCCTTCCAGGAAGAGCAATATACCGTAGATTATGCACACACTGTCAGGGAGGAAAGCCAGTGTAGTTTGTGCAGAAGTATGGGCTGCTCAACTCTTACTGAATGCTGTGTAACCTTCCAGCATTAAGGCTTGACAGCCATGTCATCTGATCCTGCACATTTTATCTTGAAATTAATTGGATTTAATTGAGTTCAATAAGGTTTAGCTTCTAGCAATGTTTCTTATTGACCAGAAAGAAAGAAAAACCTTAAAATCTTGACTTTCTCTGACATAGTAGCAATTAAATAAATCAGCATTGAAGTTTTTATAAAGACAGAGGGAGAGAAGAACAGTTACCTACCAATATTTGTTGATCAAGTTAATTAAACTTTTAAAAGCACGTCAGTACTGATTACTCTAAGTAAACTTTAGAATGTACAGTATGGAACAATTCCAATTTATGGTATAATGTATTACTTATGTATCCAAACATCTGCTTAGTTGGAGGTGTGCATAGAAATATATTAAGGTTGTGCACATTTGGTATTTATTAAGAAGAAATGCTTCTGGTCTCCAAGTATAGCAACTCTTTACTATTCATTTAAGCAAGCTGATATTTTTTTCAGGCTTCTTGCACAAGGCTTTCACTGATTAGAATGAATATAAATTTATAAGTAGCAATAACTTTTTCTCAGGTTCAAGAGAAAGTTAGACCACTTAAAGAGCTGAGAAGTACTGGCCTTGCATGAACATTTATTCTGAATAATTAACAAATGTGTACAACTCTAATTTGTATACAGTAGATCTTTCCACAGTTAAAACTCATATAGTGCTATTCTACAAATACTATTTTGTTCTCTTGGATTATTCCCTGGGGAGCAAATAGGTAAATATGTATATAGTATGTGCAGCTATATGAGAGCATGCCTCATAAAATAATAGGGACATGTACATGTAAAAGCATGTACGATTGCACTGGATTTAAATATTATGCTATGTCCAAACCAAACCAAGTACAATCAAATACACAAAGCCAACATCAAAGTTCAGTGATGTTTGTCTTATAAAACTTTTAGAATACATTTATTTTCTGAGAAAAAGTTGTATTTACTTTAGTCAAGTTTCTTCTAAGTTACCCAAGACACCAACCTCAGCTAAAATAACTAAAGAAATTATTCTTTCCCTACTCCCCATTGTGCACTGATGTCTTTATGCAGCTATTTTACATTAAAAAGCAGTGGAACTGCCATATTAAAACCTAACTTATACACTGCATATTGTCTTTCCTGCATTATGACATATTGATGTGTTATAAAATTGTCAGCTTCATTTCAGCTGCACTCTTGCTGTGATATAAAGTTGTCATTGCTTTATTGGATGTAAATATATAGTGTTAACAATGAAACTACAGTAACACTTTCATAACTGCAGTTAAAAGTACCAGAATTTGTGGATTTTAAGAGTACCAAGTTGGCTATCTATTGCATTTGAGTTCCTTGTGTGTGTGCATGTGTGTGTGCGTGTGTGTGTGTAAAGTTAATATGTAACCTAATAAAAAGATCTACACGAAGAAAAAAATGGTATTTTATCAGGATATATACTGTATATAATTGTTCGCATCTGATACATTTTTTGTTGTTGTTGTTAGTTGTGAAGTCGTGTCCGACCCATCACGACCCTATGGACAACGTTCCTCCAGGCCTTCCTGTCCTCTACCATCTTCTGGAGTTCATTTAAGCTCACGCCTACTGCTTCAGTGACTCCATCCATCCACCTCATTCTCTGTCGTCCCCTTCTTCTATTGCCCTCAATCTTTCCCAGCATTAGGCTTTTCTCCATTGAGTCCTTCCTTCTCATTAGGTGGCCAAAGTATTTGAGTTTTAGCTTCAGGATCTGGCCTTCTAAAGAGCAGTCAGGGTTGATCTCCTCTAGGACTGACCGGTTTGATCGCCTTGCAGTCCAAGGGACTCGCAGGAGTCTTCTCCAGCACCATAGTTCAAAGGCTTCAATACTTTGGCGCTCAGCCTTTCTTATGGTCCAGCTTTCACTGCCATACATTGCAACTGGGAAGACCATAGCCTTGACTATACACACTTTTGTTCACAGGGTGATGTCTCTGCTTTTTAGTGTGCTGTCTAGATTTGCCATGGCTTTCCTCCCAAGGAGCAAGCGTCTTCAATCTTGAGCTTTAAAACTTAGAAGAAGCAGAGGTAATTGGTGTAATTTCACTATTATCCTTTTAGTGTGACTTAAACTGTGCTTATCACAGATTCATGGTCTTTATAGAAAGTATGAATGTAAAAGCAAGTTTTATTATTTGTTCTGTTTTTAAATATTTGCTGTAAATTATTAGATAAGAAAAATAGATGACTTTATTTTCAGTGAAAATTTGTAGTTACTGAAGAGCTACAATAATAGTAACAATAAATGATATGCTTGTATTATACATCACAATAATTATGCATACCATATCTGGATGGCAAAAATCTAGAAGGCCACTATATTGCAGCAATTAGTTAGCACTTTGCTACCATGTAATTTTCACTCACACCTCTTAGCCATGTCATCATGCTAACTGGGAGTATCTGTGCTTCCATCAATAAAAAGGGAGAGGTATTTATAACCTACATTATGTTGGAGAATATACTGTATACTTTATTTCTATAGCATAATTAATATACCGAGAGCACAGAAAAATATTCTGTTTTAATCTTATTAATACCAAGGCTTCAAACTACTTAAATTTACCTCAGAAATCACTAGCTTTGATTAAATTTCAGGAAAAGGTCTTGCTATAAAATTTTAATATAGATTTTTTTTTTGCAAAACTAAAGCATAAGATTTAAGTTTATGTATTTTTAAATGAATTATTTAGAAGAAAAACCATATTCATTTCAGAGTTCTTTTAGCCCCAAGTAACAAGTAATTTGCTTGTAGCTTGCAAATTAAAAAGACCCGTTTCTCTGCATTTATAGCATCCTCCCAGTGCCAGCCACTGGCCCTGTTCTGGGTGATCTAGTCCCTGCTAGATGAAGAGAGATCGGTAGAGCATCTTTATGTGAGGACTATTTCCAGTAGGCGAAGGATAAAATCATCCACACTTGCTCCAGTCAACGTTACATCTTAGGCCTCTGTTTTTGAGGGAGCCTCAAGGCTCTCCCTCTCTTTTTTATTTTATAACATCTATATGATGTTCAGCCATCAATGATGAAGCACGATTAATATCCCAATAACATCCAGTTGTGCATTCCAGCCATCCAAGTGAAGCTATCAAGAGTCAGTCCCAGTGTTGGGAGGTTGTGATGGACTGGATGACAAGTCATGAACAACATGTCACACTTCAGAATGCTGGTTCTGGCTCCTCCACATATAGTACAGCAGGAATCCCCAACCTCCAGGCCGTGGACTGGTACGGATCCATGGCCTGTTAGGACCCAGGTCATGCAAATGGCAAGCAAGCAAGCGAAGCTTTATAAGCACATTCGCCAGATCTAGGTTATACAAGACCATCCCCTCCTTCCCCCCCGCCCCCCCAATCTGTGGAAAACAATTTTTCTTCTGAAATTGGTCCCTGAAAAAGGTCGGGGACTGCTAGGGTACAGGAATAGCAATAGCACTTAGACTTATATACCACCTCTTAGTGCTTTGCAGAACTCTCTCTGAGTAGTTTGCAATGTCAGCATATTGCTCCCAACCACCAATCTTAGAAGGATGGAAGGCTGAGTCAACCTTCAGCCTGTCAGACTTGGCTTTTTCTGCAGGCATTTGGGCCGTAGTCAGTGGTGGGATTCAGCCAGTTTGCTCCACTTCGGCAGAACCGGTAGCTAATTTTTTGTTGCCCAGGCCCAGAATAGACTTCCGGAAGTGGCATCCACACAGAGAACCGGTTGTTCACATATTTGAATCCCACCACTGGCCGTAGTGATTAAAGTCCCTTTTAGTTGTTTATTTGTCATGTTTGGTTGCCATTTTATATACTGCATTACTTTTTTTTAACATTTGGTTTTTTTGTGTACAGCCATATGGTTTATTGTCTTACTGTGGCTTTTTTGTTTTTTTGAACACTGTCAGAATTATATTGTTTTGGGCAGCTCTGTAAATCCTGTGAACAAATAAACAAACCCGTTCCCTCTCAAGTACTTGATTAAAGCTTGTGTTGATTTTTTCATTAAAGCATATGCAGGCTTATATTTATTTGTATATAGTTGTATAAACATGTATACAAAATTGATTTGCAGACTCCCTGATACCTAACATTTTAGGACTCTTATTTTGGTAAAAAGTGCTTATGATTCAGAAGAACACGGTGAAGTTATGTCACCTTGAATTTTAAATGCTTCTAGTTTTTAGCATATTTTTCAAATAAATTGGCAGCTTTTGACATCTTTATGGGATGCTATAAAGTAGCCATTTGCTCATTTTTCAACCAAGGCTGAAAAAAACGTAGTATTTTATTGCCCTAAAAAGCATGTACTTTTAATATAGCACATGAGCCTAACTGGGAATATAGAATCTGCCTTTTGTAGTTAATATAAAATTAACAGGACAGTGTTTAAAGCCATGTCCCACTGAAAGACGTTTTTATTTTCTGAAATTCAGATTTCTACTCCCAGACATGATTCATAGTCCAACCTATCTGTTTGTTAAGTTTTTAATTTATTGGTTCTATAATGTTTCTGAAATGGAAAACCAGGTAATATCATCAAGGGATTTTTTTTTTACTTTTATCATAAGCTGTCATATCAAAATACCAAAAGAGAGCCAGTTTGGTCTAGTGCAGTGATGGCAAACCTTTTAGAGACTGAGTGCTCAAAGTGCAACCCAAAACCCACTTATGTATCGTCGGGTGCCAGGTAGGCGTGACCCATTGGGTGGGTGTGGCCAATTGGGTTGGCGTGGCTGTGGTGGTAATGGCGGACTGGGTGGGACTAAAAAGTTCAATCAATCAGTTCCAACTTTACAAGATCTTTTTTTCCCGTGAGAAGTTGAAATTGATTGATTGAAACTTTTTTTTTTTGCACACAGTGGCAGAGGCCTACAGTAAAAAGGTTTTATAAAACCCAGCTGAAGGCCTAGGACTGGGGCAACGGCGCGCATGCCCACAGACAGGGCTCTGCGTGTCACCTATGGCACCTGTGCAATAGGTTCGCCACCGTGGGTTTAGTGGTTAAGGCAAGAGGCTAGAAACCAGGAGACTGTGAGTTCTAGTCCCATCTTAGGCAAAAAGCCAGCTGGGTGAGTTTGAACCAGTCGTGTTATCTCAGACCAAACCATCTCACAATGTTGTTGTAGGGAAAATAGGAGGAGCAAGCTGTTATTAGGTATGCTCACTACCTTGAGTTATTGAGTTATTTATAAAAATAATAAAGGCAGAATAAAAAATAAGTATTACACTTTTTGTCAATTTTTTTTACTGTTTCCAGAACTTTTATGGAAATATAAATATAATAAACAGCTCTCTGTGAGCAACTTCTGCTTTTTTTTTCCTTCAAGGTAGAACTTTGGAAATTTATACTAAGTTTTATTCATATTTAGTCCCAGTAAAATTTGGGGCAAGGAAGACATGTTCTGGATAATCACAAAAAAATTCTGAATAATTCATTTCTGAGGACCAGAATCATTTATTAATCAAATTTGTATAGGTATCACCATACTCATTCAGATTAATGTTTATATTCTTTATTTGCTTTTACTTGTTGTTGTTAGTTGCGAAGTCGTGTCCGACCCATCGCGACCCTATGAACAACGTTCCTCCAGGCCTTCCTGTCCTCCACCATCCTCCGGAGTCCATT
Source organism: Vipera ursinii (assembly GCF_947247035.1). Lineage (NCBI taxonomy): Eukaryota > Metazoa > Chordata > Lepidosauria > Squamata > Viperidae > Vipera > Vipera ursinii. Next base: position 29,361,580 of record NC_139513.1, on the reverse strand, counting down.
CAAGCTCACACCCACTGCTTCAGTGACTCCATCCAGCCACCTCATTCTCTGTCGTCCCCTTCTTCTATTGCCCTCAATCTTTCCCAGCATTAGGCTCTTCTCCAGTGAGTCCTTCCTTCTCATTAGATGGCCAAAGTATTTGAGTTTTAGCTTCAGGATCTGGACTTCTAAAGAGCAGTCAGGGTTGATCTGCTCTAGGAATGACCGGTTTGATCGCCTTGCAGTCCAAGGGACTCGCAGGAGTCTTCTCCAGCACCAGAGTTCAAAGGCTTCAATTCTTTGGCGTTCAGCCTTTCTTATGGTCCAGCTTTCACTGCCATACATTGCAACTGGGAAGACCATAGCCTTGACTATACGCACTTTTGTTGACAGGGTGATGTCTCTGCTTTTCAGTGTGCTGTCTAGATTTGCCATGGCTTTCCTCCCCAGGAGCAAACGTCTTTTAATTTCTTGGCTACAGTCCCCATCTGCAGTGATCTTGGAGCCCAGGAAAATAAAATCTGTCACTACCTCCATTTCGTCCCCATCTATTTGCCAGGAATTGAGAGGGCCAGATGCCATGATCTTGGTTTTCTTAATGTTTAGTTTCAACTCAAGTTTTGCACTCTCCTTCTTCACTCGCAACAAGAGGCTCTTTAGTTCCTCTTCACTTTCTGCCATTAGAGTGGTGTCATCTGCATATCTTAGGTTGTTGATGTTTCTTCCGGCAATCTTAATTCCAACTTTTGATTCATCTAGCCCTGCCTTTCTCATGATATGCTTTGCATATAAATTAAATAGGCAAGGCGACAGTATACAGCCTTGCCGGACTCCTTTCCCAATTTTGAACCAATCAGTGGTTCCGTGTCCAGTTCTCACTGTTGCTTCTTGGCCCACATATAGGTTTCTCAAGAGACAAATAAGATGGTCTGGTATGCCCATCTCTTTAAGGACTTGCCACAGTTTGTTATGATCCACACAATCAAAGGCTTTAGCATAGTCAATGAAGCAGAAGTAGATGTTTTTCTGGAACTCTCTAGCTTTCTCCATGATCCAGCGTATGTTAGCAATTTGATCTCTAGTTCCTCTGCCTCTTCGAAATCCTGCCTGTACTTCTGGTAGTTCTTGATCCAAATACTGCTGGAGTCTAGCTTGTAGAATTTTAAGCATAACTTTACTAGCATGAGAAATGAGTGCAATAGTGCAATAATTTGAACATTCTTTGGCACTGCCTTTCTTTGGAATTGGAATGTAAACTGATCTTTTCCAATCCTGTGGCCACTGTTGAGTTTTCCAAATTTGCTGGCAAATTGAGTGTAGCACTTTTACTGCATCGTCTTTTAAGATTTTGAATAGCTCAGCTGGAATACTGTCACCTCCACTAGCTTTGTTGTTGCTCAGCTTTTCTAAGGCCCACTTCACTTCACATTCTAGGATGTCTGGCTCGAGGTCAGTGACCACCTCATTGTGATTGTCAGGGATGTTAAGCTCATTCCTGTATAGTTCTTCTGTGTAATTTTGCCACCTCTTCTTAATCTCTTCTGCCTCTGTTAGGTCCCTGCCATTTTGGTCCTTTATCATGCCCATTTTTGCATGAAACGTTCCTTTCATCTCTCCAATTTTCTTGAAAAGATCTCTGGTCCTCCCTATTCTATTGTTTTCTTCTATTTCTTTGCATTGTTCATTTAAGAAGGCATTCTTATCTCTTCTAGCTATTCTTTGGAATTCTACATTTAATTGGGCATATCTTTCTTTTTCTCCCTTGCCTTTCACTTTCCTCCTTTCCTCAGCTATTTGCAAAGCTTCCTCAGACAGCCATTTTGCTTTCTTGCATTTCTTTTTCTTTGGGATGGTTTTGGTTGCTACCTGTTGTACAATGTTGCGAACCTCTGTCCATAGTTCTTCAGGCACTCTGTCTATCAGATCTAGTTCCTTAAATCTATTTGTCACCTCTACTGTATATTGAACAGGGATATGATTTAATTCATACCTGACTGGCCTAGCACTTTCCCTACTTTCTTTAATTTAAGCCTAAACTTTGCAACAAGAAGCTCATGGTCTGAGCCACAGTCAGCTCCTGGTCTTGTTTTTACTGACTGTATAGAGCTTCTCCATCTTTGGCTGCAGAGCATATAGTCAATCTGATTTCTGTGATGACCGTCTGGTGATGTCCATGTGTAGAGCCGTCTCTTGGGTTGTTGGAAAAGAGTGTTTGCTATGACCATCGTATTCTCTTGACAGAATTATATCAGCCTGTGCCCTGCTTCATTTTGTACTCCAACGCCAAACTTGCCTGTTATTCCAGTTATCTTTTGGCTTCCTACTTTAGCATTCCAATCCCCCATGACGATAAGGACATCATTTTTGGGTGTTAGTTCTATAAGGTGCTGTAGGGCTTCATAGAACCGGTCAATTTCATCCTCTTCAGCACTGGTGGTTGGGGCATAGACTTGGACTACTGTGATATTGAATGGTTTGCCTTGGATTCGAACTGAGATCATTCTGTCATTTTGAGGATTGTATCCCAGTATTGCTTTTCCTATTTTTTTATTGACTATGAAGGTTACTCCATTTCTTCTGAGGGATTCTTGCCCGCAGTAGTATACCTGATGGTCATCTGAATTAAATTCACCCATTCCTGTCCATTTTAATTCACTGATACCTAAGATGTCGATGTTCAGTCTTGTCATCTCTTGTTTGACCACGTCCAGCTTTCCTTGATTCATGGATCTTACATTCCAGGTTCCTATGGAGAAAAAATCTTTACAGCATCGGACTTTCCTTTCACCACCAGACACATCCACAGCTGAGCGTCCTTTCAGCTTTGGCCCAGTCGTTTCATTCTTTCTGGCGCTACTAGTACTAGCCATCTGCTCTTCCCCAGTAGCATATTGGACGCCTTCCGACCTGAGGGGCTCATCTTCCAGCGTCATATCGTTTTGCCTTTTAGTACTGTCCATAGTGTTTTCATGGCAAAGATACTGGAGTGGGTTGCCATTTCCTTCTCCAGTGGATCATGTTTTGTCAGAACTCTCTGCTATGACCTTTCCGTCTTGGGTGGCCCTGCACGGTATAGCTCATAGCTTCATTGAATTACGCAAGCCCCTTCGCCACGACAAGGCAGTAATCCATGAAGGGGATCAATAAGTATTACTTAAATGTAATTGCCTGTAATATAAGGCTTCCCATTTATACAATCAGTTGGTCCTTATCCCTGTATATAAACTCAGAAATCATTTTTCTCTAAAGGATTTTCAAAAGTGGTTGTGGAGTCTAGACATACAGAGGTTTTCTTCAATATCATCTACCTGTTTGGTAATATAAGATAGATAAACGAAAAAAAAGGCTTGCGTACATAATAGGTAGGTACCATTTAGTCAGGTTTGACTCCAATTCAAACTTTCTTTAGCAGTGATCAGTAGTCCTTGATCCTCCACTTTATTATTTATGTTCTTCCTGTACTCTCAACTTTGCTAATCAATTTTCCTCTTGTATCAGATGCTCAATATATGCCAGTTTCTGCTTGCCTGTTAGAGCTTCAGAGGAACAGTCACCCTTTATGTAATCTAGGGCAAAGGTCCCCAACCTCCAGTCCGTGGACCAGTACCAGGCTGCGGAATGCTAGCAACTGGTCCTCAGAAACAAACAAAGCCCCCTCCACCGGATGCAGGCAGCACACAAAACCATGGACCTTCCGATCCGCGGAAAAAACCTCTCTCCATGGAACCGGTCCCTGGTACCCAAAAGGTTGGGGACCTCTGATCTAGGGGATAGTTAATAATTAATGTTGTATAAGTTAATCAGGTGTGTCAAGAATATTCATTCTGTTTTTAACACTTTTTCAGGTTTAGTTCTGTCCAGCTTATTTACTCCTCCCATTTGGCCAAGCTTCACTCATTATTTTTACTAAAGATTCTGTTACTGCCAGAAGGCAGTGATACTCAGAAAGGATAAGAATGGCTGTCTGTTGTTGTTGTTGTTGTTGTTAGCTGCAAAGTCGTGTCTGACCCATTGCGACCCTATGGACAACGTTCCTCCAGGCCTTCCTGTCCTCTACCATCTTCTGGAGTCCATTTAAGCTCACGCCTACTGCTTCAGTGACTCCATCCAGCCACCTCATTCTCTGTCGTCCCTTTCTTCTCTTGCCCTCAATCTTTCCCAGCATTAGGCTCTTCTCCAGTGAGTCCTTCCCCCTCATTAGGTGGCCAAAGTATTTGAGTTTTAGCTTCAGGATCTGGCCTTCTAAAGAGCAGTCAGGGTTGATCTCCTCTAGGACTGACCGGTTTGGTCTCCTTGCAGTCCAAGGGACTCGCAGGAGTCTTCTCCAGCACCAGAGTTCAAAGGCCTCAATTCTTTGGCGCTCAGCCTTTTTTATGGTCCAACTTTCACTGCCATACATTGCAACTGGAAAGACCATAGCCTTAACTATACGCACTTTTGTTGACAGGGTGATGTCTCTGCTTTTTAGTGTGCTGTCTAGATTTGCCATGGTTTTCCTCCCAAGGAGGAGGCGTCTTTTAATTTCTTGGCTACAGTCCCCATCTGCAGTGATCTTTGAGCCTAGGAAAATAAAATCTGTCACTACCTCCATTTCTTCCCCATCTATTTGCCAGGAATTGAGAGGGCCGGATGCCATGATCTTGGTTTTCTTAATGTTAAGTTTCAACCCAACTTTTGCACTCTCCTTCTTCACCCGCAACAAGAGGCTCTTTATTTCTTCCTCACTTTCTGCCATTAGAGTGGTATCATCTGCATATCTTAGGTTGTTGATATTTCTTCCGGCAATCTTAATTCCAACTTTTGATTCATCTAGCCCTGCCTTTCTCATGATGTGCTCTGCATATAAGTTAAATAGGCAGGGCGACAGTATACAGCCTTGCTGGACTCCTTTCCCAATTTTGAACCATTCAGTGGTTCCGTGTCCAGTTCTCACTGTTGCTTCTTGGCCCACATATAGGTTTCTCAAGAGACAAATAAGATGGTCTGGTACGCCCATCTCTTTAAGAACTTGCCACAGTTTGTTATGATCCACACAATCAAAGGCTTTAGCATAGTCAATGAGCATATGTTGGCAATTTGATACTGCTGGAGTCTAGCTTGTAGGATTTTAAGCATAACTTTACTAGCATGAGAAATGAGTGCAATGGTGCGATAGTTTGAACATTCTTTGGCTATCTATATAGTACTCAATCTTGTTATTGTGACCTTTGGGAGGGAGGGAGGGAGGGAAGGAAGGAAGAAAGGAGGGAGGGAAGGAAGGAAGGAGGGAAGGAAGGAAGGAAGGAAAGAAGGAAGGAAGGAAGGAAGGAAGGAAAGAAGGAAGGAAGGAAGGAGCGAGCTGTGTTTGTGGAGCTCAAGAATGGGCAGCGATTCTGGAGGGTGCTACTACTCAGTGTAAAAGTCTGGCATTTGATAAAGATGTTCACTAGGTTTCCATAATTTTTATAGGTATGATTCTGCCGTTTATTGGATTATACATAGTTCATAACTTACAACCATTTGTTTAGTGACCGTTCAAAGTTACAATGACATTGAAAAAAAGTGACATGACCATTTTTCACACTTAATGACCATTGACGCATCCCCATGGTTATGTGATGGCAACTAGCATGTATTTATGATTGTTAGAGTGTCCTGAGGTCATGTGATCACCTTTTGCCACCTTCTGACAAGCAAAGTCAATAGATGCCAGATTCACTTAACAAACAGGTTACTGCAGTTACTTAATAATTGCAGTGATTGATTTAACGACTGTGGCAAGGGAGGTTGTAAAATGGGGCAAAATTCACATAACAACTGGCTTGCATAGCAATGGAAATTTTGAGCTCATTCGTAAATCAGGAACTACTTGTACTAGACAGCCATTGCCCCTTTAAGTCATCATTTCAGACATATTTCCATACATAAATACAGAAACAAAAGCAGTGGGAATGACCTCCCACTTCCTGCCAGCTTCCTTATTGAGTTTCTTTGTGGAAAGCTGGCAAGGAGCATCAGAAATCTTCCCTCCCTCCGTCCTTCCTTCCTTTTAAAGGTCATGATAACAAGTCTTAGTACTGTATAGATAACCATCCTCCTCATCCTTTCTGAGTATCATTCCCAGTCCGTTACTTCATATAGACAGACGACTTGAATATATTGACAATTTGAGTTAATGTGGCATAGTCCAATCTGAATCTGAATCTAAAATAGTTCTAAAACTGAATCATCGCAATTGTTAATTAAAAAGTTAGTCTTGATTTTTAATTTTTTTTCTCTACCTATCTTTATTAGGTGTAATCTCGGTTTTGTTTGTTTGTTCTGGTTTTCTTGGTTTTTACACTGAATATTTCAGTTCAGGAAAATATTTATGACCAAAGTTACTATAGTTTGGAGACAATGAAAACTACAGTGTAGGTGGAGCCAGATACAGTACATGGATGGTATGATTTCAAATTTGTAACGTGGTTGAGTTTGATTGCAAAAGAAAGAAATACTCATAAAAGATACAGGGCTGGCTATGGGGTATGGCCTTTCGTAGCCTTTCATGGTAATGTATTCATGCATTCTGGTCATCACCTCAAGCTACATTTTTATGAATTTATAAGTGTGCATTAATAAATATAAATCAAGTTGTAGCTTTCACATGAATATAATGAATTTTCCTATGTTTATCTTCCAGGCAAAGATTATGATAAAGAGTAGAGGGGTTGCATATTGCTCTACATATGCACAAATATTTTATTCCTGGAAGTGAAATTGTGCCTTTAAGGAATTTGCATTCAGTCCTGATCTTCTCCATCCCCATCCCTAGAGGAAAAAAAAGCTATTTTGTTTGGGAATCAAATGAGATAATGTGATAGTCAGAAATTCTTTGAAGTTCCTTGGCTTCTTCTCCAAATCATCTTCTTTGTAAAATGAATGTTTATGTATTCTGATCCTGAAAGTGTATTTTTCCATTAATAAATGGTATAGTAAGTAGTAAAAAGAAATATTTGAGTAGAATCAAAGAAGCAGGAGTAAAAATACTGTACTTCTGTTCAAATGTTCATAACATTCTTTCATAGAATTTTGTTAAAATGATTTAGTACTTTTCCAGTCATGTTATGTTTTTAATGTATTTTAGAATTTACCATTTACATATGCAATACAAACACTACATATATTGCTATTTAACTCATTATAGTCTAAATCTTTTAGTACTAATATATAGAGCGAGATGAGGTGGACTGTATACAAAACGAGGTGAACATATTAGCAAAAGCAGCCACAATACAGCAGGTTCAAAATTAAAAAAAAAACACTTTTACTTCTTATATTAGAGAATAGTAGTAGTACTAATCAACACTTGAAATATATTCCTATTTTGTTTTTAATTAACCATGTGTGGAATCTGACAATATTTTTCCTTCTAACTTTTAGAAGAATCAAATTGCTTGCTGATGCATTGAAATCATTTGATCAGTTGCTAAAATGTTCAAAAATGAATATCAGGTAAGGAAGAAATATTTCTGTTGTTTTGTCCTTATTTAGAAAGTAATGGAAAAAAAGATACCAGCATAGTATGTAATATTGAGGAAAAACTGCTTAGATATATAAATATTCTCTATTTGTTTCTTCTTTGAAGACTTGAACAGATGTCCCCACATTTTTAACTGCTTATAATTGGTTTTTGTTACTCAGCCTTTTCTACTTTTCTGATCTGATCTGAAAACTTGAAAAAAGCCACGATTATTAACATTATGGACAATGACTGCAGATATAAAAATTTTGACAATACATTCCAGATATAATTTCTGTGACTTTGCAACTATTCTTTTCATAAAAATTGTATGCTTAACACTCTTAATACACATTGTATGTAAACTGCATATTCATAAGACATTATTTCTTTCCCTTGTCTTAGAAGAATTATTGACCACAAAATCCAATGTATGACATTGAGTCGGTCATTCTGTATCAGTGTAATCAATCTTAAGGGGTTGTTATAAGGATGAAGGAAAGGGTATTTCCAAGGTACTATATTCTACCTTGTCTTCCTTAGAGAAAGAGGAAATAGTGAACTGCTAAATATTTTTACCCAGCAACTGCCACAGAATGAATAACTGGCAAGTAAATTGGGTCTTTATAATTCCTCTCCAGATAAAAAGAGGACTTGAGATCACCCATAAGTGCTCCAGACAGTAGCTCCTCACAAAGAAACTGCAGGACAGCCATCCCCAGTGGTATAGAGTTATGAGAAAAGAGGGAATAGCAATCTTTTCCGTCAAACTGATTGGCGCTTTGAAAAGGACACTAGGTTCACATACTTCCTTTTCTAATCATTTTTAGAAATTGCTTGTTAATAGTTTTCTGCTATTGGGAACCTTTATAGCACTGGGTAAGTTTCCTTCAATCTTTAGTGGAAATTTTTTTAAAATACAAATGTAAGGACTTAAAAATTATTTTGGAATAAACAGCAAAACATTGATTAAAACTTTGATTTTTGGAAAAAACTTAGGGCCAAGATTGATTTGAAATAAGGTTTTGGAATAAATTATAAGAATCCTTTCCATGGGAAAATTCTTTTGTTTTGAAATCTCTTAAAAAAAAACAGGATAAGACTTTGATGGTTGGACACTGGAGCAAACCAGAAGGAACTTTAAAGGTAACAATTAAAGGAGACAAACACTTCAATTTGACTTACAGAATAGAAGAAAAGATTTTAACATTCAGCATGTCAAAGGATATTTTTGAATAACAGGCTCAGAAATTAATTTTAAAGGTGTCTACCTCTATAGAAAGGGACGTGGTGGCTCAGTGGGTTAGGATGCTGAGCTTGTCGATCAGATGGTCGGCAGTTTGGCAGGTCGAATCCCAAGCGCCACGTAACAGAGTGAGGGCCTGTTACTCGTCCCAGCTTCTGCCAACCTAGCAGTTCGAAAGCATGTAAAAATGCAAGTAGAAAAATAGGGACCACTACAGTGGGAAGGTAACAGCTTTCTGTGCGCCTATGGCGTCTAGTCATGCCGGCCACATGACCACGGAGACGTCCTCGGACAAGCGCTGGCTCTTCGGCTTTGAAACGGAGATGAGCACTGGCCCCTAGAGTTGGAAACGACTAGCACGCATGTGCGGGGAACCTTTACCTTTACCTTCTTACCTCTATAGATGGTGTTTTACAAAATGTAATGGAAGCACAAGAAGTTTTAATAGACAAGACTGCAACTGATCTGAAAGTGGATTTAAAAATGACAGATAGTAAGAATGACATGGAAAAAGATGCCACACTAGACATAGAAAACAAATCAGCTGATGTCTTAATAATTAAAAAGGGATATACAAATAACAAACTAGAAGAACTTCCATTTTTCTGCACTTTTGATTTTTTTTCTTTTCACTCTTTTCTGTTTATTTATTTAGTTTATTTATTTTATTTAGTTGCATTTGTATACCGCCCTTTCCCTGAGGACTCAGGGCGGTTTACAGGGAATTAAAAAATCCAACATACAAAAGTTAAAACCATATTAAAAAATATTAAATTAACCCTGTACACAATTAAAACCCCAATTAAAAAATTTCTCCTCAGCCTGGGCCCGAGAGCTCAAAGAGCCAGGTCTTCAGGCCCCGGCGGAATGATCGGAGGTCGGGGGCAGTTTTATATTAGTTTTATCTTTGTAATTGTAATTTTTAATCAAATTTAATAAAATGTTTTTTTCCAATTTATTTTCTGCCTGAATTATAAAGTTTGTGGATATAGGGTTGGCAACACATTATCAGGTTGGATTTTAATATGGTAAAAGCTAATAGAAATATTTTCTGGAGAATCCAGAAAAAGTCACACCCAGGTATGATCTGGCTGGATAAACATTGGGGATGGAAGTGCAGGAAAGTGGGAATTCTTTAATTTGGACATTAGTTTGAGCTTGAGAGATGGACTCCCTGACTTAAATTATCCCTTCTAACTTTACAGAATATAAACATTTAGGGAGCTTATATATTTAATAGCTAAATAAATAACAATAAACTTTTCCCATATCGAAGTTGCTGCAAAGGAATTTCTGCAGAGAACTCCAAAATCTTTAGAGTATACAGCTTGTCCTGAGGAGATTTTTTATCCCTTTTTGTCACTTTATGTGAGTTTGAAGTGGGTTCTAAACTATTTCAATCTCCTACCATATGAATTGCAGGTAAAATCCAATCTGACACTGATAATTGGCATTGCTTGTGATCTTATTTGTATTTCAGATTGAATCCCACTCCTATATAGAGTGGTAGAAATACTAGCACTGTTTTATCCTAGCCTTTATATTAAATAGGATTGATCATTGTTGATAGCCTTCAGATTAGATTATGGTAATGAGTTTACACTGAAGAATATTCAGTTCATCTAAAAAGCTACAGTTACTGGGCCTTAGCATATAGAATATATTATTCTAAGTTATTTTTTCTCAACATGAGTAGTTATATAGTGATTAAATAATAAGTGTCAGATGTATTCATTCCCATTTTTTCAAAACTCAGTGCAAAGTGTTGATTTCATAAATTGTAAAATTAAATACTCAATTTTCTACATACAAACAATTTAAAAATTAATTTTAAAACAATTGTTAAAAATCAACCTAAAGTAAAGAAAAGTATAACCCACTCAGAAATATTGTGTTCTATAGAATTTTAAAATATTCAATGTGTTCTGGATATGGCATTTACAATTTATATTTAAAAAAATAATCCTAACAAACAGTTGTCAGTCCCAAATAATAATAAACAACCTTATTCAGATGTGCATATAACTTCCAACAAAACAGCAACAAAAGTCACAAACCCTCCATAGTAAAGTAGTAGTTATTCAATACCTACTGTACCTATCATTGCTACTCCCTTTCAAGATAAGCAGCTTCTTGCACAGCATGGAAAATGAGAAGGAAGTCATAAACACATGAGATAAGAGGAAATGAAACAGAGCCAAAACTAATGTACGTCAGCATGATTTGCTTTATATCTCTATTCTTTCCAAACTTCCTTGCTTCTGCTACAGGTTCATGCACTTTCCTCTTTAAAATGCTCACCTCTTTCTTTCTCAGGATTCTCGTCAACTGTATCCCATCCACCAAAGGTTTTTGTTCTGCTTGCTTTGAAGAAATTCATCCTTCGCATACCAGTTTTTGCAGTTTGATGCTCAATCGTTTTGTCTGGTTTTTAATTGTTTTTTAAATTTGTATTACTGTTTTTAATTGGGCATGGGTTTAATCCTTTTTTTAATTTTTGTATTGTCTTTCTTTTATATATGCCCTGTGAACCGCCCTGAGTCCCTACCAAGGAGAAGGGCGGTATATAAATCAAATAAACTATAACTATAACTATATCTAACCCACATCAACAAACTGCTTACATATTGATCATTCTTGTTTATAGTCAAACCACGTTCATTTATCAGCCACTCTCCACCTACTTTGTTAACTTAATTTTTAGATTCATAGTCCATGCTGCATACAATCTTTCCAACATTCACCGCAAGTTATTGCAGCTCTCATCCAACAATAGAGCAATATTTGCATTCACAGCTCCAACAACACATCTCTAATGTCACTACACTTCCTTAAACATTACACACGATCACATTAAACAATCAGGTGGCCATCAGAAATCCTAGTCTTATTTCCCTCACAAACCCAAAATATTTATTAAGCATGTGGGCGCTCCGGAGCTGTGGAATCAGCTACCGGTAGAGCTCCGGATGGCGCCCGATCTTCGCTCCTTTCGCCGCGATCTCAAGACATTTTTGTTTGTACAAGCCGGCCTAGCCTGAGGGGGAGTGTTGGGGTTGTTTTATTTTTTGTTTTTTAATTTTTTTGGGGGTTTTTAGCGTTGTATCATATTGTTTTTAACTAGGGCAATTGTTTAATCTGTTTTTAATGTTTGTATTGGTTATTTTATTCTGCCCTGTGAACCGCCCTGAGTCCTCAGGGAGAAGGGCGGTATATAAATGTTATTAAATTAAATTAAAATTAAATTAAATTCCATTTATTCCCATAACAACTTCTTATTAAATAATGTTCTTGAAGATCTATTATTTCCTTGTGTTTTGAGCTGGGCATTAGATGAGTTTTTTTTAAAAAGATTTTATTTATTTATTTATTTATTTATTTATTTTATTAAACTTATATACCGCCCTTCTCCCGTAGGACTCAGGGCGGTTCACAAGGTTTTTAAAACAATCCAACAAATTACATAAATTAAAACAATTAAAATGATGATTGTGCAGAGTGGCTATGCCCTTTTTCCTTTCTGTTTTCATCTTTTTGGTGCATTGAACTGAATGAGAGATTAGTTACTCAAAGTCACACTTCGAATTGGGCATCACATAAATCCATTAATTTTTTTTTGCATTCACTTCTACTATTTTTCTGTTTACATTGAGGAACAATAATGCATTCCTCCAATGTCAGACTTCACATAAATGTTAAACAAGTTACACTGCTACTCTGTAAGCAAAACATATCCATATTTAACATTACAGGTGAAACTCAGAAAATTAGAATATCATGCAAAAGTTCATTTATTTCAGTAATGCAACTTAAAAGGGGAAAGTAATATATGAGATAGACTCATTACATGCAAAGCAAGATAGTTCAAGCCATGATTTGTCATAATTGTGATGATTATGGCATACAGCTCATGAAAACCCCAAATCCACAATCTCAGAAAATTAGAATATTACATGCAATCAATAAAACAAGGAGTGTACATAGAACAATATCGGACCTCTGAAAAGTATAAGCATGCATATGTACTCAGTACTTGGTTTGGGCCCCTTTTGCAGCAATTACTGCCTCAATGCGGCATGGCATGGAAGCTATCAGCCTGTGGCACTGCTGAGGTGTTATGGAAGACCAGGATGCTTTAATAGCGGCCTTCAGCTCTTCTGCATTGTTCGGTCTCATGTCTCTCATCTCTTGGCAATGCCCCATAGATTCTCTATGGGGTTCAGGTCAGGCGAGTTTGCTGGCCAATCAAGCACAGTAATCCCACAGTCATTGAACCAGGTTTTGGTGCTTTTGGCAGTGTGGGCAGGTGCCAAGTCCTGCTGGAAAATGAAGTCAGCATCCCCATAAAGCTCGTCTGCGGAAGGAAGCATGAAGTGCTCCAAAATCTCCTGATAGATGGCTGCGTTGACCCTGGACTTAATGAAGCACAGTGGACCAACACCAGCAGATGACATGGCTTCCCAAATCAACACAGACTGTGGAAACTTCACACTGGACTTCAAGCATCTTGCAGTGTGTGCCTCTCCATTCTTCCTCCAGACTCTGGGTCCTTGGTTTCCAAATGAGATGCAAAAGTTGCTCTCATCAGAAAAGAGGACTTTGGACCACTGAGCAACAGACCAGGTCTGTTTTTCTTTAGCCCGTTGTTTGTTTTTCAGGAGCAGCTTGACAAGAGGAATATGACATTTGAAGCCCATGTCCAGGATCCGTCTGTGTGTGGTGGCTCTTGATGCACTGACTCCAGCCTCGGTCCACTCCTTGTGAAAGTCCCCAACACTTTTGAATGGCCTTTTCCTGACAATCCTCTCCAGGCTGCGGTCATCCCTGCTGCTTGTGCACCTTTTTCTTCCACACATTTCCCTTCCACATAATTTTCTATTAATGTGGTTTGATACAGCACTTTGGGAACATCCAACTTCTTTTACAATTACCTTTTGAGGCTTTCCCTCCTTATGGAGGGTGTCAATGATGGTTTTCTGCACAACTGTCAGGTCAGCAGTCTTCCCCATGATTGTGATTCCTACTGAACCAGACTGAGAGACCATTTAAAGGCTCAGGAACCCTTTGCAGGTGTTATGGCTTAATTAGCTGATTAGAGTGGAACACTTTGAGCCTAGAATATTGCACCTTTTCACAATATTCTAATTTTCTGAGATTGTGGATTTGGGGTTTTCATGAGCTGTAAGCCATAATCATCACAATTATGACAAATCACGGCTTGAACTATCTTGCTTTGCATGTAATGAATCTATCTCATATATTAGTTTCCCCTTTTAAGTTGCATTACTGAAATAAATGAACTTTTGCACGATATTCTAATTTTTCAAGTTTCACCTGTATATTATCCACCCTTACAGCCTTATTACTTTTCAATATTCTCACAGCATTTATGACTTTCATCTTTTTTTTTCTTGGATGCTAACATTTGTAGCATTCATTTCAGGTCGTCTTTGATGTATGGTTATCAGTGCCATGCTAACCTCTAAAATGTTGCTGCCAACATTCCCGGTTTGGACTCCAGCTGGGCAGAGTCTGAAGATCAGGACACGGGCGGTCTTGTCAATGTTATCTGATGAAGTGGACAGGATTATGGGGAGGCTGAGCTCCACCACATGTTTATTGGACCCGTGCCCTTCATGGCTGGTTTATGCAGCTAGGGAGAGGACACGAGGCTGGTTCCAGGCAGTGATATCTGCTTCTTTGAGTGAGGGTAATTTCCCCACCGTCTTGAAGGAGGCGGTGGTGAGACCCCTCCTCAAGAAGCCAGCCTTGGACCCAGCTGTGTTGAACAACTTTCGTCCAGTCTCCAACCTTTGCTTTCTTGCGAAGGTTGTTGAGAGTGTGGTGGCGCATCAGCTCCCTCTGGTCCTGGATGAAGCGGATTATCTGGATCCGTACCAATCGGGTTTCAGGCCCGGGTACAGCACGGAGACGGCATTGGTCGCTCTGGTGAATGATCTCTGGAGGGCTCGGGATAGGGGATGTTCCTCTGTCCTAGTCCTATTAGACCTCTCAGCGGCTTTCGATACCATCGACCATGGTATCCTGCTGCAGCGTCTCAGGGGATTGGGAGTGGGAGGCACGGTTCTTCGGTGGTTCTCCTCCTATCTCCTGGGACGTTCGCAGTCGGTGTTGGCAGGGGGGCAGAGATCGGCCCCTAGGTCTCTCGTTTGTGGAGTTCCTCAGGGGTCGGTTCTCTCGCCTCTCCTGTTCAACATCTACATGAAACCGCTGGGTGAGATCATTCGTGGTTTTGGAGTTGGGTATCATCAATATGCTTTTTATTTCGACCCCAAACCACCCCAGTGATGCCCTCGCTGTGATGTCCCGTTGCCTGGAGGCGGTTCGGGTCTGGATGGGGAGGAACAGACTTCAACTCAACCCTGACAAGACTGAGTGGCTGTACATTCCGGCATCCCGGGATATTCAAAATGTTCCATCCCTTTCTATGGGGGGTGAGCTGTTACCCCCCGTGGATAGGGCTCGCAACTTGGGAGTCCTCCTAGATTCACGACTTACCCTGGAAGATCATGTAGCAGCTGTGACTAGGGGGGCTTTCGCCCAGGTTCGCCTGGTGCGCCAGTTGCGGCCCTATCTGGACCGGGATGCCCTGTGTACGGTCACTCATGCGCTCGTGACCTCTTGCCTAGACTACTGTAATGCTCTCTACATGGGGCTTCCCTTGAAGACCACTCGGAGGCTCCAACTGGTACAGAATGCGGCCGCGAGAGTTGTCTTGGGAGTTTCCCGGTACTCCCATGTTACACCTTGCTCCGCGACCTGCATTGGTTACCAGTTGTCTTCCGGGTGAGGTTCAAGGTCTTAGTGATGGTTTTTAAGTCCCTACATGGCATGGGTCCGGAATACCTCGGGGACCACCTGCTGCCGGCGTCAACTCCCCTCCGCCCTGTGCGTTCCCACAGAGAGGGCCTCCTCAGGGTGCCTCCGGTCAGAGAATGCCGGCTGGTGGCCCCCAGGGGGAGGGCCTTCTCTGTGGGCGCCCCGGCTTTGTGGAATCAACTGCCGGTGGAGCTCCGGATGGCACCGGATCTCCGCTCCTTCCGGCGCGGGTTAAAGACCCACCTATTTGAACAAGCTGGCCTGGCCTGATGGGGAGTTAATTTGGGTTTTAAATATTTGTATATTTTATTGTTTTATCTTGGGCATTAATTTAATTCTATTTTAACTTTTGTAGTTTTGTATTTTTATTATATGCCCTGTTCACCGCCCTGAGTCCTTCGGGAGAAGGGCGGTATAAAAATTTAATAAAACTAAACTAAACTAAACTTCAATATCATCACCCGTGAATTGATCATTTTAATTTTTGATTTCATTCATTCTCTACTTGGCTGCTCCTTGTTCAACCCTTTTCATTCCCCAAACTCTTTATCATTTCCATCAAAAATTCTGCATTTTCTCACCCTTATAAACATAACCATTCCTCTCAATAAATTCTCTGCAGTTGTCTTTTTCTCTTTGTATACATGGTATATCCTTCTCTCATCCTCATTTTTGCTGTTCTGCATATTTTTTTTTCATCGGTAGCCTCTTTCAGTTCATCATCCTAGCAAACTTCTTTTTAATGCTACCTATTAGCATAATTTCACATTTCTATGGCACTCCATAACATAATTCTTTTCTATTACAAGCAATTTCATTATATTACTGCTGCCATATTATTTTTATTTTCTTTCTTACTTGTCCTGTATTCTCTCTCTGTCTCTCTCTGTCTCTCTCTCTCTCTCTCTCCTCTCTCATTGTCCTTATGTCCCGTATCTCTCAGTCTTTCCTTGTAAACAATCAGGCAGTCGTTCTTTGGCCTTCTGTATGTTTCTTTGCCCACTAGATGGCACTGTTTCACAGAAGGGACTTGGGAGCATGGGACCCAGTTAGATCTGGTGGGATGGACGGACACAGTGGGCATATGTAGGCAGTTCTGCAAATAACCAGGTCCTGTATCATGCAGAACTTTAGATTTATAGAGTTATAGGTAAGTACAGCGCCTTAAAATAACATATTCTATTTAGAGAGCTCCAATTAATTTAGACTAGGTGAAGTTTTTGGACACTTTCCAAAGGCAACAATATTACAGTACAAGGGAAGTTACTGCAACATGATCCATTTTCTCCAGAAAAGACTACATCTACCGTGATAGTATAAACTACTGAATTGTACTTCTAGTTTCTGTTGCCAGCTGAGCATCCAGATGAAAAAAGCTTGTAATGACACTTCATATTCATTGTAAGAATGAATGTTGAATAGATGTACTTATGAATTAAGTATTACCCTTGCTGATTTCTTATGACAATGGGACAGATTCTTTCTTTTTTTAATTGCAGGGTGGCCCATTCGTTGAAATCTTCAGTGCTCAAGGCAAGAACACTGGGACCAAATGGAAAATTTTGGGCAATCCTTCAGTCATAGGGAAAGTATGTTTTGGAAAGATGGTAAAAGCCTGATTATAAAGTGTAGAGTTGTTGTTTTTTTCTTTAAAAAAATGAAAGCTTTGACTAACTTTGAAAAAAATATCTCTTTCATTCCTTTAATCAGGGCAGAATAACTAGCAATAACTAGTCTAAATGCAGATAAAATCTGTTAGGTTTTTGTGTATTTAAGATCTCCAGGGTTTTTGTTTGAATAGATTTTGGCGGGGGTGTGTGGATATTTATTTATTTGTTTTTATTTAATAAATTTATATAGCCGCCCATGTTCGTATACAGTGTGTGACACTGCAGCATACAAGATAAAGATATTTGTTTGTATCTTTATGTTTTCTATATAATAAAACAAACTCTTTTAGTCTTAAGAAAATGAACATCTCTAGTCAGGAAATATATTTATTAGGACTAAGTAAAATGCACAAGTTTGGGGCAAGTTTTCAAGATATCAGGTATTTCCACGCTTTTTAATAAAATTAGAGATACAGAGAAGGAGAATGGAAGGAAGGAGATTCCTGATGTCCTCGTGAAGCCTGCATAGTCAGCATCTTAAATAGATTTTGTTGTTAGCTGCGAAGTCGTGTCCGACCCATTGCGACCCTTTGGACAACGTTCCTCCAGGCCTTCCTATCCTCTACCATCTTCTGGAGTGCATTTAAGCTCACGCCTACTGCTTCAGTGACTCCATCCAGCCACCTCATTCTCTGTTGTCCCTTTCTTCTCTTGCCCTCAACCTTTCCCAGCATTAGGCTCTTCTCCAGTGAGTCCTTCTCATTAGGTGGCCAAAGTATTTGAGTTTCAACTTCAGGATCTGGCCTTCTAAAGAGCAGCCAGGGTTGATCTCCTCTAGGACTGACCGGTTTGATCGCCTTGCAGTCCAAGGGACTCGCAGGAGTCTTCTCCAGCACCAGAGTTCAAAGGCCTCAATTCTTTGGCGCTCAGCCTTTTTTATGGTCCAACTTTCACTGCCATACATTGCAACTGGGAAGACCATAACCTTGACTATACGCACTTTTGTTGACAGGGTGATGTCTCTGCTTTTTAGAGTGCTGTCTAGATTTGCCATGGCTTTCCTCCCAAGGAGCAAGCGTCTTTTAATTTCTTGGCTACAGTCCCCATCTGCAGTGATCTTGGAGCCCAGGAAAATAAAATCTTTCACTACCTCCATTCCTTCCCCATCTATTTGCCAGGAATTGAGAGGGCCGGATGCCATGATCTTGGTTTTCTTAATGTTAAGTTTCAACCCAACTTTTGCACTCTCCTTCTTCACCCGCAACAAGAGGCTCTTTAGTTCTTCTAATAGATTATTCACTCCTAAATATAATTTAAGTTTTAGTTTCATTTACTTAAACTAATTGGATAAAACTGCTCAGGCTTTTCTTGTTGTGGATAAAATGGTGAAGCAAGCAACTGTTTTAATATGGCAGGTTGTCAAGACAGAAAAAACAATAAAATAAATATGGTAAATGTTAGTGAAATGAAGGATGATATTTTGACATACTAAGTGGAAGATAGTCCTGACATCCTAACTGCAATGCCATTTTTCACAAGAGTTATTTTCAGTGGATCCGGTGTGCATTTTCAGAATTATGCTATACTGGGCAGTGAATTCAACATATATTATCTCTTGACATCAACGTACAGGCTTTGCATCCATTCCATTTTAATGCTCCAGCTTTCCACTTGTATTAGACTTATAAAAAATACCATTTAAGCATGTTGGCAATTCCTGACCTAAAATCAAACATATTACTCACCTTAACAGTTATAAATATGAGTGTGGCTAACCATTTCTGTCATATGCAAGTAGGCATTATGACTAATAAATCTTGCAGTTGATGCATTTATTCAGTTGCAGGGGATATTTTGATGGCGACACACTTTTTGTTGGTTTGTTAGGAATATGATAAGGAAGTGAAAGGTTTCGTCATTGTCCTGGAAGGAAGCGGTCAAACCAACAAGATGCAGCTTCCAAAAGAAACTAAGCAGGCCCGTAAGTATAAAAGTATTATAAAATGTCATAAAACATACTAGACTGTGTGATGTTTTCAGAACAAGTGGTGCACAAAGTATATTAATGGGAACAAAACATCCCTTTATGAAGCTTCAAACAGCCTTGCCCTTCAGAAGATTCATGAGGCTGTTCTCCAGTGGTATGTTTCACTAAACGAATTGACTGTTCAACCACTTAAACAGGCAGATAGCTGGAAAGTGCTTTTGAAGCAACTATACAGTCATTCCAAAGGTTGGAAATGTTTCCAACATTTACATTCCAAATGTAAAATGCTTCTTGCAGATATATTTTGATTACACTAAGGTGTTTTGTGAAGCAGCTGTTTCTAGTGCTATGCACAGCCCTAGCTGTTAATTAAGTTAGCATTGGGTTAGCTGAATAATACTTACCTAAGTTACAGTTTTAGCTGTATTTGTTCAACATTAAAGTAAAAAAAAAAATAGGGTGGGATCTTACAGACCATGTTGAATCTTCCCTGAATTTCAAAGGTGGTTTGGCAATTACCAGTTTCTCTGGAATGTTTAATTTTTGAATTGGTACATCTCTAATATATACCACTTTTATATAGCCAAAGAGTTCTTAATTTTTTTCTTTGAATACTTTTTCAAGTAAATTGATAGAGCAAACAATGAAGTAATATCATCCCAAGGATCTAGTTAAATGTGATCAATATTCTTCCAATTTCACCTAACAATATCTATTGTTCTCATCAACACGATAAAAAAAATAGTTTACACCTATAAGATGACTCCATATCTCTTCAGTTGTTGGGATATTCTAATGCTAATATTTCATAAACTTGCATTCTCAACTCTTGTCACTCTGCAATAACTAAGTTTAAGTTTAAGTTTATTGAATTTATATACCGCCCTTTTCCCATAGGACTCAGGGTGGTTTACAAGTTATTTAAAAACGTCAATAAAATACAAAAATTAAAAACAATTAAAAATAATTAAATTTGATCCCTGAAAAGTATAAAACCCCCAATTAAAAACTCTCAGCCTGGGCTGGAAAGCTCAAAGAGCCAGGTCTTCAGGTCCCGGCAGAATGAACGAAGGTCGGGGGCAGTCCTAAGCTCCACGGGCAGCTGGTTCCAAAGGGCAGGCGCACCCACTGAGAAGGCCCTCCCCCTGGGTGTTATCCGCCGGCAGTCTTTTACCGGCGGCACCCTGAGAAGGCCCTCCCTGTGGGAGCGCACAGGACGAAGGGAATTTGATGCCGGCAGCAGGTGTTCCCTCAAATATCCCGGACCCAAGCCATTTAGGGCTTTATAGGTCATCACCAGCACCTTGAATCTCACCCGGAGGGCAACCGGAAGCCAATGCAGCTCGCAGAGTAGAGGTGTTACATGGGAGTATCGGGAAGCCCCCATCACAACTCGCGCGGCTGCATTCTGCACCAGATGAAGCCTCTTTAAACTCTTTAGGAGCAGTAACAGTTGGTGTTTTCCATTTGTCATATAATCTATCAAGCATTAACTACCTTTTATATCCATATATGACAGACGTGTACTGCTAAATCAGTATGTATATGCTGAAGACCTTGAAATGCACGAAGGCCATAAAAACATTAGAAAGCAAACAATTGTTCTTATGTTAAAAGCTCAAACACACTGAAGCCAAAGGTTCATATACTGTCCTTCCAAATACTAGAAGATATTTTCATCACTATTTATTTAGAAATAATTATATTTCTGGAAACAAAAATTTAGAGGGATAGTTAAAAACACGATTAAGCCTTGCTGCCATTCTTTCAGACAAGAAGGCTGTAACACTGTTGCTGCCATAAAAAGACAGGTAGTCCTCGACTTACAATGGTTCATTCAGTGACCCTTCAAAGTTACAATGGCACGGAAAAAAAGTGACTTACACTGTATCATCCCTGCGGTCACATGATCAAAATTCAGACGCTTGGCAACTGACTCATATTTATGATGGTTGCAATGTCCTTGGGTCACATGATCCCCCTTTTGCAACCTTGTTATAAACAAAGTCAATGGAGAAGCCAGATTCACTGAATAACAAGTGTTACTAACTTAACAATTGCGGTGATTCACTTAATAACTGTGGCAAGACAGGTTGTAAAATAGGGCAAAATTCACTTAACAAATGTTTCACTGATCAACAGAAATTTGGTGCTCAATTGTCTTCCTAAGTCAAGCAGTACCTGTAGTCTTAAAAGGTAAAGGTAAAGGTTCCCCTGCACATGCGTGCTAGTCGTTTCCAACTCTAGGGGCCGGTGCTCATCTCCATTTCAAAGCCGAAGAGCCAGCGCTTGTCCGAGGACGTCTCCGGGGTCATGTGGCCGGCATTACTGGATGCCAAAGGCGCACGGAACGCTGTGCTACACAAAGGATTTTTTGGAAAAAAAAACTCTTAAGGGCTGATATAATTTACTCAGTCTGCATAAATTTCCCATTAGATACCTGACCATGGGGCTTGCTCAACATTTTCCAATAGATACTTGGACACCGTTCTGAGCCCTTCATTGAGATAGTTTGGAAATTCTTCCGCTACAGATAATTTTTGCATACTGCAGTAGGTGCTTAGAGTTTTAGCAGGGAGACACATGTACAAACTAACAAATTGTATATGTGTGTGTTGCACGAGTATTGGAGTCTTCCTTGGCAATACCATTTGAGGATATAATTTGCCATGCAAGAAAATTACATCTCTCTGCTGTATCTTGAAGTAATCTGGAGATCAATCACCAGCAAAACTTTTTCAGGGAGCGTGCAAAGACCCCACTTTTCAATGGTAGGTCTAAGCAGCCTGGCTCACTTCTGCTGAAGTGTGATTTTTCAGAATGGAATGGAATTAGAATTAGAATAGAGTAGTGTAGAGTAGAGTAGAATAGAATAGAATAGAATAGAATAGAATAGAATAGAATAGAATAGAATAGAATAGAATAGAATGGGCGGAGCCAACTGTCAGAGCGGGCGGCTGTGTGAACGGAGCTCTCTCCTCGCACAACCTCTCACCCAGTGTTCGCGGGGGCTTTTCGGAGCTTCAGGAGGTCCTGTAGGGACATCCGAAGTTGCAGGCAGCCCGGAGAACCTTCATGAGCGGCAGTTCGTGTTGAAGATCCGGAGAAAGTCTGATGCGAGCGAACCGGGGAGAAGGAGGCCAGTAATGGCCGACATGAAGATCTGACAGAGGGACGGAGCTAGCACGTAAGCAGCGGGACAACGGTAGAGCGGAGCTGACGGAGAGTGTATCCGAATATTAAATAGGAAGCGCTTGTGAAAGAGGTACTGGTTCGAAGTGGGAGCCTCACGGAGAGGGAATAAGCGGCGATAGAAGTCTTGAGGGAGAGAAGTCTTGAGGGAGGCGTTTGGCAAAAACAGCAAGGGAAAGAAAGCCGAAGACTATATGACTGTATTCTAGCTGGAAAAAAGCTACAACAAGTCAAAGTCTGAGCTTTGGAGCCTTAGAGACTGAACTCTGGATTGTCGGGCGTGGAAAGCGATCAGCTTGGTCTAGTCTGGTCTATCCTGGTAAATTTTGAATTTGTGAACTTTTGAAACTTTTGAAATTCTACTCTACTTGTCACGGGCGGCCATTTGATATAGCAATTTAGTAACTGGAGGTTTGTTTAGTGGGACACCTACTGGTCTTTGACAGCAGAGGAAGACGGAAAAGGTGCCAATTTCTGCGCCGGAAACGGGGGGGGGGGGGGAAAGAAGAAGAACGTGACTTTGATTATATTCATACTATAGAATTTTATTATATAAATTGCTTAGTTGGTAATAAGTATCTGGTGGTAACTGTTTTATATATCTTTTGTCATAGAGTTAAAAGGTTTATATAAGACTCAGGGTATTATACATTGATAAAACGCTGTTAAAATTGGGGAAACATGACAAGTATCTCGGGAGCAACTAAGCCTAGCGCTGGCAAAAAGGCAGCAGCACAGGGACAGGGGATGGCCTCAAGTCCCTCCAATCAGAAATCTATAGAGGATATGCTGCAAAGGGAAAGATCTAACTCGAATTCCTTTAAAGATTTACATGCCCTTTTGCAAAACCTACACGAGGCAATGGCCAAAAACCACGAGGAGATGAAGAGAGAAATAGGCCAAATAAGAAACGACACTGGTGAATTAAAGGGGAAAATCCAAGCGATAGATGATAAATTTGAAGGGATTCAACAGCAATTAGTCAAAAATGAACAAAGACTTCAAGATATGGAAGCTAGAATGGAAAAAGAGGAAAAGAGAGTAGATGATTTAAATGAAACACTCCTTCAGGCTAATAAGGAATTAGAAACAACAGTCATTTTTCTGGAAGCAGAAAAGGCTGCTCATTATCTACGCTTCCAGAACGTTCAAGAAAAAAGAGGGGAAGATCTGTTGGTCATGATGGCAGAACTGATGGCAAAGGCACTCGGTGTAGGGAAGGAGGAAATGCTGGCGGAAATTGATGAAACATACAGGGTCCAAACTAATTATGCGAGAAGGCACAACCTCCCAAAAGAAGTACATGTAAGGTTAGTTAAAAAATCAATTCGGGATGAGCTTCTGCATAGATCTAGAGAGGAACCATTAGAATTTCGGGGCCAACCAATCACCATCCTTAAACAGATACCTAAAAGGATGAGGGATCTGAGACGCGGCTATCAATTCTTAACATCCAAACTAATAAGAGAAAATGTAAACTTTAGATGGCTAACTCCAGAGGGTATTCTTGTTACGTGGCAGGATAGAAGGCATAGACTGGACACGATAGAGAAGGCAGAAGATTTTTACAAACGCCACTTCCATAGCCAAGAGGAAGTAGATTTAGAAGATCAAGATGGAAGGGAGGTAAGAGAAAGAGATACAATACGTGTGGCAATGGATGGGAAGATCTTAGCTACAGAGGATAGAAGGAACAAATCCGGTGAGTTAACAGAGAAACATGGAACTAGAGACAAGGAAGAGAGAGAGCCCCGAATCACGAGATCCACAAAAACCAGAAATAAGTAAGATGAAGGGAGGTGAGTGTAGTATTATGTCTGTGAATATTAATGGATTGAATTCGCCAGTGAAAAGGCGGAAATTTTTTAATAGGCTTATTCACCAACAATTGGATATCGTGGCAATACAAGAAGTCCATATAAAGGAACAACAAAAATATTTGTTAGTACAACCAAGAATAGGGAACCTATTCGTTTCCTTAGACCGACACAAGAAAAAGAGAGGAGTGGCACTATATGTAAACCCAAAATTGACTGCAAAACTAATTTATAACGATAAAGAGGGTAGAATACTGATAGTCGAGGTTATAATAAATCACAGGAAGGTCATGATGGTAGAGATATATGCCCCAAACCATAACCAAGAACAATTTTTTAAAACACTTCACAATAAGATATGTAGCATTGATTATGAGGAGATTTGTTTAATAGGAGATTTTAATGCTATCCTAGATATAAATTTGGATTATATGGGAAAGACGCTTAGGGAAAAGAAGAGAAGAACTCTACCGAGATCTTTTCTTAACTTGGCTGAGGAACTAAATATCCAAGATGTCTGGAGGGAAAGAAATCGTAAGGCTAGACAATATACATATTACTCCAACCGACATAACTCATGGTCTAGAATAGACATGGTGTGGATGACGAAAGAAATTAGTTCAGAAATAGATGAGGTACATATAGCGACAGGTACTTGGGCAGATCACAATCCTATTAAACTTATCTGGAAAGGTTCCAAAAAAATATCCAGATGGACGCTTCAAAGAGCAATTTTAAAAGAAGACGAATTCAAATCTAAGATGGAGAGAGAACTAAGTTTTTTCTTTAAGGAAAATAAAGCTATAGACACCTCAGTACAAAACAATTGGGATACAGCTAAGGCTGTGATGAGAGGGGTAGCGAGGGCATATATGGTATATAAAAATAAGGGGAAAAGACAACAACGGGAAAGATTAGAAGAGGAATATAAGAGCTTAGAAGTTACACTCCAACAAGATCCACAAAAAGAGAATATCAAGCAATCTATGGATCTGATTAAACACAAACTTAACATTCTAGACAAAGAGAAATTGGCACAACAATTGAGAAACACGAAACAAAATTTTTTTGAAAATGCAAATAAACCGGGCCGGTGGCTCGCATACAAATTGGGAAAACAAAAGGGGAAAAACTGGATTCACGAACTACGAGATGAGGAAGGGAGAATATTCCACCAGGAGGAAAAAAAAAAAATTATAGCCCAGGAATTTTATGAACGTTTATATAAAGAAGATAGCCAGGCAAGTGTGGAGAAAATGGAGGAATATTTTCAAAGAGCCAAACTACCTAAGGTCACAGAAGATACCAGAAATATGTTAAACGAGGAAATTCGACTATCTGAGGTGATAAAAGCTATTAATGCACAAAAGAATAATAAAGCATCGGGACCCGACGGTCTTCCATCAGAGATTTATAAAGAATTACAAAATATCCTAGCTCAACCCCTAGTGGAGGTATTTAACGCAGTATTAGAAGGCGCAAGGACGCCTAAATCTTGGCTAGAGGCAAACATAACCCTTATTCCGAAAGATAACACAGACCATACATTAATCCAAAATTACAGACCCATATCACTTCTTAACTCGGACTACAAGATATTTACATCAATTATAGCGGAACGATTGAAACGATTTCTGAATGATTTCATACACGCAGATCAAAATGGTTTTCTCGCTAAGAGACACACTAAGCACAACATTAGAATAATATTAGATACATTGGAGTACTATGAATTACATAGCGAACAACAGATGGCATTACTTTTCTTAGACGCCCAAAAGGCATTTGACAATGTTAAATGGTCTTTTTTGTGCCAACAGCTTAGCTTTATGAATATGGGCGAAAAATTTATAAATATAATTAGGGCAATTTATGACAATCAGGAAGCAAAAATAATTATTAATGGGGAAGCATCTAGCAAGTTTCAAATTCAAAAGGGAACACGGCAAGGCTGCCCCTTATCACCGTTGCTGTTTATATTGACTCTTGAAGTATTAACGAGAACTATAAGAAACGACCCAAAGATAAAAGGATTAACCATTAAAAAGGAAACCTTTAAATTACAAGCTTTCGCGGACGATCTAGTTTTTATTATGGAGGATCCATGTCAGACGGGACCAAAGCTATTGGAAGAATTATCTAAATATGGTGAGGTTGCCGGACTGCGAATAAATAGAAATAAGACCAAGATGATTGTTAAAAATATGACCAATAAACAAAAAGGTAATCTGGCCGAAATCACGGATATAGAAATAGTCAAGAAAATAAAATATTTAGGGATTAACATTACGGCTAGATGCACTTCACTCAAAAAGGATAATTATGATAGTGTAGTGAATCAAATAAAAGGTGACCTGGAAAGATGGGGAAACCTAAAACTCTCATTATTGGGAAGAATCGCTGTCATTAAGATGAATATTCTGCCTAAAATCCTGTTTCTGTTTCAGAATATCCCAATTCAACTCGACTCTAAATTTTTTCGAAATTTGGATAAATTATCACTAAATTTTATTTGGCAGGGGAAAAAACCAAGAATTAAATTGAAATATTTACAAGACACGAAGGAAAATGGGGGTTTTGGATTGCCAGACTGGGAATTATATTACCACGCCGCGGCCCTGAGCTGGATTAGAGAATGGGTAATCTTGAGAAATAGAAGACTATTAACTTTAGAGGGTCACGATTTGCAATATGGCTGGCATGCTTTCCTATGGACGGAGAAACAAGGTCTTTTCTCGCATTTTCAAAGACACCGGATCAGGCAAGCGCTACTCAATACTTGGAAAAAAATTAGATCTCACAATTACACCAAAATACCGGTCTGGCTATCCACCCTTGAAGCGATAGTTTACCCAAATCTGTTTGATTTGGGTAACATAATCTCATACAAGGATATTCTGAATGAGGAGGGGGAATTGAAACTTAGGAATGAACTAGAATTACAAGGTATAAAACTCGATTGGTGGGCCTACTTACAAATCCAATCGAGATTTAGGAAGGATAAAAATGAATGGGGGATATATACCTCTGAAACAGCATTGGACAAAATATTATTGGGACCGGACTCTAAACAAATAAGGAATTTTTATAAATTACTTTTGGGATATAAGCTGTTTGAAGAGCAAGTGAAAGACCCCATGTTGATCTGGGCTAACAATTTAGGACATAACATCGACCTAGATACTTGGCAAACAATTTGGGATAGGAATAAAAGGATAACACTGGCCTCATCGTATAAAGAAAATTTATTTAAAATGTTTTACCGATGGCATCTCCCCCCAGCCCGCTTAGCAAAAATGTACACAACAGTATCTCCCAAATGTTGGAAGTGTTCTGAAGAGATAGGCACATACTTCCACACGTGGTGGTCTTGCAGTAAAACACAAAAATTTTGGAGAATGATTTGGATTTGGCTGAAAGAAATATTGAAACAAGATCTGGAGTTTAGTCCAGAACTTTTCTTGTTGGGAATCACGAAAGAGAAATATCCTAAAGATGTGCTATACTTAACGATCCATATTATCACAGCAGCTAGAATATCATTTGCGCAAAAATGGAAAAAGAATGAGATCCCAGGACAAAAAGAGGTTATTAGGAAAATTTGGGATTGCGCTGAAATGGACAGATTAACTTTGGAATTAAAGAATAAAGATCAATCAGACTATTATAGAATTTGGAACAAATTGTATCTTTGGATGGATAAAAAGAAAGGTCTCTATTAGGTTTTACAGACTAGCTCACTGTTTTAAATATTGTGGTATTTCACCGATTTGTAATCTAAGTGTATTTAAGTGTATTTTTGATGTACATATATACATGTATATATATATATATTTAAACATTGTAGACAAAAAGGTTTGTCAGCTCGCTGGTACTGTGTCCAATGTTTTTAAATAATAAATTTAATAAAAAAAAAAAAAAAGAATAGAATAGAATATTTATTTATTTTATTTTATTTATTTTATTAAATTTATATACCGCCCTTTCCCGAAGGACTCAGGGCGGTTTACAGGGCATTTAAAACAACCAATACAAAAGTTAAAAACAAATTTAAAAAAAATTAAATCATCCCTAGAATTAAAAACCCCAGTTAAAAATTCTCAGCCTGGGCCGGAGAGCTCAAAGAGCCAGGTTTTCAGGTCCCGGCGAAATGTGCGGAGGTCGGGGGCAGTCCTAAGCTCCACGGGCAGCTGGTTCCAGAGGGCAGGAAGGCCCTTCCCCTGGGTGTTATCTGCCGACAGTCTTTTATCGGCGGCACCCTGAGAAGACCCTCCCTGTGGGAGCGCACTGGACGAAGGGAGCTTGATGCCGGCAGCAGGTGTTCCCTCAGATATCCCGGACCCAAGACATTCAGGACTTTATAGGTCATCACCAGCACCTTGAATCTCACCCGGAGGACAACCGGAAGCCAATGCAGCTCGCGGAGTAGAGGTGTTACATGGGAGTATCGGGAGACCCCCATCACAACTCGCGCGTCCGCATTTTGCACCAGCTGAAGCCTCCGAGTGGTCCTCAAGGGCAGCCCCATGTAGAGAGTGTTGCAGTAGTCTAGACAGGAGGTCACAAGCGCATGAGTGACTGTGTGTAGGGCATCTCGGTCCAGATAGGGTCGCAACTGGCACACCAGGTGAACCTGGGCAAAAGCCCCCCTGGCCACGGCTCCTATATGATAGAATAGAATAGAATAGAATAGAATAGAATAGAATAGAATAGAATAGAATAGAATAGAATAGAATAGAATAGAATAGAATAGAATAGAATAGAATAGAATCTGGAATGGACCTTGGAGGTCTTCTAGTCCAGCCCCCTGCTCAAACAGGAGAACCTAAACCATCTCAGACAAGTGACTTGTCTAGCCTCTTCTTAAAAACCTCCAGTGATGGAGCACTCATGATTTCTGGAGGCAAGCTTGTCCACTGGTTTAATTGTCCTCACTGTCAGGAAGTTTCTCCTTAATTCCAGGTTGCTTCTGTCTTTGAGCAGTTTCCAACCATTGTTTTTTGTCCTGCCCTCTTGGTGCTTTGGTGAATAACGTGACCTCCTTTTCTTTGTGGCAGCCCCTCAAATCCTGGAACACTGCTATCATGTCACCCCTGTTTCTTCTTTTCTTTAGACTAGCCAAGCTCAAGTCCTGCAGCCGTTCTTCGTATAACTGTTCAAACTTACAACAGAACTGAAAGAAGTGACTTATAGCCATTTTGCACACTTACAACCAGTGCAGTATCCCCATGGAGATACTGGAGAATCACTGTCAGTCAAAATTTAGAAATTTGGCAGCTGACTCATATTCATGACTGTTGCAGTGTCCTGAAGTCATGTGATCACCTTCTGTGACCTTCTGATAAGCAAAGTCAATAGGGAAGCCAGATTCACTTACAACCATGTTAGTAACTTAACAACTGTAGTGATTCATTTAACAACAGTGGCAAGAAAAGTCGTAAAATGGGGCAAAACTCACTTAACAAATGTCTCACTTAGCAATAGAAATTTTGAGATCAGTTGTATTTGTAAGTTAAAGACCACCTGTAGTTGTTTAACCTGGTGATTAGAACAGGGTTTTTTTCATTGCTGTTCTCATAGTAAATATTCTTAACATAGTCCTTCCAAACTGAATAAATTGAGATTCTGTGCTATTCTTCCCCGATTCATGTGATTTGAAAAATGCAGTTATTTTTCATAAGAATAGAAGAAGGGCCCAGTACAATCAGTTTAAAGGTCCAACATTCAGCTTAAAGTAGCGAATAGAAAGATCTTCTGGGAGACTTACTAACCTCTTGACTAGCAGGCAGACAGACAGGTAAGTATCTAGAGTGTCAGTTCCTTTAAGGTTCACAATGAGATGGTCTTAGAAAATTAAGAGGATTCTCTTTCAGAACTGCCAGCTTCTATTTGGATTTCATGCGAGTGTTAAAGCAGCCTCAAGAGCAATACATTCAGATTTTGTTCAGGCTTTATTCCTGAAAGCCATTTTCACATTTTGATTTTACAAGAACCTTTGCTGTTAAATTTCCAATTTAAATTACCCATTTCATTTTGAACATTCAGATTAGATTAAACCCTTACTTGTCCACAGTTTTTCCAAACTCAATTTTGCTGTGGCATTAATTGCTTAAATGGTTAAACTAAAGTTTATGTTGGTCATTGGTAAGTTCAATTATTCTGCATTTTTGCAAGAATTTTATGTCACAAAGTTAAGACATTAATTAATTTTGTGTCCTTGTAGAATATATTTTGAATATGCACCCTGTCAACCAAGTGGGAAACTGTAAATAAAATAATTAGATTCCATATTTTGTTCCAGTTCTACTCAGAGCGCAATTTGTTTTTAAGAACATATTTCAAAAATAATTAAATTCTATTCTTTATTTTCATAGAAGTATTGAATATTCATGTTATTCCCAATTTATTTCTTTTATTTTGCTGTAGTTGGACTGATCCAGCAATTTTTGGTACTTCAAATTTACGTACCACTGGGACAAGATTTCTCAGCTGAATTACTGTAAGATAATACTGAACTTTACTATCATGTTTGATGCACTAAGGAAATGAATTAATACTGGCTGCTGTTAATATATGTAACAGTTTTAGGTTAAAGAGTAACCCATAATCAAATTGATATAAAATAACTTACCGTAGCTTATTTGATTGTTTTTAGTTGATTTTAAGCATTTTAAATCTTTTAGAAGATTTAAGCATATTTGTCATAAAGGAAGTACTGTATATGAATAAAGATGAATAGACTTTAAATAATTAATTTTGACACTTTTAAATTTATTCTTCTTTGGCCTTGATTTATTATTCATTTGTTTTGGTTTGTTAACAATGAAAGTGCCTGGAAAATCCAGTGCCAATACAATAGCAATAGCACTTAGACTTATATACCACTTCACAATTATTTATTTATTTATTTATTTTATTTATTTGTTTTTATATACCGCCCTTCTCCCGAGGGACTCGGGGCGGTGTACAGAGGAAGGTAGGTATACAATTAAACAATAGTAAAACAATAGTAAAACAATGCTTTACAGCCCTCTCTAAGCGGTTTACAGAGTCAACATATTCCCCCAACAATCTGGGTCATTTTACCAACCTCAAAAGGATGGAAGGCTGAGTCAACCTTAAGCCAGTCAGGATTGAACTACCGGCAGTCAACAGGATTAGCCTGAAATACTGCATTCTAACCACTGCACCACCACAGTAGTCCTTGACTTACAACCATTCATTTAGTGACCGTTAGGGGTTAGAGCGGCACTGGAAAAAGTGACATGAATATTTTTCACATTTGAAATCCATTGCAGCATCACCATGGTTCACATGATCCAAACCTGGACGTTTGGAAACGTTCGTCAATTGGCACATATTTATGACAGTTACAGAGTCCCAGGGCTGTGTGATCACCTTCTGCAACCTTCTGATAAGCAAAGTCAATAGGAAAGCCAGATTCACTTAACAACCATGTTACTAAGTTAACAACTGCAGTGATTCACTTAACACAACTGTGACAAGAAAGGTCATAAGATGGGCAAAGCTCACTTAACAACTGTCTCGCTTAACAACAAAAATTTTGGGCTCAGTTATGTTCATAAGTTGAGGGTTACCTGTAGATGATTTATGTCATCCCCACTAGGTAGACCAGAGCAGAAAATCAACTCCACAAAGGACTAAAACTATTTTTATTGCAATAGGCTATCATAGTATAGTCAAGGCTATGGTCTTCCCAGTTGCAATGTATGGCAGTGAATCCTGACTGCTCTTTAGAAGGCCAGATCCTGAAGCTAAAACTCAAATACTTTGGCCACCTAATGAGAAGGAAGGACTCACTGGAGAAGAGCCTAATGCTGGGAAAGATGGAGGGCAAGAGAAGAAGGGGACGACAGAGAATGAGGTGGCTGGATGGAGTCACTGAAGCAGTAGGCGTGAGCTTAAATGGACTCCAGAAGATGGCAGAGGACAGGAAAGCCTGGAGGAACGTTGTCCATAGGGTCGCGATGGGTCGGACACGACTTCGCAGCTAACAGCAACAACAACAAGGCTGTCATAACAGAATCTTATAAGTTTGGTTGTGCTGTACCTCCTCCTCCTTTTAATAGTTCAGGAAATGTTTCAGTCTTGTCTGTCTGTCTGTCTATCTATCTATTTATAAGTTTTAAAGGTCACCCATCTTACTTAAAGGTAACTTATGGTCATCTTCCTTACTCTCTACAATTTGGAGGTGAAAGACACAAGTAAAATCATGTTTCAGTGTTCTGGTTTGTTATTGCTATATAAACCTTGTTTTTAGATTATGAGTTTGACGTTTTATTCATTTTATTAGCCTTGAGCTTTTTCAAGAAAAGGCAGTGAGATGCATTTTAAACAAATATTTTCAACTGCTTCTATAGAAACTCGGAAAGTCTACAGTAACATTTAATGGGTTATATTTCTCCCTCTTTTCTTCCCTTATGTCTGCTTAGAATACTAAACATAAAACAACCACATATTTCTGCCACCAAGTATACTGATGTTGAAAGGATTTTGTAACACTGAAATAATGCAGTTGTAAAGTGGTGTTTATAAAAGAAAAAGTCTAATGCATTATTGATAAAATTTTAAAGATTGCATTTGGGTGCTTTTAATCTTTTGTACCTATGCACAAGTGTTTTTTGTTCTTAACTCTCATTTATTTCTATATAGCATATAGATTGTGATCTTGTCCCAGCATATCATTGCTGTAGAGGAAACAACTGGAAAGAATTCACACGTTGTTCCTAGCATTTGTCCTGCTTGGTTAGAGGTCCTGTATTTTGTCCTGTACTTGCTACAGTTCACATAGAAAAGTGATGCATTGCCCAAGGTATCCAGCTGTTTTCCTTGCCTAACAGAGGACTAGAACCTTGCTCTGATCCAGCATCTTAACTATTACCATATACCAGTGATGGCGAACCTTTTAGAGACCGAGTACCCAAACTGCAACCCAAAACCCACTTATGTATCATCGGGTGCCGGGTGGGTGTGGCCCATTGGGTGGGCATGGCCAATTGGGTGGGCGTGGCTGCGGTGGTAATGGCAGACTGGGTGGGATTAAAAAGTTAATCAATTCCAACTTTGCAAGATCTTTTTTTTCCTGCGAGAAGTTGAAATTGATTTATTGACTGAACCTTTTTTTTTTGCACATGGCGGTGGAGGCCTAAAACTAGAAGGTTTTATAAAACCCAGCTGAAGGCCTAGAGGGCTCTGCATGCCACCTGTGGCACGTGTGCCATAGATTCGCCACCACGGCCCTATACTCTATACCCATTACCCTATACCTCACCATTAAATTA
Source organism: Vipera ursinii (assembly GCF_947247035.1). Classification (NCBI taxonomy): domain Eukaryota; kingdom Metazoa; phylum Chordata; class Lepidosauria; order Squamata; family Viperidae; genus Vipera; species Vipera ursinii. The sequence goes on along the minus strand of NC_139513.1, from coordinate 29,328,127 downwards.
TTTAAATCTCCATTATAAAAAGAGAATGATTCACTTGTGGAAATGATTTCCAGCATCAAATTTCTGGGTGTGCAGTTAACAAGTAGGCTGGCTTGGTCACTCAACAGTGAGACACTGATAAAGCGGGCACAGCAGGCCCTGCATTTTGTGTGTTGCATGACAAAAGCACATCTTCCTCTCCCTGTCTTTAACACCTTCTACAGAGGGATGTTGGGAACGTACTGCCTGTCTGTCTTCAGTTGTGAGCTTGACTTCATGAGCATCTCCAAGGACTCCTGTCTGCTATTTTTCTATTTTCTGGTTGAAGTGCACCAGAAGTCCTCCTAGTTTCATGTCCTAGGACTTATATATTAGAAACTCTTAATAAGCAGTCCTCAACTTAAAGCCACAGTGGAGGCCAGAATTTGTATTGTTAATAATAATAATAATAATAATAATAATAATAATAATAATAATAATAATAAGAAGAAGAAGAAGAAGAAGAAGAAGAAGAAGAAGAAGAAGAAGAAGAAGAAGAAGAAGAAGAAGAAGAAGTAGTAGTAGTTGAAGTTGGAAGGGACCTTGGAGGTCATCTAGTCCAACCCCCTGCTCAGGCAGGAAACCCTATACCATTTCAGGCAAATGGCTGTCCAGTCTCTTCTTAAAAACCTCCAGTGTTGGAGCATTCACCACCTCTGGAGGCAGGTTGTTCCACTGGTTAATTGTTCTAACTGTCAGGAAGTTTCTCCTTAGTTCTAGGTTGCTTCGCTCCCTGACTAGTTTCCATCCGTTGCTTCTTGTCCTGCTTTCAGGTCCTTTGGAGAATAGCTTGACTCCCTCTTCTTTGTGGCAGCCCCTGAGATATTGGAACACTGCTATCATGTCACCCCTCACTCTTCTCTTCATTAAACTACACATACCCAATTCCAGCAACTGTTCCCTATATGTTTTAGCCTCCAGCCCCCTAATCATCTTTGTTGCTCTTCTCTGTACCCTTTCTAGAGTCTCGACATCTTTTTTACATTGTGACCAAAACTGGATGCAGTATTCCAGGTGTGGCCTTACCAAAGCATTGTAAAGTTGTATTAGTACTTCACTTGATCTTGATTCTATCCCTCTGTTAATGCAGCCTAGCACTGTGTTGGCTTTTTTGGCAGCTGTAGCACACTGCTGGCTCATATTTAAGTGATTGTCCACTAGGACTCCGAGATCCCTCTCACAGTTACTACTATTGAGCAAGGTACCACCTATACTATATCTGTGCATTTGATTTTTCCTGCCTAAATGTAGAACCTTACTTTTTTCACCATTGAATTTCATTTTGTTAGATAGTGCCCAGTGTTCGAGTCTGTCCAGATCCTTCTGTATCTTAAGCCTATCTTCTGGAGTATTGGCTATTCCTGCCAGCTTGGTGTCATCTGCAAATTTGATGAGTTCCCCATCTATCCCCTCATCCAAATCGTTAATGAAGATATTGAAGAGCACTGGGCCCAGAACAGAGCCCTGGGGCACCCCACTACACACTTCCTTCCATGTAGATGCAGTTCCATTGAGGACTACACGCTGAGTACGGCCTGTCAGCCAGCTACGAATCCATCTGGTGGTGATGCTATCTAACCCACATTTTTCTATCTTATCAAGTAGTAGGTTGTGATCTACTTTATCAAATGCCTTACTGAAGTCCAAGTAAATTATATCTACAGCATTCCTCTGGTCCACTAATTTTGTCACTTGGTCAAAGAATGTAATAGGATTTGTCTGGCATGATCTATTTTTGACAAACCCATGTTGACTTTTAATGATGACTTTGTTTGCATCAAGGTGTTCGCTGATTTGTTGTTTGATTATCTTTTCCAGAATCTTCCCAGGTATTGAGGTCAGGCTGATAGGTCTGTAGTTTCCTGGATCTATTTTTTTCCCTTTTTTGAAGATGGGAACTACATCAGCTCTCTTCCAGTCCTCTAGTAGTTCACCAGTGCTCCAGGATCTTTGAAAAATATAGCTCAGTGGTTCTGAGATCACGTCTGCCAGTTCCTTGAGAACTTTGGGGTGTAATCCATCTGGTCCTGGTGATTTGAACTCGTCTAGGCCAGACAAGTGCTCACTTACCATTTTTTTGCCTATCTTAACTTGCGTTTCTATTCTGTTTTTTATGGCACTGGTTTTGATAGGTTGGTCTGTTTTTTCCCTTTGTGTAAAGACAGATGCAAAAAACAAGTTAAATAATTCTGCTTTCTCCCTGTTGCTTGTCACCTTCTTGCCATTTTCCCCCACTAATGGACCAATCATTTCCTTCACTTTTTTCTTGTTTTTTTATATGTTGAAAGAAGCTTTTTTGTTATTTTTGACTTTGGTCGCAAGTGTTGTGACTCAGGGCCAGCCTGTGGGTCCGACAGCCGGCTCCGATGTATCGGATGACTCAGATGTGGGGGAGGAGGGAAACGAACCGGCTGATGATGATTTGGAGGCTTTGCAGAGTCCTCAGCCGGGGACCTCTTCTCAGCTGCGTGAGCCCGAGAGTGCGGAGGAAGATGACCCACAGCTGGCCCTGTTCAAGGACGCCCGACGCAGGAGGCAGTCGAGCAGGAACAAACAAAGAAAGGCTGTGAGACTCCTCGGGAGGAGGCACAGGGAGACCACGCCCTGAGCTCTCTATAAAAGGAGTGTTTGGGGAGGGGCTGGTTGCTGAAAGCAACTTTTCCGCTTGAGAAGACAAGCTCTTGTGTTTTTGTTAACTGCGTAATTAAATCTTGGCAGATGCCTTTTAGCCTTGGAAGCTCTCCAGTCTCTTCTTCTTAAATAGGGGTTTGCCTTTACAAGGCCAGAAGAGGGCTGGTTCAGAACAGTTTGCTTTCAGCCCCCACCCCTTATTACTACGATGGAGCAGCTTCTTGCCGAGAATGCCCAGCTCACTCAGCAACTTACTTTGCTGGCAGCTCAGGTGGCTCAACTGCAAGCTCAGGTACATGCTGCACCCCCACCCAGGAGGAAATGTCAGATAGCTATGCCGGATAAATTTGCTGGTAATCCAGAACTGTTTCCTGCCTTCCTGGGACAATGCCAGCTTTTTATCAGCGTGAGAGCAGTTGATTTCCCCACTGACCGAGATAAGGTGGGATTCGTGTTGAGCCTTCTGTCGGGAGATGCAGCTCGTTGGGGCACGCCTCTGTTGGCACAGCCTAGCCCTTTGTTGGATAACTTTGGGGGGTTTTGTGACCATATGCGCCTCATGTACGAGGACCCGATTAAGGCGCAGACTGCCACCCGACGCCTGAAAGTTTTGAGGCAGGGTCAGCGCCCTCTACAGGCCTATATCAGCGATTTCCGGCTGCTTAGCCAGGATTCCGCCTGGAATGAGGCTGCGCTCGTGGATGCCTTTCAGGATGGCTTGTCAGAGGAGATGTTGGATGAGCTGGCCCGCGTGGACATTCCCTCAGATCTGAATGGGCTGATCCATCTTTGTCTGCGGATCGATGCCCGGTTGCAGCAGCGAAAGTGTCGCCGTGCCACCCCACAGACCCCTGCCGCCCCTGTTGTGCGTGAGCCCCCAGTCCAGAGGGAGGAGCCAATGGAGCTGGGTGCCGCCAGGTCCCGTCTATCGGTGACGGAAATGGACAGACGACGATCGGAGGGGTTGTGTTTTTACTGTGGGGACCATGGACATTTGGCTGCTTCTTGTCCAAAGAAGCGTCAGCGGGCATCAGTGACCAAGCCGGCCCTGAGAAAGTCCCCTGCTTTGCTGTCGGGAAACGGCCCGAGCCCGATCTAGACGGTGTGAAAGATCGGGCGACCCACAACGACCACGCCGAGCGATGCCGTTCCGACGGTGCCTGTGAACCTTCACGGCATTTGATTTTGGAGGCACGTCTGATCCTTCCTGGCAAGCCAGAGGGGATTCCGGTCCATGCCTTAATTGACTCTGGGGCTACCACTAACTTTATGGATTCGGCCTTTGTGGCCAAATGGGCTGTTCCCCAGTGTCCAGTGGATCCGCCCATGCTTGTGGAGACCATCGATGGTCGAGTGCTCCTGTCCGGGCCTATCACAGCCGCCACGCAACCCGTGTGTATGGCCATCAGTACCCATGTGGAGGCCATTCAGTTTTACGTCACTTCGGATCTGCACTTCCCCGTGGTCTTGGGACTGGCGTGGCTCCGGGCGCATGATCCACAGATCTATTGGTCTCAGAACTTGGTCACCTTCCCAAGTTTGCAGTGCGTGGACCACACCCGCCATATCTGTGCCGGCCAGGTGGAGGGTTCCTCAGGGGTTTCCTTGCCTCCCGAACTGTCCGACTTTGCTGACGTGTTCAGCGAGTCAGAGGCGGACCAATTACCCCCGCACAGGCCCTACGACTGCTCCATTGACCTAGTCCCTGATGCGCCTCTCCCAGTGGGGCGTTTGTACTCCATGTCGGAGCCCGAGTTGGCTGCATTGCGGGACTTCCTGACAAAGAACTTGGCTCGTGGTTTCATCCGGCCCTCGTCCTCGCCAGTGTCTGCGCCCGTGCTTTTCGTCAAAAAGAAGTCGGGCGAGTTACGGCTTTGCTGTGACTACCGGAAACTCAACGCTATCACGGTGCGTAACCGCTACCCGCTGCCCCTCATCCCCGAGCTCTTGGACCGACTCCGGGAGGCTAAGATCTTCACGAAACTGGACCTGCGTGGAGCTTACAACCTCGTCAGGGTTCGGCCGGGTGATGAGTGGAAGATGGCGTTCGGTACTCGCTATGGACATTTCGAGTACACGGTGATGCCGTTTGGCCTGACCAACGCCCCCGCTGTGTTTCAGCATTTTATGAACGATATCTTTCGGGATCTGTTGGACCAGTTTGTTGTGATTTACCTGGACGACATCCTGATTTACTCCCCGTCGCGTGAAGCGCATCATCAGCATCTCCGTCAGGTCCTGCAGCGCCTCCGGAAACATCGGCTGTTTGCCAAGTTGGAGAAGTGCCAGTTCTACCAGGTGACCATTGATTTCTTGGGCCACCGCATTTCTCCTGAGGGCATCGCCATGGAACCGAGTAAGGTTGAGTAGTTGCAGAGTTGGCAACCCCCGCGTCACGTGAAGGATGTTCAGCGACTTCTTGGATTTGCCAACTACTATCGGACATTCATCCCTGGCTTTGCTGCCTTGACAGCCCCCCTCACCCGGCTCCTGCAGAAGAAGACTCGGTTCCAGTGGAACGCCCCCGAACAACAGGCGTTCCAAGCTTTGAAGGACGCCTTCATGAAGGAGCCCATCTTGAAGCATCCTGACCCGCAACGGCCGTTTGTCGTGGAGGCGGACGCCTCCGACATTACCATTGGGGCCGTGTTACTCCAGGCAGCGACGCCCAACGGTACCCTTTTCCCTTGCGCGTATCACTCTCGGAAATTGAATCCCTCGGAGCGCAACTATACCATCTGGGAGAAGGAGCTGCTGGCCATCAAGGCGGCGTTCGAGGCTTGGAGGCATCATCTGGAGGGGGCGCGGCATCAAATCGAGGTCCGGACGGACCACAAGAATCTGGAAAGCCTGCAGACCGCTCGGAATTTGAACCAACGCCAGATCCGGTGGTCCCTCTTCTTTGCGAGGTTTGACTTCCGGGTGCGGTACATACCAAGCGGGCACAACCAGAGAGCGGATGCTCTGTCCAGGAAGCCCGAGTACACCCGAGTGGAAGACAAGCTTCCGCCCAGGACAGTGATCCCCGTCGAGTCTTTTGCTGCGGTGCGGGAGCCGGTGGATATACGGGCTCGGATCCGGGAGGCGCAGCAGCAGGAGGCGTGGGTGGCTCAGCGGAAGGAAGAGGTGGGGCCAGATTCGCCTTGGTCGGTCACGGATGGACTCCTGTATTATCGTGACCGGCTCTATGTTCCAGGAGGGCCACTCAGGGGACTCGTCCTCAGCCAATGTCATGATAACCCGGCTGCGGGGCATTTTGGCCTGTTCAAGACTCTGAACCTGGTCTCCCATACATTCTGGTGGCCCCGAGTCCGACACGATGTCCAGTCTTATGTCACCTCCTGCGTCCCATGCAGGCAGGCCAAGTCAGCGACAGGGGCCCCGCCTGGTTTACTGCAGCCTTTGCCAACGCCCAAGAGACCCTGGGGGGCTGTGTCCATGGACTTTCTGACGGATCTACCCCCATCCTCCGGCTTCACGACAGTGTTTGTGGTGGTGGACATGTTGACCAAGATGGCGCACTTCATCCCCTGTCGCGGCTTACCGTCAGCTCGCGCCACTAGTCGCATGTTCATCCAACAGGTGTTCCGGCTGCACGGCCTTCCCGATAGAGTCGTCTCCGATAGGGGGGCCCAGTTTACAGCCCGCTTCTGGCAGGAGTTGATGCGGGCGTTGGACATTAAGGTTTGCCTCTCGTCCGCGCATCATCCTCAGACCGACGGGGGTACCGAGAAGGTCATCGGCATCTTAGAGCAGTATCTGCGCTGCTACGTTAACCTGCAGCAGGACAATTGGGTGGACTATTTGGCCATAGCCGAGTTTGCCTTTAACAACTCGCAGCACACCTCCACGCAGATGACACCGTTCTTGGCCAACGTGGGTTATCACCCCCGGTTTTTCCCCCTTTCTCCCGTGGACTCACCGGAGCCGGCAGCGAACGAATTCATGGCGGAGTTACAGGCGATCCATCGGTTGGTGCGACGGCAGCTGGAGAAGGCCAAGGCCGACTACAAGAGGTTCGCCGATCGGTCGAGAAGGGATACGCCTCCATTATCGGTGGGGGATCGGGTCTGGCTGTCCACCAGGAACCTACCATCCACTCGGCCGGCGAGGAAGTTGGACCACCGTTACCTTGGACCGTTCCCAGTCGAGGCCGTCATCAACCCGGTCGCCTATCGTTTAACTCTGCCACGTTCCCTGCGCGTGCACCCCGTCTTCCATCGGTCCTTGTTGGTCCCCGAACAACCGGCTTGTCCACTTCGCCAAGCGGAACCTCCCCCATCAGGACCTCGTGATGGCGACAGCACCCCTGAGTACGAGGTCGCCAGCATCAGGGATTCCCGCTGGCTGAAAGGTCGCTTCCGGTACCTGATCGAGTGGAAAGGGTACGGGCCGGAGGACTTCACATGGGAAGACGCGACCGCCGTTCATGCCCCTGCGTTGGTGACTGCTTTTCACGAACAGTTCCCATCCCGACCGCATCCGGATCGGCAGACCCGGGGGAAGGGCCCTGCGGTGCGGGATAGTGTTGTGACTCAGGGCCAGCCTGTGGGTCCGACAGCCGGCTCCGATGTATCGGATGACTCAGATGTGGGGGAGGAGGGAAACGAACCGGCTGATGATGATTTGGAGGCTTTGCAGAGTCCTCAGCCGGGGACCTCTTCTCAGCTGCGTGAGCCCGAGAGTGCGGAGGAAGATGACCCACAGCTGGCCCTGTTCAAGGACGCCCGACGCAGGAGGCAGTCGAGCAGGAACAAACAAAGAAAGGCTGTGAGACTCCTCGGGAGGAGGCACAGGGAGACCACGCCCTGAGCTCTCTATAAAAGGAGTGTTTGGGGAGGGGCTGGTTGCTGAAAGCAACTTTTCCGCTTGAGAAGACAAGCTCTTGTGTTTTTGTTAACTGCGTAATTAAATCTTGGCAGATGCCTTTTAGCCTTGGAAGCTCTCCAGTCTCTTCTTCTTAAATAGGGGTTTGCCTTTACAAGGCCAGAAGAGGGCTGGTTCAGAACAGCAAGCCTTAGTTCATTTTGAGCCTTAGCTTCCCTCACTTCATCTTTGCAGGCTCGGGCTATTTGCTGATATTCTGCCTTAGTTATGTGCCCCTCTTTCCACTTCTTATACTTGTCCTTTTTATCTTTCAATTTATCAGAGAGTTCTTTATGCAGCCATGCTGGTTTCTTTTGAGAGCTGTTATTTTTCTTCTTTGTTGGTATTGTACTAGACTGGGCCTTTATTATCTCATTTTTCAAAATTTCCCAAGCTTCTTGAGTTGTTTTCCCCTTTAGGATTCTCATCCATGGAATTCTTCCCATGGTCTCTCTAAGTTTATTGAAATTAGCTCTTTTAAAGTCCAAGACTCTAGTTTGGCTGTGTTCTATTGCTTGTGCCTCCAGAATGTTGAATCCAATATTGCATGTTAAGCAAGATGGTTGTTAAGTGAGTCACAGCCAATGTTATGACTTTTTTTGCTGTGGCTGTTGAATGAATTACTGAATCATGTGGTCATTAACAGAATCTGACTTCCCCCATTGACCTTTCTTATCAGAATCTCCCTAAGAAGATTGCAAATGACAATCCCAGGAGCCTGGAACTCTGCAACCATCATAAATACATGTCGGTTGCCAAGCAACCAAAGTTTGATCCCCTGACTATGGGGATGCCACAGTGGTCATAAGTGTGAAAACTGGACATAAGCCACTTTTTCAATGCCATTGTAATTTTGAAAGGTCATTAAATGAATGTTTGTAAGCTGAGGACTACCTTTATTTGCAAACTAAACCATTCAAAATAGTAATGACATTTGAATATTGTTTTCTTGCTGAAGGTTTCTGCAGTGTGTGATAAATCGCTAATTTAGATATTGGATCATATAATGAAATGGAACAAACTACATGGTGGTGCAGTGGTTAGAATGCAGTATTGCAAACTAACTGCTGATTACCAAGAGTTCAATCCTGAGCAGCTCAAGGGTGACTCAGCCTTCCATCCTTACGAGGTTGATAAAATGAGGACCCAGATTGTTGGGGGGCAATAGGCTGACTCTGTAAATGGCTTAGAGAGAGCTGTAAAGCACAATGAAGTGGTATATAAGTATTGCTATATAGCTTTTTAAATTTATTAGACTATTATCCTGCCGGAGTACCTCAGGGAACATCTGCTGCCGGCATCAAGCTCCCTGCGCCCTGTGCGTTCCCACAGAGAGGGCCTCCTCAGGGTGCCACCGGTCAGAGAATGCCGTCTGGTGGCCCCCAGGGGGAGATCCTTCTCTGTGGGCACCCCGGAGCTATGGAACCAGTTACCGGTTGAGCTCCGGACGGCGCCCGATCTGCGCTCCTTTCGCCGCGATCTGAAAACATACTTGTTCGAGCAAGCTGGCCTAGCCTGAGGGGGGATTGGTGGGGTTTTTTATTATTTTTAATTGGGGTTTTTATTATGTATCAATTGTATTTTAATCGGGCATGTATTTAATTATCTTTTAATTTTTGTAAATTTCTGTGTTTTATTCTTGCCCTGTACACCGCCCTGAGTCCTCCGGGAGAAGGGCGGTATAGAAATATTAATAAATTAAATTAAATTAAATTTATAAGTAACTCAAGGCAGGGCTCATAGATAATACTCCTTTCTCCTTCTCTTTTCCCCACAACAACAACCCTGTAAGGTGAGTTGGGCTGAGAGTGAATGTCTGGCCCAAAGTCACCCAGTCTTCTTATAAAGTGTTCTTTATATTGAAGATATATTTTTAATTCTATGATGTTGACTTTCTTACTTCAGAAAACTCTGAACTCTTCCAACTCTGCACTGTGTTTCATTCAAATGAAACAATGGTTGGAAACTGACCAAAGAGAGAAGCAACCTAGAAATTAAGGAGAAACTTTCTGACAGTGAGGACAATTAACCAGTGGAACAGCTTGCCTCCAGAAATTGTGGGCACCCCATCACTGGAGATTTTTAAGAAGAGGTTAGACAGTCACTTGTCTGAGATGGTATAGGTTCTCCTGCTTGAGCAGAAGGCTGGGCTAGAAGACCTCCAAGGTCCCTTCCAGCTCTCTTCTATTCAAATTCAGATTTCATTCAAATCTGCCTTGTATTGGACCTATACATTTTTTGAGAATCAAAGTGACTTTGTTATCTGAGGATTAACTCATACAGCTTTGTAGCTAGCGATTTGCCTGTTGAACTCTGAACCAGATGTTAATCTCATCTGTCATATTCAATAAGGAAATTCATTGGTAATGATGCCCTAGAAGCATTATAGACAATTTATAAAATTCTGCATTGATTTCTTAATGAAGTACCTGGCTAAAAGGCATGTTATTGTATCTGAAGAGTTTTATAGTGTTCCTATAAATAAATAGCATAAGCATTCCCTAACCATCATCCTTTAGGAGGCATTAAATCACTTAATATTCTATAAAAATCAATGATCTCCATGTCAGTTACAAAGAAACACAAAACGCTAGAAAATATTGCATTAAACCCTATTTGCAGAAGAAGGTATCTTAATATTAAATTATAAGTCTGATAACAGAATTTGTGAAAATAGCATTTAACATTAATTTCCCCACCCACGTAGTATTCAAGAGATTTCTGCATCATTGTACAAGAGTTTGTGTCATTTCTTTTATATGAATTATAGTATTACAATTATGTCCTGCGCAGACAGATTGATATTTGTCATTTTTCTCTTGATGTGTCATTTACATTGCAATGTAGTGACAGATGACAGGTGTGCCAGAACATTTTAAATTGTAAGAGCTTTTATATTTTATTAATAAATTAGCTTCAGTAGCTGGCATTTCACCTTAAAATGAAATTCAAACTGATGATCCTCCTTCAATAATTGTTGGGTCCCCATAGCTGAAAGAAAGCCTAATTCACATATTGGTCCACCTCTGTTTTAATATGTTTTGCTGAAACATTTTCCCATATGCATCTCACAAACTTCCAAGAGTTGTTTTGGATTGTGGTGGGATTTATTGGATTGCAGTGAGATACATACAAGTAGAGGAAAGGAAAGTAGAGGGGCGGGGAGGGGAGGGGAAAAGGGGGGGAGGAAAAAGGAAGGAAGGAAGGAAGGAAGGAAGGAAGGAAATGGAGTAAAATTTTGGGAAATGTGCTGTGCAAAAATAAAAGATAAGATTTTCTGATTATTTAAAAAATATCACCCAGAAGAAGTACAGTTGTAATGCAGAATTATAAGTCTAATAACAGAATTTGTGAAAATAGCATTTAACATTAATTTCCCCACCCACGTAGTATTCAAGAGATTTCTGCATCATTGTACAAGAGTTTGTGTCATTTCTTTTATATGAATTATAGTATTAACAATTATGTCCTGCGTAGACAGATTGATATTTGTCATTTTTCTCTTGATGTGTCATTTACATTGCAATGTAGTGACAGATGACAGCTGTGATTATATTTTAGAATTTTTGATGAAGCCTATAGTAATAATAGTACCTTAGTGATTAGCCATAAGAATCTGTACAAATATAAAATACAAAAGAACAATAAGAAAGACAGAGATTAACCACTTGATCAACAATCAAGAAGTAAACAATACTCCAATCGAGGAAGTACCAGCGCAGACATACAAGCTAAGAGTAAACAATAGCCTAATCAAGAAACTGCCAAGACCATTCCCCACCAACAGTGACAAGGCAAACCATTAGCATATAAAAATAAAAGCAAACCCCACCCCCTTCTAGCATTGGTGATGTTACCTAGTTTGGTAACAAAATGTCTACAAGAAAACAGCTAAGCTGAGACAGCACCTTCATTTCAGTTCTAAACTACAAATATTCTCTTCTATTGATACAATATGACCATGTATAACAAAATATATTTTTGTATTATTTCTCTGTCAGCCTACAATTTAGCTCAGTCAGATCCACATATGCAGTTCTCACTTATACTGTTCTGTTCTGATGAAGGGCTATATGTAATATCACATAAAACATGATGTTTTAATGTATGAATCCCAATATCCATTTCTCTGATGTGTGATCTAAGTTATCATTCCCTCTTTCTTACACAGTTGGCATTCAGGTCACACACACACACACACACACACACACACACACACACACACACACACATATATATATATGTCCATTCAAAAAGCCTTGACAAATACTTAAACATACATTTGCCTTGCCTTCCAGCTAATATAAGAGAGAAGGAACCCGTGGCTCAGGAGGTTAAAACACTGCCTGATATATAATCAGCCCGGGTTCGAATCTCAGATAAAGGGTATGACTAACTGATGAGAACATAAAGAGTTCGAAATGATCATCTTAGCCTCCCAAATTCTTTATTAGCAATTTGAATAATTTGCACAAATAATGAGCTGTCATAAGTTGACTAGTTCCTGTGGATAAGCCCTGAGCCGGGCCAAAACAGGAATGAAAGAGTTAATTAGCAAGGTCCATTCAAAAAGCCTTGACAAATACTTAAACATATATATATATATATATATATATATATATATATATATATATATATATATATATATATATATATATATATATATATAAAAGCTACGTCCACAATTTCTGCAGCGCTACAAATATTAAGCCTTTCATATTCCATTGCGTCCTACTGCTCAAATCTAGGTTGAGTAATACCCCACAAGATGGTTGAACATTTCTGTATTTATTTATTTTGCTGTTTGGAAGGCGTATTTTTTTTTAATCCCATTTATATCCCGCCCTTCTCCGAAGACTCAGGGCAGCTTACAATCTAAAGCACAAATCAATGTGCTTTAAGGAAGCTCATCCATTTTACTGGAAGGGCCTTATTGAGGGTAACTATATTTCTCTGAGTTTGTGCCTTCAGACTTACAAGATTCTGTAAACCGCTTAGAGAGGCTGTGAAATACTGCGAAGCAGTATATAAGTGTAAATGCTATTGCTATTCTATTAATGTAGCCTTACAATTAAGTAGAATTAGTTCATCTAGTTGCATTTTCTGTCTGGTTAACCGGGGAAGGCTTGACCTCTTTCATCCATAACATAAAAAATATTAGCAATCAATAAAAAATTAAGAACCATATAATGCGATCAATGAAACAAAATGTAATGATATATAATTGGAGAATAATTAAAACTTTAGATGAAGAAAGAGGTAAAATTAGGAAATCTCAAAAGCCTAACTGACTAACATTGATTTTACGTAACACCTGAATATTGGTAGATGGGGTTAATGGTAGGGGAGAGCTTTTTCATGGGAAGAATTCAGATGTGTTATCATTTCAATGTGTGTCTCCATATTTAAGAAGAGAGACCCCACAATTTTCCTTAATACGTATTAATTTGTTAGATTTATATTCTGCTTTTTTTAATCTAAAAAAATGACAATAAAGATTATTTTATCTTCAGTCTCACACTCTAGATTGCCTATTTACCCTACAATAGCCCCCTGGTGGGGTAGCTAAATGCTGAGGGAGAATGACTGGCACAGAATCACTCAGTCTGTTTCCATGGCTTAGAGGGACTAGAACTTCCTCATACAAGTTCAGCACCTTAATTCCTATATCACACTGACTCTCTTCAACTGCTTAGTCATATTACATAGAAATGTCTATGGAGATTCTGTCATTCAGGTCATAGTTATTCCCAAAGACCCTTTTTTCACAAGGCAACTGGACTTTCTTGTGTTTTTTTTTAAGATGTTTCGCTTCTCATTCAGAAAGCTTCTTCAGCTTCAAAGAAAAAGTCCAGTTGTCTCGTGAAAAAGCATCTTTGGGATTACATAGAAATATTCTTTAATATGCATTTGTACATCTACTGACTGTTGAAAAATAATTGAAGACATTAAGTTGCTCAGATGTTGAGGTTACGTATGGTTTCTTTCTGGGATGTAAATCTGTTGAAGAGGACAGTGTTTGGTAGTACTGATGAAATTAATTTCTCTGTCTTAGCTAGTACCTTCACTGTGATAAACACAGTTCTGAATATGAGTTGTATATACTACCATGGTGTGCGTGTTCAACCTTCCTCCTTTCATTTGATAAAACTATAAAAATCTTCCAAGCTTGTGCTGTACACTTTGCTTTATTATTATGCAAAAAATTATGGTGCTTTTTCATAGCATTTTTTGCATTTCTTTTCAAATAAACATATTTGTTTTTATTTTGCACTCTGTTCTGTAGAAGATTTGATCAACCAACAAGAAAATCTGCAAAAGCATCCATAATTCTCATAAGGCTGAGCTTAAGGGGGTTTTTTACCATGCAAGAGTGCCATCATAAATAAAGAATACAGGTCTTGCTTAAATGAGATACCATATCTGTTTGTTTTAACAGTAGTTACTGCAAAAACAGAAGGGCAGGGCTAGCTTTGTTGCTAGAGTTTGGGAATAATAACAAAACCATGATATATTATGCATGTACAGAGTTTGCTTTCCTCAAGTCCTGCTGTACTGCCTCATTATGGCAGTGTTCCTAGAAGGGTTTCTTAATTACTAACATACTCTTGAAAAAACCAAAATGACACTTGTATACCTGGAGATAATCAGATAGAGTACACAGAAATCAGGTTGATTATATTATTGATACAAGGAGGTGGAAGAACTCAGTTATAACAGTGAAGATATAGCCAGGGCTGACTGGAACAGATCACAAATTGCTCATATTCATGTTCCAAGTTACGATACGGTGAGAGAAGAAAGACAACCAGTCTGTACAACATGAACATGAGTACCTTTGGAATCACTTTGAAGTCCTCACCTCATTGATAGGGGAACCAGGAGAACTATGGGATGAACTTAAAGAAGTTAAGGATGACTGTGAGAAGACACTGCCAAAGATCAAGAAATAGAGAAATGCATACTGGGTGTCAGAAGAGTGAAAATCACCAAAAAGAAAAGAGAAGCCAAAGAGAAGAAAGATATCACATAGCAACTTAACAAAGAATTTCTGAAAGTTTTTAGAATAGACAAGAAGCATATGACAGCAACTTCTGTACAGACATTGAAGATAGAAGCAGACATGAAAAAACAAGGAAAGTCTTCTAAAAGGTCTCTGAATTCAGAAAGAAGTTCTAACCTCAACTTGGTATGCTAAAGGATACCAGAGAACAGATAACTGCTTCAAAGAAGATCAAAATAACATTGAAGTACTGCCCTGATAGCTGTACAACAAAGATCAGCATCCAAAATACATTGAAAGGCATTCCCTATTCAGAAGATGCTAGGAAATTCTAGTAATGAAAAATAATGTACACAATGAAAAATGAGGCTAAGATTAAATGTAAAGCCCAAACTAATGGCAACAGGTACTGCAACCAGCCTTCAGGCACTTCTGGCAGAAAAGATAAGGCTCAAATTATCATACCTTGGACATAACATGCACAAACCTATTTCTCTGCTGAAATCTAATCCTAGGGTAGATGGAAGGAAAAAGAGCAGGACAAATGTCCTAGAGAAAATCTGTCTGTGGGTTGTTAACAGTAATTACAGGGGTTTGAGTTGTAGCACGTTGTTGTTGTTAGCTGCGAAGTTGTGTCCGACCCATCGCGACCCTATGGACAACGTTCCTCCAGGCCTTCCTGTCCTCTACCATCTTCTGGAGTCCATTTAAGCTCACGCCTACTGCTTCAGTGACTCCATCCAGCCACCTCATTCTCTGTCGTCCCCTTCTTCTCTTGCCCTCAATCTTTCCCAGCATTAGGCTCTTCTCCAGTGAGTCCTTCCTTCTCATTAGGTGGCCAAAGTATTTGAGTTTTAGCTTCAGGATCTGGCCTTCTAAAGAGCAGTCAGGGTTGATCTCCTCTAGGACTGATCGGTTTGATTGTCTTGCAGTCCAAGGGACTCGCAGGAGTCTTCTCCAGCACCAGAATTCAAAGGCCTCAATTCTTTGGCACTCAGCCTTTTTTATCGTCCAGCTTTCACTGCCATACATTGCAACTGGGAAGACCATAGCCTTGACTATACGCACTTTTGTTGACAGGGTGATGTCTCTGCTTTTTAGTGTGCTGTCTAGATTTGCCATGGCTTTCCTCCCGAGGAGCAAGCGTCTTTTAATTTCTTGATAGCATGTAGCTCTCCACAGTTACATAAATGAGTGAAATTTTATTCAGTCATTGTCTATATCATCTATCATCTATCTGCACACGTACACATGCACCAAATATAAGTGTATATACACACCAGATAAGCATCATTAAAAATGTAACATATCAACTAACTTCAAATTTTAAGAATAAATGTTAGCCTTTTATAAACCGCAGAACAAGTATATTGTTTGAAACATTTTGGTTAAAGAAACTAACAGCAAATATTGCCATGAATATTGTTAACCTTTTAAAACTACAATAAAAATATTGTTTTAGAAACATTTTAATAAAAGACAGCAGCAGCAGATATTCCTACAATTTATCTCAGTTACAGGATGTGTAATGAAACTAAATTCCTGTGGTTTGAGGTTTATGAAAGGATAAGTTTACAGATGGTGATCTAACATCATTTCATCTGGCAATGTAGAAAGAATAGACATTATGCAAAAATTTTTAATGAGAATAACATTCCCAGAAAAATTTACTGTTTCATAAATTTATTGTTGTTTATTTCTATGATTTCCAAACGTATGGAAAAGACTTTAATACTTGAACATCTTTTGAAAATGTAGGTAAACACTGCCTAGCAAGTCATCATTATCTACAGACATACAGTAGTGATACTCTAAAACTTTAAAAGGCTAGAGAGACATATTTAATTTTATTTACCGTAAGTCATTTGGTTTTTTTAACAAGACCTATTGTAGATACTTGATAACTTAATAGCGTTTTCCATGAGCTTATTAAAACAGACTTATTAAATTAATTAGTCTTGATCTTTTCCTGGATTTCTTCTTAGGACTTAGTGTTGCACTTGCCTCTAGGAACAAGTTAGATAATTTAATTAGAAAATAAGTAATTCTGCTTTTTAATTTTTAAGAATTCTTGGTTTGATATTATCTTTATATGATATTTCTCAATATTAGTTTATAGTCCAGATTGGCAATTCATTTAGCCATGAAGGAAGCATACATTACACTTAGAAACTATGCATACAAAAATATACTCTAGCCCTCTTGATTATCCCACCACACACAAACATCCATATCAATTCCCTCCCAGTAATCTAGAAGAGATTTGTTCTTCTTTTATTGTATAGTCTATACTCGCTATCCTTTTCGTGCCAGTTTGGTTGAGAACTTCTGCAGACCACAAACTTCTGAAAACATGAAATAATCTTCAAAGGCCCTCTTATGTGTCCCAATAACTTCTGTGGTCTTTTTGGTTAGGCTTACAGTTGTGGTTTTGGAGTTGCTGCATCAATTCCTCTTTAATTACAACTCAAGATCTTGTGTAACTACATAAAGGTGTGCCAGAACATTTTAAATTCTAAGAACTTTTATATTTTATTAATAAAATAGCTTCAGTAGCTGGCATTTCACCTTAAAATGAAATTCAAACTGATGATCCTCCTTCAATAATTGTTGGGTCCCCATAGCTGAAAGAAAACCTAATTCACATATTGGTCCACCTCTGTTTTAATATGTTTTGCTGAAACATTTTCCCATATGCATCTCACAAACTTCCAAGAGTTGTTTTGGATTGTGGTGGGATTTATTGGATTGCAGTGAGATATATACAAGTAGAGGAAAGGAAAGGAGAGGGGCGGGGCGGGGCGGGGAGGGGAAAAGGGGAGGAAAGAAGGAAGGAAGGAAGGAAGGAAGGAAGGAAGGAAGGAAGGAAGGAAGGAAATGGAGTAAAATTTTGGGAAATGTGCTGTGCAAAAATAAAAGATAAGATTTTCTGATTATTTAAAAAATATCACCCAGAAGAAGTACAGTTGTAATGCAGATACAGCCTAACAAAATATTAAGGTGTTTCTTTAAAAAATATTTCCAGGCATTTTAACTTGAGCAGTGCCATAAGTGGCTGAATGTTTTCAACTGTTGCCTCCTGTTATTACTGTTTTATGAAATGTTTGTTGTGTGTATATTGCTGCCCCCAGCATGAGGATTGCGCCGCTGCCCCTGTGCAATACTAGCTGTGCTGCCGCTGCTCGCACAACAGTTACGGCAATAGTGGCACGAGGGGGGATGAGCATGTGCACACACATGTGCACTGCCCAGCTACTCATACAGCCTGGTGGCCAAGAGGCCATGGCTTGGTACTGGGCCACGCCTCATAGCTTGGGGACCTCTGCTTTAAACAGTGTGGAAAGATTTATGAAGTATGAAAAAAGACATTTGTCAGAATGTTGAAGTGAAAAGGAATGTGTGAAGGAATATAGTCCAGATTCCCAGGAGGAAGGGAGCACATTCCAGAGGAGCAAGAGACATCTCCCTTCAGATTTCATTTCATTTCATTTTATTAAATTTATATGCCTCCCTTCTCCCTGAGGACTCAGGGCAGCTCACAACAATAAAAATTAAAAAAACATAGAGTAAAAAAATTAAAAGAGAATTAAACAATAAATACAAAATTACAAAACAATTTAACCCAATAAAAGTCTAATTAAAAATCGTAGTCAGTCCAGGCCTGCTTGTTGGAACAACCACATCTTCAGGTCACGGCAGAAGGACCGAAGGTCAGGGGCCATCCGCAGCTCCGGAGGCGACTTATTGCAGAGGGTCGGTGCGCCCACAGAGAAGGCTCTCCCACTGGGGGTCGCCAGCCGGCATTGCCTGGCTGACAGAACCCTGAGGAGGCCGACTCTGTGGGAGCAAACCGGGTGATGGGAAGTTGACAATGGCAGCAGGTGGTCTCACAAGTACCCCAGGCCTAAGCCATGCAGGGCTTTAAAGGTTATTAGCAACACCTTGAATCGCACTCTGAGGGTAACCAGAAGCCAATGCAGCTTCATGTAAAGAGCATTGAAGTAATCCAGGCGAGAAGTGACAAGGGCGTGGGTAACCGTGCATAGGGCATCTCGGTCCAAAAAGGGGCGCAACTGGTGCACTAGGCGAACCTGTGCGAAGGCCCCCCTGGTCACAGCTGTTAGATGATCTTCCAAATTAAGCCGTGAATCCAGGAGGACACCCAAGTTGCAAGCCCTTTCTGAGGGGGGCAATACCTCCCCCCATCAAAAGAGATGGAACTTGGACAATATGAGATGCCAGTGTCCACAGCCACTTAGTCTTGGAGGGGTTAAGCCTGAGCCTGTTCCTTCCCATCCAGACCTGCACCGCCTCCAGGCACCAGGACATCACGTCAAGGGCATCACTGGGTTGGCTCGGGGTGGAGATGAACAACTGGGTATCATCCGCATATTGGTGATACCTCACCCCAAAGCCATGGATGATCTCACCCAGCGGCTTCATATAGATGTTAAACAGGAGGGGGAGAGAACTGACCCCTGAGGCACCCCACAAGTGAGGGGCCTCGGGGTAGATCTCTGTCCCCCTGCCAATACAAACTGCGAGCGGCCCGAGAGGTAGGAGGAGAACCACCATAAAACAGTGCCTCCCACTCCCAACCCCTTGAGCTGTCGCAGCAAGATACCGTGGTCAATGGTATCAAAAGCCGCTGAGAGGTCAAGTAGGACCAGGACAGAGGAACAGCCCCAGTCCCGGGCCCGCCAGAGATCATCCACCAGAGATCATCCACCGTTTCCATGCTGTAGCCGGGTCTGAAACCAGACTGGTACGGGTCCAGATAGTCCGCTTCATCCAGTAATTGCAGGAGCTGACACACCACCACACTCTCAACAACCTTCACTACAAAGCGAAGGTTGGAGACAGGAAGGTAGTTATTCAATGAGGCCGGGACCAGAGCAGGCTTCTTGAGGAGGGGCCTCACCACCGCCTCTTTTAAGGCAGAGGGAAGACACCCTCCATCAAAGATGCATTAACAACTGCCTGGAGCCAACCCCCTGTCACCTCCCAGGCGGCTGAAACCAGCCAGGAGAGACATGGGTCCAGTAAACAAGTTGTTGTGCTCAGTCTACACATGATCCTGTCCACATCATCCAGAGTGACAGGGTCAAACTCACCCCAAATTGTATGATCAAGACCTGCCCTCTCCACTCCTCTGGATTCCGCCCAGTCGGAGTCCAAGCCAGTCCGGATCTGAGCGATTTTGTCCTGCAGATACTGTACAAATTCCTCAGCCCTACCCTGCAAGGGGTCATCCCTCAATCCGTGATTAAACAGGGAGCGGGTCACTCTAAACAGGGCGGCTGGGTGGTTATCTGTGGATGCAATGAGAGCGGAAAAGTAAACACGCTTTGCCGCTTCCATCGCCACTAGGTAAGACTTAAGTTCTTAGCTGTGTTCGATCAGATTCGGATCTGCTGGACCTCCAACAGCTCTCTAGGCATCTTTTCCGGTGCTTCATCTCCCGGAGCTCCTCGGTAAACCAGGGGGCCACCCGGGGTCTGCGCTGGGTCAGAGGCCGCAAAGGCACAATTCGATCCAAGGCCCCAGCAGCCGCCCTCTCCCAGGCTTCTACTAGGGCCTCAGCAGAGTCGTGGGCAAGGGAAGCAGGAAATGTCCCAAGCTCCATCTGGAACCTTAGCTTGTGTGAGAGAAAAAAGGGTGAAGATGGCTCCTCCCTAATAGTCCCCAGTGTATCTGTCATATGGGGTGATAGCATGCTTTAGTTGGGCAAGATTCTGTCTACAGGTGAGGAACAGTAAAGAAGCCTGCTTGGAAGAATCACAACTTATCTTTCTTGGTTTTTCTGGAGCCTGACCGAATGAGAAAAAAAGTGTTTGTAAAAGAATGTGGCAAAAAAATGAGAGTGACAAAAATGCGTACCAAAAAACATGCATAATGTGTATCAAAAAAAGTCAAAAGAACAGTTGTTGTGGATCAGTCAGAATCATTCAGATACTGAAGCTGAAAAGCTTAGCTAGGAGTGTCAGCCTGCATCAGTGGAAAAGGTATGAGGAAACACAGATGATTCAGCTGATCCAGAGCTCAGGTTTGGCAAGATATTAAGCCCAGCAATATGTTGTAAATTACTAAAGAAAGAGCAAAGAAAGTCCAACCGTCTACTTAAAAAAATGGAAACGTGACTTATCAAATTAGTCAAGCTGGTAGACAGGTCTATTAAAAAGATGACTTGCCTGGCTTTTTGTACCAAACAATATTCTGTCACCTGCCACTTCCAATGACTCTATCTGTATGCTCCAATGGATTATCTATATTACTTGGCTAATTTTTATTATACTAAGAGTGTGTGTGTGTGTGTGTGTGTGTGTGTGTGTGTGTGTGTGTAGGACTGACCTGGTCTTTGAAAGGGTAAATTCTTAAAATTAGGCCTGGCAAAAGCTAAACTAAAAGCTAATTTATTTTATTTGATTAATATTAAATATAGTTAATGATTATTCATAAGTCAAATATTAAACATTTACATAAACACCTCTATGTGGTGAAAAATAAAAATATAATAACTTTTGAAAATCTCTGCGGGCTGCATCTAAAGCTTTCAGAGGACATATGCAGCCCTGAGTCTTCAGGTTAAGTACTTTTGCATAAACAATAGATTATTTATGGCAGGTGGACTGAAATAGGACACCTATTTTAAACACAGTATGTTTCAATTTAGGAGTTAGCAATTTATTTCTAATATATTATATAAATCTTGAAGCTTTTTTCATAGTAAAATAGTGACACATACAGGCATAAGAAGTGAAGGGAGCAGCAGCATTTTTCAATACATGGATTACCAAAAATTATTCAGAAGCAAATTACTTCTAGTACTGGAAGTGATATGGCCACTATTAGTAGCCACTAATACCTTTATTCTCCATTAATTAATTAATATTTTAAAGACAGCCTCAGCTTAGTGAGTATCAACCCATAACTGGGATGTCAAATCTTACCAAGATAGAAAACACCCTTGTGGATTCCTTTATTTGTTTGGAATCTCCCATCATTGTAAACTGCCCAGAATCACTAAGATGAGAAAGGTGGTATAGAAATATGAATAGATAGATAGATAGATAGATAGATAGATAGATAGATAGATAGATAGATAGATACAGTGCTTTTTGGGAGGGAAAAAAGGTGCCGGAACTCACACACGTCATACAACCCGCCCTATAAGGTTCCATCCAAAAAAGGTGCCGGAACTGTGTTCTGGGCATTCAGTGACAACAAAAGCCCTGGATAGATAGATAGATAGATAGATAGATAGATAGATAGACAGACAGACAGACAGACAGACAGACAGACAGACAGACAGACAGACAGACAGACAATTCAGCATCAGATGGCCAGTTAATATCATTAAACAGTCTGTGCTGTTTTAGTGTAATTCATATTTGCAGTCTGACAGTGCAGTGGTTCAGTGGTTAAGATGCTGGGCTTGTTGGCTAGAAAGGCAGCAGTTCAGGTTCGAGACCCAAGGACCACGTGATGGACTCAGCTCCCATCTTTGCCCTAGCTCCTGCCAACCTAGCAGTTCGATAGCATGCAAATGTGAGTGGATAAATAAGTACCACTTCAGTGGGAAGGTAACAGTGCTCCATGATGTCATGCTTGGCAAAATGTCTTTGGACAGTGCTGGCTCAATGGCTTTGAAATGGAGAAGAACACTGCCCCTTATAGTCGGCAACGACTAGTAGAATAAAATCCACAGGGATTCCTTTTACCTTTAACCATGTTTGCAATCAGTACTGCATTGTCAATATCTTTAATTATTTTACTGGTCATCATATTGGAATCATAATCATAATAGTAAAGTTGGAAGGGACCTTGGAGGTCATCTAGTCCAACCCCCTGCTCAGGCAGGAAACCCTATACCATTTCAGACAAATGGCTGTCCAGTCTCTTAAAAACTTCCAGTGTTGGAGCATTTACAGTTTCTGGTGGCAGGTTGTTCCACTGGTTAATTGTTCTAACTGTCAGGAAGTTTCTCCTTAGTTCTAGGTTGCTTCTCTCTTTTTTTTATTGAAAAGTTTTTCAATACATTTTATCTTTAACAATCCCTCCCCCCCACCCCCCACCCAACCCTTCCTAGCCCTCCCTAACCCTCCCCCCTCCCCTTCCCCCCTCCCCCCTCCCCGACTTCCCAGAGCTAAATACATGGTATAAAGGTAAAAACAATCATAAACAACCATATGTTAACAACAATAAACTATTAAGTCTATCGCACTCTAGCTCATGTAAAATGACTACAAGCAATACTAATATCACATCAAAACTTATACAAATGCTAAATGAAACTTTTTAGTCCCATATTTGTTCTGGATGTAATCAATCCACGTTTTCCACTCCATAATATAACGTTGTTGCGAATGGTCTTTCAAATAAGCCGAAATCTTTGCCATTTCCGCCAGGTCAGAAACTTTTAGAGTCCATTCTTCTATAGTCGGCAGTTCCTCCTTCTTCCAATATTGACCTACTAAAAGTCTTGCTGCCGTAATCAAATTCAACATCAACTTAGTGTCCACAACAGTAGTATCCGTGATTATGCCCAATAAAAACAATTGCGGACAAAACTTTATCCTTTGCTTAAATATCTTCTGCATATTCCACCAGATTTTAATCCAAAAAGCTTTAACCTTTTTACAGGTCCACCATATATGAAAGTACGTTGCATCTTCGCCACACCTCCAACATTTAGGTTGATAATTCGGATACATACTTGCGAGCTTTTTAGGATCTAAATGCCACCTATAAAACATTTTATAAAAGTTCTCTCTTAAATTTTGGGCTTGCGTAAATTTTACGTTCCTCACCCAGATCTTTTCCTAAGTGTCCATTGTAATAACTTCTTGAATATTCTGAGCCCACTTTATCATACAATCTTTAACAAGTTCTGTTTCTGAGTCAATTTCTATCAATGCAAGATATATCCGTTTGATATGTGCTGGACCCTGATTTCTAATTTGCTTTACCAGATTTTCATCAGTCATTGAGAAGCCAATTTTCTGATCTTCTTTCCACCTGGCCCGTAATTGACCATATTGAAACCAGGTTTGGACTATCTTCTCTTCTCGTAGAAAATTATACGACTTCAAACACCAGACGTTCCTCTCCAAACTTAGGATTTCCTTGTATGTAGTCACATCATGTTTGAACCCAACATTTATATTTTCTATTGCGTGTTTCGGTATTGCCCATAAAGGTATCTTGTAATTTAACTTATGTCTATACTTTTTCCAAACTCTCAACAAAGCATGTCTAAAAATATGCACCTTAAACACATTATCTTCCTTCTTATCATACAATAAATATGCATGCCAGCCAAATAACAAGTCGTGGCCTTCAAGATTTAATAATCTCCCTTGTGTTAAATTAATCCAATCACTTATCGCTGACAAAGCAGCAGCTTCATAGTATAATTTAAAGTTGGGCATTTTAAGACCACCTCTTTCACGCGTGTCCTGCATAATCTTAAATTTAACTCGTGGCCTTTTCCCTGCCCATACAAATTTATTGATACCCTTTTGCCATTCCTCCAAATTTGAGTCCTTTAGGTTGCTTCTCTCCTTGATTAGTTTCCATCCGTTGCTTCTTGTCGTGCCTTCGGGCGCTTTGGAGAATAGCTTGACACCCTTTTGTGGTCAAGAACACTGAGATGATGGCTGCCAATCGAGGTCCTTCCTTGCTGTCCATCTGTTGATCCCTTTCCCATTTCACCTATTTGACAGCCAGAAATTGATATCATTCACTCATTAGAAACAAAATAACTTACTAGCTAAAAATCTACCTCATGTACTCATCAGAAAGCAAATAAAGGTGCCACTAAATAATCTGTCCCACATTTCTGTTCATGAGAAACAAAGCAAAATAAGTTACTAGCTATTTGCTTCTCTCTTCCCTTCCCTATTTATCCAGTATGGGTAATCAAACTGAATGAGCCCTAAAATAGAAGGAGCAGAAATACAACCAAACTAAATTCCCTAAGAGTAAAACACCTTGGCGGGATAGTCTGCAAGCCCCGATAAAGAATTTTCTTGTTTATACCTGGCTTGGAGATCAGCTTTCCTCGGGGGAGGAGTGGAAGCTTCGGAGCGGCAGTTGAGCTAGCGATTGATGGTGTCAAATTTTTCTTTTACTTTCTTTTCGATCTAAAAACTAAGTTGGATTCTGGACTTTGCGATCTGTTTTGAGGGGCCTCTCCCTTTTTTTAGTTGGCTTTTCTCCTGACTGCTTTATCGAGCAGCTGTTTGGCTGTGCAAGGATCTGCTGAACAATTAACAATTAATATCTTGCTGGCTGATTAGTTCCTTTATATTTTTGCTGATTCATAGTGCATCTGGAGTGTGGCATATGCCTTTCACTATTTGAACTGGAACAGTGGTATTTTGAAGAAGGCTTTCGATTATTGGAACTTTTTGGACTCTGCTCCTTGATTTATACTGAATTTTTTGCTTGTATCTCTGGATAAATTTATTGTTTATAAGTATTTTGGCTTTTCAGTTAGATGAACTAATTCAAATAACTATTATATAACTTTTTAAAAGGGTTTGGAGGCCTTATGGAAATGTCGAGTTCCTCTGCAGCATTTAAACCAAAAAAGGGTTTCACAATGCCTCCTACACCACATAGAGTGATTGAAAGTATGGCGGCCAAGAAGGCTACATCCCTCCAGGGGATTCAAAATTTATTATATTCTATGCAGGAAACGATGGTACGGAATCAGGAATCTATGGCAAAGGATTTAGCGGAGTTAAAAAATGAAGTGGGGGATATGAGAGGTGAGATACAGCAATTAAATACTCAATTTAAGGAGATACGGGTAACTTTGGAGGAGCATGATGGGAAAATTCAAGAATCAGCAACCAAGATTCAAAAAGTGGAAGGGAAAGTGGAAAGGGTTGAGTTTAAGCAAATAGTAATTAACAGGGAGATGGAAGATGAAATTATTAAATTGGATATGGAAAGATCCGCATTTCTCTTGAGGTTTCAGAATATTGGTGAGGAATCAGGTAAAATTTGCTTAAAGTGATCTCAGGAATTGTGGCGGAAATGTTACAAAGAGAGGTTGAAATGGTACGCAGAGATATTGATTAATGCTTTCGGGTGTACACTTCCTATACTAGGAAATTTAAACTTCCAAAAGAAATACATGTTAATTTAGTAAAAAAGCACTTAGGGATGAAGTGTACCAAAAGTCTAGAAGCCAGACCTTCTCTCATGCTGGGAAGCAAATCATTGTGTTAAGACAATTACCCCGTAGGGTCAGAGAGAGAAGGCAGAAATATTTGGCACTGACATCCGAACTTAGAAGATTAGACGTAAGATATAAGTGGCTAGTTCCTGATGGTCTCTCGTTGATGTGGCAAGGCAAGAGAATTCGGTTGGACAGTCCCCCAAGATGCACAGGTTTTTTTAGCTAATGAGATCAAACCTTCGGGAATGGAGTCTGGGTACGAAATGGGAGTGAAGGAATCAGAAGGTGGTGCGACAGGGGAAAGGGTGAATGATGTGGGGAGCGAGGGAGACAAAGAGGAAGAGGAGAAGTATCAGAGAGTGACTAGACAGACCACCAGGACAAGAATGGCGGAGAAATAAAAATGGGCGATGTATGTTTACTTTCAGTTAACATTAATGGTTTGAACTTGCCGGTCAAAAGGAAACGTTTTTTTTTTCCGAATTTGTTAAAGTTGGGTGTGGATATAGTGTGTCTACAGGAAGTGCACATTAAAAAACGTCATGAAACTGTTTTGCATTGTCCAAAATTAGGTAATTTATTTGTGGCCTTAGCAGATAAAAAACAAAGAGGAGTGGTTTTTTATGTTAAACAGTATCTGAAAGCTAAATTAATTTATCAAGGTGAAGATGGGAGAGTCCTAATGATTGAAGTCGAGATTGGTTGTCACAGGACACTGCTGGTCGGGATATATGCCCCGAATGGAGCCCAAAAGCAATTTTACAAAAGGCTGTATTATAGGTTGGTAGATTTGCAGTATGATCAAATTTGCATAATAGGTGATTTCAATGGGATTATAAATAAGGAGATGGACTATAATTGTGATCAGGAACAAGGGGTTAGGTGGCTGACAGATAGCCGGATACTTCCCAAAATATGTGACGAGATGAGGGAGGAGCTTGGCCTTCGAGATGCCTGGCAGGAGTTGAACCCAAATGGGAAGCAATTTACTTTCTTTTCTACAAGGCATAGATCTTGGTCGCGCTTGGACATGGTGTGGATGACGGCCGAGATAAGATCTCTAGCCACTGTGGAAATACAGACTAATTTATGGGCTGATCACAACCCCATAGTGGTGGTATGGGGTGAAGGTAGGATTGGGAAAAGGAGAAGGTGGACCCTTGAAGTAGCAATATTAAGAGATATAGAATTACAGCAGTTAATTAAGAGAGAGATGGAGCTTTTTTTTAGGGAGAACGATAATGGGGAGACGTTACAAATCTTTTGGGATACGGCGAAAGCTTATATGCGTGGGGTGGCAATAAAATTTATCGCGAGGAAGAAAAAGGTTAAATTCCAGGAAAGGGAGGAGTGGGTAGAGAAATTGAGAGAAGCAGAAGGGGACTTACAACTACACCCATTAGATCGAAGTTTGGGAGAGAAGGTTGATAGAATTAGACATCAGATTACGCTACTAGAACAGGTTGATTTGGCCCATAAATTTCAAAGTGTCAGGCAGCACCATTTTGAGCACGCTAACAAAGCAGGGTGTTGGTTGACTTACCAGTTGAAGAAAGACAAAGAGAAAAGGTTTATTGATCAACTACAAGATGAGACAGGAGAGATTAGAGTAGATATGGATGGAAAGAAGAGAATTGCACAAGATTTTTTTTCACACCTATACTTTGGAGAAGAGATACAGGAGAATAAGATCTTGGACTATCTGACTTACGTGGATCCCCCTGTAGCTCCACAAGACATGCGGGAGCTTTTAAATGAAGAGATAACAGAGGGGGAGATAGAAAGTGTGATTAGGAGTCAAAAGACGGATAAGACTCCAGGGACAGATGGCTTGCCTGCCGAAATTTATAAATTGCTTTCAGAGACTTTGGTGAAATATTTGAAAGATCTATTTAATGCAGTTTTAGAGGAATCTGTAGTTCCCAAATCTTGGTCCGAAGCCTATATCACATTAATTCCTAAAGAAGGCATTGATCACTCACAAATCAAGAATTATAGACCTATCTCCCTTTTAAATACAGATTATAAGATATTTGCTTCTATCATGGCTGGGAGACTTAAAAGATTTTTGAGTAGCTTTATTCATAGTGACCAAAATGGCTTTTTACCATCTAGGCAGATTAGGGATAACTTGAGAATTATAATCGATGTGCTGGAGTGTTATGAGGCCCAACCTGATAAACAGTTAGCATTGGTATTCCTTGATGCCCAAAAGGCATTTGACAAGGTGAATTGGAGGTAACTAAACTGGTTATTGAGGTACATGGATTTTGGTCCCAGGTTTTTGAATGCATTCCAGGAGATTTATAAGGAGCAAACTGCCAAAATTTTGATTAATGGAGAGGAATCGGAAGAGGTGAAAATAGGGAGAGGAATGAGGCAAGGCTGTCCTATGTCTCGCTTGTTATTTATTTTATCTTTGGAGCCATTTTTGAGAGCCTTGAGAGGAGACCCAGAAGTTAAAGGGTTGAGGATAAAAGAACAAGAATATAAAGTCCAGGCATTCACGGATGATTTAGTGTTTATTCTTGAAGAACCTATAAATTCAGGTAAGCGTCTCTTGGAGAAGTTGGAGGAGTATGGAGAGGTGGCAGGGTTACAGATCAACAGAGAAAAAATGAAAGTTATGGTAAAGAATATGATGATAGCGCAAAGGTTGGAGTTGCAAGGCAAGTTGGGGCTGCAGGTGGAACATAAGGTAAAATATCTTGGAATCTGGCTCACAGAACTGTGCTCCTCAATTAAAGAAAATAACTATCAAAAATTATTGGTACAAATATCCAAGGACTTGGAGAAGTGGAATAAATTGCCCCTGTCTCTATTTGGTAGAATAGCATTAATAAAGACGCAGGTTTTGTTGAGATTTCTCTTTCTTTTTCAAACAGCTCCTGTGAAGTTAGACAATTCATTTTTTAAGAACTTGGAGAGACTTGTTTCTAAATTTGTTTGGGCAAGTAAAAAACCTCGGGTTAAAGCTAAGATAATGCAAGGACCAAAGGCAGAGGGAGGACTTAGGCTCCCTAATTGGAAGTATTATTATGTTGCAGCGTTGTTAGTTTGGATAAGGGAGTGGATGACTCTCCAAAATAGGTGGTTGTTAGCATTAGAGGGACATGATCTATCCCAAGGGTAGCATGCTCATTTGTGGCGGGAGTCAGGAAGCCCACCCAAATATTTTATTAGGCATTATTTGCGTAATATACTATTAGGGGCTTGGTCGTTAGTTAGGAAGAAGTTTTATACGAGGACACCATATTGGCTCTCGCCGATGGAAGCATTGACCTACCCTAATGTGTTTAACCCTGAAAAAAGGGTGATTTATAAAGAATTATTGCATTCAAATGGAGAATTAAAATCTAAATCGCAATTGCAGAAACAGGGTATCCAGGTAGATTGGTGGGCGTAGATGCAGCTTCGCAGTCGGTTTATGAAGGAGAAAGTGGTGCCAGGGATTACTAGAGAAGCTCAAGGATTCGATAAGATTCTTTTCGGGAAAAGTGAGATGTTGCTGGCAAAATGTTATTCTTTACTATTGGATATGGATGGGTTAAATGAGCTTACAGAGGGCTTTAGGGTCGCCTGGGAAAGGAATCTGGGTTATCAAATTGATCGTGATAAATGGCGGTCCATTTGGGAGAAAAATGTTAGGCTAATGAAATCTACTGCATATAAGGAGAACGTTTATAAGATGATGTTTTGTTGGCATCTCCCTCCAGCTAGATTGGGTAAAATGTTTTTGGGTGTGTCCCCAGCATGTTGGAAGTGTGGAGAAAGAGAGGGCACCTATTACCACCAGTGGTGGACCTGCGGCAAAGCGAGGAAGTATTGGCATAGGCTTCATATATGGTTGTTGCGCTGAGCGACCGATCAGGGTTCTGGCCTCAACTCTTAGAGCCCCGTAACAGGGGTGAGAATTTAGAGGGACCCTCGCAAGGGTGAACACCTTGAATATGGAAGGATTTTGCCCTTTGCCACCGACCCAGTGTGCCGGACGTTCCAACGGTCACACTTGGGAACTGCAATAGCGCAGGAACAGAGTCCTAGGACAAACTGAGGCACCAACACAAGTTTGTTCAAGGTGAGAGAGCACAGAGTGCCCGGGGTGGATGGTGTTGCCCCCCCGAACAGCTTTGCACAGCACTCTATTTATTGAGCAGTTTCATCAGGGAGGGGGAAGTACACACATGAGAGAGCAACATATGGAAGGTCACAGGAAAACATAACTCATTGCATACAACTGCTAATGAATGGAGCAAAAGTCATCACAGGAAACAATAAAGCATAGCTTATCATATACAAATGCTAACAGAGAAGACAAGAGTTATCACAGGAAGGCATAACTTGAAAGGCAGGGCAAAGGTCATTACAGGAAACAATAAAGCATAGCTTATCGTATACAAATGCTAACAGAGAAGACAAGGGTTGTCACAGGAAGACATAACTTGAAAGGCATTTGAGGCAATTACAAGAGACATTATCACAGGAATGCAGAACTTTGTAACTTTCAATATAGGAATCAAAAAGGTCTTTTGGGAGTCTGAGATAACTACAACTCCTCCTTTTCTGTTTTTTAAAGCCAATTACTGAGAAGGCCCCTCAATGTCCAGAACTTTCTCTTCTAGGATACTTACGCGGGAAAAAGAGAAATCCTTCGATACCTCCTGTGCCGGCGCCAGTGTTCCTTTCAAAGAGTGTTGGTGTGAGGGTTCATCAGAGGCAAATTCTAAAAGAGGGTGTTTGCATTCATTGTCAACAGTGTGTTTCATCAACAGAATGTCATCGCTAATGCTGCTCAGCCTTCGTTGTAGAAAATCTAAAAGTTTACCCATAACACATGGGCCAATTGCACATGCAAGTAATAATAAAATTAAAGGACCAGCTATGGCTAAGAAAAGGGTGGTCAGCCAGGGAGAGAAGTTAAACATTCCTTGATACCAAGTATAATGCTGGGAGCGTTCCCCTTCTCTGTCTTTCAATCGTTTGTTTAATTCTGCCATGGAGTCAAGCACAATCAAAGAAATACTGTTAGTAATACTTCTGATAAAAATAGGCAAGACACAAGGTAAAATAATACATCCTAATACAATCATACAATAGCTTGTAAACCAGGTAATTTGGGAAACCAGGAGCCAAGTAATTCCTGAAAGTTGAAACCATTTCAAGTTTGGACAGGAACATGAGCTACAGAGTTCACATAGATGATGATGGTAGACTCGTTAACAACAGGTTGTTCCTTCTGGGTCCATGCGATGGGCAAAAACAGTGTGAAAAGAGTCATTTTTGACTGGAACCAATGTCAAAGGTGTGAGCCATTGTAAAGAACGGGATGGGATAGCTGGTGAAGTGGAGGCACAATGAAATGCTGCAGGCTGAGTTCCAACCAGGCACAGGCGCCACACTCCTTGCTCCCATCTGCAAAAACTGTAACAGCCGAATGTAAGGGGTGAGGAGACAAGGGTGACAACCAGTTAATGGGTACAGTGCGAACAATTTGCAAACGATAATCGGGTGGTGGGTGGCAAGAAACCTTGCCATGCCAATCAGCTAAGGAAAATTGCAATTCACTTGAGGTTTGAAAAAATGATTCCCAAATTTGCAAAGACATAGGCACAAAAAGAGTGTCTATCTCCAGCCCAATCAAGGCTTTCGTTCGGTGACATATTTTAAAAATCAATTGAGCTAATTGTGCTTCTCTGGTTAAAACAGAAACTTTGGGCGTGTGGGATAAATGAATCCACTCCAAAATTTTCAATTGGTTAGCACATTAAACAATAGCAGCAGTAAATAGTCCAGGTAACAATCTCAGAGCCTGTTGTAAGGTATAAAATCCACAGGCTAGTGCTGATTAAGGGAGGGAAATTCTCCCAGATATCACCTTCTATCAATGTGTCCTGCACACAGACACAAAAACATCAAAAACAAAAAAAACAAAAACAAAAAACAACTCCACAAAAAGATCAGAGTAATTTCTTTTGGGTGATGTTTAACTAAAACTCAAAGATTTTAAAAAACTTGTGCAACAAATAATCTCTCCTCTTTCGAGTAAAAAAAAATTGCAAGCTGAAACTGCAAGAGTGGGCATCAAGTTTCACATCCACCCCCCTTTC
Organism: Vipera ursinii; assembly: GCF_947247035.1. Classification (NCBI taxonomy): domain Eukaryota; kingdom Metazoa; phylum Chordata; class Lepidosauria; order Squamata; family Viperidae; genus Vipera; species Vipera ursinii. The sequence goes on along the minus strand of NC_139513.1, from coordinate 29,296,311 downwards.
TCAGACTGGAATTCTAAGCAGAGAAAAAAAATGGTTAAAAGGACCAGCCACCCCCCCTTTCTGGCTGTCTCTCCCTTTCTCACTCTTAAAGTAACAGAGCGGGGTTGGGGGGGGGTAAAAGAAACTTTACAAAAATCTCACCACCAAAAAAAAATAGTTTGCTCTCCTTTTCATGCATTTTCTCTCACACATCATCCATGGCTTTTACAACAATAAAAATCTGTAGTTTACTGTTCCTTTCACAGCCTGGGACGGGGTGAGGGGTGGTAGGTGGGTTTGAGGGCTAACACACTCACATTTACATATCAGCAAATTAACTCATTCACTTCCATTCTGACTGCTTGCATAAACAATTTCACATACAAAAATTCCATTTCATACTTTCTCCAGACAAACCATACATTGTTAAATAAGGCCTTTTTGTTTGGTGTTATCAGAGAGGATTTTGACCCTCTTCCAAGTCTTGGAAATAACACAGAACAACACAGACAGACATATATACACACATACTATTAAAACAATATTTATTTAAAACAGAACAAAACACACATATCAATTTGGGGTTTTAGGCCAAAACAATAATCCAAAGAGCTAGATTAAAAGAAAAAGATAGAAGAAAAACTTGGTTGTATTTCTTTGATTTTTCTTTTCTTTAGGTTTCAACAACAACTACTTTCCTATTCTTTGATTTGGTAGACCAGAATTGTCAATTTAGCTTGGCTCGGAGCCTGCCATGGGAAGCTAGATCTCAGACAAGTCCAGGCAGTTGAAATCAACAGGCGCGCCCCTGGACTTTACTGAGAACAGCTCGCCCCAAGAGGCTCTTTCAAGCCCCACATAAGCCAATTTTAACAGGAGTTATCCACAAAGTCTGAATAAGCCTGATTGGGACCTTGATAAACCTTTGCAAAACCTTCCTGTATCAAATTAAAAGCCTCCCTTGGGCTTTGAGCCTGTTGGTCATTAGTAATGAATTGTCCCGTGCCAAATAATTGATCCCTATTTACTCCTTGAGGTAATCCAGCAAGAATTTTTTCTCTATTTCTTTTTTATTTATATTCAGATTCCCAAACAAGATATTGTGATAGAGTCAAAACCATGTTAGCTTACCTATACTTATTAAAAATCCTTGCACATAGTTGATCAATTCATGATGCAAGGGAGTATACTCTTGGATTGGTTAACCTCCGGCTGCTGGTGCTGGCAAAAAATTAACAGGATAACAAGATGACAAATCTTCCATGTTCAACAGATTCTGGCTGAGCCTGAGGGGCTCAGCTGAGGTGCCCTGCTGAGTTTCTCCCGGCTGAATCCTCATAAGGAGGGGGAGCCGGAGAAACTGAAAAGGCTTAATGAAAAAGAGAATCAGTGAAAAGTTCAGAGGGGTTAGAAGCATTAAGAGGAAAAGAAATGTCCCGGAGGCATGAGCTGCAAGCATAAAGTGAACAAAAGGTGCCCCTTGAGTGGGTCGAGGAGGCGGAGGAGAGAGATTTGGAGAAGGAGGAGGAGGGAAGGGGGGAGGAGGGGGTTTAGAAATAGTAATGGCAACAAGCTCAGAGGCTTTTTCCTCTTTGTCGGGAGCAAAGAGAGGGACAGGCACAGCAGGGCAAAAAGAAAAGGCAAAAGGAAGATTCTCCGGAGGCAGAGCAGAGGGGGGGCAGGCACAGCAATAGGAGGAAGTTTCTCTGATTTTTCATAGGGTGGGGGCGGCACGGATGAAGGCGGAAGATCAGAAGAGTGATCAAGAGGTTTAGAGATAGAAGATGTCAGATCTAAAGGAGATGGCAAAAGTTTTAATGCTGCCATCACTGCTTGCCATGCGGACAAAATGTCAGCAGGTGCCCTGGGATGATTGTGAAGATATTTACCTAGCTTTTCCCAGGTTATAACAGACAAAGTGCCTGATTCCGGATAAGCCGGACAATTTTTGTTAATATATTGTAAAAGTTTTGTAAAAAGTCTCTTTCCTACAGGATGGACCATGGTGCCATTGTGTTTTTGAACAAAATTAGCCTTCTGCACTATATTAAAAAGTTCGTCTCTATGACCTGACGAAACTTTGAAAAGTGGGGAGCCCATTACTCACGATTAGAAGCCTTCTCCGAGGTGCGTGGTAACAGGTGTGCAGGCAGTACACCCCTGGACAGGAGTCGTACTGTGGAGTTGAAGCCGCGATCCAACGGACGAGCCCCCAGTTGTTGCGCTGAGCGACCGATCAGGGTTCTGGCCTCAACTCTTAGAGCCCCGTAACAGGGGTGAGAATTTAGAGGGACCCTCGCAAGGGTGAACACCTTGAATATGGAAGGATTTTGCCCTTTGCCACCGACCCAGTGTGCCGGACGTTCCAACGGTCACACTTGGGAACTGCGATAGCGCAGGAACAGAGTCCTAGGACAAACTGAGGCACCAACACAAGTTTGTTCAAGGTGAGAGAGCACAGAGTGCCCGGGGTGGATGGTGTTGCCCCCCCGAACAGCTTTGCACAGCACTCTATTTATTGAGCAGTTTCATCAGGGAGGGGGAAGTACACACATGAGAGAGCAACATATGGAAGGTCACAGGAAAACATAACTCATTGCATACAACTGCTAATGAATGGAGCAAAAGTCATCACAGGAAACAATAAAGCATAGCTTATCATATACAAATGCTAACAGAGAAGACAAGAGTTATCACAGGAAGGCATAACTTGAAAGGCAGGGCAAAGGTCATTACAGGAAACAATAAAGCATAGCTTATCGTATACAAATGCTAACAGAGAAGACAAGGGTTGTCACAGGAAGACATAACTTGAAAGGCATTTGAGGCAATTACAAGAGACATTATCACAGGAATGCAGAACTTTGTAACTTTCAATATAGGAATCAAAAAGGTCTTTTGGGAGTCTGGGATAACTACATATGGTTGAATGAGATTTTAGGACATTCTGTTAAATTGACTCCTGATACGTTTTTCTTAAGCTTAAAACCAGACAATCTGAATAGACCTGCATGGTATTTGATGTCGCATTTGTTAACGGCGGCACGGATTTTATGGGCTCAATATTGGAAGAATTTTGTTAGTCCTCCCAAGGATCTGTTAATCGAGAAATTTATTGATTGTGCGGAATTGGACCGTCTGACCATGCTGTTGAAAGATAAGGGGGATACAGATTATTATTTATCTTGGAGACCGTGGTATGAATGGTTGACAAAAAGGGATGGTTACAGGAAGGATTGATTCTACAATGTAACAGCAACTTGTCTAAATTATTAGAATGTTTATTATTATGTTGTGTATTTTTCTAAAAGAATTTTAATAAGCACTGTGATGTATTGTTATGATGTAGTTGTGGATGATTTCAATAAAATTTAGAGAGAGAGAGAGAGAGAGAGAGAGAAACACCTTGAACATGACCTGGAGTGGAGAAAGGGGTGGCAGATAACTGTTTGGTTACCTATTATTGACATTATTTGGGCAACCAGTAATTTTTGTGTAAATGGAATGGGCTGGCTCCATCTTAAAACAGCCTTATTTTCTGTGTCATGGCAATTTTGCCAAGTGCTTGTAAATGATAATCTCCTAATTAGTTCATGGAGAGCTTTATAGATATATATCTGCAGCAGTTTCTATATACTCCTCCGCTAATAAGTAGGGCTGAGCTTTGATGCTTTGATGCTATTTATCTTCTTCTTTTTAGCACTGTCAGTATGTGATACACGTTTCCTGAGATGGGAATGACAGTGTCCTTGTCCTATAACCTTAATATCAAAGTGAGGCACAAAGTATTAATGTTTGGCTTCCACAAATTGGCTTCTACAAGGGTTAGTCTTGTCTCACTGACCTAGATTTCTTTGGTCAACAGACGGGTAGATGATTGCTTTGATAGGTATCATATTCCTGAGTTTTCAAAGAAAACTCTGACAGAATTGTTCACAAAGGTCTCTCAAACAAACTTAGCAGCCATGAAATAAAGCAACAGGTGAGGTTATGGATTAGTAACTTGCTAAAGAATGAAATGTAGAAAGTAAAGAGTAGGAATAACTGGAGAGTTTGCAAATCAAAATAAAGGTCTCCAGGATCAATGCTGGAAGAGTCCAAAGTTCGGGATGAGCAGTGTGGTGACCGCATTTGCTGTCATGCCATACTGTTGAGATCAATAAAATGAAGAACTTTTTTGAACAACTTCAAAAAAATTATTTTTTAACTGAGTGAATGTGTTCCTAAATGTCAAAAGTAAGCTCCATGTAAGAAAGTGTAATACTATGCATATTAGCACCAAATTAATCAATAAATCCAAAATTTTACACATATATTTTGGGGAATTGAACTGGCAGTAATTGATGGGTAAAGGGACAGTAGCAGCTGTAACAAACAGTGATGATGCTAATTATGAAAACCTATGCAATGACTTCATGTAAATATTGTAAAATGTAACCTTATAGACAAGTTAGAAAATCATCTTTCCTGGTGGATAGCTTCATGAAAATGCCCAAACAAAATGCTATTGTTTTTGGTTTTTTAAAAAAAAGCAAATGCCTTCTTATGAACAATTAGGAAGGGTATTAGGGGAAAAAACATATAGCAACAACTTTATATTAAATCAATGTGAAAATGCCACTTAAGAGTAAACGTGTGGTTCTGGTGATCACGCTTGATGGATGTGGAAGAAAGGAGACAAAACCAGTTAAAGCATCTTCCCAGGGAGGAAAAATTCTACCTCTTTTTGTAACTACAGTAAAAGAGATCCTGTAGAGATATACACATATTACAAAAAAAAATGTGACTACAAAGAACATTTTGTTCTTCGGGGTATTGAAATTTAAGATCATCCTTTAAAACTAAGTTGATAAATTGGAGGTAATTACTAGACTGATAGCAAATCCCCTCTCTCTCCCCCCCCCTCGCTCCCTCCTTCCCTACTCACCCATCTTTTATTCTCATATTGCTGTATTATACTTAGTTTTTTTCATTGTTTATTCTATTGTTCCATTACTTCGCTACTGTTAAGTTTACACTTCTTTTCATTTCTCTGCTTTTATTGTAAGCTGCCTAGAGTAGCCCCAAGCAAGATAGGTGGCAAATAAATGTAACAAATAAATACATAAATAAAACTTATTAGAAAGAAATACTTATTTTATTGTTGCCGCATCAGGTGTGACAGGAGCCCCCAGTTTAGATACTTTCAAAAAGGGACCGGACATATTAATGGAAGTTTGGTCTGTCTACTAATGTTAATTAACTGCTTATTATTTAACTGTCAACACTAGTTAATTAACTAGTTTTAATTACTGTTTATTGCATCTTGATTTGGAGGTAGCTTCTGGACAGGTACCCAAGAACTATCAGCACCCTGCCGATTTTGGATTATTGTGTGGCAGAAATGCTGGATCGAAGTATTCTTCTTGGCCTGCTCCAGCAGAAAGGCTCATGTGTTTTTAAATGGAAATGATAACTTTAGCAAATACCCTGCCTTCCCTTATCCTTATTAACTGGCAAAATAATGTTCACAAAGTAAGGCTGTAACAAACCTTGACTGAGAGTAACTTTGAAATTATTAGATAACTCATTGGTGCCATTTGCTTTTTCCTGTTCTCTACTGCATTAGTACCAAACTGTTGTGAAAACAAAGCTGCAATCAAGATAGTTTGTCAGGATGCTACGATGTCAGGTTAGAACATGAAAATCTGCAAAAAGAGGGCTTGGCAAAACAATCACAGCAAATGATTTTTGCAAATGTGTGAACTCAATTTGGATATGTAATTATCCAAAGCAATTGCCATTTGGAAAGGTTGAAAATTGTAATTACATGCTTAGAAAAATAGCCCATGACCCAAGCCCACTCAGTTTCTAGAAGTTTTCATGTCAAACAAATAGAAAATTCAACTTCTACACTCAATTAAGTATGTGTTTGTTTTTAAATATCAAAAGAAGCTACTGAATATTAAACTACAAAATGTTTTAATTGACTTTTGAGATGTTCTACACAGCTTCCAGAGGAATAACTGTCCCAAATCAACTAGTGACTATTCATGCCCAGTGTAGATGGAGGGGCAGAGGGCTGGTGACTATTAGTTGGCATTCAGGACCCATCTGATTTACTTCTTGTGAAAGATGCTTCTGGTGATAACTACTTCGGAGGGGTAAGGGAGAGTAAGATTTGGCGGCACTGCTTTTGGGTGGTGTCCACTCTTGGGACAGTTTCCCTTGGAGATAACTTTTGCCACCTCTTTGATCTCTTAAGAAGCTGCTGAAAACTGAAATTTCCCAGAAACCGTTTGCTGAGTAAGAAGGCACAACTTTTTGATACTGTTGTGATTCTGTACCAGCCTGTGATCCTGGCAGCTGAGTCCGGGGAATCAAAGGAGGAGGAAGAGAGGCCTGGGGAGCCATCAGAGTCGGAGGAAGGCTCTGATGAGCCCCCAGATTTACAATCTGATGAAGAACCTGGCCCCTCCTGACCCAGATGTGCTGGGAAGCTGAGTCAGACTTTAAGGACGCACAGCTAGAAGACATTATAGATGCTCATAAACGCAGACAGGCCACATGGGTAGGACAGAGGGAGGCAATGGGGAGGCTCCAGGGGAGGAGGAGAAGGCATTGAGAAGCCCCGCCTTGGGGCTGCATAACAAAAAGCGAATGTGTGGGCAGGCTGGTTGCTGAAGGCAGCCGTTTGCAAAGGACTCCAGTTTCAGGAGATCATGTTTTGTTTGCTTTGCAGGTGAACTATTTCCTGTTTGACTTGTGCTCCATTTTGCTTTTGAACAATTCTCCACTGGAAACGTGTTGTGTTGCTTTTGTTTTTGGGACAATTATCAAGTCTGTAACTCAAATAAAAGGGGTTGGTTTTCCAGCCTACTTGTTAAAAGAGGGGTTTGTCTTTCTGAAGTAACAAGGACGGACATAGGCTGGGACAGAACAGATACCATTTCTATTCTTTTCTCTATACCAGAGATCCCCATCCCCCGACCTGCGTCCTGTTCAGAACTGGGCTGCAAAAATGATGGGCGAGTGCATGTGCTGCATTTGTGAAAACAGCGCTTACATGTGTGCATGCAAGATCATTCCTTCTCCTCCTCCCCCTCTGCTGGTCTGCCAAGACAGAAAGGTTGTGAACCGCTGCTCCATACCATCTTGCAATTAATCTCTTTTTTTTCTGCTTTTTAACTGCTTTTTAATTTAGCAACTTAGTTGCTTATTCATTTATGTTTACGGTGGCTGTTTTATCTGCTCATTTGTCGACTCAGTATGGGTGTGTGCTTGTGTGGTCTTGGTGGCTGAAGAGGGAAGTAAGTAAGTGAAAGGAGGAGTTCACTGGTTCTTGTTCACTATGAAGTGTGAATTTTTCATATATTTTTTTTAATTTTAATTCCATTTATATCCCGCCCTTCTCCGAAGACTCAGGGCGGCTTTACAAACTTAGCAGTAGCCTTCATTCTATGTATATGCCTGCTTATTAGGGCTTTCACACACACCCCCAATGCTTTGTGGCAGTATACAAGCAACAACAACAAATAGTTATAAGCAGGCAGTACTAGGGAGATGTGGGTGGAGATTCCTCTTCCCTTATTTCTAAATGTTATTTCCAAGTCATGTGAAATGCCTTTCCACGCCTTCCCACTAGAGCAGGGGTAGGCAACCTCGGCTCTTTTATAACTCATGGACGTCAACTCCCAGAATTCCTGAGTCAGCATGCTGACTCAGGAATTCTGGGAGTCGACGTCCATGAGTCATAAAAGAGCCGAGGTTGCCTATCCCTGCACTCGAGTCACAAGCTGCAGAACTTGTCAGAGGCCTTGCCTTTTATTCCTTTTTGCATTTCCCTGTCCACCCTCCGGTCTGAAGATTTTACTTGTTTGTAGCCCCAGAATCAGTAAGAACATCCCGGCCTGTGACTCCTGCCTAAAGAAAACTTCAGGAAGAGCATAGAAATCAGGAGAACAGTTGGACTGTAGGGACTGAAACACACAGAAAGAATGTGGGTAGTCCTTGACTTACGACCACCATTGAGCCCAAAATTTCTGTTGCCAAGTGAGGCATTTGTTAAGTGAGTTTTGCCCCATTTTTACGACCTTTCTTGCCACACTTGATAAGTCAATCACTGCAGTTGTTACGTTAGTAACACAGCCCTTAAGTGAATCTGGCTTCCCCATTGACTTTGCTTGTCAGAAGGTCTCAAAAAGTGATCACATCACGCCGGGACACTGCAACCATCATAAATATGAACCAGTTGCCAAGCATATGAATTTTGATTATGTGACCGTGGGGGACGCTGCAATGTTTGTAAATGTGAAAAAAGGTCGTGTCACTTTTTTCAGTGCCATTGTAAGTTGTAAGATCACCTTTAGTCAGTGAACAGTGAAAGAATATTTTGTCTCATCCTTTCACTCCTTCATTTCCGTCCAGTGCGCTCCCACAGAGAGGGCCTCCTAAGGGTGCCGCCGTTCGGAGAATGCCGTCTGGTGGCTCCCAGGGGGAGGGCGTTCTCTGTGGGCGCGCCTGACCTATGGAACCGTTTACCGGTTGAGCTCCGGATGGCTCCCGACCTGCGCTCCTTCCGACGCGACCTAAAAACACATCTGTTTAAGCAATCCGGTCTGGTCTGATGGGTTCTTTTGTAATTATTATCTTAAGGTAACTATCTCCTACATTTGGGCTAAATTAGGGTTTAATTTATTTTCATAGGGTTTAATTTATTTTCAATATCTATATTTGTACATTCTATTATTTATGTCACTGTTCACCGCCCTGAGTCCTTAGGGAGAAGGGCGGTATACAAATCAAATAAATAAATAAATAAATGTCTGCCCATCCTCCACGATCACCACCATCACACAAATTTTCCAGCCAGCAACCAATTCCCACATCCTGCCAGGAGGCTGTAGCTACAATTTATAAACTTCTTTTGACTAAGTAGTAATGAGCAGAATATGGGCTATCTGTCTGGAGTGGGATTCTTTGTTTCCCCTGGCCTAAGCCGCTTGATTTCTGGCTTAAGTGAAGCAGGAAGCAAACTGAAACATTGCCCATTCTGGCTTGCAATAGTTTCAGTGGACTAAGAAGAAGTCATAATTAGTCCACGGAGGGTAAAAGAAACAGAAGGTATTTTTTTTTTCTAAGACAGAGAGCAATGTGTGTCTCTGCCCCAAAGAGATATGGCAGTGCCCTCCCTGCCTTTAAGCTGCAAGCCTTGTCTGAAATCCCCAGAGAGTTTTGTGGCACTTAAAAGACTTAAGAGGTTTATTTTACATGAGATTTTGAGGATAGCATTTTGCTTCATTACCGAGGGGGGGGGGAAATAACGGTATGTCAGAAATATGAGACTTACAACCATTAGTTTAGTGACCATTTGAAGTTACATCAGTAATGAAAAAAGTGACATATGTTCGGTTTTCACATTTATGACTATTGCAGCATCCCCATGGTCACATTATCAAAATCTGGGCGGTTGGCGACTGACTCGTATTTATGACCGTTACACTGTCCTGGGGTCATGTGATCCCCATTTATAATTTCCCTGCCGACTTCCGACAAGCAAAGCCAATGGGGGGGAAAGTAAAATTTGTTTAATGACCACGTGATTCACTTAACAATTGCAGCGATTTGCTTAACAACTGTGGCAAAAAAGGATCATAAAATGGGGCAAAATTCACTTAACAACTGCCTTGCTTACCAATGGAAATTTTAGGCTCAGTTGTGCGCATAAGTCAAGGACTACCTGTATAGATAAAACCTGTGCTGCTAAATTAAACTTTCAATCATCAGCATTCGAAGTACATTTTTGAATAAATTTATAAACGTGTATTAGCTTACTTGCATGAATAAATATGACATTCAGTGAAACTTTATGCCAGTCTTACAGTCATGAACAGATTGTTCATCTGCAACAGGTCACCTTATAAGCCCAAGAGCAAAATGGAATGGATACCTGCCAATAAATTAAGGAAGAGAAGCCAACAAAAATTAATTAGAAACATAAATAGCTGAAATCTTAGTTATAAATAAGCTGCTCCTGGAAAAGGTTCATTAGTTAAACATTGTGCACATTTATATTCATTACAGGGCTTTATCCATATTGGACAAATTAAAAACTGTTTTGCAGATTACATATTTGATTCTGTATCATCTGGCACAGTTTTCTAGAGCTTGGCTAAAGCGGTCATCTTTTTATAAAATCGAACGTACAGAATAGTTTAAACTTGGAGAAACTGGCATTAGGATAATCTATTCAACATATTTTGAGTCTTCTATTAAGAAGACCTGCTCATTGAGCGGGTCACCAGTCTATTGACGTCAAATGGCCGTAGCGTTTCTAAATGTCCCGCATTTCTTCGCGTGCTTGCAGGATCAGAAGTTGTTTTTTTTTTATTCATGGTCGCTCCCTTGGTGAGCGTATACACATCAGGGAGCCGATTACTCAGCCACAGTTGTTTTGTACCTCCCCCCCCTTCTTTGGTCGAACCTGAGATCTCCTATTCTAGCTCTGACAACATCGGCAGTTTGGCCAATGAAAGCTAAGTGTTTTGCATATTAAACAGTATGTTTATTTTTCTATGCTGGTGCTTGATTCTTTTCTTTCTAACATGCACACACCCAGGATTCGCATTTTTAGTCTTATTAAGGATGGATAGAGTGCGTCACCACTCTGTTTGTTTCAACCGGCTGTATTCTTTCGAGTCGCCTCGCATTCGTTCCTATGGAGTGTGATTTTCTCTCGAGTGTCTGCTGTTGGAAGGGGATTACTATCAGTCCTATTAGCTACAGTCATTGCTCTTGTCATTGCCCGTGTTTTCATGCTGAAGGCTCTAAGTAGTTGTTCTTCCTCTTTTTTACATTCTGCTGTTGGGGGGTGATTGTGTAATTATGCAGTTCTGGTCTTGGTTTGATGGAGCGCTCTGTGAGTGCTCACGTTGTTTGCATTCACATCGTGTATGCCGCTCCTCTTCCCATCCCCTGAGGGCTTGATACACAAGGGGGAGATCAATATTCCGATTGATCGAGGAGTGGTCAGAGAACCAACGTTCCTTAAATAATCGTCCCCCTTGGGGTTATCACAGGTGATCGCCTCAGCCCCCACCAGAATGAAGGTGTGATTGTATGTGGTCATGTGTGCCCACATCTGTGAGTGTTGTTCTTGTCTTTTAATGGCAAGCTTGTGTTCGTGTACTCTGGTCCTCAGTCGTTTTGCAGTCTCCCCAATATAATTACAATGGCAGTTTTCACATGCCATCCTGTATATGACTGAGGACTTCTCTTCATTAGGGAGTGGATCTTTGGGGTGTATGATACAAGCCCACAAGGTCTGTGGGCAACACCAACCTTGTAAGGGGCCAATATGCACACCGTGGCTTCGGATACACCGTGAATGTAAGGCAGTGTTATCCCTGCCATCGAGGTCTTTTCATGCTGGTAGCGGGCAGGTTCACCTGATCTACTGTATTGCCTGATAAAATTTGGTGGATATCCATTGCTCCTGCAGACACGATAGAGGCGGCGCCTTTCTTCCTTTTTTGCCTTGCTCGTGCTGCAGTGCACGTCCACATGCTTAAAAAGCATTCTAATACAGATGACCTTGTGAGTCGTGAGGTGATTGCTCTTGTAATGGAGTATCCTGTCCATATGAGTGGATTTATGGTAAACAGACGTGTGGAGGGAGCTGTCAGATTGGCGGTTGACCAGTACGTCTAGAAAGGCCAGAGCCCCAGCGGATGTCAGGATAGATGGAATTAAGTTCGTAGGTCCGCAGGACCTAGCACTAGCGGTAATTAAGGACTGCTTACAACAGCATGGGGTGGGGCGGCATCATGATTCACTTAGTAATGAAGACCTCCTACAGCTGATGACCCTATGCCTGAAAACATTTTTTACATTTCAAGGCACCATTTACGAACAGGTGAAGGGCACCCCTATCGGGTCCCCCATCTCCGGTGTCATCGCAGAGGTGGTCGTGCAGCAATTGGAGACCGGGATAATGTCCACGTATCATCCCACGTTTTAGGTGAGATACGTGGACGACACTTTTGTGGTCATCAAGAGGCAGGACAGGCTGATGAGCGAACCTAATGAGCTCTCATGAAACCTTAAAGTATTACTTGTGTAATCCTTTAATTACTTCAGGTTTCTTGGCTAATTTCAGTGTTAAATTTTTACAACATTCTAATTTCAAACAAAATGCAGTCAATGATAATAATGTGTTTTTCTTCTAGATATAACCTTGGGTTTTATTTAATATTTATTTGAGAAAATAAAAATATATACAATTGAATTATGGAGCATTGTTTTAAAAAGTGCCCGTTATCAGGAAAGAAAAAGCAAATAGAAGCTAACACTGTCAGATACTCACTATCTTGTGAGCCAGAAAAGATGGCAGGGAATATTGTTATTTTGCGATTAGTCTAGTCCACAGAGACAGCATTTTGTGGAAAGGCCTTTTAAGTGTCTACTGTATCATCTCAGAATATTAAATATGCTCCTAAAGTTTCTAATGAAATCCAAACTTCCATAGAAATTGTAGTAGTTTGAGAGGACAGAAAGTAAAAACAGAAAAGAAAGACAAAGAAAAGAGTGATCAAAGAGAAGATGCTGTTTTAGAGAATACGCTTGAGTGAGTTAACAAGGACAGCTGTTAGCATTTTAAAGGGGAATTGGAAAGGGGAGACCCCAACTAATTTTTAGTTTAAATGAAAAATATATATTTGGTAACCTGTGGTCTTGGGGGGAAAAGAAGAAAAAAAATCAAAGTCTTCAGCTGATCTCAAAAAGCTGATCTCTTAAATATGCTCAAAAAATTCTAATAAAATCTAAAACTCCAATACTTGAAACCAGGGATGTTGAAGATAATTTGGCGTTCAAAAACTTTATTCATGTCCTTAGGAAACAAAAGAAAAGATGGGCAGGAAGCTGCAGTTGTGATCCACAATTTTGTGGATCACATTGTGATCCACATCACAATGTGTGTGATGCTGTCTGAAAACAACTTATCATATCTTTGCAGAAACCATAATTGTAGTGGTCCTTCAAAAAAGAATAAAATATTGGATATTAGAAAAAACTTCAACTCCCCCCAATGAAAAAGAATTAAAATAAGATAACATTCAACAAATTGCTAGAAATACTGGCTCTCCAGAAGGAAGAGAAGGCCAATGAATGAATATGAATATTTGAAGCAAGAGATGTTGAAGATATTTTGCACCACTGGTACACAAAAACAGTTTTCATGTCCTTGTAAAAAAAATGGTACAGTCTTAAGGGGAAGAAAACAAAAAGGTAATTGTAAGGGACAGAAGGAATGATATTGAAGAACAGAGGAAGCAACCCAGCCAAGACAACAGATAATACTGTAGAAACATACAGATATGTAACCCAAGTAAGCGTCTCACATGAGACCATTCCTACTTCTGATAAAGATAAAGGCAGTGGGGAGGTTCATGCAGACTTGCAAGATTCTGTTACTGTAAGCATATAATAAAAGTAGCATTAGCAATCATGATCACAAAGACTGATAAAATATATCTAGGTTAAGCATGTGGGTATATTGGTAAAATGGGCCTACTTGACCAAGCATTGAAAAAATGGGAACAGTTTTGGCATGGTCTTCATTATATTCTAAAGTTCACAGCATGAGAAGATTAACATGAACTCCAAGTTCAGAGAGACAATTATGGTTTAATAAATCTGGTCACATGCCTTCCTTAATTAAAATAAAGCAATTGAAGGATATAGTTTATTCACAAGGCATAAATTAAGCAATAGAAGGGAAACAGATGTTGCATTCTATGTCAGAAATATATATACCTGCTCAGAAATCCAAATGAATGAACTTGATAGTGTAGAATGCATCCATCTTAAATAGCTCCCTTTTTACAACCCTGTAATCCAGGGGTGTCAAACTCAATTTCATTGAGGGCCGCATCAGCATTGCAGTTGCCCTCAGGGGGCCAGGTGGGTATGGCCAGGGTAGGCGTGGTCTACTGGGTGGGCGTGGCTAGAGTGTGTATGGCCTACTGGGTGGGCATGGGCAGCTCTACATCGTTCGCATCAAGGGTGCCTATGGGGGGCCTGGGCAGGAGTGGGACAGATCTGAGGGTCTCTGGCAGAAGGAGGGTCTCTGGGCCAGGGCCAAGGCAGTGGGGGCCATTCCCTCACTGTTTCCAGGATGGCTTCACGGGCCGCATGAAACCACTTTGCGGGCCGGATCCGGCCCCCGGGCCTTGTGTTTGACATGTCTGCTGTAATCCCTTAATTTGGGGTAGTCTGGGCAGCTGGATGGAGCTGATCAGATAACTTTCTCAAAATCAATAATGTAGTTGTATACTATCATCCACCTAACAAAACAGAAGATATGAATGTATTAGCCCTGAGAGCAGACCTGTTCAGGAAACAGACACTGCAAACACCACAGGGACACTACTCTATTGTTATAGGGCGTAATGACAGAATATTGAAAACCTGTCAGAGTATCCCTTTGCCCCTATTTATACCGAACAGGACAAGGCAAGGCTGTTCTGTGTTTATTTTTCACACTTCCTGTTTCTAAGGATATTTATATATCTTTGTTAAGGTTATCTCCAAATTCCTATACAGAATCCGGCTTTCCAGAAGATCTTCCAAAGAAGCATAGAGCATTAGTGATTGGAGGTATTAATTACTGTCAGTTTCTGTTGAGAAGTGACTTTTGCCCCACTTTATGACCTTGCCATAAACCTTGCAAGGCAGTTTACCAAACATCCAGACCCCAGTTTCTTATTCAAAAGACCACTTCTTGATAAGACTATTAAACAGTCCAGAAAAAAAACAACAACATCAATGATATCAGAAGCTGCCTGGCAGAGTCACTTCATAGTTTTTGGATTAAGTCATTCATTAAGGCAATCAAAGTAGCTTCAATACGATATCCCAGCTGAAATCTCATAGAAAATGGATTCACATAATCGCACCATTGAGATGCACCTGGGGGGGAATGAAATCTGATTTTACAGTTTTCCTGAGTCTTCATCAAAGGTCTTATTACGTCTACGGCAGCAAGACTTTTAGTAGCGCAATATTGGAAGAAGGAGGAACTGCCTACTATAGAAGAGTGGACTTTGAAAGTTTCCAACTTGGCGGAAATGGCAAAGATTTCAGCATATTTGAAAGAACAATCGCAACAGAGATATATTGTGGAATGGAGAAGATGGATCGAATATATTCAGAATAAATATGGGACTAAAAAGTTTCATTTAGCATTTGAATAAGTATTAGTTTTATATGATGTATTATTAGTTATTTATTATTTGTTAGTAATATAGTTATGTTTAAGGGGAGTTAAAGTGCGATAGAATTTAATGTTTTTTTTTAGCTCGTTAGCATATTTTAGCTTAAGTTTGTAAAGTTTATACCCTGTATTCAGCTCTGGGAAGTCGGGGGGGAGGGTAAGGGGGAGGGGGAAGGAGGGAGTTTTTCTTTTTAAAAAAATGTATTGTAAAACTTTTCAATAAAAAAGGTCTTATTACATCTAGGGAGGACTAGGGAGCCAACACATTTCTCTTGTAATGAAACTTGTTCATCTCCATTAACCTGGTAGATTTGATATGTCCACATTGTAATTATTCCCTTGGCTTGCTCCATTTTGCTTTTTTCTCCTCAAAATTCCATTGCATGGGAGTCTTCATTGGCTACATTGGCTCTCACTCCTGCTTAAAGGATTGTCTATGGAGATTCTCAGTCATCCAGGTCATGGTTGTCCCAAAGGTGCTTCTTCAAAAGGCACCTGGACTTCCTTTGTTTTTCTTTGAAGATGTTTCGCTTCTCATCCAAGAAGCTTCTTTAGTTCTGACTGAATGGAGGACAATGGAAGGATTTATATTCTGTATAGTCATCTGGTCATTAGCAGTCTTTCTGAGAGTCATTGAGTCCACTTGGAGGCTTATCTGTGCTCGGAGAGTCATCTGAATAGTGTAAATGGGTGTGGAGCCTTCTTGGAACTGCTGAAAGGACTGTGTTGTAAACAGGAGATAGTGGTGTCATAGCATTTCCCCTCTGTTGAAAGAGGATTGTTCAGTCTTAATGAAGATGGCATCTTTGACCCTTCTTTCAAACCAGCGATCCTTTCTGCCCAGAATGTGGACTTCTATGTTGTGTCATGCATTTAAAGGGTTATTTTTCTATTTTTTCGATAAGCTGTCCCAAGAATACTGCTACCTACCAACTGGTAACCTTTAGACTAAGAAACAGCACTTTTAGCTTAGATATCCAAAATAAAGGAAAATATTCTGATTGCTAAGACTTTCCTGAAATTGTTTATCAGAAAGAGAAAAGCAAGCAATAGGAATTGCTAACCTGATGAAAAAGGGAACTTAATAAACTTATAAGTCAAAAACTTTACATTCTGGTAGAATAGAATTTTCCAGTTTTGAAATTAGAAATTTAGCTAGTTTGAAATTTTTGGAAACAAAAAACAGCATATTAGGAGACAAAACTGTGACTGTAGCCAGTTAGTGATGTTCAGATATAGTTTCTCAAGCAATATTGGAGAACAGCTTAAATGGCAGTAAGCATGTGGGTTTTGTGTTTGGAAGTAGGTGATCAGAAGAGGAAACTTGACATGTTAATGTTTTGCATCTATTTTTAAACAAAGCCCCTATGATATTACAGATGCATTTTTAGAAAATGAAAACATATAATGATTTTCCTTTTTAGAGATGCAATAGCATTTTCCAAGATTACACAGGCTTGTGGTTTCTCAATTCATGTAAATTGAAGTCTTTCGTAAGTTTGAAATGCTATGGAAATCAAGTGAAGAGTGCATAGCGTTGAAATAAAATTAACATGTAAAGTGATTTTATGTATTCAGCTTGAAGCGACTATGAATTTGAGAAAGAAATCTCATTACTTATCTTGTAGAAGGATAATATTTAACTTCTACATTTGCTGTCCTTGATATAAAGCTTTTACATGTGAATGATGATTTTCTGTGGCTGCCCAGAGAGAAAGCTTTTTGAATTGAGGGAGATCAATTTCTATCATCTCTGTTCTCACCTTTTTTCTCTTGCAGGATAACTGATTTAGGAAATATTAAAAGAAGATTGTATTTATCGACGATTCACAAAGAATTGTCTGTAACCCCTCTGCATGCAAAAATCCCTCTCTTTATGATCAAACGCAAAATTGTAAGTATATTTCCTTCCTTGTTCAAATGATTATTGTCATGTACTTTCTACTTTCTATTGCAATGCTTAAATATTTGGTCATTCCTACAGTGATCCAGCATATCATGATTACCAGAAATTGTCTTTCTGGTTAATTTCACATATTTCTTCAGAATTAATAGTACAGCAATGCACCCAATGTAGTACAAACTGGATCATCATTAGACACTTCTGTGGCATGAAGATTAAGTAGATTCGTGGAACACGAGATCAGTCATGAATCATACAATCATACTGACATGAATCATACTGACAATTTCCAGGTGCTGTTTGTTCAGCCCATTTCTATTCAGTGGATGAGAACCAAAACACAATTTCATGCCAAGCATTGCAATAATGCTTTGTTGTTAATTCTGTGTGCATAGCACCTTAACTGCTTGATTTAAGTAAAAAGATATGATAGAAATTAAATAAAAAACATTGAACAAGGTATGCCAAATATTATAAGAATTAGAAAAAATGATCCTGTACTATGATGATTTGGTTATCTCTGCAATTACATCACTAGCAATTAATTCCAGCTAGAACTAGTACATTTCCAGACTTCTGTGTGAACCTTTGGGGTGAGGGGGGGGGTAAGGAAAACCAAATAGAGTTCTTAGATTCATATATATAAGGAAATAAGCTTCAGATTTAATTTACAAAATTACGATATCCTGGAAATCATTAATTTCATTTCATTCAAGCAATCTGTAGTAAAAACAGCTATTATTTACTTAGTGACTGCAGTTGGTCCAGCAACGTGGTTGCTAAGCAGCACAGTAACTGAATGAAATATCACAGGACCACAACAGGCTTATAACATCACTTCCACTGGGGTCAGCTTCTCTTGCATGCATTATGTCATTAATTATCATATCCTTTGCTGATGGTATCCATGTTTTCGGATATCCAGATATTCGGATATCATGTTTTTTGGATAGTTTAATGAAGAGAAGGACGAGGGGGAACACGAACGCAGTGTTCCAATATCTCAGGGGTTGCCACAAAGAATAGGGAATCAAGCTATTCTCCAAAGCACCTGAAGGCAAGAGAAGAAGCAATGGATGGAAACTAACCAGAGAGAGACGCAACCTAGAACTAAGAAGAAATTTCCTGTCAGTTAGAACAATTAATCAGTGGAACAACCTGCCTCCAGAAGTTGTGAATGCTCTTTAAGAAGAGACTGGACAACCATTTGTCTGAAATGGTATAGGGCACAGGTCGGCAACCTGCGGCTCCCAGCCGCCCGGTGCGCGCGCACCTCTTCCAACGGGCAGTGGTGCGCGCGCACCTCTCCAAATGGAGAGTGGCACCGCCCGTTTGGAGAGGTGCACGCGCACCTCCCCGAATGGGCGGAGGTGCGCGCGCACCTCCCCAAACCTTTGGAGAGGTGCGCGCGTACCTCCGCGCGAATGGGCAGCGGTGCCGCTCTTTCAGGAAGCTGCCGCAGCCCGTCTGTGAAGCTGCCGAAAGCGGCAGCTTAGCAGACGGGCCGCGGCAGCTTCCTCAAAGAGCGGCGCCCCTGCCCATTCCGAGAGGTGCGCGCGCACCTCTCCGAACGACCGGAGTTGCGTGCGCACCTCCCCAAACCTTTGGGGAGGTGCGCGCGTACCTCCACGCGAAGGGGCAGTGGTGCCGCTCTTTGAGGAAGCTGCCGCGGCCCATCTCTGAAGCTGCCGAAAGCGGCAGCTTAGCAGACGGGCCGCGGCAGCTTCCTCAAAGAGCGGCGCCCCTGCCCATTCCGAGAGGTGCGCGCGCACCTCTCCGAACGACCGGAGTTGCGCGCGCACCTCCCCAAACCTTTGGGGAGGTGCGCGCGTACCTCCGCGCGAAGGTGCAGCGGTGCCGCTCTTTGAGGAAGCTGCCGCTTTCGGCAGCTTCCTCAAAGAGCGGCGCCGCTGCCCCTTCGCACGGAGGTACGCGCGCACCTCCCCAAAGGTTTGGGGAGGTGGGCGCGCAACTCCGGTCGTTCGGAGAGGTGCGCGCGCACCTCTCGGAATGGGCAGGGGCGCCTCTCTTTTTGAGGAAGCTGAGACGGGCCGCGGCAGCTTCCTCAAAGAGCGGCACCGCTGCCCATTCGCGCGGAGGTACGCGCGCACCTCCGGTCGTTCGGAGAGGTGCACGCGCACCTCTCGGAATGGGCAGGGGCGCCGCTCTTTATGGAAGCTGCCACGGCCCGTCTGCAAAGCTGCCGAAAGCGGCAGCTTTGCAGACGGGCCGTCGCCGTCGGGCAACCGGGAACCGGTTCCATCTCATTTTTAAAAAAATGGCAGCCGCGTGCGTCCGCGCATGCGCAAAAAACCTTTTTGCGCATGCACGTGCATGGACACACGCACGCGGCTCCCTCTTTTTTTAATTTGTGATGGAACCGGTTCCCAGTGGCTCTTTTTCTTTTTTAGGTTGCCGACCCCTGGTATAGGGTTTCCTGCCTGAACCAGGGGGTTGGACTAGATGACCTCCAAGGTCCCTTCCATCATCATCATCATCATCATCATTATTAAATCAAATATGAATATTTGTGTCATATAATCCCCCAGACTATTTACATATGCAGTGTTTTCTTGCAGAGGTAATTTTGGGATATTGTTTTCTTCTTAAAGGAAAAAAAAAACATCCAGGAATAAGAATAGCTGTTTGTTTTTTGAAAATTGAAATTGGTATGTTTTATGCATCCCTTAGAAATCTTATCAAATTAATAAAGTGTCTAATTTTTTAATCTCTTTTCTACAGTCAGTTAGAAGTCAGGAATTAATTTAGCTATGTTTTTAATTTTTACTGCAGATTTTGTTCTGAATTAATCCTATACAATATAAACATGTCCCTTCATTTCAGTCATAATAGTTTCCTTTTTTGTACTCAAAAAGCAAAAGCAAACATTTTAATCCTTACCTTTGATATGTTTTGGTCCCAGCCAGTGAAATCTGTTGAGGTTTAAAGCAATGACAGTAATAAATAATGATCCAGGAAGATGAATTTCTGTGCTCCTAATAGTTGTGTTTCTGAAAACCAGGGGGAAGATGAAACAAACAAGTAAACAAAATGCTCCAAGAAATGTATTGATTTTTGCTACTGGAACCTTTTTCCCCCCATTAAATTAATAATAGGGGGCAAACATCCTTAGTTGAATAAAACATTATGTAATGTAAATACTGTAACTTATATTTTACTTCTCTAAAATAGATTGGAATGTACTTCTGAAACACATTAAATTAACTGTTTCAGTTTCGATTCCTGCAGCTTATAATGTATGTTTGATTAACTATAGAAACCAAATTTTATAAATATAAAAGCATACTCTAGGTTGGGGTTTTCAAACTTTGTGGTGCTTGACTACCTGAAAAGAATACATGTAACCCTCCTATGAATAGAAGAAATTACCTTCTTGTTGATCCTAATTAGTGTGCCAGGTATCAGTTTAATATGAGATTCTAGAAAGTGTACAGAAAAGAGCAACAAAGAGGATTGGGGGACTGGAGGCTAAAACATATAAGGAATGGTTACTGGAATTGGGTATGTGTAATTTAATGAAGAAAAGGACTGGGGGTGATATGATGGCAGTCTTCCAATATCTCAGGGGTTGCCACAAAGAAGAGGGAGTCAAGCTATTCTCCAAAGCGCCTGAAGGCAGGACAAGAAGCAACAGATGGAAACTAACCAAAGAGAGAAGTAACCTAGAACTAAGGAGAAACTTCCTGACAGTTAGAACAATTAACCAGTGGAATAACCTGCCTCCAGAAGTTGTGAATGCTCCAACACTGGAAGTTTTTAAGAAGAGACCGGACAGCCATTTGTCTGAAATGGTCTAGGGTTTCCTGCCTGAGCAGGGGGTTGGACTAGATGACCTCCAAGGTCCCTTCCAACTTTATTATTATTATTATTATTATTATTATTATTATCATCATCATCATCATCATCATCAAATGGATTCCTTATTCCATTGCTTTTCGTCTTTATACATGCCATGCCAGGGCCCTATCAAAACTTGGACTCTGTTGTTTTGCCCAAACGGTGTAGGACTGAGTTCTGACATTAAACCAGGTTTCTCAATACACCTTAAAATCAGATCATTTATAGAATTCTGGCTTGCACAAATAAAACTGGATCACCACATGGAGGTGCACAACTGCCGTGTCCAACATTCCAATTTGGGAATGTTGCTTAATTGTGCCATGCAAGAGACGATACAAAATCTAAATTAGGGCCTTCTAAATCAAGTCATGAAGTGATCTAATTCCTTTAGATCAGGGGTGTCAAACTCCTGGCCCATGGGCCAGATGCGTCATGGCGAAAACATGCCCACCCCATTGCCAGCAATGGAAAAAAAGTTGCAATATGTCGCGACACATCATGTGATGTTGCGAGTTTGACACCCCTGCTTTAGATGAAGGAAGGAAGAAGAAAAGTAATCACTGGCTACAATGAGTGCCATATATAATTTTCCCTTCCTGTGCACTTTTAACACTTAGCTTTATAGAAACACATTTATGAGAGGTTAAACCAAAGATCTGATACTGGTCAAGGTATCAATTCATAAATAAGTCAGTACCTGTGGGGAGGGTACAGCCAAAGGGCAAAATATCTTTATTATCTTAATGTATCCTTCATAAGACCAGTGTTTAGAATTCAGTATTGCAGGCTAATTCTGCCAGCAGTTCAATTCTGACTGACTCAAGGTTGACTCAGCCTTTCATCCTTCCAAGGGCGATAAAATGAGGACCTAGCTTGTTGGGGGCAATAAGCTGACTCTGTAAACTGCTTAGAGAGGGCTGTAAAGGACTACAAAGCAATATATAAGTCTAAGTGCTATTGCTAATGCTATCATGGTGTGAATAATACCTAAAAACTACCTAAAACTAAATCTACCTTAAAACAAATAGTTCCCTTCCTTTGAAGCAAAGTACAGCTGAATCTTGTGGATTGGAAACCTCCAGGAAAAACTAAAATTGTAGGTAAAACTGAGAAACTGGGGGGGGGAACCAAAAGTTAGATATTGACAACCACTTGCTCATTGGTGTGAAGAAAAATACATATATGTGTTCCTGAAGTCACCAAGAGTCAGTCTTACCTTGAAGGAGAATTGGTTTTAATTACATCCTGGGGAAAAATCTTACACAGGAAAAAAAACAGATAATCCAAGAATTGTATTATGTTCATACATATGTTCATATATTTGATTAGTGGCTTGACCTCATCATTTTGGCAGATTCTGGAAAGATGTATTCAGACCATCCCTATAGCCATTATAGCCATTGAGAGAACATGGATGGTTAATTAGGAACAACTGATACATCAGTGTATCTATTGGAAACATTTGGAGTCATGGCTTAAGCGATCACCAAACCCTTTTACACCTGGTCGGTTATTTAAAAGTGATAGAAAAATTAGCCTGTTCTGTAAGTGGAGTTTCAGCAGAGCACATCAATAAGAACAATGGCACACAGACGTTTATAGTAATCTGGGAAACTACCTTGGGGATTATGGGACCAAATGGTCCCTTAAAACCTCATTGGAGGAGTTGGCAAACCAATTATTAAAATAACATTTCACTGATGTGGAATTTCTACATTATTATGTAAACTATAGCTCTAGATCCACAATTACCATTCCTTTTCAGAGCAGGACCTGTGGCATATTTGGAATAAATGAATTTAGATATCATAGCTGACACACCTAACTTGGTTGATTTTAAGAACCTGATAGTAAGCCATCTCAGAATAGCCTTGTAAGTAGCTGAAGGAAAATGAGCTCAAATTTCACCAAAAATAATCAGTTCCAAAATAATTAGATTTAAAAAAACCCTGAACAACCAAGACATCAACCTTAAATTAAAATACTTAATTTAATGGAATTACATAGATACCAGTGAATTATCCTCTTTTTTCTTGCATGATATCAAACCCATTATGCACTAACTCTGTACCTTGGTGCTATTTAGAGGCAGATAGGACCAGACTGGCATATAAACCAAGCAATAAATACAATTGGCTTTAATAGTGTATTTTATTGAAAATTAGTTTTACAAATATCTCTCTAAACTTTTTTTCTCTCCTTAGTGGTGCAATTTGTGCATTGACTTGGTGGCATTTACCAGTGAGATATTCAAAGGCGCTGTTTTTCAGTCTTTGGATGGCATTATTGTTTCAGCCAACTGTAAACTGCGAAAAATCTTCACACTGAAGTCAACCCCTCTCAACCCCACAGATGACGATGGTACGTTAAGCTTGACTTCCTGGAAGTCCAAATGGCTAAGGTGTGCTTCCTGATTCCAGGCTTATTTTTCTGATCTCTGTGATGCATTACCTAAAGGGTTTCAGATGGTTTCCTGGCAATTAATGGGTACATAAGACATCCTAAGCACGTTTCTATCTCATGGTTAGTCAGTGACCTTTTCTAAATGTGGTTACAATTGTGGTTCAGCATTTACGTTTTTATAAAGCAGCACTTTTATTAAAACTGCAGGGAAGATACTTTTTCAACTTTAAATTAGCATACAAACTGCTAATAATCTACCTTCAGGTAAGTGTTTCATTAAACACTTTGAAAGAAAGCTTGTTATTCAATTATCAGAGGGTTTGGGGTTTTTTCACTGAGTTATGTCATTTTCTCAAGGCAGCTTCTAAAATGAAAGTGCAAAGACTTCCCTTGTAAAATCTGGCCATTATGGAAATTGGACTTTTGAGAAAGAAGAAGAGTTGATGATAAACTGCACATTAAGTATCTTCCTAATATATTCATGAATTCGTATTATCCATCAGCTGCATATTTTATTTGAACTGTACACGTCTCCTAGACTAAACAATAGAAAACATTGTTTCCATCCTTCAGCTCTGCTTATCAAACTTTGTGTTGTATATCATCCAGCTGATCCTTTCTTACCTCATTGCTTTCTACCCAGACTAGAGACTTCAGTCTTCAAATGTGCTCTATGAAAAAAAACAATAAAAGGTTCTGGGAAACAATAATTAAAGAGCTGCTATTAGTTTTGTTATATAATGTGAATGTTTTGTGGTTTGTCTGAGACTCCTTGCTTTGCTTCATATATCTTTTTTATGTTGACTTGTGTGTGGCTCACCCAAAAATATTACTCACTGTTTATTGCACTATATTCTGGAATGGAATGGAATGGAATGGAATGGAATGGAATGGAATGGAATGGAATGGAATGGAATGGAATGGAATGGAATAGAATAGAATAGAATAGAATAGAATAGAATAGAATAGAATAGAATAGAATAGAATAGAATAGAATAGAATAGAATAGAATAGAATAGAACCTTGGCAATCTTCTAGTCCAACCCCCTACCTTGCTTTAATATAACACTTCCTGCTTTATTAGGATTTATGCAAGAATATTTCCTTAGGGTAGTATGTCAGGCCCCAATAAGCAAGGTTTGGCATATTCTCATTTCCATCCAGCCGCCTGTTCCATTTTTTTTTTTTTGCCAGAGTCCAAATTCCAGAGAACCTTTTTATCTATTTGTTTTGTCATCCTGGTCTACTTCTTTGTTTGCTTCTCTTTAGCATGCTTCCTCTTAAAAGATTATCTTGACAGCTGTTATTATTTCTTCTCTGGTCCATGAGATGTAAGGACTATGACTGTTTTAGGAGTTGTATTTGACTCATAGCTCCCAGCAACATTAACTTGAGGAACTTTATGGAACAGGCTTCAGCTTTCTAAGGCAGTATCTCAGTTTTCTTTTGGATACAGTACCCATCCTGCCAGCCCCCAGGTCAGGAATTATTAAATGATACTCATTTTCTCCAGCCAGCAAAATGCGGAAGGTTTGATTTCGTCTTCTTTGGATAAGCAGGATAAATATGTATATAAACTAGGGAGGCAAGCCTTAGTTTCAGTGAAGAAAACCAGCCTGGTATGTCCTGAGCATTCATACCAAACAGGAATTGCAGAGGAAAGCATAATTGTGCCTAGCTGTTTTTACAAAAGCAGTGAACAGAAATTTGTCTCAATTAGAAGCAATAGAGGCTAATTATTTCACCCCAAAGTGGACATTTTTCTACTTCTTTTAATCAGGTTTAAAGCAGTAAGGCTGAGCCTTTGGGGTGAGATACAGAATTGGGAATCAATCAGATGGATGTCAACTTCTTTCTGTAAAGCTCTTTGGATATTTTTCTGGAGACTGAGCTATATCCTCACATTTTCTTTCAGCTTTTTCACTTGTTATTAAACTAGGACAGGGTTAGGCAACCTTGGCTCTTTTATGACTCGTGGACTTCAACTCCCAGAATTCCTGAGCCAGCCATGCTGAGGGGAAAGGGAGAGGTTTCCAAGCTGAGCCATGCTGGCTTAGGAATTCTCGGAGTTGAAGTCCACGAGTCATAAAAGAGCCAAGGTTGCCTACCCCTGAACTAGGACATTGATAAGCTTTCTGATACAAAATGATTGGCAGACTCCTGAGTTATTCCTAGAGTCTTCCCCTTTTTCCATTTGGATTTTTTCCCCCTTAATGTAACTAATTGTGTACAGCAACATGAACCAGTTCTTTGTTCTTTGAAGTAATGTCCTTCTCCATTACTGATAATCAGCATTCCTCTGGGCTTGTCATATAGCATGTGCTTCTAGCACACTGGTTTTGTATGGTCAGGACAAGCCCCTATATGCTTAAAAATATTCTTTGTAGAGGAAGCAGAGTGCACTGTTTACTTGTATGAGTTAGATTCAGTGAGCAAAGAACAAAGACTTCATATTCATATAATTTTAGTGCCAAGGATGTTGGGTTCATTCTGATATTAAAAGGAACTGTAACTGATGTTTTTCACATTAATAAATAGAACAGCATAGAAGCAACATAGAACAAATAAAAACTAGGCCAAAGTATTTGAGTACTCAAAATATATTGACCTCACTGAACTTACTTACAAGAGGAGCTTCATGCATAGCATAACTGCTTTAGAGATCACAGAATAATCTGTACAATCTAAATTGTGAGACCAGCTAATTGCTGAGTATTTTTAATTGCGAAATTCCTCTACCCTGAAATCTAATTAATTCTTATCTGCACACATAAATTATTTTAAGAGTAGGCTAAAAGCAATCATGCATATACAATTAGGCTCTCCAGAAAGGACACACAGCTGGTGACTAGTTGTGGGTTTATACAATTGAAAAGATTAAGATCATTGTCTTGACCAACCATTCTAACAAGATAGAAATTAATTATCTGTTCCCACAGTGCACAGTATGCAACTCCATATCTGATGGAACCTCCCAAACCCAGGGGCATTGCCCTCTAAAATATATTGTTAAACTGTAATTTTGAATCTGTTGAAAATAGTTTAATGTAATCAATATCATATCAACACTGTTTGGAGTAAGTGAATTGTTAAAGATCAGATACGAATTTGCATTTCCATGAGTTGAATTTATTTGAATTTTCAGTTTGAACATCAGTTCAGATAATTTATTTGACTTGATTAAAAAGTGTATAAAAATCCATTTAATCTTAACATGGATTTGATTTGATGCCCTGAATTAAATTGAAAGTTTCAAATTGAAAGGGTGATTTGATCAAATTGCCTTGAATTTGAAGTTTTACGTAGCCTTATTTATTTATGCTCCTACAGCCTGTTCCCTGCTCTCAGAAGTTTTACCTTGTTTACTTACAGTTAGCTATATTAGTCAGGTTTTAAAGCAGGATCTCCTACAATTAAATTCCATTCTGTTCTCTCTATATACGCATGTATATATTTACATGAATTAGTTCCTTTAGCCTAAAATGTTCCTCTCAGCCTCATCCCTCTGCATTCATCCCAAAACTTAATTTAGTGCATCAGGTTCTTCACATGAACCTCTCTTGATTTTTTAAAAGTTAACATCAAAATGTTTTTATTGGCAAAGAAAGAATTAAGATTGAGATATAATAGTCTCAGTATCCTTTTTGATGTTGGGAGCTGTGGCACATCATTTAACAACTAAACCCTTCTCTTCAGGTAAAGAAAAGATGATGTCTGGTGCTGCTAATTTCTAATCTATAAATAATGAGTCTTGTCCAAAAGAAATCATGGCTTCAAAGGGTACTGAAACTGAACAGATGTGTGGACTTTTTTTCTTTGCTTTCTGATCCTTGAGACTGCTGAAAGTTTCTTTTCATCATATAAATACAGGAATCAAAACAATTCTAGTAAGTATCTCCAGTGCTGTCATTAGTTTTGGTTCTTTGTTCAGATGGTCAGAATGAGAAGGTGAAGTCTTTGCTATGTTTTATTCAGATTGTATTAATCTTCTGTTACAGCTGATGGACCAAGAGATACAATTCCTCGAGCCTGTCAGTTAAATGCAGATGTGCCGCAAGTCACACAGCTGCTAAACATGAAGAAACTGCGCCAAACAGAACAAAAATGGAGAGGCCAACCTTTAAATTCACCAGAATTAGGTACTCTTAATGATTAATATTTCTTTATTATATCTACTTGGGCCAAGGGCTTTTATTCAAGTGACATTGCCTGTATTCACACATAATATTAAGCCATAACATGCCATATTTGTTTTCATTTAGTTTTTGTAGAAACTCAGATACTGTGATTTAGCCAACAAGCAAGAACAGTAGATGCATATCATCCGGTCTCAGAGTCTGTAGCATTTATTGATAATTTTATTAGTAGTTTTAACCTTTATAACAACCCAAATATTTTTTCCTGAATGGCCTACATTCCTATCTAAAGGTGGGAATGGATGGATGAGTTAAAATCATCATCATCATCATCATCATCATCATCATAATTTAATTTTTATACCGCCCTTCTCCCGAAGGACTCAGGGCGGTGTACAGGGCAATACAATAAAATACAATATATAAAAATTAAAAGAAATATTAAATACAATAGCCCATTTAAATAGATTAATACAAGGTCTAATAGGACTAGGACAGAGGAACAACCCCTGTCCCGAGCCCGCCAGAGATCATTCACCAGCACGACCAATGCCGTCTCCGTGCTGTACCCGGGCCTGAAGCCCGGGTATATTACCACTTGTGTAGAACATTGATTCCAAGTGGGCCTGTTAGACCAAGGGTCTCAAGCCCCGGTCCATGGGCCATCAACCGGTCCGCACAAACAAGCAAAGCCCCATCCGTGAGATGCAGGCAGCACACAAAACTACGCACCCTCCGGTCCGCGGAAAAACCTCTCTCCAAGGAAACGGTCCCTGGTGCCCAAAAGGTTATACAGATTAGTATAGGTTGTCCTCATTTTGTGACTTCCGTTGGCTCTGGTGACTCTGTCTTTAACAACATGGTTACTAAATAAGCAGGTGAGTGAGAGAAAAACACTGTGAAGATCGCTGGTTGTTGCCTTCTCATTCAGATAAAGTTTCCTCATACAGTATTCTGTGACTGACACAGTTTTTGCCCCCTGGTAGGGTGGAGAGATTTCCTAAACAAGCTATCTCTTCCTGAGCTGCTTTTCTCCAGAGTACAGAGCTTCTTTAAACAGTCCAACTGCAAGTTAAATAAGCTCAGCTCTGTGAGCTTCATTACTTGATTAGAACCCAAATACCCGTTTAAATCAAGCATGATTCCTGGTGATCACATGGACATATCCAAGTCCTTTTCTTGCAAAGCGATGAATTTGTTTATATATTTATATATTTAATTAATTTAAAACATTCAATGTTATGGATGCGGTTTGTGTTGCTTTCTTCCAGGTTGTTTTCAGTACCCCAATCTTATAGAGAGAGAGAGCCCTTTTTGGAATAGTAGTTAAGGCATCGGGCCAGAAACCTGGACACTGAGAGTTCCTAGTCCCATCTTAGGTACAAAGCTAAGTGGATGACCTTGGGCTACTCTCTCTCCCTCAAGTAGAACCCTTCTTTCCTAGGACGGAGAAAGTGGCAAACCACTTCTGAAAATCTTGGCAAGAACACTACATGGATTCATCCAGACATTCACTAAGACTCAACACTAACTTGAACATGTGCAAAAAAAGTCCAGTATATAGCTCTAAGATTTTATTGTGGTCTCCTGAGATCTGGTCGTGCTTATCTTTTTTGAGATCTCACACAGTTGCTTAGATGCTTCCACCTAGCTAATCAAATCAGTCCTCATTGCCTCAATAATAAGTAAAATATGATTACAGTTGATGAGGGTAATTGAGACCCAAATTGTCATCACTAAGCAATGCGGTCGTAAATGTGATTGCATTGCTTAGCATCAGCAATCCTGGCATTCCCCATTGCTCTTGTTAATCAAATTCAACTGGTTGTTAGGTAAGGACCCACAGGATCCAAGCCATTCTGGCTTGTTTCCTCGCAGCCCTGAGCCTCAGTAAGGTAAGGGACTGCCCTCTCTTGAACTGCCTCACCTTTCTACCTCCCCAACCCACCTCTGCCCTTTTAGCTGCCCTACATAGCGACCATGGCAGTGCAGTATTGCTACATAAATATGATTTAAAACACGGATCCCCAACCTATGGGCTGCAGCCCCTAGTGGGCTATGGCCTACTGGCCACCAGGCCATGAGACAAGCTGACCTGCGTGCGCACTCACCCCCACTTGTGCTAGCACCTGTGGCCCTGCAGGGCTAGTGGAGGCTAGCACCTGCAGAAACAGGGCCCCTAATGCACCCATGGGTTGCATGGCCCTTTTGCTCATGCATGCAGGGGCTGGCAGTGGTGGTGGCTATCACCTGCGTGTATGCGCATACGGGTGCCACTAGTCCCATGTGGGTTTTGCAGTCTGTTTGCGCATGTCTGCGGGGCTAGCGGCAGTGGTTAGCACCTGTGTGCATGCACAAACGGGTTTCATGGCCTGTTTGTGCATGTGCATGTGCGTGGGGCTAGCAGCAGTGGTTAGCACCTGCACACCTATGCAAATGGGGCTTCTAACTTGCATGTGGGTGCACACGGCCCCATTTCCACACACACATGCATGTGCGTGCAAATTTCCCAGCTACTCCCTTTCCCTCCAGGCCGCTAACATGAAAAGGTTGGTGACCTTTGATCTAAAGCATGACCTATGATCTATCGTGTTTTCGGTCATATTTATGCAGAGATATTGAAAATTTGAAAGAGTCCATAAATGTTTTGGTATTGCTGTATATATGTCCATGTATCTTGCTATTTCCAGTTTTATTATTAATTATAAGGACAAAGCTGTACATTGCCACCATACAGCCATAAATTATGGCCATGGTAAGCCTTCTATCTCAATGCATTTTTGCTTCTTCTTTCTTGACTAAAAGTTCCTAATTCATTGTTTACAACTAATTTCCCTGAATTTCAAATGTAATTTTGTTCTACCTAAGAGCAATTCATTGCTCTGAATGCTTTCAACAAAATTAATAAATCCTTCATGTATCCACTTAATCATTATATGTGTAAATTGACTAACATTTTACACTATTAATTCCTTCAATTCCCAGGTCAAATTAAGTCCTGACTGTTAGTCAATGTAGGAATGTAGGAAGCTTTTTCCCCCCCTCCAATAATGGGAACAGGGTTTAATTAAACACAGAATCAAGTCTGGTTGCTTAAATTGAAGAGCTCTTCTTGCAAATAGCAATATGTAGTGGTCCACTAAACACAAATCAAAATTGGTAATTTACTTTAAAAAAAAAAGAGCAGTCTTTGCTCAGTTGCTTTTGTTTCCACAGGAGCAGGATCCTCAAGTTTTTGCTATTGTTATTAAGGACAGATAGGTGTGTTTATGTGTAAATTACCTTTCTCCCTATCTAAAATAAAATATGTATTGATTTGATCTATACAACTACATCTCAGTCCACTTCTGCTTTAAGTTTAAGGTTTTTCTTTTTTTCAATAATCCTGCATTCCTATAGTTAATTACTGCAAATAATATCCCTGCTTTCCCAGTTCGCTCATTGTATTTGTCCATCCCTAGGGATTTCAAAAGCTTCCTCATAAATGACGAGTTTATGAGTTTTGAATCAACATGAGATACTAGCATGAAGAATAGTGGTAAAATAAATACTATAGAAGCAGCTTTCCGCAGTAAAGCTTGTTCATACAAATATGTCCAATTTCCAGTCTGGCTACAATTTGCCTTAAATCTATGTTACATGGGGCCACTAAGGGCTTTGCTTGTGGTCCCTAGTATTCTAAGAAAGTGCCCTTGAGGAAAAAATCCCTCAAATCATATCACCCAGCCAAGTTCTCTAGTTCTAATTGCTGGTGCTTACACAATCACAGTGGCACTCTTTGCACACAACCCCAGCAGGGTGTGTTAAGGAATTTGTTGTGCAGAGGTCTCCTTGTGCTACCAAAGAGTTGCACAGACAAGGAAGGGTACTGAGAGCAGCAAGAGTCACACACAGAAGTACACTGAGTTCTAAAAGCAAAAAGTATTTTACTTTGAGGTGGTGTAAGAACAAAAATGCACAGTCAAAAAATAAACAGTCCAGGTCATAAACAATAGCAACAGTCCAAGTAGCAATCCAAACTACAAAGTCTTCTTACCGGTCCAGAGGTCAATACACAGTTCAGGTTACAACAGTAGTAAACCAACAGCAGAGCAAAAACAGTAATAGTAGAGATCAGTGAATTCAGAGAGAGAGAGAAGCTACGTTCCTAGCTTCCTCTTATGGCCATGAGAACACTTACACACCCATTGGCCAATTAACTTCTTAAAGCCATAGCATTATGGTTAATATATTTTCAACCCAACCTTGTAGGCTAACACCATATGCCTAACAGGGTTGATAGAAAAATATTGTGCCAAAACTTGGTTTTCCCAGTTTTCTCACAAATTTCCTTTCCCAGGGAAAGGTGCTTCTATTTTTCTACCTTATTTTCAGGGAGCATAGTAATTTCTTTTAAATTTCTCTTCACATGCAGTTATTAGAGATGATGGAGCTAGCTACTGCTGATTTTTCTAAAGCCTTTCTGAATGCCATGTTCCTCTCTGAAAATGGAAACCGTTTGTTCCTGCAGTCTTTCGGATTAAATTGAAACCAAAGAAAGTAGAAAGGCTGTAGACCATGAGAATAATGATCATAGTTACCTCCTGGACAGAAATATGGCATATGACTCAAATACATAAATACATGGTGAAAGAATATTCATGGTGTATAGCGTTTGGCTACCTTCTAATTAAATGAGTGCAAGAATATCACATTTCACCCTCACGAATTTCTCTGAAAATCTCCTTTAAAAGAAATGTCAACAGTGAAAAACAGCCCAATCTCCAAGAAATGCTAACCAATAGAGAGGCCAGTGGAAAGCATCCGAATAGACTGCTATATAATGGAGACTTATAGCAAAAAGGAAATCCTGCATTACAGCTTGCAATTCCCTTTTATTTTAAAGAATCATCAGGCAAATGGTTTTGACTAAATAGGACATGATTCTCAGCACAATATAAAGGTGTGACAGGTACAATCTTAAAAAATCTTATTTAACCAAAACTAAACCAAATAGATTTTTTTTAAAAAAAAGCAAAATGAATGCTTCAGAAGCTTAATACTATCAAACTGTATATTTACTAACTGAAAAAAATATAGGAATGAATATTGAGCAATGAAATTGATAGTTTTAAATACATACTAATATAAAGTTCTCTGTTTCCAGCACCACAAAAAGTTCTGGTCTACTATCCAGCCCCAACTCAGTTAATGAATAAAAATTACATTCTCAGTGAAACATTTTTGTTCCTTCAAATACAGTGAGTCTCACAGTTGGAAGTTTTTAGTATCTGTTGTTTTATTTGTTTGTTCCATAAGGAGAATTACCAGAGAAATATGTTCTGAATAAACTAGGTAGATACATATTCATTAGGCAAGGCCATTTTTTCTACTTAGCATACAGATGGCTGGCTGATGAACGTATCAATAGTTTCTTTGTTATTGTGTTGAAGTAACATCACCTATGTTGTAAGGATTGCTGCCATATATAAACTACATGAGAATGATTTCAGGATAGCTACTTACCTATTTATTATACAAATACATATGGCCATATATCTTACAATCAATTCTGCATATTAGCATTCCACATAAAATAATTTGGCAATCACAGGAATACTATGTAAGCTATAGATCATTGGCACATTTTTTTATTTGCATTGTCTAGCAAGAATGAATATTTGTGGTAATACCTGTGCTTTGACCTGCTAAAAATGTATCAACTATTATTTATTCATCATTGTCCAAAGTATCAAAACTTTAAATTACCTATTTTTGCTATTTAATAGATCCTCCAACAAACCGAGCATCAGCTACTATACGTAACAGTAAGAGTCAAGATATATCCCACATTGCATTTGGATCTAAAGTCCTTGGGCCACCTCCTCTCTCAGGACGAAGGCTCACAACAAGGGCATCTGGGGAGGTAAGATCCATTCTTCTTAAGAACAAATCTGGAATCTCTAATATGGAAACAGTAAACCTTGTTGTACTGAAAACAATTTAAGAGGCAAAGAAATCTAGGTCTTGTGAAGTGTCAATCAAACAGCTTGCCTCCTTGAATCATGGGTGCTCCATCAATGGAGGTTTTGAAGAAAACATTGAACAACCATTTTTCCAGGATGCTATAAGGTCTCCTGCCTTGGGCATGGGGGTTAGACTGGAAAACCTCCAAGGTCCCTTCCAGCTCTATGATTCTGTGAACTATAATAGAGTAAGTGACCATCCCATTGACAACGTATACCTGCCCAGCACTTCAGGATCACACTTTAACAAAATAACTGTAGTCTGGTGGTAATATTGTACGTTTTCTCCCAAATTAAGACCTAAAATACAGTAGTCCTCAACTTACAACCACAATTGGGACCAGAATTTCTGATGTTAAACAAAGTGGCAGTTAATTGAGTCATGCCCAATTTTACAGCCTTTTTTGCAGTGGTTGTTAAGTGGATAATTGCAATTGTAAAGTGACTCAGGTGGTTGTTAAACAACATGCTTGCTGTAAAATGGCTGGGATTACATGACCATGGGGATGTTCTTACGGTTGGAAATGTGAGGACTAGTTGTAAGTAAATTTTTCCCATTTCATTGTAACTTCAAATGGTCACTAAGTGAATAGTTGTTAAGTCAAGAACTACGTATGAACAGAAAGCCTATGAAAACAAATCCTTCCCATTCCAACTCTCAATTGCCTTCCTAATTCAGAAAAAAAAATTCAGAACATATAAGGGATTAATGATAGGAATGGATGTAGTTTTCTTCCCATAGGCCTCCCACTCCCATTCTCACCCAGAAAACAAAATTAAAACAGAAAAACTAAATTGATGCCACTCTTTCATCCCTTGGGGAAAAAATTGGCAGGGTGCTTTATGGTGCCTAATCTCTCCAAGGTACCCATCTTTAGTCTGCCATCTATCATAGTTGGTAGTGTAATCAAGTTTGAGTTCCTCAGTACCATATCCAAAGATGGCAGTGTGCCCCCAGATGTTGCTTTCTGCATGTACAGTACCAGGCTTTGTATAACACCTATCCAGTGGTGGGATTCAGCCAGTTCACACTACTTTGTAGCTAATTTTTTGTTGCCTAGGCTTCCGGAAGCGGCATCCACACAGAGGACCGGTTGTTCACATATTTCAATATCACCACTGCACCCATCCTTCATATATCGTTTTTTAAAATTAGAGATTTTATTATTTTTTTTCCCTTACATATATATGTTAGTTTTTCAACCAGCGTGTAGTCTGGGTTCAAAAGCGCTAATAAATAGTCAAGTCCTAATATTTGGTTCTTTCCTCTAGCCATTTGTAGAATGACTCCCAGGATTGGTAGTATTCTGTTTCTTCTTTATCTTTCAATCTCATAGTTAATCTGTCCATCTCTGCACATTCCAATATTTTTTAATTACTTCTTCCTCTGGTGGTATTCCTTCATTTTTCCAGTATTTCACGAAAGTTATTCTTGCTGCTGTTGTAATGTGTAGAACCAAATGTAAACTTTGTTTATTAATCTTTCCTGGTATCATACCTAATAGAAAAAGTTCAAGATTAAATTCTACATGTTCTCCCAACATTTTTTCTAATCAGGCATGTATTTTTTTTCCAATAAGGCTTTGCTTTACCACGTGTCCACCAGACATGATAATACGTGCCTGAGTTATGTTTACATTTCCACATCCTTCATACATCTTAAAAACACCTGATCACAAACAATAGAGGTTGGCATATTGCAAAACAAAACACCAGCGCTTTGTTTTAAAAAAATGCCTCTGGTTCTAAGTAAGTCCCATCAGTATTTTTAGAAAATGAAAATCCTGGGCAGCTGCAATCTAATGCTGTTTGTCATCGGAGCCCCAGAAAGGAGCATAGGAATGGCTCAGGTAGAGCCTTGGTGGAGCAGTGGGCTAATGCCTCCTTAAGTAACACCAGCTGCCTGCAATTAGTGCAGGTTCGAGTCCCACCAGGCTCAAGGTTGACTCAGCCTTCCATCCTTCCGAGGTAGGTAAAATGAGGACCCAGATTGTTGGGGGCAATAAGCTGACTTTGTAATAATGCCGCTTGGGGGGGGCGAAAGCCCTACTAAGCAGGCATATACATGGAATGAAGGCTACTGCTAAGCTTGTAAGCCGCCCTGAGTCTTCGGAGAAGGGCGGGATATAAATGGAATTAAAAAATAAATAAATAAATCAGGCTTAAGCCTATCTTAGTTCAAAATTTTGTTATATTTGTGAATCAGATGCCTCCAGGTGCTTGAAAGCAGGAACTGAAGATACACCTGTCATTTCTGCAAGGTAGACCAAGAAATCAACTCCAGAGGAAGCCTAAAACTTCTTTTATTACGATTGGCTATCCTTACAAAATCTTGCCAGTCTGATTGTGTTATATCTCTTTCTCCTTCTTACACACCGCTGAATTAGGGAGCTGGCTATCACTTTCTCTGTGTTATGGGCTTAAAATATGCTTTGCCTTTGTTGCTTTGATAATATAACTTCCATGTTTCTTTCAAGATTTCCCTCCTTACTCACTGCACCTCACCCACGATAGTATCCTAGCAATTGGTATTTTGATGTTGCTGGGGAATTCTGGGAGTTGAAGTACGTGAGTCTTAAAGTTGCCAAGTTTGGAGATCCCTGTGTTAGACCATGCTTGGCCCAGAACTTTTTCCAATGCCTCAACCTGTTCAATTAATTAATTATAATTAATTAATTAATTGATTGATTAATCTTATTTTAACTGGGGTTTTATTTATGTAGGGACAAATATAATTTTTTTAAATTTGTTTTTAACTTTTGTATCTTGGGTTTTTTTAATCACCCTGTAAACCGCCCTGAGTCCTTCGGGAAAGGGCGGTATATAAATGTAATAAAATAAATAAATAAATAAATTCAGTTCAGCACATTGGGCATGCCTCAGTGTTAACTGGTGGAAACTAAAAGAAGGGCCTTCTTGGTTGTAGCCTCTGCTTTGTGGAATATTTTTCCCCTCAGAGATTAGAATGGCCCCAACCCTGTTGATTTTTCACAAAGCTTTTAAAAACTTGGCTAAATACCTAGGCCTGGACCTTATAATGTGTTAAGGGTCCCATTTCTTTTGCTTTACTGTTAATTGGTTAACTATCTCGGCTGCTAAATTTATTTTATGGATGCTTTTACTGTTTTATTGTTTGTAATTCTTCTAGAGTTTTATATAAGCCACCCAGAATCACTTGAGATGTGTGGCTGTAGAAATAGAATAAATAAATAAAATAAACTTGAACAATCTCAGACAGGGAACCAACAGGAATAGGATTGGTTTGGTTTTTCTTTTGTTATTTTCTCAGGTGTGGTAGACAAATGTGCTAAGAGTTGCAGAAATTTAGGAGACAATAATATTGTAGGATGCTAAAAGATTTGGCAGATATGATATCAGAACATTCATTATAATCTGGCATTATAATCTGGGATATTTTACAATTGTCTTATGTGTTAAACTAATGTATTATTCTATCCATGTGTTAAGTCAGGATAGTGATATCACTGGGCTATGGAGTCAATCAGATTTTACTTTGAGGTGACATCACAAAACTGATCTTCAGTGAAGCCGCTGCCTCCTACCCTTGCCTTCTATTGCCTTGGTGACATTCTAGTACTTTGTCAAATTTTCACAGTGAGAATTCATTATGTAAGAAATATTTGGCTCACTGTAGATGTCAGCCTTACCAGGTAGACCAATAAGGAAACATGACCAGATAAACAAAATCTACCTTGTAAAATTACATTAACAGAATCTTGCAAGTCCGAAAGTACAATTCTCACACCATCATCTTTACGTCTGAGAACTTAGGGAGGGTGCCTCTGGAGCCCTTTGCCCTGCATACTACTCAGCTGTGGGCTCTGCTGTCTCTTATCTGACCATTCCCAAGGCTGTATCTGTTCCTTCTGTCTTTCAAGGTGTTTCCCGCATACTACTGTATTACATTTCATGAATATTCTTATTCCTGTGTCCACCTTCCAGCCTCCCAAGCATATCAGTTGGCATTTTGACAGCAGTGAAATGAAAAAAGAATTCAAACCTTCAGTGGTTTGTTTTTCTGGTCAAATTCGAAATGCCAAGTTCCAATTTCTCATAACCGATGTAAAAGTGCAACAGAGAGATTGCAACATGTGCTTGTAATGTAATGCTTTCTATTAAGATCCATCAACATTTGCAAAAATTTGAAGGCATTGATTGATGGGGTGTTGATAGTGCCAAGCACTAAGCAAAAATGTGTTTGCATATGTGTAGACACAGATGTACACTTTATACCTTTTACTGAAAACTACTGTATTTAAAGTGCAGATCTTACTGCATTTTTAATACTAATAAAAGCAGCATTTCTGTCCAATTTTATGTTTGTAGTATTTGTCCTAATAAATATTGAAGCGTGAAAAATGTTGCTACATTTTTTTGCTAGCTGCATGACTTTTATTAGTTATTGATTTCAGTGAGATGTAAATGTTTTAACATTTTCTGGTAGAAGGAGAGTAGAGATTTTCCACTGTTGAGACAGGCAGATTAGGCAGCAGTCAAGAAATTCAGTCATGAATAGCTATTACAAGTCTTAATATTAGGGATGCTATCTTCATTGAACTACATTGAATAATGGCAGCAAGAGATTTTATCCCCAAACAATACAATTCTGTTTACAGAACCAAAGAAGAAATACCCAATTTTTAAATAACCTGCTGTTTGGGATTAATGGAGAGGTATAACAGACCGATTCCTAAATATTACACTGTACTATTTTATTATTCCAAGTCAGAAAAATATAAACATGCATCATTGAGTCAATCTGGACTACAAGCAAACTTTTATCACTTGTCAGTCAGTATTCAATCAGTCAATCATCATCATCATCATCATCATCATCATCATCATCATCATATAATAATAATAATAATATAATAATAATAATATAAAGTTGGAAGGGACCTTGGAGGTCATCTAGTTCAACCCTCTGCTCAGGCAGGAAACCGTATACCATTCAAGTATCTAATCCAAGATAAAGGTGAGACAGATTGGGAAAATGGATTATAACTTTCTCATGGTTACAAATAGAATCTTCTTTATTGGATTGGTCATTTCCAGTATGGATGCTGTCAGCTATCCGTTCTATATTTGTTGGCCTGGGAAGTATAATTGCATTATAGTTTTTTTGTGTATCCACCTGACTTTTCACAGCTCCCTTTGTTGAGCACATCAGTGTCATTAGGATAGTCTTCATCATTAAGGCAAATAACAATAGCACTTAGACTTATATACCACTCTATAGTGTTTTACAGCATTCTCTGTACAGTTTACAAAGTCAGCCTATTGCCCCCACCAATCTGAGTCCTCATTTTCCCAACCTTGAAAGGATGGAAGGCTGAGTCAACTTTGAGCCAGTCAGGATCAAATTCCTGGCAGTGGACAGAATTAGCCTGCAGTACTGCATTCTAAAAGGGACGCGGTGGCTCAGTGGGTTAGGACACTGAGCTTGTCGATCAGATGGTCGGCAGTTTGGCGGGTCAAATCCCGAGTGCCGCGTAACAGAGTGAGCACCTGTTACTTGTCCCAGCTTCTGCCAACCTAGCAGTTTGAAAGCACGTAAAAATGCAAGTAGAAAAATAGGGACCACTACAGTGGGAAAGTAACAGCGTTCCGTGCGCCTTTGTCATCTAGTCATGCCAGCCACATGACCACGGAGACATCCTTGGACAAGTGCTGGCTCTTTGGCTTTGAAACAGAGATGAGCACCGGCCCCTAGAGTTGGAAACGACTAGCACGCATGTGCGGGGGGAACCTTACTGCATTCTAACCAATGCACTAACGCAGGGCTCAAATCTGTAATTATGATTAGAGTTTCTGGGGGTGGATGATATTATCCAGTCGTGTCCCACTCTTGGCAATTCTATAGGCCAAGTCTCTCCATGTCCTCCAATCTTGCACTACGTCTTTGAGATGTTCTGTGCTCTGGCTGGCATCAACTTTGATGTTGCTGGGGGAGGAAGCTTTACATTTTCCATTCCCCCTCCCCACCTCCTCTCTGTGGTACTATTTCATAGGAGATTCAGGTTGCTATTTCCCCCTTGCAAAATATCACTAGGTGGGGAGAAGCTTTAGTTCTCCTATACTGGATATCACATCATCCAATTCACCATGTCCTTCCTTAACCTACCAAACAATTGTTTTGGTAGAGCAGAAGCATAAGGTCTTGTTCTGACAAGAACCCAGAATGTAACATTTTTAAATCTTATTGAAGAAAACATCCTATGTGTAGTCGTCAAGTTATGACCACAACTGAACCCAAAGTTTCTGTTGCTAAATGACACATTTTACGACCTTCCTTGCCACACTTGTTAAGTGAATCACTGCAGTTGCTAAGTTAGTAACATGGTTGTTAAGTGAATCTGGTTTCCCCATTATCCTTACTTGTCAGAAGGTTGCAACCACCAGAGACATGAACCAGTTGTCAAGCCTCTGAATTTTGTTCATGTGACCATGGGGATATTGTAAGTGTGAAATTGGTCATTTTTCAGTGCCATAGAAACTTTGAACCATCACTGAATAAACTGCTGTTAAGTCGAGGACTACCCGTATTAAGTTGTGCAAGTGTAATAATAGTAATAGTAGTAGTAGTAATAAAGGAGGAGGAGGAGGAGGAGGAAGAGGCCTTGGAGGTCATCTAGTCCAACCCCTGCTCATGCAGGAAACCCTATAACATTTTAGACAAATGGCTGTCCAGTCTCCTTTAAAAACTTCCAGTGTTGTGCTCCAACAGCTTCACTGCTTCTGGAGGTAGGTTGTTCCACTGAAGTGGTGAATGCTCCAACACTGGAAGTTTTTTAAGAAGAGACTGGCCAGCCACTTGTCTGAAATGCTATAGGGTTTCCTGCCTGAGCAGGGGGTTGGACTAGATGACCTCCAAGGTCCCTTCCAACAACTTCTTCTT
Source organism: Vipera ursinii (assembly GCF_947247035.1). NCBI lineage: Eukaryota > Metazoa > Chordata > Lepidosauria > Squamata > Viperidae > Vipera > Vipera ursinii. Next base: position 29,255,852 of record NC_139513.1, on the reverse strand, counting down.
CTTCTTCTTCTTCTTATTATTATTATTATTATTATTATTATTATTATTATTATTATTATTATTATTATTATTATTATTATTTATTTCTGACTGTCAGGAATTTTCTCCTTAGTTCTAGGTTGTTTCTCTCCTTGATTAGTTTCCACCCATTGCTTCTTGTCCTGCCTTCAGGTGCTTTGGAAAACAGCTTGATTCCCTCTTCTTTGTGGCAACCCCTGAAATATTCGAACACTGTTATGTCACCCCTCGTCCTTCTTTTCATGGTACTGGAGCTATAGTCTATATAGCAATAGCACTTAGACTTATATACTGCTTCACAGTGCTTCACAGCCCTCTCTAAGCGATTTACAGAGTCAACCTTGAGCCAGTGAGACTCGAACTGCATTCTAACCACCGTCCCACCATGGCTCTTATAGCAAGGCAACACAGTCCTGCCTTGTCCTGCTGAGCCTCACATTTTCTTCCTTGTGTTAAACGTGATAATGAAGTATAATATTTGTAATATAAATTTAAATTTCTTAATTTACTATTTATCTAGCTGCTAATTTTTTACATTATAGAAGGGAAGTATAGTTTATTTTGGAAAAAATACTTACTGAGACTTAATAATATAAGCTTATATCTAGATCAGGACTTTTCAACCACTGGTACGGGTACCACCTGTGGTACATTGGCACCTGGCAGGTGGTACACGACCATCCTAGAAAAGTGGTAGAGGGGGAGGGGAATGAGCTGAACTGGTGGCAGCACCGCACAAGCCTGAGCGAGAGATAGCTGGAGCTGCAGGGCTGTCAGAGGTCAGCGGAAGCACCAGGATTATTTATTTATTTATTTATTTATTGATGGGATTTATATCCCGCCCTATCTCCTGAAGGACTCAGGGCGGCTCACAATAAAACATATAATAAGTGCATAAATCAAGATAAAATGAAATTGAGAACATCAGTGCAATAAAAAAAATTAGAGAATTTAAAAATGAATTAAAAATACTAAATATAAATTAATTAAAATGCCTGTCAGTCTAGGTCAGCTTGGTGGAACAGGTGTGTTTTGAGGCCGCGGCGAAAGGATTGGAGGTTTTGGGCTATCCGAAGCTCAGGGGGGAGCTGATTCCATAGGGTTGGTGCTCCCACAGAGAAGGCCCTCCCCCTGGGGGTCGCCAGCCAACATTGCCTAGCTGACGGTACCCTGAGGAGGCCTTCTCTGTGTGAGCGTACTGGACGATGGGAATTTGTTCCCGGCAGCAGATGGTCCTGCAAGTATCCCGGACCTAAGCCATGTAGGGCTTTAAAGGTAAGTACCAGCACCTTAAATCTCACCCGGAGGGCAACTGGTAGCCAATGCAGCTCACGCAGGAGGGGTGTAATATGGGAGTATCGGGAAGCTCCCATCACAACCCGTGCAGCTGCATTCTGCACCAGCTGAAGCCTCCGGGTGGTCTTCAAGGGCAGCCCCATGTAGAGAGCATTACAGTAATCAATACGGGAGGTAACGAGTGCGTGGGTGACTGTACGTAGGGCATCTCGGTCCAAAAAGGGGCGCAATTGGTATATAAGATGAATCTGGGCAAATGCCCCCCTAGCCACGGTTCCAATGTGATCTTCAAAACTGAGTCGTGAATCTAGGAGGACGCCCAGATTGCGTGCTTTATCAATGGGAGGTAACATCTCTCCTCCTATAGTCAGAGATGGAACCTCTTGGACTAAACGAGATGACGGTATGTACAGCCACTCAGTCTTGGCCGGGTTGAGTCGAAGCCTGTTTTCTCCCATCCAAATCTGTACCGCTTCCAGACAACGGGACATCACATCGAGGGCATCACTGGGTTGGTTCGGGGTGGAGATGAATAGCTGGGTATCATCAGCATATTGATGATATTTCACCCCGAAGCTACGGATGATCTCTCCCAGCGGCTTCATATAGATGTTGAACAGGAGGGGCGAGAGCACCGAACCCTGAGGCACTCCACAATTAAGAGGCCTAGGGCTTGACCTCTGCCCTCCTGCCAACACCGTCTGCGAATGGTCCGAGAGGTAGGAGGAGAACCAACGCAGAACGGTGCCTCCCACTCCCAGCCCCTCAAGACGACGCAGTAAGATACCATGGTCGATGGTATCAAAAGCCGCTGATAGATCTAATAGGACCAGGACAGAAGAATAACCTCTATCTCGGGCCCGCCAGAGATCATTCACCAGCGCGACCAATGCCGTCTCCGTGCTGTGCCCTGGTCTGAAACCCGATTGGTACGGATCTAGATATTCAGCTTCCTCCAGGTTCAAAGGGAGCTGTCGTGCCACCACGCTCTCAACGACCTTCGCAAGGAAGCGAAGGTTGGAGACAGGACGGAAGTTGTTTAAAACAGCTGGGTCCAGTGCCGGTTTCTTGAGGAGGGGCCTTACCACCGCCTCTTTCAAGGCAGCAGGGAAGTACCCTTCACTCAGTGAGGCATTGATAACTGCTAGGAGCCAGCCTCATGTAACCTCCCGAGAAGCATAGACTAACCAGGAGGGACACGGGTCCAACAAACATGTGGCGGCACTTAGTTTCCCCATGATCTTGTCCACTTCATCCGGAGTCACAGGATCGAACTCTTCCCAAATGTACTTGGCCAACTTCATCGTTTTCCTCTCGTTAGATACTGCCCAGTCAGAGTCCAGACCAGCCCGAATCTGAGCAATTTTGTCCACCAGATATTTATTAAATTCCTCAGCCCGTCCATGTAGGGGGTCCTCTCCCGTCTCTTGACTTAAAAGGGAGCGGACCACTCTAAATAGGGCGGCCGGGCGATTATCAGCGCTTCTTTGGGGCTGTCAGGGCTCAGTGGAAGCGCCAGGATCAGTGTCAGGCTCCATCTGGAGCTCAGCACTGATCCTGGCGCTTCTGCTGAGTCCAGAAGAAGCGCTGATCAGCTGGAATGTTGCAGCATCTCCAGGGTCTTGTGATTTACATTCAGATGCTTGGCAACTGATTCATATTTATGATGGTGAAGTGACCAAAACCTGCTGCAACCACCCAGCAGACAGGGGGAATAAAAACCAAACACCCACCCCCACCCCCGCTGCCAATCCTCAACAGAAATGCTCACAACAATGAAAACCTCGGATAGGAGAAAGAGTGCCGTCAGGCAGGGAGGCAAGTGTCTTGCTTGGCTGTGGCTTGGGGGGCACTTTTTTCAGTGCCATTGTAACTTCAGTCACTAAGCAAACTGTTGTAAGTCAAGGACTACCTGTACTTCATCACTTTTTTCCTTTATTATTATTTTTTTTTGTCATCAAGTTTTTGACACCTTGCTAGACGACTGGTGGTACTCGGATGTTGCCATATCCTAAAAGTGGTACAATGGGTGAAAAGGTTGAAAAGCCCTGATCTAGATAAAATGTCACTTGGATAAGGTAAAGGTAAAGGTTCCCCCGCACATGTGTGCTAGGCGTTTCCAACTCTAGGGGCCGGTGCTCATCTCCGTTTCAAAGCCAAAGAGCCAGCGCTTGTCCGAGGACGTCTCCGTGGTCATGTGGCTGGCATGACTAGATGCCAAAGGTGCACGGAACGCTGTTACCTTCCCACCGTAGTGGTCCCTATTTTTCTACTTGCATTTTTACGTGCTTTCGAACTGCTAGGTTGGCAGAAGCTGGGACGAGTAACAGGCGCTCACTCTGTTACGCGGCACTCGGGATTCGACCCGCCAAACTGCCAACCTTCTGATCGACAAGCTCAGTGTCCTAACCCACTGAGCCACCGCATCCCAAGTGGTATCAGTTGGATACCACTGTCCAAATTGAGTTAAACTTCCAATACAGTTTTTTCTGTCTCTTTTTCTTAATGTACTTTACACTGAACTGATATATCTTTTTTTTTAAGTCAGCAAAATCGAGCCTTAGGACAAAAAGGTCATGCCAAATGCCAACTTTGGAAAAGAGAGCAGAACCAGTACAAGATACAGTAATGACTGAGCAGTCTCCATCGTCCCTCGATATGGCTTTAGATAAAAAAAATATAGAAAATATCTGTAACACAAATCAAGTTTCCCTGGACAAGGGTAAGATGCTGATGCAATAGTTATAAAAACTGACACTGCAACATTTTTGAATTGTTCTTTATTAATTGCTTCAAGGAAACTGTATAGTAAATTTAATAATGCTTTTCTCTGCTTTACTGCTTGGACAACTGAGTTTTCAACAGGTGAGTGACCTGATTTTAAAATTAGTAAGGCTGTTGAGTGGTATGTTGGAGATGGCAATACGACATTGCAGTGGAAATGGATACTTGTGGAGGGGTTATTTTCTTTTATTACTAAATCATTTTCCAATATTCTTGCAAGGCAGGTTGAGTTGACAGAAATCATATCGTGTCAGCCAGTGAGCTCCATGATTTGATTTCAGAATATTTCCAGGGCCAAGAATCACTCAAAAATTGTATTATATTTAGGAATTATTGCAAAAGTCTTACTTGTATGCTTTATGTATCCATAACACTTTGTGATAGATCCTAGGTTTACATATGCAGGTATATTACTTGATTTATTTAAATTCATTGTTATGTAATTGGTAACAAGCAATTGAATATATGAGTTCGTTCTATAGGGGGGAAAAGTAATGTGGAGTTGAAAAATGGGATCATAGTGAAAAATCATATCTGTAATGAACTAATTATGGTATAATAACCTAATTAAAATTCTCTGTGTATTAGTCTGGAAGTTGAATCATGGCAATTGGACTTCACTGCAGAAGGCTCTTGGATAAGGAGCAAAACATTGCAAAAAAAAAAAAAAAGAAATCCAGTGACTCAACTTACAGACAAATCTACCTGGATGACCGAGAATCTTCATCGACATGCATGGATTAGCTTTTGTTCATTCAAGTTGTTTCGCAAGTTTAAAAACAAATCCCTTTGATTTTCAAAAAAAAAATATTCCTTTCCCATTTAAGATTGCAGACAGACGATATTATTTTTCTAACTTTTTTCTTCTAGGCAGCCACACCTTCCTATCTGTGCCATTGTCAAAATTTACAGAAATGGCCCAGAAAAAGTTAGTAGCACAGCACAAATGTTATATTCCTTAACATCACAGCTCTTTCAGTGTAAGATAATACACCGTGTTTCTTGTTTTTCAAGGAAATCCGAAACAGTTGACATAAAATATAAACGCCTGCATTACAGGGATTATGAAAATCAAATCTTTCAGAATGGAATTTCCTTCTGAGCATTAATAAAGATTTGCAGAATTACACAAAGTGCACATAAAGAATTTCTATGCTTTCAGAACAAAAGAGAAAAAAACTAAAAATAAATTATTCTTGTAAACCTTTATATAGAGAGTACTTTAAAAAAAGCAAACAGAAGGGTGAAACTCTTAGCAAAGCTAACTGCCAATGTCAATTTTTTAATTCTATTGTATTCAGTATTGCCTTGGAGCAGATTTTAGTTTTAAAAAATTAAAAGCCCAAGTGGCTAGTTTGCTATACAGTTTATATTCTGGATATTAAAACAGTTGCTTAATGAACAGTTGCTCTTCTGTTTTTAAGTCAAATTTAATACTGGTTAACTAATAGGCATTCTAACCACTCTCAGGATAGTCTAACTCAATCAAGGGAATAAAAACTATAATAGAAAAAGCTGCCAATTATTCATAACATGGTGAGCAAGAAAGTGAAAAGTGGAGATAAGAAGTAAGAGCATTGTAGCAATTAGAAATATATTTCTCCATATCTTGTATGCCATCAATAATCTTTATCAACTTCTCTTTTATGATATTTAATATCACACCTTTTATTCAGAAGCTCAAGGATAATAATAATAATAATAATAATAATAATAATAATAATAATAATAATAATAATAATAATAATAATAGAGTTGGAAGGGACCTTGGAGATCTTCTAGTCGAACCCCCTGCTCAGACAGGAAACCCTATACCATTTCAGAAAAATAATTGTCCAGTCTCTTCTTAAAAACTTCCAGTGTTGGAGCATTCACAACTTCTAGAGGCAGGTTGTTCCACTGATTAATTGTTCTGTCAGAAAAATTTTCCTTAGTTCTAGGTTTCTGCTTTGTTTGATTAATTTCCCTCCATTGCTTCTTGTCCTGCCCTCAGGTGCTTTGGAGAATAGCTTGACTCCCTCTTCTTTGTGGCAGCCCCTGAGATATTCAAACACTGCTATCATATCACCCCTAGTCCTTCTCTTCTTTAAACTAGACATACTGAATTCCAGCAACCATTCTTTATATGTTTTAGCCTCCAGTCCCCTAATCATCTTTGTTGCTCTTCTCTGTACTCTTTCTAGAGTCTCAACACCCTTTTTACATCGTGGTGACCAAAACTGAATGCAGTATTCCAAGTGTGGCCTTACTAAGGCATTGTAAAGTGGTATTAACACTCTGCACAGTTCCCTCCATGTAGATGCAGTTCCACTGAGGACCACACGCTGAGTATGGCCGGTCAGCCAGCAACGAATCCATCTAGTGGTGATGCTGTCTAACCGACATTTTTCTGTCTTATCAAATAGTAGGTTGTGGTCTACTTTATCAAATGCCTTACTGAAGTCCAAGTAAATTATATCCACAGCATTCCTCTGGTCCACTAATTTTGTCACCTGGTCAAAGAATACAATAAGATTTGTGGGGCATGATCTGTTTTTGACAAACCCATGTTGGCTTTTGGTTATGACTTTGTTTGCCTCTAGGTGTTTGCTGATTCCAGAATCTTCCCAGGTCTATAATTTCCTGGATTCATTTTTTTTCTTTTTAAAAAATGGGAACTACATCAGCTCTTTTTCAGTCCTCTGGTAGTTCTCCAGTGCTCCAGGATCTTTGAAAGATATAGTTCAGTGGTTCTGAGATCACATCTGCCAGTTCCTTCAGAACCTTGAAGTGTAATCCATCTGGTCCTGGTGATTTGAACTCATCTAGGGGAAACAGGTGCTCACACTTACTATTTTCTTGCCTATCTTAACTTGTGTTTCTAATCTGTTTTTTACGGTACTGTTTTTGATAGGTTGGACTGTTTTTTGCCTTTGGGTAAAGACGGATGCAAACAACAAGTTAAGTAGTTCTGCTTTCTCCCTGTTGCTTGTCACCTTCTTGCCACTTTCTCCCACTAATGGACCAATCATTTCCTTAAACTTTTTCTTGTTTTTTACATGTTGAAAGAAGCTTTTTTTGTTATTTTTGACTTTTTTGCAAGCCTTAATTCATTCCTCACTTCATCTTTGCAGGTTTGGGCTATTTTCTGATATTCTGGCTTAGTTATGTGCCCCTCTTTCCACTTTTTATACTTGTCCTTTTGGTCTTTCAGTTTATCAGAGAGTTCTTTATGCAGCCATGCTGGTTTCTTTTGAGAGCTGTTATTTTCTTCTTTGTTGGTACTGTGCTAGACTGGGCTTTTAAAATCTCACTTTTCAAAATTTGAGTTGTTTTCCCCTTGAGGATTCTCATCCATGGAATCCTTCCCAAGCTCTCTCTAAGTATATTGAAAGTCCAAGACTGTAGTTTGATGATATTCTGTTGCTTATGTTTGCATAATATTGAATTCCAATATTGCATGATCACTCCCCCCCGCCCAAAGTTGCTGTAGCTTCAATATCTTCTATTCATCTCTGTTAGTGAGAACTACAGTAAGTCCAATATGGCTGATCACCTAGTTCTCTTCTCTACTTTTTGGGAGACAAAGTTGTCTAGTAGGTTTGTCAGGAATCTGCTTGATCTTCCAGCTGGTGCAGAGTTTGTCTCCCAGTTGATGTCAGGGTAATTAAAGTCCCCTATTACTATTGTGATCTACCGTATATTACATGCCCTGATAACCCTATCTATAACCTCCCCTCCCATTTATTTATTTTTTTTAAAAATGAAGTAGGTTGAGCTTACAGAAAGAGTTTAGGCCAACATTGCCCAGAAACATTCATGGTCAAAAGTGGGCCTGCATCTCCCTATTGCCAGATGAAGCCTTTAACCAGTACACCATATGGAGTTTTATGGTACTTACTGTTTATTTACAATATACAGTATAATCCATTTCCCTAAAACATATTTATGTCATTGGGTGATCAGTATAGCCAAAAGTAGTGAGCACATCATAGTAGTTCAGCTTCAAGGTTATAAAAGCATCAGCAGTAATGACTAAATATAACCTTTTAAAAATATTTTCAATTCTTTTCATAAATAAAACTGAGGAAAAGGATTTCTGGTTTTCAATTTTTGTAAGTAAGTTCCGCTTGGGGCTCCCTGAGGTGAAAAAGTTCCACAATCATTGTCTTCAACACCATCCCACCCAAAGCCAAGAAGACTCAGAAAATTGTCACTTATTCTGCTCTCTCAATAGAGGTTGAATGTTGTCAATGCTAAATCTCATCTGTCACCCAAATTGCATATGTTGAGTTTATTAACTAAGAATTACACTATCCCATCACAGAAATCAAGCAAATTAGATGGAAAAATGAGGTGAGTCAAAATTTGTTCATATAACTCAATGCTGAGATAAATAATATTTTCATAGTCAGAACAGACTATGACAAATACTTAGTCAAATATACAAAAAAGGTAGGAAATGGGGAAAAGACCAAGCCTTTTAGTTCCTTTTTAACTAGCTTTGACTCCTTCCTGGAGAACATATGGCATTCTAAAGATTCTAGTCCCAGACAAATACTTTTCAAATAAATGCTGAAATATTGCAAAAAAGAAAACAAACATCCTTGGGTCCATTAACATTAAAGTTGTGGAGGGAATTGTGGAGATACAGAGCAATGCAAAGGAAGTGCAAAATATGTATTTGTCTCCATCATGAATTGATCTATAATCCAGAGATAATATGCACTGCTTTATGTTAGATTTGTTCCAGTTATGAACAGAAATTCTTTAAACTGGCAGCATAGAAAATGTATAAACATATCTACTCTAGCAGGTGTGCAGTGTCATTACAAAAGGGAAATTGGTGGCAAAGAAAGAAATAAAACAAATGAATATTGTATATCATTTGTCAGCTTTTTTATGTCATGTTAAAGCCTTCATTAAAATGTGAGGCTGCAATTAGAGGCTCCAGCATAAATCTGACTCTGCAGTGAAAGTAATTAGACATTTAGGTGATCATTCTTGTATTTATCATGTTTGCTGCACTACCATGATTACACAGTAATTTACATATTTTCCTAAGAAGCTGCACAAAATTATTCATTACAATTGATACAGTATGAAAACATTTGATATTCTCTCCCGACTCCCCATAGAAGAATTTCAACATTACTTGTGACTCGGAGCTAATAAGATTTTTGTTTGGTCTAGATCATGCATCACTTTCATTTGTAAACAAGTATCAATGCTACAATGCCCACATTTTACATGAATTTTGAACTGTGAAATAATTGGTGTGAAATGCAGTTCCGCAAAATCATTAGATTTTTTTCTCACTTGTTTGTATTTCAATCAAATTTAAATTTTTATCTACTTCTCCAAAAATATCTAGCTGAACAAAATCTATCCTTCCCAGGATTTTTCCACTTTGTCTTGGATGGGCGACATCATACATTGCCAAGAATACTGTTACCACCCTTCCTCAATTGTATTTGTGACTGGTTTGCCTATTCCAATGCTGTGATCAATGTCATGAGACCAAAAACAGCACCTTGTTTGCATAGTGAAATTTTCTTTCTGTAAATTAGAAGGAACCTAGAAAGCATATTAAATATGGTACTCTTGGAACCCCATTGCACGATCCCCCTTTCTCTGCACAAAGGAATAAGATAGATAACCTTTATTGTCATTTTTTACTATGGCCCACATTAAAAATATAAATTCTGTTGCTTGTTTTCAAAAGAAAATATATATTATTATTTGGATTTATATCTACCCATACACATGCATAGCACACACATATACATACTATATACATGTTGTTGTTGTTATTTGCGAAGTCGTGTCCGACCCATCGCGACCCTATGGACAACGTTCCTCCAGGCCTTCCTCTCCTCTACCATCTTCTGGAGTCCATTTAAGCTCACGCTTACTGCTTCAGTGACTCCATCCAGCCACCTCATTCTCTGTCATCCCATTCATCTATTGCCCTCAATCTTTCCCAGCATTAGGCTCTTCTCCAGTGAGTCCTTCCTTCTCATTAGGTGGCCAAAGTATTTGAGTTTTTGCTTCAGGATCTGGCCTTCTAAAGAGCAGTCAGGGTTGATCTCCTCTAGGACTGACCGGTTTGATCGCCTTGCAGTCCAAGGGACTCGCAGGAGTCTTCTCCAGCACCATAGTTCAAAGGCCTCAATTCTTTGGTGCTCAGCCTTTCTTATGGTCCAGCTTTCACAGCCATACATTGCAACTGAGAAGACCATAGCCTTCACTATATACACTTTTGTTGGCAGGGTGATGTCTCTGCTTTTTAATGTGCTGTCTAGATTTGCCATGGCTTTCCTCCCCAGAAGCAAGCATCTTTTAATTTCTTGGCTGCAGTCCCCGTCTGCAGTGATCTTGGAGCCCAGGAAAATAAAATCTGTCACTACCTCCATTTCTTCCCCATCTATTTGCCAGGAATTGAGAGGGCCGGATGCCATGATCTTGGTTTTCTTAATGTTTAGTGAACCCTTCTGCATTCGCAACAAGAGGCTCTTTAGTTCCACTTCACTTTCTGCCATTAGAATGGTATCATCTGCATATCTTAGGTTGTTGATATTTCTCCCAGCAATCTTAATTCCAACTTTAGATTTATCTAGGCCTGCCTTTCTCACGATGTGCTCTGCATATAAGTTAAATAGGCAGGGTGACAGTATACAGCCTTGCCGGACTCCTTTCCCAATTTTGAACCAATCAGTGGTTCCGTGTCCAGTTCTCACTGTTGCTTCTTGACCTGCATATAGGTTTCCAAGAGACAAATAAGATGGTCTGGTACTCCCATCTCTTTAACAACTTGCCACAGTTTGTTGTGATCCACACAATCAAAGGCTTTAGCATAGTCAATGAAGCAGAAGTAGATGTATTTCTGGAACTACCTAGCTTTCTCCATTATCCAGCGTATGTTAACAATTTGATCTCTAGTTCCTCTGCCTCTTCGAAATCCTGCCTATACTTCTGGTAGTTCTCGATCCACATACTGCTGGAGTCTAGCTTGTAGGATTTTAAGCATAACTTTACTAGCATGTGAAATGAGTGCAATGGTGCGATAGTTTGAACATTCTTTGGCACTGCCTTTTTTTGGAATTGGAATGTAAACTGATCTTTTCCAATCCTGTGGCCACTGTTGAGTTTTCCAAATTTGCTGGCAAATTGAGGGTAGCACTTTTACTGCATCGTCTTTTAAGATTTTGAACAGCTCAGCTGGAATACTGTCACCCCCACTAGTTTTGTTGTTGCTCAGCTTTTCTAAGGCCCACTTTACTTCACATTCTAGGATGTCTGGCTCGAGGTCAGTGACCACCTCATTGTGATTATCAGGGACATTAAGCTCATTCTTGTATAGTTCTTCTGTGTAATTTTGCCACCTCTTCTTAATCTCTTCTGCCTCTGTTAGGTCCCTGCCATTTTGGTCCTTTATCATGCCCATTTTTGCATTGAACGTTCCCTTCATTGCTTCAATTTTCTTGAAAAGATCTCTGGTCCTCCCTATTCTATTGTTTTCTTCTATTTCTTTGCATTGTTCAGTTAAGAAGGCATTCTTATCTCTTCTAGCTATTCTCTGGAATTCTGCATTCAATTGGGCGTATCTTTCTTTTTCTCCCTTGCCTTTCCCTTCCCTCCTTTCCTCAGCTATTTGCAAAGCTTCCTCAGACAGCCATTTTGCTTTCTTACATTTCTTTTTCTTTGGGATGGTTTTGGTTCCTACCTGTTGTACAATGTTGAGAACCTCTGTCCATAGTTCTTCAGGCACTCTGTCTATCAGATCTAATTCCTTAAATATATTTGTCACCTCTACTGTATATTCAACAGGGATATGATTTAATTCATACCTGAGTGGCCTAGTGCTTTTTCCTACTTTCTTCAGTTTAAGCCTAAACTTTGCAATGAGAAGCTCATGGTCTGAGCCACAGTCAGCTCCTGGTCTTTTTTTTACTGACTGTATAGAGCTTCTCCATCTTTGGCTGCAGAGCACATAGTCAATCTGATTTCTGTGTTGACCGTCTGGTGATGTCTATGTGTAGAGCCGTCTCTTGGGTTGTTGGAAAAGAGTGTTTGCTATGACCATTGTATTCTCTTGACAAAATTCTATCAGCCTGTGCCCTGCTTCATTTTGTACTCCAAGGCCAAACTTGCCTGTTACTCCGGTTATCTTTTCGCTTTCTGCTTTAGCATTCCAATCCTCCATGATGATAAGGACATCAATTTTTTGGTGTTAGTTCTATAAGGTGCTGTAGAGCTTCATAGAACCGGTCAGTTTCATCCTCTTCAGCACTAGTATTTGGGGCATAGACTTGGACTACTGTGATATTGAATGGTTTGCCTTGGATTCACACTGAGATCATTCTGTCATTTTGGGGATTGTATCCCAGTATTGCTTTTCCTACTCTTTTATTGACTATGAAGGCTACTCCATTTCTTCTGAGGGATTCTTGCCCACAGTAGTATACCTGATGTTCATCTGAATTAAATTCACCTATTCCTGTCCATTTTAGCTCACTGATTCCTAAGATGTCGATGTTCAGTCTTGTCATCTCTTGTTTGACCACGTCCAGCTTTCCTTGATTCATGGATCTTACATTCCAGGTTCCTATGGAGAAAACGTCTTTACAGCATCAGACTTTCCTTTCACCACCAGACACATCCACAACAGAGCGTCCTTTCGGCTTTGGCCCAGTCACTTCATTCTTTCTGGTGCTACTAGTACTAGCCCTCTGCTCTTCCCCAGTAGTATTTTGGACACCTTCCAACCTGAGGGGCTCATCTTCCAGCATCATATCTTTTTTTCCTTTTGGTACTGCCCATGGTGTTTTCATGGCAAAGATACTGGAGTGGGTTGCCATTTTCTTCTCCAGTGGATCACGTTTTGTCAGAACTCTCTGCTATGACCTGTCCATCTTGGGTGGCCCTGCACGACATAGCTCATAGCTTCATTGAATTACGCAAGCCCCTTCGCCACAACAAGGCAGTAATCCATGAAGGGGACATATATATACATACATACACATATTAATCACTGTCCATTTTGAATACATAGTGGAAAGAGGAAACTTGAGAGTGCACAAGGTTGATGCTCTATGGAACAAAACTGACTGAATCTGGAAGTTCTGCTCAGATACCACGAAGCCTCCTCCCAGAAAGTAACAAGGAAAATAGACATAATCCTACTCAAGAGACCGACAAATCTAAAGAAATAAATATCACAATGACAAAGGTACCTATTGTTTGGGCCATGGTTTTCCAAGATGTATTGTATTAACATGAAAGTGGAACCATCCATCTAAAATGTGGAAAAATTAGTTGCTAAATGGTGGTGTTAGAGAAGACTGTTGAGAAAACTTTGGAAGTCAGAAAGACTTGATCCATGGAAAAAATAGATGACAATAAAAACGGGTCAGAAGACACGGGCTGGATCACTGATAATAGAAAACATAACAAGAATGTACAAAAAACAATTACTGAAAATCCTACCAAGATGATAGCTATCAGATTATGATGAGTCAGAAGCAAAAGAACAACAACATTTCAGCCAGAAGTTGAAAATACCTTTATAATACATGGGTGGCATGGTGAGTCAGCAGTTAAAATGCTGGGCTTGTCAGCTGGAAAGCTGACAGCCTGGGTTCAAGACCCAAGCACCTTGCGACAGGGTGGGCTTCCATTACTCGCCCCAGGAAATGCAAGTAGATAAATAGGTACCACTTTGGCGGGAAGGTAACAGCGCTGCACAATGTAATACTGGCCACATGACCGCGAAAACATATTCGGACAACGCTGACTCAATGGCCTTGAAATGGAGATGAACACTGCCCCCTATAGCCAAAACCCACTAGTGGAGTAAAATTCATGGAGACTACTTTATCTTTTTTTTTTTACATATATCCACAGATAAAACTTCTATACTTTTCGTATTTGTCTGCTGTTAATAATGAAATAAATTAACCTTGAGACCTTTTTTTAAGTTTTTGGTCATATTATTGGTTTCTGAAGGTGTTCCAGGTTCTAGCAACCAAGACATATGGTGTTACCTTTAATGATACAACTGAATAATGCATATTTGAGCAGGCCTTGATGTTATTTCACATTTTCCTTAATCATGTTATAATCTTCCCCAATGTAATTTTAAACAATAAAATATCATTTAGTAATGAAAGGGTTAAAAAATTGCTTCTGGCTGATCTGGTAGCCATTATTTAAATCCATATCAGAGGCTTTTTGTTTGTTCTAAAATAAAAAGATTAGCATTGCCTGATCACAGGGGAAGCTGGTAAAATGGATATATTCATGTTTTTTCCTCCAGCCCAGAGCTATAGAATTGAGATTCAAGTATAAATTAAACATGAACTGAAAATAAAAGAAGTCCTCTTCTCCTTTGGAGAAGAAGGGTAACGTTCACTTTTTAAGAAATGTGATACTAATTAATTCAGTCACATTCCAGCATAACTAAGAAACAGAATACAGTGGGGATGTGTAGATGAAGGGATGTGATTAAACAGATAGAAACAAGCTTAAATCATTTCTAAGAATGATTTTTTTTTCTATTATTGCAACAGTGAATCCCTTAAAATGGATTTAGGGAAGACTTCATAAGATACACATTGTAGAGATTATTTTGCTGTTTGTTGTTTACGTTATACTTTATTGATACACATTGTAGCATATCCAGATACATCCTTGTATTTTATCCAAAAGAATATTGGAGAACAATGGAGAACAATATTTCTCATTAGGAATGTGTTTACCAGCACTCCCACACCAATTAGTATTTCATGGTGTAAAGTAGTTCTGTGACCACATCTTAGAGATTTATAACATAAAAGGGTCTAGGCCCTTGCAATAAACTGGAAGACACACACTGCCTGTAGAAAGTGGAGGAATGTCATTGGTAGATAATAAATTACAATTAAAGCATGTACTTCTGTACTACTGAAAACACCTGCAATGTTGTGATCAACAATCTTGCAGTGCGACATGATCTATCAAAATAAACACCAAAATGCTACATTAAGAAAGGAAGTCAGGCCTAATATTTCTCCAAAATCATCTGCATACTGTATCAAAATTAAAATATGTGTGTCTAGCTATAAATAATTTATCCTGAAATCTTTTGAGAAGAGAGGATAAAAAAATTATAACACTGAAGACAGGACCAGTAAAGTGGAGAATGTAATAGACTGGTACTATTGTAAGGAAGGATTCCTCACTGATAGGCCGTATGATTTTTCAACATACTACATACTAAGTCCCCAGTATTTCCGTGTAACCAGGACCTTGTTCAGCAGACGTTCTCCCAATATGTAGTGCAAAACAGATGGATTAAAGGTCTGTGTAAGACTGCTCATTTTGTTCTATCGTGAGAAGTTAGAATTATTAGGATTTAGGATTAGGATTTATTAAATTTATATGCCGCCCTTCTCCCTAAGGACTCAGGGCGGCTCACAACAATAAAAATTAAGAGACATAAAATACAAACGTTTAAAAAAGGTTTAAACAATGAATATAAGAAATACGGGACAATTTACACAATAAAAACCAAATGAAAAACCATGGTCAGTTACTTATTTACTTAGTTTATTTATTTGTCTGGTTTTCCCCAGGAGCCCAAGGCCGTTCATAATGGCAGTTTCTATTTATTTTATTCTCCACCAAAACAATCCTTTTTATAATGTGCTTTTTACGTTTATATATTCTAGATGTTAAATGGAGAGAGTATGCTTGGTTTATTGTTTCATTTTATTCTGTGCTCCAGTCAAAGTCACATTGCTTGAGCTGAGCGATTTTGTGAATGAATGAATGAATGAACGAACGAACGAGTGAGCAAGCTGTAACTTGTTCAGCTTACTGATTGGCCCAATGTCTCTCAGTGAATTCCATAGTTAAATAATTGAATCTGGAATTTCACACTCCTTGTCCAACACATGAATTGCTACACCATACCATTTTTTAAATATTTGTGATTTTTGACAATTTCTATCTACTTTTTCATATTTGTGGTATGAATTGTTGTTGGGTTTTTCCTGAAGAAATATACAGAAATCATTAATATGCATTGTTCAACTTTTCATGTTTGCAGATGAATGGATATTTCCTGACAAAGAAAACTCTCAACTGGAGTCCAGCAATCCTCTGCCGATAGCCTATGAAACATTCCATGATGTTTCAGCCTCTGCCCAAAGTGATGACCAAATATATGAAAGCAAAGAAGCAGCTGAAGTGCCTGAGGATATTTTCACCTACTCCTCGAAACCTCGATCAGCACCACATGGAAAGCCCTTGAGTCTTTCTTCAGAAGATTGCACTTTTTCTTTGGATTTGAAGGAAGAAATTAGCAAGGACTGGCGAGGAGCTCAAATGGAAGATGATTTCTATGGAAATGAGAGCAATGGGGAGGTAACTTGAAAGGCTTGCGGTTGTTTTGCTGTATTCCCACCGGCAGTACACCTGGCATTCCTCCTCATGTATGGATATGTGTTAAAAAGGGATGTGATAGAGCTAGAAAAAGAGTCTTCAGAAGAAAGTTGAATTGTCAATTAGAAAAGTTATTATTTTGTAGTGGTTAGGTCAAGGGACTCGGTTCAGGTCAGCCAAGGCCCTAGTCCACAATTAGTTTTGGAAGGTAGACTGGAAAGCTTTAGCTAAGAGACAGTCACAGTCTCTTAGCCCATCTTACCTCAATGGGCTGTTTGTGGAACAAAACCTGAAGAAAGGAGTATCATATTGAAATTTGAACTTTTGGAAAGACAAAGCAATCTAGAAAAAAACGTTGTTACCTATGAGCAATGTATATTAAGGGAAGTTGCATAGGAAGAAGCGTGATTTTTAAAATTGGAGGAAGAAACGTCAACAACCCACTATGCTGATGATGCTACCCTGCTAGCCAAAAATGCAAAGAATCTGCAAGCTCTAATAGTAAATGTCAAAAAACACCAGTGGAAAAAAAAGGGACTAAAATTAAATGTAACGATGACCAAACTAACAACAGCAGATAGAACAACCAGCCTAAGAATTGACAATGAAGATATTGAAATAGTAGATAGCTTCTGCCTTTTAGAATCAACCATCCACTGTAAAGGAACACCATCAAGAAATATACCACAGACTAGCACTGGGTAGAGCAGGGGTGTCAAACTGCCGGCCCACAGGCCGGATGCATCATAACAAAACCGTGCCCACCCCATTGCCGGCAATGGCAAAAAAGTCACGTGACGTTGCAAGTTTGACACCCCTGGGGTAGATCAACTGTGAACGCCTTGGAAAAGATATTCAAAATACCATGATGTGTCTCTACCTACAAAGAGGTTTTGTAAGCCATGATACTCTATGGAAGCAGAAGGTGGACTTTAAAGAAACAGGACAGGAAGAATATTGATATGCTTGAAGTTTGATGTTGGAGAAGACTTCCAAGTATACCATGGACAGCCATGAAAACAAACTGAGGAATCATTGAACAACTCAACCTATAATTCTCATTCAAAACACAGATGACCAGGCTTAAATTATTTTACTTCAGACACATTATATGAAGACCCAACTCTAGAAAAGGCTCTAGTGCTAGGGAAGGCAGATAGAAAGAGAAGAAGGGGATGACCACCAACAAGGTAGATGAATATACCATTGGAAGAAAGAATTAGTGAAACGTTATCATGGAGAAAATCTATCCAGTCACTAGGAGTTTAAAATGACTTGATGGCCCATAATTATAATGACTACTTTTTTACCTTTCAGTGTGAAAAAAATGGCCGAAAACATCTTTCTTTCAATAGATTAATAATTAAATAGAAGAATTTGGCCAATCCTAATAAAATGAAATATAAATGAAATATTTTGTCAATCCTAAATCTCATCACAGTTTGGCAAATAAACTAGGAAACCTTTGTTCATTTATTAAATGTATTTGCTGTCCTTGTTTCGAAGCAACTCTGGACAGCTATGAAATTAAATTTAATGAAAAAATACTTTCCTTTTTTACTGTGAATAAATGGAAAAAAACCACATTACAAATTTAGGAAAGGCATTAAATCAATTATGATTGTGTAGGGCAGAGGAAAAGGATAACTGGCTGAATTCAATATCACATAAAAGCTGGCTTTAACCCTGGTGTATTGACCAAAATTAATGGCCTGCTTCACATATAACAATAAGGCATGATTTACAAACCAGAAGGATTGGATTATGCACTGAGATGATAATAAGTAAAATAGATCACATTATACATAGTTTATTAAAAGCTTCCTTGTTTGGTTTCCACCTTGTAAGAAGGAGCTTCCAGCACAACCAAAGGATTTGTTCCTATCAAAGTTTATTAAACTGAGATGGTAATATAATTGGAAATAGAAAATATTTCTTCCAAGGCTTTTTCTATTCTGAAAATGTTTTTATATACCCTTTAGTTAACAAGAAATACTTCTCTTCATGTTCAAAATGTTTCAGCCTCAGAGGAATTTTTGTTTTATCATGACAATAGTTTTGATTTTGAAATTGATTTTTCCTATCAGCAAATAAATAATTGAGTAACAATTCCTACAATAGAAATAAGGCTGGAGTGAGTCAGAAATAGACCTTCAGACCATCATTGTTTTCAGGCTAGATGTTCATAATTTAAAAATATTAGTTGTGCTTGCTTCATTTTTCATAAATATCCTTTTTTCTTCCTGACAATATCAGTGTAAAAATTACCTCTCAGGCAAGAGAAGAAGGATTGTAGCTTTTCTAGTATTTTGGGGAGGCTGGAAAACTTACGGTGATGAGCAGTGTTTAAAATAATTCATCTTGTCTCGTTTCCCTATTCTAGGATGATAGTTACATGGACCTCACTCAAGAGAGTCAGAATCTTCCAAATAACTATTTCACATCAGCATTCCCTCAGCCAGTAATATCCGAGGAGATGCTTCCCAAAATGGCATCCAAGAGTCCTGAAAGCAGGACATACAACTTCTGTACAAAAAAGACTGAAGAAGAAACATCACCACAAAGTATTGAAGATTCTGTTGTGATAATGGAAAAAGCAAATAACATTCAAAGAAGCTTGTTGCCCACTTCTTGTTTATTCCCTATCGGAAACCTATCTGAACCCTGTAAGGAAACATCTAGGATCTCAAAAGGTCTCTCCGCCAGTGCACTAAGAAGTTCCATAAATAGAAAATCCCTAAAAGAACTCCATCAGGAGGACTCAAATCCAATAGTTCAAATTCCTGTAAGTATTTTTATAAATCTCGTTGGAATCAAAAGGATATTTTAAGCTTTTGCATCTTTGCATCTGTTAATAACATTAGCATTTTAGAAAGTGCTGCCATGGGATAAAGCAAAGATCAATCATATGGAAGAGGAGGAAAACTGCCAGATTGATCCATGATACAAGGATTAATTAATTATAATTTTTTAAAAAGAGAAGATATATCCATGGCAAATAGGACTACTAATTAGGATCAAGAATGGTTAGCAATGTAAGTACATAGTCTCCCGGGTACACTAAATCTGGCTGGAGGATAAATGTAAATAAGTAGACCTTGGACTGAAAATACAGTGTTTTTTATAGCAAAGAGAGGCAATAGTGTTTTAAGATAATCAAACTTAAAACTTGTTTATCTGCCAAAGTTTGTCAGTCTGCATGCCAGGATTTGTCAGAGGTTGACAAAGGCTTTTTTGGGATAATGAAACATTTTCTACAAAAACAACTTATTTCCAATCTGTCCGATTGAAATTTGGCATTTCTTAAATTAATGACTGAAAGAAGAGGGCAGAAAAATTAATGAATTCTTATTAACCAGTTTTAAATATGTGGTATATCTACAGAAAGTTTCTAGCTGTTGGAGGAAAAGAGGTTTCTTGAAACAATTGCAGACACTGAAGAATTTTGTTCATTTTTGCAATGAAAGATGTTTCATACTTGCGCCCTGCTTATGGATTTCCTCTGGCTATTAGGTTAGCCATAATATAAATGATGGGAAAGATTGCACTTTAGTGTGATGTAGGACATTTCTCCTCATACACCTGATCTATTTCATTTATTGTTTTTCTTTTTATTTATTTTATTTATTTTATTACATTTATATACCACCCTTTCCCGAAGGACTCAGGGCGGTTTACAGGGTGATTAAAAAACCAAGATACAAAAGTTAAAAACAAATTTTAAAAAAAATTATATTTGTCCCTGCATAAATAAAACCCCAGTTAAAATTAAGATTAATCCTCAGCCTGGGCCAGAGAGCTCGAAGAGCCAGGTCTTCAGGTCCCGGTGGAATGAACGGAGGTCGGGGGCAGTCCTCAGCTCCACTGGCAGCTGGTTCCAAAGGGCAGGCATCCCCACTGAGAAGGCCCTATCCCTGGGTGTCGTCCGCCGGCAATCTCTTACCGGTGGCACCCTGAGAAGACCCTCCCTGTGGGAGCGCACTGGACGAAGGGAACTAGATGCCGGCAGCAGGTGTTCCCTCAGATATCCCGGACCCAAGCCATTTAGGGCTTTATAGGTCATCACCAGCACCTTGAATCTCACCCGGAGGGCAACCGGGAGCCAATGCAGCTCGTGGAGTAGAGGTGTTTCATGGAGTATCGGGAAACCCCCATCACAACTCGCGTGGCCGCATTCTGCACCAGCTGAAGCCTCCGAGTGGTCCTCAAGGGCAGCCCCATGTAGAGAGTGTTGCAGTAGTCTAAACAGGAGGTCATGAGCGCATGAGTGACTGTGCGTAGGGCATCTCGGTCCAGATAGGGTCGCAACTGGCGCATCAGGCGAACCTGGGCAAAAGCCCCCCTGGTCACGGCTCCTATATGGTCTTCAAAATTGAGTCGTGAATCCAGGAGGACGCCCAAGTTGCGAGCCCTATCAATGGGGGGTAACACCTCACCCCCCATCGTTAGAGATGGAATGGTCTGGTTTATTTATTTATTTATTTATTTATTTAATAATATTTATATACCGCCCTTCTCCCGAAGGACTCAGGGCGGTGAACAGGGCAAGAATAAA
This sequence comes from Vipera ursinii, assembly GCF_947247035.1. NCBI lineage: Eukaryota > Metazoa > Chordata > Lepidosauria > Squamata > Viperidae > Vipera > Vipera ursinii. The sequence goes on along the minus strand of NC_139513.1, from coordinate 29,234,794 downwards.
AAATACAAAGTTACAAAAGTTAAAAAAGAATTAAATATATGCCCACTAAAAACAGTAAATACAATATTAAAACAACAATAAAAAACCCCACCAATCCCCCATCAGGCCAGGCTGGCTTGTTCGAATAAGAATGTCTTTAGATCGCGACAAAAGGAGCGAAGATCGGGCGCCATCCGGAGCTCAACCGGTAATTGATTCCATAGTTCCGGGGCGCCCACAGAGAAGGATCTCCCCCTGGGGGCCACCAATCGACATTCTCTGATCGGTGGCACCCTGAGGAGGCCCTCTCTGTGGGAACGTACAGGGCGAAGGGAAGTTGATGCCGGCAGCAGGTGTTCCCTAAGGTACTCCGGACCCCTGCCATGTAGGGCCTTAAACACCATTACTAGTACCTTGAATCTCACCCGGAAGACAACTGGCAACCAATGCAGCTCACGGAGCAGAGGTGTAACATGGGAGTATCGGGAGACTCCCAACACAACTCTTGCAGTTCCATTCTGTACCAGTTGGAGCCTCCGGGTGGTCCTCAAGGGCAGCCCCATGTAGAGAGCGTTGCAGTAGTTCAGACGAGAGGTCACGAGCGCGTGAGTGACCGTGCATACATCATCCCGGCTTATTTCTTCCAAGGCTTTTTCTATTCTGAAAATGTTGTTTTTATATACCCTTTAGTTAACAAGAAATACTTCTCTTCATGTTCAAAATGTTTCAGCCTCAGAGGAATTTTTGTTTTATCATGACAATAGTTTTGATTTTGAAATTGATTTTTCCTATCAGCAAATAAATAATTGAGTAACAATTCCTACAATAGAAATAAGGCTGGAGTGAGTCAGAAATAGACCTTCAGACCATCATTGTTTTCAGGCTAGATCAGGGGTGTCAAACTCAATTTCATTGAGGGCCGCATCAGCATTGCAGTTGCCTTCAGTGGGCCGGGTGGGTGTGGCCTGGGTGGGCGTGGCCTACTGGGTGGGCGTAACTAGAGTGCGTATGGCCTACTGGGTGGGCGTGGCCAGCTCTACATCGTTCGCATCAAGGGTGCCTATGGGGGCCTGGGCAAGAGTGGGACAGATCTGGGGGTCTCTGGCAGAAGGAGGGTCTCTGGGCCAAGGCAGTGGGGGCCGTTCCCTCACTGTTTCCAGGATGGCTTCACGGGCCACATGAAACCACTTTGCGGGCCGGATCTGGCCCCCGGGCCTTGTGTTTGACACGTCTGGGCTAGATGTTCATAATTTAAAAATATTAGTTGTGCTTGCTTCATTTTTCATAAATATCTTTTTTTCTTCCTGACAATATCAGTGTAAAAATTACCTCTCAGGCAAGAGAAAAAGGATTGTAGCTTTTCTAGTATTTTGGGGAGGCTGGAAAACTTACGGTGATGAGCAGTGTTTAAAATAATTCATCTTGTCTTGTTTCCCTATTCTAGGATGATAGTTACATGGACCTCACTCAAGAGAGTCAGAATCTTCCAAATAACTATTTCACATCAGCATTCCCTCAGCCAGTAATATCCGAGGAGATGCTTCCCAAAATGGCATCCAAGAGTCCTGAAAGCAGGACATACAACTTCTGTACAAAAAAGACTGAAGAAGAAACATCACCACAAAGTATTGAAGATTCTGTTGTGATAATGGACAAAGCAAATAACATTCAAAGAAGCTTGTTGCCCACTTCTTGTTTATTCCCTATCGGAAACCTATCTGAACCCTGTAAGGAAACATCTAGGATCTCAAAAGGTCTCTCCGCCAGTGCACTAAGAAGTTCCATAAATAGAAAATCCCTAAAAGAACTCCATCAGGAGGACTCAAATCCAATAGTTCAAATTCCTGTAAGTATTTTTATAAATCTCGTTGGAATCAAAAGGATATTTTAAGCTTTTGCATCTTTGCATCTGTTAATAACATTAGCATTTTAGAAAGTGCTGCCATGGGATAAAGCAAAGATCAATCATATGGAAGAGGAGGAAAACTGCCAGATTTATCCATGATACAAGGATTAATTAATTATAATTTTTTAAAAAGACAAGATATATCCATGGCAAATAGGACTACTAATTAGGATCAAGAATGGTTAGCAATGTAAGTACATAGTCTCCCGGATCTGAGCGATTTTGTCCGCCAGATGATGACTAAACTCCTCGGCTCGTCCCCGTAAGGGATCCTCCCTCATCTCCTGATTAAGGAGGGAGCGAGTTACCCTAAACAGGGCGGCCGGGCGATTATCTGCGGACGCGATAAGGGCAGCGAAGTAGTTAGACTTCGCCGTCCTTATCGCCGCAAGATAAGACCTCATAAAGGTTCTTAACTGCAATCTGTCAGATTCGGATCGGCTGGACCTCCAACCGCTCTCTAGACCCCGTCTCCGACGCTTCATCTCCCGGAGCTCTGCAGAGAACCATGGAGCCCAACGGGATCTGCGCCGGGTCAGAGGTCACAAGGGTACAACACAGTCAAGTGCCCCGGCGGCCGCCCTTTCCCAGGCATCCACCAGGGCATCGACTGGGCTGTGGGTAGGGGTGATGGGTATAGGCCCAAGCGCCCTCTGGAACCGTTCTGGGTCCATTAGGCACCTGGGGAGGAACCACCTGGTCGGTTCCACAGCCCAGCGGTGGGGGGTGGCATAACGGAAGACCAGCCGCAGGAGGTAATGATCTGACCATGACAGGGGAGCAATGGTTGGTGAACCCCCTCCCAGATCATCCAACCACTGTCCAGATAGGAACACCAGGTCGAGAGTATGATTCCCCCACATGAGTCGGACCCTCAATAACTTGGGTCAGGCCCATGGCCGTCATGGAGGCCATGAAATCCCGAGCTAACTCAGACGACCCTCCCAGTGAAGGCAGGTTGAAGTCACCCAGAACTATAAGCCTGGGGAACTCCACCGCCAACCCTGAGAGAGTGTCGAGCAGCTCGGGCAGGGCTGTTGCCACACAGCTGGGCGCCAGGTATGTGAGCAACAAGCCCAACTGAGCCCGAGGACCACATCTCAAGAGGAGGGATTGAAAGCTTTAGAGATTAACATTTACCTTCAGCACCATCCTAAAGTCTTACAGAATTGGGATATCAGGTCAATAATTACATGTCATAGTAACATTTCCCTTGGAAAATATTTTTGCAAGCATGAAAGAAAAGCTACTTGCTCTCTGATTGAATTCCACATAAGATTTTTTTTCTTTTCCCAATTGTTAGACTAGTAGGAGGCATATAATTTGACAGATTGATTGCCTCTCTGGAATACCAGATTTGGTTTTTGTGTTTGTAGCACTTGAGGGGTGTCTGCCCTACAAGCATGATTGCATGTTTTTCAGCTAAGCCAATAGGGACTGGAAATGAGTGACTGCTACAATGCAAATCTAGCAACCACATGCATTAAAAATAGGCAAGTTAATTCAACTGTTGGCTCATAGTGGGTTTTTTTTCTTATGAGGCTCTCCAGAATGAATAGCATTTTTCAAGCAACTTCTACTTGTTCATAATCTATACAAAGAGGTGAGCAAAATACCAGCCCCATAGATTTTTGTTCTTTATGTGAAATGTTTAAACCTTTGTTTGAATGTTTTCTCTTTTGAGCAAAAGAAAGAGGAAAGACCAGCACAAGTGGGCCAAACACACCCCTTTTGCAATTGCTCTCACAAGCCATTCTCTGATATGTTTTGATGGACAGCTGCTTAGACTTCTCAAGTAGGGAAAGCACTTACTAGCATGGATAATCCCCAGGGTCTGGTTGAGTTTCAGCTCTTTTGTCCTGATTTTTTAAAGTTGGTATTTAATACCTCTTCCAATCGCTATCAAACTGGATTTCTTTGGGAGGTGGGGGGGAAGAGAAAAATACATTTCATTATAAATGGCAATGATTCAAAAATCTACGCAGGGTAAAAAGCAAGCTTATTGTAGTTTTAAGAGCTGCTGAAGTCAATACATTACCAAGTCAATCTGAAGGAAAGGAAAATCAACAGAATTTCAATAGTAATCTGTGGGTGAACTCCTTAGATTATCCGTCCCTGCACTTCAGAACATTGCTGCAACCAGCCCCTTCCCCCCAAATAGTAAATGAAGTGATTGAAGGATAACAGTAAGGAAGTGTTGTAGTCCAAATCCCCAAGCCATTTGGTTGAGGGATTGTATTCATGTCTATCAACTTAATTCTTCTTCTCCTGGTTTTATTACCCAACATATATTCTTACAGCCACCAGTAACAACTTACAGTAATTCATAATTTTTATATTTTTATTATCTGATATCTAGATTTCCCTTTTTCAAGTGATAGCTTAATTAGTCAGCCGTGACTAGGAACTTTATAGAATTTTTAAATGGTTTGCGTTCTGAGAATACTGTCAGATTTTTATGATATTTTCCTGTCTAGAACATACAGAATAATAATAATAATAATAATAATAATAATAATAATAATAATAACAACAACAACTACTACTACTACTACTACTACTACTACTACTTTATTGTCACTTTGAATGTACACCAATCGGCATACATCAAAATGAAATTTCGTTGCATACTGCTCTCAGAGGGTCACCATCTCCAATATACACTCCTTGTTCATGGCCAGCTCAAGTTTCAGATCATCTTAGTCTCTAGGGAGCGAACGATGACAAACAGGACAGATGGAAACGGAGCTTCATGTGGACTAGCCCTCAAATTAGCTTGTATTCCTCGCCTCCTTTCCTTTTTGATCCTGTCTCTTCCACCTTTTCCTTAATTACTATTATTATTGTAATAGCTCCTGACGTTTCTGTTCCATTTATATCTGGCTATATCTTTTGGTGCCAAGAAGTCAAGGCATTGAAGTTTTGATTCTACAAGCATCCCAAATAGAGGCCTAATTTTATCAGTCATCTCCATTATTCTCTAGATCCATGTTTACTCCTTGTTTTGAGTCTTTAACACAGAGGTCCCAAACCTTTTGGGCATTAGAGACTGGTTATGTGGTTTTGTGTGCTGCCTGCATCCCACGGATGGGGCTTTGCTTGTTTGTGCGGCCCAGTTGCTAGCATGCCGCGGCCCGGTACTGGTCCACAGACCAGGGGTTGGGGACCCCTGCTTTAACAGACACTCACCATCAAAGTCCATCTGCGTATGGTGACACTCTTATAGCTAACAAATATTTATTTTATATTTATTTTGGAAAATAAACATGCCTTCCATCCTGTACAGTTCTAGGCATTTCCACAAAAACACAATGAAAACATCTTGAAAAATACAAAATATGAAACAATAAATATAAGCATAAAAACTGTAAAATAAGTTCTGAATAAATAAATTTATTTCTGTATTATCCTAAATTATAATAAGGAGGTTTGCTTCAACTCCAGGAAGTTTGTTCCATAATTGATTCCTTTAAATGGCCAAAGCTGATTTTTTTTTCCTTTCCATGGACAAACCAGTTGACCAGATCTGAACCAATTGTGGGATTAGAATGACCTGTAGTACTTTTTTGCAGCAATCTGTATCCAAGGAAAGCTCCAATAAAGCAGTTGACTATTGGTTAGGAATCTCTTTTGAGAAAGATGGACTGAACCTATCCAAACATATCTTGATCTGTTAAAGTTTCAAATGATTACAGTGGACTGGATCAAAGCAGTTTGAAAGTCACATATTTTAAGCCAAAACAAATTAGTCTTCTTAACATGAATAGGTTTTGAGATCTCAGAGCCCAGTAATGAACTTGTTAGTAATTATTAGTATATTAACGTTCTTTGGGGAAAAAAGACAGAAAAAAATAGAATTGTTTTATTCATAAAAGTTCCTGTTGTCTGGAGGATTGACCAGACAGTTGCAGTTTACAAGCATTGTTATATCTCCTCTACTATCTCTCTCCTCTTTTAGTACTAGAGCAGGGTTGTCCAACGGGCAGCCCACGGGCTTGATATGTCACACAGGCCACGCCCACGCCAGCTCTGCAAAGGCAAAAAACATCACAATACGTCACGTGACAAAATCGAGTTTGACACCCATGTACTAGAGGAAAGTGTGAAGAGTATGTGTGGGGGGAGGGGGAGACAGTTATTTCCATCATTGGCTTTTGCATCAAAGCTCATATGGACTAGGACCTTCAAAAGAAAAGCTTCTTCCTAATCCGTTCCTGCATTATGCCTGGCAAAAATGCTCAAACGACTCTTAATAAAATTTATTTGCTCACTACTTACTAAAATTTAAGAACTTGTATACTTGCAATGTTTTATTCATGTTTTAATAGAGTCCTCTATTATTAAGTTCAAATATTTTTAATTAAGAAAGAAGTGCAGTCCTCTGGGTAATATTGCAACCAAGTAGATAGCTTGGGTAATTAAACTTCCCTGCACATGCAACTAAATTTAAACAAATCTGAATAAATCATTTGAACATGGGAGAATGCAAATGTCATTATGTGCATCTCTAAACTGGAAAAAATATCTTTGATAACAGGTTTTGACAATCTGTTGAATGTTTAAGAGCTTAATAAAATGATTCTTATCGTAAGCTTTTAATTGTCAGCTAAAATATTGCATTCAGAAGAACCATGAATGTCACATGGAATTACATTTTGCATTAAATGTTCCATTAAAAATTTAAAAAATGACTTTGGTTTAAATATTTTTTTTTAATTTCCAATGTCTGTTTGGCTATCACAAACAATGCAAATATAAACCAGAAAAAAATTAAAAAATGGTCAGAAATCTTGTTTGTAAGTACCATTTCTAAGAAATTGTCCATTTCAGAAACTGAAGGCATTTCCTTAAAAGTATTATTAGATTACAGTCCAAATCTTGGGTGGGGCAAAGTTTCCATTTCTGGGGGGGGAAAAGTTGCTTTGTTTTTTCTAGCTAAGGCCTTTGCGTTCCATTTCCCTGTTCGCACTTTCTCTGTATACTTTCGTACAACCATTAAAAATGTTAAAAGATCTGCCCAAATTCTGTCCTCCAAAGGCACATAGGTTGCCTTGAGCTGGTTTAAAGTTATTTGAATCCTAGTGATGTATGGTGTCTACATCACCTTGCCATATTTACTTGATATTATTTATGTTATCTCACAAAATAAAAATAAAAAACTGAGTTTCATAAGAGGAGCCTCAAATTTATCATTCAGTGTATCAAGGTACCTTTTAAGACTGAACTAAGGAGCAGCCTTTATATTTGCAATGTGTTTTTTTTAAAAAAAAAATTGGTCAAATGGAACTTTGTGAATATAACCATATACTTTTCTTAGTAACAATACAGGATGTTTTTATAGTTTCCCAGGGTAGCCAATGGTCCCAAAATTACCTAGTTATCACCTAGTAGTAACCAAGTCTTAAAGGTGTAACAGAATAGAATAGCAGAACAACAGAGTTGGAAGGGATATTGGAAGCTTTCTGGTCCAATCCCCTGCTCAGGCAGGAAATGCTAAACCATTTCAGACAAATGGCTGTCCAGTCTCTTCTTTAAAACTTCCAGTGTTGGAGCATCAACAGCTTCTGAGGGCAAGTTATTCCACTGATTAATTGTTCCAACTGTTAGGAAATTTCTCCTTAGTTCTAGGTTGCTTCTCTCTGGTTAGTTTCCATTCGTTGCTTCTTGTCCTTCAGGTGCTTTGGAAAATAGGTTGACTCCCTCTTCTTCGTGGCAGCCCCTGAGATATTGAAACACTGCTATCCTGTCACCCTTAGCTCTTCTTTTCATTAAACTAGTCATACCAAATCCCAACAACCTTTCTTTATATGTTTTAGCCTCCAGTCCCCTGATCATCTTTAGTTTCCCTGCCATTCGTGTCCAATTCTAAGGGGCGCTACTCGTCTCCATTTCCTAGCCAAGGGAGTGGTATAAGCATACCATTGAAATGGTATATAGGTCTCCTGCTTGAGCAGGGGGCTGGACTAAAAGACCTTCAAGGTCCCTTCCAGCTCTATTCTGATTGATTGGAGCCAGTGTTGTCCAAAGACACTTCCTTGGTCATGTGACCAACATGATGATACGCACGGAATGCTTTTACCTTCCCACTGAAATGGTACCTATTTATCTACTCACATTTGCATGCTTTCAAACTGCTAGGTGGGTAGGAACTGGCACAAGGATTGGGAGCTCACCTGCTCTCAAACCCAGGCTGTCAGCTTTCCAGCTGACAAGCTCAACATCTTTAACCACTGAGCCATCACACCCCCCATAACTAAATCTTAACCCTACATAGTTACCTTCAGAGTCCATATACAGATGAGGTTAGCTTGATACTGCCATCAAAATAAGACAGATGAGAAAAATGTTCACCAAAGAGGAAAAGATCTGGGAACTTTTAAAAAACTTTTTACAGATGTATTGTTAAAAAAGAGGAATGGGATTTACTCATAACTACAATGTAACTAAGTAACATAAGGCTGATGCATAATATCCACAATTGCCGGAATAGTTCAGATTTTGGAAAGATAAGTACTTTTCCAGAACACCTGATTGTAAAGATTTTGGGGAGAGACAATTCATGCAAATCTAGGTATTCTAGAACAGAATTACTGCATGAGAGAAAACTGCAGATCTTTAAAGTCAAATCCCCTTGCTTGGCTTTACAAATCCATGACACAATGACTTTTGGGGCACTTCAAATTTCACTAGAGGAAATACCGGCCAACCTATAATAGGCACATTTCTTTATTCTTTCAATGTGTTATTTTCATTTTATTATTTCAGTTTAAATATTGTGGTTAAACATGCTGAATGCACGTTGTTATTTATGAACAAAAGGACTCACTGTATGAGCTCAACATTTGGTTTCCTAAAAACAGAGCACACTTAGGGAATTTCTTAATTTTTTTGCCATTCTCCCCCCCCCCAGTTTGTTCAACCTAACTCCTTTTTAAAGATATAAACCATTATTGGTTCTAAATCTATACAGATCAAAGAGTGTTGCTATTCATGTGCAGAATGGCCTGCTTTGTGGTGCTGGAGAGGAAACAAAGGAGGCTTTTATTCAAATACCTCCTATAAATGATCTATTTGAATTGCCAAAAGCATATCACTGAAAACTGAGACTTGCCTAATACACACACCTACTTTTTTAAAAATGAAATTTTTGAAGATAAAATACCATTTTCTTAAAAGGAAACTGCCCTTTTTTAAAGTTCCAAAACAGTAATTGCTATATTCTCATTTAAAGAGCAGTGTAAACAGTACAGACCCCACTATGTCTTTCCTATGCAAGCTTTAAGGAAGCAAGATTTACTCCAGAGTCTCTTTAACCAGGTTTAAAGATGGGAAGAAAAGGTTAGATAATAGAATCGTGGGTTCCCCCCCTCCCCCAGGATCCAAATGATCCTCACTCTGCTCTTGTTCAAAGAGCTGTGAAGATTTGGTTCTTCAGTGAGGCCTTTGGCAAGAGAGAATTAAAAGCACTTCAAGGCTATTCAACATTTTTATTTTTATTTTTATTAGTTTTCCAATATTACAATAGTATCTTTAAAAAGCAACGTGGTGTCTGGGTTACTATAGTTCCATTTCAGACAAATACATATTATTAAAAATCTCCAAATTATTGTAACCAATACTTCCTCTCTCTTTTTACCTTTAATACATACTATCTCTTATCTAAATTAACATATTTCTCATTGCTATCCATCAGTCATTTAATAGTTTTCTCATATTTATCAATACTTTAGTATATTTTATATTTTAACATTCCATCTTTAAAACATCAAACACCTTATATAGCTTTAATTTTACATTGATATTAAAATTAAACGTTTAAAATGTCTCATTTTCATATTGCTAAATAACCTCCTTTCCCTTTACACAATTTTCTCCAATACCTAGTAATGTAATACACATATTAAACATTAACCAAAATTTGTTCCGTTTCTATCATTTTTAACATATATACATCTTAATCCATATCATTTAAGGAACTCAATATTTCAATGTTAGTATTCATACATCTGTGTTTTATTTTTATTTTTATTTTTAAATTAGTATTTTTATCTACTCATCAAAACAATCTCTCGTAATCCAAGTACAATCCTGTCTATTTTGGTATTATCTATTTCAGGCCTCTTAAGAATGTCCATATTTCTTCAATCTTATTCTTGCTTTCTTCCTTTGCCATGTCATTTTTCGCTTCTTTGCCTCAGGATCATCAAAGCATTCTTGTGTTGTTATATCATATTGAAGTGGCTCACCAGTCTCCACTTTTGAAGGATTGAGAAGTCTGTTAACAGCACCAAATCTTCTCATTATTTTTACCTCTTGATATAATTGTCCTGGTCTGAATAGATTTTTTTCCATCTTTTTTCCATTATAATCTTCAAAAGTCTGTATTTGTTGAATATTTAATTCTTCTGCCAATGTATTTGATTGTTCAATTTCTTCTGTTAAGTTCTGTCCCAGTAAAATATTAGTTGTAGTCACAGTTGGAGTTTGTTTCTTCGAGATGCTTTCTAGTTCTTTTCCAAAAGCTTTTATTTCATCGCCAGCTGAAGAAAGGAACTGATAAGTTTGGTAAGATATTTTCCACATAGCATAGATTTGTTTTTGAAACTCTTCCATAGTGAAGTTTCACATCTGGTGTTCAAGGTTAATCTTATCTTGTTTTTCTTAAATATTTTCTTGATTTTTTTTTAAAGAGAAAGTCAGATTGCAATTTCAGGTTTAGCCACTGGGTGTCCCCCAAGTACTTTGAAAATTCTTTTCTTTTAATCCGTTTCTTTTTTCAACTTTTTTTTAAAAAACACCCCTGGGCTTGCTCACCGCTTATTTGAAGGAAGGGTTGAATTCCCCCCTCCCTCTCCACAGGGGGGAAGGTACTTAGCAGATTATTTAGGTGAAAAGAAGAAGATTAAGGTATAAGAGAGAACTCTTACCCCCGTCTCTTCCATGCTGCTTTAATGTTGCCTGATGGTAAATTTGACTTCGGCTGTCTGCAGCCTAGTAACTAGCCATATTCCTATGGCCAGTCTTTCGTCCGCCGGTACAAAGGGAATGCAGGCACTAATGGGGGGAGTTGCGGCTCCCCCGTGTTTCTGCAAAAGCCTCTTCTTTCTGGTCGCCCCTCCAGGGCAACTCTTCGGCCCTTTTAGGATCCCCCAGTGATGCGAAACTGGACGTGGAAGACGAGAGCTGTCCTCCAGACGTCTATGTCGGCTGACTTGGCAAACCGGAAGCCTGCTATTCAACATTTTTAGAAACTGCTAGAAAGGGTCATCTATTGATTTGGGTTGAGCATAGTGATTATGTTTTATTGTACATTACCAGCCCAGGTTGGACCAGTAACTTCTGTGAAAGCTTTGAACCACTGCCTGAAGGCTATAAACAAAAGTAACCAGATGGAAATGCTGTTCATTGATTAACTTTAGACCCAATGTCTCAAAAGTGCTATTTAAAAGGCAACTGGACTTTCTTAGTTTTTTTCCTTGGAAAAGTTTCACTTCTCACCCAAGAAGCTTCTTCAGTTCTGAAATTTCCTAGATAAAAGCGAAACATTTTTAAGGCAAAAAAAGCAAGAAGGTCCAGTTGCCTTTTGTAAAGCACATTTGGGACAACCATGACCTGGATGACTGAGAATCTCCATAGACATTTAGGCCTGTTGGTTACTCCAGACAAGGTGCATACCCTTGAAGGGTTGATTTGTGACCTTGGGATCGACCTGAAGCCACATCATCTGTTTAAACAGCAGATGGAGGGGTTTTTTGTTCAGTACACCATGTTACAGCCCTACTGGGATTGAGAAACCTTGGCATCTCCTTGGTAGATCACCACCTAATTGTCCTATAGCAAAGGGGCTGTCCTTGAAGCAAACTCAGAAACTGCAACTAGTATAGAAGGCAACAATTAGACCTACCCAGGAAATCTATTTTAAGTTTAAGTTATGCACATTTTGCAATCACTGCAGTAGCTTGCCTTTTGGACTCAGTTCTGAGTGCTGGATATTAGCTGTAAAATCCCTATATCACATTTTTATTGTCACATCAAAGACTGCCTAGCTAATGTCCCATCCCATTCAATCAACAATGGAGAAAGTGGAACTCGCAAATGAAGTAAGTGTGCAACAGACTTTTCTCATAGCAGCCTTTCAACTGTGGACCACTTTACCTCAGGAGAATGCATAGCCCATACCCTATAAAATTTTTGAAAGCATTAAAGATCGTCCTCTTCCAGCAGGATTTTGATCAAAGATTAAGATTTCAAGCAGTAATCTAATAGTTTTCCATATGCTTATCAGATTTTTGTTTTTAATGGCTTCTTAATGCTTTGTGCATTACCCAGAGCCTATAGCCTCTGCAGTGAAGCAGATTAAAATGTTAAATAAATAAATAAATTAGCAGCAGTTTATGAATATTAATAATTTTTGAGTCAAACCATTGGGTCTGGCATATATAAACTAATAGTCTGCTGTTAGCAGGGGTTTCTTTGATGATCTCAGATGGAAGCCTTTTCCAGCCATATCCTACCCAGGCATTATGCATTATGCATAAAATACATCTTTATCTAAGCTGTGGGACCTTTGCTGTTCCATAGAAATAATAACCAAGTACTGGAATTAGTATGAAAATTATGTAGATCCACCTTTTAACAGATGTTCTAGTTTGGTGGAATTCATTGGATTATAATTACTGATTCTTTCAGTGTTCATAGAATAGACTACTTAAATTAGCTTTAATTTTCCTCTCCTTTTATATAGTACTAATCACAGTTTTTAGTGCTTTTTTTCCACTTCCATAAAACTATAGAACCGAGCTAAGCTTTTGAAGTGCAGGGTGTTGTACATACTAAACTTTTTGTTTTGTTTTTTGCAGTTTTCTTTCTGTTAAGAGAAAGAAAATTGCTATCCACAGTTTGGAGCAAATGATCTATTCATTATGTTGTGGCTCCCAGAATTTAGATGCTTTATAACTCCAGAAATCATACAGTTTAACTCGAACGAAAATAATTGTATAACAGACATTTTTATTGTCCAGGAACTTTAAGCAAAGACTTATATTTTGCAGAAAGACATCCAGTCATCACAACATGTTAACATTGACATCTGTTCATTTCCGTAGGTAAAAAGGAGTAATTCTCCATCTTAGCTATTCGCGTGGTTACACCATGGTTCATTAGACAAAAGCTTTTACAACCTGGCACGTAACAGGATGTCCTGCAATAAACTTTAAAACTGCTCCCACTGTTCTGGATAAGCTATAGGATTTACTAAGAATTAAACTACATTTCCCAGAAGCCATCTTTTAAGGAAATAGCAGTTAACCCTGTAAATGCTACATGTTCTTACATACAATTCTGCTAAGGATACAACATTAACCCTGTAAATGCTAAATACTCTAACACAGTTCTTAAGTATATGTTCTGGCCAGATGGTTGCATACTGTTCCAGCACACATTAATATTTTGTCTTTCAAATTATACATGCTCAGCTATTACAGGTGATCCTCGACTTCAATCACAATTGAGCCCAAAATTTCTGTTCCTGAGCAAGACTGTTATTAAGAGAGTTTTGCACCATTCTACAGCTTTTCTTGCCACAGTACTTAAGGGAATGGCTGCTGTTAAGTTAGTATGTGGTTGTTAAGTGAATCTGGCTTCCCCGTTGACTTTGTTTGTCAGAAGATGGCAAAAGATGATCACATGACCCCTGGGACACTGCAACCCGTTATAAACACATGCCATTTGCCAAGCATCTGAATTTTGATGATGTGACCATGGGGATGTTACAACAGTCATAAATGTGAAAAACTGTCATAAGTCACTTTTTTCAGTGTCATTGCAACTTTGAATGGTCACCGAACAAATGGTTGTAAGTTAAGGACTTCCTGTGTAGAAATATATACGGGTCTGTTCTTTATTTTTTATTTATTTATTAAACTAGTATACTGCCTATCTCATAGGAGGCCATTCTTCATATGTATCTGTACAATTGTCATGCTTTATTTCATGTAATCCATAGGAATACAATTGGAAAGACTACCAGCCAAGCAACATGACCATGTCTGAAATGCAGATGTTGGCTAGCATGAAGAGGCAGCAAAATGAAGAATTGGAATATAATGGACCTTCACATGGGCTGAGTGCCTCTCAGATCAACAATTGTAACATTAGCATGAGCACAAGCAGTGATGACACAAATACCTGGAATTCATGTCTCCCAGCAGTAAGTTTGAATTGTACCTTCCTTATTGTTTAAATAAGTGCCCTAGCTAAGTCTCCTCTTATATGGACTCATTTAAAAGATTATCATTGGCCGGCATACATTTCTTTAAAAAATGTTACAAGGGCTGAAAAGATACAGATATCATAATTTCTAAGTGATGCACCCTTGTGGTAGATTTATATGGATGAACACTCTAGCAAACGTTAGTAAGAAAGGAAAACAAAATAGTAACATCTAAGATGTCAAGCTCGATTGAAGATTTGGTATGGCCCTATAATAGAAGACAAGATTCATTTTCTTTTCCATTCATTTCAATGTACTAGAGTTTTCAGTTTATAGATCATTATATATTCTGTGTCTTTATCTGTTCAGTTTTTTTTCGCTAGAAAGCCATCAAATTTAATAGTTGGCTGTCATTCTCCTTTAGTTGTTTTTTTTTAAGGCTGAACCTCAGATTCCTCTATAAAAATTTTCCAAAAGTCCATCTCAAGATTTGGCATAGACCATGCAGGGCCTCAAATGGGAGTTCATAGCTGAAATAGTAATGCTTCCAAAATACCACAACTAACAATAATCCAGTAATCCAATAAAAAAGAGAATAAACAATAAACAATCAGCAAGTTTACAAAACTACATACATTGATAGAACAGTGCTCATGTCTGCATCATCATTATCTGCTATCTTATTTTCACTGCTCCTACATAGAACTTGGCTAGTCTACACGTAATAGAATGTTTCAGGTTGGAAATTATAACTCATCCTTCTGCCTGTGTATTGATGCAGAAAGGACATAGAGATCCCTGTTGACAGTACTGTATAATACGTGCTGTATTATTTCAGTTTCCCAGATTCACATGGGCAAAATTACTCAGCTTATAGAAATTTAAAATATCCAATAGATGTAAAGAACTCTTACCAAAAATCTACATAGTCATTTATTTTAGTTCATTTGTTGTTTTCAAAGTCAATAGTTGATCATCTGCCAAAACTAAGAGTAATAAACCTCTTGGGGAAACTGGTCTTAAACCAGTAATTTTATCTTAATCATAATCATAGTAGTAAAGTTGGAAGGGACCTTGTAGGTCATCTAGTCCAACCCTCTGCTCAGACAGGAAACCTTATACCATTTCAGACAAATGGCTGTCCAGTCTCTTCATAAAAACGTCTTCTTCCAAGGCTCACTTGAATGGTAGGCATCCTAATCTTAAACCTGAATGATTTATTAGATATATCCTTATGGGCAAAAAGAATGGGCTTGGTTTACTCTAGCTCTCCCGTGTCTAAATTCTCATATAATATTTGGAGCCAAAGTTTGGTCTCAAGAAACATTAAAGCTGTTGCCATTAGTTCTTGTCTTTTGGTTAAAATAAAAATGATAAATTAAAGAAGCTCCTAGTAGCTATTGAAAATGCTAGTAGCTATTGAAGATGCTAGTAGCTATTGAAGATGCTAATGCCAAACAGGTAACATATTCAATCACGGAATAAAACAGCACTCTTAAGATATTTTAAAAGATGGACCTACTCTATTCTACTCTACTCTACTCTACTATTTCACTTAGTGATTTTGCAGTTTTTCGTTTTTTAACAAATACTTGAATCTTTGATTTTTTGGAAATTTGTAATCAGCTTGTCCTTCTTAAAGTGCTGAATTATAGATCTTACTGTTCTTCTAAGCACAGTGGGCACATATGAGATGATGGCTGGTTACATCATCTGTGAGCAAAATTACACCTTACCATTAGGGGAGCATGCAAATCTTGTTTAGTTTTTTTTTTACATGGAGTTAATGTAAAATGTAAACAACATAGGATCAAAATACATCCTTTCCTCACTTCTCTTTCTATCTACATTTGTTCATGTTAGGGAAATATAACTTTTGAATCCGGAAAAGAAGATACCTATTAATGAATGTATTTTTTTTAGCTTTTCCCACAATATCATTCTGAATATAAAGCAAATGTTAAATCAAGGAAAACCTCTGATAGACTTTGCTTTGTGGCTGGTTTTTTATTAAGTGGTACAAGAGTATCACTAGGCACTAAAGCCACTTTAAATCTCACTTGTTTGTCTCCTGTCATACCTTTAAGTGCTAGCTAGTCTTGGAGCCTCAGTTGAAGGCCATTTTAATTATTTCAGCTAGGGCAAAATCACTACCCAGTGACTTCAGAAGGAGAAAGTGGTGAGCATCTTCGTTCAGTTTTATGTTGGAATCTGCATGTAAAGCTCTGAAATGCTGTTCCCCTGCTTGTATAAAAAAATGGTAGTCTGGATTCTTTGGAGTTCTACCAAGACCCTTTCCTTGGGTGGCTGAACAAACAATGGTTAAAAAGTTTCCCTGTGTGGTTTATTCTTCTTCTCCAGAAGAGACTTTTATTGTTTTTTCCTAAGATTCAATAATTCTTGGTGTAGAGCCTTTAGGGGGTTATACTTCAGCACCCTTCATTCCATCATATCAGGGCAGAATTACAGAACCAAAGAGTTCTAGTCCAACCCCCTACTCAAGCAGACCATATACCATTCTGGACAAATGGCTGTCCAATCTCTTCTTAAAAACCTCCAATGTTGAAGCACCAAGAACTTCTGGACGCAAGCCATTCCACTGATTAATTGTTGTCACTGACAGGGAATTTCTCCTTAATTTACTCTTTGATAAGCTTCCATCTGTTACTTCTTGTCTTGCCCTCGGGTGTTTTGGAGAATAGGTTGACTCACTCTTCTCTATGGTACCCCTCGAATATTGGAATACTGCTATTGGAAATATTGTGAACATTGGAAGGGCATTCTTTTTGTCCATTCTGCATCACTGATTGGGGGGAATATTCCCACAACTAAAGGGAAGTATTCACTTTCTAATGAAGATTCCAGACCTTCAAATCAGCAAAATAACCGAATTACAGAACATGAACAAAGAATCTGATACGTATTGACTGTTGTGAGTGAATCTGAAAGTAGGAATCCCTAGAATTTCTACTTAGTTGCTGTGTGAATGCTGAATTTGGGGAGAGGGAGGGATTATTTATTTTTATTTAATTTATATGTTGTCCATCTCACTGTTGAAATTCTGAATAAATGGGATTTAGGAGAAAAATTAGTAAAACAGGTAGCATGAATGGATGGTTGGAATTGAGACAAAAAGTATAAAGAATTTGAACACTTGAACCAGTGGTAATGATGATTGTTTGCTTGGAGAAAATTCTGGGTTTTTCCCCACAAATATATTGTTTAAGTATGTCTATTCGAAGATATGTACAGCAAAAGAATTAATATCAGTCTAAAAGCATGATTGATTTCTTTGCTTATGGTTGAAATATTTAGAGAGCTGGTGAAAGATATAAGGATATTCTGATAGTGTCCAAAGGGGTTCTTAGCAAAAAAAAAATCTGCTCAAAAGTAAAGATAAGAAGTGAGGAAAAATGAGAGGCATGGTAGAATAATTGCAGGAAGAGAAAGTACGAGTCATGTATGAAAAAAAACTATTAAAAGATATATTAATCCTGTAGCAAAATGAATATAAACTAGATGTGATGTATGGAAGGTGCCTGGAACAGAGAAAAATAATTGTGACACAGAGTGCTATAGGGACTTTGTGCAAGTATGCTAATCAGAAGAAGGAAAAGGATGCATGGTTGGATTGTAAAGTAAAAGAAGTGAATGGGGAAAAATAAAAAAAATGTAGTCAGGAGAAAACAGATTATTGCAACTATCTTTTTTTTTCTTTTGTTCATTCCTGTCCAGTTTGTGGACACTGCCTGGACAAGTCACTATAGTGTTCTTGGTAAGGTTTTTTCCCCAAAGTGGTTTGCCATTGCCTCCTTGCAGGAGATGAGAGCAAATGATTAGCCCAATGTCACCCATCTGGCTTCATGCTCAAGGCAGAACTAGAACTCATGGTCTCCTGGTTTCTAGCCTGGTGCCTTAACCGCTACACCAAACTGACTCAGCTTTTTCAATCATACCATGTTTATATTTGCTATAGAAACTGCAGCCTAACTAACATGTCTCTTTTGATTATTTATTCCGAAGTACAATGGGTTGGTCATTAAAGAGCATTATCAAAAGTAGCAGTGCAACAGTCTTTTCTAGTTGCTTCTCTATTTGAAAATCTGAACCTATAAAGAAATCTTTGTTCATTAGATTCCGCATTCCCCAGTTTATAGTTTGCAATCAATATTTTAAAAAAAACATCTTTTCAGACAATGAGTTATTTATCTTGAGGTAAACATTCAGTAGATTTTTTTCTCTAGCTACTCTGATGTTTGTGGTATATACTTTTAGAGTGTTTCCCTATACTTTTTTTGGGGGGTGGGGGTGGGGGGAGATAATTATAAGTTCCAGACAATGTCAAGTTGATATTCTTGCCAATTGATATTCTTGATCTGCTTTCAAGGCCATTGGAAAAAGCCCAACAGAAAGTCAGACTCCCTTAAGTTGTCCTGTCCAGCCCGTGTCAGCTGTTTGTCTAGTGAAAAAGTCATCTGCTGTCAAGTGAAAGTCATCTGCCACAGCTAAGGACCTGCTTGTCTCCCATTCTTCTTCTTCAGAGTAGCTAAGCTAAATGGTTGTTGTTGTCAATTTATACAATAGGGCTGTTTTCAGAGAATGGTGCTGCTGACTCAGAATTCCTCCAATTATGCGTACAGAGGCAGGAAGAAGGCTTTTATTTCAGCATTGACCATATTCCCATTTCTTCTGGTTTTTACATGGAGTTTTGGTTATTTCTGTATTTTCTGTGATTGTTGGATTCTCCTGATTATTTTTAAAAAGCCAATTATATTTGATAAGCACAATAGGTGGTTCATCTGCCCCAAATACATGAAATTTTGATGTTCGAACCATTGATCCATTTAAAAAATATGTGAGGTTATCATGAAACTTTAAACAACATATTTAAACTGAATATTGTAATACATTTCCACTTCTCTAACTACCAGTTAGAGAGCATGTGGTTATGTACACAGCCCTTCAGAGTGACATCTGTTATAAATTCAGAAATCCTTTATGTGTCTGAAGGTCTCTTAAACTTGGTTATGGTATATTTTCTCCTATATGAATATATATTTCAAGTTCTTCCATTGTATCATTAGAACTTGAATCTGATATTAAACAAGGCATGTATTCACTTGGTTGGCTTTATGCTACCATCTATAACTCCAGGGCTGATAAAAAATTACGCCTTGCATAAGAACATTTCTGTGAAAGTGAAACAAAACAGCTGTGATCACCCTTATTTCTTCTTTCAATATTCTGCAGTGTTAATATTGTAAGACTTGTATTTTTAAAAAATGGATGCTTAATTTTAGTTTCCCTTGCTTTGAGGGAGAAAGGTGTATGTTATACATAACATTTCTTGTGAGACATGATACAATCTAGACTTGTTCCAATTAATCCTACTTTCTTTCAATCTTACTCATCAGAGCTTTGCTAATTTTTGCTTTGTAGATTATAAAAAACTTCTCACTAGGAAGCAATGCTTTTGTTCTAGATGCTGGCTGAATTTGAGGTAACCTTTTTATCCCTAGGTCTAATCTATGGCAACAGCACCACCAGAAGGCTGTTCTTTGTCTTTAATTTACCTTTCTTGTGAGTTTTAGAATGTAGGCTTTGTACATTGTTGATATAAATATTCATATTTAATATAAATATTCATATTTATGTACAGAGTTACTTTGACCTTCCTCCTGTACTAGACCTGGCTTCAACCATATGCCACTGTTGCATGATTATCCAATGTTCTTCTAGTTTTGTTGTAGCTTTAATACAATTTGATAGAAGACGGGGATTTTCTCTCAAGCTACAAAGGTTCAGAATTCCTATAGGCAAGCAGGCAGGAACAGATGCGTACATACATTAATAACAACAATGCACTAAAGCTGTACTCTGTAGTCAAACATAGTTTACCAAAAAATGAAATGTAGTAACTAGGTGTGTCAGGAAGTATTACTGAAATATAAATTGTTGAGCAGCTGCTCCAAAAGATATAATAGCTTTGAGAGTTACATATTATTCTGCTTAACTGTCAACCGTAATTACACTTTTTAAAGTGACTATTTTGCATCAGATCCAACTCTGAAATCCTGGAATTTGCAAAGAAGGAATTGAGGAAAGAAAAGAATGAGGTAATCTCCTTACACGTTCAGGAACTAATCAATTTATTTCCAGCTGTGATGCATCTAGAAGCATTTCAGGTCTGATTTTTCACATATAAAACAGTAGTGTTCCAAACACATTGGAGATAAGCCATTTTCTTGAGGGTACATGTTTTTTTTTAAAAAAAATACTTAAATCTTGGTCAAAGACCAGTACAGAATGAAACAAATAGCAAATTCTTTAAAAGTAAAAGAGGAGGAGCAAACATAAAACACAAACAAAAAGAATAATATAAAATTTTACTGTCACTATTTTACCATTGGAAACTATGTTTCTAGAGCCTCCCCCCAAAAAACCCGGAATATTATTTGTCTGAAAGGCAAAAAGCTAAAAAACTAAGACAGAAGTGGATTAAATTAAATTAAATTAAAACAAAGTAATGTGACAGCTATTTGTATATGTATTTAACAGTGTTCAAAGGTTAGGCCAGTTATATTAAGGGATGAAGATTGGTCAGCTTTAATCTTTGCTTACTAGCAGCGTAAGAGAATATGGCAACATCCAGGAGCTTAAAGTCCCTTTGATCAAAAAGCAGCATTTATGTAGAGATCAGAGAGCAGAGTGATAGAGAAAACTACTTTTACCAGGTATGGAGAAATAAAACAGATTCGAATATAAAATCAACAATACAGTAAAATGTGGGTAAACGTTTCTATGGTGCCTGTAGCACATAGATATATAATCAAGCAGCAAATGGAATTATTTTGTATCTGCCTTTCAAAATAGATAAAGGAAGACTATTAAATCAGGCCAATGTTAAAGCCCTTAGATACTGTCATATTTTTTTAAGTATTTTGCTGGTGTAAACATACAACTGGAAGCTCAGGAGTACATTTCTGAGATACGGTAGGAATTTTCTCACTGGGGCTCTCCTCCTTCCTCATAGAGGTTCAGCTAGAGTGATGGGGAAAATGCTACCTTTCACCATTCACTGTTCTGTTAAATTTGGGACATGAAGCATAATGGCATGGCATTTAAATCCCATTTTAACAAATGCACTCAGCACTACTTGTTGCAACTTGCTAAACAAATAAACAAAGCATGGAAGGGGGTACGTGCTGTTTGAGAGGTATTTTTTATGCTCTCTTGTTGATCAGCTAGATTGTACTAACTGACACATCGGGAGTCTCCATATTTCCGAATCAGCTGTATGAAGGACAATTGAGCATTAAATTGGTTTCAAATATTCCTGAGGTTTTGGAGAGTGAAACCTGTATGCAAGGAGATGCTTATCCGTCAGAAACTCGGGTCACAGTTTCATTCAACATAAAAATATATAATCTTATTGACTATGTGAATTCATACTGTACAGATGTGTGCCCCTTGTTATCCCTCCATATTTCCACCATCCTCTTTTTTTGGAATTTTTGAACTAGGAAAGTATATATTATTTTTTTTATTATTAGATTTATTATTAGATTTTATTATTAGATTTATATACCGCCCTTTCCCGAAGGACTCAGGCGGTTTACAGGGCATTTTAAAATCATATCAATATAAAATACAAAGTTAAAAGAGAATTAAAAGATTAAATTATCCCTGAAAATAAAACCCCAGTTAAAATTCTCAGCCTGGGTCAGAGAGCTCAAAGAGCCAAGTCTTCAGGTCCTGGCAGAATGAGCGTAGGTCAGGGGCAGTCCTGAGCTCCACGAGCAGCTGGTTCCAGATGGTAGGCGCACCCACAGAAAAGGCCCTCTCCCTGGGTGTTATCCGCTGGCAATCTTTTACCGGCAGCACCCTGAGAAGACCCTCCCTCTGCGAGCGCACTGGACGAAAGGAACTTGATGCTGGCAGCAGGTGTTCCCTCAAATATCCCGGACCCAAGCCATTTAGGGCTTTATAGGTCATCACCAGCACTTTGAATCTTACTTTTTGTAAGAATTAAACATACCTAATAAACTTTGTAAATATTTAATTACAGTTCAGTTTTATGTATATTGGAAGAGCACAAGCAAAATCATTGACTCCTTATTTCTTGTATCTTTCACAGCCTGTTAATCAAGGAAGTCACTATCAGAAAGAAATGAACCCTCTTTCTCAGTCCAACCCAAGGTAAGTTGCTGTTTACAGCTCAGGCAAAGCCGATGTGTTGAGAATACGGGGAAAAAACCGGTTTTCTTCGGCGTGTTCTTAAAATGTATTGCCAGTTTCTCCATCTTAAAAAGAACTGTGTATTTCCAGCCTTGGCCACAAATATACTCACGCATAAGTAGAAACCTGAGGGATGGAAATGATTGCTGAGATGTGGCTCAGCAGTTGAGTGTATTTGGACTTGTGCATCCATTTTTAGCAACCACATACAACAGCCGTGTCCGCAGACTGGAAACAAATAAATAGGAAAGCATTTATCATCGCAAGTCCCGGAACTCAGAAGTGGCTGTGTTGAACCTAGAAAACAGTGCTTTACTGTCTTTTTGTATTCCTACGTCTTGAAAGTAGTTTCGAGAATTCAGTAATGCTCCCTTAGAAAAGAGGCAAAAATTGAAAAACATTGATTTCCCCCCCCCCCCAGTTTATCCGAACTGAAGCTAATTTCTTAAAGAGATTGTTTTCTCAAGAACACAGGCTAAGGTGTTTTACCTTAGCCTCTGTGGGACACTCTCATAACTCAGGCTTTCTGTCATAGGGCAAGAGCATTGTGTCCCATTTTCTAAATTACCTGGGAGACAGATCTTCAAATAATCTCTTGACAAAACAATTCCTATGACTATTAGAAAACTGTTTTTAAAAGCTGGCTTAAGGAAAACCTGGTTTAGGAACCAAAAGCACTTTGTACAAAGACTTAAGGATTAAGAAAATTCTTATCCATTGTTTATCTTTCCTGCATTGCAGCAAAGCATCAAGAATTTTTCTGAATTTGTGTTCAATTTTTCTACTATTTTCGGATTTAATCTGATGAGAACCGGGGAGGATAAGCTTACAGTACATTGCTGAAGACAGCAACATGTTCAGCGGGCTTTGATACTGGGTGGACTTCAGTTTTTTCTTGTGTCATAGTATAAGGCTTATTGGCAACTGCCTAAAACTAAAATTAATTCTTTCCAAGAATGATCCTTATAGCATCTGTTCAGCAATACTATTAAGAAGGTAAGAGTGGGCTTATGAGAAGTCCAGCAACTGAATATTTTCTGATATTTTCTGTATCCCTGGGTAGAAGAAGGTAAACACATCTTGATTTTTTTTAAGAGCCTTCCTGTGATTGACCCATGTCATCCTTCCATTTCAATCACAGGATGTATACCAGCAGCTTTCCATACATAATTAAATCAAATTTACCTTTCTGTGGTAGCAATTTAGACATATGGAACCAACTACCCACAGAACTTAGGACTGCCCCCGACTTTCGCTCATTTCGCCGGGACCTGAAAACTTGGCTCTTCGATCTGTTTGGTCCAGACTGTGGGGTTGTTAATTTAACTGGGTTTTAGATTTACTCTTGGGGCTTGAATTTAATTTAATTGTTTTTAATTTTTTGTATTCATGGTTTTAACTGCCCTGTAACCTGCCCTGAGTCCTACGGGAATAGGGCGGTATACAAATCCAATAAAATAAATAAATAAATAAATATTCCTTCTATTTGCCACACTCTGTACTTTAGGCAACAAAGACTGTGAAGTTTATAAAAGTTCTACTTTTCACGTCACTTCTCTTTGAGGGCCCACCTCTTGGTTTCCTGTTCCATGGTATATTTTTCTTTCCCTGAAGTCTCAAATCCCTTTTTCTGTTCTGTCAAGTTCTTAAATATTTCCAAATTTCTCTAGTGCAGAATAGCTTCTAAATCCGCTTGTGGACATTTTTATTCATTAACATTGCTTCTTCCTGTGGATCAGGTGTTCCACTGCCTCTTCCATGCAGAATGAAGAGATATGAGCAGCTTCATAGTCACCTGCTTTATTGGAGAAAATAGATAATCGGCCCTCTCCAAAACGGGTTGGACATTTTTATTGGTATACCGTAGTTAGTACCTAATCCATCCAGGATTGGAGTAGATTCTACCCAGACAAGCAGGGTTGTATTGCCTAGTTTATTATGCAGAAGTGCCCATAAATGAACACATGTAGCTGAGCTAGTCAAGATCTACATTTTTCCCTAAATCCATTCTCCCAAAAGCCATCACAGTGCTAGGCTGCATTAACAGAGGGATAGAATCAAGATCACATGAAGTGTTGATGTCACTTTACAATGCCTTGGTAAGGCCACACTTGGAATACTGCATCCAGTTTTGGTCACCACAATGTAAAAAAGATGTTGAGACTCTAGAAAGAGAACAGAGAAGAGCAACAAAGATGATCAGGGGACTGGAGGCTAAAACATATAAGGAACGGTTGCTGGAATTGGGTATGTCTAGTTTAATGAAGAGAAGGGTGAGGGGTGACATGATAGCAGTGTTCCAATATCTCAGGGGTTGCTACAAAGAAGAGGGAGTCAAGCTATTCTCCAAAGCACCTGAAGGCAGGACAAGAAGCAATGGATGGAAACTAATCAAAGAGAGAAGCAACCTAGAACTAAGGAGAAATTTCCTGACAGTTAGAACAATCAGTGGAACAACCTGCTTCCAGAAGCTGTGAATGCTCCAACACTGGAAGTTTATAAGAAGAGATTGGACAGCCATTTGTCTGAAATGGATAGGGTTTCCTGCCTGAGCAGGGGGTTGGACGAGATGACCTCCAATGTCCCTTCCAACTTTATTATTATTATTATTATTATTATTATTATTATTATTATTATTATTATTATTATTATTATTATTATTTAATTAATCGCACAGTCAGCCAGATGTTCAGACTGGATTTGGCATTTTTGTCTACCTATCGAGTCCTTACCAAGGTTCTGGGATAGGCAGTTGATGTTGTTGTTGTTGTTATTCCCAAAAATGATCTGTTCCCCATTGATAACCTCTTATCACTTTTATATCCTTCAGAAGCCATTATGGACAAGGGATTGGCCCTCAGTAGCAAGAAGTAATTGACCAACTATTTACTTACCAGTAGTAGTAATACATTATCTTCAGTTTAATTAATAGATTCTTATTTTTTTAAGAAACAATTATTAAAAATTGAAATTTATCTTAATGAAAAATACAAACACCAAGATATCAGCACTTTAAAGTCTTAATTTCATTTTGAGATGCACAAGCTATCTATAAAATACGTCACTTGCTATTTCCTCAGTGAATTCAGCAGTCTACCAGAAAGGCGTTGCTAAGTTATAAATATAGAAAGACATGATTATGAAATCAACCTACATCATTATAAAAAAAAACTAGTGGATGTAGTAAGGCACAGTATATAGCCTAAGAAAGTGTGGCCCATCTTGTTGATCTTTTAAAACATCAACAAATTGCTGGACGGTGGATAACATGAAAAAAATCTAACAAAAAGCAAAACAAAAGTAAAGTAAAGAAGAAAACATGATTAATTTCTCTAGTCTATGATTTGGAAGTATTCTTTAAAATGTAAAGTTACCAAATTGCTTCCTTTAAGAAAGAAACCAAACTTTGATTGCTTAGAAAATACTATACCTCCTACAAAAATAATCCTAATTCATAAAATCAGGTAAAATAGCTTTTGGGAATTTAGTATAAGGACATTAAAACAACTCAATCATTGTGAAATATGCCTATTTAGAAAAAAAGAGGCATAAGGAAAGGATTTCCAACGTTGGAAGAGACAACAGAGATTTTTCAATAATATTTAACATTAGCATTCAAAACCTATACAATTTAATAGTAGCCACTTTTTATTTCCAGTGATATCCAAAGCAAAGTTACAAACATGGGCTGAACAGTGCTTTTCTTTAAAGAAAAAAACCTTACAATATGTACTATAAATCAGTGATTCCCCCAACCTTTTGGGCACCAGGGACCTGCTTCCATAGACTCAGGGGGAGGAATGTGCAACCTGGATCTTCTGCACACTCAGTTTACAGTAGGGTCCTTGGTCCTATGGCAGTCTAATCAGTCTAATGCCTGATGATCTGAGGTGGAGCTGAAACAGTGATGCTAATGCTGGGAAGCAGCTGCAAATACAAATGAAGCATCACTCGCTCACTCGCCCACCACTCACTTCCAGCTGTGCAGCCCGATTCCTAATTGGCCACAGACCGGGACTGGTCCTCAGCCCAGGGGTTGAGCCCCCTGCTATCAGTGAATTGACCAGATATACAAATAACACTGGAAAGTCATCAGATACAGTTTAAAGCTTGGGAAAGACGCAGTGCCTCCCATTTCCTTTCCTAAATGGAAAGGAATTTAATCCATAGAAAAATAATTGTCAGAGAACATGCACCTAATCATAATTAAAGCAGACGTAACTCCTTTGGCTATTACCTTTGTTTCAGCTTGCTCATTTTATAAAGCCAGTACATTATTGAAGGTAGAAGATGCATAAGAAACTTTGATTTAAATTGCCCAACCCTGAGGTTAAGGTGGGCTTTCCCTCTGATTTTGCAGAATTTATCACACTTTGTTGCTGTGCACATAAAATGAATTAGTCCCTATATATGTTTCCATTAATTCTAATCCTGTAATATAGAAATACATTTCCAAGTTGATGTCTTTTTCTCAACCATGGTAACTTTTCTTGATACCACATGATCATCCTGCCATCTTATTTCCTTAACCCAAATGCACAATCTCTCCTTTTTCCCTACGAGCTATGACACCTTTTATGTTATTTCATGAAAAAAAAACTCTCAAGTTCTTGTATCAGTTTGCTCTTTAATCCCCTTTCCAAAACTGGTGCCTTCCAGATGCAGTTCCAACATCCATAGAAAACACTGGAAGGACAGAAGTGGTAGTTATCTAGAGAATGCCAAGGTATAGCTGTGATTGATTGATTGATTTCTTAATGTATTTACTGAATTAATAACATGCCTATCTGCAGAAGAGTGGCACTCAAGGCAACTAACAGTAGGAGTCAGACTTGGCAATAAAACATAAGTCTGCAGACAATTAACCCTTAGCTTGGCTCCCAGCTTGATTTGACAGCAGATACCCGGATTAGGTTAGAAACTCTATTGCAGACAAGAATGATACCACACTTGCATAAGTCAATTGCCTGCTGCAAAGGAAACTATATACACACACTTGTAGTCTCCTTCTCATTGTCTCTCTTCCTTCCAAATAAGTAGATATGAAATGGATGCCAAAAAGATTGGTGGATCATTTGGCGCATTGGTCAAATGAAATAGGTTAACATAATAGCAGTCTCTACGAACTACTGGTTTCCACCTTGCCAGTCATAGCTTTTATGCTATCCCATTCCCTTTCTTGGGGGACGCAGTGGGTTAGGACGCTGAGCTTGTCGATCAGAAGGTCAGCAGTTTGGCGGGTCAAATCCCGAGTGCCGCGTAACAGAGTGAGTGCCTGTTACTCGTCCCAGCTTCTGCCAACCTAGCAGTTTGAAAGTACGTAAAAATGCAAGTAGAAAAATAGGGACCACTATGGTGGGAAGGTAACAGTGTTCCGTGCGCCTTTGGCATCTAGTCATGCCAGCCACATGACCACGGAGACGTCCTCGGACAAGCACTGGCTCTTCGGCTTTGAAACGGAGATGAGCACCGGCCCCTAGAGTCGGAAACGACTAGCACGCATGTGCGGGGGAACCTTTACCTTACCTTTATTCTCTTTCTTAAGAAACCTCTGTGCGGCTTGAAGTTTGTGAAGAAACTAGGAGGGTTTTGATTGGGAAAAGGCTGGAAAGGCTGGAATACAAAGGGCTGGAAAGTAATAGGCTCAGGTGACACAATATACGGTATCAGGTGAACTTTAGTGATGTCTTAGTGGAAATAGGAAATGAGTCATTATAAGTGAACTTGGGCACAGGTAAAAGTTTGAACAATTGTATCGCTTTTAATTTACAAAGCAGCAATGGAGATCTGTCCTCTCCATTGTGCAATCCAACAGAGGACATGGTGAACTTTATATGCAATAGAACATAGGGCTCTTTAAATTGTAGGCCTTGTCAGATTATCGAGTAAATTGTGGCTGTAGATTATGTATTGAAAGGAAAGACAAGCCATCTCAGGATGCTTAATGAAACAAAATGGGAAAATAATTAAATAATAGCTGATATTTTTTTAATCCCATTTATATCCCGCCCTTCTCCGAAGACTCAGGGCGGCTTACAAGCTTAGCAGTAGCCTTCATTCTATGTATATGCCTGCTTATTAGGGCTTTTCTTGGGGGCCCCAAGCGGCATTATTACAGTCAGCTTATTGCCCCCAACAATCTGGGTCCTCATTTTACCTACCTCGGAAGGATGGAAGGCTGAGTCAACCTTGAGCCTGGTGGGATGCGAGCCTGCACTAATTGCAGGCAGCTGGTGTTACTTAAGGAGGCATTAGCCCACTGCTCCACCAAGGCTACATGAAATGAAAAAAGAAGGAAAGGAAGAATGGAAAAACAAAATGAGAGTGAGAGAAAGAAAGAGAGAGATTCTCATCCATGAAATAGAACATCTGGAAAAATAGATCAGTTGCTACCAAAATGACCTCCAGGCTCTTGACATGTGCTAAGTCATTGAAAAAAATTCAAGGAAACTGCTTCCCAAGGCTCCAGTAGAGAAGAGAAGAAACACAACAATTCAGACAGTTTGCTGGTCGGAGGACTAGCATCACAACAAGTGGGCTGTGAAGAAACAAAGATCCTGACATCTGTTTAAATCACATAGAAGAGGATGCTTCATTTTAAACATTTGAAATGCCCAGCTGGTTGGCTAGCATCGCAGGCTGCAACTCATATTTCCTCAAGGAAGGGATAACGAAAAACTTTTTTCTCCAAAAAAGAGGGGAGAGAGAAAACAAAGAATCTCCCTCTAGATCGTATGTCTGAACAGAAATTATTATTCCAAGATATACTGAATTCTACTAAGCCACAGCAATAAATTGTAGGTCTCCAGACACTTAATCCCGAATTCAGCTCTCAGCTGAATTTGGTAGCAGATCCCTAGACAATGCTCCACAATATTAGAAGTTTAGGCAAGAATGGACAATTGTCAATTGCAGAAAAAAGGAGTTCAAGACACATGTGTCCAGTTTCCAGAATTTAAACTCTTTAAATTTATCCTTTATCCTTCCAAAGTAACAAGATACCTGGTGGGTTTGAAGGTCTTAAAGGAGAGCTAAGATGAATTTTGCATAGCATCTCTCTCAAGCTGAAATAATCATTCCCACCTCACCAGCCTCAACGCTTGCAATAAAAATGAAATAGTAAACATATTAATAAAAATCTGAATTAAAAACTTAATTAAAACACCATTAAAAGCACATTGATAAAACAGATAGTACCCAATTGTATTCCAAAGCAGCAGCTAAAAGATCTGACATTCTAAAATCCTGTCAGAATAATAAAGTATGCTTGCTTCCAGAAGGATAATAATATGAGCTTACCAATTTGTAATACTGAAAAAGGCAAGATTTAGTGGAAGCCGTATGGACAATTAAATTAGCCAGAGGTGCTTCAGATTATAAACTATGCAGTACATTCTGTCTCTTCATGGCTTCAGAAAGAGAAGTGGAATAAAATAGAGACAGTTACTATGGAATTTCTCTGTAACTAAGTTTAAGCAAGATGGATACATGCTGGATTTCTAATCTTGTAGGAGACAGTTACTCAGTATAATACTCTTTCGGTCTTCTGGATGTCTCTTCCAGGAAAAATGTGAATGTGATCCTGTCTCAACCTATCTCCTTTTCTCTGATCCTTCTCTTTCTCCACTTTGCCCATTTTGGAGAGCGTCAAGTGGGAGATTAAGTTAGGAGCAAAGTGTTTGGAATAAAACTTTCTGGAATAGCAGTACATTTCTCTTTATGAGCAAAATTCGTAAAGGTTTTCGTTTCTGTGTCTTTAAGGCTGACAATGGCCAACAAGGACTAGTTTTAAAGAAAGAATTCTGGCCACCAACTCTAGCTTGGTAAAAGAACCCTTGTTAATGCCACATACCATTATACAGAAAGGTGGGGGGAGATTAAAAAGGCATATTATTATCCTTCTTGCATGTTCTAATTCAATGTTTCTCAATCTTGGCAACTTTTAAAATGCATGGATTTCAACTTTCAAAATTCCCCAGAAGCATGCTGGCTGGGGAATTCTGGGAGTTGAAGTCCACACAACTCAAAGTTGCTAAGATTGAGATATACTGCTCTAATTGTACTCAGCATTATCTGAGAAATTGTAACCTTGCTTAATCAGAATCACTGTGTCATAAGGCCCTGTACTTGCTGCTCTTCTGTTAAGTTAAGCATGCTTGCCCTTGAAATAAATTTACCTCAACTTCTATTCACCTTCTTTCCTTCTTCATTCATCTACTGCCTTTCCTTCTTACCACACACCTGAGCTTTGCCATGAAAGTGGAGTTTGAGGCAAGCAGTGGCTCTTTCCAAGTCCTTCAAGTCGATTCACGTATAATATGAGCATGGTCAGTCCTCAATTTACAACCATTCGTTTAGTGACTTCAAGGTTGCAACATCACTGAAAAAGTGACATGACTGTTTTTGTCATTTTTTTGATGATTGAATTATAGAAAGAGATGTGTTGTTACCATAGAGTAAGAGGTAAACTTAAAATTGTACTTTTTGTTCACTTACAATTATTTTTCTTTTTCTTTTTCTTTTTTGCACTATTCACTCTTTAAAAAATCTTTTTCTTTCCTTTTTTCTTACAATACATTTAATCATCATCATCATCATCTTACATTTTAAGGAGATACCTGGTTGATACCTAGGATGCTGGCAGCAACCAGTGTCAGCCATTAGTGCCAGTCAATTTGAGTGTTCAGTAGACTGAGTTTCATGTTTTATGAATAAAAGTTTAATAATAATAATAATAATAATAATAATAATAATAATAATAATAATAGAGTTGGGAGGGAGCTTGGAGGTCTTCAACCCCTTGCTCTGGCAGGAAACCCTATACCATTTCAGACAAATGGTTGTCCAGTCTCTTCTTAAGAGAAGGAAGATATTACCTGTAATGCAAACAGAGGATTTTTTTATCAGAGGATCCCCAGGTAACCAGGTTTGAAGGGCTCTCTTGATAATAAATGTTACCTGACCCAGGTATTATGGGAAAGTACATAATCTGTTTAAATAAAGAGTCTGCGCTATTTGTTTTTCAGTAGGATAACCTGTTATAGTTGCAACATTTCCTGTTATAAATACATAATAACCTCAAAATAAAGTTAGAATCCGTTTGCTAGAACCATTTTAATTAGGAGGGAGGGTGCAGAAAAGGATTTATATATCATGCCTACTTCCCTTTGTGCTAGTGTAATTCAATATTGAACTAGAGTAGAAGTTTACAATAGACATCAACAGCAAACATTACATAAGTGAACATTTTCACTGTTTCCCTTGTAGCTGAATTTATTGCCTACGTAGGTGTGGGGCAAAAGCAGATGGTTAGAGGCAAGTAAACATAGCCATGACTAGTTGACCCTATTACTGTTAATAGGGGTATCCAGCTGTCCCTTGGGTTTGTCAGACAAGTCGTTTGCAGTAGCATTGAAAAGCAGCACAAGAAAGCTTGCTACCACACAGACTTCTTCAGATCTTTACTGCTCAGTTTATTTATAATACTGCATTAGAACATATCCATTTTGCTCCTAAATTATTAAATGAATGCTTGAATATGGGATGAGGAGAAATTATTTTTGGACCAATTGTTTGATGGAGTCATCTGTTGACAACATGAGAGGTTAGATTGCTGTGCTTGAGAATTTGAGTTCAACCTCTTTTTGCAGTAGCACAACCCTACACAACCTAGAGCAACACAAAACTATTCAGAGTCTTAAATGATAATAGCATAAGCAATTTTAGAAATAGGGCCACATATTTTAAGGCAGAATCTATTATTATTCTTCATCCTCATAGGCTTCAGGGCCTCTAAGACTAAAAGATACTGAGGAGTCAGTCAATCATATTACAGTCAACGGCCAGTATTCCACATGCCGAGTAGGTTATCAGTTTTCAAGATAGAGGAACATGTAGGCCACTGGCAAACTGTAATGGTATACAGGAATGACAGTAGGAGACAGGAAGAAGAGCCACAGATTAGGCAACTGTCATGCATAACACAACAGAGTTGATTAGGGGACTGGAGGCTAAAACATATGAAGAATGGTTGCAGGAATTGGGTAAGTCTGGTCTAGTGAAAAGAAGGACTAGGGGTGACATGATACCGGTGTTCCAGTATCTAAGGGGCTGCTACAAAGAAGAGGAGGTCATCCTATTCTCCAAAGCACCTGAAAGCAGGACAAGAAGCAGTGAATGGAAGCTAATCAAGGAGAGGACCAACCTAGAAATAAGGAGAAACTTCCTAACAGTGAGAACAACCAGCCAATGGAATAACTTGCCTGCAGAAATTGTGGATGCTCCAACACTGTAGGTTTTTAAGAGGAAAATCACAAGAGCAACATGCGACCTTCCCTGCCAACTTCTTCATTGACTTGGACATGACCCAAGAACTACCTGTTTTGGAATGTGCGTATTTATAATATGTAGTAGAAGTACTCCATTTCAGAGGGTGGCTCTACATTGCAAATATATGCCATTATATTTTGAAGAGAAGTAGATAGAGAACCTTAATGAAGAAATGCAAGACATCTCAGAAGAAGGCATGAGAAAAAAATGCAAAGTTTGTGTGGTATAAGAGGGTTAGGGCAGAGGAGAAATTATGGCAGACTTCAAGGTTTTATTCTTATACCGTAGTAGAGTTCTAGGAGAGGCTGTGTTATCTGTTCTGGACCTGGCTTGCTACCAAGGACTGGCACATATTCATCTGCATGTTTATCAACCTAAGGGTGGGGGAAGAGAGGATAATTCCAAATTAGCTCAAATAAGTACTTTTTAAAGAAATGAATAAGGCGTGTTACCAAAAAAAAAGACTTATTTTTGTGATTCATTAGAAGAACAAGATCACACAACTTCACTGAACATACCCAGTTGACATCACAATGTTAAGAAGTATAGAACCTGTCAGGGCCAACACAAGTGAGCAACATTTATGATGGTACTTTGATTTTATTTGGATTTATTGACTACTTCACAGAATTCAGTAAATTTCCAAGGGACTTACATTCTACTTAATCAAAATAAGTCCTGTTACTCATTATTCATTATTCATCAGCCTTGCTCTTGTCTCAAAAGAAAATAAAAGGATAAAGGGGATAGCAAGTGAGAATTATCTCTAATAATTAGGAGAAGTCACTCTCTCAATGACTTCGAAGTAGAAAGTTTCCACATCTGCAATCTTAAATTATTTTAATGACTGAGAGATCCCTCCTCCCAACTTTAAGAATTACAGTGCTTCTAAATGTAATTAATTTAGAATAAAAATGCAGAAGGTAGGATTTTGGGGGTTAGCGGAAGTCCTGGCAACTAGAAAGGAATAAGCCCTCTCCTTCACTATAACTTCTAGATCAAATTAGCAACTACAGATCAGAAAAGGCAGAATTTACTTATTTGTTTGTTGTTTTGTTCCATACAGTATTAACCTTGTGAACTCTCAAGCTTCCTCTTTCCACTATGTAGATGGACAGTAATTAATATTTATATGTAAGGGCGAAGGTATATACTTATGTTGTATATAGCATGCTTATATGTGTGTTATGTATGTGTACACTTTTCAGAGCAAGCAACGATATTTCATTTTTAATGTGTGCCAGGGTGCCCACAGTAAAAAATGACAATAAAGATTATTTTATCTTATCTTATCTTAAAACATTTTATAGCCATCCATCTTATAACCAGCTCTGGGCGGCTCCCAATTAAAAGTTAAAACAACAAGGAAAACTATCTTAAAACTTCTAATCTGTAGTTATCTAATCGTATCTCCCAGCATTTGGGAAAAACAACAGTATCTCCAAAGGAGGGTGGAGGCTTGCTGGAATTCAGTGGACAGAGGATTCCCTAGGGCAGGGGCTGCCATTAAATAGGCATGCTTGTTTACTCCCATCTGATGGCAATATTTAGGGGAAAGGACAAGGAGCACACCAGCCTTCTCTGACCTGGTAGGATAGATAGATGTCCATAGAGAAAGGCAGTCTCACAAACGACTTCGCTCTGTGCCATACATAGGGCTTTAAAGGTTACAAATGTCCCATAAGTAAACTAAAATATTGTGCTCTACACATGAAACTGGCAGCAAAAAATATTTACAAGAATTTTCTTGAAATAATACAAGTCCATCATTTCCATTGCTTTGCAGCAACACGACTATCTGTACCTGGGACTAAATCCCAGTAAACTCAATAGTTCCTATTTTTGACTAGAAACAGGCCAGAGAGAAGGTCAGTCACTTCACCCTCAAGTGAACATTTGTGCAATGGAACGTTTAGCTTTCCTTCATTCTTGAGTGTCTTTAACATTTATCTTGACAGCCTCAGTAATTTTTTTGATTTCTTCTAATTAACATCTATATTATTAAACACTAATATTTCCATTATTTTTCACCTGTCACATTCAATTGCTCATGTCCTTTGCAAGCAATACAGTCTATCTTTGTCTGTGGGGGGAGGGGAGGGGGGGAGGAAATGCAGCTGCTTCTTACTGTATTTTTTATTTATTTTTTCAATTGAATCTTCGTTGTATTAACCATATTGCTGGAGAAAAAGAGTTATAGCATTACACTGAATTTTGGGTTTTTTGTGATTCACACTCAGCATAACCTAATACAGCAGTAGGCAGCCTCTTGGCACTGGTGGGCACATCCTATTGGCACACTCATAAAATGGCTAACATGCGGTTATGATGGTTACAACATTTGGAGAATTTATTATTTATTTATTTATTATTTAGATTTATATACCACCCTTTCCCAAAGGACTCAGGGCGGTTTACAGGATATTTAAAAGAGAATCAATATAAAAGTTAAAACAATTTAAAAAGATTAAATGAAACCCTGAGAGAAAATAAAAACCCCAGTTAAAATTAAAAATTAAAAATTCTCAGCCTGGGCCAGAGAGCTCGAAGAGCCAGGTCTTCAGGTCCCGGCGGAATGAACAGAGGTCGGGGGCAGTCCTAAGCTCCGCAGGCAGCTGGTTCCAAAGGGCAGGCGCGCCCACTGAGAAGGCCCTACCCCTGGGTGTTACCCACCGGCAATCATTAACCGGTGGCACCCTGAGAAGACCCTTCCTACTATCCCTAGCATCCAAGCTTACATTTCCTCCTCCCTCTCCCCCCTCTGTGTGTTTTCTATTATTGTTTTAATATGTTGTACATTAACGTAGAGTTGGGTTCTTGAGGCAGTTTACCAGTTGAATAAGTAATAAATAAATTTTCGAACTGAGTACTGGGCAGCAATTATTCATCCAGGAGTATAAAGTTGATGATGGAGGCAGGTGCTTTGCTTTGCAACAGATACACATCTCTTTTGTTATTGCTTTTTAAATTAAAAAGAACATTTTAAACACAAATGGGTGACTTCAATCTACCATCCCTGGGAGGGTCATCTGAGTTAGCTCGGGAGTTCATGGCTTCCATGATGGCCATGGACCTGACGCAGGTAATTTCTGAACCAACTCATGAGGGAGGCCACACCCTTGACCTGGTTTTTTTATCTGGACGATGGTTGGATGATCTTGGTGGGGGCTCTCCATTTATTATGCCCCTGCGGCTGGTCTTCCGTTTTGCCACCCCCCGCCGTGGGGATGCGGAACCAATTAGATGGTACCGCCCCAGGCGCTTAATGGACCCTGACGGGTTCCAGGCAGCGCTGGGATCCCCACCTGCCTCCGTCGCTCACAACTCGGCGGATGCCTTAGTGGAAGCCTGGGAAAGGGCAGCCACTGAGGCACTGGACCGGGTTGTACCCTTGCGGCCCCTTATCCGGTGCAGATCCCAACGAGCTCCATGGTTTTCCGCGGAGCTCCGGGAGATGAAGCGTCAGAAACGGGGCCTAGAGAGCTGCTGGAGGTCCAGCCGATCCGAATCCGACCGGTTGCGGTTAAGAACCTATATTAGGTCTTATCTCGCAGCGATGAGGGCGGCGAGGTGTAATTACTTCTCCACCCTCATCGCGTCCGCAGATAATCGCCCGGCCGCCCTGTTCAGGGTGACTCGCTCCCTCCTTAATCAGGAGGTGAGGGAGGATCCCTTGCAGGGTCGCGCCGAGGAGTTTGGTCAACATCTGTCGGATAAAATCGCTCGGATTCGGACCGGTTTGGACTCCAGCTGGGCAGAGTCTGACGATCAGGACACGGGCGGTCTTGTCAATGTTATCTGGGAGGAGTTTGATTCTGTGACCCCTGATGAAGTAGACAGGATTATGGGGAGGTTGAGCTCCACCACATGTTTATTGGATCCGTGCCCTTCCTGGCTGGTTTATGCAGCTAGGGAGAGGACACGAGGCTGGTTCCAGGCGGTTATATCTGCTTCTTTGAGTGAGGGTAATTTCCCCACCGTCTTGAAGGAGGCGGTGGTGAGACCCCTCCTCAAGAAGCCCACCTTGGACCCAGCTGTGTTGAACAACTTTCGTCCAGTCTCCAACCTTCGCTTTCTTGCGAAGGTTGTTGAGAGTGTGGTGGCGCATCAGCTCCCTCTGGTCCTGGATGAAGCGGATTATCTGGATCCGTACCAATCGGGTTTCAGGCCTGGGTACAGCACGGAGACGGCATTGGTCGCTCTGGTGAATGATCTCTGGAGGGCCCGGGATAGGGGATGTTCCTCTGTCCTAGTCCTATTAGACCTCTCAGCGGCTTTCGATACCATCGACCATGGTATCCTGCTGCGGCGTCTCAGGGGATTGGGAGTGGGAGGCACGGTTCTTCGGTGGTTCTCCTCCTATCTCCTGGGACGTTCGCAGTCGGTGTTGGCAGGGGGGCAGAGATCGGCCCCTAGGTCTCTCGTTTGTGGAGTTCCTCAGGGGTCGGTTCTCTCGCCTCTCCTGTTCAACATCTACATGAAACCGCTGGGTGAGATCATTCGTGGTTTTGGAGTTGGGTATCATCAATATGCTGATGATACCCAACTTTTTATTTCGACCCCAAGCCACCCCAGTGATGCCCTCGCTGTGATGTCCCGTTGCCTGGAGGCGGTTCGGGTCTGGATGGGGAGGAACAGACTTCAACTCAACCCTGACAAGACTGAGTGGCTGTACATTCCGGCATCCCGGGATATTCAAAATGTTCCATCGCTTTTTATGGGGGGTGAGTCTTTACCCCCCGTGGATAGGGCGCGCAACTTGGGAGTCCTCCTAGATTCACGGCTTACCTTAGAAGATCATATAGTAGCCGTGACTAGGGGGGCTTTCGCTCAGGTTCGCCTGGTGCGTCAGTTGCGGCCCTATCTAGACCGGGATGCCCTGTGTACGGTCACTCATGCGCTCGTGACCTCTCGTCTTGACTATTGCAATGCTCTCTACATGGGGCTTCCCTTGAAGACCACTCGGAGGCTCCAACTGGTACAGAATGCGGCCGCGAGAGTTGTCTTGGGAGTTTCCCGTTACTCCCATGTTACACCTTTGCTCCGCGAGCTGCATTGGTTGCCAGTTGTCTTCCGGGTGAGGTTCAAGGTCTTAGTGATGGTTTTTAAGTCCTTACATGGCATGGGTCCGGAATACCTCGGGGACCACCTGCTGCCGGCGTCAACTCCCCTCCGCCCTGTGCGTTCCCACAGAGAGGGCCTCCTCAGGGTGCCTCCGGTCAGAGAATGCCGGCTGGTGGCCCCCAGGGGGAGGGCCTTCTCTGTGGGCACCCCGGCTCTGTGGAATCAACTGCCGGTTGAGCTCCGGATGGCACCGGATCTCCGCTCCTTCCGGCGCGGGTTAAAGACCCACCTATTTGAACAAGCTGGCCTGGCCTGATGGGGAGTCAATTTAGGGTTTTAATTATTTGTATATTCCTATTGTTTTATTTTGGGCATTAATTTAATTCTTTTTTAACTTTTGTACTTTTGTATTTTTATTATATGCCCTGTTCACCGCCCTGAGTCCTTCGGGAGAAGGGCGGTATAAAAATCCAATAAAACTAAACTAAACTAAACTAAACAAATTAAAATCCAATGGTGCAGAAAATCTGGGATACCCCAAGGAGTTGTTTGCTGTCCTACAGATGTGTGTAGGATTCTCTCATAATCTTATAAAAAAAATAAGAACGACATGATTTCTATGTTGAGATATACAATGTAATGGAATTCAGCAACATATCTCTGTAGCCCTCTTTGAGAATTCAGATTCTCCAGCTTCCCCATTTTGACAAGGGAGATGAAAAACACAGTGATTAGTATGAACAAGGGTTCCTCATTCCCCAAAGGCTGTTGAGCAAAATTCAGTTCTAGTGACCCCAGAAGCAAGGTCCAAGTGAATGTCCCCATTTCTTCTGTATGGATAGATTTTCTGAATAAAATTCTTCAAAACAGGTTTTGTGTACTCCTTCCTCATCAATTTGCTGTCAGGAGTATAAACATGAGGTGGGCAAAAGAAGTACAGCTTCAAAATAAGTTTTTAAGCCAATTTTAAATATAAAAATACTCTCCAATCGTTCACATTTCCCTGGGAAGTAGGCTCTTCAACAGTTTGTGTCCTGTCCCAGCATCCACCTGTTACAAGTGGTTTTTTTTCAAATATAATTTGAAAACTTATCTGACACAACCAGAAATGGAGCATGCCTCAGTCCTTCTCAGTCAGCTTTTAGATGCAGAGTACCGCCATTCAAAAGTCGTATTTATAAGGCAGGCATCAACAAAAAGCACACTAGAATTTCCTGAGAGATTTCTGGGTGAAATGCAGTCATTTGTTTTTGACTCCAAATTATTTGACAACAATTCTTCTTTGCCACCACCCTCCCATCCCACTGTGCTTGTAAAAGTGAACAATACACGATTTTTTTCTTTTTATTGTGTTAGTATAAATCTTGATACAATACCTTATTCCGGTACAATGATATTTATATAGTATACTTAAATTCTTAACTATCTGCTATTTAGGCACTTTGGAGTATTGCATACAGAGAAGAAGAAAGAAGCCCGCAGTAATGCCACCCCCAGTGCGAGGCTCGCACTGCCGCTCCCGCGCAAGGCTTGCACCACAACCCACAATGATGCCGCCCCTGGTGCGAGGCTCATGCTGCTGCCCCTGCACCATGGTCCACCTGCCGCTTGTGGTGCTGCCTCCATCAGTGCAATACTAGCGGCACTGCCGCTACCCACACAACACTTATGGCAAAGGTGGCACGAGGGGGGGTGAGCATGTGCACATGTGCATGCACTACGGTAGTGGGCTGCAGCCCATAGGTTGGGGACCTCTGCTCTAGAATGTCATGTGCAACACTTGCTTGTCTTCCCCACAAATCGGGGACCTAACAATATTAAAATGAAGTGAACTTAGGACTCAGTTGGACAATCACTACCACCACCTTAGGGCACTCTGCAAATTTTGGACTCCATTTTGCTAGCTCCTGGAGCCAATTCAGACCTCAGTTGTTTCAAACCAGTAGCACAGGTTTCCCACATTTTGCAATCAAAAACAGCTGAAATGAGCCCTCAAAGCAGCTTCATATCATTTGAAAATCTAGATTCACTGCTTGAATCTAAGCCCTGTACATTTCCATCAGCTCCCTACCATGAATGGTCCTTAGCCACCCAAAATGTACTAAGCTGATTTCTCCACCTCTCCAAATACTGTCCTCTCTGAAGCTAGAGCAGGCATGTCAAACTCGCGATGTCACATGATGTTGCGCAACGTATAGGGACAGTTTTTCCATTGCCGGCAATGGGATGGGAGGTGGCTTCTGGATGATGCGTCCAGCCCACGGGCCGGGAGTTTTTCACCCCTGAGCTAGAGTAACCAGGAGTGTCTTCTCATGTGAAAGCATGCTAAATTGCATTTCATCCCATGTCCAATCTCCTTCCTGATCTCCCTAAATGAAATCCAAACACCGCTTCAAACTCCCCCAAAGGGATGCCATAACAGTAGAACCAGCTTCAGCAATCGAGGCGCTAAACAAATGTGATCTTGAATGCCCATAATTCTGCCAAATATAGAACTTTTTTCATTGTATTACTGGACAGTAGAGCCTTCCATAGAACTGATTATGCCACTCTAAGATATTGTTATATTTACTCTTGTCCATTGATTTAGTCTGTTTGTGTTCTTTAAAGCCCTTGTTCAGTAGTCATCCATTAAGAATAAATGGATTGCAATCTGTAGCACGCAATAGGAGAAAGCTTTCAGCAGCCGTCTGCAAGAGAGGAGGCAAACATTATTAAATGTGAGACAGCCAGTTATTGGAAGTCAGCTTCAGGTGTTTTATGAATTGCTGAAGCATTAAAACATAATTCCTATAATGAATGGTTTGCTTGTGCTCAGCTTTTCATGTTTTTTTTTAAAAAATAAGGAAACAGCTAATTGACACTTGGTTAAATGCATGGGAATATGAAACTGCAGAGAAGCACATCCAAGTCCTGACAGCTCGTAACTGATAAGCTTCATTATTGCCTGTTGGACTGAGATGAAATGAGAATATGCTGGGATCTTGCTGAGTATCTGCTTTCCCCTGTGCAGGTTTCTTATTGCAATTTGTATGCAGCTAATAGGCTGATAAACACACTTATCAAAGTTAGCAGAAAGAGCGGCGCAGGATTTTGTTGTTGCTGCTGCTGTTTGGTAATAAAACAGTTACTTTTTCTCCACTGACACCTTTTATATCGTCATCCAGTTAATGCCACAATATAGTTATTGTAAAGGATGTGTGACAGTTGTAGAATTTTTATTTTAAAACCTTCCATACCTTCCACAGCAAACATAGGATGTGAGAGACTCTATGCAGAAAGATCTGGGAGGCTACAGGGCATCTTCAGCTTCCATAGCTGGTAGCAGAGGTGTCCAACTCGCCACATCACGTGAGGCGTTGCGACATATCGCGACCCTTTTTGCATTGCCGGCAATGGGGTGGGCGCAGTTTCAGTATAATGAAACTGGCCCGTGGGCCAGCAGTTTGACACCCCTGCTTTACTCTAACCATCCATAATAACTCAGAGCTCCCACCCTTTTTAAATGTGCTTGTGGTGTCTCTTTCATCCCTGCGAAGCCCCTTCACCACCTGCTACAGAGGTCAATTTGTCAGTGACACACCCAGTTCTGTGCTTCTGCATATTTAGAGCATTCCAGAGCTTAGAAAATTGGTGGAAGTCCCATCTCTGTGTGCACCCACCCCGGGTTGCACCTTGTGAACTGTAGCTCCCACTAAGTACCTGTGACTTTTAGCCACCATTACAGTCACCTGTTTAACCTTGAATTAATTGTCTTTGGCTAGATCATCGTCCTCTGGTGTTTTTTTTCAGGTTTTTTTTCTTAATTTCAAAGCAACCATTCTCACCTTCACTTTGAATCCGCCTTTGCTTTCTGCAAGAAAATCTGAGCCCATCTGCCAGG
The DNA here is from genome assembly GCF_947247035.1 of Vipera ursinii. NCBI lineage: Eukaryota > Metazoa > Chordata > Lepidosauria > Squamata > Viperidae > Vipera > Vipera ursinii. Next base: position 29,193,184 of record NC_139513.1, on the reverse strand, counting down.
CTGTCAAAGTAGAGCAGGATCAAACTGATCCGGGTGCCTCTGTCATTCATGTACAGGTATAGTTGCTCTGGATAGGAGCCTTGCAAACCGCACTCTAGGGCTTCATTTGCCCGGACAGGATAGCAATGCTGCTTTTGGTGCATTTGCTTCAAGTGCCTGAGGATGAGAACCCTTCAAGTTGAATGAGACTAGGAAACCAAAGTTATGCATGCTAATACTACTTTTACTATAAGGATGCGGTTGCAGAATTTTACAAGTCTCAATGTGCTTCCCATTCCCTCCTTTAAGCTTTATGAAAAACTAGGGATATCTGAATCGCTTTTTCAAATTACATTTCTTCCCTGGAGTCAGATATCTTTTTTCTGTCCATTGTCTTGGTTGCAGCTGTTCTACTTGTTCTTCGAGGTTATTCTTTCTGTCAGTTACAGAGGTTGGATCTGTGTAAGACTGCTTTCTGGGAATAAACTTTAAAAGTGGCAGATTCCATTGTCCACCCAGGATCTCGGGTACTTGCTTCACCATTATCAGCCCAGAAGAAATATCAAAGCTTTCTAATAGATCCAGTTTTATAGTTAAAAAAAAAAACCTCAGATGACTAAAAACCTCAGATGCTTCCCTGACTATGGCTCCAATTCTTCTGCTGAATGGCATTCTTCAGCCCTGCTACCACACATCTCCATGTGGATGGCCATCCAAGATGCTGACACTGTCAGCCCTAATTCCAGTGCTTCCCATCTTCCTAAGGGTGGCAAGAAGTGTCTTAGGCCAAACCATCTTCTATGCCAGGAATCCCCAACCCCCAAACCGTGGACTGGTACCGTGCCAGGAGTTCAGAGATAAGTTATAATTTGTGGAACTCTCTGTCTGCCTGGCTAAGTATCAACATGTATGATAAAATGCCCTAATTTCTTGTGGGAAAAGATATGCCCATTCCTATCTCATTTGGCAGAGGACAAGACGCAACTGCACCAGATAGAAACAGCATTTGTTGTGGAATAGGAATTAAATACAGGAGCTTATCATGCCGGGTATCTTTTGTTGCCGTCCATTGTCATGCCTGACTTTTCTCCACTGAATTGATGCTGAACTGAAGAGTTTTCCCTTTGATAAGAATGGATTATTCTACACTAAGAGTGATGACACCCAGATAGGATTCAAAAGCTTCACATGACTGCATGAAAATGGGAGCTGCTGCGTCCCTCTTTCACCTTTCTTGTTACAGTTCTCTCACTTCTCAACAAAAAGGTCACTAGTCTTTCAAATAAAAATATTTACAATTTTTTGCTCCAGGAATCATGGTGGAGATTGGCACCATGCTACGCACTCAACAGAATCAGTCTTCAAATTCCAAGCATTTGGTCTCGATGTTCTCCCTTTCCAGTTGTTTGAAGCCCATATGGCTCCTGTTGAAGATTTGTGGGCTTCCATAACAACAATCTTTGTGTCTTGTCAGTTGTTTTGCAGATGTACCATCTAGACAGCACACTAAAAAGCAGAGACATCACCCTGTCAACAAAAGTGCTGTGGTCAAGGCTATGGTCTTCCCAGTTGTAACGTATGGCAGTGAAAGTTGGACCATAAGAAAGGCCAAGCGCCAAAGAATTGAGGCCTTTGAGCTATGGTGCTGGAGAAGACTCCTGCGAGTCCCTTGGACTGATCAAACCGGTCAGTCCTAGAGGAGATCAACCCTGACTGCTCTTTAGAAGGCCAGATCCTGAAGTTGAAACTCAAATACTTTGGCCACCTAATGAGAAGGAAGGACTCACTGGAGAAGAGCCTAATGCTGGGAAAGATTGAGGGCAAGAGAAGAAAGGGACGACAGAGAATGAGGTGGCTGGATGGAGTCACTGAAGCAGTAGGCGTGAGCTTAAATGGACTCCAGAAGATGGTAGAGGACAGGAAGGCCTGGAGGAACGTTGTCCATAGGGTTGCGATGGGTCAGACACGACTTCGCAGCTAACAACAAGTCATGTTGTTTCTAAGAAATCTCCAGAGTTATATCAAGAAATGCTCCCCCCTCCTGCAAAAAGGATTGATTGGGTGTTTCTTTGGGAGACTAGAGTCCCTTCTTGATTTCTAAGTATTTTATTGTTCCTAAGATGGATGTCAGAGTCAGATTTATATGGGATGTCTACTGCGTCCACTCTTTTTTTGAGGTGCTTTCATTCAGGATATCAGTTCCTTCCATCCTTTTTTTTGCAGAAAGGAACACCGATTGCATCTAGGGGTATAGAGCATATACTTTCATGTATTTTATGTTTATTATTTCTCCTTCCTATGATTTACGGTAGATCCGTTTCCCAGGTTTGTGTGCACAGCCTCAAGACTTTTTCTAAATAACATGGTAACGTTGGCTGAATCCCTCAGCCTCCTAGATATCATTTTGTTTCTTTATTTAGAGAACTGGCTTCGGGTTGCAATACCTAAGCCAGTCCTGCTGCTCCTACAGAAGGAGTCTTCATATCATTTATAAGACATCTTCCTTTCATCTCTCGCAGATTATTCAAGCCACAGCAGCTGCTCTCCTGTGTGGCATAAGAGTAGCATTTATTCCTGGCCATCCATGCTGATATAGGGGACTTTCTCCAAATAGATAAAGGCAAGCATCAATCAAGCAGTGCCCCATCCAATTTTCTCTCACGCCATGAGAACGACAGCAGGATTGGCAGCTCTCCACTGCCTGAATTGCCTGGCAGAGTTGTGCCTGGAGCCAACGTAGATTCATCCCTCCACTTTCATTCAGCCGGATAAACTGGGCTACCACCCTCAGTACAACTTCTGGAAACTTCTCCTCCCTTTCATCATTTTGTGACAACCAGACCCTCCTCTAGATAGAAGCTTGCTACTCAGCCAAGTGTGAATCATAGAAACAAACAAACAAACAAAAAAAGCAGTGTGTACTTCGATTTCCCTCCATGTGGATTCACAGGTGATCACTGAAAATAAATAAAATAAATAAAATAAATAATTTTATTTGTATACCGCCCTTCTCCCGAAGGACTCAGGGCGGTGAACAGGGCAAACATATAAAAATACAAAATACAAAATTAAAAAGGAATTAAACAAGATGCCCAAGTTAACAATAGATTAAAATACATTTAAAACAACAATAAAATCCAAACCCCATCCCCCATCAGGCCAGGCTGGCTTGTTTGAACAAATAAGTCTTCAGATCGCACCGGAAGGAAAGTACTGAAGTTACAGCTAAATACTTCTCATAGGAGGAAAGCTATTTTAATCTTGGATGGCAGAAGATCAGGAATCTGGGAGCACCTTTTCCGATGAACAAATGTTATTAATAGGCATAAAGGTTTCCACTGTCCAGTCATGTCCAACTCTAGTGGACAGTTCTCATCTCTGTTTTTTAGCCAAGGGAGCCAGCATTATCCGAAGAGACTTCCGTGGTTATGGGCCAGCATGACTATATGCCAAGAACAGTGTTACCTTCCCACCAAAGGGGTATCTATTTATCTATTCACATTCAAATTGCTAGGTGGGCAGGAGCTGGGACAAATAACGAGAGCTCACCCATTGTGTGCAGCTCGGGTCTTGAACCCAGGCTGACAGCTTTCCAGCTGACAAGCTCAGCATCCTTAACCACTGACCCATTGTGCCCCCTTATTAATAAGCATGCAAGAGGGAGCTTGGAGTCCTAGTGGACAGTCACTTAAATATGAGCCAGCTGTGTGCTGCAGCTGCCAAAAAAGCCAACACAGTTCTAGGCTGCATTAACCAGAGGGATAGAATCAAGATCGTGTGAAGTGTTAATACCACTTTACAATGCCTTGGTAAGGCCACACTTGGAATACTGCATCCAGTTTTGGTTGCCACAATGTAAAAAAGATGTTGAGACTCTAGAAAGAGTACAGAGAAGAGCAACAAAGATGATTAGAGGTCTGGAAGCTAAAACATATAAGGAATGGCTGCTGGAATTGGGTATGTCTAGTTTAATGAACTGCCAACCTAGCAGTTCAAAAGCACGTAAAAATGCAAGTAGAAAAATAGGGACCACTACGGTGGGAAGGTAACAGCGTTCCGTGCTCCTTTGGCGTCCAGTCATGCCAGCCACATGACCACGGAGACGTCCTCGGACAAGCGCTGGCTCTTCGGCTTTGAAACGGAGATGAGCACCGGCCCCTAGAGTCAGAAATGACTAGCACGCACGTGCAGGGGAACCTTTACCTTTACCTTTTTAGTTTAATGAAGAGAAGGACGAGGGGGGACATGATGGCAGTGTTCCAATATCTCAGGGATTGCCACAAAGAAGAGGGAGTCAGGCTATTCTGCAGGAGAAGAAGCAATGGATGGAAAGTGATGAAGGGGAGAAGCAACCTACAGCTAAGGAGAAATTTCCTGACAGTTGGAACAATTAATCAGTGGAACAGCCTGCCTCCAGAAGCTGTGAATGCTCCAACACTGGAAGTTTTTAAGAAGAGACTGGACAGCCATTTGTCTGAAATGGTCTAGGGTTTTCTGCCTGATCAAGGGGTTGGACTAGATGACCTCCAAGGTCCCTTCTAACTTTATTATTATGTGATGTCATGAAACCACATCACTTAGCACTGGCTATCCCAGCAGTTCCATTCTATTCTACTATGCTCTGCTCTGCTCTACTTTATGCATTTTTGTAAGCAGCTCACTTCATCAGATGCACAGAGTAGCTAGATGATAACAGGATTTAAATTGGGGTGATGTCTAAGAGGGGGAGGGGGAAAAGGAAGGCGAGATAGGTGGGCTATTCAGATGCAGGTTACACGTGAGACAGATTTGCAAAGACTGATAGAAATTGCAGTATGATAAAAAAAATCCCTGATTGCACTGTCTGAGGAATCACTGTTGGCGGTCCCTAACTCCAACACTGCACTTCTCCAAGTTACTGTTTGTCGATCTTAGTGTAGGTGCTGCAGTAAAAAAATAAGTACAAGGCACTAAGAATTGTATGTGGCCATTTTTTAAAAAAAGGATTGCTTCTTACACAGGCAGATAGGTATGCGGATCCTCCTCCTCTTCAACAGTGTGCTGTGAATTGTGCCTTCATGACCTGAAATATATTTGTTTACAAGGATATTATAAATAACATTCTTCTGTTGTTAGCACTCATAGAAGAGAAAGACAGAAAATTAGTCTGGTAATAAAATGGCAAAGACTTATTTGCTCCCCTCTGTCAGCATTAAATCATGGGCAGGTCTCATAGGTAGATCTAAGGCAGGGGTCCCCAACCCCCGGTCTGTGGACCAGTACCGGGCTGCAGCATGTCAGCAACCAGGCCGCACAAACAAGCAAAGCCCCATCTGCGAGATGCAGGCAGCATACAAAACCACTCACCATCCGATCCGCAGAAAAACCTTTCTCCATGGAACCTGGTGCCCAAAAGGTTGGGGACCTCTGATCTAAGGGACTGTGATGTAGATTAGCAATTGAAGTTTGTCACAGCAATCTCAGGCATTTCTGCTGCTTACTAGATATTAAAATACCACGTCTTGCTAGATGGAGTTCCACGTTTGGTCTGAGAAAGTGTGATCCTCTAGTTTGTAGAAAAAAAGTCTGCCCAGATCTGATCAGTGTCTGAGGAGGGTTTATGTGGAGACTCCATGTATGGCAACTTGAGTTCCATGCATGAAAAAAGAAAGGTGAAATCTAAATGTATGACTTAAATAGTAGTAAGGTGCTACCCTAATTTTGCCTTATTATTTACACATAGCAATGTATTCTTTATTCAGAATCAATATTTCATGATCTGGCTTCAACCTATACAATATTTGTTTTTTCTCTTTTTCCATAATATGTCCTCTACCTACAAAATCTATAATGGAGACTTGGAGATATTCTGGAACAAATTCTTGACCATAAATAGAGTCTACAAAAGGATGAAATAGCCAGTTGCTTTTGGAAACCAAACTGCATAATTAATGTGTGGCATCTAAGATCTTCAAAATCTCAAGTTACAAAGTTGGGGAATAATCACTGAGGTTAAGATCATTTCTCATTGTGACACCACATTTATTTCTACTTGAAACCTTTCTAAAGGTCGGGGGCTAAGCAGCCCAGTGAAGGTTGCCCCACTCTGAATGCTAGTACTCGCAAGTCTTGAAAAAGAAAAATATTAATTTTATCTCCCTATCAGTTCAATTAGCCTCTATGGATTCATCAATTATTGGTTAATGGATGTATTATATACAATAATTTAAAAAGCTGGGTTTTTTTATTGTGTTGGAGCTGATTTCAGTAAGCAAGTACTGTTCATCTCAGTTTGCTGTGGTTATACATGCAGATGATCTCTCCAAATTGGGAAGGTCTGCCAGTGTGCATTTAGAGTGGTCCCACAGAGTATTGTTATGCTGCCTCCAGTTATTCAGACTGCACTCATCAAAGCCCTTCAAAGTGCAAATCAGCCCCATTGTGAATTCTGAAGGATGTTAGAACAAGTAGTTTGGGGATTGTGGTGTAAGTGATTTTAAAAGCGCCACATAAGCAATTCTTAGCTAGGTAATAGCACTTTGAATTTAGTTGTCTAGATTTTTGAAAGGATGTGGGAAATTACAAGAGTAAGGATTGTGATGTTGTATTTCCAGGGAAGGGGAGAGGGAGGGAGGGACAGGGAGAGAAGGGAAGGGAGGAAAAGAAAGAAAGAAAAAGAAAGAGAAAGAAAGAGAGAGAGAAAGAAAGAAAGAAAGAAAGAAAGAAAGAAAGAAAGAAAGAAAGAAAGAAAGAAAGAAAGAAAGAAAGAAAGAAAGAAAGAAAGACAGACATATACAGTAAATGAGGATATTATGTATTAGGAATGGAAAGAATGTCACTTTGACGGATTGTAAGGCAAAAAACAGATTAACAGATTACTCATAGTCAGAATGCAGCTTACTATGAAAAATGTGCAGGAAATGATAAGTGTTGGCTTGTGCTGATTTAATGATATTTTAACACTACAATAGCACTATAGAAGAGTAAAGACTAATGTATTGTCATACTGGCACTGCATTTTTAAATCATCAACAGGTCTCCGGTTTTATCTTAAAATAATTTTAAACAATATGCTTCTTCCTTCCAAAACATCATACATGTTTGCTGCATTTTAAACTATAAAGAAAAATCATAGTTTGGTAGTAATACCTTCTTAATTTGTTTATGCAAATTTACTTCTCTTGATGCAAATCGCTGTGACTTTTGTTTTCTAATTTTCAACTTTCTGGTTGTGCATTCCATAACTTGATTCCATTAGTTTTGATCAGGAATTGGAGGGATTATCTAGACCCATTCCAATCGGGTTTCAGGCCCGGGTACAGCACAGAGACGGCATTGGTCGCGCTGGTGAATGATCTCTGGCGGGCTCGGGACAGGGGCTGCTCCTCTGTCCTAGTCCTTTTAGACCTCTCAGCGGCTTTTGATACCATCGACCATGGTATCCTGCTGCGACATCTCAGGGGGTTAGGAGTGGGAGGCACAGTTCTTCAGTGGTTCTCCTCCTACCTCCTGGGACGTTCGCAGTCGGTGTTGGCAGGGGGGCAGAGATCGACCTTGAGACCTCTCACTTGTGGAGTTCCTCAGGGATCGGTTCTCTCGCCTCTCCTGTTCAACATCTACATGAAGCCGCTGGGTGAGATCATTCGTGGTTTTGGAGTTGGGTATCATCAATATGCTGATGATACCCAGCTTTTTATTTCGACCCCAAACCACCCCAGTGATGCCCTCGACGTGATGTCCCGTTGCCTGGAGGCGGTCCGGGTCTGGATGGGGAGGAACAGGCTTCGACTCAACCCTGACAAGACTGAGTGGCTGTTCGTGCCGGCATCCCGGGAAATTCCGATTATTCCATCTCTGGTCATGGGGGGTGAGCTATTACCCCCCGTAGATAGGGCTCGCAACTTGGGGGTCCTTCTAGATTCACAGCTCTCTTTGGAAGAGCATATTGGAGCTGTGACTAGGGGGGCCTTTGCCCAGGTTCGCCTGGTGCACCAGTTGCGACCCTATCTAGACCGGGATGCCTTGCGTACAGTCACTCATGCGCTCGTGACCTCTCGTCTAGACTACTGTAATGCTCTCTACATGGGGCTGCCCTTGAAGTCCACCCGGAGGCTTCAGCTGGTGCAGAATGCAGCCGCGCGAGTTGTCTTGGGGGTTTCCCGATACTCCCATGTTACACCTTTGCTCCGCGAGCTGCATTGGTTACCAGTTGCTCTACGGGTGGAGTTCAAGGTGTTAGTGATGACTTACAAAGCCCTTCATGGCATGGGTCCGGATTACCTATGGCAACACCTGCGGCCGGCATCAACTTCCCTCCGTCCAGTGCGCTCCCACAGAGAGGGCCTCCTCAGGGTGCCGCCGATCAAAGAATGCCGATTGGTGGCCCCCAGGGGGAGAGCGTTCTCTGTGGGCACGCCAGACCTTTGGAACCGCTTACCGGTTGAGCTCCGGATGGTCCCCAACCTTCGCTCCTTCCGGTGCGATCTCAAAACCTTCTTTTTCGAACAAGCTGGCCTGGTCTGACGGGATGGGGTTGGGTTTTTATAAATAGTTTTAATTTTAATATGTATTAATTTTATGGGCATAATGGTTTAATGGCTTTTTAATTTTTGTATTCTGTTTTTTATTATGTATTGCCCTGTTCACCGCCCTGAGTCCTTCGGGAGAAGGGCGGTATACAAATTAAATTATTAAATTAAATTAAATTAAATTAAATTAAATTAAATTAAATTAACTGCATAATTCTCTGGATTAGAAAGTTATGATCAAACATTCTCCAGTTCCACTTCATACCAGTTTAAAAATAAGAAAATATATCGTTGTATATATTCAGTTCTGGATGATTTGGTTATGTGCAGTCCCAGAAGAAGGGTTGTTGCAGCACAGTTTATAATAATTAGTCTGCTTTCTTTATTTTCAACATATAAATTTCTTTCTCTTACGGCATGGAAATAAGATTTAAGAGATGGGGGTTTTTCATGCAATATCAGCTCAGTTTCAATCTTCTTGCCCCCTTCAAAGATTGACCATTGCAAGTAGGAAAACTTTGTTCACCTTGGCTGAAATTAAAAAAATCTAAGCAACCTGGTTAATCCCAAGGTTGAAAACTTAGACTGGGAAGGTTAAATAAATAAATAAATCTAGAAGCAGGCAGTAATACTTACTTAACTTTATTACAGTCATTAATTAGCACAACAGGCAATAGAATGTTATCAAGTGGAACACTAGTGGAATGTTACCAAGAAAACTATATGGACTTAGCCATATGGTCATCAGCATTAAAACTCAGCTTGGTGAAGATTTTACTTTTCACCTTTAACATATGAAATCACGCTTGCATTGTTAAAAGTATCGTTGTTGCCAGTAATCTAAAATTTAATGAAGTGATCCAATATGTCGCAATAATTTTTCACGTTGGAAGTGCCATAAGGTTTCTGAATGATGTTGTATTCATACAGAAAGCTGTACTGAATTCTAGAATGTATGGCGTTTTGATCAAAATAATATATTGTGAATTAGATGCCTGCATCAAGATGGGACTTTTACTGGGAAATCATTAGGCCTTATTCAGTCAGATTTCGAGGAAATCACATGACATCGCTGTCATCCATCTTTACTTTTCCCATGATTATTTATAGGAAAAATATACAGCATTGCCCAATAATGTGTTAGTTGTAATTCTATTCATAGCTTAACTTGTCAGAGAACTAATATCACTGAATCTTTCTCCACCATTCATTTCTAATATTAGATTTCAGACATATAGATTGGTAATACATGCAAAGTTTAAACATCAATATCCTTCTCCAGGGAAGTGGATGAGCTCCAGTGTACCTATAGAATTTATTTTTACTAATATTTATTTTACTTTGTTTTCATGATCAGTGATTTCTCAGTGACAAGGGCAATGCTGGTTATGCAAAGGAATACACACATAAAATTGCAACCTCTTTTGCACTGATTACAGAGGATATGCAAGCAGCATAGCTCTTTATAGATCCTGGAGAATTAATACCTCTGACAATTTGCTGAACTGAGAAATAAAACTGTAACTGAGCTATATTGATATCATTTCTATTGATTTTTCCAAGAAATGGATGGCATCCTTAATCCTTGTATTTACAGAAAGTAAGATGGCAAAGATAGCTCTGCAAACACTACAAAGGCTGTTAGCAGACACATAAAAAACTGATTTTTTAAAGAAAAAAACAAATATCAAATAGTTAAATTTGCTTTAAAATTACTTGTTTTTACCAGCTATGTCACCTCTTTTGATTAATACAGGTTGCCTTCCTAATCAGTGTTAATATATAATATTTAGAATATGCAATCAAATGCTCTGCTTTGTAAGCCTTTATCATGTCTGAACAGTTGTATTTAAATGTACAATATGACATTACTGTTTTGATTATGAATATTAACCTCATATTATAAATTGTTCCACCAGTGTTTTAGTGAATAATGATTACTTTCAGTATCTATATAGCATCCCTCATTCATAAACTCTGCAGATCTACCTTATTCTCTGGAGCTGCTTTAATTCTCATCAAGGTAACAACTTTAGAGAAAAAGAAAGTATAATAAATTGAAAGAGAATTTATAATCTATCAGTTATCCAGGGGAGGGAACCCCAGACTCATTTCCTTTGGGGACAAGGATGCACAACTATTTCCAGACAAAACTTTGCCATAAATTTAAGATACATATGCTGATTATTCATCAATCGTGTAGTTAAACTATCCTCATCTTGGTTAAAATGTTTTTCAAGTAGTCCTTGACTCTATTAGCAAAGCATCCACTTCTAAAATATATGCTTCTGAAAATATTTTCTTCCACAAGGAACCACCCAGAGTTGTTTCAGTAGTGAGACAGGTGCAGTGGTGGGATTCAAATATGTGAACAAACGGTTCTCTGTGTGGATGCCGCTTCCGGAAGTCCATTCTGGGCCTGGGCAACAAAAAATTAGTTACCGGTTCTGCCGAAGTGGTGCGGACCAGCTGAATCCCACCACTGGATGGGTGACATACAAATTTAATAGACAAATAAATAACTTTTCCTTGCAATAGGAAAAATTCCTGTTTCTTTGGTTGCTTAAAAGTGTATGTGTGCTTTCAAATAAGTACAGGTAGTCCTCGACTTACGGACGCAATTGAACCCAAAATTTCTGTTGCTAAGTGAGACAGTTGTTGTGGATTTTTCCCCATTTTACGTCCTTTCTTGCCATGGTTGCTAAGTGAATCACTGCAGTTATTAGGTTAGTAACATGATTGTTAAGCGAATCGGACTTCCCCATTGACTTCGTTTGTCAGAAGGTCGCAGAAAGCAATCCCATGACCCTGGGGCACCGCAGCCATCATAAATATGAGTCCGTTGCCAAGCAACTGAATTTTGATCACGTGACCATGGGGATGCCACAATGGTTGTGTGAAAAGCGGTCATAAATCACTTTTTTCAGCGCCATTGTAACTTCAAACGCTCATTAAATGAACTGTTGTAAGTCAAGGATTATCTATATTCTCAGGTAGTATTGGGAGGGGGGAGGGGGAGTTATGGCAAGGGTTATATTCTTGGGAAGTGTCTTGTTTTGGTTGGAATCAATAGAGCTAAAGTTTTATGGGCCCACCCCTCCTCTGCCTTTTTTGGCATTTCTTTTTTTACCTCTGACACGTTCACTATCACCATCTTGTCCCTTTTTCTTCCCTTTCAGGGCAGGCTTGGTCAGTTTGCTATTGAGAGGAAAATGAATTGATGATTGGCAGAAGACTGGGTGGAATTAGGCCAATGGCCACATGCACCTCAAGGCTTCAGATTGCTTATCCATGCTTTAAGTGGACTACTTGGTTTTCTCTGTGAGGAAAAACAATGTACAATTATAGAAAATGCCAGTAGTTTAGTAGAGCATGAAAGCACACAGCACTGGTTTCAGGAAACCACTTGTCATTTTGATACCCTGTGGGTGCGCAGTGGTGCTTAAAAATTTGTGAAGCCTTTTGAATTTTCAATATTTTTCCACAAATAGGACATAAATGTGATCTGTTCTCAACACACAGTAAGTCCTAAAACCAAACAATACCATTATACCTGTTCATTTCTTTATTGCGGAAAATGATCTAAAGCAGGGGTATCAAACTACCGGCCTGTGGACCAGATGCGTCATGCCAAAACCACACCCACCCCATTGCCAGCAATGGGAAAAAAGTCACGCTATGTCGCAAGTTTCACACCCCTGATCTAAAGCTAGACGTGGCAAAATAATAAAATTATGCTGCTGAAAATCACTTTTTATTCTTGGAGAGAATAGGTCCTTGATTTATGACCAACTGCTTTAAGCATTTCACAACATGGCCACATTTACGGCCGTTTGCAGCATCCTATGGCCACATGACCGCACTTTATGACGGTCTTACCAACACCTTGCAATTACTTGTATTTTTTGGCAAAAACATGCCCATATTGAATGATTGGTTCACTTAATGCCACAGTGTTAGTTTAATGATCATGGATTCATTTAACGACCATGGTGATTTGCTTAACAACTATTCCAAAGAAGTCACAAAATCGGGTTTCTCGAATGACCAATCCATTTTACAACTATTATGACTTATAACCATAATGGGCAGACTCTATTGTGGTCGTAATCAATGACTACCTATAATGTGCAGATGCTCTAGAGCAGGGTTCCTCAACTTTGGCAACTTTAAGACTTGTGGACCTCAACTCCCAGAATTCCTCAGCAAAGCAAAGCTGGCTGAGGAATTCTGGGAGTTGAAGTCCACAAGTCTTAAAGTTGCCAAGGTTGAGGAACCCTGCTCTAGAGACTCACAGAATAAACCCGGGAGCTGCATGTAACCAATGGGCCTTGGATTGCCCAGCCCTACAGTACAGGAGTGATGGAACTTTAAATGAAGTTAGATTAAAATCAAGAGGGATGATGAGATGGTATCTCACTGAAACCTGCTGGGGGGAAGCAAAAAACAGGAAGAGGGGTGACTTCCTGCCTTGATTGTAGATCATCTGGTTGGCCCATCCCAAGAAGGGACTTGATGGAACTTTCTCTAACTCAGGCTCTTCCATCATTTGGATTATGGAGCATGTAATCTGGGCTGCTACATAGAGATTCTGGTAAAGCTTCACTGGGATTTCATTGTATTTATCTAATGGCTAGTTATATCACACTGATCTCCTCTGCAGTATCCCTTTCATTATTGATCCCTTAGTTTCACCTCTAGGTCAGTGTTTCTCAACCTTGGTGACTTTAAGAGGGATGGACTGCAACTCCCAGGATTCCCCAGCCAGCATCCACCCACCTTCAAGTTACCAAGGTTGAGTAACACTGACCTAGAGTAACACTGACTGGCATTTTGAAACACATCACTGCAGGGGATACTAGATGGAAATGTTTTCTTCTGTATCTCTGTTTGCGTGCATTCTTCGTTTTAATAGCTGAGTGTCAGTAATAGGGGGCAGGAGAAAGATATGGTTTGCATTTATCTTTTGCTCTTAAGGAACTTATTGGATTTTTCATAAACATATTTTTTTCCCAAATTCCACAATGAACTCCAACACAGGAGGCATTTCGACATCAGCAGCGTTATGTAGTGAAGCAGAAAATTAAAGTTGCTTTCCCCTTCTTGGTTGACAAAGAGCAGGTGTTTGTCCCTTGATTCACCCCAGATTGTCTGGGTGGAAGTTTAAACATCCCGTGCATCAGCAGCAGAAGCGCCAACAGAGAAATGCAAGCCAAATAAGGTTTTATTTTCTCAAGGCATGCTAAGATTGTTTATGGGAGAGAAAATCTTATCTTGAATCAGCACAGCTTTTCTAAAAGCAGCTCAGGCATCCTATTTTTCAAAGGACAAACAACTTATGTGCTTTATTTTGATACTACCCAGTGGACCAACTAGGATCATACTGTCAGTCAACCATAGATGTAACTCTGCATGGCCGGGCTTTAAGCAGAGGTCTTATCCATAAGTCTTATTGATCTATACAAGCTTTTCTCAGCTACAGCTTCTATAAATCTTTGTCCCATGGAAAGTGCCTATGGGTAGCTGCTGTCTTTTGGGTGCTGAGTTCTGTCACAACCAACCAGTATCAGATGGGGCAATGTGAACGGTATTCGTATGTAAAAGTGTAATCATTCTGTCAGGATCTCCATCGTAGGCTTGGCGCCTTGCTGGCATCCTGCCATCAAAGGGGAAGGGAGGGGGAGGCATTTGGGGCAATCCACAGCTGTGTATCTAATGGTGGGAAATGGGGAGGGGGGGCTGACGTGAACAAGCCAGAGCTGTTTGTACCGGTTATGCTGGGCATCTTCAAGGCTGTTTGCCCAGGGTGTGAAATTTCATCAGCCTAAACAACCCAGAGTTTCTCACAACATAGCGGTGATCCTGGATTGGGTGGCAATGGACTGGACATTGGGGGGAACGTTGGGTTTGGCTCTTTGTATAGGTGGACATGAATTTCAGTTTCCACCGCACTTTCCTGCAACCAACATCTTTAGTAAAAATCCTTTGCACTTCAATCAATTGGAGATGAGAGTCTGCTTTCCTAAATGATTTGTTTTGGGGCAGGTCTGGCACATTCTTTCAAGTTGATCTTGATTCCATATGAATACATGGATGTGCTCATGTTTTCTTGGCAATCGTATAGAAGTAGCATATATAGCTTTGGAGTCCTTGGTGTTCTCTGTGCTTGGTGATTTTCTTGAAGATATTTCATTACCCAGCTAGGGGTAGATGTTACCTAGAAAGGTAATAAATGTCTGCAAGGAAACAACCAAGCTCGGAGAGGAGCAAGGACCCCACAGTTCAACCCTGAGCTATAAATATTCTCTTCTATCAATGTTATCTAGATTTTTTCTGGGTTTGGTTTTGGAGTTCTTTCTCCTAGGCAGGTTGGCTTCCCTCATGCCCATAGTGCTCTATCTGTCCCTTTCTCTAGTGCAGACATATCAAACCCGCGATGTCATGTGATGTTGCGAGACGTATTGGGACTATTTTGACATTGCTGGCAATGGGATGGGCGTGGCTTCCGGATGGCGCCACGGGCTGGCAGTTTGACACCCCTGCTCTAGTGGGAAGTGTTGCTTCTGACTCACCCCTCTTTGTACCTCTGATTTACTGTGTTTTTTGTTCTTCTAATTTTATTTCAAGAGCCGTGGTGGTACAGTGGTTAGAATGCAGTATTGCAAGCTAATTTTGCTGACTGCTGACTGCCAGCAGTTCGGCAGTTCGATTCTCACCGGCTCAAGGTTGACTCAACCTTCCATCCTTCTGAAGTGGGTAAAATGAGGACCCAGATTGTTGGGGGTAATATGCTAACTTTGTAAACCACTTAGAGAAGGCTGTAAAGCACTGTGAAGTGGTATATAAGTCTAAATGCCATTGCTATTGCTATTCTTCTTGAGTTTTGACAGAATGTGATGGAAGATGAGAAGCAAAAAAATAAGTTTAGAAAAGGTGGGTAATATTCTGCAGTCAGCTCAGCCTCATTTCTGCTCAGTGGAGTGATTGATTTAGATAGTCTGACTTACGGATTGTTCATTTAACGATGGTTCAAAGTTACAGTGGCCTCAGGAAAAGTGATTTACAATCAGTCCTCAAAGTTACAACTGTCATATCATCTACACAGTCATATGATTGCAATTTGGATGCTTGGCAACTGGTTTGTGTTTATAACAGTTGCGTGGTTTCAAAAATACATCCATGTTTTCTTGATGACCACTTGAAAGTTGCCGCTACCTTCTTCTAGAGCATTTTTCAACTACTCAATCTAACCTAAACTCCTAGAATATCCTGGTGGCTTTCTAGCCAGGCACTAACTAGGTCTTTTAGCTTTTGAGATCAGCTAAGTTCACATATATGTGCCACCAACTGAGAAATATTAACATTAAAGTAGTGGCAACTGGCATTTTGCTTTAGGTTCTTATTCTCTGTAGAAATTCTCTGTCAACAACATTTCAAAATATATTTCTACTTGCATCTCAGCGAAGTTAAATTCCCTTATTCCACAATACACTGACTGGCCCATTGTGTGCCATCAAACCAGTGCTGACATTTAGCGACATAACTTTGTTAATCTCTGAAGTGCCACATGAATCTGGCATTAGTATTTTTTCAAATATTTATTCAAAACCTTTTGCATACAGGTTTCAAAAAGTAGATTGGGTTGAATAAGGTAATAAGCAGGCAGTATGAAGAATCATGGATTAGCCAACCCAAATTCCCTTCTTAATTATAGGATTCCCCAACAAATTGTGTTAGTTACTGGAGCAAAACGCTTCCTCTATTTCCTAGAGGAGCCATTATCCATGGTGTTTGTAATTTTCTCTGTGCAGTCATGAAAATGATGCTGGATTACTTTATTCCTGTGGTGGTGACAAGAGGTTTAAGCCAAATTCTGCTAACATTATTGGAAATTTTTGGGGGTGGTCGGTAAGCCTAAAATCCAAGTTATCATCTTCCTTTGAATACTTAAATGTATGGGGAAGGATTGGGTGAAAATTCATTAAGTCTTCGGTATGTTTTTTTTTTTACATCATCTATTTCGCCTGTCTCACATGCTTTACTCTTCATATTCCACCCCTGGGATCTTAAAAGCTTAAAGGCACCCAATCTGAATATGGGAAATGATGGGGGGGGGGAAGGTTAAGGTGCTCACATTGGACACACATCAAAGAGTGTAGCCTCAGAAGCTGTTTTAGATTTTGGATTTTGTTTTAAAGAAGGGAATATGAGAAATTATACAATATATGAGTGCAGTTTGATTTTATTATTTTTAAAAAAAGAATATCTCTTGTATTGGTTTCCGACATCCCGGTGTCAATATCTATTTCAAAGCAATTTGCAGCCACCATATTGGCCCTGAATGGAAGTCGCTTTGGATAGTGAGGCTCAGCAGCATATAAATTTAAGAAATAAATACAAATAAACAAATAATTTCTGCCAAAGAGAATTGGCAAGAACCTCCTCCCTTCTCCCACCCCACATCATCCATTAAAACAATTTTTAACAATTCTTAAAACACTCTCCGGGCTGCGCTCCCTCCATTCAATTTAACTTAGTACTATTGATCAATTGTCATCATCCTCAGCCTTGAGGAAAAGAGAACTCAGCATGAGAGGAATTCCTCTTCCTAATAACCCGAACCTGCCTTCAGATTTATTCCCAAGATGTGCTTTTCCCTCATTGCTAAGTAGCCATATTTTCAATCTCATTCATGGTCTGGCAGTGAGTTGTGGAGTGGAGCATTATCTCAGTCACATGGTAGAGGAGACCCTTTCTGGCTTTTTTGTGCTTGGAGGCACATCTGGAATCTTGAGAGTTGGTGGACACCAATAGAAGTATGAATGGGGGATCCCCTATTCACAAAATGGCAGAATATAAACTGAACTAAAGCATTAATTGATCTCGATATGACTGTTTTAGTGCTCCCTCGTACTTGATGCTTGTTATTGCCTTTGTTTAGATTTGTTATTTTTTGAGCAGTTCCAGAAAGCTCTTGGTGGTGACCCCCATTGTTTCTTTTTATTTTCTAAGCAAGTTCAAAGACCCATTTCAAGCCAACAAATATTCTTGGACATCCAAACAGCGGTGGAGACAGATACGTTGTTTTGCAGCGTTCCAGCTTTTTAAAAAAATTAAAACAACATTTTTAATATAAGTGAGATGGAATAGGGAGGCTGGGAGGCCACCTCAGAAAATTGGACATCCTAGGGTGGTAAATTGTGAACCCCAGGATTGCAGAAACTGAGGGAATACTTTTCAGAGAGCTTTGCAATAGGCATGTAAGAAACCAGAATGACAGTGACATGAGAAAAGGTGAGTCTACACCACACAATCTTCTGTATTGGTTGGCATAATTGTTAGTGCTTCAGCTGCCTCTTCTCCTGCAGCTTTAGTTCTGTAAGGGTTTCATGTGTGTTGGCGGTTCTATTCTGGTCCTTCCTCATTTTCTAATTGAATAAGTTCTATATAGAGATATATATGCATAGAGAAACAGGCAAACACATTTTGCAAGCATTTCTGTAAGCCCATAGCCCTTTCACCTTCAACTTAATCTGCCTCTATTATATCTCGCCTATATTTACTCTTAAGTATTTCTACTTTGTTATAAATAGTTTTGTAAATTCTCTGATGTTATAAAAGAAATCTATCATTTTCCTTTTCTTGTTATTTTCTTCTATTTGTTGACACTCACAATTGAGTTAACTTGCCTTTCCTTGCTTGGGGCTGTAAAGTTGCATTCAATCATTATGCATTTTTATTGCTCAAGTCTTTCATCTTCCATCTACAACCAACTTTGGCTAAGATGATAGAATTGTAATATTTTTTTCAACTTTGGTTTTTGCAATATCTCATATCTTTTCTTATAGTTAAATCTATGTTAAATATACCGAATCTACTCCTAGACCCAGTGAATGATTATGAATTACTGAACTGGACTTTTCCTTCTTCTGTTTCTTATGTAAGTGTGATTCTGGTGCTGCCCATCCAATATCCAGATTAAAAAACAGAATGAATCTGTTAATACCTTTTCCAACTAACAAATTTTATTAAAAGGCATAACTTTTGGTCACCATGGGCTAGCATGGCTCTCCTCCTACAGTGTCTCCTTTGTTTCTTGAGATGGATGTTACCAATGAACTAAAAATACCCTTTCAGAAAATTGACCTATCTCCAGTATTATTTTTGTCCATTTCTCTAATTCAGGGTTTCCCAATCTTGGCAATTTCCAGGTATATGGACTTCAAATCTCAGAAATCTCAGCATTGGCTATGCTGGCTGTGGAATTCTGAAAGCTGAAGACCATATACCCAGAAATACATTGTCAAGAAAGACATAACATTAATAATAGGGGACTGGAATGCATAAATTAGAACAGAGCTTCCCAATCTTGGCAACCTGAAGGTGAGTGGACTTTAAATCTCAGAATTCTCAGCAATGGCTAAGCTGGCTGTGGAATTCTGGTGGTTGAAATCCACTCACCTTCTTCAATTTGCCATAATTGGGAAACTCTGCTCTAATTTATGCATTCCAGTCCCCTATTAGGGGTCCCCTATTAGGCTTAAGATAGGGACGCGGTGGCTCAGTGGGTTAGGACGCTGAGCTTGTCGATCGGAAGGTCGGCAGTTTGGCGGGTCGAATCCCGAGTGCCGCGTAACAGAGTGAGCGCCTGTTACTCGTCCCAGCTTCTGCCAACCTAGCAGTTCGAAAGCACGTAAAAATGCAAGTAGAAAAATAGGGACCACTACGGTGGGAAGGTAACAGCGTTCTGTGCGCCTTTGGCGTCTAGTCATGCTGGCCACATGACCACGGAGATGTCCTCAGACAAGCGCTGGCTCTTCGGCTTTGAAACGGAGATGAGCACCGGCCCCTAGAGTCGGAAACGACTAACACTCATGTGCGGGGGAAACTTTACCTTTACCTATTAGGCTTAAGATACAGGAGGATCTGGACAGACTCGAACACTGGGCACTATCTAACAAAATGAAATTCAATTATGAAAAAGTAAGGTTCTGCATTTAGGCAGGAAAAATCAAATGCACAGGTATAGTATAGGTGGTACCTTGCTCGATAGTAGTGACTGTGAGAGGGATCTCGGAGTCCTAGTGGACAATCACTTAAATATGAGCCAGTAGTGTGCTGCAGCTGCCAAAAAAGCCAACACAGTGCTAGGCTGCATTAACAGAGGAATAAAATCAAGATCACGTGAAGTACTAATACCACTTTACAATGCCTTGGTAAGGCCACACCTGGAATACTGCATCCAGTTTTGGTCACCACGATGTAAAAAAGATGTCGAGACTCTAGAAAGGGTACAGAGAAGAGCAACAAAGATGATTGGGGGACTGGAGGCTAAAACATATAGGGAACGGTTGCTGGAATTGGGTATGTGTAGTTTAATGAAGAGAAGGGTGAGGGGTGACATGATAGCATTGTTCCAATATCTCAGGGGCTGCCACAAAGAAGAGGGAGCCAAGCTATTCTCCAAAGCACCTGAAAGCCGGACAAGAAGCAACGGATGGAAACTAGTCAAGGAGAGAAGCAACCTAGAACTAAGGAGAAACTTCCTGACAGTTAGAACAATTAACCAGTGGAACAACCTGCCTCCAGAAGTGGTGAATGCTCCAAAACTGGAAGTTTTTAAGAAGGGACTGGCCAGCCATTTGTCTGAAATGGTATAAGGTTTCCTGCCTGAGCAGGGGGTTGGACTAGATGACCTCCAACGTCCCTTCCAAATTATTATTATTATTATTATTATTATTATTATTATTATTATTATTATTATTATTATTATTATTATTATTATTATTATTATTAACATTATGTCTTTTCTTGACCATACATTTAATATTAATTTCAGTTTCTATTAAATTTGCTGTGTTTTCTAATTATTACTCTGTGTAACATACTCATGGGACATCTGTTAATTTTTATATATAATGGTTATATCGAAATATATATTTAGTTGGATCTTTTTGAATAACTTTGCCATTTCATCATGCAGCTACATGCCCTTTATACCATATCAGGCCCATTACAGACCGCTTAACATCTGATATTCATAAATGCTTCAACCGTACCAATATAGTTATCTCAGGAAGGATACAGAAGTGGTTTGCTGTCATCTTCTTCTAGGGTGGACTTTGGATTTCCTTCTACCAGATAGCTTGGCTTCCTTTATCCTTGCAGAGCTTCCCCTGCTCTTGTAGTAGATTATTCTACTTTTATTATTTACCTCTCTCCTTTTAAGCTTATTAGTCAGGAGCTACTGTTCTCACCATGCCATTCTCACAGATAGTTTCTAGCTTCTGAGTGCTACCACCATGGAAGCTGGCAATCCTCTCTAAAGGGAATTACATCTTTCACAACAGTACATGTGCTTGTTTAGGGCAAGCCTCATCTAATAGTTACATATTTTTAATGGTTCTAGAAAATGAGAACAAATGAGAACAAGATGGCCATTTATCCAGATACTTTGACATAAAGAATAAAACCACCATTAGCATTCATTTAAGGCATAAATCATTCCCTTTTGTAATGGAAGAGATGGAGCATAAATGCACTTCTATTGCAAAAAATGATTCATAAGGAATTGGATATATGACACAGCAAGTTATTCAGTGATTAGTTGCTTTGCCATTGTGCTTGATTTCCAGAGGTATTTATATGTGGAAGAAGTATCTGTTGGGATTGTTGGCTGGAAAGGACTAGGGTAAAAGATACCACTGGGCACTGATCATAGCAACAAAGAATAGTTACCAGATCCATGGAAGCAAGGGTCTACCACCCTAGACAGAACCTGAGGTGCAGCCTATGCAAAGAGGCCTCAGAGACAGTCGAAACATAATGTCAGGGTGTAAGATTCAGGCGGGAACAGCATACACCAATTATCCTACCTACTTTGGTAATGAAATCTGCAAGAAAACAACTATGCTCAGAGAATGCCAAGGACTCCACAGATGCACTAAATGGCACAACCAAGTAGCTGGCATTGTGTTTAGAATCAGCCACACAGTGTATGGGCTAGGCCCTTCCAAGTCCAGATGGGAGATTTCACAGAAGATCATGGAAAATTAACTAAGATCTTATGAGACTTCCAGATCCAAATGGACATGTAGGTAATGGTCAGTAAACCAGACACTGTGGTTGTAGACAAGAACCAGAATATAGCAATGGTAATAGACAGATCAGTGCCAAGTGACAGCAACATCAGGAAGAAGTATGAGAAGGTGGAGAAGTACTAGAGCCTGAAGGAAGAATTAGAGAAGATATAGAAAGTGAAGGTCAAAAAGGTCACAGTGGTGGTAGGAGCCCTCGAGGGTGCAACTCCTAAGCTGGCAGAACAGCTTCAACAGAGGTAAATGTTCTGTACCAGCCTGCTACCGGCCCTGCAGAAAAGGCAGGGACAACCCCTTTACAAGAAGGCAAGAGGCTGGAACTAAGCCTGCCAAATTTATTAACTTAAAACAGCAAAGAGAGCAAAGAGAGCAAACACGAACCATGAAACAGGAGCTATTCAAACGGTTGCCTTCAGCAAACCAGCCCTCCCACACATTCCCCTTTTAAACAGTTCAGGGCATGGCTTCTCTCTGCCTCCTTCCGAGGTGCCCCATTGCCTTCCTCTGTTTACTCCTGATTGACTGCCTCCTGCGTCGGGCGTCCTTGAACAGGGCCAGCTGTGGGTCATCTTCACGCTGTCAGGCTCACACAGCTGGGTCTGCGTCGTGACCAGATGGGAGGGGCCTGGCTGAGGGCTCTGTGGAGCCTCAATATTATTCTCAGCAAGCTCTCCAACACCCCCCTCCTCCTCCTCCTCTGAATTGTCCGACCCAACTGCCGAACCCACAGGCTGACCCTGAATCACAACAGTAAAGTCATTTTTGTCTAAGGCAACGGCCCACAACCTATGAGGCACCAGTTCCATGGAGAGAGGTTTTTACACAGATTGGAGGGGGCGTGGGTTCATGTGCTGCCTGCATCCCGCGGATGGGGCTTCACTTGTTTGCGTGGCCCAGTTTCTGGTTGCCTAGGTGGTTTCTTAAGAACTTCAGTGTGGTAGTGTTATCAAACCACTTCTCCCTTTGCTTTTAAAGTTTTTTGTATTTGCGTGTGTTCCAATCAATCACCAGGCACCTTTAGAGGAGGCAGGACTGCCATATCGTCTTATCTCTTTCTGCTGTGAATACAGGGTCAGGTTTTTAGAATAACGCATAGGGCTTAAACTCCGCTTATACATCAAAGCTGCTATGTTGCATCCCAGTGCCGTTAGAAGAGCCTGGTTGTACCCTTTCCAAAGAATAGAATAGAATAGAATAGAATAGAATAGAATAGAATAGAATAGAATAGAATAGAATAGAATAGAATAGAATAGAATAGAATAGAATAGAATAGAATAGAATAGAATAGAATAGAATAGAATAGAATAGAATAGAATAGAACAGAACCTTGGAGGTCTTCTAGTCCAGCCCCCTGCTCACACAGGAAAACCTATACCATTTCAGATAAGTGACTGTCTAGTCTCTTCTTAAAAACCTCCAGTGATGGAGTACTCACAATTTCTGAAGGCAAGCTGTTCCACCAGCTAATTGTCCTCACTGTTAGGAAGTTTCTCCTTAATTCCAGGTTGCTTCTCTCTTTGGTCAGTTTCCAACCATTGTTTCTTGTCCTGCCCTCTTGGTGCTTTGGTGAATAATTTGATCCCCTCTTCTTTGTGGCAGGCCCTCAAATACTGGAACACTTCTATCATGTCTCCCCTAGACATCAGGTAGCGCAGCTTTCCTCTAGGAGAGGAGTAAATATCTAGGAGCAAATTTTTACAAGATAAAGGTAGCTCATGTTTGTGGTTATGTTTTTCTTTATTGGTTATAAAACAATTCCTTCTTTATTCTCAGTCTTCTAGTGTGTACAAATGTTCAGTCTTACCGTATAACATTTATGTGACCTTGATTCTTATTCTTGGCACTTCCGGGTGCAAGAGACCAATGACGTGATGAGCTTGCTAGCTTTCATTTGAATCTGCTCCAGTTTGATGGTTTTTTGACAAATGATTTGTTTATCACAACTTTGGATAGTATTCTTCCAGAAATACCAATGTTTGGGTCATCTCAGTTGGGTTTCCTCCTTTGAGACCTGAACCTTTACTGTCACATTTTTACTCAGGGTCTATCATTGTATCTTAGTTTCTGTCATACTTTTCTCATCCTTTTCATAATGAGTTAGAAACAAATGATAGAAAATCACTTTAACATGCTTTCGCATCATATTGTAATTCTTTCCATATGTGTTGTATTGTATGAATTGTTGTATAGACTTTTCACTTTTTATATATCATTCTTGGTGTTAATTTGAATTCATGTGTACACATATGCATAAAGATCTTACTTGTTTACAGACTTTTTTTAAATATGCCCTGCTAAGAACATGTTTATGGAGTACTCATAAGTCTCATAAATGTGTACTTATGCATCTCATCCTAAGACATTGCCCATACTACCATACACTGCAACAAGTAATGCAGTGTGGGTAACCAATATAATTTATAGGATTAGACAATATAGGATTATAAATTGCTAGTCTGCCAAATATAAAGCAGATTTATAGCAGGTTACCCTTGCCTGCCCATGATGAAAAAGGTACAAAAAGTGGATAACTTGGGCCATGTTCTAAGAATGTAGCCTCTAAAGAAAACTAATATGTTTTTTTTTCCTTTTTTGATAGTATATCATGTTTTTAGACCTATGAAGTTGGAAAGAGTTACATGAAGAAACAGAAGTCATGGGGAGAAGGAGGAGAGAAGGACCTGTTATGTTGTGCCAACTTGCATTGAATAATTCACAAACTAAACTGTGTTTCCTTAGAAATATGATGGCTTAAATTGTGTTTTTCAGGGATTGGCTACAAGTCTTCAGCCCTCCTATCATTCCTCCTAGCCAACAGATGGCAGAATATAACAAAGCTTCAGCGAACATAAGTGCTCAAGGTAAGAATGAGTGGAAATATTGCCACTAAATTGAAGTGAGAGCAAAAGGACACTAAAAACTGAAGCAACATGCCATTAACTCCTCCATTTGTCAGATAGTATAAAAATGCTATAAAAATGGAGTCCTTGGTGCTCTCTGAGTTTGGCTATTTTTGTGCAGACATTTCATTACCCAGATTGAGCCTCCGTGCTATCAGCCCCCTCTACCACAAAGATCCTGCAGGAGAAGGGCAGGGTGGGATCTGGCAGGGTGAGAGCTGTGAACCATAAACACAAAGCTTTTGTTGTGTCCCTGCACAACAGATACAGTGCCCTTGCTGACCTTAATAGGGACATTAAGGAGACAGGTAAAGGTATCTGTGATAATAACTCAAATAAGCAGGGGATCGTGGTCCAAGATGAAAAACTTGTTTTTGACAGGGAGAAGTGCGAATCTGGTATTACACACCAGTCATGCAAGAACAGAAAGGCATCCAAAAAGAGAAACCACCTTCTGGTTGGTGATTCAATTATAAGGGATGTAAATCTGGGAAAGGACACAGAGGTTTCCAAAGATGTCAGGTGTCTTCTAGGTGCTACTGCCAGTAGGGACAAGAAGCATATTTCTAAAATAATCAAGAATGCCAGCAAGGACTGTGATGTGGAGGCTATTGTACATCTTGGCACTAACGAACTGTCCCAAAAAGATGTATTCTCTATGCAGAATGATTTCCCGAGCTTGGGGCAGGAACTTAGCAGAATAAGCTGTAGGCTTACTTTTTCAGAGGTTTTACCAGTGTATAAGGAGCAAAATGGAAAAGGCCAGCGTATAGTGCAATTCAGTATGTGGCTAAAGGAGTGGTGTAAAGGGGAAGGCTTTGGATATATTAGTCACGATGTCTGTAGCTGGTCCAATGAAAAAATGTACAAAAGAGATGGTTCACGACTTCCGGTGGCTCCGCGGCGACGGAGGGAGCCTTCCCGGGCTGCCCGCGGCTCAGCTGGTGTTTTTTCGCCCGAAACAGCGCCGATCAGCTGTTCGGGCGAATCTGAAGCCCCCTCCTCGGGAGAAGAGGAGGGGGTGAGCCCCCAGGTGGGGGTTGAGTTCTCCGGGGCCGCCTGAGCTTGGAGCTTGGGCGGCTGAAGGATTGAACTCCCCCGTAGCCTGGGCTGCTCCCAGCTGACCAGCGTCTCTGCTCCGGACTTTATGGAGCAGAGCCAGGCGTCTGCGACCATCCCTGCTTGAAGGAGAGACTATGAAAGGGAAAGAGCAGGCAGAGCAGTACAAGAGGGAAAGATGAAGAGATGAAGAAGATTTTATTTTACTCTCAAGCTTGATGGACTTTGCTTAAAACTTAAAGTGAAAGTGCGTCACAATTGTAAGTAAAAGATGGCGGCTAAACCTCCCCCTAGAACTTTTCGGAGTGCTGGAAATTCTCCGGTGCAACAACAATCATTGCTGCAGGCGTTGCATTCTCCTGATGTATTGACATCGAAGGATCTTGAAAAACATACCCAGTTAATTTTGGAGTCAATGGGTGTTAAATTTCTACAGATGGAGGAGAAATTGGAGAAATTGGAGCAGAGAATGGAAGAAAGGATGGAACAGAAACTTAGAGAAATGAAGGTAGACATTTTGTCCTCAGTGCAAAAAGTTGCTAAATGTGTGGAGGTGCTGGATGATCAAGTGCAAGACTTGATTCAAAAGAATGCTTTATTAGAAGCAAAAGTATTGGAAATTGAAGATTTAAAAGACAAAATTGACAGTGAACAGAGCTTGGCCCAATTTTACCAGATGCAGTTTGCTGTGAGAATTAGAGGCCTAAAAGAGAATATTAAGGAAGATTTAAAGCAGCTGGTTTCTGAGGCTTTTGAGGGAGTATTGAACCATCCAGCATCTGAATTAAAACAAGGTATGGACAAAGTGTTTCGTGTGAATTCGTGGATTGCTAAACAGAGAAAGTTGCCTAGAGATGTGGTGGTTTATTTTGTAAAAAGGGAAATTAGAGATGAAGTTATACAAGCTGCCTACGATACCAAAGTTGTGATTGCTGGTCAACAAGTTTTGGTTCTAAAAGAAATTCCTCCAAAGATTTTAAAGAGAAGGAAGGATTTTATATTTCTTGTGCAAGAGCTCAAGCAAAGAGATATAAGGTTCAGATGGGAGATCCCAGCTGGGTTGAGCTTCATGTATGATGGCAAAAGGTACTGTTTGAGTAATGTGAAGCAAGCGCATGATTTTTATAATAATGTTTTGAAAGTAACCCCATCAACACTTCTGGAAGCTGCAGAGGGATCTGGAGAAGGAGAACATCAAGAGGATGAAGATGCACAGATAGACGAGAAGGGTACAGGAGGAGTTCAAGCTGCAACTCTTTTGGATGATCTTAGAGAACAGAGGGTGACGCGTGCTGCCTTAAAACGCTCAAAAAAGAAAAAAAAATAAGACCAGTAGAAATCTATGGAACTTCCACAAAATATTTATAGTTAAGTGGTAGTTGTGTTTTTTAAAAAAAAAAAAGTTTTGGGATGCTATGTATGGTAATAGATTTTTTTTTTTTAATTTGGAATTAATGGACAACTTACTACAGAGGAAGAGGAAGAAAGTTTTGTGGGTTAATGTGGGTTAATTTGTGTAAGAACTATTTATTAATGTGCAAATGAGAATATGTTAAGGTAATAGTGAATTGTGGAAGAACATAGATGGGAATGATGCTAGTTTTCTTTTATTTTAGTTTTTTATATATATTTAGTATTATTAAGGATTGGTTTACTATATACAAGCTAGAGAGTGATGGATTTTAGAGTTTATAATTGTTAGTATATGATTGTTTATGATTGCCTTTTAGATATATACCTTGTATTTTGCTCTGGGAAGTCGGGGGGGGGAGGGGGGAGGAGGGGAAGTGGAGGGGGGGAGGGAGGAGGGGGAGGGGGAGGGGGGGAGATAGGGGGGAGGTAGGGAGGGGAGGAGGGAGGGGGAAGGGGGTTTTTTTTAAAGGAAAATTGTATTTTATAAAACTTTTCAATAAAAAAAAAAAAGCAAAAAAAAAAAGATCAAAAAAAAAACAAAAAAAAATAAAAAAAAGAGATGGTTCACATCCTTCAAAGAAAGGGACTGAGTTACTCGGCTATAAATTCACAGATTTTCTGGAGGAATATTTAAACTAAACAGCAGGGACAGTGAGTTAATTGATATAGAAAATCCCTGTCCCCGCCAATCTAAAAATTATAGGGCTATCAATGCATGTAACATAGATGTGTGTGTGGACAAGAATATCAACCTTGCTGTCAAGCAAAATCAAGCTTCTATTAGCGAGTGCCACACAAAGTGCACTAACCAAATAGGTGGTAAGACAATAGGGGAACTCAGGCACCAGACAGGTTATGTAGAAAGTAAACACAGGGTCAGACATAAAGGACTCAAATGTCTATACACCAATACACAGAGTATGAACAGCAAACAGGGTGAACTAGAAATTCAGGTTAATGAGGGCAGATATGATATTGTTGCCATTATGGAAACACGGTGGGATGAAGCCACAAATGGAACACACAGCTAGAGGGATTTAAATTATTTTAAAGAAACAGACCAAATAAAAGAGGTGGAGTTGCCCTCTATATAAGGAATAACTACATCTCTACAGAAATAGAGCACAACAATAATGAAAACTGTAAACTTGAATGCATTTGGGTCAATATAAAAGGGGAGGGGGGGAAATGACATTGCCTTAGGTGTATACTATAGGCCACCCAACCAAACAGAGGAAATAGATGAACTTTTTGCTAGTCAGCTAACTAAGATATGTAGGAAGCACATCACAATAGTAATGGGGGACTTTAACTACCCTGACATCAACTGGGAGACAAACTCCGCACCAAGTGGAAGATCAAACAGATTCCTGACAAACCTAGCAGACAACTTTGTTACCCAAAAAGTAGAGAAAGGAACTAGGGGATTAGCCATTTTGGATCTAATTCTCACTAACAGAGATGAAATGATAGAAGGTGTTGAAGCCACAGGAACCTTGGGAGGAAGTGATCATGCAATATTGGAATTCAACATTATGGAAGCACAAGCAATAGAACACAGTCAAACTAGAGTCCTAAACTTTAAGACAGCTAATTTCAATAAACTTAGAGAGGGCTTGGGAAGGATTCCATGGATGAGAATCCTCAAGGGGAAAACAACTCAAGAAGCTTGGGAAATTTTGGACTTCCGGTGGCTGCGCGGCGCCGGAGACAGCCTTCCCGGGCTGCCCGCGGCTCAGCTGTGTAATTTTCACCCGAAACAGCGCCGATCAGCTGTTCGGGTGAATTTGAAGCCCCCTCCTCAGGAGAAGAGGAGGGGGTGAGGCCCCAGGTAGGGGTCGAGTTCTCCGGGGCCGCCTGATCTTAAAGCTTGGGCGGCTGAAGGATCGAACTCCCCCGTAGCCTGGGTTGCTCCCAGCTGGCCAGCGTCTCTGCTCCGGATTTCTTGGAGCAGAGCCAGGCATTTGCGACCACCCCTGCCTGAAGGAAAGACTCTGGAATTAAAGGAGCAGGCAGAGCGGTACAAGAGGAAAAGGTGAAGAGGATTATTATACTTTACTCTCGAGCTTAATGGACTTTTTAAACTTAAAGTGAAAGTGCGTCACAAGTGAAAGTAAAAGATGGCGGCTAAACCTCCTTCTAAAACTCTTCGGAGTGCTGGAACTTCTCCGGTGCAACAGACATCATTGCAAGCGTTGCTTCCTCCTGCTGCATTGACATCGAAGGATTTAGAAGATGCCCTTGAAAAGCATGCCCAGGTAATTTTAGTAACATTGAGTGATAAACTGGCAAAAATGGAGGAGAGAATAGAAGAGAGGATGGAAGAGAAATTTAATGCGATGAGGGTAGACATTTTGTCTACAGTGGAAAGTGTGGCTGAATGTGTACAAGGTTTGGAAGAAAAAGTGGAAGATTTGACTCAAAAAATGCTGTATTAGAAGTTAAGGTATTGGAGAATGAAGACAAAGCGGATAGAGAGTTAAGCCTTGTTCAGTTTCACCAGATGCAGTATGCTATCAGAATTAGGGGCTTAAAAGAAAATCTTAAAGAAGATTTAAAGCAGCTGATTTCTGAAGCCCTGGAAGCAGTATTGGGTCAGCCAGCATCTGAAATAAAGGGATGTATGGATAAAGTTTTTCGTGTGAATTCATGGATTGCCAGACAGAGGAAGCTACCTAGAGTTGTGGTGGTTTACTTTACAAAGAGAGAAATTAGAGATGAAGTTATTCAAGCTGCCTATGATACTAAAGTAGTGGTTGCTGATCAAGAAGTTTTGGTCTTAAAGGAAATTCCTCCAAAGATTTTAAGGAGAAGAAAGGACTTTGCATTTTTGGTGCAGGAACTTAAACAATGTGACATAAGGTTCAGATGGGAGATTCCAGTTGGGCTGGTGGCGATGCATGAAGGTAAAAGATATCGTCTGGTTACTGTGGCACAGGCGCGTGAATTCTACAATAATGTTTTAAAAGCAACCCCACTATCACTTCTGGAAGCTGCAAAGGGATCTGGAGAAGGAAAACCTCAAGAGGCCGAAGATGGACAGACAGAGGAGAATGGTGCAGGAGGGGATCAAACTATAATTTCATTGGCTGATGCTGGAGAGCAGAGGGTGACGCGTGCTGCTTTAAAAAGAGCAAAACAAATAAAGGAACAAGACCAGCAGAAGATTATGGAATTTTCAAAGCGCACTTACAGCGAGGCAGTGGGAGGAGCGCGGCCCAAAGGAGGCAGGGCCATTGATGAGGTGCTCCAAAAGCTTCGGGGCGATAAGAATGGCGACTAAATTTTTGACTTGGAATGTTAATGGATTAAATTCGCCTCAGAAGAGAAAGAAAGTTTTTTTATATTTAAAACAATTTAAGACTGATGTTATATGCTTGCAAGAAACGCATATTAGGGCTATGGACCAAAAGTTTTTATTGAACTCAAGACTGGGTACGCAATTTGTTGCCTCTGCAATGAATAAGAAAAATGGAGTGGTTGTTTATATTAAAAGTGCTATAACAGCGAACTTAATTGAAGCAGATAAGCATGGAAGATACGTAATGATTGACTTGTTGCTAGAAGGCAAAAAAACGCTTTTAGTTGGACTGTATGCTCCTAATCAACAACAACAACAGGCTGACTTTTTTAGCTTACTTCACACAAAGCTTACTCAGTTGGATTACAAATCGTTTATTTTTATGGGGGATTGGAATGGCGTTTTGGACGTACAGATGGATAAGGCTGGTTTTTTTAAGCGTATTCCGTGTCATGCCAGACTGCCTAAGTCTTTTTTTGAAATGAAGGATGATTTGGAATTGCGAGACATTTGGCGTGACACACACCAGTATGAAAAGGATTATACTTTTTTTTCTGATAAACACCAATCTTTTTCTAGGATTGACTTTATTTTGCTGACTAATGATTTCTTTTCTAGGATTAAGAAGATAAAGATTTGTGCAAGAGCTATTTCTGACCATAGCCCAGTATGGTTAGAGATTAATAAGGATAATAGAGATAGGCGCTCGTGGCGCGTAAATGAGAATTTGTTTAGAAACCAGGAAAATGTGGAAGAGTGTAAACAGCGAATGAAGGATTTTTTTGAAATTAATATGAATAAGGATACTTCTATGGATATGGTCTGGGATGCTAGCAAGGCCTATATGAGAGGAGTGTTGATATATATGAACAATAAATATAGACGTACGTTGGAAGCTAGAAGGAAACAATTGGAGAATGAAATTAAGGAAAAGGAGAATGCTTTGATTTTGAATCCATTGGATGTGAAGACTAAGGAGGCTATCAAGCTATTAAGAGGACAATTTGACAAATTAATGGCTGATCAAGTGGCAACCAATTTGAGGTTTGCCAGGCATAACACTTTTTGCAATGCTAACAAGCCAGGTAGATGACTAGCTTATAGACTAAGGAAAAAGCAGAGGGCTTCTAATATAGACAAAATTGAACACAAGGGAAAAATGGTGTTTCAACAGGATTTTATTAAGGAAGCCTTTGTGGATTTTTATTCTAAATTATATGCTAAGGAGAAGATTAATGAAAAGGACATTGATGAATATTTGGAGAATGCTAGCATCCCGGTGCTTACACAAGTACAAAAAGAGGAGATTAATCAACTGATTACAGAAGAAGAAATATTTACAGTAATTAAGGAGTTGAAGGTAGACAAAGCGCCAGGTACAGATGGTTTGACTGCGGCCTACTACAAAAATTTACAATTAGAGATGGTTAAACCATTAAAGGAATTGTTCCAGACAATCCAGAGAGGGGGAAAGGTGCCTCCATCTTGGAGAACTGCCTTTATCTCTTTGATTCCGAAGGAAGACCAAGATGCTACTCAAGTTAAAAACTATAGACCGATATCACTATTAAATACAGACTATAAGATATTTGCTAAGGTGTTGGCTAATAGATTGATGAGGGTTCTGCAACGGGTGATTCATGGGGATCAAACTGGGTTTATTAGTGGTAGGCAAATGAAAAATAATGTGAGGCATATAGTAGATGTGTTGGAATTTTTGGAAAGGAACAACCAGATCCCTGCGGCGCTAATTTTTTTAGACGCTGAAAAAGCTTTTGATCAATTGGATTGGCAATTTTTGATGAAAGTTTTAGACAAAATGAATTTTGGGGATAAATTTTTGCAACCAATCAGGGCATTATATCAAAAACAAACAGCCCGAATAATAGTTAACAATAGCCTGACAGAAGTATGTAATATTGAGAAGGGCACAAGGCAAGGGTGTCCGTTATCGCCCTTGTTATTTGTGTTAACATTGGAGATATTATTGGTAAAAATACGAAATTCGGAAAGAATTAAGGGTATACAGATTAGAGATCAGGATTATAGATTGAGAGCGTTCGCAGACGATCTGGTTGTTACAGTGACCCAGCCGGAGAGTTCTGTTGTGGACCTGATGGAGATAATAATGCAATATGGGAAGGTTTCTGGATTTAAAGTTAATGCACAGAAAACTAAAATTTTGGCTAAAAACATGACAGCATCGCAAAAGGCCCTTTTAGAAGGGTTAACTGGATTTGAGATTGTTAAAAGGGTTAAATATTTTGGGGTGTTTTTGTCGCCCTCTAATACAAAATTATATAAAAATAACTATGAAAAATTATGGGGAAAAATCCAAAAAGAAATGGAGAGTTGGGAAAAACTGCAATTGTCTTTGTTGGGGCGAATCGCAGCAGTAAAAATGAATGTCCTGCCTAAATTTTTATTTTTATTTCAAATGATACCGGTTCTTAAGAAAGATTCTAATTTGGAGGAATGGCAGAGAGGTATCAACAAATTTGTTTGGGCAGGGAAAAGGCCACGAGTTAAACTTAAGATTATGCAGGATACTCGTGAAAGAGGTGGTCTTAAAATGCCTAACTTTAAATTATATTATGAAGCTGCTGCGTTAGCAGGTATAAGTGATTGGATTAATTTGACACAAGATAGATTATTAAATCTTGAGGGCCACGACTTTCTGTTTGGCTGGCATGCATATTTGCTGTATGATAAGAAGGTAGATAATGTGTTTAGAGTGCATATTTTAAGACAGGCTTTGCTGAGAGTTTGGAAGAAGTACAGACATAAGTTAGATTGTAAGATACCATTGTGGGCAATTCCAAAACACGCAATAGAAAATATACATGCTGGTTTCAAACATGATGTGACTATGTACAAGGAGATTTTAAGCTTGGAAAGAAATGTTTGGTGTTTGAAGCCATATAGTCTTGCGAGACGAGAAGATTGTTCAAAATTGGTTTCAATATACTCAGCTACGGGCCAGGTGGAAAGAAGATCAGAAAAATGGTTTTACAATGACTGATGAAAATCTGATGAAGCAAATTAGAAATCAGGGACCAGCACATATTAAACGGATATATATTGCATTGATAGAGATTGATTCAGAAACAGAACTTGTTAAGGATTGTATGATAAAATGGGCCCAAAATATCCAGGAAGTTATCACAATGGACACGTGGGAAAAGATTTGGGTGAGGAACGTAAAATTTACACAAGCTCAAAATTTAAGAGAGAACTTTTATAAAATGTTTTATAGATGGCATCTAGATCCTAAAAAGCTTGCAAGTATGTATCCGAATTTTCAGCCAAAATGCTGGAGATGTGGTGATGAAGATGCAACATATTTTCATGTATGGTGGACTTGTAAAAAGGTTAAGGCCTTCTGGATAAAAATTTGGTGGAATATGCAGAAGATCTTCAAGCAAAGGATAAAGTTTTGTCCGCAACTTTTCTTGTTGGGAATAATTACGGATGCTACGGTTGTGGACACTAAATTGATGTTAAATTTAATTACGGCAGCAAGACTCTTGATAGGTCAGTATTGGAAGAAAGAGGAACTGCCGACCATAGAAGAGTGGACTTTAAAGGTCTCCGACCTGGCAGAGATGGCGAAGATTTCGGCTTATTTGAAAGATCACTCGCAAGAACGTTATATTATGGAATGGAGAAAATGGATTGAGTTTATCCAGAATAAGTATAGGGTCAAGAAGTTTCATGTAGCATTTGAATAAGTCTTCTTTCTTTTTTTTCTTTTTCTATTTTAGCTTTTCTATATATATTTAATACTACTAAGGTTTGTTTTATCCTATATAAGCTAGAGAGTGATGGATTTTAGAGTTTATGGTTTTTAGTATATGGTTGTTTATGATTGTTTTTTATATATATATACCTTGTATTTAGCTCTGGGAAGTCGGGGGGGAGGGGGGAGAGGGAGGGGGAGGGAGGGGGGAGGGGGATTGTTAAAGATAAAATAATAAAAATATTAAAAAAAAGAAGCTTGGGAAATTTTGAAAAGTGAGATAATAAAAGCCCAGTCTAGCACAATACCAACGAAGAGGAAAAATAACAGCTCTCAAAAGAAACCAGTGTGGCTGCATAAAGAACTCTCTGACAAATTGAAAGATAAAAAGGACAAGTATAGAAAGTGGAAAGAGGGGTACATAACTAAGTCAGAATAGTAGCAAATAGCCCGAGCCTGCAAAGATGAAGTGAGGAAAGCTAAGGCTCAAAATGAAGTAAGGCTTGCGACCAAAGTCAACAATAACAAAAAAAGCTTCTTTCAGCATGTAAGAAAGAAAAAAGTAAAGGAAATGATTGGTCCATTAGTGGGTGAAAGTGGCAAGAAGGTGACAAGCAACAGGGAGAAAGCAGAACTATTTAACTCGTTTTTTGCATCTGTCTTTACACAAAGGGAAAAAACAGACCAACCTATCAAAAATAGTGCCATAAAAAACAATAGAAACACAAGTTAAGATAGGCAAGAAAATGGTAAGTGAGCACCTGTCTAGTCTAGATGAGTTCAAATCACCAGGATCAGATGGATTACACCCCAAGGTTCTCAAGGAACTGGCAGATGTGATCTCAGAACCACTGAACTATATTTTTCAAAGATCCTGGAGCACTGGGGAACTACCAGAAGATTGAAAGAGAGCTGATGTAGTTCCCATCTTCAAAAAAGGGAAAAAATGGATCCAGGAAATTACAGACCTATCAGCCTGACCTCAATAACTGGGAAGATTCTGGAAAAGATAATCAAACAACGAATCAACAAGCACCTGGGAGGAGTGAAGACAAGTTAGTAATGGATTCCTTAACAGCAGAATAACTACCAAGATCAGGAATGACTTTCAGAGGTCTGACTGTACATAAGGTTAAAGATGCCAAACACGTCACTTTAATTATTATATTTTTTTATTCAAACATATAGTAAATAAATATTTTAGATGAGGAAGTGAGAAAATTTTTAAAATCAAGCTAATGAAAATTCCATTTCTTCCGAAGCTCTGCTGCAATTCTCAGAATTCTTAAAAGCCAAGAAAATTGCATGGAAGAACCTATTCACCTATTCCATATTAAAAAGTGATTTTCAGTTCTATCCAGAGGTGTCTCCTCAATTCATTAATTGATTAGATTTTTACCTTACCACAGTCTTCATGAATCTTCCATATTGTACAGCAGTGCCTTTTAAAAAAATGCCATTACTACAAGTTAGTATCATAAAACTGAAGAAAAACACAATAAAACAAATAAAAAATAAAAATGAAGGTAAACAAGAAATAAATCAGCAGGAATTTCTGACAGTCAATTGACTTTTTTCTACCCTGAATAAAGCAGCAGAAATACAGCAACTTACTAGTGCAATTGAGCCCAACATTTCTGTTGCTAAGCAAGATACAGGTGAAACTCAAAAAATTAGAATATCGTGCAAAAGTTCATTTATTTCAGTAATGCAACTTAAAAGGGGAAACTAATATATGAGATAGACTCATTACATGCAAAGCAAGATAGTTCAAGCCGTGATTTGTCATAATTGTGATGATTATGGTGTACAGCTCCTGAAAACACCAAATCCACAATCTCACAAAATTAGAATATTGTGAAAAGGTGCAATATTCTAGGCTCAAAGCGTCTCACTCTGATCAGCTAATTAAGCCATAACACCTGCAAAGGGTTCCTGAGCCTTTAAATGGTCTCTCAGTCTGGTTCAGTAGGAATCACAATCATGGGGAAGACTGCTGACCTGACAGTTGTGCAGAAAACCATCATTGACACCCTCCATAAGGAGGGAAAGCCTCAAAAGGTAATTGCAAAAGAAGTTGGATGTTCCCAAAGTGCTGTATCAAAGCACATTAATAGAAAGTTATGTGGAAGGAAAAAGTGTGGAAGAAAAAGGTGCACAAGCAGCAGGGATGACCGCAGCCTGGAGAGGATTGTCAGGAAAAGGCCATTCAAAAGTGTTGGGGACTTTCACAAGGAGTGGACCGAGGCTGGAGTCAGTGCATCAAGAGCCACCACACACAGACGGATCCTGGACATGGGCTTCAAATGTCATATTCCTGATCTTTTAGTCCAAAGCAATCCTGTGTCTCCTAACAAGATTTTATTTTTACCTGGGCCAATAATGCTCTCCAGCAATTATTAGGGATTATAGCCATGGGAGAAAGAGCGCTTCAAACAACAGTTGCTACCTGAAAGCTTGATACTTCCTGAATCACAGAGGGACAAGTTTGAAAATAACAAAATCACGGTATCAGCCATAAAAACCCATGATTATTTACTACTGTACAGAATATCCCTGTCGATTTTTACATGCTTCTCTAATGAAATCCTAAAACAACCAGTTTCGTTTATCGCTAGTAAAAGGATTCTGTGGCATCTTTTATTTGAAACATAATTCATTGTGAATATACAAGAGACCAAAAGTTTTTCTCCCTTTTATAGTTTCTTGACTGCTTGTGAAGTATTTGTTTGTTCTGAAATAGATCTTTTAGGCCTTGAAGGAATGCAGTGATGGGAGAAGGAATGAATGACATTCTTTTTAAAAACCAATCCCCTTTGCAAATGAGTGCCATGTTCCTTTAGTTTTATTTCATACCAAGGAGCTGTCTTTCTCAAACAAATCTATGTGGTCGGGTTTATTCCCGTAGCAAAAGCCACTTTAATACTTCTGAGCTTGCATCAGTGGAATAAGTAGTGACTTCCTTATCCTGCCATTTGCTCCTGTAATGCAGTGGACAAATGCAGTCTGGCTTTGTAAGATAATTCTGTTTTATTCCTTGGGCTGCAGTTCCCTCAATCCTTTCCTGAATATATGTTGAATTAGAACTTTGTGTATCAAATGGCATTGTTAGATGGTTGCTACCATTTTCTGATTTGGTGTTTCTTAATGCTTAGTGAGGATGGCTTGATTCTGTAAATCCTTTGCACCCTTTTAATTAGCCCCCAAGCAAAAGTAATGGTAAAGGCAATGCCAGTTGGCTTTATTATACCATCTAGCACAACTGTGGCTTAGGGGACTCATGCTAGGTGATAGATTTTTCAGACAATGATAAACATGTGATGGAAAGTAGGCTCAGATCAATTCCTAAACTTAATTCAGTAATATGCATTAAGGGAGTATGAGAGGACAGCCGGGTTATAATGTCCCTGAAAAGTCAGTTTTATGGGGTGTCATCTATTTACAAGGAGGAGGAGGGAGAGGTCGATGGTGAGAATTCGGCCAATAATATCATGCACTTACAAAAACTATATAATTAATTTGTGTTGCAAAGAGTTTAGCCTTCAGGCAAGCAATTTAAAAATAAATAAAATATTTATTTAGGAATCACTACTTCAGACAGGAAGGCAGTGCAGAGAGTGGTGAAGATGGCAGAAAAGATCATTGGCAGTTCCCTCCCTCCCTTCCAGGACATAGCACAGAAGCGTTGCTTGAGCAGGGTCCGTAAGATTATCTGGGACACTACTCATCCTCTTCACGACCTGTTTTCCTTGTTACCTTCTGGGAGGAGGCTTTGTGGTATCCGTAGCAGAACATCCAGATTCAACCATAAGTTTCATTCCATACAGCATTAACCTTGTGAACTCTCAGGCTTCCTCCTTCCATTATATATTCAAGATGGACAGTATTTAATATTTTATTGTTAGGTATATGTAGGGGTGTGGGTCTATACCACAGGTCGGCAACCTGCGGCTCCGGAGCCGCATGCGGCTCTTTGAGCCGTCTCTTGCGGCTCCCAGCCACCCGGTGCGCGCGCACCTCTTCCAACGGGCAGTGGTGCGCGCGCACCTCTCCAAATGGAGAGTGGCACCGCCCGTTTGGAGAGGTGCACGCGCACCTCCCCGAATGGGCGGAGGTGCGCGCGCACCTCCCCAAACCTTTGGAGAGGTGCGCGCGTACCTCTGTGCGAATGGGCAGCGGTGCCGCTCTTTCAGGAAGCCCGCCGCGGCCCGTCTGTGAAGCTGCCGAAAGCGGCAGCTTAGCAGACGGGCCGCGGCAGCTTCCGCAAAGAGCGGCGCCCCTGCCCATTCCGAGAGGTGCGCGCGCACCTCTCCGAACGACCGGAGGTGCGCGCGTACCTCCGCGCGAATGGGCAGCGGTGCCACTCTTTCAGGAAGCCCGCCGCGGCCCGTCTGTGAAGCTGCCGAAAGCGGCAGCTTAGCAGAAGGGCCGCGGCAGCTTCCGCAAAGAGCGGCGCCCCTGCCCATTCCGAGAGGTGCGCGCGCACCTCTCCGAACGACCGGAGGTGCGCGCGTACCTCCGCGCGAATGGGCAGCGGTGCCGCTCTTTCAGGAAGCCCGCCGCGGCCCGTCTGTGAAGCTGCCGAAAGCGGCAGCTTAGCAGACGGGCCGCGGCAGCTTCTGCAAAGAGCGGCGCCCCTGCCCATTCCGAGAGGTGCGCGCGCACCTCTCCGAACGACCGGAGGTGCGCGCGCACCTCCCCAAACCTTTGGGGAGGTGCGCGCGCAACTCCGGTCGTTCGGAGAGGTGCGCACGCACCTCTCGGAATGGGCAGGGGCGCCGCTCTTTGCGGAAGCTGCCGCGGCCCGTCTGCTAAGCTGCCGCTTTCGGCAGCTTCACAGACGGGCCGCGGCGGGCTTCCTGAAAGAGCGGCACCGCTGCCCATTCGCGCGGAGGTACGCGCGCACCTCCGGTCGTTCGGAGAGGTGCGCGCGCACCTCTCGGAATGGGCAGGGGCGCCGCTCTTTGCGGAAGCTGCCACGGCCCGTCTGCAAAGCTGCCGAAAGCGGCAGCTTTGCAGACGGGCCGTCGCCATCAGGCAACCGGGAACCGGTTCCATCTCATTTTTTAAAAAATGGCAGCCGCGTGCGTCCGCGCATGCGCAAAAAACCTTTTTGCGCATGCGCGTGCATGGACACACGCACGCGGCTCCCTCTTTTTTTAATTTGTGATGGAACCGGTTCCCAGTGGCTCTTTTTCTTTTTTAGGTTGCCGACCCCTGGTCTATACATATGTTGTATATAATATGTTTTAGGTGTGTGTCATGTATGTGTTTCACTTTGAGAGCGGGCAACTAAATTTCATTTCTGATGTGTGCCAATGTGCCCACAGTAAAAAATGACAATAAAGATTATCTTATCTTTTCTTATCTTAGAGTTTGCATGCAAACCCCAGAACAATCACATCAGTTTGGGCTTCCAAAACCCGTTTCAGATTGATACATGGTTTTGACAAATGCTCCATTTCTCTCTGATCAATGAATAAAATAAGCGCTCCCAAAACTGAGGAAAAAAGATGGGTCATAATGTATCACGGCTGACAATTGAGTATCTCCAGATGGCTGAAATTATAGTTCTAATAATCTCTTGATATTGGCCATATGACAGGGGCAGATGAGAGCTGATGTTCACAGCATCTGGAGAATACTAAGGTCACTTGCCTTTCTTATATCGCATTTTAATGTGCAAAGTTCCCTAACAACACTCCCAAAATAAGACATTTCTCTTTGAGAAACAAAGCTGTGTTAATGAGTTAATCATAGAGAAGAAAGTGTTCTAGCACTCTCCCAAAGTCTTATAGGCCCAAGCTCTAGGCTTTAAGTAGCCCCATCATGATCAGCACTTTCTATCTCACAGACAAATAAATTGGTAGTTAGGATAGCCATACACCAAATAAAAATGTTGTTTTGGAGCCAGTCAAGCTTGAGCTGCCTTGTTATAACAGAATAACAGAGTTAGAAGGGATCTTGGAGGTCTTCTAGTCCAATCCCCCCTGCTCAAGCAGGAGACCCTATACTATTTCAGAGAAACGGTTGCCAATCTCTTCTTTAAAACTTACAGCCATCTATATGGGCCACCTATAGCCCCCAAATATTTTATAAGTCTCTTTTGAGAGGATTTTTGCATTTAATATTCCCAAACAGGTGGCTAGTTTTTACTGCAAAAATGGCAATGATCAAAGAACCTCATCAGTCCTCCTCTTCTTTCATAGAGCTTGGCTCACAGAGCCACTTATGGAAAGTGCATGGGCCAAAATCCATATTAATTTGGTTGGAAAGGTAAAGGCGTGCTAGGTAAAGGTAAAGGCGTGCTAGGCGTTTCCGACTCTAGGGGCCGGTGCTCATCTCCGTTTCAAAGCCAAAGAGCCAGTGCTTGTCCGAGGACGTCTCTTTGGTCATGTGGCCGGCATGACTAGACGACAAAGGCGCACGGAACGCTGTTACCTTCCCACCGTAGTGGTCCCTATTTTTCTACTTGCATTTTTACGTGCTTTCGAACTGCTAGGTTGGCAGAAGCTGGGACAAGTAACAGGCGCTCACTCTGCTACACGGCACTCGGGATTTGACCCGCCAAACTGCCGATCTTCTGATCGACAAGCTCAGCGTCCTAACCCACTGAGCCACCGCATCCCTAATTTGGTTGTAGGGATTGTGAAAAAAACTAGATGAGCAGAAAAGCTACTGGTCACCTGCCACTTTCGCGATGCCGTCTTAGAGTCTTTATGATCCAAGAACATACAGTGGAGTTTCTTTGGGCAGTTAAGTCACTGAAATTGTTTCAATCTCCCTTTTAAAAAATGGAGATGGTATGAAAGATATCTTATGAAACAAAGCATAGCCCCTTAAAGAATCGGAGGGAAAGAACGAGTAATGTAGGGTTATCTATGCACTATCTGCATTCTTCATCTAACATCACCAGTAGCTTTTAGGTTCGCAGCTAATAGTACATTTCAAACATTGTAAACCCATTACTGTTGGCATAACAGGCCATTACTTTGAAGAAACTAAGCATATGATATCATTCCTGTGTATTGTGATTATGAGAAAAAAGAAAAGGGTGAAATGTAGAAAACTGTTCACGTGCAACTATGACTTGGTATCATTTTTTATTTTTTTTATTTTAATTTTAATTCCATTTATATCCCGCCCTTCTCCGAAGACTCAGGGCGGCTTACAAGCTTAGCAGTAGCCTTCATTCTATGTATATGCCTGCTTATTAGGGCTTTCATACACCACCACCCCCAAGCGGCATTATTACAAAGTCATCTTAATTGCCCCCAACAATCTGGGTCCTCATTTTACCTACCTCGGAAGGATGGAAGGCTGAGTCAACCTTGAGCCTGGTGGGATGCGAACCTGCACTAATTGTAGGCAGCTGGTGTTACTTAAGGAGGCATTAGCCCACTGCTCCACCAAGGCTCTTTCTTGGTATCACTCATGACTTGGTATCACTCACATTACGTTTTAGCCCATAGTTCTTTGCCATCGCTTTAACAAAATTTGTTCCATTACAAAATGCCGAGAATGGCAAGGTAGTGAAGAATTTCTTTGTCAAGTTTCTCTATGTGCC
Organism: Vipera ursinii; assembly: GCF_947247035.1. Classification (NCBI taxonomy): domain Eukaryota; kingdom Metazoa; phylum Chordata; class Lepidosauria; order Squamata; family Viperidae; genus Vipera; species Vipera ursinii. Next base: position 29,151,622 of record NC_139513.1, on the reverse strand, counting down.
TTGATTGTGCAATGCAGGATAGATGTTAGAGCAGAGTGGGGAGAACACTGTCATCTACCACATATATTCTTACTTCACATTTATTTATTACTTTGATGGTTGGATTTGTAGATCAGTGTTGGCGATTGGAATTCAGCAGGAGCCTTTGCTAGACAATATGCTGCTGAATGTAAGCAGCATGCAGAAAGAGTACTGAGCAATTCAATAACAGAGCAACGCAAGTTTTCAAAAAGATTGCAGATGTATTTGAAAAGCATAGATAGGTCTATCAACAGTCCTTAGCCATGGTAGCTTAATGAAAGCACCGCCTTCAATATCAATATACTAATGAACACACCCATAAGTGAGGATAAAGGAATGCAGGAGGGTTGTCGCCTTGTAAATTTTCAGAAACATCTGGCTGGCTGCAGATGGGAACTGAATAATGGAACAGATAAATCTGGTCCAAGGCCAAAGGCTCATCATCTTCTCTACTAATGCTCTTTCTTTTCCCTTTTTATCCACTTTCTGTTCACCCAGTGGCTAGCATTGCCACGTTGCTGCTCTCATTTAATATTTTTATAACTGCACATGCATGTTTTTGGACAGAGTATATATATATTACAGTGAAGAAGTACAGTGTAGAAGTGGGACTAAAATTAAATATCGAATAGAACAGAATACAATACAATACAACACAAAACAGTGCAATACAGTGCAATACAATACAAACTCATGAAAAAAAGTAGAACAAACAGGTAGAATTGACATTGAAGATATTGAAGTGGTGGATAACTTCTGCCTTTTAGGATCAGCTATCAACAGTAAAAGAACAAGCAGTCAAAAAAGTGCACCACAGACTAGCACTCAGGAAAGCAGCCATGAAGACCTTGGAAAAGATATTCAAATGCAATGATGTACCTCTGCCTACAGAGATCAGAGTCATGCAAGCCTTGGGGTTCCTGGGACACGCTAGGGCAGGGGTGAGCATAAAGAGACATATGAGAAATTGGGACTGTTGTGGAGTACCACCACTGCTGCCCCTCCCCTAATGCTGCTGCCACTCTCCTCCCAATGCTGCTGTTGCACACCTCCCCACCATTGGTGGGCTTCAAATATGTGAACAACCAGTTCTCTGTGTGGATGCCACTTCCGGAAGTCCATTCTGGGCCTGGGCAACAAAAAAATTAGCTACCGGTTCTGCCGAAGTGGTGCGAACCGGCTGAATCCCACCACTGCTCTCCACCCTCCAAAATGCCTTGACCCCTCTGTTGAAGCTTCACTGACTTCCCTCAACTGCTGCCTCACCCCTGACACTGCCAACGCCTTCCTCCCCACTGTTGCCAGTGCAGCAGGCCGGACTGGGACTGCCCATCAACCAAATGCATCCCAAGGACTGTAAAATGCCCAGATCTGCTCTGTGTAAATGAAAATTGGATTTTAAAGAAATAGAAGAATAGAATAGAATAGAATAGAATAGAATAGAATAGAATAGAATAGAATAGAATAGAATAGAATAGAATAGAATAGAATAGAATAGAATAGAATAGAAGCTGGAAGGGACCTTGGAGGTCTTCTAGTCCAGCCCCCTTGAACTTTGATTCCCTTGAACTTTGTCATTGGTTTCCTGAAAGTGCTGTGGACAACCAAGAAAACAGACCAATGGATGATTGAACAAATCAACCCAGTGTTCTCACTTGAGGCACAAATTGCCAGGCTCTAAGTATCCTACTTTGGACACATTATATAAAGATCCAGCTCTTTGGAAAATGCTCTAATGCTGGGAAAGGTAGAAGAAAAGAAGAGGACAAATCAGCAACAAAGTAGACAGATTCAATTACAGTGGCAAAAAACAGGCTAGAGATAGACCATCATGGAGAACAACTACATAGTCACAGGGAGTTGAAATTGACTTAATGGCACATAGTCAATATATGCAAATAGGAAGGTGCTGCAATATGCATACACAGTTTACACAGCAAAGCAACCTCTGTGCTGGAGTTCTACACATGTTGTAGTATCCAATTTTATACTCCCAATTTTAATCTTCCCAGTCCACCTGTCAGTTGTTTCTGGAATCTTTGACTGTTGATGATGATCAAGAAGAGTAGATGGAGGATGATAGTGGCTCCAAAGCCAATAGAAATTGAGTGATGTTTTTTTTTAGCAAATCCACTTCTAATGTTGCTATTCTTCTTTATACATTTGGAGGAGACACGACTTTCCAATTTATTAGGTATTAGAAAGATGCTTACATTAGCCTTTACTGCCTCTTTTATGCTTAGAATGTCTCATTACTTGACTGACTTTTCAGCTCCGGAAATCATATCGAGCTTTCAAGATTAATTGGGGTTTAAAATCCAATCCAAATAAATTAAAGCAGGAACTAGAGCAGAGTTGGAACTCTGATATGAAAAATACCAGAGAGTATTGCTTTATCTTACTTGTTTTTTAGGGATTTATTTTTTTGAAGTTTTACTTTCAGTAAAGAAAGTATAACAGTGAACAATGGCAGGACAAAAAGCCAGTGTTCTTTTGCCAATTAGCACCACCCCGGAGAGCAGTTTGGCCTAGTGGGCTAAAGCCAGATAGATATCAGAAGACCGTGAGTCCTGCCTTAGGCACAGAAGCCAGCTGGGTGACTTGGAGCTAGTCCACGGGTAGGCAACCTTGGCTTTTTTATGACTCGTGGACTTCAACTCCCAGAATTCCTGAGCCAGCAATGCTCTGGGAGTTGAAGTCCACGAGTCATAAAAGAGCCAAGGTTGCCTACCCCTGGGCTAGTCACTCTCTCTCTCTACCTCACTCATCTCAGATGGCTATCTGATCTTTGCTTAAAGTCTTCCAATAAAGCGAAACATACTATTTCAGGTATGTTCTCTTCTAATATCTCAACTTCCTGCTTGCCTGAAAGTTTCCCAGAGCATGCATCTGTTCTGGCCCTTCTAAGAGAAAACCTGCTGTATTCAACAGGCCTTTGATATATAGAGTACAGGTAGTGCTTATAGAGCCTGTCCTCAAGCAAATGTCGTGGTCATTAAGTAAGAATATGGTTCGCTCTGGGCTGGTTTTACTAAAGACCAAAAGTAAATGCCAGTTTTCAAGCAAAACTCTCATAAAATGCAGTCACATGACCATGGGACGCTGCAAGCAGCCACAAATGCAGGGCAGTTCCCAAGGGCCCAACATGCAGGCAGGTGACTGTGGAGAGGGCAGCCATCGGCGCTTCAGAACCAGGTCGTAACTACCCGCAGGGAGGTCTCTTGCAATTTTGAATGTTAAGCAATCAGTCGTAAGTCAAGGACAACCTATATAGCTGTGAGTCATTCCTACAGCACATTGTCTCGTTTTAAAACATTGTAGTTGGGTCCTTCCCTTCTTTCTTTCTTCCTTCCTTCCTTCCTTCCTTTCTTTCTTTCTCTTTTTCTTTCTTTCTTGTTGCAAATAGAGCAAATCTTTCGTGTTGTTGGAAGATCGTACGTCATCTGCTGTTTTGCCTTCCCTTTTAGGTGAAGGTGAAGGGAGGGACGAAGATGAAGTTCTCACTCTTTTGTACGACCCGTGCCTAAACTGCTACTTTGATCCCGAGACTGGAAAATATTACGAGTTGGCATAGATATGTGAAGAAATACGGAGCGCCACAAAGAACACAAACTCTGCAGCACCCGAGAGCCTTGGCAAATGCTGTTCTCCGTGCTCCAAAGGCAAACAGAGAAAGACTTGAAAAGACCATGAAATATTTTGCCTCCCTTTTTCCATTTCTGCTATTTTTAATCAGAGTGCTTAGAAAGACCCTCTGACTTTTCTACACATTTAATTTGTTCCTATTGTTTGCAGTATGAAAGATTCCTACATGTGAACTGAATTACACCAAATCAGATAGGTCCTGGATTTAACCTGTGAATGCTTGCATATGTTTTTATCACCTAGTCATTTTTTTTTAATTCCCTAGTCATTCAAAGACATATATGGCATCTTTGTACTTTAAAAATACAATGTTTAAAAAGAAGTACCTCCATCAGTTCTTTTCTTTTTTGTTCCTGCTCTTTGTTAAAACAATATTTTTTTAAAAAACGGGGGGAGGGTAACAACCACCTTAGAGCAGGCATGTCAAACTGTCGGCCCATGGGCTGGATGCATCATATCATACTAAAAGTGTGCCCAGCCCATTGCCGGCAATGGGGGGAAAGTCGTGATATGTCACGCGACGTCATGTGACGTCGCAAGTTTGATATGCCTGCCTTAGAGGATAATGTCAAGAATCAGGAGGATCTTGACAAAATGGAACATTAGGAAGAATACAGGACAATGAATTTCAACAGAAAGAAATGCAAAGTCCTGCGTTTGAGCAGGAAAAATCAAAGGTATGAGTATTGGTAGCCCTTCATTTACAACCAGTCCCTTAGCAATCATTCAGAGCTACAACTTACAACCCAGATTGGAATTTTAGCAGCCAAACCTCCTGTGGTCACCTGATTGCATTTGGGTCACTGGACTACCAGCCCACATTTACGGGGGTTTGCATTCCCATGACCACAATTATGACATTTATTTCCAAAAACCGCTTTACTTTTAGTTTTCCATTTTCTGGCCAAAAAAAATGCACATTACAGATAATTGATTAACCACAATGGTGATTCGCTTAACAGCTACCGCAAAAGGGTCGTAAAATTGGGGCATGCTGACCCACTTAATAATCAGTACAACTTACAACCAGAATTCCAGTTTCAAATATGAACGTAAGTGGCAGATTACCTGTATAAGACTAAGGGAGCCTGTTAGGCGCATTTAGTGGATTCCTAGTTGAAATGAGCCAGCAGTGTGATGCAACTGCAAAGAAGAAGAAAATGTAATCTTAGTTTGCTTCAAAAGAAGTATAGTGTCAGGATCAGAAGCCATTCCTCATTCCTTTCTGTTGTGTTTTGGCTATCTCATACCCAAAATACTATATCCAGTGCAGCACTTTAGGAAAGGCGGTGACAACTAGGAGCATGTTCAGAAGAGAGAAAGGGCTTGGGGGAAAGATTCTAATGAGGAATGATTGACTGTGGACATGTTTAGCCAGGGGAGGGGAAAAAAACATTGTGGTTACATAATGGTTGCCTTCAAACATCTGAATGGCTATCATGTAGAAGAGAGACCAGATTTTTTTAGACTTGTTTCAGAAGACAGGACAAAAAAGGATGGGTTTAAATTATTTTGAATTCTGATTAAACATCAGGAAAGTTTTCCTAAGGTAAGTGTCATGGTTCCGATTAATGAGACAGTTCAAACAAAATTCAGGCATTTTTTTAAACTAAAAAGTCTTAATAATGAAACGCAGCATTGCCACTCATGGATGGATGTCAGAATCTGACATCTCCTCCCCTAGCCCATCGTATCATACACAATTCCCACCCTTGTTTATACGTCATTAATCACATTGTCCAATTAGTTTTACATATGAAGTTTCACTTCCCTTTCTGTGCACGGCTATTTCTTATCTTCTCAAAATAGCCATTTGACATTTCCCTCCCTTCTGTGATTCAAAGCGAAGCAGTTTAAACAAAAGGCTGCCTCTTATATTTTCAGTGCAAAAATGTGTCAATGTTTGCAGCATTGACAGTAAGGTCTGTTCAACAATAGGACAGATTATCTCAAAGGTGCTTTTTCATGAGGCAACTGGATTTTCTTGTTGTTCTTTTCTTTGAAGAGGTTTCACTTCTAATCCAAGAGGCTTCTTCAGCTGAAGAAGCTTTTTGGATGAGAAGCAAAACCTCTTCAAAGAAAAAAGAAAGTCCAGTTGCCTCGTGAAAAAGCACATTTGGGATAACTATGACCTAGATGACTGAGAATCTCCACAGACAATAGGACAGATTATTTCAGGATATAGTAGATACTCTGTGGGAATACTGTTGTAGTGGATTCTTGCACGTTTAACTTTTCTCTCTCTCTTTTTTTAACCTTCAAGTCAGTGTGGACTCCTGGTGACTGCTGGACTAGGCAACTTACAGTTTTCTTGGCAAGGTTCCCAGAAGAAGTTTGCCATTGCCTTTTTCCTGGGGCTGAGGGAAAGACTAAGGCAGGACAAGAAGCCATGATTGCCTGGTTTCTAGACTGCTGCCATCATCACTATACCAGACTGGCTTTCCCACATGCTAACTAGAGACAAGAAATACTACCATTATCCAGACCTATTCATTAAAGCTATAAGAGATTAATTTCTGGTAACACTAAAAGGTGCCATGTTGAGATGAAAGGTAGAAAATTGTATTAAAAGTGGAAAGATCAGCAAACCCCTTTTCTGATCATTTTTACAACACAAGGGCACAATCTGAGGTCCCAAGCCACATGCAGCCCTTGATTTCTTCAGATGTGGCTCTAGAGATCTCAAAAAATGGTCATTTTAATGATATAGAACAGGGGTGTCAAACTGCCGGCTCGCGGGCTGGGCGCATCACCAGGAAACCAGGCCCACCCCATTGCTAGCAATAGGAAAAAAGCTCCGACACGTTGCGCAACATACGTGACGTCACGAGTTTGACATGTCTGGTGTAGAACATTATGAAGTACATAAGTGCAGAATAATCTCATTATATGATTGTGATTTTTATCAAAAGTAGACAAAAAGTTAAATTAAGAATAATTCTCTCCCGAATCCCATCCAATTCTAGAAGAACTCAACTTGGCTTTCCAAACTCATATGCTAAAAAATACCAAGATTTCCCAACAGCAATAGAAAAATTAATGTTAAAATTCCACCACTGGTGAATTTTGAGTGCTAATTACCCCCCGTAGATAGGGCTCGCAACTTGGGAGTCCTCCTAGATTCACGGCTCACCCTGGAAGACCATATAGGAGCGGTGACTAGGGGGGCTTTCACCCAGGTTCGCCTGGTGCACCAGTTGCGGCCCTATCTAAGCCGGGATGATCTATGCACGGTCACTCACGCGCTCGTGACCTCTCGACTAGACTACTGCAACGCTCTCTACATGGGGCTGCCCTTGAGGACCACCCGGAAGCTCCAACTGGCACAGAATGCAGCCGCGAGAGTTGTGTTGGGAGTTTCCCGATACTCCCATGTCACACCTCTGCTCCGTGAGCTGCATTGGCTGCCAGTTGTCTTCCGGGTGAGATTCAAGGTACTAGTTATGGTACTTAAAGCCCTACATGGCAGGGGGCCGGAGTACCTTAGGGAACACCTGCTGCCGGCGTCAACTTCCCTCAGCCCTGTGCGTTCCCACAGAGAGGGACTCCTCAGGGTGCCACCGGTCAGAGAATGTAGATTGGTGGCCCCCAGGGGGAGATCTTTCTCTGTGGGCGCCCCGGAGTTATGGAACCAGTTACCGGTTGAGCTCCGGACGGCGCCCGATCTTCGCTCCTTTTGCCGCAATCTGAAAACATACCTGTTCGAACAAGCCGGCCTGGCCTGAGGGTGGGATTGCTGGGGTTTTTTATTATCATTTTATTGGGGGTTTTATTAATGTATTTATTGTTTTTATGGGCATGTATTTAATTACTTTTTAATTTTTGTAACTTTATGTTTCATTCTTGCCCTGTACACCGCCCTGAGTCCTTCGGGAGAAGGGCGGTATAGAAATATTAATAAATTAAATTAAATTAAATTAAATTAATGAGTTGATCAAATCTTCCCAACATTTACCTTGCCTTATTTTCCCACAGTTGATTTTTAATACTTGCTGAACTCCATTCGTCTCAAGGAATTCAACAGACGGCTTCAGTCACCAGATACCTGGCCTTATCTGTAGTCCGATTTCTCAACAAGTGCAGCATTGGTACCGAACACATGATCTCATTTGACAAAGTCTCAAGCTTTGTGACAGTTTCCCTTACAGGATGTCACACCAGCTGTGATTGGATACTGGGCTCCATGGCTCACTTGGCATATGGCATCTGAAAAATGACAAGGGAGAGAGTTTGATGCTGTTTTGTGTCTGCAAACCTTCTGGAACTGGTGGTTTGTAACAATAAGCGTGAGAAGTCGCTCTGGCGATTTCTCTCCTCATGGGGGGGCAGCTTTTTGAAACGCAATGAAATGAAATGCAAATGTACCATGGAAGAGCTTTCCCCTCAGAAATAACTTGGTCATGGCTAACAGAAAGAGGAAGAAAACAAAAAGTACTAAGATACAGATGAATATTTGTAGGACTGAATTAAGTGTTTTGGAAGGAGAAGGAAGCAGGAAGAGCAGAAGCTCAATAAAATCCCTACACCGATACCTTGAAATGAGTTTATGGGTAAAGGTTGGATTTTCCAGCTGGCCCTTTTTCCCATTTTTTTAAAAATAAATACCAACATGATACTAATAGATCTTGCTGTTCTATTTTTTTAGGTTCATTTTAAAATCCACGGATGGCTTTAAAAGGTGGGAAAAACATGAACTCTTGTTCCCTACAAATGGGAATAAATGGCAGATGGGTTAACTTTACGTTACTGTCCATTTGTAATTGCTTTTTTCCTTAAACAGCTGTGCTTTTTGATTAGTTATTCAAACTGGATTGTTGAGGAGTTTTTTTAAAATAGCAGTAAGCATCTCCCCTCTGAGTGATATTTTGAAGCTTTGTAACAAAGATCCCGCTTTCCCAAATGTAACACATTCATTTAGATTGCAGTCTCAAATTAACAAGGAATCAGCAGTTACTCCAAATGGGAAAACAGTCTATACCTCTGAAACCAGGCCAGGAGTAAAATGCCACGATCTACCAGCCATGCCATCACTAAGTGGGCATTTGAGAAGCTTTGTATTATGTCCATTTGAACATACAGTAATGTAAGAAAGAGCCATGTTCATTTAGAGTCAATTTTCCTATTAAGCACCATAAATATTACTAGCTTGAGTGCCGAGCCTCACGTCTGTAAAATCTCTTCCCTTGTGGCCGGATGTCACAAATGTTTTTCAAAGATGTCCTGCTGCATGATCTGAGCATGGTGTAGCAGACCCAAGACCAGTCCCTCTCCTTCAGAACTTTCTTAGAAAAAGTAGCTCACTCCTTTTTGCTATAGCATATCAAGTGAAATTCCCTTGGCCAGCTTGAACTGTGCTTTATGCTTCATTTGTACTACCAATTGGCTGGTACAGAGCAGAGAAGGAAGCATGGAGACGCTACCAATGACTGTCAGTCATTATATGCAATTATGTTTTTTGGTGAATCTAACACAGATGAGAAATGAAATGTCTTCTTCTTCCTCAAAAACAAAAAATCAGTCCACTTGCTTTTTGGAAAAATGCACCTTTGAGACAACTGCAGTCTAAAAGGACATGATACAGAAAACAAAAGGAGAGGGTGGAAAGGGTTGAGGAAAACATGCCTCAGTACCCCCACCACAGTAGATAAGATTCTGGAGAAAACAAATGCCATGGACATTTTTCCCCAGCAGATTCAACAAGCGCTGAAAATGATACAAGGAAGGAAGGAAGGAAGGAAGGAAGGAAGGAAGGAAGGAAGGAAGGAAGGAAGGAAGGAAGGAAGGAAGGAAGGAAGGAAAAGTTGCCATGTTCTCATTCGTGACTGTAGTTCTTGTTTTTGTGTAGCCAATGTCTTTAATCCCCATTTGCTGTCTTTCATAAAATAATTTAAAGATGAGAAAATTGTAAGTTGAACCAGCAATACATCGGCCCTGCCGATGTTAGGAAATGGCTATAATTATGCAAATACCCCAGCTTTAAAACATGGTTCTTGAGGATCAGGTCAAAAATAGCAATTGTCTCTTCATCAATAGAAGTCTAATCCAGACAAAGTCCATTTTGGGTCTCTGGCTCTGAGATAAACCACACAGGTTTAGCAATATCAAAGCACCAAAATGAAACTGAAAGATTCTAAGAACAATCTTTGTATCTTTCAAAAAAAACTAAGTTCTGGGTCAACCTTTGCAGAAAGTTAGGCTAAAGGTAAAATGTAGTTGATGAAACTGCAAATGGTATCTATAGATGTATAGATGCATAACCAAGGCTTAACAGGCAGATCGTGAGAAGGTGTTGCCCTGCTCTGTAACCAATTGCAGTAACTTCAAAAAGAGGTTTACCAAGAGGGTGAGGAGGCTGGCCCAGTGAGGAGTGGTTAAAGGAACTAACTTTGGGTGTTCTGACACTGGAGGTTTTTAAGATGAGATTAGAAACCATTTGTCTGAAATTGTATAATAATAATAATAGTTACCTTATATGAGCTAGAGAGTGATAGATTTAAGAATTTATTGTTGGTAGCATATGGATGTTTATGATTGTTCTTTGTTTTTATACCCTGTACTTAGCTCTTGGAAGTGGGGGGGGGAGGGGGGAAAGGGGGGTAGGGGTAGGGAGGGATAGGTAGGGGGGAGGGGGGATTGTTAAAGATAAAATGTATTTTAAAACTTTTCAATAAAATAATAATAATAATAATAATAATAATAATAATAATAATAATAATAATAATAATAATAATAATAAAGTTGGAAGGGACCTTGGAGGTCGTCTAGTCCAACCCCCTGCTCTGGCAGGAAGTATACCATTTTGGACAAATGGCTGTCCAGTCTCTTCTTAAAAACTTCCAGTGTTGGAGCATTCACCGCTTCTGAAGGTAGGTTGCTCCACTGGTTAATTGTTGTAACTGTCAGGAAGTTTCTCCTTAGTTCTAGGTTGCTTCTCTCCTTGATTAGTTTCCATCCGTTGCTTCTTGTCCTGCCTTCAGGTGCTTTGGAAAAGACTTCCATCATCCTTTCCAACTGTTATTCTGTAGCAATAGCATTTAGACTTATGTTTACCACTTCACAGTGCTTTGCAGCCCTCTCTAAGAGTCAACATATTGCCCCAAACAATCTGCTGGCAATCGGCAGTCAGCAGAATTAGCCTGCAATATTGCATTCCAACCACCACACCACCACGGCTCCTGTAGGGTGAAAGATTGAGTAGAAAGCTGCCAGCAGCCTTCAGATATGTACAATAAAGTTTTGTTATAGAGAGGACAGAGAACAGGACTAGAAGCAATGGCTTGAAACCATAGGAAAGTGGAATCAGCTTAGATATTAGACGGAATTTCCTTAAAATTTCCACAAAATTTGGAAGCCTCATTACAATCTCATTAACTTGCATAAACAAGAATATTCTATCTATTGCAGTAAAATTCCTTTGAATGACACTTCTGGAGGCATCCACGAGGGACAGGAATTAGGAGAGGGCAATAATGAATGCAATAGCACAATGCAAACTTTGTCCCTTTTGTCCATTGTATTGTGATGCCAAATGAATACTCACACAAGGCAGAGGTGGCACTGCACCATGGCAATTTGCAGCCTCTGCAAATGTTTCTGCCCTTTCTGACTCTAGAAAAAATGTTTCAGAGTGGTGTTCACGCAAAGCCCACTTCTGAAATATTGGCCTCCACGCTGAGATCAGGATTCCACTTCATAGTTGTTTTTGTGTTAAATGTGGTATACTTTATCATATTACCTAATGTGATAAAGCATGGGCTATGTAATGGTTAGGAAAATAAGCTACAAGAGTCAGTCAAGGTTTAGTCAAGTCTAAACCTCAACTTCTATTGGGGAAAAAGCATCAAATACCACCTGCTTTTAATCCCAAGCAATGCAATTTGAAGACACTCAAAAGGAAGTCATAAATCAAGCTCTACCTGAACCAAGCCCAATTTATGGGTGATCTTTGGCCCACCATCTCAAATCCAGCAGCAAGATATAGGCCAATATAGTCCTGCCTCAGCACTGATTCCATCCTGAAGGAACTCTAATTGCTGACAAGGAGCTTAGGGTATAATGTGCTGCATAAAGATTAAGTACAATTAGTGCCCTGGTTGGTCTAATGCACCTATCAAAAGACAGGGGCTAGCTTTTTCAGGAAGTCACCCCATAATCACGCTGGCATTTAGAAATGCCATCCATTTTGATCAGGCCTCATTAATGTGCAGTGTTTGCACTGTGGAGCAGCGGAATTACAATAAGCTTGGAAGAGAGCTGAGAGAGTCAGCAGATCTTGACAGAAGGTCATCAATCAAATCTTGGGCACCTTTCTATATATTCTGCGTTGATGTCAGGAGCGAGAGACTTCTTGGCACATTTCATATTGCACCAGACCTTCAAAGACCTTCATTGTCCTCCTCACATAAGTGTAGCCCCACACACATACAATACCCACATGCATACAAACCTCAAGCTTTTCTGATGTTTCTTTTTTGTCATATTATACTGTGGTATCTTTATTTTCTTCCATCATGTAAACCAGAGGTCCCCAACCTTTTGGGCACCAGGGACCGGTTCCATGGAGAGAGGTTTTTTCCACGGACCGGACGGTGTGTGGTGTGTGTGCTGCCTGCATCCCACGGATGGGGCTTTGTTTGTTTGTGCGGACCGGTTGCTCGCATGCCACGGTCCGGTACTGATCCATGGACCTTGGGTTGGGGACCCCTGATGTAAACCATTTCCAGAACTGAAGTGGTTGAATTTTTGGCATTTTAGTCTCTGACATATTAAGACAGCTTCAAATAGGGGAGGAATTGCTTACTTTCACAAATCACTAAGGTTTGCTGATGCCATCTTTACAGGAATCTATCCCTGCATTCTCCATAACAACTTTCATGAGCTCAGGTTTCTTAACAGAAAACAAATGAAGTTGTATTGACAGAGGTATTAGAGTCTCAGGGGAGATGAGGGTTAGGTCTTCATCCCCAGAAGTATCCATGCCACATACTTTTCCAAGTTTTAGCTGTGATGTAAAACTTGATTTCAAAATAAATAAGATCCAACAATTACAAAATGTAGGAATCTTTCTCACCTAACATATTTTCTGCTTATATGCAAGCAGGTATCATTGCAAAATTGATTAGTTGTCTTCCAAGTTTCTTTTTATTTTACAAAGCATCTCCTTTTACAGACCATAAATTCACCCTGACCTTAGCCTTTTGAAGTTCAGCTTCTGTGTGTATGTATTTATAGTATATGCACACAGAGCTAGCTGTATTTGTGTGTCACTTGCTCACTTAAATGGGAGGTATTCTCCAAGATTGGTTTTAACTGAAGGTATCAAACCTAGTCTGTCAAGATGAAAAGGCTGGGAACTGCATGAGACTGTTGCTTAGGTGTGCAGTTGTTGGGTTTTTCTGGGTGGTGGTGGTAGTGGTGATAATTTTAAATTTAGGATTATCTTCTTTTCAGGTAAATATGATAGTCCTACAGTATTGGAGCATATAACACTTACAAAACCAGGCAGGCAAAACCATATTGTTTCCCATTTAACTGGAGAGAAAACATATCTCCTTTCCCAATAATTGGTGGTAATTTTGTTGTGCATTTTCCTCTTATGTGACAGCTAATGCTTCTCCATTCAAGGATATAATATGAAACGTTTATTTATTTTTTCCTCTCCAAAGGACACTGAACCATTTCCAGAGCCTGCTGGTCCTGGCAAGCAGCCAACTGATCAACACCTGATCTCTCGCTACATTCAAACAATCCAATTCTTCCCTGCGCTCCTCCCCTTAACAAGGGTATTCAAACTCAGTAAGAGAGAAAGGCCACACGGATTGTTTCCAGCACTATTTATCTCCTTTAAAATAATAGCTTCTGCCCCAGAGAATACTTCCCTACCTTGCAACAATTCCAAAACAAGACAAATTTGCAAAGCTATACTTCCAATCCCTGTTTACTGCTCAGCTGATGGTGGACAGCTATCTGTGGGTTTTAACTCTGATTTCTATGCCTATTTTTGGTTTTGAGATTGTTCTGATTTTTGCTATCTATTACTACAGTGTTTTGTCTTTTGTTGTTTTTGTTGTTGTTGTTGTTGCTGGATCTGATACATCTCCCAGAGACTTTGGAGATCAAAATGGCTTATATAAGTACTGTAAAATAAATAAGCAAATGAATACGGGTAATCCTCTACTTAAGGCTATTTGTTGTTGTTGTTAGTTGCGAAGTCGTGTCCGACCCATCGCGACCCTATGGACAATGTTCCTCCAGGCTTTCCTGTCCTACTTAAGGCTATAATTGGGATCAAATTTTGTGTTGGTAAGCAAGGTGGTTATTGAGTTGTGACTGATTTTATTACCTTTTTTCCTGTAGCTGTTAAGTGAGCGAAGGAACTGGATGAGGCTGTCGGCAGGCCCAGAGGAAGAGAGAGAGGCTTTTGGAGGAGTTGGTGGCGGCGGCAGCAGCGTGCTCCAGGGGCGAAAAGAAGCAAGGCCTCTTTAAGGAAAGGGTGGAAGAGTCAGGATCAGAAAAAGGAAAGAAGGCGAGGTTGTCAGAATACAAGCTAACTTGAGGGCTAATCCACATGGAGCCCCATTTCCATCTGTCCTGTTTGCCATCGTTCACTCCCTAGAGACTAAAATGGACAATGTGAAATTTGAGCAGGACCCGAACAAGGAGTATATATCGGAGGTGGTGACCCTTTGAGAGCTGTATGCAACGAAATTTCATTTTGATGTATGCCAATTGGTCTACATTCGAAGTGACAATAAAGTTATCAAATTACAGTTGTTTAGAATCGGGTGGTTTTTAAGGGGATCTGACTTCCCCCATTGACTTTGCTTGTTGCAAACTGACTGGAAAGGTTGCAAATGGCAATGATGTGACACTGGAATGCTGTATGTCATACACAAGTTGTATGTCAAATACAAGTTGCCAGTGGCCAAAGAGAAGGGGGTCAACTTATTTTCCAGAGGGCAGGACAAGAAACAACGGATGGAAACTAATCAAGGAGAGAAGCAAACTGGAATTAAGGAGAAATTTCCTAACAGTGAGGACAATTAAGCAGTGGAACAGCTTGCCTTCAGACGTTGTGGGCGCTCCGTCACTGAAGGTTTTTAAGAAGAAACTGGACAGCCACTTGTCTGAAATGGTATAGGGTCTCCTGCTGAAGCAGGGGATTGGACTAGAAAACTTCCAAGGTCCCTTCCAACTCTGTTATTCTATGTTATTCTATGCCCAGATTTTGATTAAGTGATCGGGAGATGATACAACAATCATAAGTGTAATGACCAGTCGTAAGTCACTTTCTTCACTGCCAGTGTCCCTTGCTGAGGAATTCTGGGAGTTGAAGTCCACAAGTCATAAAAGGGCCTAGTTTGATCACCCCTGTTCTAGGGCCTTAGCATCTTTTTTGTCTCATGACCTATAGAGGTTCATCCTTCCACTCCAATTTCTGCAAATTACCTTGGTCTCCTGAAAACCATCTCTGATATGATAGAAAGACCCCCAACATTTTAACATTGCTTCTTTCTCTTCGGTTACTGGAGTAAAGCTACTAGAGTAAATACAGGCTTAAGTTTTACTGCCAGGAGATTATTGAGTTATGTCTCACTGGGATGGGGAGTTTTGTACAGATCCCACACTTGGTGCCAGTAGAATCTCTGCATAATTAGTCATCTCTTCACTTTTTAAATAGGGTAAGCAGAAAGTCAACAAAAGATCAGAAAATAAAAACAGCAGAACAATGGTAAAAAGAAGCAAGAACTGGAATTTAGGAATACAGAGTGTATGTGCATTAATGTTCTTAAGGAAAAAAATACAAAGATTCTAAGTATCTGAAATCATCTCCCTGCTCAGAAAGGCTTGATGAAGGAATGGATCTATTAGGAAATGCAGTTAAAATAAGATTAAACAAACGATGGCAGAGGGTGTCAGTTTCACACAGCTGTCCATTAAATCTGAATTTATGTTATTAGTGCAATAATATCAATATTGGTATAAATTTTTTTTATTTTTTTTTTAAATTCCATTTATATCCCGCCCTTCTCCGAAGACTCAGCTACTCAGCTACTGTACATGATTTGTCTAAAGCACTTAGAATAGATCTGGTCTGCTAGTTAGAAGTAATGCCTAAATGCAAATTTTGTCAATCATGTTCAAAGTCTGTGATGCTAGGTTTTCCCAACCTTGGCAAGTTTAAGATATGTGGACCTCAATTCCCAGAATTCCTAGCCAGTATGCCTCTTAAAGTTGCCAAGCTTGGAAAACCTGGGCAAATAATAATAATAATAATAATAATAATAATAAGAAGAAGAAGAAGAAGAAGAAGAAGAAGAAGAAGAAGAAGAAGAAGAAGAAGAAGAAGAAGAAGAAGAAGAAGAAGAAGAAGAAGTAGTTGGAAGGGATCTTGGAGGTCATCTAGTCCAACCCCCTGCTCAGGCAGGAAACCCTATACCATTTCAGGCAAATGGCTGTCCAGTCTCTCCTTAAAAACCTCCAGTGTTGGAGCATTCACCACCTCTGGAGGCAGGTTGTTCCACTGGTTAAGTGTTCTAACTGTCAGGAAGTTTCTCCTTAGTTCTGGGTTGCTTCTCTCCTTGACTAGTTTCCATCTGTTGCTTCTTGTCCTGCTTTCAGGTGCTTTGGAGAATAGCTTGACTCCCTCTTCTTTGTGGTAGCCCCTGAGATATTGGAACACTGCTATCATGTCACCCCTCACTCTTCTCTTCGTTAAACTACACATACCCAATTCCAGCAACCATTCCCTATATGTTTTGGCCTCCAGCCCCCTAATCATCTTGGTTGCTCTTCTCTGTACTCTTTCTAGAGTCTCGACATCTTTTTTTACATCGTGGTGACCAAAACTGGATGCAGTATTCCAGGTGTGGCCTTACCAAAGCATTGTAAAGTGGTATTAGTCTTTTAATTGAGGTTCTATTGCACTTTCAGTGTCTGTTAAAAGTGAGGTGAGGGATCAAAATGATGAAAGCAGGATTGCAATATCCCAATTCAAGCCCCACCCCTTTCTGCATGCATCACACTATTGCAAATAGGCCCCATAAGGGTGGATCTTGTCAGTGGCGTAGCGTGGGGGGTGCAGGGGGGGCCGGCCGCACCGGGCGCAACATCTGGGGGGGCACGCTCGACGGCGCCGGGATCCGGCAGGGCGGAGGCACCGGAGCCCCAGCCGGGAAGGGCCTGACGCCCCACGGCGCGCCACACACACACACACACACACACACAAAAACACACAACCACACAGTGTGACTCCTCCTTCGGGCCGCTCCACCTTCACTCCGGCCGCCGGCGCTGGACGGAAGCCTTCTCTCCCTCCTCCCCCCCGCAAAGGAGAAGGCGGCTCCAGAGCGTGCACAGAGCGCGGCCCTCCTGCAAGCCCGGGGCTCCGCTGCGGAGGCTCTCCCAAGGCGCTCCCGGGGTTGCCAAAGGCGGGGGGGCACGGCGGGGCTTGAAAGAGGGTGGATTTCCCGCAGGGGGAGGATCGCTGCAGCGTCTCTCCGGGGGTCCCTGCTCTGGAACGAAAGCTGCGTCGGCAGGTTGCCGATCCAACCGTGCATGCAGACTTTGGGGGCGAGAGGACGTGGTTGGGTGCGTGTGCGTGTGTGTGTGTGTTTGTGGGCGTGCCCGTGCTGTCTCTGTTCTGCAAAAGGCGCTTTTTTAAAAAAATAAAAATAAATCCTGTCCTGCTGGAATGCAGAAAAGCAGCCCTCGCCCCCCCCCCCATTAAAAGCTTGAACTCTTCTTCTGCCTTCAATCTCAGTTTCTGTTTGGGGTGAGGTGCCAAAGAGAAGGAGGCGGCTTGGCTTGGATAAGCAGCGTCTGGGCAGAAAATAGGTCGGGCGCCGCAGCAAGTATGAATTCCTGGGGTACAGCCTAAGCAGGCAAAGCTGCAGGGTGGGTTGGTTGGCTTTTCCGGCTTTGGAATAACCTTGGGAAGCTGAGGCATTGTAAGTTGGAAGTCATTGTTTGTCGCCTAACATGTTGGGTCAACCCCACGCCACATGCTAAGCCATAAACCGTGGTTGGTATCCAGGGTTTAGGACAAGATGGAGAAAACTAGCCAATTGTGGGATCATAAATCTTGATGAAGCCCATCATCGCTCCATGTGATGTATGCACTCAATCTACAAACGTAGTCTAAGCCTATTCACATCTGTTGTAAGGTCAGTCTCTCGTGGGGTTTATCCTGACGTCCACTAAGAGTGGAACAAACATGCCCCATTAACCATTTTCAATGCCATGTCCTCTCTTTGTCTCATCCTAAATCACAGCTGAGGCACCTTAAAGTTGCCTTGTTTCAGTGTTAAACTAGCATTTTCCCTCTTCTCTAGAGACCCTTTTTTGCCTTGAACCTAACTCAGGGGTAGGCAACCTTGGCTCTTTTATGAGTCATGGACTTCAACTCCCAGAATTCCTGAGCTAGTGGAAGAGACTCGAGTGCTAAAATCCACAGGTTAGGGGGCGCAAATTACTTGCCTTGCCCCGGGTGCTGACAACCCACGCTACGCCACTGGATCTTGTTCATCTAATGAATGAAGCAACAACAGCCAACGAACCAGGTTAGTTTAACTAAAAAAAACAGACATAATAAGCCTTGCTCTATCTGTCTGCCTGTCTTTTTGAGCTGGTAGGGTAAACTGGTAAATTTGACTTCAAAATGTGTACATAAAATGGGGATTAGAGGAGAAAGCTGTTGGCTCACAGAATTTGATTTATATTTTGGAACTTACAGCACATTTGTGCATACTATTTATTTATGTTCTTAGGATCAATTGTTTTCTTTTAACCACAACGTACATTGCCTCCTTTAAATGCTTTATGGTCGTAATATTATGATTTAATATTATATCAAATTATAGCAGCCATTTGGGACGAGTTTTATAAAGCACATTATATGGCCACAAACCCATTAAACTCAATGGAATTTACTTTTCAGCAACATGCCATTATTATCTGCTAGATGCAACACAGGTTGGAAACGTCTCTTAGAACTACTGAAATGAGGAAACGCTGACAAATCCCCAGTTCTGCAGTGCTAAAATGGAAAAATCATTCATATCTACCTCCAATTCTATGTGTTTAAATATTGGAAAGAGAACCTCATAACTGCTGGGGAAATTTTATATTTTTAACAATAAAACCCACTTATTTCTCATCTCCTCTAATAACCTTCCTTTTCTTTCATTTGTATAGCCAACAATAACATTCTTCACCATTAAAAAAATTGCAGGTTTAAATGTACATACACTTTCATCCACTCAGATTTGCTTTTTTCTGTGGTCATCCTGATAATTATTTTTATGCACTATGTAAACCAAAGCAATGTGTGTGGGAAGCTGAGGGCCTTTAGTGCTCTAAATAGCTCGAATGTTCCATCTCTTCGGTGCAACAAACCGTAGCAGCATTTTAAGAGTCTCATTCAAAGGGGTATGCTGGAAACTCTCAGGGATGAGAAGAGCACTTTAAAACACTTTCACAAGCGAGTGTGTAAATCCCTCTTAATTCATGCTTTATTAACCATCATCGTTTTATATAAATGTTTTGCCCCCTTTCATCTTCCTAAGGCACCAAGCCATCTGCTGCAAATGCTTCCCATAAACTTTTCATAAACCTGTTACTTCTGCATTATGAAGGAAGGGGGAGGAAGAGGGCTTTTTTTTCAGCTGCATTATAAAGTTAGCTTACAGTAAAGGAAAGCTTTTCAAACTTTCTGTTATGAAGAGCAATGATTTGATTTACCGCGATACGATGCATCAGGAAGAAAAATTCCCAGCCTGATGTTTTCCTCGTGTTATGGAAATCTCGCATCAAGAAGATTACAGCTGTCTCCAAATAAATAAATAAGGCATCAGAGAGCTTAGCCTATGATGGTTAAAAATTTGCCATCTTAAATCAGTAAGATGATCTGGGAAGCTTGGAATCTGCAACATTAAGTCTCTTGAGAAGCAATCTCAATCCAGCCAACGTTCTGAACAGAAAGATGCAGCTGTGAAGAGAAAGCATATCTTAGGATCTGCACACTTGTTAATAAAGCCTTTCCAGTTGCTTTCTAGAGGAATGGGACTGCAGTCCCCATCATTCCATTCTATAATATAACACTGGATGGAGATCATGGGAGATGAGTACAGGTAGTCTTCGACTTATGACCAGTCACTTAATGATCATTCAAATTGCAATGGACCTAAAGGTAGAGGTTTCTCCTGTGAAATTGTGTCCACCTGTAGCAGGCAGTGCTCATCTCTGTTTCTTAGCCAAAGGAGCCAGCATTATCCAAAGACATTTCCGTGGTTATGTGGCCATCATGATTATACACCCAAGGGCATGGAATGCTATTACCTTCCCACCGAAGTGATACTTATTTATCTACTTGCATCTACATGCTTTCAAACTGCTAGGTGATCAAGAGCTGAGGCAAGTAACGGGAGCTCACCCCATTGTACAACACTTGAGTCTTGAACCTGGGCTATCAGCTTTCCAGCTGACAAGCTTAGCATCTTTAACCACTAAGCCATTGCACCCTTTATGACAGATCTATCTTTGGGCTATTTATGAACCAGATTTGAAGTTCCAATGGTCAGGTCCCCTTCATAGTCATATGACTGGACTTTGGGCACTGGGCAACATGTCTGCATATACAGCCATTTACAGCCACTGGTCTAAGGTCACCCAGCTAGCTTGTGCCTAAGGTGGCACTAGAACTCATAGTCTCCCATCTTGTAGCTTGATGCCTTAACCACCACACCAAACTTGCAACAGTATTAGTGGGTTAGGACGCTGAGCTTCTCGATCAGAAGGTTGGCAGTTTGGCGGGTCGAATCCCGAGTGCCGCGTAACAGAGTGAGTGCCTGTTACTCGTCCCAGCTTCTGCCAACCTAGCAGTTTGAAAGCACGTAAAAATGCTAGTAGAAAAATAGGGACCACTACAGTGGGAAGGTAACAGCGTTCCATGCGCCTTTCGCATCTAGTCATGCTGGCCACATGACTACGGAGACGTCCTTGGACAAGCGCTGGCTCTTCGGCTTTGAAACGGAGAGTTGGAAACGACTAGCATGCACATGCGGGGGAATCTTTACCTTACCTATTCTAGGTAAACCCTATTACTGATTTTCATTGATTTTGCTAAAAGGGAGAGGTGGGAGTTAATGGATTTTCTACCTGCAGTTTTTAGCATTGGCCATTCCTCAAGCATTTTGGAAAGTAAACAGCCCGATGTCTGGACTGCATCACCATTTGCCTGGGGTCAAACACAATTGCCTCACACAGAGCAACATTTCCATACTTACCTGGATGCTCATTTTTTTATACTTCCAGAAAAACATTCCCCTCCGGCATGTGTCATAGGCGCAAGGATTTCTTCTCTCCTCCAGCTGAGATTTTATCCCTAGATCTCTCTCTGTGTGTTTGTGTGTGTGTGTGTGTGTGTAGTGCTTTGGGGGATACAGGAACAAAGCTCTGGAATGTGAAGCAAATAATGAAATCAAATTGAAATGTACTATTCTCACTTTTAGCAATGGGCCATTAATTTTAGCAGGGTGAAAATGGTGCTGCTAGTACTTTCAGCTTAATTAGAGCACAAGGTGCTATTAGAGCAGAACCCCACACATTTCAGGGATGGTGAGGAATAAAAACACCTAATCCCCTTGTGTCGACTTCTACTGCACACTAAGGATTTTCACTAGCTATACACGCAATATGGACAGAGTAATTGTAGCCTCTGGAGTTGATTCATCTTCATCCAAAATTAATTGGACTGAAAATGTCATCTTTCTAGTCCTTCTGAGTCAATGATGTTTGGCCCTTTAATACACAGGTGGGGATAGACTGACATCTCCAGTGTAGCTGAATGACAGCGTTCATCAGTCTAAGCCAGAAGTGTCAAACTGCCAGCCCACAGGCTGGATGCATCATGCTGAAACCACGCCCACCCATCTCCGGCAATGAGGAAGTTGCAATACGTCGTGACACATCACTTGACGTGGTGAGTTTGACACCCCTGGTTTAAGTCCTCAAAGCTGACAGTAAAAAGTGGATGGATCTGTAGTCCAAAAGCATCTGAGGTTAAGATAAGTCTTCATTCCCCAAATTAAAGATTCATTAAGGCCCTACAAGACATTAAATATGTTTATTCTTTAAATGTTATAAATGGACTTAGACCACTTCACAAAGGAAAAGAAAAGATGTTTGAGGCCTGGCTGTGACATTCTTTTGAAAATAGGTCTACAGGCAGTCAAATCATGGCACCTAGATTCGATTTTATGTTTGAGAAATGAAGGCAAGGTGATGCCCAGAAAAGCAGGCTGAGAAGATGGAAGTAAACAGCTCTGGGGGAAGGTAGGGTCACCAAAACCACAAAACCAATAAAGAAACTAATGAATCTGTTGGCATCTACATGTAGGTGCTTCACTTCAGGCAACAAGAAGTCATTCACTGAAAATCAGCATGAGAAAAGCACATCTTCCTTCTCCTGTCCTTACCACTTTCTATGGAGGGGGGACAATTGAGAGCATCCTGTCATACAGCATCACAGTCTGGTTTGAAAGCGTCACTGCTTCAGATAGGAAGGCAGTGCAGAGAGTGGTGAGGATGGCAGAAAAGATCATTGGCAGTTCCCTCCCTCCCATCCAGGACATAGCACAGAAGCGTTGCTTGAGCAGGGTCCGTAAGATTATCTGGGACACTACACATCCTCTTCACAACTTGCTTTCCTTGTTACCTTCTGGGAGGAGGCTTTGTGGTATCCGAAGCAGAACATCCAGATTCAACCATACGTTTCATTCCATACAGCATTAACCTTGTGAACTCTCAAGCTTCCTCCTTCCGTTATATATTCAAGATGGACAGTATTTAATATTTTATTGTTGTGTATATGTAGGGGTGTGGGTCTATACATATGTTGTATATAGTATGTTTAGGTGTGTGTCATGTATGTGTTTCACTCTGAGAGCGGGCAACTAAATTTCATTTTTGATGTGTGCCGTTGTGCCCACAATTAAAAAAAAATGACAATAAAGGTTGTCTTGTCTTGTCTTGTCTTGTCTTGTCTTGTATCCAGTACATGATATGATTTGGAAATATTTCAGAAATCATAGGTAGCCCAGACTGTTGAGGAAATTCCAAGATCAGATGATATTAAGCTTTCACACCTGTCCTGACTTGCATTCATTTCCAGGCTTGCTCCTAATATTTGTGTTGACTTTCATGGTCCTTCACAGCTGAAGTTCAGGTTGCTATTTTCTCATGTACTTATCAAGGGACCTTGGGATTACATTCACAGACTCTTCAATAGACATCCCAATCAAGAGAGCTCAAAATAATAAAAAACCTACTATCTACAACAGGGGTGTCAAACTCAATTTCATTGAGGGCCACATTGCGGTTACCCTCAGGGGGCCGGGTGGGTATGGCCAGGGTGGGTGTGGCCTACTGGGTGGGCATGGTTAGAGTGTGTATGGCCTACTGGGTGGGCATGGCCAGCTCTACATCGTTCACATCAAGGGTGGCTATGGGGGCCTGGGCAGGAGTGGGACAGATCTGAGGGTCTCTGGCAGGAGGAGGGTGTCTGGGCCAGGGCCAAGGCAGTGGGGGCCGTTCCCTCACTGTTTCCAGGATGGCTTCGCAGGCCACATGAAACCACTTCGCGGGCCAGATCCGGCCCCCGGGCCTTGTGTTTGACATTTCTGATCTACAAGAATTAGAGCACTAAAACAATCAGATCTTGCTCTAACTTAGTCCTATTCCAAAGGACTTTAAGATGTTGGAGAATTCCCTCTGCCCAACAGAGAAAGATTCAGGAGCAAAACAAATTCAATTGTGGAAGCTTTGATGTAGCAGGAAGGCAATCCATTCCCAATGCCCCTCTAACATCAGATATCTGGCAGCTGAAAAGGAGAAGAAAAAGTCAGTTTGGGTGGCTGGCCAAGGAGAAGGCCTCTTTATCTTATAATACATGCTCAAGATGATGCCAGACAGGGAGAGAACAATGACAGCTCAAGAGAGATTTTTTTAAAATAATATTTTATTTTCTACATTTACAATTCATAGATGCTTGGTAAACAACGTGTTGTCTGGGTCCATTTGTTTTGCTTAATAATACACATTAAATTCCTAATCTCTACCCCATTTCTCCAGCCATTGATAAAATACGTCCCATATTTGAAAATATCCTGTATCTTCTTTTTCTTTAATCTTCAGCGTAAGTCTATCCATTTCTGCACAGTATTTTCTTGATTATCTCTTCTTCAGATGGCGTTTCTCCATTTTTCCAGTGCTGAGCAAATACAATTCTTGCTGCTGTTAATACATGCAACATTAAATATACATTTTTATTGTATTTTTCTGTTATTATACCTAATTTAAAAGAGAGAGAGAGAGAGAATTTTTTATTGCTTTCTTCCAAGACTTTCCACCTTCCACCCTCCTATCTTGGGGTTGGGCAGTTATATTCTAATGGATTCATCTTCACCATTCTCATAGCAGTATGAGGATTCGTGCTAAACCCTGTATTCTTTCAATGGTATAACAAGGTAGAAATCTGTAAATGGCACAAAGCTATGTGCAGAATAAATGAAGAGGAGCTGGTGAAGAGCAAGCCAGGAAAAACGGGCAGTAGAAAAGCAAGTGAAATCTATGTAAGTGAAAGATACATCATAAAGAAAGAAGGTTTAATTAGTAGCATGGAACATTGTCAAGGAGACTATTGAGAGCACTTTGCTGAAAATATCCATTCAATTCATCAGAGTCAATTTAAAAAAAAAAGATGAAAAGTCTTGGCTTAATCCAAAGCAGGAAAAGAATGCTGTGAGGGGGAAAGTTGATTTTGTCACATTCATATTGTGACACATCTATTGTGAATCATTTCTAAACACTGTGAAATCTGTTAATCGGCCACCCCTTCCTAGGGTTATTAGAATTGAAACAGACACCAGGGTGACAAAAAAAATGAGGATAATTTTTCACTACTGTTTCATTCATGTTTCTTTACTAGTTGTATAATCAGGGCTTTTTTTCTCATAGAACTCTCAGAACGGAGTTCCGGCGGGTTGTATGACATGTGTGAGTTCCGGCCCCTTTTTCTTTTACAAAAAAAGCACTGTGTATAATGAAACATCTGCAAGAAAACAACCAAGCTCAGAGAGCACCAAGGACTCCACAATGAGGATCATTTTAATAATTTTATGTAAAGTTTTTAAAATCACAGAAATATAGAACAAAAAAAATGCCCTATTGTTTAAGGAACGGGCAGTTTGGGCGGTTGTAGAATAAGTAGCAGCATAGTTGTTACTATGACATGTTACAGGTAGTCCTCCACTTTTGACCACAATTGGGATCAGAAAAATTCATCATTAAAGTGGTACAGTCATTAAATGAAGCATCATCTGATTGTGATTTGTGGTGTTCCCTGCTGGCTTTACCACTGTTTTTGCTTGTCAAAAGCCCGAACTGGAAAGGTTGCAAATTGGTGATCAGGAAACCCCAGGATGCTGAAACCATCATAAATGTAAGCCGCCTGGATTGTAATCATATGACTGTGGGGATGATGCAATGGTCATAAATGTGAGGACTGGTTGCAGGTCACTTTTTTCAGTGCCATCATAGCTATGATCGGCTGCTAAACAAATGATCATAAGTCAAGGACTAGCTATAATGTCCCCTTCCTCTGAGTTGTGGAAGGGTGAAGGAAGACAACATATTATCCCCTCTTTTCCTTAAAAGCAGCAGAAATTTGGCCAGGCACTCTTGAATGGCGGGCTCATCTCACAGATTAGTACATAATGCGGGTGCAGCTTCCCAGGGTCCCACAAGCCATACAGGTAGTCCTTGAGTTACGACCACAATTGAGCCCAAAATTTCTGTTGCTAAGTGAAACATTGATCAAGTGAACTTTGCCCCATTTTACTCCAATTCTTGCCACAGTTGTTAAGTGAATGCATTGCGGTTGTCAAGATAGTAACGCGGTTGTTACTTTGCTTGTCAGAAGGCCACAAAATGTAATCACATGACACTGCAACTGTCATAAAGACACGCCAGTTGTCCAGCATCTGAATTTTGATCACATGACCATGGGGATGCTACAGTGGTCAATTAAGTGTGAAAATTGGTCATAAGTCACTTTTTTCAGTGCCATTGTAACTTTGAATGGTCACTAAATGAA
Source organism: Vipera ursinii (assembly GCF_947247035.1). Lineage (NCBI taxonomy): Eukaryota > Metazoa > Chordata > Lepidosauria > Squamata > Viperidae > Vipera > Vipera ursinii. Next base: position 29,125,803 of record NC_139513.1, on the reverse strand, counting down.
CTTTTGTAAGTCAAGGACTACCTGTACTTACTTATTTATTTATTTATTTATTTATTTATTTATTTATTTATTTATTTATTTATTTATTTAATTTTTTATACCGCCCTATTCCCGAAGGACTCAGGGCGGTTTACAGGGCAGCATAAAATATGATATAAAAATAGTATAAATTAAAATAGATTAAATTACATAAGCCCAACAATTAAAACAATATTAAAAGCTAAAACCCCTTCAGTCCAGGCCTGATAGATCAAAAAACCAGGTTTTCAGATCCCGGCGAAATGTACGCAGATCGGGGGTGGTCCGAAGTTCCACCGGTAAATCATTCCAAAGGGCAGGCGCGCCCACAGAGAATGCCCTCCCCCTGGGGATCACCCGCCGGCACTCCTTAACCGTCGGCACCCTGAGAAGGCCCTCCCTGTGGGAGCACACAGGACGTTGGGAAGTTGATGCCGGCAGCAGGTGTTCCCTTATTTGTGGCCAAGTACGTACGTATACAACCCACAGACAATCAGGGTCCTGCCTTTGTACTGCAAGCAAAACTGCCAGCTTTCAGTAACAGAAAACCATACCTGAGGAGCATTCTTCATTCCCACCGATTTATACTGAAACCTTCTGGGTTCTTCGGTGTGGGCAGCTACAGCAAAACTTTGCTGGATTATATTAGCAGGAGAAGAACAAAAAAAATAGCACACACATTGTAGTTCAAACTAAAAAGTGTGATTTGCAGAGATGAGGAGGGGGTCACCGAAAGGCCTCAAGCTCCTGATCTCACCCTGAGCCACTTGTGACCTCTGGCTAGAACAATCCATGGAAGGAAACCCGGTCCAATTAACTGATGTCTTTCTTGCCCTGGAGTTAAGTGAAGAGATGCTGACCTCCTGCAAGAGACTGGCTGGCGTGTTCATTTGCAGCCCTGGCAAATTGCTGCTCTCACTAATTGTCTTGAGGGGTATATGACACAGATAGAAGCATCATGAATTATTGGGATTAAATCAAAGGGTTGAGAGCAAGAGCATAAAAAGTGAGCTTACCTTCTAGCTAGGAAAGTGAAGGGAGGGTGGAAGCAGACATTATTTTCTTGGTAGGGCTATCCACATTTAGGAAGGCGTTTAGGTAGAGATGCTACATTGTGGATTTTTGCACTAAGCAGGCGGTTCACCTCAATGGCCTAAATGCCCTCTTCCAACTCTTCCTAAGCAATTCCGAAATTGTACTAGAGAAGGCCATGTGTGACGCATAATGCATCCTTTTAAAAACTGGAAAAGAAGGCATTTCAGGCTAATTCTGCTGATTGCCGACTCCCAGCAGTTCAGCAGTTCGAATCTTACCAATTCAAGGTTGACTCAGCCTTCCATACTTCTGAGGTCAGTAAAATGAGGACCCAGGTTGTTAGGAGCAATATGCCAACTCTGTAAACCACTTTAAAAGGGCTGTAAAACACTAGGAAGCAGCTGCCAAAAAAGCCAACACAGTGCTAGGCTGCATTAACATAGGGCTAGAATCAATATAATGTGAAGTGTTAATACCACTTTACAATGGCTTGGCAAGGCCACACTTGGAATACTTCATCCAGTTTTGGTCACCAGGATGTAAAAAAGATGTTGACACTCTAGAATAGGCATGTCAAACTCGCAACATCATGTGACATCACGCAATGTATCAGAACTTTTTATCCATTGCCGGTAATAGGGTGGGCGTGGTTTCCTCGTGATGCATCCAGCCTGTGGACCGGCAGTTTGACACCCCTGCTCTAGAAAGAGTACAGAGAAGAGCAACAAAGATGATCAGGAGACTAGAGGCTAAAACATATAAGGAATGGTTGCTGGAATTGGGCATGTCTAGTTTAATGAAGAGAAGGGTGAGGGGTGACATGATAGCAGCCTTCCAATATCTCAAGGGCTGCCACAAAGAAGAGGGAGTCAAGCTGTTCTCCAAAGCACCTGAAGGCAGGACAAGAAGCAACGGATGGAAACTAATCAAGGAGAGAATCAATCTAGAACTAAGGAGAAACTTCCTGACAATTGGAACAATTAACCAATGGAACAACCTGCCTCCAGAAGCGGTGAATGCTCCAACACTGGACATTTTTAGGAAGAGACTGGACAGCAATTTGTCTGAAATGGTATAGGGTTTCCTGCCTCAGCAGAAGGTTGGACTATATGACTTCCAAGGTCGCTTCCAACTTTATTATTATTATAGTATATACATCCAAGTGCTATTGCTACTAGATTTATCTCAGCTTCAGTTTGGAGAGTAACTCCTGCCTGAATCCTTACCACAGGAATGTAGGACCTGAGAGCTCCATCCACTCCCCAACATTTGGTCACCAAATTTTAATACAGGGAGGATGATCATCTCAACTGAATCTCAATTAGTATGTAAATTAAATATTTGATTCTGGGCCTGCCCTCGTGGAGCTCATGAAATGCCATCAAAAGAAAGCCAAATAGGTAGAGATGCATCTACAGATTTTCTAAACACAGTATTTTAAATGCTGACAGTGTTAGGGTCAATGCAAATGTCAAGCATTGAGCATGAGGTCAGTCTTGTACCAGCTGATTAAATTAGCCAGGAAGGGCAATGGTCAATGAAGCAGGTGGAAGTCATTAGTTCTGTGAGAGGAAGAGGACATTTGATGCTAACTGCCTGGATCCTTTCTATATTCCACAGCGGTGTTTCTCAACCTTGGCAACTTGAAGATGTGGGACTTCAATTCCCAGAAGTCACCAGCCAGTGATGCTCTCCTCCCCATGTATTTATTTATCCCTCCTCCCCTTTTTCATTATAAGTTAAAATTCAGGACAGAAGAGTGCTAAGAATCTTGCCTAAGACTTTTGGAAAGGATGTTTATGGTCCTGGATACTCTGGTTGCATATCTCTATACCAAAATATAATAAGACTATTTTTGGGGGGTCTGGAACCAACTTGTTCTTCAGTGAACACAGTAATTATATGTCCTACCTTTGATGACAGCTGGCTACTATTTTATTTTGCCCCCAATTCAATGGATGAGTGGGAAAACTTCAACCAGTTTAAAGACTGTTCACGGTTGAAGTTACTATTAATAAATTAATTGAAATAACAGAGTAGGATATGCCCAGATTTGCTGACAAACTGGGTGAGATCCCTGGAAGAAACTGAACAAGAAAATAATATTGCTAATGATTTTCATTATCCACATTATAATCGACTATAAGCCACCAAAGATCCTCAACATCAAGTTAATAATCCACACTGTCCATTAATTTATATCAAGGAAGCAGCTACGGTGTCTGCTTTGGAGAATTACTTTTCCATTCCATGAAGGCAACTTGGCTCAGCTTTATAATATATAGCAGATTGGATACAGAAAATCATCAGCATCAAATTCCATCATTCATCAGCAGTCGTTAACTCAATGAATATTGTCAGGATGCATATAAAGATACATGGTCAGGCAGATAGCATAGCAATCTCATCCTGTCCTTGGACACAATGATAGGCTGAATTTATTATTTCCCCCACTTATGTTTCTTGCTACTTAACTGTTAAGTTATAACACTGCACCCATTAGATACTTATGACTCTTTGTAAATGGTACCTCCAGGATTTGGGGCAATTCACAGCCAGATTCTGAACAACTGCAAAACAACACTGCTTCTGCAACAGTTCACACAGGGGATTTTAGCTGTGAACAAAAGACATCACACAGAGTGTGCTGAATGGCTGCAGAGAACACTATCACAATTTCCCCTAGTAAGATGTCATACAAAATAGGTTATTTACAGCCTGTGTACAAAACACCCATTAGAAGACACTGTGATATTAAATAAATTTAATGTGCATCACTGCACAACTAACACAATTGTGTAATTGTGACACGAACTCTGCCCAATTGCATCATGTGCATGTTGATATCTGCATTACATTCATTTAGAACTGACACTAATTAATTGTGATTGTTTTTCAGTGACTCAAAAAAGCTTGGTATAGGAGAAAAACTTCTTAAAGCTTTACTGTTTAAGAGGAGTCTATGAGTGATGTTGGTGAACATAATCTGACTGTTAAAAAAAAAAGATGTTACCTTCATCTGGATAGACATGTAAATACACATAGCCCATCTCAGCTTTTAAAAAGCTAAGCAAAGTCTGCTCTAGTTAGGACTTGAATGGTGTTTACCAGTGATGTCCAGGGCTATAAGTGGACTACAAATGTCATAGCATATCCCAAAAGAGAACAGTAAAAGTAAAAGCATTAAAAAGCATATTTTAATTGCCTTAAGATTTTGCTGCATTAAGAGGAAGCCAGTCTATTTTCCAAAACACCTGAGGGCAGGATAAGAATGGATGGAAACTAATCAAGGAGAGAACCAACCTAGAACTAAGAAGAAATTTCCTGACAATTACACCAATTAATCAGTGAAACAACCTGCCTCCAGAAGTTGTGAATGCTCAAACACTGAAAGTTTTTAAAGAAGAGACTGGACAGCCATTTGTCTGAAATGATATAGGGTTTCCTGCCTGAGCAGGGGATTGGACTAGATGACCTCCAAGGTCCCTTCCAACTCTAGTCTAGTCTAGTCTAGTCTATTCATTGTATTTTGTTTACTATTTCTTGTTGCTTTTTTAATTATGTGAGTGGCACAGTGGGACGTGGATGGCTGTATAAATTTGATGGATGAATGAATGAATGAATGAATGAATGAATGAATGAATGAATGAATGATGTTTCCTAAGAAAACTACATGGAACATCAATAAAATCACACACTCTCACTAAATCTGAAATCAGAAGGAATCTGATAGCATCTTTTCAGAACAACAACTTTTTACAAAAGATATAAACTTTCATAAATTACAACTCACTTCACCAGATGCACCAGAGCAGCTAGACCAGTGTTTCTCAACCTTAGCAGATTGAAGATATGTGGGTTTCAGCTTCCAGAATTCCCCAGCCAGCATTCTGAGAATTGAAGTCCACATATTTTTGGTTGTCAACGTTAAGAAACATTGAGTTAGAGTCCTGATGTAGGGTTTAAACTGGAATGAGGCAATGGTGGAGAGCAGGAGGAGGGGACAGATTGATTCAGGTTACATGTGACAGATTACAAGCTTCTCATCAATTAACAATTGTGATATGTTACGAATTCATTATGTTAAGAGATAGCAGGAAACTTTATGACGGATTGCTCAATTCTGCTGGCAAAGTTTCTTTTCTCCAAGACGGCTATTTTGAGGTCTATAATAGTGGAAAGGTTGAAAAGTTTGGTATTATTATTTATTATTCCTTTGTGCTGAGTCCTGATGTCAAACGTGATTCCATTAATTCTTTTGTACAAATTTTGTCCTGTTTGTCCTTTAAAGAATCTAGAGGAACATTGCTGGCAGATGATGCATTAGAGTGAAGGTTCTCTCATCCTTGTGAGTGTACTCTTTTTTATTTTTCATAATATTTAGAATTAATTATTTCATTAACTAATTAAACAAAAGTGTAAAACTAAAATCATATTATCATGAGAAATGATTATAAATTATTATGAATTCTAAACTGTAATTAATGTCACCACTGTTTGTATCTAAAAGTAATGTCTATGATGTTATGAAAGAAAACAATGCAATCAGTAAAAATAATATTAATCAGTAAAAGTGATATTATACTTTAAACTGGTTTCCATTGCATTACGCTGGTAATAGATCAGATCAAATTACTTATCCACATTCAAATTACTTCTGGTTACTATATTTACCTTTTTTAAAAACCATTATGTAAGCATTTAGGATTGTGTTGTTGCATACAGGGATGTCAGGATGTGTGAATAAATTGTGATAATTTCTATTTCTTTGTTCTGGAAAGATTCCTGGTAGAAAAAAAACCCCGAGGTTTCAACTGATTTTTTTTTTAATATTTTGAATAATATACTGTATGTTTCTTTCCAGTTCATCTGATTTTTTTTTACATAACCATCACATGTGCTAAAATGTGGGAGGGAGGGAGAGAGAGGTAAGATAGATGATAGATAGATAGATAGATAGATAGATAGATAGATAGATAGATAGATAGATAGATAGATAGATAGATAGATAGATAGATAGACAGACAGACAGACAGACAGACAGACAGACAGACAGACAGACAGACAGACAGACAGACAGACAGACAGACAGACAGACAGATATCTGCATGTCTTATATGGCTTAACTGATTCTGTATAAAGGTTTCAAATTTTGTTATTTGTCTTAAAAAGGTCGCTTTTTAATTTTTTTCCCTTTCTTTCTTTGAATTTTTAGTCACAACAATGTAGAGGAAATTTCAGCCTTTGTCAAATAATTCTTGCTGTGACTTTGATCTATTTCTAAGGTCCGGATGCACCATTTCCGCATATGTAATTACACTTTTCTTACACTAATTGTCTTCAAAATAAAAGAAAAAACATTTGAGGGTGAGGCTAAAGATGAAAGTGCTGAACTTATTATTGTTTTTGTGGAATTCCATGTTCTTAGAAAACTGTCTTATAATATGTCCTTTTAAGCCTTTATCTTATTTTGTATTCTTATACTATAAATATCTGTGAAGTCTGTTGACTAAACTTCTAATATTGACTTTCTGCTGTTTGGGGAGATTTTCCATTTTACTACTCATGACAAACAGCTTGCACAGTAATATAATTTAAAATTTGAGGTTTTAAATTATGTTTTATTTATCTTTTGAAACTTCTAATTTTTTCCCTTTTACTGTAGCGTATATTTTCCTTCAAAATAAATTTATTAAACATTCTTTGTCAATTGCTGATCTGGGATGGTCAATCTTGTTTGTGTATTTGTTGGGCCCTGTGATGGTGCTTTTGGTGTAAATATAAACTGCCTCACCTCAGCCATCCCGCCCCCCAAAAAATCAGAAAAAAACCCTGCATTCCTTATCCATTAGCGGTTGAGCCACATTCAAGATTTACACATGACATACAACAGACCAATATACCTTTCAGAATATTCTCATAGTCATACATCTGCTATATGTACAGAAAGCAACAGAATCTATCCAGCAAAAGAAGGATCCAGGACAGGCCCTCTCTGTAGTAGTGCCCATATTCTGACATCAGGGAAGCACCTAGAGTACTATAATTTGTTGTTGTTAGTTGTGAAGTCATGTCCAACCCATTGCAACCCCATAGACAATGTTCCTCCAGGCCTTCCTGTCCTCTACCTTCTTCTGGAGTCCATTTAAGCTCACGCCTACTGCTTCAGTGACTCCATCCAGCCACCTCATTCTCTGTCGTCCCATTCTTCTCTTGCCCTCAACCTTTCCCAGCATTAGGCTCTTCTCCAGTGAGTCCTTCCTTCTCATTAGGTGGCCAAAGTATTTGAGTTTCAACTTCAGGATCTGGCCTTCTAAAGAGCAGTCAGGGTTGATCTCCTTTAGGACTGACCGGTTTGATCGCCTTGCAGTCCAAGGGACTAGCAGGAGTCTTCTCCAGCACCATAGTTCAAAGGCTTCAATTCTTTGGCGCTCAGCCTTTCTTATGGTCCAACTTTCACAGCCATACATTGCAACTGGGAAGACCATAGCTTGACTATACGCACTTTTGTTGGCAGGGTGATGTCTCTGCTTTTTAGTGTACTGTCTAGATTTGCCATGGCTTTCCTCCCCAGGAGCAAGCGTCTTTTAATTTCTCGACTGCAGTTCCCATCTGCGGTGATCTTGGAGCCCAGGAAAATAAGAGTACTATAATACTTTTAGGCATTTGTTAAAAATTCACTCCTTTACTCAGACCTTCTATATAAATGCTAGAAGAACGTTGTAGTAATGGCTTTCTCACCCCACCCTATAAATCACTTTGAGATGCTTCAGTAAAAGAAATGAAGATATTTATGAGATTAAAGATATGAGATGGAGGGGTGAATGGGATGGGATTGGATGAGTTGTTAAGATTTTGAGGGACATTTATCTGCAAAAGCTGGGGGAATTGTTACAAGGATGGTATTTCCCAAATGATGAAATTGGTTAATATAAATAAATGCACATTGTTTTCTACTCAGTATGCAATTACATTTGTTATGGGGATGCTGTTCATAACATCAAATTATTTAATAAATCATCTCTGTTCTGTGCAATGGCTTAATCCTTTAATAATCATTCCTCTTCTTTTCCTTCTGGACCTGCCGTTGTTTTGTCTGAAAACTCTGATTCATTTGGGAGATTTATCCACAGCTGGAAAAAAAATGCTTTGTTTTCCCCCAGCTCATAAAAAAACAGTTCATGGATATTACTCCTAATACAACATGGGTTAGAGGAACAGTCTACCTAATGTTTTTATTTGTGTGTTTAGGCTGCCAAAATAAATAAGTTTATAGGTAAAATATTTTGCAGAAATAGTCAGATCCCCATCTTGAGAGTCACTCACAATGGGTGACACATTCACAACAAATACCAAATACCAAATAAAGTGACAAAGGTCTCCTTTGACCTTAAATCCATCTCTGAATCACTGAGGATTGAAAGCGTTTGTCACTTCCAATAACTTGGATACATTTTCCACCCCATAAATAACACAGCTTCAGAATGGGAAATGAAATTGTAAAGACTTTGGATGCATTTGTATAAATAATACAACATGATTTGAGGACAAAACTCCCTATAGCTCTCTGGCCCAGGCTAAGAATATTTTTAATTTTAATTTTAGCTGGGTTTTAATTTTCTCAGGGTTCTATTTAATCTCTTTTAATTTGTTTTAACGTTTGTATTGACTGTTTTTTAAATGCCCTGTAAACCGCCCTGAGTCCTTCGGGAAAGGGCGGTATATAAATCTAAATAAAATAAATAAAATAAATAAATATAAATTCTCCACTGATTTTGGTAAAAGACAGCAATGGTATGTTTCATCAAATACTATTATTTTATGTTTTCCAGGTCGTTTAATTCCTTCATTGAGATAAATTTTCAGAACACTGATTCATGTTCATGGCACTCTTGACAGTCAGTTTGGTCTAGTGGTTAAGGCATGGGGCCGTAAACTGGGAGACTGTGAGTTCTAGTCAGCTGGGTGACTTTGGGCCAGTCATTCTCTCTCAGCCAGACTCAATTCATTGAGTTTTTGTTGTGGGGAAAATAGAAGGAGGAAGAAGTATTAGGAATATTCATTGCCTTTAGTTATATAATTAATAAAGGCAGGATATAAATATATAAATAAAATACTTCCGGTGTGTATGTATTAAAAGCTTCAGAATTGAAAATGCTGTCCAGATTTCAGAATTCTTGATGGTCATGTTCACGCAGTATCTTCAGATACAGAATGGTTTATTATGTCCAATAAGTTGAGCCTAAGCTGGCCCTAAATCTTGTAAGGGTATAAACATAAACAATACATTTGGGAAGCCATTTTTTTATTGGTTTATGTAGGATTCAGACACTTTCTACCAACCTTTGTAGTTTCCTGTCATGTAAAATCAATCCAATGAGATAGCAATAAAAACTAAACCACAACAAAAATGTGTGGCCACCCAGATTAGAATGCCATAGAAATACCAATAATCCCAAAATGTCATTCTGTAACCTGTCATAAGTATTAGGGTCCAAATATCTTGGGGAAGAACTGTTCCTCGGGAATTTTTTTAAAGGATGCCAAGTTTAGTGCAAGGCAAACATTTGAAGAGAGCTCTGTTCCTTTTGGTGGGAGCCAACACAGCAGAAAGTCAATATTAGGGAGTGTGGACAGGTGGGGCCCCTTTCAATGTAGAAATCAAGAGCTTTCTGTTAGGCATAGCATACAAGCCGTATTCCTAAAGATAATGGATAGGGCTAAGACAGAGCCAATAGAAGACTTGCTCAAAGTCTTCTAGGATTCCTATTAGTTAACTTTTTGGGAATAGGGTTGAAGTAGAGCCAATAGAATACTTGTTAGATAACTTTTGAAGTGTTTATTAGTTTAGAGTTAGATAAGTGTCCCTTTAGATGCCTATTAGACAATGCTTCTTTATCCCGCCTTGAAAAAAAATGTATAAAAGCTTGTTGAATCCTTTGTTCTGAGACCTGGCATTTTGCTGGCTGGGACCCTTTTTGCTGAAGCAAATCACAGAGGATACTCTGTGACTCAACTCCCACCTCTTCTCAATAGGTAAAGGTTCCCCTGCACATGCGTGCTAGTCGTTTTTGACTCTAGGGGCCAGTGCTCATCTCCGTTTCAAAGCTGAAGAGCCAGTGCTTGTCTGAGGATGTCTCCGTGGTCATGTGGCCGGCATGACTAGACGCCAAAGGCGCATGGAGCAGTGTTACCTTCCCACCGTGGTGGTCCCTATTTTTCTACTTGCATTTTTATGTGCTTTCGAACTGCTAGGTTGGCAGAAGCTGGGACGAGTAACAGGCACTCACTCTGTTACACGGCACTCGGGATTCGACCCACTAAACTGCCGACCTTCTGATCGACAATCTCAGCGTCCTAACCCACTGAGCCACTGTGTCCCTTCCACCTCTTCTCAATAACCATCCTCAAAAAGGAGGTTAGAAACAACACAGCAGTTGTCCAAAACAGCTGGGTCAGGGAAATCTTCTTAAAGAAGGGGCAATACCACTATCTCCTTCTGGTTATGCAGATGTCTCCTTCCCTCAATGAGGCCTAAACTTCTTGCTGTTCACTGGTGGAGTGTGGCAACATGGATCCAATATCTAGGTGGCAGAGAGCATCTGTTCCACTTCATTGCAATCCAGAGGTGAAATGAACCCAGATCATAGAGCAAGCTATCACCTTTCTACCCTGCCTGTGCAGTCAGGTGACCTGAGCAACTTGATCGGCAAAATATTGTGCAGATGCATCATCCTGGCCTGAGGCAGCTCTTTCTGCTCACCTTCTCCTAAAGGGGTCTGGGCCATGTTTAACAGGACTGCTGGACAAAAAACACCAATGCAATAAGGACAGAGGACTACAGATACCCTTCCCATACTGAAATAGGTCCCAATGTGGACTCTTCTCAGTGTTCAGCTTGATTCATTGTTTTTCTACTTGGGAACAATCAGTCACTCAGACTGCCTTTAACTAGAACTAAAATATAAGCTACACAATAAATAAATCATCCTAATAAATCAATCATATCTACCATTTGCCCACCTCCAGATTTCAACTCCAGTCAGGAGTTGAGTGGAAGTGCCAGGCAGATTGGTGGGACCCTTCCAGCTTTTCAAATCTTTTGGAAAGACCTCGGCAATCACAAAAGCGGAATTTCTGTTTGGGGGAAAAAAGGACAAGAAGAAAACAGTGTGCGGAACGGTGTGTCCTGTGACATTTCACTGTCAGTCTTGATTTTAATAGACTCCCTCAGCTGCATTTACCTTTCTGACTGACATAAGCTTCCTTAACCTCATTTCTCTTTGTTCAAGGAGTTTTGCCTCTGAACTGTTCTTTAAACGTATTTCTCAAAGTACAGCTCTATTTTTCTGCTTAAAAACTGTGGCATTGTTTAATACCTTTATCTGTAAATCTCTGCATAGGCTATAATGGGCTTGTCACCTAGGGAGATGTCAAAATTCAACCTCAGATTCACTGAGGTATAAAATTCCACTTCTTACTCCATAAATCTCCAGCAAATACCTCTGTTATTTAACCCTTGACACTCTGGAGATACTATAGGAATTTAATGCTCACCAGTGAACTCCACAAAGTAATTTACACTGTGTCACAAGTGAGTCTCAAAATCCTCCATTTTAATGTGGATTACTACTTGCAGCTCTCAGGTGATAAATCCAGCTGGATTATCAATGAAATCAATTATATAGGATCACAGTGCAGTAAATTTAAAAGTAAAGCAAAAATAATATTCTTAGGCTCAAAAGGCTTAAAACAGTAAAGGAACAATCCAGCCATAACTAAATATTTTAACTCCCATTGATCTCAATAAGAGTTTTAAGCATATTCTTGGTTAAAAGAATGTCTGAATAAGCAGAGTGATTCCAATGAATTAAGGAGCTGATAAGCTTTATTTGATCTTTAAGTACAACAATAGAAATAGTTTTTAACTATTAACAGAACAAAAACATCCCATTTTATTATCCAGAGGCAAACTGATAGATTTTAGGAACATCTGACATAACACAAAACCACAAGTCAAATATCAAGCTTCCTTGACTCAACCTGGTTGCTAGGCAACATGCATGCTAAACAATTAATTAGATTTGCATTTTGTGTGAACCTCAGTAATGTACATTTTACTGCCCTAAGGAGAAATTAACCCTCATTAACCCCAGGGTTGCCTCTAGCTCCAGAAGGAAGGTGGCATGGTTGTCCACAGATGTCAAGATGGCATCCACAATGGTGCAATAGATGTTTTGTCCATTTTTTATGGGCATTTCACCATTGCAGCTGAAAAGTGGGATATAAATCTAACTCATCAATTACAATAAAATAATGCCTCAGCACCCATTGCCTTTGTCTGATCTTGAAAAGCTAAAAAATGGGCCTCATTAGTATTTAAATGGGAGACCATGTGGTAGGCTAAATAGGAAGTTCAAAAAAATCTGGGAAGGCAATGGCTAACCCTTGCCAATTTTGTCCAGTTCATTAGTCATTGGGAATCAAATTTGGATCAAAGGCATCAATGCTTGATTGCTGCAGGATTGTAATAATGGATTCTTTATTAGTTACTTACTATAAAGATATTCCTCTACAACATACATGTCAAACTCGCAACATCACGTGACGCCACGCAATATATCAGGACAGTTTTGCCATTGCCGGCAATGGGGTGGGTGCGGCTTCCGCATGAGGCATCTGGCCCGCAGGCCAGCAGATTGACACCCCTGCTCTACAAGCTCATTCTCTGACTGATGATAGCCTATGAGAGGAATGTCTAGCAAATGTACTGATAGGTTCAGGCTAGTAGGTTGGTTAATGTGGTGGCAATAAAATCACTGCAATGAAAAGGGAATCAAATCTTGGCCTGGAACTAAGCAACTTATTTTCCACTGCTAAATAACAGAGACCTCAAAATAAGAAATAGAAATAAAAAGATTTTGTTTCCTCTCTCTCCCTTTGTCAATTCCATCCATCCTTCTTCCAACTGACAAGATATAATCTAATACAGAGCATGTTTATCTGTTATTTATTTCAGATGTCTTACTGCAACATTATCCCATAAGGTTGTGTTGCCATGAAAATAAAAGGTTGAAGTCCTTTACACCCCCAGTATGTAGAACTTCTAGCCCTTCATGCATCATAGACCTCTGATAACTACTTAAACTGAAAGTGGATATTAATCTCATAGAGTTTTCTTTATCAAGATTTATTGTTTGCAATACTGTGATCTTGAAAAATGTCATAGTGATACAAGAATCTAGTAAATAAACTAAATATCCAGTAAATATTTCTAGTTAAGGACCATTATATCTCTGTACACATTAAAGTGGGCACTTTCTGGATATTCTTTTCACAGCTTTTTAATAGACCAGAGAAAGAATGCAATTCTCTTCTCTGATACCAAGTGTGTTTGCAGTAGTGGATTGTTTATTCAACAGTTATTCAAACTCTTATCAGTTTGAAAACCAATCCTTATGTCATTTCATCAATAGGAATGAGGAAATCCAAATTGTGGGACCACAACACTGAACAAAGCCCCTCCCCTTCATTTGTCTGCTGGCACACATTCACATACCTAGGATTTCAATTCTGATCAGTGCCCTCATGCAGTACTTTCTGGAAACAGTGATTCTTATCTAAAAGGAAGAAGCATGTATTTGTGTTTCTTGTGTGATTCATAGACTGGCAATTTATTGGTTACTTGATTATTTAATGACTTGGGTTTATATGCTGCTTTGGTCAGGCAATTAGATCCCATCTTGTTGTTAGTTGTTAGTTGCGAAGTCGTGTCCGACCCATCGCGACCCTATGGACAATGTTCCTCCAGGCCTTCCTGTCCTCTACCATCTTCTGGAGTCCATTTAAGCTCACACCTACTGCTTCAGTGACTCCATCCAGCCATCTCATTCTCTAGATCCCATCTACTCTCCAGCAAATCACAATTGCAAGGATATAGTGAGTCATCATGCAAATTCTGCTATTATGTATTTGCATCCTGATGACTGACCCATAAGCTTTGACCTTTACATAATTATTTGTCAAACACAAGTCACTTTTAGCCTTCCTCTATTGCTACTTAGCCACATCCTAACTAAATACTGGATTATCTTTTTATATTCTTATGGGTTCAATATTGAGAACATTCTTATAGTTCAATGAGATCCTGGAGACCAACGCTTTGCAACAAATAATGGCACATTTTTAAAAACATATTCTGGTGAAGCAGGAAGGCTAATGAGCTCAGAAAAATGATGTCTGCAGTTGATGATCATGAGAACTAAATTGTCTATCCCTCCATTAAAATAAGATCAGAAACTTCTGGGTTACAAATAAGTCACTAGCCAACTTTTCTATAGCTGAAATTCTACTGTAGAATATTGGATGGCATGAGCCTTGATCTGCTTAGAGCTAGCATAGCTACATAAACCCAACAGATATTGGAGTTTGATATTTCCTTTTGCTACAATCTAGTGGTTCTCCAAAGTTCTGCAGCCCAGGGATGGTAACCCTAAGTCTTCAGGAAGAAGGTTTGTCGTGCAATATTGAACAAAAGTGCATCCACAGGACTGGACACAGACAAATTGTATAATAAGTGCTAAAATAACAAAAGCATGCACTCTTGCTTTGTGACCATGAGTACTTGGGATTGTGTTCAAACAAGATCAGTCTTGGAGCATCAGTCTGCCTCTTTGTTCCTGCAAGTTTGCCTGTATAAAATACAGGGTCCTTTATATTTCTCTATTCACAGTGAAAAAGAAGGGATGGATGGATGGATGGATGGATGGATGGATGGATGGATGGATGATGAGCCACCAAGTCATTATTGACTTTTAGTGATCACGGGATTTTCTCCATGACAATCTGTCCCTAATCTGCTCCTTCAGGTTTTCCAACTGTGCACCCGTCGCCACTGTAACTGAATCCATTCACCTTACTGCTGATTATCCTGTTCTTCTCCTTCCTTCACCTCAAAATTAAAAGAAAACAAGCCAATGTAAAATATGGATAACTTCAGGGTGGGATTCAGCTAGTTCGCACCAGTTCAGCAGAACCAGTAGCTAGTTTTTTGTTGCCCAGGCCCAGAATGGACTTCTGGAAGCGGCATCCACACAGAGAACTGGTTGTTCACATATTTGAATCTCACCAGTGGATAACGTATCCCAGAACTGATTGGTTTTTTTGAGGGGGGGCATTAAGGAGAATATATCTTCCCTTTCTTATCTCTGAGCTAAAACACGAGTATTACAAATCTGCTATCAATATAGGGAGTGTTTGCTGTTGTTATTATTAGAATCGAATGCATTACACACACTTTTAGCAGTCCTTTGCAATAGAAGCCACCAATCACTGCTTTCAAATTATTCTGCTTTGAAGGCAGGATCGCTGGCAACTTTCATTAAATTAGAGCTCATCTGCCAGGGTACCACAAATTATGCTAGTTCAAGGCTTGAAGAAAAAACCCTAAGGAGTCTCTGAGGAAGACATTTGTCTGGGCTCAGTTTAGGCAAAGTTGTCATGCTGTATTTCTAGGCATAAACAACAATGAAAGAGGAGGCAAAAAAAATATGACATTTAATCAACCCAGCATTCTTCAAACTTCAGTAAAGCAAGGGGCCCAACTATATACTGACAGCCTGGTGAGAGTGGTCCACATTGGGCATAATTAGGCAGGTTTGTGGCAAGGCCCAATGGCACCTGGCATAAACACCTTAGATTTCATTTAAATCGCTTGTCGTGATTTTAAAAGGATGTCTTCCAAGAAAGGGGCATTTTTTTGATGTTCAGACAGGCTTTCATCTCTAGAGAGTTGTCAGTTTCAAGTACATTTTTCTGATTGTGTGTGTGCTTTTTAAAACTTTTGATTAGATTAGAGCCACAAAGTTAATTCATGTATGTGACATTTTTGAAGTTCTCACCAGAGCCATTGAGACCATAATCAGCGTAGGTGCAGGAATTGTAACAGCTTCTCAGCAAATGATGTTGAGAGGAAGCCATAAAAGTAGGTTGTGTTACCCAGCAAGTCTCACAGCGGAGAGTGGATGTTAACCTGAGTTTCCCAAGTCACCACATCACACTGGCTCTCTCCAGACAATAGCTTGAGAGTTTAATATTAATGATCGTTTACAATTCCCTTTGATTTTCTATCAAATCTCCAAGGGAGCTAATCTTAAAAGAGGTTGATTATAGTAACCTCAGTCAGAACGTTTCCTTTCTCCAGTCAGAAATGAACTTCAAAGGGGTCAGCATTTCAACTGGGGTGGGAGAAATTATCATGAGTGCGTTTTGGGTTCATTATAAATATAAATTTTCTGTGAGTTGCAAACTGGCCCTACTATCTGGAATAGCAATGCATATTGTGGATACCTGTATCCACAAGTACCTCCCAGTTGGTTGAACGTAAGAAAAAAAATACATACATATAATGCCAAACCCTTAATTTGCCAGCCTTGAAGGCAAGAAAGTATGAATTGACAAATAATAGATGGAGGAAGGGAAGGGAAGGGAAGGGAAGGGAAGGGAAGGGAAGGGAAGGGAAGGGAAGGGAAGGAAGGAAGGAAGGAAGGAAGGAAGGAAGGAAGGAAGAGAGGGAGGGAGGGAGGGAGGGAGGGAGGGAGGAAGGAAGGAAGGAAGGAAGGAAGGAAGGAAGGAAGGAAGGAAGGAAGGAAAATAATGTATGTTTCTGAAATTAAGACAAATGGGATCCTTGATTTAATCAGCTAAATCAGGGAAACAAATATTAGCTGAAATCAAATGTATACTAAGAAAAGGAATTCAATTTGCAGACAAGGAACAAGAGGCAGCATAAATCACAAATGCCTGAGTGCCAGTTCTGTGTTCAGAGGTAACTGAGCACAGGAAATTGTTGCACCCACGATAAGTGTTAGCCAAAAATTCACATTGAGGTGGAAGATCACAGCCTGGGAAACCCAGAAATTCCAACCTCAGTGGAAAATAGCAGTGGATTAGACATCAGGCAAGGCCAAATGTAATCAGTTTGTGGATCCAACATATTTAATCCATTAAGTTTGAAGTTTACAAGCCAGAAATCCTTAAGTAAGAACCTAGTGTAATGGATCAGAATGAGAATGCTCTGTTCTCGGAGAGGGAAGTTGACAAACTATTTGGAAAGTAAATCTGCATGTATTTTTCATTTATTGTATCACATTTATTTACTTTGCAGTTTTTGCATCCAAGTCCTGTGAGCGGCATGTAACAAAGCAAGCAAATAAGAATATCATAAAAAATAATCTCTTACCTGAATAAACATTCCTTAATTATTAACTAGGGTTTAAAAGGTGAAAGAACAAGATTGATTTCCCAACTTTAGTAAACACCAAGAAAGGAAGTGTCACCAGTCCTGGAGAAAGTAGATAACAGAACAATATTGTACATAGAGAAAATAGTAGTCACTAAATTGTAATCAATAAGAACAAGGAACCCAGTTAAGAGTAAAAGGTATTAAATTAAGATCAAGAGCCAGTTTGGTGTAATGGTTAAGGCATCTGGCTAGAAAGAGGGAAATGGTGAATTGTACTCCCTTCTTTAACTTGAAGCCACCTAGGTGATCTTGGACTAGACAGTTTCTCTCAGCCTTAGGAAGAAGGAGCCAGTGACAAACCATTTCTGAAGAACATTCCCAAGAAAACTGCAGGGACTTCTCTGAGCAGTCTCCAAAAATTGGACACAACTGAATGGTGCAAAAAAGGGGGGAGGGCTCAACAAAGAAGCCTTCAGCTGAATGAATTTAATTAACTGAAATAAGGAAATGCTACCTTATAGATTTGTACAGGAATCATACTTATATGACAAAGACTAGAAATGAAATATAATTATAAATATTAGGATTGGCTCACAATTTGACAAAAGCACAGTTATAAATGCAGCAAAATATGAAAAAATAGGCTATGGGTGTAACAGAAGAACAGAGTTGGAAGGGACCTTGGAGGTCCTCTGAGCAGGCGGTTGGACTAGAAGACCTCCAAGGTCACTTCCAACTCTGTTCTTCTATTCTATTCTATTCTGTTCTGTTCTGTTCTGTTCTATTCTATTCTGTTCTGTTCTGTTCTGTTCTGTTCTACTCTACTCTACTCTACTCTACTCTACTCTACTCTACTCTACTCTGTTCTGTTCTGTTCAGTTCTGTTCTGCTCTGCTCTGCTCTGCTCTGCTCTATTCTACTCTGTTCTGTTCTGTTCTACTCTACTCTATTCTATTATTCAAAAGGTTAAAATATAGATGTTTGTTTACGGAATGCCTATGCAACATCTTTAATCTGTATGCAAAGACTGTATCAGTGGCTGACAACTGGAAGGCTGCCATTACTATTCCTTATACAAAGGGGAAAATAGAAGCTGGAATGAAAAATTGCAGGAGGATTAGTTTGTTAAACTGTGCCTGGAAAAGTGTTTACTGTATGTTTGCTAATTTAGACAAAGCATATGATAAATTGGAATGACTTGAGTTATTATTTTTTTTCCTCCTCCTCCTCCCCCCCCCCAGTGTTGCAGTATTCTGACCCACAACCTGAGCTGAGCTGTTGAGTTCAATCATGGCACTGCCAGAAGTTCCATCTGCAGCAAGCTACAGCAGGTGCACATGACCTTATCGAGATGAGGCAATCTCTTCAGATGGATTGGGACCATTCCTGGAGTTTGTAGCACAGTCTAAAACAGGGGTAGGCAACCTTGGCTCTTTTATGACTCGTGGACTTCAACTCCCAGAATTCCTGAGCCAGCCATGCTGGCTTAGGAATTCTGAAAGTTGAAGTCCACGAGTCATAAAAGAACCAAGGTTGCCTACCCCTGGTCTAAAAGGATCAGAGGTACAAGTTGCCCTAAGTTCCCAAGAGGAGATCCCTACAAAAATTCTAGGATAACATTGGTCACTACCTGCTACCATCCTAGTGCGAACCTGCAGTGAACATCTGCTTTGACAACTCCTGGAATAAGTGGACAGCTCTGTGTGATAGCTGAGTCGCAATGTTCCCAATTCAGAGCCGGCTGATACAGACTAACAGTGGAAATCCCAGAATGCAAATTGCAAATCTCCAGAAGAATCAAATACCACATTATATAGAAAATACCTTCATGAATCATACTGAATCATAAAACAGAAGTATGAAGGAAAGGGGAAGGGTTTAGAGGAAAGGGAAGAGATAGCTAGTGGACATAGTTACATTTCCTTTTCTCTCTCTTTCTCTCTCTCTTATTTCATGCCTTCAAATTGTTTTGCTTACTATTTCTTAATCCTTTTCTGCAACTTGCAGAGTTTTGCTTAACCTAAGAGGAAAGAGCATGATAAGTCTGCCTTTCTGTATGCATATTTGTAGAGTTTGTACAAACATCTGTAAAGATTAAATAATGAAGTACTCAGCATTAGACACACACACACACACACACACACACACACAACTCTACACTTTAAACTAAAGCTCAATTCTCTTCCTATTAGTGGAATATATGGTGGGGAAAAAGCCCTTCCTTAATCTATCTTCTCAATTAGGAAAAATGCAAATAAAGTGCTATGAGATATTAAAAACGATTATCATCGATCTTCTTAATTAAGCAATGCAACTAAGAAAGAAACACGAACAGTTCTGAGCCATTTTTGCAAACAGCTTCCAGACCTCTTTGGTGACATGGCTAAACTGAATTCCAGCCATCCTCCCCCCCCCCCATTCACTGGATTTTTCTACTCCTCATACTGAGAGATATTTTGACCTTGGGATTTTCAGCTTATTCTTGCTCTGCTCAGCCGCCCCTTGCTTTATCTTTTCCGCCTTCACAGAACCAATCTCTGAGGCCTCCCTTCTGCTTAATTGCCCCAAATAGCAGGCAATTTCCTTTTGTCCTAATGATGCTTTCCCATGGTCTCACTTGGTCTTAAATGACAGAAGAAACCTGCACACCGAACAACGAGCAGAGTCATTCCAACTTTTCTCCTCTCTGCTGCTGTTGCTGCACTGCAATAAGTGACTCTCATCTCTCCCAAAATGGCACTAAGGCAAGCAGGACTGGCTTTAGACAAAGATGTCCCTGAAGACCACAAAGGGAAGGAGAAGTTCTCATTTCTGTTCATGCTTTCTGCCACTGCATTCCTTCTTCATCCCCACCCTGGAATATCATCTGCATTTCCAGATACCTACAAAGTAGCTGGGCTGCCATGCTTGAAGTTACAGGTAAATCACTTTCAAGAACAAAAATCTCTTCTCTTTAAACAGAACAGCTTGCCGCTGGCATTATAAAGTTCTAATAAATGTAAAAATGGGCTACCCAGTTCATTTATTTCATTATTATTTATTTATATGAGTTACAAATTTATATGCCACCCATCTCCCTGTCAAGGGAATCTAGGAGGCTTATGCAATGTTGAAAATAATAAAACGAAACAATTAAAGGTTAAAAGAATGAAAACATTGGCCACTGAAAGTTAAACCATTAAAATTAATGAGAAAGCAGACGAAAAGGACCAACGAGTAATGGAGGTGGAGGTGGGGATCTTCTCCTAATCCAGAAGCCACCTCCAAAATAGAATGCCCCGGTTAGGGTCATTTTCTTAAAACATATGCACAAAGTGTTTAGGGGTGCAATCCTAGGACCCTGAAAACAATATCTCAAGAGACCTAAGTTTGTCCTGGTTCCCTACCTTCATCACAGTCAGAAAAGAGTTTCCAGAACAGGAGAAGGCAGTGTAACCATAGATCTTCTCCTACAACCCGATCTGATAAAGAACCATCCTTGAAAGCTGGTAAACTTTTCCAGTTTTCAAGGTTGGTACTTCATCAGCTGGGGTTGTTCCATGGGAAGCATGGAAGGAGATTGGTGACCTGAGCAGAGGAACTGTTGGATCAAAAGCGCATCGAATTATGCCTAAATGCTACAATTTCCAAAGCTGCTTCACAAAACAATAAGACTCTCTGCCAAAGCCCTTGCAGCTGCTTACCACCAAGAAAGCCATATTGTTACTGTGATGTTTTGTTTTGTTCTGTTTTGTTTTAGCCAAATGTATTGGAAGGAGAAAAGTGAGGTAGATAGTTTGCAGAAACTTGACAACTAAATCCATTCATTCCATTTACTTCTAAAGTTGTCCAGATCAGGGATTCCTTGATCTTTATAATCACTTGTTGGTGAAGTGGGGAACCGACAACCTGATCAGGAGGGAAGTACAGTTGTTTTGCATTTTTAAAGTTTGCAACTTGCCATCCTTATTCTCAGTGTCTGTAAAATCCCTTCTAACTTCCTTCCGAGCAGCAGAGCAAAGCAGCCTTCTGTTCTGAAAGCTACTTTGTGCTTGCAAATGCTAAAAAAGGAAGCTTTTGAAAAGCAGCTCCCTGCAGAAGGACACAAAATTCATCCTCACAAATGATGATGAGATGCAAACTCATTGGTAGCCTCATGCTGCAATGAACAATGAGCAAAGTTCATTTAGGCAAAAAAAAAAACCACCAAATGCACAGATATAGAATAGGTGGTACCTGGCTCAATAGCAGTAACTGCAAGAGGGATCTTGGAGTCCAAGTGGACAATTTCTTCAATATGAACCAGCAATGTGCCGCAGCTGCCAAAACAGCCAATGCAGTTCTAGGCTGTAATAATAATAATAATAATAATAATAATAATAATAATAATAATAATAATAATAATAATAATAATAATTTGGAAGGGACCTTGGAGGTCATCTAGTCCAACCCCCTGCTCAGGCAGGAAACCCTATACCATTTCAGACAAATGGTTGTCCAGTCTCTTCTTAAAAACATCCAGTGTTGGAGCATTCAACACTTCTGGAGGCAGGTTGTTCCACTGGTTAATTGTTCTAACTGTCAGGAAGTTTCTCCTTAGTTTTAGGTTGCTTCTCTCCCTGACTAGTTTCCATCCGTTGCTTCTTGTCCTGCTTTCAGGTGCTTTGGAGAATAGCTTGACTCCCTCTTCTTTGTGGTAGCCCCTGAGATATTGGAACACTGCTATCATGTCACCCCACAGCCTTCTCTTCGTTAAACTAGACATACCCAATTACAGCAACCGTTCCCTATATAGAGTAATAGAATCAAGTGTTAATGCCATTTTATAATGCCTTGGCAAGACCACTCTTAGAATATTGTATCCAGTTTTGGTTGCCACGATATAAAAAAGATGTTGAGACTTTAGAAAAAGTACAGAGAAGAGCAACAAAAGTATTTTGGGAACTGAAGGCTAAAATATTTGAAGAACAATTGCAGGAATAGGGTATGTCTAGTTTAACGAAAAGAAGGGCAAGGGGGGACACGATAGGAGTGTTCCAAGATCTCAGGGGCTGCCACAAAGAAGAGGGAGTCAAGCTATTCTCCAAAGCACCTGAAGACAGGACAAGAAGCAATGGATGGAAACTAATCAAGGAGAGGAGCAACCTAGAACTAAGGAGAAATTTCCTGACAGTTGGAACAACTAATCAGTGGAACAACCTGCCTTCACAAGTTGTGAATACTTCCAACACTGGAAGTTTTTAAGAAGAGACTGGACAGCCCTTTGTCTGAAATGGTATAGAGGTTTCCTGCTTGAGCAGTGGGTTTGACTAGGTTATAGAAGACCTCCAAGGTCCCTTCCAATTCTGTTATTCTGTTAAGACGCAACAGAGAATGCTGGAGATATTGGAAAAGAGACAACATTTAGAAGTCTCTGTGCAGCCACATATTTTATCTTATATCAGCAGCCCTCCATCACACATCACCTCCATTATCATTTTTTTTCATGTTCACTGGTTCGAGGGTGTCTTTCCCCTTAGATTCTTGGTGTTTTCTTCCATGTTATTGTGCCTTTGAGGCTGTCTTTTGGTTTTGCCTGGTTTCATCTTTCTATGCACAGAACCAACTTCTCAGGGTTTATTCTCAGATTCTTTTCATTTCTGCTTCTTTTAAGACAGCCCCCCTTTCATCCTGGGGCAACATCATTTCCACAAGGCTCGTGGCATCACCCTGGCATCACTGCATCGAAGCTAATCAAAGTGGCCGGATATCATTCCCTATTGTAAGATCAGTGTTAGATACTGGGTTCGTCGCTTCAATGACAAGATGAGGCGAGTGAGTTCAGCAAAGATCATTGTTTATTGCTTGCAGGGTCTGAACTGAGAAACAAGGCTGCGAATGCAGCAATTTATACCCTGGCCTCTAGGTGGCGGCCAATAGGTTTAAAGCAACCTATTGCCCTCCCTAGAGGCAGCTAATGGCGGCGCTGGAGACGGGTTGTCTGAGGAGCTGGGAGCCGTTAGCCAGCTTCCCTGCTTGAGCAACCTTCCAGCAATTAACCCACGTGGTGTTCCCTTAACAAGACAAAGCCCAATACATTACAATCAGGGTCAGTGAACCTGACCTTGAGATAAAGTCAAAGACTGTGGCAGCGATCTGAAGTAGAAGAGGTCCACCTCACAAGGCATAAGTGATGGCCTGAAGCTGTCTTTTGTCCCAATTTAATTAATACAGTAGTACTGCAAATGCTCAGTTTCTTCTGAGTGCATCATTTTCTCATTTAAACTCTCTCTCTCTCTCTCTCTCTCTCTCTCTCTTTCTCTCTCTCTCTCTCTCTCTCTCTCTCCATTTAACCTACCATCTCAAAATGCCAAGAATGGAGGCCTGCAGTCATGTCCTTTGAAATGTAGCCCTGAGGAAGGAACCTGAAGATCAATTTACCAGCCGTTTCTCACTTCAGTCCTTGCAAAAACAAATGCCATGCATCGAGGCTAAAAAACCTGGGAAATCTCTTGGGTGGACATTAGTCAACCCTAACATCACCATATTTTTCATATTTCTGTTTCAGCTCCCTTGCCAAGAAAGGATTCAGTTATTTGTTGCCTATAGGTGGGATGTCTGGCATAGTTTCCAATAGTGATGGATATATATTTTTTTTTAGCTTAGGATTGCCTTTGAGATGCAGGAAAAGGACTGAAGGCAAAACACAGCTGAACATTTTGCTTTACTACAGGGGAAAATAAATAAGAAGCATGAATGTGATTTATAAAACCATTTCATGCCCAAGTGGCCAAATCAGGCAGCCAAAGCCAGAGACGTCTGTTTCTTTTCGAAGAAAAATCAGGATTTTTTTGAAAAAATGAAATAACATGCACTCTTGAAGCTATCCATCGTCCACAAAACCCTACATCACCACTCTAGGTAGGGATTGACAACCTCTGGCTGTAGTGCCATATGCAGTCCTAAAACTAATTTCAAATTCTTCTTTAAGCCATCAGTTCAAATCACGGCCAAGAGGACGTCTAATAGCAACTCACTGGAGATAGAAAAAAGGAATTTTAAAGGAATTTTAAAAATATTTTAAATTATTATTTTTTTAAAAAAGAGTGGAGAAGCCCAATCTCTGGTCTAACCATCCAGACTGATGGATTATTCCACGGTGGAAGGAAGATATTTGTGGATGGAAGAAAAAGTGTTTTCCATAACTGTCCAGGGTGAAGGTATCTCACTCAATGAGATCTTTACATTTTCTTAGATTTTGTGTTTAAAAGAGACTCTATAATGACACAGTGCGACAGCGTGTTCAGATTGGTTGTCTGAGTTGTGTAAAAGTTTACATTTTTAAAAGGAGGGGTTGTTTGTTTTTTTAAGTGGGAATGTTTTACAGAAATTTATTCATTATAAAATTGTTTACTGGTGCTTTAGTTTCTCACCTCTCTGATTCTATCTAGTGAAATAGCTTTTTTAAAATTATACATAAATCATAAACTTTAGTCTTGGAATGTTTCTCAGAGGCATTTTCTTTATTTATTAGCAAACAAGTTTGTTTTGAGAACTTGTTATTTTCAATAACTCCCCTGATATTTTTAAAACATGGGCAGAATCATACAGTAATTTATTCCTCTGGGGAGCAAAAAACAGCTTCATGAATCTACAGCCAAGGATAGCAACACAGATTGTTTATCTCAGTTGGCTGAAACAGAGCTGATGGTTTCATAGAACCGTAACACAAAGAAGATGGGCTGAAACTTGAACATCACCTCCTAGTTCTTGTGTGCAATTCATAGCAGCCTTTATAAACAACCACCTGCTTGAGGGATCCTTGAAAATAGATTGTTGCTTATGACTATCAATTAGCACTACCAGATTTGGACTGCAGAAATCTGAAAGGCCTCAAGAGGGCAGCAAACAGCGGAAAGTTTTGCTTTTACTCTTTGCTGCCATCTAGGCCTTCCCAAGCTTTGTTTGAGCTTCACAACTCCTTCCATTCCTCCTTATCTGATCACTCCATAATAGCTAAATATATTTGGTGTGCTTTTTAAAAGAAAAAAAAATCTCCAATATAACATAGACTGGAATCCTTTGTAAATTACATGTTGGTTTAGGCAGAGGATGATGAATGAGACTTTGACAAAATGCCACCCAAACTAATTTTCTCAGACATGTCTAATTACTACCTTTGAAAATGTTGCAAATGCAAGACTGAGAATAATAGGTGGATGCTTATTTCCCATGCCTTTTACTCTATGTATTGGGCTAATACAAAACTATTATTTCCTTCTTCAGCACTTAGCACATACAGTATCTTTTTTTTTTTGTTTCAGAGATCTTGGAAAGACAATAAATGTAGACTTGTAGTAGATTTGATTAGGATTGCCCCATAAGCTTAAAAATGTATGGGGTAAGTTCTTTTTCAATGGCAAAAAAAATATACTAAAAACCCTCTCATAGAAACCTTATGATCAGTGGAGTTTAGAGGAAAAAGGAATGGATAAGAACATCCATGGCACAACAGCACCCCCTGCAGGCAACATGCTGTTACTTGTTTGTTAGAATAACGGGGGTTTTTTTGCTTATTCTTTTTATTCTCCATCCTGGTGTGCTCTTTAAACCCCTTGCTGCTCGTCTCCTGTGATGTATATTTACAGAAAGTTTGTACACCTTTTCTGTCACCCACTCCCTCTCAGACTGCCCACAAGGCAGTTTCAGGAAATAACTCCATTCTTTCCCCCGAAATGTTTTTGGCGATCAACCTTAATGTAAAAACTCATTTATGTCCCGTTGTGACAAAGCCTGCTGCTGCGTGTGTAATCAGCTTGCTAATGTACTTTATTCTTTTGTTCAGATAATATTTTTGTTTTGCTGATTGCATAACTGTGCACTGAAACAGCAGATGAGGCTGTTAAGTAGCTGGGCACAGGCAGAACCAGCATCCTTTACCCGAATAGAGAAGCCTCGTTCTTATGGGGAGATCAGACACCAGAATTGTCACCATTGGGAAGACAAAATGGACCTTTGGAGGACCATCTAGCCACTCTCTTCCTCCCAGGTGTGCAAATAGGAACTGCATAAAATGAAATTTCAGCTATTGATGAAAGGACTATCAAAACACGGTTCCTTCTTTTAAATATGGAATCTGTTTCAAAGACCGAAACCCAGTAGTCAAAACTGGAGGACTTTCATGTGATTCAAGAAAATGTTTGGGGTCTACAGGTAGTCCTCAAATTATGATTAGCCACTTAGCAACCATTCAAAGTTATGACCTACCTGAAAAAACTGGATCTGAAATTCTGATATTTGGGCCCTCTCCATTTTACGGGTGTTTCTAGCATCTTGCAGTCACATGACAAAATTGCACATAGCAAACAACAGATTCACTTAACACCAGGGTTTGCACTTACAACCCTCATGTTTGCTTAATGACCACCGCAAAAAAAATATTGTAAATCAGCAATTTATTACCATTGTGACATGATTGTAATGGGCAGGCTCCATTGTTGTATCTTTAAACTGGCCCAGCAAGGACAGCTCCAGAAGACCCACCAACCGAGGGAAAAGGAGGAATAATATTATAATAATATAATATTTAATTGTTTTTTAACTTTTGTACTTTGTCTTTTAATATTTATTGCCCTGTACACCGCTCTGAGTCCTTCAGGAGAAGGGCGGTATAAAAATTTAATAAATATAAATATAAACTGCTGCTCCGTGCTGTTTGTTGCTTCCTTTCACAGGGCACAATGACTCAGCAGTTAAAAACTTTGAGCTTGTCAAAGCTGGAAAACTGACAGCCCATGTTTGAGACCTGAGCATCACATGATGGGGTGAGCTCCCATTGCTGGCCCACCTCCTTCCCTGCCCACCTAGCAGTTGGAAAGCAGCAAATGTGAGTAGATACCACCTTGGTGGGAAGGTAACAGCGTTTCGTGCACCTTGTCATACAGTCATGCTGGCCACATGATCCCTGAAGTATCTTCGGACAATGCTGGCTCTCTCAGTTAGGAGATGGATATGAGCGCCACCCCTAGCGTCAGACACAACTAGGCAGGGGAAAACCTTTATCTTTACCTTTCACAGATGCTTCCCTGTTGGAAGCAGAGACACCATTTGCCTCAGACAAGGAATTTATTGTGAAGAGCCACACTATCACAACCAGTTCACAATAGGTCACTTTGAGCTCCTCTTCAGAGCAGGCCTTCAACTGCTCCAAGCAACAGCTGTCAGGGCTGATCCTTTAAATATGGTTACACAAAGGTTTCCTCCTGTAAAAAAACAAAAACATTGAGTTACAGTTTCCCAATGCCGCCACCAACGTGATATAGCAGAAACAAAACTAAAGAACGTTTTTTTTCCTAACAAGTCCAGAGCACCATGGGACTGGATGGAGACTTCTGACCTCCTCCACCCATCCAGCTAATTTGTTATGACCCAGGTCACCTAGGCAGAGGCAGGCATCAAAAGAGTCCTTTATTGTTCTGATTAAAGGCCACTACAACAGCCAGTAAGATCCTGAAAGCAGCCACTCTCAGTCCCCCAAACCCAGTAAACAACAAAGAAAGTCCAAAAGAGAGGGTGAAAGTTCACAGGGCAAGGTCCAGAGTTCAGGTACAAAGACCAAAGGCAAATCCACAAGACACAGGCAAGGCACAGGCAAGGTCATGAGTCAAAGCCGGGGGAGCATAAGCCAAAACAAACCATTGTTCCTGGCACACTCCCCCTGGTTTCTCCTTAAGTCAATCCACACCAGGTGTTCCTTGTGAGGAGGGTTGGGAGAGGTAGCTATTCCTCATCAGAGGGGATCTACTGCCTATCAGCATCACTGCCTATGAACAGCCAATCCTCTCCTGTGTCTGCAGCACTCCGTTTGGTCAACTACTTCCCCCAATGCCTGAGGGCCTGGGATAGCATTGTCCTCAGCCCCTGGAGTCTCCAAACATTCCAAAGGAGACATGACATCCCTGTCAGACAGTCTCAGTTCCAACTCCTCCTCCGAACCGGGCTCCAGTGTGGCCATGACACAATTGCCCTGATACTGTAGAAGCCAAAATCTCCTGCGTGTATCCCCGGTTAACTTAACCTGCAAGCATTTCCATAATCGCAAAGAACAACCCACTGGGTGTCTCTGCTTTTAGAGGACACGTACACATGTTACTGGAGGCATCACCCTGAAAAATTGACTTCCTTCTGTGGAGGTGAGATAAGCAAATGTCTTTTCTAAAAGCTAACAGAGCAGTCTTCTGAGAAAGAGAGAAGTCACGGCAGACCTGTCTCACTTCCCATGCCCATCCGTATATTATTTCCAGAATGCTCTTTCCTTCCTTTTTGGAGAACGACAGTCCCAGAACTTATTCCCTGCTTGTTGATGTCAGAAGAACAGGAGAATCCACAAATCCAACACTGGTCCAAGTCCGTGGAACACACAACAACCTTATCTGCTCCCTTATTATCATAATGTCAGCAATGAAGAAACAAGGGCAACCAAGTTTTCCACATTTCTTGTTTCTGCCCAGGGGTCTTCTTCTCCATGCAACAAGAGCATCACCCAAAGATGCTTTTTCATGAGACAACTGGACTTTCTTGTTTTTCTTTGAAGTTGTTTCACTTCTCATCCAAGAAGCTTCTTCAGCTCTGTCTGGTTGATGGGGAATAGAAAGACTTATACTGCTTGCATACAGCTGGTCATTTCCATTCTTTTAGAGACTCGTTGATGCCACCTGGAGTTTTATCTGTGTCATCAAGGTCACCTAAGTAGTGCAAATGGGTGTGGAGCCTTCTTGGAACTGTTGAAATGACTATGTTGTAGACTGAAGATAGATAACGTTGTATCCCTCCCCCTCCACACCCATTTGCACTACTTGAGTGACCCTGATGACACAGATAAAGCTCCAGGTGGCATCAACAACTCTCTAAAAGAATGCAAATGACCAGCTGTTTGCAAGCAGTATAAATCCTTTCATTCCCCACCATCCAGTCAGAGCTGAAGGTGCTTCTTGGATGAGAAGCAAAACATCTTCAAAGAAAAACAAGAAAGTCCAGTTGCCTCGTGAAAAAGCATCTTTGGGATAACTGTGACCTGGATGACTGAAAATCTCCATAGATAACAAGAGCACCTATTTTCTTTAAAAATATATCCCACTCCCAAATGTTGTCTAATTTATTCTTTCTCCCCCATCCCATCCTACATCCTTCTCTCTGTCTTCCCATGACAAAGTTCTTGGCCCTTAACAGGAAGAATCCAGGACTTTTTTAAAAAAAATAATAATAATCCTGGTATACAAATGATGTGCTGAGGTAAATCACACTTTGCTTCTTAGTTTGGTCTATTGTGCAACTGTCAAAGGAATAAATGACTTGTCAAGGTAAGAGCTGGCAACCTCCACCCCATAGAAAAGCTAAAAATAAATTATTAGCTGAAGCTGCCCTAGGACAATGCCCACACCCAGGGAGAAATGTTATGTATCAGCTTTGTTGCTTTAAGTTTTTCAGTCCTGAAAGCCAGCTGCAAAGCCAAATTGTGAGGAGGAAGGTTTGGGGCTAAAATCATTCAAAGGTTCTCTTACTGGTGGATTCCAGAGAGGATGCAGCAGTAACAGGCAGGAATCTTGGGGCACCTCAAATGCATTTATTAATTAGCTGTAGTTGAAGCCCCCTTTATTTAATCAGATGCATAATATATAGTTCTGAGATGTGAGCTTCATATCTTTCCACCATGTTTTGAGAGATTGTGAACTATACCCACAACAACCACAATCCAAGCATGTTTGGAAAGAATGCAGATGTTCCTGCAACAAACTCATCAATGCACATCTTTTTAAGACATTAGTTATCTTGTAATGAATTCCATCTTAAGCTGTTTTGTGATGAAACTGGATTTTGTAATTCTTTACTCAAGGGTGGTCGCTTTGAAATCCAAGGAAGGATAGTTTGGAGAACTGAAATATTCTTCCAGTGGCTTCTGTGTATACCATTTTTTGAAGTTTGTTAATTGTTCTGTACAGTGGTTGGCAAGTTTCTCCAGTCTAAAACTGTGGTTGGATGTTACTGATAGAAATGGCAAATGCTATCTGAGATAAGGAATATTCCCTTGTTTTGTGGATGATTTTATTAAATCCTTGTTGACAGCATATATAAAGGTGTAAAATTGATGCTTGGATTTGTTGTTCCTTGTCATATCACTGTGACTTGGTCTGTTGTTTCTGATCAGTAACTATTTTAGTTTAAATGGCTATCTGCAAAAAAAAGGGATCATTATCTAACACGACAGTGCGTTCTTGATGCATTTATCAGTGAGTATACGTTACATTAAGTAGCAATCTGTTATTTTCTTGGTGGGTCTATCTACTTACAGTGTACTATTTCTGGAAACAAATATGGCCTTTTATTCTAGTTTGAACTTCATTGATTGGATGTTTGAGAAAAGCTTGATTGAATTCTTTAGTTATGTGTCTCCATCCAGTATCTGATAAACCTTGGATATAAGTTGGAGACATACATATTTGCATACTGGTGGTTAGATAACTGTATAACTTATTATTCTGGGAAATGACCAATTTCTCCTCTGGACATCTGGCCATTCCAAGATATTGGGAATTTAGTGGTCATTCCAGAAGTTAAAACTCTGAACTGAAATAATATGTGGGACCTAAATATGGTCCACTCCCAAAATAGATCTGTTTCATCCAGAACACTATGTTTTCAACTACTTTATGGTACTTCTATGTCCCTTGTCTAGTTTTTACATTGGTTTCCAAAAGAGTAACTTAGCTATAAATCCCTATTTCCAATGGGCTCTGCAAACTGCATAACATTAGTAGTGTCATTTGTATTACACAGATTACATAAATGAGTAAACTTTCCCCATTTGAGCAGCATGTCAGAGAAACAGGAGTGTTTTAAATCCACACAGTTGAATCTCTCTTTTGTTTTTCTCTGCAACTTTTCATTGTGATACAGGAAAGAAAACAACAGCATTTCCCAATGCTTTTATTTTAAAAAAGACTTTTTTCTCCAAAGGGAAATTTACCTAATGAAAAAAAGATGCACAAAATTCTCTGGTCTCTGAGCTTCCTCCTTAATGACCACTGAATTGTTCCCTTGATCATGAAAGTGCCTTTTGCTATTCCAATTGCATTTTTTGGGGGGGTGGTTCTACATTTCACCACAATTTCCCAAAAAGAAAAAAAAACCTAGGCAAAGTAACAAGATTGTCTGGAGCATTTCAGTTCTTTTTTTTTTAATTACATCCTATTCTTTTGACTTCGGGCTTTTTCAATATTGGAGGTAAGAGTGGAGGGGCCTTTTCTGTTCTCCCGGAAACCACATGAAAATTGCACTTGGAGAGATTGAAGAGATGACAGTTGTGATGCATTAGATATTACCATGCCCCTTATTTGTTGCTTATTCCGTTGTGATTGAGTTAATTATCTGTTCCAGAATTCCTGATATATTTGCTTGATCATTGAGCAGCACAGTGTGTCATTTTAATTGCAACTTATGTTATATTTTGCTATGGTTGGGAAATCCAGGCTGGAATAAATGTGAACTCACTGAAAACTGGGTGGGTAGATGACAGCGAAATATATGGATATGTGTGTGTGTTTGTGTTTGTATATGTGTTTGTGTGTGTGTGTTTGTGTGTGCAGTTTGGCGGGTCGAATCCCGAGTGCTGCGTAACAGAGTGAGCGCCTGTTACTCGTCCCAGCTTCTGCCAACCTAGCAGTTCGAAAGCTCGTAAAAATGCAAGTAGAAAAATAGGGACCACTCCGGTGGGAAGGTAACAGCGTTCCGTGTGCCTTTGGTGTCTAGTCATGCCGGCCACATGACCATGGAGACGTCCTCGGACAAGCGCTGGCTCTTCGGCTTTGAAATGGAGATGAACACCAGCCCCTAGAGTCGGAAACGACTAGCACGCATGTGCGGGGGAACCTTTACCTTTACCTATATGTGAGTTACAATGTGTACTTATACTGTAACAGGGCTCAAATGTTGAAATGGTTTTTAAATAAGACAAAGTCATCTGGATAACTTTTGTCTCTAAACACACGTTTACTTATGCATCATTCTTACAGTGGTGTCGAGTGGTCTGTGGTACCTAAACTGATTCTAACTTCAACAAAGAATTCCTGCTTGTTTAAAACACTGGACTGATACCATTGATTACTGATTGATATTGGTGCAATTGGGAAATAGTTGAGTTTTAATTATTTTTTTCAGTTATACTATGGAAGTTTTATGCATTTTTTTAAATAGATGCATTCTAAACGACTGAGAACATCCTTTAATTTTGGGAAGTCTAATAAATAAATAAAGAATGATCTGACTCAAATGCCAGAAACTACCCCTGGAATTTTGCATCCACACCAGCTAAGTAAAGAAAGGATGTGAAATTACTATCAATTTGCTTTTTGTGCATTAAAGTAAAAGGAGAAGCATTCTCTTTTTGTTATTGTAGGTTTGGTTGGTTTATAGGAGAAAACTGAGACTTTTTGTGCCTTTTAAATGGGTTTTTTTTCCCTATAACTAAATGTCAAGATGCAGAAAGTGATATATACATAGGGCCACCCAAGACAGACAGGTCATAGCAGAGAGTTCTGACAAAATGTGATCCACTGGAGAAGGAAATGGCAACCCACTCCAGTATCTTTGCCATGAAAACCCTATGGACAGTACCAAAAGGCAAAACGATATGACGCTGGAAGATGAGCCCCTCAGGTCGGAAGGCGTCCAATATGCTACTGGGGAAGAGCAGAGGGCTAGTACTAGTAGCGCCAGAAAGAATGAAGTGACTGGGCCAAAGCCGAAAGGACGCTCAGCTGTGGACGCGTCTGGTGGCGAAAGGAAAGCCCGATGCTGTAAAGATTTATTCTCCATAGGAACCTGGATTGTAAGATCCATGAATCAAGGCAAGCTGGATGTGGTCAAACAAGAGATGACAAGACTGAACATTGACATCTTAGGAATGAGCGAACTAAAATGGACAGGAATGGGTGAATTTAATTCAGATGACCATTAGGTATACTACTGTGGGCAAGAATTCCTCAGAAGATATGGAGTAGTCTTCATAGTCAATAAAAGTGTAGGAAAAGCAATACTGGGATACAAACCCCAAAATGACAGAATGATCTCAGTGTGAATCCAAGGCAAACCATTCAATATCACAGTAGTCCAAGTCTATGTCCCAACCACCGGTGCTGAAGAGGATGAAATTGACCGGTTCTATGAAGCTCTACAGCACCTTATAGAACTAACACCAAAAAATTGATGTCCTTATCATCATGGAGGATTGGAATGCTAAAGCAGAAAGCCAAAAGATAACCGGAGTAACAGGCAAGTTTGGCCTTGGAGTACAAATGAAGCAGGGCACAGGCTGATAGAATTTTGTCAAGAGAATATGAGGGTCGTAGCAAACACTCTTTTCCAACAACCCAAGAGACGGCTCTACACATGGACATCACCAGACGGCCAACACAGAAATCAGATTGACTATGTGCTCTGCAGTCAAAGATGGAGAAGCTCTACACAGTCAGTAAAAAAAGACCAGGAGCTGACTGTGGCTCAGACCATGAGCTTCTCGTTGCAAAGTTTAGGCTTAAACTGAAGAAAGTAGGGGAAACTAGGCCACTCAGATATGAACTAAATCATATCACTGATGAATACATAGTAGAGGTGACAAATAGATTTAAGGACTTAGATCTGATAGACAGAGTGCCTGAAGAATTATGGATGGAGGTTTACAACATTGTATAAGAGGTAGCAACTAAAACCATCCCAAAGAAAAAGAAATGCAAGAAAGCAAAATGGCTGTCTGAGGAAGCTTTGCAAATAGCTGAGGAAAGAAGGGAAGCGAAATGCAAGGGAGAAAGAGAAAGATACACCCAATTGAATGCAGAATTTCAGAGAATGAACAGTGCAAAGAAATAGACAAAAACAATAGAATAGGGAGGACCAGAGATCTTTTCAAGAAAATTGGAGAGATGAAGGGAACATTTCATACAAAGATGGCCATGATAAAGGACCAAAATGGGAGGAACCTAACAGAGGCAGAAGAGATTAAAAAGAGGTGGCAAAATTACAAGAAGGAGCTTAACGTCCCTGATAACCACGATTGGGTGGTCACTGACCTCGAGCCAGACATCCTAGAATGTGAAGTGAAGTGGGCCTTAGAAAAGCTGAGCAACAACAAAGCTAGTGGAGGTGACAGTATTCCAGCTGAGCTATTCAAAATCTTAAAAGACAATGCAGTAAAAGTGCTACACTCAGTTTGCCAGGAAATTTGGAAAACTCAACATTGGCCAGTGGAAAAGGTCAGTTTACATTCCAATTCCAAAGAAAGGCAATGTCAAAGAATGTTCACACTATTGCACCATTGCACTCATTTCACATGCTAGTAAAGTTATGCTTAAACTCCTACAAGCTAGACTCCATCAGTATGTGGATCGAGAACTACCAGAAGTACAGGCAGGATTTCGAAGAGGCAGAGGAACTAGAGATCAAATTGCCAACATACGCTGGATCATGGAGAAAGCTAGGGAGTTCCAGAAAAACATCTACTTCTGCTTCATTGACTAAGCTAAAGCTTTTGATTGTGTGGATCACAACAAACTGTGGCAAGTTCTTAAAGAGATGGGAGTACCAGACCATCTTATTTGTCTCTTGAGAAACCTATATGCGAGTCAAGAAGCAACAGTGAGAACTGGACATGGAACCACTGATTGGTTCAAAATTGGGAAAGGAGTCCGGCAAGGCTGTATACTGTCACCTTGCCTATTTAACATATATGCAGAGCACATCATGAGAAAGGCATGAATCAAAAGTTGGAATTAAGATTTCTGGGAGAAATATCAACAACCTAAGATATGCAGATGATACCACTCTAATGGCAGAAAGTGAAGAGGAACTAAAGAGCCTCTTGATGCAGGTGAAGAAGGAGAGTGCAAAAGTGGGCTTGAAACTCAACATTAAGAAAACCAAGATTATGGCATCCGGCCCTCTCAATTCCTGGCAAATAGATGGGGAAGAAATGGAGGTAGTGACAGTTTTTATTTTCCTGGGCTCCAAGATCATCGCAGATGGGGACTGCAGCCAAGAAATTAAAAGACGCTTGCTCCTGGGGAGGAAAGCTATGGCAAATCTAGACAGCATACTAAAAAGCAGAGACATCACCTTGCCAACAAAAGTGCAAATAGTCAAGGCCATGGTTTTCCCAGTTGCAATGTATGGCTGTGAAAGTTGGACCATAAGAAAGGCTGAGCGCCAAAGAATTGAGGCCTTTGAACTATGGTGTTGGAGAAGACTCCTGCGAGTCCCTTGGACTGCAAGGCATTCAAACTGGTCAGTCCTAGAGATCAACCCTGACTGCTCTTTAGAAGGCCAGATCCTGAAGCTAAAACTCAAATACTTTGGCCACCTAATGAGAAGGAAGGACTCACTGGAGAACCTAATGCTGGGAAAGATTGAGGGCAAGAGAAGAAGGGGATGACAGACAATGAGATGGCTAGATGGAGTCACTGAAGCAATAGGCGTGAGCTTAAAGGGACTCCAGAAGATGGTAGAGAACAGGAAGGCCTGGAGGAATGTTGTCCATAGGGTCGCAATGTGTCAGACCCGACTTCGCAACTAACAACATATATGGTCAGGTTCCATGGCTAAAAACATTTGAAAGTGATTCATGTTCTCCCAATGTCTGCACAGCTGGCCAAATGGAGGACACTTGTTCGTTCAGGATGACTGTCACCTACAACTCACTATGAGTGCTGGCATTGGAGCCTTTTGTCCCTCTTTTGGTGCTCTCCCTTTTTTTTACATACATATGCCCAAGAAAATATGTTTTCCCCCATAGAGGCTTTCTGCATGCAACATTTGGCTTACAGGATTGCCAAACAAACATTTGGCTGGACAAGGTTGCCTTCTAGGTCCAAGGGTTCTTCTAACGGGGCTTCCAGTCACACCATAAGTAACACTGTCCCCAATCAGTGAATTTTCTTCCCCTCCAAAATTATCTGCTAAAGCTTGAGGCAGAACTCAGAATTCTTATCCTGCCTGCTGCTTTCTTGTAAGGAATTCATCTCTTGCTGCTGCCTCACTCTGCTTTGGGGAACAGAAGACCCTCCATTGCTGCCAGCACAAAAGATTCTATCAAGATAGCGCTGAGTTTTAGGCTAATGCAAACCTTCCTTCTCTGATCTCTGATCAAAGCTTCATGTTACTGTTTTCTTCTTTAACTGGAATAAAAAAGGGTCTAGGTAGAACTAAGTAGAAGTCAAACTCCTGCTTCCAGGGGCCATGTTCTTGCATCAAACTCTTGCCAGGATCCCAGGAGGTTTCAGACATGCAGTGCATCTCAGCTTCTGCGAATCACTTCAGCTCTGTATTTGTATTTTAAGCACTGCTGACCCCACACGTTTCTTTATCTTAAAGCACTTGAAAGCTTCAGTTAACAGAAAGGTTTTCATTTACATCTGTCTATATTCATCACAGAACACTCATAGGCACAGCTAGGGATATCAGATATTACAGGTGAAACTCGAAAAACAAGGGGGGGCTTGGGACTTCCAAACTGGGAGTTATACTATCAAGCCTCTGCACTCCTCTGGATTAAAGATTGGGTATCCCTGTCGAGGAAACGCATATTAACTATTGAAGGCTTTGACCTTAACCAAGGATGGCACTCAACTTTATGGTCATATCAAAAAACTCCATCCAAGTACTTTACTAACCACTACATCAGGAGAATTTTGATCAGAATTTGGCAAAAAGTTAAAAAACGAATGTATACTAAGATTCCCAAATGGGTGGTCCCATTGGAGATAACAACCCAGCCGACTGTTCACAACCTGAAAAGAAACTGGTCCTACAAGATTCTGGTGGATGAAGAAGGGAATCTGAAATCTAGAGAACAATTACAGATACAAGGTATAGATGTAGACTGGTGGTCATACATTCAAATTCAAACCAGGTTTTCTAAGGATAAACAGGAATATGGCATCTCCCAAACTAGTCAACCCCTCGATAAAAGTTTGGAAGGCCCCGGACTAAAATTTATTTCTGGAATGTACAATCTCCAGAATGATGAGATCGTGAAAGGTACAATGATAGCCTGGGGGAGAAACATAGGGAGGTCGATCCAACTAGAGGAATGGCAGGCAATATGGGCCAAAACGATGAAAATAACATTATCTTCAGCATTCAAAGAAAACTATTTCAAAATGATTTATAGATGGTATTTGCCGCCAGCTAGAATAGCCAAAATGTTTCCAGACGCCTCTGATAAATGCTGGAAATGTAGACTGGGCAAGGGTACTTTTTTTCACCAGTGGTGGACTTGCCCTCAGAGTAAGAAATATTGGGAGAAGGTCCAAAACTGGTTAAAACAAATAACTGGTGTCATCTTCCCTCAGCTTCCAGACTCTTACCTACTTGGTATAAAGCCAAAACTAATTAATAGACAAGATTGGAATCTCTTTGTACATGTTACAACAGCAGCGAGAATAACCTTCGCTCAACAGTGGAAGGATATAAATATTCCAACGGACCAAATGTTAATTAATAAGATTCTGAATTGTGCTGAATGGATAAACTAACTTATATGTTAAAACAGAAACAAGAATCTATGTATTACACCAACTGGGAACGATGGTATGATTGGTTAAAAAATAGAACAAACCTAGAATAGTTAATATGACACTTCATAGTAATCTTTATGATAATATTTAATAGTCGAAATAGACAACGTTAAATAAGATTTAAGATTTACCGGGATGTAATTATGTATAACTGCACAGGGGGTTTTAATCCCCAGTTAGTTTATTTGCATGTTTGTTAAATGTTTGTTTGTCCTTTTCCTTTTCTTTCTTAATTTGAAATGTATATACTTAATGTGTATGTGTCTGTAAATATTTAAAATAAATATAAATATAAAAAAATAAAAAATAGAATATCGTGCAAAAGTTCATTTCTTTCAGTAATGCAACTTAAAAGGGGAAACTAATATATGAGATAGACTCATTACATGCAAAGCAAGATAGTTCAAGCTGTGATTTGTCATAATTGTGATGATTATGGCATACAGTTCATGAAAACCCCAAATCCACAATCTCAGAAAATTAGAATATTACATGCAATCAATAAAACAAGGAGTGTACATAGAACAATATCGGACCTCTGAAAAGTATAAGCATGCATATGTACTCAGTACTTGGTTTGGGCCCCTTTTGCAGCAATTACTGCCTCAATGCGGCGTGGCATGGAAGCTATCAGCCTGTGGCACTGCTGAGGTGTTATGGAAGACCAGGATGCTTTAATAGCGGCCTTCAGCTCTTCTGCATTGTTCGGTCTCATGTCTCTCATCTCTTGGCAATGCCCCATAGATTCTCTATGGGGTTCAGGTCAGGCGAGTTTGCTGGCCAATAAAGCACAGTAATCCCACGGTCATTGAACCAGGTTTTGGTGCTTTTGGTAGTGTGGGCAGGTGCCAAGTCCTGCTGGAAAATGAAGTCAGCATCCCCATAAAGCTCGTCTGTGGAAGAAAGCATGAAGTGCTCCAAAATCTCCTGGGTTGACCCTGGACTTAATGAAGCACAGTGGACCAACACCAGCAGATGATATGGCTCCCCAAATCAACACAGACTGTGGAAACTTCACACTGGACTTCAAGCATCTTGCAGTGTGTGCCTCTCCATTCTTCCTCCAGACTCTGGGTCCTTGGTTTCCAAATGAGATGCAAAATTTGCTCTCATCAGAAAAGAGGACTTTGGACCACTGAGCAACAGACCAGGTCTGTTTTTCTTTAAACTAGGTAAGATGCTTCTGACGTTGTTTGTTGTTCAGGAGCGGCTTGACAAGAGGAATACGACATTTGAAGCCCATGTCCAGGATCCGTCTGTGTGTGGTGGCTCTTGATGCACTGACTCCAGCCTCAGTCCACTCCTTGTGAAAGTCCCCAACACTTTTGAATGGCCTTTTCCTGACAATCCTGTCCAGGCTGCAGTCATCCCTGCTGCTTGTGCACCTTTTTCTTCCACACTTTTCCCTTCCACATAACTTTCTATTAATGTGCTTTGATACAGCACTTTGGGAACATCCAACTTCTTTTACAATTACCTTTTGAGGCTTTCCCTCCTTATGGAGGGTGTCAATGATGGTTTTCTGCACAACTGTCAGGTCAGCAGTCTTCCCCATGATTGTGATTCCTAGTGAACCAGCCTGAGAGACCATTTAAAGGCTCAGGAACCCTTTGCAGGTGTTATGGCTTAATTAGCTGATTAGAGTGGGACACTTTGAGCCTAGAATATTGCACCTTTTCATAATATTCTAATTTTCTGAGATTGTGGATTTGGGGTTTTCATGAGCTGTAAGCCATAATCATCACAATTATGACAAATCACAGATTGAACTATGTTGCTTTGCATATATTGAGTCTATCTCATATATTAGTTTCCCCTTTTAAGTTGCATTACTGAAATAAATGAACTTTTGCACGATATTCTAATTTTTCGAGTTTCACCTGTAGATATAAAAAGTCAGAGTTAGTCCAGTTGTCTTATGAAAAAGCACCTTTGGGATAAGCCAGAGTTGGGGTGGTTTTCTGCATCTCTCTGCTACCATCTAGTGGTTGTCCAGATGCTTTGCAGCCCAAATCTGTACCTCCACCCACAATTTAAGTCTTCAAATCCATAATACTTTATAGTCTTTCAGATCCTGTGTCTGTCCACAAACATCTGTTGTTCTGGATTGTAGACCTATTTATCATAAAACACATGACATGTATTTGACACTACTGAAGTAAAACATTATTAAAGTCAAACTTTAACATATTAAGTTTGACATGACCTTGAAATGTCACTTCTGTGATTTTTTTTTTTTGTTCTAAGCTAAGAAATTTGTGTTCATTGCAAGAAAGTCAATTTTTTTAAGTAATTAAGTTGCTTTAACAGTCATGCCAGCAAATTTGGAAAACTCAAGAGTGGCCACAGGATTGGAAAAGATCAGTTTACATTCCAATTCCAAAGAAAGGCAGTGCCAAAGAATGTTCAAACTATCGCACCATTGCACTCATTTCTCACGCTAGTAAAGTTATGCTTAAAATACTACAAGCTAGACTCCAGCAGTAAGTGGATCGAGAACTACCAGAAGTACAGGCAGGATTTTGAAGAGGCAGAGGAACTAGAGATCAAATTGCCAACATACGCTGGATCATGGAGAAAGCTAGAGAGTTCCAGAAAAACATCTACTTCTGCTTTATTGACTATGCTAAAGCCTTTGATTGTGTGGATCATAACAAACTGTGGCAAGTCCTTAAAGACATGGGCGTACCAGAACATCTTATTTGTCTCTTGAGAAACCTATATGCGGGCCAAGAAGCAACAGTGAGAACTGGACACGGAACCACTGATTGGTTCAAAATTGGGAAAGGAGTCCAGCAAGGCTGTATACTGTCGCCTTGCCTATTTAACTTATATGCAGAGCACATCATGAGAAAGGCAGGGCTAGATGAATCAAAAGTTGGAATTAAGATTGCCGGAAGAAACATCAACAACCTAAGATATGCAGATGATACCACTCTAATGGCAGAAAGTGAAGAGGAACTAAAGAGCCTCTTGTTGCGAGTGAAGAAGGAGAGTGCAAAAGTTGGGTTGAAACTAAACATTAAGAAAACCAAGATCATGGCATCCGGCCCTCTCAATTCCTGGCAAATAGATGGGGAAGAAATGGAGGTAGTGACAGATTTTATTTTCCTGGGCTGCAAGATCACTGCAGGTGGGGACTGTAGCCAAGAAATTAAAAGACGCTTGCTCCTTGGGAGGAAAGCCATGGCAAATCTAGACAGCACACTAAAAAGCAGAGATATCACCCTGTCAACAAAAGTGTGTATAGTCAAGGCTATGGTCTTCCCAGTTGCAATGTATGGCAGTGAAAGTTGGACCATAAGAAAGGCTGAGCGCCAAAGAATTGAAGCCTTTGAACTCTGGTGCTGGAGAAGACTCCTGCGAGTCCCTTGGACTGCAAGGCGATCAAACCGGTCAGTCCTAGAGGAGATAAACCCTGACTGCTCTTTAGAAGGCCAGATCCTGAAGCTAAAACTCAAATACTTTGGCCACCTAATGAGAAGGAAGGACTCACTGGAGAAGAGCCTAATGCTGGGAAAGATTGAGGGCACTAGAAGAAGGGGACGACAGAGAATGAGGTGGCTGGATGGAGTCACTGAAGCAGTAGGCGTGAGCCTAAATGGACTCCAGAAGATGGTAGAGGACAGGAAGGCCTGGAGGAACGTTGTCCATAGGGTCGCGATGGGTCGGACACGACTTCGCAACTAACAACAACAACAGTCATGACTTCTGAAAACAGAAGTACAAAATCCGCAGACTTCGGGTCTCATGCTAGGAAACCTTTTGTAACTGCCCCCAAAGTTCTGAAGAGTAAAAGGTAAAGGTAAAGGTTCCCCCGCACATGCGTGCTAGTCGTTTCCAATTCTAGGGGCCGGTGCTCATCTCCGTTTCAAAGCCGAAGAGCCAGCGCTTGCCCAAGGACGTCTCCGTGGTCATGTGGCCGGCATGACTAGACACCAAAGGCGTAGTGGTCCCTATTTTTCTACTTGCATTTTTACGTGCTTTCAAACTGCTAGGTTGGCAGAAGCTGGGACGAGTAACAGGCGCTCACTCTGTTATGCAGCACTTGGGATTCGACCTGCCAAACTGCCGATCTTCTGATCAACAAGCTCAGGGTCCTAACCCACTGAGCCACACGTCCCTGAAGAGTAGATGGGGCCAAAAGCTTGAGTCCTTGAGTCAAGCTGAGAATTTAAGGAATTCAGCTTTCCCACTTGAGGGAAGTTCTGCTACAGACCCCTTCAATTTGTATCTAATTTCACTGTTCATCATGCCACTATTTGCACTTATACTAAAGCTAGTCTAGAGAAAAGAAGGACTAGGTGGGACATGATAGCAGTGTTACAGTATTTGGGAGGCTGCCACAAAGAGGAGGGGGCCAATTTATTTTCCAGAGCACCAGAGGCAACCTGGAATTAAGGAGAAACTTCCTAACAGCGAGTACAATTAACCAATGGAACAGCTTGCCTTCAGACGTTGGGGGTTTTTCATCACTGGAAGTTTTTAAGAAGAGGCTAGACAGTCATTTGTCTGAAATGGAATAGGACCGTGGTGGCGAACCTCTGGCATGTGTGCCACAGGTGGCAGGCAGAGCCCTCTCTGTGGACATGCGCACCGTCGCCCCAGTCCTAGGCCTTCACCTGGGTTTTATAAAACCTTTTTGCTTTAGGCCTCCACCGCCGTGTTCAAAAAAAAAAGGTTCAATCAATCAATTTCAACTTCTCGTGGGGAAAAAAAGATCTCGCAAAGTTGGAATTGATTGATCGAACTTTTTAGTCCCACCCAGTCTGCCATTACCACTGCAGCCTCACCCACCCAATGGACCACGCCGCCCAATTGGCCACACCCAGCCATTGGGCCACGCCCAACTGGCACCCGACAATACATAAGTGGGCTTTGGGTTGCAGTTTGGGCACTCCGTCTCTAAAAGGTTCACCATCACTGGTATAGGATCTCCTGCTTGAGCAGGGGGCTGGACTAGAAGACCTCCAAGGTCCCTTCCAGCTCTATTCTGATTCTGACCTTTCCCTTTTATCTAACACAAACAGCATAACCCTCCAAATTGTCCCCCTTTTAAGAGCGATCAGGCTAAGAAAACAATGTCTAAAATTACTTTTATTGGAAAGATAGAGTAATAGAATCTGGCAAGACTGGATGTGTTTCCCTCCTTCCTCACTTAGGGAGTGAATTAGGGTCAGAGGCCTGCCTGAAGGTGTTTCCTCAAGTTAGTTTCTCAGAGTCAACTTGAGCCACC
Source organism: Vipera ursinii (assembly GCF_947247035.1). Classification (NCBI taxonomy): domain Eukaryota; kingdom Metazoa; phylum Chordata; class Lepidosauria; order Squamata; family Viperidae; genus Vipera; species Vipera ursinii. The sequence continues at coordinate 29,082,692 of NC_139513.1, read as the reverse complement.
CTTAGCTGATTGCTGCCTCAGTAATGGATGTTCCCACTGTATTTCAAGGCTTTTCTCTATTCCCTCCATGTGTTTGCTCTCGTTTTTGCCTCCTTGGGTAATCATGAAGATGAGGCTTTTGCTCCTCCGGCTTGTTGAAGATGCTAGCAAAATCAGCTGGCTGGACTTGCCCCTGTGTGGTATAACATGTTATTACGAAGTTGGAAGGCTGCTCCAGGCTCAGAGCAGGCTGAGCTGACTAATTATTGCCTTCACACCCAGACGGATCTCTTTGCCGCTGTGGGCAAGCAGCAGCAGCCCACAGCATTAAGGCTGTTTGCTATGCACTGCACCGATTCTTATCAGGAGCAGCTAAACAAAGTAATAGCAGCTAAACTAATAGCAAGTTTATTTCTCCAGAGATACAATATCCTAGGTTTATTTAATCCCAGACTGTTTTCAGAATATCTATTTTTCAGAAGAATAATCCCAAGAATTACTATACTTTATTGTACACTAGGGACGCGGTGGCTCAGTGGGTTAGGACGCTGAGCTTGTCGATCAGAAGGTCGACAGTTTGGCGGGTCGAATCCCGAGTGCCGCGTAACAGAGTGAGCGCCTGTTACTCGTCCCAGCTTCTGCCCACCTAGCAGTTCGAAAGCACGTAAAAAATGCAAGTAGAAAAATAGGGACCACTATGGTGGGAAGGTAACAGCGTTCCGTGCGCCTTTGGCGTCTAGTCATGCCGGCCACATGACCACGGAGACGTCCTCGGACAAACGCTGGCTCTTCGGCTATGAAACGGAGATGAGCACCGGCCCCTAGAGTCGGAAACGACTAGCACGCATGTGCGGGGGAACCTTTACCTTTTTTATTGTACACTATCCAGAATCACTTGTTTGGGAAATGGGTGGCTATATAAATATGATGATTAAATAAATAAAACAATTAATCTGGCCATCCTATTTTGTCTTGCAATATTGGATGCCAATGAGAAAACACAAATCACAAATGGAAATTTCAGCAAGGTGCTTGGCCTAATTCAGGGTTCCCCAAAATTGTCAGTATTAACCCTCAAGGATCAATGGGACTCTTTATGGTTTGTCAGCCAGATGTTTAGACTGGATCTGGCATTTTTGTCCAACTGTCACGTCCTTCCCGAGGACCTGGGATAGGCTGATGTTGTTAGATGGTGTTAAATGCATCGTCATAGGATATAAGTTGTTTATTATTGTTAATATTTCTAGTTCTACTAGTTAAAGTAGTATTTATTAAATTATTTTCATATAGTAAATATTTAGCAGTTAACAATCTTAAACTTGAGTGGCTCAATAAACAATCCTGGTTTTTTATCACAATTTTGTAATTTGTACAACACAAACCAACTGTTATCACTGTGATCACAAATATTTAACACCAATATGTGTCTGATGTGGCATACAAACACAGATGGGGACATTCTTTGAAGCTTCTGAACTGTGGCTCTCAACTTGAATCCAGTCATAAATCAAGCATAGCCCTTTTTGGCCTCACCTAAACTCTGGGAAGATGTAACGTAATAAGGAGTAAAGAATTAAAATGTAATCTCCATTAACCAGCTGCCAGTTTAACCAGAACCAAATGGGAAAGACTGAGAAGCAAACTACCCATTTGGACCAACAGTGTGAAAGAGAAAATGGACAACAAAATTAGAGAACAAGCCAAAAGTCAGACTGAAGAACCATCATCTAAGGCTTCAATTTACAACCACAACTGTGCCCCAAAATTCTGTTGCTAAGCAAAGCAGTAATTAAGTTAGTTTTTACAACCCCATTTTACAACCTTTCTTGGCACTGTTGTTAAGTGAATCACTGCAGTTAAGTTAATAACACAGTCATTAAGTAAATCTGGCTTCCTCATTCCCTTTTGTAACTTTTTCTGGATTTAAAACTCTCCTGTTTCTCTGACATGCTGCTCAAATAGGGAAAATTTACTCAGTTATGTCATCTGGGTAATACAAATGACACTACTAATGTTATGCAGTTTGCAGAGCCCATTGGAAATAGGGATTTATAGCTAAGTTACTCTTTTGGAAACCAATGTAAAAACTAGACAAGGGACATAGAAGTACCATTAGGTAGTTGCAAACATAGTGTTCTAGATGAAACAGATCTGTTTTGGGAGTGGACCATATTTAGGTCCCATATATTATTTCAGTTCAGAGTTTTAACTTCTGGAATGACCACTAAATTCCCAATATCTTGGAATGGCCAGATGTCCAGGGGAGAAATTGGCCTTTTCCCAGAATAGTAAGTTATACAGTTATCTAACCACCAGTATGCAAATATGTATGTCTCCAACTTATATCCAAGGTTTGACAGATACTGGATGGAGACACATAACCAAAAAATTCAATCAAGCTTTTCTCAAACATCCAGTCAATGAAGTTCAAACTAGAGTAAAAGGCCATATTTGTTTCCAGAAATAGTACACTGTAAGTAGATAGAGAGGGGATGCGGTGGCTCAGTGGGTTAGGACGCTGAGCTTGTCGATCAGAAGGTCGGCAGTTTGTCGGGTCGAATCCCGAGTGCCGCGTAACAGAGTGAGTGCCTGTTACTCGTCCCAGCTTCTTCCAACCTACCAGTTCGAAAGCACGTAAAAATGCAAGTAGAAAAATAGGGACCACTATGGTGGGAAGGTAACAGCATTCCGTGTGCCTTTGGCATCTAGTCATGCCGGCCACATGACCACGGAGACGTCCTCAGACAAGCACTGGCTCTTCGGCTTTGAAACGGAGATGAGCACCGGCCCCTAGAGTCGGAAACGACTAGCATGCATGTGCGGGGGAACCTTTACCTTTTACCTTAAGTAGATAGACCCACCAAGAAAATTACAGATTGTTACTTACTGTAATGTGTACTCACTGCTAAATGCATCAAGAATGCAGTATTGTGTTAGAAAATGATCACTTTTTTTGCAGATAGCCATCTAAACTAAAATAGTTACTAATCAAAAACAACAGACCAAGTCATAGTGATATGACAAGGAACAACAAATCCAAGCATCAATTCTACACCTTTATATATGCTGTCAGATAAGAGATCTACAATCCAGTACATCATGATCTGCAGTCCATATCTGGCACACAGGATTTGTTTCATCCATCCACACCTGAAGAGCTCATATAGGGAAATCTACAGGTAGTTCTCGACTTATGACAATTTTGTCCAAAATTTCTGTCGCTAAGTAAGACAGTTGTTAAGTGGGGTTTGCCCCCATTTTATGACCTTTCTTGTTACAGTTGTTAAGTGAATCACTGCAGTTCTTAGTGAATCTGGCTTTGTTTGTCAGAAAGTCGCAAAAGGAAATCAACAGACCCCAGGACATTGCAACCGTCATAAATACATGCCAGTTGCCAAGCGTCCAAATTTTAATCACGTGACCATGGGGATGCTGCAATGTTCGTAAGCATGAAAAAAGGTCATAAGTCACTTTTTTCATTGCCATTGTAACTTGGAACAGCCATTAAACAAATAGTTGTAAATCTTTCTATCTGTATCTTTCCAATCGAAAAATATGATTTATATGCAAGTCAGCAAGAAACAAAAATATACCTTTGTAGTAAAGAGACTCAGAAGAAGACGAGTGACAGACAAGGCAGTTCATTACAAAAATGAACTGTTTAAATACTTCATTGATTGTAATGGCCAATATTTATGTATTGATAGATGCTTCCTTATATAGTTCACATGTAATGTGGGCTTGGCATGTCCTAGTGACGGCTAGATTTATTTATTTATTTATTTATTTATTTATTTAGTTACATTTATATACCGCCCTATTCCCTGACGACTCAGGGCGGTTTACAGGGAATTAAAAAATTTATTTTCATAGCGTTTCTTTGGTGTTGTTAATCCCGTACAATTAATAAAATATTGCAATAAAATTCTTTTCTTCAGTGGGGTAAAAGCAGGGCATACGTGCAGTTAGAAAAATATTCAACAGAGAATATAGTTCTCACTTAACGACTGCTCACTTAGTGACTATTCAAAGTTGCAATATTCCCCTAAAAAGATGCAACCTGATTTCAAAGTTTCAATGTTAGTACACACAAAGGCACGTGCACACACACACACACACGTACACATGTCGCTATCACAAATTGCATTTTGGGAGATTGGCAGCTGGATCACATTTATGACCATGGGTTTTTTTACCTTTTTTTTTTTGCTGGTTTCCAGAGTCTGTTAAAAAAAAACAACAGACAAATTGGGGGAAATGGATTTATGCAACAACCACCACGTTTACTTTAAAAAACACCATAGAAAAGGTTGTGAAAATTGGTTGTGGCCACATGGTGACCCACTGAATAACTTCCATGACTAATGATCGTAATTCTTGACTCAATTACAGCCCGAAGTTGAAGACTGTGTGTATGAGGCAGCGGTCACGGTACAAAAGAATCTGTTAATTTTTATTTTTTGAATAAGTAGGTGGCATTTAAGTGCAATGATTTGTTTCAGGAAATGATTTGAACAGGGAAGTCGTCAAACAAAGAAGTCACTTTTGTCCCAGATCATTTGAATAGATAGTTCAGGCATACCTTTGGTAGGAAACAGTGGGCAACATCCAGTAAACATGAAACAATTTGTTGCAATTTAGGCAGGGGTAAGTTTAGTAATTATGTGAAATATTGAAGCCTGGAATGTCCTTAAATTGATTGCAACCCCCCCCCCCTTGAACAAAGGAAGGAAATGTCAGGTAACTACATTAAAGCCAGCACTCAAACTAGAATGACTTTTTTGCAGCCTTTGGGTGACGGTAGGAAGACACCAATTCATTCATTCATTCATTCATTCACTCACTCTCACTCACTCACTCACATATTTAGGGAAAAGGTGATGTAATGATGGTGTTGGGGAAAATGGTATTGGAGAAAGTGATGGAGACTTTTGGCCTGACTAAAATTAATTGTATGTTAAGCTTACTAGAGAGTTAACACGTCTTACTAGAAAATCCTATACTACTATTTGCAGACTGGACACTTAACTTTTGATTTAAGATCCTCCTGATCGATCTAGGGATTGCCTTTTTGCTGGACCTATTTTGATAACCATGACTCGCCTTAGCTACACCAGCACGGTTTTGTTCACCCTCAGGGGTGCCCCCCCTTCCTGGGTGCAACCCGCCTCTTTTTCCATTCCTCCTCTTGATGAAGGGCCCGATTGCTGGGACCCTGAGAGATGGCTGGGCAGGGACAGGGGCCTCCGGTACAAATTTAATAAGAGGCCCCTGGTTAATTTTTTAGTTAATTTTTTTGTGGGGTTAGGGAGGGGGGAGGGATTGCATGGTTGGATGGAAACGGGGGGGAGTTGTTCAGGCCAGGTCCGGGATTGATCACGTGGGGGGGAGCTGGGGTTGGTTGCCTCCGGGGCTCCGGAGCGGGTCGTGGGATTACCTATTCCCACGACATTAGGGAATGGCAGCAGGTGTATGAACAGAGGGCCGTATCGACATCTGGGAGTGCGTCTCCGCTATCTCCAAGCGGTGAGGCGCTCCGACCCTCTGGCTTCGTCCCGAGGCTCCGGGAGCGTGGATGAGCAGCCACCTGAGCTCCAGCTGGTGTATTTGAATGCCAGGTCCATAGTCAATAAGGCTCCTCTCATCTGGGATCTGGTTGAGGGAGAGCATGCGGACCTGGCTTGCATTACGGAGACCTGGTTGGGCCCAGAGGGTGGTATCCCTCTGGCTGATCTTTGCCCACCAGGTTTCCGGGTGCTACACTGGCCTCGGGCTCAGGGCAGGGGCGGGGGAGTGGCGGTAGTTATGAGGGAGACCCTTTGTCCGCAGGAGGCCACCGTTGTCCAAATAGCCGGGTGTGAATCCCTCCTCCTGAGATGTGGCCCTAGGGCTCAGTTGGGCTTGCTGCTGGTGTACCTTTTGCCTAGTCGTGCAGCAGCAGCCCTGACTGAGCTTCTCGATATCCTCTCGGGGCTGGTGATTGAGTTCCCCAAATTTATGGTTTTGGGTGACTTCAATCTACCATCCCTGAGAGGATCATCTGAGTTAGCTCGGGAGTTCATGGCTTCCATGACAGCCATGGACATGATGCAAGTAATTCAGGGCCCGACTCATGTGGGGGGGCCACATGCTCGATTTGATTTTTCTATCTGGACGGTGGTTAGATGATCTTGGTGGGGGTTCTCCAGTTGTTATGCCCCTGTCATGGACCGATCATCATCTCCTGCGGCTGGACTTCCGTTTTGCCATTCCCCATCATGGGGCTGTTGAACCAACAAGATGGTTCCGCCCCAGGCGCTTAATGGACCCTGAGAGGTTCCAGGCAGTGCTGGGGTCCCCACCTGCCTCCTTTGCTCACAGCTCGGCAGATGCCTTAGTGGAAGCCTGGGAAATTGCAGCCATGGAGGCACTCGACCGAGTTGTACCCTTGTGGCCCCTGACCCAGTGCAGATCCCAGTGGGCTCCATGGTTTTCCACGGAGCTCCGGGAGATGAAGCGTCGGAGACGGGGCCTAGAGAGCTGTTGGAGATCCAGCCGGTCTGAATCCGACCGATCGTGACTAAGGTCCTTTACAAGGTCTTATCTTGTGGCGATGAGGATGGCAAGGTCTAATTACTTTGCTACCCTCATCGCGTCCACAGATAACCGCCCGGCCGCCCTGTTTAGGGTGACCCGCTCCCTCCTTAATCAGGAGGTGAGGGAGGAGCCCTTGCAGGGTCATGCCAAGGAGTTTAGCCAACATCTGTCGGACAAAATCGCTCGGATTCGGACCGGTTTGGACTCTGACTGGGCAGAGTCTGATGATCAGGACATGGGCGGTCTTGTCGATGTTATCTGGGAGGAGTTCGATCCTGTGACTCCGGAGGAAGTGGACAGGATCATGGGGAAGCTGAGCTCCACCACGTGTTTATTGGACCCGTGCCCTTCCTGGACAAGTAGAAAAATAGGGACCACTACGGTGGGAAGATAACAGCGTTCCATGTGCCTTTGGCGTCTAGTCATGCCGGCCACATGACCACGGAGTCATCCTCGGACAAGCGCTGGCTCTTCGGCTTTGAAACGGAGATGAGCACCGGCCCCTAGAGTTGGAAACGACTAGCACTCATGTGCGGGGGAACCTTTACCTTTACCTTTAATGTTAAAGAAAGTAAGCAAGGAATGAGTGATCACCACAGAGAGAATATCTCATTGCCCAAACTGGGTAACATCCTCAGTGCTTTCTATGTTAATAATGAAATGCCTGCAAGAAAACAACCAAGCTCAGAGAGCATCAAGGACCCCCTCATTTGAACCCAGACCTACAGACCTCCTTTACTGATACAGGGAGAACAAGCAGACAAATCCTTAGATAATTGCCTTTTTAGTCACACCAATATTCTCATTCATTGGACTTTCTCATTAACACCTGAAATATTTCCTTGTTCTGACTAATATATTGTAATTTGACATTTCCTAAGAGAGCTGCACAATACCTCAGTTGAGGAAATTGTTTACCGTGGCATATGTTTGAGTGAGGTTGGGCTTGCCAGAGGATATAATTTATAGTGTAGTCATAAAAACTGACCCACCTTTTACTTGTTACGTTCTGGTTCTCTGAGTATCATGCCCCATTCAGCAATAATCTCCAGGAAGTAAAGATGGTTATGAAACACCTGCCTGACAACGTCCTGGCAGAACAACTGAACTAAGTCTCCTGAACAGGAAGAAGAACAGAAGATCCAGCAGAATGCTGGATAATTATTGGTAGATCTGGTGTCACAGTCCCAGTGAGTTTCAGTGGGACACACTCAGCGTTATTCAGAACATATACAGGTGTATCTGCAAGCAACAGTGAACTGAAGGAGATTTGAGAAATGCTACAGTTGTCAGCTTTTCAGCCAGTCGGTGTTACTCTGCCTACAGCTTGAAACTGCTCACAGGTGAGAACATATATCTGTTTTGTCCATTTTCACCTGTTGTCCTCTGTAAGATGCTATTAGAATGCAAAGTCAGGTGTTGCTAAATAGATTTGACACCTGAGTAGGGCAAGTAGAAATGCCCTGATTAGGGATCTTTAATTGTTGCAAATTGGTAATGCCTGCCAGTCAAGAAATACAAAGATGTTTCCAAAAAAATTAAAACATGGAGAGAAAAACAACGGAACTAAGAGAATGCACAGTTTTGGTAGCATAGAATACTAAACAAAAAGCTAAAAAGTGGCTGTTTGCATTGCTCCAAAACCTCTTGTGATAAGAACTAATCAAATTTGTTTTTAACTGAAGTTTATGCATGACTGTACATTCATGAGTGCAATGCATCCTTCCGTCCCTCCCTGAGAAACAGGGCCAGATCAAGTCTTTACAATTCATTTTTTTAAATAAATATTTTCCTAACTCAGTCACTGATTTAAGTTTCCTGGAAAGCTGATACACATCATTCATCGTCTTTGTTTCTTCATAATTGTATTCCTTGGTTGAATTTAGACAGAGCAGGATCTGCTCCCTGTGGCTTTAATTCCATATTCAGCCCTTAGGCTGATATCACAGGAACTTCAGCATAATGTTAAACCTCCAGGCTATAAATCATTCCCAAACATTTGGCATATGAATCTAACTCTTCACTGCAGCATGTCTTAGAGAGAAATGGAGTTCAAAAAGAGAAGAAAGAGGCATCAGGCACAGAACAGGGAAATGTACACATATCTTCATCCAAATTTGACTCCAGGTTGTTGTATAATATGCTTCAATCAGAATAGAGCTGAAAGGGACCTTGGAGGTCTTCCAGTCCAGCCCCCTTCTCAAGCAGGAAACCCTATACAATTTCAGACAAGTGGTTGTCCAGTCTCTTCTTAAAAACCTCCAATGACAAAACACCCACAACTTCTGAAGGAAAGCTGTTTCACTAGTTAATTGTCCTCACTGTTAGGAAGTTTCTCCTTAATTCCAGGTTGCTTGTCTCCTTGATTAGCTTCCATCCATTGTTTCTTGTTCCTGTGCTTTGGTGCTTTGATAAATAGGTTGACCCCCTCTTCTTTGTGGCAGCACCTCAAATACTGGAATACTGTTATCATGTCACCCCTGGTCATTCTTTTCTTTACATTAGCCATATCCAGTTCCTACAACCACTCATCATACGTTTTAGTCTACAGGCCTTTAATCATCTTAATTGCTCTTCTGTGCACTTTTTCCAAAATCTCAACATCTTTTTTATAATGTGGTGAGCAAAACCTGGTGCAATATTCCAGGTGTGGTCTTACTAAGCTTCATCCCTCCTCATTCTGTAATCCAGGTGGGTCCAGCAAGTTCTGGAATTCTATTTTGATCTGCAAGCTGAAATGAGCAAAACCTTATATTGTCAGGTTTGCCCAAAAATTGTGATGACATACTGGGGGGCCTCTGCCTGGAATCCAGTTAGAGATACTGTTGTAGTTTCACCACAACTTTAGACAAAGTCATGGCCGAATAACCATTCCCGTATGGCATCCTGCCAATGTGTTTCAATTATAAATCCCAGTATTTTTTCCTGGTTGGGAATTTTAGATATAGTGCTCTCATCATATCTGGATGCCCTATGCCTTAATTATTTCACGCAGTGCCAAAATTTCCTCTTATGTTGATATTAAAACACCCATTGTCAAGTTTCCGATGGATGAGCTCTTCAAAGGACTCTGAGGCATTGTTTACCTTAAAAGTCTTTTATTAGAGCCCTATAACATTGGCAATGCTTGCTGGAAGCTGGAATCTGAATTCCCCTCCCCTTAGCACAATAATATTAAACACAATTCTCCTCCTTTCATTGCTCTCATTAATCACATTCTCCAATTAGTTTGAAGGGTCAGTTTTCCCTTCTGTTAGACAACCTGCCAAATTCTTATCTTCTCTTATTTCAAAGCAGCCTTGAGAGACATTCTTCCTCCTCCCCCAGCATCAACTGATTCTAGCTCTAAAAGCAACACACAAGTTTTAAATATGAAATAGCTGCTTCCTCATCTTTTGTCAAAGCAAGAACATCCAATGTTAGCAGCGTTGACACCCATATTTCATCATTGGAGCTGTGGTCAGGAATTAACGCTTGTTTACTTTGACTAGGATTGGTATCAGTTATCACACTGGGAATGGAATGGTCTTAGCTATCCTGCCATTTTTGTGGTCCAGCAGTTTTTTTAAAGACTGTCCTCTGAAATGAAAGCCGGTTATAATGTTGTGGACATGATCTGGCCCTGAAACCAGTCTGCTTTGTCTGGGGCACTACAGACTACAGAAGATTCCCTTTTGTGAAATGTTCTGATTACCCTTGAAATGGCCGCATCTGAAGGTCCAGAGGAGAATCGGAACATTGCTTAGTACTCTGAAACTTTCATGTCCTAGTATGGTGATTTTGGCTGATCTCCCCACTTAGTCCACTAGGTTTTCCTCACATTTAGCAGTAAAATATCATTTTATCCAATATATTTATCAGATTTTTAGCCTGGTTTGCTTTTCACCATTGTGGTGAAGTGAGGTCATGTTTTCCCATCTTGCCATTAACGATGTCTGTTTGGGTGAATGTCTGCATTTCAGCTTTGTTATTTGTATTAATGTAAAATTTAGTGGGCTTATCCTTGAACAGCACAGTTATTATTATTCATTATTCTTTCTTGTATTTTTAATTTTCTAATGATCAAAGTTCTCTGGGCAGATTGTAAAGTGACTTAAAGCATTAAGAATTTCTAAAAATGTTTCTAAAAGAAAAACATCAAAGCAGTTCAATGCAATTAAAGGAGTGCAGTGCAATTAAATAATGATAGAAAACATGGTGTCCACTGTCACAATGTAGAGTAGGAATTTAAAATCTAATTCTCTATAAAGCTATAGAGATGCCTGGGAGGAGAGAGATTGTTTTCCCAATGGCTCCCCCAAATTAAAATTAAAATACACGCCACACATGCCTCTCTGAAAAGAGTATTCCAAAAATGGACCATCACTACTCTCTCACAGTCAGAAACCTTACTTCAATTGACAGGGGCACTAAGAATAGGGCATCTAGTAACTTCCTTGATTAGTAGATAAGCATTTAGCTGTAGCACTTAGATTTACATACCACTTCATAGTACTTTACAGCACTCTCTGAGCAGATTACAAAATCAGCATATTGCCCCCAACAATGTGGTTCCTCATTTTACCAACATTGGAAGGATGGAAGGCTGAGTCAACCTTGAGCCAGTCAGGATTGAACTGCTGGCAGTGAGCAGAGTTAGCTTGAAATACTGCATTCTAACTACTGCATCACCATGGCTCTTACACTGTGTAAGAAGGCATGCAAAAATTGGACCCATGTATTGGGCATACAGCCATGGGCTTACATTGCCCTGTTCTGACCAAAGGTTTATTTCTGGAGCAGATCAATCTAGTTCAATTTTCAATTTGACTTCCAGGGAAGAAATGGGAAACCGAAGACAGCTCTGCCAGAATCATAGCTGACAACTGCAATGGAATGAAGAGCCAGCAAATAGACTGGCTCTTTGTAATTCCTCTTCAGACAAGGAGAGGACTTGAGATCACCCATAAGTGCTCCAGACACTTGCTCCTCATAAGGAGACTGCAAGACAGTCTCCTTACATCTGGTGGATTTATTGCTTGAGGAGATAAGGGGATAGACATCTTGCTCAAACTGATGCCCTTAAAAGGATACTACGTTTGCATACTTCTTTTTCTAATCACTTAAAAAAAAATTACTTGATAGCTGCCTTTCAGCTTATCTTTGACTGACAAGTTTGAAACCATCAGTTGAGTTTCCTTAATGAAAGAAGTTTTAAATTTCTGCTTCCTCTTCCCGCTATGTATTCAAGATGATTAATATTGATATGTATTTATATGCAAGGAAGTAGGTATATACATATGTATGTATATAGCATGTCTTTATGTGTGTTATGTATGTGTACACTTTTGAGAGCAGGCAACAGAATTTCATTTTTAATATGTGTCAATGTGCCACAGCAAAAAATGACAAGGTTATTGTCTTATCTCTTATCTCTTAACTTATCTCTTAACAACTTATCTGGTTGTACCTTAGCTTATCTCATCTCATCCTATTTTATCTTATTGTACCTTATTTTATCTTATTGTACATTATTTAATTTTATCTTTATTTTATCTCATATCATATCTAGTCTCATCTCTCAACTCTTATCTCTTATCTCATCTCATTTCATCTCATCTCATCTCATCTCACCTTACCTTACCTTACCTTACCTTGCCATGCCATGCCTTGCCTTGCCATGCCTTGCCTTGCCTTGCTTTGCCTCGCCTCGCCTCGCCTCGCTTTGCCTTGCCTTGCCTTGCCTTGCCTTGCCTTGCCTTGCCTTGCCTTGCCTTGCCTTGCCTTGCCTTGCCTTGCCTTGCCTTGCCTTGCCTTGCCTTGCCTTACCTTGATGCAAGTTTCAGGACTTTTAAAATGGACAGGGAGAATTAAGCAAGAAAAGGATTATTACAGCTTTAATTTTAGGAAGTTACAAAAGTACAAAGGGTCCAAACAAATTTGAAATAAGATTTTGGAATTAATTATAAGACAACTTCCCATGGGGAAATGCTTTTGTTTTTAATTCTCTTTTAAAAAGGACTAGGGAGGACATGATAGCAGTATTCAAGTATTCAAGTATTTGAGAGGTTGCCACAAAGACAAGGCAGTCAACTTATTTTCCAAAGCACCAGAGGGCAGGACAAAAAAACAATGGATGGAAACTAATCAAGGAGAGAAGCAACCTGGAATTAAGGAGAAACTTCCTAACAGTGAGGGCAATTAATCAGTGGAACAGCTTGCCATCAGAAGTTGTGGGTGCTTCATCACTGGAGGTTTTTAAGAAGAGATTGGAGTTGTCTGAAATGGTATTTGCAGACCACAGGTTGAGAACTGCTATCTTATGCCATTTTTATCCCTCTTTATCATTTGCTGGAGAATACAATAAGGAAGGATGGTTGCTTTCATACCTTACATCTAGGATTCACACATTAGCATCTACTAACATATGGAATTCAGATGCTGGACTAAATCAGTCTTTGCCTGATTTAACTGTGATCTCTTTGGACTGTAAGACCCAGAAACCATGAAAAGACATATTAGACTTTTAGTTTGATGGAAGTCATATTAACTTTGGAAACATGTCTGGAAGATAGAGCTTCGCTCTAGAGGATGTGATCAGTGATACATTGATGGCCCTAAATGTCTCTTGGACAGGAAAGTCTAGAAGCTGAAATCACTGTGTTAGGAGGTATATTAACTTGAGTCTGAACACACTGATTTCAGCTCCCAGAATCTCCTATCCAATATATTAAGAAGGGCCATCAATATGTCACTGATCACATTACAGATTTTTGCAACATCACCATCCAAGATCAATGGTTTTCCAAATTTCAGGGCTTGAAAGGGTGGGGGGGAGGTTGAGGACTGCAAAAATGAGACTAAGGACTGTCATTGGCTCACCTTTGCTTTAAAGATATATGAGGTAAATAAAGGTATAGGAAATGTTCTAGTTACATCCAGAAATAAAAAATAATAATAATGGGCCAGTTCTTGAATGTGTAAACTGATGCACCTACAAAGGTTTTAGAAAGATAGATGTTTAGTCATAATCCTATTGCTTGAGGAAGAAAATAATCTTGCCAAAGAGTATTAGAATTGTTATGCTCCAACGGGGGGGGGGGGGAACGTCAGGACTAAATTCAGTGTTTCAAAGAGACATACTTAAGAGGTGAAATGGATTTTAAAATTAATTTGTTTTCAGCTCCTCTATCTTAGAATGCCTATCTCTCCTGGTTACTTCAGGTTAAGCAAAAGACATTACAGAATTGCAGACCCCAGACCATTGGTTTTTTAGGTGATATTCTTGGAGGAAACCATACTCCCACCAACTCTGACAGGGCAAGCTACTGTCAAATGCCAGAGAAATCAGAGGATCTAAGCAGTTCAAATGGGTATAAAGATTTATTGAAAAGCTCTCTACAAGAATCTGAACTACTAATAGTCCAAGCAATTGGCAGTAGATAAAAGTCACAGGAATTCAAGGTGGGCTGAACTTAGATCTCTTGTGGGCGTGAAGGGACTGATGGCTGATTACGCCTTTGATCCCCTCCCTCGGGCTCAACCAAGTCATCTCCTACAGCTACTGTGTGCAAAAAGAGAGCAAACCCCATTCCTTCTAGCAGTGGAGATGTGGAGATGTTACTTACTCAGGTCACTAAACATCTGCAAGAAGACAACCAAGTTGTGATGAGAAATTTCGTGAAATTCTGAAAGGTAGTATGAGTTGACCAAGGATGGATGTCCTGTTTCACTGCACAGTAATCTCTCTAGTGGGCTGCAGTTTTGCTGGCATTCAGAGCTTTAATTATGTCTCAAGATTTTTCCATGGAGCCTTTTCAGACTGAAGAAGATGGGCAGCTTAAGATAACTCACAGTGATGGAAAAACGTGACCAGGAAACACTATTGCCTAATGCAGCCCTTTTACTCTTTAACACAAACCAAACCACAGGCTTCTTCAAGGCAACAAGCTCTTTCTATTTTCCTTTTCTTCCCCTTACGCTCCCTCTTTCTATTCCCCAGAGAAGTGATTGTAACTCTTTTGCAACACACGGGCAGCAAGGTGGTTTACAGGATATCCGGCTTCATTTTGATGCCTTCAGATTTGAAGTTTAAAGAGATAAAATAATTGAGTTAAGTGCGTAATCAAAGTACTGAGTACAAAGGTAAACACAGCTGTGTTATCCACAAGTGGAAATCCATTCCTTGTGTAAACAAGGATGCTGAAATATAAGGAACAAATTAAAAGGAACAGGATATAAGGAACCCATCAAGACTACAGTGTTTTTCCAAATCATTGCCCTCCAGAACTATAATTTAAGGTGGAGACAGTTACAATGAAGATTGAGAGAAAGCTGCTACTGTATTTTCTGGCGTATAAGACGACTGGGCGTATAAGACGACCCCCCCAACTTTTGAGATGATTTTCAAGATTTTTCGTCTTATACGCCGGGAAGTCCACAAGCCCGGGAAGGCACGCCCTCCCCTCTCACTGTGGAGGAAGCAGGGCAGGCTGGCATCTGGCGGGAGCCGGCAGGGCAGTCCTGTGCACGCGCGTGCTCCCCGGCTCCTAAGGAGTCCTCGGGGATGCTGCCTCAAGAGGGAAGAGCGTCAGGCAAGAGCCGGCAGAACAGTCCTGCACACGCATGCACTCCCCGGCTGCTAAGGAGCGCTCCTTAGCAGCCGGGGAGTGCACACGTGTGCAGGACTGCCCTGCCGGCTCCCGCCCAACGCTCTTCCCTCTTGAGGCAGCATCGCTCCCCGGCTCCTAAGGAGTCCTCGGGGATGCTGCCTCAAGAGGGAAGAGTGTCGGGCGGGAGCCGGCAGGGCAGTCCTGCACACGCGCACACTCCCCGGCTGCTAAGGAGCGCTCCTTAGCAGCCGGGGAGTGTGCGCGTGTGCAGGACTGCCCTGCCGGCTCCCACCCGACGCTCTTCCCTCTTGAGGCAGCATCGCTCCCCGGGGATGCTGCCTCAAGAGGGAAGAGTGTCGGGCGGGAGCCGGCAGGGCAGTCCTGCACACGCGCGCACTCCCCGGCTGCTAAGGAGCGCTCCTTAGCAGCTGGGGAGTGCGCTCGTGCGCAGGACTGCCCTGCCGGCTCCCGCCCGACGCCAGACAGCTCCACCGATGCTGCTTCAAGAGGGAAGAGCATGAGGCGCCTGCCATGGCTCCCCGAGGACTCCTTAGGAGCCGGGGAGCGCGCGCGTGCGCAGGACTGCCCTGCCGGCTCCCGCCAGACGCCAGCCTGCCCTGCTTTCTCCACAGTGAGAGGGGAGGGCGTGCCTTCCCGGGCTCGCTGTCTTGCAGCCAAGCTGGAGCCAAAAGGGGCTTTCCCTTCCACCCACCCTTTGGAATAGACGCAAGAGCTCCTGGGGTCTGGTGTTTGCAAGGGGGAGGGGAAGGGGCTGAGAAGCTCTTGGGGGTGGGAAGGGAGAGTCACGTTGGAGGGGGGACTGGACTAAGGAGGCTTGAAGTTGCTTTGCAAGAACGGGGGCGCTCAATTGATTTATGTACTATTTTCCGGCGTATAAGACGACTGGGCGTATAAGATGACCCCCCCCAACTTTTGAGATGATTTTCATGGGTTAAAAAGTCATCTTATATGCCGGAAAATATGGTAGGTAGATATTTCAATAAATTCATTTAATTTTGCATTTGAAAATGCATATGCAACTCACAGTTCTGTGAATTTTTCAATGCCATTTATCATCCCTCCCTCCCTGAGAACATTTATTAGGCAAATGCCTGCTCAAAAATACACATTATGATTAAAATAATCAATAAAAATGCATTGTGGCACAGAAAATGGCTTACATCATCCAGGTTACTTTCTTATTGTTTGCATATCCCTGTTTAGTTGTTAACACCTTTTAAACAGAGTGTTAACACTGCTAACATCGGATGTTCTTGCTTTGACAACAGATGGAAATGCAGCCATTTTTCTCTTTTGTATGTAGAGTTAGTTGATGTTGGGAGGGGAAATGTGGATGACAGTCCAACTAGTCATAACATTAATAACTCAGCCATGGGAATCCAAAGTCATTGGGCCCAGAATTGATAGAGTTTTGAAGGTCTGGAGGGCTGGGGAGAAAGCCCGGGCTTCAAGCTAATTGGGCAATGTGATTTATGACTGTTTATTGGAGGAGGAGCTTTGATACTTTGCATCCAGGGGAGGGGAATTTAGTTTTTGGTTTCGACTATGTAGTGAATAAAAGATTCTTTAAGGTAAACAATGCCTCGAAGTTCTTTTGAAGGGTTTCATCTGTCAGAACCATGACACAGAGTCTATCTATACAGGCAGACACTTTTTAAATTAACGTCTGGATCCATTGCTTAAAATATCCATCAGTGTCCAATATTAACGTATTTTGCTTTATCCTGTATTTGTAAGTTGAATTTAAGTGTTCGTCTTTAATTGTAAGAAGAACAATTAAAGAATTTCCTTTTGTCACTGCACGTTGTTTTTTTTAGTTCGTCAGAAAAGTTCATTTCTAACTGTACGTTTCCCCTGCTCTCTGCACCTGTGGTGATAGCTTATCTGGTAACCATAGTGACTCTCATATGTGCAGCTATGTTATGATTTCAGACTGTTTTGTGTGCATGTCTTGAAAAAGTTTCTCACAATTATTCTTTTATTGTCTTTCACTTTGCTGTTACTGTCTGTTACATTAGGATGTAGTCAGCTAGCTCTCTTTATAATATATATTTAGTTTTTGTAATTAAAAGGTATTTAGTAAGATTATGCGTCATGTTTTATTTCCTTCCTTCATGCACATCATGCATCCTCTGAAGCACGGTCCTTCGCCCTCTACTAAGGTGATTTATACCTTGACACATTTCTTCTCGTTTTCATTAGTGTCCAACTCTCAAAGTCTCATCCTATCTTGTTCTTGTTCAACTTCAATCAGAACAGAGCTGGAAGGGACCTTGGAGGTCTTCTAGTCCAGAGAATCCCTGGGGGTTGTGATGTTGTCACAGGGGGGTCCACAAAGGCTTGAAGAAATGTTATGATTTAAATCTAAGTCTTGGGGGTCCATGGCCATGGTCTGTGGCCACAAAAGGTATTTAAACTATGGTGCTGGAGAAGACTCCTGCGAGTCCCTTGGACTGCAAGGCGATCAAACCGTTCAGTCCTAGAGGAGATCAACCCTGACTGCTCTTTAGAAGGCCAGATCCTGAAGCTAAAACTCAAATACTTTGGCCACCTAATGAGAAGGAAGGGCTCACTGAAGAAGAGCCTAATGCTGGGAAAGGTTGAGGGCAATAGATGAATGGGATGACAGAGAATGAGGTGGCTGGATGGAGTCACTGAAGCAGTAGGAGTAGTAAATGGACTCCAGTAGTAAATGGACTCCAGAAGATGGTAGAGGACAGGAAGGCCTGGAGGAACGTTGTCCATGGGGTTGCGATGGGTCGGACACGACTTCGCAACTAACAAAAAAAAATTGTGAATAAAAAGTTGAGAACTAAAGAAAGTTGAAGACATAAGAAAAAGAAAACTGGAAAAGAAAAACCTCAATATCCCCTTTCTATATTTTGTTTTATTCATTAGTTTTAAAAACAATTAAAATAGAAGTGTTTTGCTAGGGGATAAAAAAAAAACAGGAAACTGCCAAAGAGAGAACAATAAAAGTTATAAAGAACGAGAAACAATAAACAATGCCTGGCTGCTCTTAAGTATCATAGTAGGTTTTTTCTTCTAATCTATATGAGGTCAGCATAAAATATTTTGCTGTCTGAGATGGCCCGTTGAATGCCAGGTCATCCACAATGTGTCTGTCAGGCTGCAAATTTACAATCAAAGCCTTTCTTATATAGGCATTGCATAGGCAATGTACTTTAAATGGGGTGGTGATTCATTTACATGGTTGTGGCTGCCATCTTGTATTTTTTAACTGTTGCCTCCCCAGATTCCAGTCATCACAAGTTTAGCAATACTCAAAACAATGTGTGTCATGGAGTGGCTAGTATGAAATCCTTGATCAGGCATAAAATTCACAAATGGTCCTTAAACCAATCTTCATTATAGCCCCATAGAAAGTTATACATACTATAGACTGAAGAAGGTTGAGGTATCGTGTACTAAATAAATATAATTTCTATTGTTTATCAATCAGCAGTGAATGCCCATGTCATTCATGCTGAAGAATTATGAACTGTTCACATATTAAAACAACTCTCTCCACATAATACAATATATTACTTAATTCTACAGCAGTTAATATTCTCCCAAGTAAGTTCTTTTTTGCTTCAACAGGTTGGCTGGTGTCCCTTCTGATAAGCTTCTGTATATCTTTCACTGCGCTGGAATAAAAACATGCGAGTAACAGGTAAGCAACAGACTCACTTAGGTGAAGATGGGCAGGATCAAAATGAAATGAAATTAAAGGAAATGAAACACAGGGAGTCTAATATGGAAAGGAAAAAAGGTTCAAAAGTTCTGTTTTTGATTCTCATAGCTGATCACTGCTATTCACCTTCCACTTTCTGTGGTATTTTAGCAGATATTTTAAGAGTTAGTCCATAAAGTCCCAGATGTCACCTCCTTAGATGAAGCAAATATTCCTGATTCTATCAGAAAAAAACTTTTGCCAGCATGGCAACTGAGCAAATCTAACATCATTATGTTACCAGTTGTCTTCTGGGTGAGATTCAAGGTACTAGTAATGGTGTTTAAAGCCCTACATGGCAGGGGTCGGGAGTACCTTAGGGCAGAGTTTCCCAACCTTAGGAACTTGAAGATGCGTGGACTTCAACTCCCAGAATTCCCCAGCCAGCATAGCTGGCTGGGGAATTCTGGGAGTTGAAGTCCACGCATCTTCAAGTTCCTAAGGTTGGGAAACGCTGCCTTAGGGAACACCTGCTGCCGGCATCAACCTCCCTTTGCCCTGTGCGTTCCCACAGAGAGGGCCTCCTCAGGGTGCCACCGATCAGAGAATGTCGTTTGGTGGCCCCCAGGGGGAGATCCTTCTCTGTGGGCGCTCCGGAGCTATGGAATCAGCTACCGGTTGAGCTCCGGATGGCGCCCGATCTTCGCTCCTTTCGCCGCGATCTAAAAACATTTTTATTCGAACAAGCCGGCCTGGCCTGAGGGGAGATTGGTGGGGTTTTTTACGGTTGTTTTATTGGGGTTTTAATATAGTATTGATTGTTTTTAGTGGGCATGTATTTAATCTTTTTTAATTTTTGTAATTCTGTATTTTTTGTTCTTGCCCTGTTCACCGCCCTGAGTCCTTCGGGAGAAGGGCGGTATAGAAATATTATTAAATAAATAAATAAAATAAATTATCAAAACACAAAGCAGAAATAAGGAGAAAAATAATAATAATTTGCACATAGGCCTGCCTACAGTTACAATACAGGTTTTCCCCTTCGAAAGTAAATTTCATGAATGAAATTTCATTGATGAAGGGATTTTCATCAATCTAACATTGGACTGGTGTCTGGTCATGCAAAGTTTTTGGTTGTTGTTTTTTGTTTTGCTTTGTTTTAGTTTCATGCAGGGCTTTTTTTCTCATTGAACGCTCAGAACGGAGTTCCGGCACCTTTTTTGGATGGAACCTTGTAGGGTAGGCGAGGCAGGTTGTATGACATCTGTGAGTTCCGGCACCTTTTTCTTTTACAAAAAAAGCACTGGTTTCATGCATCCCCATGGAGTCACACTTCCATCCCTGACTCCTATATTCTGTACTCAAACAAGCCCCAGACTTTCTTCTGACCCAACTAAAGATGTAATGTTTATTTCTCACTGATTGCACAAGAATAGATGTTCCTGTGGACAAAAGATTGCTTTGTGGCTGAAAGGAGGATAGTTCATGTTCTCCACAATGGGTAAATGTAAATCCACCAAAGGAATAATCTGTCCAGCAGCTCCCTGCTTTTTGAATATTCGTTTTAGTGGCTGCTCATTCATTTGAGGTATTGACTACACAGGGAGAGTTTCTGAGTCCCCACCCAGAGTGTGGGAACTAATTAGTCCAACAACTTTGTAAAGAGCTAGGATATAGACTTCAAAGTTCCTTCTCTTTCAGAATCAGATAAAAGATCTTGGAAAGGAAAAAGCAGGCAGAGGATTTGAGTTACGGTTGCAGGATTGGCTTAATTTTTCTCCCATTTTCCCTACCACCGTATTAATTAGAAGCAGCTGTGTCAGCCTTGTGTAGTGGTCTAGACAGGAAATATGACCAGATTCTACTTTATTGTAAGGCTACATTAACAGAATCCTGCAACTTGCTAAGCACATTGATTTGTGCTTTAGATTGTAAGCCGCCCTGAGTCTTCGGAGAAGGGCGGGATATAAATGGGATTTAAAAAAAAAAAAAAACTAAAGTGGATTGTCCCCCTTAACAGCCCAAGATGTTAGAGACAATCTGTGCCACTTGCCACAGCAATATTCCTGCTGCAGGCTAAGCTGCCTCAGCTGCCTCACCTCTGACTGGCTGTAGCTCTTCCCCATCTCCCAAAGTCATTTCCCCAAAACATTACAGGTTGAGAATGAGTGATTGACCCAAAGGAACTGTACTTTGTGCTCTCTAGCAGTCCTTATTCTAGCCCATGGTGATATATTGGCCACTATTCTCTCTGTCTCAGCCGGTGGCCTGCCTTCCTGGATGGGCCAATTGGTATTTTAAACCTCCTGGGTGGCAAATGAATAGAAAATGGCATTTTGTGCCCTTCTTCCCAACAGACGTCTGATTATTTATTGGACTTCTAAACTGTAACACTGATGGCATTCCTTACGGCCTGCAAGAGTAATTAAAACAGAAAGATAAAATATGTGCCTCCCAAAGCTGATATGACCTAGCATTTGTCAAGAAGCTGGAATAATCAAGCGCATGGATTGTCTCCTTAAATAAATGACCTGGAAAATTCTAACTTGGGTTGGTACAAAATGTGTTCTGCAGAAAGATTCCAAGGCTCATCAACTGAAATAAAGCTTTGCTACATTGTAAAATAATTTTAACTGCCTTTACTTCTCTCTTTGTGAGTTTGCTTCAGCTTGTTCAAGCATGCTGTGTTAAACAGGGATCCAGTGAAGGAACGGAAGGGTTCCAATTCTTGGGGACCTCAATATTTTCCCTAGATTAAGACGTTATGTTTATTTCCACTTTCAGAAATCTGTAGCCGCATTTTGCCCTCCACCTTACTATCTCTGTCTTTGCACAAGTTGGTTGTGATAGTCCTTCCAAAAACAGGTAGTTCAGCGTTGTTAATTTTTCAAGGTTATATGAACAAAGTTCTCCAGTGCTATTTGAAAATATAAAGGACTGAATTCAGCACTTGGGTTTGGCCCTGACCTAGCTTTGCCTCACCTACTTTCTCCATTCCGATCTCCTTTATTCAGAGGACCATTCATTCTCCATCTTCTCACCCTTGTGTATTGGCTGATTCGTGAATAGCTGCATAATGACTTAGTGGTTGGTTTTACACCTCACGCCAAGCCCTAAGCCATGGTTTATAATTCTCAAAATTCAAACAAACCACAGTATGACTTGGTAGAATGTATAAATCTTGGCAGAGATTGAACAAGTCATAAGCCAGGGAGCGTTTTAACCATGGACTGTTGAACAGGTTGCATAAAAATGAGATGACACGTAAAAGGAGATGCGGTCTTCTGCCTGAGATTTTGGATTCTTGCTGCCAATCAGACAATACAAGAAGAGTTTCTGCTATTTCGTACCTGGAAAAGATTGATCCATCCATGGCATGCCAGTTCTAGACAGTCATGCTTTATTTGGCTAACCTTAGAGGTGCAGAGAAAGGATTAGTTTTTATGAGTTTATTCAGTAATACACCCGGCTGTCTCAACTCATCTTGCATCTGACCTTGTCCTCTTTCTGGCCTAGGTGTGCTGAGGATTGTGGTGGTGCTGTTTACCTTAGTTGCAACCTGGCTTTTTGCCAGCACCTATATGAAGAACACAAACATGAACTCAATCAGTGTGAAGACATGGCTGAGTAAGTTATAGTAAATTATAGTTTTTTCCTCTCAAGTCCATCTTTTTCCTTCTTCTTTTGCCCAGTAGGCTCTTCCAGCTTAGCAGATGAAACAGCAGGAAATAGGAAAAGAGTCTGTCTTGCTGTTTTCCATCCTTTTAATCTAAACCGAAGTCCTGGAAATTATGATTTGTCTGCTTGACGTATTTACTTTGTCTCCATGCTGGCTACAAAGCAGAATGCAATTCAGTCATTTCCCTTACTGCTCTTCCCAGAATTGTATAAGTTGCCCACTATCACGCATAATGCCAGAGCTACTTGGAGATAAATAAGGTGGTAGGATACATTTTTCTAAAGCAGGGGTGTTGAACCTTGGCAACTTTAAGACTTGTGGACTTCAATTCCCAAATTTCCTCAATCAGCCATGCTGGCTGAGGAATTCTGGTAGTTGAAGTTCACAAATCTTAAAGTGGCCAAGGTTGGAGACACTTGTTCTGAAGGACTGGTGGCTTCTAAAAGGGAACTTGCTTCCTTCTCTCTGCTATGAAACAAGAGAAGTGTGTCTTAACTTACAGAAGTAAGCTATAATTTCTTTCTGTGAGGTCCTTGGTGCTCTCTGAGCTTGATTGCTTTCTTGCATTTCTTTATTATACAACTAGATAATGTAACATCATCAGTGCTGGAAGGGAGAGAGGTTTGCTGTACTATCTAGGTGGGTAATAAACATCTGCAAAAAAACAACCAAGCTCAGAAAGCACCTAGGACCTCACACTTCAGTCCTGAGCTATAAATATTTTCTTCTAATGATGTTCCTCTCCCTGCAACAATCAGGAGAAGTCTCTGTTCCATAGCTAAGTATAGCCCAAAATAGTTTCCCAAAATGTTTCCTCAACAGGCCCAACTTCTTTTTTCTCCACCAATTCTTTTTTAGCAAATGGGAAGAAAAAAGGAGTTGCATCTGATTTACTGCAGAAAATTATTCCTTGGATTCTATCAACAGGAACATTTTCTGGATAATCTCTAAAGACTATTATGACATATTTCTGCTTTATTTGATACTTTAAAAATGCATGAATTACTCTTTGAGAGTCAGTTGTAAGGTTGCTCTCTGGGTTGATAAATATTTATTTATTTATTTATTTATTTATTTATTTATTTATTTATTTATTTATTTATTTATTTATTTAGATTTATATACCGCCCTTTCCCGAAGGACTCAGGGCGGTTTACAGGGCATTTAAAAAACAGTCAATACAAACGTTAAAACAAATTAAAAGAGATTAAATAGAATCCTGAGAAAATTAAAACCCAGTTAAAATTAAAATTAAAAATATTCTCAGCCTGGGGCAGAGAGCTCGAAGAGCCAGGTCTTCAGGTCCCGGCGGAATGAACGGAGGTTGGGGGCAGTCCTAAGCTCCGCAGGCAGCTGGTTCCACAGGGCAGGCACACCCACTGAGAAGGCCCTACCCCTGGGTGTTACCCGCCGGCAGTCTTTAACGGCGGCACCCTGAGGAGACCCTCCCTGTGGGAGCGCACTGGACGAAGGGAACTTGATGCTGGCAGCAGGTGTTCCCTCAAATATCCCGGACCCTCACCATTTAGGGCTTTATAGGTCATCACCAGCACCTTGAATATACAGCAAGGGGTGTATATTTACCAACCTTCCCTGTTTAATCTGTTCATTAACACCATGATTGAATCAGTGAACAACTCTGAGAATCATGCCCTCAAATTATTTCTTGTTCCCCTAGGACTCAAGGGGAAAGGGCATAGGTCAATCCATCAATAATCAATCAGAATGGAGCTGGAAGGAACCTTGGAGGTCTTCTAGTCCAACTCCTATACAATTTCAGACATGTGGCTGTCCAGTCTCTTCTTAAAAACCTCCAAGGATAAAGCAACTACAACTTCTGACCACAAACTGTTCCATTGGTTAATTGTCCTCACTGTTAGGAAGTTTCTCCTTAATTTCAGGTTGCTTTTCTCCTTGATTAGTTTCCATCCATTTTTCTTGTCTTGCCTTCTGGTGCTTTGGAAAATACATTGACCCCTTCTTCTTTGTGGCAGCCCCTCAAATACTGGAATACTGCTAGTAGTAATACTGAGGATGGTGGGAAATAAGGAGGATCCTGATGGTCCTTTTTTCTGATTTAATTTAATTAGATGAAATGAGCTGCAACTCACAGAAATTTGTGGCTTTTGACAAAATGTGTCAGAAAAGGGCTAGTGGACTCTTTTTGTTGTTGTTGTTGTTACCATAATGTAAAGCAGGTCTTCTCCTACAATTTCCCCAGGCTCATGTTCTTACAGGAAAAGATCAAATCCTCTTCCCATATTTAAGACATGACTGGGATTGAACATTCCCCATTCCTCTAAGAAAAATTACAGTAGGAAGGTTGTCTTTTCTCTCTGCTGTAAACAGAAAAAGACTTGCAGAAGAAGACTGACTATAGTAATAGCTTCCATCAGAGCAGAGAAAGATAGAAATAAGGGTCAACATGTGAACAGAGTTTCCTTTGCTGAAATTTATCCCTGAAATTATTTGACTTGATGGGGATAGGTGGGAACCCTTGGACCAGATGCTGTTTCTGGCTTCTGTTAGAGTGTAGCACAAAGTTAATGTTTCAGATTCATAATATTTTTGTTCCTTCCTGCTTTCCTGCTTTACGTGGTTTTGTATCGATTACACTGCTTTGATATTTTCTTTTAATAGAAACCAGCACATAAAATGTTTAACATATAAATCATCTGAGTTTCGGTCTGAATTTGGCAAATATTTGCTAATGTTAGCCAGTGAGAGTCTTTGCATTGTGGCAAGGTAGAAATATGATTTAATAAATAAATGTTCTATTATGCTCATATCATCTCAGGGCTACAATTTATGACAGATATATGCTCTTATTTTTACATGCAAGTTCAATAATCCACTTCCTGGTTTCCATCCACTTACACCCTTGCAAGTCAAGGAGAAACATCTAAAGGAGATTCCACTTGTGAATAATGGTAGAATTTTCACCAAATTGAGAAGCTTCCTTTAATAACTTTATCTAGTACATTTTGTTTCTATATAAGATGCAGCAAGCACAAAAATACCTTTGGGTATTTTTTACTCAGCCTAGGAAGATAAAGCACAGAGAGGATTTTGAGAGCTTATGCCTATACCTATGTCTTCTTCCCTGCTTTCAGACATCAGATTAGAAGACTGAAGTCTCACACAATTCTATTGTTGGTCTCCAAAGTCAAGTTGGGTTTTGTAGTAGATGAGACTTGGGTAACTTTTGTAGTTCAGGAGTTATAGTTCAGCCTCCTGAGCTTTTGGAAGACTGAAGAGGTCGGTCAGTGTGTGATATTAGTGCAAGTGCTGAAGCAAATTTTGTGAGTTTTACAGTGGAAATGAAAGTCTTCTGGAGACCAATTAATCCCATCACTTCTCTTCACCTAACTTTAAAGTGGTGGTAAATTGCATCATTGACATTCAGCTGTTTGCTGCTGAATTTCATCAACACAATCTGAAATACCCAACCCCAGACTAGTCACACTTCAGTGTAATAGTATCTCTTTCATATGTTTTATTGTATACATAAAAAGAGAAAGAAATAAGAAAGGGAAACACTGCAAAAAAAATCTTCATCTTTAAAGTACAACAAAAATGTTCACATATGCATTCATGCCATGTTATGCAATTAAATTATTAGAGCTTATGATTTCACTCAATTATGGGAAATAAGTGGGAAATTAAAGAGATAAATTATTTAAATTTGTAAATAATCTTTTAGGAGTCCTAGTGATAACATCTTATTTAAATATAGAGAAAAAAGTGAATTCTTCAATCCACTAGACATTGAGGGGAAACTGCTATCCTTCTAACCTTATTGTATCTATTTTGATGAATCATGGAAGCATGCAATATCTATTTCCCTTGTCTCTTACCTTTAACAAAAAAAACCTGGGATTTTGTGAGACAAATCTTTTCTTTGCTTACAAAGCATGAGGGTTACCTCAGAGATATTTTTTTGTGGGGACAGGGAACTTTTACTGTCTATACCATAATCCATAGCATATTTTTAAGTGGTCAACTTTTAAATGAATGAGGCCAAAAAGTTTTGGTCCCTTTTATTCCAGAGGGTCTCATATCCATTCATAAAACAATCAGTAAGAGAGCTGATTCTAATTTGATTCAAAATATTCTATTTTGTCTTTTCTGATGGCTTCTACAGGGTCCCGCATTGAATCAACTAAAAGTGAGTACATTTCTTTCAGTATTATTTCTTTCTCTTTTTTTACTCTTATTTTATCTTTATATCAGAACACTAGTTCTGCAGCTCTCAGTTTTCTGTGGTTATGATTTTACAGGACAAAACCCCTGAGAAGAAACATTAGTCGTCCCCAGAATATTCAATGCCTACATTCCCTCTCCTTGTTCCAGCCAACATTCTTCTTCGTGCACATCTTTGTCTCCATTCTTGTAAAGATGAGAAGACAAAGCTGCTGTGATATTTTCCCCCTCAATTAAGAGCTGGGACAAAATGGCTTCTTTCTCTTTCCTTTCCTTACAAATGTATTGGTACAGAAAGGAAAGGAGCCCATATACTTGGTCCCTTAGACAAAGGCTCAAGAAATCCTTCTTAATGTGTCTGGTCCTTTTTCATCTAACCCAAACTACCAAATTCTACCCCAAACAATGGTATGTTTAGGACCAGTTCAGACTCAGACATGTTCACTAACACTAATAGAGTTTCACCTGTTGATGTTGGAGACCTAATTCCTTTCTTTTGCTCATCAGGTGCAGGGCTGACTCCACATTTAGAGGAGTCATTGACATCCTTCCTACATCAATGATGCCTGGCAGGGCTGTGGTGGAGGCAGTGCTCCAGGCAGTATTGTCCAACTAGACCTATCAAATGGAATACACAGTAGACCTCAGTAATGGCCCTAAGACAGCCAGAGTCTGGCCTTGCCCCTGTCAGCTAGTATCTCAATACATTTAAGGTTGTTGATATGGTTTCCAGCAGAAAGTTACTAACAAGGCTTCGCCCTGACCATTCAGAAAGAAGAGAGACATCCTTCGGTGGAAATGAACAAGAAAGGCCTATCACAAAACAAAATCGAGGTGCAACAGAAAGCCTAAGATGGCCAATATCATTCTTGGTCCCATGCGCCCATAAAACAATTGGAAATATTTGGGGGAGATATATGGGTAGTCCTTGACATATGACCACAACTGGAACCAGAATTTCCATTGCTAAGCAAGGCAATTAAGTGAGTCAGGCACAATTTTATGACCTGTTTTGCCATGGTTTTTAAGTGAACCACTGCAGTTGGCAAGTGAATTGTGTGGTTGTTAAGGGAATCTGACTCCCCCCATTAACTTTGTTTGTTAGAAGCCAGCTAGGAAGGTTATGAATGGCGATCATATGACACACACACCCCAAACCAGGAAACTGCAACCATTGTAAATACAAACGCCCACATTTTTATCACACGGCCTGTGGGATTTCTGTGATGGTCATAAGTGTGAGGACTGGTTGTAAATTACTTTTTTCAGTGCCCTGATAGTTCTGAATGGTCGTTAAATGGTTGTAAATCAGGGACTACCTGTACAGAGTTTGGGTAGATGATGTGGTACATGGGTCCCAATTAACAGAGAAATGGAGATCTCTCAAATAGTATAACTTACAGGATATATATATATATATATACGTATATATATTTAATCCCTTCTGAATTTTCTTGCCAGAAACGCCATTAACACAAAATAAGTGCAATAACAGAAGACGTTGTCCCAAACATACTTTTCCATTCAAAATCATCAGTGGTGCAGCAAATGTGGTTGGCCCTTCCATATGCTTTGATGGCAATCTGTAAGTTCAGTCGATGTATGTATGTTCATTTGATAGACTGTGACTTTGCATTTACCGGTCATGCTGGTTGAACTTCAACTCTCAATCTGTCTTCATTTGCATTTTTAGATTAATGAGCAATGTGAAAAATAATGTTGGTCGAGGTTTGAACATTGCACTTATTAACGGTGAGTTTTTCCCAAAACTCAATCATATTCGATGCGACTTGTTCTGTTCCCTTGATTGTTTCTTCTGAAATTACTGAGGCTCACAGTTGGAGTGCTGTTTTGAAGCAAATGTTTTTACTATTCAGCGTATTGTTTCCCACTAAATATGGAAGTCCGGTCTAGTTAGAAATAATACAATTGCCAGAACATATAAAAGGCATGGCTGCAGATGAGGAGATGTAGAAGAACTGCATTCTTCTAGCCATCTCCAGAGGAAATCTGCTGTAATGGTTTTGGTGAAGTGCACATTTGTATGCAGAGCATACTTTTCGTGTTTCTTTACTTAAATCCCAGGAGTGGTCTCGGTGCCATGAAAAAGCATAAACTATACAGGAGAATCTCTTCATAGAAGAGATTACAGACAGATGACTGGTGGATATTGTGCAGTTTCCCTATGATTATTTGTTTTCTTGTTTGTTTGTTAGATTTATATGATGGACTATCTTGTCAGATACAACTGTGAGTGGCTAACAGCAATAATAAAAACACAAGAATAAAACAAGTCAACAAACAAACATGAAAAAACTGGTGCCCAGTCAACAGCATAAAGTCCCCTGGGTTCCAATTTTACTTCTTCAATGCCTCTGGGAGTGGGGAGCCAATTCTTAATGACTTTCTGGAAAGCTAAGCGGGTGGAGCCCTGCCAAATCTCAAGAGGGACAATGTTTCACAGGGCAGAGGCTGCTACTGATAATGCATTGCTATTCACTATTATCAGAAATAGATGGTGATGACCAGGGCTTTTTTTCTCATAGAACACTCAGAACGGAGTTCCGGCACCTTTTTTGGATGGAAACTTGTAGGGTAGGCAAGGCAGGTTGTATGACATGTGTGAGTTCCGGCACCTTTTTCTTTTACAAAAAAAGCACTGGTGATGACAGATGATAGATAGATGATAGATAGATAGATAGATAGATAGATAGATAGATAGATAGATAGATGAGAGATGAGAGAAAGAGGGAGAGAAGTGATAGATTTTTCCCTAAGAAACATTTCTGCTTGTTGAAAAATTGCAATGAAAATGAAATTGTGTTGCAAAATTCAGAGATATGTGGATTGTGAATGAAGAACCATGTTTTGATTCACATTGGTTCAAAAATGCATATTGAGGTAGGCTTGGGTTTAATTAAATACATTTCTCTACTGCTCCCAGGAGAAGGGAGATGAGGATTACTAACCACAAGAAAGAAGTGGATTAGTTCAACAACTAGGGAAATCTTTCTGTACAGTATTGAAATGATCTGAGTCTATATTCTAGAACTGATGGATTTGCGGATTTGCTTGCCATTTTATCATTTGAAGATTCCTCCCTTTGTCTGCTACTGGACATGGCTAGTCAGACACATGGTGCTATTTCCAAATCAATACTGATTCATTGCAACCAGTGAAAATGTCTTAGCTGCTCTATAACTTTGGGGAAAGTAGTACTGCCACTATCATCCTGTGTTTCCATATGAGTGAGACAAGCATTCTAATTGGATATTCCCTCCTAAGAAGTATTTCTCACTCGGGGTTTATTCCCATTTCACAACTGACCCATCACTGAACTGGGTGATCAACCTCTTTGTAGGACAGGAAGAGATGACACCACTTTGTATTCCCCATCACCCCATTGCTAAGGGTCAGAATTCTCCTTTCTGATTTATGTTGCCATAAGCATGCCTTTCCAAGTTAGCTGATGCATTTCACTTCATCACAAGCTAACCCCAACAGTTTGTTGGCTAATCCACAGGGCAACAGAGCTGAAATCCTTCTATCCCAAATGGCTGGGAAAATATTGAAATGATACAGCACTGGACTTATTTAATACTTTTTTAAAAGGGGGGGAGGGGGAAGAAAAGGCACATAGGTCATGGAGAAAAAAAGCATTTTTTATAAAGGACAAATGCTTCTGCCAGGTTTCAAATGAGCAATCTACTATTTATAGGACAAGTATTATAGTCACTGATAAGATTTAGAAGATATTAGAAATCCTGTTAATCATTGATGGGGGTTATTGCTGCCCCTGTGAAATAGTTAATGAACTGCAAGAATTAGCTCTGAGAAAGTGAAATGCACCCACCAAAACAGACAAGAGCAGTTGAGGCACATAAGAAGGAAAAGAATGCTTAAAAATGCCCAGAGGTCACATTTACAATGGGAGGTGGGTGACTGAAGAACAAAATCATCCATTCCAATAGAAGAGAGTATATGCAGACCAGGGTTGAACTACTAGGAAGTCCTTGGCACTCTCTCTGAGCTTGGTTGCTCACTGGCAGACATTCCATGACCCAACTAGTTATCATCATTGGTGCCCAACTGATGACAATGATGATCTGCATTGAGGATGTTATCTAGATGGGCAAAGAAACACCCAAGTTCAGAGAGCACCAAAGATTCCAACATGATCCATTTCTACCCTTCGAAAATGGTCTGCTCTGGTGGTGGGCTAACTAAACAGTGCGGATAAGCTCCCAAAACATTTGTTGGCTGCAATTGGTGGAGACAAAGTGAAGCAAAGATGGATCTAATTTACAACTGCTTGCAAATCAAATAAGCAGTTTTATGGCAAGGGTCAAAATAAGTCAGCATTTTCTGAACAGATGCAAAATCAGAACCCTTTCTGTCCCCAGAGAAAACAGGCAATGCTCAGGGATCGTAAAACAATATAAAAATATATCATTTTTATGATAATTAAGCTAACCTTGAGAAAATAGAATGACATCTGGCAAGCCCAATGAACTTTAGCCCTGTTAAAAGACTTCACAACCCTTTTCTATAGCTTAATCATAAATTCTATTTATAAAGGAAGAGGCTCCCCATAACGAGGGAACAGTTGGTGAAGATAGCAGAATGTGCAGAGATGGTAAAATTGTCTTGTTTGATGAGGGAAAAGACAACAATATATCTGCAAGTGACCAGAAAACCCTACCCCTACCCCTTTTTTGATGAAAATAGAAAATAAAACAAACTTCGGCAACTAAATTTCATTTTTGATGTGTGTCGTTGTGCTCACAGTAAAAAATGACAAAAAAGATTATCTTATCTTATCTTATCTTTTAATGATTAGAAAGGATAGAAGTGGACAGAAGGAATCCACAATATAACTAGAGTGAGAGGATTAGATATTCAAACTTTCTGAAAAAAAGATTCTTCAATAAAATTTAATACCAAAAAAAAGGAAGAACAGACAGACCAAGAGGCGCTACCTATAGATATAGGTTGTTGTTGTTAGTTGCGAAGTCGTATCCAACCCATCGCGATGCCATGGACAACGTTCCTCCAGGCCTTCCTGTCCTCTACCATCTTCTGGAGTCCATTTAGGCTCACGCCTACTGCTTCAGTGACTCCATCCAGCCACCTCATTCTCTGTCGTCCCCTTCTTCTCTTGCCCTCAACCTTTCCCAGCATTAGGCTCTTCTTCAGTGAGCCCTTCCTTCTCATTAGGTGGCCAAAGTATTTGAGTTTCAACTTCAGGATCTGACTGACCATGACTTGATCTCCTCTAGGACTGACCGGTTTGATCGCCTTGCAGTCCAAGGGACTCGCAGGAGTCTTCTCCAGCACCATAGTTCAAAGGCTTCAATTCTTTGGCACTTAGCTTTTCTTATGGTCCAAATCAGTGCTTTTTGTGTAAAAGAAAAAGGTGCCAGAACTCACACATGTCATACAACCCACCTTGCCTAGCCTACAAGGTTCCATTCAAAAAAGGTGCCGGAACTCCGTTCTGAAGGTTCTATGACAAAAAAAGCCCTGGTCCAAATAGATATAGGTAGTGAGAGAAAAATCTCTGGGCCATCTCCTACTGTGAGAGGGCAGACCAAAAAGGAAACTCCAATCAGATATCACTGGTCTTTGTACTTAAAAAAAGGAACTTGTAGTTATTCAAGATCAATACATGGGAAGAAAGTCCGTATCATTCTGAGTCGGTTAAGACTGGAATAGCCCTAGTAAATAAAAATAAACGAGCAGAATTTGAATGAGATACAGTGCAGCAGGGTACAGAAAGAGCAATTACCCTAATTACTCTAAAAAGAGTAGTAAAAAGTATATCTCTAGATATAAATGATGTGCCTGATGTACACATATGTGGTGGAATTGTACACACTGTAGTACTATCACCAGTGTTATCACCATCTTGCCTATATAACCAGGAAACATATCTAAGCTGGCTGTGTGCCGTTTTGATCATTGGCTAATTACAAATAGGTCACCTGACATTTAGTAGTTTCTTAAGTAGTCCCTGCAGTGCAAAAGTGAGTTTATGGTATAGGAAAAAAATGCTATGCTTTTGTTGTTGTTTGCCACGCAACTTTTTTCTGAGTCGACTGACGCAAAATTCAACAGAAGAGAATTGCAGTGTTTTGCTGGTCTGACGTGGTGCACAGCATTTTTAGGAAGGGCAAAGGCAGAGGGGGAATGATGCAATAGAATGTGTGGGCCTACTTTGATATTTCCTATTTCTGAAATTGTATTTTTGTTAGTGAACTGTATGAAATCCATTTCAGGACTTACAACAAACTCTTAAAGTATTCCTCAGAGTTTTTCAAAATTCCCACTATCACAAGTTGGAGAGGCCTCTGAAACCGCAGAAGGGGGCTAGAAAGGAGAATGCAGTGGGGGGGGAGGGATAATGATCCACTTAACCAACACATTTTGAAGAGGAAGAAATGTTTGAAACATGTGTCCATAGAATTTCCTACAAATTGCATGAATTGCTTTACAGTACTTGATTACTGAGTTACTTATGTGAAGGATACACAATTTATATTCGGATAACTGGAAGATTCAAATATTGTTAGAAAAAAGTGGCAACACTTTCAGGCTTGCATATCTGCCTTCTTTGGGGTACAATGTCACTGTTACTATTGATTCAAAAATCGGCACGATTTTTCAGTCAGAAGCAAAGCAGGAGAATTGTATGCCTATAACAAGCAATTCTTTTTATCAGTAATTTCAACATCCTAGAAAACCTACCCTTCTTTATCCTTGAAGGAGTTACATATGGTTCCTCATACTTCGAATGCTCACTTCCTTTAAATTGTCTGTATCCATTTTGTAGATTTTGGCCATGTCCTAAGAACAAGCACAAAAGCCGTCTTTAGCCATTTTAGCAACAGGGCAAAAGGGAGAATGCATTGAATGCTGGGGAAAAAAATTCTTATCATATACTTCAACCCATATTGAAAACCTGTTCCACTTTTGATAACCAATTAATTTTAGCCTTCAACAGTTTTGCTTCATTTTTCCATCATTCCAGAGACTGAACTAAGTCCACATACTTTATAAACATATTTCATTAAAACTTGTGTTTCACTTCAAATCTTCAGGAACCACAGGACAACTCATCAAAATAGATAGCTTTGACATGTATTCTGGAGGTATGTGAATTTGTTAATCTGTTATGTATTAATAGTGCAACACTGAGGGTTAAAGGGAGTTGCAAGTACAAGAAAATTTCCATAAAGCAAAGAAATTGTTGAGATGGTTAGCTTATATTATGGTTAATATTAATTATACTTCTTGCATACAGAATCCTTCTCCAGATGCAGTTTCTAGAATTCTATACAGCGCAGCCAACATCTGGAAAGCACAAGCTGACCTATAACATTTGTTTGCTTTATTTGGCAGGGGTGGTTTACATTATTTGTTAAGAAACACTGTGATCTCCTTTGTTAGTTATATTTTCTATATCTCAGAAGTTCACAATAAGTATCTCACAAACTTTTTTTCTTGGTTTCTTCGTAAGATATTAAAAATTTGCTGGATTTTATGAAAGGAATTAACAAAGGCACCCTTGTGCTCCTTGCCTCTTACGATGACCCAGGAACAAAGTAAGTAAACTCTGGAAGTATTTTCTTTCATTTTATTAGTCTTGTGGTGCAATTTGTTGACATAGAAATAACACATAAGGAGATCCACATTTAAAAGTTCCTGTTAGTGTTGTAAGCATTACAGGGTCCTCAGTATGATGCTGTTCTTTTCATCTCCTTCCAAAGTACACTAAGAGCAGTAACATCAGTTCTCAGCTGTTAACATCCTGCTTTAGATGCAGAGGAAACAAGACAGATGGTCTAGAACAGCTGTGGCCCTCAACCTTTTGGGCACCAGGGACCCGTTCCATGGAAAGAGGAAAGAGGGTTTTTCTGTGGCCCAGAAGGGGCGTGGTTTCACGTGCTGCCTGCATCCCATGGATGGGGCTTCACTTGTTTGTGTGGCCTGGTTTCTGGCATGCCACAGCCCTGCACCAGTCCACAAACTGGGGGTTGGGGACCCCTGGTCTAGAATTCCCTTGAGTATTTTTTATATAGATAGATATTTTATTGTTTTTTAACTGTAACAATCTCCAGTGTCTGGTGTACAGCATGTTGTCTTGGTTTATATTTTAACAAGCAAAAAAAAAGGACAGTAATAATTAAATAACAATCAATAATGATTAAATTTGATAATTCCATAATTAATATATTAATTAATGATATATTTCTTTGATCTTCCCTTCTCCCATTTGTATTTTCTTTCTTCAACTTTAGCCAAAATATAATTCTTAATATTTTCAATATATAAATAATTAGGTATAGGCATTTTTTATATTTATGCAAATAATAATAATCTCTCTATATAACATTTTTTTCAGCTTATATTATTCTCATAACCATCATCTCATTAGTTCAGCATACATCCTATTTTTATAATTTTAGTTCGCTTAAATTCCCTTATATTCAATCCAATTCTTATCAGTCATAATTTCTTCATATTAGTCATCTGTCTAAATTTTTCCATTTAGGTACATCATCCCAATATTTTATGTCATGCATTATAAAAATACTATACTTTTTATCTGACTTATAGTATCTAGATATAACATCCTTTTTAATCAGTTTATATTTTACTTATATATTAATAAAAGTTACATCAACCTACTATTTTAACATTTAATATGTTATAAAACATATATTACTTAAATCTCATTATCCTTCTTGTTATAAGTCCCCTTTATGTTCAAAATTCAAACAAATGTTTATTCACGTAATAGTCCATCTGGTAGGGTGAGTCAAATCACTTATATCTGTTTCTGATCTTCTTTTGCCAAGTAATTTTCCAAGTTGATGTAATCTGCTTACCTAACAGTTCCTGTATTTTTACAAATGTTGGGCATACAAAAGATGAAGTAAATAAGATAAATTCTTTCTGTCCCCCAAACTTTAATGGTTCTCCTAATAATTCCATTTTTCTTGTTGTATCAGAACCTTGTAGATTTTTTCCTGTTTGTGTCAAATTGTAATTCCTTTCGTTTATTATTTCATCAATTTGATCATACTCTTCTAGTTTGTAATCTGCTATCTGATTTGTTTGTTCCTTTATTGTTATTTCCTGGGTATTCTTTAATTGTAGATTTAGATTGGAAATATGATTATTTAAACCCTCAAAGTTGTTTTGAATTTCATCATAGTTTGAGTCTATTGTCATTTGTATTTGTCTTAATATTGCATATATTTCCTCCAGGAAAGTATTTATCTTGCCTTGAAGTATTACTTCTGGAGACCCTTGATTTTCCAAGCTAAGTCCTTCAGGAGAAAATATTGAAAGTGGCATCCTGTCATTTTTTAATACGGATGTGACATCCATGTTGCCTCCCCACTTCAAATAAACTTTCATCAATGTTTTAATTCAAGAGTCAATTTATCAGTCAGTCAAAATTACAGATTCAGTATATTAAGCCACTTTAAATCCTTCCTGCAAATTCTCCTCTAAA
The DNA here is from genome assembly GCF_947247035.1 of Vipera ursinii. Lineage (NCBI taxonomy): Eukaryota > Metazoa > Chordata > Lepidosauria > Squamata > Viperidae > Vipera > Vipera ursinii. The sequence continues at coordinate 29,046,444 of NC_139513.1, read as the reverse complement.
AGATTAGCCAAAAAGCCAAGGTTCTTTTCCATAAACAGTTCTTAAACACTTTTTAATCTTATAGCTGACTCTTCCTTTGTTCCCAGCTGTCTTCAAGGTTATTTGCAATTCAAAGGAACAACTTTTTCTTTGTTACTGGGCATTCTGCCAATTTTTGAGTCCTTATTGTTAGTATTCTATTCTCTGATTCTCCACCAGACGTCAGCAGTTATTTCTTTTTTTCAGTTTTTCTTTCAATCAAAAAGTTATTTTTGTTATATATTTTTATAATTCCATCAGAAATGTTTTAGGGTATAATCCTGACAGTTTTTTAGTTCCTAGATTTGTCCAGGCTGAAATATTTTAAATCAAATTTTAGTATATCTCTTTCTACCTTTTATATTAATTCGCCGCTTCCATCTGTAAGGGCTTAGAGTCCCCTCCGTTCACTTCTGGAGGTTGTCTTGTTTTGAGAATCTTTTCAAGGATTTAAATAGTAGATAGAAGAAAGAAGATCAGTACTCTCACCAATTCCAAGCACGCTGTTCACCAATGTTTAGGTTCATGCTCTGGGACTTTGGCTGCAAGCAACTTGGGCTAGACACTGATCTCATGCTAGCCTTTCTCCTGTTGGGTTCGGAGGGCTTGCCCCAGATCAAACGAAGTGACTGCTGTCACTTCATGATCAATAGGGCACCCCTTCTTCACAGTCACCTCTCCGGGGCAACTTTGGACCCATCTAGGGTCCCCCAAGCAGGAAAAAACTAGCCATGGGGAGCGGAGGTCCACTCTCACGTGGCCATGCGCTGCAGGCACAAAAAACAGAAGTCAAAATTCCCTTGAGTATTGAGTATGGGATAAAATGAGTGCAACTAAGATGAATACAGCCCCAAGGTTATATTATGAGAGAACGTATTCACTATGTTATTTTATTTGTTAATTACATTACTTTCAATTAACATGCAAGTTATGGAATACATTTCATAAATTGCCCTTTTGAAGTAGGTGGAGATTGTGTACTTCCTAAGCCAGTAACACAGTTGATGAAAATCAAGAGAATTTATATTATTTGCCTGGCCTGTGGAGTAACAAGTTTGAATTTCCTGTTTTGATAAAGCAAAGAAGGGTTGCATTATACCACATGAAATATGATTCCAGTGTCTTAACAGGACATGACTATAACAACATAGCTCTTTTAAAATATAATGGATATCTCAGAAAATCTTAGTAAATGTTGGTTTATATTGTTGCTGGATATCTAACTCAGGAATAAGAACATTTACTCATTTATTTTGATCTTGTCCAGTTATTACAGTAGTGGGCAAAATTGTGGAAACCTTTTGGGAAAAGTGTACAGTAGAAATGCCACCTTTGGTTAAGTTTCCACCAATTTTTCTTCTAATTTCTTTATAACTGTAGCCTTCTTCACTTAATAATACTATTTTACATTGCTTTCTGGGCAACCAGTCAACTCTGCACCATTACTTTAATTTTATTACATTTTACAAGCTCACTAAATGAAAGAGCACAAAAAAACCCAACCAATTTCATAGCAATCACATAACACACTGACAAATGTCCTCCTCTCAGCTTCAATACATGACATCAATAACTAAGTCTGACTGGCTCATTGCCAAAACAAGATGACACCTAATTGGCTCTCTAAACACTCATGCTCATTGCCTACAATCAAATGAAAGAAAGCTACCTGATATCAACCTAAGCAAGTTGTGCTTCCCTTTTTCTGGTTATTTGGCTATAACTTTTCATAGAATACAGTACAGGTAATTGAACAAACTTTGTTGCATTACATTCTTGATTAAATTATCTTTCCTTTGACTTATAATTTTAGCCATCAAACCTCAAAAAAACACTTTTCCCAAAAGGTTTCCACAATTTTGACCACTACTCTATGTTCTGAACTAATATTGGCAGTCTTATTATTCTGACTCTAGATCAATTGTTGTTTAAAAGGTGCTTTCATTCCCCTTAGCTATAGCCACAGTTCTGAAATTTATCAAGGTGGCATGTATTGTAGGTCGTGGCAACATGGATTTGGCTAAAGGAATAATCAGAAAAGACTGGAAAGTGAAGTGAAATGTACACTTGTATGGCAGCATTGGGATTATCGATATGTGTTGCTTATCAGTATTTCCAATTTGTCTTTTTTTTCAACAAAGGAGCAAAAAAACACAAATTTCAAAAAATGCAGTCCATGTTTATGGAATTCTTCTGTTTATAATATAATATAATTATATTATAATATTATAATATAATTTCCAGAGATGTTTTTCTTTGTTGCTCTGCTTATTATTTATATAATGCAGTACTATATGGGTATCTTTACTTTATTTTGTTGTGTTTCAAAAGAAAAAGGAACCGCTAACACAATCTGAAAATGCCGGGATTGATATTTTTTTTTAAAAAAAGAACCAAGTAAGCTGATTGATCTGGGAAAAAAAAACATTTTGCCCCTTAGGGTTAAGGCAGGGGTAGGCAACCTTGGCTCTTTTATGACTCGTAGACCTCAACTCCCAGAATTCCTGAGCCAGCATGGCTGGCTCAGGAATTCTGGGACTTGAAGTCCATGAGTCATAAAAGAGCCAAGGTTGCTTACCCCTGGGTTAGGGTTAAGATATTCAGATTCCAGATCATTCCACCATATCCACTGTCTGCACTGGGGCAGGATAAAGCTTTTTGTACCAATGAATTTTTTTGCCCAGTGCTAAATTTGGAGAGCATAATCCAGATCAGTATTTCAGCTATAATAAAGACTTAAATTCCTCTATATTGCCCCTAGCAGTAAAAAGAAACCAGACCACCAAAGAAAATGGTGGCTGGATACCATCGCCAGGCAGAACATGGAACAACTCAAAGAAGTAGTGCAAAATCAGATATAGAGAGACCTGGCCCATAAAATCACCAAGAATCAAACATGACTGAACGGATGACATTATCCTGATCATATTGCCCATTCCCTGACTCCCAGGAATCTATGCTTGCCTTTTATTTAAAAAAAATAGTCATAAAAATTGTTGGAGAATAATACTCATAAAAATTGTTGACTCTGAGATGCAGCTCCAGGACATTGACTATTCATATGTTTTATTGTAACCAATAGGACTGTCAGAAATACCGATAGTAGACAAAGGTTTCCCTCCATGTTCCACTATTTATCCCTGTTTTGCTTTCCCCTGATTGACTAGAACACTTTCACATTCTTTCATTCAGCCTACTTACTATAGGGAAAGACCATCACCCTTCTCTTTTCAACCATGATGAAGAGAGAAGCTCAGAGGTGCAAGTTTTTTTTACCAATAGCTTTCCTAGTTCTTTTGGAACTTAAACATCCATCTGTAGTTCCTCTTAATAAGTTTAGTTCCCTACTCATGTACATATGGACTTATATGATAAAAAAAATCCCAGCAAATTAACTGGAAGATTTTAATTAAGGCTATTTCAATGTATTCCCTCTATCCCATTTACTCACTAAGTAAGGAGATTGTATCCTGTGAAATCTCTGAGCTGCTGCTTCCTTGTTTGTCTGGTTCCAATAGAGGAGAACCACTAAAAGTTTGGCATTCAGACAAATCAGACATCAATAGGCACATACTAATACACCATATTTACATATTTAGAGAATTTTTTAAAAAAACCTAAGAAGGAAACAAAAAGATACATTCTTTTCAGCAGCTAACACCTTGACATCAGGGATTAACAAGTCTCTTTTCAACATAAAGTAAAATAGGCAAAGAAAAGTAATAAGCATTATTTTTAAAGGTTCATGGGCAATTTATGTTACTATATAAAATTAATTGAGGATATGCTTTCATAAGTTGCAAGATATTGCAGCTCTAAAGTTTTCTTTCAGCTGCAGAAATATGAGAAGATATTGTGCAAAAATTCTACCTTATTCAAATGGACAGTAAAGCAATCTGGACTGCTAATGCTCTAATACTCTAGTACTGTTGTATGCATGTTGCAGTCCATGGTAGTAACTCCAGCAGGGTATATAGGAGTACATCAGCAAAAAATGTCAGATAAGAAGGTGGAAGGAAGGAAGGAAGGAAGGAAGGAAGGAAGGAAGGAAGGAAGGAAGGAAGGAAGGAAGGAAGGAAGGAAGGAAGGAAGGATCCTGATGGCTGAGATAATATCCCAGTCCTGCTTACACTTTTTCAGAAAAGGATGATTTGGGATATAATGAACTCAAAATCTGTTTGGGTTTTTGTTTTTTTCTCATGCCAACTTAAAAGCATTCAGAATCCCAATTCAAACCATCCTGTTTTGATAATTCCCTGCAAAACAGAAGGGATAATAGAGACAGATAAGCCTACAAAGGGAAAATTGAAGGTTTTCTTGTCCACCTGGTTAGATGGAGAGGGAATCTCCTAAAACCTTTGGCTCCAGGATCCACAGAGCTATTGCATGGATGAATGGTAATAGCCAGGGCTTTTTTTGTCATAGAATGCTCAGAACAGAGTTCCGGCACCTTTTTTGGATGGAACCTTGTAGGGCAGGCAAGGCGGGTTGTATGACATGTATGAGTTCCGGCACCTTTTTCTTTTACAAAAAAGCACTGGTAATAGCTAAAAGAGAAAATATTTTATGCAACAGATTTGGTCGACCCAGAGTAAGAAGAGACTAACTGCAGTCTGAATGAGCTTTGTATAGATATATTTTCTGCCATCTTCTGTCTTCTGAAAGGCTGACTTATGAAATGATGAATTGATCAATTTATTAATTCTGGGGCTGCTTTACTCCTCCCATGGCTTTATTTGAACTTCAGACATATCTTCTGTGGAAAGCTTTTTCTTGATGTTCATTCAATGGCGTGTTAAAGAGAAAAAAAACATGACCCACAAAATAATTTTCTGTCTCTCAGGCTAAACGATGAAGCCCGGAACTTATTTTCTGAGTTAGGAAGCAGCTACGCTTCCCAGATGGGTTTTCGAGACAACTGGATATTCCTTGGTGGGAGTGGACTCAAAGGCAAAAGTCCATTTGAACAGGTGTGTTGTGGTAACAGTAGCTGGGTACTATAATCCCAAGTGACGCATGCAGAGATGGTTTCTTATTTGGTTACATAAGGAAATGGCAGAATCGGAAAAATTCTAAATCCCCCACTTGGCAAAAAGGAAATCCTCTGCTAATGTCAGCTTGTGAAACTGGGCTAATCGGGTCAATTCCCGTGCAGTGGCGTAGCGTGGGTTGTCAGCACCCGGGGCAAGGCAAGTGACGTCACAGCACCGCCGAAAAGACGCGCCCCGCAGCGGCGTAGACTTTCCAAGAAGAGTCGCGTGCATGCGGGATGCTTCCGGGTCCCTCTCGAGGGCGTCTGGGTGGGGCTCCGACCTGCAAGAGCCGCTGCATTCAAGCTCGCACGTGAGCCCTGCTAAATAAAGCCACGCATGCGCACGAAGCTAGGCCGGCCGGCGGGTCCATCTTCGCTCGGCCAAGCCTGCCGGGGCGCCTGCGGGGTGCTTGCAGTTGGCCTGAGCCTGGGCGGAGAGTTGGGCGCTTCTATTTATTTTATTCAGTTTATGTGGCCGCCCATCTCACCTGCCGGACTCGTTTCGCTTTGCAAGAAAGAACAGCTTGAGAGTGGAGCCAAGCCGACTCTGTGCAGCCCTTGGGGCTCCCTGAGCAGCTCAGTGTGAGCGCGCCCCCCCCAGATGTTGCACCTGGTGCGGCCGGCCCCCCCCCGCACCCCCCACGCTACGCCACTGTTCCCGTGACAGCCCTAAGATTTAGGCAAGGGTAGGAAACAGGAGTTGCTGAACTATCTTGGGAAGTGTTTTCATGTGGTTAGTAGAATCTATCCAAGCTTCTCTCTACTTCAATTTATACCTAGTACAATCAAGGTGAGCTGTTTCAAGTTCCTTTCTTATGCTTTCTACTTTCCTAGGGACTCGGGTATTTTTTTTATATAACTCTTTTACTTTTTATTCTTCTGCTTCTCCAAATCCAACCCACATTCCTTCACCCCTCTGGAATTAAGATTTTAAGCAGTATTGCCCTGTGGCTGGTTTGCCTGCTTTTCTATTAGAAGCTAACATTTCTGTATCGCTCTTCCTCTATCTCTGTCTTTATCTCTGCAGGTAATCTTCGACTTATGATCATTCAGTTAACAATGGTTGGAATTAATAATGGCCTCAGAAAGGATACTTTGCATCCTGCAAAACACTTGAGCATCACAAAATGCCACACCACCACCTCGCAGTCACGTGATTGTACTCTGGGTTCTTAGCAACCTGTTGCTCTTACAACTTATAAGTTGCCAAGTGCCCCATGATCATGTGATCACCATTTGCAATCTTCTCTGCCAACTGCTCCAGAATTGAGAAACCTGCGGGGAAAGTTGCAGGCTGCTGTCATCTCTGGAAGCTGGCTGAAAGAGCTGCCTACTAAAGTATTTCAAATCCTACCAAAGGATTCCAGAACTCCGAGGAGGCCCAGGGCTGAAATCCTTCAGCAGATAGCTCTTTCAATCAGCCCCCAGAGAGGGAAGCAGCCACTGAGTGGAGAAGTAGTACAGAAAAGTAAGGAGGGCAAGGTGACTCAAGGGATCAAGGAGACCTTGGGAGGCTCAGCACAGGCCGTGTGTGAGTGTCTCTCTGCTCAGGGGTGCAAATCCTACTTCATACAATGTAAAATCTAACAAAGTAAGAAGTATTTAAATGTTTGGCTTATTTCTTTCTTTATAGGACTTTGCTGTCCTATATGTTTCCCATGTTACTCTGGAGATAAAATTAAAGGGGGGAAAAACAAATTTCCATTAAAACAGAATTTAATACTGGCAGAAAGAAAGGTCCCTGTAAAGATTTTCCAGAGTAAACAGAATTTTGCTTATTTATTTTTTTTAAAAAAGAATATCAGAAAATAATACCCCCAATGAAGAGCATGCACATCATGGAGACTGTAATGTATTGACCATTTCTGTGTAAAATCACTTGCTTAATGTCTGATCACTTGTTTAATTGCTGACCTACGTCTTCTGTGTTATGTAACAGCTGCTGTTACTGAGCCAGACTTGCTGTCTCCAGGCTGATAATTAGGTTTGGGGCAGGAAACTGCTACTTTAAACATATTGGTCACCGCCTATAGGCCAACCATATAAATAGCTGCGCAGCAGCCATAAGCTTGCTTGGCTTGGTGGAGCAGTGGGCTAATGCCTCCTTAAGTAACACCAGCTGCCTGCAATTAGTGCAGGTTCGAGTTCCACCAGGCTCAAGGTTGACTCAGCCTTCCATCCTTCCGAGGTAGGTAAAATGAGGACCCAGATTGTTGGGGGCAATTAAGCTGACTTTGTAATAATGCCGTTTGGGGTGTGTGTGAAAGCCCTAATAAGCAGGCATATACATAGAATGAAGGCTACTGCTAAGTTTGTAAAGCCACCCTGAGTCTTCGGAGAAGGGCGGGATATAAATGGAATTAAAATAAAAAAAATACAAATGTTCTGAGTTAATAAACTTGTTTGCTGTTTCAACACTTTGTCTCGCTTAATGCCTCAAGAACTGAAAATATAACAGAGACATTTGCAAACAAAGCAGTAGATTGCTTGGAAACACCCACAAAAGTTACACAGAATTTAGTGGGAATAGATGTGTTTCTCAGGCTACTGCCAGCTTCCTTTTTGCAATTTTGTATTTAAATGTGAAGTATTTAAACCTTATCTTAAAAGTTAAAAATGAATGATAGTTCATGATCCTTCCCCTCTTCTCCCATTTTTTGACACACATAAAAAAATGACCAGGCTACTATCATTCAATAATCTTCAATAACGTAGATACAGTATTGCACTGTAAATGCAATCATATCACCGCAGGGGGGCAGCTGTCAGAACTTGATCATAAGTAGCTCTGGAGAGATTGGTCATAATTTTGAACAGTTGCTAAACTATCAGTCATAAGTCGAGGACTAGTTCTTCCCAAGGCATAGGAGGAAACCTAGGCTGGAAATGACTATATGAACTCCGTCCACTACTCAGAAAAGACCAAATGCTATTAAATTAATGCATGTAGAACCTTGCTATAAGTCACCATTTGATGGTGACTTTAACATCTAAAAAGAAGATACCTGAATAAACATATCTGTATGTTTATTATATAGCCTCAACTGTGGCATGAGGCTATATCACAAAAATGCAATTTCTACATCTCCAAATAAAAATCAGTCCTGTAATACTTAGGAAGAAATATCTACTAGCTATTGAGCTGAAGAGGTTAATGCTTTGATTTTGTGGAATCCATATTCCTATCGGTTGAAAAATATAACTGTCCAAAGCAAATGCCTAATTTTTCCTCTTTTTTTCCTTTTACAGTATTTGAAAAATGATAAGGACAAAAACAAGTATGATGGCTGGCCTGAAGTTCTGGAAATGGAGGGCTGCGTCCCTAAGAGGATAGAGTAGCATAAAACAAAATTTGGCACAAGAATGAACTGTGGTCTTATCAAACAGATTTTTTTTATTTTGCCTAACAATCTGGGATAGTGAATTTGAAATGACTCAGCCTTCAATCCCTGAGATTTTGAACTCAGAGCTGACATCAACCTGCTGGTCTCAAATGAGGTTAACAAAAAAGAAGGTCAGTTTTTCTACGTGTGGGTCCCTAGCCTTTTCACTGCTACTCTGACATATAAGTAACGATTTCTGAAGAACTACAGGCATATACTTCCAGTAGAACTAATGCTTTCAGAATTGCTATATGATCATTCCAGACTTCACAGATACAGGAGCAAAACCTTCAAAAAGTGCTTTTGGAGGTGAAGCAAAGACTGGCAGGATCAGGAATTTGGGAGTGGATGTTGAGGTTGGACAAAGCACAGTTTTTGGACTTATCTTTGGTTTGTTTTATATGGTTTTCATTCTATTTTAATGTTCCATTGCAATTTTGTTGTATTTTTGTGCTTCAAAATGGCATGAAACCTAGCCGCCAAATTTGAGTACACCAAAACAATCAGGATCATAACGAAACTAAGATTTGCTATTTGTGTAAATGCTCTGAAACTGACTTGGATAAACATGTGCTGATGAAGTTGTTGTTGTTAGCTGCAAAGTCATGTCCGACCCATCGCGACCCTATGGACAACGTTCCTCCAGGCCTTCCTGTCCTCTGCCATCTTCTGGAGTCCATTTAAGCTCACACCTACTGCTTCAGCTGATGAAGACTGTTGCTGAATTAAATTGCAAACTAGTGGTATGATACAAATGGCACAAATTACATCATTCATATTCATTTATGACAATTGCCATGATGGCATAATTAAGAAAATAATGATGTCTTTATATGAATGAGTACATAGATACAAAACATGTCAGTTATATAATTTGTGTAATGATATCATGATATGTGTGTGTGTGTTTGTGTATATAAATACAGTGCCTAAATTTGGTCTATTACATGCAAAACCTGTTGAATCAAGGCTTAGTAAATTAGAGTTTCACTGCATTTTAAAAATGGAGAACCCCCAAATCTTCCTAGTACCCATCTGTTACAACACACATCCCATTTCTTCTAACTGTCAAGCATTCCAAAAATACATTATGTACCCTTGTGTGATTTCTTTTGGAAAACATTCAATGGCAGTTTATTGTCAGGCATGAAAGACCAGGTTCACACTTGAAAGTTCAATCTATTTATTGCTAAAAGCTTATGCACAGGAAACTTCTCAATGAACTGTTAGCACTTGGTTAGAGTTAGATAAGGGTCAACGGCAATCAAGCAGGGTAGGACTTACTTCATTTATGGCTACATAGTGATTCTAAGTTGATCCCTCTTTTCACCTCTCCCCCAGGCTCTATCAGTCCTTCTGCCACTTATTGGCACTTTGAAATGTTTGTGGTTGTGTATAAAATATATACACAGTCAGTGATGAAAAGTTTAAAGCCCACGCATCAACATATTACCCCTACTTATGTGAAATAATGCAGTTTGATCTGATCCCGGAACTGCGAGCTGTGCTGAGGAAGTTTTTCCTGCGCATAGGGGTAGCGTTCAGAGTCTGGATTCCTGAAGAACACTTGCGAACAGCAGGAACTCAATCCCTTGCATGGTAGTCCTATGGCTGCTGTTTACCAAAGCTTGAAAAATGCCCAGTTCACTGAATGAAGCATAAACAAAGAAAAGAAAAATTGATAGGTCTCCAAAGAAGAAGAAACTACAATAATGTGAACAGCAGGGTTATATTGATCACTCTGGTATTTCTGAAGGCTCTTTCATTACTACTATTATTCTGGCTGTCCTATAGGAATAGCTGTTCACATTTGACAGTTTATTGCAGTAAATGTCAAGTTATTCTTACCATTCAGCTTTTCTGCTAAAATCGATTTTGCAGTAGTTCCCTCTTAATACCTTCCAGCTGTTTGCTCATAAGCTGTTGGAAATAATGAATGGAAACCCTTTATATAAGTTTGTGATGCTAGCAAATGTATTAATAAATATTTGAGAAGATGAAAATTCATTTGAAAATTGGCTGGAGCGTTTCTCCACCAAGAATGCATACAAAACGACTTGGTGCTCTCTTCTTTCAATACAGATTTGAATGATTTGGTGCTGTCTATTGTGTATACCATAAGGGACGCGGTGGCTCAGTGGGTTAGGACGCTGAGCTTGTCGATCAGAAGGTCGGCAGTCTGGCGGGTCAAATCCCGAGTGCCGCGTAACAGAGTGAGCGCCTGTTACTCGTCCCAGCTTCTGCCAACCTAGCAGTTCGAAAGCACGTAAAAATGCAAGTAGAAAAATAGGGACCACTACGGTGGGAAGGTAACAGCGTTCCGTGCGCCTTTGGCGTCTAGTCATGCCGGCCACATGACCACGGAGACGTCCTCGGACAAGCGCTGGCTCTTCGGCTTTGAAACGGAGATGAGCACCGGCCCCTAGAGTCGGAAACGACTAGCACACATGTGCGGGGGAACCTTTACCTTTACCTTTATAAAATATATAGATTGAACCCAATAAAGATAGTCAGTTTTCATGCTTCAGATAGTCACTCCACTTCTGCTTCCACATCAATTCTCCAAAGTGCTATTGCTCCTGATAGATAGAATCTAAAATCTCATTCTTCAAGCCATTCTCGCTCAGAGAACTGTTTTGTCTCCTCGTTTTAGGTAGGGAGGGGATAGAAAACAAGCTAATACATTTCTTTTCTTGGTCCTCGTGGAGATACCTGGCTGAATTTGCCTAACAAAATAGTTGCTCCCAGCAGTCTTGTCCAACCAGTTTGACTTCCACAAATCTCATCTACTCTGGCTCTAGTTTGTTAGTCATAAAATATTAATCTTGGAAGAGATATGAAAGGCCTCCTGTCATTTTCTATATTTATTTTATCAGATTTACAGAGCTGCCCAAATCAATCAACTTTGATTGGTTTACTCAAGCAGTTAAACAAAATCTGATAGATGGCAAGACCTAACAAAACAAATATAAACTCACAAAGTTAATACAAGACAACTATAGAACATAGAACATACAACGATAGAGTTGGAAGGGACCTTGAAGGTCTTCTAGTCCAATCTTCTGTTCAAGCAAGAGATCCTATACCAGGGATAGGCAACCTTGGCTCTTTTATGACTCGTGGACTTCAACTCCCAGAATTCCTGAGCCAGCTGGCTCAGGAATTCTGGGAGTTGAAGTCCACGAGTCATAAAAGAGCCAAGGTTGCCTACCGCTGTCCTATACCATTCCAGACAAGTGGCTATCCAGTCTCTTTTTGAAAGCCTCCAGTGATGGAGCACCCACAACTTCTGAAGGCAAACCATTCCATTGGTTAATTGCTCTCACCATTAGGAAACTTCTCTTAGTTCTAGGGTGCTTCTCCCCTTGGTTAATTTCCACCCATTGTTTCTCATCTTGCTTTTTGGTGCTTTGGGAAATAGTTTGACCCCCTCGTCTTTGTAGGAGCCTGCCAAAGAAAACCATGTCTCATCCCAAGGACTGGGAAAAGGGCCAGGACTTCAAGGAAGGCAGGGCCAAAGTAACACACAACCCTGAGTATAAAATTATGAAGATAATATTGACGAAGTAATACAAGAACCACTAAATAAGTTAAATAAGCAGGACTGCTGTCATGATTTTCCAGATATCCACTGACTGAAGCTTGAAATAGCTCACTTGTCACTCCATCCTGTAGCTTTGTTTTGTATTTTGGGGGTAAAATATAATACATTTTCTTTGCAACAGGAACTTCGGACAAAGCTGCTGCCCTGGCTTACCTCACCCCTCCCAACTTACTGCTTCAAAGGCAAATATTTCTGTAAACTCTTCTAATTTCTCCAAGGATAAAGCAACAAGTTACAATTTCATCTTGTAACCAGCAGGTGGAAATCTTTCCTTAGGAAGAAATAACAAGAAAGGAAATGTTTGAACTTCCTATTCATAGGTTGATTTCTTTAAATCAAGGAACTCTTTTCCAGATGACAAAACCTGAAGGGACACACAATTTCTAGCCCAAATAAAGTACATTGATGCCCCAATCATTTAAAAATGCTATAATGCAATCCAATGCTTTTTGTATTAAAATCAGTGCATTTCATTTACATTTCTATTTATAGCAGGGGTGTCAAACTCAATTTCATTGAGGGCCACATCAGCATTGTGGTTGCCCTCAGGGGGCCTGGTGGGTATGGCCAGGGTGAGTGTGGCCTACTGGGTGGGTGCAACTGGAGTGCGTATGGCCTACTGGGTGGGCATGGCCAGCTCTACATCATTGGCATCAAGGGTGCCTATGGGGGCCTGGGCAGGAGTGGGACAGATCTGGGGGTCTCTGGCAGAAGGAGGGTCTCTGGGCCAGGGCCAAGGCAGCAGGGACCATTCCCTCACTGTTTCCTGGATGGCTTCGGGGGCCACATGAAACCACTTTGCGGGCCGGATCTGGCCCCCGGGCCTTTTGTTTGACATGTCTGATTTATAGCATAGTTAGATGTTGCTTTTTAGTCCCATGTGTGGCAAATAGAATATCACCAAGTTGATTTGTCCCATGTTTGACATGACTCACCATTATCCCTTTCGCCTGAAATCTTCCTCTTCTATAATATCCATCTTTCAGATCATTAACACACTCCCCCAATTCTTCTGTTAGGATATTTCAAAGCTGTGATGGCACAGTGGTTAGAATGCAGTATTGCAGGCTAAATCTGCCAGCTGCCAGCAGTTCAGTCCTAACCTGTTCAAGTTTGACTCAGCCTTCCATCCTTCTGAGGTTGATAAAATGAGGACCCAGATTGTTGGGGGCAATATGCTGACTCTGTTAACCGCTTAGAGAGGGCTGTAAAGCACTATGTAGCAGTAAAAATTTAAGTGCTATTGCTATCATTATTGCTATTTCTCTTGAATTAAGTCCACAGCCTTTCTTCCTAACATATATTTTTCATATTTAGAAAATTTTCCAATGTTCAGTTCAGGATGTATTTTATCACCATCACCATTTTCTCCCCCATAAACACCCAATTCTGCTTCATTTTCAATAATATGGAAGGAAAGGGGAAGAATCACAGCTTTAGAAAGCAAGAATCTATCAGAATGGTATATTCCTTAAATTTTGCAAAGAATATGTTACATTAAGCCATGTCCCCATGTATGAGCCTTTACACAAATTCATGGGGTCATGGCTTAAGGTGTACCATTCTGACGCATGATACAACTTCAAGGTTACATGAATCATCCTTTTAGAGGAGAGGGAAATTTCCCTATTTTAATATAGTGTATATACTATATAGGGATTTTTGTTATACCAATCCTGAAGAGGCAATCTGACAATTCCCAGTAAGGATGAAATTTGTCACATACTACTTTCTAGCAGCCAGTAAATGGAAAGGGCAAAGGAAATAGCCTTGAAGAACAGGAAGAAGAGCCCCTACCAAGCCAATGATTAGATAAGAGGGATTTGAGCCATGGCCAAGGAAGCATCTTGAGAAAACATCACATACAAGGCTCTCCCTATTTCACATGAAGAGAAGGAGGGGAAAAACACATTCAGAATTTTAAGAGTCTTGCTATAGGTAAGTTAAAATAAAAGTAATGCTGATCTAAAGAATATAGCATTGGGTTCTTAGTCTGGTCTAGCTTTTAGGGTTGACAATACAATAGGAAAACAAGAATATCAGTAGAGGTTAATAGTTCCTGGGAACCAAGAAAGGGGGAAACCTAGATCTAGGCACAGATGAACCAACGAGGCACTTACCTTTCCCAACTGATCCTCTAGATCCCATCTATTGAAGACACAAATCATTTGCATCTACTCTAAGGCTCGGAGCAATTGATTCAAAGCCCTCCAGCCCCACCTGCCCCAAGTCTTCTATAAAGATGCAAAGAAGACATCAGATGTGGTTGCTTGATACCACAGTAAGTGAGTCTTGGTGGATGTTTTCCTTGCTGCCTGTCAAATCATCTGCACTTTTTTCAATATCATTTGGAAATGTAGTATTTGTTAAATCTAAACCATGAACCCGGGCAGAAAAGAGCAAAACATCAACCACGTGTATCTAGATTGTTCCATAGGAAGGAGGAAAATTATATAATGGGCTTTATTGACCTTTTTGGGGCCTTTATGATCTGATCTTTCTTCAACTTCATATCATTTAGCTTTTGCCTATGGGCTAGTAGTACAAAAACAGGCACTTTTCTTCCTTCCTCAATACTCTTTTGCTCCAATATGGATTAGAATTGCCTTCAGATCTATTGCTATCCAAATGGTTTGGAGTTGCAAGTCCAGATCTCCTCACCAGAATAGTAGAGGGAGTTTAGGACTCTGTGGTACACCTGTCTCTTGACAGTCCCAATCTACATCATGATAATCCTGGGGTTCTGGTAATCATCCTTCTCCAGTTGAGTGTTTCTGGCTGGCTTTCCACAGGATTTGAAAGGCAACTGCAGCAAAATATACACTGGATATTAAAAGAGGCAGGATAGAATATTTCCTCTAAAGGAGAACACAAACATCTTAACAAAGGCAGAAAGCAGCCCCAGTCTTCCTGCTATAGGAAAACAGCCTCAAGCAGAATATTGAAGAGGCTAGTCTTTAGGAATGGATATTTTGCATCCATTCAGAAAGCTGGGGCACACTATTCAGAAAGAAAGAGCAGCCACAAAGCCTAAATAAGCCACACAACAGGCAAAGAGCCCAAACTTACAAGATTAGCTCAGACAAACAAAACACCTAGGATTTGCATTTCCTCTTTTGCCTGAAGAGCCAGCCATGACCCACTACATGACCCCATAGGAATCTGGCAACAGCCATTAAAATATTAAAGGACATATTCTTACACAGGAACAGACATCTCAATCACAAAGCCCCCAAAAAATGTATAAAAATCCATCCATTCTCAACCCCATTTTGTCAGCCACCCCAGAAACATGCTGCTGTCACTAGCTTCTGACTACCAAATAAACAGAGAACTTCTTTCCTGCAGCCTGCCTTCATTTTATTTCAGCGTCTTTCTCTCAGACCTGATTTTTCTTCCAGCAGAGCCAATGAAGTCAAGGCCTTTTCTTAGAACAGTATTTCAAATAGTCTCCAGGTAAAGTCACTTCTAGCCAAAAGGTTGTCTTCTAAAAGGAGTATAAAGCTAACATTAAGCTATTTTCTCATCTTAAGTATTATTTTATGTTCTAAAGACAGCTATAGAACTGGCATTGCATTCTTTGGCAAATCTAGTCTTTCCAAAATTCTTGTTCCTGCATCGGGTCCACCCAGAAATCCAATATTTTGAAAGTATATCCAGTGCCTTGGATTCTGCAAAGTGTAGGAGATTTGCATAAAATAACAAATGTGACCTTGTGATGTCTCACTACTCTGTGGTGACCAATTGCCCATTGATGGTGAATGACAGTTTTGGGAAAGTGGAGGCTTAAGACCAGATTGCTACTATTGGTACCAAGCACTGCCTATAAACATCTTCTTCTGTCAAATCTATCCATTTGCAATTTGTGAGATAGATAGGATTAATGCTAGGGATGGACAATAATGAATTAATCAAATGACTTGGGGATTGAAAGAGCCCTCTTTTCTTCCCTCCTTAATTTGAGCTCTGGCTGCAATAATGGCTTGGTGAAAATCTGGCTTACTGAACATGCTTTTATCCTGGCACTGATGATGTTACTTAGTTTGGGCAATGAAATGGCCTCAAGAAAACAATCAACCTCAGAGAGCATCAAGGACTCCTTATTTCAACCCTGAGCTACAAATATTCTTCTTTGTGTTTTTATCCATTGCACCACGAACGTCATTATCACATATCCCAGGCTGGTAGATGAAATTTTAGAGACTGGAATCAGTAAGAGGAAAGAGTTTGTATCGAGCCATGTGCAGCAGACCCTTGGCCTGACCCTCCTCGGGGCCATTTGGTCCACTGTGAGGTTTTGCTACATTTCTATTGGGCATTGCCATCCTTTGGGCCCCTCTTTGAAAAAGGCCAGGGCAGAATATGAGGTCAGCTGGAGTCTGAAAGTCAGGCAGGAGCTTACAGGATGCTGAGACAGCCACAGCCCATCCAGATTCCCTCCTCCCCTTTCTTCTTAAAGCAGCGCTTGGGGCTTTGATTTCCTTGTTGTTGTTTTTCCCAAGGCTGCACTGAAGTGAGGAGCAAATTGGGGGCAGAGGGAGGGGAGAGGAGGGAAGGATGGCACAAATCCTTGATCAGGGAAAAAGGCTCCCGCTGCTGTGGCCCAGCTGTGTGGCACAGGTTGGATTCCTCCTCCTCTGATCAGCTCCCAGTGACATCTTGTTGTGTCAAGTCTGATTAATCTAATCTTTGAGAGGCTTTCACACACACACACACACACACACACACACACACACACACAGCACACACACACAGAGAGAGAGAGAGAGAGAGAGAGAGAGAGAGAGAGAGGGAGAGAGGGAGAGAGAGAGAAAGGAGCTGTGTTAAGGAGATGGCCATCCTCAGCATGAAAGCTGCCTTTGTATGTAGCCCCGGGCAGCATGCAAGCCAGTTGTTAGGTATATTCAAAAAATGAATTCTTTACATGCCAGGGTCAGCGATCAAGGGAAAACTGCTTTGCTCATCCCCTTGAACCTCTTGCTGCTGTTTTCTGACCCTTCTTACGCGATGAGTAAATGGGAGTGCAAGGAGCTGCATAACATCACTCTATGCAAGACCGAAGACCGAAGGCATCTCTCTGCAAAAAGTGCCCTGGACTTTTTGAACCTGGCAGAATAAGACAGCTCCATATAGGGCTGGTGTTCTGGCTTTCTCGCTCATCCACATGCAACAAAGCCCTGGAGGGAAATTCAAAGTGTTGCAGGGGAAGAAGTGAACTACTAAAATTATGGGTGCAGCTCAAGGGAAAAAGGTAATGATTTTCTATTTTGCATTTGGAGTTGGGTAAGAAGACACTGCATAGTAGCCAGCAGGGGGATTTGGTTGGATTCATCAACTGAAATGGGTCAACTAGTGATAGAGTGAATCTTTCCATTTAATCAAAGAGGGAAAAGCAGATCTGGTGGGGTGGAAAGAAGTTTCATAAAAGCAATGAGGGGAGACAATATAAATTACTGGAGTATTGGACATAATTGGGGATCTACTTTGAAAAGCTCCTTAGAGATGTTCTTAATGAATGCCTGCTAAGAAAATTACTTTGCTCCCAATAGGACACCTAACTAACACAGTAGTATGTGCTTTAATGAACTGGAACCCTGTAAGATTTTTATCTTATTCTCTATAGCTAATTATGTTAGAACATGGAAAACTCTGGGGAAGGGAATATTCTCTACTAAACTTAAGCTTCTCTAACATGTTGTTGTTAGCTGTGAAGTCATGTCTGACCCATCGCGAACCCATGGACAATGTTCCTCCAGGCCTTCCTGTCCTCTACCATCTTCTGGAGTCCATTTAAGCTCACGTCTACTGCCTCAGTGACTCCATCCAGCCACCTCATTCTCTGTTGTCCCCTTCTTCTATTCCCCTCAAGCTTTCCCAGCATTAGGCTCTTCTCCAGGGAGTCCTTCCTTCTCATTAGGTGGCCAAAGTATTTGAGTTTCAAATTCAGGATCTGACCTTCTAAAGAGCAGTCAGGGTTGATCTCCTCTAGGACTGACCAGTTTGAATGCCTTGCAATCAAAGGGACTTGCAGGAGTCTTCTCCAGCACCATAGTTCAAAGGCCTCAATTCTTTGGCGCTCAGCCTTTCTTATGGTCCAACTTTCACTGCCATACATTGCAACTGGGAAGACCATAGCCTTGACTATATGCACTTTTGACAGGGTGATGTCTCTGCTTTTTAGTGTGCTGTCTAGATTTGCCATGGTTTTCCTCCCCAGGAGCAAGCATCTTTTAATTTCTTGGCTACAGTCCCCATCTGCAGTGATCTTGGAGCCCAGGAAAATAAAATCTGTCACTACCTCCATTTCTTCCCCATCTATTTGCCAGGAATTGAGAGGGTCAGATGCCATGATCTTGGTTTTCTTAATGTTAAGTTTCAACCCAACTTTTGCACTCTCCTTCTTCACCTGCAACAAGAGGCTCTTTAGTTCTTCTTCACATTCTGCCATTCTCTAATATATCCCCGCATGATTCCAAAAATTATTTTTAATATATTTACATGCGCAATTTGCAATTATACAGCAAGGGAGGAGTAAAAAGAGGAAGGTGAATGCAAGTGCACCTCCGAAGAGTATTTAAATGGGCTGTTCTAGGAGAGGAAAAGTCAAGTGGCACTTAGTCCCCCTTCTCCTTCCACAGGAATCTGGTCAAGTGTCTTCTGATGGAAAGAGTCCTTGAAAGGGAGGAGTTATCAGCTGCTTTTCTCCAACCCAATCTGAAGCTTGGAATATCATATTATTTGGGCCCCCAAAGTTAGGAAAGTGTTGCAACGTTTAATGAAACATGCTGTGCAGTCCCAGAATTTTAATCAGATTGTTCTACATTAGCCTGAGAATTGTCATTTGGAAACGGCCTTCAATCTGTCAGTTTGTTCCTATAGTCTAGACCAGGGGTAGGCAACCTCGGCTCTTTTATGACTCCTGGACTTCAACTCCCAGAATTCCTCAGTCAGCATAGTCCATGAGTCATAAAAGAGCCGAGGTTGCCTACCCCTGGTCTAGATTGATGCATTCTGACCTGCAACAATCTACCATGTTCTCAAACAGATGTTGTTGTTTTTTCCCACCACTCTTTTAAAACCAAAAGTACAAAAGATTGAATCTGTGGCCAACATGATACAAAGGAAATGTTCTGGCCTCTTCCTTCCTATCTGGATGTTAAAATGCCTCCTTGCTCCGCCCCCCCCCCCCACACACACCAAATCCTGCAAAGGATCTTAGGGCGCCTTAGAGACAGTGACACAGTAAGTGTCACTGTAAGTGGGGTGAATTTTATTTCATAAAATCTTATACCTTGATTATGGAAGTCTTTGCTGTTTTTCAGCAAGAGCTGCGGTATCTGTGACAGATAACAAAAAAGCCTCCTGCAAAATATTCCAGTTCTGATTTCTCCTTTAAATTTATCCTTTTTGTCCTTTCCCTTCATCCAGGCTCCCTCTCTCCTATTTGAGGGAGAGAGTTATTTTAAACCAAAGCCTATTAGTTTGGCCAGCTTGCCTCCTAATCTAATCTAATCCATTGTCTGATGTCTTCATTCTTGTTTACAATTCTTGCCTGTCAAAGGCCTTATGCATCAAAAGCCCAGAACTGCATCAGCCTTGTATGATGCACCCCAAAAAGCAGAGGTGGGCAACCCTTTAGCAGGGGGCACATTTTACTTTGAGGGAGAGAAAAGTGTAACATTGGTTGTGGTGATGACACAGAGTGGGCAGGACCAGGTCACAAAACTACACAGAGCTAGAATATTATTTCTGGGATATTGACCTTTTTGTCTCTGTTCGTGAAGTTTCTTTGTTAATTATATAAAGCCACAAAAACTGGTTTTAGATTGCACAGTGTGTCTTCTATATTTCCTTACCTTGAAATGGAAGGAAACCATACTCTACCTTTGGGGCAACTACGCTGCCAAGTTTGAATGATGCAGACAATCACAATTCCTCAGCAACAGAAAAAGAGGATCAAGAGCCATCTATTGCGTCTCACCTATCAGATGAATGGAAACTCCAAACCAGAATATTTCTGCTGCTCTTCATTCATTTTTGGCTATGGTTGAATTAGTTGGTCACTCTTGCACAAGGGAATGCAGAGTAAGCTATTGCAAATGGTGTTTAATGTGTTGGCCTGGCAATAGGGAGACCCTTGTTCAATTCACTTCATAGTCACAGAAGTTCAGAGCTACATCATAACAATTTTTAAAAAGTCAGTCAGTCTGTCTGTCTGTCTGTCTGTCTTATAATAATAATAATAATAAAATTGGAAGGGACCTTGGAGGCAGGAAACCCTATACCATTTCAGACAAATGGCTGTCCAGTATCTTCTTAAAAACTTCCAGTGTTGGAGCATTTGCCGCTTCTGGAGGCAGGTTTTTCCTGGTTAATTGTTCTAATTGTCAGGAAGTTTCTCCTTAGTTCTAGGTTGCTTCTCTCCTTGATTAGTTTCCATCCATTGATCCATCCATCCATCTATCTATCCATCCATTTATCTATCTATTCATGCAACATTACTAAGAAAATAATGTAACATCAAGTGATAATCCTGTTTTTTTTTTTAAAAAAAGGGAAAGAAAAAAGCATGAGAATTATGTTATATTAATATGGGAAAGATAATTTAAAGATTGAGATACAACATCCAATAACAATCCATTATTGTGCAGATTTTTTCTTTTCAGTATTATATAATAATCCTTTTAAGTAGCCCTCATGCATCCAAGGTCTTGACAGAAGCCAAATAATATAGCCAAGAACTACATATACATGCTTAACATATATTAATTGATCCTGCATTATTTTAACAATCCTGCTTGGCAACAATAGGACAAGTTAATTTTCCAGCTCCTGAAATTTATCTCCAACAGTATTAATGATAACCACCCTTTATTTACTGAGATGTCAATATACACAGTACCAAAAATGTTGCATTAATTTCATTTTAAGATTATAAGAAGATAATTCCACATTATTCAAGATAATTCTCCAAACCAAATTCAAACAATAGCAGTCAATCACATAATTACAATCCAGTTTTCATATCAGGTATATATTTATCCTATGTAAAACGGTCAACATACTTGATGTTTTGATAAATTCCAGATCTGACCTTATGCTTCCTTAACCCTGAATGATCTACATCATTCAGTCCAGCTAACAATTTTGTAGATGGCAATGCTAAATCTAGAAATAATTAGATGAAACCTGTTCATCTGGATTAATGTTCCAACTTCTCACTTGCTTCTCCAATGACTGGATTGCTGCAACCATTATTATGGATTCCAGGTGTCCTATTACCCAAAATTTTCTGCTGTATTAATCTCTTTTAAAAATTAAATAAACATATGTTACATTCTTGAAAGTAATCTTCCACTGACTTATAAGTATGAAATTCAGTACTAAATTTCCTTTAGTTTCGTCTTTCACGAAAATAAGTTGCCTGCTTAGGAGATCCAGTTAATTAATCAAATCAGATATCTTTATTGCAGTCTTTGACCAGCCTTTATGGTAAAAAAAAGAGAAATAGTTTGGCACATCAATTTGTTATTGAGAAAAGAAAAAGAAGGAAATTAATTATAGTATTAGATATGAAATGACATATCTAATTAAAAGTTTTGCATAGTTATATAACTTGGTGAAGATATTTGGTCAGTTGATTAATCTGGAACTTGTACTATCAAACACCAGAAGCAACAATAGCATCAATATCAAATAATCCAATTAAAATTACCGTATGTGTAATTAGGGATAAATTGTCATGATATACACTTTGATTTACCAAACTTTAATTTAAAAATTTAAAACACCTTCTTTGGAATCTAGTCAGTGAAAAAGTAATTATATATTTGAGAGACCCAGTTTAAGAGCCGGGTCTTATATGTATACATTTCAGAGGCAAAGAGTCCCAAATTAAATCTATGATCCAATATTTTGAATATGTATTTTTCTCTGTTAAGTGAGGATAATTAAACTGATCTTCAGATAGCCATAGATTCCAGCATTTTCCTTGAT
This sequence comes from Vipera ursinii, assembly GCF_947247035.1. Classification (NCBI taxonomy): domain Eukaryota; kingdom Metazoa; phylum Chordata; class Lepidosauria; order Squamata; family Viperidae; genus Vipera; species Vipera ursinii. The sequence continues at coordinate 29,024,411 of NC_139513.1, read as the reverse complement.
TTCAAACAGGTCAAACAATAGTTTCAATCTGAGTCAAAGAGAAAGTAATATTTAATGTCTTTCTTCCAAATAACCAATGATAAGTTAAGGCCCAGGAATGATGTGTTCTAACCGGATATTTATCTGAAAGTGCAGAAAATTGAATCCATTTTTTTTGTAGTTGGCACTGTAATTTATAATGAGACTCTAGAAGGATGCCTCTACTAAAAATATATTTTACATCATATACATTTGCTTAAAGTAGTGTGGAGGAATAAAAATAGATCTCTTAAAATAAAACTCAGGCTCAGAGTTAAGTTCATCTTAATCACATTTATCTTACTCTAAGTATTCAAACAAGTTCTAGCTCATTTGTCTAGCTATGCTTTTATTTGTGAGAGTAGAGTTTTATCCTGAGCTAGGTGTATTTTATTACAAAAGGGATCAAATGCCAAAATATTGATTTGGAATTAGATGATCCTATATTATTTGAAGGTCAAAAGCATTACTATGAATTGGGACCAGAAACAAACTGATAATAGTGCAAATGTAATAAATTAGAGTAACTTGCATTGTAGAAAAATATCAGGGAAGCAACTATTACTTTTGGACTTGGACTATTTGTAGGCCTTTTAAAATTGGGGAATAAAGTAGAGTAGAGTAGAGTAGAGTACAGTATAGTACAGTACAGTACAGTACAGTACAGTACAGTACATTAAAGTACTGTAAAGTAGACCAGAATACGTATTCTTTATTGGCAAGTGTGATTGGATACACAAGGAATTTGTCTCCGGTGCAGAAGCTCTCAGTATACATACAAACAGCAAGGTAATATAATCATAAGATACCAATAAAAGAAGGTAATAGGAAAGATTAGAAGAATAGTAGTAATACAACGCTACTAATGGGTAAATATCCTTAGACATAAGACAATGCTATGGGAATTAGATGTTCAGCAGAGTGTTGGCATGAGAGGAAAAAACTATCTCTGTGTCTAATTATTCTGGCATATATAAAGCAAATGAATTCAGCTTTGCCTATCATGATGTTCTCCAGAAACATTTACATTTTCCAGAATCTAAACCTATTAGCTATAATGGCTGTGGATTCTGTGAGTTCTTGTGCCCTCTGGAGAGTACCAACCTTTAAAGCCTAATAGGATCATATTAATATCCAGTCTACTTCTGATTCCTGATCTAATTCTGGGAAGGTCATATCCAATAGCGATGTAGCCTTCTCTACATTACATAAGGAATCAAAAGTGACTGTCCTTCAAGCACCAAACTGCTGCACATACCATCTGTAGAATTTCAGAAATAATCTGTTCTAACTCTACGCCCCAAATCTCACAAGATTTTAATAATCTCATGCAAGACCTTGAGGTCTCTTTCGAGATCATGCTGGATCTTAGTGATGAGAGTGACAGAATCACATTGAGATTTCTCTTATTTGATTAGAAATGGTCTGAAAAGATTGTCCAATCACCCTTTTCACTGCAATTTCCTCTGGGGACCCTATTCCACGTTCCTTTTGCTTCTTCTCAATTCACTGTATCCTCTTATCAAGGCATTTGGAGAAAAAGATAGAGAGGCAGAATTCATGCAAGCTGGCAGAACACGATATTTGATGCCAGCAGAAGAGAGGAAAGCTTTATAACATCGGAAGGAAAGGCCTCTATCCATTCAAAGGAGGAGGTTAACGGCAATGTCCAATGTTCCCAGGGGGGAGCCTACTACGCCAGCCACTTAGACAGTTTGGCCATATGTTTTCTGCCAGAAAAATGGGTAAAGCTGTCCTAATTGAACGCTAGAGCCTTTCGGGTTTCTCCATTCCCCTGGCTTTTCACTATTCCTCTTCTTCAAGACAAAGGTTGACCCTAAAAACAATATCTCCCCCATAAGTGAGATGGGAAGGTAGGTTCATTCATAATTAATGTTCAGCTAGTGTAGAAGAGTTTGGCTCTCCCCGGTTGAGCATTTGACACAATGCAAATATTATTTCCGTGGCCTAGCAACAGGTAAGGCCAGCAGCAGCAGCTGGGCAACCTGGGCAGCTGCCCAGACTTATTAGGCTGTGAAGAGGCCTGTTCCAGAAGCCACTGCCAGCCAAGGGGAACCGAGAGACACTAAGTTTTGTCCTTTTCTCTAGGCTTTTAATTACAGGAGGAGAGAAGCATTCATGGCCGGCTTCTTGAAGCATGAGGGCTTTGGATAGCCCTGAATACAGGATGCTGGCAAGAAAAATATTGGATGCTGGCAAGCAAAACCAGAGGCAGCAAGATGCTAAGCCCTACAAGTGACAATAGCCTTTCAATATGGGGCTGCAGAGGAGACCCTGTGTGCGCAAATCCGTACTGTGATCAATGGAATGAGATGGAGAAATGCAGAAGCTCTATCTAAGCATCCTATATCCCCTCATCATTAGAAATAATGAAGGTGGATGGGGATCATTCTTTTTTTTTAAAATCCCATTTATATCCCGCCCTTCTCCGAAGACTCAGGGCGGCTTACAATCTAAGAAGCACAAACCAATGTGCTTAGCAATAGCCTTCATTCTATGTATACGCCTGCTTATTAGGGCTTTCCCCCCCCCAAGCGGCATTATTACAAAGTCAGCTTATTGCCCCCAACAATCTGGGTCCTCATTTTATCTACCTCGGAAGGATGGAAGGCTGAGTCAACCTTGAGCCTGGTGGGACTCGAACCTGCACTAATTGCAGGCAGCTGGTGTTACTTAAGGAGGCATTAGCCCACTGCTCCACCAAGGCTCTTCTTGCTTCACCAGCTTTATCATTTGATTTGCAGGACTGGATAGTTCTACTGGTGTAAGATTTAGAATCCACCCCCTCCAAGATATGGGGAAACTACATGTACACCACAGGCCTATCCACATGGCTGCATCCATGTCCTTTCTTCCCATCCTTGTTGTCAGCATGTTGATCCTACAGCTATTTTACCTGCATACTAGCAAGAAGACTAGGCAGTGGTGGGATTCAGATATAACCGGTTCTCTGTGTGGATGCCGCTTCCGGAAGTCCATTCTGGGCTTGGGCAACAAAGAATTAGCTACCCGTTCTGCCGAAGTGGTGCGAACTGGCTGAATCCCACCACTGTGACTAGGCAATATTGTAATTCCATGTTGCCCTTTTCCCTTCATCCCCCAAAATCACATACTAAGGTTAAAAAAAAAAAAACCAATACCAGCCCAGTTTCTAAATGACAGAGAGCTTCCAGGTACTTTTTACATCTTCATGTCATGTTCCTCTTGTACTCCATCAGCCAGCCTGGAATTAATAATAATAATAATAATAATAATAATAATAATAATAATAATAATAATAATAATAATAATAATCCTTTTCCTCCTCTTCCTGCCTTCTTCCTTCTCCTTTTCTCCTCCTCCTACTACTCCTCCCCTCTCTTTTTCCCTGAAAGAGTCTATAGTTAAATGCTAATTGATTGAGAAATTGCCTGCATGGTTTCTGTCTTCTGGCAGGATAGAAGATGAAGGTTGACATGATAAAAATATGTATTTTTCAAAGCTATTGGGCTGAAGTCCCCTGCCAAACTATTTCTAACAATAGCCCTTATTGTTTTCAACTTCTCCACCTAATATTCCAACTCTAGATGAAACAACTCCCTTGGATTTCAGCAAACCTGTTCTCCCAGATAAATTTATTTATCTAAAAATCACCATCTGGGTTTCTGGCTTTCAAAAAGAACAGGTAAACCAAGGAAAGCTGATGCTACATCTTTTGAGACTCTTTTTTTATAGATGGATGCACCTATCAATCCAGAATGTAATTCCCAGTATTAAACTGTTTAAATTTATTGTGTTTCAACTATGGATATGCTCTGGATCCAAGCAAAAGTGATTCTCAGACTAGTTTAAGTCAATGTACAATTTCGTGGTGGTCATCTATGCTGAAATACATTCAGTCTTAGATCCACAAGGCCATCTGGAAACAGTGAGGGACCAGCCCATGCCGCGTCAGCACTGCCCCCTGGACGCACGCTGGGAAGGTATCACCCTTTGTGAGGAATTAAGAAATGCACCATCGCCTGGAAGTGGCCAGCATATGACCCTGCCTACTTTGGGAAGGCTAGGGCCTGGGCAGAAATGCGCTTCTCTTCAGATTCGTGCCACCTGGCTCAGCCTCATGGCACTGTCAGGAAAGTGCCCCACTGCCTGCCAAAACCGGGCAGGCTGGGGGCTGGGCAGCATTGTGCAGGTAACATCGACTCTCATGCTGCTCATGGCATCCCCTCCCCCAGAGCCCACCAGGCCGGATATGTGAAGTAGGCGAGGGCCATGTGCTGGCTACTTCCCGGCGATGGTGCATTTCTTCATTCCTCATGAAGGATGACACTTCCCCAGCTGCGTTTCTTGCCTGTTGGAAGGAAGGAAGGAGGGAAGGAGGGAGGGAGGGAGGGAGGAAGGAAGGAAGGAAGGACTGAGAGGGAGGGTCTGAGAGAAGTCCTGCCTTAGTCCTGCCCTGCTGCCCTTTCACCATCCCCTTGCCCCCTCCTCATGGCCTATCCTGGGGGGTCTCCGATCCTATTGCTAAGGAAGCTTTGGATACAAAGCCAGGTCTTCTCCCATGGAGAGAGAGTAGGCCTCCCTCTTGACTTTGCCCTCGTACCCATCATGAGCAATCTGGCTAAGGAGAGCAAGCACAGCAGCAGCAGCCTTGAGGAGGAGGTAAGTGCAGCTGGGCGCCACCTTGGGGAAGTGGAGCTGGGCTTAGTGCCGTGAGTTCTTGATGGCTGGGCTGGGCATTTGACCTCCATGCCACCATCCAACCCCCCCCCCCAAGGCCTGAGAGCAACAGTGAGGCTCCTCCAGTGAACCATGCCTTGGCACTTGCCCTGGTCCCATCTTCTTCTGCCAGAGACCCTCAGATCTGTCCCACTCCTGCCCTTGATGCGAATGATGTAGAGCTGGCCACGCCCACCCAGTAGGCCACACCCACCCTGGCCACACCCACCCGGCACTCCAAGGGCAACTGCAATGCTGATGCGGCCCTCAATGAAATTGAGTTTGACACCGCTGGTTTAGGGGATTACAACATCAAATCTATAAACAGCTTTGATCTGGTTGCTAAGAAGAGGTGAAGTAATATGTTTTTCATTTTCCCATTCTTTCTATTTGTTCAGCTGTATAGCAAAGGAGATTCTCTTCTTTTGTCATTAAGATCCAAGTCACCTTATCCATATTTATAGGCTGCAATTTTGCCATTGCATGCCAACTTTTGGCAAGATTACTTATTTATATTTTTATTACTTGCTTGCTTGCCTGCCTGCCATGGGAATGTTAATCAATCAGTCTCTCAATTTATTACATCCTAGTTGGAGGGCCTGATAGTAAAAGCCATACCTTTTAGAAGAAGCCTTTCATAAAAACATTGGTGTTTGTTGTCACCCCATCCACAAGAAAGCCTCACTGAAGATCTGTCAATCTATTTAAATCTGAAATATCATGACCTACCAAGAGATCAAGAGACATATTTTCTGATATATCTCGAAAGCATTGTACCTCAAAAAAGGGAAGTTACCTTGGAGAAACTACGTGGAGAACATGTACATTTGCTTTAAGCCCAAGAAAAAGAAAAGATTGGGAAGAAACTCAGCCTGGCAGCTCTTTAACTCCCTCGGATATAAAACAGGGAAAAGGAAAACCCAGTTGGGCTTTCAAGATTATATCAATGAATACAGTTGCAGTCAAATTTATGGACTCAGTTTCCTGGTCTAGCCCACCTCCAATAGCTGATAGGGTTGATTTGGTATTAATATGAAACTATTAGCTGGGGTACTGAAGTGTTGATCACCCCGCCAATTATTTTATCTCTATCAGAATCAAATCAAATCAATTCCACCATACAGTAGTGTCCAGTGTCTTTGAATGTGTCATCTCCAGGTTTGTCATTCTAGATTACTTGGATGGCAAGCTTTGTGTACAGAGAAAAATGAAAGCCTTGCTTCCACACTGGAACAACGGAAGCCAATTCTGGGCAGCCTCAACCATGTCTAGAAGTCAAGATGGAGGTAATGTCATGAGGATGTATCTTTCAGAAACAGTTAAGTGAGGCATTTTCTTGCGGCGGCAAGCATGACACAAAGATGAGCCCTAGGCTGGCTATTATTGTACTTAAAATGAGGAAGAAAATGCCCCAATTAGTATAAAATGTGGATTGCTCTCAGCCCTATGTTGTAGACCAGATCAGGAAACTGACTTCACAAGAAGAGTAGATCTATCTTCATTGAAATAGGCTATTGTAACAGAATCTGGTTATTCCACCTGTGTTTACCTTTTCCTCTGTGTTAGACTCATCTTAGACCCATCCTTTTCCCATATTTTCCATGTCTCTTGGAGGGCTTAATGCATACTTCTTCACAGTGCTTTTTTTTTGTAAAAGAAAAAGGTGCCGGAACTCACACATGTCATACAACCCGCCTTGCCTACCCTGCAAGGTTCCATCCCAAAAAGGTGCCGGAACTCCATTCTGAGCGTTCTATGAGGAAAAAAGCCCTGCTTCTTCTATACCTATTGTTGTCCCCGTGGCTTCTAGATGTCTTTTGCAAGGTTATCTGCATGGCTCCCTACAATTGCATTAAGGTTGAACATTGCATTTATTACATACAACAATACACTTAACCATGAATAAATAGAATTATATAACATATATAAATATGTGGAGATACCTGGGCAACTTTAGTTTGCCTGCTAGGGGTTTTTCAAAATCTTGGTTGGTGGGCAATATAATATGTTTTTATATGAACTCTCATACTTTTTCTCTACTTCCTTTGCAATGAAATATTACTGGATAAACATTACTTCACAATGAAATGGTGGGCCTGGGTTGTATCTTTTTCCTGTCATTTACTGAAAGTCCAGGTATGGTGGCTCTAGTTTACATTTTTAATTCTTTGATTTTGAAGTCAATGGTCTAGTAAGCTAGGAATTCAGTATTATATTTTAACTGATTATTTTTTATATTTAGAACTACAATTAACTATAATTATGAGCCGTGGTGGCGCAGTGGTTAGAATGCAGTACTGCAGGCTACTTCTGCTGACTGCTGGCTACCTGAAGTTTGGCAGTTCGATTCTCACCAGCTCAAGGTTGACTCAGCTTTCCATCCTTCCATCCTTCTGAGGTTGGGAAAATGATGACCCAGATTGTTGGGGGCAATATGCTGACTCTGTAAACTGCTTAGAGAGGGTTGTAAAGCACTGTGAAGCAGTATATAAGCCTAAGTCCTATTGCAATTGCTATACACTTAAAATTACATATTAATAATGTTCAGATAGGGGACGCGGTGGCTCAGTTGGTTAGGACACTGAGCTTGTTGATCAGAAGGTCGGCAGTTTGGCGGGTCAAATCCCGAGTGCCGCATAACAGAGTGAGCGCCTGTTACTCGTCCCAGCTTCTGCCAACCTAGCAGTTCGAAAGCACGTGAAAATGCAAGTAGAAAAATAGGGACCACTACGGTGGGAAGGTAACAGCGCTCCGTGTGCCTTTGGCATCTAGTCATGCTGGCCACATGACCACGGAGATGTCCTCGGACAAGTGCTGGCTCTTCAGCTTTGAAACTGAGATGAGCACCGGCCCCTAGAGTCGGAAACGACTAGCACGCATGTGCAGGGGAACCTTTACCTTTACCTATAAGATCTCTAAAAGCCCCAGATACTTGACTGAATTAGATGTAGAAAAGGCTTTAGTTATACAGGGAGAGACTATTTGCAGTCAACTTCTTTTTCAATGCGGCATTAAGCCTCCATTCTTCCATTTTGAACTTGACTAGATTTTTGCTACACAGTGCATATTTTCATGACCACATATTCTCTAATTATAGCTATTGTATTTTCTGTTGTATTAATCCATGTTACAGAGCGGTACTTGTATTTATAATTGGAATTGCCTATAAGATCTCTAAGAAGGGACACGGTGGCTCAGTGGGTTAGGACACTGAGCTTGTCAATCAGAAAGTCGGCAGTTTGGCGGGTCGAATCCCGAGTGCCGCGTAACAGAGTGAGCGCCTGTTACTAGTCCTAGCTTCTGCCAACCTAGCAGTTCGAAAGCACATAAAAATGCAAGTAGAAAAACAGGGACCACTACGGTGGGAAGGTAACAGCGTTCCGTGCGCCTTTGGTGTCTAGTCATGCCGGCCACATGACCACAGAGACGTCCTCGGACAAGCGCTGGCTCTTCGGCTTCGAAACGGAGATGAGCACCAGCCCCTAGAGTCAGAAATGACTAGCACGCATGTGCAGAGGAACCTTTACCTTTTTTAATGTTCAGATAAAAATTCATTGGACAGCTTAAAATATCAAACCATATTTTGAATGGGATCACTCTCTATATTTGTAGGGTCCAGAGGAATAATCTTCCCCTGAAAAGGGGATTTGACATTTGGGTCATTTTTCACAGTAGTATGCTATAAGTCACATATGCTATATCTAGGGGATTGCCCAACCACTGAACAGCAACCTTGTTTGCATATCTGTTTTTGTATCACAACAAAAGTTGGACTAAAGTTAGAAGATGCTATACTTTATACTGTAGAAATTATGTTTCTCTATTCTCTTGTAGTTTTAGATTTGGGCTGTACATCTTTCAAAGAAAAGAGAATAGGTTCCCCATTCAAATGCTTCACCTCGTAGCTTCTAGGACAAGCAGCAGAAAGGATAACAATGAATTTCTTAGATTTCTCACAAAGCAATTTTCTGAAAGACCCTCCTCCCTTCCTGCAACAAGTTCATGTGGCTGCTTACAATCCACTAAAAATAAATAAAAGAAAATCAAATGTTCTCCCATAGAAATTCTGCTAAAATCTTGCATTAATTAAATGGAAGAAGTCTTGGAACAACTGCAGTATGTATCCATAAATTTAATTCTATTTTATCTTGCTTTTCACCTCAAAATGCACTCAGGGTTAGATTGAAATATACACACAAACATTGATTTAATACATCAGTCAGAAGTATAAGACCTTGTTAGAAGGTCAGTGCAATGCATCGATTTAATACATCAGTCAGAAGTATAAGACCTTGTTAGAAGGTCAGTGAAATTCCAAGCAGGAAAAGCTTTTTTAAAAGCCAAGTCTTCACCTTACACATGAAAACTGGAAATGTTGGTAGCTATGGATTCCACAAAATTGGAGTAACCAAAGGAAAGGCCTGGTTCCTTGTAAATATACAGTAAGTTGATTCTTAGAGCAGAGGAGGACTGAAAAGGAAGCCTTTCTGTCAGTTCTTACAGACTTGACAAAAAAATTTCCCAGCTCAGAATGAACTTGAATTTAAGATCTTTTAACATGCAAAACATGTTTTACCACTAAGCAACAGGCTTTCCTCAAGTACTTCTCCTCATTGTTCCTATTAGGATGGAACTCTTGTACATTCCTAAATTGTACCTTTCATATGCAAAGAACCCTTCCATTCTGAAGAACGTATCTCAAATTTGGTTTCTTAAACTCCCATCACACCACTCTCTCTCCCCATTCTTCCAGCATTTCCCCATTTCTCTGGAACAGCTTTTCAGTGGTCAGGAGGATTAGTGGGAAGTTGGGGGAGAGGGGGGGAAGGAAAGCCAAATTTTGTTATGTCTCTGAATCCTCTCTTTAATAGCAACAATGATTTCCTAAAATGCAAAATAAAATTTATTAGGGAGCCTGATTCCTTCCCAACACTTCCTACTTAACATTTGCCCTTGAAGCAAACTTTCTATCTAACCAACTTTCTTTTCAGTTGGCTTATCCTCATTCAGCCTGTTATCAGACTCAGAGATCATCAATTACGTTTTAACAATTTACTTAGAATTATACAGTATAGTGTTGCTGTAAGACTGGTGGCATCTCTTCTGATGAGATGGATGGCTAATGAATTTGATTGACAAAGAAGAAATGAATGCATTAAATCTCACTGCTATGTTTCCAATGTCACCTCCCAAACAGCAGCTGGAAACAAAAGGCATTTCAGTTGCTCAGTGCTTAAAAGACTTCCTTGTTTGCTAAAATATAAAATGAAAACAAAATGATAGTCTTCCTAATCCAAGTCCTGTGAATTCAGCATATTCCACCCTGACATTATTTTTATTGTGTGCCATCAAATCAGTTTTGACTGTTAACAACTACATAGATATTCTCCATGGCGATCTGTCACTCTCGATAATACACTCATGACCACAGTAACTGAGTCCATCCACTTTGCTACTGGTCTTCTCTGCCCCTCCACCTTTCCCAGCAAGAGAGACTTCTTCTAAAGAACTGGGTCTTTACACCTTGTGTCCAGAGTAGGATAATTTGAGCCTGGTCATTTCTGGCTTGAGTGAGAATTCTGGATTGATTTGTTTCATAAACCGTATGGGGTTTTTTTTTCTTGGATGCTGATACTATTATACAAAACACATTCCTGCTTTTTGAACCAAATATGACTTTGTAGCTAGCTTGCATAAATTAGCTAGCTTGAATAACTTAACATTTCTGCATGAATAAAAATGTGTTTATGTTACCGCAATATATACTAAATCGGAGTTCCCCAATGTTTCCAGCTTTGTGGACTAGTGGGGGGGGTGGAGGAGATGGATTTGCACGAGCAACCAGAAAGCACGCGTGCCAAGCTCCACTTGTGCAAGTGGCATGCACCCGCGCCTGCCACTCACTTAAATGGAGCATGCATGCTCACCCACTGCTCACTCAAGTGAGGATGCACGTGTGCACCCGCGCTCCCCAACCATTTCTGCAGCTGTGTTGCAAACCCCTCACAGCCCTCTAGTGGGCCTCAGCCTACAGGTTGGGGACTCCTGAACTAAACTACAAAGGCCATTCTGTGGACTGTAGACATTATATGTAAATAACAGGGAATTAAGGAAAAAAACTCCACAGTTAAAATATGCTTTATTGCACCAAAGTTATCTTTTACATATGGCAGAAGAAGAAAAATCTATTTTGCAAAAAAGAGAATTAGGAGTGCTAGTATGATTAGGAACCTAATATGAGAAGTAAGGAGTTCTAGCTCAAGACTAAAATTCATACTAGAATTCCTCCCCTCCTGTCATTCACATTTACTATTTCTGATGGCGAAAGTACACTGGCACTAGCAATTTCAGTAGGCATTTGGTAATTCCAATGGCAACAAGGTTAGAAGCAAAAGTTTAAGATTTTCTTACATTTTTGAGTAGCAAGTATAGGAAATCAGAAGAATAGAGTAGAGTGGAGTGGAGTGGAGTGGAGTGGAGTAGAGTAGAGTAGAGTAGAGTAGAGTAGAGTAGAGTAGAGTAGAGTAGAGTAGAGTAGAGTAGAGTAGAGTAGAGTCGAGTCATTCTTTATTGGCCAAATGTGATTGGAGACACAAGGAATTTGTCTCCAGTGCATAAGCTCTCAGTGTATAAACAACAAAGTAATATAATCATAAGATACCAATAGCAGAAGAAAGTAGAAAAGATGAGAAGGACAATAGTTACACAGTCATATAACATGTATAAATATCAGCCATAAGAGAGTACTGTGGGAATTAAGTCTTCAGCAGAGGGATGGCACAGGAAAAAAACTGTTTTGGGAAAAACTGAAACCAGAAGAATGGTAGCAACACTCCCTTGTTCCATTATATGGTCCCAATCCATCCCACCTCTTGTGCCAGCTAGCAATAACATTAGCAATAGCATTTAGACATATATACTGCCCCATAGTTCTTTATAGCACTCTCTTGGCAGTTTGCAATATAAGCATTATTTACATATTTAAAAGCCGTAATGGCACGGTGGTTAGAATGCAGTATGGCAGGCTAATTCTGCTGACTGCCAGCTCAAGGTTGACTCAGCCTTCCATCCTTCCAAGGTCAGTAAAATGAGGACCCAAATTGTTGGGAGAAATATGTTGACTCTGTAAACTGCTCAGAGAGGGCTGTAAAGCACTGTGAAGAGGCATATAAGTCTAAGTGATATTGCTACATATTACCCCAAACAATCTGGGTCCTCATTTTACTGACCTCGGAAATATGGAAGGCTCAGTCAACCTTGAGACTCATCAGGATCGAACTTCAGGCTGTGGGCACAGTTTACCTGCAATACTGCATTCTAACCACTGTGCCACCATGGCACCTTCTACATATCAAAGAAAATGTGAGGGTGCAAGGGCAAACTTTGCCTAAGAATTGCCACTTTAACCTTATTTCTTCCGCTGTTCCTGGGTTTGAAAGGTAGAAAAGTCTAGCTGTGAACAGGGTAAGGCAGCTTTGTAGCCTTCCAAAGGTTGGGCTTTTTATTGGAGTTTTCATTCATTAAAGATAAAAAGGACAAGTATAAAAAGTGGAACGAGGGGCACATAACTATCAGCAAATAGCCCAAGTCTGGAAAGATAAAGTGAGGAAAGCTAAGGCTCAAAATGAACTAAGGCTTGCGACCAAAGTCAAAAATAACTTCTTTCAACATGTTAAAAAAAAAGTTAAGGAAATGATTGGTCCATTAGTGGGTGAAAGTGGAAAGATGGTGACAAGCAACAGGAAGAAAGCAGAACTCTTTAACTCATTTTTTTTGCATCTGTCTTTACACAAAGGGGAAAAACAGACCAACCTATCAAAAACAGTACCGTAAAAAACAGAATAGAAACACAAGTGAAGATAGGCAAGAAAATGGTAAGTGAGCACCTGTCCACCCTAGACAAGTTCAAATCACCATGACTAGATGGATTACACCCCAAGGTTCTGAAGTAAATGGCAGATGTGATCTCAGAACCACTGAACTAGATCTTTCAAAGATCCTGGAGCACTGGGGAACTACCAGAGGACTGGAAAAGACCTGATGTAGTTCCCATCTTCAAAAAAGGGAAAAAATGGATCCAGGAAATTACAGACTCATCAGCCTGACCTCAATACCTGGAAAGATTCTGGAAAAGATAATCAAACAACGAATCAGCGAGCACCTAGAGGCAAACAAAATCATTACTAAAAGCCAACATGGGTTTGTCAAAAACAAATCATGCCAGACAAATCTTATTGCATTCTTTGACCAAGTGACAAAATTAGTGGATCAGTGGAATGCTGTGGATATAATTTACTTGGACTTCAGTAAGGCATTTGATAAAATAGATCACAAACTACTGCTTGATAAGATAGAAAAATGTGGGTTAGACAGAATCACCACCAGATGGATTTGTGGCTGGCTGACTGGCCATACTCAGCATGTGGTACTCAATGGAACCGCATCTACATGGAGGGAAGTGTGTAGTGTGGTGCCCCAAGGGTCTGTTATAGGCCCAGTGCTCTTCAACATCTTTATCAACGATTTGGATGAGGGGATAGATGGGGAACTCATCAAATTTGCAGACGACACCAAGCTGGCAGGAATAGCCAACACTCCAGAAGACAGGCTTAAGATACAGAAGGATCTGGACAGACTTGAACACTGGGCGCTATCTAACAAAATGAAATTCAGCAGTGAAAAAAGTAAGGTTCTACATTTAGGCAAGAAAAACCAAATGTACAGGTATAGTATAGGGGGGTACCTTGCTCAATACTATGAACTGTGAGAGGGATCTCGGAGTCCTAGTGACAATCACTTAAATATGAGCCAGCAGTGTGCTGCAGCTGCCAAAAAAGCCAACACAGTGCTAGGTTGCATTAATAGAGGGATAGAATCAAGATCAAGTGAAGTATTAATACCACTTTACAATGCCTTGGTAAGGCCACACTTGAAATACTGCATCCAGTTTTGGTCACCACAATGTAAAAAATATGTTGAGACTCTAGAAAGAGTACAGAGAAGAGCAACACAGATGATTAGAGGTCTGGAACGGCTGCTGGAATTAGGTATGTCTAGTTTAATAAAAAGAAGGACTAGGGGTGACATGATAGCAGTGTTCCAATATCTCAGGGGCTGCCACAAAGAAGAGGGAGTCAAGCTATTCTCCAAAGTGCCCGAAGGCAGGACAAGAAGCAACGGATGGAAACTAAGAGAAGCAACCTAGGAGAAACTTCCTGACAGTTAGAACAATTAACCAGTGGAACAACCTGCCTCCAGAAGCTGTGAATGCTCCAACACTGGAAGTTTTTAAGAAGAGACTGGACAGCCATTTGTCTGAAATGGTATAGGGTTTCCTGCCTGAGCAGGGGGTTGGACTAGATGACCTCCAAGGTCCCTTCCAACTTTACTATTATGGTTATGATTATGATTGCTATCAGCCTTAGCCTGAATTATCAAAGATAAGAGAGTTGTTTTTTTTCCAAAAGTCAATACAGTGATCAGGTACCTGGGCAACTGATTGTTTTGGATCCAGAGACAATAATAAACACACCATTAAATAAATGGATTTTAAGCTGTATTACAGGCAGAGTTAAAGCATAACATAAAAAGCATTCATACCAAGCAAAATGCCACCCAAATCTCTTATAAGCTCCCAGGAACTCCTTAATAACGACAGCAGAGATACCCCATGGGTGGCCAGCTTCCACAGCACCTAATGCTAGATTCTGTGCAGAGACTCCCCACTAACAACCCCACAATTTGTAGCAAAACCTGGCACCATAACTTCATGATCCTGCTACGCAAGAACTGACCTTGAATGGTTGGCATATGATTCTGGGATGGGAATTAAAAGTCTGAGATTTTACAATGAGAAAAACTCTGCAAGTACATTAAGATTTCCTTCCCTTCTCCTTTGTTCAGCAAGCAAGAATGAAAAACAAGCAGAATAATTCAGAATGAGCTCTAAACTTCAGACTTCTCTTAATATGGAGGAGAAATCAAAATCTGCCAGGAACTCCACGCGATAACAATGGCCATTTGCATTGTTGTGGTTCAAAACTTCTGAAAGACACCAAGTTGCCTGTTCATGCATGTTAGGCACAACTTCTACATCAGTGGTTCTCAACCTGTGGTCCGTGGACACCTGGGGCACTGTGATGTCAAGACATGGGGTCCATGAAGGCTTGAAGAAATTTTATAATTTATATCTTTGAGTTTTGGGGTTCCATGGCCATGTAACATGGCCACAAAAGGTATTTAAAGGGGGTCTGTGTTGAAGAAAAAGTTGAGAACCACTGGTCTACATTCTTCCAAGTAGTAGGAGAGGATGTTATCCTTGAGTAGGTAAATTTACCCCTGGATTGTTCTACTTCAAACTTCAATAAGGGGGTTCACAAGACTAAATGTTTTTTCAGTATAATAGAGATGGGGGAAAACTCACACTGCCATCTCAAAGGGAGGAATGTTCTGTGTTAATCTTGCTCCTAACATGCTACAATTTTCTAACTTGATACTTATTGGCATGTTTATGGTAGTTGGGAGCCAAACTCAGCAGCTTACTGAGAGAATATTCCACTTTTTTTCCAGTGGAATGTATTACTCTGGCAGCTTTCCAGAAATGATACTTTTAGGACAGGAAAGTGGTTCATATATTATTCCAGAGTGATGCTCCTTCTCATGTGTGCATACATATATAAAAATAGCCGAAGCACCACACATTCATTGAGTCCCTAAAATAAGACCATTGACCATATTATAATACACAATCATTTTTTAAAAATTGTCAAAACACCACAAGAATGCCAATTATTCACACAATTAATTTTATTCAAGTTTTGCCAAGCCAGTAGGCATATGGTTTGCATATTTCACTGCTCATTTTTTACACCATGGTAACAGAAGTGTGTGAGAATAGCCATATTAATGAGCAGTGTGACTGATGCTGATACAAAATCTTAATTTAAAAACTCATTATTACTGTTACGGTCACTCAGAATGTAACTTTACATAAATATTCCCACTCCATACTTTCTGGACCTCTTTCTTTCCAGCATGGAAATCATGCTACGTTTTTCCTCTACAAGTTGAAAAATCAGTCATGGGGACAGCATTACAGCCACAAGAACTCATCCCTCTAAGATGCAATCTGATTTCTGCTGGAACCAACTGTGCTGTGGGCAAGGGTAACAAAGGTAATCTAATAGCTAGGTATTGCTTTTTTTTAAAAAAAAAAAAAGACCCAATATTTTGCCTACCATTTATCCAAAAAAAACCAGGAAGGACAAATAGGAAAAGCCATAGCATATTGACCAAAGAATGAATAGAATTTTAAGTCAGTGAACCTGTGACTCAGATTTCTGGTTCAGACATGCCACCCCATCTGTGGCTCACACATGCACCTCATTTGTGGACCCCAAGAGAGATAGGCTGAAATTTCCTGACTCTTGCTAGACTTTAGGGCAAGCTGAGGGTGGACTGAAAGGGCAAAGAGGGTGCCCTAGGAGCTGCCAAGAGAGCAATCGCCAAGCAGAGCTGGAAAGATTTCCTGTCTCCTCTAAGCTGCTGCCAGTCATCAAGAGCTCAGTGGACCAGTGAGCTGGATCAGAATAATGGAGCTTCCTTGTTCCATGAATAGCAGGAGCCTTGATCAAATGTCAAAGGGCATCTCAATGCCATTCTCTTTCCTTGGGAACTCTGAGTAGGGTTGAGATTTCTGACAGAATTAGTCACCAGAATTGTTTGGGGAGGATAATGGTCTATGATCATAATATGATCATAATAAAGATTTGATTGATCAAGGTGAGTGTGGAATGTCGCAAGAACACCAGTCAATGGAAGGAAGGGCCATTAGAATAATATCTGAAGGATGATGAAGAAGATGCATTGAAAGTAGTACAGCATGAAGGCTTACTGAGTACTGGAGAGACCAAACTGGCCTATGAGAAAGACCAAATGAAGAACAGAAAAGAGACATGGCCAGTTCAGGGCGGGGGGGGACTATATAAGAACAAGACCAGGCAATGGCTAAGAGCAGGAAAGTTGAAGAGACAGAGGGGCTAATTCTGGCTGCCCAAGACCAGCCCTTAAGAACAAATGCATACACGGCCTGAATTGAGAAAACAACAGACAGTAAATGCTGCCTTTGCAAAGAAGCTGAAGAAACTGTGGACCACCTAGTTTAGGAGTCCCCAACCCCCAAGCCTCAGCCTATTTGCAACCGGGCCGTGGGCTGACACACACATGCGCACACGCAGTTCGACTCACACAAGCAGCGAGCCAGCACACACTCACAGCTTGACTCACGTGAACAGTGGGCTGGAAAATGAAGAAGCTAAGTGATCTGGAGCCTTAGAATTCAGACAAACAAGCAACAATGGTGCAGTGCAACATCTGCAAGAAATAAATGCCATTTGCCTAGAAGCAAGAATTGATGGGACCCCAAAATAGACAAAATAATAGAAAATGAAGAAGCTAAGTGCTCTGGAGCCTTAGAATTCAGGCAAACAAGCACCTGACACATTACTCCCTAGACTTAAGAATTGTTGATATGAAAGATAAAAAGGTCTGGATATTGGATGTTGTAGTACCTGGATTCAGCAGAGCAAAACAGAAACAACTGGAAAAAATCACACAACACAAAGATTTGCAAATAGAAGGACGATGGTAAAAGAGAGCAAAGATAGCACCTCTAGCAATGGGCATCTTGGGTGCAATCCCAAAATTTATTCTAAGGACATAACTAGCATTGCATCTTTAAAAAAAATGACCAGCATCTTGAATTGAGGCTGGAAAGAAACTGGGAACTCTGATGTTGAACAAATGTCAGTGAAAATGTCTGTGTGATCTGTGTTAGTTTGTACTGATTAAATGAGTCCATTGTTCAGAGCAAAGCAGGGATGTGTATTACTTGCTCCAAATACTGTATACTTTTCATTCCCTTTTTGTGTTTTTAATAGGAAATATACATGACAACCACACATGGACTGATCCTAGGAGTTTATTGTATTACATTCTATGTAATATCCTGATTTGAAGTTAATTAACTTGTTCCCAAGAGACACATAACCAAATGTCAATTGGTGTGTTATTTTCAGCAAAATGGCTCAGTGGTGTCATGTCACCTTGTGTCACGCTGTATCCCTCTGCAAAGGAAATCTGAAATGTCAGTTTTCTGAGAAAAACAAGATTGCCAGAGAGTGATAATAGAAGGGAATAATAAAATAGTTGGATGGCCTCCCACACAGCTTGTATTTCTTCCCGCTTATATTTTATTAATTTTATCATAGTTTCCCCCTTGCAATTTAGATCTGAGTGATTTTTAAAAAGCCACCTTTTGGCTTTTTAAAGAAAAAAAGAACCAGCCCCAAAGTAGTTTATCGAATAAAAGAAATACAGAAAATGTTTCTTAACCAAAGGGTAATCATATCTTTAAATAAAAATAACAAAAGGTTTTTAGAACAATAAAATTGTCTCTGTTCAAGAGACTTTTGTTTTTCTCTTTCTGTCCCCTCTCTGTGTCAGAAATTTAGATTTTCAAGTCTTCAACACAGGGGCCTCAAACATTTATGGCACAAAAAGAAGCCGCAATTAAACTTTTTAAAAATAAATTTCTTGGGTGCAAAGATTCATTTAATTTCCTTCCATTTAAGACCTGAAATGATAAACGTGCTTTATATGCTATCTTAAGTAGAGTATTTTTTTGTTCGGTATCTTTTGGTTGAGATGTTTAGTAAAGATAACATGGCCAAAAACATTACATAAAGTCCATTTTAGCCATTATATTCCAAGGCTGGGCTAGGCCCTTGTGCTTTGTCATATCACTTGATGTCTGTTTTTAAATCACAAAAAATCATGATCGGCAACTCTCCACTTATAAGCTAAAAATAGGCTCAGAATGTCTGCACTTTTAGCACAAATGTATAATAATGTCTACAAATTTTTCCTGCTGGATGGAGATTTTCTACAAGTTTTTTAAAAGCAACATATCTTCTTAAGGGTTGTACAGTAGAAGCACCATTACCAATAGGATGAAATTCATAGGCTGTATTGCACCATGATATGTTTTCCATGAAATTCGACAGAAGCCCATCAGAAGCCAAGGAAACTGCGAATTGTTGAAGTAAGAAGTGAGCATTCTCACCCATACCTCTTGGCAGTCTTGTAAGTAAATAAGTACAAGAACAGTAGAATGGTTCCACCTTGGGAGAATTTCTCAAGAATACTCCTGTGAAAATTTTCTTAATCAAATTCTCTTTCATCAAACTGAGTGACAGCAGATAGGGAAACCAAGAAACGAGAGAATTTAACTGCCTGCCATTAGCTGCTCTAACCTTTATCAAACGTTATCAAACTAATAAGCTATTACATGTTGTAAAGATAAGATTTGGGGATCTGGATAAATCAGTATCCACGTGTTACTTAAGTTTGGCCCTTTTATGGCCTTAATTTTAGGATTCACTTTGGTACTTGACTAGAATAAAATTGCATCAAATAGGTTAATAACTGGGAAAAAAGCTTCTTCTGCCACTCACCCACGAACCGCATGTCCCCCCATCTTCACCTCCCCACCACACATATGCCGAGCCTCTCCATGAATGTTGGCTGGGAACTAAAGAATTACGGGTGCCAGGTCATCTGGGGAATGCCAAGTTGGGAAAGACTGAGCAAAATAAATGGAGGAAAAAACAGCCCTCTTCTCAGAGAAATGAACTGGGCCTTGACCAAAACTTCCCAAGATATTAGGGTCAGCATTTTATTTTATTTTATTTTATTTTATTTTATTTTATTTTATTTTATTTTATTTTATTTTATTTTATTTTATTTTATTTTATTTTTATTATCATATTACACGATAAGCCTAACCCATATGACATTGATTTCCAGGATTCTTCTGATTTAGAATGAAACTTTCTTGGAACATATGATGCCTGATAAGTCCACAGGGAGTTAAAATGCTAGAAAAATTGATAACACTATTTTGGAGATGAGATGTCTGTGAAATGTCATCTTCTCAGGGTGTCAAGTGCAGGAATTTCACTTTTGTAAGTACAGTTGTGGGAGGAAAACTTTTCTTTTTAACCATAAGACACAATGTCCAAAGGAACAGCTCCAGATAACCATCACCTAGCAACCATCTGTACTGACATGCAGTAACCTTCAGGAAACCAGGCTGAAAGACAAAGCCTTTATGTGCAGAAATCTGTAAGAGGACAGGTTGGGACTGTTTCTTAATTCAGGTGCCAAGCTAAATCCTAAACTAAATAACTCTTGGAAAACTGGATCTTGATGTGAAAATCATCCCATTAATTGGTGCCCAAGACTAAACATTCGGTTTTAACTTTTGTATGGTTGATTTTTAACTCCCTGTAAACCGCCCTGAGTCCTCAGGGAAAGGGCGGTATATAAATGCAATAAAATAAATAAATAAATAAACAGCCCTAGAGTATCTCATTTCCTCTAACATGTTTATCTTGTGCACACCAATGGAATTATATGATATATACAGGCCAATTCATTCACTCCTCATGATACCTATATTGGCAAGAATAGCCCCAGATACTTGACTGAATTAGATGTAGAAAAGGCTTTAGTTATACAGGGAGAGACTATTTGCAGTCAACTTCTTTTTCAATGTGGCATTAAGCCTCCATTCTTCCATTTTGAACTTGACTAGATTTTTGCTACACAGTGCATATTTTCATGACCACATATTCTCTAATTATAGCTATTGTATTTTCTGTTGTATTAATCCATGTTACAGAGCGGTACTTGTATTTATAATTGGAATTGCCTATAAGATCTCTAAGAAGGGACGCGGTGGCTCAGAGGGTTAGGACACTGAGCTTGTCGATCAGAAGGTCGGCAGTTTGGCGGGTCGAATCCTGGGTGCCGCATAAAAGAGTGAGCGCCTGTTACTCGTCCTAGCTTCTGCCAACCTAGCAGTTCAAAAGCACATAAAAATGCAAGTAGAAAAATAGGGACCACTACAGTGGGAAGGTAACAGCGCTCCGTGTGCCTTTGGCATCTAGTCATGCTGGCCACATGACCACGGAGACGTCCTCGGACAAGCACTGGCTCTTCGGCTTTGAAACGGAGATGAGCACCGGCCCCTAGAGTTGGAAGCGACTAGCACGCATGTGCAGGGGAACCTTTACCTTTACCTATAAGATCTCTAAAATTGAGTGAGTGAGTGAGTGAATGTACATTCCGGACCTCCTACAAAGGTTGAGATTGGGAGACACTATTTTATGATAGTTCCACTCTTTCTTGATTGAGCATTTCCAATCAATAGTTAACGGAGAAAAACAGTAAACTTCTGGTTTCTTTATGATGAATTCTTTTTTTTAAATTAAATTTATTATTTAAAACATTGGACACGGTACAAACGGACTGACATACCTTCTTGTCTACAATATTCATATATGTATATATACACATAAAATACACTTAAGATACATATCAATTATATATAATAATACAATACTTAGATCAATCAACCAATCTATAAATTCTAATAGAGACCTTCCTTTTGTTCCCGCCAAAAATAAAACTTATTCCAAATTTTGTAGTAACCTGATTGATCTTTATTTTTAATTTCCAAAGTTAATTTATCCATTTCTGCGCATTCCCAAATTTTCCTTATTACCTCGTTTCTTTATGATGAATTCTATAGGACTCAGTTCTCCCCACCCACCCCACATTGTGTGATTTAATGCTCAGACTTCAGAATGCTCGTTGCTTTAAAAATTGTTGCTCTCATTGTTAGTCTAAGAATTCACTCTCATCTTCATGCAATTTAGCTTCTGCAGTACACAAAACTGCTAGGTGATATCATGCATTGATTGGGGTGAGGTATTATCAATATGCTGATAATACCCAATTACACATTGTCACTGTGAGCTCAGCTGGAGATGCAGTGGGGGTCATTACTGGTGCCTGGAGGCTATGAAACTAAGATTGGGTACAGTTCTTACATTACCATTTTGGCTTGATCCTGGATCCTTGGCTGGTTCTGGATGGGATCATTCTACCCCTGAAGGAGGTCTATAAATGGGGGGGGGGGTGTCCTCTCAGATTTATGGCCCTAATTCCTCAAGAGGTGGAAGCAACAAGCAGGCTTGTGCACTAGCTGTATCTCTAGGAACAGTAAGACTTGACAACAGTAACAGTAACACATTTCCCCTTATCATCTCAAGGATAGACTTGCAGTCATCTTTGAAGACCATCTAGAAACTAGAAGTGGCTAGAAATGCAATTGCTGGGGAATGAGAGATGCCTTATCAGAATAATACCTTTCTTTCAGCAGTTGCACTGGTTGTACAACATAAGGCTGAAGCTCATACCATCACAAGACGAAAATGGCATTCAAGCTGTAAAATAACTTGTAAGCTTTAGAAAAGGGGTCTTCAAACTTGGCAACTTTAAGGCTTATGGACTTCAACTCCCAGAATTCCTCACCCAGCCAGGGGTGGCTGAGAAATTCTAAGAGTTGAAGTCCGTAAGCCTTAAAGTTGCCCAGTTTGAAGACCACTGCTTTAGAAAATCATTAGGAACTGAAATACATGATAAATTAAATTCATGGCCTTTTCTCTCTCCCACTCTTTTCCCTAGAAAGAATATTCTCCTCAGTCCAATGGTCACCAGAAAAACAGAAAACATGTTACTAGTCACAAAGGTGAGTCTCTGAGGTAATATAAATCCTAATAAGGAAGACTATAACAATATTCAGGCTGAAATTCATTTATAATGTTGGGTTCTGGCAGCAGAAAAATATGAGATATAAATAAATATTTTCCCTAGATCTCTCCCAAGGAAGAATCATATTCTGTTCTCTTTTCCTCTGAATTTCAATCAATCTTAAGTAGTTGCACAACCTTTCATTGAAGATTCCATTCTTGGGATCTATTAGTTTTGATATTTTGTGGGGTCCTTGGAGCTCTCTGAGCTCTGTTGTTTTCTTGCAGACGTTTCATTACCCAACTAGGTAACATCATCAGTGTTAGAAGGGAGAGGGGTTTCTTCTCATTTTAGGAACTAGTGGCTTGCCCTGTCAGTGTTGTTCACTTCAACTCCCAGAATTCCTCGGCCAGCATGTCTGGCTGAGGAATTCTGGGAGTTGAAGTCCACAAGTCATAAAAGGGCCAAGTTTGAAGACCCCTGATCTAGGGTGTTGGCTATTCCTGCCTGCTTGGTATCACCTGCAAATTTGATAAATTCCCCTTCAATTCCCTCATCTAAGTCATTTATGAAGATATTGAAGAGTACTGGGTCTAAGACGGAACCTTGTGGTACCCCACTGCTTACTTCCCTCCATATAGATGTAGTAGCATTAAATACTACTGTTGAGTATGGCTTGTCAGTCAATTACAAATCCATCTGGTGGTGATGCCTTCTCCCCCATGTTTTTCTAGCTTACCAAGAAGTAGCTTGTGGTCTTTACTTTGGCGAATGCCTTACTGAAGTCCAAGTATACTATGTCCAGAGCATTTCATTGGTCTACTAATTTAGTCACTTTGTCCAAAAATGAAATATGATTGGTTTGGTATCATCTGTTTTTAACAAACCTGTGCTGGCTTCTAGTTATAACTTTGTTTCTAGATGTTCACAGGTCTGTCTTTTGATTATCTTTTCCAGTACCTTCCCAGGTATTGATGTTAGGCTGATTGGTCTGTAGTTTCCTGGGTCTTCCTGGTTTCTCCCACGCACACTTTTTTATTTTTGAAGATAGGAACCACATCAGCTCTTTTCCAATCCTCAAGTGGTTCCCCAGTGCTCTAGGTGAAATAGCATCATTACACAAATGATATAAATGCACCAGAATTTTATCCTCTTCTTAAAATCATTGCACTTACTTCCATTAAATCTAAGTTTCATTGTTTCCTACTCGTAGCGTGTGATTGTTGGGGGAGACTTACACCATTAAGTTTATGAGTCATATCAGTGAGCCTGGGGCAACAGGGCTCTGTCAACCCCAGGAGTGAGTGGGAGCAGCAGTCAAGGAACAAAATCTCTGCAATTACATCCACACATTTGGCTCAGCATTTTGACTGAATCCTGCCTGCAATATGCCAACCCAGCCAACTGCAGTTTACTCAATAAGTAACAAGTAAGAATGTCTATGGAGATTCTCGGTCATCCTTGTCCCAAAGCAGATTTTTTCAAGAGGCAACTGGACCTCTTTGCTCTTCTTTGAAGATGTTTTGCTTCTCATCCAAGAAGCTCTGATGGGATGGTGGGGAATGGAAGCATTTATGTTCCTTGCAGACTGCTGGTCATTTGTATTCTTTTTTTTAGAGAATCCTTTGGAGGTTTTCTGTGTCCTCAAGGTCACCCGAGTAAGTCCACACACATTTCCACTGCTCGGATGACCCTGGGGATACAAAAACCCAGTGCTTTTTTTGTAAAAGAAAAAGGTGCCGGAACTCACACATGTCATACAACCTGCCCTGCCTACCCTACAAGGTTCCAAGGTGCCGCAACTCAGTTCTGGATGTTCTATGACAAAAAAAGCCCTGCGAAAACCCCTCCATATGGCTCCAGCGACTCTCTAAACCAGGGGTCTTCAAACTTGGCCCTTTTGTGACTTGTGGACTTCAACTCCCAGAATTCCTCAGCCAGCCATGCTGGCTGAGGAATTCTGGGAGTTGAAGTCCACAAGTCACAAAAAGGCCAAGTTTGAAGACCCCTGCTCTAAACGAATACAAGCGGCCAGCGGCCAGCAAGGAATACAAAACCTTCCATTCCCCACCGCCCAGTCAGAGCCGAAGAAGCTTCTGGGATGAGAAGCGAAACGTCTTCACAGAAAAACAAGAAGGTCCAGTTCGCCTCCTCCTGAAAAAGCACTTTGGGGGTAACGAGTAAGAAAATCACAGAGGAACGGGACTCAAAGGAAGAGTCCTTTCCGAGGTGCGGAAGATCTTGGTTTTTTTTTTCCCCCAAACACGTTTCCGCTGCAACCTGAGTGCCCAGGATGGCGATGACGCCGGTTTTGATTCGGCGCCCGCTGCTCGCGGCGTAGGAGTTGCGCAGCAAATGTTCCCGTTTCGCCAACTCCAGGGCTCGTCGGAGGCCGCTTTCTATGAGTCTCTTTCTCCTCAGTGTGCTGCCTGATTTATTTTATTTATTTTATTTTTTTTATTCCATTTATATCCCGCCCTTCTCCGAAGACTCAGGGCGGCTTACAAGCTTAGCAGTAGCCTTCATTCTATGTCTATGCCTGCTTCTTAGGGCTTTCACACACACACACCCCAAGCGGCATTAACATTGGAGGGGAAAGTGGGTTGGGGGGGGGGTTGACGGAGATCTCCCAGAAAGAAACGCACAAAGCTCCGTTCTTCATGCCGAAGTTGCACGTAAACGCCTTTTTTTTTTGTCACCAAGTTCCCAGCAGGAGCGAGCAAAACTGGCACAAAAGCGCGCGAAAGGCCCCCTTCCCCAAAGTGTGAGCTTGCGGCTTTTTTTTTTCTTTCTTTCTTCTTTTTTTTTTGCACAGCAACTCATGCCACGTTACATGAGGAGAAAAAAAAAGGTTTCGTGGGAGCGGAGCCGGGCTGGCGGGGAGGGGAAGGGAGGGGAGGGGAGGCGGCGGCTGTATACAGTACAACCGCTCGCGCCTTCACGTGACTCGCCGCCACTGAAAAAGAGCCGTTGCGGGAGCGAGAGGGCTTCTCCGCCGGCTGCCCCCCAAAGTCATGCCCGCTTAGAAACCCGCCGAAATAACGGGAGAGGGCAGAGACAGGGCCTTGGCGCGGCCGGAGAACAGAGTTAGGCAGCCTCCCAGACCCACCTGCCGGCGCCATGACCCAGAGGAGGGGCGACCAGGTGAGAATCCCACCTGGGGCGACTGGGTTGTACCGAGCAGTGCTAGTCAAATCAGGTAAGAACGCAGCAGCCTGGGGGTGTTGTCTGAACAGCAGGCCAAGCCAATGCTGGGTTTGCCAGGTGGAGCTTGCCCACTCAGTGCACCCCTTTTCTTCGCAGGTGTGTGGATCTGCGGGATCGCCTGCTGTGTGTGTGTGTCCGTGTGCCTATGGGTGTGTGGTCTTTCCTTGCACTTCCAGTGAACCCTTTGAGTTTTGCCTGCTGAGTTGTTTCCCAATGCTCCTTTCTTCCTTCCTTCTCTCCTTTTTTTTCCTTCCCTCCTTCCTTCCTTCCTTCTTTCCTTCAAAATCTGAAAACTGCAAAGTGAGTTGTGCTGAGCTTTGCAAGGCGTTTTCACTGGGAAAGGCAGCCAAGAAGTTAACCCACATTTTGACATTTGTCTCACATTGTAAACTGTAACTGGGGGAGGAGGAGGAGGTCTGTTTTAAATGACAAGTCTAGGGATAATGATGGCCTGATAATGAAATAACGAGGCAGAGGATTAAAGATGTATGGTGATAGCATGATTTCACAGCACTTATCACTGCTTAATCTTATTAGGATTTTATTTACAAAATATAATATCTATGCACTGGTTATTGGATTCCCACAAAGAATTTTTGGATTCTTATAGCTGGAAAAAAAATCAGCCTTGTTATTCCTTCCCCCTCCCCCAATAATTTTAGAAAGGCAATTTGTTACTGTAGAGTGCTTAATCCTTCAGCGAGGCATTTTAATTAATAGTTTACTAGGGAGAAGAACAAATGCACAACTCACCATACTTAACTTGGCTGCAATCTTTTGACCACTTTTTAAAATTCAGTTTCATTTGGGGCAGGACCTGATTGCCACTAAGCAAATAGAAAATTAACTTGCACCCGTATATTAATTTCCAGGTGTGCTACCATGTGCACAATCAGGTTTATGTCTTTGTAGCAAAGAAATTCATTGGGGAGCTCCATGAGCAGTAGAGTTTAACATGAATTGACTCAAGTAATCTGGGGAAGAAGTTTGGTAACCCAAGGTGAAATGAGCCTTCCAGGTGCCTTGTTGCATTATAGCTACAAGCAAATTGTGTTTGCTTAATTGCTTGATGATATATTTGCAAACCACAAAAAGATCTTCTGGAGGTTTCATACTTGGAGGATGCATGAGGATGGCTGTGATACACAAACAAAAAAGCAGTTTCTAAAGTTAGACTTGTCTGGCAGGCAGAGTCACAGGGTTGGAATTGCCACAGATAAAGGAATGGCACTATGTCCCAGGTGCTTAAAGAGATAACACTACAGAACAGGTTTGCCAAAGATTGGCTCAACAACCAATGGCTGAGATAGAATTGTGCCTGGTCCTGTGGAGTCAACCCAGTCCTGATCTAATGAGAACTCTCAACACCTGTAAATTGCGGTCCCAACCCATCTTGAAGGTGCCAAGAGTGCTGCAATATTTACATAATTAAAAGTAGTGCAGATGTTTGCAGAAAGATGTCTTGCCTGAAAAGTAAAGGACAGTCACAACATGCGAGGCTTCAGTGCTAAATTCAAATCTTCATGGTTCATTTGCTACCTGACACAGCAAATCTCCTAGGAATCCAGCTTATGCCATTGTTGTTAGCAAGAGATAAAGTTTTTTTTAACCAGTCTGTTTTCAAAATAAAAAATAAAAAATCCAGGAGGCAGAGAATGTTTGTCCCACCTATTCTTTACTGTTCTTCTGTAGGAGCAGTAGTTTGAAAAGGAATGAAACTGGGTTGTTTCTCTTGGCTGCTAGCTCCATTTTTAAACAATATTAAATATAAATGCAATTTTATGGTTACGTAACCACTCAAGAAGCTTACCATAGTTAAGCCAAGGTACAGTATATAAAGCACAATAGCATCAATACAATTGAAATTAAAAGCAAGTGTTGGTTGAAAGCTTGGGAGAGTGGAAGCCACACAGAAGCAAACTGTTTCTTGTGTGGGCTATAAGTGAGCTTCTGGTTACAGGAACATCTTTAGAAATGGTCTCCTTTGCTGATCTCGGTTACCAAACAGGTTTGCAATGAAAAAGGTAGCCCCTCAGATAATCAGGCCCTAAACCGGGGTAGGCAACCTCTTTTATGACTTGTGGACTTCAACTCCCAGAATTCCTGACCCAGCCATGCTGGCTCAGGAATTCTGGGAGTTGCAGTCCACGAGTCATAAAAGAGCCAAGGTTGCCTATCCCTGCCCTAAACCATTAGGTCCTGAAAGGTCAATACCAGGTCCTTAAATTGTGTCCTAGGGGTAATAGGGCAAGCAGGGTCAATTATTCTATTCAGACATGAAATTAGATGTACAGTTTTAACAGTTTTAAAAATATGAAAAAATGTCATATTCCTGTAACAACATTGCACCTATTTGAATCATCGGTGACTATGTGGAAATAAATAACCAACACATTTGTTTCAGAGTCTCGAATACTTGTTAGTTCTCTTAACACTTATCACTTGTTGGGCATTCATAGAAGCTTATTCAAGCATAGCTTTTTAATTAAATCATTCAAAGCAGAGCCTAAAGCATTTTATGTAGAACAAATCTTTGAAGAGTTATCCAGATTTGATAATCATATATACCAAGCCCTCACCCAAGACATGTATCCATATGTAAAACAGCACAAGTTCTACAGAAATCCATCCAACACGTCCCTCTAACTCATGGTTCGTCATTGATGTAGACTTATTGAGTGTGATTGTCCAACTAGAATCATAGGAACAGAAGGAATCATAAAGGTTATCTAGTCCACTCCCAACAAGTTCTGTATCTAGGGGTACCTTAGGTAAAGGTAAAGGTTCCCCCGCACATGCATGCTAGTCGTTTCCAACTCTAGGGGCCGGTGCTCATCTCCATTTCAAAGCCGAAGAGCCAGCACTTGTCCAAGGACGTCTCCGTGGTCATGTGGCTGGCATGACTAGACGCCAAAGGCCTCTCAGCGGCTTTCGATACCATCGACCATGGTATCTTGCTGCGACGTCTCAGGGGATTGGGAGTGGGAGGCACAGTTTTTCAGTGGTTCTCCTCCTACCTTCTGGGACGTTCGCAGTCGGTGTTGGCAGGAGGGCAGAGGTCGACCTTGAGGCCTCTCATTTGTGGAGTTCCTCAGGGATCGGTCCTCTCGCCTCTCCTGTTCAACATCTATATGAAGCCGCTGGGTGAGATCATTAGTGGTTTTGGAGTTGGGTATCATCAGTATGCCGATGATACCCAGCTTTTTATTTCGACCCCAAACCACCCCAGTGATGCCCTCGATGTGATGTCCCGTTGCCTGGAGGCGGTCCGGGTCTGGATGGGGAGGAACAGCCTTCGGCTCAACCCTGACAAGACTGAGTGGCTGTTCATGCCGGCATCCCGGGAAATTCAGATTACTCCATCTCTTGCCATGGGGGGTGAGCTATTACCCCCCCGTAGATAGGGCGCGCAACTTGGGGGTCCTCCTAGACTCACAGCTCTCTTTAGAAGAGCATATTGGAGCTGTGACTAGGGGGACTTTGCCCAGGTTCGCCTGGTGCGCCAGTTGCGGCCCTATCTGGACCAGGATGCCTTGTGTACAGTCACTCATGCGCTCGTGACCTCTTGTCTGGACTACTGTAATGCTCTCTACATGGGGCTGCCCTTGAAGACCACTCGGAGGCTCCAACTGGTGCAGAATGCAGCCGCGCGAGTTGTGTTGGGAGTCTCCCGATACTCCCATATTACACCTTTGCTCCGCGAGCTGCATTGGCTGCCGGTTGCCCTCCGGGTGAGATTCAAGGTGTTGGTAATGACTTACAAAGCCCTACATGGCATGGGTCCGGATTACCTATGGCAACACCTGCGGCCGGCATCAACTTCCCTCCATCCAGTGCGCTCCCACAGAGAGGGCCTCCTCAGGGTGCCTCCGATCAAAGAATGTCGATTGGTGGCCCCCAGGGGGAGGGTGTTCTCTGTGAGCGTGCCAGATGGCCCCCGATCCTCGCTCCTTCCTGGCGGGATCTAAAAACTTATTTATTTGAGCAATCCGGCCTGGTTTGATGGGTTAGGGTCAGGTTTTAACATGGTTTTAATTACTGTTTATATCGGGCATAATATCTAATTGTTTTTTAACTTTTGTACTTCGTTTTTATATTTATTGCCCTGTACACCGCCCTGAGTCCTTCGGGAGAAGGGCAGTATAAAAATTTAATAAATAAAATAAATAAAGGCGCACGGAACGCTGTTACCTTCCCACCGTAGTGGTCCCTATTTTTCTACTTGCTTTTTTACGTGCTTTCAAACTGCTAGGTTGGCAGAAGCTGGGACAAGTAACAGGCGCTCACTCTGCTACGCGGCACTCGGGATTCGACCCACCAAACTGCCGATCTTCTGATCAACAAGCTCAGTGTCCTAACCCACTGAGCCACCGCATCCCTTTGAGGGGTACCTTAGTCCCACCCATATCTTCTTTACTAAGGTCAGGTGGGGAAACTTTTCAAATGTCCACCTTATTCTTGTTGTTAAATAAACTCAACCTTATGTTGAAATGTTGACAATGTTCTTTTTTTTCTCAGTCCCATTTTAGCAACATAAAAAGTAGCCTTCTATTGAGTTAGACCATCTAATCTGTAATCTCACTGACAGCTACTTCCAGAAAGGGAACTTCCTATTTTTACTTGATGATGACAGTGATTGTACCTAGAGACTTTCATATCAAAGTCTATGCCCTCATATGGCCTTTGCTCTATGTTCCATTCTCTAATCATTCATTTAGGAAAAAACACATGGTTTTGTATATATGAACAGGGATGCAAGAACAACCTATGCTAAAAATACCGCTAAGAGCTGGTGTTTGATTTCTTACTCTATTTTTTTTAAGTTTCTACAGAATTAGGTGGACAGGGACAATGTTTTGTGATGTACCTCTTCTTTTACAAAGCAAGAAAAACCATTCATGATCCTATTTCTTCTTCAAAGAGCTAGAAGTAGCACATTTCATCTTAGGACAATCTCCCCCTGCTCAAAACCATCCTACAGATAGGTTAGGCTGACAATAACTGCCACAAATCATCCAAAATAAGGCAGGAATTAGTATATTGGACCAGGACAAGGAAGGCTCAGAGTTAACTCCATATTCAGTCAGAAGTTGATGGAATGATATTGGGCCTCCCATCTTTCTCACCTAAAGTGATATTAGGTAGGAAAACTGGAGGACAGAATACTTTCAAGTATTAAATGTGGAAGAATGTATGGAAAGGCAGCAATTTCCCTGTTTTAGGAAAGCATTGGACCAGGTATCTTTGGCCAGGATCTAATATTCTAAATACATAACCAAGAATGGTCAATGGTCAATCAAACCCAGAGAGCTTCTAGTTCAATCCTGAACTACATATAATCGTTTTTATTAGAGTTTTATCTTGTGGTTGGGGCTTTGGGGAGAGACAAGGTTTCATGTAAGGTAGATATTTTAGGCCTAACTTAATATATTTATTTTCAAAAGAGATAGCACAATATCAAACTTGGGGATGTCCTAGTGTCTTGGCATACTAAAGACAATGATGGAAAAGTTATTAGTTATTCCGAGAATAAGTTGAAATGCTCTCTTAAGTACCATGGAGTATACAGGGAGTGCAGAATTATTAGGCAAATGAGTATTTTGACCACATCATCCTCTTTATGCATGTTGTCTTACTCCAAGCTGTATAGGCTCGAAAGCCTACTACCAATTAAGCATATTAGGTGATGTGCATCTCTGTAATGAGAAGGGGTGTGGTCTAATGACATCAACACCCTGTATCAGGTGTGCATAATTATTAGGCAACTTCCTTTCCTTTGGCAAAATGGGTCAAAAGAAGGACTTGACAGGCTCAGAAAAGTCAAAAATAGTGAGATATCTTGCAGAGGGATGCAGCACTCTTAAAATTGCAAAGCTTCTGAAGCGTGATCATCGAACAATCAAGCGTTTCATTCAAAATAGTCAACAGGGTCGCAAGAAGCGTGTGGAGAAACCAAGGCGCAAAATAACTGCCCATGAACTGAGAAAAGTCAAGCGTGCAGCTGCCAAGATGCCACTTGCCACCAGTTTGGCCATATTTCAGAGCTGCAACATCACTGGAGTGCCCAAAAGCACAAGGTGTGCAATACTCAGAGACATGGCCAAGGTAAGAAAGGCTGAAAGACGACCACCACTGAACAAGACACACAAGCTGAAACGTCAAGACTGGGCCAAGAAATATCTCAAGACTGATTTTTCTAAGGTTTTATGGACTGATGAAATGAGAGTGAGTCTTGATGGGCCAGATGGATGGGCCCGTGGCTGGATTGGTAAAGGGCAGAGAGCTCCAGTCCGACTCAGACGCCAGCAAGGTGGAGGTGGAGTACTGGTTTGGGCTGGTATCATCAAAGATGAGCTTGTGGGGCCTTTTCGGGTTGAGGATGGAGTCAAGCTCAACTCCCAGTCCTACTGCCAGTTTCTGGAAAACACCTTCTTCAAGCAGTGGTACAGGAAGAAGTCTGCATCCTTCAAGAAAAACATGATTTTCATGCAGGACAATGCTCCATCACACGCGTCCAAGTACTCCACAGCGTGGCTGGCAAGAAAGGGTATAAAAGAAGGAAATCTAATGACATGGCCTCCTTGTTCACCTGATCTGAACCCCATTGAGAACCTGTGGTCCATCATCAAATGTGAGATTTACAAGGAGGGAAAACAGTACACCTCTCTGAACAGTGTCTGGGAGGCTGTGGTTGCTGCTGCACGCAATGTTGATGGTGAACAGATCAAAACACTGACAGAATCCATGGATGGCAGGCTTTTGAGTGTCCTTGCAAAGAAAGGTGGCTATATTGGTCACTGATTTGTTTTTGTTATGTTTTTGAATGTCAGAAATGTATATTTGTGAATGTTGAGATGTTATATTGGTTTCACTGGTAAAAATAAATAATTGAAATGGGTATATATTTGTTTTTTGTTAAGTTGCCTAATAATTATGCACAGTAATAGTCACCTGCACACACAGATATCCCCCTAAGATAGCTATAACTAAAAACAAATTAAAAACTACTTCCAAAAATATTCAGCTTTGATATTAATGAGTTTTTTGGGTTCATTGAGAACATGGTTGTTGTTCAATAATAAAATTAATCCTCAAAAATACAACTTGCCTAATAATTCTGCACTCCCTGTAGAGAGTTTTTCCTTTCCAATTTTTCAACAGCAGAGGAAAGAGAAATCTTAAATAGCCTGAAGGAAATTTGTCACAAGAGTCTTCTTTCAAGGTTAACCTTCCTTTTCTTTCTCTGTATTGCTCTTATTGCCTGAGGATAAATATTTTTTTTGTTGTTTGATGAAATGTATAGTCTGCATTTTGTTGTGTGAATATGCTGACGATCACTTCCTTAATCTAAATGTCCCTGAGATGAATCTAGTTAGAAGTTTCTAATCCCTGCATTAAAAGTTTGGAAGTTTTGTTTATTTGCTTGTTTTCATTTATCGGATTTTGAAACCGCCCGTCTCCCTCACCAAGGGACTTCTCAGGTTTCCATCTGGAGGAGCAATTCATGCTCATATAACCTCAGCCTAGAGCAGGGGTGTCAAACTCAATTTTATTGAGGGCCACATCAGCATTGTGGTTGCCCTCGGGGGGGGTGTGGCCTGGGTGGGCGTGGCCTACTGGGTGGGCGTGGCTAGAGTGCGTATGGCCTACTGGGTGGGCATGGCCAGCTCTACATCATTCGCATCAAGGGTGCCTATGGGGGCCTGGGCAGGAGTGGGACAGATCTGAGGGTCTCTGGCAGAAGGAGGGTCTCTGGGCC
This sequence comes from Vipera ursinii, assembly GCF_947247035.1. Lineage (NCBI taxonomy): Eukaryota > Metazoa > Chordata > Lepidosauria > Squamata > Viperidae > Vipera > Vipera ursinii. The sequence continues at coordinate 28,991,050 of NC_139513.1, read as the reverse complement.
AGGGCCAAGGCAGTGGGAGCCGTTCCCTCACTGTTTCCAGGGTGGCTTCGGGGGCCGCATGAAACCACTTCGTGGGCCGGATCTGGCCCCCGGGCCTTGTGTTTGACATGTCTGGCCTAGAGATTCAGTGTGGTGTACTGATGGTGGAGTAGGATTGGGGAGACTCAGGTTATTTATTTATTTATTTATTTAGTTTTCTATACCGCCCTATTCCCGAAGGACTCAGGGCGGCTTACAGGGCAATATTTAAAAGACAATATAAATTAAGATAAAAATAGAATTAAAAAGAATTAAATTAATAATAGCCCAACAATAAAACAATGTTAAAACTTAAAACTAAAAACCCCCTCGGTCCAGGCCAGATAGATCGAAAAGCCAGGTTTTCAGGTCCCGGCGAAACGAGCGAAGGTTGGGGGCCATCCGGAGTTCCACCGGCACCTGATTCCAAAGGGCAGGCGTGCCCACAGAGAATGCCCTCCCTCTGGGGATCACCCGCCAGCATTCCCTGACCGGCGGCACCCTAAGGAGGCCCTCCCTATGGGATCGCACAGGACGATGGGAAGTTGATGCCGGCAGCAGGTGTTCCCTTAGATAGTCCGGACCCAAGCCATTATACTCCTTCCTTAGGCATGGATATCAGCTGGGTGACCTTAGTCCAGTCATTCTCTCTCAGCCCGAAGTCAGCTTCAGGCTGTATAAAAGGCTGACTGAAAATAAACCCTCTGTCTGCACCTTCCATTGCTGTGAGAGTGCAGTGTAAATTCTAGCAGACATAGCTTGTATTATTATTATTATTATTATTATTATTATTATTATTATTATTATTATTATTAATTTAATTTGTATACCGCCCTTCTCCCGAAGGACTCAGGGCGGTGAACAGGGCAATACATAAAAACAAGAAACAAAAATTAAAAATTATTAAAAAGTAATTAAACAACAATGCCCGTAATTAATACAGATTAAAAGTTAAGATCCATTTATAAAATCCAACCCCGTCCCGTCAGGCCAGGCCAGCTTGTTCAAAAAGATGGGTTTTAAGATCGCGCCGGAAGGAGCGGAGATCGGGCGCCATCCGGAGCTCGACCGGAAGATGGTTCCATAGATCCGGCGCACCCACAGAGAACGCCCTCCCCCTGGGGGCCACCAGTCGGCATTCTTTGACCGATGGCACCCTGAGGAGGCCCTCTCTGTGGGAGCGTACTGGGCGGAGGGAAGTATCATAATGCTTCAGATAAGGAATTCCCGGCTTACTGTTTATCTTTTTGATAGATATCAGCGGGACTCCTTGTGACATGGCATGGCTTTATATGCATACAAAAGGTCAGAAGACTGGGGAAAACCTACAAAGGAGTCACACTGAACTTTCCAGAGAAAGCGGCTACTTTTGTACTTATCAGAAAGATGCCTTATTAATGCCAGTATGTTTTGCAAACCATCCCTTTCAAATGCTTCCTAGCAAATAGGCAAGAAAATCGCATTAAAATTAGTGAAATGCATATCTATCCTTTTTGCTTAACTCGCATAATCTGGTTACTTTGCTAACGTATTTTCTGGGTCTGTGCAATACGGTGTACCATAAAGTAATCTGGTTGGGTTAATACCAACATGCTGTGTCAATTATGCCCAAAACAAAGGTTAAAACTCTTCCAGATAAACATACTGTACTGTACAGCCATAACCCTCATCTCACAGAAATTATTTATACGTGAGAAGCATTCAAATCGCAACAGCTATCATTTATGTCTATAAAGCAATGAGGAAGGGGGCACTTCTGCTATAGCTAGGAGGACAAGTTTTTTGAGAGATGTACAACACTGAATATCTCATATATTTTTGAAGCAGTGCAATGGATTACAAATTAAGGCAAAATTTAATTTAAAAATGCTTAAAGGGGATTATGTGATTCCTACATTTATTTCACATGTCATGTGGACTAGTAAAATAGTCTCACGAGACCTCAATTTGCATAATTTTGTGGGAAATGGGTATGTTGAATAGGTAGGTATGGTAACTTTAGGAATCAGACTTAACTTTAGTCATCAACTATCATAATGGTTGAGTCCGTGGTTCTTTCACCCAACCTATAAGACATATAGTTTAAAATATTTAGCCAGTTACAATTTGCTATATTATAAATATGGTACCATTTCTTCCAGAAGTGATTTTGCAAATCAGGACGTTCCATGAAATTGGGTGGACTGAGCATCCAAGACACTGTTTCTCCCCTTTCCAAAGAATATTCATTATCTACTACTAACAATGTTTATTTGTTATCTTCTTTCTTTGCTTCTGCTGCCTCAATTGTTTCTTCTAAAGCATTTGACGTGCAATTTGTCCTTCATCTAAATCTGAAAATCTCTCCCATGTGTGTGCTTATGTCAGTTTTGCACATGGAGCTGCTATTCCCAAATAACGTGACCATGCAGTTCCCATATAGAGATTTTTCCACCATGCAGGTGATCATTTTTAGATATTTTTCTATTTCCAACTTACTGTGATAACTTGAAGGAATAATTTGCTGTATCACATTGAGGATTTTATAAATTTTATAAGTCGTTTTATCTTTAACCCATGCTGTTGAATGCCATAAAAATATCAAATAGCAATGAAGTCAGAGATTGTAGTGGGCATCAAGGGAAATGTCCATGGACATTAGGTGTCCTTACACCCCACAGTATCTTGGCTGGGCTTATAAAATTAGGTAAGTAGACAATATGCTATAGTGGTTGGATATTGCTTCTCAGTTAAGTTGATATTTTTTTCCAAAGCCCTGATAGTAACACGAATATAGCCCTTACTGCAATATTCTCAAGGTAATTTCTATAAACCAAGAGCAATCCTGGCAACTTTAAGACCTGTGGACTTCAACTCCCAGAATTCTCCATCTGGCCATGCCGACTGGAGAATTCTGGGAGGTGGAAGTCCCCAAGTCTTAAAGTTGCCAAAGTTGGACACCGCTGCTATAAACTATTCTGAGAAACTAGTTCTCTTTCAAATTATATTGGTAGCAAAAGAAGCATCCACATTTCTAGTGCTTTCTAGCAGATCTGTAATGTGGGGGCGGTAAAGCTTTTAAACCAATTAGTCTACACAATGGGTTCACCACATCAACCTGTTACAACAGCAAAAGAATAAATCAGCCATTCCTAATAGTTAATTGGGCTGGATTTTAGAAGACTCTTAAAATAGTGGGATCCTCCTCAGATGTCTTCAAATTTCACCTCAGCAATCTCCATGGTGCCTACTTTCAGAATTAGATACGGAACTATGTTTTATTCTGTTAATGCCCATTTTACCAAGTCAAATGATTAAAAAAATGTTTCTTTCACTATATCTCTCCTAAGAGGAAATCTATGTGAAAGATAGGTGTCCATTTTTAAAAGGACTAGTTTTGTGTGGAATTTTGTTTTTAAATATTTTTATTAGCCTTCCCCCACACACACACCCCAACAACTTCCTGTTACACAAGAGTTTGTCAAAGATCAGACTTGGGAATGAAATCTTACAAGGGAGAAACTGAGTTGATATGGCAACCCTTTTTTGTATTTGATATTTGTACTTGGCAAGCGAAACGATAAGCTTTGTGTAATGGACCATGATAATGTCAGCTTCTCAGATGTAGCAACTGCATGATTAAAGGTAGCAAAATATGTGAAATGCTACTTTTCCACTGCACGGTATTATATTTTCTCAGTGAAATAAAGGACAATTTTGGAGAGGGAAATGGATTTGAGCTTTTTATAGAATGATGGGATCTTTAATGGGCAAAAGATCTAAAGATAAATATAAGTCTATGAAGATATGTATAAGTCAAGTGCTATTGCTATTACTGTAAAAATCTGCAGTGGTCAGTCTGTGGTTCAGGGAATATGTATGAAATATTTATCTATGGCTCTCAAGTAATCTATATATAATACAAATTCAGGAGGAAAAATTATGGCCACCTCCACAAAGCCACTGCACACGCCTCTCACTTCAGAAAGCATCCTAACCTTTTTGAATTTACTCTTTCCTTCAACATGAGGGAAGGGTGGAAACTGAGTATGCAGACCAAATGATGAAACTAAATCTTCAAGTCCTCCAGAAGATTTTGAGGGTGGGAAGTCCTCATACAGATAGTCCTCAACTTACGACTTTAATTGAGCCTGGAAATTATGATCATAAGTCATGAGGGTTGTAAGTTGGGTCATCACATGACTCATCTGGATTTTGTTTTGTTTTTTGAAGATGTCATTAAGCAAATGCCAGGGTTATTAAGCAAATCCATTGTTCCCTGCGGGCATTTTTTCCTGGAAATCAGGAGTAAATTCTGAAAATCAGAAGTTATTTTCATCAAAGACATTGTAAATTGCAATCATGTGAGCATGTGATGTTGCAAACAGCTGTAAATGTGGGACAGTTGCTGAGCACCCAAAATGTAATCACATGAACTTTAGAACTAGGTCATAAGTATCTTTTGGAGAGTCCATCATAATTTCAAATGGTCATTAAGCAACTGATCACAAGTTGAGGACTACCTATAACAGCCACTGTTTAGATCTTCAGATCCAAAGCTTTGCTCAATAGAGAAACCCAAATTAAATAATCCTAACAGGTAAATCCCCTTCATGGATTACTGTCTTGTCGTGGCGAAGGGGCTTGCGTAATTCAATGAAGTATGAGCTATGCCATGCAGGGCCACACAAGATGGACACGTCATAGCAGAGAGTTCTGACAAAACGTGATCCACTGGAGAAGGAAATGGCAACCCACTCCAGTATCTGCCATGAAAACCCTATGGACAGTACCAAAAGGCAAAACGATATGACGCTGGAACGTGAGCTCCTCAGGTCGGAAGGCGTCCAATATGCTACTGGGGAAGAGCAGAGGGCTAGTACTAGTAGCGCCAGAAAGAATGAAGCGACTGGGCCAAAGCCGAAAGGACGCTCAGCTGTGGATGTGTCTGGTGGTGAAAGGAAAGTCCGATGCTGTAAAGATTTTTTCTCCATAGGAACCTGGAATGTAAGATCCATGAATCCAGGCAAGCTGGACATGGTCAAACAAGAGATGACAAGACTGAACATCGACATCTTAGGAATCAGCGAACTAAAATGGACAGGAATGGGTGAATTTAATTCAGATGACCATCAGGTATACTACTGTGGGCAAGAATCCCTCAGAAGAAATGGAGTAGCCTTCATAGTCAATAAAAGAATAGGAAAAGCAATACTAGGATACAATCCCCAAAATGACAGAATGATCTCAGTTCAAATCCAAGGCAAACCATTCAATATCACAGTAGTCCAAGTCTATGTCCCAACCACTGGTGCTGAACAGGATGAAATTGACCAGTTCTATGAAGCTCTACAGCACCTTATAGAACTAACACCAAAAAATGATGTCCTTATCATCATGGGGGATTGGAATGCTAAAGTAGGAAGCCAAAAGATAAGCAGAATAACAGGCAAGTTTGGCCTTGGAGTACAAAATGAAGCAGGGCACAGGCTGATAGAATTTTGTCAAGAGAATACAATGGTCATAGCAAACACTCTTTTCCAACAACCCAAGAGACGGCTCTACACATGGACATCACAGAAATCAGATTGACTATGTGCTCTGCAGCCAAAGATGGAGAAGCTCTATACAGTCAGTAAAAACAAGACCAGGAGCTGACTGTGGCTCAGACCAGGAGCTTCTCATTGCAAAGTTTAGGCTTAAACTGAAGAAAGTAGGAAAAAGCACTAGACCACTCAGGTATGAATTAAATCATATCCCTGTTGAATATACAGTAGAGGTGACAAATAGATTTAAGGAATTAGATCTGATAGACAGAGTGCCTGAAGAACTATGGACGGATGTTTGCAACATTGTACAAGAGGTAGCAACTAAAAGCATCCCAAAGAAAAAGAAATGCAAGAAAGCAAAATGGCTGTCTGAGGAAGCTTTGCAAATAGCTAAGGAAAGGAGGGAAGCGAAAGGCAAGGGAGAAAAAGAAAGATACGCCCAATTGAATGCAGAATTCCAGAGAATAGCTAGAAGAGATAAGAATGCCTTCTTAAATGAACAGTGCAAAGAAATAGAAGAAAACAATAGAATATGTAGGACTAGAGATCTCTTCAAGAAAATTGGAGAGAAGAAGGGAACGTTTCATGCAAAAATGGGCATGATAAAGGACCAAAATGGCAAGGACCTAACAGAGGCAGAAGAGATTAAGAAGAGGTGGCAAAATTACACAGAAGAACTATACAAGAAGGAGCTTAACGTCCCTGACAATCACAATGAGGTGGTCACTGACCTCGAGCCAGACATCCTAGAATGTGAAGTGAAGTGGGCCTTAGAAAAGCTGAGCAACAACAAAGCTAGTGGAGGTGACAGTATTCCAGCTGAGCTATTCAAAATCTTAAAAGACAATGCAGTAAAAGTGCTACACTCAATTTGCCAGCAAATTTGGAAAACTCAGCAGTGGCCATAGGATTGGAAAAAAAAGTTTACATTCCAATTCCAAAGAAAGGCAGTGCTAAAGAATGTTCAAACTATCGCACCATTGCACTCATTTCACATGCTAGTAAAGTTATGCTTAAAATCCTACAAGCTAGACTCCAGCAGTATGTGGATCGAGAATTACCAGAAGTACAGGCAGTATTTCGAACAGGCAGAGGAACTAACGATCAAATCGCCAACATACGCTGGATCATGGAGAAAGCTAGAGAGTTCCAGAAAAACATCTACTTCTGCTTCATTGACTATGCTAAAGTCTTTGATTGTGTGGATCACAACAAACTGTGGCAAGTTCTTAAAGAGATGGGAGTACCAGACCATCTTATTTGTCTCTTGAGAAACCTATATGCGAGTTAAGAAGCAACAGTGAGAACTGGACACGGAACCACTGATTGGTTCAAAATTGGGAAAGGAGTCCGGCAAGGCTGTATACTGTCGCCCTGCCTGTTTAACTTATATGCAGAGCACATCATTAGAAAGGCAGGGCTAGATGAATCAAAAGTTGGAATTAAGATTGCCGGGAGAAATATCAACAAGCCTCTCTGTGGACACGCACTCTGTCGCCCTAGTTCTAGGCCTTCAGCTGGGTTTTATAAAACCTTTTAGCTTTAGACCTCCGCTGCCGTGTACAAAAAAAAGGTTCAATCAATCAATTTCAACTTCTCACGGGGAAAAAAAAGATCTCGCAGAGTTGGAATTGATGAATTGAACTTTTTAGTCCCACCAAGTCTGCCATTACCACCACAGTCATGTACACCCAATGGGCCACCCCACCCAATTGGCCACACCCACCCAATGGGCCACCCCACCCGGCACCTGACGATACATAAGTGGTTTTGGGTTGCAGTTTGGGCACTCAGTCTCTAAAAGGTTTGCCATCATTGACCTAAGATATGCAGATGATACCACTCTAATGGCAGAAAGTGAAGAAGAATTAAAGAGCCTCTTGTTGTGGGTGAAGAAGGAGAGTGCAAAAGTTGGGTTTAAACTTAACATTAAGAAAACCAAGATCCTGGCATCCGGCCCTCTCAATTCCTGGCAAATAGATGGGGAAGAAATGGAGGTAGTGACAGATTTTATTTTCCTAGGCTCCAAGATCACTGCAGATGGGGACTGTAGCCAAGAAATTAAAAGACGCTTGCTCCTGGGGAGGAAAGCAATGGCAAATCTAGACAGCACACTAAAAAGCAGAGACATCACCCTGTCAACAAAAGTGTGTATAGTCAAGGCTATGGTCTTCCCAGTTGCAATGTATGGCAGTGTAAGTTGGACCATAAGAAAGGCTGAGCACCAAAGAATTGAGGCCTTTGAACTATGGTTTTGGAGAAGACTCCTGCGAGTCCCTTGGACTGCAAGGCGATCGGTCAGTCCTAGAGGAGATCAATCTTGACTGCTCTTTAGAAGGCCAGATCCTTAAGCTAAAACTCAAATACTTTGGCCACCAAATGAGAAGGAAGGACTCACTGGAGAAGAGCCTAATGCTGGGAAAGGTTGAGGGCAATAGAAGAAGGGACGACAAAGAATGAGGTGGCTGGATGGAGTCACTGAAGCAGTAGACATGAGCTTAAATGGACTCCAGAAGATGGTAGAGGACAGGAAGGCCTGGAGAAACGTCGTCCATGGGGTCGCGATGGGTCAGACACGACTTCACAGCTAACAACAACAACAACAACAGGTAAATGCCTAGTCTCCAATTGAAGACATCCAGTGAATGAAAGCTATCACAGTCATTCTCCTATCAAACTGTTTTACTGTCAGAAAGAAACTTTTTCAACATTTATTTGGAATCTGCCTTCTTATAACTTAAATCCATGTCTCTGTGCCATCTTCTCTGAAGTGAGAGAGAACAAGTCTTGAACTTCTTGCTTGTTTGTATCACATTGCTGACTCATACTCCAATTTGTAATTTACTATTTTGAGACTTTTCACAAGTACAAGCATGGTCTCACCATACTTAACGTATTTTCACAAGCATGGTCTCACCATTCTTATGTATTTCACTTCTTTTTCCTAAGGGAAGAACTTTGCAGTAATTGAACTCTTGTTAGTTTCAGTCCACATCCTAACTTATCAAGAGGATTCTGAATTTTATTGGTAGCCATCCCGCCAAATTTTATGTCATTTGCAAATGTCATAAGCATTCCCTCTATCTCTTCCTCCAAGTTATAAACACAACTGTTGAAATGTTCAGAGTCCAGAACTGAGATCAATAGGTCCTTCTCTGTATCTCCCTCCAGTTGATGAATATTTGTGAACACATTTTTCAACCAGCAATATAGCCACTTCTTTGTCATGCTACGCAACCATAGCCTAGTAGTTTGACAGTCATGGGGTACTGCATCAAATAATTGGCTGAAATCAAGATATAGTGTATTACATCAGCAATTCCACAATCTATGATGGAAGCACCTTGATCAAGAGATGTCAGGCAAGAAATACTGTTGACAATTTATTTATTTATTTATTTTTGGGACTTATATGCCGCCCTATCTCCCAAAGGACTCAGGGCGGCTTACAACAATAAAAACAATACAAAAATTAAAAACGAATTAAATAGCCCCAAAATAAATTAACTACAATTAAAAATTAAAACATATTTAAAAACCCATCATCAACCCAGGTCAGCCTGATAGAAGAGAAAAGTTTTGAGGTCGCGGCGAAAGGACCGGAGGTCCGGGGCCATCCGAAGCTCAAGGGGGAGTTGGTTCCACAGGGCTGGCGCTCCCACAGAGAAGGCCCTCCCCCTGGGGGTCGCCAGCCTACATTGTCTGGCCGACGGCACCCTGAGGAGGCCCTCTCTGTGTGAGCGCACTGGGCGATGGGAAGTCGTCCCCGGCAGCAGATGGTCCTGCAAATATCCCGGGCCTAAGCCATGTAGGGCTTTAAAGGTAAGTACCAGCACCTTAAATCTTTACATGCTAGCCTCTCTTAATTTTCATGATTTTAAAAGTTCTCATAGGTAAGGGTACTTATGGTTTGCATTATGAATAGTCCTCAGTTAGCAACTGCCGCAGACAGTGAGTGTTTGCAGTTACCATGATAAAGAAGTAACTGCAAATAATGCCCACCTTTGCAGCTTCGCTCATGTTCACAGTCACCAGGTGTTAGTACCAGGCCCAAACATATTTTCCCCCTTTTTTGCCTCCTCACAGAGCAAAGAGATTGCTGATTTCTTCCTGAGCTGTTCTTTTCCACCTCAGGCTAAGAAAAGTTAACTACCTGAACTTTGCAATCTTAATTGATTAGAAGCTGGGTGCTTAGAAGCTGCAGGCTGAAATTGACGTGACCCTAAACAGTTTCACACTAAAGGCTTTTGTTCGCCTCCTAAGAGACTGGCAGCAAGCACCTTAGGCAAACAGCCGGTGCTGTTGGATTGCCTTTCATGTATATTTCCCCACTGCATGTCTGCTTACTCTCTTGTAATCTCTTTCCCTTCAATGAATGTAAATACAAATATCAATATTTTTTTTTGCTAATTATCTCAGCACCCGAGTCAGCATTCCAAAGGGCAGGGGAGTGTGGGAAAAGGGCTATAACATTTGCCCTTTTACCTCGTTTTCTCTAGATATGAATTCCAGAACCCTTCCCTACCATGTGGGCTTGCCCAGCTTTTGGGGTCCTATACTTGTGATGCCGCAAAGGAAAGGTGAAGTTAAATCACAAGCACAGTCATTGTCATGATTTTCACCTAATGACCGCATCACTTAATGACTGAGTTGCCAGTTCTGTAGAACTTCCTGTAAAAAACTATAGAATCTTCCCAGGTTTCAATTTTCATCATCCGATCAACAGGATTCTTGTATGATAAAGTTCATCCATTCCATCAGCAAGTTCCTTCAGTATCCTGGGATACATTTTAACTGGCCCAGAGAATTAAACTCATTCAGGATAGTAAGCATCCCAGACCATATTTCTATAAGTCTCAAGTTTCAATCCTACCCATAGCTGATTAAGGGGACATTTTCCTCTTCTCGGAGAAGACTTACCCAAACTGTGGGTTAGGTAGTTCTATCTTTTGCCATTTTGCCATATTCATTGAGCTGCAGGTTTTATTTTTATTTCAGACATATGTGAAGATATCTTTTTAGTTCTCCTTAGGATCCTTGGCTAAACTCAGTTTATTCTCAGCTTTCAATTTCTTGACACCACTCTACAATTCCAAACTATCTCAGTTCCTGTATGAGTCCTCTTTTGTGTTTGGGTCTTTACTAGGTTTTTTTTGTTTTGTTTTCTTCATATGAATTCTTTGCAATTGTGTTTTAAGTCTTTCTTTTAGGGAGCTCCCAGTCATCAAGCTCCCTAGCTTTCCCATATCCTAATGAACTGGTAGGCCAACTAAGACTGCATTATAAGGTCAATTGATATATGCTCCTATATGTTTTCTAGCAGAGACAGTTGATCTTCTCAGTCTGTCACCTATCATCATCACGTTTATACATTGCCAAATAGCCCTAACGTACTGTAAAATAGAACAAACATACTGTGGTATAGAGTACACTACATATGATTGTCGATGCAAAATTCTGTTCTACTTCTCACAGAATGTTTGGAGAAACCCAGAATTAGGATTAAGGACATAACGCTGCGAGATACCAGTTTCAAAAAGCTGATCTTTGAATTTTCAACCAAATTTCTAACAGTGAAAGCTGGAGGGCTTCCTTGTTTTAGTGTGCTGCTCTGGAGAAATAGCAATAGCACTTAGACTTATATACCGCTTCACAGTGCTTTACAGCCCTCTCTAAGTGGTTTACAGAGTCAGCCTATTGTCCCCAACAATCTGGGTCCTCATTTTACTAACCTCGGAAGGATGGAAGGCTGATTCAACCTTGAGCCCATCAGGATTGAACTTCAGACTGTGGGCTGAGTTAGCCTGCAATACTGTATTCTAACCACTGCACCACTACCACACATGGATTGTCTTGAGAAATTGTTTTTAAAGAGAACAGTGAGATGCATGAACTTTTAGAGAGAGCAGGTACACACCAGCAAAAGCCTGTGTTGCCCCACCTTTAATTCAAGAGTAAATATTTGTTGAATACTTGCTCAACTTGTAGGAGTACATACTTTAGTCACAGTGAACTTTCTATGATCCAGTCAATCTTTCAAGAAATCATTTAAGGAATTTTAGCATCAAAATTCTGTCCTTTTTCAATCTTATAATAGCATTTAAATAGTATTTTGATATACTCTGGTCTTTACATGTAATGATTATCTTATTTGCATTGCTGGCAATATTTCCCTGTTGGCTCACGTTCTGGTGTTTTTGCCTAAAATCACAAAGGATACAAATGGGTGAATAAAAAAAATTATAAAGCTCTGATGTATTAGCAAGATATGTGCTGTGCTGTAGATGTTTATCTTGACACATGAATTGCCATCTCCATAGAGATTTCACAGCTTTTTATGCAGCCATGATTAATTTCTTAGGATCTGGAGAATAATATGATGCTGTCACATGAAGCCTTAATACACAGAAATGCTTTGAATTTGAAATGGGTATCTAAGCTCTTAAAGCCAAGCTACATTTCTTTTTGAGAAACTTAAAACACCTGAGAACTTCATGTTCCTTCTCTGTCTGAAGCAGTACAAGGAAAGCCATTTCTCCAACTAGCAGTTGAGTTTTCGATGTTCTGTAAAGATCTATCTTCACGCGAACTGTGAGCGCTAGAAATACGTTCCTCTGCATACTGAGCATATTGGTGTGGTAGGATTCATAATGTATTTCCTGCTCTTTGGAACATGAATAATGAGAGAGGAAACGTGCGTAATATGTGGTGCAGAACTCATACAATCAATTGCAGTAAATAGGACAGCAGAAAGGGATTTTGTATAAAAATAGGATCAGGCCTACCATTAAGCAAAATGAGCAGCAGATGCCACAGTGGGGGAAGCAATAGTAGTCTCTGGGTTTTTCTTATCAGCTACATAACTGTTCTCTCTCACACAAAAAAAATATCCCTGTAGGTCTGCAAATGAATATAGGAACTAGGGCAGCTCTCAGACTACAATTTATCTGAAACTTTCAATCTGCAAAACAACCAGAATGAAAATGGGGCAGAATATAATATATGCAAAAGCACCTAATGTTCTAAAGCTCAAGTGACTTATCAATTTTCTCAGCATGTTCAGTGCCCCATTTATTGGTGTGGGGGGGAAGGTCATTAATCTATATAAATTAAGCCTTCAAGCCTTTCCTCAAGCAGGATCCTGTTTTAAGAAGATTTCTGCTTCAGCTAAACCTACTTACATCAACCCTATGTCTGTATTGTTCAGTATACAAAACATCTGAGAAAAGCTGGGAAGATAGGTCTGTTGGTGGTAGGTCTTATCTCACCATATTAAAAAAAATGCCAACAGAATTTAAGGAAGATTCCATGAAAGATGCGTCCATCTAGATCTCTCACCTGCACATGTGAGAATGAGCAGGTGGTGGGGAACAGAATACATCAAGATAGGAAACAAATGTCAGAGCCTTAAAAATGGCAATTGAAATCCAGAGTAGGACAATAAGGATCCTGAATGTCAGAGACAAGTGAAGTGGTATAAGAAGATTTGTTAAGTTCCATATCTGGAAAACTAGGCAGGGTTGGGTAGCAATTCCTTTCCCAGGTAAATTGATCAGAATTATGAGGAGTGTAAAGCATGAGGGCAGTGCTTTTTCAACCTTGGCAACTTTAATATGTGTGGCTTCAGCACCCAGAATTCCCCAGCCAATATGCTGGTTGGGGAATTCTGGGAGTTGAAGTCCCCACATATAAAAGTTGCCAAGGTTGAGAGACACATCGTGAAGGCGTCATTTGGGATTTTGGGTCCCTTGATCCCCACGAAAATGGCTCGCTGGATTTCTTTTCCCATCACTGTTGGGATAACAAAGCTCACAAGAATCTGTTCCTGGATACCAGGAACTACATATAGCCCATAACATACTTATCCCTAGCCTTGCTACCAGGTTATAATAATAATAATAAAGTTGGAAGGGACCTTGGAGGTCATCTAGTCCAACACCCTGCTCAGGCAGGAAACCCTAGACCATTTCAGACAAATGGCTGTCCAGTCTCTTCTTAAAAACTTCCAGTGTTGGAGCATTCACCACTTCTGGAGGCAGGTTATTCCACTGGTTAATTGTTCTGTCAGGAAATTTCTCCTTAGTTCTAGGTTCCTTCTCTCCTTGGTTAGTTTCCATCCGTTGCTTGTTGTCCTGCCTTCAGGAGCTTTGGAGAATAGCTTGGCTCCGGTTCTTTGGCTGAACCCCAGTGTTATCAACCAGAGCTGAAAGATGAAACGTCGCTAACATTACAATAAAAATTGTTTCATTTGACTTCAAATGAGCAAGCATTAATTTCATTGAGCAAAGGAGCTACCAATGCCAGCCCTGAATTTCTCTCATGGGCAGTTATGCCATGTGATTTTTAAGGATTCTGAGCAACTTAACAAACCAATTCAGCCTCTTTTTGCAAACATTACTTCTCTTGTTTGAACAAAATGGTCGCAGAGATCTTTTGTTGTAATATCAGTGATAAGTTACTGAAATACTTTGTTCTGGTGATGAAGAGGGAAGTCATCTCTTTATATATCCCTTTTTTCTTTATTATGTTTTTTCTTTTTTTTTACTCTCATATTTTTCATAGTTTGTATTCGTTTTTTTATCTTTGCAATTATAAACTGTAATAAAAAGTTATTATAAAAAGTTTACAGAAGAGTGGTCAGAATTATTCCTTTCTTCTCCTGCCAAAGTAACTAGGAATTGTGTCTTTTCAGTACCTCTCATTTTACAAGAAAAGGTCTTAATAGAAATTGTTACTTATCTATCACAAGCAACAAGGGAACATGAAAACATTCTTCAGCTCGGTCACTTTGCTTTTTATCTCATGTTTAGAAAAAGGGACATAATGTTGGAGAGAGAGAGAGAGAGAGAGAGAGAGAGAGAGTGAGAGAGACAGAGAGAGAGAGAGAGAGGGAACAAGAACATATTAGAATCCCTATTGAAGACAATTTCTGGTCTGAAACAACCGTAGGACTTACATAATTCTTTTTTTTTATTGAAAAGTTTTTCAACACATTTTATCTTTAACAATCCCTCCCCCCCACCCCCCACCCAACCCTTCCTAGCCCTCCCTAACCCTCCACCCTCCCCTTCCCCCCTCCACCCTCCCCGACTTCCCAGAGCTAAATACAAGGTATAAAAGTAAAAACAATCATAAACAACCATATGCTAACAACAATAAGCTATTAAGTCTATCGCACTCTAGCTCATATAAAATGACTACAAGTAATACTAATATCACATCAAAACTTATACAAATGCTAAATGAAACTTTTTGGTCCCATATTTGTTCTGGATGTAATCAATCCACTTTTTCCACTCCATAATATAACGTTGTTGCGAATGGTCTTTCAAATAGGCCAAAATCTTTGCCATTTCCGCCAGGTCAGAAACTTTTAAAGTCCATTCTTCTATAGTCGGCAGTTCCTCCTGCTTCCAATATTGACCTACTAAAAGTCTCGCTGCCGTAATTAAGTTCAACATCAACTTAGTGTCTACAACAGTAGTATCTGTAATTATGCCCAATAAAAACAATTACGGACAAAACTTTATCCTTTGCTTAAATATCTTCTGCATATTCCACCAGATTTTAATCCAAAAAGCTTTAACCTTTTTACAGGTCCACCATATATGAAAGTACGTTGCGTCTTTGCCACCACACCTCCAACATTTAGGGTGATAGTTCAGATACATACTTGCAAGCTTTTTAGGATCTAAATGCCACCTATAAAACATTGAAAAACCAATTTTCTGATCTTCTTTCCACCTGGCCCGTAATTGACCATATTGAAACCAGGTTTGAACAATCTTCTCTTCTCGTAGAAAATTATACGGCTTCAAACACCATACGTTCCTCTCCAAACTTAGGATTTCCTTGTATGTAGTCACATCATGTTTGAACCCAACATTTATATTTTCTATTGCGTGTTTCGGTATTGCCCATAAAGGTATCTTGTAATTTAATTTATGTCTATACTTTTTCCAAACTCTCAACAAAGCATGTCTAAAAATATGCACCTTAAACACATTATCTACCTTCTTATCATACAATAAATATGCATGCCAGCCAAATAACAAATCGTGGCCTTCAAGATTTAATAATCTCCCTTGTGTTAAATTAATCCAATCACTTATCGCTAACAAAGCAGCAGCTTCATAGTATAACTTAAAATTGGGCATTTTGAGACCACCTCTTTCATGCGTGTCCTGCATAATCTTAAATTTAACTCGTGGCATTTTCCCTGCCCATACAAATTTATTGATACCCTTTTGCCATTCCTCCAAATTTGAGTCCTTTTTAAGAATAGGTATCATTTGAAATAAGAATAAAAATTTAGGCAAAACATTCATTTTCACTGCTGCAATTCTTCCCAATAGAGACAATTGTAATTTTTTCCAACTTTCCAATTCTTTTTGAATTTTCCCCCATAATATTTCATAATTATTTTTATATAACTTTGTATTAGAGGGTGACAAATACACCCCCAAATATTTAACCCTTTTAACAATCTCAAATCCAGTTAACCCTTCTAAAAGGGCCTTTTGCAATACTGTCATATTTTTAGCCAATATTTTAATTTTTTGTATATTAACCTTGAATACAGAAACCTTCCCATATTGCATTATTATCTCCATCAGGTCCACAACAGAATTTTTTGGCTGAGTCACCGTAACAACCAGATCATCTGCAAACGCCCTCAATCTATAATCCTGATCTCTAATTTGAATTCCCTTAATTTTTTCCGAATTCCGTATTTTAATCAATAATATCTCCAATGTTAAAACAAATAATAAAGGTGATAACAGACACCCTTGTCTTGTGCCCTTTTCAATATTACATACTTCAGACAAACTATTATTTACTATTATTCGGGCTGTTTGCTTTTGATATAATGCCCTAATTGGTTGTAAGAATTTATCCCCAAAATTCATTTTATCTAATACTTTCATCAAAAATTGCCAATCCAGTTGATCAAAGGCTTTTTCGGCGTCTAGAAAGATCAGCGCCGCAGGGATCTGATTGTTCCTTTCCAAAAATTCCAACAAGTCTACTATATGCCTCACATTATTTTTCATTTGTCTGCCACTAATAAACCCAGTTTGGTCACCATGAATTATCTGTTGCAAAACCCTCATCAATCTGTTAGCTAAAACCTTAGCAAATATCTTGTAGTCCGTGTTCAAAAGTGATATTGGTCTGTAATTTCTTACTTGAGTGACATCCTGATCTTCCTTCGGAATCAGAGAAATAAAAGCAGTTCTCCAAGACGGAGGTACCCCTCCTCCCCTTTGAATTGTCTGAAACAATTCCCTTAATGGCTTTATCATCTCCAATTGTAAGTTTTTATAATACACTGCAGTCAGTCCATCCGTGCCTGGCGCTTTATCCACCTTCAATTGTTTAATTGCTAAAAGAATTTCTTCTTCTGTTATCAATTGATTAATCTCTTCCTTTTGTTCTTGTGTAAGAACCGGGATGTTGGCATTCCTCAAATATACATCAATATCTGCTTCATTAATCTTATCTTTAGCATATAGTTTAGAATAAAAGTCCACAAAAGCTTCCTTAATAAGATCCTGTTGATACACAACCTTACCCTTATGTTCTATTTTATCTATATTAGAAGCCCTTTGCTTCTTCCTTAACATGTAAGCTAACCATCTGCCTGGTTTATTGGCATTGCAAGTCATCTCTTTATATATCCCTTTTTTCTTTATTATGTTTTTTCTTTTCTTTTTTTACTCTCATATTTTTCATTGTTTGTATTCGTTTTTTTATCTTTGCAATTATAAACTGTAATAAAAAGTTATTATAAAAAGTTTACAGAAGAGTGGTCAGAATTATTCCTTTCTTCTCCTGCCAAAGTAACTAGGAATTGTGTCTTTTCAGTACCTCTCATTTTACAAGAAAAGGTCTTAATAGAAATTGTTACTTATCTATCACAAGCAACAAGGGAACATGAAAACATTCTTCAGCTCAGTCACTTTGCTTTTTATCTCATGTTTAGAAAAAGGGACATAATGTTGGAGAGAGAGAGAGAGAAACAAGAGAACAAGAACATATTAGAATCCCTATTGAAGACAATTTCTGGTCTGAAACAACCGTAGGACTTACATAATTCAAGGACAAACAGCACATTAACGGAAAATAGTTTTCTTTGCCAAAGGCACTATTGTGTAAGAGAGAGATGGCAGGAGATGTTGATCATAGTATCAGTTTAAGCACAGAGAATACAAATCTCCAGGCATGAGGCTGCCTGAATACCTGGTACTGCATCTCAACCCAATTTATATCTTTCAGAGATGAGGACAAAAATGAGGGTGAAGCATAAGAAGGTTATTTCTTCCAGAAAGGCTGAGGTGAATATTTTGAAACGGGGGGGGGGGGGGGGGAGGAAGAAACAGATTCCAGGTTCAGGAAGAACATCTAATGTAGGTTACACAAGAAAGACCGCTTTTAATGTGTTTGAGGGACTCTGCCTCAAAAGTCTCTGATAACATAGTTCCGTGGCTTATCTGGTCCAGCTGTTTATGGTGATTGATGATGTTGGCAGGAGCTGTAGAGGACACAGGTCTGCAACCCGCGGCTCCGGAGCCGCATGCGGCTCTCCTGCGGCTCCCAGTCCTCTGAAATATGCAGTCCAAAAAACAAAAAAGTGGGACTAAAAAAGTTCAACCAATCAATTCAAATATGCAGGGTAGGTGCATATCTCGCCTTGGCTCCACTCTTCAGTCAAACCCTGTTCTGCGCATGCGCGCATGTACGCGCATGTGCACACATTTTTTGCGGCTCCCAGTTTTTCCTTTTGTGAGGGAACCGGTTCCGAGTGGCTCTTTCACTGTTTCAGGTTGCTGACCCCTGGTCTAGGATATCGGTCAGTAATATTTCAAAGTTGAAATACTTGGTTATAAATCATCTAGAATCACCTTTAGGCAAGATGGACAGCATATAAATTTAATAAATAAAAATAGATACTGGGAACTAAAATGGAATCTTTCATAGGCAAACTGTGAGGGCTGTCACTGAGTTACAGTCCTTCCCTAATTACAGGTAGTCCTCAACTTGCAGCAGTTTGTTTAGCGACCGTTTGAAGTTACAATGGCACTTTAAAAAAGTAATTTATGACTGTTTTTCATACTTACGACCACTGCAGTGGTCATGTGATCAAAATTTGGACGCTTGGCAAATAGTTCATATTTATGACAGTTGCCGTGTCCTGGAGTCACCTTTTGCAACCTTCTGACAAGCAAAGTCAAGGGGAAGCCAGATTCATTTAACAACCTTGTTACTAACTTAACAACTGCTGTGAGTCACATAACCACTGTGGCAAGCAAGGTCGTAGAATGGGGCAAAACTCACTTAACAAATGTCTTGCTTAACAACAGAAATTTTGGGCTCAAATGTGGTCATAAGTCAAGGACTACCTGTATACCGCCTCACTTGCTGTCCACATATTTGAGGGAGACAACCCCCCCACACACACAAGAAGATATGTTTTTCTGCTGTCTGTGCCTGAATCCTTTTTCTTCTTGAAGAATGGTGCAATGACCACAATTACCCAGAAGTGAGATTGATGTGAGTCATGTTATGTAAAGCTGCAAAGGCATATCTGTTGGACATATGGCCCTCTACACCAGTTTTGTTACATGTCTGATCCAATAAAGGGATCTCACTTTTTTTTCATCAAGAAGACACGGATGGCTGAACAGCACTTTTCCATTGTTGGAAAGTGAATACAGTGTACAGTCTGTCTCTAACGGTGGCACCCTCTCATGCAGATCCAAGGCCTCTGGAAGGCATCAGGTTGAGGTAGGCAGCATTTCATCATCTGCTTTTGCTATGAACTGTGGGTTCTTAATGCCACATACCACAATGATCATTTATTTGATATACTGTATATAAAATAAATGACATTCAGTTTCCCATCTGCCTTTGAAAGACTCTTTCGAAGATAGCAAAGTCCACATTTTGGACCATTGGTTTGAAAGAGGAGTCAAAGAGGCCATTTATGTCAAAACTGAACAGCCCTCTCTCAACAGGGTGGAGGGGGGGATACAGCACCATCTATCTCCAGTCTACAAGACAGTTCTTTCAGCAATTCCAAGAAGGCTCCACACCCATTTGCACTACTATCTGTGTCGACCCTGACGAGACAGATAAACCTCCAGGTGGCCTCAATGACTCTCTAAAAGAATGCAAATGACAATCTGTCTGCAAGGAGTATAAATCCTTCCTTTCCCTACCATCCAGTCAGAGCTGAAGAAGCTTCTTGGATAAGAAGCGGAACATCTTCAAAGAAAAACAAACAAGTCCAGTTGTGAAAAAGCATCTTTGGGACATTCAGTTTTGCTTTTCTTCACCTTTCTATTGACTTGAGCTTGGGTGTTACATAATCATATTAGTATAATGAATCTTGTCTCCTCCGTATTATCCTTGCAAACATCTTCTCCCATTCCTGTGCCCCAAATTCATGGTTTTTAAAATGTCAGGTATTGCAACATCTTGAAAATAACCCTCTGCCTGAAGAAGCAAATAAACACTTTCCTCAGGCAAACATTTCTAAATCTTAAATTGGTAACACACAGGACAACCTCCCTGCTTCTTGTGTTTTATTCATGGGCCTGTTTTTACTAGGCAAAATTCTGGTTTTAATCATTCTAAAACTAGGAACCCCAGTGCTGTTCCCAGGTATTTGCAGCACTAGGGATTTAATGCAAAATATTTGCAGCACAAGGGGTTTAATACAAACTTTTCTTCAGTCTTAGCGCTGTAACTCTCCAGGGGTTATATTAGTCTCAGCTACCCAACCCCTATAGTTTGTGGACTCCCAAACCATGTGGAACTTTCCAAGTTAACAGAAGTTGTCTGCATCATTTCAAAGCATAACAAGAAAATCTTTCTTGAAAAAGAAAAGGAGTGAGATAAGGACACTGTCCACGCACACCGTTAGCCATTTCCTTCGACAAAAATTGTAATAAAACCCACTCATACTTGGTGAAAGGAGTCACAAGACCCCTTATCCCTCCTGTGCTGCTTAATTGTAGCACTGAACTTTTCACCCCAATTATAGTGATGTAATCCATGGCGATTGGCTTTGCTTGAGTCTTTTTCCATTAGCCATCAGAGACCTGTCATTGTACCTTGCAGGAGGGAACCCCTGTAGTGCTATGAATTCAGTCACTGTCTTTTTACAAAAGAAAAAAAAAGAATGTCTTCTGTTTTTCTGTAATTTACTTAATGTGCCCTTCTCCCTTTCAGCTTCCTATTGGACTTTGGAGATGTTTGGTAAAAAGTATAACAAGTCCAGCAGTCAGGAAGGGAGAGGTAGAAGAGCATCATGGAAAGGGATCCAGTGCTGCTTTAGCTCTGTATTCCTTGAGTATGCCTCTGTGTGTGTGTGTGTGTGTGTGTGTGAGAGAGAGAGAGAGAGAGAGAGAGAGAGAGAGAGAGGAGTCCAGGAAGATCCATGTCCGCTTTCAACCATCGATTGGCTGAGCTACTGTCTTGCAGAGTCTGGTCCACCCCATGTGATTACTGATATGGGAAACATGGCAGACCGATGAACAAGGAGGACAGACAGTGAAGAGGGAGAGGAAACCACATGCCATTAAAAATGGTTTTGGGAGCTGTGAGCTTGATCACAGGTGTTTCAGATGAACTCTTGAAAAAGGAATATGCTTTTCAACATGCATCGGTCCAGAACATTTTTATTACTGGTTCTCGTTTGTTCAGTTTATGTATTAACACTCAGAGGAAAGATAGGCTTTAAATCTTATGACATAAATCTCATGTGTAAGACAAACAAGTAAACAGGTAAACATACCAATTATTGGTCATGCTGGTTGACAACTCTGTATGTCATTCTAACTTACGACAAGGTCATCAGGTTGTAGGAAGCTATTTTGATGAGCATCCAAACATTTATGAGCTACTCAGGATCTGCCTCAAGAAGACATTTGCAGTTAAATTTGGCTCTGAACTGACTAGGGATGGGGAGAATTTTGCTTAGCATACATTTGAAGGGATGCAAATCCAAACATGTTTTTTTTTGAACCAAAGAATTATAATTCAATTTAGAATTATTGTTATCATTCATTTCTGACTATTTACATGAAAGAGTTTAGGCAATATTGTGCTAAAATATTAACAAAAATTAGAAAGTGAAAGAAACTAATACTGATTGCCTCACCAAAACTCTAGTAGTAATAGTAGTAGTAGTAGTAGTGTCACTATACATCTACCATCTATATTAATCCAAAGCACAGGAGTTCACATGATATTTTACTTGATCTTCCAAGACTAAATAATTAAAAAATAGAATGTCTTGTAAGATTTCTAATGTAAATTGGTAACTTTGTTTAGAGATAGGAATCACCCAGATAAAAACTATGATTTTAAAATCTAAGGGCTTTGGGTTTGATTTATGCCTGATTTCTGAGATTTTTTCCCCCCAGTTATTGTAATGCGTTGTCTGATGTCTCTCCCTCTCCCAGCATCTATGTATTCAGACATGCAATCAGAGCGGCCTGACATTGGGAATATCATGACTCATCCTGATTATCTTGATGGAAATCCTGATCTTATCAAACCTAAAAAACTGCTCAATCCTGTAAGAGCCTCGAAAAGCCACCAAGAACTTCACCGAGAACTACTTATGAATCACAGAAGGTGAGCAGAGGGTTGGAGCCATAGGTTTCCTCAGGAGGGTTGGAGTGGGGGGTGTACTATGACATCTGTGGTTTTGTCTGTGACATTTTATGGCAAAGAATGTTGGACTTTGAAGAAGTGGTGTAGGAAGAAAAGTCTTCATCATGGTTCAGTCCAAGCCGGGGATAAACAACATGGCGACTGCTTTAGGAAGAAGGTTACAGTTTATTGCAAAGGAGAGCCAGACAGAAAGATGGTTCTAGCAGAAAAAGGACTGAGCACATGTAGAGAGTGGGTTTTTATACCCTTTGGAGCCTTTTGTTTGGAGTCATTTCCTGTTTCAGGCTTTGTATTTCCTGACCTGAGTCTGGGTGTGCCTTTCTGGTATTCTTGATGGTGGTGGGTTAATCCTATTATGTCCCAAGGTCATATCCCGCTTTCCTGGGGCTGGGGTATGTAAGTTTAAGTTTTAAGTTTAAGTTTATTATATTTGTATACCGCCCTTCTCCCTTTTAGGTGTCTTTGTCTTCCTAAGCTTCCAGCTCCAACCTTCCTGATGGTTTACATCTGCATTTCTATAGAAATGGTTTCTGCCTGGGGGAAGGAGACCTGGGACTATTAAGAAAACTGGCCATGCTTTCCTGGTTCTTCAATATCTTTTTAGGAGCTGACTTTCCATAGTGGGATAGAATATTGACATTTTTATCAATAATTTGATGTTGGAGATAACTTCCTGAGTATACTGGGGGAGCCAAAAGAAATAAACCCAATGCATCATAGAACAAGTCAACCTCAAATTTTCACTTGAGACTCCAATGTCCAGGCTCAGATTATGATACTTTGAAGAAAATAACTGGCAGCAAACAGAACACAAATACTTTGTTTGACCAAATGTGATTAGACACACAAGTAATTTGACTCTAATGCAGAAGCTCTCAGTGTATGTGCAAAGCAACAGAATAATCATAATAGTACCAATAAGTGGGGGGGGGAGTAAAGAAGATAATAAGGATAGATAATAATACTATGGTCATACTACATGAGTAAATACACATATGCATTAGATGGCACTATGAGAATTAAGTGTTCAGCAAAGTGATGACACAAGGGAAAACAACTGTCCCAGTGTCTAGTTATTTTCTCCTGCAATGCCCTCCTATAATGCCATCCCAATGGGAGGAATTGAAATAATTTATGTCTAGGATGTGAGAGGTTACAGTTCAGCAAAGTCAGATGGACTCAATTAAAGCAGTGACGGATACACTTTTGGAAGACCTGAAGGACCATATTGGTGATAGATTGTCCTGAAGAACATCCATCTACATGGTGTCTAAAAACTGATACTAAGCTGATGACACATATTTAATAGCCTAATGTGTAAGGTTTGAAACAAAAGAATCATAGGACTAGAAGGGACCTTCTAGTAGTCCAATCCCCCCTGCTCAAGGCAGGAGACTTGTACCATCCCGGTCAAATGGTTGTCCAGTCTATTTTGAAAACCTCCAGTGATGGAGGACCCACAACCCCAGGAGGCAAGCTATTCCTTTGTTTGATTGCTCTCACTGTCACAAAATTTCTCCTTACTTCTAGATTGTATCTCTCTTTGACAAGTTTCCACCCACTACTTCCTGTCCTGCCCTCTGGTGCTTTGGAAAATAAATCAATCCCGTCTTCTTTGTGACAGCCCCTCAAGTACTGAAACACAACTATCGTGTCCCCCCACACACAATCCTTTTCTTTGATAGGCTAGAGAAACTTAGATCCCTCAACTGTTCTTTATACAATTTAGCCTCCAGGCCCTTTTGTGAACCTCAAAAATTGGATTGAGAAAAGCATAATTCAGCTTAATCATGGAAAGGCAGAGGGTTTTTGTGCAAACACAGTATTTGTTGCAGTATAAGATGCAACATTTGTGCAAACTATATATTTGGATGATATTGTCTAGTTCCACATTGAACTTTGAAGAAGTTTTTTAAAAATTAAAAGTCATACATACTTTTTTAGTTCTGTTGGTCTTGGGAAAAAAGTTCTCATGATTCAGATAACATTTTGTCCTCCTTTGGTTTCCTGCAGCATCCAATAATACCAAAGATGAGCTGAGATTTCCCAAAGCCTCATAGAAAGGTACATACTGTATATCTGTAGATGAAAGGCAAATGATGGACTGATCAAGAGCTATCTAGATGAAAAGAGACAGAAGATCGGGCCAATATCCTCTTGGTTTCTCAGCCATATCCGCTAGCATTATTTGTTTTATTAAACACAAATTTCCTTTGCAAAAAGTAAACAGGTAAGAGATGGAGTGAGTCATTCAGACCTAATAAAGGAGACTGATGTGATGGGAGTTTGATTAAAAAATAAAATCTCAGAATGTTGACATTAGAAAGAGGGCCGCTGATCTATATCTTCTTAATAACACTTGTATATTAACAACAATTATTTTAACATTTACCACCTCTTCAAGAAGGCAGCTTACAGCATTTTGAAAGACAGGCATAAAAGTATACAAAATCTAGATACAACTTTGGGAAATAATGTGTGGAGCACCTCATGCACTATAAATACAGGCTGAAGGAATTTGGGCTATTCAGTCTGATGAAAAGAAGACTTAGGGGAGACATGATAGGACATGATGGCTGCCTGTCTCACAAAAAAGGTGACTCTGGGCAGCGTACAATATCTGAGCCCTTCTGTTTGTTTTACTGCTTACTTAACTTTACTATAATAATTAACAATACAACTGTTTGTTTGTTTGTTTGTTTGCCATATTTATAAGCCATCCACTTTTAACTAACCAACCGAACTGGTAAGCAGAATAAATCAAAAAGAGCATCAGTAAAAATTCGACAACATTTTAAGCTTTGCAGTATAAAATCCATAAATTAGCTCAATACTCAAAACCATGCTATAGTATGATATGTAAAACATCTGTATTAAAAGACAAAAATCCTACAGTAAGAAGGCTTGAATGCAATATTGAGCCTTCAGCCTCCTCTTGAATTCAGCCAGGAAGGGATTAGACTGCACTTTGCAAGAAATGAACTCTATAAATGGCGGAGGTGCTGGGCTGAGCTCCGTGGAGCGTCTCCAGTTTTGGCGTCCTTACCGGTCCTTTGGGGTTCCTCCGAGCCCGCGGAGATGTTTTTCCTCTTTGTCGTGGCTCGGAGAGTTGATTGAACCGAGAGAGAAGGAGAGTCGGCATGCAGTTGGAGTTGCAGCCCTCCATTTTCCAACTAAGCTTCGGTGTCTTCATCTCGGAGGCCCTGGTGGAGCTGGGAGGAGCCGCGGCTTGGAGGGCTCCGAATGGTGGATCCTCGGGGCCGATAGAGCCGCGGCCTAGAGTGGCCTCCGATTTTCCTGTTTGCTTAGTAATGGAGGTTGACTCGGCCTCAGAATAGAATGGTGGAGTGATCGACTGCGAGCGGAATGGGGAGCGTTTTGCTGGCTCGTGGCCCCTGTGCGGTCTGTGGAGGTCTGTTTGAAGTCACTCTTGTTTGCTCTCGACCGAGGAGGCCTGCGGCTGGCATGGGACTGCCTGACTTCTGGTGCCGTGTGTGGCTGGCTGGGCGACGGGCTTTTTGCCTCCAGCTTTCAGCCCCCTGCATCGGGGTCCATCGATCTGCTATCCTGCGTCTCCTGCTCTCCCCGCTTTGCGTTTCCCGCCTTGAGATGAACTCTGCTCTCCAACTTAACTATGGTTACCCTCAGGTTAATCCTGATAACTGCTGCTCTTCTTTTTCTCTCTCTATGGTCCCCACTGAAGCAAGAAGGTCTTGGACGAGCCTCTGTGAGAGGGCGGCTCGTATATGTTATCATCGATACCAACCAATTACCATCTGCTGCCTCCCTAGAGGTGAGAGATCTAGGGAGGTATGCCTTCTTGAGTTGGCAATTGTCCATCCCATCGTAGATCTGGGCCCTTCGTGAGAGGGAGGTGCCTGTTCTATCCTGGAGTCATCTGACTGGTACCCAGCTCAGTGGCAGGGAGCTGGTGAATTGGACACTTTTGACTTTTCAGCTTTCCAACTTTTGACTGATGGACTGCCTGACTGGACTCCCCCGGACTAATGGTTTTATCTTACTCCAGCACAGCCTTATTGGCGCTCAGGGGTGCCCCCCTCTCCTGGGTGCGACCCGCCTGTTTTTCCATCGTGCCTCTTGATGACGGACCCAATTATTGGGACCCCGAGAGATGGCTGGGCAGGGACAGGAGCCTCTCTCCCAAATTTAATAAGAGGCCCCTGGTGTGTTTTTTAGCTAAATGTTTTGAGGGGTTAGGGAGGGGGTGGGCTTATCGGCTCGGTTGGAAACTAGGGGGGTTCCACCAACCGTTTCTCAGACCAGGTCAGGGACTGATCGTGCCGTGGTAGGGGCTGGGCTGGGGGCTTATGGGGCCCCGGGGCGGGGTGTGGGATTATCTATTCCCACGGCGGTTGGGAATGGCCGCAGGTGTAGGAACAGAGGGCCACATCAATACCTGGGGGTGCGTCCCCGCTGTCTTCAAGCGGTGATGCGCTCCGACCCTCTGATTTCAGCACGTGGTACAGGGAGCGAGGATGAGCAGCCACCTGAGCTCAGGCTCGTGTATTTCAATGCCAGGTCCGTAATGAATAAAGCACCTCTCATTCGCGATCTGATTGAGGAGGAGCATGCGGACCTGGCTTGCATTACGGAGACCTGGTTGGGCCCAGAGGGCGGGGTCCCCCTGGTTGATCTTAGCCCATCAGGTTTCCGGGTGCTGCACCAGCCTAGGGCTCAGGGTAGGGGCGGTGGAGTGGCAGTTGTGAGGGAGACCTTATGTCCGCGGGAGGCCACCATAGTCCAGATAGCCGGGTGTGAGTCCCTCCTCCTGAGATGTGGTCCCAGAGCTCAGTTGGGCTTGCTGCTGGTGTATATTTCACCTAGACACGTGGCAGCAGCCCTGCCTGAGCTTCTCGATATCCTTTCAGAGTTGGTGGTTGAGTTCCCCAAACTTATAGTTTTGGGTGACTTCAACCTACCATCCCTGGGGGGATCATCTGAGTTAGCTCGGGAGTTCATGGCTTACATGACGGCCATGGACCTGAAGCAGGTTATTCTGGGCCCAACTCACGGGGGGGGTCACACGCTCGATCTGGTTTTTCTATCCGGACGGTGGTTAGATGATCTTGGGGGGGTTCCCCAATTAATTCACCCCTGTCATGGACCGATCATCATCTCCTGCGGATGGTCTTCCGTTTTGCCACTCCCTGTCGTGGGGTTGCTGAGCCAACAAGATGGTTCCGCCCTAGGTGCCTTATGGACCCTGAGCGGTTCCAAACGGCGCTTGGGCCCCCACCTGCCTCCTTTGCTCACAGCTCGGTCGATGCCCTAGTGGAAGCCTGGGAAAGGGCAGCCACAGGGGCACTCGACCAAGTTGTACCCATGCGGCCCTTGACCCGACGCAGATCCCAACGGGCCCCATGGTTCTCCATGGAGCTCCGCGAGATGAAGCGTCGGAGACGGGGCCTAGAGAGCTGTTGGAGGTCCAGCCGATCCGAATCCGACCGGTTACGACTAAGGTCGTTTACGAGAACTTATCTCGCAGCATTGAGGGTGGCTAGGTCTAACCACTTTGCCACCCTCATTGCGTCCGCAGATAATCGCCCGGCCGCCCTGTTTAGGGTGACTCGCTCTATCCTTAATCAGGAGGTGAGGGAGGAACCCTTGCAGGGTCGAGCCGAGGAGTTTAGTCGATTTCTGTCGGACAAAATCGCTCGGATCCGGACCGGTTTGGACTCCGACTGGGCAGAGTCTGACGAAGAGGATACGGGCGGTCTTGTCGATTTAATCTGCTAAGAGTTAGATCCTGTGACCCCTGAAGAAGTGGACAAGATCATGGGGAAGCTGAGCTCCACCACGTGTTTGTTGGACCCGTGCCCCTCCTGGCTGACTTATGCAGCCCGGGATGGGACACGAGGCTGGCTCCAGGCAGTGATTACTGCTTCTTTGAGTCAGGGTAGTTTTCCCGCCGCCTTGAAGGAGGCGGTGGTGAGACCCCTCCTCAAGAAGCCTGCCTTGGACCCAGCAATTTTAAACAACTATTGTCCGGTCTCCAACCTTCGCTTTTTGGCGAAGGTTGTTGAGAGCGTGGTGGCGCATCAGCTCCCTTTGTTCTTGGAGGAAGCTGACTACCTAGACCCGTACCAATCGGGTTTCAGGCCCGGGTACAGCACGGAGACGGCATTGGTCGCACTGGTGAATGATCTCTGGCGGGCTCGGGACAGGGGTTGTTCCTCTGTCCTAGTCCTTTTAGACCTCTCAGCGGCTTTTGATACCATCGACCATGGTATCCTGCTGCGACGTCTCAGGGGGTTAGGAGTGGGAGGCACAGTTCTCCAGTGGTTCTCCTCTTACCTCCTGGGACGTTCGCAGTCGTCGTTAGCAGGGGGGCAGAGATCGACCCTGAGACCTCTCATTTGTGGAGTTCCTCAGGGATCGGTTCTCTCGCCTCTCCTGTTCAACATCTATATGAAGCCGCTGGGTGAGATCATTCGTGGTTTTGGAGTTGGGTATCACCAATATGCTGATGATACCCAGCTTTTTATTTCGACCCCAAACCACCCCAGTGATGCCCTCGACGTGATGTCCCGTTGCCTGGAGGCGGTCCGGGTCTGGATGGGGAGGAACAGGCTTCGACTCAACCCTGACAAGACTGAGTGGCTGTTCGTGCCAGCATCCCTGGAAATTCTGATTATTCCATCATTGGCCATGGGGGGTGAGCTATTACCCCCCGTAGATAGGGCCCGCAACTTGGGGGTCCTTCTAGACTCACAGCTCTCTTTGGAAGAGCATATTGGAGCTGTGACTAGGGGGGCCTTTGCCCAGGTTCGCCTGGTGCGCCAGTTGCGGCCCTATCTAGACCAGGATGCCTTGCGCACAGTCACTCATGCATTCGTGACCTCTCGTCTAGACTACTGTAATGCTCTCTACATGGGGCTGCCCTTGAGGTCCACCCGGAGACTCCAGCTGGTGCAGAATGCAGCCACGCGAGTCGTCTTGGGAGTTTCCCGATACTCCCATGTTACACCTCTGCTCCGCGAGCTGCATTGGCTACCGGTTGCTCTCCGGGTGAGGTTCAAGGTGTTAGTTATGACGTACAAAGCCCTTCATGGCATGGGTCCGAATTACCTACGGCAACACCTGCGACCGGCGTCAACTTCCCTCCGTCCAGTGCGCTCCCACAGAGAGGGCCTCCTCAGGGTGCCGCCGATCAAAGAATGCCGATTGGTGCCCCCCAGGGGGAGAGCGTTCTCTGTGGGCGCGCCAGACCTCTGGAACCGCTTACCGGTTGAGCTCTGGACGGCCCCCGACCTTCGCTCCTTCTGGCGCGATCTTAAAACATTCTTTTTCGAACAAGCTGGCCTGGTCTGACGGGATGGGGTTGGGTTTTTAAAATTAGTTTTTAACTTAATATGTATTGATTTTATGGGCATGATGTTTAATGGTTTTTTAATGGTTTTTTAATTTTTGTATTTGATTTTTATTGTGTATTTCCCTGTTCACCGCCCTGAGTCCTTCGGGAGAAGGGCGGTATAGAAATCAAATTATTAAATTAAATTAAATTATAAAGCAGGTGCTCCATAAGAAAGTTCTTGGCCTATTTAGTTCCACTAGGGCCAGGGGTAGGCAACCTCGGCTCTTTTATGACTCATGGACTTCAACTCCCAGAATTCCTGAGTCAGCCGACTCAGGAATTCTGGGAGTTGAAGTCCATGAGTCATAAAAGAGCCGAGGTTGCCTACCCCTGCACTAGGCTCCCTGCAGGTTACATATGACCCACAAGAAATTGTCCTTTGAGAATAATAGGTTGATATTTTCAAGAAAATTCAGCTAGTTTGTTACAGCTCCTTGTGCATTGAAGGGACATTGTAATTGGGAAGATTAGAGAAGGGATTTCAGAACTCTGTCCTGCATGTGCCTAGATTGATCTAAAAGAGGTTTAAAAAAAGTGTTGACAGTGGAATTATAAGTAGGATCCCTCTTTGGCTATCCACCAGATCATCAAGCACTGAGCTTGAGAAGACAGAAAGAGTTAACCCAGCAGCTGATAGTGAATTGTACCACTTAGGACACAACACAAAGAGATACAGTTTGTCTTAGTTGTCCAGTTTGCAAGACTGACCCCTCAGAATACGGAAACCAGTTAAGAAGACCAATTTTTTCATCTGACCCACATGACTAAAGCCAGCAGTGGGAAAGCCCATTAAGCACTGTACTTCTAGCAAATGCAATAGTGAAGGTTGAGATCTTCTCTGGTGGAAACCACACCAGAACCTCTGATGCTAAATTCCAGTATAAGATTGTTGGTTAAATTACTCCCCCTGCTGGAAAAAAGGAACAAAAGAGGAGTCTGTTTCTTTTAATTAATTCTAAGAAACGTTATATGTTTTTGAAACCTAAGTACTTTCTTTTTTGCCTGGGATTTTCTGGCGCTTTTGCAGGTTGTATTTATACATAAACATCCAGGAGGTTATGCATTTGCTTGAAATGGAAACAAGGAAACTCCACCTTGCCAAGTTTTCACTCTTTCACATGAAGAAGTGCTCAGACCTTTAGCGACCTTATTTCAAAATATCAGTTTATTAGAAATGCTTAGGTGCTATACTTTACATGAAATTTTAGCCAAGCTGCAGTATAAAAACAAATAATACAACTGAGATTACAGCTCCTGTAAAGCAATAGACCCAAACATTAATCAAGATTAATAACAATTCAGTCAGAGGATGATGTAACAATTTGTTAAGCATGGATTGTGTTTTTGGAAATAGCACAAATTGTGTTTTGGGCATGTGCAGTATTGCTTCAAAGTAGTTTGCTGGAATCCATAGTCTAATACAGTGTTTCTCAGCCTTGGCAACTTTTAAGATGTGCAGACTTCAGCTCTCAGAATTCTTCAACCATCTGGGGAATTCTGGGAGCACACATTTTAAAGTTGCCAGGGTTGAGAAACATTGTTCTAATGTAACATGATCATAAGAGAGTCCAAGGATCAAGCATAACTGCCTAAACCAGACATGTCAAACTCCCAGTGTCACGTGACATTGCACAACGTATCAGGACAGTTTTGGCATTGCCGGCAATGGGGTGGGCGCACTTTCATGACTTGTGGACTTCAACTCCCAGAATTCCTCAGCCAGGCATGCTGGCTGAGGAATTCTGGGAGTTGAAGTCCACATGTCATAAAAGGGCCAAGTTTGAAGACCCCTGCCCTAATCCAAAGCAAAATCAGATAGAAGGTTTCAGGTGAAGAAAGCAGTAGCACAATCTAGGCCAGGGGTGTCAAACTGCCGGCCGATGGGCCGGACATGTCATGCAGAAGCTGCACCCACCCCACTGCCAGCAACACTGTCCTGATAACGTTGGGCGACGTCAAGTGATGTCGCTAGTTTGACATATCTGATCTAGGCAGTGATTTCTAATGGTCTTTTTGTAGGGTCAGGCAGCAAGTGGCAGTTAGTACAAATTTCATTTTATTGCCATGTATCTTTTACTAGAGCTTTGCCACTTGTTCAAAACTTCCAAGATTTTTCTTTAAAAGGTTCTGCTGTTTGAAAAAATTTGAAAAACCCTGTTGCACATTATGTGAATTTGCAGAAGATTTAATATCTTTAAGGAAGGAAAAGGATGAGAGCAAATCTTTAATTATCACTGGATCAGGCAGTATTATCCATTCTATACCTTAATCAAACTGGTGGGCCACTATGCGTTTTTATTTATCTGTGTTTAGTTTCATATTGTACTTTGTTTTGCTTTTAAGGAGAAAATGAGATTTAATAAAAGTAACATGTTAATATACAAATTCACATTTTCTTCTAGCCCTCTGATACCAATTTCCATGATGCTCTTTGCAATTAATTATCAAGCTTAAATGGGGAAAAAGTGTCTGGAGACATTTAGAAATTCAGATTTCTTCTACTCCACCATAAGTGGATGGAAAAATGGTTAAATGAAACAGGAAGATGAAAAGAAATGCTCTGTTGATAAGACATCCTGAGTAAACTTTGTGTTCTCCAGAAGTTTGTTATTTTATCCTAGGAGTTTTTCATGTGTGTCCTTTGACTTTACACATTCTGATATTTGTTTTCCTGGAAGTTCCATTGAACCTCAACTTTCACATTGGATTCTGCTGTCAACTCTTAGAAACATAGATGATTTTTCTCTACACATAGATAAACTTACTACAGATAGACAAACTTTCTCTAGAATGACCTGCCCTCAACTTGGCCTATTCAGAACTTTCAGTTCTACATTCATTGCTGTGTAATTCCTCCATTTTGCTCCTGCATCTTTTCATAATCTGTCCAAATTATGATTATCTGACCCTGGTTATTTGTTTCTCAAGTGAGAACTCTGGATTGATTTGGAAAAACAGTTCAGTTGTCTTTTGAAAAAGTACTTTTGAGACAACTATGACCTGAATGACTGAGAATCACCACAGACATTGATTCATTTGTTTGTGTTCTTGAATATCTATGGCACTCTCATGGATTTACAGCCCTATATCTGAATAATTTCCAAGGGCTTCATGGCTACTCTACTTCATTGTCAATTCTAAGGCTAGTTGTTGTATTTGTCATTTCTTGGGTCTTCTTTATAGTCAATTGTTTATGTCCTTCTGTTCACTTCCTTTTTTACTTTTTGCCTGGAGTATCATCAAAAATTGACCTGACATGGGTGACATGGAGCATGACACCAAAAAAGAGGATGTAGACAGAGTATTGAGCTTTTCCACCTTCATGCTCCTCATATTCCACATTCCCACCATAATTCTATTGTTGCAGCTTCCGATTTTTTTACTGGCATTACCAACCATCTGGAAAGCTTTTATTTAGCAGTGTCATTAGCATTCTGAAAGATCCTCAGTAGAATGTTGAGCGGCACCCAACTTGAGAGGCCTATATCAACATTTACTACATTTGGTTTTCTCAGTCAAATGGTTTCCCATGCCTTCTCTTATGCAGTATGAAATGATGCCTTTGTGGTTGTCACTAAAATGATCACCCATCTCCAGCATCTGTTTGTTTTAGCTGAGCACCTGGGGTGTGAAGTATGAACTCTTGGCATACAGTTGCAAGAAAAAGTATTTGGGATTACGTGGAGTTTTGCATGAATTGGCCATAAAATGTGCTCTAAACGTCATGTAAGTCACAATAATAGAAAAACATAGTCTGCTTAAATAATACTACACAAACATTAGCTGTTGTCATGTTTTAATTGAACATAAGATGGAAACATTCACAGTGCAGGGTGGAAAAAGTATGTGAACCTTTGGACTTAATAACTGGTTGACCCTCCTTTGGCAGCAATAACCTCAACCAAACGTTTCCTGTAGTTGCAGATGAGACCTGCACAATGATCTGGAGTCATTTTCGACCACTCCTCTTCACAAAACTGTTTCAGTGTAGCAATATTCTTGGGATGTCTGGTGTGAATCGCTCTCTTAAGGTCATGCCACAGCATTTCAATCGGGTTGAGGTCAGGACTCTGACTGGGCCACTCCAGAAGGCGTATTCTGTTCTGTTGAAGCCATTGTTTTGTTGAATTACTTGTATGCTTTGGGTCATTGTCCTGTTGCATCACCCATCCTCTGCGGAGCTTCAGTTGGCGGGCAGATGGCCAATTCATGCAAAACTCCACGTAATCCCAAAGGGTTCACATACTTTTTCTTGCAACTGTACATTCCCACTGCAGTTTGCTTATTTCTCCAAGGAGCATCTCTCCATCACGAGACAGCATGACAGCATGGGATGGGTTAGGGACAGAAACCTATCTAGAAAGTCAGTTAAATGTATTGGGACGATCACCTTCCTAGGTTACTTTACTGCAGTATTTATCTTTTTGGCATTCAAGTTCCATCTCAGTCTTTCACTGTCTGCCTTACCTTTTAGAGGATTGGGAGTTGAGAGTAAACCCGAACTGCAAAGAGTCCTGGAACATCGTCGACGAAACCAGCTGTTGAGACAAAGGAAAGAAGAAGAAGAGGCAAAGAAATTAAAATCTCCATTTGAACAGGAGCTGTTGAAAAGACAACAGAAGCTTGATCAGGTAGAAATAATTGTGGATTCTACTATGTTAAGCTCTTTTAAAAGACCCAGAGATTTTTTCCAACATACACAAAACTGACATTTTTGAGGGAGGATTCTCATTAATATATTAATATTGGTACCTGCATTCAAGTCTGAGAGAGCAGCAATATAAAATTTATCTGATCTCCCATGGAAAATTGTTAAAAGGAAGGAATATTGTCTATTCAGAGCAGGCAGTGCAACAGCCTGTGACCGACAATGTCAGTCACTTCCATTTGATGCAGAGAGAGGCTTTGGGCATCAGGGACTTGTGTGAGTCTTCACTTCATTACATTACAGTAGAAGACAAAGCATCAAAACAGGCCACAGTAAAGGCTCTTCAGAACTTGGGAACTACAAAACCAGAGAGATGATATGTCAGAATAAAGTTTCTCTTTCAATGGCCAAAAAGCATGAAATTAAGCTCCTATGCGTTTCCACATACTACATTCTTTGTCTGAGCTTCTCTTTGGCCTTAAACAGGCCGGGCTTCAAATTTCAGTTCCTTTCAAGCAACAACAGTGGCCATTCTGGGGTTGCGTAACCCACAAGACCATTAACCTGTCACAAAACAAACCAACTGTAACTCTATCAGATGCCCCCATAATAGGGTTTTCTTCCCTCTGCCCTTATTTTCAGTGTTTACAGTAATTTGTAACATTTTTTTAAACAAAACATTTAACAATGTATTTAAATTTTAGTTGGTTAAAACGAAATCTGCCCAGATAGGAAGATAGAGAGAGACCATTTGGTAATTTGGTGGTTAAGACACCAGGCTAGAAAGGGAGGGACTATAAGTTCTAGTCCCACCTTAGCCATAAAGCCGACTGGGTGACTTTGGGCCAATCACCAGAAGATTGTGAATTCTAGTTCCATCTTAGCCATGAAAGCCAGCTGGGTGAGTTTGAGCCAGTCATTTTTTTCTCAACCCAATACCTCACATGTTGTTATTGTGTGGAATATAGGAAGAAGAAAGTATGCTGTATATCTTCACGATCTTGAGTTATTTGTAAAAATAATGAAGGTAGGATACAGAGAGAGAGAGAGATGGAGAGATGATGGTAGTTAGATAGATAGACACACAGATATATGAGAGAAAGATGATAGAGAAAGAGATGAGGGAGAGATGATAGGTAGGTAGGTAGGTAGGTAGGTAGGTAGGGATAGATAGATAGATAGATAGATAGATAGATAGATAGATAGATAGATAGATAGATACTGTAGATAGATAGATAGAGTGAGAGATGATATATAGAAAGAGAGACAGACAATAAGACAGATAGATAGATGATAGATTATATCTTTGACTAGGAGCCATAGAAGAGATTGCTGAGAAAAAAGGAAAGAAAGAAGCAACATTTCCCAATGCAGCAAACCCAAATTAATTTAATTTAATATATATGTCTGGGGGGAAAAGAATTAAACACTAGGAAAGAATTGAGTTTTTTAAAGAAAAAGATTTAAACATGCACAGGTACCTGAGGTTTGCTTATTACTGAATCTTATTACTGAGTACAATTAGAGACAAATTTTGAACTGTGACATCCATTTTCCAGCAATTACTGCTTCAAGAAAACAGAAGTGACCTTAAGGCATCGATTGGACTGAAAATGAAAGCTGATGGTTGATCAGCTCTTAATTGCCTGATACAGGGCTGAGAATTCAAATAACCCTTTAGGTTCTAAACTGTGATTAACAAAAACAAATGTTGGTTCGGTGGCCGGATGCAGGTGGTAACATTTAAGGCCAACTGCCTACAGCCTCACTGGGTGACACATCACATAGCCTATTATCCCTTAAAAGTTTTGCCTGGTCTGTCATTTCCTAAAACTCATAGAAGTTGCTTGGATTATAAAAATTTACAAAAAAAATTCACCTGTTTATTCCTTCTGCCTTTTTCTAATCAGTTGGAAAGGGAAGATGAGAAGCAAGAAGAGAACGCACCAGAATTTATTAAAGTCAAAGAAAATCTGAGGAGAACATCTACGCTAACAGGGGCAGAG
Organism: Vipera ursinii; assembly: GCF_947247035.1. NCBI lineage: Eukaryota > Metazoa > Chordata > Lepidosauria > Squamata > Viperidae > Vipera > Vipera ursinii. The sequence continues at coordinate 28,954,789 of NC_139513.1, read as the reverse complement.
TAAAGCATCAGCTAAGACCAAAAGATTGTTTGCTTTGAATACCTATATGCTGACATTTTGGTAAACAGTGGATATTCAGAGTTTTGCCTTGGGGGGCTACTTACTGTACATTAATGCTTGCTCCAGTTAAAAAAAATGATTGGGGCATTTTCACATCTGGGAAAAGAAGAACATCCAAACAATGTGGCTTTTTGTTCACAGAGGTTCTCAGATGAGAAAGAGATAGGGAAGGTAACAGAGACCTCACCTTCCTTTCAAGTATTGAGATCATGTGGTGCCCTTTCCCATCACTAACCCTTTGAGATTCAGCAGGACAGCCGCATGTGTGGAGTGGGAGATGTTGTCTGAAGACAGATTGCTAAACATTTGGGATTCAGATGTTCATATAGCAGAGCAGTTCCATTGCTGGTATTGAAATCGTCAGGTTAGCTAAATTAATGCTTGAGGGAGCAAGTTGGGAAACTTAAAAAAGATGGTAAAAAAGAGAAGTCACAATCAATAAGGAAAATACTAACTAAAATTTAGAGCACATCGACCAATGCTGGCATCTTAGATCAACAATATCCAGTAAATATGTGTGTGTTTCTTCGTTATTGGGATTTAGCAGACATGAAATGATGTTTAAGATTCTTGTCACAAATCTACATCCATGATAATATAGTCAAGTTTACTATGACAAATAGACACTGCATTATTTTCCAAAGAGTGGGATTGTCCACCAGTGTTTCAGCATCTAATTCTGGGGTCCAGAATGAGAAAGAGAAATAAGATAAGATACTTTATGGAAAGGATCCTTAAGAGCTGCAGAAAAAGTAGGAGAAGGTGCAGTCCTCTGAATGTGTGTAAAAAGAAAAAAAAAGTATTAGAGCAACACAGAAAGCATACATCTCTGTATGTCTCAAAAAGCAAATGACAAATCCACAAAAAAGGATTTGCGAGAGGACAGCAAAGAATTTTAGGGAGAAAGTCAAAGAACAGTACCAGATGTAGGGTCTTCTGAATTTTGCACAAATATAACACATTAAACTAAGATTCTTTTTAAAAAATATATATATAATAAAATTGAAGATTATTTATAGATTATAGCTACATGAAGTCTACTCCTCCCAGGTACTCTTTCCTGTTTCTAAAATCCTGATTATGCTTACTATACAGATATTTACTATAATACAGACTGTTTTAGATAGCTTTTAAAATATATGACAACAGCAAGGCGAAAGGGTGAATTGCCAACCCCTCTTCAGCTCTGTTTTCTGGAGGTGGAGCCAGGAGTAGCCGACATGTCTATCCAAGGGAGGACCATTCATTTTTGGTTTTTCAGAAGGATAGCTGTGAGTCTTACACCAAAAACTAAAGACTTCTTAAAATTCTTTGTTATTCATTTATTATTCATTTAGTCTGGGACTGAAGATAAACATAACCAAAAGCCACAATAGTTTTTTTTCTTAGTTTCACAATTTATATTACAGATTATGGTCAGCTTTTCTGGTGGGGTGGACCCTCTGAGATGCAGATGACCACCAGGAAAGGACCAGCCAAAATAATACATAACAGATATTACCTATATGTATCATTTAGAACTCATATATGACTTGATTGTAACCACAGATTTGGGGGTGGGGGGGAAGCTTATTAATAAAGAGCAGTTGTATATTTTGTGGAGTCTATATACTGTGAATTAAAGCAGGCAACAACCAAATAAACTTAATTTCACTGTTAAAAATTAATAATAAAGTTGACACATTTCTGATTTTTTTTTTAAAAAAAGTTACACCTTCAGAGGTATCAAGAGGAACGAGTTTGTTTTCTCATGCCTTCCATGTTGCCTTTGAGATGCATGGAGATGTATTGGGACCGCAACATTACGCCAAAAAAACCTGGGAAACCTGTCATGGTAGGGTGTAAATATTGGAGCGCCATTTGTCAAATGGGATTATAGGGAGATGGATGCCAGAGAGAAGAAAACCAGCAGAACATAACAACAAGAAGAAGTTCCTGGATTTCCAAGTTGCCATATCAGAACTGCCAGTCTTGAAATCAGTTAAAACCTCACAGTCATGATGTGGCAGAGTTAGGCAAGGATTCTTGATTGGATATTGGAATGAAGCTGTATAAAAGAACACACAGCACTACGTCAGAATATTGCTGTGTTTTTCTCCTCCCGTTCTAGGGCACTTCAGGTCTAGTGCCTCATGGCCTTGAAACTCAGTGATTGCTTAACTATTGATTTAGCTGTCAAGTGTGCCCTGAGATTTGCTGGCTTTAGATTTTCCCCTCCTACCTGTCCTGAAGCTATTCTCTCTGTGTGTAAAACAGCCTTTAAATTGAGTGGATGAGTCCATGAATGATTTTCTTACACATATTTTTAATAAGCCACAATTAGGTTATTCACTCAGCAAATACTCTGCAAACACAATGGATAAATTTCTAACTTGCTAGGCCTACTGTATCTGGACTACTAAGAATAAGAACTTTAAAAGACAGCAAAAGCTGGTGTGTTTTCTATATTTCTCTGCTACTGTCTCACGATCCTTTGGATTTTTGCAAATATGGTAAATCTATGAATCGCACTGAGCCATAATACGGCCTTGGATTTTTAGCATAGCACAGGGGTCAGCAACCTGAAACAGTGAAAGAGCCACTTGGAACCGGTTCCCTCACAAAAGGAAAAACTGGGAGCCGCAAAAAATGTGTGCGCATGCACGTACATGCGCACATGCGCAGAACAGGGTTTGACTGAAGAGTGGAGCCAAGGCAAGATATGCACCTACCCTGCATATTTGAATTGATTGGTTGAACTTTTTTAGTCCCACTTTTTTGGGGGGGGACTGCACATGGCAGAGGACCAGGAGCCGCAGGAGCCGGCTGAAAGAGCCGCATGCGGCTCCTGAGCCGCAGGTTGCAGACCTGTGGCACAGCAGAGAGTCAAGCATCCAAAACCCATTTCCAGCATAAAGAGGACAAAAGCACAATGCTCTTTAAGTAACTGGAAGCAAGCACATTGAATTGGCTAGCCGCTAACTGGATGATATACGTATTTGGCTATTGGATCCCATCTTAAAGAATTCGGTATGTAAGCAGGAGTGCTTAGAGATATACAGATACACCAACATTCCTGCTATTGTGGGTAGTTTAGTATTTTGTAAATGTTTGGAAGAAGGAAGTAACATGAATTTTGCATTCTTCAGGGCAATGTTTCTCAACTTCAGTGAACTTAAGATGTGTGGACTTCAACTCCCAGAATTCCTCAGCCAGCATGCTGACTTGGGAATTCTGGGAGTTGGTTCATACATCTTAAACTCACCAAAGTTGAGAAACACTGTTTTAGGGCATTGCTTCCATAAAGGCTCATTGGCAGAACATCCACTTTTTATACATAAAACTCAACTTTCAATGTCTTTGAGGCAAGGCATCTATAACCAAATTGTTTCTCTGACTAAGCCACATCCCTGAATCTTCTGCTCAGCTCATGTCTGGGTGCTCAAAGAGGATCCTACGCACCAATCTCTTCCAACCTACTGTCTTTCCTATGTGTTAGATTAGGAGTCCCATCATCCAAAGCAACCATAGCTAAGTTAGTTGACATTAATAAGTAATGGTTGTTAATACCTTTTTCTGTGCAACAGACCCAATTACAGAAAAGAATTTCTGAGACGCACCCTAGGTGGCTAAAAGGGAAAGCTTATAAAATTTATCCTACTTCAGAAACTTCATCAGGGTAAAAATTATGGTAAGGAATTGTTTTTCTGAGTAGGCAGAGGTTTTTTTTTTTTGTAAATGCTCCCTGAGTGTACTGTAACTTCTTGTTAAATATAACCTGAAAGCTGAATGGACTTTTTCCTGGTTCCACACTAGATTATTTAACACTTGGGAGAAATGGTTTTGTCTTTTGTATTGCTGTTTCTTTCTACTTGACCCTGGACTCAAGCAGGCCATTCTGCTTCAAGCATATCTTCATGAAAGAGCAAAGGAGGTAGTGAACATCTACAACTAATCTACAACTAATCTTGTTTCTCAGGCTAGGTTTACACATAGCACTAACCAATGGTTCATGGTTGAACTTGCAGAAGAAACCACAATGGTTGGGATTATACAACTAAATGAAATGGCTGTGTCCATGCAATTTATTAAGCCAAATCAGTTTTGAAGACCTGGTGCTTTATTTGTACAATATGCTATACTTGATGATAAATAACTAAGGTTAGGTATTTTCTTTTGTGGCTTAGAATTTGAACTTAGTATGTTTAGTTAGTTAATGGATCGATTAATTATGAGAATCTGTAAAATAGGTTACTTCTGTAAGTTATACATAATGTCTTAATCAGCCACATGATGATTTGGTGGGATGTGTAACTCGAGTTTCAGAGCCCTGCAGTGTTATTAAGCAACAGAAGAACACTTATTTAAAATTGCATGGTTTCTCCACCTAGCACACCTTTGCCAGTTAGATGTCCTTCAGATAGGTTAACCTGCAGAACATCGACGCCCTTTCCTGATGTGCTGCTTCTTCATGGCAGGGGTTCCTGGGAAAGATGAGCACACTGGAAGTGTACACCGAAGTTGACTAAGAGAAATGTTGCAAGCAATGCAAGAAATAAAGGTTTTAATTAAACTATGCCAGCAGGCCTGGAAAATAACACAAGTGGTGAACAGATTGGAAAAGGTGAGTCTACATGCCAATAGCAAAGAAAGGAGACTTAATGGATTGTTATTGCAAGATATTGCAAAATATCTTTAATTTCAAATGCTAGCAAAATAATGGTTAGGATTCTCCTTGCCATAGTTTCTTGGCAACAATGCAAGAACTACCTTCTTCCAAAATTTACTTTTACTTCCTCATATAATTATAGTAGTTCAGTAGGGGCTACATTGTGGTTACAGCACAATGGATCATATACAGGTTGTTCAGCTAGTCATTGAAAGGCACAATAAATACACCATGCCTTGCTTTGTACATGGCTTTTGTCGACATTGGGCAAAAGATGCAATAAAAATCAAGGGTGCCTATTTCAATCACTTAAGGTTTGCAGATGATGTTGTTTTCTTCTCACAAGACCTGGAAGAGGTACAAAGAGACATGCAAGAGTTGCACAAAGCAGGAAAACCCCATTTGGTTTAAAAATAAACCTAAAAAAGAGCCAGGTGATGTTTAATAAATTCACTAAAGAAAGAAAAAAAAATATCTGGAGTTGAACTAGACCAGGGGTGTCAAACTCAATTTCATTGAGGGCCACATCAGCATTGTGGTTGCCCTCAGGGGGCCGGGTGGGTGTGGTCTGGGTGGGCGTGGCCTACTGGGTGGGCATGGCTAGAGTGCGTATGGCCTACTGGGTGGGCGTGGCCAGCTCTACATCGTTTGCATCAAGGGAGCCTATGGGGGCCTGGGCAGGAGTGGGACAGATCTGAGGGTCTCTGGCAGAAGGAGGATCTCTGGGCCAGGGCCAAGGCAGTGGGGGCCGTTCCCTCACTGTTTCCAGGATGGCTTCACAGGCCACATGAAATAACTTCGCGGGCCGGATCCGGCCCCCGGGCCTTGTGTTTGACATGTCTGAACTAGACAAAGTAAACCACTATATATACCTTGGCCAATGGCTCTCAATGGAAGGTGATACAATAAAGGAAACTGAACAGCGTGTTAAATGTGGTTGGCAGGCATTCAGCAAGCTAAGCATAATTTCCAAGAACAACCCCCTCTATGCCTGAAATGTTTTTGACCTGCTCTGACATATTTATTTTTATTTATTTTTATTTTTTATTTTTTTTATTACATTTATATCCCGCCCTTCTCCGAAGACTCAGGGCGGCTTACAAGTTTAGCAGTAGCCTTCATTCTATGTATATGCCTGCTTGTTAGGGCTTTCACACACACCCCAAGCGGCATTATTACAAAGTCAGCTTAATTGCCCCCAACAATCTGGGTCCTCATTTTACCTACCTCGGAAGGATGGAAGGCTGAGTCAACCTTGAGCCTGGTGGGACTCGAACCTGCACTAATTGCAGGCAGCTGGTGTTGCTTAAGGAGGCATTAGCCCACTGCTCCACCAAGGCTCTTTTATATTCCGGTGAAACATGGACACTAACCTCAAAATCAATACAAAAGCTACAAGTGGCTCAAAGATCCATGGAAAGTTACACGCTCGGCCTTACAAGACACAATAGAAAGACCTGCACATGGATTAGAGAACAAACAAAACTTTTCGATATCATCAAGAGAGTAGAAGAACTGAAACAAAAATGGGCTGGTCACATAGCAAGAAGAACTGAGGGCAGGTGGACCCGGGCAGTCACAGAATGGATCCCACTTGATAAAAAGCATCCATGAAAATCCTAAAACAAGATGGATTGATGACATCAGCAAGTATTGCTGGCCCAATTGGCAAAAGAAAGCTCAGGACCTCATTGATTGGAAACATGCAGAATAGGTCTTCATCCTGCAGTGGATAGACAATGGCTAAAATGAGTCTAATGATGAGTTCAGTAGAGTGTGTGGAAATCAGATTGATGATATTATTGTGAAAATGAAGTGGAGGAGCTCAATTAGAGCACTTGAAGGCTTGGGCAGGTGCTGACCAGGGCTTTTTTCGTCATAGAACGCTCAGAACGGAGTTCCGGCACCTTTTTTTGGATGGAACCTTGTAGGGTAGGCAAGGCGGATTGTATGACATGTGTGAGTTCCGGCACCTTTTTCTTTTACAAAAAAAGCACTGGTGCTGACTATGGAATAGATCATGAACTGCAAGCTCCAAGTTAAAGAAGAAGAAAGCCAACCAGTTTCTAAAGTATGATTTTGAGCATACACCAATCATTTTCAAAAAGAACATTCGGAATCACTTTTAAGCCCTGTATCTCACTAATAGACAACCAGTGGAATTGTGGAATTAATTTAAAGAAGTTGTTAAGGTTGAATGTGAAGAGAGACTATCAAAAAATGAAGAAAGAAAAGAAAGCAAACTGGATGTCAGGGGGGGGGAAACGGTGGAGGAAACCAAAACCAAGAAAGACAAAAATTTCAGAAAGGAATTTAGCAAAGAATATCAAAGAGCTGTAAGAAGAGACAAAAAGCAGTATTACCATAACATCTGTTACGACTTTGAAGATGGAAATAGACATGGAAAACAAGGTAAGTCTTTCAAAAGATCACTGAGCTCAGAAGGAAGTTCCAACTTTAAGTTGGTACGCTAAAGGATGTCAATGGACAGATAGGAATTAATCAAAGGAGATGAAAGGAAAATGGAAGGTATATACTGAAAGACTATAGAGTAGAGATGCCAACATCTTAGATACTTCAGAAGATATTCCTTTAGAACAGGTGTGTCAAACTGCCGGCCTGCGGGCCAGATGCTTCATGGCGAAACTGCACCCACCCCATTGCCGGCAATGGAAAAAAAGTCACGATACGTCGTGACACGTCACGTGGTGTTGTGAGTTTGACACCCCTGCTTTAGAACCTATATTATTAGAATATGAAGCTATATTAGTACTCTGATCATCACCAGTTGGAAGATTACAGGAGCTGATGGGATATTCACTGAAATAGGGCAAGGAACAGAAGAATCAGTCAAGGTTTTAACCAAGCTATGCCAGCAAATCTGGAGAATGACACAGTGGCCAACAGATTGGAAGATTCTCTATACTAAAAAAAAAGGAGATTTAACAGAACAAATTATCATACAATATCCTTAATTTCACATGCTAGCAAAGTGCTTAGCATCTTCCAATGCAGATTAGAGTCCTACATGGGAAAAGTAAATTCCTGACATTCAACTTGGTTTTAGAAAAGGCCGCCAAGATATACGAGACATTATTGATATGCACCATTTATTACTTAGAAGATAAAAAGAAAGAAGAAATTCTTGGAGAAAATCTATGTGGTCACTAGAAATCAAAAATGATTTGATGGCACATAATAATAATCAATACACCATATCTCTCAAATTCTAATTCTGTAGAGTACTGTTGCTTGAAATAAGCAACAGTACTCTACAGTACTCTGTGGGAAAACATATACAGAAATCTTGCTTATAATATGTAGATTCTTTATTGCTGAATCTCACTTGCTTATTACTTCTTCAGAGGCCATAATGAGGTTATGCTAATCACTGTTATTTTCCAACAATGGAAGTTAACAGGATGTCACTGTGTGAATAGCTCCAAAGACCTAGCTTGCTTAATCATGCTTTGTTGAATTGGCTTATTCTCACTGAGATACAAAGCCATAATGGTTTTACCACAATGGGTGGGGTCACAACCCCAAAGAAATTACATATGTACTTATATGTACAGTAGGTATGTGTACATGTGTGTATGTAGAATTCTAGTAGCAGTTGGACATCAGTGGAATATTTTGTTCTAATTAGTTGGAAATCTCTTTCTATGCAATCTGTATAACAGGTCTATATATTTCATGAATTCCCAGAGATATATTATGCAATTTTTATCTTTAACAAACAGGTTTCTCCTCTAATCTTACAGAATCTTGACATGGAATCTGTCTTCTTGAGCTGCATGTAACATCACAGACCAGAATATTTTTTACCTAACTTCAACTCCCCAAATTCCCAAACCAGCATGGGAATTGAAGTCCACACATCTTAAAATTGCCAAGGTTGAGAAACACTGGGCTAAGACATGCTCAAAATCACCCATCTGAGGGTGGACTTAAACTTGGATCTCTCCAGTCCCAGCCCAACCCTTAAATCAATATATTGTATATTTATTTACCACAATGTAGTGGTAAAGAGGTGGTGTAGCAATGAGGAGACTATGAGTTCTAGTTCCACTTTAGCCATGAAAGCCAGCTGGGTGCTATTGGGTCAGAGACTCTCTCTCTCTCAGCCCAACCAACCTTCCAGGGTTGCTGTTATGGGAAAAAGAGGAAGAAGGAGTATGTTTGTCACCTGCAGTTATAAATAAACAACAATAAAGGTGGGATAAAAATCAAATCTGTCATCTCTCTTTCTCATACAGTCCCTAGAGTGCAATGACACTGATTCTCTGGTTAAGTGTTTACAGCAGCCATCTCAATCATCTATTCCCCAGAAATGCTGGAGTTCAGGGCTCATAACCCAAAACATCCACTCTGGGCAGCTGATTGGAGAAAGTTTGTTTCCTTCCTTCCTTCCTTCCTTCCTTCCTTCCTTCCTTCCTTCCTTCCTTCCTTCCTTCCTTCCTTTCCTTCCTTCCTTCCTTTCCTTCCTTCCCCTTTTTAAAAGCCTACATCTTTTAATAAAATACATTAGTCTGAAAAGGTGCTACCAGAGTCGTCCTAATTTTTGCCTGTATAGTAATGACTGTAACTTTTCATTTTAATCCTTTTCTATGTAAGGCTCCCATGTGGTACTGTTTGCTAAACCAGTCCTTCCTTCCTTCCTTCCTTCCTTCCTTCCTTCCTTCCTTCCTTCCTTCCTTCCTTCCTTCCTTCCTTCCTTCCTTCCTTCCTTCCTTCTCTCTCTCTCTCTCTCTCTCTCTCTCTCTCTCTCTCTCTCTCTCTCTCTCTCTCTCTCTCTCTCTCTCCTGCCATCGAAAAAACTGCTCTCCTTTCTCCCCTCCCCCCGCCCACAAAAGCAGCCAATTCGATTTCGAAACCAGGACTGTACAGTAACTGTATTCTCTCCAGAAGGAAGCGGTAGTGACTCTGCCAGAGAGGGGAAAAAAGGATATAAGCGGAGGAGGATCATAGAGATAGGACAGAGAAGAGAAGAAAGTCTGAAAAGTTTAGTCTAGATTAGAAGCTCCATAACCGGCCAAGTGCAGCCCGCTGGGATTTCTTTTTTTGGAAAGCTGGCAAGGTAGGTCGGGATCCGAGGTGGGCATTCAAACCAATGCAAACTGGATGCGTCTCTCGTTGCCGTTCACTGATCAAAAGGAATAGAAATTATTTTCTTCTGCCTTTAAAGTTTCGGCGAGGGATACTGACTTTCCAAGTTGCTTCCTTTCTGGGTAGGCTGCGTAAATTTTTCAGACGGAGCTGGGCTTGAGTTGGGATCGGCTTCCTCTGGAGCGTGCAGGGCTGTCATCTCGCTGGCCAGAGTTTGACCGCGGCAAGGTTGACAACCCTGAGACGCGTAAAGCTGGGAATCAGGCTTTCTCGCTGGAAAGGGGGAAATGCTACCAGGGTTGCGATTCGAGGCACATGTCCCTGCTAGTTTGTATCGTTGGAGACTTAACGCCCGAATAAGATGTTCTGTGCTGAGACAATGCAATATTTTGCGTGCTGCGACGTTAAGGCCAGTTAACTTGATGGCATTTATTTAGAGAAAACTCCTGTAAGTTCTTATTCAAATTATGCAACTAAAGCTTCCCATAAATTTGTGACTGAGCTACCAGCATCATAACTGAATCTCCCATATGTTGCTTGCAGTCTTCATTTCTTTTCCTTGGCGACTTTTAATCACAGTTTTTGACTCTTCATTTTATTTTACTGCAATTAATTCACTCCCCCCCCACCCAACTTTTCTACTAAGTTGGAAGATGGCTTTATAAATGGCTTTCTTCTCTGGGTTTAAGCTTCTTCCTGTAAATAGGCCTCTTTCTATTCTGTGGGTATCATCAAAGGTGATAAATTACACACTCTTTGACTTACACATTCCTCTCTTTTGAGGTTGTCATTGGAATAAGTTGTACTTTCTTCTCCCTAAATATGCAGGAGTTTGACCTACAAATGTTAGAGGTAACTGGCAAATTGCCTTGACGCCGTTGTGTAATGATCAGGTGTGAATGTAGTTCAAAAGTCAAAATGGTGATTATAGTAGCTTCACCTTTTTTTTAAATGTGTTACATGTGAGACATACATTAAAAATTGTTGGCTCTTTGATTACACTGTCAGGGTATCGATTAAAGCCTTAGGCTAGAAATTGAAGTATCCAAGTTAATATCGCTTCAATACTTAGTTCAAAGATTATGAATCATTCAATTTTGCAAAACTGAGTGCAGTCCCCCCCCCCTTTTCCCCTTTCAGCACCTACTACTTGAAGCCTTAAGGTGGCTGTGCCTTTTGAAGCTTGACTTGGCCATTTCAGATCCTCCTCACATTATCTAAACATACAAATAAGCTGTTCAGCCGCTTGATCTGAGTAGAACTTCCTTCTGTGCCTGCAGAAGTTGCTCGGAAGACATGGAGAAAGCCCTAAAATGTCTGCTCCAAACCTTCAAGAGTTGTGGCTTTCTGAAGGTAGTAGTATATTTGGAGAAATGCTTTGGTTGCTTCACAAAGCATCCCACCAAAGGATTTCTACAGCTCAGTTATCAGGTGGAGCTACAAAAGTGTATAGATCTGTTGCACCAAAATTATCAGATCCTTTGAGACTTTCATATCTACAGGGTAGAAAAATGATAACAAGTTATTGGGTGCTTGAGCTGTCTGCATTTTCCTGCAAGGTTAGGAAACAATTCTAAGGATGAGATCACTGAAATCTTGACCACTTAAAAAATTATTTTTTATAGCATATAGATGTTCACATTGTCAATAGAACATAATAATAATACTGGTAATCACGATGAACAAGCTCATTCTCCAGGAGTTAAGGAGAATATAATCAAGTCAAGTAGACTCTTACACTGACAGCACACTCTACAGAATGATTGTTCAGAATAAATCCCACTGTGTTTGAAATTGGTTATACCCAGCAGGAAAGTATAGATAAAATTGTTTTCACACTCTCCTAGACCCATTTCTAAGAAAGCCTCTTTTCTATACTCAAAATTGTTGGTTAATTATATATTGCTATGAGATCTCAGGATCTAGATAATTAATTTTGGATGCTTTTCACAGGTTCTAAAATATTCAAAATGGAAGCAAAGAAAGCAAATAGATTTTCTCCAAATTCTCCGGGACAAAATGTGAACCCTGATCTCGACATTGAACGAAAAAATATCTCTTTCTCCATTGAGCACCTTACTAATATACTGGATGGCGGATCAAACAATACCAAGCTTCGGAGGGAAGTTGGTTAGTAGATAACTCAAAAGAATTCATAACAAATTAAATTTTTATTTGACTCTGTTATTTGACTCTATTACACCTCTGTGCCTCTCTGTATCCTATGTCTTTCTTTCTCTCTATCCTATGGACATCTTCCATCATTGCAATACTGCATATGTTTGTTTGTTTGAGTGTTTGTTTTAAGACTGGAGTTATCTCTTTGATTTTAAGCCACAGCAGCCAAAAAGAAGCAGCAAACTTTAAAACCAGGCTAACTACATTCTATGTAGTCTTTGGAACTTAGTTTATGAAATCATCAGTTTTATAAGAGGAAAAAGTAAGTCCCTTGATCAAGAAAAAAACACAAAAAAGTATGGATCTAGGATTCTGAAGGAAACCATATCTTGATTAGAGTTGAGGGAAGAATTCTTATGTTCTGAAATGTTTCTGTTGCTGAAAATAAAAACATGTGTTTCAGCATTAAAAAATGCTTTCGTCACTTGATGAAAAATCCTGAAAACTTGTGTAACTTTTTGCAGCATAGTTGGCTTGGCTCTCATATATTATTATAATTTATTCTTCAGTGAGACAGGTTATTGTAATAACTTGGTAAATTATTCTTTAGTAAAACACTGCAACTATTTGAAAAATAAATTAAGCCAATCTTTTTGACATATCACTCAAATTAAACAATATTTATTTTTAGAGAATTGTATATATTGAAGTTAGAGCTCACAGAGTACATTACAGTAGAGGTCTCCAACCTTAGCAACTTTAAGATTTGTGGAGAATTCTGGGAGTTGGTCCACAAGTCTTAAAGTTGCCAAGGTTGGAGAGCCCTGCATTACTCTTCCCCGCCCCCCGCCCACCTTTCTCTGTGGGTTTGTTGGCAGGTAACTCTGAGTCAGTTTTGACTCCTGGCAACTGTTTGGACCAATCCCTTCAATTTACTTGGCACGATTTCTGGCAATAGTTTACCCTCACATTCTTACTAGGGCTGAAAGAGATTGACTGGCCCAAGGTCACCCAGCTAGCTTCAGCTTCAGGCAGGACTAGAACTCAAGATTTCCAACTTTCTAGCCTTGATGTAAAAAAGATGTTGAGACTCTGGAAAGAGTACAGAGAAGAGCAACAAAGATGGTGAATGTTCCAACACTGGAAGTTTTTAAGAGGAGACTGGACAGCCATTTGCCTGAAATGGTATAGGGCAGGGCTTTTCAACCAATGGTACGGGTACCACCTGTGGTACATTGGCACCTGGCAGGTGGTACACGACCATCCTAGAAAAGTGGTAGCAGGGGAGGGGAATGAGCTGAACCAGTGGCAGACCGCACAAGCCTGAGTGAGAGACGGCTGGAGCTGCAGGCCTGTCAGGGCTCAGCGGAAGCACCAGGATCAGCACTTCTTCGGGGCTGTCAGGGCTCAGCGGAAGCACCAGGATCAGTGCCAGGCTCCAGCTGGAGCTGGGTGCTGATCCTGGCGGTTCTGAGCCCAGAAGAAGCGCCGATCAGCTGGAATGTTGCAGCATCTCCAGGGTCTTGTGATTTACATTCAGATGCTTGGCAACTGATTCATATTTATGACAGTCACAGTGTCCCAGGGTCATGTGAAATGACCAAAACCTGCTGCAACAACCCAGCAGAGGGGGGGGGAATAAAAACCAAACACCCCACCCCACCCCCGCTGCCAATCTTCAACAGAAATGCTCACAACAATGAAAACCTCGGACAGGAGGAAGAGCGTCGCCAGGCAGGCAGGCAGGTGTCTTGCTTGGCTGTGGCTTGGGGGGCTCTTTTTTCAGTGCCATTGTAACTTTGAATAGTCACTAAGTGAACTGTTGTAAGTTGAGGACTACCTGTACTTCATCAATTTTTTCCTTTTGGGGGGGGTCATCAAGTTTTTGACACCTTGCTAGGAGACTGGTGGTACTCGGATGTTGCCATATCCTAAAAGTGGTACAATGGGTGAAAAGGTTGAAAAGCCCTGGTATAGGCTTTCCTGCCTGAGCAGGGGGTTGGACTAGATGACCTTCAAGGTCCCTTCCAACTTTACTATTATGATTATGATTATGATGCCTCAAACATTACACCCAACAGGCTCTCATTAAAGTCAGAGATAATATAACAATGTTTAGTTGTAGTTTATATCTTCTTCACTGCTTACTATGGGCATTAAGTAGTACATACAAACTAAACTTGACCATGTTTCATCTTTTTGTGATTTCTTTGCCTTCACATTGGATTTTTTTTCCATTCAGAAGTACTGTACTTATTGATCAACATACAGCCACTGTTTGTAGAGGCATATATTTTGGAAGTTAGCAGCTAAACTTTCCTCCAGTTTAAAATTGCAGAAAAAACCAGAAGTTCCTACAGTCATTTGCAAGGCTCCTGGGAATTCTTTGTGGCAGAATCGGTGGGGATAACTGAAGGCATTGTCATGCTCTTCCTATGTCATCATGTGTTAGTTAAAAGAATGCTTATGTATTCAACAGAGGCTGTGCTCGAGGCGGATCCAGAGTTTAACCACGAAAACCGGTATTTCCAGAGCCAAAATGAAAGATATGAAAGTGCTATCAGAAAATCTGTTCACCTCTCCCAAAAGATGGCTAAAATGGGATGGATTGCAAGTGGCCCAGAACAATACTACTGCTTTAAGTACGTAATTTTAATTCTGTAGTACTTTTCCCCCCTAAATTGCTGAGTTCAGAAACACATTGTATTCCTTAACAGATCTGGATTGCTGCAATTGTAACCACATGTTACAAGCCACGTGACCTACTGAAAGCACTACGGCAGGGGTAAGCAACCTCGGCTCTTTTATGACTCGTGGACCAACTCCCAGAATTCCTGAGCCAGCCATGCTGAGGGAAAAGGGAGAGGTTTCCAAGCTGAGCCATGCTGGCTCAGGAATTCTGGGAGTTGAAGTCCACGAGTCATAAAAGAGCCGAGGTTGCCTACCCCTGCTCTAGGGCTTACATGCCTAGGATCGCAATGTAAAACTAATTACATTACTGGAAGCAATTAGGTATTAATTTTGGTTTTTGTTCTGAATATTATCTTGGAGGCAGTGTGCAGAGGGGCAGATGCTGTTTTCGAAGAGGGTTAACAAGATTTACCAAGTGGTTTGGGTTATGATTTTTAGAAAGGAGAAAACAACATCTAGAAATAGATCTCATTTATGGAGGCTAAACAAGATTGCTCCACTGAAATTTTAAACATCTGCCCTCTCACTGTCTACTAATGAATTGTATATTGAATACATGTTTGTGAGTCACTGTTAAGGGATATAATGGCATCTGTGTCTTTGCAGGTTTCTTACTGATGATTTGGCATTTAACATACACTTAGTCTTTATGAAGAGCATTTTGGCTTTAGGCACCGATGAACAGATCAACAAATGGATTCCTTTAGCAAATAAGAATTTCATCATAGGGACCTATGCCCAGACAGAATTGGGTCATGGTAAGCATCGTTCCAGCTTCTGCCCACCTAGCAGTTCGAAAGCACGTAAAAATGCAAGTAGAAAAATAGGGACCACTACGGTGGGAAGGTAACAGCGTTCCGTGCGCCTTTGGCGTCTAGTCACGCCGGCCACATGACCACGGAGACGTCCTCGGACAAGCGCTGGCTCTTCGGCTTTGAAACGGAGATGAGCACCGGCCCCTAGAGTCGGAAATGACTAGCACACATGTGCGGGGGAACCTTTACCTTTACCTATAAGATCTCTAAAATTGAGTGAGTGAGAGAGTGAGAGAGTGAGTGAATGTACATTCTGGACCTCCTACAAAGGTTGTGATTGGGAGACACTATTTTATGATAGTTCCACTCTTTCTTGACTGAGCATTTCCAATCAATAGTTAACGGAGAAAAACAGTAAACGTCTGGTTTCTTTATTATGAATTCTATAGGACTCAGTTCTCCCCACCCTCCCCCATTGTGTGATTTAATGCTAGTCAGAAACGACTAGCACGCATGTGCGGGGGAACCTTTACCTTTACCTTTAAGCATCCTTGGCTGGCATCGTGATCTATATCCCTGATTTCATAAACTCTAATGCCAAAGATTAATCAACTGCCATTACTTGACATGAACTGTTTTGCCACACACACACACCCTTCTCTCAACATCCAGGAAGGCTGAAAGAAGCAGGATTTTTTTTTCAATAGGACTTTTACTGGGTCCTACTGGATAGCAAGAGACAGGAGAAATTGCTCCATTTTTGTGGCATCTTCAGCTGAGTGCTTTTTCTTGTTTTCACATACACAACAAGGTTGGGTTAAGAGGGTGACCTATATGCAAATCAAGTGCTCTAATATCTAAGTTGTTTACTGAAATTTTGTGGAGGAGACTCTAAGCATAATGCTTAGTGATTCTGTAATGGAAAGTAGGAGAGTAGCAGCCAAAGAAATTATTTGATCCACACATCTTAATGTTACCAAGGTTTTCCTAAAAGTGTTAAAGATGGACCTGAAGCTGGGATCCGTTTCCTTGGGCTGAGTAAGCTTTTAAGAATAATAGCAACAATTTCACCCCATCATCTCTATCACATTTCATTCATTTCTGACTTGGAGGATGCTGTAAAACCTGTTTTTGCATAATTGCAGCATGCAGTAGTTACAGCTGTCAAGGTAAATCTGTTTCTCAAGAGGGCTTACAGGTTACTGCTTGTGATATCACATTTATGCTATATAGTCTTCACTTGAAATTTTGCCCCAGGTTTTTATATTATTATTTAAATGTTATACAGCAGACAGTATATAGATGCATACATCTGGCTGTGTGCAGTGTTTTATTTTTATTTTTTTTGTTTTAAACGAAGCAGAAACGTATTTATGCTTGCTTAACTGATTAAACAAGTCTCACCTTTTGTTGAGAGTAATAAGTAACAAGAACAGTAATAAAGTCCATCATAGTGTGACTATTAATAGAATGTTAAAGGTAAAGGTAAAGGTTCCCCCGCACATGCGTGCTAGTCGTTACCTCTCGATTAACCTTCAGTAGCTACAGACATATCTCAATCTGATTTTTGAACCTTGTTTTTACCATTTATTTCACCAATTTAAATACAGAAACACAGAAAACGGACAGCAGAAATAGATCTAGTGGTCCATCAAATCTGCCTTTGAGAGTTTTTTTTAGAAAAGCTCTTGTTAATATGACCATTTTTCATTGGTTTTCATTTACGTATGATTTTTCTCCATTGTTGTATGACAACTTCTCTTGTCAAATAGTAAGTATCTCATTATCATCATCATTCTTCACAATCAATTGCAAAGCAAATTGCACAACAAAAAATAGTTATACAAATAGAATGTAAAGACTAAAGAAATAAATATTCATAATCTCCACATCTTCCAGCCAGTTGGCCGTAAGCACTTGAGAATAATCCAGTCTAAAGAAATAAATATTCATAACCTTCATTCTTCTAGCCAGTTACCCATAAGCACTTGAAAATAACCCAGTGCTTAGATAAAGAGGCTTAGCAATTGACCAAACCAAACCAATACAAAGTCTAATGTATATATATAAAGTATTTCTACATTCTGGACTCTACCACAGCAGATCTTTTGCTTAGTTAACTTTTAGAACAAAGTTCACTTTTGTTGTCCTTTACAGTCACTGAGCATTATGAGGCAGTGTCTATCAACAAAAAATGAGAGTAGAGACCTTTCTCCAACTATTTATTGTGTTTGGTCCCTAAGAAACCTGGGGCCTTATAATAAGTCCATGTGGATAGGTGCAGAATAATGCTAATTTTGTCATAAAGGTTCAAACTGTTCTTTAGGTCAGAGCTGTGATTAAGCTGTTAGACAAATTCAACCAGACAGTGATTTTATGATTTTGTATAGATGTTTTAGAAACCTCATATTTATTGGTGTGCATGTGTATGTGTTTTAACAATTGAACTAGACGTCCAGACGAAATGAAATTGTTATTCAATAAGTTTTTATACTGAACTCAGCTCTACCCCAAAATCATGTTAGGAAATAGAGAATATGTCTAAAATATTGAAACTTTACTTTTAACTGAGATCTTTGCAGAGTTGGAATTTGATCACAACAAGAGAAACTTTGCATAAATTTCATTCCTGAGGAAAGACCAGCTAAGGTTGCTAAATCTTGCTAGCAAATGTCTATGGGGAGTCTCAGTCATCCAGGTCATGGTTGCCCCAAAAGTGCTTTTTCAAAAGGCATCTGAACTTTGAAAACACACTTTTGGGACTTGTTAGCAAATATTCAATCAAGTTGTCTGGTATGCCGAAAACTCTTTTATCTTTTTGTTACAAAGGATCTAATCTTCGGGGCTTGGAGACTACAGCCACATTTGATGTGGCCACTCAGGAGTTCATCCTAAACACGCCAAGCTTCTCTTCCATGAAATGGTGGCCAGGAGACTGTAAGTACCAAGCATACTGATGAACTGGATCAAAATGGAAGGAAATGCTAGATTCATTTCTTCTTTTGTTTCCCTTCAGCCTTTAAGATAATTTGGTGTGAAGGCTAGAACTTTCATTGTTCACTGAACACATTCAAAAATCAGAGAGGAGTAAGCATGATTACTCTTTTAATACCACTTTAATACCACTTTATAACACCTTGATAATGCCACACTTGGAATACTGCATCCAGTTTTGGTCACCACAATGTAAAAAAGATGTTAAGACTCTAGAAAGAGTACAGAGAAGAGCAACAAAGATGATTATGGGACTGGAGGCTAAAACATATAAGGGACATTTGCTGGAATTGGGTATATCTAGTTTAATGAAGATAAGGAATAGGGGTGACATGATATCCAATATCTCAAGGGCTGCCACAAAGAAGAGGGAGTCAAGATATTCTCCAAAGCACCTGAAGGCAGGACAAGAAGCAATGGATGGAAACTAATCAAAGAAAGAAGCAACCTAGCACTAAGGAGAAATTTCTTGACAATTAGAACAATTAATCAGTGGAACAACCTGCCTCCAGAAGTTGTGAAGAGACTGGATAGCCATTTGTCTGAAATGGTATAGCTTTCCTGCCTGAACAGGGTTGGACTAGAAGACCTCCAAGGTCCCTTCCAACTATTATTATTATTATCATCATCATCAACTTTTCAAGTCAGTTTCAAATGTTTGTGCCTTGTCTTCTTTATGACAGCTTTAACAATTAAATTGAATAGTTAGTAAGATTATATAGTAAAATCTGGATATTCTAGTTTATTTTTAACCAAATGATAAGTTCTTTTCTTTCCATCTTCTTGCAGTGGGCCGAACTGCAACTCATGCTGTGGTTTTTGCTCAGCTTTATCTGAAAGGACATTCTTATGGCATGCATCCATTCATTGTACAAATCCGCAGCCTCAGAGATCATTCTCCAGGTCAAGGTAATGTTTTTATGAAGCTCTTGAGAAGTGTAAGCTACGAGTCTTTCCATTCTCTGACACACTGAAAGAAGAAGAAGGCACCCTTAACCAAAGAATGCTAAATTCTCTTTTTGATCTCTGTAGAATCTTCCTAGATATCAGTGTAAGAATAGTCTGTAATTTCCTAGGTCTTCGTTTGTCCCTTTTCTGAAGACAGAGTCAAGATGTGGCTTCCCTCAGATATGTTGCACTTCACCATTTCTCCTGGATTTCTCCTGGTTTGGCCATACCGCTGACTAATTCCTTGTGCAATGGAAGATTTCCATTTTATGAAATCATGTTACTCATTGCTTTTTTTTTTATTCCTCAGGAATAACTTTAGGGGATATAGGTCCCAAAATGGGCTTTGAGAATATTGACAATGGCTTTCTCATCCTGAAGAATGTCCGTATTCCAAGAGAAAACATGCTGGCCAAATTCTCTCAGGTATAGACAGATGATTCTCATGTATTCAAATCAGTACCAAAGATCATAGAATTCTGATACCTGGTTCAGAATTTTGACAGAATGTTAGTAACTCTTCCTCTCCTCTCCCTTCCCCTCCTTTCTTTGAATGTTGTAAAAAGCTGAGCCCTGCATACCCTACCTACCTACTATTACTACTAGTATTATTGTTTGCGCAATTAGCCAAATGTTTGGACTGGATGTGGCATCTTAATCCACCTATCAAGTCCTTCCCAAGGACCCGGGCTAGGCATGTGGTTGTTTGGTTGTGTTAAAGGCATTGTTTCAGGAGGAAGCTGTTCCCAGCAAAGCTACCTTTTGCAATTGACCGATGGTGATTTTGTTAATGATGAAAGTGTTCAAGTAGTGCTCCAGAGGTTTTGAGATTTGCACCCAAGATGCCTATTGTTATGGGTACTATCTTTGCTTTCTCTTGCCACAGTCATTCTACTTCTACTTACAGGTCTTTGCATTTTGTTATTTTCTCCAGTTCTTTTGGAGTTAATCACCAACTAAACATAGACCACTACAGTACCACACTCAATCTAGACGGCATCCTGTCAGCCCAGAAGTATTTTGTGAAAGAACTAGTTTTGATTTTCTTTTTAAACGTAAATTTAAAAAGAGCACTTAAATCATTCAGCTTTTGTAATGAATTTTCCTTTTTAGTGTTATTTTGGGGGAGGGTCCCAAATGTGCTTTTTCAAAAGGCAACTGGACTTTATTTTTCCTTGAAGACATTTCGCTTCTCCAGAAGCTTCTTGGGTGAGAAGCAAAACATCTTCAAGGAAAAACAAAGTCCAGTTGCCTTTTGAAAAAGCACTTTTGGGACAACCATGACCTGGATGACTGAGAATTTCCATAGACATTTGGGGAGGGGGTTACCCTCTAGAGCAGGGCTGTCAAACTCAATTTCATTGAGGGCCGCATCAACATTGCGGTTGCCCTTAGGGGGCTGGGTGGGTATGTCCTGGGTGGGCGTGGCCTACTGGGTGGGCGTGGCTAGAGTGCGTATGGCCTGCTGGGTGGGCATGACCAGCTCTACATCGTTCGCATCAAGGGTGCCTATGGGGGCCTGGGGAGGAGTGGGACAGATCTGAGGGTCTCTGGTGGAAGGAGGGTCTCTGGGCCAGGGCCAGGGCAGTGGGGGCCGTTCCCTCACTGTTTCCAGGACGGCTTCGAGGGCCACATGAAACCACTTCGCGGGCCGGATCTGGCCCCCGGGCCTTGTGTTTGACATGTCTGCTCTAGAGTCTAGCCCAAGTACATTTTGCTTCACATTAAATATGCCACAGTTCACCCGTAACTTTCACATAGGATGAAGAAACAAAATTGGCTCGTATTTGCTTCTCAGCAGCAGCCTTCACTGGCAACATTGCACTTTCTTTCACCAAAATATGCAGGATTTAAGAATAAATTTTGTAAATTATTTCAAGTTTTTCTTAATGTCTATCAGCTCGTTCCCCAGTACCTTTGTCTTTAAAATAAAATAATCTGATCTTCCAGGTTCTACCAGATGGTCAATATAAGAAACAAGGATCTGACAAGATCAACTATTTGACTATGATTGTGGTTCGGGTGAACATTCTTCAGGGTTCAGTTATCCCCTCTCTGATGAAGGCTTGTACCATTGCTATCCGATACTCCGCGGTGCGTCGGCAATCTGAGCTAAAGCCAGGGTATGATATGAAAAGAGGGAAATGCTTCTGTCTGGAAGCTTAATTTCCCATAGATATATATACACACACATAATGCTATTCTCTTCTTACACTATTGTTTTTGATTTGGGGCAGGGATAAAGAATTGGTAGCATTCCGTATGTTGATGGACTACAATTCTCAGCACTTATTCTGAACTCTGGTGTGCACATATTATACTTCTATTCAAGCATGGAAAAATTATTTTAGCAATATGTTTCGGGATTCGTATACTACACAATCTGATTTTCCCACAACTCAGCTTCCTCAACTTCAATCTATGTTGCTACCAAAGAAATGTTTTCCACAATATATTAGCATTAATCCAGGAACTCACCTGGAGTTTATAATTTAGTTTATAATTTTTGATGAGCCTTGGTGGAGCAGTGGGCTAATGCCTCCTTAAGTAACACCAGCTGCCTGCAATTAGTGCAGGTTCGCATCCCACCAGGCTCAAGGTTGACTCAGCCTTCTATCCTTCCGAGGTAGGTAAAATGAGGACCCAGATTGTTGGGGGCAATAAGCTGACTTTGTAATAATGCTGCTTGGGGGGGGCGAAAGCCCTAATAAGCAGGCATATACATAGAATGAAGGCTATTGCTAAGCACATTGATTTGTGCTTTAAATTGTAAGCCGCCCTGAGTCTTCGGAGAAGGGCGGGATATAAATGGGATTAAAAATAAAAAAATAAAAAAAAATAATTTAACTGGGTTTATTAAATTAAATCAGTATTGGTGGGTTCTGTTATTAGCTGATTTATATATCCAAGAAATAAGTTTTGATATAATTGTTTCTGATTGAAACAAAGCAGTCATTCTTATTTTAAAACAGGTCAAAGTCAATGAGCCAGGCAACTATAAATATAATTTTCTGTCAATCATGGGAATAACAGCTTCAATTTCTTTTTAGAAAGAGATGTAGTCACTGACTGTTAAGCAACATTTGCAGAAAAATCATATGAATTGTTAGTACCACATTATAAGGCCTTGGTAAGACCACACCTGGAATACTCCATCCAGTTTTGGTCACCATAATATATATAAAAAAATGTTGAGGCTCTGGAAAGAGTGCAGAGAAGAGCAACAAAGATTATTAGGGGCCTGGAGACTAAAATATACAAAGAACGGTTACTGGAATTGGGTGAAGAAGGACTAGGGGTGACATGATAGCAGTGTTCCAATATCTTTGGGGCTGTCACAAAGAAGAGGGAGTCAAGCTATTTTCCAAAGCACCTGAGGGCAGGACAAGAAACAATGGATGGAAACAAGTCAAAGAGAGAAGCAACCTAGAACTAAGGAGAAATTTCTTGACAGTTAGAACAATTAATCAGTGGAACAACCTGCCTCCAGAAGTTGTGAATGTTCCAACACTGGAAGTTTTTAAGAAGAGACTGGACAACCATTTGTCTGAAATGGTATAGGGTTTCCTGCCTGAGCAGGGGGTTGGACTAGAAGATCTCTAAGGTCCCTTCCAACTCTGCTATAATTATAATTGTTGTTGATTATGTTATTGTTATCTTTTCAAGTCAATTTCAAGTGTTTGTGTCTTTATGACAACTTTAACAATTAAATTGAATAGTTAGTGAGATTATACAACAAGATCTGGATATTCTAGTTTATTTTTAACCAAATTATAGGCAACATTTGGAGAAAAATCATATGATTAGTGCCACTTCATAAGGCCTTGGTAAGACCACACCTGGAATACTCCATCCAGTTTTGGTCACCATAATATAAAAAAGATGTTGAGGCTCTGGAAAGAGTGCAGAGAAGAGCAACAAAGATGATTAGAGGCCTGGAGGCTAAAACATGAAGAACTGTTGCAGGAATTGGGTATGTCTAGTCTAGTGAAAAGAAGGAATAGGATGACATAATAGTGTTCCTATATTTGAGGGGCTGACATGCAGAAGAGTGAGTCAACTTATTTTCCAAAGCAGCAGAAAGCAAGGCAAGAAGCAATGGATGGAAACTAACCAAGAAGAGAAGCAACCTAGAACTAAGAACAAATTTACTGACAGTGAGAACAATCAACCAGTGGAACGGCTTGCCTTCAGAAGCCATGGGTGCTCCACAATGCAACATTTGATTCTATTGCTATGGATGTATAAATTGGAAAATATACAAGTAGTCCTCAACTTACGACCACAGCAGAGCCCAAAATATATGTTGCTAAGGGAGAAAATTGTTAATTTTGCCCCATTTTACTACTTTCCTTGCCACATTTGTTAAGTGAATCACTGCAGTTGTTAAATTAGTAACATGGTAGTAGTTATGTGAATCTGCTTTCCACGTTGACTTAGCTTGTCAGAAGGTCGCAAAAGAGGATCACATGACTCTGGGACACTGCAACTGTCCTAAATGTGAGTCAGTTGTCAAGCATCCGAATGTAAATCACGTGACATCAGGATGCTGCAATGGTCATAAGTGTGAAAAATGGCCATTAAGTCACTATTTTCAGGGCTATTGTAATTTCAAACGGTCACTAAATAAACTATTGTAAGTTGAGAACTACCTGTACTGATAAAAGCATGCTTTATCTTATTATTAATGCCTTTTGTAGCAATCCTCTGTTTCAGTTCAGATTTGATTCT
Source organism: Vipera ursinii (assembly GCF_947247035.1). Lineage (NCBI taxonomy): Eukaryota > Metazoa > Chordata > Lepidosauria > Squamata > Viperidae > Vipera > Vipera ursinii. The sequence goes on along the minus strand of NC_139513.1, from coordinate 28,930,735 downwards.
GCAGGACAACAGTTTGCTCTTTCCATGTCTAGGAGAGGTTAGGTAAAATATGTTTTCCTAGCTCTTATTTTGTATCAATATATTTGCCAAAATCTGACAAGAAGAAAAACTATGTTTAGATGTATGCAAATGATGTAGTCATCATCTCATTTTAGACCTGTAACTAAGTTATTTACTAGCTAAATGTTCTTATTGCAACAGCAATTCCTCATAGATCAGTATTTTTATATATTTGTTGTTGTTGTTAGTTGCAAAGTCATGTCTGACCCATCATGACCCTATGGACAACGTTCCTCCAGGCCTTCCTGTCCTCTACCATCTTCTGGAGTCCATTTAAGCTCACGCCTACTGCTTTAGTGACTCCATCCATCCACCTCATTCTCTGTCGTCCCATTCTTCTCTTGCCCTCAACCTTTCCCAGCATTAGGCTCTTCTCCAGTGAGTCCTTCCTTCTCATTAGGTGGCCAAAGTATTTGAGTTTCAGCTTCAAGATCTGATTTTTATATATATATATCCCACTTTTATTATATTGATAAATAATTCAAGGCAGTGAATGTTTTAATACTCCTTTCTTCTCCTATTTTTTTCACACAACATCCCTGGCAAGTGAGTTGGGCTGAGAGTGACCCAGGTCAGCCAGCTGGTTTTGCTAGTTTTAAGAACTAGAACTCACCGTCTCCTGGTTTCTAGCCTGGTGCCTTAGCCACCACACCAAATTGGCTAACTGGGACGTGACAAGTCTCTCTTGGAGGATCAAACCTATGGCCAGCTGGTCTTAGAACAGAGGTGTCAAACTGTTGGCCTGCAAGCTGGATGCGTCATCCAGAAGCCACGCTCACCCCATTGCCAACAATGGCAAAATAGTCCCGATACGACTTGCGACATCACGTGACGTCATGAGTTTGACATGCCTGTCTTAGAAGATGCTGAGATTTTGTGGTTTGCACTAGCTTTGCTAATGGGGGCCAAAGGTGTAATCAAGCGAAAGCAGAAAGTTGCTTCTGTTGTGAAGGTACTTTGAAGATATGTGGGCAACATTGCCAGTCATTGTGGTTAAACAATATTTTCTTTTCCTCAGTGATCCAGAGGTTAAAATTTTGGAGTATCAGACTCAGCAGCAGAAGCTTTTTCCTCAGCTGGCCACTGCATATGCTTTTCACTTTGTTTGCAACTATCTGCAGGACATTTTCAACAGATGCTACATGCAGACCCAAGAAGGAACATTTGACTTGCTTCCAGAGGTAATGTGAAAAAGAGACATAGAGCATCTTTTCATATATTTAGAAAACCTTTGGCCCCTTTCATCAGTCAGCAAAATTATTCCTCAGATGTCCCTTCAGAAAAAAAATATCTCTTCAGTATTAATTACTCACAAGTCAGTTGCTGTTGAATTGGAGTGTGAGGTCTGTCCTATGTTTTGAGAATCCAAGTAAGGATGCTTGGACTATTGTATATGACTATAAAATAGAAAACCCCATATACTCCAAACTCTTATGCAGGCACTGTACTCAGACTCTGGTAGCAATTCCTGTTATTAAGAATACCGGTAGGTTCAAGATATGTGTTCTTCATAGAGTTTACAGATGTCATTATATCTAAAAATGAAAAGATGGAACAATATGTTTCTATATGGTCTACATGTATCAAGCTTAGGCATTTATTTAATTTGGTATCATTATTATTATGTGGATCCTTTTTTCTTTTGTTTGGTTTCTTTTTAGTTCCATATATACATACAGGTTATCACTGTAACCTCTACACCGATGTTTCTCAAACTTGATAACTTTAAGATGTTCTGGTTGTCTGGAGAATTCTGAGAGTTGAATTCCACACATCTTAAAGCTGCCAAGTTTGAGCAACACTAATTTAGAATTTTTAACTGGAATGTCATTTTTTATTATTTGCTGGACTTCACTAATTAAATGAATTTTAAAAGCAATCCAAAAGGATAGTTTCAGTGGGAATGTGATTGGAGCTTTTCCCTTGTTTAAAACAGAAGACTTTGGTTCGATAGACAGTTGTGGTTTCAAGAGATACTTGTGCATTGGCTTGCTTTACAGCCACAAAACAAAGGCTTCGGACACGGTCCAAGTAATGTTAAGAGCTTTTAAATCTGTTGTCCAATATGGGTGCTGTTATTAATAACAGTAATGCTTCTTTAATAGATGCAGTATTGATTTAAGACGGTAGAGAGCTTTTTAAGGGTGTGCTTAACTCTCTCCCGCATGAATCAGTGGGATTTGATCCAATTACTAGTAAGCGTTTATTGCCTACATTTGAGTGAATAAAGTCTTTTCCAAGCTGATGTCCTCCAGATGTGTGGGTTGTTCCAATAGGAGGTTCTCAGACTTACTATGCAAGACTTTTGAAGGCTACAGAAAACTAACCCAAGGAAGTTTTATTTATTTATACCGTACTTGTTCCCTTCCCCAAATCCCTGGTCTGAATCTACCATATGAGCTACGAATATAAAATGTAAACCCTCGTGAATGTACATTTTTTACTGAGAAAAGGTGTACCAAATGAGGTGTGTGTGCTTATTCATTTATTTTTCATATTCGCTGTTGAACTATTGAAGTTATATATCTTTTTTTAAAAAAAAATGTTTTGTATCAGTGTTGACTCCTGGCACCTTCATGGACAAATCCCTGCAGTTTTCTTGGCAAGTGACTTGCCATTGCCTCCTTCTTAAGCCTGGCTTCATGCCTAAATACAACTCATAATCTCCCAGTTGTACTCTGATGAATTCACCACTATCTCAAACCATCTTACTATTTTAATTTCTGCCACATTCACAGCTTCACGCCCTGGCAGCAGGCATAAAAGTGATCACTACCACCTATTGCTCAGATGGAGTGGAGGTGTGTCGAAGAGCTTGTGGGGGTCATGGCTACTCTCTTCTAAGTGGTTTGCCTTCCCTTTATATGAAAGTGGTCCCGTCTTGTACTTACGAGGGAGAAAATACTGTTCTGCTGCTGCAAACAGCCAGGTAACTTCAGTGAAAATTTTTATCTTTCATCTTTGAAGCCTCGCTAGAAACATCTAGAGATTTCAGAAGCTTTTCCAGAATACCTTTTACAAGCACTTCTACAGCTTTTTTTTTATAAAACGAGTGGTCTTTAACAATCAAAGTTTTTATTATCCAGCTCTTCCATATTATGAACGGGATTCCAAATTGCTGCAGGGAAAATTTTCACGTTTGCATTCGTGTGTGTATTCCTTTAGTTAAAGAAGGGAGATTTAATGCTGATTGGCTCCAGCTACCTTATGAAAGGGACTCAGTGGGTTAGGACGCTGAGCTTGTCGATCAGAAGGTCGGCAGTTTGGCGGGTCGAATCCCGAGTGCTGCGTAACAGATTGAGCGCCTGTTACTCGTCCCAGCTTCTGCCCACCTAGCAGTTCGAAAGCACATAAAAATGCAAGTAGAAAAATAGAGACCACTACGGTGGGAAGGTAACAGCGTTCCGTGCGCCTTTGGCGTCTAGTCATGCTGGCCACATGACCACGGAGACATCCTCGGACAAGCGCTGGCTCTTCGGCTTTGAAACGGAGATGAGCACTGGCCCCTAGAGTCGGAAACGACTAGCACGCATGTGCGGGGGAACCTTTACCTTTACCTTTACCTTACCTTATGAAAAAGAATATCCAAGAATATTCCAACTTCTTAGGAGACAAAGCTGCAAGAATACTTGAATTACAGCTTTTGTGAGAGAAGGAAAATATTGGCTGGACTGAGTGTCTCTCCCAGGTTCCAGAAAAGAATACTTTTTTTCCTTTCTTTTTATTGTTGTGGTTATCTTTAAAGGGACTGGGTTGAACTAAAGAGTTAAGGAAATACAGAGGTGTAGCATTCATAAGGAAACAGGGCAAATAGTGTAAGCGCAGTAAAGATCTTTTCTGTATTCTGATGTCCTAAAGTTATCTTTTTTGCATGCCTATTGTTTATCTCTGAAAATAGTCATTATTCAAATCATCTTAGTCTGTGTCTTGGTTTTCGTTTTTCTTCTTTATTTTTAGATTTCTTATAAAATGCTATGGAATGGCACAAATGGGCCAGCCGCTTCCTTCATCTGTTGCCTACTTTTCTTCAGTGAATTTTGGAAAATGTCAAGCCCAGGAAAAAAAGGATTTCCTAAATCCTGATATTTACATGGATGCTTATAAGCATCGAGCCTTCAGGTTGGTATAAAGAAACTGGAATAGAATTTGATGTACAGACTTACAACTGCAACTGAGATCAGAATTTCTATTGCTAAGTGAATTCCACCACATTTTATGACTTTTTTACACAGTCTTTAAGCAAGTCACTGCAGTTGTTAAGTGAATCATGCAGTCATTAAGCAAATTTGCCTTCCCCCATTGACTTTTTTTGTCAGAAGTCAGCTGGGAAAGTCGCAAATGGTGCAGCTATTGTGCAACTGTTGTAAATACATTCCAGATAACAAGCACCTGAATTTTGATAACATAATCTTAGGGATAGTGTGATGCTTGGTCTGTGCAAGGACCAGTTATAAGACACTTTTTTGGTGCTGTTGTAACTTCAAACTGTCACTAAACGAATGTTGTTAGTCGAGGACTACATAGGCTGGATGGTAAAAGTTCAGAGAAGACGAGGCAGAAGACTTTGCCCTAAGGTCTTATGTCATAGTAGAAGCTTCTTCCCAGAATTCATATGTTCTTCAGGTGGTTCCCCTAATTCTCAGGAATAAACAAATTGATCATATGAATATAACAATAGCAGGAGAAAATCTGTGTTGCTACTAAAAGTTGACACCAACTAAGGGCACATAATCACTAAAAAAAATCAGCACTCATTCAGTCCTGCACAGATGAAGGAAGTTCTTCATCTCCAAAGGAAGAATAAATAAGAGGGCGGGGGGGGGGATTCAAAAATAGAAAATTCAGTTTCCTACCTTGTCCATTTAAGGATGCCAACTGCAGCTAAAACCATACTGAAAATATTGCATGCATGCTTCTGTCCACTGTCTCATTAAAGTCAAATGTTAACTACTGACTAAAAAGAACTTGTAAATTAAGATCCCCCTTTATAAATTAAGTGATTTACCCCATCACTCATCACTTTACCTCATAAACAAGAATGCACACAAATTCTCACGGTCATGCATGAAGGCGAGGAGGAGATGATGATGGTAATGATGATGATGATATGATGATAAAGATAATACTTTTAGCAAACAGATTGCATGCAGGCCTGATTTCCTAACCAAATAAATAGAATCAAAGACTCAAGATTTTTTAGCAGGACTGTTTACAGTCACTTCCATCTTCTGCTGATTCTGCCGATTCTTGTTTCTTGCAATCTCTACTTTCAAAATGATGCTCCTGTCTCATTCACAAATAATTGGTTTGAAGAGGATTCTATTTAACCTATTTTCTGGGAAGGCCGCTGGATAAAATATTTTTAGATCCCATGACTTTGTCTTCAGGACTGTTGATGAAATACCTCAACTGATACCCATAGCATCATAATCATCTCAGCTGATTAACACTTGAACCTAATACTCACATAGTCAGAGCTTTACACAGAAAAACCACCTGTATTGAAACGTAACCATTTTATAAACATCAAGTAGAGCCTGAGATTTCCATGTATCATAATGGGCCTAAAGTTGTAACATGGTCTTTGGTTGGTGTATTGAATTGTTTTTGATTTGCAATGAGTTATTATGACCCAGATTGTTGGGGGCAATTAAGCTGACTTTGTAATAATGCCGCTTGGTGTGTGTGTGTGAAAGCCCTAATAAGCAGGCATATACATAGAATGAAGGCTACTGCTAAGCTTGTAAGCCGCCCTGAGTCTTCGGAGAAGGGCGGGATATAAATGGAATTAAAAAAATAAAAATAAAATAAAATATATCACAGTGCTCAGAAAACTCTTTTATTTGCAACTGTTCATTCCAGAATTTCACCCTCCCATGTCATTGCATGGGTCAGTCCCCATCTTCTGCCATTATTAAAGAGCATTTTTTACAAATGAGGTAATCAGCTATAAATATTAGTTGAACATGTTGACATGTCAATATTTATTCTTCTCAGGTTTGTAAGAAATGTGGCAATCAAGCTTCAGCAGTTGGTTCAGGCAGGAAAACAACAACATGAAGCCTGGAACCAGTGCACTGTGCAACTAGCAAGAGCTGCGATGGTTGGTAACTGCTTTGTGCTTTTCCCTGATCAGTTATTTTGCCAGGAACTGAGAATCCACCAATTAAATTAGGCTCAGGCAATGAAGTCAAGGAAAATGAGGCCCTTCACACTTTGCAAAACCACCTTTTGTGTAGGAAGGATGGAAGGGAAAGATGGCATTGACTTTTTACGCTGTGCCAAGGTGTGCCAGGTTTTTTCCAATGTGACATGTCTTAACCCTATTTTAAAAATGACTTTTTTAAAAAGACTAATTTTTGATGACATTTTGGGTCAAAAATTATATTAAAAATTATATTAAAAATTATATTTTGACCCAAAATATGTCATATTGAGTCAGGTTCTATGCAGTTAGTAGGCTTTGGACTTATAAGTTCTACATCCTATCACTAGCATTCCCATACAATTTTTTATAATATATCTAGCATTCAGTAATTCAAGTTTCATCTACAGGCACAAACATGAAGCAGGAATATGATTCAAGAACTGGATAGCCAAAATGATTGATAAGCTTCCACTGAATGCTGATTGACTTGATTTCTGAAGCTGACAATCCTGAAGCACAGGCTTAGCTGGAGTAGCATTGTCATATTCTAGGTCAAAGTCAGACCATGACTTATAACAATTGTCAAATTTGTGGGGGGGCGGCAGGGTTAAAAGAACAGAGTCCTAGCTTACAGTAAGCAGCTGTTGGTGCTAGCTGCTTTCTGCATGGTCCACCAATTAGTTCTTTCTTTTCTGTTGACTTTCCTTTTTTGTAGTGATCTTTCAGGCCATTCATTTGGGTCTGTTGTATCTTCTCTGAGGAATTAGGTGAATGTAAATTCAAAATGGTGGATACAATTACTTAGATTAATGCTGCTCAATAGGCCCTACTAATAACAACATGGGGATTTGTCTAGAGACATCCACTTCCAACCTCAAATTAACCACATATGAAGGAAGAGTATACCAGTTTGGAGAAACGTGCCTTTCAGATGTAGATCTCAGATATGTGAACAACTTTCCAAATTTTCTGATCTCAGTTCCCAAAAACACTTTGAGCAGCTATTGCACATGTTGAAATAGAAACCTGTAAGGACGTACCTCAACTAAGCCACCCAAGAAAGCAGAACTCTTGAAACAGACATTGTCTCAAAAGGAACTTTTATTAGGGGCTAGTGACAGCAGGAAATCAAGGCAAGGTCTGAGAGAAAAACCTGCAAAGCAGTATATTAAAACCAACATTCCATACTCCTGCCAACAGAGTCCCTGTGTTCATTTGAATCCTAGCCAATCCACAGGTGGCATCGTGTTTTGGTTAAGTGGTTTTTTCGGTGGGCTCCTCAAGGTCTTTCTCACTTTTGATTTCTTCTGGCTCCAAGCACAAACCATCTCTCAGATAAGGGAGAGACGTTCCATCCATCCCCTGGGGGAAAGGCTTCCTGCAGATAGTGAAAAGCAATCCCAAAAACTCCTCCCTCCCAACAGAATGGCAGGCCACAAAGGAAGGCTACAGGAAAGTAGAAAATAGGCATAGGGTTAAATTCATTTCTTTGCGGACCTGACAAAACCCTACTATGTAGAAGTAGAACCTTTCCAATGGATCTCTTTCCAACCATCTTTGACAGACAAACTTTTAATATATGTGCAAGTTTATGGTACAAAGATCTGGGATATGACTCTCTCTGTTAACTTTTTCAGGCTCATAGCCATTACATCGTGGTACAAAAATTTACTGAAGAGTTGGGGAAACATGCCAAAGAATCTGCTATCCAGAGGGTCCTCAAAAATCTCTGTGACCTCTTTGCACTACATGGGATTTTCTCTAATGCAGGAGATTTTATGCAGGATGGGTTTTTTTCTACAGAGCAAATTGACAGGGTGACTGAAACTTACCTGGACCTCTTGGCAGTCATTCGGTGAGGTGATTTTCTTCTTCGCAAAAATGCATTGAATTCCATATTTGGGTGGTGCTCTTGCAAATCTGACAAACTGCTTAACCTTTGGATGAACAAAAAGGGAGGCTGCCACATTTCAGGGATCCTTTGAGAAGCACTGAGTTGGTTTTCATATTCTCCATAAGACTACTTTGCATCTGCTTCTCTATAAAGATTAACCGTACAGTGTGCTGTGACCTAGTAACAGTGACATTTCTGTGGGCACCGTACTCCCTTCTGTGTGAATGAGTGAATATGAAAATGGAGTTAATGTTTACTCACCATGTCTGAGCAAAAGCCAATTTGCCCAAGAAGTATCCTGCCTTTAATATTTTTACAAATAGTTCAAAGTGGTGAACATACTTACTGTAATACTCCTTCCTTTTCCAATTTTCCCCACAACAGCCCTGTTAGGTAAGCTGGGATGGGCTGAGAGAGAGCGAGTGGCCCAGGGTCACTAGCTGGCTTCCATGCCTAAGGTGGGACTAGCGCACGCCGTCTCTGGTTTCTAGCCTGATGCCTATACCACAGTCACTGAGGAACACACTAGGTCATGGGTAGGCAACCTCGGCTCTTTTATGACTCATGGACTTCAACTCCCAGAATTCCTGAGTCAGCATAGCTCATTAAATCCATAGCTGACTCAGGAATTCTGGGAGTTGAAGTCCATGAGTCATAAAAGAGCCGAGGTTGCCTACCCCTGCACTAGGTTCACGCTATATCAGCCTCTTCAAACTTCTGGTTGACTTCGTCATTGAATTTCCTTATGGGAAGCTGGCAGTGAGTGTTGGAAATCTTCTTTCCATCCTTCCCACCCTCCTCTTTCCTTCCTTCTTCCCTCCCTCCTTTTCTCCTTCCCTTTTCCTTCTTTTCTTCCCTCCCTCCTCTATCCTTCCTTATCTGAATAGAAAAAGAGAAAACCAACTTTCTTCCTTCCCTCTTTCTCTCTCCCTCCACCCCCCAATTAGGCTGCTGCGGGGTGAGGGAGTGATGGATTATGTAAATAGATGGGAAACTGTCGCAGAACATTGAAAAAAGGATCACATGATCATAGCAGCAGCCCAGCAATGCTGAAGCAGTCAGAACTTCCCCAAATTTCATTCCCTCAGGAATAATGAGTCCTGGCATTCTATAAGTTAGCCCATTTGAGGTACTGTACCTTTGTTGACAGAGTTTTGCCCTATGATGCAATCTTTTGCCCAGTTAAAGGTTACAGACAGAAGTGTTTTAGCAGTATATAAATCTTGTTTGACACAGTGAAAATGAATTGGACAAGCAACATCTGTTTGGCAGAGGATAAGACAAGTTGATTTTTACAGAGAGCAGAAATGCAGCCTAGATCTAATATGCTTGACTTATCATAAACAGGACCATAAAGACTACTTTTTCCATTTTGTGCTCTATTGCTACCACTGGAATGCTATCCTAATATTCCCCCAACCCACTTCTTTCCTCTGTAGAGCAGGATTATGTTTCTTTTGGAGTTTGAGAATCATTGTAGTCTTTAAGATTGTAAAAAGACTGATAGGGAATAAACCACAGTGAATGGAGCTGCTGAGAAAAATTTCCAATGGTTATAAGAGGGCATGGCTCCAATAAGCTTCTTGCTTTATCCCCAGAATTAAAAGAACAATAAATTATATTGCAAAACAAATGGACTGTGTATATAAAGCTTACAGAACCTGGTTGTATTGGCGGACAATTATGGTACATATTTTTTGTTTTGTTGAAATGGTATGTGTACAATTTCAAAAAACATAATCAAAGAGCAAAGGGCAGACAAAGGCAAAATGTAGAGGGAAATTAGAAGATTTTTTTAGAAGTGGGTGGAAAGGGTAAAAAAGGAGCCTCCAGCAAAATGAATGGAATTAAAAATTAAAGTAGTGATACTATTTGGGACGCGGGGGCTCAGTGGGTTAGGACGCTGAGCTTGTCGATCGGAAGGTCGGCAGTTTGGCGGGTCGAATCCCGAGTGCCGCATAACAGAGTGAGCGCCTGTTACTCGTCCCAGCTTCTGCCAACCTAGCAGTTCGAAAGCACGTAAAAATGCAAGTAGAAAAATAGGGACCACTACGGTGGGAAGGTAACAGCGTTCCGTGCGCCTTTGGCGTCTAGTCATGCCGGCCACATGACCACGGAGACGTCCTCGGACAAGCGCTGGCTCTTCGGCTTTGAAACGGAGATGAGCACCGGCCCCTAGAGTCGGAAACGACTAGCACGAATGTGCGGGGGAACCTTTACCTTTACCTTTAACTATTTGGGAGGAAATGGAATTGGAGAAAGGAGTAGTTTATAGAAATGTTTGGGAATAATAGTAGTTAAATAATACTTAAAAGTAGAGTTGAAATTAGGTCTTATAAATATTACTCCCCCCCTGCCAAAGAAAAGATGAAATGAAGTTTGCATAAATAGGGAAAGGTGACAAGAATAAATGCAAAAGTTATTGGGGGCTTAGGTTTCAAGGGTGCCTGAAAAGGAGATAGACAAGATTTGGATTAAAATTTTACAAGACATGGCAAGAGAAAGATATTGACGTTACCTATGTGGTTGGAGTGCAGACTAAATTTTTGCTGTAACCTGCCCAACACTCTTTATACCAGTGTGCAGGTCAAGAATATAGTTTATGCTGTACGATTGTTTATTAATATAATTAATGTGTTTTGTTAATTATATTAAATGGAAGTATTGTGAACAAAATTAACTATACTATTATTTAGCTTATGCAAATTGTTGATCAAAGTACCTTTTTTCATTCTTAACTTTTGTTAGCTTTCATGCTCAGTTAGAGATTGTTGCATCAACTTCTGAATCTCTGTTTTTCCAGATTTTGCAAACTTAAAAAGGACACGTGGTTCTGTATAAATAAAAGTCTAGAACCAAAATTACAACTTGCAGAAGATTCAGGCCAGGGCCAATGGCAAGAGACACGGAGAGCTATAGTTCTGCCGTATTTGGACAGCCACAGGTTGTCTCTCTAGGGCAGGGGTGTCAAACTGGCAATGTCATGTGACGTGTCGCAACGTATCACAACTTTTTCTCCATTGCTGGCAATGAAGTGGCCGCAGTTTTGCCATGACGCATCCGGCCCACGGGCCGGCAGTTTGATACCCCTGCTCTAGGGACTTCTATCCCAGTGGTGATCCATCCATTTCCTGCCCATGAGTCACATCATTCATTACTGCCTGATTTTTTAAAAACTTGTTTAAACGGATGCCTATAAATTGCTGCTACCTCTGATCAGTACGTTTGGTCCTTTATGTTTTTAATCTGATTTCGCACAATTTTTTTATGTGAAAACTTCTATTGGATTTTTGGTTTATATTTTGAGTACTTTATGAGGTAGAACACGACTGATAAATTATGACTCATAAAATATTTTCCATGCTCTTTCAGGAGAGATGCTGTGCCACTGGTGGATGCCTTTGACTTTTCTGATGCACACTTAAATTCAGCCCTGGGAAGCTATGATGGCCATGTCTATCAAAGGCTTTATGAGTGGGCCAAGAAATCACCGACCAATCAACAGGTGAGAAGAATCAGCGGAAATAGAAATGGGAAATTGTGACAGGACAGGACAGGATGTCAGCTTTACATTAAAAAGCAGTATTTAACAAGAAATACCGTATATACTTGAGTATAAGCCGAATTTTTCAGCCCACTTTTTGGGCTGAAAAATTCCACTTCGGCTTATACTCCAGTCAACAAAAAAAAACTTACCGAGGACTTGTGCGCGGCCGAGGCTTTGGTGCTTCCGGGATCGCCCGCACCTCTCCCAAGCCACCGCCGTCCGAGACCTGCCGAAGTTTGGGGAGGTTTGGGGAGGTGCGCGCGCACCTCCCCAAACTCCGCGCCTTGCCTGCCTGCTTCTTTCCGCAGCGGAAAGAAGCAGGCAGGCAGGGCGCGGAGGAACGGAGACTTGCCGACGTTTGGGGAGGTTTGGGCGTCTCCCCAAACCTCGGCAGGTCTCCGTTCCTCCGCGCAGACCTGCCGACGTTTGGGGAGGTTTGGGCGCCTCCCCAAACCTCCCCAAACCTCGGCAGGTCTCCGTTCCTCCTGCCGACCTTTGGGGAGGTTTGGGCGCCTCCCCAAACCTCCCCAAACCTTGGCAGGTCTCCGTTCCTCCTGCCGACCTTTGGGGAGGTTTGGGCGCCTCCCCAAACCTCGGCAGGTCTCCGTTCCTCCGCGCAGACCTGCCGACGTTTGGGAAGGTTTGGGCGCTTCCCCAAACCTCCCCAGGTCTCCGTTCCTGTTTGGGGAGGTTTGGGCGCCTCCCCAAACCTCCCCAAACCTCGGCAGGTCTCCGTTCCTCCGCGCAGACCTGCCGACCTTTGGGGAGGTTTGGGCGCCTCCCCAAACGTCCCCAAACCTCGGCAGGTCTCCGTTCCTGTTTGGGGAGCTTTGGGCGCCTCCCCAAACCTCCCCAAACCTCGGCAGGTCTCCGTTCCTCCGCGCAGACCTGCCGACCTTTGGGGAGGTTTGGGCGCCTCCCCAAACCTCCCCAAACCTCGGCAGGTCTCCGTTCCTGTTTGGGGAGGTTTGGGCGCCTCCCCAAACCTCCCCAAACCTCGGCAGGTCTCCGTTCCTCCGCGCAGACCTGCCGACCTTTGGGGAGGTTTGGGAGCCTCCCCAAACGTCCCCAAACCTCGGCAGGTCTCCGTTCCTGTTTGGGGAGGTTTGGGCGCCTCCCCAAACGTCCCCAAACCTCGGCAGGTCTCCGTTCCTCCGCGCAGACCTGCCGACCTTTGGGGAGGTTTGGGCGCCTCCCCAAACGTCCCCAAACCTCGGCAGGTCTCCGTTCCTGTTTGGGGAGGTTTGGGCGCCTCCCCAAACCTCCCCAAACCTCGGCAGGTCTCCGTTCCTCCGCGCAGACCTGCCGACCTTTGGGGAGGTTTGGGCGCCTCCCCAAACGTCCCCAAACCTCGGCAGGTCTCCGTTCCTGTTTGGGGAGGTTTGGGCGCCTCCCCAAACGTCCCCAAACCTCGGCAGGTCTCCGTTCCTCCGCGCAGACCTGCCGACCTTTGGGGAGGTTTGGGCGCCTCCCCAAACGTCCCCAAACCTCGGCAGGTCTCCGTTCCTGTTTGGGGAGGTTTGGGCGCCTCCCCAAACCTCCCCAAACCTCGGCAGGTCTCCGTTCCTCCGCGCAGACCTGCCGACCTTTGGGGAGGTTTGGGCGCCTCCCCAAACGTCCCCAAACCTCGGCAGGTCTCCGTTCCTGTTTGGGGAGCTTTGGGCGCCTCCCCAAACCTCCCCAAACCTCGGCAGGTCTCCGTTCCTCCGCGCAGACCTGCCGACCTTTGGGGAGGTTTGGGCGCCTCCCCAAACCTCCCCAAACCTCGGCAGGTCTCCGTTCCTGTTTGGGGAGGTTTGGGCGCCTCCCCAAACCTCCCCAAACCTCGGCAGGTCTCCGTTCCTCCGCGCAGACCTGCCGACCTTTGGGGAGGTTTGGGCGCCTCCCCAAACGTCCCCAAACCTCGGCAGGTCTCCGTTCCTGTTTGGGGAGGTTTGGGCGCCTCCCCAAACCTCCCCAAACCTCGGCAGGTCTGCGCGGAGGAACGGAGACCTGCCGAGGTTTGGGGAGGTTTGGGGAGGCGCCCAAACCTCCCCAAACAGGAACGGAGACCTGCCGAGGTTTGGGGACGTTTGGGGAGGCGCCCAAACCTCCCCAAAGGTCGGCAGGTCTGCGCGGAGGAACGGAGACCTGCCGAGGTTTGGGGAGGCGCCCAAACCTCCCCAAACAGGAACGGAGACCTGCCGAGGTTTGGGGACGTTTGGGGAGGCGCCCAAACCTCCCCAAAGGTCGGCAGGTCTGCGCGGAGGAACGGAGACCTGCCGAGGTTTGGGGACGTTTGGGGAGGCGCCCAAACCTCCCCAAACAGGAACGGAGACCTGCCGAGGTTTGGGGACGTTTGGGGAGGCGCCCAAACCTCCCCAAAGGTCGGCAGGTCTGCGCGGAGGAACGGAGACCTGCCGAGGTTTGGGGAGGTTTGGGGAGGCGCCCAAACCTCCCCAAACAGGAACGGAGACCTGCCGAGGTTTGGGGACGTTTGGGGAGGCGCCCAAACCTCCCCAAAGGTCGGCAGGTCTGCGCGGAGGAACGGAGACCTGCCGAGGTTTGGGGAGGTTTGGGGAGGCGCCCAAACCTCCCCAAACAGGAACGGAGACCTGCCGAGGTTTGGGGACGTTTGGGGAGGCGCCCAAACCTCCCCAAAGGTCGGCAGGTCTGCGCGGAGGAACGGAGACCTGCCGAGGTTTGGGGAGGTTTGGGGAGGCGCCCAAACCTCCCCAAACAGGAACGGAGACCTGCCGAGGTTTGGGGAGGTTTGGGGAGGCGCCCAAACCTCCCCAAACAGGAACGGAGACCTGCCGAGGTTTGGGGAGGTTTGGGGAGGCGCCCAAACCTCCCCAAAGGTCGGCAGGTCTGCGCGGAGGAACGGAGACCTGCCGAGGTTTGGGGAGGTTTGGGGAGGCGCCCAAACCTCCCCAAAGGTCGGCAGGAGGAACGGAGACCTGCTGACGAGCCGCGGCTACACAGGGTATTCCTGTGTATTCAGGCTTGCAAAATGGCGGATCGAGCCTCTGCTGGCGGCAGAGGCTTGCAGAACGGCGGATCGGCTTATACTCGAGTCAATAACTTTTTCCAGTTTTTGGGGGTGAAATTGGGGGTCTCGGCTTATACTCGAGTCGGCTTATACTCAAGTATATACGGTAGTTGGTTTTCAGCATCAGACCAAGGCAAAATCTATTCTGTAGTCTGAAGATCTATTATTAAAACATTTTATTTGTGTGATTTCCCTATATCCTGGTTAATCTTATATAAACATATAAATATGTACAAATCTAGGCAAAACAAATGATAAATAGGATAGAACTAGCTGTATAACCAAACTAGTGTTTAGTGTTAACAGGACTCAAAACATACAGAAAAGATAAGTTTGAAATGATTTGTGACACCTTTGGAAGGAGAAAAAAGGGGGATATGAGGGTTGATTTGGAGGAGAGAAAAAGCATGAAGAAAAAGGCAGTTCTGCAAACAACAAAAGAGGCAGGATATCAACAACAAAAAATTGTCATCACAAGAATACAGATTACCTGGTAGTAAGAGTGATGGAAAATTGAAGCAGTCATCCTGAATAACTTTGAATTCTGGATTTAATGGCCTAATGGGATTGAAATGGACATGTATATTACTTC
Organism: Vipera ursinii; assembly: GCF_947247035.1. Classification (NCBI taxonomy): domain Eukaryota; kingdom Metazoa; phylum Chordata; class Lepidosauria; order Squamata; family Viperidae; genus Vipera; species Vipera ursinii. The sequence goes on along the minus strand of NC_139513.1, from coordinate 28,915,463 downwards.
TAGGCCTCAAGCCTGATGCGGAGATTATCTCAATGTTGCTAAATAGGACCTTGTACTCCTTTTCTGAAGTCCTTTCATGATAAGTTGGACAAGAAAATGCTTTAAAAGGCAAAACTATGTACAGGTTTTATAAACATGGGAACAGGCAATAGCTGGTTTCACGTAGCACACTAAACTTGCAATAAGAAAACATGGTCGCTAACCACTTTTACAAAATATACAGAATAATAGAGTTGGAAGAGACCATGTTTAGTCCAACCCCCTTCTCAAGCATGTGACTGATTGTGAAATGTTAGTAGGTTTAGACCTGGTTAGTACTGAATGGAAGAGCCCAAGAGAAAAATGGTTAAGTCTGAGAAGGTGGGGAGCTAGTTTTCTTACCTTGCTTTTCTTCCTCCATGAGAGGAAAATTACAAAAATTAGTGCTCAAATTACAGTTCAGCTGGATGGAGGCCTACATCAACATAGCCTATTTTAATTAACTCTGAAGGTATTACAAAAAAAATCAATGGGACATTAAATGGGACAGACTTTTGCATTTCATTAAGCCCTTCCTTCCCATCTCCCAAATAATCTGAGCATCAACAGTAAATCAGAAAACAAGAGAAAGTATCTGTATATCTGTTTCATCGGCATTTTGTCCAACATTGTCTGAATTTTGTCAGGTTGTCTGTAGGATTTTAAGTTGCCCAGAAAAATATATGCTCTCTGCTTATTGATAAAATGTTGGTGCCTCCATTCCTGTTAGGCACTTCTGTTCCACTATGGAGTGACTGGCATGATTATAATGATAAGAAAGGAAGCAAGTAATCTCAGTTTCCTACTCAAACAAACAAGTTATCCAGTGGTGGGATTCAGCTGGTTCGCATCACTTCGGCAGAATCAGTAGCTATTTTTTTTATTGCCCAGGCCCAGAATGGACTTCTGGAAGCGGCATCTACATAGAGAACCAGTTGTTCACATATTTGAATCCCACAACTGAAGTAATCTAAGTTTTGGATTCAAATAACCCAATGAGCATAGCTTGTAGCAGCCAGCAAGCTGCAGAAAGAGCAATAAAGGGGGAAAAAAACTAGCAGTGCCAGAAGTCAAGGATAGAGATTTGGCGTAGGAAAGCTCCGCAAGAGTAGGCAAGGACTATATTGCCACACTAAGGTAGTCCTCAACTAACAACCATTCATTTAGTGACCACTCAAAGTTGACAGTGGCACTGAAGTGACTTACAACCAATCCTCGCACCTACAACTGTTGCAGCATCCCCTTGCAGCATCCCCACAGTCATATGATCAGATCCTGGGCACTTGGCAACTGTCCTGTACAATACTTACAAGGGTTGCAGTGCCCCGGGGTCATGTGATCACCATTTGTGACCATATGACCTTCTGACAAGCAAAGCCAACAAGGAACCATGATTGCATGATTCACTTAACAACAGTGATGCACTTAACAATGATGGCAAAAAAGATCATACAATCAGGTGCGACTCACTTAACAACTGCCTTGCTTAGCAACAGAAATGGTGGCCCCAATTGTGGTCCTAAGCCAAGGGCTACCTGTAATGGATTGCCCTCTATCCCTGACAGCTCTGATCATCAGATGCAATTTGTAACAATCATTCTAAAGTTCTGAGAATTATCATACCACTTGTGCTTGCAACACACGCACTCCCCTTTTTATCCATTTTCAAATGTTTGATGGGGACTCTTTCACCCAAGCCCTAACCCCCTTGCTGTAGAGGCCATACGGAATGGCCTTGAAGGACAAGAGGAAGAACTGCTACCAAAGCAATGGTCAGATAAGCGGGCCTGAGTCCATTCCAACGAAGTAATTTGAAAAAGCATCTCAGACACCCCCTCCCCTGTTCACACAAAGACAAAGCGAAGGAGGGGGAAAGCACATTCAGACCAGTAGGATTCTGTAACTGTTACAGTGAAAGCAGTTCCTGACCTATATGGCATTGATTTCTTAGTCTTAAGGACTGATATTTGCAGACCACTATTTTGTTCTGGGTAAGAACTTGGGCGGCGGGGGGGGGGAGGGTTTATAGTGGCCTAGCAGTTAAGATGCTAGGCTTGTTGACTGAAAGGCTGGCAGTTTGAGACACATGCGCCCAGCTCCTGCCAACCTAGAAGTTCAAAAGCATGTAAATGCAAGTAGATAAATAAGTACCACTTCAATGGGAAAGTAGCAGCATTCCTTGCACCTCGGCCTATGTTCATGCTGGAGATATAACCACAGAAGCATCTTTGGAGAACGTTGGGCTCTTTGACTGTGAATTGGAAATGAGTACCACTCCCTAGAGTCAGACACAACTGGACAGGGGAAACCTTTACTTTTTATTAAGAACTTAGGAGCTTTGATTTCACTACATTTAGTTTAACACAGTGAAAACATAAAATTGGACAGTTAGTTATGAGGCTGTAATGATTAAAATCAAGCTATTGTGTTCTGCCTTGTCTTTGCCACCAAGAGTCATATACCTAATGCTTTCCCTTCCCTTTCCCTTTTGCTTTCCAACAGGATGATCGGGTCTTCAAGACATACTTAAAACCACTTTTCCAGAATGCTCTTTCCAAGCTATGAAGAGGGGTCTGGCATGGAGAAACTCCTTCCGAAAATGCCTTCCAAGCAACACTGTCGATTTTCCTTAATAAGCCCATGTGATGCAATTGTGGACAACCTTTAAGCTGGGTAACAGGAGACTCAATTGTCCCATAAGTGCTTTTTCCAAAAGTCAACTGGACTTTTGGGTTTTTTTTCCCCCTTTGAAGACATTTTACTTCTCATCCAAGGAGCTTCTTTAAAAGTGAAATAAAGTGACGTGAAGAATCTTCTTGGATAAGAAGCTAAATTTTTTAAAAACCTTGTGAACCGCCCTGAGTCCTACGGGAGAAGGGCGGTATATAAGTCTAATAAAATAATTAATAAATAAATAAATAAATAAATAAATAAATAAATAAATAAATAAATAAATAAATGTTTTCAAAGGGGGAGGGGGAAACAAGAAAGTCCAGTTGTCTTTTGGAAAAAGCACCTTTGGGATAATCATGACCTGGATCACTGGGAATCTCCATGAATGGCAGACTCCTTTTGTTATACAAAAAAGCAGGCTCTGATTCCCAAAGAGCATGTGATGGTGGGATGCTCACAAGATGGTTCCCCACCAAATAGTGATCCTGTATTCATTTTCCATTCTCCATGAAGTCAGAACCAGGAAAAAGCCATACATATTCCCCAACAGAACCTACTCCACCCTGATATCGTTCAAATATACTAGACGGCAACTGTCCACAGGGAAGTTGTATACCATGTTATTTGGAACTAGGAAAGGATGCCCTAAATCAGTAATGATGGGATGCTAATAGGAAAGGGTTCATGTAGTTGGGTTGGGGGTGTTGCTTTTGAGTCAGGGCAGATTTCTAACAACTGCCTAGACTAGTCCTTGCGGTTGTAGGGATGAGAAGAATGGATTGGTCCAAGGTCACCCAGTTGAATTTGTACCTAAAGTGGCACTAGAACTCACAGTCTTCCAGTTTCTAACCCGGTGCCTTAATCATTACACTAAACTGGTTCTCATGAAAATTTTAGGGCTTACTTAATTTTTGAAAAAGTTATTGGAGGCTTACTAGAGTTACAGACTAAATCAATGTCACAAAATGACCCTGAGATAACGTTGCTGGGGGCCAGTTACTGTTTGAGTACATGCTGACATTAAATCTGATTTTGTTTTACTTAATAAATGCATTCTCAGAACCAAACACATCATGTATAGTGAGCTACCTCTCCCTTACATCATTTCTAAAATCTTGAAACTTGGTGATTCTTTTTCTTACTACGCATATTACAAATGATTGCTATTTTATCTTGCGACTGTTAACACTGGATTCAGATCTGCATTCAGACTGGGTCTCATTTTAACTGTGTTTTGGACATTTGCTATTTCTCCATCTTCTACAAATAAAGTGGAAAAAATCACACTGAGGTTAAGAGGAGTATGATGAAATATAATAATGCTATCTTGCAGAGGAAACCCTGAAACATAGATGAGAATTGAATAAAACAAGGAATTAAGTACAGCCAGAGGTGTTATAAAGACGCTTATGATCCTTTGTGTGATGAGCTAAGTAAATTTAAACTGAGATATAGGATTTGTCTACTTCTGTTTTGTAGTTACATTATATTTGTCTCTAAGTCATTGCCCTACAATCCCATTTATGGAGGAGCTTTTGAAGGACAAAAGAACACAATCAATATACAATTAATTATATTTGTTATGTGGCTTAATTAAGAATAAAATGACTGACAGCCACTATGTTTAAAAAACTGTTCAACATGCCCTGTTTCCAGTTGGAAGCAATTGTTCAGACCTTTCTGGAAAGTTTCCAATATTGTTTTGATTTTTCTGGAGAAGTTACAAGTTCTAAATCAAGCATTAAACATTTTGGAACATCCAGAACATTTCCAATAACATCAGAATAACCCATTTCAAGCTTGGAATATTCTGAATATAAAACAGTCTCTTCTTATGGATAAAATTCCACCATGTAAAGAATTTGCTCATCGGGCATGTATTTTAAATTAGGAGTGAAAAGATTCTATTTTTTAAAATCTTATGGGTATTACAAAATATATACTCACAGAAGCAGCCCTAGGTTTGTTCCCCTGAAGGCTAGCAATTAATCAATTGGCTGGCAACCAAGTGCAAAGGATGGATTTGGGCAGATCAGGTATCACAACCATGGGCCTTGGTTGGGTGCTACTAAAAGTTATAAAGGCAGCCTAATTCACCTCATAAAGCTGTTAAAATTGTTTCTCCATGAACTCAAGGGAAGATAAGTTTGTTACAACGGTGAAGGTGTGGGCCTAGAAACCAGACCAGTCAAAAGACTGTTTCTTCTATTCCCCCTTAGGCACCAAAGCCAGTTAAGGTGACTTTGGTCCACTTTCTCTCCAAGGTAAGTCCACTTTGCAGGTTGTTGCTATGCAGCAAACAGGGATCAGAAGCATTAGATATGCTGCCTTGAATTACAGAAAATATAGACATAGAAATTAATAATATATTAAAATTTGGTAATCAAGTGTATCACAAAACTCATTTTTTAAAATATTTAACTACTGTAGTCATGAGGGATTGAAATTTTAAAGTTAAAAGAGGTGATATTTCAGAATCTCAATTAAATGCTATGAATAATAAAGATCACATTTTATTATAAAAGGTTTTAATTAATAAATTATGATCTAGGCTGGGCACAGATGAATGATGAATGTCTGATTTACAGACAATAAAAATTAGCTTGTTCCAGCCATTTCCTTTATCAGATTTACTCTCCTCTACAACATTTAACATTTATTTCAAAGTTTCTATTGCTATTCCTTTTTAGAGATAATCTTCCCACCCCAACAAAAGAAAAGAAACAGCAAAAATAATAATTATCCACACAAAGGTTCTTTTTGCCAGAAGTAGAGGTATAATTTCCTGCAATGTCAGCAACAGCAAAAACCAAACCATTGTTTTTCATTGCACATTTCAGGGCTTATGAAAATCTTATTAAAATTGCATTTTTTTTCAAATCAAGTAACATTGAGAGTTGTGTACCATGTTGCAAATTCTAAAATAAGGGGTGGCTTAGCTATAAAATATTACTATTTGCCCAGATTTGTTATAGATTTTATCTTATTTAAAAATGATAGATTATTTTGTGATGCAATTAAACTACATATGCATATGCATATACACCAGAATGTAATTCAGGGACCAATTTAATATTTTAATTTTAATTTAATTTAATATAGTAAGTGCTAAAGGTTTGCATTGGATTAATATTTAAACTTTTGTTTGCTTTCCTAACCCTGCAATAGCTCCTGTCCCAGAAATGTATGATCTCTGTTATATAATTGATTATATTATTATTATTATTATTATTATTATTATTATTATTACTACTACTACTACTACTACTACTACTACTACTACTACTATTTTGAATGGACCTTGGAGGTCATCTAGTCCAACCCCCTGCTCAGGCAGGAAACTCTATCTATACCATTGCAGACAAATGGTTGTCTAATTTCTTCTTAAAAACTTCCAGTGTTGGAACATTCACAACTTCTGGAGGCAGGTTGTTCCACTGATTAATTGTTCTGTCAGGAAATTTCTCCTTAGTTCTAGGTTGCTTCTGTCCTTGATTAGTTTCTATCCATTGCTTCTGCTTTCAGGTGCTTTGGAGAATAGTTTGACTCCCTCTTCTTTGTGGCAATCCCTGAGATATTGGAACACTGCTATTGTGTCACCCCTCGTCCTTCTCTTCATTTAACTAGACATACTCAATTCCAGCAACCGTTCCTTATATGTTTTAGCCTCCAGTCCCCTAACCATCTTTGTTGCTCTTCTCTGTACTCCTTCTAGAGTCTCAACATCTTTTTTACATCCTGGTGACCAAAACTGGATGCAGTATTCCAAGTGTGACTTTACCAAGGTGTTATAAAGTGGTATTAATACTTCACGTGATCTTGATTCTATCCCTGTTAATGCAGCCTAGCACTGTGTTGGTTTTTTTTGGCAGCTGCAGCACACTGCTGGCTCATAATTAAGTGATTGTCCAGTACGACACCGAGATCCCTCTCACAGTTACTACTATTGAGCAAGGTACCCCCTATACTATACCTGTACATTTGGTTTTTCTTGTCTAAATGTAGAACCTTACTTTTTTCGCCATTGAATTTCATTTTGTTAGATAGCGCCCAGTGTTCGAGTCTGTCCAGATCCTCCTGTGTCTCAAGCCTGTCTTCTGGAGTGTTGGCTATTCTTGCCAGCTTGGTGTCACCTGCAAATTTGATGAGTTCCCCATCTATCCCCTGATCCAAATCATTGATGAGGATGTTGAAGAGCACTGGGCCCAGAACAGAGCCTTGGGGCATCCCACTGCATGTATACATGTACAGTATATATTTAAACTAATTTAAGATGTAGTCCTCAAATTATGGCAATTGGGACCAGAATTTCTGGTTAAGTGAGTCATACCTGATTTTATGAACTTTTTTGCCACAGTTGACAACTGAATCACTGCAGTTGCTAAGTGAATCATGCAATCATTAAGCTAATCTGGATTCCACCCCCCTGCACTCTGCTTGTCAGAAGCCAGCTACAAATGGTGATCCCATGACTTTAGGACGGTGCAGCTGTCAGAAATATATTCCAGCTGCAGAGTACCCAAATTTTGATCACATATCTGTGGCGATACTGTGACAGTCATAAGTGCGAGTACTGGTCATAAGTCACTTTTTTCAGTGCCATTATAACTTCAAAGTGTGTTTGTGACGACTACATGTATAGCTGCCCAATTCAATATACAGTGATGCCAGGTGGTTAAAACCCACAATTTCACCCCCACACATACCCTGTTGCAATGACAAGAGAATCAGATAAGTCACTTGATCAGCTCTGCGTGGGACGCCCAAGCCCACTGACAAAACTGTTTCTTCAAGGCCTCGCAGAATAGCAACAAGGTGGAAGTGAATCTTATCTCTGGGGGAATAAGGCTCCAAAGGGAGGGAGCCACCACAAAGAAGGCCCTATTCCTAGGTTCCATTGGATGTACTTTCTTGATAGTTCGGACTTGCAACGTGCCCTGCCTTTCTGTTGTGTTGGGCCAGGTATATATAACTGGGGAGGGGCAGTCTCTCAATTAACCTTCTCCAAACCATGTAGGGCTTTAAAGGTGATAACCAGCACCTTGAATTACACCAGGAAGCAAATCAGCAACCAGTGCAGCTCCCGCAAAAGAGATGACACAAATGCAAATCTGGACTCGCACAAAACCATGCAGGCCACTGCATTTTGAGCCAACTGACAGATTCTGGATGCTTTTCAAGGACAGCCCCATATAAAACACACTGCAACATTCAATTACATTATGCATGAGGTATCCATCTTGTTTTGCATTGTTTTATCATTAAGGATCGTGTTGGAATGGATGCCACCTCTTTCAGGAGAAACATGTTTTTTTTCAACCAAGTATACCTCTTGCTTTTAAGGGACACGGTGGCTCAGTGGGTTAGGATGCTGAACTTGTCGATCAGAAGATTGGCAGTTTGGCAGGTCAAATCCCAAGTGCCACGTAGCAGAGTGAGCGCCTGTTACTCATCCCAGCTTCTGCCAACCTAGCAGTTCGAAAGCACGTAAAAATGCAAGCAGAAAAACAGGGACCACTACGGTGAGAAGGTAACAGCGTTCCGTGCGCCTTTGGTGACTAATCATGCCAGCCACATGACTACGGAGACACCCTCGGACAAACGCTGGCTCTTCGGCTTTGAAATGGAGATGAGCACCGGCCCCTAGAGTTGGAAACGACTAGCACGCATGTGCGAGGGAACCTTTACCTTTACCTTATACCTCTTGCTTTATTCCTTATGCAATGCTGGCATTTGGGACATAGCATGGTTAGGTTGTATCAGGACGCCTGATGCTTTACAATTTCCTGTTTCAAAACATTAAGGATGTAGCCTGAAATAATAAATTGTGGTAGGTCTCCATCCTCTTTCTCTCTAATCCCACTGCCAATAAAGTGTCCTTTGCCATTTGGGAATGGGAAATGAACTAAGTGGATGTAGCCTGAGCAGTTTCAGTGTCACAACCAGGCCCTTCTAACTTACCGAAATGAAATAGTAGTAATTGCTGACATTCAGAGAATTTGAGGTTTGCTTTTCAGCATGGCTGCTTCCCTTATGCACTCTTCCTATATGCCTCTCAAGATTGTCTCAGGTTACTCCAAATTTGGTAGATTTATGAGTCTCCAGCCACCACCCAATGGTCTGTGATCAGAGTAGCCTATAAGCTCTGTAAAATGAATTAAACAAATCTTTTCATGGCAATCTGCCATGATCTGGTGCATCAGTTTAAATAGCCTGAAATCAGCATGCTTAGGAAACACTTAAACTGGAGCCTGCGTCTCTTAATTGCATACTTTTAAATGAATTTTGAAGCAATTTCTGTACTGCTCTATGGAGTTGTCAAAATATTGTTCCAGGAGTCAAAATTATGTATTCAAGCCAGGAACATTTAGGCCAATTAGTAAGTTTTGGACATATATAAGAAAGGCTGGGACTAATAGCTACATGGATTAATCCCCTAAGGATGCAGGTCAGCAGTAGCATTTTTCTGTTCCAGAATGCAAACAACATGGCTATGAAATCAAATCCATATGAAAAGTACATGCATACAGGCTTACTGGCTACATTTGCACATACTAAACTATGGTTTAACATTACATGTATGAGTCATGAGAAAACTCAAGGAAAACCATGCCTTTATTCATCCAACTTCTCTATATGGCCAGGAAGATAAGAACAATTTCAGTTTCCATAGTTTCTGCTTTATGGCTACAGATAAAAGTATGAAAAAAAATCACCAGGTTGTTTAAATATTCATGAAGGTTAGTTCTAAAGTATAATTCTGGATTCCTATGCAAAAGTAAACCACTGGACATTTTAACAAGCTTTGGGCCAAATGGACCAAGTATTCAGATTCTACACTGGAAAGAATAATCTTTCTGTATCTGAAGGGATCCTTGGAATTTTGAGATCATGTTGGGGAGATTGTCAACAAAGGATTGCCATGGAAAGGCTGCTTTCAGATGCTCTCAGGCAAAAAATGCAATTTATCAGAGCCAAAATAATGAAGTTGCTTCTGCAACCAACTTCTGCTCCCTGCACCCCAACCCACTTCATTTTCTAAGAACGCCTTACGTGGGGCCAAAGGCCCCCTAGGGAATAAACGCTATGCTAGAGTAGGGTTTTGCATAGCATGCCAACTTCTCATTTAATTATCAGATGGGGCAGAGAGCGGAACGGGAGATACGGCATATTGGTTCCTATTCTAAGAAAATGTCATTTGCATTGTCCAGCCTACTTTCCATTTACAAAATGCTTTGAAAAACCCAGCCAATAATTTTAAATACTTTCCCTCTTTTAAATGTTCTTTCCTTTGCCATTCTTACATGTCCTAGAGTATAAAACAAATAAGTAGGAACAAACATTTTGCAAATATAATTTCCAGATTGTGTTTTATTAGTGTTTTGCTGGAAAGCATTACATTTGGAAATAATATTGCACCTGGCATTAAAAAATAAGGATTTTTACCACAGGATGGTTTTGCATTCAGAATCCAATATAAATACTTCTAATTGTACTTTCGTAGCTGCAGATATAATATTTAGTTGCTTGATTTATAATGCATAGAAAGGAACAGTTGCCATAACTGCAAAATGCTGCATTTTGGAAAATAAAAGCCATGGAGGTTTGTTGGCAACTAAATTGTTATAATACTGCTTGCTCACTGATTTAGGAAAAACAAGGTTAGATTACATCAGCGTTTCCCAACCTTTAGGAACTTGAAGATGCGTGGACTTCAACTCCCAGAATTCCCCAGCCAGCATAGCTGGCTGGGGAATTCTGGGAGTTGAAGTCCACGCATCTTCAAGTTCCTAAAGGTTGGGAAACGCTGGATTACATGATGGTAGTATTTCATCTCCAAAAACACCATAGCCTTTTCTGGGGACAATTCAGAAGGAATTTCTCCAGCTTTAACTGCTTATTTAACTTTTTAACTCTTATTCTCAGAAGTTGTAATAATGAGATGGATTAAACACATTTTGAAGCTGATTTTTATCATTCTATATTGTGGTCAATGACCATAAGAAAACAAAAATGTTACAATGTGGTCATCTGCCATTTTTTTTAAGAATGCCCCCTTGTTTATCCTCTGTTTTTAAAAAGTCGCAAATATTAGAGCAGCCACATGCATACGTTTCTCACGAGACAAAAGACAGAAGAGTTCAGCACATGTCCACTCTCCAGTTTTTAAAAACCAGTAATAAATATTCATAGCAAAATAAGAACAGAGAGCCTCCAATACTGTTTTAGACAAAGCCAGACCCATCCCTAATACATTGTTCTGAGGATGCTGGGCCATTTTTTTTTAAAAAAAATTAAAAACAGAATGAACAGAAAATCAATCATCCGTCTTCCGCGCCAGCCTGCAGAAAGTCCAGTTGTGCTCAACTGTGTTTTCATTGGCTCGTTCGCTCATGTGGTGGACCCTCGTGTTTCGGATGGTGAAGCCTTGCTTTGTTATATACTCCATCAGGTGGACTCTAAGAGAGACTTCTTGGTGGTAGTCACAGGGCCCAAATGTGAAAGAAACTTGGCAGTCCCTGGTGTCCATCATATGCTTATTCCACTTAGTGAAATAGTTGGAAATGCCTTCCAGCAATGAGTGGACCTTGGTTGTGATGGTTAGCTGTGTGATGATCACCGCCACAGGATTGGAGTACTTTGATAGTTTGCGTGTACTAGACAACTCTACTACCTCTTCAAAAGTATCCACAGAATACAAAGGTTTAGGATCATTCAGACATTGTATTAAGGGTTCGATCTGGTAAAAATCTGCTTCTTTCCGAAGCAGATCATATTCCTTAAAATCCAAAGGTAGAGTTAGCTCTGAGGTTCGTAAAAAGTTGAGAACGTACCGGAAAAGAGGCCCATCTCGGTCAATGAAGTAATTGCCCTGAGAGTCTCTGGCAGTCGGGAAATCGCCCCTGAACATGGCCCCCAACATTGAATCGGGATATCGCGTGAGAGTGGTAAACGATGTCGTATACAAGTGTCCACCCACATTTAGAGTGATCGGCTCAGTCATCTTAGGGAGGAAAAAGAAAGTTTCAGAACTCTTTTACAATCATATGAGCACATATTACCCAGTTTTAGATATTCAACAAACCACCAGAATTCACCTGTTTATTAGAAAGACAAAATAGGAATTGTGTAACTTAAAAGAACAGCTTACAGAATACGCAAATTATTTAGGCAGCACACGCTACCAGTTCAATCACTTCTGATTGGATAAAGTCATCCTGTAGAATGCTTTAAATAAATTTATGTGGCAGCTTCCACAAACCCTTGTTTCATTTACAGGTAGTCCTCAACTTGCAACTGTAATTGGCCCTGCAAACACAACTGTATGTCGTGATGGTTGTTAAGCAAGTCCTCATGTGACTGCACACAATTTTATGATTTTTTTTGTGGCAGTTGTTAAACAAACACTGTGGTTGATAAGCAAACCCACTGTTTGCTATGGGACTTTTTAAAGGAAACTGTTTCTGGCAAAAAAAAATTAAATTGTGGTCATGCTATAAATGAGGGCCAACTGCCCAAAATGCAGTAACATGACTGCAAGGGGTGGGGGGCCCTCACTGTTGGAACCTCGAATCCTGGTCGTAAGTAGGTATTTCAGGATCTGCATAACTTTGAACGGTTGTTAAGTGACTGGTCGAATTACCTGTACATACATCACTAGGTGTTATTTCTATGCTTTTCTCTATATACCTTTCTTATTAATTTTGGAGGTCAATTTAAAAGAACACATCTAATTTTTTACAGTAAGTGTTGCACAGCTTCAATTCACACCATGAAAACAGAGTGTCAAGTAACATAGAATCCTGTAGTTATTAGGAATTGATTACTGAGTGCAATCCACTGCTCTATGCAGACATCCAAATTAAGGCCTTTCCAACAATTAATTGTCTAGGCTCTGATTAACATATCCAGAACAAAAGCTCTTATCAGACTGAACTAATGTTATTGTTAGGAAGTATTTTTCTAATGTTTACCTGGAAATTGCCTTTCTGTAATTTTAACCCCTTATTCCATCCCCTGCACTCTGGAATGGGAAACAGGTTTAACCTTCTAATTGACCTTTTTCTTTCAGATATCGAAAAGGCTAAGCAAATCCAATAGATCACAATTTAAAGTGCCATCCCTGTAGCCTTTAACTTCCCCTACAGGCCTTGTTCTATGATAGCTTATAATTGACAACAACCCAATCAAATAATATATTTTAAAGAATGCAATGTGGGAGGACCAATGTATCAGATTTGAATGGAGTTTTCAGAAGAGTCAAATAACACACAAAAAACCCCACTGAAATAATTTATTAGAAAAATTGTACCACTGAAAAACAGTGTGCATCAGAGAAGGTGTAAATTGTTTCTGGCATGTAAGGCTCTTTTAAATATGACATAGAGCAGACATGTCAAACACAAGGCCCGGGGGCCGGATGCGGCCCGCCAAATGGTTTCATGTGGCCCGCAAAGCCATCCTGGAAACACTGAGGGAACGGCCCCCACTGCCTTGGCCCTGGCCCAGAGACCCTCCTCCTGCCAGAGACCCTCAGATCTGTCCCACTCCTGCCCAGGCCCCCATAGGCACCCTTGATGCGAACGATGTAGAGCTGATGGGCCATGCCCATCCAGTAGGCCATACGCACTCTAGCCACGCCCACCCAGTAGGCCACGCCCACCCTGGCCATACCCACCCGGCCCCCTGAGGGCAACCGCAATGCTGATGTGGCCCTCAATGAAATTGAGTTTGACACCCCTGACATAGAGGCTCTAGAAAAGGTAAACATCTTACAACATTTCCTTGTTTATTAGAGGAAATAGTTGAAGTGGCAACGATTACTTAAAACACAATTGGAAAGTAGTTTGCTTCACTGAAAAAAAGTCATGCAGAAAGAACATGGGGCAGAATCCAAAGTACACAGATATTTTTTTTTGAATACAGTATCTCTGCTGTGAAACTAAAGATATTCACTTGAATTAACTAGAACATCTAAGAAGAATACTGGGAAATGCTCCAATGTAAGCTTTACGGAGTGAGATTTTACCAGGCAACAGCCATCCTTGCAGGCAGAGATTAATTGAAAATAGGATTGCTACATCAGGCTTTCTGGAAAAAATGATTGCATGAAATTTGTCCTCTTCCCAAACAATCATTTCAGCTAATTATTGTTTAATTTCTGTCACCTCCACTATATAAGCACTGCTTAATCCCAAAGCTACATTTAAAAATATTAAAAGATTTCACAGACCTACATATTTAATTTAACTGCTGTGAAAACAGCACCACTTTGTACGATACAGATTTTTTTATATTCTGAAAAATGTATGTTATTGAATAATAGGAATACTTACTATATATCCCCAGTCTCCATTATCCATGTTCCAATGTATGATCTACACAAATCTGGATTTACTTGGTGTTTTTGAAAAGCTGTAGAATTCACCACTTACTCTTACCCTGTTTGGGGGAGGGGGGGAGAAAAAGCATTGCACACTATGAGCACTTACAATAAACATAACAAGCAAGTAGTCTCTACCTTGGATGCTAGCTACAAAGAAACACAAATTAAATTAAATATGGTAGAATCCCTAATGCATGCTGACTACCTTGAATTTTTTTATAGCCTCCGAGGAAATATGGAAACTGTTTGGTTATGCTGCCTGCTTTAAATAACAAGCTGTAGCTTCTCTCAAAAAGATTTCACTTTAAAAACACCATACAATTTTATCTGGTCAAAAGCAGCTGGTTTTGAACAGCTGGTCAACTCTGCCAAACACATTACCAGGATCTCCTCTTACTTTCCCCAAATCAAAGATATAAATGTATCTCTGTTAATGAGAAAAACACTATTCTATTTAATTACTACTAGCAGATCAATTACTACTAGCAGATTTTTTTAAAAAAAGAAACCCTCAAGTTTATCAGAATAACAAAGTGGAAAATAAGCTAACAAGTCATCAAAATGTTCCAGTTTTCATGATGCTAAAATGAAGCACATACTTTGCTAGGGATAATAGTATATTATTTGGGTGTAGGGGGCACAATGGCTGAGTGGCTGACAGCCCTGGTTTGAGACCCTAGCACTGTGCGATGGGGTGAGCTCCCATCCTTGCCTCAGCTCCTGCCCACCTAGCAGTTCAAAAGCATGCAAATGCCGAGTAGATAAATAGGTACAACTTCAGTGAGAAGGTAACAGCATTCTGTGCACCTCAGCATATAGTCATGCTGGCCATATGACCAAGGGAAGAGTCTTTGCAGAACACCACCAGCTACCTAGGCTAAGAAATCGAGATGACCACCCCCCCACCCTTGTCTTGGCCACGACTGGAGAGGGGAAACCTTTACTTTTTCATTAACAGTATGTTACTAACAGCAAATAACATTTTATGGCAAAGTAGCATAGTCAAGGAATTAATTCACCTTTTAAATTATGTTATGTCTGTTTAAATACCACTTCACATTATTGCCATAAATTCATCACTTGAGATTATCCTGCAGTAAATTTTTTAAGTATTTTGCTTTAGACCCAGCTGAAACTGAAGAATAATCATGTAAAGGGAAGAAAAATAAAAAGACAGAAAGTTTTCCGCATAAACCATGCAAGAGTTTTCAGCCTGATTTTTAATAATAAAACAAATTATTTCAGCATGTATTTTAACAATGTTCTAATCCAGATAAAAAACACAGCACCCAAATTACTAAGGCATTTATTATCAAGAACATTTTTATGGATTTCAGTCCAAAGTCCACAAGAAGGTTTTGCAATAATAATATCTTTTAGTCTAAAACAAACCTTATTTGTTTTTACTGGAAAAGGTTAATACAGTTACTATTCTAGAAACAAATAGATCATTTTCAAAACAATTCAGATATTTTAAAACTCCTATCCCAAGAAATATTCTAGGAATAAGAATGATAGTATCAATTTTGTCATTCCTGCCTAACATATTAGAGATGAGCAGAAGACTTTGATATGAAAAATAACTACAACTTTTATTTTTCACTCAAGCTTAGTGAGATATTGTATGGGCAAGACTAAAGGGAAAGTCTATCTCAAGTCGTGCTCAATTCCTCGTGATTATATGGTCTGCATATTTGTTTTTTGGGACGCGGTGGCTCAGTGGGTTAGAACGCTGAGCTTGTCAATCAGAAGGTCGGCAGTTTGGCGGGTCAAATCCCGAGTGCCACATAACAGAGTGAGCGCCTGTTACTTGTCCCAGCTTCTGCCAACCTAGCAGTTTGAAAGCACGTAAAAATGCAAGTAGAAAAATAGGGACCACTACAGTGGGAAGGTAACAGCGTTCTGTGCTCCTTTGGCGTCTAGTCATGCCGGCCACATGACCACCGAGACGTCCTCGGACCAGCGCTGGCTCTTCGGCTTTGAAACGGAGATGAGCACTGGCCCCTAGAGTCGGAAATGACTAGCATGCATGTGCGGGGGAACCTTTACCTTTTTACCTTTTATATTTGTTTTGGCAACAATATTCTATGGAAATAGTTCATTCCTATCTTCCCTCAGAATACTTTTCAATTTCCCAATCTACAGCTCTGGGTGGTGTAACTTTCTTCTCCAAAGCTAAAATTTTGCTTTTCAATAAGCAGCAAACTGGGAATCTGCCATTATTGTGGGAAACCATGGCTTCCAGTACAATAATACAACATAATGGGCTGCCTTTCATTACACTGTATAAGCAAAAACAACAGTTCACATATATCATTCTTTGCCTCTTACAATGGGGAAATATTATAAATCACCCCAAATGGTTACCCATGCCCACAGCAGAACATGAAGACTCCTCTGCAATATGTAGCAAGAGATCAATGAAAGCTTAATGCTTAGTTAGAAACAGCAGTGTCACTCTCATCTTTTTTTAAAAAAAAATCATTATACCCCAAAGCCCTACATGGCATGGGTCCGGATTACCTACGGCAACACCTGCGGCCGGCGTCAACCTCCCTCCGTCCAGTGTGCTCCCACAGAGAGGGCCTCCTCAGGGTGCCTCCGATCAAAGAATGTCGATTGGTGGCCCCTAGGGGGAGGGCGTTCTCTGTGGGCGCGCCAGACCTGTGGAACCGCTTGCCGGTCGAGCTCCGGATGGCCCCCGACCTTCGCTCCTTCCGGCGGGATCTAAAAACGTATTTATTTGAGCAATCCGGCCTGGTTTGATGGGTTAAGGGCTGGGTTTTTAACATGGTTTTAATTACTGTTTATATCGGGCATAATATTTAATTGTTTTTTAACTTTTGTACTTCATTTTTAATATTGCCCTGTACACCGCCCTGAGTCCTTCGGGAGAAGGGCGGTATAAAAATTTAATAAATATAAATAATATAAATATAAATATAAAATACTAGTTCCCTATATTGAAAAACGTAGCTAAATGTGCCTTCACAGAAAAAGTGTGAGGACAAAGGGGAAAAAAGGGGGATAGAGAGCCGCTAAAACAGAACCGAAAATGTTGATCTATTTGTAGACGTTGTCTACTACATGTATGATGCATTTGCACCATACCATTGCTTTGATACTGCCTATTTAAGATCCAAAGTTGTAAGCTGTATTACCAGAAGAAAATGTGTTTTAAGTCATTTATGTCCATTACCAATTATTCCTACTTCTGAAGGATGCAGATCTTACCAAGGTGCTACTTCTCAGTTTCACCACATGTGCCTTATTGAAATATATTTCATGGGGCTGCCCTTGAGGACCACCCGGAAGCTCCAACTGGTACAGAATGCAGCCGCGAGAGTTGTGTTGGGAGTCTCCCGATACTCCCACGTTACACCTCTGCTCTGTGAGCTGCATTGGTTGCCAGTTGTCTTCCGGGTGAGATTCAAGGTACTAGTAATGGTATTCAAAGCCCTACATGGCAGGGGTCCAGAGTACCTGAGGGAACACCTGCTGCCGGCATCGACTTCCCTCTGCCCTGTGCGTTCCCACAGAGAGGGCCTCCTCAGGGTGCCTCCGGTCAGAGAATGTCGACTGGTGGCCCCCAGGGGGAGATCCTTCTCTGTGGGCGCCCCGGAGCTATGGAATCAGTTCCCAGTTGAGCTCCGGACGGCGCCCGACCTTCGCTCCTTTCGCCGCGAGCTAAAAACATACTTTTTTGAACAAGCTGGCCTGGCCTGATGAGGGGATCGGGGGGTGGGTTTGCTATTGCTATTTATTAGGTTTTAAATATGTATTTTAGTATGTGGACATTTATTTAATTTAGTTTTAACTTTTGTAATTTGTATTTTTATTCTTGCCCTGTTCACCGCCCTGAGTCCTGCGGGAGAAGGGCGGTATAGAAATATTATTAAATAAATAAATAAATAAATATTGACTTTAGAAACCATTGTTGATCTGTAGTATAGCAGCCCAATTGCTAACCAAAGCTGGTTGCATGGAACATGATGGCTCCCTTGTTTTTTAAAAATTGACTTTCTATTTCTAAGTGCTACAGAAGATCTACTGAATATTTTTAACGCTTTGAATTGTTTGGGGCTAGAATACTTAAATGGCTAGCTTCTCCCATGTTCATTTTCTATATCCACCTACTGTATTTGTCTAATGATATCCTCTGCTATGACATTTTCTATGACCAAACAACCCCTAAGGCATGGTCTTTTGGTGGCTCACTTAAACTTGGTAATCCATTTCTTTAAAAAAAATATCTCTTTTTTAGTGTATTCCTTGTGACCCATTGGATCATCCTCTGAGAGAAAGGTAGTGTAGTCTGATGTGACCAGAATAAACATTAAATTTTGTTTTTTTTACCCCAGTGCTACATTATGGTCCCATGAACAAAACCAAAAAACCGAAAACAAATGTATTGCAGTGGCAAACAAATTTCAATAACTGGTCAATATTTACTAATCTAAAGAGATAAAAGAATTGCCATGAGCAGACCAAACAGAATGACTCTGTGTGGTCCAATTATGACTTTCCCCATTGATTTTGCTTGTGGGAAGCCAGCAGAGAATATGGTGGCAAAAGTTCTGCAACAGCCACACCTAGTGTGGATATCATAGAACAGTGGTGGTGAACCTATGGCACGCATGCCACAGGTGGCACGCAGGGCGCTCTCTGTGGGCATGCATGCCATCGCCCTAGTCCTAGGCCTTCAGCTGGCTTTTATAAAACCTTTTTTAGGCCTCCGCCGCTGTGAGCGGAGAATAAAGAAAAGGTTCAATCAATTAATTTCAACTTCTTGTGGGGAAAAAAAAGATCTTGCAAAGTTGGAATTGATTGAACTTTTTAAGTCCCACCCAGTCTGCCTTTACCACTGCAGCCACGCCCACCCAATGGGCCACACCCACCCAATGGGCCACGCCCGCCCAGCACCCAATGATACATAAGTGGGTTTTGGGTTGCAGTTTGGGCACTCGGTCTCTAAAAGGTTTGCCATCACTGTCATAGAAGTTTCGATTCCACAGGGGTTCTGGATTTTTTACTTTCTTTACATTAACGGATTTTAAATACCTTGAGTCAAAAAATGCTGTGGTGTAATGTATCACTTGGGCTAACTTGAGAGTACAAGCAGATAAATATAATGAGAGTTTTAGTAGTATATAAATTATTTACTGAAGATCTTGAGGAAAATATATGTATATAAACAGAAGGAAAAGACTCCAGAAAGGGAGGGACCAGGTAAATAAACAATGGATTTAGAAATGTGTTAAAATTATTAATAAATTAACTTTTCTAATATTTCAAAATACACAAAATACAGATATCAAAAGCAATAGACAATAAAAATAAATCCTACAATGAAATTATGAAATGCAATAAATTCCATTATTTGAAAAAAATATTAATTTAAAAAGCCCGTAAAAATAAAATAAAGCATTTAAGAAACTATTTACCTGCAAAGTGCACTCTTACCTCACTGTACACCAACTGTTAATTTCAATCAATTTATTTGTAAGCATTAGGAATTAGGAATCTATTAGGTCCCTTCATCTATTTTCCCCCTTAGAAGTGTGATATGATATATAAAAAGGAGCCATTCTTGCTTGAATCTGAAGGGAAGTCTGTCTCAATAATCTTCCAAAACTAACATTATTTATATAAGAAGGAATTAAACATAATTATAACTTACCATTTTAACTCAGCTCTTTTTAATATTCCAAATGTTTTAATTGCTGGGTTTTTGTGTTTCATGCAATGCTATAATTTGGAAAGATCCTTTTAAGTTATGAGTTGTTATAACCCACCAAATGCTCTTCAGAGACAAGACTCAGTATATGTGTTTTCAAACAAATCTGTTGATTAGGCTGGACAAACCACTGCCAACTGCAGAGGTTAATCTCAGTTCTCAATCCCCTTTAATATCAAAATAAGTTCATGAGACCTGAACATATAAAAATCTAATTTTTCTCAAGGCAGTAAATCAAGTTCAGGTGCAACTAGATCTGACTACCGTAGTTGGCTAGTTCGCTTGATCTTAACATATACAAGAAAAGATCAACTAAACCTACGCTTCAAAAAAGCTTTCTATCAACACTACAACGATCTTGGCTGAAGCCATTTTTGCTTTGTTTTCTGTTGCCACAGTACTGGGAGGGGGGATGAGTGGTTTTAAGGTTAGACTAAACAATAAATTATCCAGTGGGAACCAAGGTCATTGCTTGTCTGACTTTTGGCGGGCTGAGCCTTCCGTTAGAAAGTCCGCCAAATTATTCTATTGGGGAAAGTGGATAATTACATAGTGCTGGGGTAGGAAGTTCAATTTTGTAACATTAGGGAACTCCAGACTTGGTTTCACTTTTGACTGTGCAGATACTTTGCAGCCAATAAATATGTTCTTTAAGGAAACCTCTTGCCTTGGAGTTCTACTTTTGCTGATCTGATCTATCAGAACTATAGGCTGTTTCTTGTAAGAAAGTACAAATGAGTTGACAATGTGAAAATCCACTCAATTTTATAAATACATAAGGGAAAACAAATGGAGCCTTTGGTAGAAGCTGCTAGTAGCCTTCATTCTCTCTTTCAAAACTGAGTAACCTACTACATATTCATGAGAAAGGTTACCACAAGCAACAATTGTTTTAAAAAAAATCCTACTAGAAACTATTATAGAATTTCACTGATGTTTCATTTTATTGGATGGGATGGCCTTGGAAGTCCACTGACATCCCATGTATACTCCTTGCCTACATAGATCAGTCTGACCAATCAATTTAAATTCACTGACCAAATTTCCATTACCTTTAATATCCCCGAAGGCCTTAAAAGATAATAAACAGCAACTTTGAGGGAAGTAAAAAACATTTACATCTTCCTGTCTCCTCCATGGCAGAGGAGACAGCTTTTGATCACAAAATTGTGCAGCATCAAAATGCATAATTTATTAAAGCAATTAGTTCAGGCAAGCACTTCATAAGCCCTTTACACATGGACAGATTTGCTCAGCTCCACACAAAACACACACACATCCAGGCTTATTGATTTAGCGTAGATTTCCAGTATCACCAACTATGCAACTAGTTTTAAAATGCACCATAAAGCAAAAAGCACCAACTAGTGTACCTTGTACAGGAAAACACAGCAGGGCTGCTGATTCTGATCAACAATTTTAATCTGGAAATAATAAAGCTGTGTATTGGAAGGGAATTGTTGCACCCTGATTTTTTTTCTGCAGCTTTCAATAAAGAATTACTATAAGGCTTATATTTCTACATAAACTATAACCATCTTAAAATGAAAACGTGAAAAAATGCAGAATCAGTCCCCAGAGTAGAAGTACAAGAATAGTACATATAGGACAAGATAATATGAACAACATATCACAAAGCAAATTCTTTGTGCCAGGTGCCTGAGAATACAAAAAGGCGTATTTATTTGGCATTTGCTATGTTTCCCACATCTTGCCAACTCTGATTCCATAAAAGTAACATTGGTTCTGATTATTTATAACAATAAGAGAAAAAATATATATTTTTCAAGTTAGGATGATTTATTTATCCCTTTGCTGAAGTTAGGATTGCTAGCACATGACATTGGTATGTGTTGATGCTGATTTGTGGATTTTTGTTTATATATATGACAGTTTTGAGGTATTTTATAGCCATCTAGAGGCAGCAAAATAGGGCAGCCTGAAAGCAAAATATATATGTACATATCTTACCTCTCTTATTTACTGAAAGTTGCCTTGGCTAAGAAAGACTCCTTGCTATTTTCATGAGATACCTCAAGGCAAAACTTTTCCTGGAACAGGCAGAATACCTAACATTTTATTACTCAGATGAATAGTGTTTATAAATTAAGCTAGGGAAGATGTGTCTCTGTTAGCTAGTCGCACAACAAAATACTAACCATTTCTAGTGGAGAGGTGACCAAAAAGGTTTAAAAAAAAACCCCCAATGAAGATAGGTGATCTCTCCCCATCTTTTCAATCAATAAAAGCTTTTCTTCCCTAATTCTTGATCACAACAAGATGGGTAGGAAATCAAAAGAATTACAAAATGCAATGATAATATTCAACAATGTGGCACCAAGCTAGTTAATTTCATCATCTTAAAACAAGGGTCCCCAACCCCTGGGGTGCAGCCTACTATTGGGCCGTGCAAGGGGTGGGCAAGTACACATGTGCATCTCCACTTGTGCAAGCCGTAGGTGCTCATGAACAAAGCTCCATTTGTGTGAGCTGCTCTTGTGCATGCCTGCCATTCACGCAGAACTATACCCTCTCCCTCCCCCACTGGTCCGCCAAGCCAGAAAGATTGGGGACCGCTGCCTTAAAAGGCTTGAATTTTATAACTTATTATTTGGGGTAAAGCACTGAACTCCATAGACCCAATTTCTAAGGATTGTACACCACTCCTTTAGTCTCAACAACCTCATTTTATTGGTTTCATCTGGAACAGAATCCCTTAAAATAATTTGGCAATCGTTTTGCTTGAGTCAGTAGTTTTATGAGAGTTCCAGATTAACATTTTCTTCTAATTCCAACCTTCCCATCACTTCTTTCATTTCTCACCACCACCAAAAAAAAAATGGGCAAAAATAGAAAAACAGAGTGTATTTTAATTAATCTGGAAATATCATTTAACTAGCTTTAGCCAGATTAGGATAAAAACATAGCATATTTATCCATATATTTATTTTATTTATTAATTTATCAGGATCTATACCTTGCTGTAATCCAACATGACTAAGCAGGTTTTCAAAAACATGACTATGATGATAGGGTTTTTTTTAACAATGATATAGTTTTAGCATTACTAATAGTATCAAAACTTTATACTGAATACCAAATATTTAGGCCCTTATTGGCATCCCCTCAAAATTTGTTTTTAAAAATATTTTTTTAAAAAACCAAGAATATATAACTATATATTTTTGGACAATTCTAATCAAAACATTTTTATTGGCTTCTAGGAATGTCCTTCTTCTCTCCTTCTTCTCTCCTTTACTTCAAGAAAGAAGCTAAATGGGTATGTGATTTAGGTTATGAATGAGTTTGTGCCTACGTTTACCGGTAACACGAGCTAATTTATTAATCTGGGCAGCGATATGCTCACTGGTTTACATGCCACACACTACATTACAATTAATTCAACCATCACATGACCAAGTCTCAACTGGCTGGGTTCAAATATCATAAGCAGCTTACAAATCACTATGTCTGCATTTTCACATAGCTAAGACATAATGTAGTCTTTTGATTCAAAGTATTCTATGAACGTAGCTGTCATGGTTTGTAGGATTTCTAGATAAGGGAACAAATCATGGATTAAGCAAGCCATGGTTATTACACAATGTAAATTCAACCATTGATTTATCTTAGGCAAGATGTTTTCCATTTGTTGTTGTTAATTGCAAAGTCATGTCCGACCCATCGCGACCCCATGGACATTCCTCCAGGCCTTCCTGTCCTCTACTATCTTCTGGAGTCCATTTAAGGTCATGCCTATTGCTTCAGTGACACAATCCAGCCGCCTCATTCTCTGTCTTCCCCTTCTTCTATTGCCCTCAATCTTTCCCAGCATTAGGCTCTTCTCCAGTGAGTCCTTCCTTCTCATTAGGTGGCCAAAGTATTTGAGTTACAATTTCAGGATCTGGCCTTCTAAAGAGCAGTCTCCTCTAGGACTGACTGGTTTGATCGCCTTGCAGTCCAAGGGACTCACAGGAGTCTTCTCCAACACCATAGTTCAAAGGCCTCAATTCTTTGGTGCTCAGCCTTTCTTACGATCCAACTTTCACAGCTGTACATTGCAACTGGGAAGACCATAGCCTTGACTATACGCAATTTGTTGGCAGTGTGATGTCTCTGCTTTTTAGTGTACTCTCTACATTTGCCACGGCTTTCTTTCCCAGGAGCAAGCGTCTTTTAATTTCTTGGCTGCAGTCCCCATCTGTGGTGATCTTGGAGCTCAGGAAAATAAAATCTGTCACTACCTCCATTTCTTCCTCATCTATTTGCCAGGAATTGAGAGGGCCGGATGCCATGATCTTGGTTTTCTTAATATTAAGTTTCAAACCAACTTTTGCACTCTCCTTCTTCACTCACAACAAGAGGCTCTTTAGTTCCTCTTCACTTTCTGCCATTAGAGTGATATCATCTGCTTATCTTAGGTTGTTATTTCTCCCGACAATCTTAATTCCAACTTTTGATTCATCTAGCCCTGCCTTTCTCATGATGTGCTCTGCATATAAGTTAAACAGGCAGGGTGATAGTATACAGCCTTGCCGGACTCCTTTCCCAGTTTTGAACCAATCAGTGGTTCTGTGTCCAGTTCTCACTGTTGCTTCTTGACCCGCATATAGGTTTCTCAAGAGATAAATAAGATGGTCTGCTACTCCCATCCGCTACTCCCATCCCCTTAAGAACTTGCCACAGTTTGTTGAGATCCACACAATCAAAGGCTTTACCATAGTCAATGAAGCAGAAGTAAATGTTTTTCTGGAACTCCCTAGCTTTCTCCATGATCCAGCGTATGTTGGCAATTTAATCTCTAGTTCCTCTGCCTCTTTGAAATCCTGCCTGTACTTCTGGCAGTTCTCGATCCACACACTGCTGGAGTCTAGCTTGTAGGATTTTAAGCATAACTTTACTAGCATGTGAAATGAGTGCAATGGCACTGCCTTTCTTTGGAATTGGAATGTAAACTGATCTTTTCCAATCCTGTGGCCACTGTTGAGTTTTCCAAAGTTGCTGGCAAATTGAGTGTAGCACTTTTACTGCATCGTCTTTTAAGATTTTGAATTGGAATACTGTCACCTCCACTAACTTTGCTGTTGCTCAGCTTTTCTAAGACCCACTTCATTTCACATTCTAGGATGTCTGGCTCAAGGTCAGTGACCACCTCATCGTGGTTATCAGGGATGTTAAGCTCCTTCTTGTATAGTTCTTCTGTGTAATTTTGCCACCTCTTCTTAATCTCTTCTGCGTCTGTTAGGTCCCTGCCATTTTGGTCCTTTATCATGCCCATTTTTGCATGAAACGTTCCCTTCATCTCTCCATTGGTCCTCCCTATTCTATTGTTTTCTTCTATTTCTTTGCACTGTTCTTTTAAGAAGGCATTCTTATCTCTTCTAGCTATTCTCTGTAATTCTGCATTCAATTGGGAGTATCTTCCTTTTTCTCCCTTGCCTTTCGCTTTCCTCCTTTCCTCAGCTATTTGCAAAGCTTCCTCAGACAGCCATTTTGCTTTCTTGCATTTCTTTTCCTTTGGGATGCTTTTAGTTGCCACCTCTTGTACAATGTTGTAAACCTCCATCCATAATTCTTCAGGCACTCTGTCTATCAGATTTAATTCCTTAAATCTGTCACCTCTACTGTATATTCAACAGGGATATGATTTAATTCATACCTGAGTGGTCTAGTGCTTTTCCCTACTTTCTTCAGTTTAAGCCTAAACTTTGCAAGGAGAAGCTCATGGTCTCAGCCACAGACAGCTCCTGGTGTTGTTTTTACTGACTGTATAGAGCAGGGGTCGGCAACCTGAAAAAGCAAAAGAGCCACTGGGAACCGGTTCTATCACACATAAAAAAAGTGGGAGCATGCACAAAACGTTTTGTTTTTTGCGCATGCGCATACATGGACGCACGCGCACGGTTCCCACTTTTTTATGTGGACGCACCTGCGCGGTGGCGGTGACGGGTCTCCCGGATGACGGGTGCTGGGTTGTGCCGACACCTTCAGCCCGGGCGCCGCCGGAGCCACCCCCAGGACCTCCAAACTGCCACCCGTTCGGAGAAGTGCCCGTTTGCAGACCTGCTGCCGCCGGTTTGTAAAGCTGCCGCGGCCCGTTTGCAGAGATACCGCCTTCGGAGGAAGGCGGCAGTTTGCAAACGGGCTGCGGCAGCTTTCCAAAAGGGCGGTGCCACTGCCCGTTCCGAGAGGTGCGCAAGCAGGTCTCCAAACCTTTGGAGAGCTGCGCACGCACCTCCGCCCATTTGCAGACCTGCTGCCGCCGATTTGGAAAGCTGCCGCAGCCTGTTTGCAGGCTGCCGCCTTCTTCCGAAGGCGGCAGCTCTGCAAACGGGCCGCGGCAGCTTTCCAAAGCGCTGCACTTTTTGAAAGCTGCCGCGGCCCATTTGCAGAGGGCGGCAGCTCTGCAAACGGGCCGCGACAGCTTTCCAAAGCGCCGCCCTTTTGGAAAGCTGCCACGGCCCGTTTGCAGGCTGCCGCCTTCCTCCGAAGGTGGTAGCTTTGCGAACGGGCCACGGCAGCTTTCAAAATGGGCGGCACCACTGCCCGTTCCGAGAGGTGCACGCGCAGCTCTCCAAAGGTTTGGAGAGGTGCGCACGCACCTCCGCCCGTTCAGAGAGCTGCGCGCGCACCTCCGCCCGTTCGGAGAGGTGCACATGCACCTCTCCAAACGGGCGGCACCACTCTCCGTTTGGAGAGGTGCGTGCACACCGGGCGACTGGGAGCCGCAGGAGACGGCTTAAAGAGCCGCATGCGGCTCCTGAGCCACGGGTTGCTGACCTGTGGTATAGAGCTTCTCCATCTTTGGCTGCAGAGCACATAGTCAATCTGATTTTTGTGTTGACCGTCTGGTGATGTCCATGTGTAAAGCCGTCTCTTGGATTGTTGGAAAAGAGTGTTTGCTATGACCATCGTATTCTCTTGACAAAATTCTATCAGCCTGTGCCCTGCTTCATTTTGTACTCCAAGGCCAAACTTGCCTGTTATTCCACTTATCTTTTGGCTTCCTACTTTAGCATTTCAATGATGATGATGATAAGGACATCATTTTTTGGTGTTAGTTCTATAAGGTGCTGTACGGCTTCATAGAACCGGTCAATTTCATCCTGTTCAGCACCAGTGGTTGGGACATAGACTTGGACTACTGTGATACTGAATGGTTTGCCTTGGATTTGAACTGAGATCATTCTGTCATTTTGGGGATTGTATCCCAGTATTGCTTTTCCTACTCTTTTATTCACTATGAAGGCTACTCCATTTCTTCTGAGGGATTCTTGCCCGCAGTAGTATACCTGATGGTTATCTGAATTAAATTCACCCATTCCTGTCCATTTTAGTTAGCTGATTCCTAAGATGTCGATGTTCAGTCTTGTCATGGAACCTGGGTCATTCCGTTTGCAATTTGCCACCAATGGGCAGATTTTCTACCCATCTAGGAAACTGAAAAGCATTTTGACTTTTTGAAACCTGGCCACTTTTTAGTCTTGACTAAAAATCCCAAAATTTCAAAAGGTCTCTTTTAAAAGAATTTACCCAACAAGAGGCTGAAACTTTCATTACACAACTCCGTGCTGTCAGGCTCTCAAGCTGTTCCCAGACTGACAATTACATCCCATTATGCCAAGCTTCCTGCCTCTGGCACTGAAATGTTTTATATATTTAACAGATGGAGCATGTGTCCTAGCTTCAAGGAGAACTACAGTGCTATTTCTGCTGAATTTCTTCCCTTACAAACCGAATTTGGCAGAAGAAAGAAAAGAGAAAAATATAAGAGGAGGTGAAGGAGGAGAGATATTTTCAGAGAGCCGCTCGAAGCAAGAGGAATCAAAGTTAGTACAAAATATAATAATAGTACAAAGGAAGTATTCTGATGACTTTGAATGGGCACACCACGGCATTTTTCATCTACTAGGTCACATCTTACTCCTTGATCCCCTTCTCTCAGATTATCCAGGTCTTGCTGATTTTTAGACAAAGAATGCTAAACTGAGACCCGTTACCTGAGGGATCCTAAAACTTGGCAGTTTTGTTTTGCTGGTAGACTGTAAGATTTCATACACTGACAAAACTGTCCAGACATACAGCAACAAAAGACATGATTCTATCAGCAACAGTGTTCCACCACCAAAACTTTAAGTTACAATAGTGATAGATAAAGAAGGAACAGAAGAGTACATTTATACTGCACTTCTGCAAACTCTGCCTATCCACTCAATGGCATCAGGGCATTATAACATCATTAACGACAGAATTTTACCCCAGCGCTATATGTAAAATATTTTGTGTTACTAAATGGAAAGGGAAGTGGTGGAAAAGAGACACTATCTCTTTAATTGTTTGGTCCATATCATTAAAGACAGATTATTGCAGTGAAGGTTGTTGAGAGCGTGGTGCCGCACCAGCTTCCCTTGTTCCTGGAGGAAACTGATTATCTAGACCCGTACCAATCGGGCTTTAGGCCCGGGTACAGCACAGAGACAGCACTGGTCGCGCTGGTGAATGATCTCTGGAGGGCTTGGGACAGGGGTTGCTCCTCTGTCCTAGTCCTGTTAGATCTCTCAGCGGCTTTTGATACCATCGACCATGGTATCCTACTGCGGCGTCTCAGGGGGATGGGAGTGGGGGGCACTGTTTTACAGTGGTTCTCCTCCTACCTCCTGGGCCACTCGCAGTCGGTGTTGACAGGAGGGCAGAGGTTGGCCCCAAGGTCACTTGTTTGTGGAGTTCCTCAGGGGTTGGTCCTCTCCCCCCTCCTGTTCAACATCTATATGAAGCCGCTTCTTTCCACCCCGAACCAACCCAGCGATGCACTCAACGTGATGTCCCGTTGCCTAGAGGCGGTCCGGGTTTGGATCGGCAGAAACAGGCTTCGACTCAATCCCACCAAGACTGAGTGGCTGTGCATACCAGCATCTTGGATGAACCAGTTTTGTCCATCTTTAACTATGGGGGGTGAGGTGTTACCCCCCCCCCATTGATAGGGCTCACAACTTGGGCGTCCTCCTGGATTCACGGCTCACTTTGGAAGATCATATAGGAGCTGTGACCAGGGGGGCTTTTGCCCAAGTTTGCATGGTGTGCTAGTTGCGGCCCTATCTGGACCGAGATGCCCTACGCACAGTCACTCATGCGCTCGTGACCTCCTGGTTAGACTACTGCAATGCTCTCTACATGGGGCTGCCCTTGAGGACCACTTGGAGGCTTCAACTGGTGCAGAATGCAGCCGCGCGAGTTGTGATGGGAGTTTCCCGATACTCCCATGTAACGCCTCTCCTCCGCGAGCTGCATTGGCTTCCGGTTGCCCTCCGGGTGAGATTCAAGGTGCTGGTGATGACCTATAAAGCCCTAAATGGCATGGGTCCGGACTATCTTCGGGAGCACCTGCTGCCGGCATCAATCTCCCATCGTCCTGTACACTCCCACAGGGAGCTAGGGTGCCGCCGGTCAGTGAGTGCCAGTGGGTGATCCCCAGGGGGAGGGCGTTCTCTGTGGGCACGCCTGCCCTGTGGAATGACCTGCCTGTGGAATGACCTGCCTGTGGAACTCTGGACCGCCCCCGACCTTCGTTCGTTTCGCCGGGACCTAATAACCTGGTTGTTTGATTTATCTGGCCTGGACTGAGGGGTTTTAAATTTTTAAATTTAAATTTTAAATTTGGGCTATTGTTATTTAATCCTATTTTAATTTTATCTTAACCTTTGTACTGTTTTAACTGCTTTTAACTTTGCCCTGTAAACCGCCCTGAGTCCTTCGGGAATAGGGCGGTATAGAAATCTAATAAATAAATAAACCCCCGGTCCATGGACCGGTACTGGGCTGCGGCATGCTAGCAACCAGTCCGCAGAAAAAAGCAAAGCCCCATCTGCGGGATACAGGCAAACCCCTCCGGTCTGCGGAAAAACCTCTCTCCATGTAACCGGTCCCTGGTGCCCAAAGGTTGGGAACCTCTGGACTATTGGATATATTATATCAGCTCCCAATCATGATGCATCAGCTCCAATATATGAATACTATCCTGGAAGATCACAATCCACATGATAGAAACCAGCTGCTTTTCTTTTTGCCTTACGTTACAGTTAAAAAGGTAAAGGTAAAGGTAAAGGTTCCCCCGCACATGCGTGCTAGTCATTTCCGACTCTAGGGGCCGGTGCTCATCTCTGTTTCAAAGCCGAAGAGCCAGCGCTTGTCCGAGGACATCTCCATGGTCATGTGGCTGGGATGACTAGACGCCAAAGGCGCACGGAACGCTGTTACCTTCCCACCATAGTGGTCCCTATTTTTCTACTTGCATTTTTACATGCTTTCGAACTGCTAGGTTGGCAGAAGCTGGGACGAGTAACAGGCGCTCACTCTGTTACGCGACACTCAGGATTCGACCCGCCAAACTGCCGACCTTCTGATCGACAAGCTCAGCGTCCCAACCCACTGAGCCACCGTGTCCCTATGTTACAGTTACTGCTTACCTATAGAAGCACTAATGAAGGGGAACAAAGAGAAAAAGCACTTCAGAAAAAGCAGGAACACTCTTAGGAAGTTGAGTGTATTGATGAAAGAGCCATACTTTAACAAGTATTTCATCATCAGGAAACCAAGCACAGATACTTATCATGGACTCTCAAGCCTATTCAGTGACCAGGCTGCTCCTCAGGAGAAAACTGTTCCAAGAGAATTGGCTGACCAATGACCTCAACTGTGTCCAAATACAAAAGCCCACCTTTACTTGCACACTTGTGCAAGAATTCTTGACACTAAGCAACATTTTTAAAAGATACAGAATTACACTGTAAATTGGCCTTAAGCTTGAGTTGCCCGCAATTGCGGGTATCACCATATACTTATGTTGTGAAGGGGTTGATGGGTAAGCGTAGGTTGCAGATGGCTACAGAGGGGCCAAGGAACACACTTCCCAAAGTCCTGACTGCGAACAGTGAGAAGGTGCGCCTCCTAATGTGCTGATTGATCTAACTTCCTGTTCTGTGCTTTGCTGTTTGAGCACTCCCTAGCCAGAACTAACTTTTGTAGACGCATAAATGCAACAGCTAGCAACAGATGCATATGTTCCCTGACCTGCAGTGATGGAGATGTCTAATCCGGCTTTACTCTGATGCAGCACTCTACTCTGAAGCAAAATTTTGTAATTGCATGTTCCAGCTATACCGTGACCGTTAAGCAACCCTTATTTTATAAATTAAATTAAATCAGATTTAGATTTTATGGCCATTTCCAGTTTTAGAATATGACCCTCTTTCTTCATAATAAACTTGCTTCACAATAAAATACAATATTACTTTCCAACTACAAGCAAGAAATTTAAATGTTCAGGATTCAAAAGACTTTGGCTCCATTCTACTATTTCTATCTTGTATATGATTATAGTAGCATAGTTTAGACCATCTGTAAATCCAGTGGGGCCATGGAGGATATAAAATAGCAAAATTTTGTTGACATCTACGAAGCACAAATGGACAGCAAAAAACCCCACTATTTATCTAATGCAGGAAGTACCTGTAGAGTACAAGTATAGATTGAGTACAACAAGATGAAAGGGCAGGAAAGGAAGGGTTACTGTAGGGCATACATGTGTAAACAAGACTCAGAATAACAAAAACATTTTCTTCATATTCTTGAAGAAATAGCTTCTCTCTGATTTCCATTGACCAGCTCACTGCTTTAACCCTCATCCCTTCCATGTAACTTATCCTCCAAAAACTAAGGTTCATGATCAGATAACATTCAAACACACAGGATCAATGACTGATCTAGGTAGCATTTGGCTGTGGGAATCCCTTCAAGGTGTTTCTTACCCAGACACAACAAAGTTGAGTTAGTCTCTGTAAAGTTAGAGAGTTTGAAGGAGTTATTTACATTGCCACCAGCCTCCCGTTCAGTGCTGGCATTCCAAGTAGATGGTTGTTTAGCTTCAACCTGAACACATCCAATGAAAGTGAACTTACCACATTGGAAAACTGCATCTGTTGAGTTAAATTCTGCTTTCTTGTAGCTTAAATCCACTATTTCAGAAAAAGACACGAGATCCTGACCTTTTTTAATGTGAACATTTCAAAATAATTCCTTTCTATTAGTCTCCTTCCCTATCCTCTGTTCTCATTATTTTTTATTATAAGTTTTATTAATTTTATACTATTTACATTCAAATATTTGTGAAGCAATACAGTGGTTGGGTAATCAAAAGTAAACAATATCAAAGAACAAGTTATTTGTACATAGCTCAGGTTACATCAACAAAAATTCCCTCTCCTCTTCCCTTAGCTATAACATAGCCAAATTAATCAAATTAATACATTTCTAATTGTGACCCAGTCAATTAAAATAATTTTCAATATATTTTCACTAATACATATCAATATCTTGCTTTTAGGTTTTACCTAATTGCAATAAAATAATCTAGAGTAGCCTATAATAAATGGAAGAAAGCTTACTTGTTGGGTAACCCACATTTCCCTATTTCAATAAAGAGTAATTATCCTGTCTACAAAAGTTAATTGTTCATTTCAAAACATTCTTATTTTTTTCCAAAAACGTCTATTTATTATCTTAACAATTCACTGCATAGCAAAGTATGTTATATCTTTCCAAATTCTATAACATATATCGATATATCGATTCTAATAACCAACTTTCCTTTAAAAGTTAAATACAAGATGAGTTTCTGTCTATATCATTACAACTAATATATCCTATATGTCGTCTTAACCGTTCATCAATTGTTAAAATACTATCTTTCGTTATATCATTCCAAATTCTATAATATAGTTCAGAATTATATTCTAGAAGCTTAATTTTGTTTTCCCTTACAGATCTAAAACCTAAATGTAAAATCAGTTATATTTTTTAGAGATTCCTCTTAATCCATTAAAAGATATTTTTAAACTCTATCCTTAGGAATCCCAAAGAAGAAACAATTTAAATTTCAATTTTTTAAATCTAACTCTTGCCTTCCTTTTCTGCCAGTCAGGCTTCCCTTTTGGCATATTTAAATTCTCAAATGTATCTCCCTTTCTCCCTATATCTCTTATTTGAATCCAGGGAGAGCATCCAAATGTCAGTTTTGCAAAGAAAGTGTCCCCTTTGTAACCATTGAAGTTTTGCTTAAATAGTTCAGTTTTTGATGATTGATGCAATATAGTTGTCATTAGATCAGTCAGGTCTTTTCCTTCTTCCAATTCCATCTGGGTTAGGTAGAAAGTAGTAGCTGGGGTTATGGTTGTCGTTTGATTAGCTGAATTCTCAATATAGTGCATTTGAAGGCCTTTAATGTCTTCACTCTTAATGTTGCTCCTCATTTAAGGTCACAGTTTGATTTGGTGGCTTTAAATTGTCAGATTTTTCTTGCAGTTTGGCTTTAATTTGCTCTGTCAATGCCAAAATCGTGTCCAGTATCAGTTTGTAGTTAAGTGGTGGGATATATTCATCCATTTCGTTGTTGTTTGCAGCTAAATCTTCCATGGAGGCTATTGTAATAAGAGTCAAAGATTATCCACCTCCAAAAGAGTTGTTTTCAATGCCAGGTGTTCCCACGCTTATCTTTAAAAGTGATGTCAAGGACAGCTCTGTTATTCAGTCAGCATTCACAGTAGAAAAAAAAATACTTGCTGTACCAAGTTTTGCCACAAGATGTCATCAATAGCATATAACAGTGGTGGCAAATCTATGGCACGCATGCCAGAGGCGGCACTCAGAGCCCTCTTTGTGGGCACACATGCCATGCCCTGGAGATGGCAACCGTCCCTCTTCAGCCAGCCGCCCGAGGTCCCATATGGCTGGATGCATCCCAGCACGGCTGGTTTCCCTCCCCCCTGTCCCATCCCTCCTGGCCTCGCATGCTCTCCTTTTCCTGGGCACAACCCACTGCATCGCCTCCTCAGCTGTCAGCCAGCTGTCCAGCTCAGAGGCAGCTTCTCTGAACTACTGGCGGCGGGCTGCAAAGCTCCAGTTATAGAGTCAGTATGATTCTGTGTGACCTAGACCTCTTTCCATTTCCTATATTTTTTCTTACAGCTTGATTTTTTCACTAAGCCATGGGGGTCAAACTGCCAGCCCGCGGACTGGTTTCATCAAACCGAAGTCGTGCCCACCCCACTGCTGGCAATGCAAAGAGTCGTGATACGTCACGACACGTCACATGACGAGTTTGACACCCGTGCACTAAGCTTTTCATGTAACCACATTAGCTTCTTCTGCTGTTTTTTTTTTCATCTCAATAAAATTGTTTACAATTTCCTTTTAATATCTCCATCTTTAAAAACCCCTTTTCCAGCAGTTTCTCTTTCAAGGACATCCTACTTTTAACTGCTCCTTTTATTTGGACTAGATGACTTGCAAGATCTCTTCCAACTTTATTATTATATTATTGTTGTTATTGTTAGTATTGTTATTGTCATTATTATTATTTAATTTGCCTTTTAGAATGCATTTGTGGTTACACTAAGTTTTAGGTTCCTTAAAATCAAGCATTAAATATAGGATTTAAATTGTAAGCCACCCAGAGTCACTTTGCAGAGTGAGAAGGACAGCATGTAAGTTTAATAAATAAATTACATATTGTAAGTTTTCCCCAATGTTCCTACTCTTTCCTTAGTAAAGTCTTCCTTACCAATTAGCATATAGCCTTACTGGGGAATTTTTTCCTGGCTGAAGAGCAGCACATCAATGCTTTAAATTAATAAAATCCCTGTAGAAAATACCAAGATTCATAGTTTGAGGTAACATAACTGCTTTTCAATAAGCGCAAGGAATGAGACACAGTACATTTTTAATATTCCTAAATGAGCAATCACAGTGTTCCTCCAGCTATACTCACCACTATCCATTATCTTTAGCAGTAACTCAGCTACTCTAGGTGTACTACAGAGGTCTGGCTTTTTTTCTTGGCTGAGAATTTTCCTTAGCTTACTATACTACCACCTCTAAGCTTAAAAAAAACCACCCCAAATTATTGACAGAGCAAGGAAGATACGACCAAAACCTAAATTTGATTTTTGATCATGTACGTTTAAAATAATCAGCTACACTCACGTATATAGCAATTCCTCCTTACGTTATTCTGAAAAATCTTTCCATCACAGATTTTCAGACAACTTATCTATTAGCTGATCAATAGCTGTAGGAAATTGGTTTTTGAAACGAGGAAAAGAAAACCAAGAGAGAAAAGTGAAAACTGCAATATTTCTATTGCTAATAGTTATTCAACACTGTATTTCAGGATGCATTACTACTTCTTGCCTTAGCAATGCTACACCAAAGAGTAGTGTCCTGGGTAGGTAGAATATGCAGCAATCCCTTATGGAATCTCACAAAGCCAAAAAATCTTCTATTCATAACTGAATTATGAATTACAACTTATTGATTGAAAAACGGTTTATAAACCTTCAGTAATATTCTAACTGGCAGGCAACCATTAACTGTTTAACAGAGCACTAAGACCGGACATCAGAACTTGTTTGAAATTTTAAATTAGCCATGCATGAGCCTCAGGGAAATCTTTCAATTTTAGCCCCAATTTATGTACTTTAAATTCAAACAATTTGAGCAGCATAGCTGTTATTTTTATGATATAAATCTTTACACAATTTGCATGCTGGATACATAGAATATGCTGAACAAGAAACATGCATGGACATGGCTGGTAGGGAGGGAATAATAAATGAATAATCTGTGAAATAAAGTCGACAACATTGAGTACATCTGTGTCACACCTAAAAATAGTTTTGTGAATGACCACTGTTAATAATTTCTACATTTCATTTCACTTCCTTCTGAACTTAACATTTATCATTCTTCTATCACCAGAAAAACTTGTATGACACCCCATTCTCAATGACTGGGCAGTTCACAACTTAATCAGTAATCCAAGTAATATAATTAATTGAACAGCCTTTCAAATATCATAAAATAATCATAAATGGATTGAAGCTTCTAAGTCAAAACTATGAGAATGATATATATACTAGTACACCATTAAAATATACTACTTATTCCAAGTTGCTACGTTCTGAATAGAATTACTCGAATGTTTAGTTTAATGACACCAATTCAGAACTCATCTTCCATTATCTATGAGAGTTTCCAAATTGATCCATCAATTTGCAACATTTACTGATCCTCTTGCTGAGAAGTCTGAACCTGTCATTAGGAAGGTTGAGATAAACAAAACTTGTTGACTCAGGTCAACCTTCAGGACAAACAACTCTCTACTTATTTATTACTATTAAATATTACTATAACATCACAACAGGAACTGAAATCTGAATTTTCTGATCCAAGCATCAGGATCTATTTGAAACTGATCTTCCCCTACAAGTACTTACTATACATGTGAACCTCTATTTTGATGCACAAAGCAACCAGACTGGCTCTGGTCAGATTTAGGCTTTATTCCTATGACATAAATAAAATGAAACTACACCAAATTTTTAAATAACTTGACTATATAAGTCTACTGAAATCATGCATCATAAAAGCCCAGTTTGGGTTGGCACGTACATTCAGGATCATAAAAGCCCAGTTTGGGTTGGCACGTACATTCAGGATCGTACAATCAGTACAGAACAGAAAGTGAAATATAAGTGAAAACTGATTCACTGAATGTGAAATGGATTTTCTGCAATGCAATAAATATTCTGACTGGAAACCACAATTGACAAGCAACAAATTAAAAATTTCTATTATTTTATCTTCAAAACTACGTTACATAACAACGTTCGGCTACCTTGGGACTTTAAAAGGAATGCATAGAGGACGGTTACAGAGAAAGCCCTGTGATCATAGAATATATAATCCAGTTGGACTTGCAAGGAAAATTGCACACTTTTTCTTCAGCACATCTTCCCTGCTTATGCATTCTTGAGGTGTCTCGTGCACACAACGTGGATTCTAATTCCTTGCGGATGCACCCCTTCCTTCCACTTCACCTCACCAGCTCCCAACCCTCCAGGCACCTTCTACCTATTATTTCAGGCATTCAACCCACTCCGTTTCGAACGCCCTTCTTTATTATTATTTTTTTAAGTTTAAACTTTAGACACATAGTCCGCTTGCCCAACCTAGTCCCCAAAGAGGGAATAAATACACTGCTGACTCTCCTTCGCTATGGCAGCTGGCTGTGATGCAAGAGGCAGCCCCACGCATCTGGAGGGCACCCGCTGGGCGGTTGCCTTTCGCCTAACCATGCTTGCTCAAGCACTTTTATTTCTTGAAAAGCAACTTTAAGATCCCGCTTTGGTGACAGGTACGAAACTCGCACGCCACGATGGGTTCATTCCTCAACGGCGTGGGGGAAGGAAGAGTCCCACGACGAGCCACCCCACTATGAAGATAACCGCCGGAGGAGAGACGGACAGACGGCAGTGGGGAAAGCAGCAGCATCCGAGGTTGCAGAGCTCCCTCTTCGCCCTGTTTAATACACCGCTCGCATCCCCACGCTGCAAGTTAGCCCCCTTCCTCAAAAGAAAGAGCCAGCCCGCCTTCCTCTCCCCGAGCGGAGCCCGGCTCTCAATCCCCGCGAAGAGCCCGGGAGCTCCAACGCTCCCCTTTCCCTTTCTCTCCCAAAGGGAGCCCTCGGCGCCCAGGCAGTACAACTCCGCATCTCCTCCTGACCCTCCCCCCACCTCCGAGAGCGCAGGGCTCTCTCGCCCCTTCCCCTAAGCGCCCGACCTCCCCTCATAAAGACAGCGCTCCGGGCTTCCCGCCATCTTAAGTCCCGCTGGCTTTACGCACCCGGGATTGTGCCGTTCCGCAAGCTCCATCCGTCTCTCCCGCTCGCGCTCTCCACCGCCGCTGGGCTCAGGAGAGGCCGGTGGGTGCGAGCACAACCGAGCCTGAATCCGCTTACGTGTCTGGCTCCTCCCCGACGCCGCCTTCTCCTCCTCCTCCTCCTCCTCGCCCCTCGGAGCCTGTTTGCTCTGGCCTGAGCGGGGAGCGAAAGGAGTAGGGAAACCTTGCCGGCAAGGCTGGGTAGCGACGGCCCCCGAAGGCAAGACTGCCAATGCGTTTCGCATCCCGCGTCTTGCAAGGCCTTTGTTGGAGAGTCTCTCTCTTTCTCTCTCCCCCTCTCTCTGCCTCCCTCGTCCGGCAGTACCGAACAGCGGGAGCGCATTTCGACGCTGAACGTGTTTATTATTGGGGTTTTTTATTGTGGATTTTTATATTACTATCTATTGTTTTAGCTCGGGCTCCTATTTAATTCTTTTTTTAATTTTTGTACTCTGTATTTTTATATGTGCCCTGTTCACCGCCCTGAGTCCTTCGGGAGAAGGGCGGTATACAAATATAATAAATAAAATAAAATAAAATAATAAATATTAAAGCTTCATGAAATCTGCTATGTAGCAAACGGGTTTTATCTCAGGGTAAATGGCTGCGCAGCCAGATGCGGCCAATTTATTCCAAAGGTATTCCAAACTGTGTGGAAAATCTAGTTTTACGATATATTCCTATCTGCCGACCTCTAGTTCTAATCTACATCATTCACTCTTGCATATGTTGGTCTAGATTTGCACATGGTTGTCTGCAGCGTTGTTTCACGCATAGTGAGGCACAGTTCTATGGGGCTCAGCTTACCTCTTCTATGGCCTGCGCTGCAGGATCGTTGAGGGCTACTGAAGAATGCGATCTGCAGATGATACCACTCTAATGACATAAAGTGAAGAATTAAAGAGCCTCTTGTTACGGGTGAAGAGGGAGAGTGCAAAAGTTGGGTTGAAACTTAACATTAAGAAAACCAAGATCATGGCATCCAACCCTCTCAATTCCTGGCAAATAGATGGGGAAGAAATGGAGGTAGTGACAGATTTTATTTTCCTGGGCTCCAAGATCACCACAGATGGGGACTGCAGCCAAGAAATTAAAAGATGCTCCTGGGAAAGAAAGCCATGGCAAATGTAGACAGTACACTGAAAAGCAGAGACATCACCCTGCCAACAAAAGTGCATATAGTCAAGGCTATGGTCTTCCCAGCTACAATGTACGGCTGTGAAAGTTGGATCGTAAGAAAGGCTGAGCGCCAAAGAATTGAGGCCTTTGAACTGTGGTGCTGGAGAGTCCCTTGGACTGCAAGGCGATCAAACTGATCAGTCCTAGAGGAGATCAACCCTGACTGCTCTTTAGAAGGCCAGATCCTGAAGTTGAAACTCAAATACTTTGGCCACCTAATGAGAAGGAAGGACTCACTGGAGAAGAGCCTAATGCTGGGAAAGGTTGAGGGCAAGAGAAGAATGGGACGACAGAGAATGAGGTGGCTGGATGGAGTCACTGAAGCAGTAGGCGTGAGCTTAAATGGACTCCAGAAGATGGTAGAGGACAGGAAGGCCTGGAGGAACGTTGTCCATGGGGTCGCGATGGGTCGGACACAACTTTGCAGCTAACAACAACAACAACAAAATTCTCTACATTAATGATGCCATCTATTACACCGTGGGGATCCCTTCTTAGGGTAACTCTTTGGAGCATTGTGTACTGTGGAAATGTCTATTCCAACCTTTAGAGGGAGCTTTTTTTTAACACTGGAAGGAAAATAAATAAGAATTGTTGGGTGGTTGTTGTTGTTGTTTTTTGGAAAAAAATGAGAAGATACTGCAAGTAATTTTTTTCATCCCCAGTAAATTTCTCAGAATTTCATAGCCCTATGAGGTAGGTTGAACTGAGAGTTGAGTAGTCGGCAGAAAAATGGCCCTTTCAGGTTTGTATATCTCTCACCTATACCCAACACTTTTCAATACCACGTGTTATATCATAATTTGTTTATAACTGATTTATTTATGACACTTTATAGTCCACCAGCCACAATCTTAAACATAGCCTCTCTCATGGTTAGAACCTACAAGAGGTGGAAACCAAACACAAGAACCTGAAAGTCATAAGAACCTTAGTTTCTCTTTCCCTGGATGAATTTTATATTGGATACTTCAGAGCCATGTAATACAGAAGGGCTATCAGGAGTAGGCAACCTTGTCTCTTTTATGACTCGTTGACTTCAACTCCCAGAATTCCTGAGCCAGCTGGCTCAAGAATTCTGGGAGTTGAAGTCCACGAGTCATAAAAGAGACAAGGTTGCCTACCCCTGGCTAGCTGATGGCCTTGAATTCTTAGGAGGGCAGATGGTAGCCCTGCCAGGTAATCACTGACTTACAACTGGGACACAAATTTCCATTGCCAAGCAAGGTGATTGTTAAATTAGTCATGCCCGATTATACTTGGATTTCAGTAAGGCATTTGATAAAGTAGATCACAACCTACTACTTGATAAGATAGAAAAATGTGGGTTAGATAGCATCATCACCAGATGGATTCGTAGCTGGCTGACAGGCCATACTCAGCGTGTGGTCCTCAATGGAACTGCATCTACATGGAAGGAAGTGTGTAGTGGGGTGGCCCAGGGCTCTGTTCTGGGCCCAGTGCTCTTCAACATCTTCATCAATGATTTGGATGATGGGATAGATGGGGAACTCATCAAATTTGCAGACGACACCAAGCTGGCAGGAATAGCCAATACTCCAGAAGATAGGCTTAAAATACAGGAGCATCTGGACAGACTCGAATACTGGGCGCTATCTAACAAAATTAAATTCAATGGTGAAAAAGTAAGGTTCTGCACTTAGGCAGGAAAAATCAAATGCACAGGTATAGTATAGGTGGTACCTTGCTCAATAGTAGTAACTGTGAGAGGGATCTCGGAGTCCTAGTAGACAATCACTTCAATATGAGCCAGCAGTGTGCTGCAGCTGCCAAAAAAGCCAACATGGTGCTAGGCTGCATTAACAGAGGGATAGAATCAAGATCACATGAAGTACTAATACCACTTTACAATGCCTTGGTAAAGCCACACCTGGAATACTGCATCCAGTTTTGGTCACCACGATGTAAAAAAGATGTTGAGACTCTAGAAAGGGTAAAGAGAAGGGCAACAAAGATGATTGGGGGACTGGAGGCTAAAACATATAGGGAACAGTTGCTGGAATTGGGTATGTGTAGTTTAACGAAGAGAAGGGTGAGGGGTGACATGAAAGCAGTGTTCCAATATCTCAGGGGCTGCCACAAAGAAGAGGGAGTCAAGCTATTCTCCAAAGCACCTGAAAGCAGGAGAAGAAGCAATGGATGGAAACTAGTCAAGGAGAGAAGCAACCTAGAACTAAGGAGAAACTTCCTGACAGAACAATTAACCAGTGGAACAAACTGCCTCCAGAAGTGGTGAATGTTCCAACACTGGAAGTTTTTAAGAGGAAACTGGACAGCCATTTGCCTGAAATGGTATAGGGTTTCCTGCCTGAGCAGGGGGTTGGACTAGATGTCCTCCAAGGTCCCTTACAACTACTTCTTTTTCTTCTTCTTCTTCTTCTTCTTCTTCTTCTTCTTCTTCTTCTTCTTCTTCTTCTTCTTCTTATTATTATTATTATTATTATTATTATTATTATTATTATTATTATTATTATTATTATTATTATTAGACTTTTTGCCCCCAAGTTAATTACTGCAGTTAAGTGAATTATGCAGTTGTTAAACAAATCTGGCTTCCCCCACTGACTTTGCTTGTTGAAAGCCAGCTTGAATGTTGCAAATGGCAATCGATCTCATGATGCTGCAAGCATCATAAATACATGCTGGTTGCCAAGTGCCAGAATTTTGATCATGTGACTGTGGGGAATGCTATGATGATTGTAAATACAAGGATCAATTGTAAGTCACTTTTTTCAGCACCATTGTAACTTCAGTCACTAAACAAATGACTGTAAGTTGCAGACTATCTGTAATTGTTGCAAAAATATCTTTCCACAGGGAATAATTTTGCCCCCATAATTCAGAAACAAAGAAAGTAATAAGCCAACCAATCAACCAACCTAGTGTGATACGCTAGTCTAGATGGTTGGGAATTAACTGACCTATCTGCATTGTTCCATCCAAATGTTAGGTACCATATGTCACATTCCACATTTTCACGAATCCCTAAATGAATAGAAGCTATCACAACCTCTACAAGGAAAAGAGTTAAACGTAACACCTTTTTGCAAATCTGAACACTTACCTAACTATTCATGTGCAGCTGTTAACAGATTCAAAATAAGAAAACAATATGGCAAGTGCAGAAATTTGAATAACCTCTCAATTAGTACTTCCTAACATATCTTCAGCAAAAATAAGAGTTTCCAGATGTTTCGTGCACCCAACCAAAACCCTTTTTATACTTGCTTTTTTTTAGTTTTTCCATTCTTCAGAATTCTTTCAGAATTCTAACAGTTCTCTAATATAATTAGGCCTTCTGGCATGCACTATGATCTTTCTTTTGTGCAAGCATCTTATAAATGAAATAAAGGTGTGTTTCAGATTGTACTCTTGCTGAAATATCCAACATTTTAGTTGGTGGAAATGACAGTATTCTGTTAGCTTGCAAGGAATCCCTAAAATAGAGATACTGGTTTCTAAGGAATAGCAAAAGCACACTTTGGGTAAAACTGGTTTATTTTGGTCAAAATAAAACAAAACTGGCACTATCCTAACTATTTCCAGAAATGTTGCAAGTAGTACTGTTATTACTAAAGCTAATGCGTTCATCAAGATTTTGCTATCTAATTTAAAAAAGTGGTATGTGAAAATTCTGATTGACTAAACTTACAATGGGCAGCAGATGTCAATATCAATGGACACGTTTTGTAAGAATCTTAAGAAGAACAGAGGATGAAAATTATGAATTAAGAAATGAAAAATGAAAGGGAGGAAATGCAGGTCTGTGAAAGTAAAATATTGCAATAAATTATGAATGCAAGTACAATATTGAGGGGTTGGGTTGTGCAGGGAAATGAAGTAGATTTAATTGTGAGTGAAAGGGCTAAAACAAGTGAGAAAAATTAAATTGCTATAATCTAGATTCTTGTGACTGCATATGAAAGTGGAAAATCATAATAGATTATTATGCTCCAATAAATAATAACAGAAGAACTTGAAATGAGTTTTGGGGAAATAATACAATATTTTGAATAAATGTACTATATGGAAAATATGAATGAAAATGATGATTGATGAACATTTGATTAGGAAAAAAGTATATTCTGACTTATGTGTTTTAAAAATAAGTCTCTTAATATGTATGCATAAAAAGGAATGAATCTAAAAGCAGGATTGACTATTTTTGATGAAAAACTAATAAAAATACAATGAAATAGGAGATTCTGGGCATGGAAATAGGAGTTTTGGGGTAGTATAAAAATAGATCTTGGCAGTGCTTTTTTTGTAAAAGAAAAAGGTGCCGGAACTCACACATGTCATACAACCTGCCTTGCCTACCCTACAAGGTTCCATCCAAAAAAGGTGCCGGAACTCCATTCTGGACGTTCTATGACAAAAAAGCCCTGGATCTTTGCAATAAATCAACATGGAATAAAAACTAAAAAAACACAAGAGTGAAAACACAGTGAATGCAAAAAGTATGTGAAAAACAACAACAGGGATTCTCAAATTTTGTGGTGCCATTACCCCTTAGATACTAAAAATGTGTGATTTCCCACAAGCTCTTCTTTGGCATTAATGAATATACCACCAATCAGTTTTGCTTTGAATGGTCTCCTTAGATTTATCGTATTATTAGATTTGAAATGACTTTGGGTGGCTTACAAATACAGTGTTTAGCCTTCCAGCATAATTAATGCAACATTGCTGTAAGTATACAGGCTGCTTAGAACAGAGTGAATAATTATGTTGCTGAGTGTTGCAGAACTGTCTGGAGTTATGCTAATAACAATGATAA
Source organism: Vipera ursinii (assembly GCF_947247035.1). Taxonomy (NCBI): domain Eukaryota; kingdom Metazoa; phylum Chordata; class Lepidosauria; order Squamata; family Viperidae; genus Vipera; species Vipera ursinii. The sequence goes on along the minus strand of NC_139513.1, from coordinate 28,871,897 downwards.
AAAGCATACTTGATACAATGATAACATAAAAGATGCTGGGGATTAGAAAAAAACTTATGAGAGACTAATTATTTCAAAAATCAAAGACAGAAAGACACTGTTTATGTGTAAAGAAAAAGAAAGCTGCAAAAAAATGATTTATGTTGGTTGAAAAGAGCCACAGAACATGCATGCAGAATTAGATGCTGTAAATGTTACAGAAACGTGCTTTGCATATGGAGTGGCTGTGGGATTTCTTTTAACATGTGCAAAAAATTGTAGCTATAGCTGACAATTGGAAGAAAACTATTTTCGCTCCCATATACAAAAAAAAAAAAAGCCAGCAAGAATGAGCACACAGAGAAATTAATTTGTTCCATTGCCTGGGAAGATATTTGGCTGAAATCTGATTGAAGGAATGTAGATCATTTATTCTTAGTGAATACTACAAGACCAAGGTACTAGTGTTTAACCAATTCAGTTGGAACTGAAAGACAGCTTTTGTACCAATTGGGCTGCCTTTATCCTGCATATAATGCATTTTCATAAACTTGTAACTGAACTTGCAACAAAGAATGAGCTTCATTTCCAAAGTATGATTAGCAAGCATATTCCATCCATTCTACTTCTTCCAGATGAGTTCTGATGTGAAGGCTCAATAATCTTAGATGGACTTCCATTCTAAAGCTTTATTCTTAGTCCTACACACGTATCCCTATGGCCTTATTTATTATTTGGGAGTGAGCAAAGGTATGCAAATCTTCCTTAAATAACTGTTTACATTTAAAGAAGCTTTTTCAATCCCCGTCTCCGACCCCGCCTCTTCTTTATTAACTGTGAAGCTTTTTCTGTTTAAAATACACTCAAATACATAAACGCTGCTCTAGAATTGGGTCATAGAGGGATTTTTAAACAGAGTAGGGGCTCCGAATTGGCAATATGAGCTGATTCCATTAGGGAAAAAGGTGTTAAGGTTTTTTTCCATTATCTGGCTCAAAATTTGGGCTCTTTTCTGTGATGCTCAACAGAGACAGGTTTAATAATAACATAGATTCTCATTCTCATTCTCTTTCTCTCTCTCTCTCTCTCTCTCTCTCTCTCATCCAGCCAACTTTCTACGACCACCTCGAATTACAGCTGGAAAATAATCTCTGATGTTGGAATCCTAGCGTTCTCAACTGAGGGCGGAAGTGGGGCAAAAAGTACCAGCGAGCAGCTACCGGGGCAGTTCTCGTTATTTCAACCTCGCGAGAATCTTTCTCTTACCCGGTTACTGGGCAACTGTGGAACCCGAAAGCAGGATGGGCGGACGGCGCAAGGATTACGTTCAGCCGCGCGCCGAGTGGAGGGCAGGTTCAAGATGGCGGCGGGTCCCCTCCGAGGCCTTGTTCGGTGTGTGCTGAGGCTAGAAGCCGGCTGGTTGTCGGCACCTCCAAAGCGAGGCTTCCGGTCGTCTGGGTCTGCTGCTGCTCAGGTACAAGAGCTCGAGCGAACCTTAAGGAAAGGTTAAAACGCCTTCAAAATCCACGCAAGCGAAGGTCAATTTCTCCCCAAGTCTAAGGACAGGCTTTGAATCAGCTGAAAAGATGTTTGGATGGAGGTGATCTAAGTGTGGGCATTGTTTAGTTGGCCTGTAGGGAGAGCAGGTGCGAATAAAACCATTCGCTGTGTTTAATTTTTCACACAAGGTTAGCTTTCTGTATTTTTCCAATTTAAATCTGGCACCTAATAACACCTATTTATTTGTTGTGTTGCACCATTGTATATGTCCTAGAGAAGAGAGGTCATTTTCCCGTAATTTCTTCAAAAATGTTCAGTATAGGTGGTTCTTGTTTAACAACCATTTGTTTAGCGACTGCTAGAACCTCTGAGGAGCATTGATTGTACATACTGGTACTTGCATTGTGGCTGTTGCTTGTTATCTGGCTCAAGTTGGAACAGCAGCATTCCTTGTCACTAAACAGTTTTTGTGGCTGGCTTCCTACCAGCAGTGAGGGAGCTGGCAGGAAGTTGCAAATAGAGACCATGTGACATAGGATTCACATAACAATAGCAATTGGGACTAAAATTTCCACTGCTAAGTGGTTTGGTTCTGTGATGTACTTTGCAACTGTGTTGCTTAGTGACAGAAATTCTGGTCCCAATTGCCATCATTTACCAAGGACTACCTGTACAACAAATCTAATCATCCAGTTTAGAAAGGTTATATGGTAGTTAAAATAGTAACAGTTTTAAGTGAGTGTAATACCAAAGAGGAAAAAAGTTGTTTAGGTAGGGGATGCTAGTGACTTTGTAGATGTGTTTTGAGGTTGTGAAAGCAAGGGTACTTTTGTATGCAGACAATCATGTTAATGGCCAACAACCTGAATAACTTGCAGCAAAGGTTAGATTGTATGATACTACAAGGAAAGCGGACATGGCAGTTAACATGAATAAGAGGTATGTAGTTGTGCTTGACTGGAAAAAATAAATGGAGTAAATGATTATAAACAAATAGAGAGAAATTAAGGCAATTTATGCATCTTGTTATAATACTCATTGAAGAAATGGGTTGGTGACATTGCAAGATGTGCAAAGGCAGGTAAAGATGCCCTAATAATTGACAAAGGTTTATGGGAGGTGTTTGAGTTTTAGCAGACCAAAGATGTGACCATGAACTTCCTATTCTCTAAACATTTATCAATACCTTCAGAAAGGATCTAGTTATGTGGCTAGTGCCTCTAGGTCAGTGATGGCAAACCTTTTAGAGACCGAGTGCCCAAACTGCAACTCCAAACCCACTTATTTATTGCAAAGTGCCAACGTGGCAATTTAACCTGAATACTGAGGTTTTAGTTTAGAAAAAACAACTCATACATTAACATTTTTTGTCTTAAAAGAAAAACACAATAACAAAACTTTCAATGATACAAACAACTTTTTATTGAAAGGTAAAAGTTTGCATTTGGCATGCTTTTGAACAATTAATGTGATTTTTGCTGTTGTATGCATGCTGATAATTTGTCTAACCTTGGCTCGTACTTTGTAAGTTTGAGAGCAACCCATGCAGCCCTCAGGTCATTTGTTAGTCTATTTCTGGTGTCAGATTTGATATAATTCAAAGCTGAAAACAGCTGCTCACAAGCATAAGATGATCCAAACAAAGTAAGGAAAACAATTCCAAATGCTTTCATTTACTTAAAATTATTTGGCAGAGAATTCCACACTTTAAGGATTTCATTTTCAAAACTAACTCTGCTGTTCTTTGTCATCCTTGCTTTTGCAGGATTGCTCTCAGTAAGAGAGGAAGGAGCTTGAGAAATGTCTTTTTCCTGCAAAAACTTAGCCAAAGAGCAAGGTGCGCATGCCCACAGAGAGGGCTCTGAGTGCCCCCTCCAGCATGCATGCCATAGGTTCGCCACCACTGCAGAAGGAGTTATCTTGATCAAAATGAAGGAAATAATGGTATTGTCATTGGTCCCTGAGATTTCGATCAGCTAGTATTCAATTGGAAATATTTTCTGCCTTAATAAAGGAGAATATTTGTAGCTCAGTTTTGAAATAAGGGGTCCTTGGTGTTTTCAGAGCTTGCTTGTTTTCTTGCAGACATTTCATTACCCAAATTAGGTAACATCATCAGTGCTAGTAAGGAGTGCCATTTGCTGTCAGTTTATTCTAGTGCATGGGTGTCAGATTTGATAGTGTCATGTGACATATCGTGACATTTTTTGCCTTTGTGGAGCCGGGGTGGGCTTGGCCTGCTTATGATGCATCTGGCCCGTGGCTGCCAGTTTGACACTCCTGTTCTAGTGTCTTGCCTTTCAGTGTTGGTGGGGGTGGTCTTCTAGATTTTTTGATTGGGCTGTTTGCTCTTGGCTTCTTTGGTAGTTTCTTGATTGGGGTATTGTTTACTTGGTTGTTGGTCTTATGTTTTGGTCTTGGAGTTTATGCTGATCTGAGTGTTGACTGCTGGTGGAGAGGTGCTTGGGACTTTTTGTTCCTTTTAATGTCTGTGTGTCTACCAGTACTGATGGCTGACTTGTCAGAGTGCCAGGCTTCTAGAAATTTCCTGGCATTTTTGGACTTGGTTTAGTCTGGAATGGTCACATTTTCTCAGCTGAAACTATGGTTAAATTTATATGTTGTGAATTTAAAGAATTTTTATCATGTCTTCTGACTGTTAGTTGGTGTTTGTGGATATTATCTGTCTGTTTATCCTACATAGTGGTTGTTGCGCTCCTTACATTGTATGTTGTAGATGACTCCTGATTTTTCTTTTGGGGTTGTTGGGTCTTTTGGTCTGCTTAGGATGTTTTGAAGGGCTTTAGTTTATTAAAGAAAGAAGACAACACAAACAATGCAACCAAAGAATCTCTTAAGACCACCTTTATTAGCACTGATGATGTTACCTAGTTTGGGTAATGAAATGTCTGCAAGAAAAAAGCAAGCTCAGAGAGCACCAAGGACCCCTCATATTTTCTGTAACATGGTGCTTTAGTGAGTGGTAGCTATGCAGTTGTAAATGTGCTTAGAATGAACCTGTTATTTATATCCATTTAGTCTATCTTTAAGCCTAGAGGTTACATGGAAATAACTTTCATTAAAAACATAATGATACTTCTGGATTTTTCAGATTTTTGACACCATTGATTATTTGTGTAGCATTTCAGCAGTTGTAAATTAAAGGCATGGTGTTAACTGCAGTCCTATTTATAGGACCACCACCAGACAGTAACATGGGAAAAAATCCTAGTTTAATCCCAGTATAATGTGTATTCTGAGATTGTGATTAAAAAGATAAATACAGTTTTTAAGCTTGGCATATTGTATAGTTTTAGTGCTTATAGTAGTGAAAACCTTTACACACTTGACACCCAGTTGCTGGCTTGCCATTTTGCTGTTGTGATAAGCATTGTAAAAGGTGCATTGCGTAGGTTAGAAGTGAATTGTATTGCAAAGTTTTTATATTTGTTTTGCAGAGGTTCTTTGAGCCTTAAACATTATTTAAGGGTTCCTCCTGAGTAAAAAGCTTGAGGAACATTGTTCTAGACCCGTGGTGGCGAATCTATGGCACGCGTGCCACAGGTGGCACGCAGAGCCCTCTCTGGGCACGTGCGCCATCACCCCAGTCCTAGGCCTTCAACTGGGTTTTATAAAACCTTTTCGCTTTAGGCCACCGCTGCTGTGTGCAAAAAAAAGGTTCAATCAATCAATTTCAACTTCTTGCGGGGGGGGGGGGAAAGATCTCGCAAAGTTGGAATTGATTGATTGAACTTTTTAGTCCCACCCAGTCTGCCGTTAACAATGCAGCCATGCCCACCCAATGGGCCATGCCCACCCAATGGGCCACAGCCCACCCAATGGGGCCCACCCATCTAATTGGCCACACCCATCCAATGGGCCACACCCACCTGGCACCTGACAATACATAAGTGGGTTTTGGGTTGCAGTTTGGGCACTCGGTCTCTAAAAGGTTTGCCATCACTGTTCTAGACTAACTGTGTCTTGAGTGCTCTTACTATTCAGAGAATACGTGCTATTAATGCCCAGGAGAAAATTATTCATGATTGTGCTGGCTCAAAATATGATTTGCTTAGTCTTAATTTAGCACAATTTTTGAATCCAGATGTTATGATTTGTAAACCATTGTTTCTACCTAAGTTCAGTGTGTAAACCCAGAGAGCTGTGATTTATTGAATCAATAATAGTAATCAGGACTTAACATGAAAATGCACAAAGAATGTTAACATTCATTAAAAATACAAATACTCCTCACTTAATGATTGTTCAAGGTTATGATCAACCTCTTCAAAACTATAACCTGGTTCCAGAGTTCTGATTGCTACACACCTCTTTCCACCTGTGGACATGTGGTCATATTTTGGGTGCTTGGCAACTGGCTTGCGTATACAACCATTTGCAGCATCCTGTGGTCATGGGACTGGTTTTCTGCAATTTTTGCTAGTTTCTGGTGTTTACTTCCAGTTTCTGGCAAAAGCGCCCATTGAGTAAAATGAGCTCGCTGTACAACTGCCGCAGAAATTGTTATAAATTATGACTTACAACCATAATTTCAGGCTCAAGTAAATTGAGGACTAACTGTAGTACTGAGTAATTCAGAAAGTTCCATAATGGTCACATAATCTTTTCCCCTTGTAAGTGCCTGTGTAGGAAAATTGTATTTCTTGACTATGAGCACCATTCAGACATTTTCCCCTGTACAAAAGTAAGACAGATACCCTTCACCTGTTCAGTAAATGCTTCTCCAGGGTAGAAGATCACCTATCCTTCCTAATCCATGTCAGATTGGCATAAAATACTTGCTTTCAACTATCGAAATTCTAATCCAAATACCAGTAAAAATATTGCAGTCTTCCTTCCTCTCTCAGGACAGTAACTGTTAGAAGTAGCAGTTTGTGGATGTTGACTTAGATATCTTATCATTACAGGTCACTGTCCGTGATGCTTTAAACCAGGCCTTAGATGAGGAGATAGAGAGGGATGAGAAAGTTTTCTTGCTCGGAGAGGAAGTCGCGCAGTATGATGGTGCATACAAGGTAAGATAATCTACCAGGGCACTGCAGTATAATTAGTGTGTTATTTAAAAAGGATATTATTTTAGCAGCAATTTGACTTCCTTTTTCAAATCCACAGATTAGCAGAGGACTTTGGAAGAAATATGGGGATAAGAGGGTAATAGATACTCCTATATCAGAGGTATGAACCCAGAAGGTATTTCTAATCTTTTTATTTTAGTATTTGTCTTTAAATAAATTTGCTTGCAAGTAAATTCCTTGGTAGCTGTAAATCTTACTTCATACAGTAATGGTGTGTTTATAAAATCTCTAATTTGTTTGTTTTCCTTCTTTAGATGGGATTTACTGGAATTGCTGTTGGTGCTGCCATGGTATGTAACTCCCATATGTTATAAAGAAAAGTATTTTAAGTATTTTAGTTTTTGTTTACACACACACACACACACACACACACACACACACACACACACACACAAACATGCACGCTTGATTCATTAAACAAACTGATGATTTCTAAACAAAGAGGTTTTTTTTAAAAAAAAAACAGGTATGATGTATTCAGAGGCCTGGCAGCTCTAAGTAGACATAGGGAATGAATAGAGGAATATATAGAAGAGGGATTAAGCAGCAGTAGACTGTCTGAGTTTGTCTCTTAATATTAATCCATATGGTTTGTTTTACCAGGCTGGTTTGCGACCTGTTTGTGAATTCATGACCTTCAATTTCTCCATGCAAGCTATTGATCAGATAATAAACTCGGCTGCTAAAACCTACTATATGTCTTCTGGGTTGGTACCTGTGCCTATTGTCTTCAGGGGTCCAAATGGTGCTTCAGCAGGTGTAGCAGCCCAGCATTCACAGTGTTTTGCAGCCTGGTATGGGCACTGCCCTGGATTGAAAGTAGTTAGCCCCTGGAGTGCAGAGGATGCAAGAGGTCTCCTTAAGGCATCCATCAGGGATGATAACCCAGGTAAACAAATCCAAAAAATTGCTATGTAATATGAGTGCACTGCCTTCTTCTATTTTATCTGCATCAAACAGTTTTTTTGCACTTATGAAAATTAAACTTGTGACAGCAATTCTGGTTGAATATTCCAGATTTCAGTAGGAAATTGGAATATGTAGTAGGCCAAGGAGTAACTGATTTAAGCAAATGGTTCTTGGCATTTATGTTTCATGAGATATTTCTCTGTACTTTAGGTTTCACTCCAAGATATCAAGCTGGTACTGTGCAGACCTCTATTGTGATGTGTCTTAAGAGTCTTTCACTATAAAAGTAATCTCTGACGAGCACAAAAAATTGACCGTGATCAAAATTCACTTCTTTTTTTATTCTTCATAGTTGTCATGTTGGAAAATGAGTTAATGTATGGTGTGTCCTTTGAGTTGTCTGAGGAAGTACTTTCAAAAGATTTCATCGTTCCTATAGGAAAGGCCAAGATAGAAAGGCAAGGTAAGCAAGCACGCCATTTGCATTTAGCCTTCCCAAGTTCTCTGGGTGCTCTAGAGCAGAGCAACTCAACCTTTCCGCCTTGGCGGCCCAGAAGGAAAAGGAGGAGCAGGGAAATGTGTACCCCTGCGGGGCCGCGAACGGGTGGGTTCACGGCGGTGCTAGCGCAGATATGCAAGCGGGCCACATGGCCCCATGGCGCACGTGCTGGTACCCATGCATATGTGCAAGTGATTTAAAGTTCAATTTGCTCTATTCTGCAAGTATTATTTTTTTAAAAAAGAGATTCTGATATGGTTTTTAAGATCAGCCAGGTTGGCTTCCTTGCATCATCAAACTCATAATCAAAATTTATTGAATTTATATGCTGCCTGGTTCCCAAAGCAAAAAGAAAATAGATGGCAGAGTTGCTAAACTCGAACAGAAACAGAGAAGAAGAAAAAAAAGGGGGGGCTTGAAAGGTCCGGGCGAAGAATAGAACAAATTGAATTTGCAAGCTTCCAGAATTCATCCTACCCCTAATGGTTACCCATTATTTCAAGTCTTAAAACATACATTATTCCTTGTAGAAGTATCTTTACAAACTCAATGAGAATGGAAACAATCCAAAACCTTAGGCATTTCTTGATTTTGATTTTTGAGAGGTTGTTTTTGAGTGTGCCTGATTAATCCCTCCGCTGGCTAGATTTGTCTGGCGCGTACATTTCTCTATTGTAAGTACGCTCCCCAATGGCCCATCATCTGTTTTTTTAATTTGGCGATAGAAGTATGCACAAACATTCATTGATCTTTTTAAAATTGATTTTCCCCTTCTCATTTCTAGATGGGTCTAAAATATTACTCATTTGCTGTGTTAGGAATGCTTCAGCTCCTGTGTGTCATGGTTCTGATAAATGAGACAATTCAAACAAAATGCAAGCACTGTTTATCTAAAAAGTCTTAATAATGAAACGAAACATCGGCACTCATGGAGGGATGCCAGAATCTGAAATCTCCGCCCCCCTTGCACAATATATTAAATACAATTCTCCACCTGTCTTATTTTTGTCATTAGTCACATTCTCCAATTAATTTAGAGAATTAGTTTCTCTTCCTTTAGACAACCTGCCAAGTTCTTATCTTCTTAAAACATCCGGGTAGCTTTCCTCACCCCCAAGCGAAGTAATTAAAGTAACAGGCTGTCTCTTATATTGTCAGTGCAAAAAAATATCAATGTTTGCAGCATTGACACTATGTTTGACAGTACTGGTAGTCCTCGGGTTATGACCATTCAATGAACAACCGTTCAGGTTATAGTGGTGCTGAGCAAGGGGGACTCGGGAACAGTTCTCAAAGTGTAGCTATTGCAGCACCCCTGCAGTCGTGCAATCGTCATTTGCAACCTTTACTGCCAGCTTCTCATAAGCAAAGTCAGTGGGGAAACCAGCAGGTTGTTCTTGCTCCTGCTGCTTTTTTTAACCTAGCTATATGCTGTAGCATCAGTTGTGGGATTCAAATAGGTGAACAACCGGTTCCCTGTGTGGATGCCGCTTCCGGAAGTCCATTCTGGGCCTGGGCAACAAAAAAATAGCTACCGGTTCTGTCGAACTGGTGCAAACTGACTGAATCCCACCACTGTGTAGCATCCACCCAAAGTGCCTGGCTACCTGCCCGTAGCTTACAACCACCACCCCATTGCCTGGATTCCCTCTTCTTCCTCTTATCGTAGTCATGTGAAGTCCTCAGTGGCTCAAAGTTCCCTGGTTATGATGGCAACCAGGATTGCCATTGCTCAGCCATCCCAGTCCCGATTGCTCTAATTACAACACTCATACTGTTCCTAAAGTGTTTGGATAATATTAGGTATATTTCTTAGCAGTGAACATTATACATTTTTGAGGTAATAGGTTCAACTTCAGTTCAAGGGTTTAAAAGTTGACATGATGGTGACTATTGGAAAATCCTTTTTAAAGAATTTGAATTTAGAACAGGTCTCTGCCAAACTTACAACTCTCAATCATCTATTTTGTGTTTCAGGAACCCATATAACCTTAGCGTCTCACTCAAGACCTGTAAGCCACTGTCTAGAAGCAGCTGCTGTCCTTGCCAAAGATGGAGTGGAATGTGAGGTACAAAGTATTTTGTTGAGATACAATTCATGAAAGAGATATCTTCAAAACTTGTTGCCTACCTTTCAAATGTGTTAAGAGTTCTGCTGGTTCCTTGGCTACGCCTACTAGACAAGGTGGAGACTTGGACGGAGGACAGTTATCTACCATTGTTGAATGATTTCCAAGATTTTCCAAAATCAACAGAAAAATGGAATCTTCAGTGGTACACAAGCGCGGAACACTGCCTTTCTGTGAATTTGCTCTATTTACTGAGAAAAAGTTACGATCTCCATTTATTTTCCACACTCCAACAAAACTGACAACTGGTCCAATTTCTCTAACCTTTCTCATAGGTTATAAACCTTCGTAGTATTCGGCCATTGGATATTGAAACCGTTGAAACTAGCATCATGAAGACCAATAATCTTGTAACAGTAGAAGGTGGCTGGCCCCAGTTTGGGGTGGGAGCTGAAATCTGTGCCAGAATTATGGAAGGTATTTGAAGAGTCATACGGCGGTGGTTCTTAACATCAGAATGCTGGTACTCTCTTCTTTGAAGCTTCCAATGAAAGTTCAGTTGCCCTCATCCTTCATTAGAGTGAGTTTCCCTTTAGACTGCAAAGGCCATCCCATCTGCAAGAGCAGTCTTTTGGTGAAGGTCAAGTATATGCAGCCATATACTAAAAAGAGCCAGTTAGATCTAGTGGTTAAGCACCAGGCAAGAACCCAGGTGACCGAGTTCCAGTCCTGCCTTAGGTTGAAAGCACGCAGGTGATTTTGGGCCACTGACCAGGAGACTGAGTTCTAGTCCCACTTAGGTATGAGAGCCAGCTGAGCGCCATTGGACCAGTCACTCACTCAGCCCAACTCACCTCCCCAGGTGGTGGTTGTGGGGAAAATAGGGAGAGGAAGGACTATTAGGTATGTTTGCTGCCTTGAGTTATTTATAAAAATAAAGCTTCAGGGATAAAATAAAATATAAATGGATAATAAAAACCTTCAAACTTACAAAAGCCCTATTTGACATATCTTCAAGCAGATTCTTGGTTCTCTAATCTTTCACAAGCAGTTTTTAGACATACCAGGCAGCAGGCTGAAAATATCCAATTTAAGGTTGAGAAATAAATTTCAAATCTATTCTTCTGATTTCAGGTCCTGCTTTCAACCATTTGGATGCACCTGTGGTTCGTGTCACAGGTGCCGATGTGCCGATGCCTTATGCAAAGATCTTAGAGGAAAACTGCGTACCTCAAGTAAAGGACATAATATTTGCTGTGAAAAAGACGCTCAATATCTAGATCTTGTGTGCAAATTCTGTTCGAGAATTTATCTTTTAACTATTATTTATGAAGCATACTGCAAGCCACTGTATTCAGAACTGCACCTTATATTGCACGTGGATTGGGATAAGGCATTACAAAAGGAATAGAAAGCATGTTTGTTACAGACCGTGTTGTCTCGCTTTCTCTCAAGAAGCCAACGCAAAGGGAGATGAATTATTAAAGAACTTTCATTATATGGTAAAATGTCTTGTTATAGACTACAAGATCAGGTTTGCTCTCACGAGCAGCCTATCTTATCAAGAGTCAGCTTGTGCTTCTTTTGTAACTTATGTAGCTTGTAATAAAGGTATTAACTAAATTGTGTTGGTGTTGTATTTCTTCCTTTCTCCCTTTATTTCACAGCTCAATCATGCCCTCTGCTATTCTTTCCTCTAAGGCTAAGTTACTGATGGTGAACCTTTTGGGCTGGGTATGTCAAAAATGTAGAAATTGCCTAACTTGACTTTGTTGACATGTCTTATGCACACCTCCCCGAACAAAAGAGAAACGATTCCCCCCACCCCCAAGCTAGGCCACACTGGACAGTGGCACTCAGTGGGCCTCTTTTTGAAGCAGTTTTGGAGAATGCTCTTCCACAGCTATGCAGCTGCCAAAAACCACACAAAAGCATACCCCATTCTCATGCAATTTTCAGAGGCTGCACAAAAGAACACCCTGTTCCTGTTTGACCTCTGCAGCTTTCCAAAATCGCATGAGAATGAGATGTGGCTTGGTTGGTGTTGGTGAATGCTGGCATGCCACCCAAAAGGCATGTCACCTTTGACACACGTGATAAGTTTAGCATCACTGCTCTAAGCTGAAGACTGTTTTAGATGCATCAGCTATAACCAAGATCTTTCCTCATCTCAGCTTAATGATATAGGGCACGGGTGTCAAACTCGCGTCACGTGATGTGTCGCAACGTTATCATGACAATTTTTGCATTACCAGAGCTGTGGTGGGTGCTACCTCATATGATGCAGCCAGCCCACGACCGGCTGTTTGACACCCCTGATACAGGGTTACTATACTCAGCAACTGGACTTTCAGATTTTCAAGGCACTTAATGTTTTACCATGTTTAGCAGTACAGTACTACTGAAAGATTAAGCAGATTTATTTTCTTCCAAGACCAATGAAATTCTATTCACATTTTAATAAAAATATGAGTATATTTCAGACTACATGAACTCTTCTACACAATGACATTATCTGCATAGGAACAAATACTTGACACATACTTGACTTTAAAAATGGATTACTAATCCTTAAAGTGCAATTTAAGATTTTCAACAAATCAGAGAAATGATGTTTTCCCACTAAAACATTAAACTTAAGGTAGGTTTTTTTAAACACCCAGCCCAATAATAAATCATACATTGAGGTTAAATTTGAATTAATGGAAACCCTGCAAATGTAAATAGCTTGATACCCAATTTAACCCCAAGTCTAATCGCGTTATAATTTTTCTAAATTGAGTTGTACTGGGAGCTGTACTTTTAGACTTTGAATAATCCATGGATTACCTGCATCTTGCAGGGCAAAAAAAAATTCCTAGCACTGCCATACTTCTAAGCATAGCTGAGCTAACTTGGCATGTAGTACAGCTAACATCGATGGGCCAGGATTTATAGTTCAGTCTTTTTGGAAAGCAAGGCTCAGAATATAAATGGCCACTCTATCAGAAGAAATAATATCTGTCCCAAGAAGATTCCACGAAATAAATCTCTAAATAGGACCTTTTCACCCTTCAAGGACTCTGATATAAGTTATTCAATTATATTATTTTTAGGGGGGAAAAGATTGAAATGACTCTAAACAAAGAGTGGCTAGATCAAATTATTACAGGAAAACTGGTTCGGAAAACAGAAACAGAAAATATACCAAATTTGATTTGTAAACAATTTCAGCTGATTTTGGGAGCACTGCAGTCACAGGTATCTGTTTTTTTCAACGCTGCTTTCTGGAAATTCTGAATGGAACTGAGTAAGGCGCTTCTGCTTGTGCTGTTGACAGGCTGCAGCTCAGGGTGGGTTGGCACATCCAAATTAGGAGGAGGAGGAGGAGGAGGAGGAGGAGGACCAGGAGCTGCTGGTGGCGACGGAATTGTTGAGGCACCTGTCAGAAAGAAAGACGAGTTATATAAAGTGTTGAACTTGAAGGAAATGCTGCTGGCAAATGATGGGCAACAGAAGCATGATCTGGAGAAGTTCCAACACACAAAAGAAAAGAGGTAGAAAATCATACAACGTAAAAGCAAAGAAGGTTTAAAAACAAGGAGTAATGGCATACTGCAGAAGAGTGCAGGTATTTAAAAAAAACAACATTCTGTACAATTACTAAGGACTGACGACCCTTAATATGGTGAAAGTTTTGTGAACTCTTTAGAACTATCCGTAACCATGCAGTAGTGTAATCTAGTATAATCTGCAATGTTGTCAAAAGCTTCACCTGAGCCCTATTAAGAGATAAAAGATTCTGGTTAAGCAATAATACCCAAAACTCTGTCCAGTCTTTGGTAACTGGCGGCATCTCCTTTAGCAGCAAATAGCTTCAGCTATTCTATTGTAGATTTATTTATTTAGGATAGGTGACCTGTTGCCGTGGCCCACATTTTTTAAAATCTTCAGCTCACAGTTATTCTGACATTCTCCTGAAAAATTTGCTGCCACAATTCCTTATTCGCTCACTACTTGCATGACCTGACTGATCATATGTAGGTTACAGTACTGTTTGATTATAGATCTCTATAAAATGTTCATAAACTTTCATCACTGAAGGAGAAATTTCACACCTGATCCCATTCTTAGACAGAAAAGCTAAGCTATAAGGTGGATGAATAACAGATATCAAGTTTTAGGGTGCATCCTCTACTTTAAAACCATTTGACAATAACTTACAGTTCAAGTTCAGAATAAGCTAAACTTGTTCAGTTTCCAATTGTAAGTAGATATTTGTTTAAGGCTAAGTATCTCAACTACTATTAACTGCATTTATAACTTATCTGATTAATAAAAGCAGATCTTCCTGTATTAAAATTGGCAATCTTTTTCTCTATAAACCTATGGAAGTCAGTTCTTGCAATCATTAAATTAAAAAATTAAATTAAATTAAATTATCACCCATCTCACTATCAAGTGACTTTGACGGCTTACAGTATCATAAAACCATGTTGTAAGGAAAAATATGAACATTATATATGGTTTACATCTGATTCAGGGCAGTGTTTCTCAACCTCAGCAATACAATTCTTTTAAGAATTCTTCAGTCTGAAGAAACACTGACTGATAGGATTCATGAAGAAAAAGGATTTATTCCAAAATATTTTTTATAGAAAACTGTTTCCCATGTATAACATGTTCAAATCTATGAATATTTGTCTCAGTTTGGGAATATGGGCCTAGGTAGGTAATTTTCAGAATGAACTTTAAAGAGCAGTTCCATTGCTCAGGAAAGAAATTACTTTATAATACCAGAGCTTTAGGACTTTTCATGAATTAAATATTAATTGAATTATCTTCATGAGAAAATAAAAATATTTTTATTTTGTCATGTACAGTAAGTCTGTATTATTTATTAAAAGAAATCTGGTGGGGGGGAGGAATCTTTTGTCAATTACATTCACCTGAGAATATAAAAATAATCCAGGGTAGACAGATCACCCAGTTAAGTAAAGGAGTTTCCTATAGATCCAGTCTTTCCCAGAGCAGCTCTTTCTAAGGCATTATAATGGAAGGGTCAAATGTTTAAGACATCAGGCTAGAAACCAAGAGACTGTGAGTTCTACTCCCGCCTTTGGCATGGTAACTTGGGGCAATCTTTTTCTCTCAGCCCTACCCACAAGGTTGTTGTAAGGAAAATCAGAGGAGTCATGAGTATTAGGCACGTCTGCCGCCTTGAGTTATTTATAAAAATAATAAAAGCAAGATAAAATATCTTTAAAAAATTTTCCTTGAACAGCCTCTCAGTATAGAGACTAAATCCTGGCAAGAGACTTTGAAGCAGGCCTGTTAAATCAGCACTGTTTTTAGGTGCTCATCACCCCAACTGCAGTAACTCTTTTGTTATATGAGCCAAATATGATCAACCTGTTGAGAATGGTGAGTGACCCTGTCTTTTTAAAAAGATGTCTTTGAAGTGCACCTTCTGCTAAATAAGCTTTATAAACGTGAAGCTCTTACTGATAATTATTAGTGTGTGCATTTTGTGTTGTTAAGACAAGCTAAACAGGAATTAATGCCCATGTAAAATGCTGCAATCAAAGTCGACTGAGTGTATAAGGTGCTCAGGATAGAAATTAAAAAAAATTAAATTGGAACTCAGTGCCAAGTTTACGGATCACCAATGACAGTGCAATGGATGGTAGTTTTCCCATCACTTTGCAGTTATATGATGAAGTTATTGGGGCATCTATTTAACTATGGTCTTACACCAACGTTTCCTTTACTGACTTTGATTTTATTCCAAGGACCGTTTTTCTAGCCCAAAACCTGAGTGGTCTTTTTCAAGTGAAAAACGGAAATAGTTGAGAGATCCCAAGCTATTAAAATTAGTGACATTTTGTTGTTATGCTTTCCATTAGCAAATTTCACTGGTAAACTGTGCATGGAATGCCCATCAGAAACAAAGGTTGCCATGGCTTCACCAGCACTGAACAGCACATCCTTACTCACACGTGACGTTTTTTATAAAAGTAAAATGTTCCTCTATGTCACCAAACCCAATGAGTACTCATGAACCCAAAAAAACAAGCTACCAAAACCGTATCAACCCAGAAACCATGTTTGATGTTTAGCTCCTTTAAATCTATGCTCTTCTCTCCTTAACAAAAGAGTACATCTCTTTGCTTTCAAGATGTAAATTGCCTTCATGTGGAAACCCAGCCCTACAGCAAAAATATTCCCCCAAGTATTTTACGTAACTCCTGCCATACCAGAAAACAGAATGTTTACTTGAACAGGATAGCTGGAAGTACCTGAATGTTCTCTCATTACATAATGCTCATGCAAGTAAATGAATTGCTCAGGCTTCTCATCTGCTATTCCTAGATGCCATTTCATCTAAAATATTTTTTCTAGACAAAGAGAGAATGTACCTAAAGAACATTTGAAATTATTTATTTGCCCAGTTATTTCATAAAGATTTACAAAATTTCAGTAATTCGGCTGAGATCTATAAAAAAAAGCATTTAAAACTGCAAATTAATATTTGCTCCATAACTGGTAAGGCAGTTCCAATATCCATATATCCCCAAGTTAATTTTGTATTCTTGCAAGAAGCAATTTACTTAGCTGACAGGAGCTTAATGCCACTCTTTTGCTAAAACGTACTAATTTC
This sequence comes from Vipera ursinii, assembly GCF_947247035.1. Lineage (NCBI taxonomy): Eukaryota > Metazoa > Chordata > Lepidosauria > Squamata > Viperidae > Vipera > Vipera ursinii. The sequence continues at coordinate 28,855,205 of NC_139513.1, read as the reverse complement.
TATGGAAGAATAGGAAGTACCCTGATGGGTTAAGTTAGATTAAGAAACACTGCTTGCTTGAAGGGAGTTAGTACAGTTAAGTGGGCTTTTTACTCTGAATTACTTATAGATCTTTTTACTATGATGTGGTACCATTTATCTTTTCTATGGGAAACACCGTAATATACTGAGTTGTCCCTGCAACCTGCTCCTCCATCATTATTTCTGACATTTTATAATTTTGGATTAATCTTTTAAAAAAGTTTAACATTTTAGAGGAAAGGCTTCTTGGAAGTTGTTTGTTCTTTTCTTCCAGTTTCTTTTCTGCTGTAATTCCCTAAGCTCCTCTTTGGCTTTATTTTACAACTGGCTAGGGAAAAAAACATTGTTTTTAAAATGCTGGCAGTGTATAGTATTGTTTGCTCGTAGGTTTATTTGAAGAAGGCACCTACTTCAAATTGATTGAATATTGGCTAATATTAATACTAACAAAGCTAAAGAGGAGTTAATAAAACGTTTTGTAAAAAAAATAATTATTTCAAGTATTTGTTTAAATAATAGCAGATGCAACTTTGATCCATTGGTAACAGGGAGGGTAGTGGGGAAAACCTGCCTTTTAACATTAATTCAGAAAAATTATTTAAATCAATGTTTCATATTTTTTCCTTTCAGCATCAATATTCTCACACTCTGAAATATCACACAAGGAAAGGGACATCAATATCGGATTACTTTACCGAGAATGTTCAAAATGGCGCATGCTCTACTGAAGACAGAAGAAAGGAAGAAGAAAGACAGGGGGGGAAAGCAGAACAGTGAGTATTCCAGCATTCAGTTATATCCTTTCAACAACAAGAGGAGAGAAATACAGGTATAAATAGCCTGATATACAGAACCGAATGCACATAATCGCATTAATTGGTCTGCTGTCGTGTTTGCCTTATCTATAGGTACAAACAGGCACTTGTGACAAACACAGTAACCTTGGACACATTCGAAAACTTTTCACCTTTTTTAAACATTAAAAATTGCAGTGAACATATGAGGCCACTTAATACCTAGAGCCTTGGTGGAGCAGTGGGCTAATGCCTCCTTAAGTAACACCAGCTGCCTGCCATTAGTGCAGGTTCGAGTCCCACCAGGCTCAAAGTTGACTCAGCCTTCCATCCTTCTGAGGTAGGTAAAATGAGGACCCAGATGGTTGGGGGCAATTAAGCTGACTTTGTAATAATGCCGCTTGGGGTGTGTGTGAAAGCCCTAATAAGCAGGCATATACATAGAATGAAGGCTACTGCTAAGCTTGTAAGCCGCCCTGAGTCTTCAGAGAAGGGCGGGATATAAATGGAATTTAAAAAAAAAATGATTGAACTATGGGTCCACATTATCCTGATTTGTCCACTCCGATTGGCAGAAATTTCCCACCATCAAAAATGGAATTTTCCTCAGTCTTTCTAACTGGAGATGCTAAGAACCGAATCTAGATTAAAGAGCATAGTCTCTAAACTCTGCTATGAGTTACAGTTTATATATTACGAGAACTACTATAAAAATATGGGGGCGCAATGGCTCAGTGGTTAAAGATGCTAAGCCTGTCAGCTGGAAAACTGACAGCCCAGGTTCAAAACTCAAGTGCCGTGCAATGCAGTGAGCTCCTGTTACTTGCCGCAGATCCTGCCCACCTAGCAGTTCAAAAACATGCAAGTGAGTAGATAAATAGGTACCACTTTAGTTGGAAAGTAATAGTGTGGTGTGTGCCTTGGCAGACAGCTATGCTGGCCAGATGATCATGGAAGTGTCTTTGGACAATGCTGGTTCCTTTGGCTAAGAAATGGAGGTGAGCATCACCCCCTCGTGTCGGATTCGATTGGAAAGGGGAAACCTTTACCTTTACTATAGAAATAATCTGCCAAACTTAATTGTATAAAAGCTGCATGCCTATAGCCTGTTGTCCATTTCAATCCTGGAAATAAGATCCCTTGAGGAGGTATCATGAATAAACAATCTAGAAATTAACTTTTGGAAAATAAGATGAAAAAAATACATAAATACAGGTAGCCCTTGACTTACAACAGTTCATTTAGTGACCATTCAAAGTTACAACAGCACTTAAAAAAAAGTGACTTATGATCATTTTGCACACTTATGCCTTTTGCCGCATCCCCATGGTCACATGATCAAAATTCAGACATTTGGCAACTGGCATGTATTTATGATGTGCTTCTGACCTTCGGACAAGCAAAATCAATGGGGAAGCCAGATTCACTTAACAACCGTGTTACTAACGTACTTATCTTAAAACTTCAGTGATTCACTTAACAACTGTAGCAAGGAAAGTTGTAAAATGGGGCAAAAGTCACTGTCTTGCTTAGTAATGGAAATGTTGGGCTCAACTGTGGCCATAAGTTAACAACTGCCTGTACACAAAGAGGTCCAGTCCATATTTTACGGTACATAAAACATCCCAATGATACTGTGTTGCTTAAAATCTAATGACTGGCATTTTTTAACCTTGTTAATAATAGTAATCCTTATCAGTCAGCTTTACATTCTCATTCTACTGAAGTGGGAATTAATCTGAGTAACTCTGCATGTAGCAGTTTTTATATATTCTCACCTTATTAGTGATATACAGACAGAAACCTATTTCCACAGACATGTTGTCTCACACTAAATCAGCAAGTGTCTGCAATAAAATGATTTAAGATATGGTACTACTAATCTCCATCACTAGGTTTTGAGGTTAATTTACAGTGAAAACAGCCTCAAAGAAACTTAGACAGGCAGTAGGTTCACGTTACTATAACCAAATGTGGAACCTAAGTATTGTAAATGAGTCAAGGTAGATGTCACGGGTTAGTCATATTCTCTCTTTTATTTTCAATTTGTCTCTCCTTAATGCTTTTGTGCAATCCCACTTGATTAGGAAAGTAGGAGACAAAAGAGTTTTGCAACCAAGGTCAAAAACCATGTAACATGATTATTGTATGATTAATATGTTGCTATTGGGTTCAATGGGGTTTACTCTTAAAGATCTGCTTATCTGATATAAGCATGATACACATTTGTGAAAAGTTTTGATATTGCAGAATCACACTCCTACTGGGATCCATGACAATTTTACCACCTTTTTCCATGTAAATGTTTTAAGGGTAAAAACTAACAAACAAGCAATGTCCATATGCATCCATCCCTTGAAAAATATGAAACTAAGCACCTAAACTAAATGTATTGCAGACATATAACCATAAACACTCACATATCACTATCAATTCGCAATTTGCAATTACACTAATTAAGAACAGGATTTAAGAAGCTCTAATCTAGACTCTCCCTTTATACTAGCTGCTCAATTACATAATGTTGGAAGGACAAGTTTAAAAAGCACATATTTCTATCAAGACAAATTGTATCACAGAGTGACTTCTGTTTTTAAGATAAATCAAATGATATGTGCACCATAGTTTAAGTTTTCAAGCAACAGCCAAGAACATGCAAATAGCATAATTTTCCCAAAATCTTGGTCAAAGGTATATGACCTTCAAGAATTCTTTAGATAAACAAACGGAGATAAAGGCCAGTTGCAGACAAGAGAGGTATCCCACCTTCTAATATATATAGCTCCCCAAATTTAAAAAAATAAGTTATTTTACAAAGTAGCTGGAAATCTCAGCATTGTTGCACAAGATCTTTGGATGAAATCTCCAAAAATCTTATGAGAAGGCGACTTTTTAAACATATGTGTATATATATTATGTGATCAGGCCATCGTACAAGATGAAATAACAGGGCATGACTCTGTAACTTCAAACTATAATTAGGCTTGAAGTAGACAATGTCAACAGTCTTAGCCATCAGGTTACCTATTGGAAGTTTTCTAAGCAGGACAATGGTCAGACATGCCTGGGCATATTGTGTTAGTTTTTTTATCACCAGGTTAAAATACAGCTTTATAGGGAAATGATCTTCCATGGTTGAAGGATTTGGAGATTACTGCTTAGAGGGATAAGCAGAGAGCACCATGGACCATGTCCTGTCTTTCATTTAAATTAGCTTTGTTTTTATTTGTATACTCGCTTCAGTATTATGGCACAGAGTGTGGCTTTAAAAGCCTAAACACACACATCATAAGGGCACACAAGTTCTGTACAATAATTCACACAAAATGCAACTTTAAAATGCCTCTTGACGTTTAATGTCTCAAAATTGTAAAAATAAGTACTAGTTGAAAAGTGTCATAATTATTGTTATGGAGATTTCCTCACAGTACCAATCTGTAGCTTCAGAAAAAGGATTTTGCTCAGGACTAAAGTGAAAGAAGAAAGACATATATTTATTCAATATATTCATGTCACACAGTTTCACAGACTGCTGGGACTGTCCTTTAAGATTGCCCAGAAACTACCATTAGCCCAAAAGAAGCATCCCATGTGCTAAGTGGCTTCCAATTCTGGAGTCGTGTGACATCTTATAATACACTCCCCTTTGGATTAGCCTTCCATAGAGATCAAAACAATTTTCAGGGGGGATGTTAAAAGGTTGAGGCATTATGTTGTCTGTTTGCCACAGGTGAGCCATAAATTTCACAAAATTAGAATCTAAAGGGTAGTTGCATTTTTTAAAATATTTAAAATTTAATTCACTGTATTGTGAGAGTAAATTACCCAATGCATTTACTTTCAATCAGCTTTTCCTTTAGACAAAAGCTCTGGTAATCTCTTTGCTATGAATAGCCCAGGGCCAACGTCTCTCAAACTCAAATCCACTACGTGATTTCTTGCAATTCAATAATGAATTGATACGGACAAGCTCATACAGTTCCCAGGCAGGAAGAATAAATACTTATTTGGGGAATTAAAACAACTTTTCCACCAGAGGTTTAAATTTAGTGACTGGATCTAAAGCAACTCATCAGCAGCTTAACAAGACAAGCAAGCACTTGCTTCAAAGCTTCTGTGCTTTGGGAAATAATAAAAGAATACAGTATTTCTGAGAAGACTATCTCTACCTCTCCATTTTCTGTTATACAACTGGAGGTTTTTCAATTAGCAAAGAAAAGAAAATTTTGAAATATATTTTAAATACCTTCAGTAATCATTTTCATACACTAGATGACTAGATAAAGGTTGTAGCAGTTTGAATTTAAACTCACCACTATGAAAATCTGGAATACTTTAGTGTAATAGATACATTTAAGCTACTACAAAACATCAATATTGGGTTTTTTTTTTTGCTACAACACACTAATTATGGCAATTATTAGAAAGACAATGTAATGTGCTTCATATACCACATTAGTATTATTGATACTCGGCTTGCAAACATTTTGTAAAACAACTTTCTCTGATACGTCTATTTTGTCACTAATCCCTTCACTAAACATATCTACTAATTCTAATTCTGGATATTTTCACACCAGTTACCTCAAACCACCAGTAGCGGTTTGAAAGAATTCCACTATTGTTATTTTTATCAGTCTGAACTGAAGGAGTACAAAGGGCAAAGATGTGGGTCCTTTTGCCCCACAGAAGAAACAGGACAGAACTCAGCAATCCCCTAAAATGAAGAGAAGGGGAAATTTGAAAAAAAAATACCCTCTTCCCAATTTTAATTCATTCACATTTGGTCTGGGCTATTGGGTGAGCAACTGATATAGATAAGCATGCTGGCCAGATTTGATAAGTTTTAGTTTTTAGTAATCTTTTTTACCGTTGTTTTTAACTTGCTCCCCCCACCCCCACCCCCAAGTTCTCTATCCAGTAGGCAGACATATAAATTGAATAAATGAATAAAACCAGCCAATATTTCCTTTACAGGCCCTGGCATTCATATGCTGGTTTAAGACAGGTGTTCTGTCTACTTTGCAACAATTTTAGCTACATTTGAATTTAAAACAAATAGCTCAGCCACCCAAAGTTGCTATTGTGAAAACACAAAGGTCTACAACTGCTTTGAAGGGACCTAGAATCTTTGTAGATTCCTCGTTACTGCAAGATGCATAACTGCTCTTTTATTTTATTTTTATTTTATTTTAATTCCATTTATATCCCGCCCTTCTCCAAAGACTCAGGGCGGCTTACAAGCTTAGCCTATATAAGAAATAACCCCTTTAGTCTTTGCTACTTTTCAAAAAAAAAACAAACTTCCTGGCAATAGCTGAAATAGCACATACAATTCAATAGCATCTCACACAGTCTGTGAGATACCAAAGGATGAAAACCATATTTTTGCTCAGATACACTTGTGTTCTATACAGGTGTAGAATCTTTAAAGAGCCTCAAACATCTTTTGTACTTCTTGAAACTCTTCTATGTAACAGCCCAGAACTCTGAGCCTCATATTACAAAGGAAGAACAAAAGGTGGCTTACTAAAGCTGCCTTATGGCACAGACAAGCTTTTCTGATTTATAGTTCAATCTCTCAATCACTACACTTGCAACTACTGAACTAGAACCAGCTATTGCCACTGCAGGAAAAAGCAGCTTCAAACTCCCTGGATCCTCTTGCTAGAAACCAACTGCCCAAGTTTCTAGATTTATTTCTTTTCCATGTTGTTCTTCTGTTGACATGCCAAACAACGGGTGTGTTTACTGTTGAAACTCAGGGAATAAATTATTAGTCTTATTGCACACAAAAGACAAAACCAGAGCATCCAGGTGGAGTCTAGGTGGCACTACGTGTTACTCATTTTGATTGACCCAGTTTGATACATATGGATTCTTCTTAAAACTTACAAGGGAAACAGATTAGGTTAATACAAAGTATGCAGCAAGAACACTTCAAAAAATAAGTGGATGTACTAGAACATGGAAATATTTCCCTTCATTATGAGAGAGAAAAAAAACCCTTTTTATTTAGTTTCATTTTTACAGCCAACGCGATTTCATGACCCATGAAGGACAAGGTAGCCCATTAGAAGTTAGATGAGCATGCAGGATACATTCTTCAACTCACCTGCTGTAGGAGGAGGAACAGGAGAGGAAGGTGATGTTAAAGGGGAACTTGTCCCAGACCCTGCTGGATAAGAAATATTCATAATTAGCATGAAGGTAGTTTCAGTTTCAACATCTATTTTTTTTAGTGAGAGTCTTCCAAACTAAAGAGCATCTCCCAAAGTAGTAATATAAAAGGGGCTTCGGGGCCAAACTATACATACATAGTCATTTGCTGAATTTATATACCGCTAAAATCAGAAATAGTTTCTCCCTTGATGCTCTTGTAAATTGGGTCAATCCAGGTCACAGGAGATTGCTTTGCAGGTATGATAAGATTCTGCAGCTGGCTTGCAAGAAGAAGGGGGCTCTTTCTCAAAAAACAAAAAGTTAAATCAGCCTTGAGTCCTTGGTATGCAGAAAGATGCTCAGAAGGAATCCTCCGTAAAACCTTCATAACATTTAGCTCATTGTTATGCAGAGTGTACTTTAGTCGGGCAAGATTCCTGTCTACTGTATAGGTGAACAGCAGCAATAAAGAAACTATTCTGTGCAATTCATCCTATCATTCTTGGTTCCTTGCAGGACATTAGTACTGTTGTTATATGTTCCCAACACTAGGAATCTGTTAATATACTGTGGGCCAGTTGTAATTTCTGAGTCCCACGTATTGCTAACACTGCAATACTTTATCTGGCTAGTAGCAAGATAAGTACTCCTACACCATATAAGACCCCAAATGACATACCAGCTGAAGCTGGGCATGGGCCCTTCTAGTTATGGCCTCTAATTGCTGTTTCAATAAGACCTGTGAGTCCAGGAAGATCCTAAACTGCTAATCGTCTCCTTCATAGGTAGTGCCTGTTTGTCCAAAGGGGGTAAAAAAAACAGTGCTCCACAAATAGTAATTTTGCCTAGCTTTAGCTTGTTCTCTCCATCCAGACCTACATAGCCTCCAAGCTCTGTACAAGAACATCAATAGCATCTTCCCTCCAGCCTGAAGGAGGCAATGTATACCATCAGTATACTTAAGATAGCACTCCAGTCAGTTGACCGGCCCCAACAATTTCATACAGATGTTAAAAGGCAGATGAAAGAGGATTGACCTCTGCTGCATCCCATACAATAAAGCACACTGGGCTGACGTCTCAACCTCCACCACAACAAATTGAAAGTACACATTGAAGAAGGAACATAAACACTGCAGAAACGTGCCTCCAATCCAAGATCTTCAATTCCCAGTCCCAGTAGGGAATTTTAAGTCCGCTAATAGCTTTGTCTCTTACAAAGGGACACTGACAACCTCCAGGATCCAGGCGTTACGTCTCCATGCATTTCTGGAAGCAGCCACAATGGGCAGGGATCCAGGGTACAATTGGCAATTGTTTATTTATTTAGCATATGGTGATGGTACTTTAACCAGGAGACAACAATGTTAGTATAGAGTAGTTGTTTGGTTGTCTATGATTGCTAGTCCATTTGGTTCATGATCTCTCATGCTATCCAGGGTGGACCACAGGGGGCGAATTAGCTCTGCACTCAGAATGGTTAACAGCATTCTGAAGGGTTTTCTCTAAACTGATGTCACCTCACGTTCGGCTGTCACATTTGGACAGGTCCAGCACTGGTTGGGTTTGTACTCCGGCACAAAGCACGTAGATCAGAGGTCCCCAACCTTTCTGGGCTCAAGGACCGGAAGGAAGGAGAACAGCTTCAATACTGGTGTGCATGCACAAACAGGCCGAGCAAACTGCCTGGGCTAGTGGCACATGCGTAAACAGGCTGCGGAGACCCGCCCCATGCTAGCATTCCCGTTCATTCCCATGCACATGCGCAAATAGGGCCGTGGGCGCTAGCGCGAGTGGGGGGAAATGCACGTCCACGCATGCGCACACCAGCCAGCCATTTCTGCTGCCCGCTGGCTAAGAGCCCACAGTCCCGGGCCACAGACCATAGGTTGAGGACCCCTGATGTAGATAGTATCCTATTCCAGGGGTAGGCAACCTTGGCTCTTTTATGACTCGTGGACTTCAACTCCCAGAATTCCTGAACCAGCATGGCTCCGCTTGGAAACCTCTCCCTTTTCCCTCAGCATGGCTAGCTCAGGAATTCTGGGAGTTGAAGTCCACAAGTCATAAAAGAGTCAAGGTTGCCTACCCGTCCTATTCATATCTTCACAATTCATATTTTTAGAGACCAAAAGGAACCCCCAATAATATAGTTGCCACCAAAAATTCTGCCCTCTAGCTGAGACTGGAAATGTGATCGCTAATACATGTTTATGGTAGCTGCTTTTCCTCTATCCTGGCTTACAGCAGCTTAGCTCTTGGCCTCAAAAGAGGTAAATTGCCCAAATCAGATGTTATGAATGGAGATTACCATTCGCATGTACACACACCAGTATTCAAACCATTAGAAGTGAGGGGCACAATCTAAATTTAATAATTGATCAAGCACATCCCAAACAGAGCATAGCTGCCATGGGAACTAGTGGAGGAGATGGTGCTCCTTTGGGAAGGTGGCAGTGGTAAGTAAGCCCTGCTCTTTATTTTCATAATAAGAAAGACTAAACACCATGAATTCCTAAATATTGCAGCTATCCTTACGAAGAAAGCTTCCCCAGTCCATGGCCTGAACCACAGGCAAAACCCCTGAGAGATCACAGGCTATCCCTAGGACAAAAAAGAACCCGTCAGTGCCATGCATCGCAGGAAAACCATACTCAGTTACCTGAATTGTTTGAGTTGCTGTATTTCATCAACTGTTCTTCTCCATTCTCAAAGGCTGAGCGCTTAGATTTCTTCAAACAGGAGAAAGAAAAGAAAAACTCGTTAGCTTCCATTTGCTTGGTAAATTGCTGTTCATACACCAGGTTGCCACTGGACAAGGTTTTATTACACAACTCCCTTTTCTGCCAAGAACTTTCCTAAGAATGATAATTAAACTATCTTCCACTTGTGGCCCTTTCTTGCTTCCTGCCCATTTTTCCCCCTGATTGTTATTTACCAGAAAGAAAAGTATGACAGGGAAGTCATACTGGAGGCTAAAACATACAAGGAACGGTTGCTGGAATTGGGTATGTCTAGTTTAATGAAGAGAAGGACTAGAGGGGACATGATAGCAGTGTTCCAGTATCTCAGGGGTTGCCACAAAAAAGAGGGAGTCAAGCTATTCTCCAAAGCACCTGAAGGCAGGACAAGAAGCAACGGATGGAAACTAGTCAAGGAGAGAAGCAACCTAGAACTAAGGAGAAACTTCCTGACAGAACAATTAACCAGTGGAACAACCTGCCTCCAGAAGTGGTGAATGTTCCAACACTGGAGGTTTTTAAGGAGAGACTGGACAGCCATTTGTCTGAAATGGTATAGGGTTTCCTGCCTGAGCAGGGGGTTGGATTAGATGACCTCCAAGGCCCCTTCCAACATCAATTATTATTATTATTATTATTATTATTATTATTATTATTATTATTATTATTATTATTATTATTATTATACATTTGCCTTTTGATTGGTAGCACTAGCAATGAGAACCATCCTTGATTTCAACCTGGCATTCCATTCCATTCCATCCCATTTTACTTAATTTTAACTCAGTTAGCATTTACTGTACAATTAAGTTTCCATCTTGCCCCAGACTGTATCAGGCTGCTTTTAATGACTCTATCGTCCTCGGGCCGTTTTGGCGGCGGAGAGGGCGATTGAGAGTTATCCTAGCGGCGATGATATTTCCTGTGCCGCCTTGGACCGCTTGTGTTGGCAATGGCGTCTTCGGACCGCTTCAATGGAGCAACAGGCGGTCTTTATACCGCTTTTGGACCGTTTTAACGGCGGCGACGCTTTTAGACCATCTTTTTCATTTTGCCCCGTCTACTCTTTTGCCTGAATATATAACTTTGTCTGCCTCCCCCTCTCCCTTTTGGATTCGGTCGGGCCTGGGTACCAGCCATGGTGGGAGAGTGGCTGACTTTTACATCTGCAGCCCCATAGAGGTGGGAGCTCTATGGGGCATGCCTACCCAGAGTATATCTTTGACCACCCCCAGGTACAGAGTTTCAACCTGCCGTGAGAGGGCGGGGGTGACCTGTTTACTGGGGCACCCAGCTAAGTGGCAGTACAGCTGGGTGTGGATCCAGATATTTTCTCCTCCGGCCTTCGACCCTCCTATGGACATGATCACCTCCGGGACTGCCTATTCTGGACTTGCTGGACTAACATGCGACGATATACGAGCACGGACTTGCTCGCCCTCAGGGGTGCCCCCCTCGCCTGGGTGCGACCCGCCTTTTTAAATCCTAACCTCGATGAAGGGCCCGAGTCTTGGGTCTCTGAGAGATGGCTGGGCAGGGGTAGGGGCCGTCAACATAAATTTAGTAAGAGGCCCCTGATTATGTTTTTATCAAAAATTTTTATGGGGTTGGGGAGGGGGGTGGGAGATAGAGGTTGTCTGGCTTTGGGGGGCAGCCAATCAACCATAGTCCAGGCTAGACTTGGGTCCGACCGCGCGGGGGGAGAACGAGGGGTCGTTGTCTCCGGAGCTCATGAGCGGGTCGTGGGGTTACCAATTCCCACGACGGGGAATGGCAGCAGGCGGATAGACAGGGGGCCATATCGTTACCGGGAGCGCCGTCTCCGCTATTTGCAAGCGGTGGGGCGCTCCGACCCTCTGCTTCTTCCCCGAGGTTCCGGGAGCGATGATGTGCAGCCTCCTGAGCTCCGGCTGGTGTACCTGAATGCCAGGTCCGTGGTTAACAAAGCTCCCCTTGTTAGGGATTTGGTTGAGGGTGAGCATGCGGACCTGGCTTGCATCACGGAGACTTGGTTGGGCCCAGAGGGTGGGGTCCCTTTGGTTGACCTTTGCCCACCAGGCTTCCGGGTGCTACACCAGCCTCGAGCTCAGGGTAGGGGTGGGGGTGTGGCGGTGATTGTTAGGGAGACCTTATGTCCGCGGGAGACCACCGTTTCTCAGATAGTCGGGTGTGAGTCTCTCTTTATGAGATTTGGCTCTGGGGCGCAGCTGGGCTTGCTGCTCGTGTACATTTCGCCTAGTCGCGTAGCGGCAGCCCTGCCCGAGCTGCTCGATATCCTCTCGGGGTTGGTGGTTGAGTTCCCCAAACTTATAGTTTTGGGAGACGTCAACCTACCATCCCTGGGAGGTTCATCTGAGCTTGCTCGGGAGTTCATGGCTTCCATGACGGCCATGGACCTGACGCAGGTAATTTCTGAGCCAACTCATGAGGGAGGCCACACCCTTGACCTGATTTTTTTATCTGGACGGTGGTTGGATGATCTTGGTGGGGGCTTTCCATTTATTATGCCCCTGTCATGGACCGATCATCACCTCCTGCGGCTGGTCTTCCATTTTGCCACCCCCCGCCGTGGGGGTACGGAGCCAACTAGATGGTACCGCCCCAGACGCCTAATGGATCCTGATAGATTCCAAGCGGCGCTGGGGTCCCCACCTGCCTCCATTGCTCACAGCTCGGCGGATGCCTTAGTGGAAGCCTGGGAAAGGGCAGCCACTGAGGCACTCGACCGGGTTGTACCCTTGCGGCCCCTGACCCGGCGCAGATCCCAGCGAGCTCCATGGTTCTCCGCGGAGCTCCGGGAGATGAAGCGTCGGAAACGGGGTCTAGAGAGCTGCTGGAGGTCCAGCCGATCTGAACCCGACCGATTGCGGTTAAGAACCTACATTAGGTCTTATCTCGCTGCGATGAGGGAGGCGAGGTGTAATTACTTCTCCACCCTCATCGCGTCCGCAGATAATCGCCCGGCCGCCTTGTTTAGGGTGACTCGCTCCCTTCTTAATCAGGAGGTGAGGGAGGATCCCTTGCAGGGTCGTGCCGAGGAGTTTAGTCAACATCTGTCGGATAAAATCGCTCGGATTCGGACCGGTTTGGACTCCAGCTGGGCAGAGTCTGGCGATCAGGACACGGGCGGTCTTGTCAATGTTATCTGGGAGGAGTTTGATTCTGTGACCCCTGATGAAGTGGACAGGATTATGGGGAAGCTGAGTTCCACCACATGTTTATTGGATCCGTGCCCTTCTTGGCTGGTTTATGCAGCTAGGGAGAGGACACGAGGCTGGCTCCAGGCGGTTATATCTGCTTCTTTGAGTGAGGGTTATTTCCCCACCGTCTTGAAGGAGGCGGTGGTGAGACCTCTCCTCAAGAAGCCTGCCTTGGACCCAGCTGTATTGAACAACTTTCGTCCAGTCTCCAACCTTCGCTTTCTTGCGAAGGTTGTTGAGAGTGTGGTGGCGCATCAGCTCCCTCTGGTCCTGGATGAAGCGGATTATCTGGACCCTTACCAATCGGGTTTCAGGCCCGGGCACAGCACGGAGACGGCATTGGTCGCACTGGTGAATGATCTCTGGAGGGCTCGGGATAGGGGATATTCCTCTGTCCTAGTCCTATTAGACCTCTCGGCGGCTTTCGATACCATCGACCATGGTATCCTGCTGCAGCGTCTCAGGGGATTGGGAGTGGGAGGCACGGTTTTTCAGTGGTTCTCCTCCTATCTCCTGGGACGCTCGCAGTCGGTGTTGGCAGGGGGGCAGAGGTCGACCCCTAGGACTCTCGCTTGTGGAGTTCCTCAGGGGTCGGTCCTCTCGCCTCTCCTGTTCAACATCTATATGAAACCGCTGGGTGAGATCATTCGTGGTTTTGGAGTTGGGTATCATCAATATGCTGATGATACCCAACTTTTTATTTCGACCCCAAACCACCCCAGTGATGCCCTCGCTGTGATGTCCCGTTGCCTGGAGGCGGTTCGGGTCTGGATGGGGAGGAACAGACTTCAACTCAACCCTGACAAGACTGAGTGGCTGTGCATTCCGTCTCCCCGGGACACTTGGGATGTTCCATCTCTTTCTATGGGGGGTGAGCTTTTACCCCCTGTGGATAGGGCTCGCAACTTGGGAGTCCTCCTAGATTCACGACTCACTTTGGAGGATCACATAGTGGCCGTGACTAGGGGGGCTTTTGCCCAGGTTCGCCTGGTGCGCCAGTTGCGGCCCTATCTGGACCGGGAGGCCTTATGTACGGTTACTCATGCGCTCGTGACCTCTCGCCTAGACTACTGTAATGCTCTCTACATGGGACTTCCCTTGAAGACTACTCGGAGGCTCCAACTGGTACAGAATGCGGCCGCGAGAGTTGTCTTGGGAGTTTCCCGGTACTCCCATGTTACACCTTTGCTCCGTGAGCTACATTGGTTACCGGTTGTCTTCCGGGTAAGGTTCAAGGTTTTGGTTATGATCTTTAAGTCCCTACATGGCATGGGTCCGCGATACCTCGAGGACCACCTGCTGCCGGCGTCGACTCCCCTCCGCCCTGTGCGCGCCCACAGAGAGGGCCTCCTCAGGGTGCCTCCTGTCAGGGAGTGTCGACTGGTGGCCCCCAGGGGGAGGGCCTTCTCTGTGGGTGCCCCGGCTTTGTGGAACCAACTGCCGGTGGAGCTCCGGACGACATCAGACCTCCGATCCTTCCGTCGCGGGTTGAAGACCCATTTATTTGAACTAGCGGGTCTAGCCTGATGGGGGTACATGGGTTTTTATTGGCTTGTTTTATTTTTGTTTTAACTTGGGCACTGATTTAATTGTTTTTTAATGTTTGTAATGTTTATATTGTTATTTATATTTATGCCCTGTAAACCGCCCTGAGTCCCTTTGGGAGAAGGGCGGTATATAAATCTCAATAAATTAAATTAAATTAAATTAAATTAAATTAATTAAATTAAATTAAATTAAATTAAGTATGGTTTGCAGACTATGAATAGTAAATGGACCCCAAAGTTTAACTGCAGTTGCAGATCATCAGTATTAAAGCTGTGTTAAAACTTCAGAGTCCGAGCCTTCTCATATCATTACATTTGATAACTGACAACAGTTTCCTCATGCAGATAACGTGGAAAAGGGACAGATGTCATGGGCAGAAAATTTGCAACTGCAGATTTTTTCATGGAAAACTCTTTATAGGAGTACCAATTTGGATCAGAATAATGTGGTATAAGATAAGATAATATAATCTTTATTGTCATTTTTATGCCATATTAACAGATGACTAATATGAACTGAGAGCTGCCATTTCAGGATATAAATGCCTTTTCTTTTTGGTGAGAATTTCTACACACAAAAAAAAATCAAAATATAACTTTATCTCAAGAAAACCATACAGGTGACATAAGATTATTGCAAGTCAATGAGAAACGGCAGTATCTAAATATCTAAATCCCAGGTTATCACAAAAAACCTATATGCTTTTTCTCAGTAGATATTGGAAGAAAAGAAATTCGCTTTCCAAATTTCCTACAATGCTTCAAATTCTTTCAGGGAAGAGTTGACATAGCAGGGCTATGTCAGGATTGTTTAAATATTTGTTAAGAAAATGTCATTGGAAAAACTGGTTGGAAATATGTTGCATTTATTTTAAATTGGGCATGGGCTTACTTTCCGTGCCAAGATTTTCCTCCTTTTTTTCTCTTCTTCTGAACCATGATGTGACTGAGCTCTTGTCAATCTTCTGTGCTGATGAATCTTTCAGTGGAAAAAGGAAAGTATGGACTTAGGACAAAGCATGCTACATTTTAAATGCAGAAATCCCTAATATCTTCTTACAATCTCCTTTGGTACATTTATTTATTGCTTCGTCTGTTCACTTATCTATTAAATTCCTAAGCTGCTCATCCTGTCACTTTTCTTCCTAAAATGGCTTTTCTTTCTTTTAATCAAATAGCTGAGTCCTCAAGAACAGTCGTTTGATGCTGCTGTCATTATTTCATTAAGCAGAGGACAGGCCTCTCCATGAAAATACAGACACTCGTATTTACATATTAATTGCTATGCTTCTCATTACAGCATATTACAAATGTTAATCAGGGGAGCATAGAATAAAGTTTATAAGTTACCAGTTTCTGTTCTTCTACCAATCTCTTCTCTATACATTCTTTGGCAATCCTTAAAGTTTCTTTTAACTTGGCTGGAATCTGATAAAGAGAGAAAAGTTTTCAAAATTACAATCATAGAAACTGAGACCCATATGGAAATTTTCATGTTAATTAATAGTCAAATGAAGCCCTGCAGCAAAAAGAGCAAATCCTCCTATTTATCCTGATTAATATAATGCACAGCAGGAGTTTCTCTCCACAAAGAATGGAGAAACAAGATCAGAAGCAGAAGAGCTAAATATGGGAGTGTTGAAAATATTTACTGAGGTAAACAGAAGAATCAGTTGTTTATTAATGAGTCCAAAAATAGTAACTTTTGCTGTGAGTAAAGTTAACATTTATTCCATTCTATTCCTCCTGTCTTACCTGAACTATGCTATGTGAAACTCTCAATTAACTGAAGTCACAATGGATACGAGTTCAATATTTTGGACCACCTCGTGATGCTCATGCCTTGTAAAATGCTGTAATGCAACTTGGAATGTAAGCAAAGTGTATTGTAAAGGGCATGAATTATCATATGAAAGAGTGAAAAAAAAGATATGTTGGGTCTCCTCTGTGATGGTAAAAGAGGGGTAAAATAGATCTGAATGAAATCTTGTGTTGTATAGTTGATGAATTCATGCAAGAAAGTAAAAGTGTAGGTTTAATTAAAAATAAATAGGTAATATGTATGTTAGAACATAGGAACCACCAAGATGTGGTAGGAAATCAGAAAGATGATATACCATGTTATAGTCTAGTGAGGGATATAACGGAAGAACCAGATATGAGCTTTAAAAAAATGTGCATCATTGTAGACAAATATGATCCAAGGAAAAAGCTTTTCATTCATTCTGACATGAATGAATGTATGAAAGTGAGTATTTGTTTATACTCTGCTTTCATTACCTTCACAAATAACTCAAGGCAGCGAACATATCCAGCACACCTTCCTCTTCCTATTTTCCTCACAACAACAACCCTGTGAGGTGGGTTGGGCTAGGAGAGAGTGACTGGCCCAGTCATCCAGCTGGCTTCTATGGCTAAGGCAGGACTTGAACTCAGAGTCTCTGGTTTTCTAGCCTTGTGCCTTAACCACTAGACAAACTGGCTCTCTGAGGCAGTTTCCATAAAATGAGTGAAAAAATATTACTATAGTCTGTTTAGAAACTCCAAAATGAAAGAAAGGAATGATTTAGAATAAAATTTGTTTGTTCTGAATACATGGCAGACTTAGTAGAAGACACCAATGTGATCAGAAGTTTTGTGGGACACATTATTCATTTCTTGATAGCACTAACAGCAGGCTTTAGGAAACACATGGAAAAAAGGAAACCAGTGAAAAAAAGTGAAAGTAGAGAAACTGCAGGAAATGAAAGTACAAGTCTTGTATGAAAAAGTAGTAGGAGATAAATTTCTCCCCCAACAGAATAAATGGAAAGAGGGCATGGAAATTTCATGGGACAAAAATGAAAATATTTTTTTTACAGAATGTGATAGAAGGTGTGAAGTTTTATACTAGGAAATATACAAAATGATGTGGAATGGAATGACAAAGTTGGAGAAATTGATGAGAAAAGTACCCGTAAGTGTAAAATGGAGAAAGAGGAAATTACATTATATAAAGTGTACAAGGAGAAAAATATAGTTTTAAAGAATGTTGTCAAAGGACAGCTTAAATTAAAACAGAGAAAAAGGTACGTAGATTGATTTTTACGGAAGTAAAAAATTGTTGGAGAAATGAAAGAAAAATATATAGTAACTAGGGTAGGATTAAGTCAGTTTAGCAGTATAGAATTACTCAGATCCTGAGATGACCAAAATCTGGAGCTGCTTTGAAGCAGATGCAGAATCCTAATGTGGAAGTGACCTAAAATGACATAACGATCTAGAACAATTGGTGGAGGTAGCAATGAGCTAATAATCGTATGTTGTGTGAAGCATTGCTAGATTAAAACATACTCCCAAACCAAATAATATCATTCAATTGTACCTTAAACTGTGCTTTTTCTGAATTTGTTAGAAGAACATCACTGAATAACCTAACGGAAATTAAAAAAAACCAACAGTCACCTGGAAGAAAGCATAACCATCCTACAATTGCACTTGGACTTAAATTGCTTCTTTTAAACAAACTTACTGGAAATGTAGGTACATGATTTTGTTAAACCATCTGGGTTTAACCAACAGCTTCAAGCAAAGTCTACACAGGTAGTCCTTGACTTATAACCATTTTTTTAGTGACCGTTCGAACTTACAATGCCTTTGAAAGAGACATAGGATTGATTTTCACATTTACAACTGTTGCAGCTTCCTTGTAGTCAGGTGATCAAAATTTGAAGCTTAGCAACTGGCATGTATTTATGACAGTTGCACTGTCCCAGCATCGTGCAATCACCATTTGTAACCTCCCTAGCAGCTTCTGACAAGCAAAGTCAATGGGGAAAGACAGATCCACTTAACAACCACATGATCCACTTAACAACTGCAATGATACGCTGAACAACTGTGGCAAAAAGAATGGGGCAAAATTCACCTAATAACTGCCTTGCTTAGCAACATAAATTTTGGGCCCAATTGTGGTCGTAAGTTGAGGATTTCTTCTATTCTGTTTAGGTTTCTGCTTCATTCTTCTTCAAATCATTTCTCAATATCTGTGTGTTCTACTTCATTACTAGAGACTTACGGCATTTGTAGCAGCCTGGAGACACTTGGCATACCGTTCTTCATGGCCTCAGGAGAAATAATAGATTCTAAAACAGTCACTAGAAAGAGAAGAGAGGAGGAAAACAGAGATTCTAATACAAAGTTGGATATAATGCACCACTCACATATATAGGTCTTACAGTACCTTTTTAAAATCAGATTATGAACTCGGCACAGAGGCTTTATTGACTTTTAAATTACAGTAGTAAAAGATAAACTTAATTGTATACTGATTCAGGCTACAATCACATAGTGGGAGGGAACCGGGGGCAACAGATTAAGAATTTCCCCCACACATCTCCTACCACCAGCCAAGATTTAGCTTTTCATTGCAGAGAAATATCCACGTAGTCTATACCTTCCTGCATACAATGCATGGGGTGTTCCCTTGATGATTCTATCAGGAGATGATTCTATTTTCTCATCTGCTTTGGCTTATATCTTAGTCTTAACATAAACTTACATGAATAATTCAGGTTTCTGTTTAAAATAAGATGAACACTGATCCACGTTATTCACTAACCTACAGACATGGATGGTGCAGGAGGGAAGCTGTCCACTGGAATAGAATCTGGGGGTCTCCCGTATGTCATTTCGTATAGCAAATGTCCAAAGCAGTGTACATCTATAGCTTCTAAAGTCTAGAAGAATGAAAACAAAATAAACTTGCTAGAATAATTTGATAATATCAACATTATTATCATGCCCCTATTCTCAGTTTGGATGAGTGATGCAAAGCATTTAAGACACCATTAGGTGTGGGGGGCGGAAATTTAAAGTATAAATGACAGCCATCAATACACATGGACTTATCTAGAACAAAATCCTACTAAAATGGAGATTGAAGATATTTGTGACGCATCTTTTTTCTAGTCCCATCCCTGGAGAATGCTTGATGAAAACACAAGAGAGGGCCCCCATGGGAGACAACTCCGTATTTTGGAATTTTGTATTTATTTCAATATCGCCTGCTTCAGCAGATTTTTAGGTAGCTTACAAAATCCAATCTCCTACCAAGCAAGTAAATCCTACAAAAATAGTCTATTCCTAAAGGCAGTTGGTATTTATGATCAACTGACATGAATTTTAATTTATTTAAAAAATATCCTTTTTGTATCCTGTTATTGCATTTTATTTACTTAATTTATGTTATCATTATAATTTTAACTCTTAAAATATATTGTTAGCTCCTTGGAGCACCCTTTCTGATGGACTACCATAATTATAAATTGAATAAACAGATCTTTGGAGTAGTCAGAAGTAGAATTATACTATAATATAAGAAGGATCATGTATGTTTAGGATAGTGGCTCCCAACCTTTTCTTTACCCCTCACCCCTAGAACGCTTCTGATATATTCTTGCACCCCTTACAAAAGTTCAAAATAATGGCAACAAATTATGCATATAACTATAATTTTGAAAACCCAAGTTTTCGTAGCCCCTGGAATATCATTTCGCACCCCTGGTTGGGAACCCCTGGTTTAGGAGATTCTGCTGGCTCTTAAGAAACCCAAACAAAATAATTCTTAAGCATTTGTACACCGTTTGTTCAACAAGCCTTTTAATTAAAAATATGAAGTCCAAGGCAAGGTATCTTGAAGAGCTCTCACACAAAAATAGGTGATTTTAGGAATAGCATTATAACAGTGCTAGAAAGCCTTTTCTAGTTACTTTTTTTTAAAAAAAAAAATCCCTCCACAAACTGTTATTATCCTTAATCGCATAATACTGGGATGCACAATTTTGAAACACAAAAATTTACACCCATTCGAGTTGCGTCTTGCAAATCATGTCCAAAAACTGACGCCAAGATATAAATTAAAATTTATCTTTCCAAATTACATGGCTTTTGGACTATAGATTGTGCATCTCTCCATAACTACATCCTTAGGAAAAGACAACTGGTATTTGTGCAGCAAATGAATTGCAACTATATGTTTCTTGTCTACTAGGAGAGTTTTCTGGAAAAAGTAGGACCCTAAAATTGCATTTCAGAGTTAGATAATTGTTCTCCTTCTGCTGCTTCTAGTCGCCTTTTGTGTAAGATTTCCTGTTCTTTCTCTTTCTAAGTTGAAAGATGAACTCTTCATTTTGAACACAAAAAGCCAGAAATGTATGATTTACTTTATACTTCATGTTTATAGAGTTGTTAAGCACTCAATAGGCCCACTCAACCCATTGTTCATAGGAAAGCAGAATGTACAAAGCAATCCACATTTCTGTATGCTTCTTGGATTAAATTATTTTCTCGCAACATTAGAAGGCTTTTTGCTTTGTTTTAAACAAACTATTGCCATGCCTCACGTTCAAAATTAATTCCCATCTGCCAAAATATTTGCTTCCACTTACATTAATTTTACGGAATTGTGTGAAGTAGGATCGATAGAAGGACGGGAGCCCCAGAAGGGAATTCTCTAAATCCAGTAACCTACACGTGTCTCCTTCTAGCACAACATTGGAAGCATGTAGATGGCCATATGGGAATCCTTTCTCATGCAAGAACTTTAAGACCTAGAGCACCAAACACAAAAAATATTTCAGTCTGACAATCAGAAAATGAACTTCCGTCTACAGTGTTTTGCCACAGAGACATCCCAGCTTCAAATGCTAAAAACGCCCATTGGGGAAAACAGATGGCATTCATTTAATGACCAAGGATTCGCTTAATGACTGCTACAAAAAGGTGGTACTGCTACAAAAATCAGTCACAGTCACATGGTAGTCCGCTTAGCAAACACTACGACTTACAATTAATTCTGGGTTCAATTATGATTGTACGTTGAGGATTACCTCTAAAAAGCTGGGTTTGGGGGGGTATTTTAGACACAAAAATTGTATTTTTAACATATGTTTAAATGATGCAATGAAATATGGTGTTCAGTACACTTGTTATTATCCTCCGACAAATGTAATTTTTTTTATCTTTTAAATGATTATGTCTTGATGCCACATCAAAATTCATATAGAGGATTGAACCTTTTTTACCTCCAAAATTTGTCGGCCAAATGTTTTAATTTGTTGAAGTTCAAGACCTTGAATTTTCTTCGGGTTGCAGTACTTCTTCAGAAATGGATCTTTTGGTTTTGCCTTTCAAAAGAAATCCCTACTATGATTACAAGTGTCAAATATCAAAAAAGACCTTATTGCTAATAGCAGATAAAAAAGATTCAAGAATTGACACATCTCAACTATGAATTCTTAACTATTTAAATATGGTTAATCATTAATTAATGTTGAAATTTCCTCTTGGATAAGAGAAAATGCCCCTGAAGATGCTACTTGCCAGCTCAGTGTTATGTATATTGATTTACTTATTCAATTTTTATAGCCGCCTATCTTAGCCAGTTTGGCGGGTCAAATCCTGAGTGCCGCGTAACAGAGTGAGCGCCTGTTACTTGTCCCAGCTTCTGAAAACCTAGCAGTTCGAAAGCACATAAAAAATGCAAGTAGAAAAATAGGGACCTCTCTGGTGGGAAGGTAACAGCGTTCCGTGCGCCTTTGGCGTCTAGTCATGCCGGCCACATGACCACGGAGATGTCCTCAGACAAGCGATGGCTCTTCGGCTTTGAAATGGAGATGAGCACCGGCCCCTAGAGTTGGAAATGACTAGCACACATGTGCGGGGGAACCTTTACCTTTACCTATCTTAGCCAAATTACTATATATGTAATGAACCAGGAATTACCAAATTTTTTGTATCCAAGAGTGAAAACAGACTAACAGAGTTGGAAGGGACCCTTACATATCATTTCAGACAAATGTTTATCTAATCTCTTCTTAAAAGCCACAGTTAAAGGATGTTGGGAGATGAAATTTCCCAAGGTGCTTATCACAAAGGGGGGCTAAATTTATGTGTATTTACTCCCCACAAAACAGAAGAATTATTACTAACTTATTAAATTTTTATGTCTCTGACCATCTCTGGGTGGTTTGCAATTACAATCAGAGGAAAATAGAATACCACAAAACAAAAGATAACACCAAAGCAAATGCATTAGTCTAGCTGTACTCTTAATCAATTAAATCCTTAATCAATTAAATTGCATATGTATGAAATACATCACCAAATCTATGTTCTTTACATTACCTTATAAATAACGTCTTTTAGAGTTCCTTTTTCACTGAAGTGTCTAATTACTAGTGCAGAAGATTCATTGGCTGTGGCAAAAATGACTTTGTAAATATAAGGATGCTGTCCAGAAAAGAAAATGAATTAACATTACTTTCATAATATACACATTTATATAAAGCCTTCCCCAATACCCATTCCTCAGCAACTTAAATGAGACTGAATCATGCATTGGAGTGACAGGATCACAATTCTTTGATACAGAAACCTTGGCTAGCCATATTATAGATGTGAATTAGTAAGACAACTTTAGCCTCTGAGCTTAAGGCAGATAAAAGCCTCCATTTTTTGAAACAAATATTCTAGTGGAAATCTGCAAATGGAAGAAAGGAAGGAAAGAAGATAGGGACAAGAGATTTATCTGTACAAAGAATTAGTGTTTCATCTTCATAAGTTAAGTTAGATGATAATCTATAGGCCAGTCTCTAAAATCAAGATGAATCATGGACAAATCTTCAGTTGTGATCTCTATGTAATCTATGAACAAATGCTAATTTGTCTGTTTAAAGCTAATTATCTACTTACCGAACAGGAAGAAAGAAACTTGACAGCACACTGAAGATCTCTGTCAGGTAAATATTTATCTGGACCCAGGTCAGCCTAAAAATGTAATAGTTCTAAATGTTGCATTGTGTAAAAGTGTTGTTATATTTAAATATTTACTTTTGATGTCATTCAGAAATGGATTTGGAGTCACTCCCAATACTTTCATTTGTTTAAAAACATTGTAATATTTTTCCCTTATAGAAACTCTTGAGATATATGAAAGCAGATAAAATGATCACATAAACCCCATTCTTTTTCTTCTTTAGTAAATTGTCAGTGTTCAGGATCCAGATGCTATGAGGGCAATTCAGAAATAAAGCTCTGTTTGCTTATCAATGACAGACACTCACAGATACAGAACTTTTATTATACACATTAGAAAACTACATTACTTTTCGACATAACCGCCATTCAAATTGAGGCACTTGTTATAATGTCTTACTACTACAAATTCCTTAGTAGTAGTCACTCAGTGCCAAATCTGGGCTATGGGGGGGGATGATCAAAAACATACCAACAGAACTGCTTCCAAAGTTCTTGGGTGCGTCTAGCAGTATGCAGGCGAGCATTATCGTGAACTGACACCACACCAGAAGTCAGCATGTCCTAACGCTTGTTCTGGATGGCTCGTCTGAGTTTTCATAACATTTCACAGTAGACTTCTAAACTGATGGTCAAACCAAGCTCCATGAACTTCATTAGTACTCCTTTGGCATCTTCACATTTGGTGGGATATTCTATGGCACCACTTCCCGTGTGGTGTTGGTTCACGATAATGCTCGCCCCCACACACTGCTAGACACACCCAAGAACTTTTGAAGTTCTGTTGGGATGTTTTTGATCACACCGCCAATAGCCCAGATTTGGCATCCAGCAATTACTACTAAGCAATTTCAAACCTTGTAAGATGTTATGACAAGTGCCTCAATTTAAATGGCGATTATAATAATAATAAAGTTTGAAGGTGCCTTGGAGGTCATCTAGTCCAACCCCCTGCTCAGGCAGGAAACCCTATACTATTTCAGACAAATGGCTGTCCAGTCTCTTCTTAAAACTTCCACTGATTAATTGTTCTGTCAGGAAATTTCTCCTTAGTTCTAGGTTGCTTCTCTTTCGTTAGTTTCCATCCGTCGCCTTCAGGTGCTTTGAAGAATAGCTTGACTCTCTCTTCTTGGATTTTGGATGACTGCTATCATGTCACCCAAAATCCTTCTCTTCATTAAACAAGACATAGCCAATTCCAGCAACCGTTCCTTTTATGTT
Source organism: Vipera ursinii (assembly GCF_947247035.1). Taxonomy (NCBI): domain Eukaryota; kingdom Metazoa; phylum Chordata; class Lepidosauria; order Squamata; family Viperidae; genus Vipera; species Vipera ursinii. The sequence goes on along the minus strand of NC_139513.1, from coordinate 28,830,724 downwards.
TTAGCCTCCAGTCCCCTAATCATTTTTGTTGCTCTTCTCTGTACTCTTTCTAGAGTCTCAACATCTTTTTTACATCGTGATGACCAAAACTGGATGCAGTATTCCAAGTATGGCTTTACCAAGGCATTGTAAAGTGGTATTAACATTTCACGTGATTTCGATTCTATCCCTCTGTTAAAGCAGCCTAGCACTGTGTTGGATTTTTTGGCAGCTGCAGTAAACTGCTGGCTTATATTTAAGTGATTGTCATCTAGGACACCGAGATCCCTCTCACAGTTACTACTATTGAGCAGGGTACCACCTCTACCAAGGGTAGGCAACCCTGACTTGTGGACTTCAATATCCAGAATTCCTGAACCAGCCATGCTGACTCAGGAATTCTGGGAGTTGAAGTCCATGAGTCATAAAAGAACCAAGGTTGCCTACCCCTAACCTATACTGTAACTGTGCATTTGGTTTTTCTTGCCTACTTTTTTCACTATTGAATTTCATTTTGTTAGATAAGAGTCCAATGTTCAAATCTGTCAAGATCCTTCTGTATCTTAAGCCTGTTTTCTGGACTGTTGGCTATTCTTGTCAGTTTGTTGTCATCTGCAAATTTGACGAGTTCCCCATCTACCCTCCTCATCCGAATCACTGATGAAGATGTCGAAGAGCACTGGGCCCAGAACAGAGCCCTGGGGCACCCCACTACACACTTCCCTTCATGTAGATGCAGTTCCATTAAAGACCACACACTGAGTCAAAAAGTAATGTAATTGTCACGCAAACTAATTGTAGTTTTCTAATGTGTCTAATAAGAGTTCTGTATCTGCAGGTGTCTGTCATTGATAATCAAATGGAGGTTGATTTCCAAATTGCCCTTGTACATAATGTACTGGCAAAGATCATACAGTCAGATAAACAGTGAGCCTTCTGGAAAGAAGAGAGACCAGCTAACATAGAGAGTCCTCGGGTCACAACCATAATGGACCCTCTGATAGTCATAAGAGTTGTAAAGCATGACCGACCCAATTTTACAATGTTTTTTGCAGGGGTGGTTAAGTGAATGATGCAATCGTTAAGTGTGAATGTGCAGATATTAAAAGAACATGGTGATTTTAAGTATGAACCCATTGTTTCACATGGGCATAGTTTTGCTGAAAACTAGAAGTACTAGTTTTCAGCAAAACCATCACAAAACACAATCAAATGATCAGGGGATGTTGCAAATGGCTGTAAATGCAGCCATGTTGCAAAATGCCTGAAGTGACTGCCCGGGGGGGGGGCAATCATTGGGACTTCAGATCCAGGTCATAAGTACTCTTTTTCAGCTAGGTTGTACCTTCAAATAGTGGCTAAGCAACCAATCATAAATTTAAGACTACCTGTCTCTTATTTAGCATTTGTTTTCCATTTCTCCAATAGCTTTCACAGTTTAGCAACAGAAATCTAATGAATACACAAGATGGTATTTTTCTATTCCCCATTCCTAATGTCAGATTGCAGGGGTTTTGTCTTTACAGTAAATAAATGCTTAGTTATTACTCCAGTTTTTGTTTAATGTTGATTTAGCAAAATCAGTGAACTGTACAAATGATAAAATGACTGAATATGTTGTCTAGTCTCTCTGCTAATTAATATCTTCTTACAAAAATCAGCCATTCAAGATAAGCCAAGTCAAGACACAAACCTGCAGGGAATGCTATTTTACTGTTGTAGGATATAATAACAGAATCTTGAAAGCCTGTCCTGGTTTCTCTTCTATCTTATATTAAAGAAAATGAAAATGGACCTATTTTGACTTTCTTTCTCATATTTGCTTGACTCTCTAGACCGGGGGTGTCAAACTGCTGGCCCAGAGGGCAGATGCATCATGCCGAAACTGTGCCCACCCACCCCCATTGGAAAAAAAATTGCGACACTTCATGTGACATTGCGAGTTTGACACCCCTGGTGTAGACTCTGTAATTGTTCTCTTAAGTCCTTTTGCAATGACTCTTCCACATTTTCCCTAAGGTCCTCGCTAAACTCTTTATAACATCACAGTAGTCGCTTAACTTTAGAAAAAGTTCTCAGAATTTTCTTTTAAAAGTTATTCTTATGCACATAAAGAAAAAAAATCAATGTTGCAATTTTGGTAAAAAAAAGTCTCCCCCCATACACAAAAAAAAGAAACTAACCCAACTTAGCACTAGTCGCTCCTTTGGTTGATTCTTAATCTTCATTAAGAAATATTTCTTTCGTATCCTCCAGCCTGAAAAACCATCAAAATAGGTTAAAATGAGTTGTAACTGCTGTACACCATGCAGAGTCATGCTCTTGTGAAATGAGTGGTCATACAAATGAGAGAGAGAGAGAGAGAGAGAGAGAGAAAGGGAGAAAGGGAGAAAGGGAGAGAGAGGTATTTTACAATACTGTAGTAGCATTCAAAAAAATTTTTTTAACTGATTGTACAATTCCACAAGGCACATTGAAAGATAAAAAGAAGAACTGCTGTTTTAAAATACACTGCAAAGCATAACATTCAGTAATACAGTATGTGATAAGGACCCAGTCGACACTTGACATTTCCAGTTACTAAGATATAAAGACTGGAAAGACCCTTTGACTTAGGTCCGAGCAAAAAAACAAAAAAAAAACACAGCAATTTGTAAATGTTTGATTTATAGATCAGGACTCTGTTTGGCAAGAGTAGGGAGGAAAGATTATTTAAATCCTTTGTCCCCTGCTGTAGTCTAGGGGTAGATTGGAGCCCACACAGCAGAAATCTGTAAGATAAGTAGCATGACAGCAGAATCTTGATTCTGACAATCAGGAACTACATCAAAGTTTGCTCCTTATGTTTGCTTACAAAACAATCTACATTAAAACACAATACAGAGGTGGACAGAGCAACAACATATTCTGATGTCTGTGATATATAATTAATGTTATATGTCTAATAACTAATGTTCTTACCAATATCTTTTAATGGTTCTACCACTTCCCACTTTGGTTCCGACCGAAAAAACATTGAAACATGCTGTAAGGCAATTTCTGCAGAGACAGGGATTGCAAAGATGTTATATTAGTATTAACAGTGAAGTTAATTTCAACTTTAAAATTTTATCTGTGTGTCAACATTCCACAGTAAGTTATCTCTAGGTTGGCTGATAAAGCTTAAATTGGAAAGCATACACCTACAAGCAACATGGTATAGGAGGAAATGTCAAACAATGAGGATGAAGGCATCATAATATATTTTACCAGTTTCATTCACACAAAATACTAGAAAATACGCGTATAATTTGTGCGGTGGAAAAAACCTGGACTTTGTACCTAGCCATGTAGGATATCTGGAGAAAGTATTTGTAAATTTCTGTAAGGCAACACATATTTTCCATCATGCTGGTTCAGGGAATTAATAAATACCTAAGGACTTCCACCCAGCCATCCATGCTGAGAAGTGAGAAAAACTGTTAACTGAGAGACATATTTACAGATAGACAGGCTCCAGTCACAGAATATCTTGCATGAGATACAACAAAATATTCTACAACAGCTTCCAATTATTATTTTTGAATACAAGGGCACATTAAAATCAATTGCAATCATAATGTCTCATTTGCCTAAAATATATGCTATTCACTAAATTTCCTTTAGTATGATTGGCAAGCATGAAGCTCAGTAATGATAACATTCCATGAATAAACACTGAAGCCAGAATCACAAGAGAGTCCAGGAAATTCAAAAGTTAAGGGCAGCATTCCACATTCCACTCTCAGGTCACCCTACTGCGTTCAGGTGTTTCATCTTTGAACATGAAAGCAAAGCTCAGTGGGGGAGAAATCCTTGAGCTGCAAAATGCTTTAGTAGAATAGACCAGCAAGGACATCACGTCTATAGTGCTGGCACTTCCATGAGCTGATAGAACTGACATATTTTCACTTCATTAGTTTCAGATACGTAGAGAGCTACTGCTAAAGTCATGGAGTCTTTTGCAGAAAAGAGAGGAAATATGTGAAATCTGCAGTAGATATTTGAAATATTTTTCAATAATTTATCTCCTTACCAGTGTAGTTAATAGAATAGTTGTTTGGGTCCAAAAATTTTTTTACTAGTTCACAGTTGGATAGGATATGATTTGAAGTAATCACACTGAGATAGTTCTGAAGGCCCTTCTGTCTTTCAGCAATGAATTCACGGTCCATATTTCCAATCAATTTTTTGGGAGGAAGAGGTAGGCTAAGAGCAGAAATCTTGAAAAGAAGAACAGGCCTAGTGAAAACTACTAATACAAAATATATTCATTACATCTGCAACAAAAAAATGCAACTAATATCCCATCTTACAAAAGTATTGACTGGGCTCATACATTCTATAAACCATATGATGGTTTGTTAAGTTTACTGCAATACCTTTTTCATGATTTCTAGCTTAAATATTTTATATAAGTTAGGCCTCTGTGGCTCGTTCAATGAACCAAACTTACAGCAAATGATGGCTTAAAATGTCATATCATGATAAACCAAGGATGCTTGTTTTCTACAAGAAGCTATACTGATAGGCCTCGACTTACAACCCATTTAGTACCCGTTCAAAGTTACAATGGCTCTGAAAAAAGTGACCATTTATAACACTTGTGACATTGGCAACTGGTTCATATTTATGAGGGTTGCAGTATTCCAACGTCCTGTAATCAGCTTTTACAAACTTCTGACAAGTAAACTCAATGGGGAAGCCAGATTCATTTAACAACTGTTTTACTGACTTCCGGATGGCAAGGCGTCGCTGGAGGCAGCCATTCTTCGGCTGTCAGCCTCGCGGCTCCGTAGAGCCGCCGAAAACATGCGCCGATCAGCTGTTTCGGCGGCTCGGAAACCCCCTCCTCGGGAGAACAGGAGGGGGTGAGCGCCCAGGTAGGGGTAGAGCTCTCCGGGGCCGCCAGAACTTAAACTTTTGGCGGCTGAAGGACTGAGCCCCCCCGAAGCCTGGGCATGCTCCGGACTGTGAGGCGCCTCTGCTCCGGGTTTTTTGGAGCAGAACAGGGCGTTCGCAACCATCCCTGCTAGCAAGGAAGAACTTTTGAGAACGAGGACACAGGCAGAGCGATGCAGGAGATTTTGGTGAAGATGGTGTTTTGATCTTTAACTCAATGGACTTTGCTGAGCTCGTAAGTGGAAGTGCGTAGCTAACAATAGTGGGTGAAAATGGCGGCTATATCTTCTAAAGTTCCTGCTCTGGTGCAGCAGTCTTCGTTGAAAACTTTATTGTCCCCTGCACCCGTATCTGCATCAGCTTTTACAGTAAAAGATTTGCAGAATTTGCTGCAAGAGACTATGGAAAAGCAAATGCAACAATTTGCTGAGATAATGGATAAAAAGTTGGAGGAGAAGCTAACAGAAAAACTAGCTAAGGTTATGGATGAAAAGATTACAGAGAAATTAACAGAACTGAGAGCAGACATTATATCTGCAATGCAAGGCATGGTTAAATGCATTGAGAATTTGGATGAAAGAGTGGAAGATCTTACTCAAAATGATATTAGACTGGAAGCAAAAATGACAGAAACTGAAAATGTGGTAGAGAAAATTGATTATGATTTGATCTTGACACAGTATTATCAGATGGAGTTTGCTTTAAGGATTAGAGGCCTAAAAGAAAATCCTAAGGAAAATTTGAAGAAAATGGTTTCTGAGGCTTTGGAGGGGGTGCTGAGACGACCAGCAGATGAAATAATGGAAGATATAGATAAAAAATTTTGTGTTAATTCTTGGATTGCAAGACAAAGGAAATTACCCAGAGATGTGGTGGTTTATTTTACAAAGAGAATGATTAGAAATGAAGTTATCCAGGCCTCCTACAATATTGATTTTGTAATTGCTGAGCAAAAAGTTCTGATTTTAAAAGAGATCCCTTCAAGAATTTTAAGAAAAAGGAACGAATTTGCTTTTTTGACACAAGAATTGAGACGACGTGATATCAAGTTTCGATGGCAGATACCAGTGGTTATGGTGGTGACCTATGAAGGTACGAGGCATTGTTTTACTATGGTGATTCAGGCACGTGATTTCTACAGTAATGTTTTAAAAGCAGTCCCCATACCATTCTTGGAATCTACAAAGAAAAAAGGTCTACAAGATGATGAAGGGCTAATACAGACAGATGTGAAAGCTACAGGAGTGGATCAAATTTCAGTACCACTGGAGAAGGCCAGAAATTGGAAGAGGCATGCTGCTTTTGGACGAATGAACCAAGCCTGAAGATTTAGTTGCATAACTGCAGGAGATAATAATGTAATAAGGATTATGGGAATTGAAATTGTTAGAAGGACTAAATATTTGGGGATATACTTTTCACCCTTATAAAATAACTATGTAATATTTTATGTTGCTTTAGTTTTAAGATGATTATGAAAATTTAATTGGGAAAATTTGTAGTAGTGCTTACTGATATTCTGTAGGTTATGATTTGTTATTTGGTTGGTACGTATAGTTACAGTGTGATAAGAAGGTGGATATTGTGTGGTTGGTATATACTTTGTGATATGCTTTGGTGCAACTTTGGGAAAAATTATAGATGAAAGTTAACTTGTAATATTTTTATGGGTAATAATGGAACAGGTAATAGAAAATATAAGAATGATGTGATTATATAAAAATTTTTAAGTTTGGAAAGTAATGTATGGTATTTTAAGTTGTATAATATATTAGGAGAAGGAAAGGTTGTATAAACTTGGTTTTAGTATGAATTTAAAGCCTAGTTGGAAAGAATAGTTTTAAAAAATTGATATAAATTGTTTTATCTGTGATTGAAGTTAACTTGTAATATTTTTATGGGTAATAATGAAACAGGTAATAGGAAATATAAGAATGACGTGATTATATAAAAAATTTTAAGTTTGGAAAGTAAGGTATGGTATTTTAAGTTGTATAATATATTAGGAGAAGGAAAGGTTGTATAAACTTGGTTTTAGTATGAATTTAAAGCCTAGTTGGAAAGAAGTATAGTTTTAGAAAATTGATATAAATTGTTTTATCTGTGATTGTTTTTATTGGGTATTAAATTAAAACGTATTATTTTGTATTTGAATAATTATTGATATGATATATATCAGGGGTGTCAAACTCAATTTCATTGAGGGCCGGATCAGCATTGCGGTTGCCCTCAAGGGGCCGGGTGGGTATGGCCAGGGTGGGCGTGGCCTACTGGGTGGGAGTGGCTAGAGTGTGTATGGCCTACTGGGTGGGCATGGCCAGCTCTACATCGTTCGCATCAAGGGTGCCTATGGGGGCCCGGGCAGGAGTGGGACAGATCTGAGGGTCTCTGGCAGGAGGGTCTCTGGGCCAGGGCCAAGGCAGCGGGAGCCGTTCCCTCACTGTTTCCAGGATGGCTTCGGGGGCCACATGAAACCACTTTGTGGGCCACATCCGGCCCCCGGGCCTTGTGTTTGACATGTCTGATATATATATATATATATATATATATATATATATATATATATATATATATATATATATATATATATATATATATATATATATATATATATATATGTTTGGAGTTTATCTATATGAGTTAAAGTGCGATAGTTTAAATAGTTTAGGATTGTTTGTGTAAGTTAGATTATGATTGTTTGTATTTTTATACCCTGTATTCAGCTCTGGGAAGTGGGGGGGGGGGAAAGGGAGGGAGGACTTGGGGAGGGTTGGGGAGGGGGAAGAGGGTGGGAGGGGAGGGGTTGGGAGGGTTTTTTTGTTAAAGATAAAATGTATTGTAAAACTTTTTAATAAAAAAACAACTGTTTTAGTAACTTAACAATTGTAGTGATTCGCTTAACAATTGTGGCAAGAAAAGTTGTGAAATGAGGCAAAATTCACTTAACGTCTATCTCACAACAGAAACTTAGGGCTTAACTGTGGTCCTAAATCAAGGACTACCTGTAACTTCCAACAGGTCTAACCATCTTAGACGTAGTGAAGGATGCTGACGACTGTAGTTCAGCAACATGAGAGGGTCAAACATTCTCACTTGCCCCACACAGAATAAAGTCTTCCAATTAAAGGTTTATATAAATTCATTAGCAATAAAATGGCAGATTTTAGGAACATACCAAAATATGTTACATTCCTAAATATACTCTGATGACTTTATGTCACCAGAACAAACTATGATATGTACCGTAAGCAAATGAAGCATAATGGCAACATTTGGTCAAAGTCTTGGTTTTTGAAATAACATGGAATGAAAACAGACTGTGCATGTCAGCATTCTCTACCCTTTTTAGCAGAAGCTGTAGAAAAGCTTTTAGAAGTATTTCCCCTGTCAGAGTTTGACTCATTCTTTCATACTAAGAGGAAACATTTAAAGATCTTAGAATTTCTAGTTCCAGGAAAAATTATTTAGATTATGATGTACTTCTATTATCATTAACTCATCTCCCGTTTTAGCTTTTTTTTATTCCAAATCATTATATACATTAAAGTAATTCAGAGAACATCATAGCAGTTAAAGATGCAGATGTGATTACAGAATTAAATTAAATATTGTGAAATAACCAGTGGTGGGATTCAGCCGGTTCGCACTACTTCGGCAGAACTGGTAGCTAATTTTTTGTTGCTCAGGCCCAGAATGGACTTCCGGAAGCAGCATCCACGCAGAGAACCAGTTGTTTACATATTTGAATCCCACCACTGGAAATAACTCTTTTCAAGCCTGAGGTTTGGCGAAAGGAATAATCTTTTGCACTGTAGAGAAGAAATTTACAATCCAGACATTAAAGAATAGATTCAAAAGATGTGCTCTTTATCAATTTTGGAAATGTATAAATATATTAAAAATAAAAGATGGGGCAATGATTTTATATAGTATAGATGTAATAATATACTAAAAATAGATTCTATCTAAGTTCTATGCTGATAGAAATAAAAGTGATCTATGTTTTATGGTCCCTTTTTATTTCTTTAGTACTGTTGTACTGTTTTGGTTTGTTTATATTTTTGTTGTTACATTCCACTAAATTCTTAATAAATGTACATTTTAAAAACCAGTTAACACAAGTCATCCATTGTGATAAAATATGAACAACCTCACTGCTAGCACACAACACAAAATTAATATTTATGATGGGATGGAAGTTTCTTGGATATTGATATGAAGAAATGTATCCACAAGATGCAAAGGATTTTGGGGGGAAATTACGGTGCTTTGGGGTCCCGAGGAACATTTAATTATTTTCAGAAACAGCAATTAAAAAAGAAAAGAAAAAGAAAAAGTATAAAAAACAACCCAAATTATCAGTTCATATAGAAACAGGAAGGAAAGTTCACAGATTTTATGAGTACGGAGAGAACTGTTTCTTCCCTTTATCTGAGGAATGTTTTTCTACAGAAACTCACTGAACTCATTCATTCTCAGGAAAGGAAATTATACATTTGATTAATGCATTTCAACAGTTTTGAAATAACAAAAAATTCTGCTGAGGCTAGCTGAGGAAATGCTTTATATTTCTGTTGTATTTATCTAAGTCTGAACAAAACTGGAACAATTAACTTGCAGGATGCTTGTGTTGGTCAGAAAAAGCAGAGATGGATGTATCACAGAAACAGGAAGTCATCACTGCACATCCCACAGAGAATTTGTTAATGCACTAAGTCCACGCTGTCATGGTCCGCACTGTGTTATGCAACGTTTATCCAAAAAAGTGATGTAGCAATAATTACCGAGCTGGATGTGCAATTGCACTGCTATTGTGAAAGAGCATAATTATCCTTGAACTTAGGAACAATCTAAAAAACAAACAGTACTCAGGAAGAAGTTATTTTAAAAGAAATTGCTTACTGATGCCAATGCAGAGAAAATATCATTGCTAAAACAGTACATCTAATGTCTTGCTCATTCATTACAACCAAAGAGGAATATGGCAGAATAAAAAGTTTTCTTCTCACTTCTTAAAATTTTCACCTCCTCATGGAAACAAGTTCAAGTCAGTCAGTCAGTTCCAAAACTGACATAAATTAGACTTTTTGATAAACAAGGAAGCTTATATTCCTATCAATGTATATTGTTACTTGAAAATCCTTACTTTCAGAATAGCATAAGCACCAATAAATTACCTTTCTGCCACCATTATAAAAAGACAAGCATGGAGATGAAAGCCTCCATTATCTAATGGCCTCTCAGATTCCCTCCATAACAATATACAATTGCTTATATATAATCTTTCATTTTTATATTTGCAATATATTTCTTAATACTGCCCATTAACAGAGTTGTTGGATGTTTCACAAATTAGACCTGAAAAATATATCCTTCTTTGAAATTCAACATATTTTTAGTCCAGCACATGCTGAGAATGGACACAGACTAGTAATGTGCATTTCCAGTAGTATGTATAGCAGGATCAGTGAATGAAACCACATTAACACAACTCTTCTACTATTAGTATCTGACAAAGCATGAGTAGCAGCAAAGGAATTGTTGAAAACAACCATAATGTAGCTACAAACTTCCTTCTTCTGCCCACAAATGCAATAGACACTTTAATATACAGCCTCTCTGGTATTTTCCCACACACACTAAAAGAAACCAGTGTCCTGGAAAGTAAAAACACACAATTACTGCAGTGTTTTAAAAGCAAAAGGACACTATTTCACTGCACAATAAATAGCACCATTCAGAAAGGCTTTTCAAAATTGAAAAAATGGTTTTCTACGCTGCATGTCAGGACTTCATATTAAAAAGATCAATATGACTTTTGATTTTGTAGCAGTGAATGAGAGGAGCCTTCAAGTTAAATTATTGAGTGTCAACACTTGCAACTTTCTCACGTTCAGATATTGTTCTTCTATAGTCACTTATAGATTGTTCTTAATATCTATTGCCTGGCTTAATCACTGAACTAACACTTAGCTAGCCACTAGATTTCACATTTTATTTTTTTTATTTTTTTATTTTAATTCCATTTATATCCCGCCCTTCTCCGAAGACTCAGGGCGGCTTACAAGTTTTCAATTTTCTAAAACAGATCTTGTCTCCCCAACAGTTAGTCCTGATTATATATTGTTTTGACATAATGTTGAAACTGATATTTAAAATGTATGCATGTTTACTTATTTAAAATGCATATTTCTATTAGAAAATTTACAAAATAATGTAAAAACATGTGAGTGAACACAAACAAAACTGATACAGCTACAATATACAAATCAAAAATTTAAGAACAGTTTTACATAAAAGACAAATAATGTACCTGCAAAGTGTTATTCAGCAAATCAAAATCACTGTATCTTCGTATAATCTGCAAAATAACATTTTATTAGTTGGGTACAACTCATTCAAATACTCTTTTAAAACTCATCTAAGGTGTAATTCAAACATAGGTTCAAAATTCTCCTGTTGGCCCACATCTGGAAGATTTCATGACAAGAAGGAGAAATGCCAATGTCAGATACAAAATATTTCGGGGGTTGGAAAAAATGAAAACTGGTTTCTCCTCATAATAGAGTATGCACAGGGAAATTTAATGGGCTTTTGCTTGACTAATGACATGAATAATGAGTAATTATTCCCACATGCATTTATAAAATTGGGTCTCCTTTGCCAGGAACAAAGGGAAGTAAGGGGCAGCTTGAGAAAGGTATTTAAAAATTAGGTATGGTTGAGATAACAGACTTTTTCTTCATTCTCCCATACGTACTGCTAAAATCTGAGGTAACTTAAACTGTTTAATTTCAGGACCAATAGAAGGAAAAACTTGTTCATGCAATGGACAGTTAAGCTGAGGAATTCACTGCCAGCAGTTGTGTTATGGTAGTCAATTTAGGTAATTTTAAAAGATGACTGGATAGGTTCCTGGAAGATAAGACTATCAATGATTCCTGATATTAATAGCTGTTTACTATTTTAAGGCACATGCCCGAAAACTGCTCTCCTGGAGAAGAATATCAAAAAGAAAATCTGTAGCGTCTGGCAACATTAAGACTTGTGACTTCTCAAATATATTTGGTCCATCACAAAGAATGCTGGACTACCTGAGATTGTGATCTAATCCAGCAGGACTCTTTATAGAGTCTCATGTGGAATCTGTGCCTCTGGAATAACTAATATTTGCAAGGATGCTAATTAGCAGCACGCTCTGTCTTTTTGAAATGAAATATAGGATCAGCTTCTTAAAACAACATTGAAAATTCCAGCACTCTCACATATCAAAGCAACAGGCCTGCATTTCAAAGGATGAAGCTATTGTCTCTCTCCCTGAGGGGGCTACATATTTTCCTTTACTTCCTTTACTCCTCTTATCAGCTGTAAAACCATTTCTTCTTTGTATTTGTGACAGTCAAGTATACTACATGTCTTTGATCAATATCATGAATAAGAATTATGCAGCCTTATAACTCTTCCTCACGGCTGTTCTGGATGCAAGAGACCAGTGATTCGTTATAACCTGCCAACTTTAGAAATAATAAAAAAGAGTTACTGGATCTTCTCCGGTAGTTAGAATTTCATGGATGAGTTTTCTCCCCAAGAGAAAAGGTATAAAAGCAACAGTTTAAAGATATTTGAAAAAAGAGAAAAAGAGAAAGATGATTAAGGTCGTCTTTCTCCTAGAGCAGCAGATGGAAAAAAAATCGTTGTTAACAGCACAGAGCTTCCTATTCACTCCATATTAGATTGGTCAGACTCAGAATCAGGTAGCACCAACCTACTTTCATCAAGACAGACAATGCAAAGAATCTGGCTGCTGTTCATATCCTTTAGGCGTAAGGACTTTTGTTTTACAAAAACAATAATAATAAATTTGGAAGGGACCTTGGGTCATCTAATCCAACCCCCTACTCCGGCAGGAAACCCTGGCCTCTACCATTTCAGACAAATGGCCGTCCAGTCTCTTCTTTAAAACTTCCAGTGTTTAAATAAAGCTTTTGGAAGGGCTCTATTCTGCCATCATCTGCTGGCCCTGGCTCTATGCTCTATGCTGTAGTATGGACTTCATAATTTGAGAGACAACAGGAATAATGAAATAATTGTCAGCTGGTCATGTCCTGGAGTTATTCTTTAAAATGTAGTATCCTTATTACTAGGGGATGCAGTGGCTTAGTGGGTTAGGACGCTGAGCTTGTCAATCAGATGGTCGGCAGTTTGGCGGGTCGAATCCCGAGTGCCGCGTAACAGAGTGAGCACCTGTTACTCGTCCCAGCTTCTGCCAGCCTAGCAGTACGAAAGCACGTAAAAATGCAAGTAGAAAAATAGGGACCACTACGGTGGGAAGGTAACTGAGCTTTGGTGGAGCAGTGGGCTAATGCCTCCTTAAGTAACACCAGCTGCCTGCAATTAGTGCAGGTTCGCGTCCCACCAGGCTCAAGGTTGACTTAGCCTTCCATCCTTCCGAGGTAGGTAAAATGAGGACCCAGATTGTTGGGGGCAATAAGCTGACTTTGTAAAAATGCCGCTTGGGGGGGTCCAAAAGCCCTAATAAGCAGGCATATACATAGAACGAAGGCTATTGCTAAGCACATTGATTTGTGCTTCTTAGATTGTAAGCCGCCCTGAGTCTTCGGAGAAGGGCGGGATATAAATGAGATTAAAAAAAACAGCGTTCCGTGCACCTTTGGCGTCTAGTCATGCCGGCCACGTGACCACGGAGACGTCCTCAGACAAGCGCTGGCTCTTCGGCTTTGAAACGGAGATGAGCACCGGCCCTTAGAGTTGGAAACGACTAGCACGCATGTGCGGGGGAACCTCTACCTTTACCTTTTTATCCTTATTACTAGCAAACCACAGAAAAAAGATCTTATAAAAGTATAGGTTTAACAGTAATGAACAGAATTCAGTTTATCTCACAGGCACTGGGGCTCTTATCCCAATTTCAATAAGATCAGGGGGAGGAGAATCTATACAGGTAGTCCTGGATTTACAATTGGTCACTTAACAATCATTGGGAGTTATGACAGGCTTTTAAAACAGCTACTTACAACCTGTCACATTTCAAGCCCTTGGCAACCAGCTTGTATTTACAATTTGTTTCCTGCTGGTCTGTGCTCATTGGATATGTTGGATTTGTTTAACAACCTTATGGTTTGCTAAAATTAATGACCGTGTTGTTCACTTAACAACCATTTTATGACCATTATAAAAAGGGTCCTAAAATCAAATTTGGTCTTGATTTATGATCACAACAACTTATGATCAAACTCCAGACTCTGTTGTGGTAGTAAGTACAGAACTACCTGTAATAGACTTTGGCTTTACTGGTCTTAATTACTTTAGAAATATCTAAAAACTAGTGATGATTTAACATGAACCGAGTTATGGCAAAAGAAGACTGAATGTGAAAAAGAGAAAGCAGAAATTCTCCAAAGCTATTCTCTAAAGAGCCCAAAGGCAGGACAAGAAGCAATGGATGGAAACTGATCAAGGAGAGAAGCAACCTAGAACTAAGGAGAAACTTCCTGACTGTTAGAACAATTAACCAGTGGAACAACCTACTTCCAGAAGCTGTGAATGCTCCAACACTGGAAGTTTTTAAGAAGAGACTGGACAGCCATTTGTCCAAAATGGTATAGGGTTTCCTGCCTGAGCAGGGGGTTGGACTAGATGACCTCCAAGGTCCCTTCCAACTATTATTATTATTATTATTATTATTATTATTATTATTATTATTACTATTATTATTGTTGTTATATAATGAGCTAAGCTCTGATCTTACCTCACAATTTCTTTCATTCAAAAATTATTTATACCAAATGATTCTAAAAACCCTGAGGTTATACGGTGAAAACATTGGATTATAACAGTTAAGTTGAAAACAAATGTTATAATTTATATTAAGAATTCAAGAAGTTACCTGCCAGCTGTTTTCCATTGAAATCCCTCTTTGTACACGAATAATATATTCCTAGAAATTAGAACACAATTAACATACATTATTTGATCTGTCAAATAAAATTCAATACTGCTTTTAAAATAATTTCAATGTATGAATGGATTAAGACTAACAGGCCCTTTAAAAGCCACTACACTCTTCAGCAGGGGTCTTCAAACGTGGCCCTTTTATGACTTGTGGACTTCTGGGAGTTGAAGTCCACAAGTCATAAAAGTGCCACGTTTGAAGACTCCTGATCTTGAGCTTGGTATCTAGACAACTATATATTTTTCAATGTTACATTAGAGCCCCATCTTGCAGCCTACTCACTTCTTTCTACTAGTTTATCAGGGCATGTTTTATTTCATTTCTTCACCTACTTCTTAGCTGACATTGCAATGCATTGAACAGTTGCATCCATCACTATAAAATGAAAATCTCTCCTGTTCAACTTTTAGGATGGACAAGACAGTTCATGCCCCACAGGGTCATCATTTCAGAGATATTTACTCACGTAAACATAGAAACAAAATGACCATGGGTGGGCAAAAAACAGTGGGAGCAAGAGTGACTTCTGACTTCCTGCTGGCTTCCCCATTGAGGTTTCTTCTGGGAATCTGGCAGGGAACATTGGAAATTTCCTCCCCTTCCCACAGGCAGGGAAGTGGCGAAAGTGAGGGAAGGATTGGGAGACTGGCTGAGAAACTGTCACGGAATGTCGAAAATGAAGATCACATGACCACAGTAGTAACCAGTAGCACCAAAGAAGCCACAACTTTCCTCAGGAATCATGGCTCCTGGACTTTGGACACATCTTGTAATTTAGTCCATTTTAGATACCTTGGTTCAAAAATTGTTGCCCTATGAAGTACCATTTCACCCTGGTCATGACAACGTGAGTTTTAGTAGTATACATGCTTTGGGTGGGAGGGGTCCTCCTAGAAATTTTACAACAATGGAATTAGGCCAGACATATCTTCTAATTGGGATAAAATCTATGATAAATTTAAACAAAGTATTAAAATGCAGAAACATCACAATAACAATAAAGGAATGAACTATCAGGGCCATGTAGCATGTCAGTATAAAAGCTGAATCATCAGAAAGGCTGAGTGAAGCCAACTTGATAGTTCTGAATTGTGGTGCTAGAATAAATTGCTGAGAATACTTTGGACCATAAAGAGAACTTTGTCACTGAGGTCACAAGCATAAGCTTTCAAGGTCCCAAAGAAGCAGTTACAGGTAATCCTTGGTTAACAATGGCAATTGAGACTGGGAACTCCTTCACCAAGCAACACAGTCATAAAGTATGACATCACTGATTACACCAACTTACCACAGTTGTAGTTGTTATGTGACTCCTGACAGTTATTAGATGCAACATCATGTGATCCTTATTTGCAACCTTCTGCTGGCTTCTCCACTGACTTTGCTCATCAGAAGCCAGCACTGAAGGTCACAAATGGCACTTGTGTGACCACAGGATGCTACGATGGCCGCAACAATGAGGACTGGCCATAAGTCTTCTCATTTATCACTATCTGTCAGAATCCATTTATATCACATTTCATAATTGTATAGGTAGAACAACGTGCTATTTCTGCGGATTCTGCCATCTCTCCGAGGGGGGGGGGGAAGAGGATGGTTACTAAAGCGATTTTCAAACAACAGGGGATGTTTTAACTGGGGGAAGGAGGGGGACAGACAGGTCTGGATTGTATCTTCATTTACAACTGAAAAGGAAAGCAATAACCATAAAACCAAGGAGAGTTCCCTTTCCCATGGAAGGACCTGACACCTAGCAACTGATGACAGCCTGACCAAATGGATGAGGGGAGGGGCTGAAATGGGAATGCTTTATATAGGATTGAAATGTAACTTTTGTCAGATTCCGTCTTGTATTCCCACAATCGATTCCATCCTAGTAAACATTTTCCTTTTGGACTAAACTTGCATCCAAGAGTTCTTATTTCCTAAGATGTGGATTGAGGTGGGTCCTGACACTATCCTAATTTCAAACAGTCTCTGAACAAATGTTTGTTATCCAAGGACTACCTCTACTGAAAGGCAAACTTAGCAAACTGATGTGCACTGTGTCAAAGGAGGAAGCAACTGTGTGACAACAATATCCAGATGGATGTTTCTGCCACTATGTCTTAATACTGCATTCCTAATCCATTAAAAACAGGAAATTTCAAGTAAAAAAGAATTTTACATACACACACACACACACACACACACACAAACTCATGAATGTTATACCAAGTATTACCTCACATGACAATTCTTCTTGAACATATACTCCTCCTTCACCTCTACTGGATGGACCACTACAGACAGTCCTCAACTTACAACCACAATTAAGCTCAAATTTTCTATTGTTAAGTGAGACATTTATTAAGTGAGTTTTGTCCCATTTATGACCTTTCTTGCCACAGTTGTTAAGTGAATCACCACAGCTGATAAGGTAGAACACAGCTGCTAAGTGAATCTGCCTTCCCCATTGATTTTGCTTGTCAGAAGGTCGCAAAAGGGGACTGCATGACCCTGGGACACCATCCAAAATATGAGGCAGTTGCCCTGCATCTGAATTTTGATCACATAACCAAGGGAATGCTACAAAAGTTGTAAGTGTGAAAAATGGTGATAAGTCACTTTTTTCAGTGCCTTTGTAACTTTGAACAGTCACTAAATGAACTGTTGTAAGTTAAGGACTACCTATATTACTATGAGAACTCCAATACTGCACAAATACTAAAGACAAAAAACATGCAAAACACCCTAACATTTCTGTGTAATGTAACATCCTATGAAATATTTCTTCTGCCTTCTGCAATAGAATATTTGCTTAAGAAATACCGTATTTTCCGGCGTATAAGACGATTGGGCATATAAGACGACCCCCTACATTTCCTGTTAAATTATAGGGTTTGGGCTATACTCGCCGTATAAGACTACCCCTCTTCCAACGCACACCAAATAAAAATTAAAAAAACATCAGATTTGATTTTAATATGGTAATTTTAATTCAAATGCTTATGACATGCAGGTGCTTAGTAGGAAAACTGTCACTTATAAACATAAGGATGTTTGTCATCAAACATGTAAACATAAAACAGTGCAAGTGGATTAAACTATAATAATAATAATAATAATAAAAATAATAACAACAACAACAATAATAATAATAATAATAATAATGATGATGTTGGAGGGGACCTTGGAGGTCATCTAGTCCAACCCCCTGCTAAGGCAGGAAACCCTATACCATTTCAGACAAATGGCTGTCCAGTCTCTTCTTAAAAACTTCCAGTGTTGGAGCATTCACCACTTCTGGAGGCAGGTTGTTCCACTGGTTAATTGTTCTAACTGTCAGGAAGTTTCTCCTTAGTTCTAGGTTGCTTCTCTCCTTGACTAGTTTCCATCCATTGCTTCTTGTCCTGCTTTCAGGTGCTTTGGAGAATAGTTTGGCTCCCTCTTCTTTGTGGCAGCCCCTGAGATATTGGATCCCTGCTATCATGTCACCCCTCACCCTTCTCTTCGTTAAACTACACATACCCAATTCCAGCAACCGTTCCCTATTTTCCTAATTCACTTTTTCACTTTTCCTAATTCACTCTAAAGCTTTCCCTGCGCAGAGCCTTAAGTAACACCAGCTGCCTGCAATTAGTGCAGGTTCGCATCCCACCAGGCTCAAGGTTGACTCAGCTTTCCATCCTTCCAAGGTAGGTAAAATCAGGACCCAGATTGTTGGGGGCAATAAGCTGACTTTGTAATAATGCTGCTTGGGGGGTGTGTGAAAGCCCTAATAAACAGGCATATACACAGAATGAAGGCTATTGCTAAGCACATTGATTTGTGCTTTAAATTGTAAGCCACCCTGAGTCTTTGGAGAAGGGCAGGATATAAATGGGATTTAAAAAAAAAGACCAAATGGGAGATCTGCTCCAGGTTTTCCAGCCAGCCCGCCCAGTTCCTGAGTCAAATGTGTCCTTAGAGCTAAGCCGCTGCTCTGGCTGCTGCCTTCCCCACCTGCCTTTCAAGTTGGGATATACTACAGCTGCTCTTCAACTTTAGAAGGAAAGACACCCAGACCCCAGCCTGTAAAAAATCACAGACTGCAGCTTCTTCTCCAATTGGTCCCGCTTTCCCTGCGCAGACTAAATGTGAGATCCGCTCCAGGTTTTCCAGCCAGCCCTGTCCCTAAATTTTCAGCACCCGATGTATCTTTTGAGAAGATTTTCATGGGTTAAAAAGTAGTCTTATACGCCAGAAACTATGGTAATTATACAGTACATTTTAACAGATAATTAAGCAAATAATAATTCATAGTCTGCCTAGCTACGATTGAAGGAAAAATCTTACCAAAGATCTAATGATAAATTATGGTTCCATGTGACCACAATATATTCATTTCTATTTACCTATTGAATAACCCACAACAGAAGACCCTGGGCTGCATGTAACATTAAAAACAATGTAAAAAAAGAAAGAAATAAAACATTCAATTAATCTATGAGCGATAGAGTTGCTAGTTTATCATGTGAAAGGCACATTTTCTCTCTGGCATCACTGATTACAATAAAATATTAGTATTACAGAGAGATTAACTATCCAAAAAAACACTTCAACAAGTAAAACATATTATTAGGAAAGGGGCTAATAAATTGAATGACTTTATTTGCAGGCAATTAACAATGAATAATTTATTGAGCCTAATAATATAAATCTAAATAAAACTGAATAAGCCAAATAAAATAAGGAGCAATTAAAGGAGTAAACCAGAAATCTGAGATTAGATCAGGAGAAAAGCTTAGTACAAGTAAATCAACTTATCTTAGCTACACAGGAAAAGAAAACTTTGCATTTACAAGTCATTTACAGCCCTTATTTCAATATTCTCAAAACTACTGGTTGATTGCCCTGCAGTCCCCCTAAGGGCATATTTCCTGACTCAGTACCGAAGCTAAACAGGTCTGGGACAGCTCAGCATTCAAATATGGAATTACACAGAACAAAACAGAAATATAAATGAATAAATCATTCAGAGATGTAAACAAGCCCAAATGTGGTCACACATGACTAAATCCCTGCCTACTTTTGTCTTGCCTTCCAAAGTTCATGTGATATCATATGATACTAGCCTGTCCCATTGCTCTCGCGCAAGTCATTTGCTCACTGATCATGTGATAAAAGCAACCATGATCAAAGATCTGCTGTGTTCATAAGTGAAGAGTATGACTGATACATTCATCAGAAGAAACTACCAGATAATTGATAACTGCTTAGCATAATGTAGTGTAACATTTAACTAAGATCTATTACGGTTCACGGTACTCATGGATGGACTGAAATGAAATAGCTTCCTTTAATGTTCTGGTTGTTGATAAAAAGGTTAGGCAATATTTTTTCCCAATGCCCACACACTGAAAACACATTTTTATTCAGAAAACTCATATGATATTAGCTCTTTTAGGAAGCCAATTTTCACATATTTAAAGTCAAGTTTACGGAAAACAAGGTAGTGAACTGACTGTTCAAACTCGCTGGAACAGCAAATCAGAATTGAACATTCAATTACAAGCCAGATGTTTTCTGCAGGGCTATCAAAAAGGAGGTCAATTATGTTTTATGAATGGTATGGCAAATGTGTCAACATTTTTGATTCAGTGGCTGCTTCTGCAATTTTGAGAACATGCTGTGAACATTCTCAGAAAGTGTCTTAGAAGGCCTGCCTATTCACAAAATATGTCATGGATGGTTCAGTTAAAAGCATGACCAGAATTCAGACTAATGAAATTTCTACCCCTTATTTATTATAGGCCCCCACAATCACTTTATTACTAGTGCTTATCTTCAGTTTTGTTTTTTTCTGGACAGCTGGTCATTTTTTCCACCAAAGTATTTGTCTATAACCATCTGATAAGGATGCTGTCAACGCTGCTAACATTGGATGTTTTTGCATTGACAACAGATGGAGATGTAGCCATTTTCTTCTTTTCGCTTTTAGAGTTAGATTGGGAAGGGGGGTAATGTGCATGAGAATCCAGCTAGACCAGGGGCCAGCAACCTGAAACCGGAACCGGTTCCCTCAGAAAAGGAAAAACTGGGAGCCGCAAAAAATGTGTGCACATGCGCATACATGCGTGCATGCGCAGAACAGGGTTTGACTGAAGAGTGAAGCCAAGGCGAGATATGCACCTACCCTGCATATTTGAATTGATTGGTTGAACTTTTTTAGTCCCACTTTTTTTTTTTGACTGCACATGGCAAAGGACTGGGAGCTGCAGGAGACGGCTGAAAGAGCCGCATGCGGCTCCGGAGCCGCGGGTTGCAGACCTGTGAGCTAGACATAACAATACTGAACCTAGTGTGAGAACCAAGGTTATTGAAATAAGAGATGATAATGAATTGGTGGGCTGGAGAGCTGGAGGGAAAGCCCGTGATTCAAACTAATTGGGGAATGTGATTTATGATTGTTAATTGGAGGAGGGAATTGTGCTTTAATACTATGTGGCCAGGGGAGGGGAATTCAGTTTTTGGCTTCAATTATGTTAGTACCGATGTTATGCTACTCGAATATTCTTTAAGGCAGACGTGTCAAACTTGCGACGTCATGTGATGTCGTGCAACATATTGGAGCTTTTTCGCCATTGCTGGCAATTGGGTGGGTGTGGTTTCCCAGTGACGCATCTGGCCCGTGGGCCAGCAGTTTGACACCCCTGCTTTAAGGTAAACAATGCCTCAAAGTTCTTTGAAGAGTTCCATCTGTCGGAAACATGACAGATGCTTATGAAGGCTAGGTGGGGTCCACAGAAAATTTGTAAATAAAGAGACCAGTATTTGGAAAATTAGTTTGCAACATGCTTTTTTTTTGCATAGGCTCAATTCAATTCAGAATAGAGCTGGAAGGGACCTTAGAGGTGTTCTAGTAGTCCAACCCACCACTCAAGCAGGAGACTCTATATACCATTTCAGAAAAATGGCTGTCCAGTCTCTTCTTAAAAACCTCCAGTGATGAAGCACCCACAACTTCTGAAGGCAAGATGTTCCACTGGTTAATTCGTCTCACTGTTAGGAAGTTTCTCCTTAATTCCAGGTTGCTTCTCTCCTTGAATAGTTTCCATCCATTTTTTTTTTGTCTTGCCTTCTTGATGCTTTGGAAAATAAGTTGAGCCCCTCTTCCTTCTGGCAAATCTTTTCTCATTTAACATGATTAATGAAAACTATCTTAAAAAAAATAAAAGGATGTACTAGGCACCAAAAGGAGGAATCCTTTGACACCGTATTGTCTACTCTGATATTTATTTTTATCCTTCCATTATTTTTATAAATATCTCAAGGGAGTGATTATACCCTATACTCCTTCCTCCACCTATTTTCACAACAACCCGGTAAAGTGAGTTGGGCTGAGAAACTGACTGACCCAAAGTCACCAAACCAGTTTTCATGCCTAAGGCAGGATTAAAACACACTCCTGGTTTCTAGGCCAGCACCTTAACCACTATACCAGGGGTAAGCAACCTTGGCTCTTTTATGACTTGTGGACTTCAACTCCCAGAATTCCTAAGCAGCCATGCCACGAGTTATAAAAGAGCCAAGGTTGCCTACCCCTGCACTATACCAAACCATCCGCCTGTCTATCTGTCCATCTGTCTGCCTGACTCCCTCTTTCTCTCCCACTTGTTTTTATATACCAACTATTGCAACTTGTACCAGAGGGGAATCCTAAGTGGCGTGCAGAGCGCAGAACAACAGATCCTGCAGTCAAGCCAGTCAAAATACTAAAAAAAAGGCAGCAGCAAACCTTCCAACAGAATCTAGCATCAATTGAGTATCATCAGTACTGCAAATCCTATTCAGAATACACATTATAGGGACTTTTGTTCCTAGACACAAATGGAAGTTGATCAATGCACTATTCTATCCTAACCTAACACTGATGCAACCTGACATTAATGTTTACATACACAAACACTACACACCTCCCCAGTTCAGTTTTGACAATGAGGCACAACTCATAGTAGAATCTTGCTTAAAGAAGCATATATAAGCAAAGAAGCATTGATCTAAGATTGACAGACATTGATGAAGATATTGATGAAGAGTGTAAATAATTATGTAAATTTTGACCAACAAAACCCAAATATGCTTACTTCATACATAGGAAAAATATTAATTTAAAAGATCTTATCTTAAATCTTATCAAATTCCAGTAGAATTTAAACATGTACAACCTGTGAAATCAGATGGACTAAAACTCAATTATCCACAACTCTACAATACAGCTGCTTACATTAAAACCTTACATAGTAGTACTTTATTTTTAGTCTTATGAAAATTGATTTTGATCAGATCTTGGTTTCCAGCGCACAGACACTTTTATATTAAAATTGTGAAGATAGGTTTGTTTAAAATATAAGCATCTCATTGGTGACACATTTCTACTTTGCAATGCCTTCTCTCTTTTCTTGAAATGCTAATAGCAACACACCAACTCTATACTCTTCCTTGCCACTCTTCATAAGATTTAGTGCTCAAGCTCCTTACTATCTTTGTCCCTCTTCTCTGCATTCTATCTCCTTAGCGTCCTTTTTTGTATTATGGCAACCAGAACTGAACACGGTATTCCAGATGCCATCTGAACAATGCATATTGTCATTTTTTGAGGTCATGGCATTTACCGGTACCTTTCTTTACTGATACAGCCCAACATTACATTGGCTCTTTTGCCAACTACAGTATATTGCTGGCTCATATTTAATCTATAATCTACCAGGATTTCCAGCTCTCTTGTACAAGTATCTCTCCTAAGCTGCGTACCACCTTTCTGCCTTTGTGTGGAACCTTGTATTTCTTACCACTGAACATTTCAAGTCAGTCAAGAGCCTATCTTCTGGCATGTTAACAATTCCCCCTCCCCACAGCTTTAAGTCAAATTTAATGAGCATCCCTTCTGTTCCCTCATTTAGTTCATCTATGAAGTAATTGAAGTGTTAGATGTTTTTTGTGCCAGCCATGGCAGTTCCCCAAAAAGGTCATCAGATGGGAGCAAAGAGGCATCTTTGCTCCCACTGGTGGGTCAGGGGTCCCCGGCCCCTGCAGCCCCATTGGCGAGAGTTAATTGGTAAGGGAGGGGCTGAGGACCCCCATAAAAACTCTGCTCAGGGGCTGCTCTCTCTCTGCTCTCTTTGTTCTCTCTTCTGCTTGCTTGCTTGCTGATCCATGAGCTCAATCCAGGCATGGATGCCTCCATGCCAGGGAACTCTTTCTATTTACTTTATCGTTAAATAAAGCTTTGACTGATTGCATCCCTGCGTGATGCCTTTTACTTGGAAGCACCTTAACGAACCATCGATCTCGTGAGGCCATCTCACATGAAGGGTGCTCAGCCAAACCCTGAAGTACCCCATTGCATACTACTTCATGTCCACCATGCATTAGCTATGGCTGTTCAGCCAAATGTGAATCAATTTTTGGCAGCGTGACTATCCATTCCCTATTGTTCCAGTTTATCAAGAAGGAGGCTGTGCTTACTGAAATCACATGTCAAATGCCTTACTGAAATCTAAATGGACTACAGCATTTCCTTTATCCACAAATACTGTGACACTGTCAAAGATTTATCAGACATAACCTGTTTTAACACATCAATGCTGGTTTCTGGTTATCACCTTGTTCATTTCTTAGTACTTGCAAACTCACTTCCTGGTTATTTTTCTGACACTTTCCTAGTACAGGATAAGTTCAAAACTTAAGATAGTTCAAAGGGGGGGTTATTACTACAGGAAATATACATTATGACCTGTATATTTGAAAAAAATAGAAGTCAATAGAATTATAAAATGTAAAGAGTGGTGTTTGAAGATCATTTAGTTTAACCCCCTGCCTAGTGGAAGAATAATTTATTAAATAATCCCTGATGGGCAAGTAGGATTTTTTTAGGATTATTAAATAATTAAACATATATGGTAAATCTATAAAAATAATGAAATCTCATCCATTTTCATGACTATTTCAGTGTTTCATTTGTGTAGTACTGACAGTCTGGAAAACAGTATCTGTTATAAAGGTGCTTCCTGCCCTAATGGCTTTCATTAGTTGCTAAAGGCCAAGAGAAGGGTTTACAGGCAGGTTATTTATGGCTTATAATAATGAGCCTAACTTTCTATTCTGTGCTGGTAAAAAGCTAAAAGTGCAAACCAGCAGTTTCTGGTTCCCTTATGTAATTCACATAAAACCTTATTAACTTGGGTATTGGTATAATCCCACTGTAAAAGATAACAAATTCTTAAGTATCTGATGCTGAGTAATTTGGACATATCAGTGATGAAGTGGGAGAGAGCAATGCCACCTTATTTCAAGAATTCTTAGATCCTTCTATTGAGTAGACCATTATAATTTGTTAAGAGTTTAGGATGGATGGATGGATGGATGGATGGATGAATGGATGGATGGACGGACGGACTCTGTAACCATTCACTATGAAGTGTTTTATATTTCCAGTTGCAATACTATCTGGTTTAGCAGATAGCACCATATGGGAGTCTTACATAGAAAAGGATTAAAATGAAAAGTTACAGAGTCACTACTATAGAGGCAAAAATTAGGAGTCTGGTAACACCTTTTCAGATTAATGTATTTTATTAAAAGGTGTAGGCCAGGGGTGTCAAACTCGCAACATCACGTGTCGCAACATATCGTGATTTTTTTTCCCATTGCCAGCAATGGGGTGGGCATGGTTTCGGCATGATGCATCCGGCCCGCAGGCCAGCAGTTTTATACCCATGGTGTAGGCTTTCATGAAGTGAGCTCACTTTATCAGATGCACAGAGTGGCCAAACTGATGTAAAAATTAAATTGGGTGTAGGAGGGGAAAACAGATTGGTTATACACAGGTTACCTGTGAGCCAGACAAGTATCTTATTAATTAACAACTAAAATATGTTAAAAACTTTATTTCTTGAGATCTTTTGATGTTTCAGTAATCCCCTGCTGTTATAGTCTCCATTTTCAAAGTGGTCCCTTTGAGATCTGCAATAGCATGCTGTGGAAGTTGAAATACTCTGATATACTCTGAAATGCTGTGTCTTTTTTTGAGTCTTGCCGTCAAAACTTGTGTCCATTAATTCTTTTGTACCAAATTTGTCTCATTCATCCTACACAAAATTTAAAGGGGCATTGCTTGCAGGTGATAGCATATATTATATATTGGAGAAAGCTTCTGAAGGCATCTTCAATTTTGCATGTTTTTTGTTGGGGCCTAGAATGGCTCTGTTGGTGTAGATATGGAGACAAGTAGGTATCTGGGTTGGTAACAGGGTCTGGATCACATGTTAGCATAATTGTCTCTTATTGCTTGAGAGTAACTGCTCAGGCGGGATGGTTGCCTATATGCATTTCTATTTATTTCTACAAAATGATGAAAATGCCACCAATCAATCTCAAATAAAGGAGGGGCTTCAGGGAATAATAGTTTCTCAACATTTTTGGTGGCTAAAGTAGCACTATTAATTAGATTACCCATGGAATTCAGTCTTCTAAGGAATCTATGGTATCTTTTATGCAGCTGGGAATGCTGGTGCCTTAATGTCTGTGTAGAGCCCATGAAACATGATAGTCCAGTGGTGATTGTTTCAATGGTTGAGACAATGGGACAGACCGGATTGTCTGGTTTGTGTATTTTGGGAAGTAGGTAGAGTATTTCCAGTAGATACTGTCTTGTATGTCCTAAGGAAATTCTTTCATCAGATTATGTAGTTCTGTTTTATGTTCAGGTAGTCCTTGATTTACAACTGTTCACTTAACATGTGATGTTCCACCTGATCTACCTAGGCGGTACTTACAACCTAGATTTGATGTTCTGATTGTCATCCCCCAATGTTGTATGAACACACTTCAGGTACTCTGCAACTGGGATGCATTTACGGGCCAGATGCAGTGTCCCATGGTCATGTGACTGTTTTTAAGAATTGTTTTGCTGAAACAATTTTGTTTTCAGCAGAATTACACTGGTTAACAACCACTATATTTGCTTTACAATCACTGCATTTAACAACTGCTGCAAAAAATGTCATAAAAATGCGTCAGTCACAATTGACCCACTTTACAACCATCACAAATTACAACCAAATTACAACCAGCTCCATTAGGGCTGTAACTTGAAAACAACTTGTATTGCTGTGAAATCTGAGAAGTTGGTATGACAAGGTGTTGGAGAGTTGCTTCTCAGCTTCCTTGATATAATTTGTCTTATTCCAACCAGGGCTCCCTCCTTTGTCAGCTTATTTGACTTTGATGCCATTATATTCAAGTCCTTCAATAGCATTTTGTTCTACTCTGCTGAGATTATTGAATAAGGGAGTTTTTTATGGATTATTGTGGGGTTAACTCGTTGGTGAAAACATTCAATGTAGGAGGGAGAATAGCTTGGTAACAAAAACCTAAGCAAGCAGGACAAGGTTGCTCTGGTATTAAATTTCCAAGATTATTATGCCACTTTCATATATAAAAAAGCAGCAAACATACCTAATACTCCTATTTTCCCCTGTGAGATGGGTTGGGTTGAGAGACAGTGACTGGCCCAAAGTCACCCAGCTGGCTTTCAGGCCTAATATAGGCCCAGAACTCCAAGTGTCCTGGTTTCTAGGCTAGCACCTTAACCACTAAAACCTGGCTTCCCCTTTATTGTAAAATAAAGGTAAAAGTTTTCCCTGCCCTGTTCACGTCCGACTCCCTAGTCAAGGGAGCCACTGCTTTCTTTCTTCCTCCCCATTAGGTCCACCAATCTCACCAATTCTGCAAGTAAAAATGGCACTGAAAAAACCCCTCAAGTTATTAGCTCCTATTGCAAAACATATTCAAAACTGATTGGTCAATATTGGGCAATAAAGAACATATCCAAGCAGCAATAACTATATTCAAAATACCTTAGATTTACCTTTTATACCATTTAATTTTTAAGTTTTCTTTTTAGTATGAGCAACATTTTAAATTATTGGTAATCCAATCTGCTGCTATCCAAAAAGACTCATTCCACAAAGACAAAGAAATACATATGTTTGCTTATTTTTTTCCTTCACTAAAATCTATCTGAATACCATGGTTAACACCATCTAAAAATATCTACATTGGTCTTTAAAAAGGCAATTAAAATTGGCTTTTCCCTCAGGCTTTGGAGCTTCGAGCTTTGCAGGAGATGGATATATGGTTTCCTGGTTGCCTATTAATGTTTTGGATTTTAACTGAATTGTTCATCTTGTTTTTTAATTTGTTATATACCACCCACGCAGAGTCACAATGTCTGAGTTGGGTGGCTCTATAAATTAAAGTTGCTTTCAAAAGAATACTAGATCAGATTAACTTTTTCCTGTGCTCAGCTAAAATACATTGCATTTTCAAAGTTTATCCTTAACCCCAGTAGACTTTTATTTCTCCTTTCCTAGCTGGCCTTTCAATCAGGGTTTTCAGCTGAATCTAAGAACATTTCCCTCCTCAAATCACTTTCCAGGAACTGAATCGCTTCTGTTGGCTTGCCACTTTTTTATATGCAACCCTTGCTAGAAAACATTATACAACAACCCACATATTACACGTAGTAGCAAATCATCAAACACCCATCCTGTTAACCTATGTACTTTAAAAGGGCAAGCTATCCCCAGGGCAATCCAGTCCTGTCACATGTAGCAGCGTGATTTCCATAAGGCGTTCGTTATCGTTTTAATCACTGATTACCAGGGGAACCGGGTAAAAATTTACTCCAGGTAAACACCGTTTTCAGACGCGTCTTATTCCCGATTTAAAACCCTTTACAAATTACTCTGCACCTACGTTTACCAACACTTGGCGTGACCGCCCACTGTATCCAAGCGTAAAAGCGGCCCCGCCGCGAAACTCTACGGGGCGCCTGCTTGCTTTTCATTCAGAAGAAACAAGACTCGGCCGAAATTTGAACCCGCGTCTCTCCGGGAAGGAGCTCAATTGCCCGGATCAAACTGCGTCCTCGCTCCCTTGGAAAGGCTCCTTCGCGCCCACGCCTGCAACCAACCTTTCCCAATCAGGGCCCTTCCAGATCATGGGTTGCAGTTCGACTCCCATAACGCCTGGCCGGGACCCCAGCTCCGCAAGAGGTGCCGGATGCTGGAAAAACCAGGGCAGCGCCGGGCCATGTTCCGACGGATCTCCCGCACCCGCTCACAACTCTCCGTGTCGCGCTCGCGGCTTCTTCCAGGGCACCCCACGCCCGCGAGCCGCCCCCCGGGTGCAGCCGCCGCCGCCGCGCTCGTGCCGCAGACCAGCCGGGCCCACCCGCCCCGCTCGCCTGGCTCACCGTGTGCGAATGCAGGCTCTGGCTCGCCTCGATGACGGCTGTCAGCGGCACCGTATCGTCCAGCAGCACTTTCCCTGCCGCCGGCTTCTCCATAAAGGCCATGCCGACCGCCGGGGGCAAAAGCCCAGCGCCCCTCGCGGTGCCTCGCAGGCAGCTCCCTCCGGTTCTGAGCGACTCCGGCGGCTGTCAACACAGGAACCGCCTGTCCGGAGCCGTCCCTCCTCCGGGTCTTAAAGGCGGTGGAGTAGGCAGCGCCGGGCGCCCTCCCCCGGCCAAGGGAGGGCCCCGCGACGTCAGCCTGGCCGGTGCAGCGCTTGGGCGAGGAAAGGCGGGAGGAGACTGAGGCCCTGCCTTGCAATAGACTGCGAGCGTGCAAGCAGCCCACCGCTCCGTTGCAAAACCCTATTTTCATTTTCGTTTACTCCTCCTGCACGTTGAATTGCCCAGAACAGAGAAAACAACGCGGTAGTATTTTAGGGTCTGACGCATTGTGGCCAAAGAGTTCACGGTTTCGTGGGAGGCGAGGAGCTTTATCCTCCCTGTAGCAAGGCCGCGTATACTGTTATAGCACATGCCTCGTCTTGGAAAGTTAAAAACGGCGAAGGGTGCCTAAGAAAAGTGAGGATGAGTGGGGCAGGTGAGATTGGCAACTTGAAATGGTGGCCTGAAATCACAGAAACGTTTTGGTTTTGATGCTGATTCATCATTCTTGCGTGTTGCCCCGAGATCAGGACATTTGAGAAAATATGTGACAACTTATTCCCCTAACGTCTTAACAGTTTTCTATTCAGTGTTTCTCAACCTTGGTGAAGTTAAGATGTGTGGATGTCAATTCCCAGAATTTCCCACAGTACCTGGCTTAGGAATTTTAAGAATTAAAGTCCACGCATCTTAATGTTGCCAAGATTGAGAAACATTTTTATATGCTGTTGATAAATTGCATGATTTTGGAACATAGGGCTTATGGAGGAAAATATTTGGAAAATGCCAGTTTCTATTTATAGAAAATAAGAATTGCATAAATGGGCAAAGCTATGCTGTATTGTATTGTTCTAGGAAACAATTCCTGAAATCTTTAAGGAGACTGACTAATAGTGTGTTTAAGTAAATTAATCAGTTTTTGCCAGCAAAGATTGTCTTAAGCCAGGTTTGAAATAACATCCAATGTAATGTATGGAAAATTTGGCATGTTAACTTTCCTGATATGTACAAAGAAAAGTTTTAAAATGGGGAATGTAACATGCCATAAGACAAAATCTTACTCAGAAGTTATGTAGGGCTTTTAAAATAAAAGCAGTGATCTGTAAAAATTGGACAAAGATCACCCTCCTGCACACAATGCTCCTGTTAACTATAGTGCAGGTGTGTCTTATATTGGTTAATTCTTTGGACAATGTTCTTATTGTAGTCTACAGAGGCTGAGAATTAATCAACCGTTTCCTAGAGAAACAAAACAGATGGTAAAGACTAGGAAAGTGAAAGTTAAGTAGTTCAACTATAGTGTCATGCCAACTTTCACTTATTTTAAGATGCATCTTGATTTAAAACTTTTTTTAAAAAGTGAACAGTAAATTAAAACATTGTGGTATTCTCTTGTGCAAAGCTTTATACATTAACTATGATCTTTAAAAAAAACTTTCCCAATTTAACATGCTTGTAATGGATTGAAAACAAAAACAAACTTTGCTAGTATTTGATGAGTCCAGAAAAGGATTAAGAGGTCTGCTGGAACAGGTCTGCTGGAACAGATCCAAGCTCCTACTCAATAGTGTAGTAGGGTGCTATTGAAGGATAACTGTTCAGTCTCTCTTTAAATACCTCAAACTATAGAAAACAACTCATTCTGTTAAGTATCAGCTATTAATGTTAGCCAGAATCTTTTCTTGCATTTTTCAGTCATACTTTCTGCATGAACAGGTCTTAAATGCTTAACAGCCGTGAACATGTCTCCCTGTAATCTTGTCTTTGTGATAAACATACAATACTCTGATTTTTTTTAAAACTTTGTTTAACTTGTTGGCTGTCCTCCATTTCCTGAATGACACAGAGGCAATACTGCAACCACCATAGAATCTAATGGAACTTTAATCCTATTCAGTTATTTAAAATGTATGGGCTTTACCAGTTGGTTTACACCTTCAGCCTTCCTAAATTGAATGGAAGAGAGATTGAAAACCATTTGTGGAATGGGGAGATCTAAGTGCATTTCCTCCAACCAAAATCAACCTTTCCAAAACAGACAGGAAAGAATGTGCATGTTTCTTCACTTCTGTAACATTTTTCCATTATGACATTGTGCTGCAGAGCACCCTTCATCTGGAAATTCAGTTTGTCCCAATACTGATAGCCATCCAGAATCAGATAGAGATCTTGCTTAATTATGAGAATATAGTAAACACTATATTTGCCTCTTCTCTTTTTACAGCGTTTTTACATTGAATGTTAAGGGGTGAGAGGGTTCTATTATTTATAATTGTGCTATAGACAATTTTTTAACCATGGATGCTCGTGTTTGTGTTACCAAGAAAATTATGATTGTGGCAGTGTAGAAATTTTTAATAAAGAAATATGCATTAGGGGTGGAAACAACACACAGAGCCTGGATTTGTCTTCAGGGTTTTTGAAGTTATGCCAGGAACAAATCTTACTAATAGTTTTTCTCATGATCTAAATATTTTTTTTTAAATTCCATTTATATCCCGCCCTTCTCCGAAGACTCAGGGCGGCTTACAAGCTTAGCAGTAGCCTTCATTCTATGTATATGCCTGCTTATTAGGGCTATATTATACATATATTAATGCTAATAGGTGAGAGTATGTTCCATAGGTGCTCATAGTTGTAGGTAGTTATGGGCTGCTTTTCACACTGCAGGCAAGACAAGATCTTCTATGTACCATTTGCCAAAACTTGTGCAATACCGTATACAAACAGGGTTGTTTACACACAAGGTCATGGAAGCTAGGATACATAACGTTATTTATCCTGAGAACAACATTTCTCAGTGTGCCTTAATTATTCCTCATTTGTTACCTGGCCACTGTCTCTAAGGAATATTAAAAATCCTAGGAAGATGAAATACTCGCCAGAGAACTAAATACAATATTCTACCAGTTACCTAATGGATTCATTAAATTAATATTTTCACAACATTTACAGCTGTTTCGGTGTCTTGCGTTATTTCTCTTCTCTGCAGAAAGCTACAGAAACAGAAAAGCTACATTATGTTTTTTTCCCATTGCCGGAGCTGGGGTGGCCGGGGTTTCGGTATCACTCATCCGGCCTGTAGGCCAGCAGTTTGACACTCCTGGAATAGATGAAAAGAGTTATAATAGCTTACAAACAAATCATCTGACTATATAAATGGCTTGACTTTTCAGTTTCAGAGACACACCCATTTATGTTACTACGCTTGTTCTTTCGCACATGCAAATAAGAACTTTCTTTGGAAAACAAAGGTGTAATGATCACCTTTTGATCCTTTTCACCTTTCATAATTACCTTTCTTTCAAAAACAGCTTTGAAACCATTCTTAAAAGTGATCTGGAAAGTCAAAGGAACTACATTTCAAGGAAGTATAATTTTAAAGGATAAGTTATGTTGATATTCAGTAACTGCTTTGTGAATAACTGCCTACTGACACCTGTGTGGCCATATGTGGTGAGGTTGAAAAATAGGCAGAAAGAGGTTGTGAGTTACCCCCTCAACGTCATGAATTCTAATCATGAAAACAACCCTGATTTGGTCACTTTTTTTCTTCAGTGGAAAAACAAAAAGGAAACGATTCTCTCCAGTGTAGAAAATAGTTCCTTGAAATAGTTGAAGTGGTTTCAGCTGAATTAATTTACTGGGGATAAGGATGTCTGAGCCTTACTTTACCAAGCACAGTCAAGTATCTTTGTTAGCCAAGAGCATCCCTGATCATCTTTGACAGATACAATATTGGACAAAACTGCGATAGTAGCCCATGTATTATCTTCAGTAGATTAGATGAATGTTAATATATTCCATAAGGCTGGTTTGTGTCTGCAACCAGAATGTATACTAATTACTTAGTGGAGTCCTTTACCAAAGGTGTAACATCTGTGCTTGTCAATTAACTACTGAGGGACTTTTTAAAAGCCTGAAGTGTTTAGGTACAGAACATCTGAGAAATTATTGACTTCTGATTTGACTTATCTTTATATTCTAGAGATGATATTCTGTTGATACACTGTGTCTGTACTACAGAGAGAAAGTTTCCCATGGAGTATTGCAAAGGATAAGAATTAGGTGGGCCCAGACTATGAAATGGCTTCCTTTCCTCAGCCACCATTACAACAATTAACGTTTTCCAAGAGCAATTCTATTTTTACTGTTTATAACCTTTATGTAAATCATTTCTGATATATATAATGAACAGAAGTATATTATGATTTTAGATCTGTAAAACAGTTTTATTTCATCAATTATTCAATCCTAATTAGGTTTGTTGGCATTTATGTTGATAGAGATTGATTTATTCATGATTGAATGTTTTGACATGCTTTGATTAATGCCTGTTGTTTTTATAATTGGGTAGGTTATAAAAGCTCCAAAAATAAATTTTACCATTAGCTTGGGAGACCAGGAAAATGCAAATTAAACTATTAATAGAATAAGCATTATATTTAAATTGTGAGCTGGGAAACAACTGCTGGAGTATATTATTTAAAGCTCAGCACAGTCCCATTGTGCAGAAAGTGAAGAACTAAAGAGCCTCTTGTTGCGGGTGAAGAAGGAGAGTGCAAAAGTTGGGTTGAAGCTTAACATTAAGAAAACCAAGATCATGGCATCCGGCCCTCTCAATTCCTGGCAAATTGATGGGGAAGAAATGGAGGTAGTGACAGATTTTATTTTCCTGGGCTCCAAGATCACTGCAGATGGGAACTGTAGCCAAGAAATTAAAAGACGCTTGCTCCTGGGGAGGAAAGCCATGGCAAATCTAGACAGCACACTAAAAAGCAGAGACATCACCCTGTCAACAAAAGTGCATATAGTCAAGGCTATGGTCTTCCCAGTTGCAATGTATGGCAGTGAAAACTGGACCATAAAAAAGGCTGAGCGCCAAAGAATTGAGGCCTTTGAACTGTGGTGCTGGAGAAGACTCCTGCGAGTCCCTTGGACTGCAAGACAATCAAACCGATCAGTCCTAGAGGAGATCAACCCTGACTGCTCTTTAGAAGGCCAGATCCTGATTGTAAAACTCAAATACTCTGGCCACCTAATGAGAAGGAAGGACTCACTGGAGAAGAGCCTAATGCTGGGAAAGATTGAGGGCAATAGAAGATGGGGACGACAGAGAATGAGGTGGCTGGATGGAGTCACTGAAGCAGTAGGCGTGAGCTTAAATGGACTCCAGAAGATGGTAGAGGACAGGAAGGCCTGGAGGAACATTGTCCATAGGGTCACGATGGGTCGGACACGACTTCGCAGCTAACAACAACAACAGTCCCACTGCTAGGAGATATGGAGGTCTGTAGCATTGTAGGGTTTTTGAGTTTAATAAAAATGAAAGGTCAAGATAAGTTATTGCTGACTTGATTACTACAAAGGAAATAGGATATGCCAGAATATTAAGTCCTATGGACCTCAGTATCATTCTGAATAACTTGAAAAAAATATAAAACATCTTTTCAACACCTGAGCATCATTTGGCATTTACAGTTTGGCTCAAAGCCTGAAAAAAATTCACCCATCCAAATGGATCAATGACAGATGAGAGCTTGCTGGCATTCATGGATAATTCATAGATTGGCAATTCCTGAATACTTAATAGCAGCTATTTTGAGGTCTGCATTAGACTGGTTGATTTCCTGTGGCATTTCAGGGAATAACTTACAAGATTCGTGTTAGAAGAATGCTTTGGATGTACAAAAACCAAGAGTTAGCTAAATCAGACAGAGATTCAGAATGTAACCTCTTTGCCAGCTTACCCAGAAAATAATATTTTTCAATAATCATGATGGATATTGAGCATTAAGGAATAGTATGATGAATACCCAGTCTTAAGAAAATATATACACTCCATTTAATTTCAGAGACAAGTGGAAAGGGAAAAGCACACTAGAGTGGACTAAAATAACAATAGGCTATGAGACTTTCAAAGTATTACAGATTAATAAAAGCACCAAGAGTCAGGGTTAGGTTTAGGGTTGTGTTTCCACAATCAAGAATGCCCAAGCTAGACCACTGCTTGACATGATTTTAGTTGTAACAATGACAAGATTGATGAAAATAAGCTGATCAGAGTCCAACACACTAATAGGAGGAGCCTTGCATTATGTATATATGTTAGTTGACTGCGTGTATATGTGTGAGAGAAATGTTAAAAAGCTTTCTAGAATCAAGGATTTGCTACAGAAGTTTTGGTAACTGATTATTAGATAACCACTTTGCTTAGATGATGAGTAATGTGTAGTTGTGCTGGAATTGAAACATTTAGTAAATGGGCAATTACATTTAAGGTTTGATTCAATATACCTATGCAATCGTTGCACTCTGTGCTGTTGCCTTCTTGACAACTGTAACAAAGGAGGAGAGGAAAATTGCTCCATATTATCTTTCTTCTAAGAGACCCAGCTTTCTTCCCTGAACTACCATTATTGCTCCAACAGTGGATCTCAAATGTTCTTGATGCTGCAATCCTGAAATCTATTCTTCACTAACTTGAGAACAGACCTGATGTATCGGTCTAGTTAGCGTGTGGCTTTGCTCATGAACAACAAATTCCACAAGCAGGAAAAAAGACAAAGAAAAAGAACAATAATTTCCTTGAAATTGGTATTCAGAGACATGCTGCCCCCAGCTGGAAGGTACCATTAGTTGAGACCAATAAGAGCTTGATGGATTTGTTCTCCCTTCCTATTCTTTTTTAAAGCTATCCAAGTTGTGATCATTACATCATAATATATTCCACAGGTCAGTTATGCACAGCGTGAAGAATTGCTTCTTTAAAAAACAAAACAAAATCTCCTTCACCACTTCATTGGCTTGCTTTTACTGCTAGCATTTTGAGAAATGCTTTCCTTCTCTACTACCTCCATGACATGCATGATTTTATAGGCCTCTGTCATGCCCCATCTCCCTTTTTCCAAGCTAAAGGGCCCAACTACGGTAGCTTTTTTGTGCTGGAGACCCATGGTTATTTTAGCTGCTCTCTTTTACTCTTCCTTCAGCTTTCTGTCACCTTTTTCAAGCATGGTAATTAAAGGTAAAGGTTCCACCACACATGCGTGCTAGTTGTTTCCAACTCTAGGGGCCGGTGCTCATCTCCGTTTCAAAGCCGAAGAACCAGCGCTTGTCCGAGGATGTTTCCGTGGTCATGTGGCCGGCATGACTAGACGCCAAAGGCACACGGAACGCTGTTACCTTCCAACCGGAGTGGTCCCTATTTTTCTACTTGCATTTTTACGTGCTAAATCACTGTGAACATTCCACAGATTTGTGTAGGGCAGGGGTCAGCAACCTGAAACAGTGAAAGAGCCACTCAGAACCGGTTCCCTCACAAAAGTATAAACTGGGAGCCGCAAAAAATGTGTGCGCATGCACGTACATGCGCACATGCACAGAACAGGGTTTGACTGAAGAGTGGAGCCAAGGCGAGATATGCACCTACCCTACATATTTGAATTGATTGGTTGAACTTTTTTAGTCCCACTTTTTTTGGGGGGGGGACTGCACATGGCAGAGGACTGGGAGCCGCAGGAGACGGCTGAAAGAGCCGCATGCGGCTCCAGAGCCGCGGGTTGCAGACCTGTGGTGTAGGGTATTACAATGTTGGCATTTTTTTAAATTCCACTAATAATCGCTGGCATGGAATTTTTCATAGCTACCCCATACTGAATTGGCATTTTGTGATAATCCACTTTGTACTATCTGTCCCATCAATATATGTGATGTTAGCTCACAATATACATATAAGTGATATGTTTTTGTACATGTATTCATATTTGTTGTTGTTAGTTGCGAAGTCGTGTCTGACCCATCGCGACCCCATGGACAACGTTCCTCCAGGCCTTCCTGTCCTCTACCATCTTCTGGAGTCCATTTAAGCTCATGCCTACTGCTTCAGTGACTCCATCCAGCCACCTCATTCTCTGTCGTCTCCTTCTTCTCTTGCCCTCAACCTTTCCCAGCATTAGGCTCTTCTCCAGTGAATCCTTCCTTCTCATTAGGTGTTATTATTGTTCATATTATTTCATATTCATTTCAAGGCAGGTATAGGTGCGTGTGTTCACACTCTTAATTCAATGTTAACTCACAAAGTTTTCTTGACAAGATTTTCATAAGCTGCTTGCCTTTGCCCCCTCCTCCCTAGGGCCCAAACAGACTGACCCAAAGTGACCCACCTGGCTTTGTGACCAAGGCAGAATTAGGACTCAAAGCCTCCTGGTTTCTTACCTGGAGTTTTAACCACTGCACCAAACTGGCCCTCATGTATTGATTATGAGCATCAAGCTGTTTACTCTTAGCAACCACTGATAGATTTTCTCCATAATGATCTGGTCCTTCGGATTTTCCAATAGTGCACTCATTGCCACTGTAACTGAGTCCTGGTCATGCTCTTCTATCCTTCCACATTTCCCAGCAGGAGAGCTTTCCACTGAGACCTGGCTCTGGCGTGTGTCTGAAGTAATCTGCAGCTAAAGTGAAAACTCTGGATTGATTTGTTTGATGACTCATTGATTTGTTTTCTTAGCTATCCACTATATTCTCTATGTCAAGAGTCCCCAACCCCCCCCCCCCCGGCTGAGTCCTATTGGAAACTGGGCTGCCAAAGCAGCAGGCAAGCATGTGAAGCTACATTTGCGCATACTTGGGATTTAGGTTACAAGCATGAGACCGTTCCGCTCCCCCACCCATAGCTGCCACCAATCCGTAGAACCAAAAAGGTTGGAGACCCCTGCTGTATATGATCTGCACTTTTAGACCTTGCTGGCTGGCAGCCCAGTGACCACTATAATTTTATAGTTTAATAAAGAAAACTGGTTTGGGCTTCTCTATTTGCTTTGGCTTATTCTTAAGGTTGTTCCCACAAAGATGTATTCTGGAAGTGGTTGCAAACAGTAGTATAATTACATAATAGAATTACCCAGATCATTAAGAGCAACAATACAAATTTCTTTTATCATCACTTAGGAAAGTTAATACAGAACAGAGATAAAACTGCTATAGTTGAGAATACCGTATTTTCCGGCGTATAAGACGACCCCCCCAACTTTTGAGATGATTTTCAAGATTTTTTGTCTTATACGCCGGAAAATCAGCGAGCCCGGGAAGGCACGCCCTCCCCTCTCACTGTGGAGGAAGCAGGGTAGGCTGGCGTCTGGCGGGAGCCGGCAGGGCAGTCCTGCGCACGCGCGCGCTCCCCAGTTGTTAAGGAGCACTCCTTAGCAGCCGGGGAGTGCGCGCGGACTGCCCTGCACTCCCCGGCTGCTAAGGAGTGCTCCTTAACAGCCGGGGAGCGCGCACGTGCGCAGGACTGCCCTGCCGGCTCCCGCCAGACGCCAGCCTGCCCTGCTTCCTCCACAGTGAGGGGAGGGCGTGCCTTCCCGGGCTCGCTGATTTTCCGGCGTATAAGACGACTGGGCGTATAAGACGACCCAACTTTTGAGATGATTTTCATGGGTTAAAAAGTTGTCTTATACGCCGGAAAATACGGTAAGAACATTTCAGAGAAGTGTTTCTTTGTATAAGGAGAATACCAGGCTTGTACTGATTTTTTTTCAGGAAGAGAATTTGAGGAAATAACATTAAGTTCTTAATCTTATTTATCAGTTTATATCAAACATATTATATAAATGACCCATGTGGGAGGAAGCAGAGGACAGATCTACAATGTACTTCTAGTTAATAAGAGGATAGACTGCACCAACTGCCCTAAGCTATAAAACTGTCACCTGGGTGACAGTTATTATTATTTATTGGTAAAATGTAGAGCTAATATAGACATTGGTCAATTCAACATGAGACCCTAAATCCGTTCAATATATAAAACCAAATTAAGCAACTCAAGACATTTTAGATGCTGATTTTTTTCTCAGCATTCTTCTGAAACTCTCATTCTATCACACTATCATTGAGAAAAGGCAAAGCAATCTGTTAAGTCAGAGACCAACATCAAAATGTTGGAATTAAACTGTTTCAGATTCTTCACAGAGTTAGGTAACTAGTTGATTATAGCTAAAAGTACAGCTTATTATAACCTCAGCTACCAATAGGATACACCATTCAATCAGGTCACAGGTTTGGAATCTTCAGGCACTACAACTTTAACAATACCTTCCATGACAATTTTGCCACTTTGGACAACTGTACATGACACTGTAATATAAGCAAGACATCTCTTCAGTTTCTTCACTTCTGCTGAAGCCAAGACCTCTTCTCCAACATATAAAGGAGATGGAAAATTAATTTCCTGAGAAAGGAAGATACACCCAGGCCCAGGCATTTTTGTACCTAGGACAGCTGAAATAAGTCCATTGATCAAGACACCATGTACAACTGTTCTCCCAAACCTTGATTTCTTTGCATATTCTTCATCCAAGTGTAATGGGTTTGTATCCCCTGTTAATTCAGAAAAGATAACGATATCCTTTGATGTGAACTTCTTAATTATTTCAGCTTTGTCTCCAACATTTATGTGTAAAAGCTGAACATAGTGTTGAGTGAAGAATGGCATGGATACGCTTGGTTTTGTAGAAAATATTCTCCCGAGTCTCACACCAAAAAATCTGTACTTGGGCAATGTCATCAGCATTTTGGTGTTATACAAACCAAAATCAACCAAATAATTAATCTAGCACCATTTCTCTGCTATTCCCAGCTAACGCAAGAAGAAATGGAGAAGTCTAGAGAGAAAGGGAAAAAAAATTCAAATAGAAGCACAAAACCAATTCCTTTTGCATAAAAGAACATCCAGGCAAGTTTAAGCAAATAAATGGCAGCTGATTAATTTCCTTGGAGACCAAATTTAATAATTGCAAGCCTAGGACAGGATGGTTAAGTGGCTGAACTCAAACATTTCAAGTAGAATGAGATGAAAGGAAATGATGTCATAAGTAATGGTGGATTTCAAGAAGTATACCGTATATACTTGAGTATAAGTCGAATTTTTCAGCCCACTTTTTGGGCTGAAAAATTCCACTTCGGCTTATACTCCAGTCAACAAAAAAAACTTACCGAGGACTTGTGCGCGGCCGAGGCTTTGGTGCTTCCGGGATTGCGCGCACCTCTCCCAAGCAGCCGCCGTCCGGAGACCTGCCGAAGTTTGGGGAGGTTTGGGGAGGTGCGCGCGCACCTCCCCAAACCTCCCCAAACGTCGGCAGGTCTCCGGATCTCCGTGCCTTGCCTGCCTGCTTCTTTCCGCTGCGGAAAGAAGCAGGCAGGCAGGTCACGGAGATCCGGAGACCTGCTGACGTTTGGGGAGGTTTGGGCACCTCCCCAAACCTCCCCAAACGTCGGCAGGTCTCCGGATCTCCGTGCCTTGCCTGCCTGCTTCTTTCCGCAGCGGAAAGAAGCAGGCAGGCAAGGCACGGAGATCCCGAGACCTGCCGACGTTTGGGGAGGTTTGGGGAGGAGATCCGGAGACCTGCTGACGTTTGGGGAGGTTTGGGCACCTCCCCAAACCTCCCCAAACGTCAGCAGGTCTCCGGATCTCCGTGACCTGCCTGCCTGCTTCTTTCCGCAGCGGAAAGAAGCAGGCAGGCAAGGCACGGAGATCCCGAGACCTGCCGACGTTTGGGGAGGTTTGGGGAGGATATCCGGAGACCTGCTGACGTTTGGGGAGGTTTGGGCACCTCCCCAAACCTCCCCAA
Organism: Vipera ursinii; assembly: GCF_947247035.1. Taxonomy (NCBI): domain Eukaryota; kingdom Metazoa; phylum Chordata; class Lepidosauria; order Squamata; family Viperidae; genus Vipera; species Vipera ursinii. The sequence goes on along the minus strand of NC_139513.1, from coordinate 28,789,737 downwards.
ACGTCGGCAGGTCTCCGGATCTCCGTGCCTTGCCTGCCTGCTTCTTTCCACTGCGGAAAGAAGCAGCCTTCTTTCCGCAGCGGAAAGAAGCAGCCTGCCTGCTTCTTTCCGCTGCGGAACGAAGCAGCCTGAACGAAGCAGGCTGCTTCTTTCCGCTGCGGAACGAAGCAGCCTGAACGAAGCAGGCTGCTTCTTTCCGCTGCGGAACGAAGCAGCCTGAACGAAGCAGGCTGCTTCTTTCCGCTGCGGAAAGAAGCAGCCTTCTTTCCGCTGCGGAACGAAGCATCCTGAACGAAGCAGGCTGCTTCTTTCCGCTGCGGAAAGAAGCAGCCTTCTTTCCGCTGCGGAACGAAGCAGCCTGCCTGCTTCTTTCCGCTGCGGAACGAAGCAGCCTGAACGAAGCAGGCTGCTTCTTTCCACTGCGGAAAGAAGCAGCCTTCTTTCCGCTGCGGAACGAAGCAGCCTGAACGAAGCAGGCTGCTTCTTTCCGCTGCGGAAAGAAGCAGCCTGCCTGCTTCTTTCCGCTGCGGAACGAAGCAGCCTGCCTGCTTCTTTCCGCTGCGGAACGAAGCAGCCTGCCTGCTTCTTTCCGCTGCGGAAAGAAGCAGCCTTCTTTCCGCAGCGGAAAGAAGCAGCCTGCCTGCTTCTTTCCGCTGCGGAACGAAGCAGCCTGAACGAAGCAGGCTGCTTCTTTCCGCTGCGGAAAGAAGCAGCCTTCTTTCCGCAGCGGAAAGAAGCAGCCTTCTTTCCGCAGCGGAAAGAAGCAGCCTGCCTGCTTCTTTCCGCTGCGGAACGAAGCAGCCTGAACGAAGCAGCCTGCTTCTTTCCACTGCGTAAAGAAGCAGCCTTCTTTCTGCAGCGGAAAGAAGCAGCCTGCCTGCTTCTTTCCGCTGCGGAACGAAGCAGCCTGAACGAAGCAGGCTGCTTCTTTCCGCTGCGGAACGAAGCAGCCTGCCTGCTTCTTTCCGCTGCGGAACGAAGCAGCCGGCGGCGGAGGCTTGCAGAACGGCGGATCGGCTTATACTCAAGTCACCAACTTTTTCCAGTTTTTGGGGGTGAAATTGGGGGTCTCGGCTTATACTCGAGTCGGCTTATACTCAAGTATATACGGTAAGTTGCTAATAGCAACAGGCTATTTGTACTCAAGAGCAGAAAAAGCTGGAATAAAATTATTCTCCAAAAAAAAAAAGAAAAAAAAATAGTAATAAAATAAAGCAATCAACAGTAAAGCAGCAGACAGTTAACTAAATGCACTCTTAGAAAAATATATTTATGCTGCTTCTATGGACAGGTTAAAGAACTATTGAAAAAATATAAAGCAATAAAACACAGAACACCAAACATACACCCACACACAATGAAAGACAACTATAATACTTTAAGGAAAAAACAGGACAAGTCTGGAAAGAAGTACATGTGAATATAGTCTGTGGGTTGCCCATCTTCAATATAAGATCTAAAAGTGCCAGAGCAATAATCTGTTTTATTGAACAAATAAGGCTTTCAACTGATTATTTCTCAATTCTTACCTGTATCACCCTGAAGGCACACCTTCTGTTCTGGTAAAAACCAAACAGTGATAGAGCACTCCACAGTTTTGCTAGGCCACTGTATAAATAATAGCATTGGATATATTAATGAAATGACTAATCAGTAGGCAAGTAAAGTAAGCCATAAATATTTCATGGTAAATAGAATCAAGGTTCAATGAGATAGGAACAATATCTATCCAGAAATTACATCCAAATAAACTTGAGGCTGAATTTTCCCAACATTTATGCTAAGATAACAACTGATGCTTTCCTGATAAAACAATTTAATGTAATTAATGTAGTGAGTATGGGGTCTGTTCCATTTATATACAGCAGTTTGCTCTGCCAGTATTAGTGAGGGTATGGCTTTCTCCTTGGTCATTTCTTAATTAGGGTATTGTTTTCTGCTTTATTGCTTGACTGGTGTTAATCCATGCTTATCTGGATGTAGGCTGCTGGAGAGGATGAGCAGAGTTCATCCATGAACTCCAACTATCAGTCAGAAGACACATTGAAAGCTCCTTAATCTCATACCTATGGACAGATTCAACCATAGTTTCAACTGGGAAATAGTAAGCAATCTAGATCAAGTCAAATCCAAAAATGCTAGAGAATTTCTGGAAACTAGGCATTCAGACCAATCAGCCATCAATGGACACATAGAGACAAACCACACTTACAAACTGTTCAAGAGACAATAAAAAAAACTAAGAAGGAAATAGATTAGAACACATGTTCCACCAACACTGGCAGGACAAGCTACTGAATATAAACAGGGAGCAAATAGACACACTATCCCTGATGATGTCAGCTAACTGAGTAATAAGCATCTGCAAGCAAACAATCAAGCTCAGAGAACTCCACAAACCAGTGTTCCTCAAACTTAGCAACCTCAAGATATGTGCACTTCAACTCCCAGATTTTCCCAGCGAGCATGGGAGAAGTCTACACATCTTAAAGCTGCCAAGTTTGAAAAACAATGGTACAAGACTTATGACACCTTGCTTGAATTTAAAAAGAATTTTCTTCATTTTTATTATTATGCTAGAGATCATTCCTTTATCTAACCACACTTGCCAAGAAAAAGTATTCAAAATGTCTTACGCATTAGATACTCTAAGTATGGCACTCAATGTTTTTTCCTCATATGTCAAAACATCAACAGGCAATGCAGAACCAACCTAAAAGGAAACATGCCAGTTACTAGGATGCACTTTAAAATCTCAAAGTCATTAAGAAAGTTCTCATAAGAAGTTCAATTCTATTCCACCACTACAATTAGTTTAATTTGATGTAATTACAAACCTAGTATTTAAGGTAAACGTAATGAAGAAGAATCTGCAAGTTTTTTCAATATATTTCATTACAAGTCCAAACTTGTAGGATGTAATGGAGAATAATGCACAAAATGAGATGATCATGAATATTTGTTTTCATCATTTTCATTCTTTTTTAATCTACTTTTCTTGTACACATTTTAATCACCAAGGCCCCTTATATCTGGGAGAAACAGCTGGTATTTGTAATTGGAGGCATCGCCTGATCCTGCCTCATTTAAAACACAGATGATTCTTTTGCTGCCAAAAACCATAAATGAAGTTTGGGGAAGGGTTATTTATCTCTTTAGCTACAAATGACAGCAAGGAACATGGCAATCTTTGGTGACTTGAGTGGTTAAAACAGATACATGGCCAATTAGTGTTTGACATCTCTTATTATTTTTTCCCATATAACAAAACATTGCTGTCATTTAAGTAATGAAGCTTTAGTAATGGAAGTTATTATGAAGCAGGAAATAGTGCCAGAGTATAAAGAAACTAAGTGACCACTCTGTTTTAAAGGATATGAACTAGCACCAGACAAAGGCTGATATGCAAAGAAGCAGCTTATTAACAACCTGAATCCTAGCTCAGTGTTGTATACAACTACAACTGATAAAGGACCAAAATGGCAGGGACCTAACAGAGGCAGAAGAGATTAAGAAGAGGTGGAAAAATTACACAGAAGAACTATACAAGAATGAGCTTAACGTCCCTGATAATCACAATGAGGTGGTCACTGACCTCGAGCCAGACATCCTAGAATGTGAAGTGAAGTGGGCCTTAGAAAAGCTGAGCAACAACAAAGCTAGTGGAGGTGACAGTATTCCAGCTGAGCTATTCAAAATCTTAAAAGACAGTGCAGTAAAAGTGCTACACTCAATTTGCCAGCAAATTTGGAAAACTCAACAGTGGCCACAGGATTGGAAAAGATCAGTTTACATTCCAATTCCAAAGAAAGGCAGTGCCAAAGAATGTTCAAAGTATTGCACCATTGCACTCATTTCTCATGCTAGTAAAGTCATGCTTAAAATCCTACAAGCTAGACTTCAGCAGTATGTGGATCGAGAACTACCAGAAGTGCAGGCAGGATTTCGAAGAGGCAGAGGAACTAGAGATCAAATTGCCAACATACGCTGGATCATGGAGAAAGCTAGGGAGTTCCAGAAAAACATCTACTTCTGCTTCATTGACTATGCTAAAGCCTTTGATTGTGTGGATCATAACAAACTGTGGCAAGTTCTTAAAGAGATGGGAGTACCAGACCATCTTATTTGTCTCTTGAGAAACCTATATGCGGGTCAAGAAGCAACAGTGAGAACTGGACACGGAACCACTGATTGGTTCAAAATTGGGAAAGGAGTCCGGCAAGGCTGTATACTGTCGCCCTGCCTATTTAACTTATATGCAGAGCACATCATGAGAAAGGCAGGGCTAGATGAATCAAAAGTTGGAATTAAGATTGCCGGAAGAAATATCAACAACCTAAGATACGCAGATGATACCACTCTAATGGCAGAAAGTGAAGAAGAACTAAAGAGCCTCTTGTTGCGGGTGAAGAAGGAGAGTGCAAAACTTGGGTTGAAACTTAACATTAAGAAAACCAAGATCATGGCATCTGGCCCTCTCAATTCCTGGCAAATAGATGGGGAAGAAATGGAAGTAGTGACAGATTTTATTTTCCTGGGCTCCAAGATCACTGCAGATGGGGACTGTAGCCAAGAAATTAAAAGACGCTTGCTCCTGGGGAGGAAAGCCATGGCAAATCTAGACAGCACACTAAAAAGCAGAGACATCACCCTGTCAACCAAAGTGCGTATAGTCAAGGCTATGGTCTTCCCAGTTGCAATGTATGGCAGTGAAAGTTGGACCATAAGAAAGGCTGAGCGCCAAAAAATTGAGGCCTTTGAACTATGGTGCTGGAGAAGACTCCTGCGAGTCCCTTGGACTGCAAGGCGATCAAACCGGTCAGTCCTAGAGGAGATCAATCCTGACTGCTCTTTAGAAGGCCAGATCCTGAAGCTAAAACTCAAATACTTTGGCCACCTAATGAGAAGGAAGGACTCACTGGAGAAGAGCCTAATGCTGGGAAAGATTGAGGGCAATAGAAGAAGGGGACGACAGAGAATGAGGTGGCTGGATGGAGTCACTGAAGCAGTAGGCGTGAGCTTAAATGGACTCCAGAAGATGGTAGAGGACAGGAAGGCCTGGAGGAATGTTGTCCATAGGGTCGCAATGGGTCGGACACGTCTTCGCAGCTAACAACAACAACACAACTGCAGTTAGTAAAAGTTTTCCTAATACAGAGATTTCAATCAAACCACTTTTTACAGCCTTCCATTCCAATCCCCCCCTATGTATATACTGTAAATAAATCAGAAGTTGCAAAGTATTCAAAATTATCTCAAAATAATTTGAACAAAACTTACATACCTCACCATGGAGCCGTTTCAAAGCAGAGATGATAAGTTGTTTGAAATCAACAGCATTTAAACTAATGCCAGCTTCTTCAAACTCCCTACAATTCATTTTTTGTAATAAGGTTTATTAGTAAGTATAATAAGCCACAAACATGTTAAAAGTTATACAGTAACTGAGCAAAATGGAATGGGAATATTTAAAAAAGGGATTTGAACTTACAAATGGATCTTCAAATAATGATATTGAGAAACATTCTTCAGTACTAATCTTTCATAGGCAGTAGGCTTGATGCCCTTATTTTCATCATCAAATTCAGTCATCTTATGATGGCCATTTCTAAAAGACAGAACAATCCATTCTGATATATTGCCAAGTTCTAAGCTCAAAATCACAAACTCTAATTATGATCAATTGTCACCTGCACTTTAAAAATATATGCACTGGAAAGGAGGGGAAATGTCTTGTTTTCATTCTTTTGGTTTACTAGGCAATTTTAAACCAGGTTGTATAAGTTTATATATTTATTAGTTGAATTTATATACTGCCCTATTCCCGAAGGACTTTGTTAGTAGTTATTCCCATAGTGGCCATAGGTGAGTCCAAAGAAGCAAGCTTAGAGAATTAAAGGAAGAGGGAGAGTGTCCAGAGCTTAATTGGGTTTCAGATTCAATCACTAGCATCTCTTCAATTAAAGTGATCTGGTGGCACAATCGGTCTGATCCAGAACAAGAAGCATCTTTAAGCTATCAAGATTAACAGAAACTCACTTTTGCTTTACTTTATCCTAAAATAATTTAAATGCCCATGCAAAAAGATCAGATGAAAATGCAAGCTTGTAATTTCTGTGGACCAATCTATAGAACAATAAATTGAAAGCAATTTGATTTCAGCAAAGCCAGGCTGAAGACACTTGGCTCCCCTCAGAATGTTTCCAGCTGGAATCTTGCTCTGCTAAAAACCTTTTTACCCAAACTACTCAGTTTTATCCCATCAGTGAAATGACAAAAACAATACTTTTTCATTGCATCCAGACAATACATACAGTACACAATTTAAGCACACAAATGTTACCTACAACGGTTGGGTACCAATAATGTTTTAAGTGTTACCACTAAAGACAAATATTTGTAGTTCTGGGTTGAAATGTGGGATCCTTGGTGCTTGCTATCTGAGGTTGGTTATTTTTCTTGCTGACGTTCATTATCCAAACTAGGTAACATCATCAGTGCAAAGCAGAATATGCTTCCAGCATCCATCTCTAACGTGATGCCCTTCAGCGCATCATCACAGGCCAGGGGCATTGATGGGAGATGCATTGATAAGACATCGGGAAATGGAACTTAGGGACGTTAATGGAACTTTGTGGAATTTGTCTTGATCAGCATTAAGATTTCTGCATCTTACCCGCTTTAAGCAAAGCTCTGCCTTTCGCAGAGCTGCTGTCTAAATGCGTGTCATTGAACTGGGCCAAAACTGATGTTCAGATCAGGCTAAGTGGGTATGAAAGACGACAGGACGCACCTCTTTCTCCTAGTTGTAAAATGCGCCTGGAGAATACCCAGTCCCTCCCCTTCTGTCAAAGATCACCGCTACTTACACCGAGACCCTGCAACGAGCACGGATCACTCACTCTCACGGGTTCTATCCAACACGTGGCCAAACGGAAGTATCAAGAAGACGGGCTTCCAAACGCATCCGCCAATCGCAAGCGGACATTTCTCTTTCTGTCCAATGGGAGTGCACAGGTGGCTCAGTAAGATCCCGTGCGGCGAGTTGTGCATCTCCATAGGTCAGGCGAAGTAAAGACTGAGTCGAGCCAGCAGTAGGCGGGGTAGTTGGAAACCAATAGGATGAAACTCCGTGGCCGCAAGGCGTGGTCTTCGTTTCCCCGCGCTCAGAGGTTTTTCTCTTCTTATTGCGCGTGGAAGTTTAGTCTTTTCGTAGCTGCGCGGATGGAGGCAGCGACGGACTTCTTTATGGCTGGTTGTTCTGTTTCCGGCCTTTGCTACGAGACTAGTAGCATCTGAATCCTGTGACTTCATACCAGTGTTTTCTTCGGGAATAAATCTCCCCAAATCTCAAAAGGATTTGTGAGTCCCAGTGAAAATGTACACTACATGCTACAACTCTGGGTCTTCGCTGAAATCGTTACTACCGTAATTGGATTCACGCTTTGTACCGAATTATTAACAAGCTCGTCACCTTTTTGTCCTGTGTGGTTGTGTGAAGTAAGCTCCTTTGGTTAGTTTGTGGTTTACTGTGTCATTGGAACCTAATGGATTGCAGTGGGGTGGGGTAGCATAAACTGATTTTGGCAGTGTGTTAATTTAGACACTCAACAGTGCAAAATATAAATTATTTTCCAGATATTTAAAACAATTGCAAAAAATTAGTCATTTTTTATTTAAAAAGGGTCAATTTTCAAGCTTCAAATATAAAACGATTTGTTTTGTATTACAATCTAAGCACATTGATTTGTGCTTAGATTGTAAGCCGCCCTGAGTCTTTGGAGAAGGGCGGGATATAAATGGGATTTTTTAAAAAAATAGTTCAAATGTCCTGAAGGGAGGGCAGGACTCAACTCATATCAATTATATGTGGAGGCCCCTATTCTCCCCCTATCATTCATCTTCCTCCACCATTGATCCTGACCTCCAACCATGTAACTAGGCAAGAGGCAGTCATGGTTAGAGCACGCCATGCCAAAGCTGAGTTAATGGGAGAAGCAACAGGAAAAGGCTGGACATTGGATGGGGCAAAGTGCCTCAATTTGGAGTTAGGGCAATGTTATGCGCTCCTGGCCACTTTCCTTCATGACCAGAGACAAGCTGGCCTGACCAATAACCTCCCAAGACAGAGTGAAGGCCTTTTGTTTCGTTTATTGCAATAAGCAGGGATAGAAGCTATCAAAACTTGGTTCTCTCCAAAGTTTCAACCCAAAATATTCCCATTTTTATAGATCCCTGGCCCCAGACACACATCCCTCCTCTTTCCCCATTGGCTGAGGTACTATGAGGTTACACTCTTTCTGACTGCCTCCTACATATTTCCTGCTACACACTAAATCATACATCCCATGTACATTAAAATTAAGAGATAATTTATGCAAGGTGTGTCAGTTAATATTAATCAACTAATTGCACATGTGCAGTTGCTTGAGTTCTAGCCCCCTTTTTATGATCTTTTAGAAGAAAAATAGGTTCTTTCCTGTTTTGCTAGTTATCTTCTCTTACAGATGTTTTTATAGTTTGTCTTCTTCCTTTCCCACTCTTAAGACCTAGCTAATTTTTGCCTACGTGTTTCACTTACATCCTTTCTTTGTGCTCTCCTTTTCTGGTTCTCATCTTCTCCATTCACCTAGTAAATTTCCACTGCAGCATATTCAGTTTTAAATTTCTCTTTCAGGCAAGAAAACGAGCACAAAGCTAGATGCCATCAACAATTTCCTGAGTGCTGAACAACTTAACAGAGCACAAGACCTCCCACATTTTTTGAGCTTGTAACTAATGCCTTCCTAAACACCACACAAATGTTCTTCATGACATTAGTTTCATCACAGTTGAACCTTTTGAGTTTGCGCCACGATTTCACCAAGTGCTTCTGCCTGTGAAGAGGACAACTCTTGTGAGAGAGATTCATTGATACCAGAGCTGCTGCTTCTTCACTGGCTGTGCACCCTGGAGAAACCAATTTTAATAATAATAATAACTGGGGAGGGGGGAAATGATTGGATTTTAAACCTGTTCATTAACAGGATCGGTCCATTGTCTTTATTTGCCTAATGACATTGTAAACATAAGAATTACCCCTTCCAAGCAAATAAAATAATTCTGACGGGTAGAAGGATGCACAGGAAAGAACAGTTACAAATGTCTAAATCTGTCTTTCTTAAAACTTTTTGCTTTCAGGACCCATTCCCTTTTTTAAAAAGCCCCAAATAATTTTTATTTTGTATATTTATCAAAGTTTACCATTTAAAAATTAAACCTGATGCATTTGTAGATTTACTCGTGTGAAAACAGTACAAGAATCTGCTTCATGTTAAATAATCTCTTCTCCTGCCTAATATTTTATTTCAAGACCTTCATGGTAGAGATCAGGAGGAAGGAAGGAATCCATCACATCTCCCCCAGGAGTTGTTTTTCAGGAGGATCTTTCAGCAAGATCCAAATCAGGACACCTCAGGAGGTAATACAAGGTCTTCCCATTTCCCATAATGTTTCATCTTCCACAGAATGGTTCCTTCTATTTTATTAATTATGCATTTTAAAATTCCGTCTCACAGGGAAGAATAGAAGGAAGGTGATTCCTCCTAATGGTGGAGCTGAAACAGTTCTTGAACCTCGAATTCAAAAATAAGTAAACACAGTGGCACAGTGTCATTTACCAACCATATTACTTGATTACTGACCGGTGATAAGCACATCAAATTAAAAGATAATGCAAAGTCCAATGAAAATAGCCAGGTAGAAAAGTGTCTCAGTTAAAAAAATGTTCTGAAAGAGCATATGATCAAGGCATTTATGTCTTACACAATTATTTCTAATCTGATTGTTCCTGGATTTGAAAACCAAACAATCCAATGTTGCAAAAGCTGAGAAATGTCCTTGCCAGGAAAGCGTCTCCATATTTTATCTCCAGTGAATGGTTTGGACTAAGAGCAGCTTCTTTGAACTTTGAGGAGAAGCAGAAACTGAGTTACATGTCTCTTGAGTATTGATGGCACCTCATACAAATCCCCGGTTGAGCTTTCCCAGCACTTTCATGAAGATGTTGACAACACTGGTCATTCTGGGGACACCACAAACTTATTTCCTGAAATGCTAGAAAGAATTTCCCCCTTCTCCTTCTGCAAAAATAGGATGGATTGGAATCACTGATAGGTGGGGTTTCCAAGGCCCATCTGCCAGTTACTTTTCTCAAGATGCTGAGTCTTTTTATATTGACTGGAATTACCTTCCCTGAATGGCACGGAAAGTCCTGCTGAATCAACCGACTTAGTAAAACCTGCCTGAAATATTTCTGCAGTCAAAACTTTTTGTCTCTTTCCACTTTCTCATCTAAACTTTGAAATCATACTAAGCATAGCCTGTTAAATCAGTCCATAATTTTCCTTTGGGAATTTGTAAATAATATGATAGATCTTACAAATCCTACTAGATTTGTTATGGATAATTTTTTATTATTGTTTTCAGGAGGGTCTTGTGTCGTTTGAAGAAGTGGCTGTATATTTCTCAGAGGAGGAGTGGTTTTAGGCATATGGTGATAGCCTACATAGTTGGGTTGGAAATATATAAACCGTGATGTGACTTTAAGATGTTAATTGGCCAATGGGTGTGTAAGTGTTCTCATGGCCATAAGAGGGAGCTAGGAACGTAGTTTCTCTCTGAATTCTCTGCTCTCTCTACTATTGCTGTTTTGTTAGCAATAAATGGTTTGTTTGTTCTCACTGGTAACTCAGTATGGCTAATGCTAACTCTATATGTGAGAACAAGAAGCCGCATGATGAGTGCATAAATTTACTGCATAGGCGGTTAGGGCATGTGAATTTTAACTCACTATGTAGAACAGTTGAGTTAGTACAAGGCATAAAACTGAAGCCATGTAAGAAATACCTGAATTGCAATGCATGTAATCAGGAAAAGAGTAAGGCAACTCCTGCAAACAGGTTAAACAGTTTCAAGACCACTGTCCCTTTGGAAGTTATATTTGCAGATCTAATTGGACCCATGAAGCCTAGTTTAGGAGGATCATGTTATATTTTAAGTATCCTTGACCATTACTCTTGTTATGGTTTTTGTTATCTGCTTAAGTCAAAGACAGACACTTTCCAACAATTCTCAAACTGGCTTAAGTTTGTTGAAAGGAAAACAAAGCAAAAAATTCAGTGCATAATAACTGATAATGGCACTGAATTCACAAACAAGCGGTTTGTAGATATGCTAGAATCAGCAGGCATTGAGCATAAACGTTCAGCCCCTTATAGGCCTCAACATGGGCAAACGTTACAAGCCATGATGAGAACCATGTTAAAAGATTCTGGTTTAACAGATAGACTGTGGGGGGGGGAGGCAGCAAAATGTGCAAACCATGTTCTAAATGTAGTGGTGAATTCTTCTACTGGTAAAATACCATATACGCTATGGCATGGTAGAAAACCAAACCTTGATTACCTGCACACGTTTGGCACCCTAGCATGGGTCCACATTCCTGCACAACTCAGGAGTAAAGGCCAACATAGGGCAAGGCAATTATACTTTGTGGGTTATGAAGCTAATCATAGATCCTATCGTTTCTGGGAACAAGGCACCACCAATGTACATTGTAGAGCAGGTGCCAAATTCCTTGAGCACGTTGGTTGGGATAGATTAGAACAAGAAACTGTTAATACTGATCCTCTTGTATTTGAGGACTCCTCTGATAACATAACCAGAAGTGATAAGACATCTTCTGTACCTGTAAAAGATGAAGATGCAATAGGGGAGATAAACAGAGGAAATAACAATACAAAGCCCTGTACTACCTAGGTGTTCAATGCGCAAAAGACGGCCACCAGATCGCTATGAAGCCAGTGTAATATGCCAAGTTGGCTTAGAGCCTTCTAACTATGATGAAATCAGGATGTATCCTGAAAAAAAACAGCATGGAAAGCTGCAATGAATAGGGAGTTAAAGTCTTTGCAGGATCTTAAGGTCTACGAAAAAGCAAAACTGCTACCTGGTGAGCAAGCTATAGGTTGCAAGTGGGTATACAAAATAAAGAAGGGTGTAGATGGGACTGTAACCTATAAGGCACGTTTGGTTACACAAGGTTTTGTCCAAACTACCAAGGATTATGATGAGGTGTTTGCACCCAGTCTGAGGGCAACTACTTTTAAGAGCAGCTTTAGTGTGGGCAGCTAAAAACCAATATATAGTAAACCATGTGGATGTGGAAACTGCATAACTACATGCTCCATTGCAACACACTTTATTTAAGAATACCAACAGGAGTGACCATTGATAGAGACCATGATTGTTGGAAATTAAGGAAAAGCCTTTATGGATTAAAACAATCTGGTTATGAGTGAAATAAATGTATAGTCAACGAGTTGAGTGTGATAGGTTTTGTAGCCAGTGATGCTGATCCATGTTTGTTTAGGAGAGAACACAATGGAGTTTTATCTTTACTTCTACTTTTTACAGATGATATTGCAATCATAACAAAAACTGAGCTAGAAGCACAGAACATTATTTCAAGGTTGCAAAACAAATTTACAATTAGGAACCTTGGGGAAATAAGCCACTATCTGGGGTTAGATATTGTAAAAACAAATGGAAGTTTTAAGGTTTCGCAAGCCAGTAAAATATCTCAGTTATTAAAGAGATATAACATGGAGCTTTGTAAACCAGCAAAAACTCCGATGGCTGTGGATTTTAAGGACACTAATGTTGAGAGTCCTGTATTTGATAAGACTACCAATCTTTAATAGGTAGTCTTATGTATCTGAGTAATTAGACTAGACCTGACATTTCTTATAGTGTCAACCAATTAGCCAGATACAATAATGAACCAACTGTTAGACACTGGCAAGTGGCTAAAAGGGTATTGAGATATTTGAAGCAGTCTATTCACTACTCATTATATTTAGAGCCAAATCATGAGTTAATTCTTACAGCATATGCAGATGCAAGTTTTGCCTCTGAGACAAGCACTCGTAAATCAACTTCAGGGTTGGCTATAATGTTGGATGATTCTTTAATTGGATGGAAGTCCATCAGACAAAAGCACATAAGCCTGTCTACAATGGAGGCTGAATTTTCATGTCTATCAGTGTTATGTACAGAACTGCTAGTGTACAAACAGTTATTGTTGGATATGGGTTTAACTGTAAAGGATCCATTTATTGTATATGAGGACAATCAAGCTGCGATAAAGATGGCAAACAATGCTGCAGTCAGAACAAGATCCAAACATACAGATCTTTGTTACTTGAATGTAAGACAATGTGTCAAAGACAAATTAATACAACTGGAATATTGTTCATCTGATGTGAATATCGCAGACCATTTCACTAAAGTCCAAAGTGCTGTGAAACACAAGGCTAGTTGTGAAAAGATTGGACTAAGATTATAAGAGGTTATATATTATCCTACCCAAAGGGGAGAATGTTAGGCATATGGTGATAGCCTACATAGTTGGGTTGGAAATATATAAACCATGATGTTGTGACTTTAAGATGTTAATTGGCCAATGGGTGTGTAAGTGTTCTCATGGCCATAAGAGGGAGCTAGGAACGTAGCTTCTCTCTCTCTGAATTCTCTGCTCTCTCTACTATTGCTGTTTTGCTGTACTGTTGGTTTACTACTGTGATAAACCTGAACAACTGTGTTTTTGACCTCTGGACCAGTAAGAAGACTTTGTATTTGGAATAGTCCTTGGACTGTTACTATAGTGTATGACCTGGACTGTTTATTTTTGACCGTGCATTTTTTTGTTTTTTACACCACCTCAAAAGTAAAATACTTTCTGTTTTCACAACTCAGTGTACTCTTGTGGTTACTGTGTGACTCTTACTGCCCTCAGTACCCTTCCTTGTCTGTGCAACTCCTTGGTAGCACAAGGAGACCTCTGCACAACAATTCCTAACAGTGGTTTCAGCGGGATCCTCCCCGAAAAGCTCTGCATTAGGAAGTCATGGAAGAAAATTATAGGAACGTGGCCTTTCTGGGTAAAGTTTTCCTATTCTCCAATCTGAGAGTTTAGGGTGGTATTTTGTAGTTACATGTGATCAGATAATTTTAATTATAATTTTATTAAATACATTTTATCAGAGTAAAAATAATGCAACTTAAAGAGGGAAATAAAGAAGAGAGTAAAAGAGTAACTGAATAAGGAAAAAAATATAAAGAAAGAAGTAAAGAATGAGGAGAAAATGAGAAAAAGTAATAAAGTAGCTTCCAATTCATAACAGCAGTTATGAATGCAATTTTAGCCATTTTTGTCTAAGGTTAGAGCATAGTTTACTTCTTTTCCTTAATTTATGTAATTATGGAAGATTAATTTTCTAATCTAGACACCCATAGATTGCAAATTATTTTCTTTTTTCAGCAAAAATAAATGATAAAGGATTTCCAGTCGATAATAAATGTAGACCTTTATTGGTTTATTAAACCAATTTGTACAGATGCATATCTCCCAAACAAGCAAATTTGGGCACCTTATAGCAGAGTTAAAACAATCAATAAATACATTTAAAAGTATAAAACCAAACTAAAATAAAGAATACTAGATGTTAAAAATAACAGAGCCACCTCATTCACCCCATCCCCTGTTGTTACAACAGAAATAATCTACCATGGTTTTTTTTTTTTAGCTTTCTATCCATTAGTACAAACGTCTCTAGCCCAAGAAGGATGAAAAGAGCACTGGAAACCTCCTTTGATGATAGAATATCATGTATGTATGTATGTATGTATATGTATGTGTATGTATGTATGTATGTATATGTATGTGTATATGTATATGTGTGTGTATATATATATATATATATATATATATATGTGTGTGTGTGTGTGTGTGTGTGTGTGTGTGTGTGTGTATGTATTCCATTGGAGTTCCTAGGGGAGTGCCAGATGAATACAAAGCAAGAAACCAGATGCTAGCTGGTTTTGAGTCATTTTTGTTTTGGTGGGTAACTATAAATAAGAATGTGGATTGCATTAATTACATTTATTATAACCAACAAAGATTCATAAGCTATACTAGAGAGGCAGTTAAGGGCATAGCTGAACAACTGGATGCCACAAGTTGAATGGCCTGGGAGAACCGATTAGCATTAGACATGCTGTTGGCAGAAAAAGGAAGGGTGTGTGTAATGTTGGCAGAAAAAGGATGCTGTACTTTCATTCCCAATAACACAGCTCCTGATGGAACCATAACTAGGGCTTTACAAGGGTTAACTACTTTATCAGAAGAATTGGCTACCAGTTCTGGAGTGGACACTTCAATAACAGGAATATTGGAATTATGGTTTGGGAAATGGAAGAATATACTGGTGCCACTTATCACTTCTTTTATTGCAGTTTTTGGAGTTTTAGTAGCTTTGGGCTGCTGCATAATCCCTTGTATCAGAGTGGTGCAGAGATTAATAGAAACTGCCATTACTAAAAGAATGCCTTTAAGAGAACCCCCACCATATGAGGAAATGATGTGTTTGAAGGATAACGAGGAGAAAGAACAACATTCCAGAGAAGTAGAACAAGAACTACCAGAATGGATGTGAATTTTTTTAATAACCAGGATCATTATAGCTTAAACTTGCTTGCTAACATATAAGTATATAACGTAGCTCATATATGCAAAGTGTATTTTTGTTTGTTTATAAATTTCTGAAAGGATAAAGGAAAGAAAGGGTGGATTGAAAGGAATAAAAGTATTATTCAGAAATTTCTAATGTCTAAAGGTTGAAGCAGAAGCCAACTGAAGAGCAGAAATAATATTTTATCTAAGTATTGACAAGTACAAATACAAAAAGCAGAAGTTACAAATTGTAAGGGGCAGCCTGTGGTAACAGAAAATCAGATGGTGAAAGATAGGCTATGGACAAAGGGGCTTCCTGGAACATGGGAGGGACAGCGGTTTTAGGCGGTCTTGAAAGTTTATCGGATGATTAGGGAAGGGGTGTTGAGTGCGATAGGGGAGGTGGAATAGGGGATAGGATACAAAAATGTGTTAAACAGCTCTGTAAGGTGTGGCTGAACTCGTGTGTGTGTGTGTTTCAGTCCACCAACCCTTTGCAAACACTTCTTTTGAAATAAAACTTTGTTGCTGGAATTCCAAGTGAGTTTATTTGTTTTGGATCTTGAGCCACGTTCCAAACAACTTAGGGGCTCATCCTGAGATATCCAAACAGTCCTTGGATCACCGGGAGTGGCCACCCCTAAGGGGACAGGCGCCACGTCTATTTTGACAGTTTCCTGAAAGGTGACCACCCCCAGCCCAGTACCCGTGAAGAACCGGACGCTAAATAGTGGATCCCAAGAACAAAGGAAGTTAGGTCAAAAAAATTTTTGGATGTCCTGACGGTCTGAAGGACTGACAAGGCAAGGAGGTGGGTTAAGTACCAACTGCCGGGAAACTCTGTGCGCAGACCCAGGTAAGAAAATCAGGGCATTACCTGGGTGGCTGGGTGGGTAGGATCTTGAGCCACGTTCCAAACAGGTGCACATGAGAGTAATTTTTATTTTATTTATTTTAATTCCATTTATATCCCGCCCTTCTCCAAAGACTCAGGGTGGCTTTACAAACTTAGCAGTAGCCTTCATTCTATGTATATGCCTGCTTATTAGGGCTTTCACACACCCCAAGAGGCATTATTACAAAGTCAGCTTATTGCCCCCAACAATCTGGGTCCTCATTTTACCTACCTCGGAAGGATGGAAGGCTGAGTCAACCTTGAGCCTGGTGGGATGCGAACCTGCACTAATTGCAGGCAGCTGGTGTTACTTAAGGAGGCATTAGCCCACTGCTCCACCAAGGCTCTAAGAAGCGATTGGATAAAGAAGGATTATTGACCAGGGAGGAAACAACAGCCTCCTTCCTCTTGGGCCCTAATGGAAAATGCACCGTTTCACCTTTTACATGAGGACCTTCCTTGCACACCAGAATCCACCACGTGACTCCCTAAAAAAAAAGAGAACACGAAACCTTGAGATTCACCATTCGGCCACTGGAGGGCGAACGCCAGAGGTAAGAGAATGGGAAGGAAGTGACATTACTAGGTACTGGCCGTGTAGGACGCAGCACTCTGTCTTCTTCTTGCCCTTTTAGCTTCGCAGGAGGTTTAAGTGCGTGCAGAAAGAACTTGAAGAGATCCAGAGGTGGGCGGGGTAAGTGGCAAGTGTGTGTGGGGTTCTTCGCATGCAGGGGGTGGGGCAGAGAAGGAAGGGACCGATGCCAGGTCCCCACGCAGGTTCAATCTTCTGAGTCCTGGGAGAGCCCGGATCCCATGTTCCCCTGCCGCCCATCTGCACGCAGGCGGCAGGAAGAGGGAAACGGGGCTCAGGACCAGCCACGTTGCCCCAGGGACAAATCCCCAGAAAGGAGGAAGCGTCCTGGGGGGATCCTTCCCGCCCCGCATCCTGGAGAAAGCCCCGAAGTCATAGATGGGGAGAGCTTGGATGGCAAATCTCATGCAGGAAATAAGCAAATAGCTGCAAGGGAGGAACTGCAGAAGGTTGTGCCAGATTCTCCTTATGTGCTGGACGACGGTAAAACGGGGTTGGATCCTCAGCAGTTCAATTTGTCTTAGGCGGTTAAGTGAACCAGGACATCGCCACCCCTTGCGTTCTGTGTGAATTCAGCCCCTGCAGCTGCGTAACCTGTTTGTGTTTAGGGTATGTTTTGGGAACTCACCTGTGTGTAATTATGTGATTTAGCTTTTTAAAAGGAAATCCTGAAGAAAGGGAAGTAGAATTTCCAAAGCAGGTCATTTTAGGCTTTTCATTTTTTAAAAAAACAAACACCTGAACTTTCATTGTTTGTTAACCTGTTAGAGTTTGGAAAGTTGTGTAAACCCTGCTTGTAGGTAAATGCAAATCTAGGATATATATGTGTGTGTGTGTGTGTGTGTGTGTGTGTGTGTTTAAGTATTTGTCAAGGTTTTTTGAATGGACCTTGCTAATTAACTCTTTCATTCCTGTTTTGGCCCGGCTCAGGGCTTATCCACAGGAACTAGTCAACTTATGACAGCTCATTATTTGTGCAAATTATTCAAATTGCTAATAAAGAATTTGGGAGGCTAAGATGATCATTTCGAACTATTTATGTTCTCATCAGTTAGTCATACCCTTTATCTGAGATTCGAACCCGGGCTGATTATATATATCAGGCAGTGTTTTAACCTCCTGAGCCACGGGTTCCTTCTCTCTTATATTAGCTGGAAGGCAAGGCAAATGTATGTTTAAGTATTTGTCAAGGTTTTTTGAATGGACCTTGCTAATTAACTCTTTCATTCCTGTTTTGGCCCGGCTCAGGGCTTATCCACAGGAACTAGTCAACTTATGACAGCTCATTATTTGTGCAAATTATTCAAATTGCTAATAAAGAATTTGGGAGGCTAAGATGATCATTTCGAACTATTTATGTTCTCATCAGTTAGTCATACCCTTTATCTGAGATTCGAACCCGGGCTGATTATATATATCAGGCAGTGTTTTAACCTCCTGAGCCACGGGTTCCTTCTCTCTTATATTAGCTGGAAGGCAAGGCAAATGTATGTTTAAGTATTTGTCAAGGTTTTTTGAATGGACCTTGCTAATTAACTCTTTCATTCCTGTTTTGGCCCGGCTCAAATATATATATATATATAATTTTATTTTAATTCCATTTATATCCCGCCCTTCTCCGAAGATTCAGGGCAGCTTACAAGCTTAGCAGTAGCCTTCATTCTATGTATATGCCTGCTTATTAGGGCTTTCATACACCCCCCCAAGCGGCATTATTACAAAGTCAGCTTAATTGCCCCCAACAATATATATATATATATATTTATATATATATATATATATATATATATATATATATATATATATATATATATATATATATAAAGCAAGCCCGACTCTATGAGAAGAAGAAATTGAAATTGATCCAAAATGCATTTTTTCAGTGTTTCAAGTGTTCCATTTGTACACCCTCTTCTGGAGGCAAAAAAATTGGACAAAGATGGTTGAAAGACTTGCCTGACCTGTTGCTACCAGAATGGTACTATGAATAGAAAGGTGGTTGGAGATCCACAAGATTCCCTGGACCCATTAGGAGTTGCGATACAAGACTGAGAAAGTATGAAAAGCCAATGTTTAGCAAGTGAGGAAATTGGAAAAGGCCCTTCTGGTGTTCGGTTTGGGAGCTGTGGAGAGATCTGTGCAAGAACTGGGCAGAAGATCCTGGAGGAGAAAACCATCCTTTCAGAAACTGAGCCCTCACACTTCAGGAACTTCCAATACAAAGAGGATGAAGGTCCCCGAGGCCTTTGCAGCCGACTCTATTACTTTTGTAGTAGATGGTTGAGACCAGAAAAGCACACAAAAGCTCAGATGATGGACCTGGTTGTTCTGGAGCAGTTCCTGGCGTTTCTGCCCTTGAAGATGGAGAGCTGGGTGCGGGAGTGTGGAGTAGAGACCAGCTCCCAGGCCGTGGCCCTGGTGGAAGGCTTCCTCCTGAGCCAGGCAGAGGAGCAGAAGGAGAGGACTGGCTGGCAGGTGAGAGATTTTCATTTCGGAACTCTGAAGTGGTTAGATCTGATCAACAGTGTGTTTGAATTCTTAACCCTTGCCTACCAGAGTCTTTGGCATTTATTATATGTGGAGATACTCTGATAATTCTTATAGGACTTTGTTTTGTTATTTGTGATAGTTGTTTCTTTCCTGCTTTCCAACCTCACTGATGGATTTCTGGGGCTTTGAGGTTCTTGATGTGTATTGTCCATTCATTCTTCTTCTTGTTTCCTGTCTATTTTTTCATGATGGAGATCAGAGATCCTGGGAGGAGGCATCCATCAAATTCACCTCCAGAAATGTTTTTCAGGAGGATCTCTCAGGATGATCCAAATCAAGACATGACCAGAGGTAATATAAGGCTCTCCCATTCTCCAGAGTGATCTCAACTATCTCATCTTCTGTACATCTTCTCTTCTACAGAATACCACCTCCTAGATTACTAATTATGCAGTTTAAAATTCTCTCTCCCTCACAGGAAAGAATAGAAGGAAATTGGCACGGCTTTGTTTTGGAAATTTATAAACAATAGGACTGTTTTTTTACAATTTCTCCTGGGCCTTTTGTGTACTTTTTTCCTCTGTCAGGAGGGCCTTGTCTCCTTCGAGGAGGTGGCTGTGTATTTCTCCGAGGAGGAATGGTCTCTGCTGGATCCTCACCAAAAAGTGCTGCATTGGGAAGTCATGCTGGAAAATTACAGCCACGTGGCCTCTCTTGGTAAGGGTTTCCTATTCTCCAGTCAATTCAGGAAGACATTTTGTAGTTATCGGCTGTTCATGCATATAGAAATTGTTATTTATGCCATGCCGTTGTAAGCATGTAAAGGTTTAATATATTGGAATCTGGCAAATATCAGAAATCAATTATTATGACTTCCAATTGTTTGATCTTTTTCTTTAACCTTGCTATCATATTTATTTTCTTTCCCCTTGAAGGTGATAATGGGCAGGACGATAAAGAGTCTAAGGAATCATTCCAGGTGTTCAGAAATGGATATGCAATGAAGAAGAATGTAATTCAAATGAAATTCCAAAGGCAGGAGAGAAATCAGTCAAATAATTGGAATAAGGAAAGCTCATCTTCCATTGATGCTCACATGAAGGAGTTTCTGGACCAACAAGGAAAAATCCAGAAAAGATATATGTGGAAAGGTATAAGACTATCCAAAGGCACACTAGATATACATGGACACTATCCAACCCAAGCAAAAGGACAAAGTTATATACATAAAGACAATGGGAAAAAATCCACACTTTCTCAAGAAAATAGGTCTCTTACATCACATAAAAGTCTTCACATGGGAGAGAAGCCAAATAAATCCCTCGAGCATGGAAAGAGCTTCTGTGAAAACAAGACTCTTACTGTTGATCAAAGGAACCACACAGAGGAAAAGCCATTTCAATGCATGGAATGTGGAAAGGGCTTCAATAAACCAAGTAGTCTTACTTCCCATAACAGGATCCACACTGGGGAGAAGCCATTTAAATGCATGGAGTGTGGAAAGACTTTTAGTTGCAGCAGTAATCTTAGTTCCCATAAAAGGATCCACACAGGGGAGAAGCCATTTAAATGCGTGGAGTGTGGAAAGGGCTTCAGTGTACTCAGTAATCTTACATCCCACAAAAGGGTCCACACAGGGGAGAAGCCATTTAAATGTGTGGAATGTGGAAAGGGCTTCAGTGTACTCAGTAATCTTACATCCCACAAAAGGGTCCACACAGGGGAGAAGCCCTATAAATGCACAGTGTGTGGAAAGGGCTTCAGCCAACACAGTAATCTTACTTCCCATAAAAGGATCCACACAGGGGAAAAGCCATATAAATGCATGGAGTGTGGAAAGGGCTTCAGCCAACCCTGTAATCTTACTTCCCATAAAAGGATCCACAAAGGGGAGAAGCCATATAAATGCATGGAGTGTGGAAAGGGCTTCAGCCGACACAGTCATCTTACATTCCATAAAAGGGTCCACACCAGGGAGAAACCATACAAATGCATGGAGTGTGGAAAGGGCTTCCTCATAAACAGTAAACTTACTACTCATAAAATGATCCACACAGGGGAGAAGCCATACAAATGCATGTAGTGTGGAAAGGGCTTCAAGAAACTTAGTGGTCTTACTTCCTATGGAAGGATCCACACAGGAGAGAAGCTACATAAATGCACAGTGTGTGGAAAGTCTTTTAGTAGGAGCCATCACCTTACTTGCCATGAAAGGATCCACACAAGGGAGAAGCCAATATAAATGTATGGATTTTGGAGAGAGTTTTAGGAGGAGCAATGACCTAATTTCCCATACGGAGATACACTTTGGTGGGAACGTATATAAATTCTAGAAAGTTAAATTTCTGTGCTTCTAGGAATATTAACGCCATCTGTTTTCTTGGTTGAAGTTCATAATATTCCAAAATGTCTAAATTCATTCTTAAGTTATTTTTTATTTGCCTCTTAGGTAGAAATCCATTTTGATCTGTATGTATACTGTAAATTCAATCAAAAATTTCTTTAGTTTTTCTGCTATTGAAGCAAAAATTTTATAGTCCACATTTAATAAAGATATTGGTCTATAATTTATTTGCGTCAAGTCTGAGTCTTTAAGTATTAAAGTAATATTAGCTTCTGTCTATGTATTTGGTATTTTAGCCTCTAAAAGTATTTCATTGCATAGTTCTTTCTTTATAGGACTTAAAATATCTTGTAGAGATTAGTAAAAATCTGCAGGTAGTCCATCTGGGCCTGGAGTCTTATCATTTTTTTGTCTTGATAGCTTCTGTCAGCTCCATCATTGATATTTTTTCATTTAAAATATTTTATATATTCTCTTGAATTTTTGGTAAATCCGCTTTTTTAACATAGTGCTTTATTTTTTCTTGTGAAGTTTCCTCTGTATTATAAAGTATCCTGTAAAAGTCTTTGATTATTTTTTTAATTGTATCGTTTTGAAACTAAGTCTCTTTTTGATTTATCACTTTTTTCTCTTTCTTTTTTCAATTTATATGTTCGCAATCTCCCTGGTTTATTAGCATTTTCAAAATTCTGTTTGGCTCTTTTACTTTGTTGTGCCATTTTTTCAGCCTCTGCTAAATTTATTTTATGTTTTATTAGTTCCATTTGTTTTTTAAGTATTTTCTTTTGTGGGTCTGCTTGTAGTTCTGATTCTAATTTTTTAAGTTCTTCCTGTAGTTTTAACTGCAGTTTTTTTTCTTTATATTAAACCAATGGCAGACATGACCTTCTAATTCTAACACTTGAGGGTGGGGGTCACCAAAATGAAAAGATTATTTTGCCATATGTCCACCAATCCAGCTTCACTACCATTTACTTTAACTTTATCATACCATAAATAACCATGGCCTCCAAACCTTAATTTATGGCCTTCCAGCCTCTTGTTCTGGAGGTTCACCAACTCTTTTAGCCAAACCAAACAACATGCATCAAAATACAATTTCAAATATGGGAAACCCAAACCCCCTCTTTCCTTAGCATCTTGCAATAACTTATATCTAATGATTGGTTTCTTTCCTTGCAATATAAACTTGGAAATACCCCTCTGCTATTGTTTAAATGGAGTATCTGTTGCAAATATTGGTGTTGTCTGAAACAGAAAGAGCATCTTTGGTAAAACATTCATCTTAATTACAGAAATTCTACCCAGTAATGATAAATGTAATTTGTCCCATCTTTGTAGATCCTTTTTAATATCATTCCAAAGAGGTACATAATTATTATAAAACAATTTTGTCAACATACCCCCAAATATTGCACCTTTTTCTCAACCTTAAAACCAGACTTTTTAATCAATATATCACAATCCTGATATTGTTGTTATTGTTTTCTGTTTGTTTATTTTAAAACCTGCTAGAGCTCCAAACTCATTTAATTTCCTCATCAAATATTATATCTTATTTATTGGGGAATATAAGCAACTCATCAGCAAATGCCCTCAATTTATAAACTTTTTTCTTATACTTATACGCATTAATCTTTCATCTTGCCTAATATCTCTGTTCAAAACTTCCAGCTCCAAAATAAACAACAGAGGAGACAAGGGGCATCCTTATCTTGTACCTTTTTGAATTTCACATGAATTAGTTAATTCATTAATAAGAACCTTTGCTTGCTGTGTCATATAAATAGCTACATGCCTCTACATTTCAACTTGCCTTTAGAGTCAAGGTGTGGAGGTGTTATTTTCAAGTGGGTTAGATGGAGAAATGGAATTTCTACGATTCCACTGAAGACCTTGAGAGCCTGAAACATTTTCAAGGACACCATAACAGGTGTGGATTTGAAACAGACAGTTCCCAGAACAAAATGAACTGCGTATATAAACTACGCAAGACATTGGGGGTTTGGCTGGGAAAATTATTGCTTTAAGCCTATGAATTTGTGTAGGAACTTCAGAGTTAGTTTTGCTCCAACATTACCATGCAGTAAGGGAACGGTGCCGTCATTGTGTACAGGCTTCTTAAAAACCAATCCTTTTCCTCCACCTTAATTATCCTTTTAATTTTAGTCCTTGTAATTTAATGAGTTTACCTGCATGCAAAGCCAGTGAAGAAGAAAAGGCTCCATTGTTAATGAATCTTAATCTCATAAGAATACATCTACATGGAGGGAAGCATATACATATATCTACATGTATATTACATCTAAGTGTATATATATTAACAATTTAGATTTTTGCTTTCTGTGCGTGCTCCAATGTAATCTAAATTCTGCTGACCAAAGAAAAAGAAAAAAAGTTTCTGCTACTTTAAAAATGTTACTGCTATAGCTTGCAGTATATAGTAGCGTTCTTCCACCTCCCCTTTTTCTCCCCTTTGCTTCTCCCTTCTCTGCCTAGTTGCCTGCAGAGTAGCAAGTGAAAGTTTCTAGGCTAGTTGACAGCTATTGAACTATTGTGCATTCAGAAGTTTAAGATACAGGATTGCAAGAAACTTGATAGATAAGGAAATTCAAACAAAAGAAGAAATCTTTAGATGCGCAGAAACCTTGCAATGTTAAGGAAAAATGTGTTAGTTATAAAAGGAAGAACCTTTTTGATTAAGGTGCACCTTCTCTCCTCTGTCTCACATTGTGTGTTTGTGTGTGCGTGTGAGTGTGTGTGTGTATGTGTGTGTGACGAGTTTGGGACACACAGCTATTTCTTTGATCAAAGGAATAAAACTTGTGTTCTTTAGTAGCCTCGTCTTCAGAATCTTTTTGGATTTATTGAATTTCTGAGCTGAAAAACCTTACAATAAATAATATATGAAATCTTATCAAAGAGAGATCCAGCCTAGAACTAAGGAGATGTTTCCTGACAGAGCAATTCCTGGGTGTCCAGTTAACAAGTAAGCTGCCTTGGTCGCTCAACAGCGAGACATTGGTGAAGCAGGCACAACAGTGCCTGCATTTTTTGCATCGCATGAGAAAAGCACATCTTCCTTCCTCTGTCCTTACCACTTTCTACAGAGGGACGATCGAGAGCATCCTGTCATACAGCATCACAGTCTGGTTTAGAAGCATCACTGCTTCAGACAGGAAGGCAGTGCAGAGAGTGGTGAGGAGGGCTGAAAAGATTATTGGCAGTTCCCTACCTTCCATCCAGGACATAGCACAGAAGTGTTGCTTGAGCAGAGTCCGCAAGATTGTCTTGGACACTACACACCCTCTTCAAGACCTGTTTTCCTTGTTACTGCGGGGCGGAGGCTCTGTGGTATCGGAAGTACAACATCCAGATTCAGTCAGAGCTTTGTTCTATACAGTATTAACCTTGTGAACTCTGAAGCTTCCTCCTTCCGTTATGTATTCAAGATGGACAGTGAACTTATATGTAGGGGTGTAGATCTATACATATGTTGTATATAGTATGTTTTAAATGGGTGTTATGTATGTGTACACTTTGAGAGGGAGCAACAAAATTTCATTTTTAATGAGTGCCATTGAGCCCACAGGAAAAAATGACAATAAAGGTTATCTGATTGTAATTCTAACTAGAGGAACAGAAGTTGTGTGTGCTCCATCACTGCAGCTTTTCAGGAAGACATTGGACAGGCATTTGTTTGGGATAGTACAGGCTTTCCTCCTTGAGCAGGGGATTGAACGACACAACCTACAAGGACCCTTCCAACTATGTTACTCTGTGTTCTGCTTTTGAATCTCCTTGCGGAAGAAAACAGCATGCCATGAGATTCATCATTTGGCCATTGGTGGGCGAATGCCAGAGGTGATTTATCATAGGGCACGGATAGGCAACCTTGGCTCTTTTATGAATCGTGGACTGCAAATCCCAGAATTCCTGAGCCAGGCAGGAGTCATAAAAGAGCCAAGGTTGCCTACTCCTGTCATAGGGGAGTGGGAAGGAAGTGACATCATTAGAGGGCTTTTCGTCTAGGACACAGCACTCTGTCTCTCGGTCTTTGAGCTTCGCAGGATTTTTAAATGGGTGCAGAAAAGTCTTGAAGAGATCCAGAGCTGGGCGGGGTAAGCGGCAGTTTGGGGGGGTACTTCGCGTGCGGGGGGGCGCAAAGAGGGTGCTCGTGCTAGAGAAGGAAGGTCCCCATGTAGGTTCAGTCTTCTGAGTCCTGGGAGAGCCCTGATAACCATGTTCCCCTGCCGCCCTTCTCCACGCAGGCAACAGGCAGAAGGAAACAGGGCTCAGGACCGGCCACGTTGCCCCAGGGACAAATCCCCAGAGAGGAGGAAGCGTCCTGGGGGGATCCTTCCCGCCCCGCATCCTGGAGAAAGCCCCGAAGTCATAGATGGGGAAAGCTTGGAGGGCAAATCTCATGCAGGAAATAAGCAAATAGCTGCAAGGGAGGAACTGCAGAAGGTTGTGCCTGATTCTCCTTATGTGCTGGAGGACGCTAAAACGGGGTTGGATCCTCAGCAGTTCAATTGGTCTTAGGTGGTTAAGTGAACCAGCACATCACCATCCCCTGTGTTTAGTGTGAATTCAGCCCCTACAGTTGCGTAGCCTGTTTGTGTTTAGGGTATGTTTTGGGAACCTACCTGTGTGTAATTGTGTGATTTAGCTCTTAAAAAGGAAATCCTGAAGAAAGGGAAGTAGAATATCCAAAGCAGGTCATTTTAGGCTTTTCATTTTTTAAAAAAAAAAAAGCCCTGAACTTTCATTGTTTGTTAACCTGTTAGAGTTTGGAAAGTTGTGTAAACCCTGCTTGTAGGTAAATGCAAATCTAGGGGTTTTTATATATATATATATATAAACCAAGCCCTAATCTGTGAAAAAAATGAAATTGAAATTGATCCAAAATGCATTTTTTTCAGTGTTCCAAATCCTTGGTGGAAGTCAGTCCCAAGGTTTCTACAAACACACGTTCATGCACAGGGACTACCTTCTCAGTGCCACTGTAATCCTGTACTAGCTCAGAAAAATACTTCTTTCCATTTTCTAATTAATCTCAGATACAGAAATTGGAAGCCATTTGTACACCCTCTTCTGGAGGCAAAAAAATTGGACAAAGATGGTTGAAAGACTTGCCTGACCTGTTGCTACCAGAATGGTACTATGAATAGAAAGGTGGTTGGAGATCCACAAGATTCCCTGGACCCATTAGGAGTTGCGATACAGGACTGAGAAAGTATGAAAAGCCAATGTTTAGCAAGTGAGGAAATTGGAAAAGGCCCTTCTGGTGTTCGGTTTGGGAGCTGTGGAGAGATCTGGGCAAGAACTGGGCAGAAGATCCTGGAGGAGAAAACCATCCTTTCAGAAACTGAGCCCTCAAACTTCAGGAACTTCCAATACAAAGAGGATGAAGGTCCCCGAGGCCTTTGCAGCCGACTCTATTACTTTTGTAGTAGATGGTTGAGACCAGAAAAGCACACAAAAGCTCAGATGATGGACCTGGTTGTTCTGGAGCAGTTCCTGGCGTTTCTGCCCCTGCAGATAGAGACCTGGGTGCGGGAGTGTGGAGTAGAGAGCAGCTCCCAGGCGGTGGCCCTGGTGGAAGGCTTCCTCCTGAGCCAGGCGGAGGAGCAGAAGGAGAGGACTGGCTGGCAGGTGAGAGATTTTCATTTGGGAACTCTGAAGTGGTTAGATCTGATCAACAGTGTGTTTGAATTCTTAACCCTTGCCTACCAGAGTCTGTGGCATTTATCATATCTGGAGATACTCTGATAATTCTTACAGGACTTTGTTCTGTTATTTGTGATAGTTGTTTCTTTCCTGCTTTCCAACCTCACTGATGGATTTCTGGGGCTTTGAGGTTCTTGATGTGTATTGTCCATTCATTCTTCTTGTTTCCTGTCTATTTTTTCATGATGGAGATCAGAGATCCTGGGAAGAGGCATCCATCAAATTCACCTCCAGAAATGTTTTTCAGGAGGATCTCTCAGGATGATCCAAATCAAGACATGACCAGAGGTAATACAAGGCTCTGCCATTCCCCAGAGTGATCTCAACTATCTCATCTTCTGTACGTCTTCTCTTCTACAGAATACCACCTCCTACATTACTAATTACGGTATGCAGTTTAAAATTCTCTCTCCCTCACAGGAAAGAATAGAAGGAAATTGGCCCTTCCTGATGGCGGAGCTGAAACAGTGGTTGATACTCCAGTTCAAGTAAGAAGAGGAAATTTATTTATTAAGAGTTGTATTCTCCTTTTCCTTCAGAAATTCAAGCTGGTTTATACATAGTACTGCCTCCTTCCATTTTCCCCTGTTGTTTGTGTTGGCATATTTTTGTGTTCCTAAGCAAGACGAAAATTTCAAGTGAAATTTTTATTAGGAGAATCTTTTTTAAGACCAGTGTTTTAAATAAGTGCTAATTGTTGCCAATTATTATAATAATTTTAATTATCAAATAATCCTTCATGATGCCCATTTTTTTTTAATTCTTTGAGTTGGATTTGTGCAACGATGCTAAAAAATAACTATCCACACTGGCAAATTATCAGTCTTTTAAAAGCTTTGTTGACAATCAATGATAAGAAAACTAAGTGGATCAGATTAAATGATAAGCCTATTCAGTTAATAAAAAATTGCCAAAGTAAAACCTGTTCTGAAAGACACACAATCAAGGCACTTTTGGCTTGCAAATTAAATTCTAATACCTTGATTTGTGCCTGAATTTGGACGCCAAACAATTCAGCTTTGCTAGGGCTAAGAAATGTCCTTCTTGGGAAATTTCCTCCTCTTATCTTCCATTCAGCTGATGTCTCAGACTACAAGCAGCTTCCTTACAATTTGAGAAGCAGAAGCAAATTCCTGGCTGAGCATTCCCAGCACTTTCATGAAGGTGTGGAGGATAGACAGGATTGCTGCTTCTTGGTATACAATGAGCCTTTTACTAAATGCTGCAAAATAATCCACACCCACAGAGATTCCCACATTTCCATCTGTGAAAATAAGAAGGATTGGGAGTCATTGATATGTGGGGTTTCAAAGCCCCAACTGCCAGTTGATTCTCCAGAAGTCTTTTAATGGTGGACAGATAAATGGTAGGTCAATCGATCCAAAGGATATTTGGGTTATTTTCACTGAAAGGCTCCGATAGTCCTGGAGAATCAATACAATTGATAAAACCTACCCAAAACATTTCTTCAATGAAAAGGTTTTACTCTGTCCATTTTCTCACATAAATGCTGGAATACAAGCAAGCTCAGCCGTTTACCTTAGTGCACGGCTTTGTTTTCAAAATTTATAAACAATAGGACTGTTTTTTTACAATTTCTCCTGGGCCTTTTGTGTACTTTTTTCCCCTGTCAGGAGGGCCTTGTCTCCTTCGAGGATGTGGCTGTGTATTTCGCCGAGGAGGAATGGTCTCTGCTGGATCCTCACCAAAAAGTGCTGCATTGGGAAGTCATGCTGGAAAATTACAGCCACGTGGCCTCACTTGGTAAGGGTTTCCTATTCTCCAGTCAATTCAGGAAGACATTTTGTAGTTGTGGGCTGTTCATGCATATAGAAATTCTTATTTATGCCATGGCATTGTAAGCATGTAAAGGTTTAATATATTGGAATCTGGCAAATATCAGAAAGCAATTATTATTACTTCCAATTGTTTGATCTTTTTCTTTAACCGTGCTATCATATTTATTTTTCTTTCCTCTTGAAGGTGATAATGGGCAGGACGATAAAGAATCTAAGGAATCATTCCAGGTGTTCAGAAATGGAGATGCAATGAAGAGGAATGTAATTCAAATGAAATTCCAAAGGCAGGAGAGAAATCAGTCGCATAATTGGAATAAGGAAAGCTCCTCTTCCATTGATGCTCACATGCAGGAGTTTATTGACCAACGAGGAAAAATACAGAAAAGATATATGTGGAAAGGTATAAGACTATCCAAAGACACACTAGATATACATGGACAATATCCAACCCAAGCCAACGGACAAGGTTATATATGTAAAGGCAATAGAAAAAATTATAATTGGAGTTCCACACTTTCTCAAGAAAATAGGTCTCTTACATCACATAAAAGTCTTCACATGGGAGAGAAGCCAAATAAATCCCTCGAGCATGGAAAGAGCTTCTGTGAAAACAAGACTCTTACTGTTCATCAAAGGAGCCACACAGGGGAGAAGCCATTTAAATGCATGGAATGTGGAAAGGGCTTCAGTAAACCAAGTAGTCTTACTTCCCATAAAAGGATCCACACTGGGGAGAAGTCATTTAAATGCATGGAGTGTGGAAAGACCTTTAGACGCAGCAGTGATCTTACTTCCCATAAAAGGATCCACACAGGGGAGAAGCCATATAAATGCATGGAGTGTGGAAAGACCTTTAGATACAGCACTAATCTTACTTCCCATAAAAGGATCCACACTGGGGAGAAGCCATATAATTGCATGGAGTGTGGAAAAGGCTTCAGTGAACTCAGTCTTCTTAAATCACATAAAAGGATCCACACAGGGGAGAAGCCATTTAAATGCATGGAGTGTGGAAAGGGCTTCAGTGTACTCAGTAATCTTACATCCCACAAAAGGGTCCACACAGGGGAGAAGCCATTTAAATGCGTGGAGTGTGGAAAGGGCTTCAGTGTACTCAGTAATCTTACATCCCACAAAAGGGTCCACACAGGGGAAAAGCCATATAAATGCATGGAGTGTGGAAAGGGCTTCAGCCAACCCTGTAATCTTACTTCCCATAAAAGGATCCACACAGGGGAGAAGCCATATAAATGCATGGAGTGTGGAAAGGGCTTCAGCCGACACAGTCATCTTACATTCCATAAAAGGGTCCACACCAGGGAGAAACCATACAAATGCATGGAGTGTGGAAAGGGCTTCCTCATAAACAGTAAACTTACTACTCATAAAATGATCCACACAGGGGAGAAGCCATACAAATGCATGGAGTGTGGAAAGGGCTTCAAGAAACTTAGTGGTCTTACTTCCCATGGAAGGATCCACACAGGAGAGAAGCTACATAAATGCACAGTGTGTGGAAAGTCTTTTAGTAGGAGCCATCACCTTACTTGCCATGAAAGGATCCACACAAGGGAGAAGCCAATATAAATGTATGGATTTTGGAGAGAGTTTTAGGAGGAGCAATGAGTCTAAAAGTCTTTAGATTTGTGTCTATTTGAATAAAAAGTATATTGTAGTTTTTTTAAATTTTTCTCTCTCCATATATCCTGAATACAAATTTCTTCTGCCATTTTAAAAAACATTTTAGGGAGTATATTTTTCCCTTTTCCCCCTATTTTTGCTATAGTCCAGTGTTCCATCTGGCCTCCTCAGGGTGCCACCGATCAGAGAATGTCGATTGGTGGCCCCCAGGGGGAGGTCCTTCTCTGTGGGCGCCCCGGAGCTATGGAACTGGTTGCCGGTTGAGCTCCGGATGGCACCCGATCTCCGCTCCTTCCGTCGCGATCTGAAGACATTCTTATTTGAACAAGCCGGCCTGGCCTGATGGGGGATGGTTTGGGTTTTTTATTCTGATTTTATTATATGTATTTATTGTTTTTAACTGGGCACTTGTTTAATTCTTTTTTTAACTTTTGTATTTTTGTATTTTTATCTATCTGCTCTGTTCACCGCCCTGAGTCCTTCGGGAGAAGGGCGGTATATAAATAAAATTATTATTATTATTATTATTATATTATTATTGCATTAACATCTCCCATTAAACAGATATTTTGGTACTCCAGTTCTACTATTTTGTATGCAAGAACTCTTCTTGTTTTTTATTAGGTGCATATATTGCTACTATCAATATCTGTTTTTGGTTTATCATTATTTCCACCATCAATATTCTTCCCTCTTCATCTACGTAGATTTTTTAGGATTCATTATTTCTTTAATATATAGAGCTATTCCTCTTTTCTTTTGTTGAGCTAATGCGTAATGTAGTTTCCCAATTTTTGGTTGCTCCAACAGTTTGTAGTGTCGTTTCTTAATATGTGTTTCTTGGAGACAAATTATATCCGTTTTTAATCTTTGTAGTAAAAAAATGTCCTTTTTATAGGGGAGTTCAATCCATTTACATTTATTGTAAGAATCCCATTTTCCTTCTCCATCTCTTTCAATTATATATAGGTCTTTTGAACTTCTAGTTATTCTTATCTGTCTCTGTTCTGTTGGTCTTACCACTTCTTCTGTCTTTGTATTCTCAGTTTCTTCTTCTTCCCTTGGCTTGACGGCTCCTTCGTATTGTCATTTCTTTCTGTCTCTTTGTTTCTTTCTCTGGACGGGATTCTGAACTTTTCCCTTCCATGAAAGCTCTGTGATTGTCATAGAACTAACTCCATCGTCTTATGTGGTGTGTCTATAACCTGTATCTTTTCCCATTCCCAATTAATTAAAATCCCTTCTGGAATCAGCCATATGAAATTCACTCCTTTTTCAGTTATTTTTCTAGTCAGGAATTGATATTCTCTTCGTATCTCTCTTATTCTCCTTGGGATCTGTTTCAGGACTACGATTTCCTTTATATCACAACGGGCCATCTCTCACTTCTCAAAATCTTATCCCTTATGGATCTCTTGACAAATCTAACATGTACACCTCTAGGGACTTTATTTCTTCTCGCATAGTTTGAATTGACTCGGAATATTTGATCTAACTCTTCTTTCATTTCTTGTTTCCCGATTTCCAGTGCTTCAGCCAATAGCTCTGTTATCAAGTCCGCAAGAACCTCTTCTTTGTCCTCTTTTATATTTTGAAATCTTAGGAAGTAAGATGCCCTTTCCATTTCCATAATTGCAATTGACTCTTCCATTTCTCTATTTATCTGCATCAGCTTTTGATTCCCATCTATCAGTTCTGCCAACTTTTGGTCAGTCTCTAATGGAAACATGTCAAACTCGCGACATCACGGGATGTCATGCAACGTATCAGAGCTTTTTTTTCCCATTGCCGGCAATGGGGTGGGCACAGTTTCCTGATGACGCATCCGGCCTGCAGGCTGGCAGTTTGACACCCCTACTCTAGTGACTTATCTTCTACTCTTTGGATTCTTTGTTCATTTTTTGTAACCATCTGTTTGAAGATTTCTAGTTGAGAGTCTATGTTTTTAATTTTTGGGTTCATTTTGTCAAGATTGTCTTTTGTCTCCTCATGGTTTTTTCTTGTATCTTCCTTATGTGAGGAAATTATTTCTTGAATAGCTTGTACTGTCGCTTGCATCTTCTGGACACTACTAGCTTTTTCTTGTTGGAGCATTGTTTTAATTGATCTCTGGTACGGCTTGCTGAGGCAGAGGATGGGGCTAAAGGTGCTTTCTTACCAGTTTTATTTAGATTCGGAACACTCAATTTGTTTCTATCCCCCAAACTCCTTTTTCAAGCTCTAAGGCAGACATGTCAAACTTGCGACGTCACATGACGTCGCACGATGTATCGGAGCTTTTTCCCCATTGCTGGAAATGAGGTGGGCGCGGTTTTGTTGTGGCGCATCTGGCCTGCGGGCCGGCAGTTTGACACCCCTGCTCTAAGGCTTTTCCCCCACACCTGCTTTCAACCAAGCCATTAACATATTCAACACAGTATATCTTACAAGATTACTTAAACAATTCTTATAACCCTTATCTATAGTCTCAAAATCTATAAGTCCTCTCAGAAAAAAAGGTGAGAAAAAACAAAAGAGAGAGAGAGAGAGGAAAAAAAATTATAGTTCACTTCTGAAGAGTCCATTTCCAAAAACCATTAGGGCAGATTAAGTTGATAGTCGATAAACATTCTCCAAACTGTTTCTCCATTATTTCAATTTCCACTGTCCATAGGTACTTCGCGTCCGCAGATAATTGCCCGGCCGCCCTGTTTAGGGTGACCCGTTCCCTCCTTAATCAGGAGGTGAGGGAGGAGCCCTTACAGGGGCGGGCCGAGGAGTTTAGTCAGCATCTGGCGGACAAAATTGCTCAGATTTGGACCGGGTTGGACTCTGACTGGGCAGAGTCTGATGAGGAATCGAGTGGACTTGAGAGTAGTATTATCTGGGCTGTGTTCGATCCTGTGACTCCTGATGAGGTGGACAGGATTATGGGGAGGGTGAGCTCTACCACCTGTTTATTGGACCCATGCCCCTCCTGGCTGGTTTAGTCAGCTCGGGAAGAGACACGAGGCTGGTTCCAGGCAGTGATATCTGCTTCTTTGAGTGAGGGTGTTTTCCCTGCTGCCTTGAGGCGGTGGTGAGACCCCTTCTCAAGAAGCCTGCCCTGGATCCGGCTATTCTGAATAACTATCGTCTGGTCTCCAAACTTTGCTTTTTGGCAAAGGTTGTTGAGAGTGTGGTAGCACATCAGCTCCCTCTGTTCCTGGAGGAAACTGATTATCTTGACCCATACCAATCGGGTTTCAGGCCCGGGTACAGCATGGAGACGGCATTGGTCGTGCTGAAGAATGATTTCTGGCAGGCTCGGGACAGGGGTTGCTCATCTGTCCTAGTCCTATTAGACCTCTCAGTGGCTTTTGATACCATCGACCATGGTATCCTACTGCGACGTCTCAGGGGGTTAGGAGTGGGGGGCACTCTTTTACGGTGGTTCTCCTACCTCCTGGGCCGTTCACAGTCAGTGTTGACGAGAGGGCAGAGTTCCGCCCCGAGGCCTCTCGTTTGTGGAGTGCCTCAGGTCGGTCCTCTCTCCCCTCCTGTTCAACATCTATATGAAGCCACTGGGTGAAATCATTCGTGGTTTTGGGGTGGGGTATCATCAGTACGCTGATGATACCCAACTTTTTCTTTCCACCCCGAACCAACTCAGTGATGCCCTCGACGTGATGTCCCATTGCCTGGAGGCGGTTCGGGTTTGGATGGGGAGAAACAGGCTCCGATTCAATCCTGCTAAGACTGAGTGGCTGTGCATACTGACATCTCGAGTGAACCATTTTTCTCCATCATAAACAATGGGGGGTGAGGTGTTACCCCCCCGTCGATAGGGCTCGTAACTTGGACGTCCTCCTGGATTCACGGCTCACTTTGGAAGATTACATAGGAGCCGTGACCAGGGGGGCTTTCGCCCAGGTTCGCCTGGTGCACCAGTTGAGGCCCTATCTGGACCGAGATGCCCTACGCACAGTCACTCATGCGCTTGTAACCTCCCGGTTAGACTACTGCAACGCTCTCTACATGGGGCTGCCCTTGAGGACCACTCGGAGGCTTCAGCTGGTGCAGAATGCAGCCGCGCAAGTAGTAATGGGAGTTTCCTGATACTCTCATGTAACACCTCTTCTCCGCGAGCTGCATTGGCTTCCAGTTGCCCTCTGGGTGAGATTCAAGGTGCTGGTGATGACCTATAAAGCCCTAAATGGCATGGGTCCGGATTACCTTAGGGAGCACCTGCTGCCAGCATCAGCTTCCCATCGTCCTGTGCGTGCCCACAGGGAGGGCCTCCTTAGGGTTCCGCCGGTTAGGGATTGCCGGCGGGTGATTCCCAGGAGGAGGGCGTTCTCTGTGGGTGCGCCTGCCCTTTGGAACGAACTGCCGATGGAACTTCGGACTGCCCCCGACCTTCGCTCGTTTCGCTGGGACTTAAAAACCTGGTTGTTTGAACTGTCTGGCCTGGACTGAGGGATTTTAAATTAAATTAATTTTAAATTTAAATTTTAACTTTATCTTAATCTTGTGGGCTTGTATTAATTTAATTCTATTTTATTCTTCCTTTTTGTATTGTTTTAACTCGCCCTGTGAACTGCCCTGAGTCCTTCGGGAATAGGGCGGTATATAAATTCAACTAATAAATAAATAAATAAATAAATAAATAAATAAATAAATAAATAAATAAATAAAATACAAACCAATGTTTATAATCCACTGGACTTTCCCAAACCAACAGGAGAGATGGAAAATGAAGAGGGAAGTGAAAAAGAAAAGAAAAAAACATCCCAAGGTCCAACTTTGCTCCTGTGCCAAAAATTAGTCCAAAGTATCTTGATAGCAGAAAGTTCTTTGCTCAGTCTATCCTTAAGTAGCTGTAATAATCACAATTCAAACAATATTTATAATCCAAAGTGAGGGGACTCACTTCCAAAGACAATTGTTCTATATCCAAAGTTGACCCTCAGTCAAAATTTATAATCCAACAAGACCTACTATTCGAATTAGTGATGAATTAGGCCTTCTTCAAGAGGTTTTTCACTATTTCAGTATCCACTGTCCATAAATAGTTCTCCAGTCCAACATTAAAAATTTATAATCCACACTTGCTCTGTCTTTAAGAAGATGTACAGATGCAGTTCTAGCAGTACTTATAATCCAAAGAAAAGACCAGATGGTTTTAAGGTAGTTCATATCTTTTAGTTATAATCTGTCCTTCAAAACCAAAGAGAGAGAGAGAGAGAGAGAAACAGCCCAAAGAAAGCCTTCTCTTTTCAGTTGTAATCCACAGTACTATGAAAGTCAGGAACATCAAACATCAAAGGGTTTAAACTTCAAATTATGTCCTGGCAACTAGCCAACTTTTACTTTTCTAGACAAAATATAGGTAAGTTCAGTAAATATTTTAATGTAGTTCTTTGCTCTTGCCACTAGATGCCCTCCAATGCCCACTTTGTAATTTTCCAGTTTAAACCAAATTTAGTCCAATAATCTCCAAAAATGATACAAAATAATATTAAAAGAGGGAAAAAGTTAAAAAATCCCAAAGTTTTCTTTTTTCTGTTTCTCTTTCTTATATTGACAATGACGTTGTAGACTTCTCTGTTTCCTCCAGACGGTTAAACCACCGCCTTTTCTGGAGAGATGATAAACCCCCCCCTCAACTCTGGGAAATTGCTTCGGATGTTTCCCCCCCCCCCCATAAACAGGTTTCAAATTGTAGGGGGAAAAGGAAAATAGTCTCACTCCAGTCCAAAATGTTGCTTACGCTTGTAGTAAATCGTTTTTCCTCCCGGCAGTCAGCAGCTTCTGACTGGCTATGTGGATGGAGCCAGTCTTTCTCCTGCTGTTCCAGAGGGCTCCTTGGATCAAGTGGGTTGGCTACCACCTTTCCATGATCTACAAGGGTCGCTCTTGGTCAGTCACCGCTACGGGGTGACTTTCGGTCCTTTATGGACCCACAGCAGGCCGAAATCAAGTGTGGGAACTGGAGCTTTGGTTCCCTCTGCCCACCTCGCCACCTAAAACCGGTTTATTGCATCTGGCAATTGTACTTTTTAAAAAAAATCTCATTGTCAACCAATATAATTCATTTAATTTGAAATCAAAATTGATTTAAATTGTTTTATTAATACAAATTAATGGCAATTCTTTTATAAGAAGTTGCCTCAAACAAAATGAGTTTGACATGCCTGCTCTAGATAGCTGAATGCTCCAAAATAAATTCTAGACCAGGCCTGTACGTGCAGCCTACCAAGCACCCTTGGACAGAGCACAGACTTTTTTAAAAAAAAAATCACCACCACTGCCCCGAAAGTCATGTTGCCTAGTGCCTCCATGGCTTACCATGACCATGAGCTCCAACACTGCAGATGCTCCTCTAGTCACCAAATCATTGATTAGCCCACCACCATTCTTTTGCAGACCACAAAGATTTTTAATTTATCAGTGTGGGCCTTTCCCTTCTACAAGTTGCACAGATCTCTTCTAGATTTTCCTCTTGCCTTTCCGAGTTAACTCCTTGGTCTGTCATTGAGCAAGAATTGACTTTGTAGGGAAGCATATTATCATTTGATGTATATTTAACATATGTTCTACCTTTATTTACCGATTATATAATATTTGTATGTAATCCACCTGGTGAGGTTTGGGACAACTTACAATAGAAAAAAATATATTTTTAAAATCAGAAGATTAAAACATAAAAGCAGGGCTTTTTTTCTCATAGAACGCTCAGGAATTGCTGCTGAGCACGCCAAAAGACCTGGCCGGCAAACGTTGCACCGGCAAGTTGTCTGCAGCGAAGGCGAGTTGGCAGGAACTTTGCATCCCTCCCTGCTGCCCAACTACACCATCTCAACTAGGTAAGTAAGAGAGGACGAGTGGGAGGTGGATTCTGTGGAGTCCATGTGCACTCCTTCCTTGTGCTCACCCAAGTCAGCTAGGCTGGTGGCCTACCCGGTGCTGGACCTGTGCAACCATCGCCTCACCCTGCATGCCTAAGTGGCCGCCCTGCATTGTCTGGCCTGCACCGCCTCTGCCGCACGCCCCGTGCAACCCCACCATATAGAGCGGGCCCTGCTGCTCCCACAGCACCAGCCGCGCCGGCTCCGGCCCCGGGGGAAAGCCCGCCACCAACACCCCTTGCACCCATGACTGCAGCAGCGCCACCCCCCCGCCCCCCTGCCTCCTGCACCAGCCAAGATGAGAGTTCCGGCACCTTTTTTTTTTAGAAAAAAAGTCCTGATTATACCTAGAGCAGACATGTCAAACACAAGGCCCGGGGGCCGGATCCGGCCCGTGAAGTGGGTTCATGCGGCCCGCGAAGCCATCCTGGAAACAGTGAGGGAACGGCTCCCACTGCCTTGGCCCTGGCCCAGAGACCCTCCTCCTGCCAGAGACCCTCAGATCTGTCACACTCCTGCCCAGGCCCCCATAGGCACCCTTGATGCGAACGATGTAGAGCTGGCCACGCCCACCCAGTAGGCCATATGCACTCTAGCCACGCCCACCCGGTAGGCCACGCCCACCCTGGCCACACCCACCTGGCCCCCTGAGGGTAACTGCAATGCTGATGCGGCCCTCAATGAAATTGAGTTTGACACCCCTGACCTAGAGGGATATGACCTACTACTTGGATGGCATGCCTTTTTATGGTAGGGAAAAATAAAATTCACAGATACCTTCAACAACACTACATAAGAAACGGACTTCTGCAAGAATGGGAGATAATAAAACCGAAAATCTATATGAAAATACCTGGATGGCTTTCAATAATTGAAGCGTTTGCACACCCAAATTTAATAAACTATGACAAAATTGTGACTTATCAAGACATTTTGGATAAAGAAGGAAAATTAAAACATAGACAAGAACTAGAAGAACAGGGTATTGACT
This sequence comes from Vipera ursinii, assembly GCF_947247035.1. NCBI lineage: Eukaryota > Metazoa > Chordata > Lepidosauria > Squamata > Viperidae > Vipera > Vipera ursinii. The sequence goes on along the minus strand of NC_139513.1, from coordinate 28,750,830 downwards.
TATCATGGTGGCCATATTTGCAAATTAAAATACCTGGGTTCTATAAAGAACAGACAGAATTTGATAAGATATTACTGACATCGGAATAAAAATTGATTAAGAAACTTTATAAATATATGCTAAGCTTAAAGATGGAAGAGGAACAAGTTAAAGAAAATGATAATACGGGGAAAGAACTTTGGACATAACATAGAACAAGAAAAATGGCAAAATGTTTGGGAAAGAAATTTGAAAATAACATGCAGTATCATACAAAGGAAATAATATATAAAATGTTTTATAGATGGCATTTAACACCTGTGAGATTGTCAAAAATGTTTAAAGATGTATTGAACAATTGTTGGAAATGTAAACAAAAATCAGGTACTTATTACCACCTTTGGTGGACATGCTCTAAAGTGAAAAGATTTTGGTTAAGAATACATACATGCTTAGAGAAAATGATGAAAAAACAGAGTTTAAGTCAGAATTATTTTTGTTAGGTATAATTGTAGGTGATTATGAGCACCTACATAATCAGGATTTCAGAGGCTCATGTTGGCTTGAATTTGTTTATTTAAGGTTTTGCTCATTTTTGAGGCCTCCTTGAATCTCTGGAGATCCTTCAAAGTAGCAGTTTTGAGGAAAGTGAGTTTTGATCCTCTACAGAAACATTCTTAATATTCACAAGATCAAAAATGATTCCTACACATTAGTAAGTGGAATATCTAGAAACTTCAATTGTCAGGGATAAAAGCTTGGCAGCTGTGTGCCTCTGCGTTTCAACTTGCCTGTAGAAGTAAGCAGGGGAGGTGTTATTTTCAAGTGGGTTAAATGGAGAAACGAAACGTCTATGATTCTGCTGAAGACTATGACAGCCTGAAACCTTATTTTTACTATGATTTTTATTTAGTTATAGCATAAAATACAAAGGTACAAAAGTAAATAATAGGGAACAAAAGAAGGGGAAGGGGTGTGCTGGTCCAGTATATAGCCAGCTTAGGATTTAGGAAACTGTGTGTAGAACAAGTAGCATTTTAAGGGTTAAAGTGCTGCCCCCTTAAGGGTAGCCTTCTGGGAAATGTAGTTTAGTTGTTACATGGTTATATCTGTGTTGTAATTGGCCACTGGGAGCGTCTTTGTGTCTTTTATTATGGGACATCCTGTGTACGTGCCCAGTTTATTTTCTCTCTCCATGCATCCTAGACACCAGGCTGGGAACTCCATTGAATGGGAAAATGTTCTTTGTCTAAGTTCAACCAGCAGCATGTAGGTTTTCTGAAGATGGAAGAAAATTATTCTCTTTTTACCTGTGTGAGTGGAAAGAATATAAATCATGTGACAGATATATCTACATAACTGTGTGTTAATGCTTAGGATTCCTGATCAATAAATATTCTGCATGTTACCATTTCGTGGAGTTACTCTATCTGGATAGTGGCTAGAGCAACCACCTACATTCCAGAATAGTAAAAAAAGAATATAATTTCTCTTCCAAGAAAAGAACCAGCATTCCTGCTTGCCAGTTTCATCTGTCTGCCTTAGTAAAAGGATACTGTGTGTTTCTTCGTTTAAAGTAAAAAAGAATCAATCCTCTTCTGCCTGCCTAAAAGAAAAAGGATTGAAATATTTTCTTGCGTTTATCTATCTCTGGTCTATGCCTGCATGCCTTTCTCTGCCTGCCAGAGAGTTAGGGTTATTCTATCTGGATAGTGGCTAGAGCTGTGGTGGCGAACCTATGGCACATGTTCCACAGGTGGCATGCAGAGCCCTCAACGTGGGGATGCGCGCTGTCGCCCCAGTCCTAGGCCTTCAGCTAGGTTTTATAAAATCTTTTTGCTTTAGGCCTCCGCCGCCATGTGCAAAAAAAAAAAAGTTCAATAGATTAATTTCAACTTCTCGTGGGGAAAAAAAAGATCTCGCAACATTGGAATTGATTGATTGGACTTTTTAGTCCCACCCAGTCTGCCATTACCACCGCAGCCATGCCCACCCAGTGGGCCACGCCCACCCGGCACCCAATGATACATAAGTGGGTTTTGGGTTGCATTTTGGGCACTGGGTCTCTAAAAGGTTCGCCATCACTGGGCTAGAGCAACCGCCTACATTCCAGAATAAGGGTAAAAGAGAAGTGTGGAAGAGAGGGGAGAAAGAAAACGTTGACTTCTGACTTCCTATGTTGCATTAAATTGAGGCATTAACATTGAACCTCAACTTTTTGCATTTCTATAGTAGTATGAACTGGCCATTTCTATGTCAACAAATCAATCTAATGAGTAAAACCCAAAATCATAGTACTTTTATAATTTTTTTCCACCTCAAGGACAAAGTCCAGAAGCAATTTCAAAGTACAAACAAAAGTTCTTATATTCTTTTCTTTTATCAATCCGGTCAATTTAGCCATCTCTGCTAATTCCTAATAGTAGCCATTTGTCCATGATGGGAATCGAAACATCCTTCAATTTTTTTGTGTAGAGCAGTCTTGCTGCCGTCAACACATATAAAATCAGAGTTCCAAATTTTTTTCCAAGTCTTTTTCTGTTAGACCCAGAAGGAAAGTTTCTGCTTTAATCTTTATATTCATGTTAAGAATTTTCTGCATTAAAATATGAAGACTGCTCCAATATATCTTTGCTTTATCACGTGTCCACCATAAATGATAAAAAGTCCCTTCTTTACATTTACATTTCCAACATTCATTTGAAATACCTTTATGCATTCTAGATAACTTATCTGGAGTTAAATAACAGTGATACATCATCATCTTATAATAGTTTTCTTTTAAGTTATAATTTAATGTGAATTTTAAGCCTTTTGTCCACATATTCTCCGATTGTTCAACCATCATATTATACCCAAAGTTCTTTGCCCACTGAATCATACAGTATTTTACATGTTCATTTTCCAAATTCAATTTTAATAAAGTTTTGTAGACCTTGGCAACCTACAAAGTCCCTTCCAACTATGTTACTCTGTGTTCTTTGGAATCTCCTTGAGGAAGAAAACAGCATACCATGAAATTCATCATTTGGCCACTGGAGGGCGAATGCCAGAGGTGATTTATTATAGGAGAAGGGGAAGGAAATGACATCACTAGAGGGGGCTTTCTCTCACTCTTTGAGCTTCGCAGGATTTTTAAAAGGGTGCAGAAAAGTCTTGAAGAGATCCAGAGGTGGGCGGGGTAAGCGGCAGTGGGGGGGGGGGGTACTTCGCGTGCGGGGGGACGGAAAGAGGGTGCTCGTGCTAGAGAAGGAAGGTCCCCATGTAGGTTCAATCTTCTGAGTCCTGGGAGAGCCCTGATCCCATGTTCCCCTGCCGCCCTTCTCCACGCAGGCAACAGGCAGAGGGAAACAGGGCTCAGGACCAGCCACGTTGCCCCAGGGACAAATCCCCAGAGAGGAGGAAGCGTCCTGGGGGGATCCTTCCCGCCCCGCATCCTGGAGAAAGCCCCGAAGTCGGAGATGGGGAGAGCTTGGATGGCAAATCTCAAGCAGGAAATAAGCAAATAGCGGCAAGGGAGGAACTGCAGAAGGTTGTGCCTGATTCTCCTTATGTGCTGGATGACGCTAAAATGGGGCTGGATCCTCAGCAGTTCAATTGGTCTTAGGAGGTTAAGTGAACCAGCACATCACCATCCCCTGTGTTTTAGTGTGAATTCAGCCCCTGAAATTGCGTAGCCTGTTTGTGTTTGGGGTATGTTTTGGGAACCTACCTGTGTGTAATAGTGTGATTTAGCTCTTAAATAGGAAATCCTGAAGAAAGGGAAGTAGAACATCCAAAGCAGGTCATTTTAGGCTTTTCATTATTATTATTTTTTTAAAAAGCCCTGAACTTTCATTGTTTGTTAACCCGTTAGAGTTTGGAAAGTTGTGTAAACCCTGCTTGTAGGTAAATGCAGACCTGGGCTTTTTTATATATATAAAGCAAGCCCTAATCTATGAGAAAAAGAAATTGAAATTGATCCAAAATGCATTTTTTCAGTGTTCCAAGTCCTTGGTGGAAGTCAGTCCCAGGGTTTGTACAAACACATATTTCATGGTTGAAAGACTTGCCTGTCTTGTTGCTAACAGAATGGTACTATGAATAGAAAGGTGGTTGGAGATCCACAAGATTCCCTGGACCCATTAGGAATTGCAATATAGGACTGAGAAAGAATGAAAAGCCAATGTTTAGCAAGTGAGGAAATTGGAAAAGGCCCTTCTGGTGTTCAATTTGGGAGCTGTGGAGAGATCTGGGCAAGAACTGGGAGTTATGTTCACAGAACAATCCACTTCTTGATGTGTATTGTCCATTCATTCTTCTTGTTTCTTGTCTACTTTATCAAGTCCTTCATGATGGAGATCAGAGATCCTGGGAGGAGGCATCCATCAAATTCACCTCCAGAAATGTTTTTCAGGAGGATCTCTCAGGATGATCCCAATCAAGACACGACCAGAGGTATTACAAGGCTCTGCCATTCCCCAGAGTGATCTCAACTATCTCATCTTCTGTATGTCTTCTCTTCTGCAGAATACCACCTCCTACATTACTAATTATGCAGTTTAAAAATCTCTCTCCCTCACAGGAAAGAATAGAAGGAAATTGACCCTTCCTGATGGCGGAGCTGAAACAGTGGTTGAAACTCCAGTTCAAGTAAGAAGAGGAAATTTATTTATTAATAGTTGTATTCTCCTTTTCCTTCAGAAATTCAAGCTGGTATACATAGTACTGCCTCCTTCCATTTTCCCCTCTTGTTTGAGTTGGCTTATTTTTGTGTTCCTAAGCAAGATGAAAAGTTCAAGTGAAATTCTTATTGGGAGAATCTTTTTTAAGACCAGTGTTTTAAATAAGTGCTAATTGTTGCCAATTATTATAATAATTTTAATTATGCCAATTACTGCCCAGTTTTCAAATAATCCTTCATGATGCCCATTCTTTTTTTAATTCTTTGATTTGGATTTGTGCAAGGATGCTCAAAAATAACTATCCACACTGGCAAATTATCATTCTTTTAAAAGCTTTATTTACAATCAATGATAAGAAAACTAAGTGGATCAGATTAAATGATAAGCCTATTAAAATAGAATGCAAGTTAATAAAAAATTGCCAAAGTAAAACTTGTTCTGAAAGAGCATATAATCAAGGCACTTTTGGCTTGCAAATTAAATTCTAATACCTTAATTTGTGCCAGAATTTGGACACCAAACAATCTAGGTTTGCAAGAGCTAAAAAATGTCTTTCTTGGGAAATTTCCTCCTCTTATCTTCCATTCAGCTGATGTCTCAGATTACAAGCAGCTTCCTTAAAATTTGAGAAGCAGAAGCAAATTCCTGGCTGAGCATTCCCAGCACTTTCATGAAGGTGTGGAGGATAGACAGGATTGCTGCTTCTTGGTATACAATGAGCCTTTTACTAAATGCTGCAAAATAATACACACCCACAGAGATTCCCACATTACCATCTAAGAAAATAAGAAGGATTGGAAGTCATTGATATGTGGGGTTTCTAAGCCCCATCTGCCAGTTGATTCTCCAGAAGTCTTTTAATGGTGGACAGATGAATGGTAGGTCAATCGATCCAAAGGAAATTGGGATTATTTTCACTGAAAGGCTCCGATAGTCCTGGAGAATCAATACAATTGATAAAAGCTACTCAAAACATTTCTTCAATGAAAAGCTTTTACTCTGTCCATTTTCTCACATAAATCCTGGAATACAAACAAGGATAGCCGTTTACCTTAGTGCACGGCTTTGTTTTGGGAATTTATAAACAATAGGACTGTTGTTTTTTTTAACAATTTCTCCTGGGCCTTTTGTGCACTTTTTCCCCCTGTCAGGAGGGCCTTGTCTCCTTCGAGGAGGTGGCTGTGTATTTCTCCGAGGAGGAATGGTCTCTGCTGGATCCTCACCAAAAAGTGCTGCATTGGGAAGTCATGCTGGAAAATTACAGCAATGTGGCCTCTCTTGGTAAGGGTTTCCTATTCTCCAGTCAATTCAGGAATACATTTTGTAGTTGTGGGCTGTTCATGCATATAGAAGTTCTTATTTATGCCATGCCATTGTAAGCATGTAAAGGTTTAATATATTGGAATTTGGCAAATATCAGAAAGCAATTATGACTTCCAATTGTTTGATCTTTTTCTTTAACCTTGCTATCATATTTATTTTCTTTCCCCTTGAAGGTGATAATGGGCAGGACCATAAAGAATCTAAGGAATCATTCCAGGTGTTCAGACATGGAGATGCAATGGAGAAGCCTGCAATTCAAATGAAATTCCAAAGGCGGGAGAGAAATCAGCCGCATAATTGGAATAAGGAAAGCTCCTCTTCCATTGATGCTCACATGCAGGAGTTTCTTGACCAACAAGGAAACATACAGAAAAGATATATTGTCAAAGGTATAAGACTATCCAAAGGCACACTAGATATACATGGACACTATCCAACCCAAGCCAAAGGACAAGGTTATATATGTAAAGACAATAGAAAAAATTATAATTGGAGTTCCACACTTTCTCAAGAAAATAGGTCTCTTACATCACATAAAAGTCTTCACATGGAAGAGAAGCCAAATAAATCCCTCGAGAATTTAAAGAGCTTCTGTGAAAACAAGACCCTTATTGTTCATCAAAGGAGCCACACAGAGGAAAAGCCATTTAAATGCATGGAATGTGGAAAGGGCTTCAGTAAACCAAGTAGTCTTACTTCCCATAAAAGGATCCACACTGGGGAGAAGTCATTTAAATGCATGGAGTGTGGAAAGACCTTTAGACGCAGCAGTGATCTTACTTCCCATAAAAGGATCCACACAGGGGAGAAGCCATATAAATGCATGGAGTGTGGAAAGACCTTTAGATACAGCACTAATCTTACTTCCCATAAAAGGATCCATACGGGGGAAAAGCCATATAAATGCATGGAGTGTGGAAACACATTTAGACGCAGCAGTCATCTTACTTCCCATAAAACGATCCACACTGCGGAGAAGCCATATAAATGCATAGAGTGTGGAAAGTGCTTCAGAAGACATAGTGATCTTATAAGCCATAAAAGGATCCACACAGGGGAGAAACCTTACAAATGCATTGCATGTGGAAACTCTTTTAATTATAGCAGTCAACTTGCTTCCCATAAATGGATCCATAGAGGGGAGAAGCCATATAAATGCATGGAGTGTGGAAAGGGCTTCAGCCAACACAGTAATCTTACATCCCATAAAAAGATCCACACAGGGGAGAAGCCATATAAATGCATGGAGTGTGGAAAGGGCTTCAGCCAACAAAGTAGTCTTATTTCCCATAAAAGGATCCACAAAGCAGGGAAGCCACATGAATGCATGGAGAGTGGAAAGGGGTTCCTTATCAGTTCCTCTCTTTTGAAACATAAGAAGATTCATAAAGGGGATAAACCATATAAATGCATGGAGTGTGGAAAGGGCTTCAGTAAACACGGTAATCTTATATCCCATAAAAGGGTCCACACAGGGGAGAAGCCATATAAATGCGTGGAGTGTGGAAAAGTCTTCACTGGACTCAGTGTTCTTAAATCCCATAAAAGAATCCACACTGGAGAGAAACCATTTAAATGCATGGAGTGTGGAAAGAGCTTCAGAATACATAGTGATCTTATAAAACATAAAAGGATCCACACAGGAGAGAGGCCTTACAAATGCTTGGAATGTGGAAAGACCTTTAGTTGCAACAATACTCTTAATTCCCATAAAAGGATCCATACGGGGGAAAAGCCATATAAATGCATAGAGTGTGGGAACACATTTAGACGCAGCAGTCATCTTACTTCCCATAAAAGGATCCACACAGGGGAGAAGCCATATAAATGCATGGAGTGTGGAAAGACCTTTAGATACAGCACTAATCTTACTTCCCATAAAAGGATCCATATGGGGGAAAAGCCATATAAATGCATGGAGTGTGGAAACACATTTAGACGCAGCAGTCATCTTACTTCCCATAAAAGGATCCACACAGGGGAGAAGCCATATAAATGCATAGAGTGTGGAAAGTGCTTCAGAAGACATAGTGATCTTATAAGCCATAAAAGGATCCACACAGGGGAGAAGCCTTACAAATGCTTGGAATGTGGAAACTCTTTTAATTATAGCAGTCAACTTGCTTCCCATAAATGGATCCATAGAGGGGAAAAGGCATATAAATGCATGGAGTGTGGAAAGGGCTTCAGCCAACACAGTAATCTTATATCCCATAAAAGGATCCACACAGGAGAGAAGCCATATAGATGCATGGAGTGTGGAAAGGGTTTCACCCAACAGAGTCATCTTACAACCCATAAAAGGATCCACACAGGGGAGAAGCCATATAAATGCATGGAATGTGGAAAGTGCTTCAGCCAACAGAGTAGTCTTACTTCCCATAAAAGGATCCACACAGGAGGGAAGCCACATAAATGCATGGAGTGTGGAAAGGGCTTCAGCCAACCGAGTAGTCTTATTTCCCATAAAAGGATCCACACAGCAGGGAAGCCACATGAATGCATGGAGAGTGGAAAGGGGTTCCTTATCAGTTCCTCCCTTTTGAAACATAAGAAGATTCATACAGGGGATAAACCATATAAATGCATGGAGTGTGGAAAGGGCTTCAGTAAACACGGTAATCTTATTTCCCATAAAAGGATCCACACAGGAGGGAAGCCACATAAATGCATGGAGTGTGGAAAGGGATTCCATATCAGTTCATCCCTTCTGAAACATAAGAAGATTCATACAGGGGATAAACCATATAAATGCATGGAGTGTGGAAAGGGCTTCAGTAAACACGATAATCTTATATCCCATAAAAGGGTCCACACAGGGGAGAAGCCATATAAATGCGTGGAGTGTGGAAAAGTCTTCACTGGACTCAGTGTTCTTAAATCCCATAAAAGAATCCACACTGGAGAGAAACCATTTAAATGCATGGAGTGTGGAAAAAGCTTCAGAATACATAGTGATCTTATAAAACATAAAAGGATCCACACAGGGGAGAGGCCTTACAAATGCTTGGAATGTGGAAAGGCCTTTAGTTGCAACAATACTCTTAATTCCCATAAAAGGATCCATACGGGGGAAAAGCCATATAAATGCATAGAGTGTGGAAAGACCTTTAGACGCAGCAGTCATCTTACTTCCCATAAAACAATCCACACTGCGGAGAAGCCATATAAATGCATAGAGTGTGGAAAGTGCTTCAGAAGACATAGTGATCTTATAAGCCATAAAAGGATCCACACAGGGGAGAAGCCTTACAAATGCTTGGAATGTGGAAACTCTTTTAATTATAGCAGTCAACTTGCTTCCCATAAATGGATCCATAGAGGGGAAAAGGCATATAAATGCATGGAGTGTGGAAAGGGCTTCAGCCAACACAGTAATCTTATATCCCATAAAAGGATCCACACAGGAGAGAAGCCATATAGATGCATGGAGTGTGGAAAGGGTTTCACCCAACAGAGTCATCTTACAACCCATAAAAGGATCCACACAGGGGAGAAGCCATATAAATGCATGGAATGTGGAAAGGGCTTCAGCCAACAGAGTAGTCTTACTTCCCATAAAAGGATCCACACAGGAGGGAAGCCATATAAATGCATGGAGAGTGGAAAGGGGTTCCTTATCAGTTCCTCCCTTCTGAAACATAAGAAGATTCATACAGGGAATAAACCATATAAATGAATGGAGTGTGGAAAGTGCTTCAGCCAACACAGTAATCTTATATCCCATAAAAGGGTCCACACAGGGGAGAAGCCATATAAATGCATGGTGTGTGGAAAAGTCTTCAGTGGGCTCAGTGTTCTTAAATCCCATAAAAGAATCCACACTGGAGAGAAACCATACAAATGCATGGAGTGTGGAAAAGGCGTTAGCCAACATAGTAATCTTACTTCCCATAAAAGAATCCACACAGGAGAGAAGCCATTTAAATGCATGGAATGTGGGAAACAGTTCAGCCAACATGGTACTCTTATTTACCATAAAAGAATCCACACATGGGAGAAGCCATTTAAATGTATGAAATGTGGAAAGGGCTTTTGAATTAATTCATCCCTTATGAGACATAAAAGGATCCACACCAGGGAGAAACCATACAAATGCATGGAGTGTGGAAAAGGCTTAAGCCAACATGGTACTCTTGCTTCCCATAAAAAAATCCACACGGGAGAAGCCCTATAAATGCATGGAGTGTGGAAAGGGCTTCAGCAAACTCAGTGGTCTTACTTCCCATAAAAGGATCCACACAGGAGAGAAGCCATATAAATGCACAGAGTGTGGAAAGGGCTTCAGGCAACAGAGTCATCTTACATCCCATAAAAGAATCCACACAGGGGAGAAGCCCTATAAATGCATGCAGTGTGGAAAGGGCTTCAGTCAACACAGTCATGTTACATCCCATAAAAGGATCCACACGGGAGAAGCTATATAAATACATGGAGTGTGGAGAAGGTTTCAGTGGACTCAATGTTCTTTAATCCCATAAAAGAATCCACACGAGAGAAACCATATAAGTGCATAGAGTGTGGAAAAGACTTCAGCCAACATAGTAATCTTTCTTCCCATAAAAGAATCCACACATGGTAGAAGCTATTTAAATGCATGGAATGTGGAAAGGGCTTTTGTGATAATGCATCTCTTATGAGACATAAAAGTATCCACACCAGCAACAAACCATACAAATGCATGGAGTGTGAAAAGGGTTTCCTCATAAACAGTAAACTTACTATTCAGAAAATGATCCACACAGGAGAGAAGCCACATAAATGCACAGAGTGTGGAAAGTCTTTTAGTAGGAGCCATCACCTTACTTGCCATGAAAGGATCCATGCAAGGAAGAAGCCAATATAAATGTATGGATTTTGGAGAGAGTTTTAGGAGGAGCAATGACCTAATTTCCCATACAGAGATACACTTGGGTGGGAACATAGTAAATTCTAGAAAGTTAGTTAAATTTTTGTGCTTCTACAAATATTAACACTGTCTGTTTTCTTGGCTGAAGTTCATAATATTCCAAAATTTCTAAATTCATTCTTAAGTTATTTCTACAAATATTAACACTGTCTGTTTTCTTGGCTGAAGTTCATAATATTCCAAAATTTCTAAATTCATTCTTAAGTTATTTTTTATTTGCCTTTTAGATAGAAATCCATTTTGATCTGTATGTATAAATTCAATCAAAAATTTCTTTAGTCTTTCTGCTATTATTGAAGCAAAAAATTACATTTAATAAAGATGTTAGTCTATAATTCTTTATTGGCGTCAAGTCTGGGTCTTCTTTAGGTATTAAAGTAATATTAGCTTCTGTCTATGTATTTGGTATTTTAGCCTCAAAGTATTTCATTGCATAGTTCTTTCATTATAGGACTTAAAATATCTTGTAGAGATTTGTAAAACTGCAGTTAGTCCATCTGGGCCTGGAGTCTTATCATTTTTTTTTTTGTCTTTTGATAGCTTCTGTCAGCTCCATCATTGATATTTTTTCATTTAAAATATTTTGTATATATATAGTGCTTTATTTTTTCTTGTGAAGTTTCCTCTGTACTATAAAGTATCTCGTACTATAAAGTATCTCTGGAAGATCATATAGTGGCCGTGACTAGGGGGGCTTTCGCCCAGGTTCGCCTGGTGCGCCAGTTGCGGCCCTATCTGAACCGGGATGCCCTGTGTACGGTCACTCATGCGCTCGTGACCTCTCGCCTTGACTACTGTAATGCTCTCTACATGGGGCTTCCCTTGAAGACCACTCGGAGGCTCCAACTGGTACAGAATGCGGCCGCGAGAGTTGTCTTGGGAGTTTCCCGGTACTCCCATGTTACACCTTTACTCCGCGAGCTGCATTGGTTACCAGTTGTCTTTTGGGTGAGGTTCAAGGTTTTGGTTACGATCTTTAAGTCCTTACATGGCATGGGTCCGGGATACCTCAGGGACCACCTGCTGCCGGCATCAATTCCCCTCCGCCCTGTGCGTTCCCACAGAGAGGGCCTCCTCAGGGTGCCGCCAGTCAAGGAATGCCGACTGGCCCCCAGGGGGAGGGCCTTCTCTGTGGGCGCTCCGGCATTATGGAACCAACTGCCGGTGGAGCTCCGGACGGCATCAGACCTCCGAACTTTCCGTCATGGCCTGAAGACCCACCTATTTGAAATGGCTGGTCTGGCTTGACGGGGGATTATGGGTTTTAATTTGTCATTTTAGATTTGTATTACGGTTTTTAACTGGGCATGGGTTTAATCTTTTTTAATTTTTGTATTGTCTTTTTTATATATGCCCTGTGAACCGCCCTGAGTCCCTACAAAGGAGAAGGGCGGTATACAAATTAAATAAAACTTGAAACTTGAAACTTGAAAAGTCTTTGGTTATTTTTTAAATTGCATTGTTTTGAAACTGTAAGTCTCCTTACAGAATGACTTCCAGAGCTTGGGGCAGGAACTTAGCAGAATAGGCTTTAAACTTACTTTTTCAGAGGTTTTACCAGTGTATAAGGAGCAAATTGGAAAAGGCCAGCGTATAGCAGAATTTAATATGTGGCTAAATGAGTGGTATAAAGGAGAAGGCTTTGGTTATATTAGTCACGATGTCTGTAGCTGGTTCAATGAAAAAATGTATAAAAGAGATGGTCTGCATACATCCAAGAAAGGGACTGAGTTACTTAGCAATAAAATCACAGCTTTTTTGGAGGAACATTTAAACTAAATAATGGGGATAGTGAGTTAATTGATACAGAACATCACTGTCCCCGGCAATCTAAGAAAATAGGGGAAGCGAGGCACCACACAAGTTATGCAGCAAGTAAACACAGGGTCAGTCATAAAGGACTCAAATGTCTATACACTAATGCACAGAGTATGAACAGTAAGCAGGGTGAACTAGAAATTCAGGTAAATGAGGGCAGATATATTGTTGCTATTACGGAAACATGGTGGGACGAAACCTACAAATGGAACACACAGCTAGAGGGATTTAAACTATTTAAAAGAAACAGACTAAACAAAAGAGGAGGTGGAGTTGCTCTCTATATAAGAAATAACTTTATCTCTACAGAAATAGAGCACAACAATGACGAAAACTGTAAACTTGAATGCATTTAGCTCAATATAAAAGGGCGGGGGAAATGACATTGCCATAGGTGTATACTATAGGCCGCCCAACCAAGCAGAGGAAATAGATGAACTTTTTGCTAGTCAGCTAACTAAGGTATGTAAGAAGCACATCACAATAGTAATGGGGGACTTTAATTACCCTGATATCAACTGGGAGACAAACTCTGCACCAAGTGGAAGATCAAACAGATTCCTGTCAAACCTAGCAGACAACTTTCTCTCCCAAAAAGTAGAGAAGGGAACTAGGGGATTAGCCATATTGGATTTAATTCTCACTAACAGAGATGAAATGATAGAAGGTGTCGAAGCCACAGGAACCTTGGGGGGAAGTGATCATGCAATATTGGAATTCAACATTCTGGAGGCAGAAGCAATAGAACACAGCCAAACTAGAGTCTTGGACTCTAAAAGAGCTAATTTCAATAAACTTAGAGAGACCATGGGAAGAATTCCATGGATGAGAATCCTAAAGGGGAAAACAACTCAAGAAGCTTGGGAAATTTTGAAAAGTGAGATAATAAAGGCCCAGTCTAGCACAATACCAACAAAGAAGAAAAATAACAGCTTTCAAAAGAAACCAGCATGGCTGCATAAAGAACTCTCTGATAAATTGAAAGATAAAAAGGACAAGTATAAGAATTGGAAAGAGGGGCACATAACTAAGTCAGAATATCAGCAAATAGCCCGTGCCTGCAAAGATGAAGTGAGGAAAGCTAAGGCTCAAAATGAACTAAGGCTTGCGACCAAAGTCAAAAATAACAAAAAATGCTTCCTTCAACTTATAAAAAACAAGAAAAAAATTAAGGAAATGATTGGTCCATTAGTGGGGGAAAGTGGCAAGAAGGTGACAAGCAACAGGGAGAAAGCAGAACTATTTAACTCGTTTTTTGCATGTGTCTTTACACAAAGGGAAAAAAACAGTCCAACCTACCAAAACTAGTGCCATAAAAAACAGAATAGAAATGCAAGTTAACATAGGAAAAAAAATGGTAAGTGAACACCTGTCCAGCCTAGACGAGTTCAAATCACCAGGACCAGATGGATTACACCCCAAAGTTCTCAAGGAACTGGCAGACATGATCTAGGAACCACTGAGCTATATTTTTCATAGATCCTGGAGCACTGGGGAACTACCAGAGGACTGGAAGAGAGCTGATGTAGTTCTCATATTCAAAAAAGGGAAAAAAATAGATCCAGGAAACTACAGACCTATCGGCCTGACCTCAATACCTGGGAAGATTCTGGAAAAGATAATCAAACAACAAATCAGCGAACACCTTGATGCAAACAAAGTCATCACTAAAAGTCAACATGGGTTTGTCAAAAACAGATCATGCCAGACAAATCTTATTACATTCTTTGACCAAGTGACAAAATTAGTGGACCAGAGGAATGCTGTAGATATAATTTACTTGGACTTCAGTAAGGCATTTGATAAAGTAGATCACAACCTACTATTTATTTATTATTATTTATTAATTTTATTTGTATACCGCCCTTCTCCCGAAGGACTCAGGGCGGTGAACAGGGCAATACATATTAAAAAACAAGATACAAAAATTAAAAACGATTAAACAAATGCCCATGAATAAGTTAACACACATTAAAAATAGATTAAAACAGATTAATAAAACCCAACCCCATCCCATCAGGCCAGGCCAACTTGTTCGAAAAGGTAGGTTTTGAGATCGCGCTGGAAGGAGCGAAGGTCAGGCGCCATCCGGAGCTTGACTGGAAGATGGTTCCATAAATCCGGTGCGCCCACAGAGAACGCCCTCCCCCTGGGGGCCACCAGTCGACATTCTTTGACCAGTGGCACCCTTAGGAGGCCCTCTCTGTGGGAGCGTACTGGGGGGAGGGAAGTTGACGCCGGCCGCAGGTGCTCCCCAAGGTATTCCGGACCCATGCCATGTAGGGCTTTGTAGGTCATTACCAACACCTTGAATCTCACCCGGAAGACAACTGGAAGCCAATGCAGCTCGCGGAGCAGAGGTGTAACATGGGAGTGTCGGGAAACTCCCAACACAACTCTCGCGGCTGCATTCTGTACCAGCTGGAGCCTCCGAGTGGTCTTCAAGGGTAGCCCCATGTAGAGAGCGTTGCAGTAGTCCAGACAAGAGGTCACAAGGGTGTGAGTGACTGTATGTAAGGCATCCCGGTCTAGATAGGGCCGCAACTGGCGCACCAGGCGAACCTGGGCGAAGGCCCCCCTAGTCACAGCTACTATATGTTCTTCTAGCGAAAGCTGTGAATCTAGGAGGACTCCCAAGTTGCGAGCCCTATCTACGGGGGGTAATAACTCACCCCCCATAGAGAGAGATGGGATATCCTGAATATCCCGAGATGCCGGTATGCACAGCCACTCGGTCTTGTCAGGGTTGAGTTGAAGCCTGTTCCTCCCCATCCAGACCCGAACCGCCTCCAGGCAGCAGGACATCACGTCGAGGGCATCACTGGGGTGGTTTGGGGTCAAAATGAAAAGCTGGGTATCATCAGCATACTGATGATACCCAACTCCAAACCCACGAATGATCTCACCCAGTGGTTTCATGTAGATGTTGAACAGGAGAGGCGAGAGGACCGACCCCTGAGGGACTCCACAAGCGAGAGGCCTCGAGGTCGACCTCTGCCCCCCTGCCAACACCGACTGCGAGCGTCCCAGGAGATAGGAGGAGAACCACTGAAGGACCGTGCCTCCCACTTCCAATCCCCTGAGACGCCGCAGCAAGATACCATGGTCGATGGTATCGAAAGCCGCTGAGAGGTCTAATAGGACTAGGACAGAGGAATATCTCCTGTCCTGAGCCCTCCAGAGATCATTCACCAGAGCGACCAATGCCGTCTCCGTGCTGTACCCGGGCCTGAAGCCTGATTGGTACGGGTCTAGATAATCCGCTTCATCCAGAACCAGAGGGAGCTGATGCGCCACCACACTCTCAACAACCTTCGCAAGAAAGCGAAGGTTGGAGACCGGATGAAAGTTATTTAACACAGCTGGGTCCAGGACAGGCTTCTTGAGGAGAGGTCTCACCACCTCCTCCTTCAAGGCGGCAGGAAAACTACCCTCACTCATAAGAGGCGGATATAACCGCCTGGAACCAGCCTCGTGTCCCCTCCCGGGCTGCATAAACCAGCCAGGAAGGGCACGGGTCCAATAAACATGTGGTGGAGCTCAGCCTCCCCATAATCCTGTCCACTTCCTCCGGAGTTACAGGATCGAACTCCTCCCAGATCACATTGACAAGATCACCCGTGTCCTGATCATCTGACTCTGCCCAGTCGGAGTCCAAATCGGACCGAATCCGAGCGATTTTATCCAACAGATGTTGACTAAACTCCTCGGCACGCCCCTGCAAGGGTTCCTCACTCACCTCCTGATTGAGGAGGGAGCGGGTCACCCTAAGCAGGGCGACCAGGCGATTATCTGCGGACGCGATAAGGGTAGCGAAGTAATTAGACCTCGCCACCCTTATCGCTGCGAGATAAGACCTAATATGGGTTCTTAGTCGCAATCGGTCGGATTCAGATTGGCTAGACCTCCAACCGCTCTCTAGGCCCCGTCTCCGATGCTTCATCTCCGGGAGCTCTGCGGAGAACCATGGAGCCCACTGGGATCTGCGCCGGGTCAGGGGCCGCAAGGGTACAACTTGGTCAAGTGCCTCCGTGGCCGCCCTTTCCCAGGCTTCCACTAAGGCATCTGCCGAGCTGTGAGCAGAGGAGGCAGGTGGGGACCCCAGCGCTGCCTGGAATCTCTCAGGGTCCATTAAGCACCTGGGGCGGAACCATCTAATTGGTTCAACACACCCACGGCGAGGAGCAGCAAAGCGGAAGACCAACCGCAGGAGATGATGATCGGTCCATGACAGGGGCATAACAATTGGAGAGCCCCCACCAAGATCATCTAACCACCGTCCGGATAGAAAAACCAAATCAAGGGTGTGGCCTCCCACATGAGTCGGTCCATGAATTACTTGCATCAGGTCCATGGCCGTCATGGAAGCCATGAACTCCTGAGCTAACTCAGAAGATCCTCCCAGGGATGGTAGATTGAAGTCTCCCAAGACCATGAGTTTGGGAAACTCAACCACCAGTCCCGAGAGGATATCGAGAAGCTCAGGCAGGGCTGCCGCTGTGCGACTAGGCGAAAGGTACACCAGCAGCAAGCCCAACTGAGCCCTAGGGCCGCATCTCAGGAGGAGAGACTCACACCCGACTATCTGAAGAACGGTGGCCTCCTACGGACATAAGGTCTCCCTCATAACTACCACCACTCCCCCGCCCCTACCCTGAGCCCGAGGCTGGTGCAGCACCCGGAAACCTGGTGGGCAAAGATCAACCAGGGGGATACCACCCTCTGGGCCCAACCAAGTCTCCGTGATGCAAGCCAGGTCCGCATGCTCCCCCTCAACCAAATCCCGGATGAGAGGAGCCTTGTTAGCAACGGACCTGGCGTTCAAGTACACCAGCCGGAGCTCAGGTGGCTGCACATCCCCGCTCCTGGGACCTCGGGTCGAAAACAGAGGGTCGAAGCGCCTCACCGCTTGTAAATAGCGGAGATGCCCTCCCGAAGGTCGGTACGGCCTCTGATCTTACACCTGCTGCCATTCCCTACCGTCGTGGGAATAGGCAATCCCACGACCCGCTCCGGAGCTCCGGAGGTGGCCAACCCTGGCTCCCCCCTTACGCGATCTATCCTGGACCTGGCCTGAACAAAAGTTGGTGGATTACCCCCCATCTCCAACCAACCACAACCCTCCCCCTCCCTAACCCCACAAAAAAATTGGCTAAAAAAGTAACCAGTGGCCTCTTATTAAATTTATACCTGAGGCCCCTGTTCCTGCCCAGCCATCTCTCAGGGTCCCGCCAATCGGGCCCTTCAAGAGGCAGAGTAGAAGATAAGGCGGGTCGCACTCAGGATGGGGGGGCACCCCTGAGGGCGAACAAAACTGTGCTGGGGTAACTAAGGCCCATGATAATAATTAGATAATCCAGCAAAAAAGCAGACCCAGATCAAAATCAAAATGGGAGGATCTTAAAGTGGAAGGAGAGTATCCAGACTGCAAACCCAGCTCCGCTGCCACTAGAGCTGGGTAACCCCGGAACAATCCCCATCCTCTCACGACGGTCAGGACCGGGGAGCAGCCTGGAATATACAGCCGGGGAAAGAGATACCGCCTAGAGCTCTCACCTCTAGGACGGTAACAGGTGGAAACTCTTAACTCTTAACCACTCTCCCACAGTGGTTATACACCCGGAACCTTCCAGAACCCTAGGGGAAAGGAAAAAAGGGGGGGACGATAGGGCAAACAAGTCAGCGAGATGAATTAGGGCTAAAAAACCCATGGAGTCACAGAATGGTAAGAGAAGCTCCGGTTCCAAGTTCCTTTTCGCGTCATGGAAAGGACCAGATGATAATCGGCCGATAGGAAGGAAACCAGGGCCCCATAGTACTTCAGTAGGGCCCAAAAGACATGGTCCAGTCGATTAAAGTAATTTATGCCTCCAAATGTCCAGGCATAAACGTCCACACTCCACCACCCGGCCATGGTCACCATACCAAAGCGGCCATGGTACTCCAACTCCCCTCACCGCCAGCCGTCCCAGATGCCAACCAGGACCATCTCCACCACTCCAGCACTTCAAACGCTGACGCTGCTCCAAGCCGTGGTTCATAATAACAATCATAAATCGACCAGCATCCAGCTCCTCAAGCAGCTGGAAGGCTCTCCCCAGAGCCGCCAAGCTCCGTTGAGTTGTCCCGGGCTCCGCAAGACTCCACCAGACTCCCGCAACAGCATAGCAGCAACCACGGTCAGCTGTTTGGCGGGGCGCAGGGTGAGGGTCTCCCAAGTTCTTCCAGGACCTCCAGCAAACTCCTCCAGACTTCGCTGGGCTCCCGCCTGCATTTTCTGCGTCGCATGAGAAAAGCACATCTTCCTTCCCCTGTCCTTACCATTTTCTACAGAGGGACGATCGAGAGCATCCTGTCATACAGCATCACAGTCTGGTATGGAAGCATCACTGCTTCAGACAGGAAGCCAGTGCAGAGAGATGTGAGGATGGCTGAAAACATCATTGGCATTTCTCTCCCTTCCATCCAGGATATAGCACATAACTGTTGCTTCAACAGAGTCCGCAAGATTGTCTGGGACACTACACACCCTCTTCACGACCTGTTTTCCTTGTTACTGAGGGGCGGAGTCTCTGTGGTATCGGAAGCACAACATCCAGATTCAATCACAGCTTTGTTCCATACAATATTAACATTGTGAAAGTTTCCTACTTCCGTTATGTATTCAAGATGGACAGTGAATAATATTTATATGTTACTTATATGTAAGGGTGTAGGTCTATCATATGTTGTATATAGTATGTCTTAAATGTGAGCTATGTATGTGTACACTTTGAAAGGAAGCAACTAAATTTCATTTTTAATGTTTGCCATTGTGCCCACAGGAAAAAAAATGACAATAAAGGTTATCTAATTCTATTTCTAACTAATGGAACAGCTGGTCTCCAGAACTTGTGTGTGCTCTGTTATGAATTAAAGTCCTAACCTGGTTTGGGTGAAATACATATAATATGGTTGTGTACCTTTAAGAAGAGAAATGGCCTAAGGGTGTGACTAATTCTATTCAGCATAAATGAATTTCAGATGTTAGCCTTATGGTCGCTCTCTCTAGTGTTTTTTCTCTGACTAACTTGTTACTGTGTATATTGATATTTGACTTTTAACTGGTAAGGATTTTTGACTTTGACTTTGTTTACTCCTAAACTGTCAACGGTGATTCTTCTTTACTGACCTTGGATTGAAAACTGGACTATATGTAATTGTGTTTTTTGTTTTTTTGTGTGTGTTATATTGTCTGAGTAAAAATATTGTTATGATACAACTCAAGCTAGTTTGCCATATATATATATATATATATATATATATATATATATATATATATATATATATATATGTAGATCTAGAGTCTCGGGTTTCTTCCCGCGTTCCCTTCATCTTCAGAAAGTTGTGGCGACGTTTCGACGAAATCCCATCCGTCATCATCAGGCCGGAGTGTTCCTCCTGCTGCTTCCAGGAGCAATGCGTCTGGCTGTTCCTTTCCTTCCAACTGCCGGTGGGGCTGTGTTCTGACTGGGTAGAGGCGTGGCTGCTTTCTGATTGGGTGGGGGTGTCCTCCGACTGGGTGGAGGCGTGGTTGTCTTCTGATTGAGTGGAGGCGTGGCTATCTTCTTTTTTTTTTATTGAAAAGTTTTAACATACAATTTTTCTTTAAAACCCCCCTCCCTCTCCCTTCTCCCCCCCACCTCTCCCCCCTCCCCCCCTCCCCCCCGACTTCCCAGAGCTAAATACAAGGTATATATATAAAAAGCAATCATAAACAATCATATACTAACAACTATAAACTCTAAAATCCATCACTCTCTAGCTTATATAGAATAAAACAAGCCTTAGTAATATTAAATATATATAAAGAAACTAAAATAAAAAAAGAATAAAAAGAAAGAAGACTTATTCAAATGCTACATAAAACTTCTTAACCCTATACTTGTTCTGGATAAACTCAATCCATTTTCTCCATTCCATAATATAGCGTTCTTGCGAGTGATCTTTCAAATAGGCCGAAATCTTTGCCATCTCTGCCAGGTCGGAAACCTTTAAAGTCCATTCTTCTATGGTCGGCAGTTCCTCTTTCTTCCAATACTGACCTATTAAGAGTCTTGCTGCCGTAATTAAATTCAACATCAACTTAGTGTCCACAACCGTAGCATCTGTAATTATTCCCAACAAAAAAAGTTGCGGACAAAACTTTATCCTTTGCTTGAAAATCTTCTGCATATTCCACCAAATTTTTATCCAGAAGGCCTTAACCTTTTTGCAAGTCCACCATACGTGAAAATATGTTGCATCTTCATCACCACACCTCCAACATTTTGGCTGATAATTCGGATACATACTTGCAAGCTTTTTAGGATCTAGATGCCATCTATAAAACATTTTATAAAAGTTCTCTCTTAAATTTTGAGCTTGTGTAAATTTTACGTTCCTCACCCAAATCTTTTCCTACGTATCCATTGTAATAACTTCTTGAATGTTTTGGGCCCATTTTATCATACAGTCCTTAACAAGTTCTGTTTCTGAGTCAATTTCTATCAATGCAAGATATATCCGTTTAATATGTGCTGGTCCCTGATTTCTAATTTGCTTTATCAGATTTTCATCAGTCATTGTAAAACCAATTTTCTGGTCTTCTTTCCACCTGGCCCGTAGCTGAATATATTGAAACCAAGTTTGAACAATCTTCTCATCTCGCAAGAGGCTATATGGTTTCAGACACCAGACATTTCTTTCCAAGCTTAAAATCTCTTTATACGTAGTCACATCATGTTTAAAACCAACATTTATATTTTCTATTGCGTGTTTTGGAATTGCCCACAATGGTATCTTGCAATCTAACTTATGTCTATACTTCTTCCAAACTCTCAGCAATGCCTGTCTTAAAATATGCACTCTAAACACATTGTCTACCTTCTTGTCATACAACAAATATGCATGCCAGCCAAACAACAAATCATGGCCCTCAAGATTTAATAATCTCTCTTGTGTCAAATTAATCCAATCACTTATTCCTACTAATGCAGCAGCTTCATAATATAGTTTAAAATTGGGCATTTTAAGGCCACCTCTCTCACGAGTATCCTGCATAATCTTAAATTTAACTCGTGGCTTTTTCCCTGCCCACACAAATTTATTGATACCTCGCTGCCATTCCTCCAAATTAGAATCTTTCTTAAGAATAGGTATCATTTGAAATAAAAATAAAAATTTAGGCAGGACATTCATTTTCACTGCTGCAATCCGTCCCAACAAAGACAATTGCAATTTTTCCCAACTCTCCAATTCTTTTTGAATTTTCCCCCATAGTTTTTCATAATTATTTTTATATAACTTTGTATTAGAGGGCGACAAAAGCACCCCCAAATATTTAACCCTTTTAACAATCTCAAATCCAGTTAATCCTTCTAAGAGAGCCTTTTGCGAAACTGTCATATTTCTGGCCAAAATTTTGGTTTTCTGTATATTAACTTTAAATCCAGAAACCTTCCCATATTGTGTTATTATCTCCATCAGGTCCACAACAGAGTTCTCTGGCTGGGTCACTGTAACAACCAGATCATCTGCGAATGCTCTCAATCTATAATCCTGATCTCTAATTTGTATCCCCTTAATTTTTTCCGAATTCCGTATTTTAACCAATAATATCTCTAATGTTAACACAAATAACAAGGGCGATAACGGACACCCTTGCCTTGTGCCCTTCTCAATATTACATGCCTCTGTCAGGCTATTATTAACTATAATTCGGGCAGTTTGTTTTTGATATAATGCCCTAATCGGTTGCAAAAATTTTTCCCCAAAATCCATTTTGTCTAAAACTTTCAACAAAAATTGCCAATTCAATTGATCAAAATCTTTTTCAGCATCTAAAAAAATTAGCGCCGCAGAGATCTGGTTGTTCCTTTCCAAAAACTCTAACACATCAACTATATGCCTCACATTATTTTTCATTTGCCTACCACTAATAAACCCCGTTTGGTCCCCATGAATCACCTGTTGCAAAACCCTCATCAATCTATTAGCCAAAACCTTAGCAAATATCTTGTAATCTGTATTTAAAAGCGATATCGGTCTGTAATTTTTAACTTGAGTAGCATCTTGGTCTTCCTTCGGAATCAAGGAAATAAAAGCTGTTCTCCAAGACGGTGGCACCTTTTCCCCCCCTCTGGATTGTCTGGAACAGTTCCTTTAACGGTTTTATCATCTCTAATTGCAAATTTTTGTAATAGGCCGCAGTCAAACCATCCGTACCTGGTGCTTTATCCACCTTCAGTTCCTTAATTGCTGTAAAAATTTCTTCTTCTGTAATCAATTGATTAATCCCCTCTTTTTGTACTTGCGTAAGAACCGGGATGCTAGCATTCTCCAAATATATATCAATGTCTTTTTCATTAATTTTCTCCTTAGCATATAGTTTAGAATAAAAATCCACAAATGCGTCCTTGATAAGGTCCTGTTGAAACACAACCCTTCCTTTATGCTCAATCTTATCAATATTAGAAGCCCTTTGTTTTTTCCTCAATCTATAAGCTAACCATCTACCTGGTTTATTAGCGTTGCAAAAAGTATTATGCCTGGCAAACCGCAGATTGGTTGCCACTTGGTCAGCCATTAATTTATCAAATTGTCCTCTTAACAATTTAATAGCCTCCTTAATCTTCACATCCTCTGAGTTCAAAATCAAAGCCTTTTCTTTTTCCTTTATTTCATTCTCCAGTTCTTTCCTTCTAGCTTCCACAGCACGTCTATGTTTATTATTCATATATATCAACACCCCTCTCATGTAGGCCTTGCTAGCATCCCAAACCATATCCATAGAGGTACCCTTGTTCATATTAATTTCAAAAAAATCCTTCATCCGCTGTTTGCATTCTTCCACATTTCTCTGAATTCTAAACAAGTTCTCATTTACGCGCCACGAGCGCCTGTCCCTTTTCTCCTTATCAATCTCTAACCAAACTGGACTATGATCAGAGATAGTTCTTGCGCAAATCTTCACCTTTTTAGTCCTCAAAAAAAAATCATTAGTCAACAAAATAAAATCAATCCTCGAAAAAGATTGATGTCTATCAGAATAAAAAGTGTAATCCTTTTCCTGCAGATGTCTCTCACGCCAAATATCTCGCAGTTCCAAGTCATCCTTCATTTCAAAAAAAGATTTAGGCAGTCTAGCATGACTTGGAATGCGCTTAAAAGCTCCAGCCTTGTCCATCTGTACATCCAAAACACCATTCCAATCCCCTATAAAAATAAAAGATTTATAATCCAACTGGGTAAGCTTTGTGTGAAGTAAACTAAAAAAGTCAGCTTGTTGTTGATTAGGTGCATATAATCCAACTAAAAGCGTCTTTTTACCTTCTAGCAGCAGCTCTATCATAACGTATCTTCCATGCTTATCTGCTTCAATTAAGTCTGCTGTTAAGGCACTTTTAACATAAACAACCACTCCATTTTTCTTATTCATTGCAGAAGCAACAAATTGCGTACCCAACCTTGAGTTCAATAAATACTTTTGATCCAAGACTCTAATATGCGTTTCTTGCAAGCATATAACATCTATCTTAAATTGTTTTAAATATTGAAAAACTTTCTTCCTCTTCTGTGGTGAGTTTAGTCCATTAACGTTCCAAGTTAAAAATTTAGTTGCCATGCATATCCTCCCAAAGCTCTTGGAGCACTGCTTTGATAGGACTATCTTCTTTAGGCCGTGCTCCTCCCACTGCTTGGCTGTAACTACGTTGTGGAGATTCCAAAGACTTTTGCTGGTCTTGTTCTTTTATTTTCTTTGCTTGTTTTAAAGCAGCACACGTTACCCTCTGCTCTCTAGGATCATCCAAAGAAGTTATAGCTTGATCTCCTCCAGCACCATTTTCCTCTACTTCAACCTCTTGATGTTCCCCTTCTCCAGATCCCTTTGCAGCTTCCAGAAGTGTTAATGGGGTTGCTTTTAAAACGTTATTGTAGAAATCACGCGCTTGCTTCACAGTAATCAGCCGGTATCTTTTACCTTCATGCATCACCATCAACCCATCTGGAATCTCCCATCTGAACCTTATATCTCGTTGCTTGAGCTCTTGCACAAGAAATGTAAAGTCTTTCCTTCTCCTTAAAATCTTTGGAGGAATTTCTTTTAAAACCAAGACTTCTTGATCGGCAATCATAACTTTAGCATCATAGGCAGCTTGTATAACTTCATCTCTAATTTCTCTTTTTGCAAAGTAGACCACCACATCTCTAGGCAACTTTCTCTGTCTAGCAATCCATGAATTCACACGGAACACTTTATCCATAGCTTCTCTTATTTCAGATGCAGGCTGGCTATCTTCTGATTGGGTGGATGCGTGGTTGTCTTCTGATTGGTTGGAGGCGTGGCTGTCTTCTGATTGGGAGGGGTGTGTTCTGAATGGGTGGGGTTTTTTGTTGTGTTGTGATATCCTGAGTGTTGTGATTTGGTGTCCTGAGGAGTGGGCTGTGTAGTGGCCTCCAGAGCTTTGGTTTGGCTCCGAGGAAAGGAACAGCCAGACCACGCATTGCTCCTGGAAGCAGCAGGAGGAACACTCTGGTCTGATGATGAAGGATGGGATTTCGTCGAAACGTCGCCACAACTTTCTGAAGATGAAGGGAACGCGGGAAGAAACCCGAGACTCTAGATCTACACATACAGACACCCGCGAGAATCTACGAAACATATATATATATATGGGTGTCCTCCTAGACTCGCAGCTCTCCCTGGAAGACCACATAGGAGCTGTGACCAAGGGGGCCTTCTCCCGGGTTCGACTAGTTCGCCAACTACGGCCTTATCTGGACCTGGATTCCTTACGTACAGTCACCCATGCCCTTGTGACCTCTCGCCTAGACTATTGTAACGCTCTCTACATGGGGCTGCCCTTGAGATCCACTCGGAAGCTTCAACTGGTGCAAAGTGCGGCGGCACGGACACTCTTGGGAGCCTCCCGATACTCCCATATCACACCTCTCCTCCGTGCGCTGCACTGGCTTCCGGTTGCCTTCCGTGTGAAGTTCAAGGTGCTAACAATGGCATACAAAGCCCTACATGGCATGGGTCCGGACTACCTACGGGAGCACCTTCTGCCAATGTCAGCACCCCACCGTCCTGTGCGCTCCCACAGAGAGGGCCTCCTCAGGGTGCCACCGCTCAAGGAATGTCGGCTGGTGGCCCCCAGGGGGAGGGCATTCTCAGTGGGTGCGCCAGCCCTCTGGAACAGCTTACCAACCGAAATCCGGATGGCCCCTGACCTCCGTACCTTCCGTCGCGACTTAAAAACTTTCCTGTTCCAGCAGTCCGGCCTGGCATGATAGCGTTAATTGGGGTCCCAGTTTGTTTTCATTAGTGTTTCTTATTATTTTTATTGTTCAATCTGTATACATTCCTTCCTCTGTACACCGCCCCGAGTCCCTCGGGAGAAGGGCGGTTTATAAAAACTAATAAATAAATAAATATATATATATATATATATATATATATATATATATATATATATATATATATATATATATATATATATATATATATATATATATATATATATTACTAACTGAGTTTACCAGACAATGGCACAAGGGATATTTAATCTGTTTTGTATAACTCGGCTTAATGGGTCAAACTACGTATCCTGGTCTACACAATGTAGTTTGCTGTTGCAAAGAGAAGGTCTATTGGGCGTAGTTAACAATCCACCTGATGTGACTGCCTTGAATCCAGATGACGAGGATGACGAGAAGAAAATTGCAGCTTTTAATAGAGACAATGAAAAAGCTTTGTGCTTAATTGGGCTAACGCTAGGTGACCAACAGCTTGTCCATTTACGTGGAGAAGAGTCTGCTGCTCGTTGTTGGACCACATTGCAGAAGCTGTATGTTTGTGACAGTGTGGGTGCACACATACATCTCACAAGGAAGCTGTTTAGGGCTCGTCTGGAAAAGAATGGAGACATGCTAGCTCACCTAGACTTTATGAAGTCAACCCTTTTGGAGCTACATGAGAAGGAGCTCATTTTTTCTGAGTTACATCAGGTCTACATCATTTTGTTGTCTTTGGATGACAGTTACAACGCGTTTGTTTCGTCGCTTGAAGTTCTGTCTAAAGATGAACTAACTTTATCTTCAATAATTGGAAGACTACTGGAGGAGTACAGAAGACATATTGAAAGAGATCAGCTGAGAGACCCGCTACCACAGGAAAAGGAGCATACTACAGCTGCTTACATGGCAAAGAAGTGCTATAACTGTGGGGCGAAAGGACATATAGCAAAGTTCTGTAAGAAAGGAAACAAGCAGAGGAACAAAAGCCATAGGAAGGGAAAGAAAGTGGTTAATGTAGCTGTGTCTGATGCAGCAACAACCAGTAATCACAATTTATGGGTAATTGATAGTGGGGCTACCCCAGCAACCTGAAACAGCAAAAGAGCCACTCGGAACCGGTTCCGTCATACACACAAAAAAATGGGAGCCGCGAAATGTGCGCGCGCATGTGGGCACACATGTGCTTGCACAGAACAAGCAAAAACATACACCACCCCGATGCCCATGCCGCATCCTGAGCCACACGCACCTGTTGCTGCCCAGTGCCACCAGCTTACGGGGGGGAGGGGGAGGGACGGACTCGTAGGCCGAGACGACCGCGGAGGGCCGTGCGAAGACGAGGAAGGAAATGCCAGAGCCACCCGAGCGCCCTGCCCCTCTACCACGACCTCCAAACCTCTGCGTTTGATGAACGCAGCAGTTCTGCAAACGGGGAGGCGGAGGTTTGGAGAGCTGAGCAGCATTTGAAAGAAACACGGACAAATGCGGCAGACCTCCAAATGGGACGGTGGAGGTTTGGAGAGTTGCGCACGCACCTCTCCAAACCTCTACTGTCCTGTTTGTACAGCTGCCACATTCGTTCATGTTTGACGAACACGGCAGATCTCCAAAAGGGCGGCGGCTGTTTGGAGAGGTGCGCTCACACTCTCCAAACCGCCACCGTCCCGTTTGCACAGCTTCCGCGTTCTTCCGCGTTTGACGAACTTGGCAGATCTCCAAACGGGACGGTGGAGGTTTGGAGAGGTGCGCACGCACCTCTCCAAACCTCCACCATCCCGTTTGTACTGCTGCCGCATTCATTCATGTTTGACGAACGCAGCAGACCTCCAAACGGGCGGCAGCAGTTTGGAGAGCTGCGCAGCTCTCCAAACCGCCGCTGCCCCATTTGCAGAGCTGCTGCATTCCTCCGCGTTTGAAAGAAACATGGATGAACGCAGCAGCTGTGCAAACGGGACGGTGATGGTTTGGAGAGTGCGCACGCACATCTCCAAATCTCCACCGTCCCGTTTGGAGGTCTGTCGCGTTCGTCAAACATGGACGAATGCGGCAGCTGTGCGAACGGGACAGCGGCGGTTTGGAGAGTGCACGCGCACCTCTCCAAACCACCAGCCCGTTTGGAGGTTTGCCGCATTCATCAAACATGGACGAACGCGGCAGCTGTGCGAACGGGACGGCGGCAGTTTGGAGAGTGCGCGCGCACCTCTCCAAACCTCCACCGTCACGTTTGGAGGTCTGCCGCATTTGTCAAACATGGATGAACACGGCAGATGTGCAAACAGGACGGTGAAGGTTTGGAGAGGTGCGTGCGCACCTCTCCAAACCGCCCCCACCTGTTTGGAGAGCTGCTGCCTTCGTCAAACATGGACGAAGGCAGCATCTCTGCAAACGGGGCAGTGGAGGTTTGGAGAGCTGCGTGCGCAGCTCCCCAAACCTCCGCCGGCAGAGGAGGACTGGGAGCCGCTGGGGACGGCTTAAAGAGCATTGGGCTACCCAATGCATCCCTAATTCAAAAGAACGTTTTGAAAAGATAGCTTATAGTAACAGGTACGTAACTATGGCTAATGGATGGAAAATAAAAGCCTCTGGTGAGGGTAAGGTTTATTGTTCTTTTATTAAGCAAAATTTAGATATGTTTTTTGTTCCAAAAATTAATGATAATTTGCTATCTGTTAAAGCTTTAGTTAAAGCAGGGTTCAAAGTGACTTTCCTAGGAATGTCTTATTGAAAAGAATGATGTGAAGGCTGTAGCTAAGTTGAAAGATGGTTTGTTCGTTCTACACTGCAATCCTATAATGATGGCCAATACATGTGTTAACCAAAAAGCACATGATAACTGCATTCATTTATTGCATCGAAGGTTGGATCATATAAACTATAATGCTCTTAGGAAAACAATAGAATTATCTACAGGAATAAAAGTGAAAGCTTGTCAAAAATATCTACGATGCAACGTTTGCAGTAGAGAAAAGAGCAAGGCAACACCAGCCAATAGGCTAGGTGGCTTTAAGACTAATGCTCCATTAGAATTGGTTTTTGCTGATATAATTGGTCCAATGAAACCGAGTTTAGGGGGGGCTTGTTACATATTAAGCATACTAGATCATTATAGCAGATATGGTTTTTGTTACCTCCTAAAATCTAAAGCAGAAACTGTACAAAAATTTTCTAATTGGCTTAGGTTCGCTGAAAGAAAGACACAATTAAAAGTGAAATGTATTATCACAGATAATGGAACTGAGTTTACTAACAAAGAATTCACTCATTTGTTAGTGTCTGTAGGGATAGAGCAGGGGTGTCAAACTCAATTTCATTGAGGGCTGCATCAGCATTGAGGTTGCCCTCAGGGGGCCAGGTGGGTATGGCCAGGGTGGCCGTGGCCTACTGGGTGGGTGTGGCTAGAGTGCATATGGCCTACTGGGTGGGCGTGGCCAGCTCTACATTGTTCGCATCAAGGGTGCCTATGGGGGCCTGGGCAGGAGTGTGACAGATCTGAGGGTCTCTGGCAGGAGGAGGGTCTCTGGGCCAGGGCCAAGGCAGTGGGGGCCGTTCCCTCACTGTTTCCAGGATGGCTTCGCAGTCCGCATGAAACCACTTCGCGGGCCGGATCTGGCCCCCGGGCCTTGTGTTTGACATGTCTGGCCTAGTGGGTGGGTGTAGCCAGCTCTACATAGTTTGTATCAAGAGTGCCTATGGGGGCCTGGGCAGGACTGGGACAGATCTGAGGGTCTCTGGCAGAAGGAGGGTCTCTGGGCCAGGGCCAAGGCAGTGGGGGCCATACCCTCACTGTTTCCAGGATGGCTTCGCGGGCCACATGAAACCACTTTGCGGGCCGGATCTGGTCCCTGGGCCTTGTGTTTGACATGTCTGTCCTAGCAGCTCACTAAGAATCAACCAAGAAAAAGATCACTATCCATTTTAGAGAAAAGAGAACTATGTAGAATCAAAGGAAATGAATTACAAAGTAAATCAATAAATGCAGTATCAAGAGACGGGATTTCCATTTCAAACGCAAGACCATCTAAAAGCTGCTGCAGCAGCAAAGCCCCCGGGCCACCTTCCCGGAGGCACAGGTCTCTTTAGCCAATAGGTTTGCCTTGCTGGCAGAGGGCAGATGAGAGGAGCAGGGCCGAATCTTTGGGGGCAGGGGGGTCCAAAGCAGGGGTTGCCTTCGGGCAGAGTCCGGCATGGAGATGGGGCGCAAAGCTGACAAGGAGGTCCTTCTAAGACAGTTTCCCAGACACATGGACTTCAAGTCCCAGAATTCCCACTAGCCACATGCTGGCTGAGGAATTCCAGGAGCTGAAGTGTGCTCTTAAAGTTGCCACGGTTGGGAACTGCTGAGAGCGACCAGTTGTAGCTGTGCTGGGATCTCTTTGGCCCCACCAGGAGGGCGAGTGGCATCCAGTGGGTGGAGATGCGCTTTCACCTTCACGCATTTGACAACGTTTAGACAAGGGGTGTCAAACTCAATTTCATTGAGGGCTGCATCAGCATTGCAGTTGCCCTCAAGGGTCGGGTGGGCGTGGCCTACTGGGTGGGCGTGGCTAGAGTGTGTATGGCCTACTGGGTGGGCATGGCCAGCTCTACATTGTTCGCATGAAGGGTGCCTATGGGGGCCTTGGCAGGAGTGGGACAGATCTGAGGGTCTCTGGCAGGAGGAGGGTCTCTGGGCCAGGGCCAAGGCAGTGGCGGCCGCTCCTTCACTGTTTCCAGGATGGCTTCGCGGGCCACATGAAACCACTTCGCGGGCCGGATCCGGCCCCAGGGCCTTGTGTTTGACATGGCTGGGATAGAGCACAGACGTTCAGCTCCCTACAGGCCACAACATAATTCTTTTGTAGAGAGGCGTGGCCAAACACTGCAAGCTATGGTTACAGCTATGCTAGAAGATTCTGGTTTACCGAATGGTTTGTGGGGGGAAGCAGCTATTTGTGCTAATCATGTATTAAATAATGTGGTTAGTTCAGCTACTGGTAAAATTCGTTTTGCATTATGGCATGGTTGGAAACCTGACCTCAGTTATTTGCATACATTTGGTACTCTTGCATGGGTACATATTACTGCCCCATTAAGAAAGAAGGGAGAACATAGAGCGAGACAGTTAATCTTTGTTGGCTATGAATCAAATCATAAATCTTTCCGTTTCTGGGAAAAAGGAACCAAGAATGTATATTGTAGTTCAAGTGCTATTTTTCAAGAACAGTCAGGTTGGGATAGGTTAGAAAATGCTGTGTGCATTCCTCCACCAGATTCAACTGATTTCTTAGAAGATTCCAATAGAGAAGAGGAAAAATCTGCCATTAATGTTAAACGAGAGTCATTGTTAGAGGAGGTTGGGGAGGAGGAGAGAAAGGTGATTGTACCCACTAGCCCGGTTCTGCCCAGAAGGTCTACTAGAGAGAGACGACCACCGGAATGTTATGAGGCAGGGTTGATCTGTCAGGTAGATGTGGAGCCTTCTACTTTTGAAGAGATAGAAATGTATCCTGAGGAGGAAAGGCAGAAATGGAATGTAGCTATAGGTAAAGAGCTTAAGTCTTTACAAGATCTAGGTGTTTACCAAGAAGTAAAGATTCCTCAAAATGAAAGTCTACTAGGATGTAAGTGGGTTTTCAAAATAAAGGAAAGCTCTGAGGGAGCAGCTATTTACAAAGCACGATTAGTAGCACAGGGGTTTGCACAGAGGAATTGTGACTACGATGAAGTTTTTTCACCAATGCTAAGAGCTTCTACTCTTAGAGCAGTGTTGGTGTGGGCAGCTAGTAAGGATTATACTGTAACTCATATTGATATTGAAACAGCTTATTTACATGCTGATTTAAGTCATGATATCTATGTAAGAATTCCACCTGGAGTAACTGTAAAGCAACAAGGTTATTGTTGGAAACTAAGAAAGAGTTTGTATGGGTTGAAACAGGCTGGATATGGATGGAATAAGTGTTTGGTAAAAGAATTAAATACACTGGGATTTAAAGCAAGTATTGCAGATCCTTGTTTGTTTGTTAGAAAGCAAAATAATAATTTAACATTGTTGTTACTGTTTACAGATGATATTGCTATTTTTTTTTAATTTTAATTCCATTTATATCCCGCCCTTCTCCGAAGACTCAGGGCGGCTTACAAGCTTAGCAGTAGCCTTCATTCTATGTATATGCCTGCTTATTAGGGCTTTCACCCCCCCCCCAAGCAGCATTATTACAAAGTCAGCTTAATTGCCCCCAACAATCTGGGTCCTCATTTTACCTACCTCGGAAGGATGGAAGGCTGAGTCAACCTTGAGCCTGGTGGGATGCGAACCTGCACTAATTGCAGGCAGCTGGTGTTACTTAAGGAGGCATTAGCCCACTGCTCCACCAAGGCTCTTTATAGCAAAAGATAACAAGGAAACTGAAAGGATTGTTTCAGATTTGGAAGGCAAATTTAGAATTAGAAACCTAGGGGCTATTAGCCATTATCTAGGACTGGATATTGCCAGGACAAATAAGGGATTTAAACTAACTCAAGCAAAGAAAATCAATCGTTTGTTGAAACGTTACAATATGAAAAATTGTAAACCTGCCAAGACTCCTATGTCTCAGGGTTTCGAGAGTTCAGCAGATAATAGCAAACTGTTTGATAAAAACATATACCAATCGTTAATTGGGAGTTTGATGTACCTATGTAACTGGTCAAGACCTGATATAGCTTTTACTGTAAATCACCTGGCAAGATATTGCGAAAATCCAACAGTAAAATGCTGGCAAGGTGCTAAAAGAGTTTTATGGTATTTAAAGCACACCATACATTATTATTTGTATTTAGAGCCAACAAGGGAAATGGAACTGAAAGCGTTTGCAGATGCCAGCTTTGCATCTGATACTGTTACCAGAAAGTCCACCTCAGGTCTGGTTATATTATTGGGAAACACTTTGATAGGATGGAAATCAAACAGACAGAAACATGTTAGCTTGTCTACAACTGAATCTGAATTCTCCTCTCTATCGTTATTGTGCACTGAGCTACTGGTTTGGAAAGAGTTAATGTCTGATATGGGGTTGGAATGTAAGAAACCAATAACTGTGTTTGAAGACCATCAAGCAGCTATTAAGTTGGCAACAAGCCCCCGTTATCTCAATGTCAGACAATGCATTAAAGATAATTTAATAAAATTGGAATTGTAAGCCGCCCTGAGTCTTCAGAGAAGGGTGGGACATAAATGGGATTAAAATAAATAAAAAAATAAAAATATTGTGCTACAGAAGATAATATTGCTGACCAGTTTACTAAGGCACAGGGTGCTGTGAAACATAAAACTGTATGTAATGAATATAATTTAAGATTGTAAAAGTGTAAAAGTGTATGTCACCCAAAAGGGGAGATTGTTAGGAATTAAAGTCCTAACCTGGTTTGGGTGAAATACATATAATATGGTTGTGTACCTTTAAGAAGAGAAATAGCCTAAGGGTGTGACTAATTCTATTCAGCATAAATGAATTTCAGATGTTAGCCTTATGGTCGCTCTCTCTAGTGTTTTTTCTCTGACTGACTTTTAACTGGTAAGGATTTTTGACTTTGACTTTGTTTACTCCTGAACTGTTACTGACCTTGGATTGAAAACTGGACTATATGTAATTGTGTTTTGTTTTGTTTTGTGTTATATTGTCTGAGTAAAAATATTGTTATGATACAACTCAAAGTTAGTTTGCCTTTTACTGTTTGCTTCTTAAAGGTCCCAGTACACTTTCCTTTGTGCATTGCAAGCCTTGTATAAGGCATTCTGCACATTCTAATTTTGTTTCTTATTAACATGCTCCATCACTGCAGCTTTTCAGGAAGACATTGGACAGGCATTTGTTTGGGATAGTACAGGCTTTCCTCCTTGAGCAGGGGATTGGACGACCCTTCCAACTATGTTACTCTGTGTTCTGCTTTTGAATCTCCTTGCGGAAGAAAACAGCATGCCATGAGATTCATCATTTGGCCACTGGTGGGCGAATGCCAGAGGTGATTTATCATAGGGCACGGATAGGCAACCTTGGCTCTTTTATGAATCGTGGACTGCAAATCCCAGAATTCCTGAGCCAGGCATGAGTCATAAAAGAGCCAAGGTTGCCTACTCCTGTCATAGGGGAGTGGGAAGGAAGTGACATCATTAGAGGGCTTTTCGTCTAGGACACAGCACTCGGTCTCTCGGTCTTTGAGCTTCGCAGGATTTTTAAATGGGTGCAGAAAAGTCTTGAAGAGATCCAGAGGTGGGCGGGGTAAGCGGCAGTGTGTGTGTGTGTGTGGGGGGGTACTTCGCGTGCAAGGGAGGGGCAGAGGGTGCTCGTGCTAGAGAAGGAAGGTCCCCATGTAGGTTCAATCTTCTGAGTCCTGGGAGAGCCCTGATCCCATGTTCCCCTGCCGCCCTTCTCCACGCAGGCAACAGGCAGAAGGAAACAGGGCTCAGGACCGGCCACGTTGCCCGAGGGACAAATCCCCAGAGAGGAGGAAGCGTCCTGGGGGGATCCTTCCCGCCCCGCATCCTGGAGAAAGCCCCGAAGTCATAGATGGGGAGAGCTTGGATGGCAAATCTCAAGCAGGAAATAAGCAAATAGCTGCAAGGGAGGAACTGCAGAAGGTTGTGCCTGATTCTCCTTATGTGCTGGATGACGCTAAAACGGGGTTGGATCCTCAGCAGTTCAATTTGTCTTAGGTGGTTAAGTGAACCAGGACATCACCACCCCTTGTGTTTCCTGTGAATTCAGCCCCTGCAGTTGGTAGCCTGTTTGGTTTTAGGGTATGTTTTGGGAACCTACCTGTGTGTAATAGTGTGATTTTAAAAAAACTGAACTTTCATTGTTTGTTAACCTGTTAGAGTTTGGAAAGTTGTGTAAGCTGTAAGTTGTGTGTGTATGTATGTATGTATGTATGTATGTAGATATGTATATATATATGTATATATAAAGCAAAAAAATTGGACAAAGATGGTTGAAAGACTTGCCTGACCTGTTGCTACCAGAATGGTACTATGAATAGAAAGGTGGTTGGAGATACACAAGATTCCCTGGACCCATTAGGAGTTACGATACAGGACTGAGAAAGAATGAAAAGCCAATGTTTAGCAAGTGAGGAAATTGGAAAAGGCCCTTCTGGTGTTCAGTTTGGGAGCTGTGGAGAGATCTGGGCAAGAACTGGGCAGAAGATCCTGGAGGAGAAAACCATCCTTTCAGAAACTGAGCCCTCAAACTTCAGGAACTTCCAATACAAAGAGGATGAAGGTCCCCGAGGCCTTTGCAGCCGACTCTATTACTTTTGTAGCCAATGGTTGAGACCAGAAAAGCACACAAAAGCGCAGATGCTGGACCTGGTTGTTCTGGAGCACTTCCTGGCCCTTCTGCCCCTGCAGATGGAGACCTGGGTGCGGGAGTGTGGAGCAGAGACCAGCTCCCAGGCGGTGGCCCTGGTGGAAGGCTTCCTCCTGAGCCAGGCGGAGGAGCAGAAGGAGAGGACTGGCTGGCAGGTGAGAGATTTTCATTTGGGAACTCTGAAGTGGTTAGATCTGATCAACAGTGTGTTTGAATTCTTAACCCTTGCCTACCAGAGTCTGTGGCATTTATCATATCTGGAGATACTCAGATAATTCTTATAGGACTTTGTTCTGTTATTTGTGATAGTTGTTCCTTTCGTGCTTTCCAACCTCAGTGATGGATTTCTGGGGCTTTAAAGTGGTGTTCACAGAAAAATCCACTTCTTGATGTGTATTGTCCATTCATTCTTCTTGTTTCCTGTCTACTTTTTCAAGTCCTTCATGATGGAGATCAGAGATCCTGGGAGGAGGCATCCATCAAATTCACCTCTAGAAATGTTTTTCAGGAGGATCTCTCAGGATGATCCCAATCAAGACACGACCAGAGGTAATACAAGGCTCTGCCATTCCCCAGAGTGATCTCAACTATCAACTATTATGCAGTTTAAAATTCTCTGTCTCACACAGGGAAGAATAGAAGGAAATTGGCCCTTCCTGATAGCGGAGCTGAAACAGTGGTTGAAACTCCAATTCAAGTAAGAAGAGGAAATTTATTTATTAAGAGTTGTATTCTCCTTTTCCTTCAGAAATTCAAGCTGGTATACATAGTACTGCCTCCTTCCATTTTCCCCTCTTGTTTGGGTTGGCTTATTTTTGTGTTCCTAAGCAAGACGAAAATTTCAAGTGAAATTTTTATTAGGAGAATCTTTTTTAAGACCAATGTTTTAAATAAGTGCTAATTGTTGCCAATTACAATAATTTTAATTATGCCAATTGCTCCGCAGTTTTCAAATAATCCTTCATGATGCCCATTCTTTTTGTAATTCTTTGAGTTGAATTTGTGCAAGGATGCTCAAAAATAACTATCCCCACTGGCAAATTATCATTCTTTTAAAAGCTTTGTTTACAATCAACGATAAGAAAACTAAATGGATGAGATTAAATGTTAAGCCTATGAAAATACAATGCGAGTTGATAA
The DNA here is from genome assembly GCF_947247035.1 of Vipera ursinii. Lineage (NCBI taxonomy): Eukaryota > Metazoa > Chordata > Lepidosauria > Squamata > Viperidae > Vipera > Vipera ursinii. Next base: position 28,714,351 of record NC_139513.1, on the reverse strand, counting down.
AAAATTGACAAAGTAAAACTTGTTCTGAAAGAGCATATAATCAAGGCATTTTTGGCTTGCAAATTAAATTCTAATACCTTGATTTGTGCCTGAATTTGGATGCCAAACAATCCAGGTTTGCAAGAGCTAAAAAATGTCCTTCTTGGGAAATTTCCTCCTCTTATCTTCCATTCAGCTGATGTCTCAGACTACAAGCAGCTTCCTTAAAATTTGAGAAGCAAAAGCAAATTCCTGGCTGAGCATTCCCAGCACTTTCATGAAGGTGTGGAGGATAGACAGGATTGCTGCTTCTTGGTATACAATGAGCCTTTTACTAAATGCTGCAAAATAATACACACCCACAGAGATTCCCACATTTCCATCTGCAAAAATAAGGATTGGGAGTCATTGATATGTGGGGTTTCTAAGCCCCATCTGTCAGTTGATTCTTCAGAAGTCTTTTAATGGTGGACAGATGAATGGTAGGTCAATCGATCCAAAGGAAATTGGGGTTATTTTCACTGAAAGGCTCCGATAGTCCTGGAGAATCAATAAAATTGATAAAACCTACCCAAAACATTTCTTCAATGAAAAGCTTTTACTCTCTGGAATACAAACAAGGATAGCCGTTTACCTTAGTGCACGGCTTTGTTTTGGGAATTTATAAACAATAGGACTGTTGTTTTTTTTAACAATTTCTCCTGGGCCTTTTGTGCACTTTTCCCCCCTGTCAGGAGGGCCTTGTCTCCTTCGAGGAGGTGGCTGTGTATTTCTCCGAGGAGGAATGGTCTCTGCTGGATCCTCACCAAAAAGTGCTGCATTGGGAAGTCATGCTGGAAAATTACAGCAATGTGGCCTCTCTTGGTAAGGGTTTCCTATTCTCCAGTCAATTCAGGAAGACATTTTGTAGTTGTGGGCTGTTCATGCATATAGAAATTGTTATTTATGCCATGCCGTTGTAAGCATGTAAAGGTTTAATATATTGGAATCTGGCAAATATCAGAAAGCAATTATGACTTCCAATTGTTTGATCTTTTTCTTTAACCTTGCTATCATATTTATTTTCTTTCCCCTTGAAGGTGATAATGGGCAGGACCATAAAGAGTCTAAGGAATCATTCCAGGTGTTCAGACATGGAGATGCAATGAAGAAGAATGTAATTCAAATGAAATTCCAAAGGCAGGAGAGAAATCAGTTGCATAATTGGAATAAGGAAAGCTCCTCTTCCATTGACGGTCACATGCAAGAGTTTCTTGACCAACGAGGAAAAATACAGAAAAAATATACTGGGAAAGGTATAAGACTATCCAAAAACACACTAGATATACACGAGCACTATCCAACCCAAGCCAAAGGACAAGGTTATATATGTAAAGACAATAGAAAAAATTATGATTGGAGTTCTACACTTTCTCAAGAAAATAGGTCTCTTACATCACATAAAAGTCTTCACATGGGAGAGAAGCCAAATAAATCCCTCGAGCATGGAAAGAGCTTCTGTGAAAACAAGACTTTTACTGTTCATCAAAGGAGCCACACAGAGGAAAAACCATTTAAATGCATGGAATGTGGAAAGGGCTTCAGTAAACCAAGTAGTCTTACTTCCCATAACAGGATCCACACTGGGGAGAAGCCATTTAAATGCATGGAGTGTGGAAAGACCTTTAGTTGCAGCAGTAATCTTACTTCCCATAAAAGGATCCACACAGGGGAGAAGCCATATAAATGCATAGAGTGTGGAAAGAGCTTCAGAGTACATAGTGATCTTACTTCCCATAAAAGGATCCACACAGGGGAGAAGCCATATAAATGCATAGTGTGTGGAAAGGGCTTCAGAGTACATAGTGATCTTACAACCCATAAAAGGATTCACACAGGCGAGAGGCCTTACAAATGCATGGAATGTGGAAAGACCTTTACGCATAACAGTCAACTTGCTTCCCATAAAGCAATCCACACCGGGGAAAGGCCTTACAAATGCATGGAATGTGGGAAGTCTTTTACTCATAGTAGTCAACTTGCTTCCCATAAATGGATACATAGAGGGGAGAAGCCATATAAATGCATGGAGTGTGGAAAGGGGTTCCATATCAATTCATCCCTTCTGAGACATAAGAGGATTCATACTGGGGATAAACCATATAAATGTGTGGAGTGTGGGAAAGGCTTCAGTGAGCTCGGTAATCTTACTTCCCATAAAAGGATCCACACAGGGGAGAGGCCATATAAATGCATGGAGTGTGGAAAGGGCTTCAGCGAACACAGTAATCTTATTTCCCATAAAAGGACTCACACAGGAGAGAAGCCATTTAAATGCATGGACTGTGGAAGGGTTTTCAGTCAACACAGTAGTCTTACTTCCCATAAAAGGATCCACACAGGGGAGAAGCCATATAAATGCATGGAGTGTGGAAGGTCCTTCAGTGAACACAGTAATCTTATTTCCCATAAAAGGACACACACAGGGGAGAAGCCGTATAAATGCATGGAGTGTGGAAAGTGCTTCAGCCGACCAGGTATTCTTACTTCCCATAAGAGGGTCCATAGAAACATGGGTCCAATTTCCGAAATGGAGATAGATTTGGATGAGAATCTATGCTAATTTAGTGGGTTCAATCCATGGATTTTCCTTTTTAATCAACTGAACTCAGAAAGGCAAGGTTATTTTGAGTGACCCAACTGGCAGCCCCAGAGAGGGATGAATATATTAGTTAAAATGAAAACAATGCATGTTTTCATTTTAATTTATGAACAATGAATTTTTGAAGGTGTGTGTATCTATTAAATTTTTTTTAGAAATAAACTTCTGCTCCCCATCAGCAACCACTGCACATTTTTAGAGGTGCTCCTCCTGCTATTAATTTTTAAATTTCACATGGTTTTCCCCCCCTTTTTATTTTGCTTTTTGGTTTGGATGAATGGATTACATGTGAATTGCCTGGTTGAATGCTGTTAAGTCCAATGCACTCCCTTGATAAACTATAATTAAAGATTTTTATTGCCTTCAGGATGAGACTTCATCTGATTTATCACATGGATCAGCAGTGGCAAACTTCAGTCTTTTGTCATCTTGTGATGTGATTTTAGCCATTTAGGGTTTTTGATTATTTATTGAAAAGGCTACATTATTGTAATTATTGCAATTATTTATTGAAAATGTTATATATATTTTAAAGAACTTTAGTATTTTATTCCCTTTTCCTTATACATACTTTTTCTTAATTCAAGAAAGGGAAAATTTCCTCTTTTTTTTCTTTCCTCATTATGGGAACAGCAATTTTGATCTAAGAAACAGTATTGTTTGGAAACACTTTTGATCTTGAACATTGCTTAAAGATTATTTATTTGGTATGCTGTATATTGGCCATGAAAGCTCACTGAAGTTTATTAAGAAACCGAGAACTCTAATTAGGTATTTTTAGAACTATATATCAAGGAATCAAGCAAAGTACTGAGATAAAGAGAGGAGAGAGAGATAAAAGAGAAAAGAGAATTTTAATGTCCAACTTTTTATGGAGAGTTTTGAGTAGAAAATGTTCTTGAATTTACAAAGTACAAAAAATGTCTGAAAAATTTGATGCAATGGATAAAAATTTAAATGGAAGGCTGGACCAAAATCCTGAAAAATTTGCAATAGGGTTAAACGAAATGAAGGAAGATATTAAAAATACTCATATCAACAAAGAAAAGTTAAATATGCAAATGGGAGCAATGGAAGCCAATTTATTACTATTGGATTTGAAGGAGTAAGAATTTTATCTGAGAAACAAGTTTGCCAAAAATGTGGAAAAAGGCACTAGCATAAAATAATTATAATATGAGCACTTGATTTCTTAAGTTTATAAAATACTATGTAGGATGAGCTTGGAAGATGAACATGTTAAGGACAGTATGGTAAAATGGGAGAAAATCCTTGGTTATAATATAATGTTAGATCAATAGAAAAATATGTGGATTAAAAAGTTTAAAGTTTACTTTGAATTATGGTTTGAAAAAAAACTTCTGTATGATGTATTGATGGTTGTTGTTAGTTGCGAAGTCGTGTCCGACCCATTGCGACCCCATGGACCACATTCCTCCAGGCCTTCCTGTCCTCTACCATCTTCTGGAGTCCATTTAAGCTCACGCCTACTCTTCAGTGACTCCATCCAGCCACCTCATTCTTTGTCATCCCCTTCTTCTCTTTCCCTCAATCTTTCCCAGCATTAGGCTCTTCTCCAGTGAGTCCTTCTTTCTCATTAGGTGGCCAAAGTATTTGAGTTTCAACTTCAGGATCTGGCCTTCTAAAGAGCAGTCAGGGTTGATCTCCTCTAGGACTGACCGGTTTGATCGCCTTGCAGTCCAAGAGACTCGCAGGAGTCTTCTCCAGCACCATAGTTCAAAGGCCTCAATTCTTTGGCATTCAGCCTTTCTTATAGTCCAACTTTCACTTTTACATTGCAACTGGGAAAACCATAGCCTTGACTATACACACTTTTGTTGGCAGGGTGATGTCTCTGCTTTTTAGTATGCTGTCTAGATTTGCCATGGCTTTCCTCCCCAGGAGCAAGCATCTTTTAATTTCTTGGCTGCAGTCCCCGTCTGCGGTGATCTTGGAGCCCAGGAAAATAAAATCTATCACTACCTCCATTTCTTCCCCATCTATTTGCCAGGAGGGCCGGATGCCATGATCTTGGTTTTCTTAATGTTGAGTTTCAAACCCACTTTTGTACTCCCCTTCTTCACCCGCATCAACAGACTCTTTAGTTTCTCTTCACTTTCTGCCATTAGAGTGGTGTCATCTGCATATCTTAGGTTGTTGATATTTCTCCTGGCAATCTTAATTCCAACTTTTGATTCATCTAGCCCTGCCTTTCTCATCATGTGCTCTATGTATAAGTTAAATAGGCAGGGTGACAGTATAAAGCCTTGCCGGATTCCTTTCCCAATTTTGAACCAGTATTGGTGGTATTTGACTCCAGATAGATTGGCAAGAATATGTAACAGAACAAATGCTGGAAATGTAATTAAACTCCAGGTACATTTTATCTCATGAGGTGTTCTTATAAACATGCTAAATCATATTGGATAAATATAATAATGGTTATGCAGAAAATGCCTAAATCGCAAATATTAATGAAACTTGAAGCCTCGTCACCATCTCAAATGAGACCAATGACCACTGTATCATCTGCAAATTTCAGAACTTTTAACTGAGGGTTCCCCCTGAGGTGCAGTTATTGGTACAGAAAGGGAGAACAACAATGGAGAGAGCACACAGTCCTAAGGGGCGCCCGTGATAATTGCTCGGGTACTAGATGTAATTTTCCCCGAGCTACACCTGATGCTTCCTATTTATGAAAAAGCTGATTATTCACTTACAAGTATGAACAGGCACAGTGAGCTGAACCTGTGTAGAGTGAAGAATTTCGGGAGTGATGGTATTATACACTGAAAAGTCCACAAAAAGGGCCCATGCGTAGGTCCCCAGGGATTCAAGATGTTGCAGGATGTAATGCAATGTCATATTGACAGCATCATCTGCCGATCTATTTGCTCAGTAGACTAACTGCAAGGAGTCTAACGGTGGATCTGTGATGACTTTCAGGTGAGCCAGCAGAGTAACTGGCGTGTAGTCATTCAGCACCTTGATGAAGGATTACTTAGGAACATGAGGTTGGTAGAGTGTTTAAAGCAAGAAGGGACATTACATCTCCAGTGATTTATTAAAAACCTGTGTGAAGACAGGGATCACTTGTTCAACATAACCTTTCAAGCAAGAGGGAGTCACTCTGTACTTTTCCGATCTTTTGTCTATGAAATAGACCTCGCTCATCTTTTTCTGAGATCACCAGAGGTGGGAGCCCCGAGAACGGAGATAGGTGTAGGGAAATTAGCTACTTTTGTTGTATCTGGGTTGAAGTAGGTAACGGTAGAAAACAATGACCTCTCAAAGCTACAGTAGGACACATTCAGGTTGTCTGCCAGTTGATGGTTCATTTGTGGAGAACTGTTTTTCAGCTTTTCAGAGTAGCTTCTCTTTGCTACCCTAATCTCCCTTGTGAATAGTTCCTGGCCTGATTATATGAGATCCTATCTCCTTTCCTGTAGGCCTCCTCTTTGGCATGAAGCTGCTTGAGCTTTTCCAAAAACCACAGCTTATTGTTGTTATATGTGCACAAGCTCTTGGTAGGCTCACACCTGTCCTTACAAAAGCTAATACATGATGTCACAATATCTGTAAATTCATCCAAGTCTGTTGAAGCAGCTTCAGAAATGCTCCAGCCTCTGCATTCGAAGCAAGCCTGTAGCTTGCTTGTCCATCTTTTCATTATTCTTACTATAGGCTTTGCAGTTTTGAATTTCTGCCTATAGCTGCACAAGGGAGAGAGCAGTAATCACCTTTTAATGTGGAGCACCAGTGATCCAATATGTTGCTTCTAACGAAACAACTAACATGCTTTATATATCTGGACAACTCATGAATGAGGTGGCTCTGTTAAAATCTGCTAAGACAATAAATAGGGAGTTTTTATATTTCTGTTCTGTACAAAGTATCTGGTCAGCTAGAGTCTATAGTACGCTGCTTATGCAAACCTGGATTGGTATATAAACCCCAACCAGGATAAATGAGGAAAACTGTTGCAGAGCATACAAAAATTTACAACTGATGATTAGTGTTAATAATTATTAGTAATCTGGCTAATATCAACTTAGAACAGCAGTATAAAACACAACAATTATACATACATGCACATAGATAAATACACACATGTAGAACGTATATATTTCCTAAGAAAACAAGAAGATTATCCAAAAAGGATTTAAGAATTACTAATTTCCCTTACAGACCCATGTCAATCCCGAGGAGAGTACAGTTCAATAGCTGGTATGGCATGTACATCCTAAAGCCATTGGTTAATGCTGAGCCGTAGCCATTTCTGGTTATGCATACTCAGGCAGATTCAATTGCTCTTGATTAATCTTCTTTGCCTGATTTTGCATGCTTCCACATAAAACCTGGAAATCTTGTGAGTTACTTCACAGTTGATGTCAGAAAGTAGAAAATGCTTACACTGCTCATTATTGTATCCTGTTTTGCTAGTCAGAAATGGAGTAATCAGAGCAGCGGTGTCAAACTCGCAACGTCACGTGACATCGTGACATATTGTGACTTTTTTGCCATTGCCGGCAATGGGGTGGACATGATTTTGCCCTGATGCATCCAGCCCACGGGCCAGCAGTTTGACATCCCTGAATTAGAGCATTTCCAGGTTCTGTATCAAACTTGCAATGCAGAAGGGTATTATTGATTGCCTCTACCTCTCCTGAATCACAAGGACATACATGTAATAAGTATGGGATATTTTTGAATCTTCCAGTCAGAAGTGCTGAAGGGAGAGCATTATGTTGGACTAAGATAAAAGATAGGATAGGACAGGACAGGACAGGACAGGCTAGGACAGGGCAGGACAGGACAGGACAGGACAGGACAGGACAGGACATAAGATAAAAGCCCTTCTCTGATTTGGGATGTGTATAATAGGTTGCTGGTACCTGTGTATGTCCTGCTGTCTGCCATGGGAAGCTGAGTGTTATTACCCATTTGGTAGTCTATTTTAAACATACATTACTTAAGTGTAACTTTGCTTGCTCATCACCAAAAGATAAATTTAGGGAGAAAGAGTTTCTTGTAAATTGTTTTCACCCATTTTGAAATTTGTCTTCTCATGTCAGTAGAGCTATAGGAATCTATAGGAATAGTAATTGAGCCAAGAGCTTGACCTCAAACAGCTTAGTTGCTACAGGTACTGTATATAGTGACCTCCTGTGGAATAAAGAAATGTTAAGATACTTAATTTAGATGTGGGGATAAAAGGGAACTCATCAAATTTGTTCTACAACACTCTAGGGGAATGGCCAATATTTTAGAACAGAATTCCCCAAACTCTGAAATGAAATGAACCTTTATTGTCAAAGTACAACTATGTGTACATTGAGATTAGCTGAGCCTCCCTTTGTGCTCCCACCCCCAACAAAAAAAAACACACACACACAAAACGGCCTGTTGGGAACCTGGCTGCACAAGCAGTGGGCGAACAATTAAAGCTTTATTTGGCATGCATGGGATCTTTCCAGTCTGTGGAAAAATTGTTTTCCACAAAACTGGTCCCTGGTTCCAGAAAGATTGGGGACTGCTGCTTTAGAAGATAGGCTCAAGAGCCAAAAGGATCTTGACAGACCTAAACACTGGGCCCTATCCAACAAATTGCAGTGTATTTCTGACAAAAGTAAGGTTTTACATTTAGACAAGAAAAAACAAATGCACTAGTACAGAATCAGTGATATTTGGCTCAATAACAGTAACCTTGAGACAGATCTAGGAGTCCTAGTGGGCAATTACTTAACTATGAGCCAGCAGTGTTATGCAACTGCCAAAAAGCCAATACAGTCATAGGATAGGATAGGATTGTCACTTTGAATATACACCAATTGGGGTACATCAAAATGAAATTTTGTTGCATACAGCTCTCAGAGGGTCACCACCTCTGATATACACTCCTTGTTCATGACCAGCTCAAGTTTCAGAACGTCCATTTTAGTCTCTAGGGAGCGAACAATGACAAACAGGACAGATGGAAACGGAGCTCAGTGTGGATTAGCTTGTATTCCTGCATGACAACCCCACCTCCTTTCCTTTTTCTGATCCTGTCTCTTCCACTTTTACCTTAAAGGCGCGCCTTGCTCCTTTTTTTGCCCCTAGAGCACACTGCTGCCGCCTCCAATTCCTCCAAAAGTCTCTCTCCCTTCTTCTGGGCCTGCCTTCGCTCCATAAACCCTGGGACCTCTCCTCCTCTGCCTCCATCGGAAACAGCCCTGATTTTCAATAGAATCTGTTGCTGTGCCAGCAGTCAGATCTTGCTGCTGGCAGAACAATTTCAAACAGTGCAAATGACTTAACGGTTTCACCAACAGTTCCGAAACAGCTAAAAACTCGCCTTACCAGCAAAGACTGTTGGTTGTATATTAGCTTAGTCCCACTACATTGCTCAAAACATCAAAACCTTCCTAATCATGTGGCCTTCATCCCTTATCTCCCTCCCAAACCTTTTCATCTTCAAGAGCCAATGCAGCCACAGCCAATCCAGGCGCCGCCATCTTAACTCATCAACTCTGCATCTAGTTTTGGTCACCATGATACAGAAACCCATGTTGAAACCCCAGAAAGAGTGCAACAAAGATGATTAGTGAACAGGAGGCTAAAACATATGAAGGGTTGCAGGAACTGGGCAGGTCTAGTCTAATGAAGAGAAGGACTAGGGATGATGTAACAGGAGGCTTCCAATACAACATGAGGGGCTGTCACAGAGAAGATGAGGTCAACCTATTCTCCAAAGCAGCTATGACAGAGTAAGCTATCAAAGAGTTATCCAGCTTAAAAAATTTCGACAGAACAATTAACCAGTGGGACAACTTGCTTCCTGAAGTGGGTGCTCCATCACTGTAGGTTTTCAAGAAGAGATTGGACAGGCATTTTGTCCGTTGTGGTATAAAGTTTCCTGCTTGAGCATCACTTGGATTATAAGACCTCCTTGGTCCCTTCCAGGTACATTACTCTTGGGTTAGGACGCTGAACTTGTCGATCGGAAGGTCGGCAGTTTGGTGGGTCGAATCCAGAGTGCCGCGTAACAGAGTGAGCGCCTGTTACTCGTCCCAGCTTCTGCCCACCTAGCAGTTCGAAAGCATGTAAAAATGCAAGTAGAAAAATAGGGACCACTACGGTGGGAAGGTAACAGCGTTCCGTGCGCCTTTGGTGTCTAGTCATGCCGGCCACATGACCACGGAGACGTCCTCGGACAGGGGCTGGCTCTTCGGCTTTGAAACGGACATGAGCACCGGCCCCTAGAGTCGGAAACGACTAGCACGCATGTGCGGGGGAACCTTTACCTTTACCTTTTAAGAAGGCTGAATTATATTTCTTGTCTGTTCCTTGGTCCTCTCTATGAAGGGATGAAGCTTTCTATAGAATCGTTCTTAAAAATGGAAGGGTGCACATGGGTCAATGCTGTCAAAAGCGATTGGATGAAGAAGGATTATTGATCAGGCAGGAAATAACAGCCTCCCAGAAAGGGCACCGTTTCTCCCAGTTGCATCGGAACCTTCCGTGTGCACAGAATCCCTCCAGAGAACACACCACCATGCGCTTCACCGTTCGGTCACTGGAGGGCGAATGCCAGAGGTGATTTATCATAGATAGAAGGGGAAGGAAGTGACATCACTGAGTTTTGTCTCTCTAGGACGCAGCATTCTGTCTCTTTCTCACCCTTTGAGCTTCGCAGGAGGTTTAAATGATTCGAAGGGAAGAGAACCAGAGGTGGGCGGGTAAGTGGCGTTTAGGGTGGGGATGTCTTCGCGTTCAGGTGGGGGCTGGGGCAGAGGCTGCTCGCGCTAGAGAAGGAAGGTCCCCATGTAGGTTCAATTTTCTGAGTCCTGGGAGTGGGAGAGCCCGGATCCCATGTTCCCCTGCCGCCCCTTTCCATGCAGGCGATAGACAGAGGGAAACAGGACCAGCCACGTTGCGCCAGGAACAAATCCCCAGAGAGGAGGAAGCGTCCTGGGGGGGATCCTTCCCCCCCATATCCTGGAGAAAGCTCCCAGGTCGGAGATGGGGAAACCTTGGATGGCAAATCTCAAGCAGGAAATAAGAAAATAGCTGCAAGGGAGGAACTGCAGAAGGTTGTGCCTGATTCTCCTTATGTGCTGGATGACGCTAAAAGGGGGCTGGATCCTCAGCAGTTCAATTTGTCTTAGGGCGGTTAAGTGAATCAGGACATCGCCAACCCCTGTGTTTCATGGGAACTCAGCCCTTGCAGTTGCGTAGCCTGTTTGGTTTTACGGTATGTTTTGGCTGCATGTAATTGTGTGATTTGGCTCTTAAAAAAGAAACCCTGAAGAAAGGGAAATAGAACTTCCAAAAGAGGTCATTTCAGGCATTTCTTCTTTAAAAACTGAACTTGTCATAGTTTGGTCTGTTAAGAGTTTGTAAAGTTCTGTAAAACCTGATCTAGGTTTTTATAAAGCAAGCCCTACTTTGTGAGGAAAAAATGAAATTGGAAATGATCCAAAACACATTTATTCAATGTTCCAAGTAGTTGATGGAAGTCAGTCCCAAAGTTTGTACTAAACAAACATTCATGCACAGAGACTACCTGCTCAGTGCCACTGTAATCCTGTACTAGGTCAGAAAAATACTTTATATTGGAATGGGTGTTCTCCAGCAGCTAAATCCTTTCTAATATAATCTATTATACAGAAATTGGAAGCCATATGTGCTCTCTCTCTTGGAGGCAAAAAATGGAGAAAGACGGCTGAAACTCTTGCCTGATCTGTAACTACAGGAATGGTACCGAGACTGGAAAGGTGTTTGGAAATCCATAAGGTTTCCTGGATCCATTTGAAGTTGCAGGACAGGAAGAATGAAAAGACAATCTTTAGCAAGTGTGGGAAGTAGAAAAGACCCTTCTGTTGTTCAGTCTGATAGCCATGGGGAGATCTGGGCAAGAACTGGACAGAAGATCCTGGAAGAGAAAACCATACTTTCAGAGGTTCAGTCCTGGAACTTCAGGAAATTCCAACACCAGGAGGATGGCAGTCCCCGTAGACTTTGCAGCCGACTCCATTCCTTTTGTAATAAATGGTTGAGATCAGAAAAGCACACAAAAGCGCAGATGCTGGACCTGGTTGTTCTGGAGCACTTCCTGGCCCTTCTGCCCCTGCAGATGGAGACCTGGGTGCGGGAGTGTGGAGCAGAGACCAGCTCCCAGGCGGTGGCCCTGGTAGAAGGCTTCCTACTGAGCCAGATGATGGAGCAGAAGGAGAGGACTGATTGGCAGGTGAGAGACTTTCATTTGGGAGCTCAGAATTGATTAAATCTAATAAATACAGTGTGTTTGAATTCTTAACCCTTGTTTACAAGGGTTCTGTGGCATTCATTTTATGTGGAGATACTCTGATAATTCTTGTAGGACATTGTTCTAGTTCCTTTCCTACTTTCCATCCTAACTGATGGTGTTCTGGGATTCCAAAGTGGTGTTCTTGGAAGAATCCACTTCTTGAGAAGTATTGTCTATTCATTCTTCTTTTTTTTCCCCTGCCTGCTATTTCAAGTCCTTCATGGTGAAGATCAGGGATCCTGAGAGACTGAGGGATCCATCAAGTTCATCTCCGGAAATATTTTTCAGGATGTTCTCTCAGAATGATCCAAATCAAGACACGACCAGAGGTAATACAAGGCTCTACCATTCTCCAGAGCGATCACATCTATCTCATCTTCTGTATGTCTTCTCTTCTGTAGAATATCACCCCCTACATTATTAATTATGCAGTTTAAAATTCTCCCTCACAGGGAGGAATAGAAGGACATTGGCCCTCCCTGATGTTGAAGCTGAAACAATGGTTGAAGCTCCAATTCAAGTAAGAAGTGGAAACTTATTTACTAGATTTATATTCTGTTTCCTTCAGAAAGTCAAGCTGGTGTACATAGTACAATCTCCTTTCACCTTTCCCTCTTGTTAATGTTGGCTTATTTTTGTATTCCTGAGCAAAATGATGTTATTAGGACATTTTATTTTAAGACCAGTATTTTAAAGCTAGTTGTTGCCAATTATTATTATAATAATTGTAACTATGTTAATTACACTACCCAATTTTCAAATAATTCTTCATGATGCCTATTCTTGTTGTAATTCTTTGACTTGCAATTGTGTAAGGATGCTTAAAATAACTAAATATACACACTGGCAAATCACCTTTTTTTTAAAAAATAGCTTTGTTTACAATCTGCGATAAGGAAAGAAAATGGACACATTAAAAGATTAGACTATTAAACTCCAATGCAACAATAGAAAATTCTTGAAGTAAAAATCATTCTGAAAGCACACATAAGGCATATTTGGTTCGCAAAGTAAATTTAATAGCTTGATTTGTGCCTGAATTTGGAGGCCAAAGAATCCAGTTTTGCAAAAGCTAAGAAATGGAATGGGACAACTTGCCACGATCAACTCACCATGTCCAACTTGAGATAGGACATCTTGCTGCACGTCAATTGAGCAATTCAATTTAATTATTTAAAATTATATAAAAATATTTTAATTTTTGGCATTCAGATTTTATTTTTTCCCTTCCTTTGGCATCCTTTTAATGATTCTATTCCACTATTTTTTCAATATTAGTATAAATCTTGTCCTGCCACAATTTGTCCTGTGGCGAGTTGGCCATGGCAAATTGACCATAGCGAGTTGGCCATGGCAAGTTGGCTGTGGTGAATTTTTATAGACCTCTAAGAAATGTTCTTCTCAGGAAATTTCTTCCGCTTTGTTATTTTCTATTCAGTCGATGTCTCAAGACAACAAGCACCTTCCTTACAATCTGAGGACCAGAAACAAATTCCTGGCAGGATTGGTCCTTCTTGAGATACCATGAGCCATTTCCTAAAATGCTGCAAAGAATCCCACTGTAAGGATCTGTCTTAACTAGGTCTCCCAAGAAACTAGAACTCTTGAAGCAGTCTTTGTCACAAAAGGAACTTTTATTGGGAGTTATTGATAGCAAGGAAGCAAAGCAAGGTCTGAGGAAATAGCCCATAAAAGCAGTATATCAAAAGCAGTATTCGTTACACCTCCCCCCATAGTTCCACTGTCCGTTTGAATCTTGGCCAATCCACAGGTGGTATATTTTTTGGTAACGCTGCTTTGTCACCCTTGTCAAGGTTTCTCCGTTTCATTTGCCTCCAGCTCCAAGCACAATCCACCTTCTAGATAAGGGTGTTGGCATTTGAGCGCATTCCTTCCCCTGGAGGAAGGACAGTGTGGCACAGGCAAAGCAAAGCATATTGTATATCCTCTTATCAGAATCTCCCCTCCCAACAGAATGGCAGGCCCCCAAAAAGGGTCATAAAAGCATATAACAGTAATACATTTCTTTGGGGATCTGACACTGCCTCTCCCCCCCCCCCCAAATGCAGGAACTATTGGCGTCACTGATACCATAGGTGCAGTTTTGGAACCCCAGATACCAATTGATTCCAGACATCTTTGATGGTGCTGGTGGGTGGGTGGGTGGGTGGATGGATGGATGGATGGATGGATGGTAGTCCAATTGACTCAGAAGGAAACTGGTGTAACATTAACTGAATGACACTGAAAGTCCTGCAGAATCAATCAAATTGATAATACCTGCTCAAAGTATTGCTTCAGTCAAAAGCTTTTTGCTCTATTTTTTCATATAAACCCTGGAATCCTAGCAAGTAGAGCCATTTACACAGGCTTGCTTGCTTGTGGAATTTATAAACAATAGGACCATTTTTACAATTCCTGTTGGGCCTTTTGTGTACTTTTTTTTTCCCCTGTCAGGAGGGCCTTGTCTCCTTCGAGGAGGTGGCTGTGTATTTCTCTGAGGAGGAATGGTCTGTGCTGGATCCTCACCAAAAAGCATTGCATTGGGAAGTCATGCTGGAAAATTACAGGAACGTTACCTCTCTTGGTAAGGGTTTCCTATTCTCCAATCAGGAAGACATTTTGTAATTGGATACCATTGGCTGTTTCTTACTTTTAAAAAATCTCAAATAGATGTCATCTCTTGAGAGGAAGCAGGTAGAAATTTGAAGTTCTACTGCTCCGAGGGAGGAAATAGATCAGTGGCGTTCTGCTTAGATGCATCCTGTGCCATTTCACATCTGGTGATTTTTATATTGCATTTAAACGTGTCAGTGACAAAGTAATTCCTTGGCTTGATGTAATGCATCACAAATTTCAGCTTTTTTGACTCAAATAATTCCGTATCAGTCCTATGAAGCCTTGTCGTTCAGGAATGTGGGTTAACTACTTCTGTTTGATTTCTGTCCTGAGCCTTGGAATTAGGAGTGAAATGGTACTGTTTATCCATTGCAAACATACAGCTTAAGGGTAAATGAAGAACACTAATTTCTTTTCTCTTCAACCATGTGATTTTTGACAAAAAACAAAATGCAAATGGAATATAGTTTGTGTAACAAAAAAAAGATGAGTTTCAGTTCTCACAGGTCTCTGTTGGAATTGGCACCCCTTCCAATAAATGCTAGGTTTTTTCCTAATAAGTCCCTGGATGCTATCCCTGTTTTTTCTTTAATTCAGAACTGACTCTTATTGAGATTTCAATATGTATGGATAATTATAAACAAAAAGCATATTTGACTATTTTAAATCTTTTATGCTTCCTGAATATCATTTATGCCATGCCATTGTAAGCAATGAAACAAGCTATACCTTAGAATTTGAAAAGTTTCAGAAGGCAATTATTATGACTTCCAACTGATTGATCTTTTTCTTTAACCTTGTTATCTATTTCTCTTTCCCCTTGAAGGTGATAATGTGCAGGACCATAAAGACTCAAGCAAATTACTACAAGACATTCCAAGACGTGGAGACACCATGGAGAAACCTGCAATTCAAATGGATTTCCAAAGGCAGGAGAGAAACCCATCAAATAATTGGAATAAAGAAAGCTGTTCTTGCATTGATGCTCACATGCAGGAGTTTCTTGACCAACGAGGAAAAATACAAAAAAAATATATCGCGGAAGGTGTAAAACTATCCAAAGACACATTAGACATAAATGAACACTATCCACCCAAAGCCAAACGACAAGATTATATATGCAGAGACAATGGAAAAAATTACAATTGGACGTTCCCATTTCCTCAGGAAAATGGGTGTCTTACATCTCGTAAAAATCTTCACATCAGAGAGAATCCAGATAAATGCATGGAGAATGGAGTGAATTTCTGTGAAAATAAGACTTTTACTGTTCAGATAAGGAACCACACAGAGGAGAAGCCATATAAATGCATGGAGTGTGGAACGGGATTCCATAAAATTTCATCCCTTGTGAGACATAAGAGAAGTCACACAGGTGATGCTCCGTATAAATGCATAGAGTGTGGAAAGAGCTTCGACAAAGAGAGTAAACTTACATCCCATAAAACAATTCACACAGGGGAGAAGCCATTTAAATGCATGGAGTGTGGAAAAGGCTTCAGAGTACTCAGTAATCTTACATCCCATAAAAGAATCCACACAGGGGAGAAGCCATTTAAATGCATGGAATGTGGAAAGACTTTTACTTATAGGAAACAACTTAGTTCCCATCACTTTACCCACACAGGGGAGAAACCATACAAATGCATGGAGTGTGGAAAGGGCTTCAGCCAACACAGTAAACTTACTACTCATAAAAGGATACACACAGGGGAGAAACCATACAAGTGCATGGAGTGTGGAAAGAGCTTCCGCCACCATAGTGGTCTAACTTGCCATAAAAGGATCCACACAGGGGAGAAACCATTTAAATGCATGGAGTGTGGAAAGGGCTTCAGTGCAAACTGCAATCTTACTTCCCATAAATGGATCCACACAGGAGAGAAGCCATTTAAATGCACGGAGTGTGGAAAGACTTTTAGTCAAAGCAGCGCCCTTACTCTCCATAAAAGGATCCACACAGGGGAGAAGCCATTTAAATGCATGGAATGTGGAAAGTCTTTTAGTCAGAACCATCACCTTACTCGCCATAAAAGGATCCACACAAGGGAGAAGCCAATATAAATGCATGGACTTTGGAGAGAGCTTTAAGAGGAGCAATGACCTCACTTCCCATACAGAGATATACTTGGGTGAGAATGTATGTTAATTCTAGAAAGTTAATTAAATTTATAAATTTTTCTGTTGGACTGAGCTTGCAAAGGTTCTTTTTTTTTTTAGTTTGACCCTCCCAATTGGCAGACTGAGGGAAATGAGTTTACTAATAAAAATGAAAACAATTGGGCAGGTGCCATTATGAATTAGGATTTTTGTAGGTATCTATATTTCAGTACAATTTATTTTCTTTCAAAATTGAGATTCCTACACCACAATTGTTTTTTTCTTCCTACCTAATCACACTCAAAAGTGTTTAAACTTTCTTTCTGTTTCCTAATTTTACAATTCTTTCCCCTTCCTTTCTTATCCTTAATACCCACTTACGGTAGTTTATTGTTCTCTGTCCTCAGAAATGTTGGAAATGGTTCAGCAGAGAGATATTAGGCTGTGAAAAAATACTATAAAGAGAATTCAAGTTCCATCTAAGAGTGAGGTGGAATGTCATATTGAAGTGCCCCATTGAGTAACTGTGATATTACATTAAAAGTGACAAATAAGAGTTTTCCTACTTTGAGTTTTTCATGCTTCCCCCTTCCTCTCTTTTGTCCCAAGTTAGGGATACTCCCTAAAATAATAGTGAAAGAGTTGAAACTTTAATGGGTTGGCGACACCACTGGATTTCTTGTGCAGGTAATAAATTAAAACTTTTTTTGCTACTTCTGTTGGAACTTTTCAAATTATTTTATTGCATTGGTTGTGCAGCCCAAAAATCTGACATGAATAGCTGTGTTTTTCTCATGCATTGGGTGAGCCTGGAACCAAGTGGGTCATCTTGGTGATGGTTGTAACACAATGTGAGGTGAGAAGGTCAGTGATGAAGTCCATGGATATACTCCCCCAGGGTGTATATCCGGCATGAGCAACAGCTGCAACAGCTCCGGTGGTGGTCCCAACACATTCTTCATCTGGCAGCAGTCTGGGCGGGATACCACATAAGACTCCATAACACATGCCCCACCAAGTAGAGCATTTTAAACAGGCCAAAATGTCCCGCCGTTGGATTATTCTGGCCCCGACAGAGTCCAATTATGCATTCCAAACTGTGACAAAAGGATCCTGCTGCTGCTTTGCCCGGATCTGTTCTTTTAAGTCGATGGGTACCTGGGTGGCTGCGAATGTCTCCACCGGAATCACCAACCCAAGTGGCACCTTGTTCTTGACTTGTGTGTATTTTGGCTTCTGTGACAGGGCAATAGTTCACTAGTTCCAACCCCCAGGGCTATAAGTCAACCAAAAGTCAAATTGAGGGAAAAAGAGGAAACAACAGATCTGGCACTGGTTGAACTTCCTGGCCATCTTCAAGTGGTCCAGATTCCAATAGTTCATTCATACTTCGATCTGGTGCCTCCAAACGCCACCTTGACCACCAGCAATACTTTGTCCCAGATTGGGTAGTTATGCTCAGAAGTGTTGAGCTTGCGCAAGTAGTATGTGCAAGGAAACGCTTGTTTGGAGTTCCCGGGTGCTTGCAGCAACACCAACACTACCGCAATGTCCGTCACATTGGTTTGGACTATGAGTGGCCGAAATGGGTTAGGGCGGAGGAAAATGGGGTCTGCAGTGAAGGCCATCTTCAGGATCTCAAAGGCGCATTGCTTGATTGATCTGATATGCAGGTTCTGAGGTTTTGCTGGTAAAAAATACAGGAAACCAGAAGTTGCCTTCAAGCTTTACATTTCTATTCAGCTGAACAAAAGATGGGGTCTTCTAAATGAGAGCAGCACCGAAAGACAATCCTTGAATTTATTCTTTCTGGTTACATAAGCAAGCCATATGATAAAGATTTCACCCAGTAAGTCTGGCATACTGTAGATAAGAGAGCAGAAGTAACAAACATTCCATTTTGGGTGTTTCCCTAAAGATATCGTATGTTCTCGGGTGGGTTAGGACATTGGGTGTTTTCCTTGCTGGCCTTCCATGACCTTGCATCCAGGACTTTGCAAGAGCCCAAAGACAGTAGGGCCATCTGCGCATTCACAATTGATGTTTCCTATACTGTCCCCTAATTCCAGGTCAACAGGTCCCTAACATGAATCTCACCCATTTCCACAGCAAGTGGGTGAAGGAGGCAGTGATCATAGCAAATTGAGGGATGCAAGTCCAGTTAATAATTGCCAAACCCAGGAGCCACTGGACATCCTTCACTCAGTGTGAGCATTGCCAAAACTATAAGGCCTCATTTTTTTCTGGGTCCATGTTGATGCTGTCAGCCGAAATCCAATGTCCCAAAAAGTCAACTGGTCTGTGTGAACTGGCACTTTTGCACTTCACAAAAAATAATTCCCTCGCAAACACTGTAGTACTATTTGTATGTGAGTCCAATGGTCCTTGAGCAACAATGAATATACCAAGATGTCCAATGTATATCATCATGAAGCTGTCCAAGAGTTCCCGGAATATCTCATGCATAAGACGCATGAACACCATGGGTCCTTGGGTAACTCCAAATGATATTACTATATATACAAAATGTCCATACCGAATAAGGAAGCTATTTTCCATTCATCCCCTTTGCAGATTATCATGAGATTATATGCCCCCCACAAGTCCAGCTTCATTTTCACCTTAACTGCTCCATGAGTTTTGGAATGAGTAGGAGCGGGTACTGATTCTTGATGGTGATGACATTTAATTTGCAGTAGTCAGAGCAGCACCTCAACTCCCATGACCTCTTCACGAAGGGAACAGGTGCCGCCAAAGGGGACAACAAAAGATGGATTAAGCCCTTCCACAAGTTTTCATCAATTAAGTCCTTGAGGGTCTTAAACTTGGGCTTGAACAGTGAATAAATCTTCCTCTTGGTAACTTGTAATTCAGAATCGAATCTATAGGGCAATCGTATAAAAGGTGAGGAGGAATTAGCTCTGCTTCCCTCTCACTGAACACATCGGCATAAACCTCTGGTGGTAGATCCAGGGATGGGGTGGGAGGCCTCTCAGCGGTGCAGCCCTGCAGCCTTGGGGAGTGTCACTTTGGGCTGTGGACAACGATCATCCCCCCCAATCATATGATCCTCGGGTCATGTGCCTGGAACCATTCCAGCGCTAGCACGACAGGAAAATGAGGAGCAGCCTCCAAGTAGAACTCCAGTTGCTCCACATGACTGTCCATGTGCATCTGGAGTGGAATGGTGACTGTTGTCACGGGTCCTGATCAGAGAGGTCAGCCACCTATAGTCTCCACCAAAATGGCAGGGGCAACCTCATGCTGTGGGATCGTCCATTTCCGAAAAACGCTAGATACCTAAAGTTGGCCCCTGAATCCATCATAGCTTGTGTTTGCACCTTTGCCCTATCAGGTCATGTCAAAATCACTGCTACAGCCATATGCTGCTTTGGTGTGACTCATGGTTGCTGTGTTGGGCCCATAAACATGCTCATCCAACCTCACAAGCCTGCTAGGTCGGGTCCCTGAGAGTTTCCTGCCAGCACCTGACTTTTCTTAGCCGGGCACATAGGGGCCAGATGCCCAGCCCACCCCCCCACAGTAGAGGCATAGTCCCTCCCCATACAGGTGGTCCCTCTCAGCGACAGTGAACCATGGTTGGGGACCATTTGCATAGATTCCTTGAGGAAATGGTTCCTCAGGGGGCTTCACTGGTGGGTGTGTTTCTGCCTTCTGTCTCCGTATTCTCCGTTGCCGAAGCCATCTGTCTATACAGTATATGCACACAGAAGTGCATGAGGGCCTCTAACCTGCTGGAACAGTCCGTCCGGGTCAGCTCATTCAGAAGCTTCAATGACTGACCCTTCTAGAACTGATTGATGAGGGGCTCTTCTTTCCATCTCAGGTCCTGGCTTATCAGTCAGAAGTCGCTGATATACCCTGTTACTGACCATCACCCTTGCTTCAGCTCAGCAAGCACTTGTTTGCCATCTGAGCCTTCACAGGGTCCTCAAACATAGCCTTCAATTGGGTACAGAACCACTCATGGTTATCCAAAAGCAGGCTGGATGCCATCTGGTCTCAAGCTCATAAAGAGCTGACATTGCCCCAAAATGCAGGGAACTGCTCCAAAGTCCCATCAAATTTGTCTGACAAATTTGTCTGGGCATTTCCTATGGGGATGTGCCTGGGCTGCCACTTGCATCTGGGCCAACGGCAAGGAAAGCAAGGCTACTTACTGGGCTTGTCTGCAAGCAACTGCTCCATCCTTTCGAAGAGTAGGTTTGCTGGGAAGGGTGAATGTGTGGCTGGGTACAAAGTTTCCTATCCTGCTCATTCATACACACATGTAACAGTAGTTTAGTGGGTTTATTAATATTCCCCAGCAATTGACTTCACTAGAAACCCAGAACTCTCCCAATTATGTCCAGCCAAAACCAGACAAGATGCTAGTCCTTAGAGCAATGGCCAATGGGTCCACAAGGTACTTGAAAGTTTTCCAATTAAGATAAACCCAGTCAAATCCCACTCAGACAGCTGCTTGGAGCCAACAATGAACTCTCCTCCAGACGTGCCCAGAAGTAGTTCATCCTTCTCCGAGCTGACATCTGGACAGCTATCTGGGGAAGCGTCCAGAACAGTCATCACATAATGTACATCTATATGTACATTACATCTTTGATATAGATGTACATTACAGTTACATCTATATGGAGGGAAGCAAGCAGTGGGGTACCCAAAGGTTCTGCCTTAGACATAGTACTCTTCAACATCTTCATTAACAATTTAGATGAGGGGATAGAAGGGAACTCTTCAAATTTCTGGACAATACCAAGCTAAAGGGAATAGCCAACAGCTTATAAATCAAAGATCCAGAAAGATCTTGACAGATTTGAACACAGGAACTTATCCAAAATGCAATTTATTGGTGAGAAAAGTAAGGTTTTACAATTAGGCAAGAAAAAAAATGCACTAGTATGTTAGAGATGGTATCTAGCTCAACAGCAGTACAGAGAAGAACAAGAAAAATGATTAGGAGACAGGAAACTAAAACAAATAGAACAGTTGCAGGAACTGAGTAGGTCTAATCCAACGAAGAGATGATGTAAAAGGAGACTTCCAATACCTGAGGGCTGTCACAGATAAGATGAGGTCAACCTATTCTCCAAAGAACCAATGGCAGCATAAGAAGTAATGGAACAAAACTTCTTAAAGAGAGATCCAATCTAGAACTAAGGAGAAATTTCCTGACAGAACAATTAACTAGTGGAACAATTTGTCTCCAGAGGTTTTGGCTGCTCTATCAGTGCATGTTTGCAAGAAGACATTGGGCAGGACTTTGTCAGTCATGGTACAGGGTTTCTGCTTGAGCAGGGGAGTGGACTACAAAACCTGCAAGTTCCCTTCCAACTATGTTACTCTGTAATCTGTATTTTGAATCTCGTTGAGTAAAAAGAAGGCTGAATTGTATATCTTCTCTGTCCTTTCGCTCCGTATATAAAAGGCTATAGCTTCTTACAGAACCTTTCTGTCAGGACCCACCCCAATCCACATCTTAGGAAAATAAAGAACTCTTGGAACCAGGTCTTGTCCAAAAGGAGGTTTTACTAGGACATGATCGGTTGTGGAAATACAAGACAGGATCTGGCATTGTATTACACTTTGATACTTTATAAAGAGTTTCCCGGTTCAACCCCCTCCCCTCAAACCCATTTGGTCAGACCCACATCAATTAAACTTAGGTGTCAAACCCTTTCGTGGGACAGAGGAATCTACCTGTGCCTTTATGACTATTGCCTCCTTCCTTTTCAGATTCAAATGGAGATACAAACCAGATCTCCTTCCCTCTTCTCTCCCTTTGTTGTCCTCAGTTCAAAAGGTTTTTCCTGGTCTTTGAAGACAGCCTACAGGCAGGCTGAATAACCATCTTCTCTTCTCCCCTCGGGAAAATGGCAGAATCCAGGGAGGGGTATAATATTTTAGACATACATTTATGAATGGGATATAAATGGATTCTGACACTTTCTTAAAAGTGAAAAAGTACACATGGATGTAACACTGCCAAAAGCAATTGGACTATTGATCACAGGAAAAACAAAAGTCTCCTTCTTCCTGGGCCCTGAAGGGAAAATGCACCGTTTTTACCATTTGCCTAAGTATTTACCTTGCTCCTTGACTTCTTCAGAAAAGAGAACAGGACACCATGAGCTTCACCATTCGGCCACCAGAGGTCAAACACCAGAGGTGATTTATCATTACAGACTGTGTATTGCTACATTTTTTAAAACTTTGTTGCTGCTGTTTCCCCCACACCTTCTTCAGACCATGGGTCCAATAATTAAAGGAACAAAAGGAAGTTTTGTTTATAACAAGACTACATATTCCACTTGTAAAGTGGGGCATAGGGTCACCTGTTATGGTCCTGTCAATACAGTAAAGCCCTATCAACAACTTCAAATCTGGACATATGGAGGGATGCGCAGACATTACCTCTTGGAAAGAATAACACGAGACTTATGGATAGTGCCAGAGTCTTTTTGGATGCATGTTAAGCTATTGACTATAATCTAGCTAAATAGACTAAGCGGGGAAACAGGCCTACTTATTTCACACAAAATATGTTTATACATCCTACCCAACCTGGCACAATTGAAGGAAATTCAATGTGATTAAAGGAGTCAGCACTTCCCAGTGCAATGCTGATTCTTGCAACCCAATGTGCTTCGAGATAAACAGATCAGCAGATTTCTCAGCATCATTTGGACTATCGATGGAACCGGACACAGATATGGCTTCAACTTGATCCTATTATACCACCATCCCAGAAACATTTTTGAGTTTTTCATTCTTTTTACGATGAACTGGAAGTCACAGTTGACATTCCCTCAGTACTAAAGAAACTTTTTATTGATCTGGCCAAAAGAATTGTTTCATCTCTAAGTGTGACTAATTGTTTGTTGTTGTTAGTTGCGAAGTCGTGTCTGACCCATCGCGACCCTATGGACAATGTTCCTCCAGGCCTTCCTGTCCTCTACCATCTTCTGGAGTCCATTTAAACTCACGCCTACTGCTTCAGTGACTCCATCCAGCCACCTCATTCTCTGTCGTCCCCTTCTTCTATTGCCCTCAATCTTTCCCAGCATTAGGCTCTTCTCCAGTGAGTCCTTCCTTCTCATTAGATGGCCAAAGTATTTGAGTTTTAGCTTCAGGATCTGGCCTTCTAAAGAGCAGTTAGGGTTGATCTCCTCTAGGACTGACCGGTTTGATCGCCTTGCAGTCCAAGGGACTTGCAGGAGCCTTCTCCAGCACCATAGTTCAAAGGCTTCAATTCTTTGACTAATTGTTACATGCGTGGGAATACTAACATCGGTGAACAATAATCTTGGAAAGCACATGAAATAAATATTACTGCCCTGACTAGTCAAAATCTCACTTGAAAAGCCACCAATAGACCCAATGTGTGGACTCTGACCACTTCCATTGCTGGAAACCTCTGTTTTAAAAACAGAAAGTTTTGGTAAAGACCTTGGGGAGATTTAGGTGTGAGCATCTCTTGTAAGTGAGCACCTCAGCATCCTTTTGGTGAATTACCACCAACTCAGCCCAACCCCCAAATCCCCTGGCAAACATTCCCCAACTGTTTACCTTATGGACCAATTTAACAGATGCCACTCTCACTCTCTACGGAAGTGTAACATTGCCTAAAGCACGTTGAGGCGGCTTCCTGATCAAGGGAAAAGTGAGCGCCCCCTCCTGCCCCCGCATGGGAAATGCTCCGTCTCTCCTTGTTCCAGGAGCGCTTTCCATTCACAGGAAGTCCACCAGAGGGCGGCCTCTGCAAAGAGAAAGGGACTCCACGCACTTCAGCGTTGGGCCGCTGTGGCCGGTTGGGAAGGAAGTGACGTCAGTAAGCCTTGCCTTTCTAGGATGCTGGACTCTCCCTCTTTAACCCTTTGAACTTCGCAGGCGGTTAAAAAGGCTGCAAGGAAGTCTTGAAGGAAAGAGGCACAGGTGACAAAGGGGTTGTCTGTCTGTCTCTCTGTGTGTGGCGGGGGGGGGAGGGGGTTTCTTCCCATACAAGCAGAGGCAGAGAGTTCTTGCACTAGAGAAGGAAGTGGCATATGCCAAGTCCTCAACCAGGTTCAATCTTAGGAGTGGGAGACTCCCAGATGCCATATTTTCCTGCTGCCCTTTCCCATGATTTTAACAGGCAGGGAACAAAGCAGAACAAGTCTAGACCACGCATGTTGCCCTCAGGAAGAAATCCAGATAGTGGGAGAGCTTGCATGGCAAATCTCAAGGAGGAAATAAGAAAAGGTTTGAAAATGCAAAAGATTATGCCTACGTTCTCACTCTGTGCTGGATGACAGTAAAGTAGGTTTGACTCCTCTGCAGCTCAATTTGTTTTAGGAGGGTAAACAGATGATTATGTTAAGCTTTGTGCATTTAAGCCTTTGTGTTTCATGGGAACTGAGCCCCTGGATCTGATTGACCTTTTTGTGCTTAGGACACATTGTGTGAACCTGCCTTCCTGTGTGAAGGAAGAGAAATGAAGCATCCTAAGCCAGGGTCAATTGAATGGCATTACATTTTTTGTGAACTGAATTTTCATGCTTTGTTAACCAGTTCTGAGTTTTTGTATGCTGTGTGAACCCTGCTTATAGGTAAATGTAGATCTATATTTTTAAAAAGCAAGTCTTGTGAGTAAAAACAATATAGAAATGATCCAAAATGCCAAATATACTGAATCTTCTTGACTGATGTCATCAGTTTTCCAGGCCAGAAAAATACTTCCTTCTATGGGGAGGAGTATAGATGAACAATCCAATCCACTACTTTCTAGTTGTTGGAATTTATTTTCTATCAGAGAGTTGCAAAAGGAGGTCATTTCTTCATCTTCTTTAGAGACAAAGTTATCTCTTTGGCAAAGAGGGTTAATGGCTTGTACTGATTCCTGTGGCTAGATGAACATTGCTATGAATGAAAAAGAATTTGGTTTCCTTGAACTCATTTGGATTTGTGTTACAGGATGGAGAAAGAATGGCAAGCCTTCCTTTAGCAAGTGGGGGAACTGGAAAAGGCCCTTCCAGTGTTCAGTCTGGAATCGGTGAGGAGATCTGGGCAAGAACTGGCCAGAAGATCCTGGACGATGGAACCATCCTTT
Source organism: Vipera ursinii (assembly GCF_947247035.1). NCBI lineage: Eukaryota > Metazoa > Chordata > Lepidosauria > Squamata > Viperidae > Vipera > Vipera ursinii. Next base: position 28,688,614 of record NC_139513.1, on the reverse strand, counting down.
CCCCACTTCAGTCCTGGAATTTTAGGAGCATCCGGTATCAGGAGGATGAGGGTCCCCGAGGACTTTGCAGCCGACTGTACTACTTTTGTAGCCAATGGTTGAGACCAGAAAAGCACACAAAAGCGCAGATGCTGGACCTGTTTGTTCTGGAGCGGTTCCTGGCGCTTCTGCCCCTGCAGATGGAGAGCTGGGTGCGGGAATGTGGAGCAGAGAGCAGCTCCCAGGCGGTGGCCCTGGTGGAAGGCTTCCTCCTGAGCCAGGCGGAGGAGAAGAAGGAGCAGGCTGAGTTGCAGGTGAGAGGACTTCCTCTTGGGAGCCCAGAAAGACTTGAATATAATAATATGTTCAAATTTTTGTTTCCTTTTAAAAATATTATTAAGCTTAAGGTAAAGGTAAAGGTTCCCCCGCACATGTGTGCTAGTCGTTTCCAACTCTAGGGGCCGGTGCTCACCTCTGTTTCAAAGCCGAAGAGCCAGCACTTGTCCGAGGATGTCTCCGTGGTCATGTGGTTGGTATGACTGGACACCAAAGGCACACGGAATGCTGTTACCTTCCCACCGTAGTGGTCCCTATTTTTCTACTTGCATTTTTACGTGCTTTCGAACTGCTAGGTTGGCAGCTTATCAAGATATAAAACACAAAAAATGAAAATAGTAGGAACTGGTGGGAATTGAAGAGAAAGAGGTATAGGGGAAAGGGGGAAAAGGAAAATGATTGACTTCTGACTCTTTAGTGCAGTTGAATAAAATGGTAACATTACAGCCTCGGCCTTCTACTTTTACATCCTTTTTATGTACTAGAACTAGCCATTCTATAATAAGAAACTCTAAATTTCATTTTTTTTTTATCCCAAGAAAAATATCCAGAAGTGATTTCCAAGTAGAAACAAGGTTGGATGTGTTCTTTTCTTTAACTAAATCAATTAATTTTGCCGTCTCTGCTAGGTCCGTCAGTTTTTCTAGCAAAGTCTCCATTATGTAGTATCCTTTCGTTTTTGTGCAAAAATGTGAACGAACCTTTATTATCCAAGTACAACATGTATACAATGAGGTTAGCTGAGCCTCCCTTCATGCCCCCCCTTGCAACTCACAGTGACAACCCATCATCTTGTTATACCATGTGACCTAATTGCGCAACGCGCCGGCCTCGCAAGTCTATCCTGCATAAGGTTATTTCCCATTCAGGAGCCTGACAGCCCATGGATAGAAACTATTCTTCAGCCAGTTGGTGCGGCCTGCTATACTTCTATATCTCCTACCCGATGGTAGGAGAATAAAGAGGTACTGACCAGGGTGTGAGTCGTCCCTGAGAATTTTCCACACTTTTCCAAGGCAGCGGGCCCTGGCGATGTCAGCCAGTGGTGTCAGGGCACAGCCCATGGTATTTTGTGCTGTGCTCATCACCCTCTGTAATATTTTCCTATCTGCGGCTGTCAAGCCAGCATATGAAACCACAATACAGTGCTAGAGGACGCTTTCTACGGTAGACTGGTAAAAGAGGGTCATTAGTCGTTGTTCTACCCTGTTCATCTGCAAGACCCTGAGGAGGTGGGATCTCTGTTGGGCCTTTCTGGCCACCTGGGTTGTATTGATTTTCCAGCATTCTTAATGCTCTCAACATATATAACAGCAAAGACTGAGATTGTTTCTCAATCTCTTTGTCTATTAAAGTCCCTGGTTTTGTTTTTATACCCACTTTGAGAATCTTCTGCAGTAAAATATAAATCTTACACCAGTATTTCTTTGCTTTGTCACAAGTCTAGCAAATATGGTAAAAAGATTCTTGTTTACATTTACATTTTGAACATGTATTTGAATTTCCTTTATACATCTTTGGCCGGTTATCACGCATTAAATAGAATGATACATCATTTTATAACAAATTTCTTTTAAATTATAATTTAATATAAATTTTAAAGCTTCCATCCAAATATCTTCCTGTTGTTTAGGCACTATATTATAATCAAAATTCTTTGCCATTGGATCAACATATTCAAATTCTTAATACCTACTTACCAGAGTTCCCTGGCAATCATACTATGTGGAGATGCTTTACTAATCTTTCTATATTTGCTTATCCTTTCTAGAAGAAAGATTTTTGCAGAGCCATTTACTTCTTACTTCCCAGCCTAATTAAATGATACTGAGTGCTTTGCAGTAAAAAACCACTTCATGATGTTTGATGACCATTAATGCTTTTCTCCTTCATACTATGACAAGTCCTTTACAATGGACATCAGAGATCCTGAAAGAATGAGGCATCCTTCAAATGTCCCTCAAGAACTGTTTTTCAGGAGGATCTCTCAGGAAGATCCAAATCAGGACACCTCAAGAGGTAATAATAAGGTCCTTCCACTCCTCCTATAAACCCTAAATTTCTTATCTTCTGTGTTTTCTATAGCATACCTCCTCCCATTTCATTACAGGGAGTGCAGAATTATTAGGCAAGTTGTATTTTTGAGGATTAATTTTATTATTGAACAACAACCATGTTCTCAATGAACCCAAAAAACTCATTAATATCAAAGCTGAATATTTTTGGAAGTAGTTTTTAGTTTGTTTTTAGTTATAGCTATTTTAGGGGGATATCTGTGTGTGCAGGTGACTATTACTGTGCATAATTATTAGGCAACTTAACAAAAAACAAATATATACCCATTTCAATTATTTATTTTTACCAGTGAAACCAATATAACACCTCAACATTCACAAATATACATTTCTGACATTCAAAAACATAACAAAAACAAATCAGTGACCAATATAGCCACCTTTCTTTGCAAGGACACTCAAAAGCCTGCCATGCATGGATTCTGTCAGTGTTTTGATCTGTTCACCATCAACATTGCGTGCAGCAGCAACCACAGCCTCCCAGACACTGTTCAGAGAGGTGTACTGTTTTCCCTCCTTGTAAATCTCACATTTGATGATGGACCACAGGTTCTCAATGGGGTTCAGATCAGGTGAACAAGGAGGCCATGTCATTAGATTTCCTTCTTTTATACCCTTTCTTGCCAGCCACGCTGTGGAGTACTTGGACGCGTGTGATGGAGCATTGTCCTGCATGAAAATCATGTTTTTCTTGAAGGATGCAGACTTCTTCCTGTACCACTGCTTGAAGAAGGTGTCTTCCAGAAACTGGCAGTAGGACTGGGAGTTGAGCTTGACTCCATCCTCAACCCGAAAAGGCCCCACAAGCTCATCTTTGATGATACCAGCCCAAACCAGTACTCCACCTCCACCTTGCTGGCGTCTGAGTCGGACTGGAGCTCTCTGCCCTTTACCAATCCAGCCACGGGCCCATCCATCTGGCCCATCAAGACTCACTCTCATTTCATCAGTCCATAAAACCTTAGAAAAATCAGTCTTGAGATATTTCTTGGCACAGTCTTGACGTTTCAGCTTGTGTGTCTTGTTCAGTGGTGGTCGTCTTTCAGCCTTTCTTACCTTGGCCATGTCTCTGAGTATTGCACACCTTGTGCTTTTGGGCACTCCAGTGATGTTGCAGCTCTGAAATATGGCCAAACTGGTGGCAAGTGGCATCTTGGCAGCTGCACGCTTGACTTTTCTCAGTTCATGGGCAGTTATTTTGCGCCTTGGTTTCTCCACACGCTTCTTGCGACCCTGTTGACTATTTTGAATGAAACGCTTGATTGTTCGATGATCACGCTTCAGAAGCTTTGCAATTTTAAGAGTGCTGCATCCCTCTGCAAGATATCTCACTATTTTTGACTTTTCTGAGCCTGTCAAGTCCTTCTTTTGACCCATTTTGCCAAAGGAAAGGAAGTTGCCTAATAATTATGCACACCTGATACAGGGTGTTGATGTCATTAGACCACACCCCTTCTCATTACAGAGATGCACATCACCTAATATGCTTAATTGGTAGTAGGCTTTCGAGCCTATACAGCTTGGAGTAAGACAACATGCATAAAGAGGATGATGTGGTCAAAATACTCATTTGCCTAATAATTCTGCACTCCCTGTAATTATGCTTTTTGAAATTCTGTCTTCCTCACAGGGAAGAATAGAAGGAAGTTGACTCTTTGTTTTGGAGGAGCGGAAACCGTGACTGAACCTCCAGGTCAGGTAACAGAAGAATATTAATTTACTAGATTTGTGTTTTCCCTTTCCTTCAGGAAATCAGCAGCTGTACATAGTATAGGTAATTCTTGACTTATGACCACAGCTGAGCCCTAAATTTTTGTTGCTAAACGACATATTTATTAAGTGAACTTTGCACCATTTTACAACTTTTTTTGCCACAGGTATAAAGTCAATGACTGCAGTTGTTAAGTTAGTAACATGGTGCTTAAGTGAATCTGGCTTCCTTAATGACTTTACTTGTCAGAGGTTCACAAGTAAAGCCAGGACCTTGGAACCATCATAAATACGAGTCAGTTGCCAAGCATCCGAATTTTGATCATGTGGGCATGGGAATGCTGCAACATTTGTAGGTGTGAAAACTGGGCATAAGCTGTTTTTTTGGTGCTGTTGTAACTTTGAACAGTCATTAAAAACTGTTGTAAGTTGAGGACTATTTCTACTGACTTTTTCCATTGTCCCTCTGATTTTGGTTGGTGATTTTTTAAGGATTTTTTTTAAGACTACTACCTTAAAAACAAAAATCGTTTTGCTAACTTTTTTCCCAACTTTTCAATGAAGAATGTTTTACAGATATTTTCACAGCCCCCATTCTTTCTGAAATTCTTTGAGTTGCATTTGTGCAAAGATCCTCAAAAATATTCAAATATTCACACTGGGAAATTACATTTTTAAAAGCTTCATTTACAATCATTGATAAGAAAATAAGTAAGAAGAAAGATTTTTAAAATCCCAGGACAATGGCCATATAGAAATGCCTCCAAATAAAAATTGTTCTGAAAGAGCATATAATCAAGGCCCTATTGGCTTGCAAAATACCTTTTAATCCCCTGAGTCCTGCCTGGATTTGGAGGCCAAACAATCCATCTTTGCAAAGGCTAAGAAATGCCTTCCTCAAAAAATGTTCTCCATTTTCTTATTTGCTGTCGAGTCAATGGCTCAGACTACTAGCAGTTTCCTTGCAATCTGAGGAGGGGCAGAGTCTCTGGATATTGATGGCACACAACACAGATCCACGGTTGATCTCTCCCAGCTCTTTCATGAAGGTGTTGAGGATTAATAGGATGGCTCCTTCTTAGCCGCTTCATAAAATTCTACAAAGAATCCCTTCCTCTACAGAGACATTTATGCCTTTAAACCCAGGACAGGTTGGTGTCACTGATTGGTGGGTTTTCCAAGGGCCACCTGCTAATTGATTCTCTCTGACACTGAGTGCCTTTTGATTGAGGATGGATGAATTGATCCTGGCTGGCCGGCTGGATACTGTATTTGGTAAATCCAGAAGGATCCTGAGGTTGATCCAGAAGGAAATTGGGGTTACTTAACTGAATGGCACTGAAAGTCCTACAAAATCATTCAAGTTGATGAAACCTGTCTAAAACATTTCTTCAATCAAAAGCTTTTTCTTCTGTCCACTTTCTCACCTAAACTATGGAATCCTACTAAACATAGCCATTTACCTTAGTTCATAGCTTTGCTTAGGGAATTTCTAAACAATAGGATAGATCCTATAGTCCCTCCTCAATCTGTTCTGTACTTTTTTGCCTTTCAGGAGGGTCTTCTGCCTTTTGAGGAGGTGGCTGTGTATTTCTCAGAGGAGGAGTGGTCTATGCTGGATCCTCACCAAAAAACGCTGCATTGGGAAGTCATGCTGGACAATTATAAGAACGTGGCCTCTCTTGGTAAGGGTTTCCTATTCTGCAGTCAGAGAGTTCAGGAAGACACTTTGTACTCAGATGCCATGGATTACTTCTTATGAAATCATCTCCAAATAGATGATTAGATATATTCTATCCCATTTGTTTTTCTATTTCTATTTAAACATATTAGTGACAAAGTAATTCCTTGGTTTGCAGTAATACTAAACTTCATCAAACAGTTTTCAACTATTTTGGCCCAGATGCTTCCGTATCAGTCCTATCAAGAATTGCCACTCAGGTTTTTTTGACTTAATGCCTTTATTCTGGAACCGTGAACCGAGATGCATTATAGTTCTGATCCAGACAGCATAAACTCCATGAAAATGGTTTTAAACAAATATTTATTGTCCAGGAATTCTAAGCAGCGACTTACTTTGCAGTAGATACATCCACTCATAGTCATATCTGTCCATTCTCGTAGGTAAAAAGGAATAATTCTCCATCCCAGCTAGGCATGGTTACAAATGCCAATCAATGCTTGCATGATGCTTGATTAGACAAGGGCTTTAACCACCCTGGCACGTAGCCAGTACATTCTGTAATAAACTTTGAAGCTCCTCCCACTGACTAGATAAGATATAGGACTGACTAACAAGTAAACTACATTTTCCAGAGGCCATCTCTTAAGGAGGCAGTGTTTAACCCTTTAAATCAGGGGTGTCAAACTCAATTTCATTGAGGGCCGCATCAGCATTGCGGTTGCCCTCAAGGGGCCAGGCGGGTGTGGCCTGGGTGGGCGTGGCCTACTGGGTGGGCATGGCTAGAATGCGTATGGCCTACTGGGTGGGCGTGGCCAGCTCTACATTGTTCGCATCAAGGGTGCCTATGGGGGCCTGGGCAGGAGTGGGACAGATCTGAGGGTCTCTGGCAGAAGGAGGGTCTCTGGGCCAGGGCCAAGGCAGTGGGGGCCGTTCCCTCACTGTTTCCAGCATGGCTTCGCGGGCCACATGAAACCACTTCACGGGCCAGATCCGGCCCCCGGGCCTTGTGTTTGACATGTCTGCTTTAAATGCTAAATGCTCTAACACAGTTCTTAATTCCTAAGCTAGCTATATAATAGACCAGAATTACATACTGGTCCAGCACTGCCTTTTCCAAGTTTTTATGCCTCATGAATAGTGACATTATCATTTCTATACCAAGCCGTTATACAAATATACAATATACAATATATTGGAATCTGGCAAAATACCTGAAGGCAATTACAGGTAGTCCTCGTGTTACGAATATAATGGACACTGCCCATTCGTAACTCAAAAATTCATGGGAATAAATCTTGCACCTTGAAGATCACCCCCTGCTTTCACCCACATATTTGCTAATTGAATGCATGGGCAGATAGGCGGTTCATTATTTGCACATGAGGTATCTCGGTGGGGAAGGCCATGGAGGGCCTAGTGATGGAACAGGCCTCTAAAGCCTCCATGATTTACAAAGATACCTCATGCTTCCCCCTTCATTTCTGCCGTGCCAGATTGACTTACCTTGAAAAGTTCCATCACCCCTCTGCCTGGTTCCTGCTTTTTAGGTATAGGAGAGTCAATGGAAGCTCCTGTGTGCTGTAATATCGTGCGAGTTCAGGCACCCATCCTCTTCTGCAGAGAATGGGTGCCTGAACTCTCACGATGCTTGTGGTGCCTATCTCCTGCTACCCCCACCCTAACTCTGGAGCCAAACAGCTGCTGCCCTTAGCTTCTGTTCTGCCGGCGGACGCCTGTAGATCAGGCTTGTGAAGGCCCACAGAAGCATCCTTTCTGGGCAGCAGTGGCATGGTAAAGGCCTCCGATGCCTGATTTGGGCCTCCAGAGGCAATCAGAAGCCTCCCCCAGGTTCTGTTCCATTCTCTGTTGCAGAGAAAGAGGCCTAAACTACCATGAGATCACTCAAAATCAATATTGTGAGATCTCGCATCACTGATCTCACGTGATCTTGCATTACTTTAGGCTTCTCTGCGAATGCACTGAAGGCCTAGAACAGCCAAGAAAGCAAAGGATCTCTTGATTTTCACAAAGTGAGTACCCACAGGCCTAGTGTCTAGGGAGACTGGGGTGTGGGGGAGGGAGGAAAAAGCTAGGGTGAATGTTGCAGTGCTACTGTCATTTGTAAGGGTGAAGGACTTTTTCATAAACACTACTGGGTTATTATCGCGTAACTTTGAATGTTTGCTAAGGGAAGGTATGTAACTTGGGCAATATCTGTAATATGACTTCCGACAGGGTGATCCTTTTCCCCTAACCTTTCTGTCACTTTCATTTCTCTTTTCCTTTGAAGGTGATAATGAGAATGACAATACGGTTGATAAAGAATTAATGAAAGTGTTCAAACAAAGAGACATAATGGAGAAGCCTGTAATTCGAACAGGATTCCAAAGGCAGGAAAGAAACCCTTCAGATAATTGGAATAAAGAAAGCTCATCTTCCATTGATGCACAGATGCAGGACTTTATTGATCAACAAGGAAAAATAAAGAAAAAATACATTGGGAAAAGTGTAAGACTATTCAAAGACACCATAGATGTAAATGAGCACTATCAATCCCATGTCAAAGGACAAGATTATACATCCAAAGAAAAAGGAAAAAATTACAATTGGACTTTCACACTTTCTCAAGAAAATGGAACTGTTATGTCACAGAAAAGTTTTCACATGGGGGAGAAGCCAAATAAATGCACTGAGGATGGAAATAAGACTGTTTATAAAAGGATAAACACAAGGGAGAAACTATATAAATGCGGGGAGTGTGGAAAGGGCTTTAGCAAACCAAGTCATCTTACATCCCATCAAAGGATCCACACAGGAGAGAAGCCATATGAATGCATGGAGTGTGCAAAGGATTTCAGAACAAGCAGTGAACTTTCATCCCATCAAAGGATCCACACAGAAGAGAAGCCATATGAATGCATGGAGTGTGGAAAGGGCTTCAGCAAACATAGTCATCTTACATCTCATCAAAGGATCCACACAGGGGAGAAGCCCTATAAATGCATGGAGTGTGGAAAGGGCTTTACCCAACATGGTCATCTTGTTTCCCATAAAAGAATCCACACAGGAGAGAAGCCATATAAATGCATGGAATGTGGAAAGGGCTTCAGCAAACACAGTCATCTTATATCCCATCAATGGATCCACACAGGAGAGAAGCCCTATAAATGTATAGAGTGTGGAAAGGGTTTCACCCAACATTGTCATCTTATTTCCCATAAACGAATCCACACAGGAGAGAAGCCATATAAATGCATGGAGTGTGGAAAGGGTTTTAGAGCACATGGAGATCTTACATCACATAAAAGGATCCACACAGGGGAAAAGCCATATAAATGCATGGAGTGTGAAAAGGGCTTCACAACACGCAGAGATCTTACATCCCATAAAAGGATCCACACAGGGGAGAAGCCATATAAATGCATGGATTGTGGAAAGGGCTTCAACAACCATAGTAATCTTACATGCCATCGAAGGATCCACACAGGGGAGAAGCCGTATAAATGCATGGAGTGTGGAAAGGGCTTCAGAACAAGCAGTGATGTTACATCCCATCAAAGGATACATACAGAGGAGAAGCCATATAAATGCATTGAGTGTGGAAAGGGCTTCAGTAAACACAGTAATCTTACATCCCATCAAAGGATCCACACAGGGGAGAAGCCATATAAATGCATGGAGTGTGGAAAGGGCTTCAGCCAACATAGTAAACTTACATCTCATCAAAGGATCCATACAGGAGAGAAGCCATATAAATGCATGGAGTGTGGAAAGGACTTCACCCAACTTAGTCACCTTACTTCCCATAAAAGGATCCACACTGGAGAGAAGCCATATAAATGCATAGAGTGTGGAAAGGGCTTCACCCAACATTATCATCTTATTTCCCACAAAAGAATCCATACAGGAGAGAAGCCATATAAATGCATGGAGTGTGGAAAGGGCTTCAGAGCACAACGAGATCTTACATCCCATAAAAGTACCCACACAGGGGAGAAACCATATAAATGCATGGAGTGTGGAAAGGGCTTCAGCCAACACAGTAAACTTACATCCCATCAATGGATCCACACAGGGGAGAAGCCATATAAATGCATGGCATGTGGAAAGGGCTTCAGATCACGCACTGATCTTACATCTCATCAAAGAATGCACACAGGGGAAAAGCCATATAAATGCATGGAGTGTGGAAAGGATTTTAGCAAACACAGTCATCTTACATCCCATCAAAGGATCCACACAGGAGAGAAGCCATATAAATGCATGGAGTGTGGAAAGGGCTTCACCCAACATGGTCATCTTGTTTCCCATAAAAGAATCCACACAGGAGAGAGGCCATATAAATGCATGAAGTGTGGAAAGTGCTTCAGCCGACACCATACTCTTACTTCCCATAATATGATTCATAATATGTGAGAAGTCAATTCCCAAAGCAAAGACAAGTTTGGGTGAGAATGAATGCTAATTATTGATTTGGTGGTTCTTAGTCTATGTATTTCGAATTTACAGCGACAGAACACTGAAAAGAAGGGTTTTTTATGTTTCTCATTCCTATGAGCCCTAGAGAGATGAAATTGGTAATAAAACAATGTGCATGTGCCATTATAATTATGATCTGTATGTTTGAATGTATCTGTTTATGGTTTCATTTTTTTATTATTTAGAAATGAGCTTCCTGCTGCCCAACTGTCATCATTCTCCCACTTCGTCATAGTTCTCCCACATAAAGCAATGTGAAGACATTTAACAGGTGCTGCTTTCCCAAGCACAAAGGGGGAAAAATCAAATGTTCATCCTTAGTGTAGAATTGGGACACCCCAAAAGTAATCAAATGTGCATCTTCCGTGTACAACTGAAACCTGAGTCAACTGTTATCTATACAGAAACAGAACATTATTCAGTCAAAGGCTTCATGATATGAGGGAATTGTCACATGCACATCAATATATAGCGTCTGTGAAGAGCTGAAAGGATGCAGAATTCTTGTGTCACAAAAGGAACCAGAATGACTAGAAGCTCCCCAAGTGCTTGTGCAATTTTTTTTTCAAGTATATTATGACCATGTTTTGCTCTTTGTGATGAGGGCTAAGAAGTCTAAGTTTGATTTAAATAAAATGAAATATTGGTGTGGTTATGTTCTTGTCATATATTATACCCATATAATATAGTTGATTTAAAAATACATTAACACACGAAAATTTTGGAATGATTTGGAGGGGGCATATATCAGGATTTCAGAAACTCATGTTGGTTTATTTGACTTACTCAATTACAGTAATTGTCAGTAGTAGTTCATTGAGCTATAGGACTGGGCAGGTTTCAAATCAGCTGATTCCCCCCCCCTCCCAGCTCAGTCCTTTTGCTATTCCACAATCAACATTCATAAAGAGATTTAAAAAACCTTATTTTTCAGTGCAGCTTCACAAAAGAAACTTAATGAGTTATTCTGAATTAATGTACTGAAAATATGTGTGTGTGTTTGTGTATGCAAAGACTGAAATTAGAGCATCAGACGTTTTGAAAACATTTACAAATCTAAGCAAAACAATTCAGAATTATTTTCCTAAGGTTCTTCCTTTTATAATACATTTAGCTTTAACAGAAGGGAGAGCTCAGTTGTCATTGGTTACATTATCAGGTTAGGTCAGTTACACTGCTTTTGTTTTGCACACACACAATCGTTGGCAACAAGCCTCAAAACGTTGAACAGAACTAAAGCCTCAACAGAGAAAGGGGAGGTGAGGAAAGGGATGTTACAGATTCTGCATTTCTAAGCTCGGAACACAAACTGCAGCAGGGAAACAAAATGATAAATTTGCGACAAGGAGAAGCCATGCTAAACAAGTTATATTTGTTCTTTGTCCCTGAGCAAAGTTAGAAGAGAAGCCAAACAAACCCACAAACAAACAAAACTACAATCTCAGACTTCAACCCCCCCTTCCTCCTTTCCCTCCGCCTTCCAGGTCAGAGTTAAACAGAGAGAAAAAAAAGTTTTAAAATTATCAAAGCAAACCTCTCTCTTCAGATTCTCATCCGACAGATGTTGACCAAACTCCTCAGCACGGCCCTACAAGGGTTCCTCCCTCGCCTCCTGATTAAGGAGGGAGCAGGTCACCCTAAACAGGGCGGCCGGGCGATTATCTGCGGACGCGATGAGGGCAGAGAAGTAATTACACCTCGCTGCCCTCATCGCTGCGAGATAAGACCTAATAAAGGTTCTTAGTCGCAACCGGTCAGATTCGGATCGGCTGGACCTCCAACAGCTCTCTAGGCCCCGTTTCCGACGCTTCATCTCCCGGAGCTCCGTAGAGAACCATGGAGCTCGTTGGGATCTGCACCAGGTCAGGGGCCGCAAGGGTACAACTCGGTCAAGTGCCTCAGTGGCCGCCCTTTCCCAGGCTTCCACTAGGGCATCCGCCGAGTTGTGAGCAACGGAGGCAGGTGGGGACCCCAGCGCTGCCTGGAACCTGTCAGGATCCATTAAGCGCCTGGGGCGGTACCATCTGGTTGGCTCCGTACCCCCACGGCGGCCACAGGAGGTAATGATCGGTCCATGACGGGCATAATAAATGGAGAGCCCCCACCAAGATCATCAAACCACCGTCCAGATAAGAAAACCAGGTCAAGGGTGTGGCCTCCCTCATGAGTTGGTTCAGAAATTACTTGCGTCAGGTCCATGGCCGTCATGGAAGCCATGAACTCCCAAGCTAACTCAGATGAACCTCCTAGGGATGGTAGATTGAAGTCACCCAAAACTATGAGTTTGGGGAACTCAATCACCAACCCAGAGAGGACATCGAGTAGCTCAGGCAGGGCTGCCGCTGCGCGACTAGGCAAAAAGTACACCAGCAGCAAGCCCAACTGCGCCCCTGGACCAAATCTCAAAAAGAGAGACTCACACCCGACTATCTCAGGAACGGTGGTCTCCCACGGACATAAGGTCTCCCTGATAGCTACCACCACTCCCCCGCCCCTACCTTGAGCCCGGGGCTGGTGTAGCACCTGGAAACCTGGTGGGCAGAGATCGACCAAAGGGACCCCACCCTCTGGACCCAACCAAGTCTCCGTGATGCAAGCCAGGTCCGCATGCTCACCCTCAACTAAATCCCGAACAAGGGGAGCTTTATTAACCACGGATCTGGTATTCAGGTACACCAGCCGGAGCTCAGGAGGCTGCGCATCCTCGCTCCCGGGACCTCGGGGAAGAAACAGAGGGTCGGAGCGCCTCACCGCTTGTAAGTAGTGGAGACGACCCCCCCGGTAACGATACGGCCCTCTGTTCATGCACCTGCTGCCATTCCCCAACGTCGTGGGAATCGGTAGTCCCACGACCCGCTCCTGAGCCCCGGAGGCAACCATACCCCGCTCTCCCCCCGCGTGATCAGAACCAGGCCTGGCCTGAGCCACGGTTGATTGACCACCCCCCATAGCCAAACAACCACCACCCACTCCCACCCCTCTCCCTAACCCCATAAAAATTTTTACTAAAAAGTTAACCAGGGGCCTCCTATTAAATTTATATTGAAGGCCCCTGCCCCTGCCCGGCCATCTCTCAGGGTCCCAGTAATCGGGCCCTTCATCGAGATTGGAGGTGTTAAAAAAGGCGGGTCGCAACCAGGAGAGGGGGGCACCCCTGAGGGCGAACAAGTCCGTGCTAGTATATCGATACATATAAGTCCAGGAGAGTCCAGGAAAGGCGGTCCCATAATTGATAAGTTCAATAGGAGGATCGAGACATAGGAAGTGAGTATCTGGACCCTCACCCAACTTCACTGCCACTCAGTTGGGTACCCCCAGAAACAGGCCACCCCCCGTCCTCTCACGACGGGTTGCAACTCTATCCCCGGGGGTGGTCCAGGATATGCACCCTGGGTAGGGCATACCCCGTAGAGCTCCCACCTCTATGGGGCTGCAGATGTAAACCCAAGCCACTCTCCTTCCGTGGCTTGTACCCAGGTCCGTCCAAGTCCAAAGGGGAAAGGGAGGCAGGCAGAAAGTTGGTAAGTGGGTAGATATATAACCAGGGCAGAGGGGCTACCCAGGCCAAGGTGGTGAAAACGGCCCGAAGACGCCGTTGCTGCTGCCAAAAGCGGCCCGAAAACGGTACAGGAGACACATGCCGCCGTCGCCGCCACCGAGATGACCTGCGGTCGTCCTCTCCGACGCTAAAACGGCTCGAAGACGCCATTGCCGCCGAAAGCGGCCCGAAAACGGCACAGGAAACATCGCCGCCGCCGAGATGACCTGCGGTCGTCCTCTCGCCGCAGAAATGGCCCGAAGACGGCGGCGGCGCCGAGAGCGGCCCGAGGCGACCCGAAGCAACATGAAAACGCTGCCACCGGCGAAACGGGCCAAAAGGCTGGGAAAACGCCACCGCCGACCGCCGACCACCGAAAATGGCCCGAGCAAGGCCCAAGGACGACGCCACCGAAATCGGCCCAAAAACGGGTTAGATGGCACCGCCGGCGAAACGGGCCAAAAGGCCCAGAGAACACCGCCAACCGCCGACTGCTGAAAACGGCCCGAACACGGCCTGAGGACGCCGCCGCTGCCGCCGCCGAATGCGGCCCGAAAACACCGCTGTCACCGATGCCGAAGCCAATGCCGACGCTGCCAACACCGCCACCAAGATAAACTCGCGGGCATCCCCTCCGCCGACCGAAAACGGCTTGAGGACGACGACGCCGAAAGCGGCCCGAAACGGCCCAGCACAGCAAAAAAACGCCGGCGCCGGCTGCAAACGGCCCGGGAAAGGCAAGATGCGAGCGGACAGAAGACAGCAGAGCCAGCAGACGGGTAGACCAGCAGGTAAGAACCTTACTGCTTACCTCGTCGCCTGCCTCGTTGCCTCGCTGCCTGTCAACACTAATCCCCAACACGGAGGGCCCGAAGGCCCCCTGAGGGGCTCCTAAGGGACGCCTAACAGCTGGAGCTCGCGGAACACAGCTGAGCACATCCGCCATCTTGGGCATGCATGAGGTTGAGCTGATCCCTCACTGCCGATTGAGCTCCGGACGGCACCGGACCTTCGCTCCTTCCGGCGCAGTCTGAAGACCCATTTATTTGAACAAGCTGGCCTGGCCTAATGGGGGACGTTAGGGTTTTTAATGGGTTTTTATACTGCTACTGTTTTTATCAGAAGGTCGGCAGGTTGGCGGGTCAAATCCCGAGTGCCACGTAACAGAGTGAGCGCCTGTTACTCGTCCCAGCTTCTGCCAACCTAGCAGTTCGAAAGCACGTAAAAATGCAAGTAGAAAAATAGGAACCACTATGGTGGGAAGGTAACAGCGTTCCGTGCGCCTTTGGCGTCTAGTTATGCCGGCCACATGACCACGGAGACATCCTCGGACAAGCGCTGGCTCTTTGGCTTTGAAACGGAGATGAGCACCAGCCCCTAGAGTCAGAAATGACTAGCACGCATGTGCGGGGGAACCTTTACCTTTACCTTTACTGTTTTTATTTGGGCAATTGTTTAATTTTCTTTTAATTTTTGTATTTTCTATTTATTTATGCCCTGTTCACCGCTCTGAGTCCTTCGGGAGAAGGGCGGTATACAAATTTAATAAAATAAATAAATAAATAAATAAATAAATAGTGACTGTTCTGGAAACCTCTTCCTAAGTTGGTCGATGTGTCTTCTGACCAGTCACCCTTCCTCCAACCCCACTTCGTAAGATAGGGGTCTGGATGCTTTGGTCACCTGACCAGGAACCCACAATTTTCCAGGCCCATAGTTTCTGGCCCAAACCCAATCACCCATTTGCAGCCCCCTTGGGGGCTTTGGTCTAGAGGCTTCGGATGCCACTCTGTCTGGATGCAACCTGTCCAGTTTAGTAATTAAACGCTTCTCCAATGAAGCTCAGCAGGACTTTTACCTGTAGCCGTGCAGGGTGTAGAATGCTGACAGAGCAAAAAATCTGCCAGTCTATGATGCCAGTCACCTGTGATAATGTGCTTGAGTGCCTCCTTTGTTGTCCTCACCATGTGTTCGGCTTGTCCATTCGAAGAAGGGTGAAATGGTGCAGACGTAGCATGTCTGATGAGGTTAGCTCTAAGAAAAGCCTGAAACTCAGCAGCAGTGAATTGAGCCCCATTATCAGAAACCAAAACATCAGGCAACCCATGTGTTGCAAAGAGTTTTCTCAGGACCTGGATGGTCCTAGCAGTAGTCACATTAGGGACTGGAACTTCTTCCATCCATTTTGAGTGGCTATCCACTACTACCATGAAAAGCTGTCCTTGAAAAGGCCCAGCATAGTCTATGTGAACCCTGGACCAGGGAGTATGTGTTTCTTCCCACCTGTGAACTGGGGCCTGAGGCATTTCAGGCCTAGATTGCTGGCAAGTATAGCAACCATGAACTTAATCCTCCACAGCCTTATCCAGGCCAGGCCACCAAAGGTAGCTTTTAGCTAAGGCTTTCATCCATACAATGCCTGGATGGCCTTCATGTAAGGATTGTAAGACTCTGTCCTTCAATGATGTGGGGATAATGACTCTGTTGCCCCATAATATGCAGCCCTTATGTGCGGACGATTCATGTCTCCTGACAAAATAACTTTGGAAATCAGGGCCTGGACTTTTTTCCAACCAACCCGTGTACACCCATGACAGTACTCTGCTCAGAATTTTATCTGTGGCAGTTTCAGCAGCAATATCCCCTGCGTGGAGGGGAAACTCAGGTAAGTCCTGAATGGACAATATTTTAGCAGCAGGAGCTGGTTCAGGATCCATTAGTGGCAATGGTAGTCTGCTGAGGCCATCTGCATGGCCCATTTCCTTCCCAGGTTTGTGAATTAACTTAAAATTGTAAGCAGACAAAAATATAGACCATCTCAGCATTCTTGGAGATAGTATGTGGGGAGTTTGCTTATCTGTTGTGAATAACCCCAAAAGGGGTTTGTGGTTAGTGTAGACCAGGGGTCAGCAACCTGAAACAGTGAAAGAGCCACTCGGAACCGGTTCCCTCACAAAAGGAAAAACTGGGAGCCGCAAAAAATGTGTGCATATGCGTGTACATGCGTGCATGCGCAGAACAGGGTTTGACTGAAGAGTGGAGCCAAGGCGAGATATGCACCTACCCTGCATATTTGAATTGATTGGTTGAACTTTTTTAGTCCCACTTTTTTTTTTTGGACTGCACATGGCAGAGGACTGGGAGCTGCAGGAGACGGCTGAAAGAGCCGCATGCGGCTCCAGAGCCGCGGGTTGCAGACCTGCGGACTAGGGGGTCCTCTAACACAAACACCAAATCGTCGGCGAAAGCCTGAAGTTTATATTCTTCTCCTCTAATTTTGAGGCCCCTAATAGACTCATCTTGTCTAACTGAATCAAGAAATGGTTCCAGAGCCAAAACAAACAATAATGGGGAAAGAGGACAAACTTGTCTGGTGCCCTTGAAAATTCCAAATTCTCAGGACATCGCTCCATTAAAAAGCAGCCTAGCCGACTGTTCAGAATATATTGTTTGAATTGCATTCATAAATTTAGGGCCAAATTCCATTACTTTTAATTGATGCATAATAAATTTCCAATTAACTCTGTCGCGGGTTGCAGACCTGTGGTGTAGACAGTGAAATCCCTGCCATATAAATAATTATGAAATTTCTTAACTCCAGCCACTATGGCCAAGGTTTCTTTATCAATTTGCGCATAATTACGCTCAGCAGAAGATAAAGTCCTAGAATAAAACGCAATAGGAACCTGTTTCCCATTCTTCTCTATGTGGCTTAAGACTGCCCCCACCCCATAGGGAGATGCATCACATGCAAGACATACAGTACAGGTTTAGACTCAATGTAATGAGTTACAGTGGACTTTTCTGAAAGAAGGGCTTTGAGATCCTGGAAACTTTTTAAATGTTAGTCCATTTCCAAGGGGCTTTTTTATCAAGTAGCCTGTGGAGGGTCTCTGCAATTGCAGCCTTATGAGGTAGAAATGTGTGATAAAAATTCAGGAGGCCCAAAAATGCTTGCAGCTCTGCTTTTGATTTTGGCCTAGGAGCCATTTTGATGGCCTTTACTTTTGAATCAGCAGGGTGAATCCCACTAGTATCGATACGGAACCCCAAGAATTCCATTGATGAGATGCCAATACTACATTTGTTTTTCTTTAACTTGAGGCCCACATCGTGGAGTCTTTGCAAAACAGCCTTGAGCCTATTGGCCAATACTTCTGGGGATTCCCTGGCAATGAGAACATCATCAAAATAGGGGCAAACACCCTGAATACCCTTAAGTGTGCGTTCCATAATCCCTTGGAAAATACCCGGTGCAACACTGACTTCAAACTGCAAGCGTTTGACTTTGAATGTCCCTCTGTGAGTTACTATTGTTTGAGCCGCGGCTGTGGCCTCGTCAACTGGAAATTGCTGATACGCCTGCACTAAATCAAGTTTAGCAAAAATGGTTCCCCCTTGCAAGGAGGCTAGAATATGGTTGACTACAGGGACCAGGTATGCGTGTTGATTGAGGGCCTTATTTAATGTGCATTTATAGTTCGCACAAATGCGAACTTCCCCATTGGACTTTAGTGGGGTGACAATAGGAGTTTACTACTTCCCCCCATCAACAGGCTGTAATACGCCCTGTTCTACCAACTTATCGATTTCGGAATCAATTTTGTGTTTTAGGGCAAAGGGGGACCCTGCAAGGCTTAATCCTAATCGGTACAACGTTAGGATCTAATTTAAAAGAGATTGGCGAGCCAGTATAAGTTCCCAGTTTTGACTCAAAAACATCCGCGTATTCCTCACAAACAGTCATGAGGTCTGATGTCTGTGTCCGGTTAATGCCTGTAATTTGAATGCCCAAGGCCTCAAACCAATCAAGTCCAATAAGACTTGTTCTTTGGCCCTCTACTACTATGACATCCAGGTGCCCCCAAAACCCTTTAAATTTTACCAATAAGTTGGCTTCACCCTTAACTTTAATGTGAGGCTTCTGAAAATCTGTTAAAATAATATCTGAGGGCCTTAGTTTACCCCAATGGTTACTGCGTCTGCACACGAAGTTGAATGTGTCATGCGAGATGATCAATATCGCTGAACCAGAGTCCAACTCCATCTTATATGGAATTCCTTGTAGCTCTACTGAGAGCTTGAGTTTAGGCTTAAGGGGGCGATGAGCCCCAGTGCAGCAAATGCTTCTCTGGCTTCTGAAGAACCCCACACTAACTGGACCCTGGGCCCCAGTACCTCTCCTAGTCGGTTCCTCCGACTGGTGTTTGGGTGGCCTGTCTCTCTGGCAGGCGCTGCACACGACTGTGATGTGGCCAGTCCTTCCACAAGCTCTACACATGGCTTAACAAAATCTGCAGTTGGCGCAGAAATGGTTGCCTCCGCACCCCTTACATCTAGATAAGAGAACTGCCTTGTAATTGTTCTCTCTTTGGTGGTTGCCGTGGTTTTGCGCATTTGGCTTCCTTTGGAGCTTGTTTATTTCCAGTTCATCTTCTGACGATTCTCCAATGAATTTGGTGACCTCAAGATGGGCAGAATCTTCTATTTTTGAAGATTTGGTGGGCTGCACTGTTTGCACTGCACCTCCGGCTGGTTCGTCAGCCATGACCTCGTCCTGTGCCTCGGCAAATTTGAGATTCGGTCTGGCAAACAGTCTCTGCTGGAGGGTTCTGTCTTGAAGGCCACAGATGAGTCAGTGTCTCAGTCATTCCTCTAAATTCGAGAACTTACAAAGGCCTTCCTCTACAATCTGGTTTGCTCGTAGATAGTTCTCCACTTACGAGAGGTAAGACGGCCATTCTTTCCTCGATTCCTGCATTCTTGGATCCTGCTTCTTGGGCTCAGGGAATGCGTCCACTGAGCACATGGCCACTAGTGTAGCTTTACTAGCCGGCCTAGAGAGAGAGGGGGGGAAGATGCCTCTTCCTTCCAGTGTGTAGTGCCGACACCTCGTGAACCTCAGCCCTTTAGGCGGTGAAGCAGGATACCACCTTCGTCGCCACTGTTAAGTTGTGGGCTCTGGTGAGCAGGAATGAAGACACACAGCTGAGTACAGAGAAACTCATTCTTTTTATTTAACTGGAACTGTACTAGGACTTGGGGCACTCCTCACCACAATATATAGCCAAACCCTATGGTAGCAACCAATCAGATTAAACCCATGCTTGCAGTCCAAGGTTGACCAATTGCAGGACCTGAGATGTCCTGTCTGGGTTGCTGGAGAGCTGTTAGCTCTCCAGCAGCGCACGTGGTGTGGTACCAAAAGCCCAATACATAACACATGTGATTTTAGTTTTTTGGGGCACTGGTACAATGATTGCAGTCTTAAAATATGATGGAACCACAGCCTGATGCAACAAGAGATTGAAGATGTCTGACAGCCTCCTTCCTCCTGGCCTCTCATGGAAAACGCATCCTTTCTCCCGTCTTGCCTGAGCACCTGCCCTACACACAGAATCCACCAGGGGCTCCTCTACACAGAGAAGGCAACACTACGAACGTCAGCATTGAGCCACTGGAGGGCAAAACGCCACACATTGCTTTCTAGAGGATGGATTGGAAACTTATTGACATCACTGGGTCTTGAGTTTGTAGGATGCTGTATTCATTCTCTTTAACTATTTGAGCTGTGCTTGAAAGGAAGAGATCCAGAAATGGCCAGGAGAAGTCAGACGGTCCTTCCAGTGCAAAGGAGGTTTGTTGCACTGGAGAAAGAAGAGACCCATTCCAAGTCTACCTAGTCCTTGAAACATGGCAGCTGTCGGCTTCTGTCTCTCTAGCTGATCCCAGCTAGCATTAGTTGAGAAGGACTTAGGTAAGCGTGGATGAGTGTGTACATGTGTGCACACATGAGAAAGAACAAATATATATGTTATAACCAGTAAATATCTGTTATTTTAAATCCCTATATTCTAAAGAACCATTTCTGCCTGACTGATTGAAAGTGATTTGAGTGGGCTCTTTTCCAGGGCTGTGAGTGCACGAGTGAGTGACCATAAGCTGAACCTGGGAGCATATCTAAGCGATATTTCATTGTTCTGTTATTTGTGAGAGTTGCTTCTTTCTTATTTTGCAGCCACACTGATGGACATTGGGTGATTTCAAGTAGTGTTCACAGAACAAGAATACACTAATTGATATATGATGTTCATTAACTTTTCTTCTTCTTTTGTCTACCTGTGAGCTCCTTCACTGTGGAGACCAGTAGTATTCAAATTCTTAATACATCCTTACCAGAGTTTCCTGGAATTCCTACTGTCTGGAGATGATTCACTAATCTTTGTATAATTCCCTGATCGATTGCACAGCCATTTCTTTCTTACTTCCCAGCCTAATTGATCAACACTGAGTGCTTTGAAGTGGGGTTAACAGGAAAATAAACCACTTCATGATATGTGAAGTCCATTAATTCTTTTCTCCTGCATATTATTTCAAGGCTTTTGCAGTGGAGTTCAGAGATTCTGAGAGAAAAAGTCATCCATCATTTTTTTTCTCAAGATCTTTTTTTCAGGAGGATCTCTCAGGAAGATCCAGATCCTGACATCTCAAGTTTTCTTGACAGAGAAGAGTACAAAGAAGTTGACTCTTCCTTATGGTGGAGCTGAAATAGGAGTTAAAATTCTAAATGACCTAAGAGGAAGACATTTATTAGATTTATATTCTTCCTTTCCTTCAGAAAGTCAAGCTGGTGCACATAGTATGGTCACCTTTACTTTTTTCTTCTTCTTTGGGTTGATTTATTGTTTTGCTCCTAACCAACAAATTTGAATGGGATTCTTCTTAGGAAATGTTTTTTATATATACCAGTACTTTAAAAACAATGCTCTTTAGTAAAATATAACATTGCCAAAAGCAGTTGGATTGAGAAGGCTTCCTGATCAAGGAGCCCCCTCTTGGACCCCATGGGAAATGCACCATTTCTCCGCTCTGCACGAGCACCTTCCTGTCACAGAAAATCCACCAGGGGCTGCACTTCAGCTTCGGGCCCCTATTACAAGTTGGGAAGGAAGTGATGTTAGATACTGGGTTCGTTGCTTCAATGACGAGACGAGTGAGTTCAGCAAAGATCATTGTTTATTGCTTGCAGGAAGTGACCTGAGAACAAGGCTGTGAATGCAGCAATTTATACCCTGGCCTCTAGGCAGCAGCTAATAGGTATAAAGCAACCTATTGCTGCCCTAGAGGCAACCAATGGCAGCGCTGGAGACAGGTTGTCTGAGGAGCTGGGAGCCATTAGCCAGCTTCCCTGCTTAAGCAACTTACTAGCAATTTACCCACCTGATGTTCCCTTAACAAGACAAAGCCCAATATATTACACTCCTCCCCCCTAGAATGTACAAACATTATAAAAACAAAAGGAGAATAATTACAGCAATACAAGTTTACAGAGGTACAACAGTAATGTGCAATATACACGTTTTTCCATACTGGCTAATACAGAGGGTCTCTTAGCTAGCAGCACAATAATGATACAGACAACATCATAGCTCAGTTATTTCAGAACAAAATCTTGTAAATATGCAGGAGGTTTGCGAACCCTCGTGGAATGCCTGGGAGACTCAGGCACTTCCTGGCCTATCAGCTTGCCCGCCAGGCTGGGTAGACCAGTGTCCATAAGTTCAAGTGAGTCGAGTTGACTCAGAATTCTCTGGCTAGCCCTTCCAGGTTGGCCCACCCCAGAGTCCAATCGCTCCGCAGTTAGCACAGTGGCTGTAGTGTTGCATGTTGCACTCCTGAGCTTTCTTCCCCTACTGCCATCTCCCTGTTGCTCTGACTGCTTGGAACCTCAGAGCCTATGGATTGATCAGCCTGACTGCCGGTTTGCAGTTCGTGGATGGGACCTGGGATGAAGTCCTCGCTTTGTGGCCATTCTGGAAAATGCTTTCTAAGCTGATCGATATGGCGATGGACGACTCGCCCACCCTCTAGGCCCACTTAGTATGAGGGAGGGCCCAACATTTTGGTGATCTTCCCTGGCATCCACAAGTTCCCATGCCCATAGTTCCTGGCCCACACCCCGTCTCCACTTGCAGCCCCCTCGGGGGTTTTGGGCGAGAGGCCTCAGCTGCCACCCGGTGTGGGTGCAACCTGTCCAGTTTCATGATTAAGCGCCTCCCCCAGCGCAGCTCTGCTGGGCTTTTACTCATTGCCTTGCATGGCGTGGGATGTTGGAAGAGCAAAAAGTCGGCCAGTATGTGGCGTCAGTCCCCAGTCACTATATGCCTCAATGACTCTTTCATGGTGTGTACCATACATTCAGCTTGACCATTACCAGATGGGTGAAATGGAGCCGATGTCGCATGCCTAATGAGGTTTGCCCTCAGGAACGCCTGAAATTCTGCTGCAGTAAATTGGGCCCCGTTATTGGACACTACAATGTCTGGCAACCTGTGCATTGCAAAGAGTTTCCTAAGCACCTGGACGGTCCTAGCAGTAGTCATGTTTGTGATTGGTATGACATCTAGCCATTTAGAGTGGCTGTCGACCACTATAAGGAAGAGCTGTCCCTGAAAGGGCCTAGCAAAGTCTATATGAATCCTCGACCAGGGTGTGTGTTTCTCCTTCTACCTGTGAATGGGAGTGTGTGGCATTTCAGGCCTTGATTGTTAGCAAGTATAACACTCATGCACTTGAGCCTCAATGGCTTTATCTAATCCTGGCCACCATAAATAGCTTCTTGCTAAAGCTTTCTTGCGAACAATAACCCGATGACCTTCATGAAGTGATTGCAATACCCTGTCCCTTAAAGATGTAGGAATTATGACCATGTTACCCGAAAGAATACAACCCTTATGAGCTGACAGCTCATGTCTCCTTGTGAAATAGCTCTGAAACTCAGGACCTGAGCTTTTATCAAGCCATCCCATGTTTACCCAAGATAGCAGTCTGCTTAGAGTCTTGTCTGCTGCCGTTTCTGCAGCTATGTCCCCTGTGTGGAGGGGAAACTCTGGCAAGTCGTGAATGAACAAAACGCAGGCTGCTAAGGGTGGATCTGGTTCAATTTGAGGCAATGGAAGCCTGCTCAGGCCATCTGCATGGCCTATATCAGAGGTCTTCAAACTCGGCCCTTTTATGACTCATGGACTTCAACTCCCAGAATTTCTCAGCCAGGTATGCTGGCTGAGGAATTCTGGGAGTTGAAGTCCATGAGTCATAAAAGGGCCGAGTTTGAACACCCCTGGCCTATATCCTTGCCAGGTTTGTGAATTAGCTTAAAACTGTAAGCCGATAAAAAATGGACCATCTTAGCATCCTAGGGGATAAGATGTGGGGTGCTTGTCTGACTGTAGTGAATAACCCCAATAGTGGTTTACAGTCTGTAAAGACCGTGAAGTCCCTGCCATATAAATAGTTGTGGAATTTTTTTACTCCAGCTACTATGGCCAGTGCCTCTTTGTCAATTTGAGTGTAATTACGCTCAGCGGAGGACAGTGTCCTCGAATAAAAAGCAATTGGAACTTGTTCCATCACTAAGTGACTCAGGACAGCCCGCACCCTGTATGGGGACACGTCACAGTTATGCATATCAGCATCGATTCCTTAAAGTGCGTGATCATGGAACTGACTGACAGAAGTGCCTTCCATTCTTGAAAGCTTCTTTCGTGAACACTAGTCCACTTCCATGCAGCATTTTTGTCCAAGAGCCAGTGTAACAGCTCTGCCACTGTGGCCTTGTTAGGAAGGAACGTGTGGTAAAAATTTAGGAGGCCTAGGAATGCCTGCAGCTCTCCCTTCATTTTGGGGCTGGGTGCCATCTGAATAGCCTTTACTTTAGACTCAGCAGGGTAGATGCCGTCAGCATCTATACGGAAATCCAAGAACTCAGTTGAAGGGACTTCAATACTGCACTTATTCTTTTTAAGCTTCAGGCCTGCTTTGCGCAGCATTTGAAGGACGGCTCTGAGCCTCCTTGCTAGCACCTCAGTGGATTCACTGGCAATTAGCACATCATCAAAATAAGTGCAAACTCCTGGAATGCCCTTGAGCATCCATTCCACAATGCCCTGAACAATGCAACACTGACTCCAAATTGCAGGCGCTTTACTTTAAATGCCCCCCTGTGCATTACAATTGTCTATGCTGTGGCTGTGGCCTCATCAATAGAGAGCTGTTGGTAGGCCTGAGCCAAATCTAATTTTGCAAAAATGGTGCCACCTTGTAAGGATGCCAGAATGTGGCTTACTACTGGGACTGAGTATGCATGCTGTTTGAGTGCACAGTTAATTGTGCATTTATAATCGGCACATATTCTGACCTTCCCGTTGGCTTTTAGTGGCGTTACGATTGGGGTCTCCCATTCACCCCCATCTACTGGCTGCAGAATGCCCTGTTCAACAAGTTTATCTAACGTAGCATCTGTCTTGTGTTTAAGAGCAAATGGCACCCTACAAGGTTTACTCCTAACTGGCACTACAGTAGGAACTAGTTTAAATGTTATTGGCGGGCCTGTGTATGTCCCCAGAGCTGAATTAAACACATCTGCAAATTCCTCACATACTATCGCTAGACTCGCGACTTGCATCCTGTCGATTCCGGTTACTTGGATGCCTAGTGTATCAAACCAATAGAGCCCGATCAGGCTCGTTCACTGACCCCCTACTACGACAACGTCCAGGTGCCCAGAAAACCCCTTAAATTTAACGGCTAGTATGGCCTCACCCTTTACTGTGGCTTTCTGGAAATCAGTTAGTATAATGTCGGAAGGCCTCATCTTGGCCCATCTCTTTCTGTGATTACAGACAAAATTAAATGTCTCAAGTGAAATAATAGAAACGGTAGAGCACGTGTACAGTTCCATCTTGCAAGGGACCCCTTGCAGCTCCACCTGAAGTCTACATTTTGGCTTAATCAGGTGGCAAGCTCCTGTGCGGCAAATGCTTCTGTGGCTGGAGCAAAATCCCATGCTATACTGACCCAGGACCCCATACCTCTCCAGGTCGGAATGTCCGACTGGTGATTCAATGGCTGGTCCCTCTGGCAATCTCTGCAGATGGACACAATGTGGCCAGTCTTTCCATAGGCCTGGCACGTGGCTGTCCGGAACCTACAGTCTAAGTGTTGGTGGCGGCCGCCACACCCTGGGCACTTAAAGAAGGGATCTGCCTTGTAAATCTTCCATTGTTGCTTGTCGCTGTAACGCTGTTGGTTGTTGTGTCTTTGTAGCTTGTCGACTTCTGTGTCATCTTCAGGGTCTTCTGTCTGTTCGGCATCTTCATGGTGGACGGCTTCCTTGTGTTGTGCAGTTTTGGCAGGCCACATGGCTCATACAGCCCCACCGGCGGCTTCGTCCACCGTGATTTCCTTCAGCGAGTCTGGGAACAACAGAGTCTCTTTGGCGAAGAGTTTTTACTGTAGCTCCCAATTCCGGAGACTGCAGACAAGCCAGTCTTGTCTCTTCGATGTTGGAGAACTGGCACAGGCATGCGGCCTGCCTCAAGCCCATGATGAATTCACACGCAGTTTTACCTGGTTGCTGAATGCATGGTGCCAAGCAATTACCAACAGCTTGGGTTGAAAGTGGTCTCCGAGCTTCTTCAAGTCCGTGAATGTTACGGACTGCAATGGTGTTGGCGTGAACAGGTTCTCTGCAATGTCGAACGTGGCTGGGCCGCACAGACACAGGAATGTGGTGGCCTTCAGGCTGTCCTCGGCAACTTGATTCATGCAAAGATAGTTCTCAACCCTGGATAGGTATGAGGACCATCTTTCTGGGTGAGTTATGTCGAATTTTTCTAGCTTTCTGACCTTGGCCATTTCTGCTGGTTTTCACGGCTGGGGCTCATTGTCTTTGCATCCTGCTCATCTGTTGTTTGTTTGTTTGTTTATGTTTTATTTAATTTATATACCGCCCTTCTCCCTGGGGACTCAGGGCGGTTCACAGGGCATATAAATAAAAATACAATACTATACAAAAGTTAAAACAAAGATTAAATCAATGCCCAATTAAAAAACAATAATACAATCTAAAATGACAATTTAAAACCCAACTCCCCCATCAGGCCAGACCGGCCAATTCAAACAAATGGGTCTTCAGACCACGACGGAAAGTTCGGAGGTCCGATGCTGTCCGGAGCTCCACCGGCAGTTGGTTCCACAAAGCCGGGGCACCCACAGAGAAGGCTCTCCCCCTGGGGGCCGCCAGTCGGCATTCCCTGACCGGAGGCACCCTGAGGAGGCCCTCTCTGTGGGAACGCACAGGGCGGAGGGGAGTTGAAGCCGGCAGCAGGTGGTCCCCGAGGTACCCCGGACCCATGCCATGTAGGGACTTAAAGATCATAACTAAGACCTTGAACCTCACCCGGAAGACAACTGGTAACCAATGCAGCTCGCGGAGCAAAGGTGTAACATGGGAGTACCGGGAAACTCCCAAGACAACTCTCGCGGCCGCATTCTGTACCAGTTGGAGCCTCCGAGTGGTCTTCAAGGGAAGCCCCATGTAGAGAGCATTACAGTAGTCAAGGCGAGAGGTCACGAGCGCATGAGTGACCGTGCACAGGGCATCCCGGTCCAGATAGGGCCGCAACTGGCGCACCAGGCGAACCTGGGCAAAAGCCCCCCTAGTCACGGCCACTACATGATCTTCTAGGGTAAGCCATGAATCTAGGAGGACTCCCAAGTTGCGAGCCCTATCCACGGGGGGTAAGAGCTCACCCCCCATAGAAAGAGATGGAACATTTTGAATGTCCCGGGATGCCGGAATGCACAGCCACTCAGTCTTGTCAGGGTTGAGCTGAAGTCTGTTCCTCCCCATCCAGACCCGAACCGCCTCCAGGCAACGGGACATCACAGCGAGGGCATCACTGGGGTGGTTTGGGGTCGAAAAGAAAAGTTGGGTATCATCGGCATATTGATGATACCCAACTCCAAAACCACGAATGATCTCACCCAGCGGTTTCATGTAGATGTTGAACAGGAGAGGCGAGAGAACCGACCCCTGAGGAACTCCACAAACGAGAGACCTCGGGGTCGATCTCTGCCCCCCTGCCAACACCGACTGCGAACGTCCCAGGAGATAGGAGGAGAACCACCGAAGAACCGTGCCTCCCACTCCCAATCCCCTGAGACGCCGCAGCAAGATACCATGGTCGATGGTATCGAAAGCCGCCGAGAGGTCTAATAGGACTAGGACAGAGGAATATCCCCTGTCCCGAGCCCTCCAGAGATCATTCACCAGAGCGACCAATGCCGTCTCCGTGCTGTACCCGGGCCTGAAACCCGATTGGTAGGGGTCCAGATAATCCGCTTCATCCAGGACCAGAGGGAGCTGAGGCGCCACCACACTCTCAACAACCTTCGCAAGAAAGCGAAGGTTGGAGACCGGACGAAAGTTGTTCAATACAGCTGGGTCCAAGGCAGGCTTCTTGAGGAGAGGTCTCACCACCGCCTCCTTCAAGACGGTGGGGAAATAACCCTCACTCAAAGAAGCAGATATAACCGCCTGGAGCCAGCCTCGTGTCCTCTCCCTAGCTGCATAAACCAGCCAGGAAGGGCACGGGTCCAACAAACACGTGGAGGAGCTCAGCCTCCCCATAATCCTGTCCACTTCATCAGGGGTCACAGAATCAAACTCTTCCCAGATAACATTGACAAGACCGTCCGTGTCCTGATCGCCTGACTCTGCCCAGCTGGAGTCCAAACCGGTCCGAATCCGAGCGATTTTATCCGACAGATGTTGACTAAATTCCTCGGCACGACCCTGCAAGGGATCCTCCCTCACCTCCTGATTAAGAAGTGAGCGAGTCACCCTAAACAGGGTGGCCGGGCGATTATCTGCGGACGCAATGAGGGTAGAGAAGTAATTACACCTCGCCACCCTCATCGCTGCGAGATAAGACCTAATATAGGTTCTTAACCGCAACCGGTCGGGTTCGGATCGGCTCGACCTCCAACAGCTCTCTAGGCCCCGTTTCCGATGCTTCATCTCCCGGAGCTCCGTGGAGAACCATGGAGCTCGCTGGGATCTGCGCCGGGTCAGGGGCCGCAAGGGTACAACCCGGTCAAGTGCCTCAGTGGCTGCCCTTTCCCAGGTTTCCACTAAGGCATCCGCCGAGCTGTGAGCAATGGAGGCAGGTGGGGACCCCAGCGCCGCTTGGAATCTATCAAGATCCATTAAGCATCTGGGGCGGTACCATCTAATTGGTTCCGTATCCCCACGGCGGGGGGTGGCAAAACGGAAGACCATCCGCAGGAGATGATGATCGGTCCATGACAGGGGCATAATAAATGGAGAGCCCCCACCAAGATCATCCAACCACCGTCTAGATAAAAAAATCAGGTCAAGAGTGTGGCCTCCCTCATGAGTTGGTTCAGAAATTACTTGCGTCAGGTCCATGGCCGTCATGGAAGCCATGAACTCCCGAGCTAGCTCAGATGAGCCTCCCAGGGATGGTAGATTGAAGTCTCCCAAAACTATAAGTTTGGGAAACTCAACCACCAACCCTGAGAGGATATCAAGCAGCTCGGGCAGGGCTGCCGCTGTACGACTAGGCGAGATGTACGTCAGCAGCAAACCCAACTGCGCCCCAGAACCAAATCTCACAAAGAGAGACTCACACCCGACTATCTGAGAAACGGTGGTCTCCCGCGGACATAAGGTCTCCCTAATAATAACTGCCACTCCCCCACCCCTACCTTGAGCTCTAGGCCGGTGCAGCACCCGGAAGCCTGGTGGGCAGATGTCAACCAAAGGGACCCCACCCTCTGGGCCCAACCAGGTCTCCGTGATGCAGGCCAGGTCCGCATGCTCACCCTCAACTAAATCCCTAACGAGGGGAGCTTTGTTAACCACGGACCTGGCATTCAGATACACCAGCCGGAGCTCAGGAGGCTGCACATCCTCGCTCCCGGAACCTCGGGGAAGAAGCAGAGGGTCGGAGCGCCTCACCGCTTGCAAGTAGCGGAGATGTTGCCCAGGGACCGTTCCTTTGGGCATGTGGTCATTAGCGTGGCTATGCTAGGCCGACTGTAGGGTGGGGGAAATTGCTTTTTCCCGCCAGGCATGCTCGGCCTCTCCCCTAGTGACTCTTCAGCTCAGTTGGAGGAGCAGGATCCCACCTTCGTCGCCAGTGTTAGATACTGGGTTCATTGCTTCAATGACGAGAAGAGGATAGTGAGTTCAGCAAAGATCATTGTTTATTGTTTGCAGGAACTGAACTGAGAACAGGGCTGCGAATGCAGCAATTTATACTCTGCCCTCTAGGCGGTGGCCAATAGGTTTAAAGCAACCTATTGCCACCGTAGAGGAAGCCAATGGCGGCGCTGGAGATGGGTTGTCTGAGGAGCTGGCAGCCGTTAGCTACAACAACAACAACATCAACAACAAGTTGGAAGGGACCTTGGAAGTCATCTAGTCCAACACCCTGCTCAGGCAGGAAACCCTATACCATTTCAATTCCTTGAAGGATCTCTGCAATTGGAGGATACCAGCCCCTTCAGGCAAGCAAGGCCAAGAATTGGGCACCACAAAGCCTATTGGGGCTCTATGATATTGTTGTAAGATATAATAACAGAATGTTGAAAGCCTGTCAAGAGTTTCCCACTGATCTCTTTTATGGGATGCAGAACCAAGAGAGCATTATTGTGACCCTCTTGAGTACAAGGAACACTATATTCCATTTTGTGTCTGTTCCTTTGATCCCCATTACCTTTATACAGGGGTGTGGTTTCTACAGAATTGTGCTTAAATATAGACGTTTGGGTCTTGCCTCTTTAGCATGCTGTATTCACTCTCTAAAGCATTTGAGCTGCGCAGAACTCTTGAAGGAAAGAGATCCAGAAAGGGCCAGGATAAGTGTCCAGATTCTTCCAGTGCAAAGGGAGGGCTCTTGAACTGAAGAAGGAAGAGATGCGTTCTAAGTTCTCATCTTAGCAATAGGTAAGAAGGAACTAAGTCACTACCCCTTCATGACTTACTGCCTTGTGGCGAAGGGGCTTGTGTAATTCAATGAAGCTATGAGCTATGCCATGCAGGGCCACCCAAGACGGACAGGTCATAGCAGAGAGTTCTGACAAAACGTGATCCACTGGAGAAGGAAATGGCAACCCACTCCAGTGTCTTTGCCATGAAAACCCTATGGACAATACCAAAGGGCAAAATGCTATGATGCTGGAAGATGAGCCCCCTCAGGTCGGAAGGCGTCCAATATGCTACTGGGGAAGAGCAGAGGGCTAGTACTAGTAGCGCCAGAAAGAATGAAGCAACTGGGCCAAAGCTGAAAGGATGTTCAGCTGTGGATGTATCTGGTGTGAAAGGAAAGTCCGATGCTGTAAAGATTTTTTCTCCATAGAAACCTGGAATGTAAGATCCATGAATCAAGGGAAGCTGGACATGGTCAAATAAAAGATGACAAGACTGAACATCAACATCTTAGGTATCAGCGAACTAAAATGGACAGGAATGTGTGAATTTAATTCAGATGACCATCAGGTATACTACTGTGGGCAAGAATCCCTCAGAAGAAATGGAGTAGCCTTCATAGTCAATAAAAGAGTACGAAAAGCAATACTGGGATAGAATACTCAAAATGACAGAATGATCTCAGTTCAAATCCAAGGCAAACCATTCAATATCACAGTAGTCCAAGTCTATGCCCCAACCACCAGTGCTGAAGAGGATGAAATTGACCGGTTCTATGAAGCCCTACAGCACCTTCATTTCATTTCATTTATTAAATTTGTATACCGCCCTTCTCCCGAAGGACTCAGGGCGGTGAACAGGGCATATATAAATAGAAACTACAAAAATTAAAAGAGAATTAAATAATTGCCCAGATAAAACAGTAACAATATAAAAGCCCATTAAAAACCCTAACATCCCCCATCAGGCCAGGCCATCTTGTTCAAATAAATGGGTCTTCAGACCGTGCCGGAAGGAGTGAAGGTCCGGTGCCTTATAGAACTAACACCAAAAAATGATGCTTTTATCATCATGGGGAATTGGAATGCTAAAGTAGGAAGCCAAAAGATAACTGGAATAACAGGCAAGTTTGGTGTTGGAGTACAAAATGAAGCAGGGCACAGGCTGATAGAATTTTGTCAAGAGAATACGATGGTCATAGCAAACACTCTTTTCCAACAACCCAAGAGACGGCTCTACACATGGACATCACCAGACGGTCAACACAAAAATCAGATTGACTATGTGCTCTGCAGCCAAAGATGGAGAAGCTCTATACAGTCAGTAAAAACAAGACCAGGAGCTGACTGTGGCTCAGACCATGAGTTTCTCGTTGCAAACTTTAGACTTAAACTGAAGAAAGTAGGGAAAAGCACTAGGCCACTCAGCTATGAATTAAATCATATCCCTGTTGAATATACAGTAGAGGTGACAAATAGATTTAAGGAATTAGATCTGATAGACAGAGTGCCTAAAGAACTATGGACAGAGGTTCGCAACATTGTACAAGAGGTAGCAACCAAAACCATCCCAAAGAAAAAGAAATGTAAAAAAGCAAAATGGCTATCTGAGGAAGCTTTGCAAATAGCTGAAGAAAGGAGGGAAGCGAAAGACAAGGGAGAAAAAGAAAGATACGCCCAAATGAATGCAGAATTCCAGAGAATAGCTAGAAGAGATAAGAATGCCTTCTTAAATGAACAGTGCAAAGAAATAGAAGAAAACAATAGAATTTAATTTATTTTTAATTTATTGAGATTTTTATACCGCCCTTCTCCCAAAGGGACTCAGGGCGGTTCACAGGGCATAAATATAAACACCAATACAAACATTAAAAAATAATTAAATTAATGCCCAAGTTAAAACCAGAATACTAAAACAAACCAATAAAAACCCAAGTACCCCCATCAGGCCAGACCCGCTAGTTCAAATAAATGGGTCTTCAACCCGCGACGGAAGGATCGGAGGTCTGATGCCATCCGGAGCTCGACCGGCAGTTGATTCCATAACGCCGGAGCACCCACAGAGAAGGCCCTCCCCCTGGGGGCCACCAGTCGACATTCCTTGACAGGAGGCACCCTGAGGAGGCCCTCTCTGTGGGCGCGCACAGGGCGGAGGGGAGTCGACGCCGGCAGCAGGTGGTCCTCGAGGTATCGCGGACCCATGCCATGTAGGGACTTAAAGATCATAACCAAAACCTTGAACCTTACCCGGAAGACAACTGGCAACCAATGCAGCTCACGGAGCAAAGGTGTAACATGGGAGTACCGGGAAACTCCCAAGACAACTCTCGCGGCCGCATTCTGTACCAGTTGGAGCCTCCGAGTAGTCTTCAAGGGAAGTCCCATGTAGAGAGCGTTACAGTAGTCTAGGCGAGAGGTCACGAGCGCATGAGTGACCGTACACAAGGCCTCCCGATCCAGATAGGGCCGCAACTGGCGCACCAGGCGAACCTGGGCAAAAGCCCCCCTAGTCACGGCCACTATGTGATCCTCCAAAGTGAGTCGTGAATCTAGGAGGACTCCCAAGTTGCGAGCCCTATCCACAGGGGGTAAAAGCTCACCCCCCATAGAAAGAGGTGGAACATCCCAGGTGTCTCGGGAAGCCGGAATGTACAGCCACTCAGTCTTGTCAGGGTTGAGTTGAAGCCTGTTCCTCCCCATCCAGACCCGAACCGCCTCCAGGCAACGGGACATCACAGCGAGGGCATCACTGGGGTGGTTTGGGGTCGAAATAAAAAGTTGGGTATCATCAGCATATTGATGATACCCAACTCCAAAACCACGAATGATCTCACCCAGCGGCTTCATATAGATGTTGAACAGGAGAGGCGAGTGGACCGACCCCTGAGGAACTCCACAAGCGAGAGTCCTAGGGGTCGACCTCTCCCCCCCTGCCAACACCGACTGCGAGCGTCCCAGGAGATAGGAGGAGAACCACTGAAAAACCGTGCCTCCCACTCCCAATCCCCTGAGACGCTGCAGCAGGATACCATGGTCGATGGTATCAAAAGCCGCCGAGAGGTCTAATAGGACTAGGACAGAGGAATACCCCCTATCCCGAGCCCTCCAGAGATCATTCACCAGAGCGACCAATGCCGTCTCCGTGCTGTGCCCGGGCCTGAAACCCGATTGGTAAGGGTCCAGATAATCCGCTTCATCCAGGACCAGAGGGAGCTGATGCGCCACCACACTCTCAACAACCTTCGCAAGAAAGCGAAGGTTGGAGACTGGACGGAAGTTGTTCAATACAGCTGGGTCCAAGGCAGGCTTCTTGAGGAGAGGTCTCACCACCGCCTCCTTCAAGACGGTGGGGAAATAACCCTCACTCAAAGAAGCAGATATAACCGCCTGGAGCCAGCCTCGTGTCCTCTCCCTAGCTGCGTAAACCAGCCAAGAAGGGCACGGGTCCAATAAGCATGTGGTGGAACTCAGCTTCCCCATAATCCTGTCCACTTCATCAGGGGTCACAGAATCGAACTCCTCCCAGATAACATTGACAAGACCGCCCGTGTCCTGATCGTCAGACTCTGCCCAGCTGGAGTCCAAACCGGTCCGAATCCGAGCGATTTTATCCAACAGATGTTGACCAAACTCCTCGGCACGACCCTGCAAGGGATCCTCCCTCACCTCCTGATTAAGAAGGGAGCGAGTCACCCTAAACAAGGCGGCCGGGCGATTGTCTGCGGACGCGATGAGGGTAGAGAAGTAATTACACCTCGCCTCCCTCATCGCAGCGAGATAAGACCTAATGTAGGTTCTTAACCGCAATCGGTCGGGTTCAGATCGGCTGGACCTCCAGCAGCTCTCTAGGCCCCGTTTCCGCCGCTTCATCTCCCGGAGCTCCGCGGAGAACCATGGAGCTCGCTGGGATCTGCGCCGGGTCAGGGGCCGCAAGGGTACAACCCGGTCGAGTGCCTCAGTGGCTGCCCTTTCCCAGGCTTCCACTAAGGCATCCGCCGAGCTGTGAGCAATGGAGGCAGGTGGAGACCCCAGCGCCGCTTGGAATCTCTCAGGATCCATTAGGCGTCTGGGGCGGTACCATCTAGTTGGCTCCGTACCTCCACGGCGAGGGGTGGCAAAATGGAAGACCAGGACTAGGAGGACTAGGGATCTCTTCAAGAAAATTGGAGAGATGAAGGGAACATTTCATGCAAAAATGGGCATGATAAAGGACCAAAATGGCAGGGACCTAACAGAGGCAGAAGAAATTAAGAAGAGGTGGCAAAACTACACAGAGGAACTATACAAGAATGAGCTTAACCTGCCTGATAACCACGAGGTGGTCACTGACCTCGAGCCAGACATCCTAGAATGTGAAGTGAAGTGGGCCTTAGAAAAGCTGAGCAACAACAAAGCTAGTGGAGGTGACAGTATTCCAGCTGAGCTATTCAAAATCTTCAAAGACGATGCAGTAAAAGTGCTACACTCAATTTCCCAGCAAATTTGGAAAACTCAACAGTGGCCACAGGATTGGAAAAGATCAGTTTACATTCCAATTCCAAAGAAAGACAGTGCCAAAGAATGTTCAAACTATCGCACCATTGCACTCATTTTTCATGCTAGTAAAGTTATGCTTAAAATCCCACAAGCTAGACTCCAGAAGTATGTGGATCAAGAACTACCAGAAGTACAGGCAGGATTTCAAATAGGTAGAGGAACTAGTGTTGTGGCCCCGACCCCCGAGCCTGTCCTACCTGAGGAAGAGGACTCTGAGGATGATTGGGAGGAACTGGCAAGGCCTCGCTCTCCGGGACCCTCCCCTCTGGCAAGGCCTCCATCTACATCTGAAGGCCAACAGGAGCAGCCTGTGAATAGCCAGGCTGGGAGTGAGCCCGAGCAGCTGCAGCAAATGGGGAGTGGTGAAGATGAATCATGGCTGGATCCCTGAGAAAGATGCAGAGCCAAGTGTTTACAGCAGTGTAAGAAGAGTAGGAGGGCCACACCCCACAAGGTACAAAAGGGGGTGTGGCTGCTCTCAGGACTTTGTGAATAACAATCATTCAAACAACTTCTGGTCACGTCTTCGGAACTCTGTCGGATTTTCTACTTGTGTGAAACCCTGGTCTGGATTCTTGACAACATTTCTGTATTTCTGTTTTTTGGACTGTTTGTTTGGACGTTATCTCATTTCAGCGGACACTTGAGGTAACAAGATTATTTTGGCAGACTGCTTGTATTTTGCTGCCAAGGCTTTATCGGATGGCAATTACTACAGCCAAAGACATTAACCCTTGCTAGTCATGCCTGCTTGTCTGTCTGTTTGTATCTCGGCGGGGGAGGGGGGAAACAGAACAACTAGAGATCAAATTGCCAACATACGCTGCATGATGGAGAAAGCTAGAGAGTTCCAGAAAAAACATCTACATCTGCTTTATTGACTATGCTAAAGCCTTTGATTGTGTGGATCATAACAAACTGTGGCAAGCTCTTAAAGAGATGGGCGTACCAGACCATCTTATTTGTCTCTTGAGAAACCTATATGTGGGCCAAGAAGCAACAGTGAGAACTGGACACGGAACCACTGATTGGTTAAAAATTGGGAAAGGAGTCCAGCAAGGCTGTATACTGCCACCCTGCCTATTTAACTTATATGCAGAGCACATCATGAAAAAGGCAGGGCTAGATGAATGAAAAGTTGGAATTAAGATTGCCGGTAGAAATATCAACAACCTAAGATATGCAGATGATACCACTCTAATGGCAGAAAGTGAAGAACTAAAGAGCCTCTTGTTGTGGGTGAAGAAGGAGAGTGCAAAAGTTGGATTGAAACTTAACGTTAAGAAAACCAAGATCATGGCATCCGGCCCTCTCAATTCCTGGCAAATAAATGGGGAAGAAATGGAGGTAGTGACAGATTTTATTTTCCTGGGCTCCAAAATCACTACAGATGGGGACTGTAGCCAAGAAATTAAAATATGCTTTCTAAAGAGCAGTCAGGGATGATCTCTTGATGTTCAGTCTTGCCATCTCTTGTTTGACCACGTCCAGCTTTCCTTGATTCATGGATCTTACATTCCAGGTTCCTATGGAGAAAAAATCTTTACAGCATCGGACTTTCCTTTCACCACCAGACATATCCACAGCTGAACATCCTTTCAGCTTTGGCCCAGTTGCTTCATTCTTTCTGGCGCTACTAGTACTAGCCCTCTGCTCTTCCCCAGTAGCATATTGGATGCCTTCCGACCTGAGGGGGCTCATCTTCCAGCGTCATATCGTTTTGCCTTTTGGTACTGTCCATAGGGTTTTCATGGCAAAGATACTGGAGTGGGTTGCCATTTCCTTCTCCAGTGGATCACGTTTTGTCAGAACTCTCGGCTATGACCTGTCCGTCTTGGGTGGCCCTGCACGGCATAGCTCATAGCTTCATTGAATTACGCAAGCCCCTTCGCCACGACAAGGCAGTAATCCATGAAGGGGGGGGGTGTTATGTATGGGGTTTAATAACATAACAAGCAATGGCTCTACCAATATCACCAGGTGGCGCTGGGCCGAAACTGCTGCGGCTGGGAGTAGCATTTTGGTGGGAAAGCCAGGTTTAAATCTATTGGCTGGAAATGTACCTGGACTCTCGGTGGGAAAGCCAGGTTTAAATATATTGGCTGGAAGTGTACCTGGTCTCTCAGTGGGAAAGCCAGGTGTTAGGAAATAAAGTCCTAACCTGGTTTGGGTGAAATACATAATATGGTTGTGTACCTTTAAGAAATGAAATGGCCTAAGGATGTGACTAATTCTATTCAGCATAAATGAATTTCAGATGTTAGACTTACTCTCTCTCTAGTGTTTTTTCTCTGACTGACTTGTTACTGTGTGTATTGATATTTGACTTTTAACTGGTGAGGATTTTTTGACTTTGATTTTGTTTACTTCTGAACTGTTATTCAACGGTGATTCTTCGTTACTGACCTTGGATTGAAAACTGGACTATATTTAATTGTGTTTTTGTTTTGTGTTATATTGTCTGAGTAAAAATATAGTTATGATACAAGTCAAGTTAGTTTGCCTTTTACTGTTTGCTTCTTAAAGGTCCCAGTACACTTTCCTTTGTGCATTGCCACCTTTGTATAAGGCATTCTGCACATTCTAATTTTTGTTTCGATTTAACACCAGGTTTAAATCTATTGGCTGGAAGTGTACCTGGACAGGTACAAATAGGGCACAGGTAACCCCTATCCTTCAGTACAGTTTCTACCACCAATAAAGAGCTGCTATGCTGTACTCCTCTGCCTGGCATCTTTCCTGCATTCCAGAACCCACTACACAATAGTAGAGGACAGGAAGGCCTGGAGGAATGTTGTCCATAGGGTCGTGATGGGTCGGACACGACTTCGCAGCTAACAACAACAACATAGTCACTAAGGAAAAAAAGTAAAATGTCACTCAATCCAGACAAAAGAAATTGGACAAGAGCTGATATGAAAGCTTTCTCCAAATCCCATCAACAGCTACCAGGCTTGAAAATCAACAAGAATAACTGTCATCTGATGAATCAGCAAAAAGAAAGGATTTTTTTGGAGGGAAAGGATCCTGAAGTACACAAAATTTTTGAATTCCTCTTCATCTAGAGTTGGCAGCTGGCAGCTTCTGTCCTTCTGGCTAGTGCCAGCCAGCCTAGTCGAGGGCTTAGGTCAGTATGGATGAGCGTGTACATGTGAAGGAGAACAAATATATATGTTGTACCAGTAAACGTCTGTTATTTTAAATTCACTGAGTCTCCCTGTATTTTAAAGAACCATTTGTGCCTCAGAGTGTGGGTGAAAGTGTGGCTATTTCTCAGGGCTGTGAGAGTGTGAGTGACCATAAACATTAAATACAACACTCTTCTGAAGTGTAACATTGCCTATAGCACGTTGAGGCGGCTTCCTGATCAAGGGAAACGTGAGCGCCCCCTCCTGCCCCCGCATGGGAAATGCTCCGTCTCTCCTTGTTCCAGGAGCGCTTTCCATTCACAGAAAGTCCACCAGAGGGCGGCCTCTGCAAAGAGAAAGGGACTCCACGCACTTCAGCGTTGGGCCGCTGTGGCCGGTTGGGAAGGAAGTGACGTTAGTAAGCCTTGCCTTTCTAGGATGCTGGACTCGCAGTTTGAACTTCGCAGGCGGTTAAAGAGGCTGCAAGAAAGTCTTGAAGGAAAGAGGCACAGGTGACAAAGGGGGTTGTTTGTCTGTGTTTGTGTGTATGTTTCTCTCTGTGTGTGCTAGTCTAGACCACGTACGTTGCCCTCAGGAAGAAATCCAGATGCCAGAAAGGAAAGGAGGGGACCTAGATCGTCCTTCAGCCCCATTTCTTGGGAAAGCTCCTGAGTAGAGGGAGAGCTTGCATGGCAAAACTCAAGGAGGAAATAAGGTTTGAAAATGCAAAAGATTATGCCTACGTTCTCACTCTGTGCTGGATGACAGTAAACTAGGTTTGACTCCTCTGCAGCTCAGTTTGTCTTAGGGGGGTAAACAGATCATTATGTTAAGCTTTGTGCATTTAAGCCTTTGTGGTTCATGTGAATTGAGTCCCTGGATCTGATTGACCTTTTTGTGCTTAGGACATATTGTGTGAACCTGCCTTCCTGTGTGAAGGAAGAGAAATGGAGCATCCTATGCCAGGGTCAATTGAATGGCATTACATTTTTTGTGAATTGAATGTTCATGCTTTGTTAACCTGTTCTGAGTTTTTGTATGCTGCCTGAACCCTGCTTATAGGTAAATGTAGATCTATATTTTTAAAAAGCAAGTCTTTCCTTGTGAGTAAAAAAAATAGAAATGATCCAAAATGCCAAATACACTGAATGTTCTTATTGAAGTTATCAGTTTACCAGGTCAGAAAAATACTTCCTTCTGTATGGGGTTGAGTATCGATGAACGATCCAATCCACTACTTTCTAGTTGTTGGAATTTATTTTCTATCAGAGAGATGCAAAAGGAGGTCATTCCTTCATCTTCTTTAGAGACAAAGTTATCTCTTTGGCAAAGAGGGTTAATGGCTTGTTCTGATTCCCATGGCTAGATGAACATTGCTATGAATGAAAAAGAATTTGGTTTCCTTGAACTCATTTGGATTTGTGTTACAGGACGGAGAAAGAATGGCGAGCCTTCCTTTAGCAAATGGGGGAACTGGAAAAGGCCCTTCCAGTGTTCAGTCTAGAATCGGTGAGGAGATCTGGGCAAGAACTGGCCAGAAGATCCTGGACGATGGAACCATCCTTTCCCCACTTCAGTCCTGGAATTTTAGGAGCATCCGGTATCAGGAGGATGAGGGTCCCCGAGGACTTTGCAGCCGACTGCACTACTTTTGCAGCCAATGGTTGAGACCAGAAAAGCACACAAAAGCGCAGATGCTGGACCTGGTTGTTCTGGAGCAGTTCCTGGCCATTCTGCCCCTGCAGATGGAGAGCTGGGTGCGGGAGTGTGGAGCAGAGAGCAGCTCCCAGGCGGTGGCCCTGGTGGAAGGCTTCCTCCTGAGCCAGGCAGAGGAGAAGAAGGAGCAGGCTGAGTTGCAGGTAAGAGGACTTCCTCTTGGGATCCCAGAAGGACTTGGATATAATCATATGTTCAAATTTTTGTTTCCTTTTAAAAATATCATTAAGCTTATCAAGATATAAAACACAAAAAACTGAAAATAGTAGGAACTGGGGGGAATTGAAGAGAAAGACGTATAGGGTAAAGGGGAAAAGGAAAATAATTGACTTTGACTCTTTAAGGTAAAGGTAAAGGTTCCCCCGCAGTCAAATAAAAGCCTCCGACTTCTACTTTTACATCCTTAATATGTACTAGAACTAGCCATTCTATAACAAGAAACTCTAAATTTCATTTTTTTTATCCCAAGAAAAAGATCCAGAAGTGATTTCCAAGTAGAAACAAGGTTGGATGTGTTCTTTTCTTTAACTAAAGCAGTTAATTTTGCCGTCTCTGCTAGGTCTGTCAGTTTTTCCAGCAACTTCTCCATTATGGCAATTAATGTATCCTTCCGTTTTTGTGCAAAAAGCATTCTTAATGCTCTCAACATATATAACAGCAAAGTTTGAGATTATGTTTCAATCTCTGTCTATTAAAGTCCCTGGTTTTGTTTTTATACCCACTTTGAGAATCTTCTGCAGTAAAATATAAATCTTACACCAGTATTTCTTTGGTTTGTCCACCAAAATGGAATAAGGTTTCTTGTTTACATTTATATTTTGATCATGTATTTGAATTTCCTTTATACATCTTTGGCCGGTTATCATGCATTAAATAGAATTGATACATCATTTTATAAAAAAAATTGTTCCAAATTATAATTTAATAGAAATTTTAAAGTTTTCACCCAAATATCTTCCTGTTGTTCAGGCATTATATTATACACAAAATTCTTTGCCATTGGATCAATGTATTCAAATTCTTAATACCTCCTTACCAGAGTTCTCTGGCATTTATACTATGTGGAGATGCTTCACTAATCTTTCTATAGTTGCTTATCCTTTCTAGAAGAAAAGATTTTGCAGAGCTATTTATTTCTTACTTCTCAGCCTAATTGATCGATACTGAGTGCTTTGCAGTAAAAAACCACTTCATGATGTTTGATGACCATTAATGCTTTTCTCCTTCATACTATGTCAAGTGCTTTACAATGGACATCAGAGATCCTGAAAGAATGAGGCATCCTTCAAATCTCCCTCAAGAACTGTTTTTCAGGAGGATCTCTCAGGAAGATCCAAATCAGGACACCTCAAGAGGTAACAATAAGGTCCTTCCACTCCTCTGATAAATCCTAACTTTCTTACCTTCTGTGTTTTCCCTTCTATAGCATTTCATTAATTATGCTTCTTGAAATTCTATCTCCCTCACAGGGAAGAATAGAAGGAAGTTGACGTTTTCTTTTGGGGGAACGGAAACCGTGATTGAACCTCCAGCTCAGGTAAGAGAAGAACATTCATTTACTAGATTTGTATTTTCCTTTTCCCTCGGGAAATCAGCTGATGTACATAGTACAGGTAGTCCTTGATTTATGACCACAATTGAAACCCAAATTTTTGTTGCTAAACAACACGTTTGTTAAGTGACCTTTGCTCCATTTTACGACCTTTCTTGCCACATGTGTTAAGTCAATGACTGCAGTTAAGTTTGTAATATGGTTGTTAAGTGAATCTGGCTTCCCTATTGACTTTGCTCTGAGAACTTCACAAAAGGTGATCACATGACCCAAGGTCCCTGGAACCGTCATAAATATGAGTCAGTTGTCAAGCACCCGAATTTTGGTCATGTGGCCACGGGGATGCTGTAGCAGTCGTGGGTGTGAAAACTGGGCATAAGCCATTTTTCCCGGTGCCGTTGTAACTTTGAACAATCACTAAAAACTGTTGTAAGTTGAAGACTATCTCTACTGTCTTCTTCCATTGTCCCCTCAGCTTTTGATTGGGGATTTTTTTAGGATTTTTTTTTAAGACTACTACTTTAAAAACAAAACTCTTTCCCCTAATTATTCTCCCAACTTTTCAGTAAATAATGTTTTACAGATATTTTCATGGCACCCATTATTTGTGTAATTCTTTGAGTTGCATTTGTGCAAGGATCCTCAAAAGTATTTAAATATTCACACCAGGATATTAACATTTTTAAAAGCTTTATTTACAATCATTGATAAGAAAATACGTGATTAAGAAGAAAGATTTTTAAAATCCCAGGACAGTGGCCATATAAAAATGCCTCCAAATAAAAATTGTTCTGAAAGAGCATATAATCAAGGCCCTATTGGCTTGCAAAATACCTTTTAATCCCCTGATTTGTGCCTGGATTTGGAGGCCAAACTATCCAGCTTTGCAAAGGCTAAGAAATGCCTTCCTCAAAAAATGTTCTCCATTTTCTTATTTACTGTCGAGTCAATGGCTCAGACTACTAGCAGTTTCCTTGCAATCGAAGGAGGGGCAGAGTCTCTGGATATTGATGGCACACAACACAGATCCATGGCTGATCTCTCCCAGCTCTTTCATGAAGGCGTTGAGGATGAATAGGATGGCTCCTTCTTAGCCACTTCATAAAATTCTACAAAGAATCCCTTCCTCTACAGAGACATTTATGCCTTTAAACCCAGGTTAAACAAGTTAATGTCACTGATTGGTGGGTTTTCCAAGGGCCACCTGCTAATTGATTGTCTCCTGACACTGAGTGCCTTTTGATTGAGGA
This sequence comes from Vipera ursinii, assembly GCF_947247035.1. NCBI lineage: Eukaryota > Metazoa > Chordata > Lepidosauria > Squamata > Viperidae > Vipera > Vipera ursinii. The sequence goes on along the minus strand of NC_139513.1, from coordinate 28,645,834 downwards.
TGGATGAATTGACCCTGGCTGGCTGGCTGGTTATTTGGTAAATCCAGAAGGATCTTGAGGTTGATCCAGAAGGAAATTGGGGTTACTTAACTGAATTGCACTGAAAATCCTACAAAATCATTCAAGTTGATGAAACCTGTCTAAAACATATCTTCAATCAAAAGTTTTTTCTTCTGTCCACTTTCTCACCTAAACTATGGAATCCTACTAAGCATAGCCATTTACCTTAGTTCATAGCTTTGCTTTGGGAATTTCTAAACAATAGGATAGATCCTATAGTCCCTCCTCAATCTGTTCTGTACTTTTTTTCCTTTCAGGAGGGTCTTCTGCCCTTTGAGGAGGTGGCTTTGTATTTCTCAGAGGAGGAGTGGTCTCTGCTGGATCCTCACCAAAAAATGCTGCATTGGGAAGTCATGCTGGATAATTATAAGAACGTGGCCTCTCTTGGTAAGGGTTTCCTATTCTGCAGTCAGGCAGTTCAGGAAGACACTTTGTAGTCAGATGCCACGGATTACTTCTTATGAAATCATCTCCAAATAGATATCCTCTCCTCAGAGGGAGAAGGAAAAGTCATGCTGTTTGACTGCTCCTATTAAGGAAATAGGTCAATGGCAATCTTTATTTGTTTTTCTATTTCTATTTAAACATATTAGTAACAAAGTAATTCCTTGGTTTGCAGTAATACTAAACTTTACCAAACAGTTTTCAAATATTTTGGCCCAGATGCATCTGTATCAGTCCTATCAAGAATTGCCATTCACGTTTTTGACTTAATGGCTTTATTCTGGAACCGTGAACCGAGATGCATTATAGTTCTGATCCAGACAGCATAAACTCCATGAAAATGGTTTTAAACAAATATTTATTGTCCAGGAATTCTAAGCAGGGACTTACTTTGCAGTAGATACATCCGGTCATAGTCATATCTGTCCATTCTCGTAGGTAAAAAGGAATAATTCCCCATCTCAGCTAGGCATGGTTACGGATGCCAATAGATGCTTGCATGATGCTTGATTAGACACCGTGGCACATATGCAGGACAGCCTGTAATAAACTTTGAAGCTCCTCCCACTGACTAGATATAGGACTAACAACTAGACTACATTTCCCAGAGGCCATCTCTTAAGGAGACAGCGTTTAACTTTTTAAATGCTAAATGCTCTAACACAGTTCTTAATTCCTAATCTAGCTACATAATGTACCAGAGTTACATACTGGTCCAGCACAGCCTTTTACAAGTTTTATGCCTCACGAATAGTGATATTATCATTTCTATACCAAACCATTATACAAATATACAATATATTGGAATCTGGCAAAATACCTGAAGGCAATTACAGGTAATCCTCGTGTTACGAATATAATGGAGACTGCCCATTCGTAACTCAAAAATTCATGGGAATAAATCTTGTACCTCGAAGAATATCACCTTCTTTCACCCACATATTTGCTAATTGAATGCATGGGCAAATAGGCGGTTCATTATTTGCACATGAAGTATCTCAGGGAGGGGAAGGCCATGGGGGGCCTAGTGATGGAACAGGCCCCCAAGGCCTCCACGATTCACAAAGATATCTCATGCTTCCACTTCCATTTCTGCCGTGGCAGGTTGACTTACGTTGAAAGATCCATCTCCTCTCTGCCGGGTTCCTGCTTTACAAGGATAGGAGAGTCAATGGAAGCTCCTGTGTGCTGTAATATCTTGCGAGTTCAGGCACCCATCCTCTTTTCCAGAGAATGGGTGCCCGACTTCTCACAATGCTTGTGGTGCCTATCTCCTGCTCTCCCCCACCCTGAACTCGAGCCACATGGCCACTGCCCCTGGTTTTCTGTTCTGCCGGTGGACTCCTGTAGATCCCCTGGCCTCCTTTTTGGGCAGCAGCCTGGAAAAGGCCTCTGATGCCAAGATTGGGCCTCCAGAGGCAATCAGAACCTTCCATTCTCTGTTGAAGAGAAAGAGGCCTAAACTACTGTGAGATCATTCAAAATCAGTAGTGTGAGATCTCACATTACTGATCGCACGTGATCTTGCGTTACTTTAGGCTTCCATTTTCTATGAAAGCACCAAAGGCCTAGATCAGCCAAGAAAGCAAAGGTGCATATCCAAAGGCCTAGTGTCTAGGGAGACTGGGGTGGGTGGGTGGAGGAAATAGCTATGGTGAATTGTGCAGTGCTACTGCGGTCATTCGTAAGGGTGAATACTGCCGTAGTGTGGAAACATTTGTAATTTCAGGAGTTTTTCGTAAACACTACTGGGTGATTATTACATAAATTCGAACGTTTGCTAACGGAAGGTTTGTAACTCAGGGATTATCTGTAATATGATTTCTGACAGGGTGATCTTTTTCCCTAACATTTCTATCACTTTCATTTCTCTTTTCCTTTGAAGGTGATAATGAGAATGACAATAAAGTCGCTGGAGAATTAATGAAAGTGTTCAAAGAAAGAGACGTAATGGAGAAGCCTGCAATTCAGACAGGATTCCAAAGGCAGGAAGGAAACACTTCAGATAAATGGAATAAGGATAGCTCATCTTCCATTGATGCTATCCTTGATCAACGAGGAAAAATAAAGAAAAAATACATTGGGAAAGGTTTAAGACAATTCAAATACATAACAGATATAAATGAGCACTATCTATCCCAAGGCAAAGGACAAGATTATATATCCAAAGACAATGGAAAAAATTACAATTGGACTTTCACACTTTCTCAAGAAAAGTGTTCAGTTATGTCACAGAAAAGATTTCACATGGGAGAGAAGCCAAATAAATGCACTGAGGATGGAAATAAGTCTGTTTATAAAAGGATAAGCACAAGGGAAAAGCTATATAAATGCAGGAAGTGTGGAAAGGACTTCAGGAAACCAGGTCATCTTACATCCCATGAAAGGATCCACCTAGGAGAGAAGCCATATAAATGCATGGAGTGTGGAAAGGATTTCAGAACAAGCTGGGAAGTTACATCCCATCAAAGGATCCACACAGGGGAGAAGCCGTACAAATGCATGGAGTGTGGAAAGGGGTTCAGAAAAAGCTGTAATCTTATATCTCATCAAAGTGTCCACACAGGGGAGAAGCCCTATAAATGCATGGAGTGTGGAAAAGGCTTCACCCAACATGGTAATCTAGTATCCCATGAGAGAATCCACACAGGAGAGAAGCCATTTAAGTGCATAGAATGTGGAAAAGGCTTCAGGAAACACTGTCATCTTACATCCCATCAATTGACTCATAAAGCAGAGAAGCCATATAAATGCATGGAGTGTGGAAAGGGCTATACCCAACATGGTAATCTAGTATGCCATGAGAGAATCCACACAGGAGAGAAGCCATTTAAGTGCATAGAATGTGGAAAAGGCTTCAGGAAACACTGTCATCTTACATCCCATCAATTGACTCATAAAGCAGAGAAGCCATATAAATCCATAGAGTGTGGAAAGGGCTTCACCCAACATAATGTTCTTATTTCCCATAAAAGACTCCAAACAGGGGAAAAGCCATATAAGTGCATGGAGTGTGGAAAGGGCTTCAGAACAAACAGTCATCTTACAGTCCATCAAAGGATCCACACAGGAGAGAAGCCCTATAAATGCATGGAGTGTGGAAAGGGCTTCACCCGACATAATGTTCTTATTTCCCACAAAGGAATCCACACAGGAGAGAAGCCCTATAAATGCATGGAATGTGGAAAGGGCTTCAGTCAACACAATAAACTTACATCCCATCAAATGATACACACAGGGGAGAAGCCCTATAAATGCATGGAGTGTGGAAAGGGCTTCAGGACAAACGGTGAACTTACATGCCATCAAAGGATTCACACAGGGGAGAAGCCCTATAAATGCATGGAGTGTGGAAAAGGCTTCAGGACAAGCGGTGACCGTACATGCCATCAAAGGATTCACACAGGGGAGAAGCCCTATAAATGCATGGAGTGTGGGAAGGGCTTCACCCGACAGGGTCATCTTATTTCCCATAAAAGAATCCACACGGGAGAGAGGCCATATAAATGAATGAAGTGTGGAAAGGGCTTCGGCCGACACCATACTCTTACTTGTGAGAAGTCAATTCCCAAAACAAACATACATTTGGGTGAGAATGTATGCTAATTATAGAGCTCAGTCTACGGATTTCCAATTTACACAGACTGAATTCTGAAAAGAGGGTTGGGGTTTTTTGTCTGTTTCATCCTTCTAACTTAGAAGCCTAGAGAGATGAATTTAGTAACGAAAATAAAAACAATGGGCATGTGCCATTATAATTATTATCTATAAGTTTTTGAATTTATGTGTGTATAGGTTCATTTTATTTTATTTTTTAGATATGCGCTTCCTGCTCCCCAATTGTCATGTTTTGTTGACCTGAGTCATCCAGTATCTATGGAGAAAGAGGGAACATTATTCATTCCAAGGCCTGAAGATGTATGAGGGAATTGTTACATGCCCATCAATGTTTAGCGTCTGGGAAGAGCTGGAACGATGAAGAATTCCTCTCTCAAAAACGAAGCCAGAATGACCAGAAGCCCCACAAGTGATTGTGCAATCTTTTTTCAAGCATTTTGCTATTCTATAGTGTGATCAGGGCTGAGAAGAAGTCTAAATTTGATTTAAATAAAATTAAATATCAATGCTGTGGTTATGTTCGAGTCATGTATTATACTCATGAATTAAACTCTTTAGTTGCTTTAAAAATGTATTAACGTGAAAGTTTTTGGAAGGATTTGAGAAGCTCATGTTTGAAGCTTTTTATTTAATTGTCAGTTCTGTGTTAAACTGGACAGTAAGACTGAAAAGAGCAGAGAGGTAAACAATTCTTTTTAAACCCTTTTTTCTCTCCATCTACATTCTTTCTTTCACTAATTATAGCTAAATCTCTCTTTTCCCCCCTCTTGCATTGTCACCTACAAATCCAGAATAATCTCTTCAAACCATTGGAATCTTCAGGTCTTGCGGTTAAAGGAGAATTAGTACTTTAGTTTTTCTCTGTTCATTCCTATGGATTGATGGGTCCCAGTATCATTGCTGTGGCTAGTCCAGATTCTTGCCTCTGAATGACAATTTTTGGGTCATAGAGGTAAGCCAGAAGAGATAAGGCCTGTCACAAGCCAGAACTTTTATTACAGGAGCTGCTAATGTGTCGCCATCTTGTCTCTTCCCTGCAAGCACATCTTCCTGAGGTGTATTCCCTATGTAATAAACAATAAACTAGAAAAAGGATTAAGAGGGATGAATGAAACAAGGATGAATGAAGAAAGAAATGAAATGCAAGGCAAGGGAAAAAGTGGATAAGAAAAATGAGATAACATGATAGTCAATGGAAGGACTAATTTAATTAAACAATAAAAGAAATTGAATATTTGGCAACTAAATGATCTCCCTTATTTCAAATAATATGTATAATAATAGAGGGAGATCTATTTGATTATCTAAAAGCATTGACATGGGAGGCTAGTTGGCAAAGAAAGAAAGTCAGAACGAGGCTGAAGAAAATTGGGGTTTTGATTTATTAGAGGGGATTTCATATTACTAATTAGAGGGTTAAAGTGAGAAGTTGAGATAAGGGGAATTTGGGTCATTAAATTTAAAATTGGAAATTAGTTGAAAGTAAGGATTTGTTTACTATTAAAAAATTAGACCCAAAAGAAAAAAATATGAATACGTTTGCTTTATTGATTAACCCAGACAATATATATAATGGTATTGATGGTACTGGGGATACTGTATTATTAATGGTACTGGGGATACTGTATTATTAATGGTGCTGGGGATACTGTATTATTAATGAGATGATTTAATGTGGGAAATAGATAGAAGGCATCCTGGAGCAGTACCTGCGCTGTTTCATGAACCAGCAGCAGGACAACTGGGCCGATTACCTCTCCCTAGCGGAGTTTGCCTTTAACAACTCCCAACACACCTCCACCCAGACCACCCCGTTTCATGCCAACGTGGGGTACCATCCTCGGCTCTTCCCTCTGGCTCCCTCAGATTCCTTGGTTCCTGAGACCCAGGACTTCCTGTCTGAGTTGCATTCAGCCCAACAATTGGTACGGCGCCAATTGATCCAGGCCAAGGAGGACTATAAATGGTTCTCCGACCGCTCCCGACGGGCAACCCCACCACTGGCAGTCGAAGATAGAGTGTAGTTGTCCACGAGGCATCTCCCAACCGACTGACCGGTAAAGAAACTGGACCATCGATACATCGGCCCGTTCCCGATCGAAGCGGTCATCAACCCTGTGGCTTACTGGTTGACCCTCCCGTGCTCCATGCGGATCCACCCAGTCTTCCACCAATCCCTGTTGGTCCCCGAAGCCACTCGTGTTCCCTCCGACGCCTGATGGTTCCTGCTCCACCGCCTACACCCAGCCAGGATGGCTCAGCAGAGTATGAGGTGGCCAGTATTCGGGACTCCCGGTGGCTTAAGGGGCATTTCCAATATTTCGTCAAGTGGAAGGGGTACGGGCCTGAAGACTTCTCCTGGGTCGACGCTTCCGCAGTTCGCGCCCCTGACCTCGTGCGGGTGTTCCATGAACAATTCCCATCTCGACCGCATCCCAACCATCAGACCCTGCGGTGGGGGATAGCTTTGTGGCCCCAATCCCCGCGCCTGTCCTAACCGAGGACGAGGACTCTGAAGATGATGGGGAGGAACTGGCAAGGCCTCCCTCTCAGGGGCCCTCCTCACTGGCAAGGCCTCCATCTCCATCGGGAACCCGAGAAGAGCAGCCAGTGCTCAAACAGCTGCAGAAGTCTAGCGAAGATGAGTCATGGCTAGACCCTCGAGAAAGACGAAGGGCCAAGCGTCTGCAGCAACGTAGGTTGGGTAGGAGGGCCAGGGAGTAGCTGAGTCATTGAGCCACACCCCATAAGGTATAAAGGGGGTGTGGCTGCTCTCAGAACTTTGTGACGAACAATAGTTTAAACAGCTTCTGGTCACGTCTTTGGAACTCTGCTTCTTCTTTGAAACCTTGGTCTGAATTCTTGGGAACGGTTCTGTACATCTGCTGATTGGACTGTTTGCTTGGACGTTATCTCATTCCAGCTGAAGTTTGAGGTAACGAGCCTATTTTCTGCCAAGGCCTTATCAGTAGGCAATTAATTAAAGTCTGTAGCATTAACTCTTGCGAGTCGTGCCTGCTTGTCTGTCTGTGCTCCGGGAGGGGGGAACAGAACAAGGGGTTTCTGGCTTTCCTTTTACACACTGCTGCCTGCATGCTGAGGAAATACACCCAGCTTCTTCAGAAACCTGGACAGATGCCTTGGACGCAAGCTGGCTTGGAGAGATCTTTGGTGATTGGCAAAGTTCTGGTTGTGTTAGCTTTTTGAGGTCTTCTGGTTTTGCCATGTTTGATTCCTGTTATCCAAAGAACAGTTGCTTCTACCATCTCAGGGATGATGGTCATAGCATCCTCTGTAAGTAGTGATAAACCCCATAAGCCAGCCAATGTTCTGACTATAACAAAGGAATATATGTCATTGGTCACCAAGTAACAGAACACATTCTTTTACAAAATTAAAAAGGGAGGAATGAAGGGTCCTGTAACTGGAACAAAAAGAAATTGTTTAGCCTAATTACTTCTATCTCGCTTCTATAATCAGCATTTGTGTCAGGGACAAATTTCACACATGTGTGGGAAACATGTACATGGATGGGATGTACTGAAGGAAGGAATAAGGGAGTATACACGAATGATTGATATCTTCTTTATGAAAGGAATAGCTTATTATTCAGAAATTTCTAATGAGTCTAAAGATCGATAGAAGAAGCCACCTGAAAGTCATAAATTCTGACAAGTAGTTGTAGCTAACCTAAACCACAAGCAGAGGAAATACAGAAATAACTATAGGAGCCGAGCTTTGTTAATAGAAAATTAGATGGTGATAGATATGTGTACAAAGGAGCTTCCTGGAACATGAGAGGGACAGTGGTTTTAGGCGGTTTGGATAATTTATTGGATGATTAGGGAAGGGGCGTTGAGTGTGATAGGGGAGGGGGGAATCTGCATCGGGAGCAGGATATAAAACTGTATCAAACAGCTGTTTAAGGTGTGACTGAACTCCTGTGTGTGTGTTTCAGTTCACCAAGCCTTTGCAAATGCTTCTTTTTAAATAAAACTTTGTTGCTGGAATTCCAAGTGACTTTGTTTGTTTTGGGATCTTGAGCCACGTTCCAAACACTTATCATGTAATGGCTCTGTTGTCTGATTTTCATTGGCTAACAAAGTTTATAAAGCAATGCTACTAACTTTCTAAGGTGTGGCACTTCTGGATGTAAGTCTGCCAGGGTTCCAAATTGTTTGCAACTCAGCTGTTTGCTTTGATCAATTAAAGCACTGTTTCCTCAAGAAGCCTCAGTTTGAGTTGCCTGAATAAACTTTGAATGGTATCTCAAATTTAAGTAAGGGCCAGTGAACTTACAATAGTTAAAGATGCAGAGGTTAAATATTAACAATCAACCAATAATAATTATATATAATCCGAAGGGCCAAGAGGCAGCCAGAACAGAAAAGAAAAGTAGTTTGTGCTGAGACTGAGACTGAGGGGCCCTCCTCTTGAAACTTAGAGTACATCAAGCTATGCAACTGTTGCTGATATGCAGTCTGAGGTTGCCTCCTGGGATGGTTGTGCCCACTAGAGACAAAGGTCCTTTGTTGTTGTTAGCTGCGAAGTTGTGTCCGACCCATCACAACCCTATGGACAACGTTCCTCCAGGCCTTCCTGTCCTCTACCATCTTCTGGAGTCCATTTAAACTCACCTACTGCTTCAGTGACTCCATCTAGCCACCTCATTCTCTGTCGTCCTAGCATGCTTAAATCTAGAAAATCCAAGAAGGGTCTCGAATTCTGAAGCAATGGTCAGTCTGCAGAAAGTGAAGGGAATAAGCGATCAAATGGAAAAAAAGAATTATGTCTAGTATGGATGAATGAAGGAGGTGAAAGAGAATGCAAGAGAGAAAGTGAATAAGAGAAACGACTCTGACGGTTGTTTAACGATGAGACCTTGCTGAGACCCCTGTGCCTGGCCTGTATAAGTGGATACTATCACTGCTAATAGCCTTTGCCAGATAGCAGAACTCATGAAATTACCTTTTTATCATCCACAAGGACCTTTATTTGTATGCAGAGAAGATTACAGCAGACAAGATGTAGTAGATGATGAAATGGACGGTATTTCAAGGTCAAAGACAGTAATGGTCCTACCATGAGAGGAGACCACATGTGAATGGTGCCCCAGAAGTGATAGAACATTCAGGGTTAAGAAGAAACAGGAAGCACGTCACAAATGGGAGGAGTTGGCTGAACAAATTAACATAAATGTTGTAGTTCCCAAACACCCACATGGTGGCAGCACAATATGCACTGCATAATACTTTATGGCTGATGTAACAGCACACTCCCCGTCTGGTATTGTAAAATACCACTATATAATCCTATGATAGTTATTCAAATGCAAATAAATATTTTGTGATTTGCTTGTTGTCTTCAAGACCTGAAAGACATAAAAGAGGAACATGCATATATTGCAACAATAACAACTGCAATTTCAGGCCTCAAATAGTCTAGATTAAAGTTCAAATCACTTTTCTTCTTGAACTCAGGATCCAACAAGGAAAGGCGACGAGTTCAATCTTCAAGGGGCAAAAGCAAGACAAGTTCTGTGATGGGTCTGACCAAAGTTTATGGTGCCTTGCCTTGCAACCTTTACCTCCACTTTACGTATGTTCCCATCATCACTGGGAATGGCTTTCACAATGAGTCCCTTGGGCCATTCAATTCTTTCAGCTTGTTGGTCCTTGAGCAGAACAAGGTCTCCAACTTGGAGATTGGGGTTCTGATGTTGCCATTTTCTGCGTCCTTGCAAAAGAGAAAGACACTCCATCTTCCATCGATTCCAGAGGCAGTTGTCTTTTGCAGAGAGAGGTTTTTGGCAGAAGTGCCAGCCTTGACATTCAGTGTCACTAGATTTGGTGTGATAGCATTGTGCAATATGGACTAACCTTGCAATAATGCGTACAAGCTTTGTCCAGTTGGAGAACTGTTCAAAGCATTGACAGTCAATGATGGCTCTCTGCTCAGATCTGGTGAGAAGGGTCTTGATGTCAGGACAAATCTCTGGATCGTTGTCAGGATCTTGAAGATTGAAGACCTCAGCTGTGCTTTCTCCTGAGGCATGAAGAGGTAATGGTGCAACCCAGCTGTTAGACATATTTGGAGAATTCAGTGTCCATTATGTTGATGAATTCTCTGTCTTCAACTGACATGGCTATTTTGTTGTCATCATGTGTGGCATAAAACACTGTGCTGCCTAAGTTATCATCACATGTGATGGGGATATCATCAGATGCCTGGATGATGTCAAGAGGCTTCTCCTTTACTTCATGGTGGTGAGGGTATTGTCTGAAGTGAGATGCACTCCCAGAAATTACCTTTTTATCATCCACAAGGACCTTTATTTGCTTGCAGAGAAGATTACAGGAGACAGGATGTAGTAGATGATGAAATGGATAGTATTTCAAGGTCAAAGACAGTAATTGTCCTACCATGAGAGAAGACAGCATGTGAATGGTGCCCCAGAAGGGATAGAACATTCAGGCTTAAGAAGAAAGAGGAGGTACATCACAAATGGGAGGGGTTGGCTGAACAAATTAACATAAATGTTGTAGTTCCCAAACAACCACATGGTGGCAGCACAATATGCACTGCATAATACTTTATGGCTGATGTAACAGCACAAAACGAGATCACAACATATCCATGGGAGGACTGTTATTTAATTAAACAAGAACCAAAGAAATTTAATAGTTGAAGGTTGAAGTCAATTATACTGAGAAAGTTACTCGGATTGCAACTAATTTTAAACCCTGTTATGCAGATTGTTCTTCTTGCCTAATTTTTTTTTTGTCCTGCTGTGTAGTTTATGTCTCATCCAGGTTCCTTTGCCTACATCTCCGAGGGCCGTCACTTCTGATGGATTTTCTCATCTTTGTGCAACCTAACTTCTATTAAAAACCATATTGCAATTAGCTAAAAATTGATGAACAGGACCACCCAGTGAGTCTAGGAGGTAGAACTCTAAATTCTGAATTGATACATCAAACCCAAAGATGAAATTTCCCTGGAATCATGAGCCCTATAAACTCAAAACTACTCCATCTTACAGAGATCACCCTTCTGTTGCTTCCCATCTAATCTCTAGGTCAGCAATTCCACCACATCACCAGTTTTCCCTAGAGACGTGTTTATTAACTGGGTACAGGAGGCCCTGTGGATTTCACTCTGGTAGGTGGGCGGTGCTCATCAGCGTTTTCAAGCCCATCGAGCCAGTACTGTCCAAAGACATTTCTGCGGTCAAGTGGCCAGCATGGTGTCACAGAGCACCATTATGCTCTCACCTGACAAGCCTAATGTCTTAACCATTGAGCCACCATCCTGCTCTATAACTAGGTATGATAATATGTAAGTCAGAGCTGAAGAAGCTTCTTGGAAGAGAAGCAAAATGTCTCCAAAGAAAAAGAAGAAAGTCCAGCTGCCTCTTGAAAAAGCACCTTTGTGACATCCACGGAGCACACACAGAATAGATATCTCTCTCGACAGATATTTCCATAATGATGCATAAGTGCAACTACTGCAATGTCTACATTGCAACCTGGCCAGAAAGTGATTGCCAAGGAGCTCAACAGTTTGCTTCCTTGAAGGATCTCTTCAATGGGAGGGTACCAGCCCTTTCAGGCAAGCAAGGCCAAGAATTGGGCACCACAAAGCCTATTGGAGCTCTATGATATTGTTGTGAGATATAATAACAGAATGTTGAAAGCCTGTCAAGTTTCCCACTGATCTCTTTTATGGGATGCAGAACAAAGAGAGCATTATTGTGACCCTCTTGAGTACAAGGAACACTATATTCCATTTTGTGTCTGTTCCTTTGATCCCCCCGTTACCTTTATTCAGGGGTGTGGTTTCTACAGAATCGTTCTTAAAAATAGATATTTGGAGAGGAGTCTTATATTGTCAAAAGCACATGGATTCACAAGGCTTCTTGCTCAGGGCGGACATCAGCCTCCTTCCTCCTCGCTTCTCATGGGAAATGTACCTTTTCTTCCCGCTTTACATGAGCACCTGCCTTGCACGGAGAATCCACCAGGGGCTCCTCTGCAAAGAGAAGGCAACACAATGGCCTTCCATCATTGAGCCACTGGAGGGCGAACGCCACACGGTGCTTTCCAGAGGGGAGATTGAAAGGCATTGACATCAACGGGTCTTGCGTCTTTAGGATGCTGTATTCACTCTCTTGAGCATTTGAGCTGCGCAGAACTCTTAAAGGAGAGAGATCCAGAAAGGGCCAGGATAAGTGGCCAGATTCTTCCAGTGTGAAGGGAGGGCTCTTGAACTTAAGAAGGAAGAGATGCATCCCAAGTTCTCATCTTAGCAACAGATAAGAAGGAACTAAGTCACTAAGGAAAGAAAGTAAAAATATCACTCAATCCAGACAAAAGAAATTGGACAAGAGCTGAGATGAAAGCTCTCTCCAAATCCCACCAATAGCTACCAGGCTTGAAAATCAACAAGAATAACTGTCATCTGATGAATCAGGAAAAAGCAAGGAATTTTTTGGAGGGAAAAGATCCTGAAGTACAAACACTTTTTGAATTCCTCTTCATCTAGAGTTGGCAGCTGGCAGCTTCTGTCCCTCTGGCTAGTGACAGCCAGCCTACTCGAGAAGGACTTAGGTCAGTATGGATGAGCATGGATGTGTGTGTGTACTTGTGAAAAAGAACAAATATATATGTTGTACCAGTAAACGTCTGTTATTTTAAATTCAGTCTCCCTGTATTTTAAAGAACGATTTGTCCCTCAGTGTGTGGGTGAAACTGCCTATTTCCCAGGGCTGTGAGAGTGTGAGTGACCATAAGCTTTAAATACAACACTCTTCGGAAGTGTAACATTGCCTAAAGCAGGTTGAGGCGGCTTCCTGATCAAGGGAAACGTGAGCGCCCCCTCCTGCCCCCGCATGGGAAATGCTCCGTCTCTCCTTGTTCCAGGAGCGCTTTCCATTCACAGAAAATCCACCAGAGGGCGGCCTCTGCAAAGAGAAAGGGACTCCACGCACTTCAGTGTTGGGCCGCTGTGGCCGGTTGGGAAGGAAGTGACGTCAGTAAGCCTTGCCTTTCTAGGATGCTGGACTCGCAGTTTGAACTTCGCAGGCGGTTAAAGAGGCTGCAAGAAAGTCTTGAAGGAAAGAGGCACAGGTGACAAAGGGGGTTGTTTGTCTGTGTTTGTGTGTATGTTTCTCTCTGTGTGTGCTAGTCTAGACCACGTACGTTGCCCTCAGGAAGAAATCCAGATGCCAGAAAGGAAAGGGGGGGAGCCTGAATAGTCCTACACGCCCTATTTCCTGGGTAGTGGGAGAGCTTGCATGGCAAATCTCAAGGAGGAAATAAGAAAAGGTTTGAAAATGCAAAAGATTATGCCTACGTTCTCACTCTGTGCTGGATGACAGTAAACTAGGTTCGACTCCTCTGCAGCTCAATTTGTTTTAGGAGGGTAAACAGATGATTATGTTAAGCTTTGTGCATTTAAGCCTTTGTGTTTCATGTGAACTGAGCCCCTGGATCTGATTGACCTTTTTGTGCTTAGGACACATTGTGTGAACCTGCCTTCCTGTGTGAAGGAAGAGAAATGGAGCATCCTAATCCAGGTGCAATTGAATGGCATTACATTTTTTGTGAACTGAATGTTCATGCTTTGTTAACCAGTTCTGAGTTTTTGTATGCTGCGTGAACCCTGCTTATAGGTAAATGTAGATCTATATTTTTAAAAAGCAAGTCTTTCCTTGTGAGTAAAAGCAATATAGAAATGATCCAAAATGCCAAATATACTGAATCTTCTTGATTAATGTCATCAGTTTACCAGGCCAGAAAAATACTTCCTTCTATGGGGAGGAGTATCGATGAACGATCCAATCCACTACTTTCTAGTTGTTGGAATTTATTTTCTATCAGAGAGATGCAATCTTCTTTAGAGAGAAAGTAATGTAGGAAGAAAAGTCTCTATCATGGTTCCTCCAAGCGGGGAATAAACATGGCAACTGCTTTGGAAAGAAGGTTGTAGTTTATTGCAGAGGAAAGGCAGACAGAAAAATGGATCCAACAGGAAAAGAAGGGGTGAGCACATGTGGGTAGTGGGTTTTTACACCCCCTGGACTCTATTGTCTGGAGTTATTTCCTGTCTCAAGCTTTGTATTCTGTCCTGAGCCTAGGTGTGCCACTCTAGGATTCTTGCTGGTTGTCTGTCCCAGCCCACCTCCCTGGGGCAGGGGTATGTAGATTTTAGAAGTCTTAGTTTCAACCTCCCTGAATGGTTTATATCTGCATTTCTATAGAGTTGGTTTCTGCTTGGGGGAGGGAGACTTGGGGCTATTAAGAAAAACTGGGCATGCTTTTCTGCCTTTTTAAGATCCTTTTAGGAAATATATTTTCCTGCCCTTTTAATATTTCCTTCTCTGGGGAGCTGACTTCCCACAACCCCCCCCCCCCCTTTGTGCCCTAAGTGTGTGAATGACACACTTACTGGCACAAGATTAAAATTGGTCTGATCAGGGATACTCGGTAAGCAAACTTTAAATTGTTAATGCAAAAAGAAAAACACTAATGGAGGTAGCAGAAAAAAGATTCCTGCCCATAAAGTTCTAAAAAGTCAGGGCAAAAATTAGGTGGAAAAGAAATTTATAGTTACCAATATTCTGTGCCAATTATTTTCAAATGTTGGATGTCACCTTTAGCTTCCAGTCAGATTTGCACATTGCTCCCAAAAATCTTCACAGCCATGGTTTGCCTCTGTACCTAACCACTGGCTGCCCATTTTCAAGAGTTGTTTCCTGCCTTAGCTCTTAATTCAGTGCATCCAGGTTTGTAATTTGTAACGTCCAATTAATGTTAGCCAGTATCCAAGTAAGGCTGTTCCATCCTGGAGCACTAGGGAACTACCAGAGGACTGGAAAAGAGCTGATGTAGTTCCCTTTTTTTTCCTCTTAAAAAGAAGAAACGAAAGAAAAAATAGATCCAGGAAACTACAGACCTATCAGCCTGACCTCACCTGGGCAGATTCTGGAAAAGACAATCAGACAACAAATCAACGAATACCTAGAGGCAAACAAAGTCATTACTTAAAGCCAACATGGGTTTGTCAAAAACAGATCATGCTAAACACATCTTATCATCGCATTCTTTGACCAAGTGACAAAATTAGTGGACCAGAGGAATGCTGTTGATACAGTTTACTTGGGCTTCAGTAAGGCATTTGATAAAGTTGGCATAGGGTTTCCTGCCTGAGCAGAGGGTTGGACTACATGACCTCCAAGGTCCCTTCCAACTTTATCATTCTTATTAAATGCAAGAGTGAAACTTTTCCAGCAGATGAACTTAAAAACATTCCCTCCTGCTAACTTTGGGCTGTTCTTAAGAGTACATAGAGAGAAAGAGAAGAAAAACAAACAAACAAACACATTTTTCTTCACTGTCTGTTGGCCAGACAGACAGAGTGAGGGTATTTTCATTTTGGTAGCTTATTTTAAGAAGAATTTCTAGCAGAAGTTTAACATTCTTTTCTCTTTGGATTAGAGACAGTCACATTTACCTCACACACAAAGACTTTGACACACATATACACACAAAGACAAGAGAACAGAAAACGAAACAGAAGTCTTAATTTTACACATCCTAGTCATTCCCACCATAAATCTCAGATAAATTAGGGAAGGCACATATTTTAAACATACCACGTGGTTGCATAGAGAGAGAGAGAGGCACTATTTCTTATTTTCCCTTTGAGTACCTTTATTTAGCCAATTGGTTTCCCAGCAAAGCCCTAGCAAAGTCCATTTTCTTTATATATATAATTTCTCTACCTATCTCTTTTTCATACCTGCCTAAACGGGTAGCTGATTCCCATCCCAGGCCTCAAGCAAGCTTTACCGGGAAGCCTATCTCGACCCTGTAACTAGAATCCCCCCTTGGTTCTATCGGGTTTGGCGCACTGAAGCCTCCTTGTGAGACTTCCGCCTACCTCCACAGTTTTTGGGTCAAAAAGGGACCCAAAGAGCACTCTGGATCCCTCACAGAGTACTGGGACGCTCCTTTAGGCATCTACCACCATGGTTTCAGACCAAAAAGGGGTCTGTCGAGGACCTTCTGCTCCCCTGCAGAAGGTACGAGACATTCTTACCGGCTTTACCTTCACTTTTCACCACCACTGTTTGCAGACTTCAAATGTCTGGGAGGACCTCTGCTTGCTTTCCAGAGGTAAGGGACGCTCCTTGCCCGGGGCTTAATTTCCTAACTTTGCTTTGCTTTGCTTACAGGGTTTAACCAGCTAGTTGCCCAAATCCAATTCTCTCATTCCATTCCATTTTCCACACAATCTCTCCCTTTTCCTTAACAAAAGGTCCTGCGCTCTGGGCAAACCCCCATACTTTCCAGGGTTTGCAACTCGAACAGATCCTTTCTGCGGCTAGGAAAGGCCAAAGGGAGCAAAATCCAACTGTGATTGGAAAAAGGGTCTTCTCACTCACACACACAGAAACATACATTTCTTTTACCCCCCTGGGCTTTAAAGTTAAAATTTAGAGGTACTCACCTTCACCTTCTTTCCAAAGCAGCCCTTGAGCTCAAACCCAAAACTCCATTTACTACCGTGACTCCACATGGGCAGGGCCTGGAAAATCCATCCACAAACACAAAGGGGTCTGCTGCCGGCAGGATGGGCTTACCAGTCTCAGTCTATTGGAGAGGTTAGCTTGGAGTCCCATCTTGGGGTGCCAAATTGTAGGAAGAAAAGTCTCTATCATGGTTCCTCCAAGCGGGGAATAAACTAGAACCTTCTTCCCAAAGCAGTTGCCATGTTTATTCCCCGCTTGGAGGAACCACGATAGAGACTTTTCTTCCTACAGTTTTCTCTTTGGCAAAGAGGGTTAATGGCATGTTCTGATTCCCATGGCTAGATGAACATTGCTATGAATGAAAAAGAATTTGGTTTCCTTGAACTCATTTGGATTTGTGTTACAGGACGGAGAAAGAATGGCGTGCCTTCCTTTAGCAAGTGGGGGAACTGGAAAAGGCCCTTCCAGTGTTCAGTCTGGAATCGGTGAGGAGATCTGGGCAAGAACTGGCCAGAAGATCCTGGACGATGGAACAATCCTTTCCCCACTTCAGTCCTGGAATTTTAGGAGCATCCGGTATCAGGAGGATGAGGGTCCCCGAGGACTTTGCAGCCGACTGCACTACTTTTGCAGCCAATGGTTGAGACCAGAAAAGCACACAAAAGCGCAGATGCTGGACCTGGTTGTTCTGGAGCAGTTCCTGGCCATTCTGCCCCTGCAGATGGAGAGCTGGGTGCGGGAGTGTGGAGCAGAGAGCAGCTCCCAGGCGGTGGCCCTGGTGGAAGGCTTCCTCCTGAGCCAGGCAGAGGAGAAGAAGGAGCAGGCTGAGTTGCAGGTGAGAGCCCAGAAGGACTTGAATATAATAATAAGTTCAAATTTTTGTTTCCTTTTAAAAATATCATTAAGCTTATCAAGATATAAAACCAAAAAAAGAAAATAGTAGGAACTGGGGGGAATTGAAGAGAAAGACGTATAGGGGAAAGGGGAAAAGGAAAATAATTGACTTTGACTCTTTAAGGTAAAGGTAAAGTTTCCCCCGCAGTCAAATAAAATGGTAACATTACAGCCTCCGACGTCTACTTTTCCATCCTTAATATGTACTGGAACTAGTCATTCTATAACAAGAAACACTAAATTTCATTTTTTTTATCCCAAGATAAAAATCCAGAAGTGATTTCCAAGTAGAAACAAGGTTGGATGTGTTTTTTTCTTTAACTAAAGCAGTTAATTTTGCCGTCTCTGCTAGTTCCGTCAGTTTTTCCAGCAACCTCTCCATTATGGCAATTAACGTATCCTTCCGTTTTTGTGCAAAAAGCATTCTTAATGCTCTCAACATACTGTATAAAACAGCAAAGTTTGAGATTATGTTTCAATCTCTGTCTATTAAAGTCCCTGGTTTTGTTTTTATACCCAGTTTGAGAATCTTCTGCAGTAAAATATAAATCTTACACCAGTATTTCTTTGGTTTGTCCACCAAAATGGAAAAAGGTTTCTTGTTTACATTTATATTTTGATCATGTATTTGAATTTCCTTTATACATCTTTGGCCAGTTATCACGCATTAAATAGAATTGATACATCATTTTATAAAAAATGTGTTCCAAATTATAATTTAATAGAAATTTTAAATTTTAAAGTTTTCACCCAAATATCTTCCTGTTGTTCAGGCATTATATTATACACAAAATTCTTTGCCATTGGATCAATATATTCAAATTCTTAATACCTCCTTACCAGAGTTCCCTGGCATTCATACTATGTGGAGATGCTTTACTAATCTTTCTATAGTTGCTTATCCTTTCTAGAAGAAAGATTTTTGCAGAGCCATTTATTTCTTACTTCCCAGCCTAATTAAATGATACTGAGTGCTTTGCAGTAAAAAACCACTTCATGATGTTTGATGACCATTAATGCTTTTCTCCTTCATACTATGTCAAGTCCTTTACAATGGACATCAGAGATCCTGAAAGAATGAGGCATCCTTCAAATGTCCCTCAAGAACTGTTTTTCAGGAGGATCTCTCAGGAAGATCCAAATCAGGACACCTCAAGAGGTAATAATAAGGTCCTTCCACTCCTCTGATAAATCCTAACTTTCTTACCTTCTGTGTTTTCCCTTCTATAGCATTTCATTAATTATGCTTCTTGAAATTCTATCTCCCTCACAGGGAAGAATAGAAGGAAGTTGACTCTTTGTTTTGGGGGAACGGAAACCGTGATTGAACCTCCAGGTCAGGTAACAGAAGAATATTAATTTACTAGATTTGTATTTTCCTTTTCCCTCGGGAAATCAGCTGATGTACATAGTACAGGTAGTCCTTGATTTATGACCACAATTGAAACCCAAATTTTTGTTGCTAAACAACACGACCTTTCTTGCCACATGTGTTAAGTCAATGACTGCAGTTATGTTTGTAATATGGTTGTTAAGTGAATCTGGCTTCCCTATTGACTTTGCTCTGAGAACTTCACAAAAGGTGATCACATGACCCAAGGACCCTGGAACCGTCATAAATATGAGTCAGTTGTCAAGCACCCAAATTTTGGTCATGTGGCCACGGGGATGCTGCAGCAGTCGTGGGTGTGAAAACTGGGCATAAGCCATTTTTCCTGGTGCCGTTGTAACTTTGAACAATCACTAAAAACTGTTGTAAGTTGAGGACTATCTCTACTGTCTTCTTCCATTGTCTCCTCAGCTTTTGGTTGGGGATTTTTTTAGGATTTTTTTTTAAGACTACTACTTTAAAAACAAAACTCTTTCCCCTAATTATTCTCCCAACGTTTCAGTAAATAATGTTTTACAGATATTTTCATGGCACCCATTATTTGTGTAATTCTTTGAGTTGCATTTGTGCAAGGATCCTCAAAAGTATTTAAATATTCACACCAGGATATTAACATTTTTAAAAGCTTTATTTACAATCATTGATAAGAAAATACGTGATTAAGAAGAAAGATTTTTAAAATCCCAGGACAGTGGCCATATAAAAATGCCTCCAAATAAAAATTGTTCTGAAAGAGCATATAATCAAGGCCCTATTGGCTTGCAAAATACCTTTTAATCCCCTGATTTGTGCCTGGATTTGGAGGCCAAACTATCCAGCTTTGCAAAGGCTAAGAAATGCCTTCCTCAAAAAATGTTCTCCATTTTCTTATTTACTGTCGAGTCAATGGCTCAGACTACTAGCAGTTTCCTTGCAATCGAAGGAGGGGCAGAGTCTCTGGATATTGATGGCACACAACACAGATCCATGGCTGATCTCTCCCAGCTCTTTCATGAAGGCGTTGAGGATGAATAGGATGGCTCCTTCTTAGCCACTTCATAAAATTCTACAAAGAATCCTGGGACTTCCGGTGGCTCCGCGGCGACGGAGGCAGCCTTCCCGGGCTGCCCGCGGCTCAGCTGTTGTTTTTTCGCCCGAAACAGCGCCGATCAGCTGTTCGGGCGAATCCGAAGCCCCCTCCTCGGGAGAAGAGGAGGGGGCGAGCTCCCAGGTAGGGGTAGAGTTCTCCAGGGCCGCCTGAGCTTATGGCTTGGGCGGCTGAAGGATTGAACTCCCCCGTAGCCTGGGCTGCTCCCAGCTGGCCGTCGCCTCTGCTCCTGACTTCTTGGAGCAGAGCCAGCCGTCTGCGACCACCCCTGCCTGAAGGAATGACTATGGTTTAAAGGAGCAGGCAGAGCGATACAAGAGGAAATGGTAAAGAGGATTACTATGTTTTACTCTCCAGCTTGATGGACTTTTTTGGATTACAAATCTGAAGTGAAAGTGCGTCATATTTGGTAAAAGATGGCGGCTAAACCACCCCCTAAAACTCTTCGGAGTGCTGGAACTTCTCCCGTGCAACAATCATTATTGCAGGCGCTGCATCCTCCTGATGTATTGACATCAAAGGACTTACAAGATGCTCTTGAAAAACATACCCAGGTAATTTTGGAATCAATTAATGTTAGATTTGCACAGATGGAGGAGAAATTGGAGAAATTGGAGGAGAGAATGGAGGAGAGGATGGAACAGAAGCTCAAAGCGATGAGGGTAGACATCTTGACTTCAGTGTGTAAAGTGGCTCGGTGTGTGGAAGAATTGGAGGAAAAGCTAGAAGACTTGACTCAAACGAATGCTATATTAGAAGCAAAAGTATTGGAGAATGAAAATAAAATGGAAAAGGAACTGAGTCTTGCTCAATATTTCCAGATGCAGTTTGCCATTAGAATTAGAGGCTTAAAGGAGAATACTAAGGAAGATCTAAAGCAGCTGGTTTCTGAGGCTTTTGAAATAGTGTTGAAACAGCCAGCATCTGAAATAAAAGGAGGCATGGACAAAGTGTTTCGTGTGAATTCATGGATTGCCAGACAGAGAAAGTTGCCTAGAGATGTGGTGGTATATTTTGCAAAAAGGGAAACTAGAGATGAAGTTATACAAGCTGCTTATGATACTAAAGTTATGATTGCTAATCAAGAAGTTTTGGTCTTAAAAGAAATTCCTCCAAAGATTCTAAGGAGAAGGAAGGATTTTACATTTCTTGTGCAAGAGCTCAAGCAGCGAGATATAAGGTTCAGATGGGAGATCCCAGTGGGGTTGATGGTGACGCACGAAGGTAAAAAGTACCGTTTGGTTACTGTGATGCAAGCGCGTGATTTCTACAATAATGTTTTAAATGCAACGCCATTAACACTTTTGGAAGCTGGAAAGGGATCTGGAGAAGGAGTCCATCAAGAGGCCGAAGATGGTCAGATAGAAGACAACGGTGTTGGAGGAGATCAAGATACAACCTCGTCGGATGAATCTATAAAACAGAGGGTGACGCGTGCTGCTGCAAAACGATCTAAGAAGAGAAAGTAGCAGGATTTGCAGAAGTCTATGGAACTTTTACGATATAGTCAAGTAGTCAAGTAGGGGAGGTGGGAAAAGATTTGGGTGTAGACGCAATATATTTTTATATTTGGTGGTTCTGTGGAAAGGGTGAGCTTTTTTGGATTAAAGTTTGGGGGAATATACAGAAGATTCTCAAATGGAGGTTCAAGTTTTGTTTGCAATCTTTTTTCTTTTTTTTTGTGTTTGGAATAATTATAGATGTGGTACTGGAAGAGGAACGGCCGATTACAGAAGAGTTGACTTTAAAGTTTTTTGATTTGGGATCCTTGGTTAATTTGGAAAATTATTTGTAAGAATGTTATATCATGGAATGGATAAAATGGATGGAGTTTATTTAGGATAAGTATAGGGTTGAGAAGGGGTTTTTTTTTCTTTTTCCTTTTTTTTTGTCTTTAATATATATTTAATACTATTAAGGTTTGTTCCATTCTATATAAGCTAGAGAGTGTCCTTTTCTTATTCTAGTTTTTTTTATATATATTTAATATTGTTAAGGTTTGTTTTATCCTATATAAGCTAGAGAGTGATGGATTTTAGAATTTATAGTTGTTAGTATATGGTTGCTTAGGTTTGCTTTTTTTTATATATATACCTTGTATTCAGCTCTGGGAAGTAGGGGGGGAGGGGGGGAGGTAGGGGGGGGGAGGAGGGAGGGGGGAGGAGGGGAGGTAGGGGGGGAGGAGGGAGGGGGAAGGGGGGTTTTTTAAAGGAAAATTGTATTTTAAAACTTTTCAATAAAAAAAAAATTCTACAAAGAATCCCTGCCTCTATAGTTATGCCTTTAAACCCATGTTAAACAAGTTAGTGTCACTGATTGGTGGGTTTTCCAAGGGCCACCTGCTAATTGATTGTCTCCTGACACTGAGTGCTTTTTGATTGAGGATGGATGAATTGATCCTGGCTGGCTGGCTGGATATTTGGTAAATCCAGAAGGATTCTGAGGTTGATCCAAAAGGAAATTGGGGTTACGTAACTGAATTGCACTGAAAATCCTACAAAATCATTCAAGTTGATGAAACCTGTCTAAAACATATCTTCAATCAAAAGTTTTTTCTTCTGTCCACTTTCTCACCTAAACTATGGAATCCTACTAAGCATAGCCATTTACCTTAGTTCATAGCTTTGCTTAGGGAATTTCTAAACAATAGGATAGATCCTATAGTCCCTCCTCAATCTGTTCTGTACTTTTTTTCCTTTCAGGAGGGTCTTCTGCCCTTTGAGGAGGTGGCTTTGTATTTCTCAGAGGAGGAGTGGTCTCTGTTGGATCCTCACCAAAAAACGCTGCATTGGGAAGTCATGCTGGATAATTATAAGAACGTGGCCTCTCTTGGTAAGGGTTTCCTATTCTGCAGTCAGGCAGTTCAGGAAGACACTTTGTAGTCAGATGCCACGGATTACTTCTTATGAAATCATCTCCAAATAGATATCCTCTCTTCAGAGGGAGAAGGAAGAGTCATGCTGTTCCACTGCTCCTGCGAAGGAAATAGGTCAATGGCAATCTTTATTTGTTTTTCTATTTCTATTTAAACATATTAGTAACAAAGTAATTCCTTGGTTTGCAGTAATACTAAACTTTACCAAACATTTTTGAAATATTTTGGCCCAGATGCATCTGTATCAGTCCTATCAAGAATTGCCATTCACGTTTTTTGACTTAATGGCTTTATTCTGGAACCGTGAACCGAGATGCATTATAGTTCTGATCCAGACAGCATAAACTCCACAAAAATGGTTTTAAACAAATATTTATTGTCCAGGAATTCTAAGCAGGGACTTACTTTGCAGTAGATACATCCGGTCATAGTCATATCTGTCCATTCTTGTAGGTAAAAAAGGAATAATTCCCCATCTCAGCTAGGCATGGTTACGGATGCCAATAGATGCTTGCATGATGCTTGATTAGACACCGTGGCACATATGCAGGACATCCTGTAATAAACTTTGAAGCTCCTCCCACTGACTAGATATAGGACTAACAACTAGACTACATTTCCCAGAGGCCATCTCTTAAGGAGACAGCGTTTAACTTTTTAAATGCTAAATGCTCTAACACAGTTCTTAATTCCTAATCTAGCTACATAATGGACCAGAGTTACATACTGGTCCAGCACAGCCTTTTACAAGTTTTTATGCCTCACGAATAGTGATATTATCATTTCTATACCAAACCATTATACAAATATACAATATATTGGAATCTGGCAAAATACCTGAAGGCAATTACAGGTAGTCCTCGTGTTACAAATATAATGGAGACTGCCCATTCGTAACTCAAAAATTCATGGGAATAAATCTTGTACCTCGAAGAATATCACCTTCTTTCACCCACATATTTGCTAATTGAATGCATGGGCAAATAGGCGGTTCATTATTTGCACATGAAGTATCTCAGGGAGGGGAAGGCCATGGAGGGCCTAGTGATGGAACAGGCCCCCAAGGCCTCCATGATTCACAAAGATATCTCATGCTTCCACTTCCATTTCTGCCGTGGCAGGTTGACTTACGTTGAAAGATCCATCTCCTCTCTGCCGGGTTCCTGCTTTACAAGGATAGGAGAGTCAATGGAAGCTCCTGTGTGCTGTAATATCTTGCGAGTTCAGGCACCCATCCTCTTTTGCAGAGAATGGGTGCCCGACTTCTCACAATGCTTGTGGTGCCTATCTCCTGCTCTCCCCCACCCTGAACTCGAGCCACATGGCCACTGCCCCTGGCTTCTGTTCTGCCGGTGGACTCCTGTAGATCCCCTGGCCTCCTTTTTGGGCAGCAGCAGCCTGGAAAAGGCCTCTGATGCCAAGATTCGGCCTCCAGAGGCAATCAGAACCTTCCATTCTCTGTTGAAGAGAAAGAGGCCTAAACTACTGTGAGATCATTCGAAATCAGTAGTGTGAGATCTCACATTACTGACCGCACGTGATCTTGCGTTACTTTAGGCTTCCATTTTCTATGAAAGCACCAAAGGCCTAGATCAGCCAAGAAAGCAAAGGTGCATATCCAAAGGCCTAGTGTCTAGGGAGAGTGGGGTGGGTGGGTGGAGGAAATAGCTAGGGTGAATGTTGCAGTGCTACTGCATTCATTCGTAAGGGTGAATGACTGCCGTAGTGGAAACATTCGTAATTTCAGGAGTTTTTCGTAAACACTACTGGGTGATTATTGCATAAATTCGAATGTTCGCTAACGGAAGGTTTGTAACTCAGGGATTATCTGTAATATGATTTCTGACAGGGTGATCTTTTTCCCTAACATTTCTATCACTTTCATTTCTCTTTTCCTTTGAAGGTGATAATGAGAATGACAATAAAGTCGCTGGAGAATTAATGAAAGTGTTCAAACAAAGAGACGTAATGGAGAAGCCTGCAATTCAGACGGGATTCCAAAGGCAGGAAGGAAACACTTCAAATAATTGGAATAAAGAAAGCTCATCTTCCATTGATGCTCAGATGCAGGACTTTATTGATCAACGAGGAAAAATAAAGAAAAAATACATTGGGAAAGGTTTAAGACTATTCAAAGACATAACAGATATAAATGAGCACTATCTATCCCAAGGCAAAGGACAAGATTATATATCAAAAGACAATGGAAAAAATTACAATTGGACTTTCACACTTTCTCAAGAAAATTGTTCAGTTATGTCACAGAAAAGATTTCACATGGGAGAGAAGCCAAATAAATGCACTGAGGATGGAAATAAGACTGTTTATAAAAGGATAAGCACAAGGGAAAAGCTGTATAAATGCAGGAAGTGTGGAAAGGACTTCAGGAAACCAGGTCATCTTACATCCCATGAAAGGATCCACGTAGGAGAGAAGCCATATAAATGCATGGAGTGTGGAAAGGATTTCAGAACAAGCTGGGAAGTTACATCCCATCAAAGGATCCACACAGGGGAGAAGCCCTATAAATGCATGGAGTGTGGAAAGGGCTTTACCCAACATGGTAATCTAGTATCCCATGAGAGAATCCACACAGGAGAGAAGCCATTTAAGTGCATAGAATGTGGAAAAGGCTTCAGGAAACACTGTCATCTTACATCCCATCAATTGACTCATAAAGCAGAGAAGCCATATAAATGCATGGAGTGTGGAAAGGGCTTCACCCAACACAATGTTCTTATTTCCCATAAAAGACTCTATACAGGGGAAAAGCCATATAAGTGCATGGAGTGTGGAAAAGGCTTCAGAACAAACAGTCATCTTACAGTCCATCAAAGGATCCACTCAGGGGAGAAGCCCTATAAATGCATAGAGTGTGGAAAGGGCTTCACCAACCAGAGTCATCTTACATCCCATCAAAGGATCCACACAGGAGAGAAGCCCTATAAATGCATGGAGTGTGGAAAGGGCTTCACCAAGCATAGTCATCTTACATCCCATCAAAGGATCCACACAGGAGAGAAGCCATATAAATGCATGGAGTGTGGAAAGGGCTTCACCAAGCAGAGTCATCTTACATCCCATCAAAGGATCCACACAGGAGAGAAGCCCTATAAATGCATGGAATGTGGAAAGGGCTTCAGTCAACACAATAAACTTACATCCCATCAAATGATACACACAGGGGAGAAGCCCTGTAAATGCATGGAGTGTGGAAAGGGCTTCAGGACAAACGGTGAACTTACATGCCATCAAAGGATTCACACAGGAGAGAAGCCCTATAAATGCATGGAATGTGGAAAGGGCTTCAAGACAAACAGTGAACTTACATCCCATCAAAGGATCCACACAGGAGAGAAGCCATATAAATGCATGGAGTGTGGAAAGGGCTTCACCAAGCAGAGTCATCTTACATCCCATCAAAGGATCCACACAGGAGAGAAGCCCTATAAATGCATGGAATGTGGAAAGGGCTTCAGTCAACACAATAAACTTACATCCCATCAAATGATACACACAGGGGAGAAGCCCTGTAAATGCATGAAGTGTGGAAAGGGCTTCAGGACAAACGGTGAACTTACATCCCATCAAAGGATCCACACAGG
Source organism: Vipera ursinii (assembly GCF_947247035.1). Lineage (NCBI taxonomy): Eukaryota > Metazoa > Chordata > Lepidosauria > Squamata > Viperidae > Vipera > Vipera ursinii. Next base: position 28,619,326 of record NC_139513.1, on the reverse strand, counting down.
AGAGAAGCCCTATAAATGCATGGAGTGTGGAAAGGGCTTCAGGACAAACAGTGAACTTACATGCCATCAAAGGATTCACACAGGGGAGAAGCCCTATAAATGCATGGAGTGTGGGAAGGGCTTCACCCGACAGGGTCATCTTATTTCCCATAAAAGAATCCACACAGGAGAGAAGCCCTATAAATGCATGGAGTGTGGGAAGGGCTTCACCCGACAGGGTCATCTTATTTCCCACAAAGGAATCCACACAGGGGAGAAGCCCTATAAATGCATGGATTGTGGAAAGGGCTTCAGGACAAGCGGTGGCCGTACATGCCATCAAAGGATTCACACAGGGGAGAAGCCCTATAAATGCATGGAGTGTGGGAAGGCCTTCACCCGACAGGGTCATCTTATTTCCCATAAAAGAATCCACACGAGAGAGAGGCCATATAAATGAATGAAGTGTGGAAAGGGCTTCGGCCAACACCATACTCTTACTTCCCATAACATGATGCGCAGATGTGAGAAGTCAATTCCCAAAACAAACATAAAATAAAATTAAATATCAATGCTGTGGTTATGTTCGAGTCATGTATTATACTCATGTATTAAACTCTTTAGTTGCTTTAAAAATGTATTAACACATGAAAGTTTTTGGAAGGATTTGAGAAGCTCATGTTTGAAGCTTTTTATTTAATTGTCAGTTCTGTGTCAAACTGGACAGTAAGACTGAAAAGAGCAGAGAGGTAAACTGAATTCTTTTTAAACCCTTTTTTCTCTCCATCTACATTCTTTCTTTCACTAATTGTAGCTAAATCTCTCTTTTTCCCCCTCTTGCATTGTCACCTACAAATCCAGAAGAATCTCTTCAAACCATTGGAATCTTCAGGTCTTGCAGTTAAAGGAGAATTAGTACTTTAGTTTTTCTCTGTTCATTCCTGATCTATGGATTGATGGGTCCTAGTATCATTGCTGTGGCTAGTCCAGATTCTTGCCTCTGAATGACAATTTTTGGGTCATAGAGGTAAGCCAGAAGAGATAAGGCCTGTCACAAGCCAGAACTTTTATTACAGGAGCTGCTAATGTGTCGCCATCTTGTCTCCTCCCTGCAAGCACATCTTCCTGAGGTGTATTCCCTATGTAATAAACAATAAACTAGAAAAAGAAGGATTAAGAGGGATGAATGAAACAAGGATGAATGAAGAAAGAAATGAAACGCAAGGCAAGGGAAAAAGTGGATAAGAAAAATGAGATGACATGATAGTCAATCGAAGGACTAATTTAATTAAACAATAAAAGAAATTGAATATTTGGCAACTAAATGATCTCCCTTATTTCAAATAATATGTATAATAATAGAGGGAGATCTATTTGATTATCTAAAAGCATTGACATGGGAGGCTAGTTGGCAAAGAAAGAAAGCCAGAACGAGGCTGAAGAAAATTGGGGTTTTGATTTATTAGAGGGGATTTCATATTACCAATTAGAGGGTTAAAGTGAGAAGTTGAGATAAGGGGAATTTGGGTCATTAAATTTAAAATTGGAAATTAGTTGAAAGTAAGGATTTGTTTACTATTAAAAAATTAAACCCAAAAGAAAAAAATATGAATATGTTTGCTTTATTGATTAACCCAGACAATATATATAATGGTATTGATTTATTAAAGGGGATACTGTATTATTAATGAGATGATTTAATGTGGGAAATAGATAGCTTTTAGGAAATAGAACAAGACTATATTCAAAAAGATAAGATGTTTATTTTGAATATTAGATTCTGTTATGAATTGAGATGAGGGAAACTGGTTACCTAAAGCCTGGGAATTGAAAATATCAAATGTTAAATTTGAATATTGATGGAAAACTAAAAATTGGGAAAAATCAATAACAGGACATTGATAGTCTATAAAGAGTGAATGTAAAAGTAATTAAGATATGTATAAGGTAAAGATTTATTGATAAATGTAATAATGATGTTTTCAGTTAGTTGATATAATAAGAACTGTAGTAGCTTAAATACGAGATAGTAGATATTAAGGGAAAAAGAGGAAATATTTAATGTTATAACTTGAAGTTTGTACTAAAGATTTTTGTATGTTATTGAACTATTGATTAACCTACCCACCACGTTGCTTTTTAAATACTTAAATGTAAAATTAGAAAATTAATAAAATACTATCTAAAAAAAAGAAAGTTTTGTGAAAACAAGGGGTGTCTGGCTTTCCTTTTACACACTGCTGCCTGCATGCTGAGGAAAGGATTTGAGAAGCTCATGTTTGAAGCTTTTTATTTAATTGTCAATTCTGTGTCAAACTGGACAGTAAGACTGAAAAGAGCAGAGAGGTTAACTGAATTCTTTTTAACCCCTTTTTTCGGGCTGACAAATGCCCCAGCAGTCTTTCAACATATGATGAACGATGTTTTTCAGGACATGTTGGACAGGTTTTTGGTGGTATACCTGGATAACATCTTGATATACTCCCGGTCCAGGAAAAGCCATCTGCAGCACGTCCGCCTCGTGTTGCAGCGCCTTCAGGAGCATCAACTCTATGCGAAGCTGGAGAAATGTCTCTTCTTCCAGACTTCCATAGAGTTCCTTGGCCACATCATCTTTTCCGAAGGCATCGCCATGGACCTGCATAAGGTGGAGGCCTTATGTAGTTGGGAACCCCCCGTCAAGTGAAGGATATTCAGCGCCTTCTGGGGTTCGCCAACTACTACCGGACCTTCATCCCGGGTTTCGCTACGCTGACAGTTCTGCTAACCCAGCTCCTGAAGAAGAAGGTCTCATTCCAGTGGGGTCCCCCGCAGAAACAGGCGTTCGAGGCCCTCAAGAAGGCCTTTATCACGGAACCCGTCCTGAGGCACCCCGATCCGAACCGTCCCTTCGTCGTGGAGATGGACGCATCCAACGTGGCTCTTGGGGTGGTCTTGTTGCAGGCCCCGGTGGATGGCGGCACTCTTTTTCCCTGCGCTTACTATTCACGGAAACTCAATCCTTCCAAGCGCAATTACACCATCTGGGAAAAAGAGTTCTTGGCTATCAAGGCCGCGTTCGAGGCTTGGCAGCATCATCTCGAGGGGGCCCGACACCAGGTGGATGTCCGGATGGACCATTGGAACCTAGAATACCTGAAGATGGCCAGGAAGTTGAACCAGCGGCAGATCCAGTGGTCTTTGTTTTTCGCCCGGTTCAACTTCGTGTGACCTACATCCCCAGCGGTCACAACCAGAGGGCAGATGCCCTGTCCCACAAGCCGGAGTACCTCTGCACCAAGGACCCACTGCCCGCACGGATGGTGCTGCCCGCGGAATCCTTGGCTGCAGTCCATGAGCCGGCGGACTTGCGGGCTCAGGTGCGGGAGGCACAGTGCCTGAATGTTTGGTCGCAGAAGAGAAAGGCCGAGGTTGGTCCCGTGTCCCCTTGGACTTTGGAGGAGGGCTTGCTGAGACATCGGGGGTGACTCTATGTACCACGGGGCCGCTTTGAACCCTTGTGATGACACAGTGTCATGACAACCCTGCAGCGGGGCACTTTGGGTTTTTCAAAACCCTCAATTTGGTGACGTGGACCTTTTGGTGGCCTTGGGTATGGCACAATGTACATGCGTACGTGACGCCCTGCGTGCCGTGCCGACAAGCAAAGACCACCACGGGCGCACCTCCTGGCTTCCTCCAACCCCTGCCAATGCCAGAGAGACCATGGGGAGCAATCTCCATGGACTTCTTAACAGACTTGCTGCCATCCTCAGGGTTTACCACCGTCCTAGTGGTGGTTGACATGTTAATGAAAATGGCGCAGTTTTTGCCATGTCGTGGGCTGCCAATGGCCCGGATGACTGTCCAGTTGTTCCTGCAGCACGTCTTCCGTCTCCATGGTTTGCCAGACAGGGTAGTGTCGGATCGCGGCGTGCAATTCACGGCACAATTTTGGAAGAGCCTGATGGAGGTGCAGGTGTGCTTGTCGTCGGCACACCATCCCAAGACCAATGGGGGGACGGAGAAGGTAATAGGCATCCTGGAGCAGTACCTGCGCTGTTTCGTGAACCAGCAGCAGGACAACTGGGCCGATTACCTCTCCCTAGCGGAGTTTGCCTTTAACAACTCCCAACACACCTCCACCCAGACCACCCCGTTTCATGCCAATGTGGGGTACCATCCTCGGCTCATCCCTCTGGCTCCCTCATTCCTTGGTTCCTGAGACCCAGGACTTCCTGTCTGAGTTGCATGCAGCCCAACAATTGGTACGGCGCCAATTGATCCAGGCCAAGGAGGACTATAAATGGTTCTCCGACCGCTCCCGACGGGCAACGCCACCGCTGGCAGTTGAAGATCGAGTGTAGTTGTCCACGAGGCATCTCCCGACCGACTGACCGGTAAAGAAACTGGACCATCGATACATCAGCCCGTTCCTGATTGAAGCGGTCATCAACCCTGTGGCCTAGTGGTTGACCCTCCCGTGCTCCATGCGGATCTACCCAGTCTTCCACCAATCCCTGTTGGTCCCCGAAGCCACTCGTGTTCCCTCCGATGCCTGATGGTTCCTGCTCCACCACCTACACCCGGCCAGGACGGCTCAGCAGAGTATGAGGTGGCCAGTATTCGGGACTCCCGGTGGCTTAAGGGGCATTTCCAATATTTTGTCGAGTGGAAGGGGTATGGGCCTGAAGACTTCTCCTGGGTCGACGCTTCCGCAGTTCGTGCCCCTGACCTCGGGCGGGTGTTCCACGAACAATTCCCATCTCGACCGAATCCCGACCATCAGACCCTGCGGTGGGGGATAGCGTTGTGGCCCCGATCCCCGCGCCTGTCCTAACCGAGGACGAGGACTCTGAGGATGATGGGGAGGAACTGGCAAGGCCTCCCTCTCTGGGGCCCTCCTCTCGAACAGACGTTATCTCATTCCAGCTGAAGTTTGAGGTAACGAGCCTATTTTCTGCCAAGGCCTTATCAGTAGGCAATTAATTAAAGTCTGTAGCATTAACTCTTGCGAGTCGTGCCTGCTTGTCTGTCTGTGCTCCGGGAGGGGGGAACAGAACAAGGGGTTTCTGGCTTTCCTTTTACACACTGCTGCCTGCATGCTGAGGAAATACACCCAGCTTCTTCAGAAACCTGGACAGATGCCTTGGACGCAAGCTGGCTTGGAGAGATCTTTGGTGATTGGCAAAGTTCTGGTTGTGTTAGCTTTTTGAGGTCTTCTGGTTTTGCCATGTTTGATTCCTGTTATCCAAAGAACAGTTGCTTCTACCATCTCAGGGATGATGGTCATAGCATCCTCTGTAAGTAGTGATAAACCCCATAAGCCAGCCAATGTTCTGACTATAACAAAGGAATATAAGTCATTGGTCACCAAGTAACAGAATGCATTCTGTTACAAAATTAAAAAGGGAGGAATGAAGGGTCCTGTAACTGGAACAAAAAGAAATTGTTTAGCCTAATTACTTCTATCTCGCTTCTATAATCAGCATTTGTGTCAGGGACAAATTTCACACAAGTGTGGGAAACATCTACATGTATGGGATGTACTGAAGGAAGGAATAAGGGAGTGTACACAAATGATTGATATCTTCTTTATGAAAGGAATAGATTATTCAGAAATTTCTAATGAGTCTAAAGATCGATAGAAGAAGCCACCTGAAAGTCATAAATTCTGACAAGTAGTTGTAGCTAACCTAAACCACAAGCAGAGGAAATACAGAAATAACTATAGGAGCCGAGCTTTGTTAATAGAAAATTAGATGGTGATAGATATGATGTGTACAAAGGAGCTTCCTGGAACATGAGAGGGACAGTGGTTTTAGGCGGTTTGGATAATTTATTGGATGATTAGGGAAGGGGCGTTGAGTGTGATAGGGGAGGGGGGAATCTGCATCGGGAGCAGGATATAAAACTGTATCAAACAGCTGTTTAAGGTGTGACTGAACTCCTGTGTGTGTGTTTCAGTTCACCAAGCCTTTGCAAATGCTTCTTTTTAAATAAAACTTTGTTGCTGGAATTCCAAGTGACTTTGTTTGTTTTGGGATCTTGAGCCACATTCTAAACACTTATCATGTAATGGCTCTGTTGTCTGATTTTCATTGGCTAACAAAGTTTATAAAGCAATGCAACTAACTTTCTAAGGTGTGGCACTTCTGGATGTAAGTCTGACAGGGTTCCAAATTGTTTGTAACTCAGCTGTTTGCTTTGATCAATTAAAGCACTGTTTCCTCAAGAATCCTCAGTTTGAGTTGCCTGAATAAACTTTGAATGGTATCTCAAATTTAAGTAAGGGCCAGTGAACTTACAATAGTTAAAGATGCAGAGGTTAAATATTAACAATCAACCAATAATAATTATATATAATCCGAAGGGCCAAGAGGCAGCCAGAACAGAAAAGAAAAGTAGTTTGTGCTGGGACTGAGAAAGTAATATAGGGGCCCTCCTCTTGAAACTTGGAGTACATCAAGCTATGCAACTGTTGCTGATATGCAGTCTGAGGTTGCCTCCTGGGATGGTTGTGCCCACTAGAGACAAAGGTCCTTTGTTGTTAGCTGCGAAGTTGTGTCCGACCCATCACAACCCTATGGACAACATTCCTCCAGGCCTTCCTGTCCTCTACCATCTTCTGGAGTCCATTTAAACTCACGCCTACTGCTTCAGTGACTCCATCCAGCCACCTCATTCTCTGTCGTCCTAGCATGCTTAAATCTAGAAAATCCAAGAAGGGTCTCGAATTCTGAAGCAATGGTCAGTCTGCAGAAAGTGAAGGGAATAAGCGATCAAATGGAAAAAAAGAATTATGTCTAGTATGGATGAATGAAGGAGGTAAAAGAGAATGCAAGAGAGAAAGTGAATAAGAGAAACGACATCCACAACGACCTTTATTTGTATGCACAGAAGATTACAGCAGACAAGATGTAGTAGATGATGAAATGGACGGTATTTCAAGGTCAAAGACAGTAATGGTGCTACCATGAGAGGAGACCACATGTGAATGGTGCCCCAGAAGTGATAGAACATTCAGGGTTAAGAAGAAACAGGAAGTACGTCACAAATGGGAGGAGTTGGCTAAACAAATTAACATAAATGTTGTAGTTCCCAAACAACCACATGGTGGCAGCACAATATGCACTGCATAATACTTTATGGCTGATGTAACAGCACACTCCCCGTCTGGTATTGTAAAATACCACTATATAATCCTATGATAGTTATTCAAATGCAAATAAATATTTTGTGATTTGCTTGTTGTCTTCAAGACCTGAAAGACATAAAAGAGGAACATGCATATATTGCAACAATAACAACTGCAATTTCAGGCCTCAAATAGTCTAGATTAAAGTTCAAATCACTTTTCTTCTTGAACTCAGGATCCAACAAGGAAAGGCGACGAGTTCAATCTTCAAGGGGCAAAAGCAAGACAAGTTCTGTGATGGGTCTGACCAAAGTTTATGGTGCCTTGCCTTGCAACCTTTACCTCCACTTTACGTATGTTCCCATCATCACTGGGAATAGCTTTCACAATGAGTCCCTTGGGCCATTCAATCCTTTCAGCTTGTTGGTCCTTGAGCAGAACAAGGTCTCCAACTTGGAGATTGGGGTTCTGATGTTGCCATTTTCTGCATCCTTGCAAAAGAGAAAGACACTCCATCTTCCATCGATTCCAGAGGCAGTTGTCTTTTGCAGAGAGAGGTTTTTGGCAGAAGTGCCAGCCTTGACATTCAGTGTCACTAGATTTGGTGTGATAGCATTGTGCAATATGGACTAACCTTGCAATAATGCGTACAAGCTTTGTCCAGTTGGAGAACTGTTCAAAGCATTGACAGTCAATGATGGCTCTCTGCTCAGATCTGGTGAGAAGGGTCTTGATGTCAGGACAAATCTCTGGATCGTTGTCAGGATCTTGAAGATTGAAGACCTCAGCTGTGCTTTCTCCTGAGGCATGAAGAGGTAATGGTGCAACCCAGCTGTTAGACATATTTGGAGAATTCAGTGTCCATTATGTTGATGAATTCTCTGTCTTCAACTGACATGGCTATTTTGTTGTCATCATGTGTGGCATAAAACACTGTGCTGCCTACGTTATCATCACATGTGATGGGGATATCATCAGATGCCTGGATGATGTCAAGAGGCTTCTCCTTTACTTCATGGTGGTGAGGGTATTGTCTGAAGTGAGATGCACTCCCAGAAATTACCTTTTTATCATCCACAAGGACCTTTATTTGCATGCAGAGAAGATTACAGGAGACAGGATGTAGTAGATGATGAAATGGACGGTATTTCAAGGTCAAAGACAGTAATTGTCCTACCATGAGAGAAGACCGCATGTGAATGGTGCCCCAGAAGGGATAGAACATTCAGGCTTAAGAAGAAAGAGGAGGTACGTCACAAATGGGAGGGGTTGGCTGAACAAATTAACATAAATGTTGTAGTTCCCAAACAACCACATGGTGGCAGCACAATATGCACTGCATAATACTTTATGGCTGATGTAACAGCACAAAACGAGATCACAACATATCCATGGGAGGACTGTTATTTAATTAAACAAGAACCAAAGAAATTTAATAGTTGAAGGTTGAAGTCAATTATACTGAGAAAGTTACTCGGATTGCAACTAATTTTAAACCCTGTTCTGCAGATTGTTCTTCTTGCCTAATTTTTTTTTGTCCTGCTGTGTAGTTTATGTCTCATCCAGGTTCCTTTGCCTACATCTCCGAGGGCCGTCACTTCTGATGGATTTTCTCATTTTTGTGCAACCTAACTTCTATTAAAAACCATATTGCAATTAGCTAAAAATTGATGAACAGGACCACCCAGTGAGTCTAGGAGGTAGAACTCTAAATTCTGAATCATGCATTGATACATCAAACCCAAAGATGAAATTTCCCTGGAATCATGAGCCCTATAAACTCAAAACTACTCCATCTTACAGAGATCACCCTTCTGTTGCTAACCATCTAATCTCTAGGTCAGCAATTCCACCACATCACCAGTTTTCCCTAGAGACGTGTTTATTAACTGGGTACAGGAGGCCCTGTGGATTTCACTCTGGTAGGTGGGCGGTGCTCATCAGCGTTTTCAAGCCCATCGAGCCAGTACTGTCCAAAGACATTTCTGCGGTCAAGTGGCCAGCATGGTGTCACAGAGCACCATTATGCTCTCACCTGACAAGCCTAATGTCTTAACCACTGAGCCACCATCCTGCTCTATAACTAGGTATGATAATATGTAAGTCAGAGCTGAAGAAGCTTCTTGGAAGAGAAGCAAAATGTCTCCAAAGAAAAAGAAGAAAGTCCAGCTGCCTCTTGAAAAAGCACCTTTGTGACATCCACGGAGCACACACAGAATAGATATCTCTCTCGACAGATATTTCCATAATGATGCATAAGTGCAACTACTGCAATGTCTACATTGCAACCTGGCCAGAAAGTGATTGCCAAGGAGCTCAACAGTTTGCTTCCTTGAAGGATCTCTTCAATGGGAGGGTACCAGCCCTTTCAGGCAAGCAAGGCCAAGAATTGGGCACCACAAAGCCTATTGGAGCTCTATGATATTGTTGTGAGATATAATAACAGAATGTTGAAAGCCTGTCAAGTTTCCCACTGATCTCTTTTATGGGATGCAGAACAAAGAGAGCATTATTGTGACCCTCTTGAGTACAAGGAACACTATATTCCATTTTGTGTCTGTTCCTTTGATGCCCCCGTTACCTTTATTCAGGGGTGTGGTTTCTACAGAATCGTTCTTAAAAATAGATATTTGGAGAGGAGTCTTATATTGTCAAAAGCACATGGATTCACAAGGCTTCTTGCTCAGGGCGGACATCAGCCTCCTTCGTCCTCGCTTCTCATGGGAAATGTACCTTTTCTTCCCGCTTTACATGAGCACCTGCCTTGCACGGAGAATCCACCAGGGGCTCCTCTGCAAAGAGAAGGCAACACAATGGCCTTCCATCATTGAGCCACTGGAGGGCGAACGCCACACGGTGCTTTCCAGAGGGGAGATTGAAAGGCATTGACATCAACGGGTCTTGCGTCTTTAGGATGCTGTATTCACTCTCTTGAGCATTTGAGCTGCGCAGAACTCTTGAAGGAGAGAGATCCAGAAAGGGCCAGGATAAGTGGCCAGATTCTTCCAGTGTGAAGGGAGGGCTCTTGAACTTAAGAAGGAAGAGATGCATCCCAAGTTCTCATCTTAGCAACAGATAAGAAGGAACTAAGTCACTAAGGAAAGAAAGTAAAAATATCACTCAATCCAGACAAAAGAAATTGGACAAGAGCTGAGATGAAAGCTCTCTCCAAATCCCACCAATAGCTACCAGGCTTGAAAATCAACAAGAATAACTGTCATCTGATGAATCAGCAAAAAGCAAGGAATTTTTTGGAGGGAAAAGATCCTGAAGTACAAACACTTTTTGAATTCCTCTTCATCTAGAGTTGGCAGCTGGCAGCTTCTGTCCCTATGGATAGTGACAGCCAGCCTACTCGAGAAGGACTTAGGTCAGTATGGATGAGCATGGATGTGTGTGTGTACTTGTGAAAAAGAACAAATATATATGTTGTACCAGTAAACGTCTGTTATTTTAAATTCAGTCTCCCTGTATTTTAAAGAACGATTTGTCCCTCAGTGTGTGGCTGAAACTGCCTATTTCCCAGGGCTGTGAGAGTGTGAGTGACCATAAGCTTTAAATACAACACTCTTCGGAAGTGTAACATTGCCTAAAGCAGGTTGAGGCGGCTTCCTGATCAAGGGAAACGCATGGGAAATGCTCCGTCTCTCCTTGTTCCAGGAGCGCTTTCCATTCACAGAAAATCCACCAGAGGGCGGCCTCTGCAAAGAGAAAGGGACTCCACGCACTTCAGCGTTGGGCCGCTGTGGCCGGTTGGGAAGGAAGTGACGTCAGTAAGCCTTGCCTTTCTAGGATGCTGGACTCGCCCTCTTTAACCCTTTGAACTTCGCAGGCGGTTAAAAAGGCTGCAAGGAAGTCTTGAAGGAAAGAGGCACAGGTGACAAAGGGGGTTGTTTGTCTGTGTTTGTGTGTATGTTTCTCTCTGTGTGTGCTAGTCTAGACCACGTACGTTGCCCTCAGGAAGAAATCCAGATGCCAGAAAGGAAAGGGGGGGCTGAATAGTCCTACACGCCCTATTTCCTGGGTAGAGGGAGAGCTTGCATGGCAAATCTCAAGGAGGAAATAAGAAAAGGTTTGAAAATGCAAAAGATTATGCCTACGTTCTCACTCTGTGCTGGATGACAGTAAACTAGGTTTGACTCCTCTGCAGCTCAGTTTGTCTTAGGAGGGTAAACAGATGATTATGTTAAGCTTTGTGCATTTAAGCCTTTGTGTTTCATGTGAACTGAGCCCCTGGATCTGATTGACCTTTTTGTGCTTAGGACACATTGTGTGAACCTGCCTTCCTGTGTGAAGGAAGAGAAATGGAGCATCCTAATCCAGGTGCAATTGAATGGTATTACATTTTTTGTGAACTGAATGTTCATGCTTTGTTAACCTGTTCTGAGTTTTTGTATGCTGCGTGAACCCTGCTTATAGGTAAATGTAGATCTATATTTTTAAAAAGCAAGTCTTTCCTTGTGAGTAAAAGCAATATAGAAATGATCCAAAATGCCAAATATACTGAATCTTCTTGATTAATGTCATCAGTTTACCAGGCCAGAAAAATACTTCCTTCTATGGGGAGGAGTATCGATGAACGATCCAATCCACTACTTTCTAGTTGTTGGAATTTATTTTCTATCAGAGAGATGCAATCTTCTTTAGAGAGAAAGTAATGTAGGAAGAAAAGTCTCTATCATGGTTCCTCCAAGCGGGGAATAAACATGGCAACTGCTTTGGAAAGAAGGTTGTAGTTTATTGCAGAGGAAAGGCAGACAGAAAAATGGATCCAACAGGAAAAGAAGGGGTGAGCACATGTGGGTAGAGGGTTTTTACACCCCCTGGACTTTATTGTCTGGAGTTATTTCCTGTCTCAAGCTTTGTATTCTGTCCTGAGCCTAGGTGTGCCACTCTAGGATTCTTGCTGGTTGTCTGTCCCAGCCCACCTCCCTGGGGCAGGGGTATGTAGATTTTAGAAGTCGTCTTAGTTTCAACCTCCCTGAATGGTTTATATCTGCATTTCTATAGAGTTGGTTTCTGCTTGGGGGAGGGAGACTTTTGGCTATTAAGAAAAACTGGGCATGCTTTTCTGCCTTTTTAAGATCCTTTTAGGAAATATATTTTCCTGCCCTTTTAATATTTCCTTCTCTGGGGAGCTGACTTCCCACAACCCCCCCCCCCCTTGTGCCCTAAGTGTGTGAATGACACACTTACTGGCACAAGATTAAAATTGGTCTGATCAGGGATACTCGGTAAGCAAACTTTAAATTGTTAATGCAAAACGAAAAACACTAATGGGGGCAGCAGAAAAAAGATTCCTGCCCATAAAGTTCTAAAAAGTCAGGGCAAAAATTAGGTGGAAAAGAAATTTATAGTTACCAATATTCTGTGCCAATTATTTTCAAATGTTAGATGTCACCTTTAGCTTCCAGTCAGATTTGCACATTGCTCCCAAAAATCTTCACAGCCATGGTTTGCCTCTGTACTCTGCAACCACTGGCTGCCCATTTTCAAGAGTTGTTTCCTGCCTTAGCTCTTAATTCAGTGCATCCAGGTTTGTAATTTGTAACGTCCAATTAATGTTAGCCAGTATCCAAGTAAGGCTGTTCCATCCTGGAGCACTAGGGAACTACCAGAGGACTGGAAAAGAGCTGATGTAGTTCCCTTTTTTTCCTCTTAAAAAGAAGAAACGAAAGAAAAAATAGATCCAGGAAACTACAGACCTATCAGCCTGACCTCACCTGGGCAGATTCTGGAAAAGACAATCAGACAACAAATCAACGAATACCTAGAGGCAAACAAAGTCATTACTTAAAGCCAACATGGGTTTGTCAAAAACAGATCATGCTAAACACATCTTATCATCGCATTCTTTGACCAAGTGACAAAATTAGTGGACCAGAGGAATGCTGTTGATACAGTTTACTTGGGCTTCAGTAAGGCATTTGATAAAGTTGGCATAGGGTTTCCTGCCCGAGCAGAGAGTTGGACTACATGACCTCCAAGGTCCCTTCCAACTTTATCATTCTTATTAAATGCAAGAGTGAAACTTTTCCAGCAGATGAACTTAAAAACATTCCCTCCTGCTAACTTTGGGCTGTTCTTAAGAGTACATAGAGAGAAAGAGAAGAAAAACAAACAAACAAACACATTTTTCTTCACTCTGTTGGCCAGACAGACAGAGTGAGGGTATTTTCATTTTGGTAGCTTATTTTAAGAAGAATTTCTAGCAGAAGTTTAACATTCTTTTCTCTTTGGATTAGAGACAGTTAACAGTCAGTCACATTTACCTCACACACAAAGACTTTGACACACATATACACACAAAGACAAGAGAACAGAAAACGAAACAGAAGTCTTAATTTTACACATCCTAGTCATTCCCACCATAAATCTCAGATAAATTAGGGAAGGCACATATTTTAAACATACCACGTGGTTGCATAGAGAGAGAGAGAGGCACTATTTCTTATTTTCCCTTTGAGTACCTTTATTTAGCCAATTGGTTTCCCAGCAAAGCCCTAGCAAAGTCCATTTTCTTTATATATATAATTTCTCTACCTACCTCTTTTTCATACCTGCCTAAACGGGTAGCTGATTCCCGTCCCAGGCCTCAAGCAAGCTTTACCGGGAAGCCTATCTTGACCCTTTAACTAGAATCCCCCTTTGGTTCTATCGGGTTTGGCGCACTGAAGCCTCCTTGTGAGACTTCCGCCTCCCTCCACAGTTTTTGGGTCAAAAAGGGACCCAAAGAGCACTCTGGATCCCTCACAGAGTACTGGGACGCTCCTTTAGGCATCTACCACCATGGTTTCAGACCAAAAAGGGGTCTGTCGAGGACCTTCTGCTCCCCTGCAGAAGGTACGGGACATTCTTACCGGCTTTACCTTCACTTTTCACCACCACTGTTTGCAGACTTCAAATGTCTGGGAGGACCTCTGCTTGCTTTCCAGAGGTAAGGGATGCTCCTTGCCCGGGGCTTAATTTCCTAACTTTGCTTTGCTTTGCTTACAGGGCTTAACCAGCTAGTTGCCCAAATCCAATTCTCTCATTCCATTCCATTTTCCACACAGTCTCTCCCTTTTCCTTAACAAAAGGTCCTACGCTCTGGCCAAACCCCCATACTTTCCAGGGTCTGCAACTCGAACAGATCCTTTCTGCGGCTAGGAAAGGCCAGAGGGAGCAAAATCCAACTGTGATTGGAAAAAGGGTCTTCTCACTCACACACACAAAAACATACACACATTTCTTTTACCCCCCTGGGCTTCCAGAGGGCGCTTGGGCCTATACCTATCACCCTTACCCACAGCCCAGTCGATGCTCTGGTGGAGGCCTGGGAAACGGCTGCCACCAGGGCACTTGACTGCGTTGTACCCATGCGACCTCTGACCCGGCGTAGATCCCGTTGGGCCCCATGGTTCTCTGTGGAGTTCCGGGAGAACTCCACAGAAGCGTCGGAGACGAGGTCTAGAGAGCGGTTGGAGATCCAGCCGATCCGAATCCGACCGATTGCAGTTAAGAACCTTTATAAGGTCTTATCTTGCAGCGATAAGGACGGCGAAGTCTAACTACTTTGCCGCCCTTTGTCGGGCCGGGCATGCCCGACATTCAGACGGGCCGCGGGGAGACTCACCCGACCGTCAGGCTCCTGCCGAGCGCCCCGTCAGGCCCCGAAGCCTCTCGCCAGCGCCCATCGCCTTCCAGAGGGCCAGGACAGCGTACGGCCCTCCCCAGCCGCCCGAAGCCTCCTGCCGGCGCTCATCGACTCCCGGAGGACTGGCTCGGCATACGGCCCCTCCCAACATCCCCGTGACCCCCCGAGGCAACGTACCGGGCCGCAGGGACGTTCGCCGGCATCCTCGTCTCCTTGCCATGCTGCCGGGCTCCGGGAACGGCTGGCCACGCCCCCACCACCCCGACGGGCCGGGAAATGGGACATTTGAGCGAACGGCGCAGCGGCGGGCCGCCTGTCAGCTGGGGAGGCCGCGAGCCAGCCAGCCGGCTCCCAGAAGCTGCTTACAGGCCGGGAAGGAGCTGTGCGATGGGCTGGGCGATGGCTGCCCTGCGCCTGAGCTGCAGGACAAGAATGGGTGCCCGGTCACGAGTTCGTTCCCTTCAGTGAGTGTCCCCAGGACGACGGATCTCCGAGCTCACCGCCTGACTGGATGCATCAGATCACGGCTGCTTGGGGGGCAGCGAAAGAAGCGTTGGATCGGTCTGCCGTGGCATCCAAAGCACGGGCGGACAAGAAACGAAAACCCTTTGCTACACCGCGGGTGGGGGACCTGGTTTACTTGTCCACCAAGTATTTACGGTTACAGGTTCCGTGCCGTAAGCTAGGACCCAAATACCTCGGGCCGTTCCGGGTGGTGCAGGTGATAAACCCGGTGACGGTACGGCTGCGGTTGCCTAAGTTTTTGGGTAACGTCCACCCGGTGTTCCATAGTAGCTTGCTGAAACCTGCTCCAGCGGCTACCGCGGCAGCAGGGGAGGGGGGTCCCGGACCGGTTCACGCTGACCAGTATGAGGTGCAGGAGGTCTTAGACTCCAGGGTGCAGAGGGGTGCTCTACAGTATCTCCTTCGGTGGAAAGGGTACCCGGTGGAGGAGGCGACGTGGGTGTCACGGGAAGATGTCCATGCCCCACGTTTGATCCGGGCGTTCCACCAAGCCCACCCTGGCAGGCCGGGGGGTGGGGGACATGGGGGTGTGCGCATAGTGAATGATGCTAAACCCTTGTTTTCTACGTCTGCAGGAGGACCCTTGGTAGGGGGGGCGGCATGTCGGGCCGGGCATGCCCGACATTCAGACGGGCCGCGGGGAGACTCACCCGACCGTCAGGCTCCTGCCGAGCGCCCCGTCAGGCCCCGAAGCCTCTCGCCAGCGCCCATCGCCTTCCAGAGGGCCAGGACAGCGTACGGCCCTCCCCAGCCGCCCGAAGCCTCCTGCCGGCGCTCATCGACTCCCGGAGGACTGGCTCGGCATACGGCCCCTCCCAACATCCCCGTGACCGCCCGAGGCAACGTACCGGGCCGCAGGGACGTTCGCCGGCATCCTCGTCTCCTTGCCATGCTGCCGGGCTCCGGGAACGGCTGGCCACGCCCCCACCACCCCGACGGGCCGGGAAATGGGACATTTGAGCGAACGGCGCAGCGGCGGGCCGCCTGTCAGCTGGGGAGGCCGCGAGCCAGCCAGCCGGCTCCCAGAAGCTGCTTACAGGCCGGGAAGGAGCTGTGCGATGGGCTGGGCGATGGCTGCCCTGCGCCTGAGCTGCAGGACAAGAATGGGTGCCCGAGTGGGTCAGGGGGTGACGGGGACGACCGGTGGGCCGGGGAGGGGTTTAGAGCGCAGATTGCAGCGGTCTGGGGTGGCGAGGGGACAAAGGAGCCTAGGCAGGGTTCTGGGGGGACGGAGGGAGGTTTAAGCTGGGGGGTAACTTACCGGCTGAAATGGTGGTGGGATGGGAGCCAAAAGGAGGGGGTCTTGGGAGGCGGTGGTTAAGTAGGGTGGGGGCGTGGTGGTGTGATTGAGGGTGTGGTGGTGGGAGTCGGCTCTGCCGGATATTTAACAGCGTTGACTGTGCTGTGAAGTCAACGCTGACTTCATTTGTCTTTAAGCAACTGTTTATGCGGAAAATAAACACGGCTAGAAGAACCAGCTCCCGTTCCGGTTTCATTCTTTCGGTGACTCGTCGGACGGGGTCTGATACCCTTATCGCGTCCGCAGATAATTGCCCGGCCGCCCTGTTTAGGGTGACTCGCTCCCTCCTTAACCAGGAGGTGAGGGAGGATCCCTTACAGGGACGAGCCGAGGAGTTTAGTCATCATCTGGTGGACAAAATCGCTCGGATCCGGACCGGCCTGGACTCTGACTGGGCAGAGTCTGATGTGGAGGAATCAGGCGGTCTTGAGCACGTTATCTGGACTGAGTTCGACCCTGTTTCCCCTGATGATGTGGACAGGATCATGGGGAGACTGAGCACCACCACCTGTTTGCTGGATCCGTGCCCCTCCTGGCTAGCTTATGCGGCTCGGGAGGGAACACGAGGCTGGTTCCATGCAGTAATAACTGCTTCTCTGAATGAGGGTGTCTTCCCTGCCGCCTTGAAGGAGGCGGTGGTGAGACCCCTTCTCAAGAAGCCTGCTTTGGACCCGGCTGTTTTAGACAACTACCGTCCAGTCTCCAACCTTCGCTTTCTGGCGAAGGTTGTTGAGAGTGTGGTGGCGCATCAGCTCCCTCTGTTCCTGGAGGAAACTGATTATCTGGACCCGTACCAATCGGGTTTCAGGCCCGGACACAGCACAGAGACGGCATTGGTCGCGCTGGTGAATGATCTCTGGAGGGCAAGGGACAGGGGTTGCTCCTCTGTCCTGGTCCTATTAGATCTCTCAGCGGCTTTCGATACCATCGACCATGGTATCCTGCTGCGGCGTCTCAGGGGGTTGGGAGTGGGAGGCACCGTTTTACGGTGGTTCTCCTCCTACCTCCAGGGCCGCTCGCAGTCGGTGTTGACGGGAGGGCAGAGATCCGCCCCGAGGCCTCTCATTTGTGGAGTCCCTCAGGGGTCGGTTCTCTCGCCTCTCCTGTTCAACATCTATATGAAGCCGCTGGGCGAGATCATTCGTGGCTTCGGGGTGGGGTATCACCAGTACGCTGATGATACCCAACTTTTTCTTTCCACCCCGAACCAACCCAGCGATGCCCTCTCCGTGATGTCCCGGTGCCTGGAGGCGGTTCAGGTCTGGATGGGGAGAAACAGGCTTCGTCTCAATCCTGCCAAGACTGAGTGGCTGTGCATATCGGCATATCGGGTTAACCAGGTTATTCCACCTCTAACGATGGGGGGTGAGGTGTTACCCCCCGTTGATAGGGCTCGCAACTTGGGCGTCCTCCTGGACTCACGGCTCAATTTTGAAGATCACATAGGAGCCGTGACTAGGGGGGCTTTTGCACAGGTTCGCCTGGTGCGCCAGTTGCGTCCCTATCTGGACTGAGATGCCCTACGCACAGTTACTCATGCGTTTGTGACCTCCCGTTTGGACTACTGTAACGCTCTCTACATGGGGCTGCCCTTGAAGACCACTCGGAGGCTTCAACTGGTGCAGAATGCGGCCGCGCGAGTTGTAATGGGGGTCTCCCGATACTCCCATGTAACACCGCGAGCTGCATTGGCTTCCGGTTGCCCTCCGGGTGAAATTCAAGGTGCTGGTTATCACCTATAAAGCCCTACATGGCCTGGGTCCGGGGTATTTGAGGGAACACCTGCTGCCGGCATCAAATGCCCTTCGCCCAGTGCGCTCCCACAGGGAGGGTCTGCTCAGGGTCCCGCCGGTAAGAGACTGCCGGCGGGTGACACCCAGGGATAGGGCCTTCTCAGTGGGGGTGCCTGCCCTCTGGAACCAGCTGCCGGTGGAGCTGAGGACTGCTCCCGACCTCCGATCATTCCGCCGGGGCCTGAAGACCTGGCTCTTTGAGCTCTCGGGCCCAGGCTGAGGAGACATTCATTTTAATTGGGTTTTTTAATAGTACAGGGTCGATTTAATTTTTTTTTAAATTGGGTTTTAACTTTTGTATGGTTGATTTTAACTCCCTGTAAATCGCCCTGAGTCCTCAGGGAAAGGGCGGTATATAAGTGCAATAAATAAAAATAAAAAATAAATAAAGTTAAAATTTGGAGGTACTCACCTTCACCTTCTTTCCAAAGCAGCCCTTGAGCTCAAACCCAAAACTCCATTTACTACCCTGACTCCACATGGGCAGGGCCTGGAAAATCCATCCACAGACACAAAGGGGTCTGCTGCCGGCAGGATGGGCTTACCAGTCTCAGTCTATTGGAGAGGTTAGCTTGGAGTCCCATCTTGGGGTGCCAAATTGTAGGAAGAAAAGTCTCTATCATGGTTCCTCCAAGCGGGGAATAAACTAGAACCTTCTTCCCAAAGCAGTTGCCATGTTTATTCCCCGCTTGTAGGAACCACGATAGAGACTTTTCTTCCTACAGTTTTCTCTTTGGCAAAGAGGGTTAATGGCATGTTCTGATTCCCATGGCTAGATGAACATTGCTATGAATGAAAAAGAATTTGGTTTCCTTGAACTCATTTGGATTTGTGTTACAGGACGGAGAAAGAATGGCGAGCCTTCCTTTAGCAAGTGGGGGAACTGGAAAAGGCCCTTCCAGTGTTCAGTCTGGAATCGGTGAGGAGATCTGGGCAAGAACTGGCCAGAAGATCCTGGACGATGGAATCATCCTTTCCCCACTTCAGTCCTGGAATTTTAGGAGCATCCGGTATCAGGAGGATGAGGGTCCCCGAGGACTTTGCAGCCGACTGCACTACTTTTGCAGCCAATGGTTGAGACCAGAAAAGCACACAAAAGCGCAGATGCTGGACCTGGTTGTTCTGGAGCAGTTCCTGGCCATTCTGCCCCTGCAGATGGAGAGCTGGGTGCGGGAGTGTGGAGCAGAGAGCAGCTCCCAGGCGGTGGCCCTGGTGGAAGGCTTCCTCCTGAGCCAGGCAGAGGAGAAGAAGGAGCAGGCTGAGTTGCAGGTGAGAGGACTTCCTCTTGGGAGCCCAGAAGGACTTGAATATAACAATAAGTTCAAATTTTTGTTTCCTTTTAAAAATATCATTAAGCTTATCAAAATATAAAACACAAAAAACTGAAAATAGTAGGAACTGGTGGGAATTGAAGAGAAAGACGTATAGGGTAAAGGGGAAAAGGAAAAAGATTGACTTTGACTCTTTAAGGTAAAGGTAAAGGTTCCCCCGCAGTCAAATAAAATGGTAACATGACAGCCTCTGACTTCTACTTTTCCATCCTTAATATAGCCATTCTATAACTTTTTTTTTATCCCAAGATAAAAATCCAGAAGTGATTTCCAAGTAGAAACAAGGTTGGATGTGTTCTTTTCTTTAACTAAAGCAGTTAATTTTGCCGTCTCTGCTAGGTCCGTCAGTTTTTCCAGCAACTTCTCCATTATGGCAATTAATGTATCCTTCCGTTTTTGTGCAAAAAGCATTCTTAATGCTCTCAACATATAAAACAGCAAAGTTTGAGATTGTTTTTCAATCTCTTTGTCTATTAAAGTCCCTGGTTTTGTTTTTATACCCACTTTGAGAATCTTCTGCAGTAAAATATAAATCTTACACCAGTATTTCTTTGGTTTGTCCACCAAAATGGAAAAAGGTTTCTTGTTTACATTTATATTTTGATCATGTATTTGAATTTCCTTTATACATCTTTGGCCGGTTATCATGCATTAAATAGAATTGATACATAATTTTTAAAAAAAATTGTTCCAAATTATAATTTAATAGAAATTTTAAAGTTTTCACCCAAATATCTTCCTGTTGTTCAGGCATTATATTATACACATAATTCTTTGCCATTGGATCAACATATTCAAATTCTTAATACATCCATACCAGAGTTCCCTGGCATTCATACTATGTGGACATGCTTCACTAATCTTTCTATAGTTGCTTATCCTTTCTAGAAGAAAGATCTTGCAGAGCCATTTATTTCTTACTTCTCAGCCTAATTGATCGATACTGAGTGCTTTGCAGTAAAAAACCACTTCATGATGTTTGATGACCATTAATTCTTTTCTCCTTCATACTATGTCAAGTCCTTTACAATGGACATCAGAGATCCTGAAAGAATGAGGCATCCTTCAAATCTCCCTCAAGAACTGTTTTTCAGGAGGATCTCTCAGGAAGATCCAAATCAGGACACCTCAAGAGGTAATAATAAGATCCTTCCATTCCTCTGATAAATCCTAACTTTCTTATCTTCTGTGTTTTCTATAGCATTTCATTAATCATGCTTCTTGAAATTCTATCTCCCTCACAGGGCAGAATAGAAGGAAGTTGACGTTTTGTTTTGGGGGAACGGAAACCATGATTGAACCTCCAGCTCAGGTAAAAGTAAACATTCATTTACTAGATTTGTATTTTCCTTTTCCCTCAGGAAATCAGCTGATGTACATAGTAGAGGTAGTCCTTGATTTATGACCACAATTGAAACCCAAATTTTTGTTGCTAAACAACACATTTGTTAACTGACCTTTGCTCCATTTTACGACCTTTCTTGCCACATGTGTTAAGTCAATGACTGCAGTTGTTAAGTTTGTAATATGGTTGTTAAGTGAATCTGGCTCCCCTATTGACTTTGCTCTGAGAACTTCACAAAAGGTGATCACATGACCCAAGGACCCTGGAACCGTCATAAATATGAGTCAGTTGCCAAGCATCCGAATTTTGGTCATGTGGCCACGGGGAAGCTGCAGCAGTCGTGGGTGTGTAAACTGGGCATAAGCGATTTTTCCCAGTGCCGTTGTAACTTTGAACAATCACTGTTGTAAGTAGAGGACTACTGTCTACTGTCTACTGTCTTCTTCCATTGTCCCCTCAGCTTTTGATTGGGGATTTTTTTAGGATTTTTTTAAGACTACTACTTTAAAAACAAAACACTTTCCCGTAATTATTCTCCCAACTTTTCAGTAAATAATGTTTTACAGATATTTTCATGGCACCCATTCTTTCTGTAATTCTTTGAATTGCATTTGTGCAAGGATCCTCAAAAGTATTTAAATATTCACACCAGGATATTAACATTTTTAAAAGCTTTATTTACAATCATTGATAAGAAAATAAGTGATTAAGAAGAAAGATTTTATAATCCCAGGACATTCCTCCAAATAAAAATTGTTCTGAAAGTGCACATAATCAAGGCACTGTTGGCTTGCAAAATACCTTTTAATCCCCTGAGTCCTGCCTGGATTTGGAGGCCAAACTATCCAGCTTTGCAAAGGCTAAGAAATGCCTTCCTCAAAAAAATGTTCTCCATTTTCTTATTTACTCAATGGCTCAGACTACTAGCAGTTTCCTTGCAATCGGAGGAGGGGCAGAGTCTCTGGATATTGATGGCACACAACACAGATCCATGGCTGATCTCTCCCAGCTCTTTCATGAAGGTCTTCAGGATGAACAGGATTGCTCCTTCTTAGCCACTTCATAAAATTCTACAAAGAATCCCTTCCTCTACAGAGACATTTATGCCTTTAAACCCAGGTTAAACAAGTTAGTGTCACTGATTGGTGGGTTTTCCAAGGGCCACCTGCTAATTGATTGTCTCCTGACACTGAGTCCCTTTTGATTGAGGATGGATGAATTGATCCTGGCTGGCTGGCTGGATATTTGGTAAATCCAGAAGGATCTTGAGGTTGATCCAGAAGGAAATTGGGGTTACTTAACTGAATTGCACTGAAAGTCCTACAAAATCATTCAAGTTGATGAAACCTGTCTAAAACATATCTTCAATCAAAAGTTTTTTCTTCTGTCCACTTTCTCACCTAAACTATGGAATCCCACTAAACATAGCCATTTACCTTA
Organism: Vipera ursinii; assembly: GCF_947247035.1. Lineage (NCBI taxonomy): Eukaryota > Metazoa > Chordata > Lepidosauria > Squamata > Viperidae > Vipera > Vipera ursinii. The sequence goes on along the minus strand of NC_139513.1, from coordinate 28,596,860 downwards.
GTTCATAGCTTTGCTTTGGGAATTTCTAAACAATAGGATAGATCCTATAGTTCCTCCTCAATCTGTTCTGTACTTTTTTGCCTTTCAGGAGGGTCTTCTGCCCTTTGAGGAGGTGGCTTTGTATTTCTCAGAGGAGGAGTGGTCTCTGCTGGATCCTCACCAAAAAACGCTGCATTGGGAAGTCATGCTGGACAATTATAAGAACGTGGCCTCTCTTGGTAAGGGTTTCCTATTCTGCAGTCAGGCAGTTCAGGAAGACACTTTGTAGTCAGATGCCACGGATTACTTCTTATGAAATCATCTCCAAATCCTCTCCTCAGAGGGAGAAGGAAAAGTCATGCTGTTCCACTGCTCCTATTAAGGAAATAGGTCAATGGCAATCTGTATTTGTTTTTTGTATTTCTATTTAAACATATTAGTAACAAAGTAATTCCTTGGTTTGCAGTAATACCAAACTTCATCAAACAGTTTTCAAATATTTTGGCCCAGATGCTTCCGTATCAGTCCTATCAAGAATTGCCACTCATGTTTTTTGACTTAATGCCTTTATTCTGGAACCGTGAACCGAGATGCATTATAGTTCTGATCCAGACAGAATAAACTCAAATGAAAATGGTTTTAAACAAATATTTATTGTCCAGGAATTCTAAGCAGGGACTTACTTTGCAGTAGATACATCCAGTCATAGTCATATCTGTCCATTCTCGTAGGTAAAAAGGAATAATTCCCCATCTCAGCTAGGCATGGTTACGGATGTCAATAGATGCTTGCATGATGCTTGATTAGACAAGGGCTTTAACCACCCTGGCACGTAGCCAGTACATCCTGTAATAAACTTTGAAGCTCCTCCCACTGACTAGATAAGATATAGGACTCACTAACAAGTAGACTACATTTCCCAGAGTCCATCTCTTAAAGAGACAGCGTTTAACCCTTTAAAATGCTAAATGCTCTAACACAGTTCTTAATTCCTAATCTAGCTATATAATGGACCAGAGTTACATATTGGTCCAGCACAGCCTTTTACAAGTTTTTATGCTTTATGAATAGTGGTATTATCATTTCTATACCAAACCGTAATAATTATACAAACATACAATATATTGGAATCTGGCAAAATACCTGAAGGCAATTACAGGTAGTCCTCAAGTTACGAATATAATGGAGCCTGCCCATTTCATTTGTAACTCAAAAATTCATGGGAATAAATCTTGTACCTCAAAGAAGATCACCTCCTGCTTTCATCCACATATTTGCTAATTGAATGCATGGGGAAATAAGCGGTTCATTATTTGCACATGAGGTATCTCGGTGGGGAAGGCCATGGAAGGCCTAGTGATGGAACAGGCCCCCAAGGCCTCCACGATTCACAAAGATATCTTATGCTTCCCCCTCCATTTCTGCCATGGCAGATTGACTTACCTTGAAAAGATCCATCTCTTCTCTGCCGGGTTCCTGGATTTGAGGCATAGGAGGGTCAACGGAAGCTCCTATGTGCTGTAATATCTTGCGAGTTCAGGTACCCATCCTCTTTTGCAGAGAATGACTGCCTGAACTCTCACGATGCTTGTGGTGCCTATCTCCTCAAACATGGACGAAGCCGGCAGATCTCCAAATGGGGGGAGGAGGTTTGGAGAACTGCGCAGCTCTCCAAACCTCCGCGGCCCCGTTTGGAGAACTGCTGCCTTCGTCTGCTTTTTTAAGAAACGGCGCCCCGTTTGGAGAGTTGCTGCCTTCGTGTTTGAAAGAAACGCGGAAGAAGGCAGCTCTCCAAACCTCCGCGGCCCCGTTTGGAGAGCTGCCTTTGTGTTTTGGAGACCTGCGCAGCTCTCCATACCTCTGGTGCCCCATTTGGAGAGCTGCTGCCTTCTTCCGCGTTTCTTTCAAACATGAAGGCAGCAACTCTCCAAACGGGGCGCCGGAGGATTGGAAAGCTGCTGTCTTCATCCGTATTTCTTTCAAATGCGGATGAAGACAGCAGCTCTCCAAACAGGGCCACGGAGGTTTGGAGACCTGCGCAGCTCTCTAAACCTCCACAGCCCCATTTGGAGAGCTGTCTTCGCGTTTTGGAGAGTTGCGCAGCTCTCCATACCTCCGGTGCCCCGTTTGGAGAGCTGCTGCCTTCTTCCATGTTTCTTTCAAATGCGGACGAAGGCAGCAGCTCTCCAAACGGGGCGGTGGAGGTTTGGAGACCTGCGCAACTCTCCAAACCTCCAGCGCCCCGTTTGGAGAGCTGCTCCCTTCCGCGTTTCTTTCAAATGCGGATAAAGGAAGCACCTCTCCAAACAGGGCGGTGGAGGTTTGGAGAACTGCATAGCTCTCCAAACCTCCGGCGCCCCATCTGGAGAGTTGCTGCCTTCCTCCGCCTTTGAAAGAAACGCGGAAGAAGGCAGCAGCTCTCCAAACGGGGTGCCGGGGGTTTAGAGAGCTGCGCAGGTCTCCAAAACGCGAAGGCAGCAGCTCTCCAAACGGGGCCGCAGAGGTTTGGAGACCTGCACAACTCTCCAAACCTCCTCCGCCCCATTTGGACAGCTGCTGCCTTTGCTTATGAAAGAAATGCGGACGAAGGCAGCAACTCTCCAAACCTCTGCTGCCCTGTTTGGAGAGTTGCTGCCTTCGTGTTTGAAAGAAATGGGGGCAGAGCTGGTGCTTGTTTTACGCATATGTATGCATGCATGCATGCACACGCACATTTTTCGGCTCCCACTTTTTTGTGTGTGTGACGGAACCGGTTCCGAATGACTCTTTCACTGTTTCAGGTTGCCAGCCTCTGGTTTAGGGAGACTGGGGTGCGGGGGGAGGAAATAGCTAGGGTGAATGCTGCAGTGCTACTGTGCTCATTCCTAATAGTGAATGACTGCCGTAGTGTGGAAACATTCGTAATTTCACAAGTTTTTCGTAAACACTACTGGGAGATTATCGTGTAAATTGGAACATTCGCTAAGAGAAGGTTCATAACTCAGGGATTATCTGATTTCTGACAGAGTGATCTTTTCCCCTATCTGATTTCTGACAGAGTGATCTTTTCCCCTAACATTTCTATCACTTTCATTTCTCTTTCCCTTTCAAGGTGATAATGAGAATGACAATAAAGTCGCTGGAGAATTAATGAAAGTGTTCAAACAAAGAGACGTAATGGAGAAGCCTGCAATTCAGACGGGATTCCAAAGGCAGGAAAGAAACACTTCAAATAATTGGAATAAAGAAAGCTCATCTTCCATTGATGCACAGATGCAGGACTTTATTGATCAACAAGGAAAAATAAAGAAAAAATACATTGGGAAAAGTTTAAGACTATTCAAAGATACAATAGATGTAAATGAGCACTATCAATCCCAAGTCAAAGGACAAGATTATATATCCAAAGACAAAGGAAAAAATTACAATTGGACTTTCACACTTTCTCAAGAAATTAGGTCTCTTATGTCACAGAAAAGTTTTCACATGGGAGAGAAGCCAAATAAATGCACTGAGGATGGAAATAAGACTGTTTATAAAAGAATAAGCACAAGGGAAAAGCTATATAAATGCAGGAAGTGTGGAAAGGGCTTCAGCAAACCAAGTCATCTTACATCCCATCAAAGGATCCACGTAGGAGAGAAGCCATATAAATGCATGGAGTGTGGAAAGGATTTCAGAACAAGAGGTGAACTTACATCCCATCAAATGATACACACAGGGGAGAAGCCCTATAAATGCACAGAGTGTGGAAAGGGCTTCAGAACAAACAGTCAACTTACAATCCATCAAAGGTTCCACACAGGAGAGAAGCCCTATAAATGCATGGAGTGTGGAAAGGTCTTCACAACAAACAGTCAACTTACAATCCATCAAAGGTTCCACACAGGAGAGAAGCCATATAAATGCATGCAGTGTGGAAAGGATTTCAGAACAAGAGGTGAACGTACATGCCATCAAAGGATACACACAGGGGAGATGCCTTATAAATGCATAGATTGTGGGAAGGATTTCAGAACAAGCAGTGAACTTATATCCCATCAAAGGATCCACACAGGGGAAAAGCCATATAAATGCATGCAGTGTGGGAAGGATTTCAGAACAAAGACTAATCTTACATCCCATCAAAGGATCCACACAGGAGAGAAGCCCTATAAATGCATGGAGTGTGGAAAGGACTTCAGGACAAGCAGTGAACTTACATCCCATCAAAGGATACACACAGGGGTGAGGCCATATAAATGCATAGATTGTGAGAAGGATTTCAGAACAAGTAGTGAACTTATATCCCATCAAAGGATCCACACAGGGGAAAAGCCATATAAATGCATGGAGTGTGGAAAGGACTTCAGGACAAGCAGTGAACTTACATCCCATCAAAGGATACACACAGGGGTGAGGCCATATAAATGCATAGATTGTGAGAAGGATTTCAGAACAAGTAGTGAACTTATATCCCATCAAAGGATCCACACAGGGGAAAAGCCATATAAATGCATGCAGTGTGGAAAGGATTTCAGAACAAGAGGTGAACGTACATGCCATCAAAGGATACACACAGGGGAGATGCCTTATAAATGCATAGATTGTGGGAAGGATTTCAGAACAAGCAGTGAACTTATATCCCATCAAAGGATCCACACAGGAGAGAAGCCCTATAAATGCATGGAGTGTGGAAAGGACTTCAAGACAAGCAGGGAACGTACATGCCATCAAAGGATCCACACAGAGGAAAAGCCATATAGATGCACAGAGTGTGGAAAGGGCTTCAGAACAAACGGTCATCTTACATCCCATCAAAGGATCCACATAGCAGAGAAGCCCTATAAATGCATGGAGTGTGGAAAGGACTTCAGGACAAGCAGTGAACTTACATCCCATCAAAGGATACACACAGGGGTGAGGCCATATAAATGCATAGATTGTGAGAAGGATTTCAGAACAAGTAGTGAACTTATATCCCATCAAAGGATCCACACAGGGGAAAAGCCATATAAATGCATGCAGTGTGGAAAGGATTTCAGAACAAGAGGTGAACGTACATGCCATCAAAGGATACACACAGGGGAGATGCCTTATAAATGCATAGATTGTGAGAAGGATTTCAGAACAAGTAGTGAACTTATATCCCATCAAAGGATCCACACAGGGGAAAAGCCATATAAATGCATGCAGTGTGGAAAGGATTTCAGAACAAGAGGTGAACGTACATGCCATCAAAGGATACACACAGGGGAGATGCCTTATAAATGCATAGATTGTGGGAAGGATTTCAGAACAAGCAGTGAACTTATATCCCATCAAAGGATCCACACAGGGGAAAAGCCATATAAATGCATGCAGTGTGGGAAGGATTTCAGAACAAAGACTAATCTTACATCCCATCAAAGGATCCACACAGGAGAGAAGCCCTATAAATGCATGGAGTGTGGAAAGGGCTTCAAGACAAGCAGGGAACGTACATGCCATCAAAGGATCCACACAGGGGAAAAGCCATATAGATGCATAGAGTGTGGAAAGGGCTTCAGAACAAACGGTCATCTTACATCCCATCAAAGGATCCACATAGCAGAGAAGCCCTATAAATGCATGGAGTGTGGAAAGGACTTCAGGACAAGCAGTGAACTTACATCCCATCAAAGGATACACACAGGGGTGAGGCCATATAAATGCATAGATTGTGGGAAGGATTTCAGAACAAGCAGTGAACTTATATCCCATCAAAGGATCCACACAGGGGAAAAGCCATATAAATGCATGCAGTGTGGAAAGGCTTTCAGAACAAGAGGTGAACGTACATGCCATCAAAGGATACACACAGGGGAGATGCCTTATAAATGCACGGAGTGTGGGAAGGATTTCAGAACAAAGACTAATCTTACATCCCATCAAAGGATCCACACAGGAGAGAAGCCCTATAAATGCATGGAGTGTGGAAAGGGCTTCAAGACAAGCAGGGAACGTACATGCCATCAAAGGATCCACACAGGGGAAAAGCCATATAGATGCACAGAGTGTGGAAAGGGCTTCAGAACAAACGGTCATCTTACATCCCATCAAAGGATCCACATAGGAGAGAAGCCCTATAAATGCATGGAGTGTGGAAAGGACTTCAGGACAAGCAGTGAACTTACATCCCATCAAAGGATTCACACAGGGGTGAGGCCATATAAATGCATAGATTGTGGGAAGGATTTCAGAACAAGCAGTGAACTTATATCCCATCAAAGGATCCACACAGGGGAAAAGCCATATAAATGCACGGAGTGTGGAAAGCGCTTCAGAACAAACACTCATCTTACACTCCATCAAAGGATCCACACAGGAGAGAAGCCCTATAAGTGCATGGAGTGTGGAAAGGACTTCAAGACAAGTAGTGAACTTACATACCATCAAAGGATACACACAGGGGAGAAGCCCTATAAAGTGTGGAAAGGGCTTCGGCCGACACCATACTGTTACTTCCCATAACATGATGTGTTGACGTGAGAAGTCAATCCCCAAAACAAACATACATTTGGGTGAGAATGTATGCTAATTATAGACTTAGTGAGCTTAGTCTGTGGATATCCAATGTACACAGACTGAATTCTGAAACAAGGGTTGGTTTTTTTTGTCTGTTTCATCCTTCTAACTTAAAGGCCTAGACAGAGAGATGAATTTAGTAACGAAAATAAAAACAATGGGCATGTGCCATTATAATTATTATCTATAGGTTTTTGAATTTATGTTTATACAGGTTCATTTTATTTTATTTTTTTAGTAATGTGCTTCCTGCTCCCCAATTGTCATGTTTTTCCCACTTGGTCATAGCTCTGAAAAGGATGTGAAGACATTCAAAAGGTGCTGCTTCCCCAAGCGCAAATGAAAAAATAAAAGAAAAATCAAATGTATACCCTTGGTGTAGAACTGGGGCACCCCAAAAGTAATCAAATTTGCATTCTCAGTGTACAACTGAGACCTGAGTCAACCAGTAACTATGGAGAAAGAGGGAACATTATTCATTCCAAGGCCTGAAGATGTATGAGGGAATTGTCACATGCCCATCAATGTTTAGCATCTGGGAAGAGCTGAAACGATGAAGAATTCCTCTCTCAAAAACGAAGCCAGAATGACCAGAAGCCCCACAAGTGATTGTGCAATCTTTTTTCAAGCATTTTGCTATTCTATAGTGTGATGAGGGCTGAGAAGAAGTAAATTTGATTTAAATAAAATTAAATATCAATGCTTTGGTTATGTTCAAGTCATGTATTATACTCATGTATTAAACTTTTTAGTTGCTTTAAAAATGTATTAACACATGAAAGTTTTTGGAAGGATTTGAGAAGCTCATGTTTGAAGCTTTTTATTTAATTGTCAGTTCTGTGTCAAACTGGACAGTAAGACTGAAAAGAGCAGAGAGGTTAACTGAATTCTTTATAAACCCTTTTTTCTCTCCATCTATATTCTTTCACTAATTGTAGCTAAATCTCTCTTTTTTCCCCTCTTGCATTGTCACCTACAAATCCAGAAGAATCTCTTCAAACCATTGGAATCTTCAGGTCTTGCAGTTAAATTTGTACTTTAGTTTTTCTCTGTTCATTCCTGATCTATGGATTGATGGGTCCCAGTATCATTGCTGTGGCTAGTCCAGATTCTTGCCTCTGAATGACAATTTTTGGGTCATACAGGTCTTTGTGCATATGGGGCATCATAAGGTCTATTGCAGACATGTCAAACACAAGGCCCGGGGGCCGGATCCAGCCCGCAAAGTGGTTTCATGTGGCCCGCGAAGCCATCCTGGAAACAGTGAGGGAACGGCCCCCACTGCCTTGGCCCTGGCCCAGAGACCCTCCTTCTGCCAGAGACCCTCAGATCTGTCCTACTCCTGCCCAGGCCCCCATAGGCACCCTTGATGCCAACGATGTAGAGCTGGCCATGCCCACCCAGTAGGCCATATGCACTCTAGCCACACCCACCCAGTAGGCCACACCCACCCTGGCGATACCCACCCGGCCCCTTGAGGGCAACCACAATGCTGATGCGGCCCTCAATGAAATTGAGTTTGACACCCCTGGTCTATTGCAATGCTGGCATACTTTATGAACTCTAAGAATGTCTCTTCCCAGCAAGACTAAGATGTCAGCATCCATGTCCATTGGAAGAATCTCAGTAGCCAGGTGCCTTAAGTGGGGATGATGATATGCAGCTTCTAGAGTGGGAATCTCTTCCCTGTTGTCTGGTATTTGGTCACACTCCACCAATGATGGCAATGGTATGCCATTCTTTGTTTTGATATGAGAGATCATGAACCCTTCAGCTCTTCTGCCAGAGGTCTCTACATGACCAAAACAGGTGTTAAGAGTATATGGTGTTGCATGTCCCTGTATGCCAAAGACATCAAAGAATTTGAGTTTGACCAGGGATCTTTTGCTCTGCTCATCTATTATGGCATACATCCTGGTAGCTTTTTCAGGTTGACTCTCTGGATATATCTTGACTAGTCATATCTTGGCACAGCATTTGTGACTAAACCTTTCCCACACACTTCAGTACATGAAGATGAAACATTTATTGTGACTGGAGCATGACTTTGTTGCTCCCTGCCATGATTTGAAGCAGAGTTGGATGCAGGTGGTTGCTGTGGATTGCCTGGAAGTGGAGTAGGATGCATAGCTGTAACGTGCTTGTCACTACTGTATTCTGTGCACTTGACAAAGGCTTTACAGTCTTTAACAAAATGATCATAAGAAGCACAGCACCTGTAGCATATTCCAAGTTTTTGGAGAACCTCTTTCCGCTCTTGTATAGTCTTTGCTCTAAGCTCACGACATTTCCTAAGAGGGTGAGGTTTTTTGTGAATAGGGCACCGACGATTAGGATCTATCTCCATCACCTGAACCACTCTGTTGGGCAGATGGTACAGGAGGTGAGATGTCCGTCTTTTTTGTAAACACAGCTCCACATAAGTCTCTGTGGTTAGCTGCTGTGTTGTCATACCTTGATGATGGTGGTGGAGCAGGCACACTGGATTAACTGAAGTTGAAGCTGGGATCATTTCTTGTCCAGACATGTTCGCTGATGAACCTGTAAAAATATGAGAATGGAGGGAAAGATACATTATAGTGTCTTTTATATTTTGAGCCTTGTTGTGTCCATTTCTCCTGCAGGTTGTATGGCAGTTTTAACATCTCTGGATTGACACCATGGGAGGTGTCCAGGTAGATTAGACCAGGTAGACGTGGGTCTGTTTTTGTCAATTCTATCTCCATGAGGATATCACTTAGTTCTTGAAGCTTGTGATTATCTTTGTTGCCTATCTTTGGAAACTTTTGCAGTCGTTTGAATGGAGCATTCTCTATTGCTTCCAAGCTTCCGTAGGTTTGTTCAAGTCTTGCCCATGCAGCAGCAAGACCTGCATCTGGAGAGCCAACAGGTACTGTTCTCAGTCTTTTAACACGATCTGCAGATTCTGGCCCCAGCCACTTTATGAGTAGATCAAGTTCCTCCTTGGTGGTATGGTTGAGATCAGCAATAGCAACTTTGAAGGTTGATCTCCAGGATCTGTAGTTATCTGGACAGTCATCAAACCTTGAGAGGCTAGTGTTGATGAGCTCTTGGAGAATCATGTATCTGGCAAAGTCAGAGAGATCTGATCTCTCACTCCTTGGTGCCAAAGAAACTTGTGGGACCCCTTGGGTGTGAAAGTTCTCTGGTGAATAAGGGTGAGGTGTACCAGGATTGAATGACATTCCAAGACGATTCAGCTGTGGTTTAGTCTCTAAGGCTTGTGCTGGCTGTTGATTAAACCATTGCTTGTTGCTGGAAGTCACCTTGTCATAGGCAGGAGGTGGTGCGGTTTGAAGTGTTGATGCACTTGTGTTGTGGAGTTGAAGAGGCTCAGGCTTTTGCAGGTTTGAGGTCTCTGTGTTGAGAGTCAGAACAGTGTTGTTCATAGGAGGTACAGAAGATGGCTCTGTATCATTGCAAATGTTATGCTTTAGCACATATTTACTTGTGCGTTCAACTGGATCTTCCATTTCTGTTGGGATAGAACAATCTGAATCAGTGCTTTCCTTCATTACTTGTTCAAAGACCTTTTGCCTTGCTAGGGCAGCTGCTTCTTCCCTTTCTATTCGAAGAATCTTTATTTGGGATTCCGCCTCTGCTTGGCGGGCCTCGCTCTGAGCTTCCACCTCTGCTTTGCGGGTCTTGCTCTGAGCTTCTATTTCAGCTTCCTTTCTGGCAAAGGAAACTTGCACTTTCTTTACTTCTAGACATGCACGGGCTTCTACCAGCTTGTCACTTAATGTTGAAGTCCTGGAGCGAGAGGATCTAGAAGAACGTGCTGTGTGTTTAGTTGATGTGGATCTATGAGATCTGGTCTCCTGCAGTTGAGCAATACAGAGTTCTGCCTTATCCTTTGCATCTAGCACTAGGAGACCTCTTAGGTGGTTTAGTGCATCAGTCTTGGTTAGTTCTGCTGAGGAGTCATCTATATTAGAGTCCTTTAAGAAGGCTGTGTATTTTGCAGACAGCCGCTGGTAACGTTCATAGGCGGCAGATAGGCGATCTATAGTCCTTAATTCAGCAGGATTATCATTAAAGCATGGGAAAACTGACATGAAGTGTGCAGTTCTGTCGCATAGGTCTGACAGATTACTGGAGAATTCATCTCTAATTGTCTCATAGTTTTCTCTGATTTTCTGTGTTGGTCTCATTGTGCGTTTGGGTTTTACACTCTGCTCAGCAGAATCAGCTCCTTGTACATCTGTGTGGTCAGAAGCATGATGCATCTGCGTTGATTCAGCGATAAAAGAGTGTTCAGAGCCTTGTCTAGACATTTTTAACATTTTGCATTAAGCTTGTGCGACCATGTGCTTTCACAAGATGGCAGATTGCACTGAGCTTGCTTGTAGATATGACACACACATATGGATTGCAGGCTGTAGGAATTCTACTGTCTTTGACTATTCTGACTCTGACTGTTGTTTAATGATGTACCCCCTTGCTGAGACCCCTGTGCCTAGCCTGTATAAGTGGATACTATCACTGTTAACAGCCTTTGCCAGATAGCAGAACTCATGAAATTACCATTTTATCATCCACGAGGACCTTTATTTGCATGCAGAGAAGATTACAGCAGACAAGATGTAGTAGATGATGAAATGGACGGTATTTCAAGGTCAAAGACAGTAATGGTCCTACCATGAGAGGAGACTGCATGTGAATGGTGCTCTGGAAGTGATAGAACATTCAGGGTAAAGAAGAAACAGGAGGTACGTCACAAATGGAAGGGGTTGGCTGAACAAATTAACATAAATATTGTAGTTCACAAACAACACATGGTGGCAGCACAATATGCACTGCATAATACTTTATGGCTGATGTAACAGCACAAAATGAGATTACAACATATCTATGGGAGGACTGTTATTTAATTAAACAATAACCACAGAAATGTAATAGTTGAAGGTTGCAATTATACTGAGAAAGTTACTCGGATTCCAATCAATTTTAAACCCTGTTCTGCAGCTTGTTCTTCTTGCCTATTTTTTATTTTTATTTTTTGTGCTGCTGTGTAGTTTATGTCTCATCCAGGTTCCTTTGCCTACATCTCCGAAGGCCGTCATTTCTGATGGATTTCCTCATCTTTGTGCAACCTAACTTCTATTAAAAACCATATTGCAATTAGCTAAAAATTGATGAGCAGGACTACCCAGTGAGTCGAGGAGGGAGAACTCTAAATTTTGAATCATGCATTGATACATCAAACCCAAAGATGAAATTTCCCTGGAATCATGAGCCCTATAAACTCAAATCTATTCCATCTTACAGAGATCACCCTTCTGTTGCTTCCCATCTAATCTGTAGGTTAGCAATTCCACCACATTACCAGTTTTCCCTAGAGACGTCTATATTAAGTGGGTACAGGAGGTCCTGTGGATTTTACTCTGGTAGGTGGGCGGTGCTCATCAGCGTTTCAACCCCATTGAGCCAGTACTGTCCAAAGACATTTCTGAGGTCAAGTGGCCAGCATGGCATCACAGAGCCCTGTCACGCTCTCACTGAAGTGGTACTTAATTTATCTATTGGCATTTGCATGCTTTCAAACTGCTATGTTGGCAGGAGCTGACGCAAGGACAGGAGCTCATCACATCGCAGGGCAACTGGGTCTTGAATCTGGGCTGACAGTTTTCCACCTGACAAGCCTAACATCTTAACCACTGAGCCACCATCCTGCTCTATAACTAGGTATGATAATATGTAAGTCAGAGCTGAAGAAGCTTCTTGGAAGAGAAGCAAAATGTCTCCAAAGAAAAACAAGAAAGTCCAGCTGCCTCTTGAAAAAGCACCTTTGTGACATCCACGGAGCACACACAGAATAGATATCTCTCTCGACAGATATTTCCATAATGATCCATAAGTGCAACTACTGCAATGTCTACATTGCAACCTGGGCAGAAAGTGATTGCCAAGGAGCTCAACAGTTTGCTTCCTTGAAGGATCTCTCCAATGGGAGGGTACCAGCCCTTTCAGGCAAGCAAGGCCAAGAATTGGGCACCACAAAGCCTATTGGAGCTCTATGATATTGTTGTGAGATATAATAGAATGTTGAAAGCCTGTCAAGTTTCCCACTGATCTCTTTTATGGGATGCAGAAGGAAGAGAGCATTATTGTGACCCTCTTGAGTACAAGGAACACTATATTCCATTTTGTGTCTGTTCCTTTGATCCCCGTTACCTTTATTCAGGGGTGTGGTTTCTACAGAATCGTTCTTAAAAATAGATGTTTGGAGAGGAGTCTTATATTGTCAAAAGCACATGGATTCATAAGGCTTCTTGCTCAGGGCGGACATAACAGCCTCCTTCCTCCTCGCTTCTCATGGGAAATGTACCTTTTCTCCCTGCTTTGTATGAGCACCTGTCTTGCACGGAGAGTCCACCAGGGGCTCCTCTGCAAAGAGAAGGCAACCCAATGGCCTTCCATCATTGAGCCACTGGAGGGCGAACGCCACACAGTGCTTTCCAGAGGGGAGATTGAAAGGCATTGACATCAACCGGTCTTGCCTCTTTAGGATGCTGTATTCACTCTCTTGAGCATTTGAGCTGTGCAGAATTCTTGAAGGAAAGAGATCCAGAAAGGGCCAGGATAAGTGGCCAGATTCTTCCAGTGTGAAGGGAGGGCTCTTGAACTTAAGAAGGAAGAGATGCATCCCAAGTTCTCATCTTAGCAACAGATAAGAAGGAACTAAGTCACTAAGGAAAGAAAGTAAAAATATCACTCAATCCAGACAAAAGAAATTGGACAAGAGCTGATGTGAAAGCTCTCTCCAAATCCCATCAATAGCTACCAGGCTTGAAAATCAACAAGAATAACTGTCATCTGATGAATCAGCAAAAAGCAAGGATTTTTTTGGAGGAAAAGGATCCTGAAGTACACACACTTTTTGAATTGCTCTTCATCTAGAGTTGGCAGCTGGCAGTTTCTGTCCCTCTGGCTAGTGACAGCCAGCCTAGTCGAGAAGGACTTAGGTAAGTATGGATGAGCGTGGATGTGCATGTACACGTGAAAAAGAACAAATATATACCGTATGTTGTACCAGTAAACGTCTGTTATTTTAAATTCACTGACTCTCCCTGTATTTTAAAGAACCATTTGTGCCTCAGAGTGTGGGTGAAAGTGTAGCTATTTCCCAGGGCTGTGAGGCTGTGAGTGATCATAAGCTTTAAATACAACACTTTTCGGAAGTGTAACATTGCCTAAAGCAGGTTGAGGCGGCTTCCTGATCAAGGGAAACGTGAGCGCCCCCTCCTGCCCCCGCATGGGAAATGCTCCGTCTCTCCTTGTTCCAGGAGCGCTTTCCATTCACAGAAAATCGACCAGAGGGCGGCCTCTGCAAAGAGAAAGGGATTCCACGCACTTCAGCGTTGGGCCGCTGTGGCCGGTTGGGAAGGAAGTGACGTCAGTAAGCCTTGCCTTTCTAGGATGCTGGACTCGCCCTCTTTAACCCTTTGAACTTCGCAGGCGGTTAAAAAGGCTGCAAGGAAGTCTTGAAGGAAAGAGGCACAGGTGACAAAGGGGGTTGTTTGTCTGTGTTTGTGTGTATGTTTCTCTCTGTGTGTGCTAGTCTAGACCACGTACGTTGCCCTCAGGAAGAAATCCAGATGCCAGAAAGGAAAGGAGGGGACCTAGATCGTCCTTCACGCCCCATTTCTTGGGAAAGCTCCTGGGTAGTGGGAGAGCTTGCATGGCAAATCTCAAGGAGGAAATAAGAAAAGGTTTGAAAATGCAAAAGATTATGCCTACGTTCTCACTCTGTGCTGGATGACAGTAAACTAGGTTCGACTCCTCTCAGCTCAATTTGTTTTAGGAGGATAAACAGATGATTATGTTAAGCTTTGTGCATTTAAGCCTTTGTGTTTCATGTGAACTGAGCCCCTGGATCTGATTGACCTTTTTGTGCTTAGGACACATTGTGTGAACCTGCCTTCCTGTGTGAAGGAAGAGAAATGGAACATCCTAAGCCAGGGTCAATTGAATGGCATTCGGTTTTTTGTGAACTGAATTTTCATGCTTTGTTAAACTATTCTGAGTTTTTGTATGCTGCCTGAACCCTGCTTATAGGTAAATGTAGATCTATATTTTTAAAAAGCAAGTCATTCCTTGTGAGTAAAAAAAATAGAAATAATCCAAAATGCCAAATACACTGAATCTTCTTATTGAAGTTATCAGTTTACCAGGCCAGAAAAATACTTTCTTCTATGGGGATGAGTATCGATGAACAATCCAATCCACTACTTTCTATTTGTTGGAATTTGTTTTCTATCAGAGAGTTGCAAAAGGAGGTCATTTCTTCATCTTCTTTAGAGACAAAGTTATCTCTTTGGCAAAGAGGGTTAATGGCTTGTTCTGATTCCCATGGCTAGATGAACATTGCTATGAATGAAAAAGAATTTGGGTTCCTTGAACTCATTTGGATTTGTGTTACAGGACGAAGAAAGAATGGCGAGCCTTCCTTTAGCAAGTGGGGGAACTGGAAAAGGTCCTTCCAGTGTTCAGTCTGGAATCGGTGAGGAGATCTGGGCAAGAACTGGCCAGAAGATCCTGGACGATGGAACCATCCTTTCACCACTTCAGTCCTGGAATTTTAGGAGCATCCGGTATCAGGAGGATGAGGGTCTCCGAGGACTTTGCAGCCGACTGCACTACTTTTGTAGCCAATGGTTGAGACCAGAAAAGCACACAAAAGCGCAGATGCTGGACTTAGTTGTTCTGGAGCAGTTCCTGGCCATTCTGCCCCTGCAGATGGAGAGCTGGGTGCGGGAGTGTGGAGCAGAGAGCAGCTCCCAGGCGGTGGCCCTGGTGGAAGGCTTCCTCCTGAGCCAGGCACAGGAGAACAAGGAGCAGGCTGAGTTGCAGGTGAGAGGACTTCCTCTTGGGAGCCCAGAAGGACTTGGATATAATAATATGTTCAAATTTTTGTTTCCTCTTAAAAATATTATTAAGCTTATCAAAATATAAAAAACAAAGAATTGAAAATAGTAGGAACTGGTGGGAATTGAAGAGAAAGACGTATAGGGTAAAGGGGAAAAGGAAAATGATTGACTTTGACTCTTTAAGGTAAAGGTAAAGGTTCCCCCGCAGTCAAATAAAATGGTAACATTACAGCCTCCGACTTCTACTTTTACATCCTTAATATGTACTAGAACTAGCCATTCTATAACAAGAAACTCTAAATTTCATTATTTTTTTATCCCAAGAAAAAGATCCAGAAGTGATTTCCAAGTAGAAACCAGGTTGGATGTGTTCTTTTCTTTAACTAAAGCAGTTAATTTTGCTGTCTCTGCTAGGTCTGTCAGTTTTTCCAGCAACTTCTCCATTATGGCAATTAATGTATCCTTCCGTTTTTGTGCAAAAAGCATTCTTAATGCTCTCAACATATAAAACAGCAAAGTTTGAGATTGTTTTTCAATCTCTTTGTCTATTAAAGTCCCTGGTTTAGTTTTTATACCCACTTTGAGAATCTTCTGCAGTAAAATATAAATCTTACACCAGTATTTCTTCGGTTTGTCCACCGAAATGGGTTTCTTGTTTACATTTATATTTTGAACATGTATTTGAATTTCCTTTATACATCTTTGGCCGGTTATCATGCATTAAATAGAATTGATACATCATTTTATAAAACGTGTTCCAAATCATAATTTAATAGAAATTTTAAAGTTTTCACCCAAATATCTTCCTGTTGTTCAGGCATTATATTATACACAAAATTCTTTGCCATTGGATCAATGTATTCAAATTCTTAATACCTCCTTACCAGAGTTCTCTGGCATTCATACTATGTGGAGATGCTTCACTAATCTTTCTATAGTTGCTTATCCTTTCTAGAAGAAAGATTTTGCAGAGCCATTTATTTCTTACTTCTCAGCCTAATTGATCGATACTGAGTGCTTTGCAGTAAAAAACCACTTCATGATGTTTGATGACCATTAATGCTTTTCTCCTTCATACTATGTCAAGTCCTTTACAATGGACATCAGAGATCCTGAAAGAATGAGGCATCCTTCAAATCTCCCTCAAGAACTGTTTTTCAGGAGGATCTCTCAGGAAGATCCAAATCAGGACACCTCAAGAGGTAACAATAAGGTCTTTCCACTCCTCTGATAAATCCTAACTTTCTTACCTTCTGTGTTTTCCCTTCTATAGCATTTCATTAATTATGCTTCTTGAAATTCTATCTCCCTCACAGGGAAGAATAGAAGGAAGTTGACGTTTTCTTTTGGGGGAACGGAAACCGTGATTGAACCTCCAGCTCAGGTAAGAGAAGAACATTCATTTACTAGATTTGTATTTTCCTTTTCCCTCAGGAAATCAGCTGATGTACATAGTAGAGGTAGTCCTTGATTTATGACCACAATTGAAACCCAAATTTTTGTTGCTAAACAACACATTTGTTAACTGACCTTTGCTCCATTTTACGACCTTTCTTGCCACATGTGTTAAGTCAATGACTGCAGTTGTTAAGTTTGTAATATGGTTGTTAAGTGAATCTGGCTCCCCTATTGACTTTGCTCTGAGAACGTCACAAAAGGTGATCACATGACCCAAGGACCCTGGAACCGTCATAAATATGAGTCAGTTGCCAAGCATCCGAATTTTGGTCATGTGGCCACGGGGATGCTGCAGCAGTCGTGGGTGTGAAAACTGGGCATAAGCGATTTTTCCCAGTGCTGTTGTAACTTTGAACAATCACTGTTGTAAGTTGAGGACTATCTCTACTGTCTTCTTCCATTGTCCCCTCAGCTTTTTTATTTTTTTATTTTTATTGAAAAGTTTTAACATACAATTTTCCTTTAAAACCCCCCTCCCCCTCCCTTCACCCCCCCCTACCTCTCCCCCTCCCCCCTCCCCCTCCCTTCACCCCCCCAACCCATTCTTTCTGTAATTCTTTGAGTTGCATTTGTGCAAGGATCCTCAAAAGTATTTAATATTCACACCGGGATATTAACATTTTTAAAAGTTTTATTTACCATCATTGATAAGAAAATAAGTGATTAAGAAGAAAGATTTTAGAAATCCCAGGACATTCCTCCAAATAAAAATTGTTCTGAAAGTGCACATAATCAAGGCCCTGTTGGCTTGCAAAATACCTTTTAATCCCCTGATTTGTGCCTGGATTTGGAGGCCAAACTATCCAGCTTTGCAAAGGCTAAGAAATGCCTTCCTCAAAAAATGTTCTCCATTTTCTTATTTACTGTCGAGTCAATGGCTCAGACTACTACCAGTTTCCTTGCAATCGGAGGAGGGGCAGAGTCTATGGATATTGATGGCACAAAACACAGATCCATGGCTGATCTCTCCCAGCTCTTTCATGAAGGTCTTCAGGATGAACAGGATTGCTCCTTCTTAGCCACTTCATAAAATTCTACAAAGAATCCCTTCCTTTACAGAGACATTTATGCCTTTAAACCCAGGTTAAACAAGTGAGTGTCAAGTTTTTTTTCTTCTGTCCACTTTCTCACCTAAACTATGGAATCCTACTAAACATAACCATTTACCTTAGTTCATAGCTTTGCTTTGGGAATTTCTAAACAATAGGATAGATCCTATAGTCCCTCCTCAATCTGTTCTGAACTGTTGCCTTTCAGGAGGGTCTTCTGCCCTTTGAGGAGGTGGCTGTGTATTTCTCAGAGGAGGAGTGGTCTCTACTGGATCCTCACCAAAAAACGCTGCATTGGGAAGTCATGCTGGACAATTATAAGAACGTGGCCTCTCTTGGTAAGGGTTTCCTATTCTGCAGTCAGGCAGTTCAGGAAGACACTTTGTAGTCAGATGCCACGGATTGCTTCTTATGAAATCATCTCCAAATAGATATCCTCTCCTCAGAGGGAGAAGGAAAAGTCATGCTGTTCCACTGCTCCTATTAAGGAAATAGGTCAATGGCAATCTGTATTTGTTTTTTGTATTTCTATTTAAACATATTAGTAACAAAGTAATTCCTTGGTTTGCAGTAATACCAAACTTCATCAAACAGTTTTCAAATATTTTGGCCCAGGTGCTTCCGTATCAATCCTATCAAGAATTGCCACTCATGTTTTTTGACTTAATGCCTTTATTCTGGAACCGGGAACCGAGATGCATTATAGTTCTGATCCAGACAGCATAAACTCCACGAAAATGGTTTTAAACAAATATTTATTGTCCAGAAATTCTAAGCAGGGACTTACTTTGCAGTAGATACATCCAGTCATAGTCATATCTGTCCATTCTTGTAGGTAAAAAAGGAATAATTCCCCATCTCAGCTAGGCATGGTTATGGATGTCAATAGATGCTTGCATGATGCTTGATTAGACACTGTGGCACATATCCAGGACATCCTGTAATAATCTTCAAAGCTCCTCCCACTGACTAGATAAGATATAGGACTGACTAACAACTAGACTACATTTCCCAGAGGCCATCTCTTAAGGAGGCAGCGTTTAACCCTTTAAATGCTAAATGCTCTAACACAGTTCTTAATTCCTAATCTAGCTATATAATGGACCAGAGTTACATACTGGTCCAGCATAGCCTTTTACAAGTTTTTATGCTTTTTGAATAGCGATATTATCATTTCTATACCAAACCATAATAATTATACAAATATACAATATATTGGAATCTGGCAAAATACCTGAAGGCAATTACAGGTAGTCCTCAAGTTACGAATATAATGGAGCCTGCCCATTTCATTCGTAACTCAAAAATTCATGGGAATAAATCTTGTACCTCAAAGAAGATCACCTCCTGCTTTCATCCACATATTTGCTAATTGAATGCATGGGGAAATAGGCGGTTCATTATTTGCACATGAGGTATCTCTGTGGGGAAGGCCATGGAAGGCCTAGTGATGGAACAGGCCCCCAAGGTCTCCACGATTCACAAAGATATCTCATGCTTCCCCCTCCATTTCTGCCGTGGCATATTGACTTACCTTGAAAAGACCCATCTCTTCTGTGCCGGCCTGCTTTTGAGGCATAGGAGGGTCAACGGAAGCTCCTATGTGCTGTAATATCTTGTGAGTTCAGGTACCCATCCTCTTTTGCAGAGAATGAGTGCCTGAACTCTCACAACGCTTGTGGTGCCTATCTCCTGCTCACCCCCACCCCGAACTCGAGCCACATGGCCACCGCCCTTGGCTTCTGTTCTGCCGAATTGGGCCTCCGGAGGCAATCGGAAGCCTCCCCCAGCTTCCGTTCAATTCTCTGTTGCAGAAAAAGAGGTCTAAACTACTGTGAGATCATTCGAAATCAGTAGTGTGAGATCTCACATCACTGATCTCACATGATCTTGCGTTACTTTAGGCTTCCATTTTCTATGAAAGCACCAAAGGCCTAGAACAGCCAAGAAAGCAAAGGTGCATACCCACAGTCCTAGTGACTCTAGGGAGACTGGGGTGCGTGGGGAGGAAATAGCTAGGGTGAATGTTGCAGTGCTACTGTGGTTATTCCTAATGGTGAATGACTGCCGTAGTGTGGAAACATTCGTAATTTCACGGGTTTTTCGTAAACACTACTGGGAGATTATCGTGTAAATTCGAACATTCGCTAAGGGAAGGTTCATAACTCAGGGATTATCTGATTTCTGACATAGTGATCTTTTCCCCTATTTGATTTCTGACAGAGTGTTCATTTCCCCTAACATTTCTATCACTTTCATTTCTCTTTTCCTTTGAAGGTAATAATGAGAATGACAATAAAGTCGCTAGAGAACTAATGAAAGTGTTCAAACAAAGAGACGTAATGGAGAAGCCTGCAATTCGGACGGGATTCCAAAGGCAGGAAAGAAACACTTCAAATAATTGGAATAAAGAAAGCTCATCTTCCATTGATGCACAGATGCAGGACTTTATTGATCAACAAGGAAAAATAAAGAAAAAATACATTGGGAAAGGTTTAAGACTATTCAAAGATACAATAGATGTAAATGAGCACTATCTATCCCAAGTCAAAGGACAAGATTATATATCCAAAGACAAAGGAAAAAATTACAATTGGACTTTCATACTTTCTCAAGAAATTGGGTCTCTTATGTCACAGAAAGGTTTTCACATGGGAGAGAAGCCAAATAAATGCACTGAGGATGGAAATAAGACTGTTTATAAAAGAATAAGCACAAGGGAAAAGCTATATAAATGCAGGAAGTGTGGAAAGGGCTTCAGCAAACCAAGTCATCTTACATCCCATCAAAGGATCCACGTAGGAGAGAAGCCATATAAATGCATGGAGTGTGGAAAGGATTTCAGAACAAGAGGTGAACTTACATCCCATCAAATGATACACACAGGGGAGAAGCCCTATAAATGCACGGAGTGTGGAAAGGACTTCAGAACAAACAGTCAACTTACAATCCATCAAAGGTTCCACACAGGAGAGAAGCCCTATAAATGCACGGAGTGTGGAAAGGTCTTCACAACAAACAGTCAACTTACAATCCATCAAAGGTTCCACACAGGAGAGAAGACATATAAATGCATGGAGTGTGGAAAGGGCTTCAAGACAAGTAGGGAACGTACATGCCATCAAAGTATCCACACAGGGGAAAAGCCATATAGATGCACGGAGTGTGGAAAGGCCTTCAGAACAAACGGTCATCTTACATCCCATCAAAGGATCCACATAGGAGAGAAGCCCTATAAATGCATGGAGTGTGGAAAGGACTTCAGGACAAGCAGTGAACTTACATCCCATCAAAGGATACACACAGGGGAGAGGCCATATAAATGCATGGAGTGTGGGAAGGATTTCAGAACAAGCTGTGAACGTACATCCCATCAAAGGATCCACACAGGGGAAAAGCCATATAAATGCACGGAGTGTGGAAAGGGCTTCAGAACAAACACTCATCTTACACTCCATCAAAGGATCCACACAGGAGAGAAGCCCTATAAATGCATGGAGTGTGGAAAGGACTTCAGGACAAGCAGTGAACTTACATCCCATCAAAGGATACACACAGGTGAGATGCCATATAAATGCATGGAGTGTGGAAAGGGCTTCAGAACAAGCAGTGAACTTACATCCCATCAAAGGATACATACAGGGGAGAGGCCATATAAATGTATGGAGTGTGGGAAGGATTTCAGAACAAGCTGTGAACGTACATACCATCAAAGGATCCACACAGGGGAAAAGCCATATAAATGCACAGAGTGTGGAAAGGGCTTTAGAACAAAGAGTCAACTTACAATCCATCAAAGGAACCACACAGGAGGGAAGCCCTATAAATTGATGGAGTGTGGAAAGGGCTTCAGAAGAAGCGGTGACCGTACTTGCCATCAAAAGATACACACAGGGGAGAAGCCCTATAAATGCATGGAGTGTGGAAAGGGCTTCATCAGCCATTATCATCTTAGGTAAAGGTAAAGGTAAAGGTTCCCCCGCACATGTGTGCTAGTCGTTTCCAACTCTAGGGGCCGGTGCTCATCTCCGTTTCAAAGCCGAAGAGCCAGCGCTTGTCCGAGGACGTCTCCGTGGTCATGTGGCCGGCATGACTAGACGCCAAAGCGCACGGAACGCTGTTACCTTCCCACCGTAGTGGTCCCTATTTTTCTACTTGCATTTTTACGTGCTTTCGAACTGCTAGGTTGGCAGAAGCTGGGACGAGTAACAGGAGCTCACTCTGTTATGCGGCACTCGGGATTCGACCCGCCAAACTGCCGACCTTCTGATCGACAAGCTCAGCATCCTAACCCACTGAGCCACCGCATCCCTGTATTATCATCTTACAACCCATCAAAGGATACACACAGGGGAGAGGCCATAGAAATGCATGGAGTGTAGAAAGGTCTTCAGGAGAAGCAGTGACCATACACACAGGGGAGGAGCCCTATAAATGCATGGAGTGTGGGAAGGGCTTCACCCGAAATACTCATCTTATTTCCCATAAAAGAATCCACACGGGAGAGAGGCCATATAAATGCATGGAGCGTGGAAAGGGCTTCGCCGAACATAAGTGAAGGTGTCCACACAAGAGAAAAGCCATATAAATGCATGGAATGTGGAAAGGCCTTCAGTCAATACAATAAACTTACATCCCATCAAAGGATACACACAGGAGAAGCCCTATAAAGTGTGGAAAGGGCTTCGGCCGACACCATACTGTTACTTCCCATAACATGATGCGTAGATGTGAGAAATTCCAACTTTTAATTCATCTAGCCCTGCCTTTCTCATGATGTGCTCTGCATATAAGTTAAATAGGCAGGGCAACAGTATACAGCCTTGCCGGACTCCTTTCCCAATTTTGAACCAATCAGTGGTTCCGTGTCCAGTTCTCACTGTTGCTTCTTGACCCGCATATAGGTTTCTTAGGAGACAAATAAGATGGTCTGGTACTCCCATCTCTTTAAGAACTTGCCACAGTTTGTTATGATCCACACAATCAAAGGCTTTAGCATAGTCAATGAAGCAGAAGTAGATGTTTTTCTGGAACTCTCTAGCTTTCTCCATGATCCAGCGTATGTTGGCAATTTGATCTCTAGTTCCTCTGCCTCTTCGAAATCCTGCCTGTACTTCTGGTAGTTCTCGATCCACATACTGCTGAAGTCTAGCTTGTAGGATTTTAAGCATGACTTTACTAGCATGAGAAATGAGTGCAATGGTGCGATAGTTTGAACATTCTTTGGCACTGCCTTTCTTTGGAATTGGAATGTAAACTGATCTTTTCCAATCCTGTGGCCACTGTTGAGTTTTCCAAATTTGCTGGCAAATTGAGTGTAGCACTTTTACTGCACTGTCTTTTAAGATTTTGAATAGCTCAGCTGAAATACTGTCACCTCCACTAGCTTTGTTGTTGCTCAGCTTTTCTAAGGCCCACTTCACTTCACATTCTAGGATGTCTGGCTCGAGGTCAGTGACCACCTCATTGTGATTATCTGGGACGTTAAGCTCATTCTTGTATAGTTCTTCTGTGTAATTTTTCCACCTCTTCTTAATCTCTTCTGCCTCTGTTAGGTCCCTGCCATTTGGTCCTTTATCATGCCCATTTTTGCATTAAACTTTCCCTTCTGACGTTTTTCGGAGGCCCTCTGCGGAGTCGGGAGGAATCGCGGCTTGTAGGGCTCTGAACAGCTGATTTCGGAGCCATTAGAGTCGCAGCCTAGAGTGACCTCCGGAACGCCGGAAGACTGTGAAATGGAGGATGCAATGGCGTTGATGTGGAGCGGCAGGCAGAGAGGCGAGTTGATGTGTTGTGACTGCTCGGTGGCTGTTTTACGGCCGTTTCGACAAGAGGCCCCATGGCTTGGCGTTGAAGTGTTGGCGGTGCATATTATTGGCCGTCGGACGGCACAGGTTATCTCACGTCGCCCATGTTTTATGGGGCCAGCTGGACTCGAGCTGCTGAACTTTGCCAGCTGGCCTTGGTCCCATTTATTATCCAACCTTCCTCGCTTTGGAGAAGAACCTCTGCAACCGGAACATTTGTTATCTCCAGGTTTTTTATGCCTGGCAATTGCTGCTGAAACCCCTCTTTCCCCCACGACCCTACCGGACTCAGAAGGTCCCGGAGATGAGTCACTGTGAGAGGGTGGCTCAGTTATACCATCTGCTGCCTCCCTAGAGGTGAGAGATCTAGGGAGGTATGCTTCCTCCGGGTTTCTATCCTGTTCCGCTGCCGGATTGGCCTGGGACCGCTGTGAGAGGGCGGTCCCCGATCTGTTTCGGCAGTTACCCAGAAGGTACCCAGCTCAAGTGGCAGAGGAGCTGGTGGACTGGATATTGCTGACCTTCTGTTTTAGATCCTCCTGACTGTCTATGGGACTGCCTTGCTGGACCTATCGGGACATGCCTTATATTCTCTATACCAGCACGGACTTGCTCGCCCTCAGGGGTGCCCCCCCCTCCTGGGTGCGACCCGCCTTTTTGGCCAACTATAATCTCGATGAAGGGCCCGATTGCTGGGACCCTGAGAGATGGCCGGGCAGGGGCAGGGGCCTCCGACATAAATTTAATAAATAAAATAATAAAATAAATTTAATAAGAGGCCCCTGGTTAGTTTTTTGGTTAAGTTTTTTAGGAGGTTAGGGGGGGTGGGAACTTCTTTTGGTTGTTCGGATATGGGGGGCAGTCCAGCAACCACTGTTCAGGCCAGGGCTGGGATTGATCGCGGAGGGGAGGAGCGGGGGTCGGTCGCCCCCGGGGCTCCAGGGCAAGTCGTGGGAATGCCTATTCCCACGACGTTAGGGAATGGCAGCGGGTGCAGGAACAGAGGGCCGTATCGATCTCAGGGAAGGCCTCTCCGCTACTTGCAAGCGGTGAGGCGTTCCGACCCTCTTGTTCTACCCCGAGGTCCCGGGAGTGAGGATGTGCAGCCGCCTGAGCTCCGGCTGGTGTACCTGAATGCCAGGTCTGTCGTTAATAAAGCTCCTCTCGTCCGTGACTTGGTCGAGGGTGAGCAGGCGGACCTGGCATGCATCACGGAGACTTGGTTGGGCCCAGAGGGCGGTATTCCTCTGGCTGATCTTTGCCCACCAGGTTTCCGGGTGCTACACCGGCCTCGGGCTCAGGGCAGGGGTGGGGGAGTGGCTGTTGTTATGAGGGAGACCTTAGCTCCGCGGGAGGCCACCGTTCCGCAGATAGTCGGGTGTGAGTCTCTCTTTTTGAGATGCGGCCCTGGTGCGCAGTTGGGCTTGCTGCTGGTGTACCTTTCGCCTAGTCACGCAGCAGCAGCCCTACCTGAGCTTCTTGATGTCCTCTCTGGGTTGGTGGTTGAGTTCCCGAAACTTATAGTTTTGGGGGACTTCAATCTACCGTCTCTGGGAGGATCATCTGAGTTGGCTCGGGAGTTCATGGCTTCCATGACGGCCATGGACCTGACGCAAGTAATCTCAGGACCGACTCATGAGGGAGGCCACACCCTTGACCTAGTTTTCTTATCTGGTCGGTGGTTAGATGATCTTGGTGGGGGCTCTCCAATTATTATGCCCCTGTCATGGACCGATCATCATCTCCTGCGGCTGGTCTTCCATTTTGCCACCCCCCGCCGTGGGTGTGTGGAACCAGTTAGATGGTACCGCCCCAGACGCTTAATGGATTTTGCGAGATTCCAGGCAGCGCTGGGGTCCCCACCTGCCTCCCCCACTCACAGCTCGGCAGATGCCTTAGTGGAAGCTTGGGAAAGGGCAGCCACTGAGGCTCTTGACCGAGTTGTACCCTTGCGGCCCCTGACCCGATGCAGATCCCGTCGAGCTCCATGGTTCTCCGCGGAACTCCGGGAGATAAAGCGCCGGAGACGGGGCCTAGAGAGCGGTTGGAGGTCCAGCCGATCCGAATCCGACCGATTGCGACTAAGAACCCATATTAGGTCTTATCTCACTGCGATAAGGGTGGCGAGGTCTAATCACTTCGCTACCCTTATCGCGTCCGCAGATAATCGCCCGGCCGCTCTGTTTAGGGTGACTCGCTCCCTCCTTAATCAGGAGGTCAGGGAGGAACCCTTGCAGGGTCGTGCCGAGGAGTTTAACAACTATCTGTCGGACAAAATCACTCGGATTCGGACCGGTCTGGACTCTGACTGGGCAGAGTCTCGCGATCTGGACGCGGGTGGTCTTGTCGATATTACTTGGGAGGAGTTTGATTCTGTAACTCCGGAGGAAGTGGACAGGATTATGGGGAGACTGAGCTCCACCACATGCTTATTGGACCCGTGCTCTTCCTGGCTGGTTTATGCAGCCCGGGAGAGGACACGCAGCTGGTTCCAGGCAGTTATATCAGCTTCTTTGAGTGAGGGTAGCTTCCCTGCCATCTTGAAAGAGGCGGTGGTGAGGCCCCTCCTCAAGAAGCCTGCCTTGGACCCAGCTGTATTGAACAACTTCCGTCCTGTCTCCAACCTTCGCTTTCTTGCGAAGGTTGTTGAGAGTGTGGTGGCGCATCAGCTCCCTTTGGTCCTGGATGAAGCAGATTATCTAGACCCGTACCAATCGGGTTTCAGGCCCGGGCACAGCACGGAGACGGCATTGGTCGCGCTGGTGAATGATCTCTGGAGGGCTCGGGACAGGGGTCATTCCTCTGTTCTAGTCCTATTAGACCTCTCAGCGGCTTTCGATACCATCGACCATGGTATCCTGCTGCGGCGTCTCAGGGGATTGGGAGTGAGAGGCACGGTTTTACAGTGGTTCTCCTATCTCCAGGGACGCTCGCAGTCGGTGTTGACAGGAGGGCAGAGGTCGACCGCGAGGTCTCTCGTTTGTGGAGTTCCTCAGGGGTCGGTCCTCTCGCCTCTCCTGTTCAACATCTATATGAAACCGCTGGGTGAGATCATTCGTGGCTTTGGAGTTGGGTATCATCAGTACGCTGATGATACCCAGCTTTTTCTTTCTACCCCAAACCACCCCAGTGATGCCCTCAACGTGATGTCCCGTTGCCTGGAGGCGGTTCGGGTCTGGATGGGGAGGAACAGACTTCAGCTCAACCCCGACAAGACCGAGTGGCTTTGCATACCTTCATCCCCGGTCTATTCGGATATTCCATCTCTTTCTATGGGGGGTGAATTATTACCCCCCATAGATAGGGCTCGCAACTTGGGAGTCCTCCTAGATTCGCGGCTTACCTTGGAAGATCATATGGTGGCTGTGACTAGGGGGGCTTTTGCCCAGGTTCGCCTGGTGCGCCAGTTGCGGCCCTACCTAAGCCGGGATGATTTATGCACGGTCACTCACGCGCTCGTGACCTCTCGTCTAGACTACTGCAACGCTCTCTACATGGGGCTGCCCTTGAGGACCACCCGGAGGCTCCAACTGGTACAGAATGCAGCCGCGAGAGTTGTGTTGGGAGTCTCCCGATACTCCCATGTGACACCTCTGCTCCGTGAGCTGCATTGGTTGCCAGTTGTCTTCCGGGTGAGATTCAAGGTGCTAGTAATGGTGTTCAAAGCCCTCCATGGCATGGGGCCGGAGTACCTCAGGGAACATCTGCTGCCGGCATCAAGCTCCCTGCGCCCTGTGCGTTCCCACAGAGAGGGCCTCCTCAGGGTGCCACCGGTCAGAGAATGTCGATTGGTGGCCCCCAGGGGGAGATCCTTCTGTGTGGGCGCCCCGGAGCTATGGAACCAGTTACCGGTTGAGCTCCGGACGGCGCCCGATCTGCGCTCCTTTCGCCGCGATCTGAAAACATACTTGTTCGAACAAGCCGGCCTGGCCTGAGGGGGGATTGGTGGGGGTTTTTATCATTTTTATTGGGGTTTTTTTTACTATGTATCAATTGTATTTTAATCGGGCATGTATTTAATTATCTTTTAGTTTTTGTAAATTTCTGTGTTTTATTCTTGCCCTGTACACCGCCCTGAGTCCCCCGGGAGAAGGGCGGTATAGAAATATTAATAAATTAAATTAAATTAAATTCATCTCTCCAATTTTCTTGAAAAGATCTCTGGTCCTCCCTATTCTATTGTTTTCTTCTATTTCTTTGCACTGTTCATTTAAGAAGGCATTCTTATCTCTTCTAGCTATTCTCTGGAATTCTGCATTCAATTGGGCATATATATGTTTTTCTCCCTTGCCTTTCGCTTCCCTCCTTTCCTCAGCTATTTGCAAAGCTTCCTCAGACAGCCATTTTGCTTTCTTGCATTTCTTTTTCTTTGGGATGGTTTTGGTTGCTACCTGTTGTACAATGTCGCGAACCTCTGTCCATAGTTCTTCAGGCACTCTGTCTATCAGATCTAATTCCTTAAATCTATTTGTCACCTCTACTGTATATTCAACGGATATGATTTAATTCATATCTGAGTGGCCTAGTGCTTTTCCCTACTTTCTTCAGTTTAAGCCTAAACTTTGCAACAAGAAGCTCATGGTCTGAGCCACAGTCAGCTCCTGGTCTTGTTTTTACTGACTGTATAGAGCTTCTCCATCTTTGGCTGCAGAGCATATAGTCAATCTGATTTCTGTGTTGACCGTCTGGTGATGTCCATGTGTAGAGCCGTCTCTTGGGTTGTTGGAAAAGAGTGTTTGCTATGACCATCGTATTCTCTTGACAAAATTCTATCAGCCTGTGCCCTGCTTCATTTTGTACTCCAAGGCCAAACTTGCCTGTTATTCCAGTTATCTTTTGGCTTCCTACTTTAGCATTCCAATCCCCCATGATGATAAGGACATCATTTTTTGGTGTTAGTTCTATAAGGTGCTGTAGGGCTTCATAGAACCGGTCAATTTCATCCTCTTCAGCACTGGTGGTTGGGGCATAGACTTGGACTACTGTGATATTGAATGGTTTGCCTTGGATTCGAACTGAGATCATTCTGTCATTTTGGGGATTGTATCCCAGTATTGCTTTTCCTACTCTTTTATTGACTATGAAGGCTACTCCATTTCTTCTGAGGGATTCTTGTCCGCAGTAGTATACCTGATGGTATACCTGATGTCCATTTTAGTTCGCTGATACCTAAGATGTCGATGTTCAGTCTTGTCATCTCTTGTTTGACCACGTCCAGCTTTCCTTGATTCATGGATCTTACATTCCAGGTTCCTATGGAGAAAAAATCTTTACAGCATCGGACTTTCCTTTCACCACCAGACACATCCACAGCTGAGCGTCCTTTCGGCTTTGGCCCAGTCGCTTCATTCTTTCTGGCGCTACTAGTACTAGCCCTCTGCTCTTCCCCAGTAGCATATTGGACGCCTTCCGACCTGAGGGGCTCATCTTCCAGCATCATATCGTTTTGCCTTTTGGTACTGTCCATAGGGTTTTCATGGCAAAGATACTGGAGTGGGTTGCCATTTCCTTCTCCAGTGGATCACGTTTTGTCAGAACTCTCGGCTATGACCTGTCCGTCTTGGGTGGCCCTGCACGGCATAGCTCATAGCTTCATTGAATTACGCAAGCCCCTTCGCCACGACAAGGCAGTAATCCATGAAGGGGTTAGTGAGCTTAGTCTGTGGATTTCCAATGTACACAGACTGAATTCTGGAAAGAGGGTTGGTTTTTTTTGTCTGTTTAATCCTTCTAACTTAGAGGCCTAGAGAGATGAATTTAGTAACGAAAATAAAAACAATGGGCATGTGCCATTATAATTATTATCTATAGGTTTTTGAATTTGTTTGTATAGGTTCATTTTATTTTATTTTTTTTAGTAATGCGCTTCCTGCTCCCCAACTGTCATGTTTCTCCCACTTGGTCATAGCTCTGAAAAGGATGTGAAGACATTCAAAAGGTGCTGCTTTCCCAAGCACAAATGAAAAAATAAAAGAAAAATCAAATGTATACCCTTGGTGTAGAACTGGGGCATCCCAAATGTAATCAAATTTGCATTCTCAGTGTACAACTGAGACCTGAGTCAACCAGTATCTATGGAGAAAGAGGGAACATTATTCATTCCAAGGCCTGAAGATGTATGAGGGAATTGTCACATGCCCATCAATGTTTAGCGTCTGGGAAGAGCTGAAACAATGAAGAAGGCAAGGGAAAAAGTGGATAAGAAAAACAAGATAACATGATAGAATGGAAGGACTAATTTAATTAAACAACAAAAGAAATTGAATAGTTGGCAACTAAATGATCTCCCTTATTTCAAATAATATGATTTATTAAAGGGGATACTGTATTGTTATAGAATAGATGATTTAATGTGGTGGGAAATAGATAGCTTTTAGGAAATTGAACAAGACTATATTCAAATAGATAAGATGTGATTCTGTTATGAATTGAGATGAGGGAAACTATTACCTAAAGCCTGGGAATTACAAATATCAAATGTTAAGTTTGAATATTGATGGGAAACTAAAAATTGGGAAAAATCAATAACAGGACATTGATAGTCTTTAAAGATTGAATGTAAAAGTAATTAAGATATGTATAAGCTAAAAATTTATTGATAAATGTAATAATGATGTTTTCACTTAGTTGATATAATAAGAACTGTAGTAGCTTAAATACGAGATAGTAGATATTAAGGGAAAAAGAGGAAATATTTAATGTTATAACTTGAAGTTTGTACTAAAGATTTTTGTATGTTATTGAACTATTGATTAACCCAGCCACCACGTTGCTTTTTAAATACTTAAATGTAAAATTAGAAAATTAATAAAATACTATTTAAAAAAGAAAGAAAAAAAGTTTTGTGAAAACAAGGGGTGTCTGGCTTTCCTTTTACACACTGCTGCCTGCATGTTGAGGAAATACACCCAGCTTCTTCGGAAACCTGGACAGATGCCCTGGACGCAAGCTGGCTTGGAGAGATATTGGGTGATTGGCGAAGGGAAATTTTTCTGGTTGTGTTAGCTTTTTGAGGTCTTCTGGTTTTGCCATGTTTGATTCCTGTTATCCAAAGAACAGTTGCTTCTACCATCTCAGGGATGATGGTCATAGCATCCTCTGATAAACCCCATAAGCCAGCCAAGTTCCTGACTATCACCGCAACAACAAAGGAATATATATC
The DNA here is from genome assembly GCF_947247035.1 of Vipera ursinii. Lineage (NCBI taxonomy): Eukaryota > Metazoa > Chordata > Lepidosauria > Squamata > Viperidae > Vipera > Vipera ursinii. Next base: position 28,566,007 of record NC_139513.1, on the reverse strand, counting down.
ATTGGTCGCCAAGTAACAGAATGCATTCTGTTACAAAATTAAAAAGGGAGGAATGAAGGGTCCTGTAACTGGAACAAAAAGAAATTGTTTAGCCTAACTAGTTCTGTCTCGCTTCTATAATCAGCATTTGTGTCAGGGACAAATTTCACACAAGTGTGGGAAACATGTACATGGATGGGATGTACAGAAGGAGGGAATAAGGGAGTGTACAAGAATGATTGATGTCTTCCTTATGAAAGGAATAGATTATTATTCAGAAATTTCTAATGAGTCTAAAGATCGATAGAAGAAGCCAGCTGAAAGTCATAAATTCTGACAAGTAGTTGTAGCTAACCTAAACGACAAGCAGAGGAAATACAGAAATAACTATAGGAGCCGAGCTTTGTTAATGGAAAACTAGATGGTGATAGATATGATGTGTACAAAGGAGCTTCCTGGAACATGAGAGGGACAGTGGTTTTAGGCGGTTTGGATAATTTATTGGATGATTAGGGAAGGGGCGTTGAGTGTGATAGGGGAGGGGGAAATCTGCATCAGGAGCAGGATATAAAACTGTATCAAACAGCTGTTTAAGGTGTGACTGAACTCCTGTGTGTGTGTTTCAGTTCACCAAGCCTTTGCAGATGCTTCTTTTTAAATAAAACTTTGTTGCTGGAATTCCAAGTGACTTTGTTTGTTTTGGGATCTTGAGCCACGTTCCAAACACTTATCATGTAATGGCTCTGTTGTCTGATTTTCATTGGCTAGCAAAGTTTATAAAGCAATGCAACTAACTTTCTAAGGTGTGGCACTTCTGGATGTAAGTCTGACAGGGTTCCAAATTGTTTGTAACTCAGCTGTTTGCTTTGATCAATTAAAGCACTGTTTCCTCAAGAATCCTCAGTTTGAGTTGCCTGAATAAAGTTTTAATGGTATCTCAATTTTAAGTAAGGGCCAGTGAACTTACAATAGTTAAAGATGCAGAAGCTCATTATTAACAATCAACCAATAATAATTATCAATAATCTAAAGGGCCAAGAGGCAGCCAGAACAGAAAAGAAAAGTACCGTAGTTTGTGCTGGGGCTGAGAAAGTAATATAGGGGCCCTCCTCTTGAAACTTGGAGTACATCAACCTATGCAACTATTGCTGATATGCGGTCTGAGGTCGCCTCCTGTGATGGTTCTGCCCACTGGAGACAAAGGTCCTAACATGCTTAAATCTAGAAAATCCAAGAAGGATTTTGGAGATCGGGGTTCTGATGTTGCCATTTTCTGCGTCCTTGTAAAAGAGAAAGATACTCCATCTTCCATCGATTCCAGAGGCAGTTGTCTTTTGCAGAGAGAGGTTTTTGGCAGAAGTGCCAGCCTTGACATTCAGTGTCACTAGATTTGGTGTGATAGCATTGTGCAATATGGACTAACCTTGCAATAATGCGTACAAGCTTTGTCCAGTTGGAGAACTGTTCAAAGCATTGACAGTCAATGATGGCTCTCTGCTCAGATCTGGTGAGAAGGGTCTTGATGTCAGGACAAATCTCTGGATCGTTGTCAGGATCTTGAAGATTGAAGACCTCAGCTGTGCTTTCTCCTGAGGCATGAAGAGGTAATGGTGCAACCCAGCTGTTAGACATATTTGGAGAATTCAGTGTCCATTATGTTGATGAATTCTCTGTCTTCAACTGACATGGCTATTTTGTTGTCATCATGTGTGGCATAAAACACTGTGCTGCCTAAGTTATCATCACATGTGATGGGGATAACATCAGATGCCTGGATGATGTCAAGAGGCTTCTCCTTTACTTCATGGTGGTAAGGGTATTGTCTGAAGTGAGATGCACTCCCAGAAATTACCTTTTTATCATCCACAAGGACCTTTATTTGCATGCAGAGAAGATTACAGGAGACAGGATGTAGTAGATGATGAAATGGACGGTATTTCAAGGTCAAAGACAGTAATTGTCCTACCATGAGAGAAGACCGCATGTGAATGGTGCCCCAGAAGGGATAGAACATTCAGGCTTAAGAAGAAAGAGGAGGTACGTCAGAAATGGGAGGGGTTGGCTGAACAAATTAACATAAATGTTGTAGTTCCCAAACAACCACATGGTGGCAGCACAATATGCACTGCATAATACTTTATGGCTGATGTAACAGCACAAAACGAGATTACAACATATCCATGGGAGGACTGTTATTTAATTAAACAAGAACCAAAGAATTTTAATAGTTGAAGGTTGCAATTATACTGAGACAGTTACTCGGATTGCAACTAATTTTAAACCCTGTTCTGCAGATTGTTCTTCTTGCCTAATTTTTTTTTGTCCTGCTGTGTAGTTTATGTCTCATCCAGGTTCCTTTGCCTACATCTCCGAGGGCCGTCACTTCTGATGGATTTTCTCATTTTTGTGCAACCTAACTTCTATTAAAAACCATATTGCAATTAGCTAAAAATTGATGAACAGGACCACCCAGTGAGTCTAGGAGGTAGAACTCTAAATTCTGAATCATGCATTGATACATCAAACCCAAAGATGAAATTTCCCTGGAATCATGAGCCCTATAAACTCAAAACTACTCCATCTTACAGAGATCACCCTTCTGTTGCTTCCCACCTAATTGTCAGCAATTCCACCACATCACCAGTTTTCCCTAGAGACGTGTTTATTAACTGGGTACAGGAGGCCCTGTGGATTTCACTCTGGTAGGTGGGCGGTGCTCATCAGCGTTTTCAAGCCCATCGAGCCAGTACTGTCCAAAGACATTTCTGCGGTCAAGTGGCCAGCATGGTGTCACAGAGCACTATTATGCTCTCACCTGACAAGCCTAATGTCTTAAGCACTGAGCCACCATTCTGCTCTACAACTAGGTATGATAATATGTAAGTCAGAGCTGAAGAAGCTTCTTGGAAGAGAAGCAAAATGTCTCCAAAGAAAAACAAGAAAGTCCAGCTGCCTCTTGAAAAAGCACCTTTGTGACATCCACGGAGCACACACAGAATAGATATCTCTCTCGACAGATATTTCCATAATGATCCATAAGTGCAACTACTGCAATGTCTACATTGCAACCTGGCCAGAAAGTGATTGCCAAGGAGCTCAACAGTTTGCTTCCTTGAAGGATCTCTCCTATGGGAAGGTACCAGCCCTTTCAGGCAAGCAAGGCCAAGAATTGAGCACCACAAAGCCTATTGAGGCTCTATGCTATTGTTGTGAGATATAATAACAGAATGTTGAAAGCCTGTCAAGTTTCCCACTGATCTCTTTTATGGGATGCAGAAGGAAGAGAGCATTATTGTGACCCTCTTGAGTACAAGGAACACTATATTCCATTTTGTGTCTGTTCCTTTGAGTCCCCCGTTACCTTTATTCAGGGGTGTGGTTTCTACAGAATCGTTCTTAAAAATAGATATTTGGAGAGGAGTCTTATATTGTCAAAAGCACATGGATTCACAAGGCTTCTTGCTCAGGGCGGACATCAGCCTCCTTCCTCCTCGCTTCTCATGGGAAATGTACCTTTTCTTGGCGCTTTACATGAGCACCTGCCTTGCACGGAGAATCCACCAGGGGCTCCTCTGCAAAGAGAAGGCAACACAATGGCCTTCCATCATTGAGCCACTGGAGGGCGAACGCCACACGGTGCTTTCCAGAGGGGAGATTGAAAGGCATTGACATCAACGGGTCTTGCATCTTTAGGATGCTGTATTCACTCTCTTGAGCATTTGAGCTGCGCAGAACTCTTGAAGGAGAGAGATCCAGAAAGGGCCAGGATAAGTGGCCAGATTCTTCCAGTGTGAATAATAATAATAAACCTTTATTGTCAAAGTACAACATGTGTACATTGAGATTAGCTGAGCCTCCCCCTGTGCTCTCTCCCCCCAACACACAGTGACAACAAACCCTCCATCCCACCACACTATGTGAACCAACTACACCACACACCGGCCTCCCAAGTCAACTCTGCATAAGATTACATCCCATTCAAAAGCCTAACAGCCCACGGATAAAAGCTGTTCTTCAGCCTGTTGGTACGGCTGGCTATATTCCTATATCTCCTACCGGATGGTAGGAGAGTAAAAAGATACCGTCCAGGGTGTGAGTCATCCCTGAGAATCTTCCTCACTCTTCCAAGGCAACGAGCCCTGGCGATGTCATCCAGTGGTGTCAGGGAACAGCCCACAATGTCTTGTGCTGTGCTCACTACCCTCTGTAATACTTTCCTATCCGCGGCTGTCAGACCGGCATACCAAACCACAATACCATACGAGAGGACGCTCTCTATGGTAGACCGGTAAAAGAGGGTCATTAGCTGTTGCTCTACCCTGTTCTTCCGCAAGATCCTAAGAAAGTGAAGCCTCTGTTGGGCCTTTCTTGCCACCTGGGTTGTGTTAACTTTCCAGGTCAGATCTTCACAGAGGTAGACTCCCAGAAATTTAAAGGAGGGAACTCTCTCTACACAGTCCTCCCCGATGTAAAGTGGGGCAGGTTCCTCTTTTTTTCTCCGGAAGTCTAACACCATCTCTTTCGTCTTGCTGATGTTTAGGTGCAAGTTGTTGTTACTACACCATATGGATAGTTTTTGTACCTCCGCCCTATATGCTGTCTCATCCCCACCTGTAATAAGACCCACCACAGTTGTATCATCTGCGAACTTGATTATCGCAGTGGATGGGTCAGATGATACACAATCATAAGTGTATAAAGAGTACAGGTAGGGGCTAAGCACACAGCCCTGTGGCGTGCCGGTGCAAAGCTTCAGGGGGGTGGACAAAGCAGACCCGACCCTCACTGTTTGTACCCGATCCCTAAGAAAGTCTTGAATCCAATCGCAGATAGCGGGGGAGAATTTCAAGTCAGTCAGCTTCTCGATGAGAATGCTCGGCAAAATGGTGTTAAAAGCCGAGCTGTAGTCAACAAAAAGCATCCTGACGTAGCTTCCAGGTTTCTCGAGATGACTTGCTACAGAGTGTAAAGCAGTAGCTATGGCATCGTCTGTCGACCTATTTCCCCTGTAGGGAAATAGGAGGGCTCTTGATCTTAAGAAGGAAGAGATGCATCCCAAGTTCTCATCTTAGCAACAGATAAGAAGGAACTAAGTCACTAAGGAAAGAAAGTAAAAATATCACTCAATCCAGACAAAAGAAATTGGACAAGAGCTGAGATGAAAGCTCTCTCCAAATCCCACCAATAGCTACCAGGCTTGAAAATCAACAAGAATAACTGTCGTCTGATGAATCAGGAAAAAGCAAGGAATTTTTTGGAGGGAAAAGATCCTGAAGTACAAACACTTTTTGAATTCCTCTTCATCTAGAGTTGGCAGCTGGCAGCTTCTGTCCCTATGGATAGTGACAGCCAGCCTACTCGAGAAGGACTTAGGTCAGTATGGATGAGCATGGATGTGAGTGTGTACTTGTGAAAAAGAACAAATATATATGTTGTACCAGTAAACGCCTGTTATTTTAAATTGACTGTGTCTCCCTGTATTTTAAAGAACTATTTGTGCCTCAGAGTGTGGGTGAAACTGTAGCTATTTCCCAGGGCTGTGAGAGTGTGAGTGACCATAAGCTTTAAATACAACACTCTTCGGAAGTGTAACATTGCCTAAAGCAGGTTGAGGCGGCTTCCTGATCAAGGGAAACGTGAGCGCCCCCTCCTGCCCCCGCATGGGAAATGCTCCGTCTCTCCTTGTTCCAGGAGCGCTTTCCATTCACAGAAAGTCCACCAGAGGGCGGCCTCTGCAAAGAGAAAGGGACTCCACGCACTTCAGCGTTGGGCCGCTGTGGCCGGTTGGGAAGGAAGTGACGTCAGTAAGCCTTTCCTTTCTAGGATGCTGGACTCGCCCGCTTTAACCCTTTGATCTTCGCAGGCGGTTAAAAAGGCTGCAAGAAAGTCTTGAAGGAAAGAGCCACAGGTGACAAAGGGGGTTGTTTGTCTGTGTTTGTGTGTATGTTTCTCTCTGTGTGTGCTAGTCTAGACCACGTACGTTGCCCTCAGGAAGAAATCCAGATGCCAGAAAGGAAAGGGGGGGCTGAATAGTCCTACACGCCCTATTTCCTGGGTAGTGGGAGAGCTTGCATGGCAAATCTCAAGGAGGAAATAAGAAAAGGTTTGAAAATGCAAAAGATTATGCCTACGTTCTCACTCTGTGCTGGATGACAGTAAACTAGGTTCGACTCCTCTGCAGCTCAATTTGTTTTAGGAGGGTAAACAGATGATTATGTTAAGCTTTGTGCATTTAAGCCTTTGTGTTTCATGTGAACTGAGCCCCTGGATCTGATTGACCTTTTTGTGCTTAGGACACATTGTGTGAACCTGCCTTCCTGTGTGAAGGAAGAGAAATGGAGCATCCTAATCCAGCTGCAATTGAATGGCATTACATTTTTTGTGAACTGAATGTTCATGCTTTGTTAACCAGTTCTGAGTTTTTGTATGCTGCGTGAACCCTGCTTATAGGTAAATGTAGATCTATATTTTTAAAAAGCAAGTCTTTCCTTGTGAGTAAAAGCAATATAGAAATGATCCAAAATGCCAAATATACTGAATCTTCTTGATTAATGTCATCAGTTTACCAGGCCAGAAAAATACTTCCTTCTATGGGGAGGAGTATCGATGAACGATCCAATCCACTACTTTCTAGTTGTTGGAATTTATTTTCTATCAGAGAGATGCAATCTTCTTTAGAGAGAAAGTAATGTAGGAAGAAAAGTCTCTATCATGGTTCCTCCAAGCGGGGAATAAACATGGCAACTGCTTTGGGAAGAAGGTTGTAGTTTATTGCAGAGGAAAGGCAGACAGAAAAATGGATCCAACAGGAAAAGAAGGGGTGAGCACATGTGGGTAGAGGGGTTTTACACCCCCTGGACTCTATTGTCTGGAGTTATTTCCTGTCTCAAGCTTTGTATTCTGTCCTGAGCCTAGGTGTGCCACTCTAGGATTCTTGCTGGTTGTCTGTCCCAGCCCACCTCCCTGGGGCAGGGGTATGTAGATTTTAGAAGTCTTAGTTTCAACCTCCCTGAATGGTTTATATCTGCATTTCTATAGAGTTGGTTTCTGCTTGGGGGAGGGAGACTTGGGGCTATTAAGAAAAACTGGGCATGCTTTTCTGCCTTTTTAAGATCCTTTTAGGAAATATATTTTCCTGCCCTTTTAATATTTCCTTCTCTGGGGAGCTGACTTCCCACAATGGGGGATTGTGCCCTAAGTGTGTGAATGACACACTTACTGGCACAAGATTAAAATTGGTCTGATCAGGGATACTCGGTAAGCAAACTTTAAATTGTTAATGCAAAAAGAAAAACACTAATGGAGGCAGCAGAAAAAAGATTCCTGCCCATAAACTTCTAAAAAGTCAGGGCAAAAATTAGGTGGAAAAGAAATTTATAGTTACCAATATTCTGTGCCAATTATTTTCAAATGTTGGATGTCACCTTTAGCTTCCAGTCAGATTTGCACATTGCTCCCAAAAATCTTCACAGCCATGGTTTGCCTCTGTACCTAACCACTGGCTGCCCATTTTCAAGAGTTGTTTCCTGCCTTAGCTCTTAAATTCAGTGCATCCAGGTTTGTAATTTGTAACATCCAATTAATGTTAGCCAGTATCCAAGTAAGGCTGTTCCATCCTGGAGCACTAGGGAACTACCAGAGGACTGGAAAAGAGCTGATGTAGTTCCCTTTTTTTTCCTCTTAAAAAGAAGAAACGAAAGAAAAAATAGATCCAGGAAACTACAGACCTATCAGCCTGACCTCACCTGGGCAGATTCTGGAAAAGACAATCAGACAACAAATCAACGAATACCTAGAGGCAAACAAAGTCATTACTTAAAGCCAACATGGGTTTGTCAAAAACAGATCATGCTAAACACATCTTATCATTGCATTCTTTGACCAAGTGACAAAATTAGTGGACCAGAGGAATGCTGTTGATACAGTTTACTTGGGCTTCAGTAAGGCATTTGATAAAGTTGGCATAGGGTTTCCTGCCCGAGCAGAGGGTTGGACTACATGACCTCCAAGGTCCCTTCCAACTTTATCATTCTTATTAAATGCAAGAGTGAAACTTTTCCAGCAGATGAACTTAAAAACATTCCCTCCTGCTAACTTTGGGCTGTTCTTAAGAGTACATAGAGAGAAAGAGAAGAAAAACAAACAAACAAACACATTTTTCTTCACTCTGTCTGTTGGCCAGACAGACAGAGTGAGGGTATTTTCATTTTGGTAGCTTATTTTAAGAAGAATTTCTAGCAGAAGTTTAACATTCTTTTCTCTTTGGATTAGAGACAGTTAACAGTCAGTCACATTTACCTCACACACAAAGACTTTGACACACATATACACACAAAGACAAGAGAACAGAAAACGAAACAGAAGTCTTAATTTTACACATCCTAGTCATTCCCACCATAAATCTCAGATAAATTAGGGAAGGCACATATTTTAAACATACCACGTGGTTGCATAGAGAGAGAGAGGGGGGCACTATTTCTTATTTTCCCTTTGAGTACCTTTATTTAGCCAATTGGTTTCCCAGCAAAGCCCTAGCAAAGTCCATTTTCTTTATATATATAATTTCTGTACCTACCTCTTTTTCATACCTGCCTAAATGGGTAGCTGATTCCCGTCCCAGGCCTCAAGCAAGCTTTACCGGGAAGCCTATCTCAACCCTTTAACTAGAATCCCCCCTTGGTTCTATCGGGTTTGGCGCACTGAAGCCTCCTTGTGAGACTTCCGCCTACCTCCACAGTTTTTGGGTCAAAAAGGGACCCAAAGAGCACTCTGGATCCCTCACAGAGTACTGGGACGCTCCTTTAGGCATCTACCACCATGGTTTCAGACCAAAAAGGGGTCTGTCGAGGACCTTCTGCTCCCCTGCAGAAGGTACGGGACATTCTTACCGGCTTTACCTTCACTTTTCACCACCACTGTTTGCAGACTTCAAATGTCTGGGAGGACCTCTGCTTGCTTTCCAGAGGTAAGGGACGCTCCTTGCCCGGGGCTTAATTTCCTAACTTTGCTTTGCTTTGCTTACAGGGCTTAACCAGCTAGTTGCCCAAATCCAATTCTCTCATTCCATTCCATTTTCCACACAGTCTCTCCCTTTTCCTTAACAAAAGGTCCTACGCTCTGGCCAAACCCCCATACTTTCCAGGGTCTGCAACTCGAACAGATCCTTTCTGCGGCTAGGAAAGGCCAGAGGGAGCAAAATCCAACTGTGATTGGAAAAAGGGTCTTCTCACTCACACACACAAAAACATACACACATTTCTTTTACCCCCCTGGGCTTCCAGAGGGCGCTTGGGCCTATACCTATCACCCTTACCCACAGCCCAGTCGATGCTCTGGTGGAGGCCTGGGAAACGGCTGCCACCAGGGCACTTGACTGCGTTGTACCCATGCGACCTCTGACCCGGCGCAGATCCCGTTGGGCCCCATGGTTCTCTGTGGAGTTCCGGGAGATGAAGCGTCGGAGACGAGGTCTAGAGAGCGGTTGGAGATCCAGCCGATCCGAATCTGACCGATTGCAGTTAAGAACCTTTATAAGGTCTTATCTTGCAGCGATAAGGACGGCGAAGTCTAACTACTTTGCCGCCCTTATCGCGTCCGCAGATAATCGCCCGGCCGCCCTGTTTAGGGTGACTCACTCCCTCCTTAACCAGGAGGTGAGGGAGGATCCCTTACAGGGACGAGCCGAGGAGTTTAGTCATCATCTGGTGGACAAAATCGCTCGGATCCGGACCGGCCTGGACTCTGACTGGGCAGAGTCTGATGTGGAGAAATCAGGCGGTCTTGAGCACGTTATCTGGACTGAGTTCGACCCTGTTTCCCCTGATGATGTGGACAGGATCATGGGGAAACTGAGCACCACCACCTGTTTGCTGGATCCGTGCCCCTCCTGGCTAGCTTATGCGGCTCGGGAGGGAACACGAGGCTGGTTCCATGCAGTAATAACTGCTTCTCTGAATGAGGGTGTCTTCCCTGCCGCCTTGAAGGAGGCGGTGGTGAGACCCCTTCTCAAGAAGCCTGCTTTGGACCCGGCTGTTTTAGACAACTACCGTCCAGTCTCCAACCTTCGCTTTCTGGTGAAGGTTGTTGAGAGTGTGGTGGCGCATCAGCTCCCTCTGTTCCTGGAGGAAACTGATTATCTGGACCCGTACCAATCGGGTTTCAGGCCCGGACACAGCACAGAGACGGCATTGGTCGCGCTGGTGAATGATCTCTGGAGGGCAAGGGACAGGGGTTGCTCCTCTGTCCTGGTCCTATTAGATCTCTCAACGGCCTTCGATACCATCGACCATGGTATCCTGCTGCGGCGTCTCAGGGGGTTGGGAGTGGGAGGCACCGTTTTACGGTGGTTCTCCTCCTACCTCCAGGGCCGCTCGCAGTCGGTGTTGACGGGAGGGCAGAGATCCGCCCCGAGGCCTCTCATTTGTGGAGTCCCTCAGGGGTCGGTTCTCTCGCCTCTCCTGTTCAACATCTATATGAAGCCGCTGGGCGAGATCATTCGTGGCTTCGGGGTGGGGTATCACCAGTACGCTGATGATACCCAACTTTTTCTTTCCACCCCGAACCAACCCAGCGATGCCCTCTCCATGATGTCCCGGTGCCTGGAGGCGGTTCAGGTCTGGATGGGGAGAAACAGGCTTCGTCTCAATCCTGCCAAGACTGAGTGGCTGTGCATATCGGCATATCGGGTTAACCAAGTTATTCCACCTCTAACGATGGGGGGTGAGGTGTTACCCCCCGTTGATAGGGCTCGCAACTTGGGCGTCCTCCTGGACTCACGGCTCAATTTTGAAGATCACATAGGAGCCGTGACTAGGGGGGCTTTTGCACAGGTTCGCCTGGTGCGCCAGTTGCGTCCCTATCTGGACTGAGACGCCCTACGCACAGTTACTCATGCGCTTGTGACCTCCCGTTTGGACTACTGTAACGCTCTCTACATGGGGCTGCCCTTGAAGACCACTCGGAGGCTTCAACTGGTGCAGAATGCGGCCGCGCGAGTTGTAATGGGGGTCTCCCGATACTCCCATGTAACACCTCTACTCCGCGAGCTGCATTGGCTTCCGGTTGCCCTCCGGGTGAAATTCAAGGTGCTGGTTATCACCTATAAAGCCCTACATGGCCTGGGTCCGGGGTATTTGAGGGAACACCTGCTGCCGGCATCAAATGCCCTTCGCCCAGTGCGCTCCCACAGGGAGGGTCTGCTCAGTGTCCCGCCGGTAAGAGACGGCGGGTGACACCCAGGGATAGGGCCTTCTCAGTGGGGGTGCCTGCCCTCTGGAACCAGCTGCCGGTGGAGCTGAGGACTGCTCCCGACCTCCGATCATTCCACCGGGGCCTGAAGACCTGGCTCTTTGAGCTCTCGGGCCCAGGCTGAGGAGACATTCATTTTAATTGGGGTTTTTAATAGTACAGGGTCGATTTAATTTTTTTTTAAATTGGGTTTTAACTTTTGTATGGTTGATTTTAACTCCCTGTAAATCGCCCTGAGTCCTCAGGGAAAGGGCGGTATATAAGTGCAATAAATAAAAATAAAAAATAAATAAAGTTAAAATTTGGAGGTACTCACCTTCACCTTCTTTCCAAAGCAGCCATTGAGCTCAAACCCAAAACTCCATTTACTACCCTGACTCCACATGGGCAGGGCCTGGAAAATCCATCCACAGACACAAAGGGGTCTGCTGCCGGCAGGATGGGCTTACCAGTCTCAGTCTATTGGAGAGGTTAGCTTGGAGTCCCATCTTGGGGTGCCAAATTGTAGGAAGAAAAGTCTCTATCATGGTTCCTCCAAGCGGGGAATAAACTAGAACCTTCTTCCCAAAGCAGTTGCCATGTTTATTCCCCGCTTGGAGGAACCACGATAGAGACTTTTCTTCCTACAGTTTTCTCTTTGGCAAAGAGGGTTAATAGCATGTTCTGATTCCCATGGCTAGATGAACATTGCTATGAATGAAAAAGAATTTGGTTTCCTTGAACTCATTTGGATTTGTGTTACAGGACGGAGAAAGAATGGCGAGCCTTCCTTTAGCAAGTGGGGGAACTGGAAAAGGCCCTTCCAGTGTTCAGTCTGGAATCGGTGAGGAGATCTGGGCAAGAACTGGCCAGAAGATCCTGGACGATGGAACAATCCTTTCCCCACTTCAGTCCTGGAATTTTAGGAGCATCCGGTATCAGGAGGATGAGGGTCCCCGAGGACTTTGCAGCCGACTGCACTACTTTTGCAGCCAATGGTTGAGACCAGAAAAGCACACAAAAGCGCAGATGCTGGACCTGGTTGTTCTGGAGCAGTTCCTGGCCATTCTGCCCCTGCAGATGGAGAGCTGGGTGCGGGAGTGTGGAGCAGAGAGCAGCTCCCAGGCGGTGGCCCTGGTGGAAGGCTTCCTCCTGAGCCAGGCGGAGGAGAAGAAGGAGCAGGCTGAGTTGCAGGTGAGAGCCCAGAAGGACTTGAATATAATAATAAGTTCAAATTTTTGTTTCCTTTTAAAAATATCATTAAGCTTATCAAGATATAAAACCAAAAAAAAGAAAATAGTAGGAACTGGGGGGAATTGAAGAGAAAGACGTATAGGGGAAAGGGGAAAAGGAAAATAATTGACTTTGACTCTTTAAGGTAAAGGTAAAGTTTCCCCCGCAGTCAAATAAAATGGTAACATTACAGCCTCCGACGTCTACTTTTCCATCCTTAATATGTACTGGAACTAGTCATTCTATAACAAGAAACACTAAATTTCATTTTTTTATCCCAAGATAAAAATCCAGAAGTGATTTCCAAGTAGAAACAAGGTTGGATGTGTTTTTTTCTTTAACTAAAGCAGTTAATTTTGCCGTCTCTGCTAGGTCCGTCAGTTTTTCCAGCAACCTCTCCATTATGGCAATTAACGTATCCTTCCGTTTTTGTGCAAAAAGCATTCTTAATGCTCTCAACATACTGTATAAAACAGCAAAGTTTGAGATTATGTTTCAATCTCTGTCTATTAAAGTCCCTGGTTTTGTTTTTATACCCAGTTTGAGAATCTTCTGCAGTAAAATATAAATCTTACACCAGTATTTCTTTGGTTTGTCCACCAAAATGGAAAAAGGTTTCTTGTTTACATTTATATTTTGATCATGTATTTGAATTTCCTTTATACATCTTTGGCCAGTTATCACGCATTAAATAGAATTGATACCTCATTTTATAAAAAATGTGTTCCAAATTATAATTTAATAGAAATTTTAAATTTTAAAGTTTTCACCCAAATATCTTCCTGTTGTTCAGGCATTATATTATACACAAAATTCTTTGCCATTGGATCAATATATTCAAATTCTTAATACCTCCTTACCAGAGTTCCCTGGCATTCATACTATGTGGAGATGCTTTACTAATCTTTCTATAGTTGCTTATCCTTTCTAGAAGAAAGATTTTTGCAGAGCCATTTATTTCTTACTTCCCAGCCTAATTAAATGATACTGAGTGCTTTGCAGTAAAAAACCACTTCATGATGTTTGATGACCATTAATGCTTTTCTCCTTCATACTATGTCAAGTCCTTTACAATGGACATCAGAGATCCTGAAAGAATGAGGCATCCTTCAAATGTCCCTCAAGAACTGTTTTTCAGGAGGATCTCTCAGGAAGATCCAAATCAGGACACCTCAAGAGGTAATAATAAGGTCCTTCCATTCCTCTGATAAATCCTAACTTTCTTATCTTCTGTGTTTTCCCTTCTATAGCATTTCATTAATTATGCTTCTTGAAATTCTATCTCCCTCACAGGGAAGAATAGAAGGAAGTTGACTCTTTGTTTTGGGGGAACGGAAACCGTGATTGAACCTCCAGGTCAGGTAACAGAAGAATATTAATTTACTACATTTGTATTTTCCTTTTCCCTCGGGAAATCAGCTGATGTACATAGTACAGGTAGTCCTTGATTTATGACCACAATTGAAACCCAAATTTTTGTTGCTAAACAACACGACCTTTCTTGCCACATGTGTTAAGTCAAGGACTGCAGTTATGTTTGTAATATGGTTGTTAAGTGAATCTGGCTTCCCTATTGACTTTGCTCTGAGAACTTCACAAAAGGTGATCACATGACCCAAGGACCCTGGAACCGTCATAAATATGAGTCAGTTGTCAAGCACCCAAATTTTGGTCATGTGGCCACGGGGATGCTGCAGCAGTCGTGGGTGTGAAAACTGGGCATAAGCCATTTTTCCTGGTGCCGTTGTAACTTTGAACAATCACTAAAAACTGTTGTAAGTTGAGGACTATCTCTACTGTCTTCTTCCATTGTCCCCTCAGCTTTTGGTTGGGGATTTTTTTAGGATTTTTTTTTAAGACTACTACTTTAAAAACAAAACTCTTTCCCCTAATTATTCTCCCAACGTTTCAGTAAATAATGTTTTACAGATATTTTCATGGCACCCATTATTTGTGTAATTCTTTGAGTTGCATTTGTGCAAGGATCCTCAAAAGTATTTAAATATTCACACCAGGATATTAACATTTTTAAAAGCTTTATTTACAATCATTGATAAGAAAATACGTGATTAAGAAGAAAGATTTTTAAAATCCCAGGACAGTGGCCATATAAAAATGCCTCCAAATAAAAATTGTTCTGAAAGAGCATATAATCAAGGCCCTATTGGCTTGCAAAATACCTTTTAATCCCCTGATTTGTGCCTGGATTTGGAGGCCAAACTATCCAGCTTTGCAAAGGCTAAGAAATGCCTTCCTCAAAAAATGTTCTCCATTTTCTTATTTACTGTCGAGTCAATGGCTCAGACTACTAGCAGTTTCCTTGCAATCGAAGGAGGGGCAGAGTCTCTGGATATTGATGGCACACAACACAGATCCATGGCTGATCTCTCCCAGCTCTTTCATGAAGGCGTTGAGGATGAATAGGATGGCTCCTTCTTAGCCACTTCATAAAATTCTACAAAGAATCCCTTCCTCTATAGTTATGCCTTTAAACCCATGTTAAACAAGTTAGTGTCACTGATTGGTGGGTTTTCCAAGGGCCACCTGCTAATTGATTGTCTCCTGACACTGAGTGCTTTTTGATTGAGGATGGATGAATTGATCCTAGCTGGCTGGCTGGATATTTGGTAAATCCAGAAGGATTCTGAGGTTGATCCAAAAGGAAATTGGGGTTACGTAACTGAATTGCACTGAAAATCCTACAAAATCATTCAAGTTGATGAAACCTGTCTAAAACATATCTTCAATCAAAAGTTTTTTCTTCTGTCCACTTTCTCACCTAAACTATGGAATCCTACTAAGCATAGCCATTTACCTTAGTTCATAGCTTTGCTTTGGGAATTTCTAAACAATAGGATAGATCCTATAGTCCCTCCTCAATCTGTTCTGTACTTTTTTTCCTTTCAGGAGGGTCTTCTGCCCTTTGAGGAGGTGGCTTTGTATTTCTCAGAGGAGGAGTGGTCTCTGCTGCATCCTCACCAAAAAACACTGCATTGGGAAGTCATGCTGGATAATTATAAGAACGTGGCCTCTCTTGGTAAGGGTTTCCTATTCTGCAGTCAGGCAGTTCAGGAAGACACTTTGTAGTCAGATGCCACGGATTACTTCTTATGAAATCATCTCCAAATAGATATCCTCTCTTCAGAGGGAGAAGGAAGAGTCATGCTGTTCCACTGCTCCTGCGAAGGAAATAGGTCAATGGCAATCTTTATTTGTTTTTCTATTTCTATTTAAACATATTAGTAACAAAGTAATTCCTTGGTTTGCAGTAATACTAAACTTTACCAAACATTTTTGAAATATTTTGGCCCAGATGCATCTGTATCAGTCCTATCAAGAATTGCCATTCACGTTTTTTGACTTAATGGCTTTATTCTGGAACCGTGAACCGAGATGCATTATAGTTCTGATCCAGACAGCATAAACTCCACAAAAATGGTTTTAAACAAATATTTATTGTCCAGGAATTCTAAGCAGGGACTTACTTTGCAGTAGATACATCCGGTCATAGTCATATCTGTCCATTCTTGTAGGTAAAAAAGGAATAATTCCCCATCTCAGCTAGGCATGGTTACGGATGCCAATAGATGCTTGCATGATGCTTGATTAGGCACCGTGGCACATATGCAGGACATCCTGTAATAAACTTTGAAGCTCCTCCCACTGACTAGATATAGGACTAACAACTAGACTACATTTCCCAGAGGCCATCTCTTAAGGAGACAGCGTTTAACTTTTTAAATGCTAAATGCTCTAACACAGTTCTTAATTCCTAATCTAGCTACATAATGGACCAGAGTTACATACTGGTCCAGCACAGCCTTTTACAAGTTTTTATGCCTCACGAATAGTGATATTATCATTTCTATACCAAACCATTATACAAATATACAATATATTGGAATCTGGCAAAATACCTGAAGGCAATTACAGGTAGTCCTCGTGTTACAAATATAATGGAGACTGCCCATTTGTAACTCAAAAATTCATGGGAATAAATCTTGTACCTCGAAGAATATCACCTTCTTTCACCCACATATTTGCTAATTGAATGCATGGGCAAATAGGTGGTTCATTATTTGCACATGAAGCATCTCAGGGAGGGGAAGGCCATGGAGGGCCTAGTGATGGAACAGGCCCCCAAGGCCTCCACGATTCACAAAGATATCTCATGCTTCCACTTCCATTTCTGCCGTGGCAGGTTGACTTACGTTGAAAGATCCATCTCCTCTCTGCCGGGTTCCTGCTTTACAAGGATAGGAGAGTCAATGGAAGCTCCTGTGTGCTGTAATATCTTGCGAGTTCAGGCACCCATCCTCTTTTCCAGAGAATGGGTGCCCGACTTCTCACAATGCTTGTGGTGCCTATCTCCTGCTCTCCCCCACCCTGAACTCGAGCCACATGGCCACTGCCCCTGGCTTCTGTTCTGCCGGTGGACTCCTGTAGATCCCCTGGCCTCCTTTTTGGGCAGCAGCCTGGAAAAGGCCTCTGATGCCAAGATTGGGACTCCAGAGGCAATCAGAACCTTCCATTCTCTGTTGAAGAGAAAGAGGCCTAAACTACTGTGAGATCATTCGAAATCAGTAGTGTGAGATCTCACATTACTGACCGCACGTGATCTTGCGTTACTTTAGGCTTCCATTTTCTATGAAAGCACCAAAGGCCTAGATCAGCCAAGAAAGCAAAGGTGCATATCCAAAGGCCTAGTGTCTAGGGAGAGTGGGGTGGGTGGGTGGAGGAAATAGCTAGGGTGAATTGTGCAGTGCTACTGCGGTCATTCGTAAGGGTGAATACTGCCGTAGTGTGGAAACATTTGTAATTTCAGGAGTTTTTCGTAAACACTACTGGGTGATTATTGCATAAATTCGAATGTTCGCTAACGGAAGGTTTGTAACTCAGGGATTATCTGTAATATGATTTCTGACAGGGTGATCTTTTTCCCTAACATTTCTATCACTTTCATTTCTCTTTTCCTTTGAAGGTGATAATGAGAATGACAATAAAGTCGCTGGAGAATTAATGAAAGTGTTCAAACAAAGAGACGTAATGGAGAAGCCTGCAATTCAGACGGGATTCCAAAGGCAGGAAGGAAACACTTCAGATAAATGGAATAAGGATAGCTCATCTTCCATTGATGCTCAGATGCAGGACTTTATTGATCAACGAGGAAAAATAAAGAAAAAATACATTGGGAAAGGTTTAAGACTATTCAAAGACATAACAGATATAAATGAGCACTATCTATCCCAAGGCAAAGGACAAGATTATATATCAAAAGACAATGGAAAAAATTACAATTGGACTTTCACACTTTCTCAAGAAAAGTGTTCAGTTATGTCACAGAAAAGATTTCACATGGGAGAGAAGCCAAATAAATGCACTGAGGATGGAAATAAGACTGTTTATAAAAGGATAAGCACAAGGGAAAAGCTGTATAAATGCAGGAAGTGTGGAAAGGACTTCAGGAAACCAGGTCATCTTACATCCCATGAAAGGATCCACCTAGGAGAGAAGCCATATAAATGCATGGAGTGTGGAAAGGATTTCAGAACAAGCTGGGAAGTTACATCCCATCAAAGGATCCACACAGGGGAGAAGCCGTACAAATGCATGGAGTGTGGAAAGGGATTTAGAACAAACAGTTATCTTATATCCCATCGAAGTGTCCACACAGGGGAGAAGCCCTATAAATGCATGGAGTGTGGAAAGGGGTTCAGAAAAAGCAGTTATCTTATATCTCATCGAAGTGTGCACACAGGGGAGAAGCCCTATAAATGCATGGAGTGTGGAAAGGGCTTTACCCAACATGGTAATCTAGTATCCCATGAGAGAATCCACAAAGGAGAGAAGCCATTTAAGTGCATAGAATGTGGAAAAGGCTTCAGGAAACACTGTCATCTTACATCCCATCAATTGACTCATAAAGCAGAGAAGCCATATAAATGCATGGAGTGTGGAAAGGGCTATACCCAACACTGTCATATTATTTCCCATAAAAAAATTCACACGGGGGGAAAGCCCTATAAATCCATAGAGTGTGGAAAGGGCTTCACCCAACACAATGTTCTTATTTCCCATAAAAGACTCTATACAGGGGAGAAGCCCTATAAATGCATAGAGTGTGGAAAGGGCTTCACCAACCAGAGTCATCTTACATCCCATCAAAGGATCCACACAGGAGAGAAGCCCTATAAATGCATGGAGTGTGGAAAGGGCTTCACCAAGCAGAGTCATCTTACATCCCATCAAAGGATCCACACAGGAGAGAAGCCCTATAAATGCATGGAGTGTGGAAAGGGCTTCACCAAGCAGAGTCATCTTACATCCCATCAAAGGATCCACACAGGAGAGAAGCCCTATAAATGCATGGAGTGTGGAAAGGGCTTCACCAAGCAGAGTCATCTTACATCCCATCAAAGGATCCACACAGGAGAGAAGCCATATAAATGCATGGAGTGTGGAAAGGGCTTCACCAAGCAGAGTCATCTTACATCCCATCAAATGATACACACAGGGGAGAAGCCCTGTAAATGCATGGAGTGTGGAAAGGGCTTCAGGACAAACGGTGAACTTACATCCCATCAAAGGATCCACACAGGAGAGAAGCCCTATAAATGCATGGAATGTGGAAAGGGCTTCAAGACAAACAGTGAACTTACATCCCATCAAAGGATCCACACAGGAGAGAAGCCCTATAAATGCATGGAATGTGGAAAGGGCTTCAGTCAACACAATAAACTTAGATCCCATCAAATGATACACACAGGGGAGAAGCCCTGTAAATGCATGGAGTGTGGAAAGGGCTTCAGGACAAACGGTGAACTTACATGCCATCAAAGGATTCACACAGGAGAGAAGCCCTATAAATGCATGGAATGTGGAAAGGGCTTCAAGACAAACAGTGAACTTACATCCCATCAAAGGATTCACACAGGGGAGAAGCCCTATAAATGCATGGAGTGTGGGAAGGGCTTCACCCAACAGGGTCATCTTATTTCCCATAAAAGAATCCACACAGGAGAGAAGCCCTATAAATGCATGGAGTGTGGGAAGGGCTTCAGAACAAACAGTCATCTTACAATCCATCAAAGGATCCACACAGGGGAGAAGCCCTATAAATGCATAGAGTGTGGAAAGGGCTTCACCAACCAGAGTCATCTTACATCCCATCAAAGGATCCACACAGGAGAGAAGCCCTATAAATGCATGGAGTGTGGAAAGGGCTTCACCAAGCAGAGTCATCTTACATCCCATCAAAGGATCCACACAGGAGAGAAGCCCTATAAATGCATGGAGTGTGGAAAGGGCTTCACCAAGCAGAGTCATCTTACATCCCATCAAAGGATCCACACAGGAGAGAAGCCCTATAAATGCATGGAGTGTGGAAAGGGCTTCACCAAGCAGAGTCATCTTACATCCCATCAAAGGATCCACACAGGAGAGAAGCCCTATAAATGCATGGAGTGTGGAAAGGGCTTCACCAAGCAGAGTCATCTTACATCCCATCAAAGGATCCACACAGGAGAGAAGCCATATAAATGCATGGAGTGTGGAAAGGGCTTCACCAAGCAGAGTCATCTTACATCCCATCAAATGATACACACAGGGGAGAAGCCCTGTAAATGCATGGAGTGTGGAAAGGGCTTCAGGACAAACGGTGAACTTACATCCCATCAAAGGATCCACACAGGAGAGAAGCCCTATAAATGCATGGAATGTGGAAAGGGCTTCAAGACAAACAGTGAACTTACATCCCATCAAAGGATCCACACAGGAGAGAAGCCCTATAAATGCATGGAATGTGGAAAGGGCTTCAGTCAACACAATAAACTTAGATCCCATCAAATGATACACACAGGGGAGAAGCCCTGTAAATGCATGGAGTGTGGAAAGGGCTTCAGGACAAACGGTGAACTTACATGCCATCAAAGGATTCACACAGGAGAGAAGCCCTATAATTGCATGGAATGTGGAAAGGGCTTCAAGACAAACAGTGAACTTACATCCCATCAAAGGATTCACACAGGGGAGAAGCCCTATAAATGCATGGAGTGTGGGAAGGGCTTCACCCAACAGGGTCATCTTATTTCCCATAAAAGAATCCACACAGGAGAGAAGCCCTATAAATGCATGGAGTGTGGGAAGGGCTTCACCCGACAGGGTCATCTTATTTCCCACAAAGGAATCCACACAGGGGAGAAGCCCTATAAATGCATGGAGTGTGGAAAGGGCTTCAGGACAAACAGTGAACTTACATGCCATCAAAGGATTCACACAGGGGAGAAGCCCTATAAATGCATGGAGTGTGGGAAGGGCTTCACCCGACAGGGTCATCTTATTTCCCACAAAGGAATCCACACAGGGGAGAAGCCCTATAAATGCATGGAGTGTGGAAAGGGCTTCAGGACAAACAGTGAACTTACATGCCATCAAAGGATTCACACGGGAGAAGCCCTATAAATGCATGGAGTGTGGGAAGGGCTTCACCCGACAGGGTCATCTTATTTCCCATAAAAGAATCCACACAGGAGAGAAGCCCTATAAATGCATGGAGAGTGGGAAGGGCTTCACCCGACAGGGTCATCTTATTTCCCACAAAGGAATCCACACAGGGGAGAAGCCCTATAAATTCATGGATTGTGGAAAGGGCTTCAGGACAAGCGGTGGCCGTACATGCCATCAAAGGATTCACACAGGGGAGAAGCCCTATAAATGCATGGAGTGTGGGAAGGGCTTCACCCGACAGGGTCATCTTATTTCCCATAAAAGAATCCACACGAGAGAGAGGCCATATAAATGAATGAAGTGTGGAAAGGGCTTCGGCCGACACCATACTCTTACTTCCCATAACATGATGCGTAGATGTGAGAAGTCAATTCCCAAAACAAACATAAAATAAAATTAAATATCAATGCTGTGGTTATGTTCGAGTCATGTATTATACTCATGTATTAAACTCTTTAGTTGCTTTAAAAATGTATTAACACATGAAAGTTTTTGGAATGATTTGAGAAGCTCATGTTTGAAGCTTTTTATTTAATTGTCAGTTCTGTGTTAAACTGGACAGTAAGACTGAAAAGAGCAGAGAGGTAAACTGAATTCTTTTTAAACCCTTTTTTCTCTCCATCTACATTCTTTCTTTCACTAATTATAGCTAAATCTCTCTTTTTCCCCCTCTTGCATTGTCACCTACAAATCCAGAAGACTCTTCAAACCATTGGAATCTTCAGGTCTTGCAGTTAAAGGAGAATTAGTACTTTAGTTTTTCTCTGTTCATTCCTGATCTATGGATTGATGGGTCCCAGTATCATTGCTGTGGCTAGTCCAGATTCTTGCCTCTGAATGACAATTTTTTGGGTCATAGAGGTAAGCCAGAAGAGATAAGGCCTGTCACAAGCCAGAACTTTTATTACAGGAGCTGCTAATGTGTCGCCATCTTGTCTCCTCCCTGCAAGCACATCTTCCTGAGGTGTATTCCCTATGTAATAAACAATAAACTAGAAAAAGAAGGATTAAGAGGGATGAATGAAACAAGGATGAATGAAGAAAGAAATGAAACGCAAGGCAAGGGAAAAAGTGGATAAGAAAAATGAGATGACATGATAGTCAATCGAAGGACTAATTTATTTAAACAATAAAAGAAATTGAATATTTGGCAACTAAATGATCTCCCTTATTTCAAATAATATGTATAATAATAGAGGGAGATCTATTTGATTATCTAAAAGCATTGACATGGGAGGCTAGTTGGCAAAGAAAGCCAGAATGAGGCTGAAGAAAATTGGGGTTTTGATTTATTAGAGGGGATTTCATATTATCAATTAGAGGGTTAAAGTGAGAAGTTGAGATAAGGGGAATTTGGGTCATTAAATTTAAAATTGGAAATTAGTTGAAAGTAAGGATTTGTTTACTATTAAAAAATTAGACCCAAAAGAAAAAAAATATGAATATGTTTGGTTTATTGATTAACCCAGACAATATATATAATGGTATTGATTTATTAAAGGGGATACCGTATTATTAATGAGATGATTTAATGTGGGAAATAGATAGCTTTTAGGAAATAGAACAAGACTATATTCAAAAAGATAAGATGTTTATTTTGAATATTAGATTCTGTTATGAATTGAGATGAGGGAAACTGGTTACCTAAAGCCTGGGAATTAAAAATATCAAATGTTAAATTTGAATATTGATGGAAAACTAAAAATTGGGAAAAATCAATAACAGGACATTGATAGTCTATAAAGAGTGAATGTAAAAGCAATTAAGATATGTATAAGGTAAAAATTTATTGATAAATGTAATAATGATGTTTTCAGTTAGTTGATATAAGAACTGTAGTAGCTTAAATACGAGATAGTAGATATTAAGGGAAAAAGAGGAAATATTTAATGTTATAACTTGAAGTTTGTACTAAAGATTTTTGTATGTTATTGAACTATTGATTAACCTACCCACCACGTTGCTTTTTAAATACTTAAATGTAAAATTAGAAAATTAATAAAATACTATCTAAAAAAAAGAAAGTTTTGTGAAAACAAGGGGTGTCTGGCTTTCCTTTTACACACTGCTGCCTGCATGCTGAGGAAAGGATTTGAGAAGCTCATGTTTGAAGCTTTTTATTTAATTGTCAATTCTGTGTCAAACTGGACAGTAAGACTGAAAAGAGCAGAGAGGTTAACTGAATTCTTTTTAACCCCTTTTTTCGGGCTGACAAATGCCCCCGCAGTCTTTCAACATATGATGAACGATGTTTTTCAGGACATGTTGGACAGGTTTTTGGTGGTATACCTGGATAACATCTTGATATACTCCCGGTCCAGGAAAAGCCATCTGCAGCACGTCCGCCTCGTGTTGCAGCGCCTTCAGGAGCATCAACTCTATGCGAAGCTGGAGAAATGTCTCTTCTTCCAGACTTCCATAGAGTTCCTTGGCCACATCATCTTTTCCGAAGGCATCACCATGGACCTGCATAAGGTGGAGGCCTTATGTAGTTGGGAACCCCCCGTCAAGTGAAGGATATTCAGCGCCTTCTGGGGTTCGCCAACTACTACCGGACCTTCATCCCAGGTTTCGCTACGCTGACAGTTCTGCTAACCCAGCTCCTGAAGAAGAAGGTCTCATTCCAGTGGGGTCCCCCGCAGAAACAGGCGTTCGAGGCCCTCAAGAAGGCCTTTATCACGGAACCTGTCCTGAGGCACCCTGATCCGAACCGTCCCTTCGTCGTGGAGATGGACGCATCCAACGTGGCTCTTGGGGTTGTCTTGTTGCAGGCCCCGGTGGATGGCGGCACTCTTTTTCCCTGCGCTTACTATTCACGGAAACTCAATCCTTCCAAGCGCAATTACACCATCTGGGAAAAAGAGTTCTTGGCTATCAAGGCCGCGTTCGAGGCTTGGCGGCATCATCTCGAGGGGGCCCGACACCAGGTGGATGTCCGGATGGACCATCGGAACCTAGAATACCTGAAGATGGCAAGGAAGTTGAACCAGCGGCAGATCCAGTGGTCTTTGTTTTTCGCCCGGTTCAACTTCGTGTGACCTACATCCCCAGCGGTCACAACCAGAGGGCAGATGCCCTGTCCCACAAGCCGGAGTACCTCTGCACCAAGGACCCACTGCCCGCACGGATGGTGCTGCCCGCGGAATCCTTGGCTGCAGTCCATGAGCCGGCGGACTTGCGGGCTCAGGTGCGGGAGGCACAGTGCCTGAATGTTTGGTCGCAGAAGAGAAAGGCCGAGGTTGGTCCCGTGTCCCCTTGGACTTTGGAGGAGGGCTTGCTGAGACATCGGGGGTGACTCTATGTACCCACGGGGCCGCTTTGAACCCTTGTGATGACACAGTGTCATGACAACCCTGCAGCGGGGCACTTTGGGTTTTTCAAAACCCTCAATTTGGTGACGTGGACCTTTTGGTGGCCTCGGGTACGGCACGATGTACATGCGTACGTGACGCCCTGCGTGCCGTGCCGACAAGCAAAGACCACCACGGGCGCACCTCCTGGCTTCCTCCAACCCCTGCCAATGCCAGAGAGACCATGGGGAGCAATCTCCATGGACTTCTTAACAGACTTGCCGCCATCCTCAGGGTTTACCACCGTCCTAGTGGTGGTTGACATGTTAATGAAAATGGCGCAGTTTTTGCCATGTCGTGGGCTGCCAATGGCCCGGATGACTGTCCGGTTGTTCCTGCAGCACGTCTGTTGTGACTCAGGGCCAGCCTGTGGGTCCGGCAGCCGGCTCAGATGTCTCGGATGACTCAGATGAGGGGGAGGAGGAGGGTGTGGAAGACGAACTGGTTGATGATGGCTTGGAGGCTTCGCAGAGCCCCCAGCCGGGGCCCTCTTCTCAGCTGCGTGAGCCCGATAGTGCGGAGGATGATGACCCACAGCTGGCCCTGTTCAAGGACGCCCGACGCAGGAGGCAGTCGAGCAGGAACAAACAGAGAAAGGCTGTGGGACTCCTCGGGAGGAGGCACAGGGAGGCCACGCCCTGAACTCTAAATAAAAGGAGTGTTTGGGGAAGGGCTGGTTGCTGAAAGCAACCCTTCCGTTTGAGGATTCAAGTTCCAGTGTTTTTGTTTCTTGTTTGTGTAATAAATCTTGGCAGACGCTTTGCAGCCTCAGACGCTCTCCAGTCTCTACTGTTTGAACAGGGGTTTGCCTTATTGCAAGGCCGGTAGCAGGCTGGTTCAGAACAACGTCTTCCGTCTCCATGGTTTGCCAGACAGGGTAGTGTCGGATCGCGGCGTGCAATTCACGGCACAATTTTGGAAGAGCCTGATGGAGGTGCAGGTGTGCTTGTCGTCGGCACACCATCCCAAGACCAATGGGGGGACGGAGAAGGTAATAGGCATCCTGGAGCAGTACCTGTGCTGTTTCGTGAACCAGCAGCAGGACAACTGGGCCGATTACCTCTCCCTAGCGGAGTTTGCCTTTAACAACTCCCAACACACCTCCACCCAGACCACCCCGTTTCATGCCAATGTGGGGTACCATCCTCGGCTCATCCCTCTGGCTCCCTCATTCCTTGGTTCCTGAGACCCAGGACTTCCTGTCTGAGTTGCATGCAGCCCAACAATTGGTACGGCGCCAATTGATCCAGGCCAAGGAGGACTATAAATGGTTCTCCGACTGGTCCCGACGGGCAACGCCACCGCTGGCAGTCGAAGATCGAGTGTGGTTGTCCACGAGGCATCTCCCGACCGACTGACCGGTAAAGAAACTGGACCATCGATACATCAGCCCGTTCCTGATTGAAGCGGTCATCAACCCTGTGGCCTAGTGGTTGACCCTCCCGTGCTCCATGCGGATCTACCCAGTCTTCCACCAATCCCTGTTGGTCCCCGAAGCCACTCGTGTTCCCTCCGATGCCTGATGGTTCCTGCTCCACCACCTATACCCGGCCAGGACGGCTCAGCAGAGTATGAGGTGGCCAGTATTCGGGACTCCCGGTGGCTTAAGGGGCATTTCCAATATTTTGTCGATTGGAAGGGGTATGGGCCTGAAGACTTCTCCTGGGTCGACGCTTCCGCAGTTCGTGCCCCTGACCTCGGGCGGGTGTTCCACGAACAATTCCCATCTCGACCGAATCCCGACCGAATCCCGTTGTGGCCCCGATCCCCGCGCCTGTCCTAACCGAGGACGAGGACTCTGAGGATGATGGGGAGGAACTGGCAAGGCCTCCCTCTCTGGGGCCCTCCTCTCGAACAGACGTTATCTCATTCCAGCTGAAGTTTGAGGTAACGAGCCTATTTTCTGCCAAGGCCTTATCAGTAGGCAATTAATTAAAGTCTGTAGCATTAACTCTTGCGAGTCGTGCCTGCTTGTCTGTCTGTGCTCCGGGAGGGGGGAACAGAACAAGGGGTTTCTGGCTTTCCTTTTACACACTGCTGCCTGCATGCTGAGGAAATACACCCAGCTTCTTCAGAAACCTGGACAGATGCCCTGGACGCAAGCTGGCTTGGAGAGATCTTTGGTGATTGGCAAAGTTCTGGTTGTGTTAGCTTTTTGAGGTCTTCTGGTTTTGCCATGTTTGATTCCTGTTATCCAAAGAACAGTTGCTTCTACCATCTCAGGGATGATGGTCATAGCATCCTCTGTAAGTAGTGATAAACCCCATAAGCCAGCCAATGTTCTGACTATAACAAAGGAATATAAGTCATTGGTCACCAAGTAACAGAATGCATTCTGTTACAAAATTAAAAAGGGAGGAATGAAGGGTCCTGTAACTGGAACAAAAAGAAATTGTTTAGCCTAATTACTTCTATCTCGCTTCTATAATCAGCATTTGTGTCAGGGACAAATTTCACACAAGTGTGGGAAACATCTACATGTATGGGATGTACTGAAGGAAGGAATAAGGGAGTGTACACAAATGATTGATATCTTCTTTATGAAAGGAATAGATTATTCAGAAATTTCTAATGAGTCTAAAGATCGATAGAAGAAGCCACCTGAAAGTCATAAATTCTGACAAGTAGTTGTAGCTAACCTAAACCACAAGCAGAGGAAATACAGAAATAACTATAGGAGCCGAGCTTTGTTAATAGGAAATTAGATGGTGATAGATATGATGTGTACAAAGGAGCTTCCTGGAACATGAGAGGGACAGTGGTTTTAGGCGGTTTGGATAATTTATTGGATGATTAGGGAAGGGGCGTTGAGTGTGATAGGGGAGGGGGGAATCTGCATTGGGAGCAGGATATAAAACTGTATCAAACAGCTGTTTAAGGTGTGACTGAACGCCTGTGTGTGTGTTTCAGTTCACCAAGCCTTTGCAAATGCTTCTTTTTAAATAAAACTTTGTTGCTGGAACTCCAAGTGACTTTGTTTGTTTTGGGATCTTGAGCCACATTCTAAACACTTATCATGTAATGGCTCTGTTGTCTGATTTTCATTGGCTAACAAAGTTTATAAAGCAATGCAACTAACTTTCTAAGGTGTGGCACTTCTGGATGTAAGTCTGACAGGGTTCCAAATTGTTTGTAACTCAGCTGTTTGCTTTGATCAATTAAAGCACTGTTTCCTCAAGAATCCTCAGTTTGAGTTGCCTGAATAAACTTTGAATGGTATCTCAAATTTAAGTAAGGGCCAGTGAACTTACAATAGTTAAAGATGCAGAGGTTAAATATTAACAATCAACCAATAATAATTATATATAATCCGAAGGGCCAAGAGGCAGCCAGAACAGAAAAGAAAAGTAGTTTGTGCTGGGACTGAGAAAGTAATATAGGGGCCCTCCTCTTGAAACTTGGAGTACATCAAGCTATGCAACTGTTGCTGATATGCCGTCTGAGGTTGCCTCCTGGGATGGTTGTGCCCACTAGAGACAAAGGTCCTTTGTTGTTAGCTGCGAAGTTGTGTCCGACCCATCACAACCCTATGGACAACATTCCTCCAGGCTTTCCTGTCCTCTACCATCTTCTGGAGTCCATTTAAACTCACGCCTACTGCTTCAGTGACTCCATCCAGCCACCTCATTCTCTGTCGTCCTAGCATGCTTAAATCTAGAAAATCCAAGAAGGGTCTCGAATTCTGAAGCAATGGTCAGTCTGCAGAAAGTGAAGGGAATAAGCGATCAAATGGAAAAAAAGAATTATGTCTAGTATGGATGAATGAAGGAGGTAAAAGAGAATGCAAGAGAGAAAGTGAATAAGAGAAACGACATCCACAAGGACCTTTATTTGTATGCAGAGAAGATTACAGCAGACAAGATGTAGTAGATGATGAAATGGACGGTATTTCAAGGTCAAAGACAGTAATGGTGCTACCATGAGAGGAGACCACATGTGAATGGTGCCCCAGAAGTGATAGAACATTCAGGGTTAAGAAGAAACAGGAAGTACGTCACAAATGGGAGGAGTTGGCTAAACAAATTAACATAAATGTTGTAGTTCCCAAACAACCACATGGTGGCAGCACAATATGCACTGCATAATACTTTATGGCTGATGTAACAGCACACTCCCCGTCTGGTATTGTAAAATACCACTATATAATCCTATGATAGTTATTCAAATGCAAATAAATATTTTGTGATTTGCTTGTTGTCTTCAAGACCTGAAAGACATAAAAGAGGAACATGCATATATTGCAACAATAACAACTGCAATTTCAGGCCTCAAATAGTCTAGATTAAAGTTCAAATCACTTTTCTTCTTGAACTCAGGATCCAACAAGGAAAGGCGACGAGTTCAATCTTCAAGGGGCAAAAGCAAGACAAGTTCTGTGATGGGTCTGACCAAAGTTTATGGTGCCTTGCCTTGCAACCTTTACCTCCACTTTACGTATGTTCCCATCATCACTGGGAATGGCTTTCACAATGAGTCCCTTGGGCCATTCAATTCTTTCAGCTTGTTGGTCCTTGAGCAGAACAAGGTCTCCAACTTGGAGATTGGGGTTCTGATGTTGCCATTTTCTGCGTCTTTGCAAAAGAGAAAGACACTCCATCTTCCATCGATTCCAGAGGCAGTTGTCTTTTGCAGAGAGAGGTTTTTGGCAGAAGTGCCAGCCTTGACATTCAGTGTCAATAGATTTGGTGTGATAGCATTGTGCAATATGGACTAACCTTGCAATAATGCGTACAAGCTTTGTCCAGTTGGAGAACTGTTCAAAGCATTGACAGTCAATGATGGCTCTCTGGTCAGATCTGGTGAGAAGGGTCTTGATGTCAGGACAAATCTCTGGATCGTTGTCAGGATCTTGAAGATTGAAGACCTCAGCTGTGCTTTCTCCTGAGGCATGAAGAGGTAATGGTGCAACCCAGCTGTTAGACATATTTGGAGAATTCAGTGTCCATTATGTTGATGAATTCTCTGTCTTCAACTGACATGGCTATTTTGTTGTCATCATGTGTGGCATAAAACACTGTGCTGCCTAAGTTATCATCACATGTGATGGGGATATCATCAGATGCCTGGATGATGTCAAGAGGCTTCTCCTTTACTTCATGGTGGTGAGGGTATTGTCTGAAGTGAGATGCACTCCCAGAAATTACCTTTTTATCATCCACAAGGACCTTTATTTGCATGCAGAGAAGATTACAGGAGACAGGATATAGTAGATGATGAAATGGACGGTATTTCAAGGTCAAAGACAGTAATTGTCCTACCATGAGAGAAGACCGCATGTGAATGGTGCCCCAGAAGGGATAGAACATTCAGGCTTAAGAAGAAAGAGGAGGTACATCACAAATGGGAGGGGTTGGCTGAACAAATTAACATAAATGTTGTAGTTCCCAAACAACCACATGGTGGCAGCACAATATGCACTGCATAATACTTTATGGCTGATGTAACAGCACAAAACGAGATCACAACATATCCATGGGAGGACTGTTATTTAATTAAACAAGAACCAAAGAAATTTAATAGTTGAAGGTTGAAGTCAATTATACTGAGAAAGTTACTCGGATTGCAACTAATTTTAAACCCTGTTCTGCAGATTGTTCTTCTTGCCTAATTTTTTTTGTCCTGCTGTGTAGTTTATGTCTCATCCAGGTTCCTTTGCCTACATCTCTGAGGGCCGTCACTTCTGATGGATTTTCTCATTTTTGTGCAACCTAACTTCTATTAAAAACCATATTGCAATTAGCTAAAAATTGATGAACAGGACCACCCAGTGAGTCTAGGAGGTAGAACTCTAAATTCTGAATCATGTATTGATACATCAAACCCAAAGATGAAATTTCCCTGGAATCATGAGCCCTATAAACTCAAAACTACTCCATCTTACAGAGATCACCCTTCTGTTGCTTCCCATCTAATCTCTAGGTCAGCAATTCCACCACATCACCAGTTTTCCCTAGAGACGTGTTTATTAACTGGGTACAGGAGGCCCTGTGGATTTCACTCTGGTAGGTGGGCGGTGCTCATCAGCGTTTTCAAGCCCATCGAGCCAGTACTGTCCAAAGACATTTCTGAGGTCAAGTGGCCAGCATGGTGTCACAGAGCACCATTATGCTCTCACCTGAGAAGCCTAATGTCTTAACCATTGAGCCACCATCCTGCTCTATAACTAGGTATGATAATATGTAAGTCAGAGCTGAAGAAGCTTCTTGGAAGAGAAGCAAAATGTCTCCAAAGAAAAAGAAGAAAGTCCAGCTGCCTCTTGAAAAAGCACCTTTGTGACATCTGTTGTGTCTGTAAATAGTTGCAAACATGTAAAATAGCAGGTTGCAAAAGTAGGTTCTTGAAGCGGGAGATTCTGGTGCAACCATTGGTTAAAGTAGCAAAGAAGCGGGAAAGATGCGATTGATGATTGGTTACAGTTTAAACAGTTCTACTATAAAAGCTTGAAACATTTGACAGTTGACAGTTGACTTATGTGTATTGAATAAACTCTTTCATTGTGAACCACTCTGAGTCATTGTCTACCTGAACCAAACAATTGGCGATGAAGGTGGGATAGACGGCAGACCAGAGAAGGTTCGGCGGAACAGCTGCGCAAAGGCGGCAAATTTGAAAAGAAGTCACAGTCAACCAAGCGGCCACGGCGGAATCAACAATCCTCCGAATGGCGCAAATCGGGTCCTTAAAAGAATTCAACCCAAGCTTCCCAGAGGACCGGGAAGAATATGTAGGACAGGTCGAAGGATTCCTGCTTGTAAACGGGATAACGGACGACCGAAAAAAGGCGGCAGCGTTACTGACAATTTGCGGCACACCAGTATATCGGATCGCTGTAGGACTTTGTCAACCACAGCCGGTCTCAAGTGTTCCGTATGCTGATCTGTTAGCTAAACTAAAAGTACATTTCACGCCAAGGAGATCCGAACTCTTTTGGCGTCGTATCTTCGAAAAAAGAAACCAAAGGCTGGGAGAATCAATTCAAAAATTCGTGGCTGCAGTAAGAGAAGCCGCAGTACAATGCAAGTATGACAACTTGGAAATCAGAATTCGGGACTGAGTGGTACTGGGCTTGCGGGACGAGCATCTACAAAATAGAATAATCGCCAAGCCCACCGGCGATTTGCAAGAAGTACTGGACGAACTGCTAACGTATGAATCCACCGGGTATCGCGACCCCCCCCCGTAGTAGCATGGCTGCGTCTGCCGAAATCAATCAAGAAGGCCTTGTGGACTGCGGGGAGGTGGACCAACAATGGGAAGATGACATCGCCGAGGTCACCAGACGATTTGGGAAAATGGCGCCAAAACCATCCCGAAGCGACGGGCCTGAACCGAACCGCCGATTCCAAACCGCAACACCGCAACGACAAGTGACAGCGACCCAACGACCATGGAGAGACACCGCAACGAGACCGCGCGACAACGACAACCGGTGTGGCAGC
The DNA here is from genome assembly GCF_947247035.1 of Vipera ursinii. Classification (NCBI taxonomy): domain Eukaryota; kingdom Metazoa; phylum Chordata; class Lepidosauria; order Squamata; family Viperidae; genus Vipera; species Vipera ursinii. Next base: position 28,534,275 of record NC_139513.1, on the reverse strand, counting down.
TGCGGGGGCAACCATCCCCGCGCCACTTGCAGATTCCGTACCGCCAGATGTAGATCATGTGGGAAGACCGGCCACATCCAAGCCATCTGCAGGGGTCGTGCACGCGACAATCGCCTACATGAAGTCGACGTTTGGCCCGAAGGTAAGGTAACCCCTTACTATAGTGGCAAAGAGACCCCTAGACCGTGGGCTAAATTTCTGAACCGTGGGGAGGTGGCGCGAGTCAATCATAGTAGGAAGGGAAAAATTAATAATTTTCCGGAAGGAAAATTAAAAATCATAGTCCAATTGCAAGGGGTTCCTTGCAAAATGGAAATAGATTCAGGGGCCTCAGTGTCCATAATATCCAGTGAAACCCTGAAAATGATTGAACAAATAAGTGGCAGAAAAATTCCACTTAGTTCAACCAAAATCCAATTAACCGATTTCCAAAAAACCCCAATAAAAATTAAAGGGAAAATTACCCTCAGTGTTAAATTTAAGGGGTTTAAGGGAGCTTTAGATTTAATAGTTACTGAGGGCCAGAGGACTAGTCTAATTGGCCTTAACTGGTTTCCTGCCCTGGGCATTTGGATAGGGGGAATAAACACAGTTATTAAAAATAAGACCCTCGAATCAGTCTGCAATGAATTCGCAGACGTATTCGATGGGTCTTTAGGTAAATACAAAGGGCCCCCAATTAAATTTAATCTAGACCCGTCGGTTAAGCCCATCAGGCTTAAGGCCCGAAGGGTGCCTTTCGCCCTGAAGCAAAAAATCGAGGCCGAGCTCGATAAGCTTGTAGGCCAAGGCGTCTTAGAACCAGTCGAGGGTGGTTTGTGGGAAACGCCGATCGTCACACCCCTTAAACCTAATGGGGATGTGAGGATCTGCGCTGACTACAAAGCCACCCTGAACCTTGGAATGAAAAAACACGCTTACCCGGTCCCGACGGTGAAGCAGGTCCTCGCCACGATACAGGACGGCGCCATATTTGCCAAGTTAGACTTGGCGCAGGCGTACTTGCAATTAACTGTTTCTGAAGAGGCTGCAGAAGCTCAGACGATAGTTACCCACAAGGGGGCGTTCCGAGTCCACAGACTGCAATTTGGTATTGCAGCAGCTCCAGGCATCTTTCAAGAAGTGATGGAGAGGACCTTAAAGGGCATACCTGGTGTATGCCCTTATTTTGATGATGTCTTGATAGCTGGAAGAAATGAAGAAATATTAGCAGAGCGTCTGGAACAGGTATTGGAAAGGTTTAGGAGGGCTGGATTGAAATTAAAAAAGGAAAAATGTTGCATTGGGGTTAAGTCCACTGAATTTCTAGGATTTAGGATAGACAAAAATGGAATTCATCCTACCCCTGATAAAATCAAGGCAATTAAATTGGCACCAGAACCAAAAAACAAGGCTGAATTACAAGCCTTCCTTGGCTTAGTTAATTTTTACCACACATTTGTGCCACACAAAGCTGCCATAGCAGAACCTCTTCATAGACTTTTAGATAAAAAGACCCCGTGGCAGTGGCTTAACAAACATAGAGTTAGTTTCCAAACATTAAAAGACATTCTTTCTAGCCAATCAACAGTAACCCATTTTATTGAAAATAAACCAATTTATTTAGCTTGCGATGCTTCACCTTATGGTGTGGGGGCTGTTATCAGCCACTTGGACAGTCATAGTGTTCAAAAGCCAATCGCATATTATTCCAGGACGCTTACTAAAGCAGAGCGGAATTATGCACAGATTGATAGGGAAGCATTAGCAATCGTGGCAGGAGTAAAAAAGTTCCATGATTACCTTTATGGTAGGAACTTTACCATACTCACTGACCATAAACCATTATTGGGACTATTTACCACTGATAAACAGACACCCCAAATAATGTCGCCCAGAATGCTGAGGTGGTCAATTTTCCTCTCAGCATACTCATTCTCCCTTCAACACAGACCGGGCAAGGAAATGGGACATGCAGACGCCCTTAGCAGACTGCCATTAAATATCACTGAGGAAGACCATGCCCCTGTGGGACAAATAATGTCTTTACAGGACATTCCTGAGTGGCCCTTAACCGCTAAAGATATAGCTGTGGCAACAAATAATGACCATATCCTAAAAAGAATTATGGCCTGGGTCCTTAGTGGGTGGCCCAGTACTAACCCGGATGCCAAGTACATTCCTTATTTTAGAAGAAAGGATGAACTGTCATCCCATTTGGGATGTGTTCTGTGGGGAAACCGTGTTGTCATTCCCGAAATCCACAGACCTACAATTTTAGTAGAACTACACGAAGGGCACCCTGGAATAGTACGTATGAAGGCATTGGCTAGGAGTCACTTATGGTGGCCAGGACTTGACAAGGACATTGAAGAATGTGTTTCTAATTGCTATTTGTGTCAACGTTCTAGGCCTGAGCTGCAACACACACGTACTCATAAGTGGGAGTTAGCCAGGAATCCTTGGTCCAGGATTCATATTGATTTTGCTGGACCTTTCCAGGGGTTAACCTTTCTAGTAGTAGTGGACAGTTTCTCTAGATGGCTAGAGGTAGTACCCGTCAGTTCAATGACTTCTGGTAAAACAATACAAGTTTTAAGGGGCCTCTTTGCCACTCACGGGTTACCTGATGTAATTGTGTCAGATAATGGGCCCCAATTCACCTCTGTTGAATTCCAGGATTTCCTCAGGGCCAACTTGATTAAACACACGACATCAGCACCCTTCCACCCGTCCACCAACGGCTTGGCTGAACGAAATGTGAGGACCACTAAAGATGCATTAAAGAGAATCATCCGTGGCGATTGGCACCAAAGACTGGCAGAATTCTTGCTGACCCAACATACGACCCCGTGCACGGCTACCGGAAAAAGCCCAGCAGAGATGAGGTGGGGAAAAAGATTAACCACCAAACTAGACAGGTTACATCCTGACAGACTACCATCAAGTGCGGAACCGGACATTCCAAATAGATCATTCAAAATTGGGGACCTAGTCTGGGCCAGGAATTATGCACAAGGGGACAAATGGGTCCCAGGGGTGGTCACTGAGATATTGGGACCTTTGTCTTACACTATTGAGGGGGAAGGGAACAGGGTTAGCAAAAGACATATAGATCAGCTAAGGAAGAGAACTATTGGTTGTATGCCAGTTGAGGGGGATCAAAGTATACACGGGGGGAACATTGCATCAGGGCTTATGGATAACAACCTGCCAATCAGTGGGGAAGCAGAAATGCAAACCAGCCCGTCCACAGCTAACCAACAACAACAGAGTCAATTTGACTGGGAGCTCCCCCCTTTGAGCAGGCCAGCAATAGCTGAGCATCAAACACAACAACAACCACAACTTGTTAGCAGAGAAGCATCTGAGCCAATTAGCCAAGAGTCCAGGTCCACCAGTGTAAGCCAGCCAAGCAGACATTCTGATAGAAATGACTTAGGTATCCAAAGCAATAGATATCCTTCAAGGGTCCATAGGCCACCCAAATACTTAAGAGACTATGTCAATAAATAACAACAACTGGGGGGTAAGGGGTGTTGTGTCTGTAAATAGTTGCAAACATGTAAAATAGCAGGTTGCAAAAGTAGGTTCTTGAAGCGGGAGATTCTGGTGCAACCATTGGTTAAAGTAGCAAAGAAGCGGGAAAGATGCGATTGATGATTGGTTACAGTTTAAACAGTTCTACTATAAAAGCTTGAAACATTTGACAGTTGACAGTTGACTTACGTGTATTGAATAAACTCTTTCATTGTGAACCACTCTGAGTCATTGTCTACCTGAACCAAACAACATCCACGGAGCACACACAGAATAGATATCTCTCTCGACAGATATTTCCATAATGATGCATAAGTGCAACTACTGCAATGTCTACATTGCAACCTGGCCAGAAAGTGATTGCCAAGGAGCTCAACAGTTTGCTTCCTTGAAGGATCTCTTCAATGGGAGGGTACCAGCCCTTTCAGGCAAGCAAGGCCAAGAATTGGGCACCACAAAGCCTATTGGAGCTCTATGATATTGTTGTGAGATATAATAACAGAATGTTGAAAGCCTGTCAAGTTTCCCACTGATCTCTTTTATGGGATGCAGAACAAAGAGAGCATTATTGTGACCCTCTTGAGTACAAGGAACACTATATTCCATTTTGTGTCTGTTCCTTTGATCCCCCCGTTACCTTTATTCAGGGGTGTGGTTTCTACAGAATCGTTCTTAAAAATAGATATTTGGAGTCTTATATTGTCAAAAGCACATGGATTCACAAGGCTTCTTGCTCAGGGCGGACATCAGCCTCCTTCGTCCTCGCTTCTCATGGGAAATGTACCTTTTCTTCCCGCTTTACATGAGCACCTGCCTTGCACGGAGAATCCACCAGGGGCTCCTCTGCAAAGAGAAGGCAACACAATGGCCTTCCATCATTGAGCCACTGGAGGGCGAACGCCACACGGTGCTTTCCAGAGGGGAGATTGAAAGGCATTGACATCAACGGGTCTTGCGTCTTTAGGATGCTGTATTCACTCTCTTGAGCATTTGAGCTGCGCAGAACTCTTGAAGGAGAGAGATCCAGAAAGGGCCAGGATAAGTGGCCAGATTCTTCCAGTGTGAAGGGAGGGCTCTTGAACTTAAGAAGGAAGAGATGCATCCCAAGTTCTCATCTTAGCAACAGATAAGAAGGAACTAAGTCACTAAGGAAAGAAAGTAAAAATATCACTCAATCCAGACAAAAGAAATTGGACAAGAGCTGAGATGAAAGCTCTCTCCAAATCCCACCAATAGCTACCAGGCTTGAAAATCAACAAGAATAACTGTCATCTGATGAATCAGGAAAAAGCAAGAAATTTTTGGGAGGGAAAAGATCCTGAAGTACAAACACTTTTTGAATTCCTCTTCATCTAGAGTTGGCAGCTGGCAGCTTCTGTCCCTATGGATAGTGACAGCCAGCCTACTCGAGAAGGACTTAGGTCAGTATGGATGAGCATGGATGTGTGTGTGTACTTGTGAAAAAGAACAAATATATATGTTGTACCAGTAAACGTCTGTTATTTTAAATTCAGTCTCCCTGTATTTTAAAGAACGATTTGTCCCTCAGTGTGTGGGTGAAACTGGCTATTTCCAGGGCTGTGAGAGTGTGAGTGACCATAAGCTTTAAATACAACACTCTTCGGAAGTGTAACATTGCCTAAAGCACGTTGAGGCGGCTTCCTGATCAAGGGAAACGTGAGCGCCCCCTCCTGCCCCCGCATGGGAAATGCTCCGTCTCTCCTTATTCCAGGAGCGCTTTCCATTCACATAAAATCCACCAGAGGGCGGCCTCTGCAAAGAGAAAGGGACTCCACGCACGTTGGCCCGCTGTGGCCGGTTGGGAAGGAAGTGACGTCAGTAAGCCTTTCCTTTCTACGATGCTGGACTCTCCCTCTTTAACCCTTTGAACTTCGCAGGCGGTTAAAAAGGCTGCAAGGAAGTCTTGAAGGAAAGAGGCACAGGTGACAAAGGGGGTTATTTGTCTCTGTTTGTGTGTATGTTTCTCTCTGTGTGTGCTAGTGTAGACCACGTACGTTGCCCTCAGGAAGAAATCCAGATGCCAGAAAGGAAAGGGGGGGCTGAATAGTCCTACACGCCCTATTTCCTGGGTAGTGGGAGAGCTTGCATGGCAAATCTCAAGGAGGAAATAAGAAAAGGTTTGAAAATGCAAAAGATTATGCCTACGTTCTCACTCTGTGCTGGATGACAGTAAACTAGGTTCGACTCCTCTGCAGCTCAATTTGTTTTAGGAGGGTAAACATATGATTATGTTAAGCTTTGTGCATTTAAGCCTTTGTGTTTCATGTGGACTGAGCCCCTGGATCTGATTGACCTTTTTGTGCTTAGGACACATTGTGTGAACCTGCCTTCCTGTGTGAAGGAACAGAAATGGAACATCCTAATCCAGGGTCAATTGAGTGGCATTCGGTTTTTTGTGAACTGAATGTTCATGCTTTGTTAACCTGTTCTGAGTTTTTGTATGCTGCGTGAACCCTGCTTATAGGTAAATGTAGATCTATATTTTTAAAAAGCAAGTCTTTCCTTGTGAGTAAAAGCAATATAGAAATGATCCAAAATGCCAAATATACTGAATCTTCTTGATTGATGTCATCAGTTTACCAGGCCAGAAAAATACTTCCTTCTATGGGGAGGAGTATCGATGAACGATCCAATCCACTACTTTCTAGTTGTTGGAATTTATTTTCTATCAGAGAGATGCAATCTTCTTTAGAGAGAAAGTAATGTAGGAAGAAAAGTCTCTATCATGGTTCCTCCAAGCGGGGAATAAACATGGCAACTGCTTTGGAAAGAAGGTTGTAGTTTATTGCAGAGGAAAGGCAGACAGAAAAATGGATCCAACAGGAAAAGAAGGGGTGAGCACATGTGGGTAGAGGGTTTTTACACCCCCTGGACTCTATTGTCTGGAGTTATTTCCTGTCTCAAGCTTTGTATTCTGTCCTGAGCCTAGGTGTGCCACTCTAGGATTCTTGCTGGTTGTCTGTCCCAGCCCACCTCCCTGGGGCAGGGGTATGTAGATTTTAGAAGTCTTAGTTTCAACCTCCCTGAATGGTTTATATCTGCATTTCTATAGAGTTGGTTTCTGCTTGGGGGAGGGAGACTTGGGGCTATTAAGAAAAACTGGGCATGCTTTTCTGCCTTTTTAAGATCCTTTTAGGAAATATATTTTCCTGCCCTTTTAATATTTCCTTCTCTGGGGAGCTGACTTCCCACAATCCCCCCCCTTTGTGCCCTAAGTGTGTGAATGACACACTTACTGGCACAAGATTAAAATTGGTCTGATCAGGGATAATTTAATTTAATTTAATTTAATTTAATAACACTTATATACCGCCCTTCTCCCTGAGGACTCAGGGCGGTTCACAGGGCAGAATAAAATAGCGAATACAAACATTAAAACAGGATTAAACAATAGCCCTAATTAAGAACAATATAAATACAACGCTAAGAACCCCCAGAAAAATTAAAAAGCGAGAGATAAAACAACCCCAACACTCCCCCTCAGGCTAGGCCGGCTTGTACAAACAGAAATGTCTTAAGATCGCGACGAAAGGAGCGAAGATCGGGCGCCGTCCGGAGCTCTACCGGTAGCTGATTCCACAGCTCCGGAGCGCCCACAGAGAAGGATCTCCCCCTGGGGGCCACCAATCAACATTCTCTGATCGGTGGCACCCTGAGGAGGCCCTCTCTGTGGGAACGCACAGGGCGCAGGGAGCTTGATGCCGGCAGCAGATGTTCCCTGAGGTACTCCGGCCCCATGCCATGGAGTGCTTTGAATACCGTTACCAGTACCTTGATACTCGGTAAGCAAACTTTAAATTGTTAATGCAAAAAGAAAAACACTAATGGAGGCAGCAGAAAAAAGATTCCTGCCCATAAAGTTCTAAAAAGTCAGGGCAAAAATTAGGTGGAAAAGAAATTTATAGTTACCAATATTCTGTGCCAATTATTTTCAAATGTTGGATGTCACCTTTAGCTTCCAGTCAGATTTGCACATTGCTCCCAAAAATCTTCACAGCCATGGTTTGCCTCTGTACCTAACCACTGGCTGCCCATTTTCAAGAGTTGTTTCCTGCCTTAGCTCTTAATTCAGTGCATCCAGGTTTGTAATTTGTAACGTCCAATTAATGTTAGCCAGTATCCAAGTAAGGCTGTTCCATCCTGGAGCACTAGGGAACTACCAGAGGACTGGAAAAGAGCTGATGTAGTTCCCTTTTTTTTCCTCTTAAAAAGAAGAAACGAAAGAAAAAATAGATCCAGGAAACTACAGACCTATCAGCCTGACCTCACCTGGGCAGATTCTGGAAAAGACAATCAGACAACAAATCAACGAATACCTAGAGGCAAACAAAGTCATTACTTAAAGCCAACATGGGTTTGTCAAAAACAGATCATGCTAAACACATCTTATCATTGCATTCTTTGACCAAGTGACAAAATTAGTGGACCAGAGGAATGCTGTTGATACAGTTTACTTGGGCTTCAGTAAGGCATTTGATAAAGTTGGCATAGGGTTTCCTGCCCGAGCAGAGGGTTGGACTACATGACCTCCAAGGTCCCTTCCAACTTTATCATTCTTATTAAATGCAAGAGTAAAACTTTTCCAGCAGATGAACTTAAAAACATTCCCTCCTGCTAACTTTGGGCTGTTCTTAAGAGTACATAGAGAGAAAGAGAAGAAAAACAAACAAACAAACACATTTTTCTTCACTCTGTCTGTTGGCCAGACAGACAGAGTGAGGGTATTTTCATTTTGGTAGCTTATTTTAAGAAGAATTTCTAGCAGAAGTTTAACATTCTTTTCTCTTTGGATTAGAGACAGTTAACAGTCAGTCACATTTACCTCACACACAAAGACTTTGACACACATATACACACAAAGACAAGAGAACAGAAAACGAAACAGAAGTCTTAATTTTACACATCCTAGTCATTCCCACCATAAATCTCAGATAAATTAGGGAAGGCACATATTTTAAACATACCACGTGGTTGCATAGAGAGAGAGAGAGGCACTATTTCTTATTTTCCCTTTGAGTACCTTTATTTAGCCAATTGGTTTCCCAGCAAAGCCCTAGCAAAGTCCATTTTCTTTATATATATAATTTCTCTACCTACCTCTTTTTCATACCTGCCTAAATGGGTAGCTGATTCCCGTCCCAGGCCTCAAGCAAGCTTTACCGGGAAGCCTATCTCGACCCTTTAACTAGAATCCCCCCTTGGTTCTATCGGGTTTGGCGCACTGAAGCCTCCTTGTGAGACTTCCGCCTACCTCCACAGTTTTTGGGTCAAAAAGGGACCCAAAGAGCACTCTGGATCCCTCACAGAGTACTGGGACGCTCCTTTAGGCATCTACCACCATGGTTTCAGACCAAAAAGGGGTCTGTCGAGGACCTTCTGCTCCCCTGCAGAAGGTACGGGACATTCTTACCGGCTTTACCTTCACTTTTCACCACCACTGTTTGCAGACTTCAAATGTCTGGGAGGACCTCTGCTTGCTTTCCAGAGGTAAGGGACGCTCCTTGCCCGGGGCTTAATTTCCTAACTTTGCTTTGCTTTGCTTACAGGGCTTAACCAGCTAGTTGCCCAAATCCAATTCTCTCATTCCATTCCATTTTCCACACAGTCTCTCCCTTTTCCTTAACAAAAGGTCCTACGCTCTGGCCAAACCCCCATACTTTCCAGGGTCTGCAACTCGAACAGATCCTTTCTGCGGCTAGGAAAGGCCAGAGGGAGCAAAATCCAACTGTGATTGGAAAAAGGGTCTTCTCACTCACACACACAAAAACATACACACATTTCTTTTACCCCCCTGGGCTTCCAGAGGGCGCTTGGGCCTATACCACAGGTCGGCAACCTGCGGCTCCGGAGCCTCCTCCCTCTTGAAAAAAAAAATGGTACTAAAAAAACTTAATCAATTTAAACTTCTCACAAAAAACTTGAAAAGTTTAAATTGATTGGTTGGTTTGTGGGACCGCCCACAAACCGTTTGTGGGCTACCCACAAACCTTTGTTTTTTTACTGCACTTGGCAGAGTGGAGGAAGAGAGGAAGAAGTAAAACGTAAGTAGATCTGCTTCTTTCCCCCCCCCCCCCCGTTCCCTCTCGTCGCCGGGGCTAGCAGCCCCGACGAGCAAGAAGGCGCGCTTCGCCCGCCCACCCACCCCCCGTTGGCTCCTCTCGTCGCCGGGGCTGAGAGCCCCGCCGAGCGAAAGCCGCGCTTTGCCCGCCCGCCCCCCCCGTTGGCTCCTCTCGTCGCCGGGGCTGAGAGCCCCGCCGAGCGAAAGCCGCGCTTTGCCCGCCCGCCCCCCGTTGCCTCCTCGTCGCCGGGGCTGAGAGCCCCGGCAAGCGAAAGGCGCCCGCCCGCCCCCCGTTGCTTCCTCATCGCCGGGGCTGAGAGCCCCGGCAAGCGAAAGGCGCCCGCCAGCCCCGCCGAGCGAAAGGCGCCCGCCCGCCCCCCGTTGCCTCCTCGTCGCCGGGGCTGAGAGCCCCGCCAAGCGAAAGCCGCACTTCGCCCACCCGCCCCCTCCCCGTTGGCTCCTCTCGTCGCCGGGGCTGAGAGCCCCGCCGAGCGAAAGCCGCGCTTTGCCCGCCCGCCCCCCGTTGCCTCCTCGTCGCCGGGGCTGAGAGCCCCGGCAAGCGAAAGGCGCCTGCCCGCCCCCCGTTGCTTCCTCATCGCCGGGGCTGAGAGCCCCGGCAAGCGAAAGGCGCCCGCCAGCCCCCCGTTGCTTCCTCATCGCCGGGGCTGAGAGCCCCGGCAAGCGAAAGGCGCCCGCCAGCCCCGGCAAGCGAAAGGCGCCCGCCCGCCCCCCGTTGCCTCCTCGTCGCCGGGGCTGAGAGCCCCGGCAAGCGAAAGGCGCCTGCCCGCCCCCCGTTGCTTCCTCATCGCCGGGGCTGAGAGCCCCGGCAAGCGAAAGGCGCCCGCCAGCCCCCCGTTGCTTCCTCATCGCCGGGGCTGAGAGCCCCGGCAAGCGAAAGGCGCCCGCCAGCCCCGCCGAGCGAAAGGCGCCCGCCCGCCCCCCGTTGCCTCCTCGTCGCCGGGGCTGAGAGCCCCGCCAAGCGAAAGCCGCACTTCGCCCACCCGCCCCCTCCCCGTTGGCTCTTCTCGTCGCCGGGGCTGAGAGCCCCGCCGAGCGAAAGCCGCGCTTTGCCCGCCCGCCCCCCGTTGCCTCCTCGTCGCCGGGGCTGAGAGCCCCGGCAAGCGAAAGGCGCCTGCCCGCCCCCCGTTGCTTCCTCATCGCCGGGGCTGAGAGCCCCGGCAAGCGAAAGGCGCCCGCCAGCCCCCCGTTGCTTCCTCATCGCCGGGGCTGAGAGCCCCGGCAAGCGAAAGGCGCCCGCCAGCCCCGGCAAGCGAAAGGCGCCCGCCCGCCCCCCGTTGCCTCCTCGTCGCCGGGGCTGAGAGCCCCGGCAAGCGAAAGGCGCCTGCCCGCCCCCCGTTGCTTCCTCATCGCCGGGGCTGAGAGCCCCGGCAAGCGAAAGGCGCCCGCCAGCCCCCCGTTGCTTCCTCATCGCCGGGGCTGAGAGCCCCGGCAAGCGAAAGGCGCCCGCCAGCCCCGGCAAGCGAAAGGCGCCCGCCCGCCCCCCGTTGCCTCCTCGTCGCCGGGGCTGAGAGCCCCGGCAAGTGAAAGGCGCCCGCCCGCCCCCCGTTGCTTCCTCGTCGCCGGGGCTGAGAGCCCCGGCAAGCGAAAGGCGCCCGCCAGCCCCGCCGAGCGAAAGGCGCCCGCCCGCCCCCCGTTGCCTCCTCGTCGCCGGGGCTGAGAGCCCTACTTCGGCAGCTTCCTCAAAGAGCGGCGCCGCTGCCCCTTCGCACGGAGGTACGCGCGCACCTCCCGTTGTTCGGAGAGGTGCGCGCGCACCTCTCGGAATGGGCAGGGGCGCCGCTCTTTGCGGAAGCTGCCGCGGCCCGTCTGCTAAGCTGCCGCTTTCGGCAGCTTCACAGACGGGCCGCGGCGGGCTTCCTGAAAGAGCGGCACCGCTGCCCATTCGCGCGGAGGTACGCGCGCACCTCCGGTCGTTCGGAGAGGTGCGCGCGCACCTCTCGGAATGGGCAGGGGCGCCGCTCTTTGAGGAAGCTGCCATCGGGCAACCGGGAACCGGTTCCATCTCATTTTTAAAAAAATGGCAGCCGCGTGCGTCCGCGCATGCGCAAAAAACCTTTTTGCGCATGCGCGTGCATGGACACACGCACGCGGCTCCCTCTTTTTTTAATTTGTGATGGAACCGGTTCCCAGTGGCTCTTTTTCTTTTTTAGGTTGCCGACCCCTGGCCTATACCTATCACCCTTACCCACAGCCCAGTCAATGCTCTGGTGGAGGCCTGGGAAACGGCTGCCACCAGGGCACTTGACTGCGTTGTACCCATGCGACCTCTGACCCGGCGCAGATCCCGTTGGGCCCCATGGTTCTCTGTGGAGTTCCGGGAGATGAAGCGTCGGAGACGAGGTCTAGAGAGCGGTTGGAGATCCAGCCGATCCGAATCCGACCGATTGCAGTTAAGAACCTTTATAAGGTCTTATCTTGCAGCGATAAGGACGGCGAAGTCTAACTACTTTGCCGCCCTTATCGCGTCCACAGATAATCGCCCGGCCGCCCTTAACCAGGAGGTGAGGGAGGATCCCTTACAGGGACGAGCCGAGGAGTTTAGTCATCATCTGGTGGACAAAATTGCTCGGATCCGGACCGGCCTGGACTCTGACTGGGCAGAGTCTGATGTGGAGGAATCAGGCGGTCTTGAGCACGTTATCTGGACTGAGTTCGACCCTGTTTCCCCTGATGATGTGGACAGGATCATGGGGAGACTGAGCACCACCACCTGTTTGCTGGATCCGTGCCCCTCCTGGCTAGCTTATGCGGCTCGGGAGGGAACACGAGGCTGGTTCCATGCAGTAATAACTGCTCCTCTGAATGAGGGTGTCTTCCCTGCCGCCTTGAAGGAGGCGGTGGTGAGACCCCTTCTCAAGAAGCCTGCTTTGGACCCGGCTGTTTTAGACAACTACCGTCCAGTCTCCAACCTTCGCTTTCTGGCGAAGGTTGTTGAGAGTGTGGTGGCGCATCAGCTCCCTCTGTTCCTGGAGGAAACTGATTATCTGGACCCGTACCAATCGGGTTTCAGGCCCGGACACAGCACAGAGACGGCATTGGTCGCGCTGGTGAATGATCTCTGGAGGGCAAGGGACAGGGGTTGCTCCTCTGTCCTGGTCCTATTAGATCTCTCAGCGGCTTTCGATACCATCGACCATGGTATCCTGCTGCGGCGTCTCAGGGGGTTGGGAGTGGGAGGCACCGTTTTACGGTGGTTCTCCTCCTACCTCCAGGGCCGCTCGCAGTCGGTGTTGACGGGAGGGCAGAGATCCGCCCCGAGGCCTCTCATTTGTGGAGTCCCTCAGGGGTCGGTTCTCTCGCCTCTCCTGTTCAACATCTATATGAAGCCGCTGGGCGAGATCATTCGTGGCTTCGGGGTGGGGTATCACCAGTACGCTGATGATACCCAACTTTTTCTTTCCACCCCGAACCAACCCAGCGATGCCCTCTCCATGATGTCCCGGTGCCTGGAGGCGGTTCGGGTCTGGATGGGGAGAAACAGGCTTCGTCTCAATCCTGCCAAGACTGAGTGGCTGTGCATATCGGCATATCGGGTTAACCAAGTTATTCCACCTCTAACGATGGGGGGTGAGGTGTTACCCCCCGTTGATAGGGCTCGCAACTTGGGCGTCCTCCTGGACTCACGGCTCAATTTTGAAGATCACATAGGAGCCGTGACTAGGGGGGCTTTTGCACAGGTTCGCCTGGTGCGCCAGTTGCGTCCCTATCTGGACTGAGACGCCCTACGCACAGTTACTCATGCGCTTGTGACCTCCCGTTTGGACTACTGTAACGCTCTCTACATGGGGCTGCCCTTGAAGACCACTCGGAGGCTTCAACTGGTGCAGAATGCGGCCGCGCGAGTTGTAATGGGGGTCTCCCGATACTCCCATGTAACACCTCTACTCCGCGAGCTGCATTGGCTTCCGGTTGCCCTCCGGGTGAAATTCAAGGTGCTGGTTATCACCTATAAAGCCCTACATGGCCTGGGTCCGGGGTATTTGAGGGAACACCTGCTGCCGGCATCAAATGCCCTTCGCCCAGTGCGCTCCCACAGGGAGGGTCTGCTCAGGGTCCCGCCGGTAAGAGACTGCCGGCGGGTGACACCCAGGGATAGGGCCTTCTCAGTGGGGGCGCCTGCCCTCTGGAACCAGCTGCCGGTGGAGCTGAGGACTGCTCCCGACCTCCGATCATTCCGCCGGGGCCTGAAGACCTGGCTCTTTGAGCTCTCGGGCCCAGGCTGAGGAGACATTCATTTTAATTGGGGTTTTTAATAGTACAGGGTCGATTTAATTTTTTTTAAATTGGGTTTTAACTTTTGTATGGTTGATTTTAACTCCCTGTAAATCGCCCTGAGTCCTCAGGGAAAGGGCGGTATATAAGTGCAATAAATAAAAATAAAAAATAAATAAAGTTAAAATTTGGAGGTACTCACCTTCACCTTCTTTCCAAAGCAGCCCTTGAGCTCAAACCCAAAACTCCATTTACTACCCTGACTCCACATGGGCAGGGCCTGGAAAATCCATCCACAGACACAAAGGGGTCTGCTGCCGGCAGGATGGGCTTACCAGTCTCAGTCTATTGGAGAGGTTAGCTTGGAGTCCCATCTTGGGGTGCCAAATTGTAGGAAGAAAAGTCTCTATCATGGTTCCTCCAAGCGGGGAATAAACTAGAACCTTCTTCCCAAAGCAGTTGCCATGTTTATTCCCCGCTTGGAGGAACCACGATAGAGACTTTTCTTCCTACAGTTTTCTCTTTGGCAAAGAGGGTTAATGGCATGTTCTGATTCCCATGGCTAGATGAACATTGCTATGAATGAAAAAGAATTTGGTTTCCTTGAACTCATTTGGATTTGTGTTACAGGACGGAGAAAGAATGGCGAGCCTTCCTTTAGCAAGTGGGGGAACTGGAAAAGGCCCTTCCAGTGTTCAGTCTGGAATCGGTGAGGAGATCTGGGCAAGAACTGGCCAGAAGATCCTGGACGATGGAATCATCCTTTCCCCACTTCAGTCCTGGAATTTTAGGAGCATCCGGTATCAGGAGGATGAGGGTCCCCGAGGACTTTGCAGCCGACTGCACTACTTTTGCAGCCAATGGTTGAGACCAGAAAAGCACACAAAAGCGCAGATGCTGGACCTGGTTGTTCTGGAGCAGTTCCTGGCCATTCTGCCCCTGCAGATGGAGAGCTGGGTGCGGGAGTGTGGAGCAGAGAGCAGCTCCCAGGCGGTGGCCCTGGTGGAAGGCTTCCTTCTGAGCCAGGCAGAGGAGAAGAAGGAGCAGGCTGAGTTGCAGGTGAGAGGACTTCCTCTTGGGAGCCCAGAAGGACTTGAATATAACAATAAGTTCAAATTTTTGTTTCCTTTTAAAAATATCATTAAGCTTATCAAAATATAAAACACAAAAAACTGAAAATAGTAGGAACTGGTGGGAATTGAAGAGAAAGATGTATAGGGTAAAGGGGAAAAGGAAAAAGATTGACTTTGACTCTTTAAGGTAAAGGTAAAGGTTCCCCCGCAGTCAAATAAAATGGTAACATGACAGCCTCTGACTTCTACTTTTCCATCCTTAATATAGCCATTCTATAACTTTTTTTTTTATCCCAAGATAAAAATCCAGAAGTGATTTCCAAGTAGAAACAAGGTTGGATGTGTTCTTTTCTTTAACTAAAGCAGTTAATTTTGCCGTCTCTGCTAGGTCCGTCAGTTTTTCCAGCAACTTCTCCATTATGGCAATTAATGTATCCTTCCGTTTTTGTGCAAAAAGCATTCTTAATGCTCTCAACATATAAAACAGCAAAGTTTGAGATTGTTTTTCAATCTCTTTGTCTATTAAAGTCCCTGGTTTTGTTTTTATACCCACTTTGAGAACCTTCTGCAGTAAAATATAAATCTTACACCAGTATTTCTTTGGTTTGTCCACCAAAATGGAAAAAGGTTTCTTGTTTACATTTATATTTTGATCATGTATTTGAATTTCCTTTATACATCTTTGGCCGGTTATCATGCATTAAATAGAATTGATACATAATTTTTTAAAAAAATTGTTCCAAATTATAATTTAATAGAAATTTTAAAGTTTTCACCCAAATATCTTCCTGTTGTTCAGGCATTATATTATACACAAAATTCTTTGCCATTGGATCAACATATTCAAATTCTTAATACCTCCTTACCAGAGTTCCCTGGCATTCATACTATGTGGACATGCTTCACTAATCTTTCTATAGTTGCTTATCCTTTCTAGAAGAAAGATCTTGCAGAGCCATTTATTTCTTACTTCTCAGCCTAATTGATCGATACTGAGTGCTTTGCAGTAAAAAACCACTTCATGATGTTTGATGACCATTAATTCTTTTCTCCTTCATACTATGTCAAGTCCTTTACAATGGACATCAGAGATCCTGAAAGAATGAGGCATCCTTCAAATCTCCCTCAAGAACTGTTTTTCAGGAGGATCTCTCAGGAAGATCCAAATCAGGACACCTCAAGAGGTAATAATAAGATCCTTCCATTCCTCTGATAAATCCTAAATTTCTTATGTTCTGTGTTTTCTATAGCATTTCATTAATCATGCTTCTTGAAATTCTATCTCCCTCACAGGGCAGAATAGAAGGAAGTTGATGTTTTGTTTTGGGGGAACGGAAACCATGATTGAACCTCCAGCTCAGGTAAGAGTAAACATTCATTTACTAGATTTGTATTTTCCTTTTCCCTCAGGAAATCAGCTGATGTACATAGTAGAGGTAGTCCTTGATTTATGACCACAATTGAAACCCAAATTTTTGTTGCTAAACAACACATTTGTTAACTGACCTTTGCTCCATTTTACGACCTTTCTTGCCACATGTGTTAAGTCAATGACTGCAGTTGTTAAGTTTGTAATATGGTTGTTAAGTGAATCTGGCTCCCCTATTGACTTTGCTCTGAGAACTTCACAAAAGGTGATCACATGACCCAAGGACCCTGGAACCGTCATAAATATGAGTCAGTTGCCAAGCATCCGAATTTTGGTCATGTGGCCACGGGGAAGCTGCAGCAGTCGTGGGTGTGTAAACTGGGCATAAGCGATTTTTCCCAGTGCCGTTGTAACTTTGAACAATCACTGTTGTAAGTAGAGGACTACTGTCTACTGTCTACTGTCTTCTTCCATTGTCCCCTCAGCTTTTGATTGGGGATTTTTTTAGGATTTTTTTAAGACTACTACTTTAAAAACAAAACACTTTCCCGTAATTATTCTCCCAACTTTTCAGTAAATAATGTTTTACAGATATTTTCATGGCACCCATTCTTTCTGTAATTCTTTGAATTGCATTTGTGCAAGGATCCTCAAAAGTATTTAATATTCACACCGGGATATTAACATTTTTAAAAGTTTTATTTACCATCATTGATAAGAAAATAAGTGATTAAGAAGAAAGATTTTATAATCCCAGGACATTCCTCCAAATAAAAATTGTTCTGAAAGTGCACATAATCAAGGCACTGTTGGCTTGCAAAATACCTTTTAATCCCCTGAGTCCTGCCTGGATTTGGAGGCCAAACTATCCAGCTTTGCAAAGGCTAAGAAATGCCTTCCTCAAAAAAATGTTCTCCATTTTCTTATTTACTCAATGGCTCAGACTACTAGCAGTTTCCTTGCAATCGGAGGAGGGGCAGAGTCTCTGGATATTGATGGCACACAACACAGATCCATGGCTGATCTCTCCCAGCTCTTTCATGAAGGTCTTCAGGATGAACAGGATTGCTCCTTCTTAGCCACTTCATAAAATTCTACAAAGAATCCCTTCCTCTACAGAGACATTTATGCCTTTAAACCCAGGTTAAACAAGTTAGTGTCACTGATTGGTGGGTTTTCCAAGGGCCACCTGCTAATTGATTGTCTCCTGACACTGAGTCCCTTTTGATTGAGGATGGATGAATTGATCCTGGCTGGCTGGCTGGATATTTGGTAAATCCAGAAGGATCTTGAGGTTGATCCAGAAGGAAATTGGGGTTACTTAACTGAATTGCACTGAAAGTCCTACAAAATCATTCAAGTTGATGAAACCTGTCTAAAACATATCTTCAATCAAAAGTTTTTTCTTCTGTCCACTTTCTCACCTAAACTATGGAATCCCACTAAACATAGCCATTTACCTTAGTTCATAGCTTTGCTTTGGGAATTTCTAAACAATAGGATAGATCCTATAGTTCCTCCTCAATCTGTTCTGTACTTTTTTGCCTTTCAGGAGGGTCTTCTGCCCTTTGAGGAGGTGGCTTTGTATTTCTCAGAGGAGGAGTGGTCTCTACTGGATCCTCACCAAAAAACGCTGCATTGGGAAGTCATGCTGGACAATTATAAGAACGTGGCCTCTCTTGGTAAGGGTTTCCTATTCTGCAGTCAGGCAGTTCAGGAAGACACTTTGTAGTCAGATGCCACAGATTGCTTCTTATGAAATTATCTCCAAATAGATATCCTCTCCTCAGAGGGAGAAGGAAAAGTCATGCTGTTCCACTGCTCCTATTAAGGAAATAGGTCAATGGCAATCTGTATTTGTTTTTTGTATTTCTATTTAAACATATTAGTAACAAAGTAATTTCTTGGTTTGCAGTAATACCAAACTTCATCAAACAGTTTTCAAATATTTTGGCCCAGATGCTTCCGTATCAGTCCTATCAAGAATTGCCACTCATGTTTTTTGACTTAATGCCTTTATTCTGGAACCGTGAACCGAGATGCATTATAGTTCTGATCCAGACAGAATAAACTCAAATGAAAATGGTTTTAAACAAATATTTATTGTCCAGGAATTCTAAGCAGGGACTTACTTTGCAGTAGATACATCCAGTCATAGTCATATCTGTCCATTCTCGTAGGTAAAAAGGAATAATTCCCCATCTCAGCTAGGCATGGTTACGGATGTCAATAGATGCTTGCATGATGCTTGATTAGACAAGGGCTTTAACCACCCTGGCACGTAGCCAGTACATCCTGTAATAAACTTTGAAGCTCCTCCCACTGACTAGATAAGATATAGGACTGACTAACAAGTAGACTACATTTCCCAGAGTCCATCTCTTAAAGAGACAGCGTTTAACCCTTTAAATGCTAAATGCTCTAACACAGTTCTTAATTCCTAATCTAGCTATATAATGGACCAGAGTTACATATTGGTCCAGCACAGCCTTTTACAAGTTTTTATGCTTTATGAATAGTGGTATTATCATTTCTATACCAAACCGTAATAATTATACAAACATACAATATATTGGAATCTGGCAAAATACCTGAAGGCAATTACAGGTAGTCCTCAAGTTACGAATATAATGGAGCCTGCCCATTTCATTTGTAACTCAAAAATTCATGGGAATAAATCTTGTACCTCAAAGAAGATCACCTCCTGCTTTCATCCACATATTTGCTAATTGAATGCATGGGGAAATAAGCGGTTCATTATTTGCACATGAGGTATCTCGGTGGGGAAGGCTTATGCTTCCCCCTCCATTTCTGCCATGGCAGATTGACTTACTTTGAAAAGATCCATCTCTTCTCTGCCGGGTTCCTGGATTTGAGGCATAGGAGGGTCAACGGAAGCTCCTATGTGCTGTAATATCTTGCGAGTTCAGGTACCCATCCTCTTTTGCAGAGAATGAGTGCCTGAACTCTCACGACGCTTGTGGTGCCTATCTCCTGCTCACCCCCACCCTGAACTCGAGCCACATGGCCACCGGCCTTGGCTTCTGTTCTGCCGAATTGGGCCTCCGGAGGCAATTGGAAGCCTCCCCCAGCTTCTGTTCAATTCTCTGTTGCAGAAAAAGAGGCCTAAACTACTGTGAGATCATTCGAAATCAGTAGTGTGAGATCTCACATCACTGATCTCATGTGATCTTGCGTTACTTTAGGCTTCCATTTTCTATGAAAGCACCAAAGGCCTAGAACAGCCAAGAAAGCAAAGGTGCATACCCACAGTCCTAGTGTCTTGGGCACGGGTCGGCAACCCACGGCTCCGGACTCGCATGCAGCTCTTTAAGCCGTCTCATGTGGCTCCCAGTCCTCCTCTGCCGTTCTGCAAAAAAGTCCCATTGAGAGAATGGGGCAGTGGAGGTTTGGAGAGCTGATGCCTTTCGGGGCCAAAAGAAATGCAAACGAAGGCAGCAGCTCTCCAAACGTCCTCCGCCCCGTTTCCAAGGCTGCCGGCTTCGTCCATGTTTTAGGAAGCCAGCAGATCTCCAAACGGCCAGCGGCGGTTTGGAGACTTGCGCGCACAGCTCTCCAAACCTCCTCCTCCCCGTTTGCAGGGCTGCTGGCTTCCTCAAACATGGACGAAGCCGGCAGATCTCCAAATGGGGGGAGGAGGTTTGGAGAACTGCGCAGCTCTCCAAACCTCCGCGGCCCCGTTTGGAGAACTGCTGCCTTCATCTGCTTTTTTAAGAAACGGCGCCCCGTTTGGAGAGTTGCTGCCTTCGTGTTTGAAAGAAACGCGGAAGAAGGCAGCTCTCCAAACCTCCGCGGCCCCGTTTGGAGAGCTGCCTTTGTGTTTTGGAGACCTGCGCAGCTCTCCATACCTCTGGTGCCCCATTTGGAGAGCTGCTGCCTTCTTCCGCGTTTCTTTCAAACATGAAGGCAGCAACTCTCCAAATGGGGCGCCGGAGGATTGGAAAGCTGCTGTCTTCATCCGTATTTCTTTCAAATGCGGATGAAGACAGCAGCTCTCCAAACAAGGCCACGGAGGTTTGGAGACCTGCGCAGCTCTCTAAACCTCCACAGCCCCATTTGGAGAGCTGTCTTCGCGTTTTGGAGAGTTGCGCAGCTCTCCATACCTCCGGTGCCCCGTTTGGAGAGCTGCTGCCTTCTTCCGTGTTTCTTTCAAATGCGGACGAAGGCAGCAGCTCTCCAAACGGGGCGGTGGAGGTTTGGAGACCTGCGCAACTCTCCAAACCTCCAGCGCCCCGTTTGGAGAGCTGCTCCCTTCCGCGTTTCTTTCAAATGCGGATAAAGGAAGCACCTCTCCAAACAGGGCGGTGGAGGTTTGGAGAACTGCGTAGCTCTCCAAACCTCCGGCGCCCCGTTTGGAGAGTTGCTGCCTTCATCTGCATTTGAAAGAAACGTGGAAGAAGGCAGCAGCTCTCCAAACGGGGTGCCGGAGGTTTAGAGAGCTGTGCAGGTCTCCAAAACGCAAAGGCAGCAGCTCTCCAAACGGGGCCGCAGAGGTTTAGAGACCTGCGCAACTCTCCAAACCTCCTCCGCCCCATTTGGAGAGCTGCTGCCTTCTTCCGCGTTTCTTTCAAATGCGGACGAAGGCAGCACCTCACCAAACGGGGCGGTGGAGGTTTGGAGAACTGCATAGCTCTCCAAACCTCCGGCGCCCCATCTGGAGAGTTGCTGCCTTCCTCCGCCTTTGAAAGAAACGCGGAAGAAGGCAGCAGCTCTCCAAACGGGGTGCCGGAGGTTTAGAGAGCTGCGCAGGTCTCCAAAACGCGAAGGCAGCAGCTCTCCAAACGGGGCCGCAGAGGTTTGGAGACCTGCACAACTCTCCAAACCTCCTCCGCCCCATTTGGACAGCTGCTGCCTTTGCTTATGAAAGAAATGCGGACGAAGGCAGCAACTCTCCAAACCTCTGCTGCCCTGTTTGGAGAGTTGCTGCCTTCGTGTTTGAAAGAAATGGGGGCAGAGCTGGTGCTTGTTTTACGCATATGTATGCATGCATGCATGCACACGCACATTTTGCGGCTCCCACTTTTTTGTGTGTGTGACGGAACCGGTTCCGAGTGGCTCTTTCACTGTTTCAGGTTGCCAGCCTCTGGTTTAGGGAGACTGAAGTGCGGGGGGAGGAAATAGCTAGGGTGAATGTTGCAGTGCTACTGTGCTCATTCCTAATAGTGAATGATTGCCGTAGTGTGGAAACATTCGTAATTTCACGAGTTTTTCGTAAACACTACTGGGAGATTATCGTGTAAATTCGAATGTTCGCTAAGAGAAGGTTCATAACTCAGGGGTTATCTGATTTCTGACAGAGTGATCTTTTCCCCTATCTGATTTCTGACAGAGTGATCTTTTCCCCTAACATTTCTATCACTTTCATTTCTCTTTCCCTTTCAAGGTGATAATGAGAATGACAATAAAGTCGCTGGAGAATTAATGAAAGTGTTCAAACAAAGAGACGTAATGGAGAAGCCTGCAATTCAGACGGGATTCCAAAGGCAGGAAAGAAACACTTCAAATAATTGGAATAAAGAAAGCTCATCTTCCATTGATGCACAGATTCAGGACTTTATTGATCAACACGGAAAAATAAAGAAAAAATACATTGGGAAAAGTTTAAGACTATTCAAAGATACAATAGATGTAAATGAGCACTATCAATCCCAAGTCAAAGGACAAGATTATATATCCAAAGACAATGGAAAAAATTACAATTGGACTTTCACACTTTCTCAAGAAATTGGGTCTCTTAGTTTTCACATGGGAGAGAAGCCAAATAAATGCACTGAGGATGGAAATAAGACTGTTTATAAAAGAATAAGCACAAGGGAAAAGCTATATAAATGCAGGAAGTGTGGAAAGGGCTTCAGCAAACCAAGTCATCTTACATCCCATCAAAGGATCCACGTAGGAGAGAAGCCATATAAATGCATGGAGTGTGGAAAGGATTTCAGAACAAGAGGTGAACTTACATCCCATCAAATGATACACACAGGGGAGAAGCCCTATAAATGCACGGAGTGTGGAAAGGGCTTCAGAACAAACAGTCAACTTACAATCCATCAAAGGTTCCACACAGGAGAGAAGCCCTATAAATGCATGGAGTGTGGAAAGGTCTTCACAACAAACAGTCAACTTACAATCCATCAAAGGTTCCACACAGGAGAGAAGCCATATAAATGCATGCAGTGTGGAAAGGATTTCAGAACAAGAGGTGAACGTACATGCCATCAAAGGATACACACAGGGGAGATGCCTTATAAATGCACGGAGTGTGGGAAGGATTTCAGAACAAAGACTAATCTTACATCCCATCAAAGGATCCACACAGGAGAGAAGCCCTATAAATGCATGGAGTGTGGAAAGGGCTTCAAGACAAGCAGGGAACGTACATGCCATCAAAGGATCCACACAGGGGAAAAGCCATATAGATGCACAGAGTGTGGAAAGGGCTTCAGAACAAACGGTCATCTTACATCCCATCAAAGGATCCACATAGCAGAGAAGCCCTATAAATGCATGGAGTGTGGAAAGGACTTCAGGACAAGCAGTGAACTTACATCCCATCAAAGGATACACACAGGGGTGAGGCCATATAAATGCATGGATTGTGGGAAGGATTTCAGAACAAGCAGTGAACTTATATCCCATCAAAGGATCCACACAGGGGAAAAGCCATATAAATGCACGGAGTGTGGAAAGCGCTTCAGAACAAACACTCATCTTACACTCCATCAAAGGATCCACACAGGAGAGAAGCCCTATAAGTGCATGGAGTGTGGAAAGGACTTCAAGACAAGTAGTGAACTTACATACCATCAAAGGATACACACAGGGGAGATGCCATATACATGCATGGAGTGTGGAAAGGGTTTCAGAGCAAGCAGTGAACTTACATCCCATCAAAGGATACACACAGGGGAGAGGCCATATAAATGCATGGAGTGTGGGAAGGATTTCAGAACAAGCTTTGAATGTACATCCCATCAAAGGATCCACACAGGGGAAAAGCCATATAAATGCACAGAGTGTGGAAAGGGCTTCAGAACAAAGGGTCAACTTACAATCCATCAAAGGATCCACACAGGAGAGAAGCCCGATAAATTCATGAAGTGTGGAAAGGGCTTCAGGAGAAGCGGTGACCATACATCCCATCAAAGGATCCACACAGGGGAGAAGCTCTATAAATGCACGGAGTGTGGAAAGGGCTTCAGCCAACCCTGTAATCTTACTTCCCATAAAAGGATCCACACAGGGGAGAAGCCATATAAATGCGTGGAGTATGGAAAGGACTTCACCAAACAGGGTGATCTTCCATCCCATCAAAGGATCCACACAGGGGAGAAGCCATATAAATGCATGGAGTGTGGAAAGGGCTTCATCAGCCAGTATCATCTTACAACCCATCAAAGGATACACATAGGGGAGAGGCCATAGAAATGCATGGAGTGTAGAAAGGGCTTCAGGAGAAGCAGTGACCATCAAAGGATACAGACAGGGGAAGGAGCCCTATAAATACATGAAGTGTGGGAAGGGCTTCACCCGAAATACACATCTTATTTCCCATAAAAGAATCAACACGGGAGAGGGGCCATATAAATGCATGGAGCGTGGAAAGGGCTTTGCCGAACATAATGTTCTTATTTCCCACAAAGGTGTCCACCCAAGAGAAAAGCCATATAAATGCATGGAATGTGGAAAGACCTTCAGTCAACGCAATAAACCTACATCCCATCAAACACACGGGAGAAGCCCTATAAAGTGTGGAAAGGGCTTCGGCCGACACCATACTGTTACTTCCCGTAACATGATGTGTTGACGTGAGAAGTCAATCCCCAAAACAAAGATACATTTGGGTGAGAATGAATGCTAATTATAGACTTAGTGAGCTTAGTCTGTGGATTTCCAATGTACACAGACTGAATTCTGAAACAAGGGTTGGTTTTTTTTGTCTGTTTCATCCTTCTAACTTAAAGGCCTAGACCAGACATGTCAAACACAAGGCCCGGGGGCCAGATCCGGCCCGCGAAGTGGTTTCATGTGGCCCGCGAAGCCATCCTGGAAACAGTGAGGGAATGGCCCCCACTGCCTTGGCTCCGGCCCAGGCCAGCCAGGAGCCAATGTACAATTTTGTGGTGGCCATCTATGTTGAAATACATTCAGTCTTAGCTCCACAAGGCCATCTGGAAACAGTGAGGGACTGTCCCCTGCTGCATCGGCCCCGCCCCCTGGGTGCATGCTAGGGAGATATCACCCTTTGTGAGGAATGAAGAAATGAACCATCGCCTGGAAGTGGCCAGCACATGGCCCTGGCTACTTCAGGCAGGCTAGGGGCTGGGCAGCGTTGTGCTTCTCTTCAGATTTGTGCCACCCGGCTCAGCCTCTTAGCGCTGTGAGGAGAGGGCCATGTGCTGGCCACTTCCAGATGATGGTGCATTGCTTCATTCCTCATGAAGGATGACACTTTCCCAGCTGCATTTCTTGCCTGTTTTTCTCCCTCATCTCAAATATTTTCCCATCACTCTGTTCTTAGGAAGGAAGGAAAGAAGGAAGGAAGGAAGGAAGGAGGAAGGAAGTAGAGAAGGAGGGTCTGAGGGAAGTCCTGCCTTAGTGCTTCCCTGCTGCCATTTCACCATCCCCTTGCCACCGCCTCCTGGCCTAACCTGGGGGGGTCTCCCATCCTATTGCTAAGGAGGTTTTGGATACAAAGCCAGGTCTCCTCACATGGAGAGGAAGTGGGCCTCCCTCTTGACGTTGTCCTCATACCCATCATGAGCAACCTGGCTAAGGAGAGCAAGCACAGCAGCAGGGCGCCCCCTTGGGTAAGTGGGGCTGGGCTTAGTGCTGCGGGTACTTGAGGGCTGGGCTGGGCATTTGACCTCCGCACCACCATCCAGCCTCCCCCCCCCCCGCATGGCCTGAGAGGAACAGTGAAGCTCTTCCAGTGGACCATGCCTTGGCACTTGCCCCAGTCCCATCTCCTGCCAGAGACCCTCAGATTTGTCCCACTCCTGCCCAGGCTCCCGTAGGCACCATTGACGCAAACAATGTAAGGCTGGCCATGCCCACCCAGTAGGTCACACACACTCCAGCCACGCCCACCCAGTAGGCCACGCCCACCCTGGCCACACCCACCCGTCCCCTCAAGGGTAACTGCAATGCTGATGCGGCCCTCAATGTAATCGAGTTTGACACCCCTGGCCTAGACTGAGAGATGAATTTAGTAACGAAAATAGAAACAATGGGCATGTGCCATTATAATTATTATCTATAGGTTTTTGAATTTATGTTTATACAGGTTCATTTTATTTTATTTTTTTAGTAATGTGCTTCCTGCTCCCCAATTGTCATGTTTTTCCCACTTGGTCATAGCTCTGAAAAGGATGTGAAGACATTCAAAAGGTGCTGCTTCCCCAAGCACAAATAAAAAAATAAAAGAAAAATCAAATGTATACCCTTGGTGTAGAACTGGGGCACCCCAAAAGTAATCAAATTTGCATTCTCAGTGTACAACTGAGACCTGAGTCAACCAGTATCTATGGAGAAAGAGGGAACATTATTCATTCCAAGGCCTGAAGATGTATGAGGGAATTGTCACATGCCCATCAATGTTTAGCATCTGGGAAGAGCTGAAACGATGAAGAATTCCTCTCTCAAAAACGAAGCCAGAATGACCAGAAGCCCCACAAGTGATTGTGCAATTTTTTTTCAAGCATTTTGCTATTCTATAGTGTGATGAGGGCTGAGAAGAAGTAAATTTGATTTAAATAAAATTAAATATCAATGCTTTGGTTATGTTCAAGTCATGTATTATAACCATGTATTAAACTTTTTAGTTGCTTTAAAAATGTATTAACACATGAAAGTTTTTGGAAGGATTTGAGAAGCTCATGTTTGAAGCTTTTTATTTAATTGTCAGTTCTGTGTCAAACTGGACAGTAAGACTGAAAAGAGCAGAGAGGTTAACTGAATTCTTTATAAACCCTTTTTTCGCTCCATCTATATTCTTTCACTAATTGTAGCTAAATCTCTCTTTTTTCCCCTCTTGCATTGTCACCTACAAATCCAGAAGAATCTCTTCAAACCATTGGAATCTTCAGGTCTTGCAGTTAAATTTGTACTTTAGTTTTTCTCTGTTCATTCCTGATCTATGGATTGATGGGTCCCAGTATCATTGCTGTGGCTAGTCCAGATTCTTGCCTCTGAATGACAATTTTTGGGTCATAGAGGTAAGCCAGAAGAGATAAGGCCTGTCACAAGCCAGAACTTTTATTTCAGGAGCTGCTAATGTGTCGCCATCTTGTCTCCTCCCTGCAAGCACATCTTCCTGAGGTGTATTCCCTACGTAATAAACAATAAACTAGAAAAAGAAGGATTATGAGGGATAAATAAAACAGGGATGAATGAAGAAAGAAATGAAAGGCAAGGTAAGGGAAAAAGTGGATAAGAAAAATGAGATGACATGATAGTCAATGGAAGGACTAATTTACTTAAACAATTAAAGAAATTGAATATTTGGCAACTAAATGATCTCCCTTATTTCAAATAAGATGTACAATAATAGAGGGAGATCTATTTGATAATCTAAGAGCACTGACATGGGAGGCTAGTTGGCAAAGGAAAAAAGCCAGAATGAGGCTGAAGAAAATTGTTTTGATTTATTAGAGGGGATTTCATATTACTACTTAGAGGGTTAAAGTGAGAAGTTGAGATAAGGGGAATTTGGGTCATTAAATTTAAAATTGGAAATTAGTTGAAAATAAGGATTCTATTTGTTTAATATCTAAAAATTAGACCCCAAAGAAAAAGTATGAATATGTTTGCTTTATTGATTAACCCAGACAATATATATAATGGTTTTGATTTATTAAAGGGGATATTGTATTATTAGGGATGCGGTGGCTCAGTGGGTTAGGACACTAAGCTTATGGATCAGAAGGTCGGCAGTTTGGCGGGTCGAATCCCGAGTGCCGCGTAGCAGAGTGAGTGCCTGTTACTCGTCCCAGCTTCTGCCAACCTAGCAGTTCGAAAGCACGTAAAAATGCAAGTAGAAAAATAGGGACCACTACGGTGGGAAGGTAACAGCGTTCCGTGCGCCTTTGTTGTCTAGTCATGCTGGCCACATGACCACGGAGTCATCCTCAGACAAGCGCTGGCTCTTCGGGTTTGAAACGGAGATGAGCACCGGCCCCTAGAGTTGGAAACAACTAGCATGCATGGGCAGGGGAACCTTTTACTGTATTATTAATTAGATGATTTAATGTGATGGGAAATAGATAGCTTTTAGGAAATAGAACAAGACTATATTCAAATAGATAAGATTTGTATTTTGAATATTAGATTCTGTTATGAATTGAGATGAGGGAAACTGTTACCTAAAGCCTGGGAATTAAAAATATCAAATGTTAAATTTGAATATTGATGGGAAACTAAAAATTGGGAAAAGTCAATAACGGGACATTGATAGTCTATAAAGATTGAATGTAAAAGTAATTAAGATATGTATAAGCTAAAATTTATTGATAAATGTAATAATGATGTTTTCAGTTAGTTGATATAATAAGAACTGTAGTAGCTTAAATACGAGATAGTAGATATTAAGGGAAAAAGAGAGGAAATATTTAATGTTATAACTTGAAGTTTGTACTAAAGATTTTTGTATGTTATTGAACTATTGATTAACCTACCCACCGCGTTGCTTTTTAAATACTTAAATGTAAAATTAGAAAATTAATAAAATACTATTTAAAAAAGAAAGAAAAAAAGTTTTGTGAAAACAAGTGGTGTCTGGCATTCCTTTTACACACTGCTGCCTGCATGCTGAGGAAATAACACCCAGCTTTTTTGGAAACCTGGACAGATGCCCTGGACGCAAGCTGGCTTGGAGAGATCTTTGGTGATTGGCGAAGGGAAATTTTTCTGGTTGTGTTAGTGTTTTGCCATGTTTGATTCCTGTTATCATCTCAGGGATGATGGTCATAGCATCCTCTGTAAGTAGTGATAAACCCCATAAGCCAGCCAAGGTTCTGACTATCATCGCAATAACAAAGAAATATATGTCATTAGTCACCAAGTAACAGAACGCATTCTGTTACAAAATTAAAAAGGGAGGAATGAAGGGTCCTGTAACGAACAAAAAGAAATTGTTTAGCCTAACTACTTCTGTCTCGCTTCTATAATCAGCATTTGTGTCAGGGACAAATTTCACACAAGTGTGGGAAACGTACATGGATGGGATGTAGTGAAGAAAGGAATAAGGGAGTGTACAAGAATGATTGATGTCTTCCTTATGAAAGGAATAGATTATTATTCAGAAATTTCTAATGAGTCTAAAGATCGATAGAAGAAGCCAGCTGAAAGTCATAAATTCTGACAAGTAGTTGTAGCTAACCTAAACCACAAGCAGAGGAAATACAGAAATAACTATAGGAGCCGAGCTTTGTTAATAGAAAATTAGATGGTGATAGATATGATGTGTACAAAGGAGCTTCCTGGAACATGAGAGGGACAGTGGTTTTAGGCAGTTTGGATAATTTATTGGATGATTAGGGAAGGGGCGTTGAGTGTGATAGGGGAGGGGGGAATCTGTGTAGGGAGCAGGATATAAAAATGTGTCAAACAGCTGTTTAAGGTGCGACTGAACTCCTGTGTGTGTGTTTCAGTTCACCAAGCCTTTGCAGATGCTTCTTTTTAAATAAAACTTTGTTGCTGGAATTCCAAGTGACTTTGTTTTGGGATCTTGAGCCACGTTCCAAACACTTATCATGTAATGGCTCTGTTGTCTGATTTTCATTGGCTAGCAAAGTTTATAAAGCAATGCTTTATAAGGTGTGGCACTTCTGGATGTAACTCTTCCAGGGTTCCAGATTGTTTGCAACCCAGCTGTTTTATTTGATCAATTAAAGCACTGTTTCCTCAAGAAGCCTCAGCTTGAGTTGCCTGAAAAAAGTTTTAATGGTATCTCAAATTTAAGTAAGGGCCAGTGAACTTACAATAGTTAAAGATGCAGAGGCTCATTATTAACAATCAACCAATAATAATTATCAATAATCTAAAGGGCCAAGAGGCAGCCAGAACAGAAAAGAAAAGTAGTTTGTGCTGGGGCTGAGAAAGTATTATAGGGGCCCTCCTCTTGAAACTTGGAGTACATCAACCTATGCAGCTGTTGCTGATATGCGGTCTGAGGTCGCCTCCTGTGATGGTTGTGCCCACTGGAGACAAAGGTCCTAACATGCTTAAATCAAGAAAAACCAAGAAGGGTCTCGAATTCTGAAGCAATGGTCAGTCTGCAGAAAGTGAAGGGAATAAGCGATCAAATGGAAAAAACAATTATGTCTAGTATGAATGAATGAAGGAGGTGAAAGAGAATGCAAAAGAGAAAGTGAATAAGAGAAACGTATTCTGACTCTAACTGTTGTTTAATGATGTATCTCCTTGCTGAGACCCCTGTGCCTGGCCTGTATAAGTGGATACTATCACTGCTAACAGCCTTTGCCAGATAGCAGAACTCATGAAATTACCTTTTTGTCATCCACAAGACCTTTATTTGCATGCAGAGAAGATTACAGCAGATAAGATGTAGTAGATGATGAAATGGACGGTATTTCAAGGTCAAAAACAGTAATGGTCCTACCATGAGAGGAGACCGCATGCGAATGGTGCCCCGGAAGTGATAGAACATTCAGGGTTAAGAAGAAAGAGGAAGTAGGTCACAAATGGGAGGAGATGGCTGAACAAATTGACATAAATGTTGTAGTTCACAAATAACCATATGGTGGCAGCACAATATGCACTGCATAATACCCATAATACCCATTCCCACGACATTAGGGAATGGCAGCAGGTGTAGGAACAGAGGGCCGTATCGATCTCAGGTAAGGCCTCTCCGCTGCTTACAAGCGGTGAGGCACTCCGACCCTCTGGCTCCGCCCCGAGGTCCCGGGAGTGAGGATGTGCAGCCTCCTGAGCTCCGGCTGGTGTACTTGAATGCCAGGTCTGTCGCTAACAAAGCTCCTCTCGTCCGTGACTTGGTCGAGGGTGAGCAGGCGGACCTGGCTTGCATCACGGAGACTTGGTTGGGCCCAGAGGGCGGTATTCCTCTGGTTGATCTTTGCCCACCAGGTTTCCGGGTGCTACACCGGCCTCGGGCTCAGGGTAGGGGTGGGGGAGTGGCTGTTGTTATGAGGGAGACCTTGTGTCCGTGGGAGGCCACCGTTCCCCAGATAGTCGGGTGTGAGTCTCTCTTTTTGAGATGCGGCCCCGGTGCGCAGTTGGTCTTGCTGCTGGTGTACCTTTCACCTAGTCACGCAGCAGCAGCCCTGCCTGAGCTTCTCAATGTCCTCTCTGGGTTGGTGAATGAGTTCCCGAAACTTACAGTTTTGGGGGACTTCAATCTACCATCTCTGGGAGGATCATTTGAGTTGGCTCGGGAGTTCATGGCTTCCATGACGGCCATGGACCTGACGCAAGTAATTTCGGGACCGACTCATGAGGGAGGCCACACCCTTGACCTAGTTTTCTTATCTGGACGGTGGTTAGATGATCTTGGTGGGGGCTCCCCAATTGTTATGCCCCTGTCATGGACCGATCATCATGTCCTGCGGCTGGTCTTCCGTTTTGCCACCCCCCGCCGTGGGTGTGTGGAACCAATTAGATGGTACCGCCCCAGACACTTAATGGATCCCGAGAGGTTCCAGGCAGCGCTGGGGTCCCCACCTGCCTCCTTCACTCACAGCTTGGCAGATGCCTTAGTGGAAGCCTGGGAAAGGGCAGCCACTGAGGCTCTTGACCGAGTTGTACCCTTGCGGCCCCTGACCCGGTGCAGATCTCGTCGAGCTCCATGGTTCTCCGCGGAGCTCCGGGCGATGAAGCGTCGGAGACAGGGCCTAGAGAGCGGTTGGAGATCCAGCCGATCCGAATCCGACCGATTGCGACTAAGAGCCTATATTAGCTCTTATCTCGCTGCGATAAGGGTGGCGAGGTCTAATCACTTCTCTACCCTTATCGCGTCTGCAGATAATCGCCCGGCCGCCCTGTTTAGGGTGACTCGCTCCCTCCTTAATCAAGAGGTGAGGGAGGAACCCTTGCAGGGTCGTGCCGAGGAGTTTAACCAACATCTGTCGGACAAAATCGCTCGGATTCGGACCGACCTGGACTCTGACTGGGCAGAGTCTGACGATCAGGACGCGGGCGGTCTTGTCGATATTACCTGGGAGGAGTTTGATTCTGTGACTCCGGAGGAAGTGGACAGGATTATGGGGAGGCTGAGCTCCACCACATGTTTATTGGACCCGTGCCCTTCCTGGCTGGTCTATGCAGCCCGGGAGAGGACACGCAGCTGGTTCCAGGCAGTTATATCGGCTTCTTTGAGTGAGGGTAGCTTCCCTGCCATCTTGAAAGAGGCGGTGGTGAGGCCTCTCCTCAAGAAGCCTGTCTTGGACCCAGCTGTATTGAACAACTTTCATCCGGTCTCCAACCTTCGCTTTCTTGCGAAGGTTGTTGAGAGTGTGGTGGCGCATCAGCTCCCTCTGGTCCTGGATGAAGCGGATTATCTAGACCCGTACCAATCGGGTTTCAGGCCCGGGTACAGCACGGAGACGGCATTGGTCGCGCTGGTGAATGATCTCTGGAGGGCTCGGGACAGGGGACATTCCTCTGTTCTAGTCCTATTAGACCTCTCAGCGGCTTTCGATACCATCGACCATGGTATCTTGCAGGGGCGTCTCAGGGGATTGGGAGTGGGAGGCACGGTCTTACAGTGGTTCTCCTCCTATCTCCAGGGACGTTCGCAGTCGGTGTTGACAGGAGGGCAGAGGTCGACCGCGAGGTCTCTCGTTTGTGGAGTTCCTCAGGGGTCGGTCCTCTCACCTCTCCTGTTTAACATCTACATGAAACCGCTGGGTGAGATCATTCGTGGTTTTGGAGTTGGGTATCATCAGTACGCTGATGATACCCAGCTTTTTCTTTCGACCCCAAACCAACCCAGTGATGCCCTCAACGTGATGTCCCGTTGCCTGGAGGCGGTTCGGGTCTGGATGGGGAGGAACAGACTTCAACTCAACCCCGACAAGACTGAGTGGCTTTGCATACCTTCATCCCGGGTCTATTCAGACATTCCATCTCTTTCTATGGGGGGTGAACTATTACCCCCTGTAGATAGGGCTCGCAACTTGGGAGTCCTCCTAGATTCACGGCTCACCTTGGAAGACCACATAGTAGCTGTGACTAGGGGGGCTTTCGCCCAGGTTCGCCTGGTGCGCCAGTTGCGGCCCTATCTACGCCGGGATGATTTATGCACGGTCACTCACGCGCTCGTGACCTCTCGTCTAGACTACTGCAACGCTCTCTACATGGGGCTTTCCTTGAGGACCACCCGGAGGCTCCAACTGGTACAGAATGCAGCCGCGAGAGTTGTGTTGGGAGTCTCCCGATACTCCCATGTTACACCTCTGCTCCATGAGCTGCATTGGTTACCAGTTGTCTTCCGGGTGAGATTCAAGGTACTAGTAATGGTGTTCAAAGCCCTACATGGCAGGGGTCCGGAGTACCTTAGGGAACACCTGCTGCCGGCATCAACTTCCCTCCGCCCTGTGCGTTCCCACAGAGAGGGCCTCCTCAGGGTGCCACCGGTCAGAGAATGTCGACTGGTGGCCCCCAGGGGGAGGTCCTTCTCTGTGGGCGCCCTGGTACTATGGAATCAGTTACCGGTTGAGCTCCGGATGGCGCCCGATCTTCGCTCCTTTCGCCGCGATCTAAAAACACACTTGTTCGAACAAGCCGGCCTGGCCTGATGGGGGATTGCTGGGGTTTTTACTGTGTTTTATTGGGGTTTTTTATTATGTATTAATTGTTTTTAGTGGGCATTTATTTAATTATTTTTTAACTTTTGTAATTCTGTCTTTTTATTCTTGCCCTGTTCACCGCCCTGAGTCCTTCGGGAGAAGGGCGGTATAGAAATATTAATAAAATAAATAAAAATAAAAAAAAATAAAAAAAATACTTTATGGCTGATGTAACAGCACACTCCCCGTCTGGTATTGTAAAATACTACTATATAATCCTATAACGATAGTTATTCAAATGCAAATAAATATTTGTGATTTGCTTGTCTTCAAGACCTGAAAGACATAAAAGAGGAACATGCATATATTGCAACAATAACGACTGCAATTTCAGGCCTCAAATAGTCTAGATTAAAGTTTAAATCACTTTTCTTCTTGAACTCAGGATCCAACAAGGAAAGGCGACGAGTTCAGTCTCCAAAGGGCAAAAGCAAGACAAGTTCTGTGATGGGTCTGTTGAAAGTTTATGGTGCCTTGCAGGAACTTCCGCCGGACGTCACGGCGGAGCGGAGCAGGCTAGGGACTTTCTCCTGAAGCCGACAGCTCCGTTTGCCCTGTTTGACGGCTAATTAAAGCCATCCTCGAGCGGGAAAAGCTTGGGGAAAGTGAGGGGAGCATTCCAGCTCCGAAGCAGAGTGCAACTGTGAAGGGAAGCTGAAGAACTCCCCGGGATCGGACGTGTCAAGAAGATGCCTGTAATGGCGTCCTGGAGCCGTGACTTGCTGTAAGCTGGAAGCCAGAACATCCCGGTAATCTCATCTGTTCTAAACCGCAATCTATTTTAACTTTGAACAAAGTGAGGAAAGTGAACTGGAAGCTTGTTCTTAAGAGTTTGGATTTAGCTGACGTGAACCAGCACGAGTGGAGAAAGTGGCAAGGAAAATGAAAGGCGAACTGTTACAAAGTGTTTGTCAGCTGATTGGAGAGGTTTATGCTGCTTACAAGACAAGATTATTTTGACCTGTGTTGGGAAAGGATACTGGCAGATTTAAACTTTATGCTTTTCTTTTCCTTTTTCTCGGAACAGAGACCAGACGCCATTTGCATGAACTGTCAAATTTGATCTGCTTGCTGTCCTCTAAACAAAGTTGTGATCTCTACTCCCATCTAGTGACTAAATGACTAAACGAACTTATCCTACAATTTAACTTTAATTAACTATAGCTCCTTTTTTTTAGGAATCATTTACTAGAATTAGTTTGGTCATTGGTTATTAACTTTTATTTATAGTTAAATACTAATCCAGCTGTTTAATCAAACCTATATTGACTAAGTTTACTATTACTAATAGTGTGTAAGATTGTTATTATTAGTTATTATTATTCTTAGTGCTATTATTAATTATATTAAGCCACAAAAGTAAGTAATATTAATACTAGAAGCTGAAAATCTATGTATCCTTTTTGACTTTAGAATTATATTAGAATATTAAGATATTGGAATTTGAGATTAGGAAGGCAAAGGAAATATATTATTACTGTGAAACTGAACGATACAGACCAGAGAACGTGGTGGTGTATAATTGGCTGGAGGGATATTTTAGAATTCCCAAAGATGGCAACAACTACCACCACCACATCCCTCAAAAAGAAGACACTTATAGCTTCTTCCTCCCCTGTGACAACGATTCCACAGATGCTGAAGAAATCTGCAGAAGATATCCCAGTTGCAAGCCAATCCTTAACTATACCCCAAGAATGGCAAGACATGCTTAAATCAATACAGGATACGGTTCTTAAGAACCAAGATACCTTGGTCAATAATCAAGAATCTACATCTAAGGTACTGGAGGAACTAAAATCGAATGTGGCAATATTGACAGACGAGACTAGACCATTTCATACAAGATTCGAGGAAATACAGAATATTTTAACTAAACATGAAGATCAACTGCAAAGTATAGAAATGAAAATTGCCAAAACAGATGAGAAATTGGGGAGGATGGATGCCCATTTTGCCAGAGTCAACAAACGATTGGAAAATGAGATGGTGATGCTGGAAATGGATAAATCTGGGAACTTCCTACGTTTCCAGAATATAATGGAAGAAAAAGAGGAATGCCTTCGAGAAGTGATGGGAGAAGTTATGGCTGGGATTTTGGGAAGAGACCAAACCGAGATATTACAAGATGTGGACAAAGTTTATCGCATTTATACTAGTTATGCCAGACGTAATAATCTACCCAAAGAAGTGCATGTCCGTCTTACTAAAAAGTCAATTCGAGATGAGATACTCCAGAAAACCAGGCTCCAAACATTTACATACAAGGGAAAAAGTATAGCAGTACTGCCACAAATACCAAAGAGAG
Organism: Vipera ursinii; assembly: GCF_947247035.1. NCBI lineage: Eukaryota > Metazoa > Chordata > Lepidosauria > Squamata > Viperidae > Vipera > Vipera ursinii. Next base: position 28,498,847 of record NC_139513.1, on the reverse strand, counting down.
TACGAGATATGAGAAGACAGTTTGAATTTCTCACAACTTTTTTAAGGAAATATAAGATTCGGTATCGTTGGCTACTACCAGAAGGAATATCATTCACGTGGCAGACTCAAAGGCTTAAACTGGAGTCACTTCAGGATGCACAGGACTTTTATGAAACACAAGTTACCTTATTTGATCAAGAAAGTGAAGGAGAAACAGAGAGCAAGAATATGGAAGAAACTTCACAAGAACCCAGTATAGAGCAGCAGGATGACCAAGGAAAGAGGATGAACGGCAACAATAGGACTGGAAATGCAACAGGGCTACAAGTTGAAACTAGATCACAGAGACAAAAGGCCGCAGGTAAGTAAGAGCATGGAAGAAGAATTATATTTGTTTTCCGTTAATATTAACGGATTAAATGCCCCTGCTAAAAGGAAAAGAATTTGGCTTAACTTACAAAAACAAAATTGTGATTTGATTTGTATACAGGAAACTCATATATGTAAAAACCATCAAAAAGTATTAGAGTGCCCCCAATTGGGGAAATTATATGTATCCTTGGCCAGTCAGAAAAAACGAGGCATTGCTGTGTACGACCGCAAAGGATTAGTGACACAACAAGTGTACTCTGATGAAGAGGGAAGAATACTAGCGCTGGAAACTAAAATAGGTTTAAAACTGGTATTATTAGTAGTTATATATGTGCCTAATACGGATCAGAAAACTTTTTTAAAAAAGTTATATAAGAAACTAACTGATCTTGATTATGAAAATATATGTATTTTGGGGGACTTTAATGCGATTAAAGATGTTAATAAAGACTACGAACCAGGGGCAGGCCCCCCAAGGTACATAAAAAGACAAAGGAAAATTCTGCCTAAAATATGGGATAAGCTAGTAACCCAAATTGGACTTTCAGACGTATGGAGAGATTTACATCCTACTCAAAAACAATTCACCTATTTCTCCCCCAGGCACCATTCATGGTCTCGAATAAATATGTTTTGGTCAACATCTGAGATTAAAGAGACCATTATAGAGGTAGAGATAAACACCAATGTATGGGCAGACCATCACCCCTTAATAGTCAAATGGGCAGGACCCCCCCAAAAAAGGGCGAGGTGGTCTATGAGACCAGATTTAACGAGAGATGAGGAATTTCTCAAAAGTACAAAAAAGGAGTTAGAATTCTTTTTTATAGAAAACAAAAGAGAGGACACCTCTCTGCAAACTATTTGGGACACAGCTAAGGCAGCAGTGAGAGGGCTCGCTATAAAACATTCGGCCTATAGTTGGAAACAAGAAAGATTAAAAAGAGTTGAGCTATTTTCAAAATTATCAAAAATAGAGGAGGCGCTGCAATTAGATCCCCAAAATTCCCAGCATAAAGAAAAAAAAGATTTGATCAAACATGAGATTCTTTTGATTGATCAAAAAGAGCTGGCAGATAAAATTAAGAGGAGCAGGCAGAGGTATTTTGAACACGCTAATAAACCGGGGAAGTGGTTAAGTTACAGATTAAGAAAGGAACAAAGAGCAAAAAGGATAGACTATCTACAAGATCAGGATGGTAACCTGGTGATTAATAAGGAACAAAAACTAAAAATTGCACAAGAATTTTATAGACTACTTTATAGTGAGGAAGAATGTCCACAAAGTAAGTTAGAACAATATTTTCAGAATTATCGCCCCCAATCGATCTCGGACTCTTTTAGACAACTTCTGAATAAGGAAATAACTATGGATGAAGTTGAGGAAGCTATTAAAAAACAAACGGGGGAAAACTCCAGGCCCGGATGGCCTGCCTTGTGAATTTTATAAGGAATTCATTGACCTGCTAGGTTCTCAATTAAGGGATATATTTAATAACATTTTAACTGATGCAAAAATGCCCGAATCTTGGAGAGAGGCTCATATCTCCTTAATTCCTAAACCTGATTCGGATTTGACGTTGATCCAAAATTACAGACCAATTTCGTTATTGAATGTAGACTACAAAATTTTTACGACCATATTGGCAGGAAGACTAAAAATATTTCTTTCCCACTTTATTCACCAGGACCAAAATGGTTTTTTACCCTATAGACATCTTAATGATAATGTGCGAATAATTTTAAATGTATTGGAGTACTACCAGAAACTTTCAGATAGGCCCATGGTGATGATATTTGTAGACGCACAAAAAGCTTTTGACAGAGTTAATTGGAAATTTATTATGCATCAATTAAAAGTAATGGAATTTGGCCCTAAATTTATGAATGCAATTCAAACAATATATTCTGAACAGTCGGCTAGGCTGCTTTTTAATGGAGCGATGTCCTGAGAATTTGGAATTTTCAAGGGCACCAGACAAGGTTGTCCTCTTTCCCCATTATTGTTTGTTTTGGCTCTGGAACCATTTCTTGATTCAGTTAGACAAGATGAGTCTATTAGGGGCCTCAAAATTAGAGGAGAAGAATATAAACTTCAGGCTTTCGCCGACGATTTGGTGTTTGTGTTAGAGGACCCCCTAGTCCGCAGGTCTGCAACCCGCGGCTCTGGAGCCGCATGCGGCTCTTTCAGCCGTCTCCTGCGGCTCCCAGTCCTCTGCTATGTGTAGTCCAAAAAAAAAGTGGGACTAAAAAAGTTCAACCAATCAATTCAAATATGCAGGGTAGGTGCATATCTCGCCTTGACTCCACTCTTCAGTCGAACCCTGTTCTGCGCATGTGCGCATGTACGCGCATGCGCACACATTTTTTTGCGGCTCCCAGTTTTTCCTTTTGTGAGGGAACTGGTTCCGAGTGGCTCTTTCACTGTTTCAGGTTGCTGACCCCTGCCCTAGTCTCTGGGCCAAATTTAGTAAAAAAGATTGAACAATATGGTGAGGTGGCAGGACTGAAAATAAATAGAGAAAAAACCAAAATGTTGTCCAAAAACTTAACTGATGTAAAGAAAAAAGAAATAGAAGGAATTATGGGGTTAAAATTTGCTAAAAAAGTAAAGTACTTGGGAATCGAATTAACCAATAAATGTTCCAATATTAAAGAACTTAATTATAATAAATTATTTGCCACTACACTACAAGACCTTGACAGGTGGAAAAATATTCAATTATCTTTTTTGGGCAGAATTGCCGCAATCAAGGCACATATCCTCCCACATTGGATTTTTTTATTTCAAACGGCCCCCGTAAATTTAGACAATAAATTTTTTAGGAAATTGGATCAAGCAATAGGGAAATTTGTTTGGCGGGGTAAAAAACCACAAATAAAGAAAAAAATGCTCCAGGAACACAAAACAAGGGGGGGGCTTGGGACTTCCAAATTGGGAGTTATACTATCAAGCCTCTGCACTCCTCTGGATTAAAGATTGGGTATCTTTGTTGAGGAAACGTATATTAACTATTGAAGGCTTTGACCTTAACCAAGGATGGCACTCAACTTTATGGTCATATCAAAAAACTCCATCCAAGTACTTTACTAACCACTACATCAGGAGAATTTTGATCAGAATTTGGCAAAAAGTTAAAAAACGAATGTATACCAAGATTCCCAAATGGGTGGTCCCATTGGAGATAACAACCCAGCCGACTGTTCACAATCTGAAAAGAAACTGGTCCTACAAGATTCTGGTGGATGAAGAAGGGAATCTGAAATCTAGAGAACAACTACAGATACAAGGTATAGATGTAGACTGGTGGTCATACATTCAAATCCAAACCAGGTTCTCTAAGGATAAACAGGAATATGGCATCTCCCAAACTAGTCAACCCCTCGATAAAAGTTTGGAAGGCCCAGGACTAAAATTTATTTCTGGAATGTACAATCTCCTCCTAGCTAGATACATCGATGATGACATCGTTAAAGATACAATGATAGCCTGGGGGAGAAATATAGGGAGGTCGATCCAACTAGAGCAGGGGTGTCAAACTCAATTTCATTGAGGGCCGCATCAGCATTGTGGTTGCCCTCAAGGGGCCGGGTGGGTATGGCCAGGGTGGGCGTGGCCTACTGGGTGGGCGTGGCTAGAGTGCGTATGGCCTACTGGGTGGGCATGGCCAGCTCTACATCGTTGGCATCAAGGGTGTCTATGGGGGCCTGGGCAGGAGTAGGACAGATCTGAGGGTCTCTGGCAGAAGGAGGGTCTCTGGGCCAGGGCCAAGGCAGTGGGGGCCGTTCCCTCACTGTTTCCAGGATGGCTTCGCGGGCCACATGAAACCACTTCGCGGGCCGGATCCGGCCCCCGGGCCTTGTGTTTGACATGTCTGAACTAGAGGAATGGCAGACATTATGGGCCAGAACGATGAAAATAACATTATCTTCGGCATTCAAAGAAAACTATTTCAAAATGATTTATAGATGGTATTTGCCGCCAGCTAGAATAGCCAAAATGTTTCCAGACGCCTCTGATAAATGCTGGAAATGTAGACTGGCCAAGGGTACTTTTTTTTTCACCAGTGGTGGACTTGCCCTCAGAGTAAGAAATATTGGGAGAAGGTCCAAAACTGGTTAAAACAAATAACTGGTGTCATCTTCCCTCAGCTTCCAGACTCTTACCTACTTGGTATAAAGCCAAAACTAATTAATAGACAAGATTGGTATCTCTTTGTACATGTTACAACAGCAGCGAGAATAACCTTCGCTCAACAGTGGAAGGATATAAATATTCCAACGGACCAAATGTTAATTAATAAGATTCTGAATTGTGCTGAAATGGATAAACTAACCTACATGTTAAAACAGAAACAAGAATCTATGTATTACACCAACTGGGAACGATGGTATGATTGGTTAAAAAATAGAACAAACCTAGAATAGTTAATATGACACTTCATAGTAATCTTTATGATAATATTTAATAGTCGAAATAGACAATGTTAAATAAGATTTAAGATTTACCGGGATGTAATTATATATAACTGCACAGGGGTTTTTAATCCCCAGTTAGTTTATTTGCATGTTTGTTAAATGTTTGTTTGTCCTTTTCCTTTTTTTTCTTAATTTGAAATGTATATACTTAGTGTGTATGTGTCTGTAAATATTTAATAAAAATTATAAAAAAAGAAAGTTTATGGTGCCTTGCCTTGCAACCTTTACCTCCTCCTTACGTATGTTCCCATCATTACTGGGAATGGCTTTCACAATGAGTCCCTTGGGCCATTCAATTCTTTCAGCTTGTTGGTCCTTGAGCAGAACAAGGTCTCCAACTTGGAGATTGGGGTTCTGATGTTGCCATTTTCTGCGTCCTTGCAAAAGAGAAAGACACTCCATCTTCCATCGATTCCAGAGGCAGTTGTCTTTTGCAGAGAGAGGTTTTTGGCAGAAGTGCCAGCCTTGACATTCAGTGTCACTAGATTTGGTGTAATAGCATTGTGCAATATGGACTAACCTTGCAATAATGCGTACAAGCTTTGTCCAGTTGGAGAACCATTCAAAGCATTGACAGTCGATAATGGTGCTCTGCTCAGATCTGGTGAGAAGGGTCTTGACGTCAGGACGAATCTCTGGATCGTCAGGATCTTGAAGATTGAAGACCTCAGCTGTGCTTTCTCCTGAGGCATGAAGAGGTAATGGTGCAACCAGCTGTTCGACATATCTTTGGAGAATTCAGTGTCCATTATGTTGATGAATTCTCTGTCTTCAACTGACATGGCTATTTTGTTGTCATCATGTGTGGCATAAAACACTGTGCTGCCTAAGTTATCATCACAGGTGATGGGGATAACATCAGATGCCTGGATGATTTCAAGAGGCTTCTCCTTTACTTCATGGTGGTGAGGGTATTGTCTGAAGTGAGATGCACTCCCATTCCTTAACATGTGAGTTTTGAAGGAGTTGATCTCTGATGGTGTGCACATTCTATTTAAGCATATATCTCCCATTATTACCCAGCCTAGGTCAGGTCTTTGTGCATATGGGGCATCATAAGGTCTATTGCAATGCTGGCGTACTTTATGAACTCTAAGAATGTCTCTTCCCAGCAAGACTAAGATGTCAGCATCCATGTCCATTGGAAGAATCTCAGTAGCCAGGTGCCTTAAGTGGGGATGATGATATGCAGCTTCTAGAGTGGGAATCTCTTCCCTGTTGTCTGGTATTTGGTCACACTCCACCAATGATGGCAATGGTATGCCATTCTTTGCTTTGATATGAGAGATCATGAACCCTTCAGCTCTTCTGCCAGAGGTCTCTACATGACCAAAACAGGTGTTAAGAGTATATGGTGTTGCATGTCCCTGTATGCCAAAGATATCAAAGAATTTGAGTTTGACCAGGGATCTGTTGCTCTGCTCATCTATTATGGCATACATCCTGGTAGCTTTTTCAGGTTGACTCTCTGGATATATCTTGACTAGTCATATCTTGGCACAGCATTTGTGACTAAACCTTTCCCACACACTTCAGTACATGAAGATGAAACATTTACTGTGACTGGAGCATGACTTTGTTGCTCCCTGCCATGATTTGAAGCAGAGTTGGATGCAGGTGGTTGCTGTGGATTGCCTGGAAGTGGAGTAGGATGCATAGCTGTAACGTGCTTGTCACTACTGTATTCTGTGCACTTGACAAAGGCTTTACAGTCTTTAACAAAATGATCATAAGAAGCACAGCACCTGTAGCATATTCCAAGTTTTTGGAGAACCTCTTTCCGCTCTTGTATAGTCTTTGCTCTAAGCTCACGACATTTCCTAAGAGGGTGAGGTTTTTTGTGAATAGGGCACCGACGATTAGGATCTATCTCCATCACCTGAACCACTCTGTTGGGCAGATGGTACAGGAGGTGAGATGTCCGTCTTTTTTGTAAACACAGGTCCACATAAGTCTCTGTGTTTAGCTGCTGTGTTGTCATACCTTGATGATGGTGGTGGAGCAGGCACACTGGATTAACTGAAGTTGAAGCTGGGATCATTTCTTGTCCAGACTTGTTCGCTGATGAACCTGTAAAAATATGAGAATGGAGGGAAAGATACATTATAGTGTCTTTTATATTTTGAGCCTTGTTGTGTCCATTTCTCCTGCAGGTTGTATGGCAGTTTTAACATCTCTGGATTGACACCATGGGAGGTGTCCAGGTAGATTAGACCAGGTAGACGTGGGTCTGTTTTTGTCAATTCTATCTCCATGAGGATATCACTTAGTTCTTGAAGCTTGTGATTATCTTTGTTGCCTATCTTTGGAAACTTTTGCAGTCGTTTGAATGGAGCATTCTCTATTGCTTCCAAGCTTCCGTAGGTTTGTTCAAGTCTTGCCCATGCAGCAGCAAGACCTGCATCTGGAGAGCCAACAGGTACTGTTCTCAGTCTTTTAACACGATCTGCAGATTCTGGCCCCAGCCACTTTATGAGTAGATCAAGTTCCTCCTTGGTGGTATGGTTGAGATCAGCAATAGCAACTTTGAAGGTTGATCTCCAGGATCTGTAGTTATCTGGACAGTCACCAAACCTTGAGAGGCTAGTGTTGATGAGCTCTTGGAGAATCATGTATCTGGCAAAGTCAGAGAGATCTGATCTCTCACTCCTTGGTGCCAAAGAAACTTGTGGGACCCCTTGGGTGTGAAAGTTCTCTGGTGAATAAGGGTGAGGTGTACCAGGATTGAATGACATTCCAAGACGATTCAGCTGTGGTTTAGTCTCTAAGGCTTGTGCTGGCTGTTGATTAAACCATTGCTTGTTGCTGGAAGTCACCTTGTCATAGGCAGGAGGTGGTGCGGTTTGAAGTGTTGACGCACTTGTGTTGTGGAGTTGAAGAGGCTCAGGCTTTTGCAGGTTTGAGGTCTCTGTGTTGAGAGTCAGAACAGTGTTGTTCATAGGAGGTACAGAAGATGGCTCTGTATCATTGCAAATGTTATGCTTTAGCACATATTTACTTGTGCGTTCAACTGGATCTTCCATTTCTGTTGGGATAGAACAATCTGAATCAGTGCTTTCCTTCATTGCTTGTTCAAAGACCTTTTGCCTTGCTAGGGCAGCTGCTTCTTCCCTTTCTATTCGAAGAATCTTTATTTGGGATTCCGCCTCTGCGTGGTGGGCCTCGCTCTGAGCTTCCACCTCTGCTTTGTGGGTCTTGCTCTGAGCTTCTATTTCAGCTTCCTTTCTGGCAAAGGAAACTTGCACTTTCTTTACTTCTAGACATGCACGGGCTTCTACCAGCTTGTCACTTAATGTTGAAGTCCTGGAGCGAGAGGATCTAGAAGAACGTGCTGTGTGTTTAGTTGATGTGGATCTATGAGATCTGGTCTCCTGCAGTTGAGCAATACGGAGTTCTGCCTTATCCTTTGCATCTAGCACTAGGAGAGCTCTTAGGTGGTTTAGTGCATCAGTCTTGGTTAGTTCTGCTGAGGAGTCATCTATATTAGAGTCCTTTAAGAAGGCTGTGTATTTTGCAGACAGCCGCTGGTAACGTTCATGGGCGGCAGATAGGCGATCTATAGTCCTTAATTCAGCAGGATTATCATTAAAGCATGGGAAAACTGACATGAAGTGTTCAGTTCTGTCGCATAGGTCTGACAGATTACTGGAGAATTCATCTCTAATTGTCTCATAGTTTTCTCTGATTTTCTGTGTTGGTCTCATTGTACGTTTGGGTTTTACACTCTGCTCAGCAGAATCAGCTCCTTGTACATCTGTGTGGTCAGAAGCATGATGCATCTGCGTTGATTCAGCGATAAAAGAGTGTTCAGAGCCTTGTCTAGACATTTTTAACATTTTGCAAAAAATGGGTACTGTCTCTTTAAGAAGACGAATTGCAGCTTAGACAGGGTTTATAACACAGTCCAATGTACAGAAATAGTTTTCAGCATACACAGGAGATGTGCAGTAAGCTTGTGCGACCATGTGCTTTCACAAGATGGCAGATTGCACTGAGCTTGCTTGTAGATATGACACACACATATGGATTGCAGGCTGTAGGAATTCTACTGTCTTTGACTATTCTGACTCTGACTGTTGTTTAATGATGTACCCCCTTGCTGAGACCCCTGTGCCTAGCCTGTATAAGTGGATACTATCACTGTTAACAGCCTTTGCCAGATAGCAGAACTCATGAAATTACCATTTTATCATCTTCTCTGCATGCAGAGAAGATTACAGCAGACAAGATGTAGTAGATGATGAAATGGATGGTATTTCAAGGTCAAAGACAGTAATGGTCCTACCATGAGAGGAGACTGCATGTGAATGGTGCTCTGGAAGTGATAGAACATTCAGGGTAAAGAAGAAACAGGAGGTACGTCACAAATGGGAGGGGTTGGCTGAACAAATTAACATAAATATTGTAGTTCGCAAACAACACATGGTGGCAGCACAATATGCACTGCATAATACTTTATGGCTGATGTAACAGCACAAAACGAGATTACAACATATATATGGGAGGACTGTTATTTAATTAAACAATAACCACAGAAATGTAATAGTTGAAGGTTGCAATTTTACTGAGAAAGTTACTCGGATTCCAATCAATTTTAAACCCTGTTCTGCAGCTTGTTCTTCTTGCCTATTTTTTATTTTTATTTTTTGTGCTGCTGTGTAGTTTATGTCTCATCCAGGTTCCTTTGCCTACATCTCCGAAGGCCATCACTTCTGATGGATTTCCTCATCTTTGTGCAACCTAACTTCTATTAAAAACCATATTGCAATTAGCTAAAAATTGATGAGCAGGACTACCCAGTGAGTCGAGGAGGTAGAACTCTAAATTCTGAATCATGCATTGATACATCAAACCCAAAGATGAAATTTCCCTGGAATCATGAGCCCTATAAACTCAAATCTATTCCATCTTACAGAGATCACCCTTCTGTTGCTTCCCATCTAATCTGTAGGTTAGCAATTCCACCACATTACCAGTTTTCCCTAGAGACGTCTATATTAAGTGGGTACAGGAGGTCCTGTGGATTTTACTCTGGTAGAGGGGCGGTGCTCATCAGCGTTTCAACCCCATTGAGCCAGTACTGTCCAAAGACATTTCTGAGGTCAAGTGGCCAGCATGGCATCACAGAGCCCTGTCACGTTCTCACTGAAGTGGTACTTAATTTATCTATTGGCATTTGCATGCTTTCAAACTGCTATGTTGGCAGGAGCTGACGCAAGGACAGGAGCTCATCACATCGCAGGGCAACTGGGTCTTGAATCTGGGCTGACAGTTTTCCACCTGACAAGCCTAACATCTTAACCACTGAGCCACCATCCTGCTCTATAACTAGGTATGATAATATGTAAGTCAGAGCTGAAGAAGCTTCTTGGAAGAGAAGCAAAATGTCTCCAAAGAAAAACAAGAAAGTCCAGCTGCCTCTTGAAAAAGCACCTTTGTGACATCCACGGAGCACACACAGAATAGATATCTCTCTCGACAGATATTTCCATAATGATCCATAAGTGCAACTACTGCAATGTCTACATTGCAACTTGGGCAGAAAGTGATTGCCAAGGAGCTCAACAGTTTGCTTCCTTGAAGGATCTCTCCAATGGGAGGGTACCAGCCCTTTCAGGCAAGCAAGGCCAAGAATTGGGCACCACAAAGCCTATTGGGGCTCTATGATATTGTTGTGAGATATAATAACAGAATGTTGAAAGCCTGTCAAGTTTCCCACTGATCTCTTTTATGGGATGCAGAACCAAGAGAGCATTATTGTGACCCCCTTGAGTACAAAGAACACTAAATTCCATTTTGTGTCTGTTCCTTTGATCCCCGTTACCTTTATTCAGGGGTGTGGTTTCTACAGAATCGTTCTTAAAAATAGATGTTTGGAGAGGAGTCTTATATTGTCAAAAGCACATGGATTCACAAGGCTTCTTGCTCAGGGTGGACATCAGCCTCCTTCCTCCTCGCCTCTCATGGGAAATGTACCTTTTCTTCCCGCTTTACATGAGCACCTGCCTTGCACGGAGAGTCCACCAGGGGCTCCTCTGCAAAGAGAAGGCAACACAATGGCCTTCCATCATTGAGCCACTGGAGGGCGAACGCCACACAGTGCTTTCCAGAAGGGAGATTGAAAGGCATTGACATCAACCGGTCTTGCCTCTTTAGGATGCTGTATTCACTCTCTTGAGCATTTGAGCTGCGCAGAACTCTTGAAGGAAAGAGATCCAGAAAGGGCCAGGATAAGTGGCCAGATTCTTCCAGTGTGAAGGGAGGGCTCTTGAACTTAAGAAGTTAGAGATACATCCCAAGTTCCTGTCTTAGTAATAAATAAGAAGGAACTAAGTCACTAAGGAAAGAAAGTAAAATATCACTCAATCCAGACAAAAGAAATTGGACAAGAGCTGATGTGAAAGCTCTCTCCAAATCCCATCAACAGCTACCAGGCTTGAAAATCAACAAGAATAACTGTCATCTGATGAATCAGCAAAAAGCAAGGAATTTGTTGGAGGGAAAGGATCCTAAAGTACAAACACTTTTTGAATTGCTCTTCATCTAGAGTTGGCAGCTGGCAGTTTCTGTCCCTCTGGCTAGTGCCAGCCAGCCTAGTCGAGAAGGACTTAGGTAAGTATGGATGAGCGTGGATGTGCATGTACATGTGAAAAAGAACAAATATATATGTTGTACCAGTAAACGTCTGTTATTTTAAATTCACTGACTCTCCCTGTATTTTAAAGAACCATTTGTGCCTCAGAGTGTGGGTGAAAGTGTAGCTATTTCCCAGGGCTGTGAGACTGTGAGTGACCACAAGCTTTAAATACAACACTCTTCGGAAGTGTAACATTGCCTAAAGCACGTTGAGGCGGCTTCCTGATCAAGGGAAACGTGAGCGCCCCCTCCTGCCCCCGCATGGGAAATGCTCCGTCTCTCCTTGTTCCAGGAGCGCTTTCCATTCACAGAAAATCCACCAGAGGGCGGCCTCTGCAAAGAGAAAGGGACTCCACGCACTTCAGCGTTGGGCCGCTGTGGCCGGTTGGGAAGGAAGTGACGTCAGTAAGCCTTGCCTTTCTAGGATGCTGGACTCTCCCTCTTTAACCCTTTGAACTTCGCAGGCGGTTAAAAAGGCTGCAAGAAAGTCTTGAAGGAAAGAGGCACAGGTGACAAAGGGGGTTGTTTGTCTGTGTTTGTGTGTATGTTTCTCTCTGTGTGTGCTAGTCTAGACCACGTACGTTGCCCTCAGGAAGAAATCCAGATGCCAGAAAGGAAAGGGGGGGAGCCTGAATAGTCCTACACGCCCTATTTCCTGGGTAGTGGGAGAGCTTGCATGGCAAATCTCAAGGAGGAAATAAGAAAAGGTTTGAAAATGCAAAAGATTATGCCTACGTTCTCACTCTGTGCTGGATGACAGTAAACTAGGTTCGACTCCTCTGCAGCTCAATTTGTTTTAGGAGGGTAAACAGATGATTATGTTAAGCTTTGTGCATTTAAGCCTTTGTGTTTCATGTGAACTGAGCCCCTGGATCTGATTGACCTTTTTGTGCTTAGGACACATTGTGTGAACCTGCCTTCCTGTGTGAAGGAACAGAAATGGAACATCCTAAGCCAGGGTCAATTGAATGGCATTCGGTTTTTTGTGAACTGAATTTTCATGCTTTGTTAAACTGTTCTGAGTTTTTGTATGCTGCCTGAACCCTGCTTATAGGTAAATGTAGATCTATATTTTTAAAAAGCAAGTCATTCCTTATGAGTAAAAAAAATAGAAATAATCCAAAATGCCAAATACACTGAATCTTCTTATTGAAGTTATCAGTTTACCAGGCCAGAAAAATACTTTCTTCTATGGGGATGAGTATCGATGAACAATCCAATCCACTACTTTCTATTTGTTGGAATTTGTTTTCTATCAGAGAGTTGCAAAAGGAGGTCATTCCTTCATCTTCTTTAGAGACAAAGTTATCTCTTTGGCAAAGAGGGTTAATGGCTTGTTCTGATTCCCATGGCTAGATGAACATTGCTATGAATGAAAAAGAATTTGGTTTCCTTGAACTCATTTGGATTTGTGTTACAGGACGGAGAAAGAATGGCGAGCCTTCCTTTAGCAAGTGGGGGAACTGGAAAAGGTCCTTCCAGTGTTCAGTCTGAAATCGGTGAGGAGATCTGGGCAAGAACTGGCCAGAAGATCCTGGACGATGGAACCATCCTTTCACCACTTCAGTCCTGGAATTTTAGGAGCATCCGGTATCAGGAGGATGAGGGTCTCCGAGGACTTTGCAGCCGACTGCACTACTTTTGTAGCCAATGGTTGAGACCAGAAAAGCACACAAAAGCGCAGATGCTGGACTTAGTTGTTCTGGAGCAGTTCCTGGCCATTCTGCCCCTGCAGATGGAGAGCTGGGTGCGGGAGTGTGGAGCAGAGAGCAGCTCCCAGGCGGTGGCCCTGGTGGAAGGCTTCCTCCTGAGCCAGGCACAGGAGAACAAGGAGCAGGCTGAGTTGCAGGTGAGAGGACTTCCTCTTGGGAGCCCAGAAGGACTTGGATATAATAATATGTTCAAATTTTTGTTTCCTTTTAAAAATATTATTAAGCTTATCAAAATATAAAAAACAAAGAATTGAAAATAGTAGGAACTGGTGGGAATTGAAGAGAAAGACGTATAGGGTAAAGGGGAAAAGGAAAATGATTGACTTTGACTCTTTAAGGTAAAGGTAAAGGTTCCCCCGCAGTCAAATAAAATGGTAACATTACAGCCTCCGACTTCTACTTTTACATCCTTAATATGTACTAGAACTAGCCATTCTATAACAAGAAACTCTAAATTTCATTATTTTTTTATCCCAAGAAAAAGATCCAGAAGTGATTTCCAAGTAGAAACCAGGTTGGATGTGTTCTTTTCTTTAACTAAAGCAGTTAATTTTGCCGTCTCTGCTAGGTCCGTCAGTTTTTCCAGCAACTTCTCCATTATGGCAATTAATGTATCCTTCCGTTTTTGTGCAAAAAGCATTCTTAATGCTCTCAACATATAAAACAGCAAAGTTTGAGATTGTTTTTCAATCTCTTTGTCTATTAAAGTCCCTGGTTTAGTTTTTATACCCACTTTGAGAATCTTCTGCAGTAAAATATAAATCTTACACCAGTATTTCTTCGGTTTGTCCACCGAAATGGGTTTCTTATTTACATTTATATTTTGAACATTTCCTTTATACATCTTTGGCCGGTTATCATGCATTAAATAGAATTGATACATCATTTTATAAAACATGTGTTCCAAATTATAATTTAATAGAAATTTTAAAGTTTTCACCCAAATATCTTCCTGTTGTTCAGGCATTATATTATACACAAAATTCTTTGCCATTGGATCAATGTATTCAAATTCTTAATACCTCCTTACCAGAGTTCTCTGGCATTCATACTATGTGGAGATGCTTCACTCTTTCTATAGTTGCTTATCCTTTCTAGAAGAAAGATCTTGCAGAGCCATTTATTTCTTACTTCTCAGCCTAATTGATCGATACTGAGTGCTTTGCAGTAAAAAACCACTTCATGATGTTTGATGACCATTAATGCTTTTCTCCTTCATACTATGTCAAGTGCTTTACAATGGACATCAGAGATCCTGAAAGAATGAGGCATCCTTCAAATCTCCCTCAAGAACTGTTTTTCAGGAGGATCTCTCAGGAAGATCCAAATCAGGACACCTCAAGAGGTAATAATAAGGTCCTTCCACTCCTCTGATAAATCCTAACTTTCTTACCTTCTGTGTTTTCCCTTCTATAGCATTTCATTAATTATGCTTCTTGAAATTCTATCTACCTCACAGGGAAGAATAGAAGGAAGTTGACATTTTGTTTTGGGGGAACGGAAACCATGATTGAACCTCCAGCTCAGGTAAGAGAAGAACATTCATTTACTAGATTTGTATTTTCCTTTTCCCTCGGGAAATCAGCTGATGTACATAGTAGAGGTAGTCCTTCATTTATGACCACAATTGAAACCCAAATTTTTGTTGCTAAACAACACATTTGTTAAGTGACCTTTGCTCCATTTTATGACCTTTCTTGCCACATGTGTTAAGTCAATGACTGCAGTTGTTAAGTTTGTAATATGGTTGTTAAGTGAATCTGGCTCCCCTATTGACTTTGCTCTGAGAACGTCACAAAAGGTGATCACATGACCCAAGGACCCTGGAACCGTCATAAATATGAGTCAGTTGCCAAGCATCCGAATTTTGGTCATGTGGCCACGGGGATGCTGCAGCAGTCGTGGGTGTGAAAACTGGGTATAAGCCATTTTTCATGGTGCTGTTGTAACTTTGAACACTCACTAAAAACTGTTGTAAGTAGAGGACTATCTCTACTGTCTTCTTCCATTGTCCCCTCAGCTTTTGATTGGGGATTTTTTTAGGATTTTCTTTTAAGACTACTACTTTAAAAACAAAACTCTTTCCCGTAATTATTCTCCCAACCTTTCAGTAAATAATGTTTTACAGATATTTTCATGGCACCCATTCTTTCTGTAATTCTTTGAGTTGCATTTGTGCAAGGATCCTCAAAAGTATTTAATATTCACACCGGGATATTAACATTTTTAAAAGTTTTATTTACCATCATTGATAAGAAAATAAGTGATTAAGAAGAAAGATTTTATAAATCCCAGGACATTCCTCCAAATAAAAATTATTCTGAAAGCGCACATAATCAAGGCCCTGTTGGCTTGCAAAATACCTTTTAATCCCCTGATTTGTGCCTGGATTTGGAGGCCAAACTATCCAGCTTTGCAAAGGCTAAGAAATGCCTTCCTCAAAAAATGTTCTCCATTTTCTTATTTACTGTCGAGTCAATGGCTCAGACTACTACCAGTTTCCTTGCAATCGGAGGAGGGGCAGAGTCTCTGGATATTGATGGCACAAAACACAGATCCATGGCTGATCTCTCCCAGCTCTTTCATGAAGGCGTTGAGGATGAACAGGATTGCTCCTTCTTAGCCACTTCATAAAATTCTACAAAGAATCCCTTCCTCTACAGAGACATTTATGCCTTTAAACCCAGGTTAAACAAGTTAGTGTCACTGATTGGTGGGTTTTCCAAGGGCCACCTGCTAATTGATTGTCTCCTGACACTGAGTGCCTTTTGATTGAGGATGGATGAATTGATCCTGGCTGGCTGGCTGGATATTTGGTAAATCCAGAAGGATCTTGAGGTTGATCCAGAAGGAAATTGGGGTTACTTAACTGAATTGCACTGAAAGTCCTACAAAATCATTCAAGTTGATGAAACCTGTCTAAAACATTTCTTCAATCAAAAGTTTTTTTCTTCTGTCCACTTTCTCACCTAAAGTATGGAATCCTACTAAACATAACCATTTACCTTAGTTCATAGCTTTGCTTTGGGAATTTCTAAACAATAGGATAGATCCTATAGTCCCTCCTCAATCTGTTCTGAACTGTTGCCTTTCAGGAGGGTCTTCTGCCCTTTGAGGAGGTGGCTGTGTATTTCTCAGAGGAGGAGTGGTCTCTACTGGATCCTCACCAGAAAACGCTGCATTGGGAAGTCATGCTGGACAATTATAAGAACGTGGCCTCTCTTGGTAAGGGTTTCCTATTCTGCAGTCAGGCAGTTCAGGAAGACATTTTGTAGTCAGATGCCACGGATTGCTTCTTATGAAATCATCTCCAAATAGATATCCTCTCCTCAGAGGGAGAAGGAAAAGTCATGCTGTTCCACTGCTCCTATTAAGGAAATAGGTCAATGGCAATCTGTATTTGTTTTTTGTATTTCTATTTAAACATATTAGTAACAAAGTAATTCCTTGGTTTGCAGTAATACCAAACTTCATCAAACAGTTTTCAAATATTTTGGCCCAGGTGCTTCCGTATCAATCCTATCAAGAATTGCCACTCATGTTTTTTGACTTAATGCCTTTATTCTGGAACCGGGAACCGAGATGCATTATAGTTCTGATCCAGACAGCATAAACTCCACGAAAATGGTTTTAAACAAATATTTATTGTCCAGAAATTCTAAGCAGGGACTTACTTTGCAGTAGATACATCCAGTCATAGTCATATCTGTCCATTCTCGTAGGTAAAAAGGAATAATTCCCCATCTCAGCTAGGCATGGTTACGAATGCCAATAGATGCTTGCATGATGCTTGATTAGACAAGGGCTTTAACCACCCTGGCACGTAGCCAGTACATCCTGTAATAAACTTTGAAGCTCCTCCCACTGACTAGATAAGATATAGGACTGACTAACAAGTAGACTACATTTCCCAGAGTCCATCTCTTAAAGAGACAGCGTTTAACCCTTTAAATGCTAAATGCTCTAACACAGTTCTTAATTCCTAATCTAGCTATATAATGGACCAGAGTTACATACTGGTCCAGCACAGCCTTTTACAAGTTTTTATGCTTTTTGAATTGCGATATTATCATTTCTATACCAAACCATAATAATTAGACAAATATACAATATATTGGAATCTGGCAAAATACCTGAAGGCAATTACAGGTAGTCCTCAAGTTACGAATATAATGGAGCCTGCCCATTTCATTCGTAACTCAAAAATTCATGGGAATAAATCTTTTTTTTTTATTGAAAAGTTTTAAAATACAGTTTTCCTTTAAAAAGCCCCCCTTCCCCCTCCCTGCTCCCCCCCTACCTCCCCCCTACCTCCCTCCCTCCCCCCCTCCCTCCTCCCCCCCTACCTCCCCCCTCCCCCCCTCCCCCCCCGACTTCCCAGAGCTAAATACAAGGTATATATATATAAAAAAGCAATCATAAACAACCATATACTAACAACTATAAATTCTAAAATCCATCACTCTCTAGCTTATATAGGATAAAACAAACCTTAGCAATATTAAATATATATAAAAAACTAAAATAGAAAAAGAAGAAAAAAACGAAAGAAGACTTATTCGAATGCTACATGAAACTTCTTAACCCTATATTTGTTCTGGATAAACTCAATCCATTTTCTCCATATAACGTTCTTGCGAATGATCTTTCAAATAGGCCGAAATCTTCGCCATCTCTGCCAGGTCAGAAACCTTTAAAGTCCACTCTTCTATGGTCGGCAGTTCCTCTTTCTTCCAATATTGACCTATCAAAAGTTTTGCTGCCGTAACTAAGTTCAACATCAACTTGGAGTCCACAACTGTAGCGTCGACAATTATTCCCAACAAAAAAAATTGCGGACAAAACTTTATCCTCCGTTTAAAAATCTTCTGCATATTCCACCAGACTTTTATCCAAAAAACCTTAACCTTCTTACATGTCCACCATATGTGAAAATATGTTGCATCTTCATCACCACACCTCCAACATTTAGGCTGGTAATTCGGATACATACTTGCAAGCTTTTTAGGATCTAAATGCCATCTATAAAACATTTTGTAAAAGTTCTCTCTTAGATTTTGAGCTTGAGTAAATTTTACATTCCTCACCCAAATCTTTTCCCACGTGTCCATTGTAATAACTTCCTGAATGTTTTGGGCCCATTTTATCATACAATCCTTAACAAGCTCTGTTTCTGAATCAATCTCTATCAGTGCAAGATATATCCGTTTGATATGTGCTGGTCCCTGATTTCTAATTTGCTTTATCAAATTTTCATCAGTCATTGCAAATCCATTTTTCTGGTCTTCTTTCCACCTGGCCCGTAACTGAATATATTGAAACCAAGTTTGAACAACCTTCTCTTCTCGCAAGAGGCTATATGATTTCAAACGCCAAACATTCCTTTCCAAGCTTAAAATTTCCTTGTACGTAGTCACATCATGTTTGAAACCAGCATGTATATTTTCTATTGCGTGTTTTGGAATTGCCCACAATGGTATCTTGCTGCTTAACTTATGTCTATACTTCTTCCAAACTCTCAGCAATGCCTGCCTTAAAATATGCATCCTAAACACAGTATCTACCTTCTTATCATACAACAAATATGCATGCCAGCCAAACAACAAATCATGGCCCTCAAGATTTAATAACCTCGATTGCGTCAAATTAATCCAATCGCTTATTCCTACTAATGCAGCAGCTTCATAATATAGTTTAAAATTAGGCAATTTAAGGCCACCTCTCTCACGAGTATCCTGCATAATCTTAAGTTTAACTCGTGGCTTTTTCCCTGCCCACACAAATTTATTGATACCACGCTGCCATTCCTCCAAGTTAGAATCTTTCTTAAGAATCGGTATCATTTGAAATAAAAATAAAAATTTGTGCAGGACATTCATTTTCACTGCTGCAATCCGTCCCAACAAAGACAATTGCAATTTTTCCCAACTCTCCAATTCTTTTTGAATTTTCCCCCATAGTTTTTCATAGTTATTTTTATATAGCTTTGTATTAGAGGGCGACAGAATCACCCCCAAATATTTAACCCTTTTAACAATCTCAAATCCAGTTAATCCTTCTAAGAGAGCCTTCTGTGAAACTGTCATATTTCTAGCCAAAATTTTAGTTTTCTGTGTATTTACTTTAAATCCAGAAACCTTCCCATATTGTGTTATTATCTCCATCAGGTCCACAACAGAGTTCTCTGGCTGGGTCACTGTAATGTAATGGAGCCTGCCCATTTCATTTGTAACTCAAAAATTCATGGGAATAAATCTTGTACCTCAAAGAAGATCACCTCCTGCTTTCATCCACATATTTGCTAATTGAATGCATGGGGAAATAGGCGGTTCATTATTTGCACATGAGGTATCTCGGTGGGGAAGGCCATGGAAGGCCTAGTGATGGAACAGGCCCCCAAGGCCTCCACGATTCACAAAGATATCTCATGCTTCCCCCTCCATTTCTGCCGTGGCATATTGACTTACCTTGAAAAGATCCATCTCTTCTGTGCCGGCCTGCTTTTGAGGCATAGGAGGGTCAACGGAAGCTCCTCTGTGCTGTAATATCTTGTGAGTTCAGGTACCCATCCTCTTTTGCAGAGAATGAGTGCCTGAACTCTCACGACGCTTGTGGTGCCTATCTCCTGCTCACCCCCACCCCGAACTCGAGCCACATGGCCACCGGCCTTGGCTTCTGTTCTGCCGAATTGGGCCTCCGGAGGCAATTGGAAGCCTCCCCCAGCTTCCGTTCAATTCTCTGTTGCAGAAAAAGAGGTCTAAACTACTGTGAGATCATTCGAAATCAGTAGTGTGAGATCTCACATCACTGATCTCACATGATCTTGCGTTACTTTAGGCTTCCATTTTCTATGAAAGCACCAAAGGCCTAGAACAGCCAAGAAAGCAAAGGTGCATACCCACAGTCCTAGTGACTCTAGGGAGACTGGGGTGCGGGGGGAGGAATTAGCTAGGGTGAATGTTGCAGTGCTACTG
Organism: Vipera ursinii; assembly: GCF_947247035.1. Classification (NCBI taxonomy): domain Eukaryota; kingdom Metazoa; phylum Chordata; class Lepidosauria; order Squamata; family Viperidae; genus Vipera; species Vipera ursinii. The sequence continues at coordinate 28,478,693 of NC_139513.1, read as the reverse complement.
TGGTTATTCCTAATGGTGAATGACTGTCGTAGTGTGGAAACATTCGTAATTTCACGAGTTTTTCGTAAACACTACTGGGAGATTATCGTGTAAATTCGAACATTCGCTAAGGGAAGGTTCATAACTCAGGGATTTTCTGATTTCTGACAGAGTGATCTTTTCCCCTATTTGATTTCTGACAGAGTGTTCATTTCCCCTAACATTTCTATCACTTTCATTTCTCTTTTCCTTTGAAGGTGATAATGAGAATGACAATAAAGTCGCTAGAGAATTAATGAAAGTGTTCAAACAAAGAGACGTAATGGAGAAGCCTGCAATTCGGACGGGATTCCAAAGGCAGGAAAGAAACACTTCAAATAATTGGAATAAAGAAAGCTCATCTTCCATTGATGCACAGATGCAGGACTTTATTGATCAACAAGGAAAAATAAAGAAAAAATACATTGGGAAAGGTTTAAGACTATTCAAAGATACAATAGATGTAAACGAGCACTATCTATCCCAAGTCAAAGGACAAGATTATATATCCAAAGACAAAGGAAAAAATTACAATTGGACTTTCACACTTTCTCAAGAAATTGGGTCTCTTACGTCACAGAAAAGTTTTCACATGGGAGAGAAGCCAAATAAATGCACTGAGGATGGAAATAAGACTGTTTATAAAAGAATAAGCACAAGGGAGAAGCTATATAAATGCAGGAAGTGTGGAAAGGGCTTCAGCAAACCAAGTCATCTTACATCCCATCAAAGGATCCACATAGGAGAGAATCCATATAAATGCATGGAGTGTGGAAAGGATTTCAGAACAAGAGGTGAACTTACATCCCATCAAATGATACACACAGGGGAGAAGCCCTATAAATGCACGGAGTGTGGAAAGGGCTTCAGAACAAACAGTCAACTTACAATCCATCAAAGGTTCCACACAGGAGAGAAGCCCTATAAATGCACGGAGTGTGGAAAGGTCTTCACAACAAACAGTCAACTTACAATCCATCAAAGGTTCCACACAGGAGAGAAGCCATATAAATGCATGGAGTGTCGAAAGGATTTCAGAACAAGAGGTGAACGTACATGCCATCAAAGGATACACACAGGGGAGATGCCTTATAAATGCATGGAGTGTGGGAAGGATTTCAGAACAAACACTAATCTTACATCCCATCAAAGGATCCACACAGGAGAGAAGACATATAAATGCATGGAGTGTGGAAAGGGCTTCAAGACAAGCAGGGAACGTACATGCCATCAAAGTATCCACACAGGGGAAAAGCCATATAGATGCACGGAGTGTGGAAAGGCCTTCAGAACAAACGGTCATCTTACATCCCATCAAAGGATCCACATAGGAGAGAAGCCCTATAAATGCATGGAGTGTGGAAAGGACTTCAGGACAAGCAGTGAACTTACATCCCATCAAAGGATACACACAGGGGAGAGGCCATATAAATGCATGGAGTGTGGGAAGGATTTCAGAACAAGCTGTGAACGTACATCCCATCAAAGGATCCACACAGGGGAAAAGCCATATAAATGCACGGAGTGTGGAAAGGGCTTCAGAACAAACACTCATCTTACACTCCATCAAAGGATCCACACAGGAGAGAAGCCCTATAAATGCATGGAGTGTGGAAAGGACTTCAGGACAAGCAGTGAACTTACATCCCATCAAAGAATACACACAGGGGAGATGCCATATAAATGCATGGAGTGTGGAAAGGGCTTCAGAACAAGCAGTGAACTTACATCCCATCAAAGGATACATACAGGGGAGAGGCCATATAAATGTATGGAGTGTGGGAAGGATTTCAGAACAAGCTGTGAACGTACATACCATCAAAGGATCCACACAGGGGAAAAGCCATATAAATGCACGGAGTGTGGAAAGGGCTTTAGAACAAAGAGTCAACTTACAATCCATCAAAGGAACCACACAGGAGGGAAGCCCTATAAATTGATGGAGTGTGGAAAGGGCTTCAGGAGAAGCGGTGACCATACTTGCCATCAAAAGATACACACAGGGGAGAAGCCCTATAAATGCATGGAATGTGGAAAGGGCTTCATCAGCCATTATCATCTTACAACCCATCAAAGGATACACACAGTGGAGAGGCCATAGAAATGCATTGAGTGTAGAAAGGTCTTCAGGAGAAGCAGTGACCATACACACAGGGGAGGAGCCCTATAAATGCATGGAGTGTGGGAAGGGCTTCACCCGAAATACTCATCTTATTTCCCATAAAAGAATCCACACGGGAGAGAGGCCATATAAATGCATGGAGCGTGGAAAGGGCTTCGCTGAACATAGGTGAAGGTGTCCACACAAGAGAAAAGCCATATAAATGCATGGAATGTGGAAAGGCCTTCAGTCAACGCAATAAACTTGCATCCCATCAAAGGATACACACAGGAGAAGCCCTATAAAGTGTGGAAAGGGCTTCGGCCGACACCATACTGTTACTTCCCATAACATGATGTGTTGACGTGAGAAGTCAATCCCCAAAACAAAGATACATTTGGGTGAGAATGAATGCTAATTATAGACTTAGTGAGCTTAGTCTGTGGATTTCCAATGTACACAGACTGAATTCTGGAAAGAGGGTTGGTTTTTTTTGTCTGTTTCATCCTTCTAACTTAGAGGCCTAGAGAGATGAATTTAGTAACGAAAATAAAAACAATGGGCATGTGCCATTATAATTATTATCTATAGGTTTTTGAATTTGTTTGTATAGGTTCATTTTATTTTATTTTTTTAGTAATGCGCTTCCTGCTCCCCAACTGTCATGTTTCTCCCACTTGGTCATAGCTCTCAAAAGAATGTGAAGACATTGAAAAGGTGCTGCTTTCCCAAGCACAAATGAAAAAATAAAAGAAAAATCAAATGTATACCCTTGGTGTAGAACTGGGGCATCCCAAATGTAATCAAATTTGCATTCTCAGTGTACAACTGAGACATGAGTCAACCACTATCTATGGAGAAAGAGGGAACATTATTCATTCCAAGGCCTGAAGATGTATGAGGGAATTGTCACATGCCCATCAATGTTTAGCGTCTGGGAAGAGCTGAAACAATGAAGAAGGCAAGGGAAAAAGTGGATAAGAAAAACAAGATAACATGATAGTCAATGGAAGGACTAATTTAATTAAACAACAAAAGAAATTGAATAGTTGGCAACTAAATGATTTCCCTTATTTCAAATAATATGATTTATTAAAGGGGATACTGTATTGTTATAGATCAGACATGTCAAACACAAGGCCCGGGTGTCAGATCCGGCCCGCGAAGTGGTTTCATGTGGCCCGCGAAGCCATCCTGGAAACAGTGAGGGAATGGCCCCCGCTGCCTTGGCTCCGGCCCAGGCCAGCCAGGAGCCAATGTACAATTTTGTGGTGGCCATCTATGTTGAAATACATTCAGTCTTAGCTCCACAAGGCCATCTGGAAACAGTGAGGGACCGTCCCCTGCCGCATCGGCCCTGCCCCCTGGGTGCATGCTAGGGAGATATCACCCTTTGTGAGGAATGAAGAAATGAACCATCGCCTGGAAGTGGCCAGCACATGGCCCTGGCTACTTCAGGCAGGCTAGGGGCTGTGCAGCGTTGTGCTTCTCTTCAGATTTGTGCCACCCGGCTCAGCCTCTTAGCGCTGTGAGGAGAGGGCCATGTGCTGGCCACTTCCAGATGATGGTGCATTGCTTCATTCCTCATGAAGGATGACACTTTCCCAGCTGCATTTCTTGCCTGTTTTTCTCCCTCATCTCAAATATTTTCCCATCACTCTGTTCTTAGGAAGGAAGGAAGGAAGGAAGGAGGAAGGAAGTAGAGAAGGAGGGTCTGAGGGAAGTCCTGCCTTAGTCCTTCCCTGCTGCCATTTCACCATCCCCTTGCCACCGCCTCCTGGCCTAACCTGGGGGGGGTCTCCCATCCTATTGCTAAGGAGGTTTTGGATACAAAGCCAGGTCTCCTCAAATGGAGAGGAAGTGGGCCTCCCTCTTGACGTTGTCCTCATACCCATCATGAGCAACCTGGCTAAGGAGAGCAAGCACAGCAGCAGGGCGCCCCCTTGGGGGCTGGGCTTAGTGCTGCGGGTACTTGAGGGCTGGGCTGGGCATTTGACCTCCGCACCACCATCCAGCCTTCCCCCCCCCCTGCATGGCCTGAGAGGAACAGTGAAGCTCTTCCAGTGGACCATGCCTTGGCACTTGCCCCAGTCCCATCTCCTGCCAGAGACCCTCAGATTTGTCCCACTCCTGCCCAGGCTCCCGTAGGCACCATTGACGCAAACAATGTAAGGCTGGCCATGCCCACCCAGTAGGTCACACACACTCCAGCCACGCCCACCCAGTAGGCCACGCCCACCCTGGCCACACCCACCCGGCCCCTCAAGGGTAACTGCAATGCTGATGCGGCCCTCAATGTATTCGAGTTTGACACCCCTGTTATAGATGATTTAATGTGGTGGGAAATAGATAGCTTTTAGGAAATTGAACAAGACTATATTCAAATAGATAAGATGTGATTCTGTTATGAATTGAGATGAGGGAAACTATTACCTAAAGCCTGGGAATTACAAATATCAAATGTTAAGTTTGAATATTGATGGGAAACTAAAAATTGGGAAAAATCAATAACAGGACATTGATAGTCTATAAAGATTGAATGTAAAAGTAATTAAGATATGTATAAGCTAAAAATTTATTGATAAATGTAATAATGATGTTTTCACTTAGTTGATATAATAAGAACTGTAGTAGCTTAAATACGAGATAGTAGATATTAAGGGAAAAAGAGGAAATATTTAATGTTATAACTTGAAGTTTGTACTAAAGATTTTTGTATGTTATTGAACTATTGATTAACACAGCCACCACGTTGCTTTTTAAATACTTAAATGTAAAATTAGAAAATTAATAAAATACTATTTAAAAAAGAAAGAAAAAAAGTTTTGTGAAAACAAGGGGTGTCTGGCTTTCCTTTTACACACTGCTGCCTGCATGCTGAGGAAATACACCCAGCTTCTTCGGAAACCTGGACAGATGCCCTGGACGCAAGCTGGCTTGGAGAGATATTTGGTGATTGGCGAAGGGAAATTTTTCTGGTTGTGTTAGCTTTTTGAGGTCTTCTGGTTTTGCCATGTTTGATTCCTGTTATCCAAAGAACAGTTGCTTCTACCATCTCAGGGATGATGGTCATAGCATCCTCTGATAAACCCCATAAGCCAGCCAAGTTCCTGACTATCACCGCAACAACAAAGGAATATATATCATTGGTCGCCAAGTAACAGAATGCATTCTGTTACAAAATTAAAAAGGGAGGAATGAAGGGTCCTGTAACTGGAACAAAAAGAAATTGTTTAGCCTAACTACTTCTGTCTCGCTTCTATAATCAGCATTTGTGTCAGGGACAAATTTCACACAAGTGTGGGAAACATGTACATGGATGGGATGTACAGAAGGAGGGAATAAGGGAGTGTACAAGAATGATTGATGTCTTCCTTATGAAAGGAATAGATTATTATTCAGAAATTTCTAATGAGTCTAAAGATCGATAGAAGAAGCCAGCTGAAAGTCATAAATTCTGACAAGTAGTTGTAGCTAACCTAAACCACAAGCAGAGGAAATACAGAAATAACTATAGGAGCCGAGCTTTGTTAATGGAAAATTAGATGGTGATAGATATGATGTGTACAAAGGAGCTTCCTGGAACATGAGAGGGACAGTGGTTTTAGGCGGTTTGGATAATTTATTGGATGATTAGGGAAGGGGCGTTGAGTGTGATAGGGGAGGGGGGAATCTGCGTCGGGAGCAGGATATAAAAATGTGTCAAACAGCTGTTTAAGGTGTGACTGAACTCCTGTGTGTGTGTTTCAGTTCACCAAGCCTTTGCAGATGCTTCTTTTTAAATAAAACTTTGTTGCTGGAATTCCAAGTGACTTTGTTTTGGGATCTTGAGCCACGTTCCAAACACTTATCATGTAATGGCTCTGTTGTCTGATTTTCATTGGCTAGCAAAGTTTATAAAGCAATGTTTTATAAGGTGTGGCACTTCTGGATGTAACTCTTCCAGGGTTCCAGATTGTTTGCAACCCAGCTGTTTTATTTGATCAATTAAAGCACTGTTTCCTCAAGAAGCCTCAGCTTGAGTTGCCTGAATAAAGTTTTAATGGTATCTCAAATTTAAGTAAGGGCCAGTGAACTTACAATAGTTAAAGATGCAGAGGCTCATTATTAACAATCAACCAATAATAATTATCAATAATCTAAAGGGCCAAGAGGCAGCCAGAACAGAAAAGAAAAGTAGTTTGTGCTGGGGCTGAGAAAGTAATATAGGGGCCCTCCTCTTGAAACTTGGAGTACATCAACCTATGCAACTATTGCTGATATGCGGTCTGAGGTCGCCTCCTGTGATGGTTCTGCCCACTGGAGACAAAGGTCCTAACATGCTTAAATCTAGAAAATCCAAGAAGGGTCTCGAATTCTGAAGCAATGGTCAGTCTGCAGAAAGTAAAGGGAATAAGCAATCAAATGGAAAATAGAATAATGTCTAGTATGGATGAATGAAGGAGGTGAAAGAGAATGCAAGTGAGAAAGTGAATAAGAGAAACGTATTCTGACTCTAACTGTTGTTTAATGATGAATCCCCTTGCTGAGACCCCTGTGCCTGGCCTGTATAAGTGGATACTATCACTGCTAACAGCCTTTGCCAGATAGCAGAACTCATGAAATTACCTTTTTGTCATCCACAAGGACCTTTATTTGCATGCAGAGAAGATTACAGCAGACAAGATGTAGTAGATGATGAAATGGATGGTATTTCAAGGTCAAAAACAGTAATGGTCCTACCATGAGAGGAGACTGCATGTGAATGGTGCCCCGGAAGTGATAGAACATTCAGGGTTAAGAAGAAACAGGAAGTACGTCACAAATGAGAGGAGTTGGCTGAACAAATTAACATAAATGTTGTAGTTCCCAAACAACCACATGGTGGCAGCACAATATGCACTGCATAATACTTTATGGCTGATATAACAGCACACTCCCCATCTGGTATTGTAAAATACCACTATATAATCCTATAATGATAGTTATTCAAATGCAAAAAATATTGGTGATTTGCTTGTTGTCTTCAAGACCTGAAAGACATAAAAGAGGAACATGCATATATTGCAACAATAACAACTGCAATTTCAGGCCTCAAATAGTCTAGATTAAAGTTTAAATCACTTTTCTTCTTGAACTCAGGATCCAACAAGGAAAGGCGACGAGTTCAATCTTCAAGGGGCAAAAGCAAGACAAGTTCTGTGATGGGTCTGTTGAAAGTTTATGGTGCCTTGCCTTGCAACCTTTACCTCCTCCTTACGTATGTTCCCATCATCACTGGGAATGGCTTTCACAATGAGTCCCTTGGGCCATTCAATTCTTTCAGCTTATTGGTCCTTGAGCAGAACAAGGTCTCCAACTTGGAGATTGGGGTTCTGATGTTGCCATTTTCTGCGTCCTTGCAAAAGAGAAAGATACTCCATCTTCCATCGATTCCAGAGGCAGTTGTCTTTTGCAGAGAGAGGTTTTTGGCAGAAGTGCCAGCCTTGACCATTCAGTGTCATTAGATTTGGTGTGATAGCATTGTGCAATATGGACTAACCTTGCAATGATGCGTACAAGCTTTGTCCAGTTGGAGAACCATTCAAAGCATTGACAGTCGATGATGGTGCTCTGCTCAGATCTGGTGAGAAGTGTCTTGACGTCAGGACGAATCTCTGGATCGTCAGGATCTTGAAGATTGAAGACCTCAGCTGTGCTTTCTCCTGAGGCATGAAGAGGTAATGGTGCAACTCTTTTATGGGATGCAGAACGAAGAGAGCATTATTGTGATCCTCTTGAGTACAAAGGACACTATATTCCATTTTGTGTCTGTTCCTTTGATCCCCCTGTTACCTTTATTCAGGGGTGTGGTTTTTACAGAATCGTTCTTCAAAATAGATGTTTGGAGAGGAATCTTATATTGTCAAAAGCACATGGATTGACAAGGCTTGTTGATCAGGGCAAACGTAACAGCCTCCTTCTTCCTCGCCTCTCATGGGAAATGTACCTTTTCTTCGCACTTTGCATGAGCACCTGCCTTGCACGCAGAGTCCACCAGGGGCTCCTCTGCAAAGAGAAGGCAACACAATGGGCCTCCATCATTGAGCCACTGGAGGGCGAACGCCACACATTGCTTTCCAGAAGGGAGATTGAAAGGCATTGACATCAACCGGTCTTGCCTCTTTAGGATGCTGTATTCGCTCTCTTGAGCATTTGAGCTGTGCAGAACTCTTGAAGGAAAGAGATCCAGAAAGGGCCAGGATAAGTGGCCAGATTCTTCCAGTGTGAAGGGAGGGCTCTTGAACTGAAGAAGTTAGAGATGCATCCCAAGTTCTCGTCTTAGCAATAGATAAGAAGGAACTAAGTCACTAAGGAAAGAAAGTAAAATGTCACTCAATCCAGACAAAAGAAATTGGACAAGAGCTGATATGAAAGCTTTCTCCAAATCCCATCAACAGCTACCAGGCTTGAAAATCAACAAGAATAACTGTCATCTGATGAATCAGGAAAAAGCAAGGAATTTGTTGGAGGGAAAGGATCCTAAAGTACAAACACTTTTTGAATTGCTCTTCATCTAGAGTTGGCAGCTGGCAGCTTCTGTCCTTCTGGCAAGTGCCAGCCAGCCTAATCGAGAAGGACTTAGGTCAGTATGGATGAGCGTGTACATGTGAAAAAGAACAAATATATATGTTGTACCAGTAAACGTCTGTTATTTTAAATTCACTGACTCTCCCTGTATTTTAAAGAACGATTTGTCCCTCAGGGTGTGGGTGAAACTGGCTATTTCCCAGGGCTGTGAGAGTGTGAGTGACCATAAGCTTTAAATACAACACTCTTCGGAAGTGTAACATTGCCTAAAGCAGGTTGAGGCGGCTTCCTGATCAAGGGAAACGTGAGCGCCCCCTCCTGCCCCCGCATGGGAAATGCTCCGTCTCTCCTTGTTCCAGGAGCGCTTTCCATTCACAGAAAACCCACCAGAGGGCGGCCTCTGCAAAGAGAAAGGGACTCCACGCACTTCAGCGTTGGGCCGCTGTGGCCGGTTGGGAAGGAAGTGACGTCAGTAAGCCTTGCCTTTCTAGGATGCTGGACTCTCCCTCTTTAACCCTTTGATCTTCGCAGGCGGTTAAAAAGGCTGCAAGGAAGTCTTGAAGGAAAGAGGCACAGGTGACAAAGGGGGTTGTTTGTCTGTGTTTGTGTGTATGTTTCTCTCTGTGTGTGCTAGTGTAGACCACGTACGTTGCCCTCAGGAAGAAATCCAGATGCCAGAAAGGAAAGGGGGGGAGCCTGAATAGTCCTACACGCCCTATTTCCTGGGTAGTGGGAGAGCTTGCATGGCAAATCTCAAGGAGGAAATAAGAAAAGGTTTGAAAATGCAAAAGATTATGCCTACGTTCTCACTCTGCTGGATGACAGTAAACTAGGTTCGACTCCTCTGCAGCTCAATTTGTTTTAGGACGGTAAACAGATCATTATGTTAAGCTTTGTGCATTTAAGCCTTTGTGTTTCATGTGAATTGAGCCCCTGGATCTGACTGACCTTTTTGTGCTTAGGACACATTGTATGAACCTGCCTTCCTGTGTGAAGGAAGAGAAATGGAACATCCTAATCCAGGGTCAATTGAATGGCATTACATTTTTTGTGAACTGAATGTTCATGCTTTGTTAACCTGTTCTGAGTTTTTGTATGCTGCGTGAACCCTGCTTATAGGTAAATGTAGATCTATATTTTTAAAAAGCAAGTAAAAACAATATAGAAATGATTCAAAATGCCAAATACACTGAATGGTCTTGACTGATGTCATCAGTTTACCAAGCCAGAAAAATACTTCCTTCTATGGGAATGAGTATAGATGAATGATCCAATCCACTACTTTCTAGTTGTTGGAATTTATTTTCTATCAGAGAGTTGCAAAAGGAGGTCATTTCTTCATCTTCTTGATAGACAAAGTTATCTCTTTGGCAAAGAGGGTTAATGGCTTGTTCTGATTCCCATGGCTAGATGAACATTGCTATGAATGAAAAAGAATTTGGTTTCCTTGAACTCATTTGGATTTGTGTTACAGGACGGAGAAAGAATGGCGAGCCTTCCTTTAGCAAGTGGGGGAACTGGAAAAGGCCCTTCCAGTATTCAGTCTGGAATCGGTGAGGAGATCTGGGCAAGAACTGGCCAGAAGATCCTGGACGATGGAACCATCCTTTCCCCACTTCAGTCCTGGAATTTTAGGAGCATCCGGTATCAGGAGGATGAGGGTCCCCGAGGACTTTGCAGCCGACTGCACTACTTTTGCAGCCAATGGTTGAGACCAGAAAAGCACACAAAAGCGCAGATGCTTTACCTGGTTGTTCTGGAGCAGTTCCTGGCCATTCTGCCCCTGCAGATGGAGAGCTGGGTGCGGGAGTGTGGAGCAGAGAGCAGCTCCCAGGCGGTGGCCCTGGTGGAAGGCTTCCTTCTGAGCCAGGCAGAGGAGAAGAAGGAGGAGGCTGAGTTGCAGGTGAGAGGACTTCCTCTTGGGAGCCCAGAAGGACTTGAATATAGTAATATGTTCAAATTTTTGTTTCCTTTTAAAAATATGATTAAGCTTATCAAGATATAAAACGCAAAAAAAATGAAAATAGTAGGAACTGGGGGGAATTGAAGAGAAAGACGTATAAGGTAAAGGGGAAAAAAGGAAAATGATTGACTTCTGACTCTTTAAGGTAAAGGTAAAGGTTCCCTCACACATGCGTGCTAGTCGTTTCCAATTCTAGGGGCCGGTGCTCATCTCCATTTCAAAGCCGAAGAGCCAGCGCTTGTCCGAAGACGTGTCCGTGGTCATGTGGCCGGCATGACTAGACGCCAAAGGCGCACGGAACGCTGTTAGCTTCCCACCGTAGTGGTCCCTATTTTTCTACTTTCATTTTTACGTGCTTTCGAACTGCTAGGTTGGCAGAAGCTGGGACGAGTAACAGGCACTCACTCTGTTACGCGGCACTCGGGATTCGACCCACCAAACTGCTGACATTCTGATCGACAAGCTCAGCGTCGGACTCTTTAGTGCAGTCAAACAAAATGGTAACATTACAGCCTCCGACTTCTACTTTTACATCCTTAATATATACTAGAACTAGCCATTCTATAACAAGAAACTCTCCAGAAGTGTTTTCCAAATAGAAACAAGGTTGGATGTGTTCTTTTCTTTAACTAAAGCAGTTAATTTTGCTGTCTCTGCTAGGTCCGTCAGTTTTTCCAGCAACTTCTCCATTATGGCAATTAATGTATCCTTCCGTTTTTGTGCAAAAAGCATTCTCAACATATAAAACAGCAAAGTTTGAGGTTGTTTTTCAATCTCTGTCTATTAAAGTCCCTGGTTTTGTTTTTATACCCACTTTGAGAATCTTCTTCAGTAAAATATAAATCTTACACCAGTATTTCTTTGGTTTGTCCACCAAAATGGAAAAAGGTTCCTTGTTTACATTTATATTTTGAACATGTATTTGAATTTCCTTTATACATCTTTGGCCGGTTATCACGCATTAAATAGAATTGATACATGATTTTATAAAAAATGTGTTCCAAATTATAATTTAATAGAAATTTTAAAGTTTTCACCCAAATATCTTCCTGTTGTTCAGGCACTATATTATACACAAAATTCTTTGCCATTGGATCAATGTATTCAAATTCTTAATACCTCCTTACCAGAGTTCCCTGGCATTTATACTATGTGGAGATGCTTCACTAATCTTTCTATAGTTGCTTATCCTTTCTAGAAGAAAGATTTTGCAGAGCCATTTATTTCTTACTTCTCAGCCTAATTGATCGATACTGAGTGCTTTGCAGTAAAAAAACACTTCATGTTGTTTGATGACCATTAATGCTTTTCTCCTTCATACTATGACAAGTCCTTTACAATGGACATCAGAGATCCTGAAAGAATGAGGCATCCTTCAAATCTCCCTCAAGAACTGTTTTTGAGGAGGATCTCTCAGGAAGATCCAAATCAGGACACCTCAAGAGGTAATAATAAGGTCCTTCCACTCCTCTGATAAATCCTAACTTTCTTATCTTCTGGGTTTTCTATAGCATTTCATTAATTATGCTTCTTGAAATTCTATCTCCCTCACAGGGAAGAATAGAAGGAAGTTGACGCTTTCTTTTAGAGGAACGGAAACCGTGATTGAACCTCCAGCTCAGGTAAGAGAAGAACATTCATTTACTAGATTTGTATTTTCCTTTTCCCTCGGGAAATCAGCTGATGTACATAGTAGAGGTAGTCCTTGATTTATGACCACAATTGAAACCCAAATTTTTGTTGCTAAACACATTTGTTAAGTGACCTTTGCCCCATTTTACGACCTTTCTGGCCACATGTGTTACGTCAATGACTGCAGTTGTTAAGTTTGTAATATGGTTGTTAATAATAATAATAATAATAATAATAATAATAATAATAATAATAATAATAATTTTATTTATATACCGCCCTTCTCCCGAAGGACTCAGGGTGGTGAACAGGGCAAATATATAAAAAATACAAAAATACAAAAGTTAAAAGAAAATTAAACATATGCCAGACTAAAAACAGTAAATACAAATATTAAAAATGACCATAAAACCCAACCCATCCCCCATCAGGCCAGGCCGGCTTGTTCAAATAAGAGTGTCTTCAGATCGCGACGGAAGGAGTGAAGGTCGGGCGCCATCCGGAGCTCAACCGGCAGCCGATTCCATAGCTCCGGGGCGCCCACAGAGAAGGACCTCCCCCTGGGGGCCAGCAATCGACATTCTCTGATCGGTGGCACCCTGAGGAGGCCCTCTCTGTGGGAACGCACAGGGCGGAGGGAAGTTGATGCCGGCAGCAGGTGCTCCCTAAGGTACTCCGGACCCATGCCATGTAGGGCCTTAAACACCATTACCAGTACCTTGAATCTCACCTGGAAGACAACTGGTAAGCAATGCAGCTCACGGAGCAGAGGTGTGACATGGGAGTATCGGGAGACTCCCAACACAACTCTCGCGGCTGCATTCTGTACCAGTTGGAGCCTCCGAGTGGTCCTCAAGGGCAGCCCCATGTAGAGAGCGTTGCAGTAGTCCAGGCGAGAGGTCATGAGCGCGTGAGTGACCGTACATAAAGCATCCCGGTCTAGATAGGGCCGCAACTGGCGCACCAGGCGAACCTGGGCGAAGGCCCCCCTAGTCACAGCTACTATGTGATCTTCCAAGGTGAGCCGTGAATCTAGGAGGACTCCCAAGTTGCGAGCCCTATCTACGGGGGGTAAAAGTTCACCCCCCATTGAAAGAGATGGAATGTTCTGAATATCCCGGTATGCCGGTATGCACAGCCACTCAGTCTTGTCGGGGTTGAGTTGAAGTCTGTTCCTCCCCATCCAGACCCGAACCGCCTCCAGGCAACAGGACATCACGTCGAGGGCATCACTGGGTTGGTTTGGGGTCGAAATGAAAAGCTGGGTATCATCGGCGTACTGATGATACCCAACTCCAAAACCATGGCCCAAGGACCCTCGCACTGTCATAAATATGAATCATTTGCCAAGCATCTGAATTTTGGTCATGTGGCCACGGGGATGCTGCAACAGTCGTGGGTGTGAAAACTGGGCATAAGCCATTTTTTCTGGTGCCGTTGTAACTTTGAATAATCACTAAAAACTGTTGTAAGTAGAGGACTATCTCTACTGTCTTCTTCCATTGTCCCCTCTGCTTTTGATTGGGGATTTTTTAAGGATTTTTTTTAAGACTACTACTTTAAAAACAAAACTCTTTCCCGTAATTATTCTCCCAACTTTTCAGTAAATAATGTTTTACAGATATTTTCATGGCACCCATTCTTTCTGTAATTCTTTGAGTTGCATTTGTGCAAGGATCCTCAAAAGTATTTAAATATTCACACCGGGATATTAACATTTTTAAATGCTTTATTTACAATCATTGATAAGAAAATAAGTGATTAAGAAGATAGATTTTTAAAATCCCAGGACAGTGGCCGTATAGAAATGCCAGGATCCTGAGGTTGTTCCAGAAGGAAATTGGGGTTACTTAACTGAATGGCACTGAAAATCCTACAAAAATCATTCATGTTGATGAAACCTGTCTAAAACATTTCTTCAATCAAAAGTTTTTTCTTCAGTCCACTTTCTCACCTAAACTATGGAATCCCACTAAACATAGCCATTTACCTTAGTTCATAGCTTTGCTTTGGGAATTTCTAAACAATAGGACAAATCCTATAGTCCCTCCTCAATCTGTTCTGTACTTTTTTGCCTTTCAGGAGGGTCTTCTGCCTTTTGAGGAGGTGGCTGTGTATTTCTCAGAGGAGGAGTGGTCTCTGCTGGATCCTCACCAAAAAATGCTGCATTGGGAAGTCATGCTGGACAATTATAAGAACGTGGCCTCTCTTGGTAAGGGTTTCCTATTCTGCAGTCAGGCAGTTCAGGAAGACACTTTGTAGTCAGATGCCACAGATTACTTCTTATGAAATCATCTCCAAATAGATATCCTCTCTTCAGAGGGATAAGGAAAAGTCATGCTGTTCCACTGCTTCTACGAAGGAAATAGGTCAATGGCATTCTGCTTAGATAATATTCTATACCAGGGGTCGGCAACCGGAAAAAGGCAAAGAGCCACTCAGAACCGGTTCCGTCACAAACACAAAAAAGTGGGAGCCGCAAAATGTGCACGCGCGTGCATGCACGCACGCGCATGCGCAAAACAAGGCAAAACGTGCACCAGCCCTGCCCCCATCCACCTCCAGTATGGATGGCTCTGCCAAAAGAAAAGCAGCCGAAGCAAGCCTCCCATTGAGAGAATGGGGCGGCGGAGGCTTGCAAAAGGCGTATCCAGCCTCTGCCGGCAGACACGCTTGCAGCTTGCAGAATGGCGGATCGAGCCTCTGCTGGCGGCAGAGGCTTGCAGAGCGCGGATCCAGCCTCTGCCGCCGGCGCCGTTTTGCAAGCCGCCGCCGCCCCATTCTCTCAATGGGAGACTTGCTTCGGCTGCTTTTCTTTTGGCAGAGCCATCCATACTGGAGGTGGATGGGGGCAGGGCTGGTCCCGTGACAGCCAGTCGGGCAAGCAACGCGAAGAGCGGCAGGGCTTTATTTTTGCACCGTGGAGCTCCCCCTCCCCCCAAACTCCCCCTCCCTCCCACTTCCCAGAGCTGAATACAGGGTATTAACCGGCGGCGGAGGCTTGCAGAACGGCAGATCGAGCCTCTGCCGGCGGAGTTTGGAGTTGGGTAAGGAAGCGCAAAATTCAGGAAGGAAAGCGGGGCGGCGGGCGAACGGGAGACCTGCCGACGTTTGGGGAGGTTTGGGGAGGTGCACGCCGGGGAAAAGGCTGGGAGAGGAGGGGGTCCGGGCTGGGGGGGAGGGATGGGGTGGGGGAGAAGGAGGCTTCCCGGGCTGGGGGGGAAGCAGAAGCGAGGGATCAGGACTCCTCCTGCTTGGCTGCTGCCGCCGCCGCCACCACTCCTACGGCCGCCGCCACCTGCTCTCTCGGCTGGTTGCTTTCTGCTTCTCTCACCTGCCCTGCCCCCCCGCCTGCCCTCCTTCCTGCCTTCCTTCCCTCCGCCTCGCCTTCCCCGCTCCCGCGTTTTCCCTCTCCCCGCCTCGGATTCGGGGTGATTCCCCGGGAGAGGGCGATGGGATTCCAGCAAGCTTTCAAGCCTTCTCGGCGGTCTCCGGCACGGCTCAGGAAGCGTTTCTGTGCCGCCCGGCCGGAGCCTTTGCCTCCTTCCCTCCCCCAAGCGAGGCGTCCTTTTTCAAGTTGCAAAACCAAGCGGGGTGAAGCGGGCTGTCGGGAAAGACATTCAGGAGGGTCATCCTGGAGAGGAGAGGGAGCGGGAGAAGGAGGAGGAGGTGATCGACTCGCCCGACCCAGTCCGGGCCGGCCAGCCCCGTAACATCCGAGCTTGCACCGCGGGCGGAGAGGCAGGAAGCCAAGAGGAAGAAGACCGCCAGGAAGCTGCCTCTGCAGCCGCCGCCTCCTCCTCCTCCTCCTCCTCCGCCGCCGCCTCTGTCTCTGCCGCTGCTAGGAAGGCTGCCGGTGCTGCGGCCGCCTCTGCCACTGCCTCCTCCGCCACCAGGGCCCGACCGGAGGTGTCGCCGCTGGAGGAGGAGGAGGCGGCAATGTCTTTCCCGACAGCCCGCTTCACACCGCTTGGTTTTGCAACTTGAAAAAGGACGCCTCGCTTGGGGGAGGGAAGGAGGCAAAGGCTCCGGCCAGGCGGCACAGAAACGCTTCCTGAGCCGTGCCGGAGACCGCCGAGAAGGCTTGAAAGCTTGCTGGAATCCCATCGCCCTCTCCCGGGGAATCACCCCGAATCCGAGGCGGGGAGAGGGAAAACGCGGGAGCGGGGAAGGCGAGGCGGAGGGAAGGAAGGCAGGAAGGAGGGCAGGCGGGGGGGCAGGGCAGGTGAGAGAAGCAGAAAGCAACCAGCCGAGAGAGCAGGTGGCGGCGGCCGTAGGAGTGGTGGCGGCGGCGGCAGCAGCCAAGCGGGAGGAGTCCTGATCCCTCGCTTCTGCTTCCCCCCCAGCCCGGGAAGCCTCCTTCTCCCCCACCCCATCCCTCCCCCCCAGCCCGGACCCCCTCCTCTCCCAGCCTTTTCCCCGGCGTGCACCTCCCCAAACCTCCCCAAACGTCGGCAGGTCTCCCGTTCGCCCGCCGCCCCGCTTTCCTTCCTGAATTTTGCGCTTCCTTACCCAACTCCAAACTTTCTCTAGCGCCCCTGTGCTTTAGGAGGGGGAACCAAAGGCGGAGCCGTTTCTCTCTCTCCCCCCCCGCTTTTGCCGCTCCCCCACCCAACCAGTATCCCGCTTCTCCTTCCTCGGCAGCTTTGCAGATGGGCCACACACACACACACACACACACACACACACACACACACACAAAAGCACAGAGAGTTCCCCTTCCCCTTGTACAGGAATGAAAGGCCCCCCGAAGGAAGCCCAGCCTCTTCACCGCACCGATCCGCTGAGGAGGAAAAAAGCTTATTTCTATTGCCACGTGCAAACTAAATTAAAACAACTTGGGAAGCTCGCCCGTGGGCTGCATTTAGAAGGATTTGGGGGCTTTTGTGATTTGCTTCGCCTACAAGTGCCTTAACCACGACTAGCCCATGGCTCCAATTCAACAAATTCCCCAAACAACGCAATTCCTTGCAGCGATGCGGACAAGAGGGAAAGGAAGCCCAGCGGCCGGACTGCGCTCCCGCCCTGCCTCCCCAAGGGCTCGTGCGCGTCCTAATGGCTTGCGCGGGCCTCTTGCAAGGTTGCTGCCCCTCGTGAGCCCGCTGGCTCCGTCTCTCTCTCTCTCTTCCTTCCTCCCTCCCTCGGTCTCCCCATCCCCCTTTTCCGGCTCAGCCCCACTTCACAAGGAGACCAAAACGGGGACATCATGGCAGAGCGGAGGAGACACAGGAAGCGGATCCAGGTACCGGGCTGGCTTATCTCCTCCCTCTTTTCGCAACCGCTCTGCGGGATGAGTTTCCCTTTTCCTTCTGGCTCACCCCCCCCCCCGCCGGGTCACCCTTCCCTCCTCCCCCTCCGCCTCCTCCGAGGCCGCCGCCAGTCAGCATCTCTCCTACCGTTTCTGCAGCTTTTCCGTCGCCCCCGCCGCCGCTCCCCCTTCCCCGCGGAGCCGGCCGCATCCAGCGCCTTCTTCCTCTGGAGGGGAAATCGTGGCCCCTCCAGTTCCCGCTTCTTTGGGCCAAGCGCCGCCTTGAAGGTTTGGAGAGCTGCGCGCGCACCTCCACCCGTTCGGAGAGGTGCGCGCGCACCAGGCGACTGGGAGCCGCAGGAGACGGCTCAAAGAGCCGCATGCGGCTCCGGAGCCGCGGGTTGCCGATCCGTGTTCTATACCATTTGTTTTTCTATTTCTATTTAAACATATTAGTGACAAAGTAATTCCTTGGTTTGCAGTAATACCAAACTTCATCAAACAATTTTCAGCTATTTTGGCCCAGATACTTCCGTATCAATCCTATCAAGAATTGCCACTCAGGTTTTTTGACTTAATGCCTTTATTCTGGAACTGTGAACTGAGATGCATTATAGTTCTGATCCAGACAGCATAAACTCCATGAAAATGGTTTTAAACAAATATTTATTGTCCAGGAATTCTAAGCAGGGACTTACTTTGCAGTAGATACATCTGGTCATAGTCATATCTGTCCATTCTCGTAGGTAAAAAGGAATAAGCCCCATCTCAGCTAGGCATAGTAATGGATGCCAATCGAAGCTTGCATGATGCTTGATTAGACAAGGGCTTTAACCATCCTGGCACATAGCCAGGACATTCTGTAATAAACTTTGAAGCTCCTCCAACTGACTCGATAAGATATAGGACTGACTAACAACTAGACTACATTTCCCAGAGGCCATCTCTTAAGGAGACAGCGTTTAACCCTATAAATGCTAAAACACAGTTCTTAATTCCTAAGCTAGCTATTTAATGCAGGGCTTTTCAACCTTTTCACCCATTGTACCACTTTTAGGATATGGCAACATCTGAGTACCACCAGTTGCCCTAGCAAGGTGTCAAAAAGTTGATGACCAAAAAAAAAGGAAAAAAAAGATGAAGTACAGGTAGTCCTCGACTTACAACAGTTCGCTTAGTGACTGTTCAAAGTTACAAAGGCACTGGAAAAAGTGTCCCCCAAGCCACAGCCGAGCAAGACACCTGCCTGCCTGCCCGGCGGCGCTCTTCCTCCTGTCTGAGGTTTTCATTGTTGTGAGCATTTCTGTTGAGGATTGGCAGCAGGGGTGGGGGGTGTTTGGTTTTTATTCCGTCTGCTGGGTGGTTGCAGCAGGTTTTGGTCACTTCACATGACCCTGGGACACTGTGACTGTCATAAATATGAATCAGTTGCCAAACATCTCAATGTACATCACAAGACCCTGGGGATGCTGCAACATTCCAGCTGATCGGCGTTTCTTCTGGGCTCAGCAGTAGCACCGGGATCAGCACTGAGCTCCAGCTGGAGACTGGCGCTGATTCTGGCGCTTCCACTGAGCCCTGACAGCCCTGCAGCTCCAGCCATCTCTCGCTCAGGTGGTGCTGCCATCGGTTCAGGTCATTCCCCTCTCCTGCTACCAATTTTCTAGGATGGTCGTATACCACCTGCCAGGTGCCAATGTACCACAGGTGGTACCCGTACCACTGGTTGAAATGGACCAGAGTTACATACTGGTCCAGCACAGCCTTTTACAAGTTTTTATGCCTCATGAATAGTGATATTATCATTTGTATACCAAACCGTTATAATTATACAAATATACAATATATTGGAATCTGGCAAAATACCTGAAGGCAATTACAGGTAGTCCTCGAGTTACGAATATAATGGAGCCTGCCCATTTCATTCGTAACTCAAAAATTCATGGGAATAAATCTTGTACCTCGAAGAAGATCACCTCCTGTTTTCACCCACATATTTGCTAATTGAATGCATGGGAACTAGGCGGTTCATTATTTGCACATGAGGTATCTCGGGGAAGGCCGTGGAGGGCCTAGTGATGGAACAGGCCCCCAAGGCCTCCACGATTCACAAAGATATCTCATGCTTCCCCCTCCATTTCTGCCGTGGCAGATTGACTTATCTTGAAAAGACCCATCTCTTCTCTGCCAGGTTCCTGCTTTTGAGGAGGGTCAACGGAAGCTCCTATGTGCTGTAATATCTTGCGAGTTCAGGTACCCATCCTCTTTTGCAGAGAATGAGTGCCTGAACTCTCACGACGCTTGTGGTGCCTATCTCCTGCTCACCCCCACCCCGAACTCGAGCCACATGGCCACCGCCCTTGGCTTCTGTTCTGCCGAATTGGGCCTCCGGAGGCAATTGGAAGCCTCCCCCAGCTTCCGTTCAATTCTCTGTTACAGAAAAAGAGGCCTAACCTACTGTGAGATCATTCGAAATCAGTAGTGTGAGATCTCACATCACTGATCTCATGTGATCTTGCGTTACTTTAGGCTTCCATTTTCTGTGAAAGCACCAAAGGCCTAGAACAGCCAAGAAAGCAAAGGTGCATACCCACAGTCCTAGTGACTCTAGGGAGACTGGGGTGCGGGGGGAGGAATTAGCTAGGGTGAATGTTGCAGTGCTACTGTGGACATTCCTAAGGGTGAATGACTGCCATAGTGTGGAAACATTCGTAATTTCAGGAGTTTTTCGTAAACACTACTGGGAGATTATCATATAAATTCGAACGTTCGCTAAGGGAAGGTTCATAACTCAGGGATTATCTGGTTTCTGACAGAGTGATCTTTTCCCCTAACTTTCTATCACTTTCATTTCTCTTTTCCTTTGAAGGTGGTAATGAGAATGACAATAAAGTCGCTAGAGAACCAATGAAAGTGTTCAAACAAAGAGACGTAATGGAGAAGCCTGCAATTCGGACAGGATTCCAAAGGCAGGAAAGAAACTCTTCAAATAATTGGAATAAAGAAAGCTCATCTTCCATTTATGCACAGATTCAGGACTTTATTGATCAACGAGGAAAAATAAAGAAAAAATACATTGGGAAAGGTTTAAGACTATTCAAAGATACAATAGATGTAAACGAGCACTATCTAACCCAAGTCAAAGGACAAGATTATATATCCAAAGACAAAGGAAAAAATTACAATTGGACTTTCACACTTCCTCAAGAACTTGGGTCTGTTATGTCACAGAAAAGTTTTCACATGGGAGAGAAGCCAAATAAATGCACTGAGGATGGAAATAAGACTGTTTATAAAAGGATAAGCACAAGGGAGAAGCTATATAAATGCAGGGAGTGTGGAAAGGACTTCAGCAAACCAAGTCATCTTACATCCCATGAAAGGATCCACGTAGGAGAGAAGCCATATAAATGCATGGAGTGTGGAAAGGATTTCAGAACAAGCTGGGAAGTTACATCCCATCAAAGGATCCACACAGGGGAGAAGCCGTACAAATGCATGGAGTGTGGAAAGGGCTTCAGAACAAACAGTCATCTTACATCCCATCAAAGGATCCACACAGGGGAGAAGCCATATAAATGCTTGGAGTGTGGAAAGGGCTTCACCAACCAGAGTCGTCTTACATCTCATCAAAGGATCCACACAGGAGAGAAGCCATTTAAATGCATGGAATGTGGAAAGGGCTTCAGTCAACACAGTAAACTTACATCCCATTTAATGATACACACAGGGGAGAAGCCCTATAAATGCATTGAGTGTGGAAAGGGCTTCAGGGCAAACAGTGAACTTACATCCCATCAAAGGATACACACAGGGGAGAAGCCATATAAATGCATGGAGTGTGGGAAGGGCTTCACCCGAAATAGTCATCTTATTTGCCATAACAGAATCCACACGGGAGAGAGGCCATATAAATGCATGGAGTGTGGGAAGGGCTTCACCCGAAATAGTCATCTTATTTCCCATAAAAGAATGCACACGGGAGAGGCCATATAAATGCATGGAATGTGGAAAGGGCTTCAGTCAACACAATAAACTTACATCCCATCAAAGGATACACACAGGGGAGAAGCCCTATAAAGTGTGGAAAGGGCTTCGGCCGACACCATACTCTTACTTCCCATAACATGATGCGTAGCTGTTAGAAGTCAATCCCCAAAACAAAGATACATTTGGGTGAGAATGTATGCTAATTATAACTTAGTGAGCTCAGTCTGTGGATTTCCAATGTACACAGACTGAATTCTGAAAAGAGGGTTGGTTTTCCTTCTAACTTAGAGGCCTAGAGAGATGAATTTAGTAATGAAAATAAAAACAATGGGCATGTTCCATTATAATTATTATCTATAAGTTTTTGAATTTATGTGTATACATGTTCATTTTATTTTATTTTTTTAGTAATGCGCTTCCTGCTCCCCAATTGTCATGTTTCTCCCACTTGGTCATAGCTCTCAAAAGGATGTGAAGACATTCAAAAGGTGCTGCTTTCCCAAGCACAAATGAAAAAATAAAAGAAAAATCAAATGTATTCACTTGGTGTAGAACTGGGGCACCCCAAAAGTAATCAAATTTGCATACTCAGTGTACAACTGAGACCTGAGTCAACCAGTATCTATAGAGAAAGAGGGAACATTATTCATTCCAAGGCCTGAAGATGTATGAGGGAATTGTTACATGCCCATCAATGTTTAACGTCTGGGAAGAACTGAAACGACGAATTCCTCTCTCAAAAACGAAGCCAGAATGACCAGAAGCCCCACAAGTGATTGTGCAATTTTTTTTCAAGCATTTTGTTATTCTATAGTGTGATGAGGGCTGAGAAGAAGTCTAAATTTGATTTAAATAAAATTAAATATCAATTCTGTGGTTATGTTCGAGTCATGTATTATACTCATGTATTAAACTCTAGTTGCTTTAAAAATGTATTAACACATGAAAGTTTTTGGAAGGATTTGAGAAGCTCATGTTTGAAGCTTTTTATTTAATTGTCAGTTCTGTGTCAAACTGGACAGTAAGACTGAAAATTTCGGAAGAAAACAGAGTGTTTAATGATGCATGGGCACATTCATTTGCTTTCACAACTGACAAGACTGGTTTACCAGTATGACTAATATGTGGTGAGAAATTTGCAAACAACAAGAAGTCTAATGTTGCAAGACATTTCCAAAATAAACACGCAGCCTTTGCTGAAAAATACCCAGAAGGAGAAGAGACAAAAAAAGTCATTTCGGAATTGATGCCGAAGGTTGATCAGAGCAAGAATCAATTTAAGAAGTAGGTGACGTCTGCAAGTTCAACTACATATGCTAGTTTTGTGGCTGCTCAGGAAATAGTCAAGCACGGGAAGCCGTTCACAGATGGAGAAAATATGAAGGAATCATTAAGATTTCAGAATATCTATACTCGGACTTCAAAAACAAGAGTGAAATTGTGCAGAAAATCAGAGATATGCCCCTCTCTGCGAAGACTGTGAAAGACAGAACCCTAAAAATGGCAGAAAACATCACCAGACAGCAATTTAAAGACATCAATTCAGCTGAGGCATACTCAATTGCCTTGATGCATCCAAAGACAAAGGTGATATTGAACATATGTGAACTCTGCTGGGCCACAGGAAGAAATGTTTGAGTTGATAACACTGAAAGGCCAAACAAGGGGGGAGGACATCTGTGAGGCTGTCTTGGATTATTTAACAACCAATGAAATAAACACCACCCACCTTGTGTCAGTGGCTAGTGATAGGGCACCGAATATGACAGGAGCACAGAAGGGGTTTGTGGCTTTACTGCAGAAGTCGCTGGGTTGAAAGCTGCTAACATTTCATTGCATCCTGCACCAAGAGGCATTGTGCGCTCAAACATTTCCTCCAGAATGCACAGAAGTGAGGTTTAAATCACTGTCAGTTCCGTTTGCTACTAGAGGAGGTGGAAAGCACCTATTCTGATCTGGTGCACAACAAATTCCGGTGGCTGTCCAGAGGAGAGGTGCTAAAATGCTTTGCTGCGTGTCTGGAAGAGGTGAAAACATACCTGGGCAGCAAAGGGCTCACCTATCCTGAGCTGGAACGTCCAGAGTGGCTGGAAAAGCTACACTTCATGGTAGATATGACAGCACACCTGAACAAGCTGAACACAAGTCTTCAGAGTAAAGGAGGCACAGCCCTGCACTTGCTGGAGGAAGTTTTGGCATTTGAACACAAGTTGACAGTGTTTGACAGATTTACAGAGATGTTAAGTAGCGGGCTCTGGACCGCGTGGACCACATGGAAGACTCCGGACAACAGGATGCAGCATATTAGTCTTTATTGATGTCAGCACAGACTTGGCAAACAAAGGGTGACTAGCTCCTCTTATATATCTAGCCAGACATACCTGGGACTAATCCCCTTATCAAGATTTCCCGCCAAGGAATGCCCTGCCAATCCTGACAAGGAACCCTGCCACCTGCTGGTGTCAGTGGCTCATTGCTGTGGAAACATCCCCTATATACATAACAAGAGAGGTACATGTCTCACTTCCCCTCTTTGAGAGAGTTCAAACAAGGTAACAATGTGATAAATTCAGAGTATTTGCAGTCTGTAATCCTTGCAATGCAAACATCATTTGGGAAGCAATTCTGTGAGTTCAGAGAGGAAAAAAATACATTATCTTTCCCTGTCACTCCCCTGAGCAGCCATCCATCTGCATTGAATATGACTGCATTTGCAGGTGTAAGTCAACCCGATCTGGAGATGGAACTTGCAGACATAGCTGACAAAGAGATATGGGTGTCCAAGTTCCAATGTTTGACAGATACTCTTGAAGATGTTGCCTGTCAGAAGGCCAGTCTTGCGCTGAATGACAAATGGAGTGATATTGAAAACCTTCCCAAACAGGACAAGCTTATACTTGATACATGGAATGCCCTCCCCAGCACGTACAGAAATATGAAGAAATATGCATTTGGAGTCCTGTCAATCTTCGGATCTACATATGTATGTGAACAGGTCTTTTCCAATATGAACTACATTAAAAACAAATATCGCTCACGCCTCACAGACAACAGCCTGCAATCTTGTTTAAAAATGAAGGTGACGTCTTACAGCCCTGATATGCAGATGCTGTGTGCTGATGTTGAGAAGCAAAAATCACATTAACCAGGTAAAATAAATATTTTAATTGGCTATTATTTTGCAAATATATATTTGAAGTTCTTCAGTGAAAGAGTGCTTTTTTATTCCTTGCCAGCTTACTGCACACTCCAGTACAGATGGACTGATTTACGGGCAGACGCACAGACAGGCAGACAGACTGGCAGACGGACAGATGGACAGACAAGCTGACGGATGGGCAGATGGACTGGTAGACGGACGGACAAGCGGACGGATGGGCAGATGGACTGGCAGACGGGCACATGGACTGGTGGATGAGCAGATGGATGAACAAGCGGACGGATGGGCAGATGGACTAGCAGACAGATGGACAAGCAGATGGATGGGCGGATGGACTGGCAGATGGGCACATGGACTGGCAGACGAGCAGACGGACAGACAAGTGGACGGATGGGCAGATGGACTGGTAGACAGACGGACAAGCGGACGGATAGGCAGACTGGCAGATGGGCACATGGACTGGCGGATGAGCAGACGGACGGACAAGCGGACAGATGGGCAGATGGACTGGCGGGCAGATGGACTGGCGGGACGACAGATGGGTAGACGGAAGGACAAAATGACAGAAGCAGACAGCATTTTGGGTTTGCTGCAGGCGGATAAGTTAAGTTTGGATTTTTATTTCATAAATATGAGGATTCAAATAGACATTGAGTATTGTATTTGAAATTAATATTTAACCCAGTGTCTTTTTTTGGAGTTCAAAATGTTTCTGTTGCATGCTGAAATAAAAATTGGCAATTATTTTGCAAATATTTATTTGACATTGTTCAGTGAAATAGTCCTTTTTTTATTCATTGTCAGCGGACTGGATGCTACAGTACAGACATATGGACTGGCAGATGGGCAGATGGATGGGCGGGCAGATGGACAGGTGGACGGGCAGATGGACAGATGGACGGGCGGGCAGACGGATGGATGAGCGGACAGATGGCAGATGGACTGGTGGACAGATGGCAGATGGCGGGCAGATGCATGGATGGACAGACGAGAGGACGGATGGGCAGATGGACTGGCGGACAAGCAGATGGGTGGGTGGGCAGATGGGTGGATGGACAGAATGACAAGCAGACAGCATTTTGGGTTTGCTGCATGGGGAAAAGTTGAGTTTGACTTTTTATTTAATAAATATGAGGAGGACTCAAAAGGCCCCTTCATGGATTACTGCCTTGTCGTGGCGAAGGGGCTTGCGTAATTCAATGAAGCTATGAGCTATGCCGTGCAGTGCCACCCAAGACGGACAGGTCATAGCAGAGAGTTCTGACAAAACGTGATCCACTGGAGAAGGAAATGGCAACCCACTCCAGTATCTTTGCCATGAAAACCCTATGAACAGTACCAAAAGGCAAAACGATATGACGCTGGAAGATGAACCCCTCAGGTCAGAAGGCGTCCAATATGCTACTGGGGAAGAGCAGATGGCTAGTACTAGTAGCGCCAGAAAGAATGAAGCAACTGGGCCAAAGCCGAAAGGACGCTCAGCTGTGGATATGTCTGGTGGTGAAAGGAAAGTCCGATGCTGTAAAGATTTTTTCTCCATAGGAACCTGGAATGTAAGATCCATGAATCAAGGCAAGCTGGACGTGGTCAAACAAGAGATGACAAGACTGAACATCGACATCTTAGGTATCAGCGAACTAAAATGGACAGGAATGGGTGAATTTAATTAAGATGACCATCAGGTATACTACTGTGGGCAAGAATCCCTCAGAAGAAATGGTGTAGCCTTCATAGTCAATAAAAGAGTAGGAAAAGCAATACTGGGATACAATCCTCAAAATGACAGAATGATCTCAGTTCGAATCCAAGGCAAACCATTCAATATCACAGTAGTCCAAGTCTATGCCCCAACCACCGGTGCTGAAGACGATGAAATTGACCGGTTCTATGAAGCCCTACAGCACCTTATAGAACTAACACCAAAAAATGATGTCCTTATCATCATGGGGGATTGGAATGCTAAAGTAGGAAGCCAAAAGATAACCGGAATAACAGGCAAGTTTGGCCTTGGAGTACAAAATGAAGCAGGGCACAGGCTGATAGAATTTGGTCAAGAGAATACAATGGTCATAGCAAACACTCTTTTCCAACAACCCAAGAGACGGCTCTACACATGGACATCACCAGACGGTCAACACAGAAATCAGATTGACTATATGCTCTGCAGCCAAAGATGGAGAAGCTCTATACAGTCAGTAAAAACAAGACCAGGAGCTGACTGTGGCTCAGACCATGAGCTTCTTGTTGCAAAGTTTAGGCTTAAACTGAAGAAAGTAGGGAAAAGCACCAGGCCAGTCAGGTATGAATTAAATCATATCCCCGTTGAATATACAGTAGAGGTGACAAATAGATTTAAGGAATTAGATCTGATAGACAGGGTGCCTGAAGAACTATGGACAGAGGTTCGCAACAATGTACAAGAGGTAGCAACCAAAACCATCCCAAAGAAAAAGAAATGCAAGAAAGCAAAATGGCTGTCTGAGGAAGCTTTGCAAATAGCTGAGGAAAGGAG
This sequence comes from Vipera ursinii, assembly GCF_947247035.1. Classification (NCBI taxonomy): domain Eukaryota; kingdom Metazoa; phylum Chordata; class Lepidosauria; order Squamata; family Viperidae; genus Vipera; species Vipera ursinii. The sequence continues at coordinate 28,451,520 of NC_139513.1, read as the reverse complement.
GGAAGCAAAAGGCAAGGGAGAAAAAGAAAGATACGCCCAATTGAATGCAGAATTCCAGAGAATAGCTAGAAGAGATAAGAATGCCTTCTTAAATGAACAGTGCAAAGAAATAGAAGAAAACAATAGAATAGGGAGGACCAGAGATCTTTTCAAGAAAATTGGAGAGATGAAGGGAACGTTCAATGCAAAAATGGGCATGATAAAGGACCAAAATGGCAGGGACCTAACAGAGGCAGAAGAGATTAAGAAGAGATGGCAAAATTACACAGAAGAACTATACAAGAATGAGCTTAACGTCCCTGATAATCACAATGAGGTGGTCACTGACCTCGAGCCAGACATTCTAGAATGTGAAGTGAAGTGGGCCTTAGAAAAGCTGAGCAACAACAAAGCTAGTGGAGGTGACAGTATTCCAGCTGAGCTATTCAAAATCTTAAAAGACGATGCAGTAACAGTGCTACACTCAATTTGCCAGCAAATTTGGAAAACTCAACAGAGGCCACAGGATTGGAAAAGATCAGTTTACATTCCAATTCCAAAGAAAGGCAGTGCCAAAGAATGTTCAAACTATCGCACCATTGCATTCATTTTTCTTGCTAGTAAAGTTATGCTTAAAATCCTACAAGCTAGACTCCAGCAGTATGTGGATCGAGAACTACCAGAAGTACAGGCAGGATTTCGAAGAGGCAGAGGAACTAGAGATCAAATAGCCAACATACGCTGGATCATGGAGAAAGCTAGAGAGTTCCAGAAAAACATCTACTTCTGCTTAATTGACTATGCTAAAGCCTTTGATTGTGTGGATCATAACAAACTGTGGCAAGTTCTTAAAGAGATGGGAGTACCAGAACATCTTATTTGTCTCTTGAGAAACCTATATGCGGGCCAAGAAGCAACAGTGAGAACTGGACACGGAACCACTGATTGGTTCCAAATTGGAAAAGGAGTCCGGCAAGGCTGTATACTGTCGCCTTGCCTATTTAACTTATATGCAGAGCACATCATGGGAAAGGCAGGGCTAGAGGAATCAAAAGTTGGAATTAAGATTGCTGGAAGAAATATCGACAACCTAAGATATGCAGATGATACCACTCTAATGGCAGAAAGTGAAGAAGAACTAAAGAGCCTCTTGTTGCAGGTGAAGAAGGAGAGTGCAAAACTTGGGTTGAAACTTAATATTAAGAAAACCAAGATCATGGCATCCGGCCCTCTCAATTCCTGGCAAATAGATGGGGAAGAAATGGAGGTAGTGACAGATTTTATTTTCCTGGGCTCCAAGATCACTGCAGATGGGGACTGTAGTCAAGAAATTAAAAGACGCTTGCTCCTCGGGAGGAAAGCCATGGCAAATCTAGTCAGCACACTAAAAAGCAGAGACATCACCCTGTCAACAAAAGTGCATATAGTCAAGGCTATGGTCTTCCCAGTTGCAATGTATGGCAGTGAAAGTTGGACCATAAGAAAGGCTGAGCGCAAAAGAATTGAGGCCTTTGAACTCTGGTGCTGGAGAAGACTCCTGCGAGTCCCTTGGACTGCAAGGCGATCAAACCGGTCAGTCCTAGAGGAGATCAACCCTGACTGCTCTTTAGAAGGCCAGATCCTGAAGCTAAAACTCAAATACTTTGGCCACCTAATGAGGAGGAAGGATTCACTGGAGAAGAGCCTAATGCTGGGAAAGATTGAGGGCAATAGAAGAAGGGGACGACAGAGAATGAGGTGGCTGGATGGAGTCATTGAAGCAGTAGGCGTGAGCTTAAATGGACTCCAGAAGATGGTAGAGGACAGGAAAGCCTGGAGGAACATTGTCCATAGGGTCGCGATGGGCCGGACACGACTTCGCAACTAACAACAACAACAACTCAAATGGACATTGAGTATTTTATTTGAAAGTAACCTTCAACCCAGTGTCTTTTTTTTTGGAAGTTCAAAATGTTTTTGATGCATATAGAAATAAAAAAAAATTCTTTGTAGCAGTTCATTGATTTCATAAATGCAACACACTATAGTTTTTTTATACATAGCACAAAGGTAAAAAACGATATACGCAGTGTTATTTTCATTTTAGATGTCAAAAGGGTTTTGAGGCTCCCAGTGTTTTGTTTTCGGTGGGAAACGGGGACTCCAAGGTGTTCAAATCTGGGTGGGCTCCCAGCAAACATGCGCCAAAGAAGTGATGGGAGAAGGAAGAGAGGAAGAGAAACACCGGGGGGGGAGCACCCTGTTTCTTCTTCTTCAGGCAAAAACTCTCTGATCAAGCCGGAATGAAGAGGGGGATGAGGAGGAGGAAGAGCAGCGATTGACAAACTGCCAGCCAAACACTTTGGGGGAGGGGGTGCAGGATGGAGAGGCGGGCAGCTTGCCTTGGAGAGGGAGGGGGGAGCCCTTCTCGTCTGCCTTTCGTTCTCTCTGCTCTATTCCCCTCGCTCCTTTTTTGTAAAAAAAATCTTTTCTTTCTTTCTTTCTTCGCAATCTTGCCCGCTGTTTCTCCACCTCCTCCATCCTCCTCCCCACCATGCAGAAAAAAAGGAGAAGGCAGGCGGTGGGGCAGGGGGTTTCCCTTCCTTGCCCAATTCCAGTGTTTGCAAGAGAGGCAGAAATGATCGCCCTTTTGCAAGCAGAAAATCTTGCAGGTCTCCTCGTGAGGAAGGAAACCCCAGATACGGGCAAGCCAGGAGAAGTGTGTGTGTGTGTGTGTGTGTGTGTGTGTGTGTGAATCCCTGGCTGCAATTCCCGTCCAAAGTGAAAGCAAAAGTAAGCATCGGGCAAAGCGGAACTCCATTTCTCGGCTTGCCTCTGTCCTTTGGAGCCGGGAGGTGCACCTTTGGAGGAGGAGGCGTCAATCCAGTTGCTGCATCTCTTCCCTCATGGGTGGGGGGGCCATTGGGGGAGGCTCCTGAGGCCCGCAGCTCTTCCAAGGGGAGGAGGAGGAGAGTGGGATCGGGGTTGCTTGTGCCTGCTGAAGAGCACCATGGCTCCGTTTGCCTGGCAAGGTGGGGGAAATTTGCTCAGCCTCACCTCCGGCCCCAAGCAGCACCTTTCCCTTGTGCGCGTGTTTGACAAGCCTCCGTTTGCCTGGCAAGGAGGGGAAAATTTGCTCGGCCTCCTCTCTGATGTATGTCTCGCTTAGGTAAGCTCCACTTTAATCAAACCCTATTCTGCACATCCCTCCGACCAGTCTGGGCCACTCACATTTAGATCAGGTTTCAGGGCGCAGCGAGAGGAACTGCCGCCTCTCCTGCCACTGAGCTCCGGGCAGGCGGATCCACATCCACCACAACCCCCGGCTAGCAGAGCCGGCAGTGGAGCAGGGTGGGGGGAGACCTGCCGGACAGAGAAGAGGCGGGCCTGGGGCACCCCAAGACTGGGCGCCCCTACCCGTGCAGCAGGTAGAAAAAGGGCCTACTCACCTTTCCAGTCCTCCCGTCTCTTCCTCCACTGCCACCAAGTGCAGTCAGAAGAAACAAAGAGGTTTGTTTGTGGGCAGTCCCACAAACGGCTTGTGGGCGGTCTCATAAACCAAAGTTCAACCAATCAATCCAAACTTTGCAAGGTTTTTTTTTTTTGGTGAGAAGTTTGAATTGATTGGTTGAACGTTTTTAGTGCCACTTTTTTTTTCAGGACTAAACATGGCAGAGGTGGACTGGGAGCCGCAGGGGATGACTCAAAGAGCCGCATGCGGCTCCGGAGGCGCGGGTTCCTGACCCGTGCTATAGGCTATTCTAGAATATCTTGTTGCAATTAGATAAAATGTAAAAACAGGATATTGATATGTATTAGTGAAAATATATTTTAAATTTTGTTGATTGACTACGTTATAACTAGAAGAGTACTAACTTGCTTATTTTGACTATGTAATCACTAAGGGAATTAGAGAGGGCATCTCTGTTGATGTAACCTGAACTATTTACAACTGGTTATGTCTTATTTTAACTACCCAACCACCATATTGTTTCACAAATACATGTTTATGTAAATATTTAAAAAATCAATAAAACTTGTATACAAAAAAAGTTTTCCACTGATCACTTTTATGGGATGCAGAACCAAGAGAGCATTATTGTGACCCTCTTGAGTACAAGAACACTAAATTCCATTTTGTGTCTGTTCCTTTGATCCCCGTTAACTTCATACAGGGGTGTGGTTTCTACAGAATCGTTCTTAAAAATAGACATTTGGAGAGGAGTCTTATATTGTCAAAAGCACATGGATTCACAAGTCTTCTTGATCAGGGCGGCACAAGGCTTCTTGATCAGGGCAGACGTAATAGTCTCCTTCTTCCTCGCCTCTCATTGGAAATGTACCTTTTCTCCCCGCTTTGCATGAGCACCTGCCTTGCATGCAGAATCCACCAGGGGCTCCTCTGCAAAGAGAAGGCAACACAATGGCCTTCCATCATTGAGCCACTGGAGGGCGAATGCCACACAGTACTTTCCAGAGGGGAGATTGAAAGGCATTGACATCAACGGGTCTTGCCTCTTTAGGATTCACTCTCTTGAGCATTTGAGCTGTGCAGAACTCTTGAAGGAAAGAGATCCAGAAAGGGTCAGGATAAGTGTCCAGATTGTTCCAGTGCAAAGGGAGGGCTCTTGAACTGAAGAAGGAAAAGATGCATCCCAAGTTCTCGTCCAGGTTCTGTCTTAGCAATGGATAATAAATGAATGAACCTTTACTGTCAAAGTACAACCATGCATACATTGAGAATGGCTGAGCCTCCATTCGTGCTGAGCCTCCATTTGTGTCAACTTACAGTGACACAAACCCTCCATCTTATTACACCATGTGAACTAATTGCACAACGCACCGGCCTCGCAAGTCAATTATGCATAAAGTTTATAAAATTATTTCCCATTCAAAAGCCTGACAGCCCATAGATAAAAGCTGTTCTTCAGCCTGTTGGTATGGCTGGCTATACTCCTATATCTCCTACCTGATGGTAGGAGAGTAAAGAGATACCATCCAAGGTGTGAGTCATCCCTGAGAATTTTCCTCACTCTTCCAAGGCAGCGAGCCCTGGCGATGTCATCCAGTGGTGTCAGGGGACAGCCCACAATGTCTTGTGCTGTGCTCACCACCCTCTGTAATACTAAGTCACTAAGGAAAGAAAGTAAAATGTCACTCAATCCAGACAAAAGAAATTGGACAAGACCTGATGTGAAAGCTCTCTCCAAATCCCATCAAGAGCTACCAGGCTTGAAAATCAACAAGAATAACTGTCATCTGATGAATCAGCAAAAAACAAGGATTTTTTTGTGTGTGGGGTGGAAGGATCCTGAAGTACAAACACTTTTTGAATTGCTCTTCAACTAGAGTTGGTAGCTGGCAGCTTCTGTCCCTCTGGCTAGTGCCAGCCAGCCTAGTTGAGAAGGACTTAGATAAGTATGGATGAGTGTGAATGTTGCATACATGTGAAAAAGAACAAATATATATGTTGTAACCAGTAAACGTCCCTTATTTTAAATTCAGTCTCCCTGTATTTTGAAGAACCATTTGTCCCTCAGTGTGTTTCCCAGAGCTGTGAGAGTGTGAGTGACCGAAAGCTTTAAATACAACACTCTTCGGAAGTGTAACATTGCCTAAAGCACGTTGAGAAGGCTTCCTGATCAAGGGAAACGTGAGCGCCCCCTCCTGCCCCCGCATGGGAAATGCTCCGTCTCTCCTTGTTCCAGGAGCGCTTTCCATTCACAGAAAACCCACCAGAGGGCGGCCTCTGCAAAGAGAAAGGGACTCCACGCACTTCAGCGTTGGGCCGCTGTGGCCGGTTGAGAAGGAAGTGACGTAAGTAAGCCTTGCCTTTCTAGGAAGCTGGACTCTCCCTCTTTAACCCTTTGAACTTCGCAGGCTGTTAAAAAGGCTGCAAGAAAGTCTTGAAGGAAAGAGGCACAGGTGACAAAGAGGGTTGTCTGTCTGTCTCTCTGTGTGTGGCGGGGGGGGGGAGGGGGTTTCTTCCCATACAAGCAGAGGCAGAGAGTTCTTGCACTAGAGAAGGAAGTGGCATATGCCAAGTCCTCATCCAGATTCAATCAGGAGTGGGAGACTCCCAGATCCCATATTTCCCTGCTGACCTTTTCCATGATTGTTGCCCTCAGGAAGAAATCCAGATTCCAGAAAGGAAAGGAGGGGACCTAGATCGTCCTTCACGCCCCATTTCTTGGGAAAAGCTCCTGGGTAGAGGGAGAGTTTGCATGGCAAAGCTCAAGGAGGAAATAAGGTTTGAAAATGCAAAAGATTATGCCTACGTTCTCACTCTGTGCTGGATGACAGTAAACTAGGTTTGACTCCTCTGCAGCTCAGTTTGTCTTAGGAGGGTAAACAGATCATTATGTTAAGTTTTGTGCATTTAAGCCTTTGTGTTTCATGTAAACTGAGCCCCTGGATCTGATTGACCTTTTTGTGCTTAGGACACATTGTGTGAACCTGCCTGCCTGTGTGAAGGAAGAGAAATGGAGCATCCTAAGCCAGGGTCAATTGAATGGCATTCGTTTTTTTGTGAACTGAATGTTCATGCTTTGTTAAACTGTTCTGAGTTTTTGTATGCTGCGTGAACCCTGCTTATAGGTAAATGTAGATCTATATTTTTAAAAAGCAAGTCTTGTGAGTAAAAAAAATAGAAATGATCCCAAATGCCAAATACACTGAATCTTCTTATTGAAGTTATCAGTTTACCAGGTCAGAAAAATACTTCCTTCTGTATGGCGTTGAGTATTGATGAATGATCCAATCCACTACTTTCTAGTTGTTGGAATTTATTTTCTATCAGAGAGTTGCAAAAGGAGGTCATTTCTTCATCTTCTTTAGAGTCAAAGTTATCTCTTTGGCAAAGAGGGTTAATGGCTTGTTCTGATTCCCATGGCTAGATGAACATTGCTATGAATGAAAAAGAATTTGGTTTCCTTGAACTCATTTGGATTTGTGTTACAGGACGGAGAAAGAATGGCAAGCCTTCCTTTAGCAAGTGGGGGAACTGGAAAAGGCCCTTCCAGTGTTCAGTCTGGAATCGGTGAGGAGATCTGGGCAAGAACTGGCCAGAAGATCCTGGACGATGGAACCATCCTTTCCCCACTTCAGTCCTGGAATTTTAGGAGCATCCGGTATCAGGAGGATGAGGGTCCCCGAGGCCTTTGCAACCGACTCTATTACTTTTGTAGCCAATGGTTGAGACCAGAAAAGCACACAAAAGCGCAGATGCTGGACCTGGTTGTTCTGGAGCAGTTCCTGGCCATTCTGCCCCTGCAGATGGAGAGCTGGGTGCGGGAGTGTGGAGCAGAGAGCAGCTCCCAGGCGGTGGCCCTGGTGGAAGGCTTCCTCCTGAACCAGGCGGAGGAGAAGAAGGAGCAGGCTGAGTTGCAGGTGAGAGGACTTCCTCTTGGGAGCCCAGAAGGACTTGAATATAGTAATATGTTCAAATTTTTGTTTCCTTTTAAAAATATGATTAAGCTTATCAAGATATAAAACACAAAAAAAATGAAAATAGTAGGAACTGGTGGGAATTGAAGAGAAAGACGTATAGGGTAAAGGGGAAAAAAGGAAAATGATTGACTTCTGACTCTTTAAGGTAAAGGTAAAGGTTCCCCCACACATGCGTGCTAGTCGTTTCCAACTCTAGGGGCCGGTGCTCATCTCCGTTTCAAAGCCGAAGATCCAGCGCTTGTCCGAAGACGTGTCCGTGGTCATGTGGCCGGCATGACTAGACGCCAAAGGCGCACGGAACGCTGTTACCTTCCCACCGTAGTGGTCCCTATTTTTCTACTTTCATTTTTACGTGCTTTCGAACTGCTAGGTTGGCAGAAGCTGGGACAAGTAACAGGCACTCACTCTGTTACGTGGCACTCAGGATTCGACCCACCAAACTGCTGACATTCTGATCGACAAGCTCAGCGTCTGACTCTTTAGTGCAGTCAAATAAAATGGTAACATTACAGCCTCCGACTTCTACTTTTACATCCTTAATATGTACTAGAACTAGCCATTCTATAACAAGAAACTCTAAATTTCATTTATTTTTATCCCAAGAAAAAAAATCCAGAAGTGTTTTACAAATAGAAACAAGGTTGGATGTGTTCTTTTCTTTAACTAAAGCAGTTAATTTTGCCGTCTCTGCTAGGTCCGTCAGTTTTTCCAGCAACCTCTCCATTATGGCAATTAACGTATCCTTCCGTTTTTGTGCAAAAAGCATTCTTAATGCTCTCAACATATAAAACAGCAAAGTTTGAGATTGTTTTTCAATCTCTTTGTCTATTAAAGTACCTGGTTTTGTTTTTATGCCCACTTCGAGAATCTTCTGCAGTAAAATATAAATCTTACACCAGTATTTCTTTGGTTTGTCCACCAAAATGGAAAAAGGTTTCTTGTTTACATTTATATTTTGAACATGTATTTGAATTTCCTTTATACATCTTTGGCCGGTTATCACCCATTAAATAGAATTGATACATCATTTTATAAAAAATTTGTTCCAAAGTATAATTTAATAGAAATTTTAAAGTTTTCACCCAAATATCTTCCTGTTGTTCAGGCATTATATTATACACAAAATTCTTTGCCATTGGATCAATGTATTCAAATTCTTAATACCGTATTTTCCGGCGTATAAGACTACCCGGCGTATAAGACGACCCCCTACTTTTAAGAAGTTTTTCAAGGTTTTTTGTCTTATACGCCGGAAAATACTTACATGCCCTGCCCTCCCTGTCCGTCATAATCCAAAATTCCATTTGGATCAATCAAACACAACTCAGTGATGCTAGACTGGATTTGCAAACAGATCCAAAACTGTCACATTCAGAATCACCATGGTATCATGTTCTCCTAGAGTCCTCCATTGAATTCAACAGACTGAAGTTATGAAGGAGAGGTTTGAATGAAAAATACGCTAGACAGTTTTAACTGGAGTGTTAAATCACCACTCTAACACCCACGCCCCCCCCCCTTTCAAAGGATTGTTTTTATGGTCCTGTCTTTCGATGTTCTTATCCCATCTCTTTCCATCTGCAATTTTCGGACAGCTTTTTGTTTAAATAAAAAACGTATCCCAAGTGTCCGACAGAAGCCCGATTCAGCCCCGTCTGATGCAGATGGTGCAAAGCCAGACTTACGGCGGGCCGGGGAAGAGCGTGTCTGCCAGCCCATTCCAGCCCCTCCCCCTCACCCAAGCGGCATCTGACCATAAGCAGAGCGCGCCCTGCTACCCGCTATGTCTCCTGGCAGACGCCCGCATCCGGCCTCACAACCAGCCGCAGAAGCCCACGCCCGGCTTTCCTTACCCGCACCCGGCTACCTGTTCCTGGGCCCCGGCCCTAGCTGCGGGCCAGCTCGCCAGCGACCAGGCCGACGGACTCCCGGCCGCCAGACACTGCGCTTTGGGAGACGCTCCCCGGCGGATCAGGGAGGGAGCGCCTGCCCGCCGCCAGGCAGTTCCAAGTTTGGGGGACTTCCGGCGGGCCGGGGAAGAGCGTGCCTGCCAGCCTGTTCCAGCCCCTCACCCTCACCCAAGCGGCATCTGACCATAAGCAGAGCGCGCCCTGCTACCCGCTATGTCTCCCGGCAGACACCCGCATCCGGCCTCGCAACCAGCCGCAGAAGCCCGCGCCCGGCTTTCCTTACCCCCACCTGCACCTGGCTACCTGTTCCTGGGCCGCGGGCCAGCTCACCAGTGACCAGGCCGACGGACTCCTGGCCGCTAGACGCTGCGCTTTGGGATCGGGGAGGGAGCGCCCGCCCGCCGCCAGGCAGTTCCAAGTTTGGGGGACTTCCGGCAGGCCGGGGAAGAGCGTGCCTGCCAGCCCGTTCCAGGAACTTCCGGGGACTTCCGGCAGGCCTGGCGCCCCTCTTGCCCGCAGACCACACAGCGGCCCTCGCCAGCCGGCCTCAGCATGGCTGCCCCAAGCCCGCCTCTCCAGCGCGTCTTCCGAGCCCACCTGGCTGACTGCCTCTTGGGCGGGGCTTGGCTCCAGACGCGCGGCTGCTCCGTCTGCAAATGTGCTCTTCCACCCACCCATTTGAGAAAACTTCCTGTCGCTGGGGAAGGACGACGAACAGGAAGTTTTCTCGAGTCCCTTGCCGCCACCACGGCCGCCGCCTCTTCGCAGAAACACGACTCCCGCTCGGCTGGAGCCCTGGGCTGAATGGAGGCAGGCGATGGCGACCCGTGGTTAAGCGGCCGATGGCGAACGGGTGATGGAAGGCAAACTCGTCAGCTTCTGGGGCGGCTAGTGCAGCTGCTGCCGTTGCTCGCTCAAGGACTGGCCGTGCTAGCGCCTCCAATGCTTGGCTGTCAGGTCCCCGACAAGAGGACGGGCAGGCGGTCCCCAGAGGCGCCCCGCTCGACCGTAGGAAGGGAGAGCCTTTACTCCCGCCGAGGCACCGCCTGACTCGCGCTGACCACAAGAATTGCTTGCACGGAGTGCGGAACTGAGAGCAGCAGCGCAGCAGGCGAGAGAGCTCAGAGACAATAAGGCGAGGCGCCCCTTTGGCGGGAAAGGAGCAAAGCTGGGCCAATCACAGAGCAGGCGGAGCAGGGAAACAGGGAGGGAAACAGGGCAGCGGCTGCTCGAGACGACGGGCACGGGCTAGTCCCGCTCCTCTCATCAGGGACCTGTCAGCCAGCATTGGAGGCGCTAGCACGGCCAGACCTTGAGCGAGCAACGGCAGCAGCTGCAGTAGCCGCCCCAGAAGCTGACGAGAGTTTGCCCTCTATCACCCGTTCGCCGTCGGCCACTTAACCACGGGTCGCCATCGCCTGCCTCCATTCACCCAGCGATCCCGCCGTCCAGCAGAAAAAAGATCCGAAGGTGTTTTTTTTCCGGCGTATAAGACGACCCGGCGTATAAGACAACCCCCCAACTTTTGAGGTGATTTTCAGGGGTTCAAAAGTCGTCTTATACGCCGGAAAATACGGTACCTCCTTACCAGAGTTCTCTGGCATTCATACTATGTGGAGATGCTTCACTAATCTTTCTATAGTTGCTTATCCTTTCTAGAAGAAAGATTTTGCAGAGCCATTTATTTCTTACTTCTCAGCCTAATTGATCGATACTGAGTGCTTTGCAGTAAAAAACCACTTCATGATGTTTGATGACCATTAATGCTTTTCTCTTTCATACTATGTCAAGTCCTTTACAATGGACATCAGAGATCCTGAAAGAATGAGGCATCCTTCAAATCTCCCTCAAGAACTGTTTTTCAGGAGGATCTCTCAGGAAGATCCAAATCAGGACACCTCAAGAGGTAATAATAAGGTCCTTCCACTCCTCTGAGAAATCCTAACTTTCTTATGTTCTGGGTTTTCTATAGCATTTCATTAATTATGCTTCTTGAAATTCTATCTCCCTCACAGGGAAGAATAGAAGGAAGTTGACGTTTTGTTTTGGGGGAACGGAAACCGTGATTGAACCTCCAGCTCAGGTAAGAGAAGAACATTCATTTACTAGATTTGTATTTTCCTTTTCCCTCAGGAAATCAGCTGATGTACATAGTAGAGGTAGTCCTTGATTTATGACCACAATTGAAACCCAAATTTTTGTTGCTAAACACATTTGTTAAGTGACCTTTGCCCCATTTTACGACCTTTCTGGCTACATGTGTTACATCAATGACTGCAGTTGTTAAGTTTGTAATATGGTTGTTAAGTGAATCTGGCTTCCCTATTGACTTTGCTCTGAGAACTTCACAAAAGGTGATCACATGACCCAAGGACCCTGGAACCGTCATAAATATGAGTCAGTTGCCAAGCATCCGAATTTTGGTCATGTGGCCACGAGGATGCTGCAACAGTCGTGGGTGTGAAAACTGGGTATAAGCCATTTTTCCTGGTGCTGTTGTAACTTTGAACACTCACTAAAATCTGTTGTAAGTAGAGGACTATCTCTACTGTCTTCTTCCATTGTCCCCTCAGCTTTTGATTGGGGATTTTTTTAGGATTTTTTTTTAAGACTACTACTTTAAAAACAAAACGCTTTAAAAACAAAACTCTTTTCCCAACTTTTCAGTAAATAATGTTTTACAGATATTTTCATGGCACCCATTCTTTCTGTAATTCTTTGAGTTGCATTTGTGCAAGGATCCTCAAAAGTATTTAAATATTCACACCGGAATATTAACATTTTTAAATGCTTTATTTACAATCATTGATAAGAAAATAAGTGATTAAGAAGAAAGATTTTTAAAATCCCAGGACAGTGGCCGTATAGAAATGCCAGGATCCTGAGGTTGTTCCAGAAGGAAATTAGGGTTACTTAACTGAATTGCACTGAAAATCCTACAAAATCATTCAAGTTGATGAAACCTGTCTAAAACATTTCTTCAATCAAAAGCTTTTTCTTCTGTCCACTTTCTCACCTAAACTATGGAATCCCACTAAACATAGCCATTTACCTTACTTCATAGCTTTGCTTTGGGAATTTCTAAACAATAGGACAAATCCTATAGTCCCTCCTCAATCCATTCTGTATTTTTTTGCCTTTCAGGAGGGTCTTCTGCCTTTTGAGGAGGTGGCTGTGTATTTCTCAGAGGAGGAGTGGTCTATGCTAGATCCTCACCAAAAAACTCTGCATTGGGAAGTCATGCTGGACAATTATAAGAACGTGGCCTCTCTTGGTAAGGGTTTCTTATTCTGCAGTCAGGCAGTTCAGGAAGACATTTTGTAGTCAGATGCCACGGATTACTTCTTATGAAATCATCTCCAAATAGATGTCCTCTCTTCAGAGGGAGAAGGAAAAGTCATGCTGTTCCACTACTCCTACGAAGGAAATAGGTCAATGGCATTCTGCTTAGATATATTCTATCCCATTTGTTTTTCTATTTCTATTTAAACATATTAGTGACAAAGTAATTCCTTAGTTTGCAGTAATACCAAACTTCATCAAACAGTTTTCAGCTATTTTATTTATTTATTTTATTTATTTTATTACATTTATATACCGCCCTTTCCTGGAGGACTCAGGGCGGTTTACAGGGTAATTAAAAACCAAAATACAAAAGTTAAAAAACCAAGTTTAAAAAAAAATTAAATTTATCCCTCTATAAGTAAAACCCCAGATATCATGTAAATTCGAATGTTCGCTAAGGGAAGGTTCATAACTTAGAGATTATCTGATTTCTGACAGAGTGATCTTTTCCCCTAACATTTCTATCACTTTCATTTCTCTTTTCCTTTGAAGGTGATAATGAGAATGACAATAAAGTCGCTAGAGAACTAATGAAAGTGTTCAAACAAAGAGACGTAATGGAGAAGCCTGCAATTCGGACGGGATTCCAAAGGCAGGAAAGAAACACTTCAAATAATTGGAATAAAGAAAGCTCATCTTCCATTGATGCACAGATGCAGGACTTTATTGATCAAGGAGGAAAAATAAAGAAAAAATACCTTGGGAAAGGTTTAAGACTATTCAAAGATACAATAGATGTAAATGAGCACTATCTATCCCAAGTCAAAGGACGAGATTATATATCCAAAGATAAAGGAAAAAATTACAATTGGACTTTCACACTTTCTCAAGAAATTGGGTCTCTTACGTCACAGAAAAGTTTTCACATGGGAGAGAAGCCAAATAAATGCACTGAGGATGGAAATAAGACTGTTTATAAAAGAATAAGCACAAGGGAGAAGCTATATAAATGCAGGGAGTGTGGAAAGGGCTTCAGCAAACCAAGTCATATTACATCCCATGAAAGGATCCTCGTAGGAGAGAAGCCATATAAATGCATGGAATGTAGAAAGGATTTCAGAAGAAGCTGGGAACTTACATCCCATCAAAGGATCCACACAGGGGAAAAGCCATATAAATGCACGGAGTGTGGAAAGGGCTTCAGAACAAACAGTCATCTTACATCCCATCAAAGGATCCACACAGGGGAGAAGCCATATAAATGCATGGAGTGTGGAAAGGGCTTCACCAACCAGAGTCATCTTACATCCCATCAAAGGATCCACACAGGGGAAAAGCCATATAAATGCATGGAGTGTGGGAAGGGCTTCACCAACCAGTGTCATCTTACATTCCATGAAAGGATCCACACAGGAGAGAAGCCATTTAAATGCATGGAATGTGGAAAGGGCTTCAGTCAACACAGTAAACTTACATCCCATGAAAGGATACACACAGGGGAGAAGCCCTATAAATGCATGGAGTGTGGAAAGGGCTTCAGGACAAACAGTGAAGTTACATCCCATCAAATGATACACACAGGGGAGAAGCCCTATAAGTGCATGGAGTGTGGAAAGGGCTTCAGGACAAACAGTGAACTTACATCCCATCAAAGGATACACACAGGGGAGAAGCCCTATAAATGCATGGAGTGTGGAAAGGGCTTCAGGACAAGCGGTGACCGTACATGCCATCAAAGGATACACACAGGGGAGAAGCCCTATAAATGCATGGAGTGTGGGAAGGGCTTCACCCGAAATAGTCATCTTATTTGCCATAACAGAATCCACACGGGAGAGAGGCCATATAAATGCATGGAGTGTGGGAAGGGTTTCACCCGAAATAGTCATCTTATTTCCCATAAAAGAATTCACACAGGAGAGAGGCCATATAAATGCATGGAGTGTGGAAAGGGCTTCACCGAACATAATGTTCTTATTTCCCACAAAGGTATCCACACAAGAGAAAAGCCATATAAATGCATGGAATGTGGAAAGGGCTTCAGTCAACACAATAAACTTACATCCCATCAAAGGATACACACAGGGGAGAAGCCCTATAAAGTGTGGAAAGGGCTTCGGCCGACACCATACTCTTACTTCCCATAACATGATGCGTAGCTGTTAGAAGTCAATCCCGAAAACAAAGATACATTTGGGTGAGAATGTATGCTAATTATAACTTAGTGAGCTTTGTTTGTGGATTTCCAATGTACACAGACTGAATTCTGGAAAGAGAATTCATCCTTCTAACTTAGAGGCCTAGAGAGATGAATTTAGTAATGAAAATAAAAACAATGGGCATGTGCCATTATAATTATTATCTATGTGAATTTATATGTGTATAGATTCATTTTATTTTATTTTTTAGTAATGTGCTTCCTGCTCCCCAATTGTCATGTTTCTCCCACTTGGTCATAGCTCTCAAAACGATGTGAAGACATTCAAAAGGTGCTGCTTCCCCAAACACAAATGAAAAAATAAAAGAAAAATCAAATGTATACCCTTGGTGTAGAACTGGGGCACCCCAAAAGTAATCAAATTTGCATTCTCAGTGTACAACTGAGACATGAGTCAACCAGTATCTATGGAGAAAGAGGGAACATTATTCATTCCAAGGCCTGAAGATGTATGAGGGAATTGTCACATGCCCATCAATGTTTAGTGTCTGGGAAGAACTGAAACGACGAGGAATTCCTCTCAAAAACGAAGCCAGAATGACCAGAAGCCCCACAAGTGATTGTGCAATTTTTTTTCAAGCATTTTGCTATTCTATAGTGTGATGAGGGCTGAGAAGAAGTCTAAATTTGATTTAAATAAAATTAAATATCAATGCTGTGGTTATGTTCGAGTCATGTATTATACTCATGTATTAAACTTTTTAGTTACTTTAAAAATGTATTAACACATGAAAGTTTTTGGAAGCATTTGAGAAGCTCATGTTTGAAGCTTTTTATTTAATTGTCAATTCTGTGTCAAACTGAACAGTAAGACTGAAAAGAGCAGAGAGGTTAACTGAATTCTTTTTAAACCCTTTTTTCTCTCATCTACATTCTTTCTTTCACTAATTATAGCTAAATCTCTCTTTTTCCCCCTCTTGCATTGTCACCTACAAATCCAGAAGTATCTCTTCAAACCGTTGGAATCTTCAGGTCTTGCAGTTAAAGGAGAATTTGTACTTATGTTTTTCTCTGTTCATTCCTGATCTATAGATTGATGGGTTCCAGTATCATTGCTGTGGCTAGTCCAGATTCTTGCCTCTGAATGACAATTTTTGGGTCGTAGAGGTAAGCCAGAAGAGATAAGGCCTGTCACAAGCCAGTGTAGTTATCTTAGACTTCCAAAGACCCTTTTTGCCTTCTATATTAAAAGTTGTAAAGTCACATTCCTGCATTCCTACATTTACAATTATAAAGTCACATTCCTGCATTCCATTCCTGCCTCTGGTGATAAAACTCTTTCTTCTCCATTTACAATCACATTCCTGCCTCTGGTGATTCTTCATTTACAATTGTATATAACAAGACTTGTTTCATGTAATTGCCCATGCCTCAAGATATGGCTTCCTGTCTCCTGTAATTGTCTTTGCTTCAAGTTATGCCTTTCAAGTCATGCCTTCCTGTGATAACCCTTGTCTTCCCTGTTAGCATTTGTATATGGTTCCTGTCTCCTGTAATTATCCCTGCCTCAAGTTATGTCTTCCTATGATAATCCTTGTCTTCTTTGTTAACATTTGTATAAGATAAGCTATGCTTTATTGTTTCCTGTAATGACCTTTGCCCTCTTCATTAGCAGTTCTCTGTTAGCATTTGTATATGATAAGCTATGCTTTATTGTTTCCTGTGATGACCTTTGCCCTCCTCATTAGCAGTTGTATGCTATGAACTATGACCTCACATATGTTAATTCCTCATGTGTACTTCCCCCTCCCTGGTGAAACCGCCCAATAAAAGAGGGATGTGCAAAGCTGTTCGGGGGCAACAACATCCACCCCGGGCACTCTGTGCTCTCTCACCTTGAACAAACTTGTGTTGGTGCCTCAGTTTGTCCTAGGACTCTGTTCCTGCGCTATCGCAGTTCCCAAGTGTGACCGTTGGAACGTCCGGCACACTGGGTCGGTGGCAAAGGGCAAAATCCTTCCATATTCAAGGTGTTCACCCTTGCGAGGGTCCCTCTAAATTCTCACCCCTGCTACGGGGCTCTAAGAGTTGAGGCCAGAACCCTGACCGGTCGCTCGACGCAACAAGCCAGAACTTTTATTTCAGGAGCTGCTAATGTGTCGCCATCTTGTCTCCTCCCTGCAAGCACATCTTCCTGAGGTGTATTCCCTACGTAATAAACAATAAACTAGAAAAAGGATTATGAGGGATGAATAAAACAGGGATGGATGAATGAAGAAAGAAATGAAAGGCAAGGCCAGGGTAAAAAGTGGATAAGAAAAATGAGATAACATGATAGTCAATGGAAGGACTAATTTAATTAAACAATAAAAGAAATTGAATAGTTGGCAACTAAATGATCTCCCTTATTTCAAATAATACATATAGTAATAGAGGGAGATCTATTTGATGATCTAAAAGCACTGACACGGAAGGCTAGTTGGCAAAGGAAAGCGAGAAGGCTGAAGAAAATTGGGGTTTTGATTTATTAGAGAGGATTTCATTACTAATTGATATGAAAATCAAGAAGTTGAGATAAGGGGAATTTGGGTCATTAAATTTAAAACATTTGGAAATTAGTTGAAAATAAGGATTCTATTTGTTTAATATTTAAAAATTAAACCCAAAAGAAAAAAAATATGAATATGTTTGATTTATTGATTAACCCAGACAATATATATATATATACTGTATAATGGTTTTGGTTTATTAAAGGAGATACTGTATTATTAATTGGATGATTTAATATGGTGGGAAATAGATAACTTTTAGGAAATAGAACAAGACTATATTCAAATAGATAAGATGTATTTTGAATATTAGATTCTGTTATGAATTGAGATAAGGGAAACTGGTTACCTAAAACCTTGAAATTACAAATATCCAATGTTAAATTTGAATATTGATGGGAAACTAAAAATTGGGGAAAAACAGGACATTGATAGTCTATAAAGATTGAATGTAAAATTAATTTAAGATATGTATAAGCTAAAAATTTAGTGATAAATGTAATAATGATGTTTTCACTTAGTTGATATAAGAACTGTAGTAGTTTAAATACGAGATAGTAGATATTAAGGGGAAAAGCGAGGAAATATTTAATGTTATAACGAAGTTTGTACTAATGATTTTTGTATGTTATTGAACTATTGATTAACACAGCCACCACGTTGCTTTTTAAATACTTAAATGTAAAATTAGAAAATTAATAAAATACTATTTAAAAAAGAAAGTAAGAAAGAAGGTTTTATGAAAAGAAGGGGTGTCTGGCTTTCCTTTTACACACTGCTGCCTGCATGCTGAGGAAATACACCCAGCTTCTTCGGAAACCTGGACAGATGCCCTGGACGCAAGCTGACTTGGAGAGATCTTTGGTGATTGGCGAAGGAAAAATTTTCTGGTTGTGTTAGCTTTTTGAGGTCTTCTGGTTTTGCCATGTTTGATTCCTGTTATCCAAAGAACAGTTGCTTCTACTATCTCAGGGATGATGGTCATAGCATCCTCTGTAAATAGTGATAAACCCCATAAGCCAGCCAAGGTCCTGACTATTGTTGTTGTTGTTGTTGTTAGTTGCAAAGTTGTGTCCGACCCATCGCGACCCTATGGACAACGTTCCTCCAGGCTTTCCTGTCCTCTACCATCTTCTGGAGTCCATTTAAGCTCACGCGTACTGCTTCAGTAACTCCATCCAGCCACCTCATTCTCTGTCGTTCCCTTCTTCTATTGCCCTCAATCTTTCCCAGCATTAGGCTCTTTTCCAGTGAGTCCTTCCTTCTCATTAGGTGGCCAAAGTATTTGAGTTTTAGCTTCAGGATCTGGCCTTCTAAAGAGCAGTCAGGGTTGATCTCCTCTAGGACTGACCGGTTTGATCGCCTTGCAGTCCAAGGGACTCGCAGGAGTCTTCTCCAGCACCAGAGTTCAAAGGCCTCAATTCTTTGGCGCTCAGCCTTTCTTATGGTCCAACTTTCACTGCCATACATTGCAACTGGGAAGACCATAGCCTTGACTATACGCACTTTTGTTGACAGGGTGATGTCTCTGCTTTTTAGTGTGCTGTCTAGATTTGCCATGGCTTTCCTCCCGAGGAGCAAGCGTCTTTTAATTTCTTGACTACAGTCCCCATCTGCAGTGATCTTGGAGCCCAGGAAAATAAAATCTGTCACTACCTCCATTTCTTCCCCATCTATTTGCCAGGAATTGAGAGGGCCGGATGCCATGATCTTGGTTTTCTTAATGTTTAGTTTCAACCCAACTTTTGCACTCTCCTTCTTCACTCGCAACAAGAGACTCTTCAGTTCCTCTTTACTTTCTGCCAGTAGAGTGGTATCATCTGCATATCTTAGGTTGTTGATATTTCTTCCAGCAATCTTAATTCCAAGTTTTGATTCATCTAGCCCTGCCTTTCTCATGATGTGCTCTGCATATAAGTTAAACAGGCAGGGCAACAATATGCAGCCTTACTGGACTCCTTTCCCAATTTGGAACCAATCAGTGGTTCCGTGTCCAGTTCTCACTGTTGCTTCTTGGCCCGCATATAGGTTTCTCAAGAGACAAATAAGATGTTCTGGTACTCCCATCTCTTTAAGGACTTGCCACAGTTTGTTATGATCCACACAATCAAAGGCTTTAGCATAGTCAATGAAGCAGAAGTAGATGTTTTTCTGGAACTCTCTAGCTTTCTCCATGATCCAGCGTATGTTGGCAATTTGATCTCTAGTTCCTCTGCCTCTTCGAAATCCTGCCTGTACTTCTGGTAGTTCTCGATCCACATACTGCTGGAGTCTAGCTTGTAGGATTTTAAGCATAACTTTACTAGCATGAGAAATGAGTGCAATGGTGCGATAGTTTGAACATTCTTTGGCACTGCCTTTCTTTGGAATTGGAATGTAAACTGATCTTTTCCAATCCTGTGGCCACTGTTGAGTTTTCCAAATTTGCTGGCAAATTGAGTGTAGCACTTTTACTGCATCGTCTTTTAAGATTTTGAATAGCTCAGCTGGAATACTGTCACCTCCACTAGCTTTGTTGTTGCTCAGCTTTTCTAAGGCCCACTTCACATTCTAGGATGTCTGGCTCGAGGTCAGTGACCACCTCATTGTGATTATCAGGGACGTTAAGCTCCTTCTTGTATAGTTCTTCTGTGTAATTTTGCCATCTCTTCTTAATCTCTTCTGCCTCTGTTAGGTCCCTGCCATTTTGGTCCTTTATCATGCCCATTTTTGCATTGAACGTTCCCTTCATCTCTCCAATTTTCTTGAAAAGATCTCTGGTCCTCCCTATTCTATTGTTTTCTTCTATTTCTTTGCACTGTTCATTTAAGAAGGCATTCTTATCTCTTCTAGCTATTCTCTATTACCTCAGTAACAAAGGAATATATATCATTGGTCGCCAAGTAACAGAACACATTCTGTTACAAAATTTAAAAGGGAGGAATGAAGGGTCCTGTAACTGCAACAAAAAGAAATTGTTTAGTCTAACTACTTCTATCTTGCTTTTATAATCAGCATTTGTGTCAGGGACAAATTTCACACAAGTGTGGGAAAGATGTACATGAATGGGATGTACTGAAGGAGGGAATGAATGAACCTTTATTGTCAAAGTACAACCATTTATACAGTGAGATTGGCTGAGCCTCCCTTCGTGCCCCCACCCCCAACTTACAGTGACACAAATAAGGGAGTGTACAGGAATGATCGATGTCTTCCTTTTGAAAGGAATAGATTATTATTCAGAAATTTCTAATGAGTCTAAAGATCGATAGAAGAAGACAGCTGAAAGTCATAAACTCTGACAAGTAGTTGTAGCTAACCTAAATCACAAGCAGAGGAAATACAGAAATAACTATATTAGCGGAGCTTTGTTGACAGAAAATTAGATGGTGATAAATAGGATATGTACAAAGCGGCTTCCTGGAACATGGGAGCGACAGTGGTTTTAGGCGGTCTGGATAGTTTATCGGATGATTAGGGAAGGGGCGTTCAGTGCAATAGGGGAAGGAGGAATCTGCATCGGGAGCAGCACGTCAATTTTGATGATTTCCTGAAAGGTGACCACCCCCAGCCCGGTACCCGTGAAGAGCCGGACTGTAAATAGTGAATTCCAGGAACAAAGGAAGTCAGGTCAATATTTTTTTTGGAGGGGGATGCCACAAGGGTCCTGGAGGACTGGCAAGACACACATACACTAGGTGTGAATGTCCCAAGGGTCTGAAGGACTGGCAAGTTAAAGGAGGTGGGTCAAGTACCAACTGCCGGGAAACTCTGTGCACAGACCCAGGTAAGAAAATAGGGCATTTTTAGTTACCTGGGTGGCTGGGTGGGTAGGCTGGTGTGAATCTGAGACCTGTGAGAGTGTGACTGAGACGCCCCGAGAACCATAAGGGCTGACAAGGTGAAGGGAGTGCAGACTCTTGAGTAACTGATTTCCATACCTCTGCAAGGAGATTGGTGGGGAAAAAGAGGAAGTGACTTGGTGAAGCATAAGGTGGTCTCACTAGGTCGGTAAGGATAAGAGAACCAGATGGTAATCACTGATGGGTAAAAGACCTTCCAAGAAGCCACAGAAGGATAAAAAAGGGGACTTCCTAGACCAGGGAAAAGGAGATTCATCCCTCCTCACAGTCTCCTGGGTAAGATCCTGGCTGGATGGAATCATCTTCCTTATAGTAGAATGCTAAAAGATTTAGATAAAGACCTGATGATTCAATATTGTTATTTTATATAGAGGCAGAAACAAATAGATGAGGGAACAGTGGCCACAGTTAGGTAGTTTTAATTACTTCATTTGAGGGCAAGGTTGACAGAATAAACTATATACTTGAGGTAAAAGTAAAAGTATTACGATAAAGTATTGCTATTTTAAATGCTAGCAGGATGGGATGGATTCATTTGGAAAATACACCTGGGATAAGAGTAAAGGTACCATGACTCAATATTGTTATTTTGAGTGGCCAAGAAATCATATTAAAAGCACTAGTGCATTTTGCTCAAAATACTGTATGGAAGTTTTAAAAATTGGCTATGTCAAGCACTAAACATATAGGTTAATAAAAGAAGTTTATATGCTTGTTGGATCCCAGGTAATATATAGTCCATTTTTGTTAGAGGAGTGTGGAGGTAGTGTGTGTGTGTGTGTGTGTGTGTGTGTTGTGTCTGTGTTGTGTCTAATAATAATTAATAAAAAGGCCTTACTTACATCACAGGGCACCTGGGTCGTGAGTCTGGGCTGACAGTTTTCCACCTGACAAGCCTAACATCTTAACCACTGAGCTGCCATCCTGCCCTATAACTAGGTATAATAATATTTAAGTCAGAGCTGAAGGAGCTTCTTGAAAGAGAAGCAAAACGTCTTCAAAGAAAAACAAGAAAGTTCAGCTGTCTCTTGAAAAAGCACCTTTGTGACATCCATGGAGCACACACAGAATAGATATCTCTCTCAACAGATATTTCCATAATGATCCATAAGTGCAACTACTGCAATGTCCACATTGCAACCTGGCCAGAAAGTGATTGCCGAGGAGCTCAATAGTTTGCTTCCTTGAAGGATCTCTGCAATTGGAGGGTACCAGCCCTTTCAGGCAAGCAAGGCCAAGAATTGGGCACCACAAAGCCTATTGGGGCTCTATGATATTGTTGTGAGATATAATAACAGAATGTTGAAAGCCTGTCAAGAGTTTTCCACTGATCCGTCTTCCAGTTCATGAGCGCGGCACTTCCGGACATGCAAGAACAGTTTGCTTCCTGCTGTCCATTCCTTTCTTTTTTGGAGGACCCTGAAAAGGGTCAAAAATCACCCTGGAGGGGCGATTACCGAGAGGACTTCCCTGGGATCACGGAAGGGTGGCAGCCCTCCACTGGAATCCGGGATCATCTTCTTTGGCCTGAAGAAGAAGAGACCGGCCACAAAGATGGCCAATCACTAAGCTGCTCCTTGCCGAAAGCCAAAAGCACTACCTAGCATTAAGAAGCAATCTGGAGGACCTGGGTGAGCTTTTACGTTTCCTATTCCCTTAACCATTTTCCGGTGGGACTTTCCTCAAAATCTCCTTCCCCATTTTTTGAGAAAATGGAGAATATCTACTTTGGGAACAAATCTTAAAGCCTCAAAGCTAGAAAAGAAATTCAATTAATTCAGCTAAGCAATTTCATCTGGATTTACTAAAAAGCTTTTATTTGTTGCTGGGGATCCACTATCCAATCTTCTCTCTAAGCTGTGAATTAAAGAAAAAATTTGGACTAATCCTACAAAAGTTCTATATTAATTTTGGGGAAAAAAAGAAAAAGAAAAAAAAATCTTACATTGCATGTTATGTTATTGATGACGTGGCAAAACCTGGTGCAGCAAGTAAATTTCCTTTTTCTGTTGTAAGAGCTGACTGAATAACAGCGCTGTCCTTGAAACAATGCTTAAAGATAAGTGTGGGAACACCTGGCACTGAATACAACTTTTCAGGAGGTGAAAAATCTTTCACTATTATTAAAACAGCCTCCATGGAAGATTTAACTGCAAATAACAATGAAATGGATGAATACATCTCACCACTTGATATAAACTGATACTGGACACGATCTTGGCAATGACAGAGCAAATTAAAGCCAAACTGCAAGAAAAATCTGCCAACTTAAAGCCACCAAATCAAATTCTGACTGTAAATGAGGAAAAGATAACTCAAAACCAAATAGAAGAAGTGGAAACCAACACTGAAATAGGAGATTTCAAAGAACAACAAAAGCAACCTACAGAAAACCTTAAAGTCCAAAATTTAATGGCAACTACAAAACTTACAAGCCAAAAAGCAACAGCACCTGAAGAAAGCAACGTCAAGAGTGAAGTCACTAAAGGCCTTCAAACACACTATATTGAGAATTCAATTAATCAAATGACAACCATAATACCAGCTACTACATTCTACCTAACCCAGATAGAATTGGAAGAACAAAAAGATTTGACTGAGTTAATGACAACTATATTATATCAGCCACCAAAAACTGAATTATCAAAGCAAAAATACAATGGTTACATACAATGGACATTTTCCTTGCAAAACTGACATTTGGATACGCTCCCTGGATTCAAATAAGGGGTATAGGAAGAAAGGAAGATACATTTGAGAATTTAAAGATGCCAAGACGGAAGCATGATTGGCACAAAAGGAAGGCAAGAGTTAGATTTAAAAAACTGAACTTGTTTCTCTTTTAGGATTCCTAAAGATGGACTATAAAAATATCTTTCTATGGATTAAGGGGAATCTCTAAAAATATCACTGATTTTACATTTAGATTTTAGATCTGTAAAGGAAAACAAAAGTAAGCTTTTAGAATATAACTCCGAACTATATTATAGAATTTGGAATGACATATCAAAAGGTAGTATTTCAATAATTGATGTACGGTCAAGATGACATAAAATATTCAGTGGTGACTTTTGAGCTATAATATAGAATCTAGAATTTTATATATAAATGATAGCATTTTAATAATTGTTCAACAGTTAAGGCAAAAAATATATTTCTGATAACTGGTGATTTGTTAAGATGAAAAGTAGACTTTAATGATAAAACGTAAGAATGTTTTGTAATGAACAATATAACCCTTGTAGACAAAAGAACTGTTCTTTATTGAAATAGGGAATTGTGGGTTATCCAAAATTAAGCTTTTTCCTATATAATATAGGCCAGGGGTCAGCAACCTGAATCGGTGAAAGAGCCACTTGGAACCGGTTCCCTCACCAAAAAAAAAAAAAAAACAAAAACTGGGAGCCGCAGCTTGCAGGATTAGCACACACACCCTTTCCATCCCCGCCTCTGCACGAGGATCTGCCTCGCGGCGCTTGGCAGGAGAGGTGGCGGTCCCTTATCTATCACTCTGATCTAAATTTGAGCAGGTCGGAGGGAGGGGAGTTTACTCAGAGGCAGCAGAGGCAGCAGTTCCTTATTGCTCCGATCTAAATGTGAGTGGGTCAGAGTGAGCGGCTGAGGGGAAACGGTTTTGGAGCTTCTCACGGCCACCTTTGTGTGCGGCTGGCTTTTTAAAAAGCATTTTAGCTTAAAAATCTGGGTAAGGAGGCGCAGATGGGGCTGCCAGCCCCAAGGACTCGGGTAGGCAACCTTGGCTGTTTTATGACTTCTGGGCTTAAATTCCCAGAATTCCTGAGCCAGCCATGCTGAGGAGAAATGGAGAGGTTTCCATGCTGAGCCATGCTGGCTCAGGAATTCTGGGAGTTGAAGTCCACGAGTCATAAAAGAGCCAAGGCTGCCTACCCGTCACAAGAGGAAACCAGATTCACTTGACATCCTGAATACTAACTTATTGACTGCAGTGATTCACTTAGCAACTGTGGTAAGGTCGCAAAATGGAGCAAAAGTCATTAAACAAATGTCTCACTTAACAACACAAATCCAACCCAACCAAATAAAATGGCTTAACAAAAAGGTATTCGTCTCTTAACAGTGATTTTTTGAAAACTGCTGGAATACTGCTGACTAAAGAAAAGGCCAGTTTATTCCTCAGGTGACTGTCCTACTTTCCAAGTAAGTGCTTTATGGGGAGGGAGGGGGGGAGGGAGAGAGAGAGAGAGAGAGAGAGAGAGAGAAGGAGAAGGAGAATATGAATATATGTGGTTGTCCTTATTAGACTTTTACTAAAGAACGCTTAATGAAATATGTTGATGTTTGTTTAGTTAAGAGATGAGGTATGGGGATACTTTTGCTGTATTTACAGATGGTAGATTAGCTGCTAAAATTGTTTTTACCTGTTGGGGTGAAGGAGAAAGGTGTTTTTTTTCCCTTTCTCCTATCTTTTTCTCCACCCACCCACCCCATTTTTTTTCTTTTGCATTTTTCTATTTGTGGTTTTTATAGTTTGCACCCGCTTTTACTATTTTCATTTATAATCCTTAATATAAATATTTGAAAAAACAGAGGACATAAAAAAGACTGAGAGAGAGAGACAGAGACAAAGAGAGATAGAGAATAACCTGCCTTATTGAGAGCTGTCCTGCTGCTGCACCTTGAGTGGGGAGGACGAGCTTTGCTGCTTTCTGCTTGGCCATGCCTGGGCTATGTCCTGCTGCTGCCTCCCAACCTCCACCTTTGCCACTGGGTAAAGCAGCAGTGGAGCACTCTGTCATGGGGGGGAAGCAGCAGTGGCAGTGGAGCACTCCATCGGGTTGGGGGGGGGGAAAGTAGTGGAGGCTGGGTGCTCCGTGTGTGTGTGTGTGTGTGTGTGTGTGTGTGTGTGTGTGATCTTTGCAGGGAACTGGTTCTTACATTATTTGATTCACAATACTAGTTATAATTGCCACTGTGCGACACCTGTCGGCATGAGATTTATTTTGTTTTTTTGCCCCCCAGTAGGCCAACCATGGACAAATCATCCAAGAGAAGAAAAATTTCGGAAGAAAACAGAGTGTTTAATGATGCATGGGCACATTCATTTGCTTTCACAACTGACAAGACTGGTTTACCAGTATGACTAATATGTGGTGAGAAATTTGCAAACAACAAGAAGTCTAATGTTGCAAGACATTTCCAAAATAAACACGCAGCCTTTGCTGAAAAATACCCAGAAGGTGAAGAGACAAAAAAAGTCATTTCGGAATTGATGCCGAAGGTTGATCAGAGCAAGAATTAATTTAAGAAGTAGGTGACGTCTGCAAGTTCAACTACATATGCTAGTTTTGTGGCTGCTCAGGAAATAGTCAAGCACAGGAAGCCGTTCACAGATGGAGAATATATGAAGGAATCATTCATTAAGATTTCAGAACATCTATTCTCAGACTTCAAAAACAAGAGTGAAATTGTGCAGAAAATCAGAGATATGCTCCTCTCTGCGAAGACTGTGAAAGACAGAACCCTAAAAATGGCAGAAAACATCACCAGACAGCAATTTAAAGACATCAATTCAGCTGAGGCATACTCAATTGCCTTGATGCATCCAAAGACAAAGGTGATATTGAACAAATAGCGCTGTTCTGCCAATATGTGAACTCTGCTGGGCCACAGGAAGAAATGTTTGAGTTGATAACACTGAAAGGCCAAACAAGGGGGGAGGACATCTGTGAGGCTGTCTTGGATTATTTAATAACCAATGAAATAAACACCACCCACCTTGTGTCAGTGGCTAGTGATAGGGCACCGAGTATGATAGGAGCGCAGAAGGGCTTTGTGGCTTTACTGCAGAAGTCGCTGGGTAGAAAGCTGCTAACATTTCATTGCATCTTGCACCAAGAGGCATTGTGTGCTCAAACATTTCCTCCAGAATGCACAGAAGTGATGAACCTTGTGATTCAGATTGTCAATAAAATAATGGCACAAGGTTTAAATCACTGTCAGTTCCGTTTGCTACTAGAGGAGGTGGAAAGCACGTATTCTGATCTCCTGGTGCACAACAAATTCTGGTGGCTGTCCAGAGGAGAGGTGCTAAAATGCTTTGCTGCGTGGTCTGGAAGAGGTGAAAACATACCTGGGCAGCAAAGGGCTCACCTATCCTGAGCTGGAACGTCCAGAGTGGCTGGAAAAGCTACACTTCATGGTAGATATGACAGCACACCTGAACAAGCTGAACACAAGTCTTCAGGGTAAAGGAGGCACAGCCCTGCACTTGCTGGAGGAAGTTTTGGCATTTGAACGCAAGTTGACAGTGTTTGACAGAGATTTACAGAGATGTTAAGTAGCGGGCTCTGGACTGCGTGGACCACATGGAAGACTCCGGACAACAGGATGCAGCATATTAGTCTTTATTGATGTCAGCACAGACTTGGCGAACAAAGGGTGACTAGCCCCTCTTATATCTAGCCAGACATACCTGGGACTAATCCCCTTATCAGGATTTCCCGCCAAGGAATGCCCTGCCAATCCTGACAAGGCACCCTGCCACCTGCTGGTGTCAGTGGCTCATTGCTGTGGAAACATCCCCTATATACATAACAAGAGAGGTACACTGTCTCACTTCCCCTCTTTGAGAGAGTTCAAACAAGGTAACAATGTGATAAATTCAGAGTATTTGCAGTCTGTAATCCTTGCAATGCAAACATCATTTGGGAAGTGATTCTGTGAGTTCAGAGAGGAAAAAAAGACATTATCTTTCCCTGTCACTCCCCTGAGCAGCCATCCATCTGCATTGAATATGACTGCATTTGCAGATGTAAGTCAACCCGATCTGGAGATGGAACTTGCAGACATAGCTGACAAAGAGTTATGGGTGTCCAAGATCCAACGTTTGACAGATACTCTTGAAGGTGTTGCCCGTCAGAAGGCCAGTCTTGCGCTGAATGACAAATGGAGTGATATTGAAAACCTTCCCAAACAGGACAAGCTTATACTTGATACATGGAATGCCCTCCTCAGCACGTACAGAAATATGAAGAAATATGCATTTGGAGTCCTGTCAATCTTCGGATCCACATATGTATGTGAACAGGTCTTCTCCAATATGAACTACATTAAAAACAAATATCCCTCACGCCTCACAGACAACAGCCTGCAATCTTGTTTAAAAATGAAGGTGACGTCTTACAGCCCTGATATGCAGATGCTGTGTGCTGATGTTGAGAAGCAAAAATCACATTAACCAGGTAAAATAAATATTTTAATTGGCTATTATTTTGCAAATATATATTTCAAGTTCTTCAGTGAAAGAGTGCTTTTTTTATTCCTTGCCAGCTGACTGCACACTCCAGTACAGATGGACTGATTTACGGGCAGACGCACAGACAGGCAGACGTACTGGCAGATGGACAGATGGACAGACAAGCGGACGGATGGGCAGATGGACTGGTAGACGGATGGACAAGTGGACGGATGGGCGGATGGACTGGCAGACGGGCACATGGACTGGTAGACGAGCAGACGGATGGACAAGCAGACGGATGGGCAGATGGACTAGCAGATGGATGGACAAGCAGTCGGATGGGTGGATGGACTGGCAGATGGGCACATGGACTGGTGGATGAGCAGACAGACGGACAAGCGGACAGATGGGCAGATGGACTGGTAGATGGATGGACAAGCGGACGGATGGCCAGATGGACTGGTAGACGGACGGACAAACAGACGGATGGACAAGCAGACGGATGGGCGGATGGACTGGCAGATGGGCACATGGACTGGTGGGTGAGCAGATGGACAGAGAAGTGGACGGATGGGCCGATAGACTGGTAGACGGACGGACAAGTGGACGGATGGGTGGATGGACTGGCAGATGGGCACATGGACTGGCAGACGAGCAGGCGGACGGACAAGCGGACGGCTGGGCAGATGGACTGGTAGACGGACGGACAAGCAGACGGATGGCCGGATGGACTGGCAGATGGGTACGTGGACTGGCAGACGAGCAGGCGGACAGACAAGTGGACGGATGGGCAGATGGACTGGTAGATGGACGGACAAGCAGACGGATGGGCGGATGGACTGGCAGATGGGCACATGGACTGGTGGATGAGCAGACGGATGGACAAGCGGACAGATGGGCAGATGGACTGGCGGGCAGAGAGATGGGTGGACGGAAGGACAAAATGACAGAAGCAGACAGCATTTTGGGTTTGCTGCAGGTGGATAAGTTAAGTTTGGATTTTTATTTCATAAATATGAGGATTCAAATAGACATTGAGTATTGTATTTGAAATTAATATTTAACCCAGTGTTTTTTTTTGGAGTTCAAAATGTTTCTGTTGTATGCTGAAATAAAAATTGGCAATTATTTTGCAAATATTTATTTGACATTGTTCAGTGAAATAGTCCTTTTTTATTCATTGTCAGCGGACTGGATGCTACAATACAGACATATGGACTGGTGGATGGGCAGATAGATGGGCAGGCAGATGGACAGGTGGACGGGCAGATGGATGGACAGATGGACGGACGGGCAGATGGACAGATGAGCGGACAGATGGCAGATGGACTGGTGGACAGATGTCAGATGGTGGACGGATGCGTGGATGGACAGACGAGAGGACGGATGGGCAGATGGACTGGCCGACAAGCAGATGGGCGGGTGGGCAGATGGGTGGACGGACAGAATGACAAGCAGACAGCAATTTGGGTTTGCTGCATGGGAAAAAGTTAAGTTTGACTTTTTATTTAATAAATATGAGGAGGACTCAAATGGACATTGAGCATTTTATTTGAAAGTAACCTTCAACCCAGCGTCTTTTTTTTGGAAGTTCAAAGTGTTTTTGATGCATACAGAAATAAAAAAAATTCTTTGTAGCAGTTCATTGATTTCATAAATGCAACACACTATAGTTTTTTTATACATAGCACAAAGGTAAAAAACGATATACGCAGTGTTATTTTCATTTTAGATGTCAAAAGGGTTTTGAGGCTCCCAGTGTTTTGTTTTCGGTGGGAAACGGGGACTCCAAGGTGTTCAAATCTGGGTGGGCTCCCAGCAAACATGCGCCAAAGAAGTGATGGGAGAAGGAAGAGAGGAAGAGAAACACCGGGGGGGGGAGCACCCTGTTTCTTCTTCTTCAGGCAAAAACTCTCTGATCAAGCCGGAATGAAGAGGGGGATGAGGAGGAGGAAGAGCAGCGATTGACAAACTGCCAGCCAAACACTTTGGGGGAGGGGGTGCAGGATGGAGAGGCGGGCAGCTTGCCTTGGAGAGGGAGGGGGGAGCCCTTCTCGTCTGCCTTTCGTTCTCTCTGCTCTATTCCCCTCGCTCCTTTTTTGTAAAAAAAAATCTTTTCTTTCTTTCTTTCTTCGCAATCTTGCCCGCTGTTTCTCCACCTCCTCCATCCTCCTCCCCACCATGCAGAAAAAAAGGAGAAGGCAGGCGGTGGGGCAGGGGTTTCCCTTCCTTGCCCAATTCCAGTGTTTGCAAGAGAGGCAGAAATGATCGCCCTTTTGCAAGCAGAAAATCTTGCAGGTCTCCTCGTGAGGAAGGAAACCCCAGATACGGGCAAGCCAGGAGAAGTGTGTGTGTGTGTGTGTGTGTGTGTGTGTGTGTGTGTGTGAATCCCTGGCTGCAATTCCCGTCCAAAGTGAAAGCAAAAGTAAGCATCGGGCAAAGCGGAACTCCATTTATTTATTTATTTATTTATTTATTTATTTATTTATTTATTTATTTATTTATTTATATTTATATACCGCCCTATTCCCTGAGGACTCAGGGCGGTTTACAGGGAATTAAAAATCCAAAATACAAAAATTAAGAACAAATTAAAAAGTATTAAATTAACCCTGTAGTCAGTTAAAAAGAACCCCAAATTAAAAATTCCTCCTCAGTCTGGGCCCGAGAGCTGAAAGAGCCAGGTCTTCAGGCCCCGGCGGAATGATCGGAGGTCGGGGGCAGTCCTCAGCTCCACCGGCAGCTGGTTCCAGAGGGCAGGCGCTCCCACTGAGAAGGCCCTATCCCTGGGTGTCACCCGCTGGCAATCTCTCACCGGCGGAACCCTGAGCAGACCCTCCCAGTGGGAGCGCACTGGGCGAAGGGCGTTTGATGCCGGCAGCAGGTGTTCCCTCAAATATCCCGGACCCAGGCCATGTAGGGCTTTATAGGTGATAACCAGCACCTTGAATTTCACCCGGAGGGCAACCGGAAGCCAATGCAGCTCGCGGAGTAGAGGTGTTACATGGGAGTATCGGGAAACCCCCATTACAACTCGCGCGGCCGCATTCTGCACCAGTTGAAGCCTCCGAGTGGTCTTCAAGGGCAGCCCCATGTAGAGAGCGTTACAGTAGTCCAAACGGGAGGTCACAAGCGCATGAGTGACTGTGCGTAGGGCGTCTCGGTCCAGATAGGGACGCAACTGGCGCACCAGGCGAACCTGTGCAAAAGCCCCCCTGGTCACGGCTCCTATGTGATCTTCAAAATTGAGCCGTGAATCCAGGAGGACGCCCAAGTTGCGAGCCCTATCAACGGGGGGTAACACCTCACCCCCCATCATTAGAGGTGGAATAACATGGTTAACCCGAGACGCCGATATGCACAGCCACTCAGTCTTGGCAGGATTGAGACGAAGCCTGTTTCTCCCCATCCAGACCTGAACCGCCTCCAGGCACCGGGACATCACGGAGAGGGCATCACTGGGTTGGTTCGGGGTGGAAAGAAAAAGTTGGGTATCATCAGCATACTGGTGATACCCCACCCCAAAACCACGAATGATCTCGCCCAGCGGCTTCATGTAGATGTTGAACAGGAGAGGTGAGAGAACCGACCCCTGAGGAACTCCACAAATGAGAGACCTCGGGGCGGATCTCTGCCCTCCTGTCAACACCGACTGCGAGCGGCCCCGGAGGTAGGAGGAGAACCACCGTAGAACGGTGCCTCCCACTCCCAACCCCCTGAGACGCCGCAGCAGGATACCATGGTCGATGGTATCAAAAGCCGCTGAGAGATCTAATAGGACCAGGACAGAGGAGCAACCCCTGTCCCTAGCCCTCCAGAGATCATTCACCAGTGCGACCAATGCCGTCTCCGTGCTGTGTCCGGGTCTGAAGCCCGATTGGTACGGGTCCAGATAATCAGTTTCCTCCAGGAACAGAGGGAGCTGATGCGCCACCACACTCTCAACAACCTTCGCCAGAAAGCGAAGGTTGGAGACTGGACGATAGTTGTTTAAAACAGCCGGGTCCAAAGCAGGCTTCTTGAGGAGGGGTCTCACCACCGCCTCCTTCAGGGCGGCAGGGAAGACACCCTCCTTCAAAGAAGCAGTTATTACTGCATGGAACCAGCCTCGTGTTCCCTCCCGAGCCGCATAAGCTAGCCAGGAGGGGCACGGATCCAACAAACAGGTGGTGGAGCTCAGTCTCCCCATGATCCTGTCCACATCATCAGGGGAAACAGGGTCGAACTCAGTCCAGATAACATGCTCAAGACCGCCTGATTCCTCCACATCAGACTCTGCCCAGTCAGAGTCCAGGCCGGTCCGGATCCGAGCGATTTTGTCCGCCAGATGATGACTAAACTCCTCGGCTCGTCCCTGCAAGGGATCCTCTCTCACCTCCTGGTTAAGGAGGGAGCGAGTCACCCTAAACAGGGCGGCCGGGCGATTATCTGCGGATGCGACAAGGGCGGCAAAGTAGTTAGACTTCGCCGTCCTTATCGCCGCAAGATAAGACCTTATAAAGGTTCTTAACTGCAATCGGTCGGATTCGGATCGGCTGGATCTCCAACCGCTCTCTAGACCTCGTCTCCGACGCTTCATCTCCCGGAGCTCCACAGAGAACCATGGGGCCCAACGGGATCTGTGCCGAGTCAGAGGTCGCATGGGTACAATGCAGTCGAGTGCCCTGGTGGCAGCCGTTTCCCAGTCGAGTGCCCTGGTGGCAGCCGTTTCTCGGCTTGCCTCCGTCCTTTGGAGCCGGGAGGTGCACCTTTGGAGGAGGAGGCGTCAATCCAGTTGCTGCATCTCTTCCCTCATGGTTGGGGGGGGCCATTGGGGGAGGCTCCTGAGGCCCGCAGCTCTTCCAAGGGGAGGAGGAGGAGAGTGGGATCGGGGTTGCTTGTGCCTGCTGAAGAGCACCATGGCTCCATTTGTCTGGCAAGGAGGAGGAAATTTGCCCAGCCTCCTCTCCGGCCCCAAGCAGCACCTTTCCCTCGCGCGCGTGTTTGACAAGCCTCTGTTTGCCTGGCAAGGTGGGGGAAATTTGCTCAGCCTCACCTCCGGCCCCAAGCAGCACCTTTCCCTTGCGCGCGTTTTTTTTTTATTGAAAAGTTTTAACATACAGTTTATCTTTAGCAGTCCCCCCTCCCCCTCCCCTCTCCCTCCCTCCCTACCCCTCCCCCCCCCGACTTCCCAGAGCTAAATACAAGGTATAAAAAAACAATCATTAACAACCATATACTAACAACCATAAACTCTAAAATCCATCACTCTCTAGCTTGTATAGGATAATACAAACCTTAATGATATTAAATATATAGAGAGAGAAAAAAGAAAAAGAAAGAAATAAAGAAAGAAAAAGAGAAGGAAGACTTATTCAAATGCTACATGAAACTTCTTAACCCTATATTTGTTCTGGATATACTCTATCCATTTTCTCTATTCCATAATATAACGTTCTTGCGAGTGATCTTTCAAATAAGCCGAAATCTTTGCCATCTCTGCCAGGTCGGAAACCTTTAAAGTCCATTCTTCTATGGTCGGCAGTTCCTCTTTCTTCCAATACTGACCTATTAAAAGTCTTGCTGCCGTAATTAAATTCAACATCAACTTAGTGTCCACAACCGTAACATCTGTGATTATTCCCAACAAGAAGAGTTGCGGACAAAACTTTATCCTTTGCTTGAAAATCTTCTGCATATTCCACCAAATTTTTATCCAGAAGGCCTTAACCTTTTTACAAGTCCACCATACATGAAAATATGTTGCATCTTCATCACCACACCTCCAACATTTTGGTTGATAATTCGGATACGTACTTGCAAGCTTTTTAGGATCTAGATGCCATCTATAAAACATTTTATAAAAGTTCTCTCTTAGATTTTGAGCTTGTGTGAATTTTACGTTCCTCACCCAAATCTTTTCCCACGTGTCCATTGTAATAACTTCTTGAATATTTTGGGCCCATTTTATCATACAATCCTTAACAAGTTCTGTTTCTGAGTCAATCTCTATCAATGCAAGATATATCCGTTTAATATGTGCTGGACCCTGATTTCTGATTTGCTTTATCAGATTTTCATCAGTCATTGTAAAACCATTTTTTTGATCTTCTTTCCACGTGGCCCGTAGCTGAGTATATTGAAACCAATTCTGAACAATCTTCTCATCTCGCAAGAGACTATATGGTTTCAAACACCAGACATTTCTTTCCAAGCTTAAAATCTCCTTATACGTAGTCACATCATGTTTAAAGCCAGCATGTATATTTTCTATTGCGTGTTTTGGAATTGCCCACAATGGTATCTTACAGTCTAACTTATGTCTGTACTTCTTCCAAACTCTCAACAATGCCTGTCTTAAAATATGCACTCTAAACACATTATCTACCTTCTTATCATACAACAAATATGCATGCCAGCCAAACAACAAGTCGTGGCCCTCAAGATTTAATAATCTCTCTTGTGTCAAATTAATCCAATCACTTATACCTACTAATGCAGCAGCTTCATAATATAATTTAAGATTAGGCATTTTAAGACCACCTCTTTCACGAGTATCCTGCATAATCTTAAGTTTAACTCGTGGCCTTTTCCCTGCCCAAACAAATTTATTGATACCTCTCTGCCATTCCTCCAAATTAGAATCTTTCTTAAGAACCGGTATCATTTGAAATAAAAATAAGAATTTAGGCAGGACATTCATTTTTACTGCTGCGATTCGCCCCAACAAAGACAGTTGCAATTTTTCCCAACTCTCCATTTCTTTTTGGATTTTCCCCCATAATTTTTCATAATTATTTTTATATAATTTTGTATTAGAGGGCGACAAAAGCACCCCCAAATATTTGACCCTTTTGACAATCTCAAATCCAGTTAACCCTTCTAAAAGGGCCTTTTGCGATGCTGTCATGTTTTTGGCCAAAATTTTAGTTTTTTGTACATTAACTTTAAATCCCGAAACCTTCCCATATTGCATTATTATCTCCATCAGGTCCACAACAGAGCTCTCCGGCTGGGTCACTGTAACAACCAGATCGTCTGCGAACGCTCTCAATCTATAATCCTGATCTCTAATCTGTATACCCTTAATTCTTTCCGAATTTCGTATTTTTACCAATAATATCTCCAATGTTAACACAAATAACAAAGGCGATAGCGGGCACCCTTGCCTTGTACCCTTCTCAATATTACATACTTCTGACAAGCTATTGTTAACTATTATTCGAGCTGTTTGTTTTTGATATAATGCCCTAATTGGTTGCAAAAATTTATCCCCAAAATTCATTTTATCTAAAACTTTCATCAAAAATTGCCAATTCAATTGATCAAAAGCTTTTTCAGCATCTAAAAAAATTAGCGCCGCAGGGATCTGGTTGTTCCTTTCCAAAAATTCCAACACATCAACTATATGCCTCACGTTATTTTTCATTTGCCTACCACTAATAAACCCAGTTTGATCCCCATGAATCACCCGTTGCAGAACCCTCATCAATCTATTAGCCAACACCTTAGCAAATATCTTGTAGTCTGTATTTAATAGTGATATCGGTCTATAGTTCTTTACTTGAGTAGCATCTTGGTCTTCCTTCGGAATCAGAGAGATAAAGGCAGTTCTCCAAGATGGAGGCACCTTTCCCCCTCTCTGGATTGTCTGGAACAATTCCTTTAACGGTTTAACCATCTCTAATTGTAAATTTTTGTAGTAGGCCGCAGTCAAACCATCTGTACCTGGCGCTTTGTCGACCTTCAACTCCTTAATTGCTGTAAATATTTCTTCTTCTGTAATCAAGTGATTAATCTCCTCTTTTTGTACTTGCGTAACAACCGGGAAGCTAGCATTCTCCAAATATTCATCAATGTCTTTTTCATTAATCTTCTCCTTAGCATATAATTTAGAATAAAAATCCACAAAGGCTTCCTTAATAAGATCCTGTTGAAACACTATCTTCCCCTTATGTTCAATTTTGTCTATGTTAGAAGCCCTCTGCTTTTTCCTTAGTCTATAAGCTAGCCATCTACCTGGCTTATTAGCATTGCAGAAAGTATTATGCCTGGCAAACCTCAAGTTGGTTGCCACTTGATCAGCCATTAATTTATCAAATTGTCCTCTTAATAGCTTGATAGCCACCTTAGTCTTCACATCCAATGGATTCAAAATCAAAGCATTCTCTTTTTCCTTAATTTCATTCTCCAATTCTTTCCTTCTAGCTTCCAAAGTACGTTAAGTTTAAGTTTAAGTTTTATTTAATTTGTATACCGCCCTTCTCCTTGGTAGGGACTCAGGGCGTTTCACAGGGCATATATAAAATACGTCTATGTTTGTTATTCATATATATCAACACTCCTCTCATATAGGCCTTGCTAGCATCCCAAACCATATCCATAGAAGTATCCTTATTCATATTAATTTCAAAAAAATCCTTCATTCGCTGTTTACACTCTTCCACATTTTTCTGGTTTCTAAACAAATTCTCATTTACGCGCCACGAGCGCCTATCTCTGTTGTCCTTATTAATCTCTAACCATACTGGGCTATGGTCAGAAATAGCTCTTGCACAAATCTTTACCTTCTTAATCCTAGTCAGCAAAATAAAGTCAATCCTAGAAAAAGATTGATGTCTATCAGAAAAAAAAGTATAATCCTTTTCATGCGGGTGTCTGTCACGCCAAATGTCTCGCAATTCCAAATCATCCTTCATTTCAAAAAAAGACTTAGGCAGTCTGGCATGACACAGAATACGCTTAAAAAAACCAGCCTTATTCATCTGTACGTCCAAAACGCCATTCCAATCCCCCATAGAAATAAACGATTTGTAATCCAACTGGGTAAGCTTTGTATGAAGTAAGCTAAAAAAGTCAGCCTGTTGTTGTTGTTGATTAGGAGCATACAGTCCAACTAAAAGCGTTTTTTTGCCTTCTAGCAACAAATCTATCATTACGTATCTTCCATGCTTATCTGCTTCAATTAAGTTCGCTGCTATAGCACTTTTAACATAAACAACCACTCCGTTTTTCTTATTCATTGCAGAGGCAACAAATTGCGTACCCAATCTTGAGTTCAGTAAAAACTTTTGGTCCATAGTCCTAATATGCGTTTCTTGCAAGCAAATAACATCAATTTTAAATTGTTTTAAATATTGAAAAACTTTCTTTCTCTTCTGAGGCGAATTTAATCCATTAACATTCCAAGTTAAAAATTTAGTCGCCATACTTGTCGCCCCGAAGCTTTTGGAGCACCTCTTCAATGGCCCTGTCTCCTTTGGGCCGCGCTCCTCCCATTGCCTCGCTGTAAGTGCGCTTTGAAAGTTCCATAAACTTCTGCTGGTCTTGTTCTTTTATTTGTTTTGCTCTTTTTAAAGCAGCACGCGTCACCCTCTGCTCTCCAGCATCAGCCAACAAAGTTGTAGTTTGATCCCCTCCAGCACCATCCTCCTCTGTCTGGCCATCTTCAGCCTCATGAGGTTTTTCTTCACCAAATCCCTTTGCCGCTTCCAGAAGTGATAGTGGGGTTGCTTTTAAAACATCATTGTAGAAATCACGCGCCTGTGCCACAGTAACCAGATGGTATCTTTTACCTTCATACATCGCCACCAGCCCAACTGGAATCTCCCATCTGAACCTTATATCACGTTGCTTACAGTAAGTTCCTGCACAAGAAATGCAAAGTCCTTTCTTCTCCTTAAAATCTTTGGAGGAATTTCCTTTAGAACCAAAACTTCTTGGTCAGCAACCACTACTTTAGTATCATAGGCAGCTTGAATAACTTCATCTCTGATTTCTCTCTTTGTAAAATAAACCACCACATCTCTAGGTAACTTCCTCTGTCTAGCAATCCATGAATTTACACGAAAAACTTTATCCATGCATCCCTTTATTTCAGATGCTGGCTGACCCAATACTGCTTCCAGAGCTTCAGAAATCAGCTGCTTTAAGTCTTCTTTAATATTTTCTTTTAAACCTCTGATTCTAACAGCATACTGCATCTGGTGAAACTGAACAAGGCTTAACTCTCTGTCCATTTTGTCTCTTAAATCTTCATTCTCCAATACCTTTACTTCTAGTACAGCATTTTTTTGAGTCAAATCTTCCACTTTTTCTTTCAAACCTTGCACACATTCAGCCACACTTTCCACTGTAGACAAAATGTCTACCCTCATCGCACTAAATTTCTCTTCCATCCTCTCTTCTATTCTCTCCTCCATTTTTGCCAATTTGTCACCCAATTTTTCTAAAATTACCTGGACATGCTTTTCAAGGGCATCTTGTAAATCCTTCGATGTCAATGCAGCAGGAGGAAGCAAGGCTTGCAACGATGTCTGTTGCACCGGAGAAGTTCCAGCACTCCAAAGAGTTTTTGAGGGAGGTTTAGCCGCCATCTTTTACTTTCACTTGTGACGCACTTTCACTTTAAGTTTAAAAAGTCCATTAAGCTCGAGAGTAAAAATAAAGATCCTCTTCACCTTTTCCTCTTGTACCGCTCTGCCTGCTCCTTTTATTCCAGAGTCTTTCCTTCTGGCAGGGGTGGTCGCAAACGCCTGGCTCTGCTCCAAGAAATCCGGAGCAGAGACGCTGACCAGCTGGGAGCAACCCAGGCTACGGGGGAGTTCGATCCTTCAGCCGCCCAAGCTTTAAACTCAGGCGGCCCCGGAGAACTCGACCCCTACCTGGGGCCTCACCCCCTCCTCTTCTCCCGAGGAGGGGGCTTCAAATTCACCCGAACAGCTGATCGGCGCTGTTTCGGGTGAAAACTACACAGCTGAGCCGCGGGCAGCCCGAAAAGGCTGTCTCCGGCACCGCGCCGCCACCGGAAGTCCCCCTTGCGCGCGTTTTTCACAAGCCTCTGTTTGCCTGGCAAGGAGGGGAAAATTTGCTCGGCCTCCTCTCTGATGTATGTCTCGCTTAGGTAAGCTCCACTTTAATCAAACCCTATTCTGCACATCCCTCCGACCAGGTTAGATCAGGTTTCAGGGCGCAGCGAGAGGAACTGCCGCCTCTCCTGCCACTGAGCTCCGGGCAGGCACATCCTAGCAGAGCCGGCGGTGGAGCAGGGTGGGGGGAGACCTGCCGGACAGAGAAGAGGCGGGCCTGGGGCACCCCAAGACTGGGCGCCCCTACCCGTGCAGCAGGTAGAAAAAGGGCCTACTCACCTTTCCAGTCCTCCCGTCTCTTCCTCCACTGCCACCAAGTGCAGTCAGAAGAAACAAAGAGGTTTGTTTGTGGGCAGTCCCACAAACGGCTTGTGGGCGGTCTCATAAACCAAAGTTCAACCAATCAATCCAAACTTTGCAAGGTTTTTTTTTTTGGTGAGATGTTTGAATTGATTGGTTGAACTTTTTTAGTGCCACTTTTTTTTTCAGGACTAAACATGGCAGAGGTGGACTGGGAGCCACAGGGGATGACTCAAAGAGCCGCATGCGGCTCCGGAGGCGCGGGTTCCTGACCCGTGCTATAGGCTATTCTAGAATATCTTGTTGCAATTAGATAAAATGTAAAAACAGGATATTGATATGTATTAGTGAAAATATATTTTAAATTTTGTTGATTGACTACGTTATAACTAGAAGAGTACTAACTTGCTTATTTTGACTATGTAATCACTAAGGGAATTAGAGAGGGCATCTCTGTTGATGTAACCTGAACTATTTACAACTGGTTATGTCTTATTTTAACTACCCAACCACCATATTGTTTCACAAATACATGTTTATGTAAATATTTAAAAAATCAATAAAACTTGTATACAAAAAAAGTTTTCCACTGATCACTTTTATGGGATGCAGAACCAAGAGAGCATTATTGTGACCCTCTTGAGTACAAGAACACTAAATTCCATTTTGTGTCTGTTCCTTTGATCCCCATTAACTTTATACAGGGGTGTGGTTTCTACAGAATCGTTCTTAAAAATAGACATTTGGAGAGGAGTCTTATATTGTCAAAAGCACATGGATTCACAAGTCTTCTTGATCAGGGCGGCACAAGGCTTCTTGATCAGGGCAGATGTAATAGTCTCCTTCCTCCTCGCCTCTCATGGGAAATGTACCTTTTCTCCCCGCTTTGCATGAGCACCTGCCTTGCATGCAGAATCCACCAGGGGCTCCTCTGCAAAGAGAAGGCAACACAATGGCCTTCCATCATTGAGCCACTGGAGGGCGAATGCCACACAGTACTTTCCAGAGGGGAGATTGAAAGGCATTGACATCAACGGGTCTTGCCTCTTTAGGATTCACTCTCTTGAGCATTTGAGCTGTGCAGAACTCTTGAAGGAAAGAGATCCAGAAAGGGTCAGGATATGTGTCCAGATTCTTCCAGTGCAAAGGGAGGGCTCTTGAACTGAAGAAGGAAAAGATGCATCCCAAGTTCTCGTCCAGGTTCTGTCTTAGCAATGGATAATAAATGAATGAACCTTTACTGTCAAAGTACAACCATGCATACATTGAGAATGGCTGAGCCTCCATTCGTGCTCCATTCGTGCTGAGCCTCCATTTGTGTCAACTTACAGTGACACAAACCCTCCATCTTATTACACCATGTGAACTAATTGCACAACGCACCGGCCTCGCAAGTCAATTATGCATAAAGTTTATAAAATTATTTCCCATTCAAAAGCCTGACAGCCCATAGATAAAAGCTGTTCTTCAGCCTGTTGGTATGGCTGGCTATACTCCTATATCTCCTACCTGATGGTAGGAGAGTAAAGAGATACCATCCAAGGTGTGAGTCATCCCTGAGAATTTTCCTCACTCTTCCAAGGCAGTGGGCCCTGGCGATGTCATCCAGTGGTGTCAGGGGACAGCCCACAATGTCTTGTGCTGTGCTCACCACCCTCTGTAATACTAAGTCACTAAGGAAAGAAAGTAAAATGTCACTCAATCCAGACAAAAGAAATTGGACAAGAGCTGATGTGAAAGCTCTCTCCAAATCCCATCAACAGCTACCAGGCTTGAAAATCAACAAGAATAACTGTCATCTGATGAATCAGCAAAAAACAAGGATTTTTTGTGTGTGTGGGGTGGAAGGATCCTGAAGTACAAACACTTTTTGAATTGCTCTTCAACTAGAGTTGGTAGCTGGCAGCTTCTGTCCCTCTGGCTAGTGCCAGCCAGCCTAGTTGAGAAGGACTTAGATAAGTATGGATGAGTGTGGATGTTGCGTACATGTGAAAAAGAACAAATATATATGTTGTAACCAGTAAAGGTCCCTTATTTTAAATTCAGTCTCCCTGTAGTTTGAAGAACCATTTGTCCCTCAGTGTGTGGGTGAAACTGTGGCTATTTCCCAGAGCTGTGAGAGTGTGAGTGACCGACAGCTTTAAATACAACACTCTTCGGAAGTGTAACATTGCCTAAAGCACGTTGAGAAGGCTTCCTGATCAAGGGAAACGTGAGCGCCCCCTCCTGCCCCCGCATGGGAAATGCTCCGTCTCTCCTTGTTCCAGGAGCGCTTTCCATTCACAGAAAATCCACCAGAGGGCGGCCTCTGCAAAGAGAAAGGGACTCCACGCACTTCAGTGTTGGGCCGCTGTGGCCGGTTGAGAAGGAAGTGACGTAAGTAAGCCTTGCCTTTCTAGGATGCTGGACTCTCCCTCTTTAACCCTTTGAACTTCGCAGGCGGTTAAAAAGGCTGCAAGGAAGCCTTGAAGGAAAGAGCCACAGGTGACAAAGGGGTTGTCTGTCTGTCTCTCTGTGTGTGGCGGGGGGGGGAGGGGGTTTCTTCCCATACAAGCAGAGGCAGAGAGTTCTTGCACTAGAGAAGGAAGTGGCATATGCCAAGTCCTCAACCAGGTTCAATCTTAGGAGTGGGAGACTCCCAGATCCCATATTTCCCTGCTGCCCTTTCCCATGATTGTTGCCCTCAGGAAGAAATCCAGATGCCAGAAAGGAAAGGAGGGGACCTAGATCGTCCTTCACGCCCCATTTCTTGGGAAAGCTCCTGGGTAGAGGGAGAGCTTGCATGGCAAAACTCAAGGAGGAAATAAGGTTTGAAAATGTAAAAGATTATGCCTACGTTCTCACTCTGTGCTGGATGACAGTAAACTAGGTTTGACTCCTCTGCAGCTCAGTTTGTCTTAGGAGGGTAAACAGATCATTATGTTAAGCTTTGTGCATTTAAGCCTTTGTGTTTCATGTGAATTGAGCCCCTGGATCTGATTGACCTTTTTGTGCTTAGGACACATTGTGTGAACCTGCCTTCCTGTGTGAAGGAAGAGAAATGGAGCATCCTAAGCCAGGGTCAATTGAATGGCATTCAGTTTTTTGTGAACTGAATTTTCATGCTTTGTTAACCTGTTCTGAGTTTTTGTATGCTGTGTGAACCCTGTTTATAGGTAAATGTAGATGTATATTTTTAAAAAGCAAGTCTTTCCTTGTGAGTAAAAAAAATATAGAAATGATCCAAAATGCCAAATATACTGAATCTTCTTATTGAAGTTATCAGTTTACCAGGTCAGAAAAATATTTCCTTCTGTATGGGGTTG
This sequence comes from Vipera ursinii, assembly GCF_947247035.1. NCBI lineage: Eukaryota > Metazoa > Chordata > Lepidosauria > Squamata > Viperidae > Vipera > Vipera ursinii. Next base: position 28,408,701 of record NC_139513.1, on the reverse strand, counting down.
AGTATCGATGAACGATCCAATCCACTACTTTCTAGTTGTTGGAATTTATTTTCTATCAGAGAAATGCAAAAGGAGGTCATTTCTTCATCTTCTTGATAGACAAAGTTATCTCTTTGGCAAAGAGGGTTAATGGCTTGTTCTGATTCCCATGGCTAGATGAACATTGCTATGAATGAAAAAGAATTTGGTTTCCTTGAACTCATTTGGATTTGTGTTACAGGACGGAGAAAGAATGGCAAGCCTTCCTTTAGCAAGTGGGGGAACTGGAAAAGGCCCTTCCAGTGTTCAGTCTGGAATCGGTGAGGAGATCTGGGCAAGAACTGGCCAGAAGATCCTGGACGATGGAACCATCCTTTCACCACTTCCGTCCTGGAATTTTAGGAGCATCCGCTATCAGGAGGATGAGGGTCCCCGAGGACTTTGCAGCCGACTGCACTACTTTTGTAGCCAATGGTTGAGACCAGAAAAGCACACAAAAGCGCAGATGCTGGACCTGGTTGTTCTGGAGCGGTTCCTGGCCATTCTGCCCCTGCAGATGGAGAGCTGGGTGCGGGAGTGTGGAGCAGAGAGCAGCTCCCAGGCGGTGGCCCTGGTGGAAGGCTTCCTCCTGAGCCAGGCGGGGGAGAAGAAGGAGCAGGCTGAGTTGCAGGTGAGAGGACTTCCTCTTGGGAGCCCAGAAGGACTTGAATATAATAATAAGTTCAAATTTTTGTTTCCTTTTAAAAATATTATTAAGCTTATCAAAATATAAAACACAAAAAAATGAAAATAGTAGGAACTGGGTTGAATTGAAGAGAAAGACGTAAAGGGGAAAAGGAAAATGATTGACTTTGACTCTTTAGTACATTCAAATAAAATGGTAACATTACAGCCTCTGACTTCTACTTTTCCATCCTTAATATGTACTAGAACTAGCCATTCTATAACAAGAAACTCTAAATTTCATTTATTTTTATCCCAAGAAAAAAATCCAGAAGGGATTTCCAAGTAGAAACAAGGTTGGATGTGTTCTTTTCTTTAACTAAAGCAGTTAATTTTGCCGTCTCTGCTAGGTCTGTCAGTTTTTCCAGCAACTTCTCCATTATGGCAATTAACGTATCCGTTTTTGTGCAAAAAGCATTCTTAATGCTCTCAACATATAAAACAGCAAAGTTTGAGATTGTTTTTCAATCTCTTTGTCTATTAAAGTCCCTGATTTTATACCCAGTTTGAGAATCTTCTGCAGTAAAATATAAATCTTACACCAGTATTTCTTTGGTTTGTCCACCAAAATGGAAAAAGGTTTCTTGTTTACATTTATGTTTTGAACATGTATTTGAATTTCCTTTATACATCTTTGGCCGGTTATCACTCATTAAATAGAATTGATACATCATTTTATAAAAAAGTTGTTCCAAATTATAATTTAATAGAAATTTTAAAGTTTTCACCCAAATATCTTCCTGTTGTTCAGGCACTATATTATACACAAAATTCTTTGCCATTGGATCAATGTATTCAAATTCTTAATACCTCCTTACCAGAGTTCTCTGGCATTCATACTATGTGGAGATGTTTCACTAATCTTTCTATAGTTGCTTATCCTTTCTAGAAGAAAAGATTTTGCAGAGCTATTTATTTCTTACTTCTCAACCTAATTGATCGATACTGAGTGCTTTGCAGTAAAAAACCACTTCATGATGTTTGATGACCATTAATGCTTTTCTCCTTCATACTATGTCAAGTCCTTTACAATGGACATCAGAGATCCTGAAAGAATGAGGCATCCTTCAAATCTCCCTCAAGAACTGTTTTTCAGGAGGATCTCTCAGGAAGATCCAAATCAGGACACCTCAAGAGGTAATAATAAGGTCCTCCCATTCCTCTGATAAATCCTAACTTTCTTATCTTCTGTGTTTTCCCTTCTATAGCATTTCATTAATCATGCTTCTTGAAATTCTATCTCCCTCACAGGGAAGAATAGAAGGAAGTTGACGTTTTGTTTTGGGGGAACGGAAACCGTGATTGAACCTCCAGCTCAGGTAAGAGAAGTACATTCATTTACTAGATTTGTATTTTCCTTTTCCCTCGGGAAATCAGCTGATGTACATAGTACAGGTAGTCCTTGATTTATGACCACAATTGAAACCCAAATTTTTGGGAGTGGAAACCGTGATTGAACCTCCAGCTGAGGTAAGAACATTCATTTACTAGATTTATTAGAAGAACATTCATTGAGTCAATGGCTCAGACTACTACCAGTTTACTTGCAATCTGAGGAGGGGCAGAGTCTCTGGATATTGATGGCACACAACACAGATCCATGGCTGATCTCTCCCAGCTCTTTCATGAAGGTCTTCAGGATGAACAGGATTGCTCCTTCTTAGCCACTTCATAAAATTCTACAAAGAATCCCTTCCCCTACAGAGACATTTATGCCTTTAAACCCAGGTTAAACAAGTTAGTGTCACTGATTGGTGGGTTTTCCAAGGGCCACATGCTAATTGATTGTCTCCTGACACAATGCGTTTTGATTGAGGATGGATGAATTGATCCTGGCTGGCCGGTTGGATATTTAGTAGATCTAGAAGGATCCTGAGGTTGATCCAGAAAGAAATTGGGTTTACTTAACTGAATGGCACTGAAAATCCTACAAAATCATTCAAGTTGATGAAACCTGTCTAAAAAATTTCTTCAATCAAAAGCTTTTTCTTCTGTCCACTTTCTCACCTAAACTATGGAATCCTACTAAACATAGCCATTTACCTTAGTTCATAGCTTTGCTTTGGGAATTTCTAAACAATAGGATAGATCCTATAGTTCCTCTTCAATCTGTTCTGTACTTTTTTGCCTTTCAGGAGGGTCTTCTGCCTTTTGAGGAGGTGGCTGTGTATTTCTCAGAGGAGGAGTGGTCTCTACTGGATCCTCACCAAAAAACGCTGCATTGGAAAGTTATGCTGGACAATTATAAGAACGTGGCCTCTCTTGGTAAGGGTTTCCTATTCTGCAGTCAGGCAGTTCAGGAAGACACTTTGTAGTCAGATGCCACAGATTGCTTCTTATGAAATCATCTCCAAATAGATGTCCTCTCTTCAGAAGGAAAAGTCATGCTGTTCGACTGCTCCTACGAAGGAAATAGGTCAATGGCATTCTGCTTAGATATATTCTATCCCATTTATTTTTCTATTTCTATTTAAACATATTAGTGACAATTCCTTAGTTTGTGGTAATGCCAAACTCCATCAAACAGTTTTCAACTATTTTTGGCCCAGATACTTCCGTATCGGTCCTATCAAGAATTGCCACTCAAGTTTTTTGACTTAATGCCTTTTACAAGTTTTTATGCCTCATGAATAGATATTATCGTTTCTATACCAAGCCATTATAATTATACAAATATTCAATATATTGGAATTTGGCAAAATACCTGGAGTCAATTACAGGTAGTCCTTGAGTTATGGATATAATGGAGCCTGCCCATTCCATTCGTAACTCAAAAATTCATAGGAGTGAATCTCGTACCTCGAGGAAGATGACTCCCTGCTTTCACCCACGTATTTGCTAATTGAATGCATGGGCCAATACGCGGTTCATTAATTGCACATGAGGTATCTCAGGTTGGGGAAGCCATGGAGGGCTTAGTGATGGAACAGGCCTCCAAGGCTTCCATGGTTCACAAAGATACCACGTGCTTCCCCCTCCATTTCTGCCATGCTGGACTGTCTTACCTTGAAAAGATCCATCTCCTCTCTGCTGGGTTCCTGCTTTTCATGGAGGGGAGACTCAATGGAAGCTCCTGTGTGCTATAATATCATGCGAGTTCAGGCACCCATCCTCTTTTGCAGAGAATGGGTGCCTGAACTCCTGCGGTGCTTGTGGTGCATATCTCCTGCTCCCCACAACTCTGAAGCCACATGGCCACTGTCCCGGCTTCTGTTCTAGTAGCAGAGGCCTGTAAAATGTCACCGACTCCCAGATCGGGCTTCTGAAGGCCCACGGAAGCATCCCCCAGCCTCTGTTCCAGACAGCAGAGCCTGGAAAAGGGCTACAATCTCCAGATCGGGCCCCCAGAGGCATGCGGAAAGCTCCCTCAGCTTCTGTTCCACTCTTTGTTGCAGAGAACAGAGGCCTAAAGTTCTGTGACATCGCTCAAGATCAGTAGCGTGAAATCTCGTATCACTGATCCCACGTGATCTTGCATTACTTCAGGCTTCTATTCTCTGTGAATACACCGAAAGCCGGGAACAGCTAAGGAAGTAAAGGATGTCTTGATTTTCGCAAGGTGAGCACCCACAGGTCTAGTGCCTAAGGAGACTGGGGGCGGGGGGAGGGAGGGAATAGCTAGGGTGAATGTTGCAGTGCTACTGTGGTCGTTTGTAAGGGCGAACAACTGCCATAGGGTGGCAACATTTGCAATTTCAGGACTTTTTCATAAGTACTACTGGGAGATTATCACATAACGTCAAACATTTGCTAAGGAAAAGTTTGTAACTCGGAGATTATCTGTAATATGACTTCTGACAGGGTGATTTTTTTCCTCTAACTTTTCTATCACTTTCATTTCTTTTTCCCTTTGAAGGTGATAATGAGAATGACAATAAGGTTGCTAGAGAATTAATGAAAGTGTTCAAACAAAGAGACGTAATGGAGAAGCCTGTAATTCAAACGGGATTCCAAAGGCAGGAAAGAAACCCTTCCAATAATTGGAATAACGAAAGCTCGTCTTCCATTGATGCACAGATGCAGGACTTTATTGATCAACACGGAAAAATAAAGAAAAGATATATTGGGAAGGGTTTAAGACTATTCAAAGAAATATTGGATGTAAATGGGCAATATCTATCCAAAGCCAAAGAACAAGATTATATATCCAAAAACAAAGGTAAAAATTACAATTGGACTTTAACACTTTCTCAAGAAAATGGGTCTCTTACGTCACAGAAAAGTGTTCACATGGGAGAGAAGCCAAATAAATGCACTGAGAATGGAAATAAAACTGTTTATAAAAGGATAAGCACAAGGGAGAAGCTATATAAATGCAGGGAGTATGGAAAGGACTTCAGCAAACCAAGTCATCTTACATCCCATCAAAGGATCCACGTAGGAGAGAAGCCATATAAATGCATGGAATGTGCAAAGGACTTCAGAACAAGCTGTGAACTTACATCCCATAAAAGGATCCATACAAAGGAGAATCCATATAAATGCATGTTGTGTGAAAAGGTCTTCAGCAAACAAAGTAATCTTACATCTCATCAAAGGATCCACACAGGGGAGAAGCCCTATAAATGCTTGGAGTGTGGAAAGGGCTTTACCCAACATGGTAATCTAGTATCCCATGAAAGAATCCACACAGGAGAGAAGCCATATAAATGCATAGAATGTGGAAAGGGCTTCAGCAAACACAGTCATCTTATATCCCATCAATGGATCCACATAGGAGAGAAGCCCTATAAATGCATGGAGTGTGGAAAGGGCTTTACCCAACAATGTCATCTTAATTCCCATAAAAGAATCCACACAGGAGAAAGGCCATATAAATGCATGGAATGTGGAAAGAGCTTCACAGCACGCAGAGATCTTACATCCCATAGAAGGATCCACACAGGGGAGAAGCCATATAAATGCATGGAGTGTGGAAAAGGCTTCAACAACCAGAGTAATTTAACATGCCATCAAAGGATCCACACAGGGGAGAAGCCATATAAATGCATGGAGTGTGGAAAGGGCTTCAGAACAAGCAGTGATGTTATATCCCATCAAAGAATCCACACAGGGGAGAAGCCATATAAATGCATGGAGTGTGGGAAGGGTTTCAGGAAACACAGTAATCTTACATCCCATCAAACAATCCACACAGGGGAGAAGCCGTATAAATGCATGGAGTGTGGAAAGGGTTTCACCCAACATTGTCATTTAATTTCCCATAAAATACTCCACACAGGAGAGAAGCCATATAAATGCATGGAGTGTGGAAAGGGCTTCAGCAAACAGGGTGGTCTTATAACCCATCAACGAATACACACAGGGGAGAAGCCATATAAATGCTCGGAATGTGGAGAGGGCTTCAGAAAAAGCAGTGATCTTACATCCCATCGAAGGATCCACACGGGGGAGAAGCCATATCAATGCATGGAATGTGGAAAGGAGTTCAGCCAACTCAGTCATCTTACTTCCCATAAAAGGATTCACACAGGAGAGAAGCCATATAAATGTGCAGAGTGTGGAAAGGGCTTCACCCAACATTGTCATCTTATTTCCCATAAAAGAATCCACACAGGAGAGAAGCCATATAAATGCATGGAGTGTGGAAAGGGGTTCCGCCAACTCAGTCATCTTACTTCCCATAAAAGGATCCACACAGGAGAGAAGCCATATAAATGCATTGAGTGTGGAAAGGGCTTCCACCAACATTGTCATCTTATTTCCCATAAAAGAATCCACACAGGAGAGAAGCCATATAAATGAATGGAGTGTGGAAAGGACTTCAGAGGACAACAACATCTTACATCCCATAAAATTATCCAGACAGGGGAGCAGACATATAAATGCGTGGAGTGTGAAAAGGGCTTCAGCCAACAAAGTAAATTTACATCCCATCAGTGTATCCACACAGGGAAGCCATATAAATGAATGAAGTGTAGAAAGTGCTTCAGCCGACACCATACTCTTACTTCCCATAATATGTTTCATAGATGGGAGAAGTCAATCCCCAAAACAAAGACACATTTGGGTGAGAATAAATGCTAATTGTTTTAGTGGTCTCAGTCTATGGCAGACATGTCAAACACAAGGCCCGGGGGCCGGATCCGGCCCGCGAAGTGGTTTCATGTGGCCCGCGAAGCCATCCTGGAAACAGTGAGGGAACGGCCCCCACTGCCTTGGCCCTGGCCCAGAGACCCTCCTTCTGCCAGAGACCCTCAAATCTGTCCTACTCCTGCCCAGGCCCCCATAGGCACCCTTGATGCCAACGATGTAGAGCTGGCCATGCCCACCCAGTAGGCCATACGCACTCTAGCCACGCCCACCCAGTAGGCCACGCCCACCCTGGCCATACCCACCCGGCCCCTTGAGGGCAACCACAATGCTGATGCGGCCCTCAATGAAATTGAGTTTGACACCCCTGGTCTATGGATTTCCAATTTACCCAGACTCATCTTTGAAAAGAAGTTTTTTTTTTTAATGTTTCACACGCCTGTCAGCCCTAGAGAGATCAATTTAGTAATAAAATAATGGGCATGTGGCATTATAATTATGATCTGTATGGTTGAATGTATCTGCTTATAGTTTCATTTTTTTATTATTATTTAGAAATGAGCTTCCTGCTCCCTTACTGTCATCATTCTCCCACTTGGTCATAGTTCTCAGAGGGATGTGAAGACATTGAACAGGTGCTGCTTCCCCAAGCACAAATGAAAAAAAAAATCAAATGTTCATCCTTGGTGCAGAACTGAGATCCCCCAAAAGTAATCAAATTTGCACCTTCAGTGTAGAACTGAAACCTGAATCAACTGATATCTATGCAGAAACAGGGAACATTATTCAGTCAAGGGCTTCATGATATGAGGGAATTGTCACACACACATCAGTGTATAGCGTCTGTGAAGAGCTGAAAGGATGCAGAATTGTTCTCTCACAAAAGGAGCCAGAATGACCAGTGCTTGTGTATTTTCCCCCCAAGGATATTATGGCATATTTTCCTCTTTTATAGTGTGATGAGGGCTAAGAAGAAATCTAAATTTGATTGAAATAAAATTAAATACCAGTGGTGTGGTTATGCTCTTGTCATATACTATGCCCGTGGTGGCGAACCTATGGCATGCATGCCACAGGTGGCACGCAGAGCCCGCTCTGTGGGCACGCGTGCCCTCACCCCAGTCCTGGGTTTTATAAAATCTTTTCGCTTTAGGCCTCTGCCACCGTGTGCAAAAAACAAAAAAAGGTTCAATCAATCAATTTCAACTTCTAGCAGGAAAAAAAAGGTCTCGCAAAGTTGGAATTGATTGATTGAACTTTTTAGACCCACCCAGTCTGCCGTTAGCACCGTAGCCATGCCCACCCAATTGGCCACATCCACCCAATTAGCCACTTCCACCCATTTGGCCATGCCCACCCAGCACCCAATGATACATAAGTGGGTTTGGGGTTGCAGTTTGGGCACTTGGTCTGTAAAAGGTTCGCCATCACTGTACTATGCCTTTATAGTTGCTTTAAAAATACATTAACACATGAAAAATTTTGGAAGCATTTGGAAGAGGCTTATATCATTATTTGAGAAGCTCATGTTGGTTTATTCAACTTACTCAATTACAGTATTTGTCAGTAATAGTTTTGGGTCAAGCTGGACAATAAAGAGAGTGAAAAGAGCAGAGAACTTAATTCTTTCTAAGCCCTTTTTTTTCTCTCCGTCTCCATTCTTTCATTCATTAACTAAATCTCTTTTTTTCTTTGCATTGTCGCCTCCATATCCAGAGGAATCTCTTCAAACTATTGGAATCTCCTGGTCTTGTGGTTGGAGGAGAATTTGTACTTCTGTTTTTCTCTGTTTGTTTATGATCTGTGGATTGATGGGTTCCAGTATCACTGCTATGGTTGGTCCAGGTTCTTTCTTACCTCTGAAAGGCATTTTTGGGTCATAGAGGTAAGCCAGAAGGGATAAGGCCTATTATAACCCTGATATTTATTTCAGAAGCTACTAATGTGTCACCATCTTGTCTCCTCTCTCCAAACTCATACTTCCTTGAGATGGAGTCCCTACGTAACCCCTGCACAAATGAGTGGTGTTTTTGTTTTTTTGTTTTTGCCTCGTACAATATTCATATTCACTTTTCACTATTTGTCTTCCCTGATTTTATAATTTAATCTTTTCTCTAAGCACATATGAGATGCGACACTCCCGTAAAAATCCTAACTGGCTTAAACCTAGAAAATCCAAGAAGGGTCTCCAGTTCTGAAGCAACGGTCAATCTGCAGAATAAACCATCAATTAGAAAAAAATGGATTTATGCCTCGCAGGGATGAATAAAGAAGATGAAAGGGAAGGCAAGAGAGAAAATGGATAAGAGAAACAAGGAGGTTACATCATGGTCCTTGGGAGGACTGCAATTTAATTAAATAATAACCAAATTAATATGATAGTTGAAGGTTGCAGTTATATTGACAAACTTATTCGGGTTCCAACAAAGGTTTAAAAGTATTCTGCAGCTTGTTCTTGCCTATTTTTTTTGTCCTGCTATGTTGCTTTTATGTTTCTCTCAGATTTGTTTCACCCACATCTCCGAATAGAGAGGAGTCACAATAGAAAGTTGGAAAGGACTTTGGAAGTTTTCTACTCCAACCCTCTACTCAGGCAGGAAACCCTGACATATACCATTTCAGACAAATGGTTGTCCAATCTCTTAAAAACTTCCAGTGTTGGAGCATTCACAACTTCTGGAGCCAAGTTGTTCCACTGTTTTGTCAATAAATTTCTTCTTAATTTTAAGATTTAAGATTTATTGAGATTTTTATACCGCCCTTCTCCCAAAGGGACTCAGGGCGGTTCACAGGGCATAAATATAAACAACAATACAAACATTAAAAGATAATTAAATTAATGCCCAAGTTAAAACCAGAATAATAAAACAAACCAATAAAAAACCCAAGTACCCCCATCAGGCCAGACCCGCTAGTTCAAATAAATGGGTCTTCAACCCGCGACGGAAGGATCGGAGGTCTGATGCCATCCGGAGCTCAACCGGCAGTTGGTTCCATAACGCCGGAGCACCCACAGAGAAGGCCCTCCCCCTGGGGGCCACCAGTCGACATTCCTTGACAGGAGGCACCCTGAGGAGGCCCTCTCTGTGGGCGCGCACAGGGCGGAGGGGAATCGACGCCGGCAGCAGGTGGTCCTCGAGGTATCGCGGACCCATGCCATGTAGGGACTTAAAGATCATAACCAAAACCTTGAACCTTACCCGGAAGACAACTGGTAACCAATGCAGCTTACGGAGCAAAGGTGTAACATGGGAGTACCGGGAAACTCCCAAGACAACTCTCGCGGCCGCATTCTGTATTTTAGGTTTCTTCTCTCCTTGATTAGTTTCCACCCATTGCTTTTTGTCCTGCCTTTGTATGTTTTGAAGAATAGCTTGACTCCCTCTTCTTTCTGGCAATCCCTGGGATATTGGAACATTGCTATCATGTCACCCCTAGTCATTCTTTTCATGAAACTAGACATACCCAATTCCAGCATCCATTCTTTATGTTTTAGCCTCCAGTCCCCTGATCATCTTTGTTGCTCTTCTCTGCACTCTACAGACTTCTGGGAAATTTCCTCTTTGTGCAACCAAACTTGTATTAAGAACCATGTTGCAAATAGCTAAAAGTGGTGAGCAGGACAACCCAGTGAGTGTAGGAGAAATCCTAAATTCTGAATCATGCATACATTGCTCTCAAAGATGAAATATTCCTCGAATCATAAGGTTCAAAACTTGCAGAGATCAATCAGTTTATTGCTTCTCATCCAGTCTCTAAGAATACTGTATAATAACTGGGCATAGGAGTCCCTGTAGATTTTACTCTTATCAGTCATTGCCAACTATAGGGGGTGGTGTTCATCTCCATTTCAAAACCATTGAGCCAGAACTATCCAAAGACATATCCATGGTCATGTGACCAGCATGATGTTGCAGAAAGTTGTTACCTTCCCACAGAAGTGGTAGGGTACCTATTTATCTACTCACATTTGCATGTTTTCGCACTGTTGGTTGGCAGGAGCTGGGGCGAGAACCGGAGGAGTTCACCCAGTCATATGTTGCTTGGGTCGCAAACTTGGGCATATTGCTGTCCAGCTGTTAAACCCAGTGTCTTAACCACTGAGCCACCATGCTACCCTATAACTGGGTATAAGAATACATAATTATTGAATTTTCCTGGAAGTGTAAGGTCTACAAACCTAAAAGTAGTTCACTTGTAGAGTCAGTTCCTTCCCACTCTTAATCATGCCTCTGTAAAAAGTGATCAGGATAGAAGGAGAAAGATATGCTCTCCTCATCTGACACAGGAAATGCAGGCACTGGTTTGCAAACTTCATTAAAGATGAGGTGTGGAGAGACCCATTCAGATTATTAGTTATCTGCACCCCCAGATACTTAATACTGTTGACCATCTCTACAGCTGCATCCTTGATACTGAGTATTTTTATTTTATTTATTTTATTTAGTTATATTTATATACCGCCCTATTCCCTGAGGACTCAGGGCGGTTTACAGGGAATTAAAAATCCAAAATACAAAAATTAAGAACAAATTAAAAAGTATTAAATTAACCCTGTAGTCAGTTAAAAAGAACCCCAAATTAAAAATTCCTCCTCAGTCTGGGCCCAAGAGCTGAAAGAGCCAGGTCTTCAGGCCCCGGCGGAATGATCGGAGGTCGGGGGCAGTCCTCAGCTCCACCGGCAGCTGGTTCCAGAGGGCAGGCGCTCCCACTGAGAAGGCCCTATCCCTGGGTGTCACCCGCCGGCAATCTCTCACCGGCGGAACCCTGAGCAGACCCTCCCTGTGGGAGCGCACTGGGCGAAGGGCGTATGATGCCGGCAGCAGGTGTTCCCTCAAATATCCCGGACCCAGGCCATGTAGGGCTTTATAGGTGATAACCAGCACCTTGAATTTCACCCGGAGGGCAACCGGAAGCCAATGCAGCTCGCGGAGTAGAGGTGTTACATGGGAGTATCGGGAAACCCCCATTACAACTCGCGCGGCCGCATTCTGCACCAGTTGAAGCCTCCGAGTGGTCTTCAAGGGCAGCCCCATGTAGAGAGCGTTACAGTAGTCCAAACGGGAGGTCACAAGCGCATGAGTGACTGTGCATAGGGCGTCTCGGTCCAGATAGGGACGCAACTGGCGCACCAGGCGAACCTGTGCAAAAGCCCCCCTGGTCACGGCTCCTATGTGATCTTCAAAATTGAGCCGTGAATCCAGGAGGACGCCCAAGTTGCGAGCCCTATCAACGGGGGGTAACACCTCACCCCCCATCATTAGAGGTGGAATAACATGGTTAACCCGAGACGCCGATATGCACAGCCACTCAGTCTTGGCAGGATTGAGACGAAGCCTGTTTCTCCCCATCCAGACCTGAACCGCCTCCAGGCACCGGGACATCACGGAGAGGGCATCACTGGGTTGGTTCGGGGTGGAAAGAAAAAGTTGGGTATCATCAGCATACTGGTGATACCCCACCCCAAAACCACGAATGATCTCGCCCAGCGGCTTCATGTAGATGTTGAACAGGAGAGGTGAGAGAACCGACCCCTGAGGAACTCCACAAATGAGAGACCTCGGGGCGGATCTCTGCCCTCCTGTCAACACCGACTGCGAGCGGCCCCGGAGGTAGGAGGAAAACCACCGTAGAACGGTGCCTCCCACTCCCAACCCCCTGAGACGCCGCAGCAGGATACCATGGTCGATGGTATCAAAAGCCGCTGAGAGATCTAATAGGACCAGGACAGAGGAGCAACCCCTGTCCCTAGCCCTCCAGAGATCATTCACCAGTGCGACCAATGCCGTCTCCGTGCTGTGTCCGGGCCTGAAGCCCGATTGGTATGGGTCCAGATAATCAGTTTCCTCAGTAGAGTATGACTATGCCGGCTCTTTCTAAAACCTACAATGATCTCCTTTGTTTTATCAACATTTAGAACCAGGTTACTTTTATTGCACCAGTCCACCAAAGCCTTCACCTCTTCCCTATAAGCATCTTCATTGTCATCCTGGATAAGACCCATCACTGCCTTGTCATCTCCATACTTCACAATATGATTCATAGCAGTTTTGGCACAGCAGTTGTGGGTCATCAAGGTGAACAGTACCAAACTCAGGACACAGCCCTCTGGAGAACCTGTACTCAAGGAGATGGAATTGGAGACTTTCTTTCCAACTCGCACAACCTGGGGCCTAACTATAAGGAAATCAAGTATCCAATTACATAAAGGAGTATTAAAACCTAGTAGGTCCAGTTTGTTCACCAGAAGCTGAGGGATGATGTGTTGAATGCTGAACTAAAATCCACAAAGAGCATTCACACATTATTCTTCCCCTCCAAGTGCGCCAAGCTAAGATGAAGCACGCATCTTCTACAGAGCAATTCTTCCAATAGGCAAACTGTAATGAATCAAATGTAGGGGGAAAGCATGAAACCATGTAGTCCTTTACCAATCTCTCAAAACACTTCATCATAATGGAAGTGAGTGTAACTGGACTGTAATCATTAAGGCATGTGATTTTAGTTTTGGGGGGGGGCACTGGTACAATGATTGCAGTGTTAAAACATGATGGAACCACAGCCTGATGCAACAAGAGATTGAAGATGTCTGACAGGCTCCTTCCTCCTGGCCTCTCATGGGAAATGCACCTTTTCCCCCCTCTTTGCATGAGCACCTGCCTTACACACAGAATCCACCAGGGGCTCCTCTACACAGAGAAGGCAATGCCATGAACTTCACCATTGAGCCACCGGAGGGCAAACACCACACATTGCTTTCTGGAGGGGGGATTGGAAACACATTGACATCACTGGGTCTTGAGTTTTTAGAATGCTGTATTCACTCTCTTTAACTGTTTGAGCTGTGCTTGAAAAGAAGAGACCCAGAAATGGCCAGGAGAAATCAGATGGTTCTTCCAGTGCAAATGAGGTTTGTTGCACTGGAGAAAGAAGAGACCCATCCCAAGTCCACCCAGTCTTTGAAACATGGTGGCTGTCGGCTTCTGTCTCTCTAGCTGATCCCACCTAGCATTAATTTTGAAGAACTTAGGTAAGTGTGGATGAGTGTGTATGTGTTTGTGAATGAAAGAAAGAACAAATATGTATGTTATAACTAGTAAATATCTGTTATTTTAAATTCCTATATTCTAAGGAACCATTTCTACCTGAATGTTTGATTGAAAGTGATTTGAGTGTGGCTCTTTTCCAGGGCTGTGAGTGCATGAGTGAGTGACCATAAGCTGAAATATCTAAGTGATATTTCACTAGTTGTACGACATTATTCTGTTATTTGTGAGGGTTGCTTCTTTCTTACTTTGCAACCACACTGATGGACATTGGCAATTTCAAGTACTGTTCACAGAACAAGAATACACTACATGATATATGATGTTCATTAACTCTTCTTTTTTTTGCCTACCACCAGCTCCTTCACTGTGGAGATCAATGTATTCAAATTCTTAATACATCCTTACCAGAGTTTCCTAGAACTCCTACTGTCTGGAAATGATTCACTAATCTTTGTATAATTCCCTTATCCATTTAGAGGAAAGATTTTGCACAGCCATTTCTTTCTTACTTCCTACTCGACATTGCTCATGTCAGGGGTGCCGGGCAAGACTGGGCAGGACTGGGGTGGATACGAGGATCTCCAGCACAGGAGGATGGGACCGGGGCAAGTGTCAGGGCATGGTTCACTGGAGGACCCTTACTGTCCCTCTCAGACTGTGCAGGAGGGGCCCAGAGATGGTACATGGGTTGCCTAGAGGTCAAACACTCAGCCCTTTAGTTCAGGGACCCTGCAGCCCAGCCTAGCCTATCCCCACTTCCCCAAGGGGGCACCCAGCTGTGCTTACTTCTTCCGTGAGGCTGCTGCTGTTTCCAGTAGGTTGCGTGTTAGCCCATTGGAAAGCACTGAAATTGTGGCAGTAAAAATAATCTTCAAAAAAGTACAGTTGAAAAACTTTGTGCACTCCATTTGGCTAGCTTATCTTTTTAATAACTTCAGCCATGGAAGAAAAAAATCAATGAAGAACTGTTTATAAGGTTTTTTTCCCTCTAATCTGGCTCTTTGGATGACATTCAATATTTTTTTGGTTAGACAATGGCCCCATTTACAATGTCCTTTAATTGGCTAAATTAAAAAGGGAGGCCTGCTTTGGCCTCAAACCCCAAATTTATGTCTTAAAAATGACCTTTGTGCGAAATTAGAACAAGTGGAAGCCAGAAAATTAAGTAGGCTTCTATGTTTGTGCATGATGTGGTGGGAAAAGCAAGCAATGATTAAGGGCCCAACAGTCACAATTTTGACTGGGATCATTTCTTGATTTTTCTCACTTCTTGGAGGACAAGCAACAGGACAGGAAATGTTGTCTTAATGGTATCTACACAGATACCATGTGTGTCTGTGTGGTTTTGTGTTATTTCCAAGACTATGAGAGGGGCAAGATCCTCTAATAAAAATAAACAAAAAGGCCTTATTTAAAAACAAACAAAAGAGATTTGGAAAATGGAGCTCCTTGGCTTGTGAACAGCTCCCTGTAATAGTAAAATTATTAGTTTGACTGGATAAAGCATGAAATGAAAGATCTGTATATGAAATTGCTTATGCAAGCAGCTTAAATTGAAGTGAATGTGTGCAAATGCTTCTGTGTTTATTAGTTTCCAACCCCCATCCCAGGCTGTGGAAGAAACAGTAAATTGCAGATTTTGTTGTGAAATGGAAAGATAATAGCAAGTGTTTGCATGAGAAAAAAATTCCCATGAGGATGTGTGAGAAAAATTCAAAAGGGGCCAAGATCCCTGTGCAAGTTTTTTTTTAATTTCTTTCAGCATTCTTCGTTACCAGCTTGCTATGTTTTTTTTTTACTTTTTGCTTTGGAAGAGCAAGAAAGAAGAAAGGGGGGGGGTGAGGTTTCTGTGTAATTGTTTTTTTTCCTTCTCCTGTCTTGTCTTTAGCTGGTTGTTACTTTTTTCACTCAAGGATTTTTTTTTCCCTTGGAAGAGGGGAGAGACAGAGAAGAAGGGGGAGAAAGGCGGGTAAGTGAAATCTGAAATCTACTTTTGCAACTTTGGCTTGCAATATTTTTCTACTCAAAAGGGGGAGACAGTAGAGATAATTATGTTGAGGAACAGATGTGTGTGTGTGTGTGTGTGTGTTATATGTATATGTTAAATTTGGATTGCTAACAAAGAATTAAAGGGAGACTGGTATAGCTATTTCAAGCTGCTTTGCTCTCATCAGCCAGCCACACCCTTCTGAGATTCAAACCTGGGCTGCTTGCACATTAGGCAGCTGTGTTGACCTTTAGGGCACAGGCTCTTTCTCACTTTGTCAGCTGTGCCAGGGAGGGAAGAGACCAGGGGAGATATGTCTGGAGTGTTTTTTCGATGCACCCTGTCAGCCCAAATATGGAAAGAAGGAATCTTTTGGCTGTATCAGCCCAATCTAGGGCTGTCCACAGGCAGCAGTCACTACTGTGACAATCATTTTTAGCAATCCAAATTTAACATAAAAATGATTTTTTGTGAAGTTGCTTTTTATTATTTTATTATTTTTATGTCTTTATGTTTGAAGGACACACTGTGTAGGACACACTGATTTATTGATTAAGGGAAGAAATAGACAATAATACCTGAGAGAATTGAAGGAAGTATAACACAATCCTTGCTGGAGTTCAGGAAATTTTGGGATTATATATTTTTTTAATTGAAAAGTTTTACAATACATTTTATCTTTAACAATCCCTCCCCCCTCCCTCCACCCACCCCTACCTAACCCTCCCTATCCCCCCTTCCCCCCCTCCCCCACCCGACTTCCCAGAGCTAAGTACAAGGTAAAAAAACAAAAAACAATCATAAACATCCATATGCTAACAACAATAAACTATTAAGTCTATCGCACTCTAGCTCATATGAGATGACTACAAGCAATACTAATATACAAAGGGGAAAAAAAGCTTATTCAAATGCTAAATGAAACTTTTTAGTCCCATATTTGTTCTGGATATAATCAATCCACTTTTTCCACTCCATAATATAACGTTGTTGCGAGTGATCTTTCAAATAAGTCGAAATCTTTGCCATTTCGGCCAGGTTAGAAACTTTTAAAGTCCATTCTTCTATAGTCGGGAGTTCCTGCTTCTTCCAATATTGTCCTATTAAGAGTCTTGCTGCTGTAATTAAATTCAACATCAGCTTAATGTCCACAACAGTAGCGTCTGTAATTATGCCCAATAAGAACAATTGCGGACAAAACTTTATCCTTTGCTTGAAGATCTTCTGCATATTCCACCAAATTTTTATCCAAAAAGCCTTAACCTTTTTACAGGTCCACCATATATGAAAATACGTTGCATCTTCGCCACCACATCTCCAACATTTAGGTTGATAGTTCAGATATATACTTGCAAGCTTTTTAGGATCTAAATGCCACCTATAAAACATTTTATAAAAGTTCTCCCTTAAATTTTGGGCTTGTGTAAATTTTACGTTCCTCACCCAGATCTTTTCCCAAGTGTCCATTGTAATAACTTCCTGAATATTTTGAGCCCATTTTAATGCAGTCTTTAACAAGTTCTGTTTCTGAATCAATTTCTATCAATGCAAGATAAATCCGTTTGATATGTGAAATTTTGGGATTATAGATAACATGTTGTTTTGAGTAAAGAGAGCCTAATATTAGACAATGGAAGGAGGAAGAAAACTGATTTGTTCATAGATGGATCTAGTAAAGTAGCTGAAGGGAAAAAGGCATGGTGGATGTGTGATGGTGAATGGGGAGGAAATAATGTTGGTGGAGGCTGGATGGGGGTTTCCCTCCCTTTGATCAGCTCAGGCCTGTGGGTGGCAGGCTCTGAGATTGTTGATAAGAGGAAAAAGTTGGAAAGAAAAGAGATTGATAGAAGAAAACGCACATGAAAGGCTGAAATGGCACACAACTGCAAGAAGGAAATGAATGTTGAGAGGGAAGACGTTTGGGCTTATGTTGTGGGTGGTATACAGTGACTGGACAGGTTGTGACATCTAGTGGTGAGGCCATTTCAACACAGGCCTCAGCTCTGGAAAACTTGCTTTGAAATGATGTATGGGAATTCAAGAATGTCAATGAAGAAGAGAAGAATGTTACTGACTTCTGGGTGGCAAGGCTCTGTCGATGGCGGTCATTTTTGACCGTCAGCCCCGTTGTTCCGTTCAAATCGCGAAAACAGCGACTATCAGCTGTTTTGCGGTTTGGGAATCCCCCCTTTGGGAGAAGAGGGGGGGGTGAGCATTCAGGTAGAGGTAGAGATCCCCTAGATTCCCCAGAATGATTAGTCTGGGGAACGATGGTCAAGAGTTCCCTCGGAGCCTGAATTCAACTCCGGACTCGGGGACTCCTCTGTTTTAAGGCTTTAAAACAGAGCAGGACGCTGCAAACATCCCTGCACTCAATATTGTACTTTGGATTACTTGGACGCAGGCAGAGTTGAGCAGGAGAATATTGAAACAGCAAGTATATGATCTTTAACTCTGGTTTAACTTAAAAGAAGGGGAGGAAGATGGCGCCGGAATAAATTTTCAGAGAAAGTGGGAAGAACAAAAGAATAAGGAAAATAAGATAAAAGATCAAGGAGGAAGACAGAAAGTGGATTTTTAAAGCTGTAAAAGACTCTCTTAAAAATATTTGAAGTTGGCTTAAAAGTGATTTAAAAGATTTGGATATTTAACAGTGAAGCAACAAAGTTGTAATTTGGGTGGAAAAGTGAAAGTTAATTGGGTGTTAAAATGGCTTCCAAACCACCTAGATTTACTGTCTCTAAAAGTGTGGGGACATCACAGATCAACAATCTGGATTTCAGACATTGATGCTATCCCTTGCAGCACCTACACCCACATTAACATTAAAAGATTTACAAGATGCTTTAAAACTTCAATCTGAGCAAATGGCAGAGCTTATTAATGAGAAAAATAAGGAAATATGAGAGGATATTTTGCTGGTATTTCAGAGACTGACAGTTTGTATTGAGAATCTGGATGAACGTGTGGAAGAAGTTAATCAAAATAATTTGCTATTGGAGGCTAAAATGTGTGAAGCTGAGAATAAAATGGATAAAATGGATGATGAGGTAGTAATGATACAATATAGAGACATGGAGTTTGCCTTGAGGATGTCTGAAAGAAAATCCACAAGAAAATTTGGAAGAGACATTGGCAAAAGCTGTGGCACCTATTTTGGGTTGGCGAGTTGAAGATTTTATATTGGAAATAGATAAAATATTTCATGTCAACTCCTGGATTGCTAGGCAAAGAAAATTACCAAGAGATGTGGTTGTTTATTTCACAAAGAGAACGATCAGAAATGCAATTATTCAAGCCTTTTATAATAAAGTGGCTGATCAAGAGGTCTTAATTTTGAAAGAAATTCCACCAAGAATTTTAAGAAAAAGGAAAGAGTTTGTTTTCCTGACAGATGAATTAAAAAAATGGCAGATTCAGTTTAGATGGGAGATACCAACTGGGATAGTGGTGAATTATGCTGGTACAAGATATCGTCTTAATACAGTTCTGAAGGCAAGAGATTTTTATTGTAATATACTGAAAGCAGACTCAATGCCATTCCCAGAATTTGAAAGAGGGAAGGAAGAAGGAGCGTGACAGATACAATCGGAAGGTATACAGCGAGATGAAGAAATCACCTCGCTGATTCCAAAAGAAGTACAGCAAACTCTGGAAACTGTGCAGCCCTTGGTCTCATTAGAAGAATCAAAGGCTCCGAGAGTGACACGGGCTGCAACCAGACGAAAGGCACAACAATAACAGCAACAGAAACAGTATCCTACAATTACAACTCAAGAATCTACGGATAGTGAAGCAGTGGGGGGAGCGAGATCAAAGATGCAGATGCTTGAGGATCTGCAAGACACGCTCCGAAAGCTTTAAGTCACAAAAGATGGTAACAAAGTTTCTAATATGGAATGTTAATGGTTTAAATTCACCGCAAAAGAGAACTTTTACATAATAAAATAATTCAATGGGATTATAAATTGTGTATTTTAATGGGAGACTGGAACGGAGTGCTGGATAAACAGAAAGATAAAAAAGGACCTTTTAAAAGTACTTCAAATCATGCAAGATTGTCTAAATCCTTTTTTGATATGAAAGATGGGATGTGATTTATTATATGGCTGGCATGTATATTTATTGTATGATAAAAAGGTGGATAATGTTTTTATAGAAAATATAAGTTTGGGATTTAAACATGATGTGATTACATATAAAGATATTCTTAGACTGGAAAGGAATGTATGGTAATTAAAGCCATTTAATATTTTAAAAGAAGGAAAAATAGTACAAACCTGGTTTCAGTATGGCCAGATATAAGTTAGATGGAAAGAAATTTGGTAAAACAAATTAGAGATCAAAGTCAAGCGCATATAAGGGGGATACATAATGTATTGATAGAAATAGATGCAGAAACGGAACTTGTTAAAGATTGTATGATAAAATGGGCCCAGAATATTCAGGAGTTAATAACAATGGATACCTGGGAAAAAATTGGGTCAGAAATGTAAAATTTACTCAGGCACAAAATTTATGAGAAAATTTTTATAAAATGTTTTATAGATGGCATTTAGATCTTTAAAAATTAGCATGTATGTATCCAAATTATCAGTCTAAATGTTGGAGATGTGGTTGCGAGGATGCAACGTACTATCATATATGGTGGACTTGTTGGGTATTATTACAGATTGTACTGTTATAGAAACTAAATTGATGTTGAATTTAATAATGGCAGCAAGACTTTTGGTTTCGCAATACTGGAAGAAGGAAGAACTGCCTACTATAGAAGAGTGGACTTTAAAAGTTTCAAACTTGGCAGAAATTGTAACAATTTTAGCATATTTGAAAGAACAATCGCAACAGAGATATATTTCGGAATGGAGAAGATGGACCGATTATATTCGGAATTAACATGGGACTAAAAAATTTCATTTAATATATGAATGAGTATTAGAATTATAAGATGTATTATTATTTAGTTATGTTTAAGTGGAGTTAAAGTGTGATAGGATTTAAAGTGTATTTATAGTTGGTTAGCATATTTTAGCTTAAGTTTGTTAGAGGCAATACCCTGTATTCAGCTCTGGGAAGTCAGGGGGGGGAGGGGGAGGGAGGGGAAGTTGGGGGGGAGGGGGAGGGAAGGAGTTTATGCTTAAAATGTATTATAAAACTTTTCAATAAAAAAAGAATGTTACTCAGTATTTGTATAATCTGGTGCAGGTTTTGTCTTCTATCTCAGTACAGGCCCAGGCTCCCCTACCACCTGTTTCTGATTGTTGTTCCTGGAGAGTGGGTTCGGGTGAGAGAACTCTCACCTATAAGTCTAGATAATGGGTTGGCAACATTAAACACTCAAAGAACCACTTGGACCCATTTCCCACAGAAAAGAAAACACTGGGAGCCGCAGAACCCTTTTGACATCTAAAATGAAGATAACACTGCCTATATCCTTTTTTACCTTTATGCTACGTATAAAAAACTTATAGTGTGTTGCATTTATGAAATCAATTAACTGCTACAAAGAAAGCAAATTTTTATGCAGGAGAAATAGGGGGGGAAAACCCTTTTCTCCTTCATCCCAACAGGTGAAAACAATTTTAGTAGCTTATCTACTATCTTTAAATACAGTATAATTATCCCCATACCTCATCTCTTAATTAAAAAAAAACATCAAAATATTTCATTAAATGTTTTTTTACTAAAAGTCCAGTAAGGACAACCACATATATTCATATATTTTTCTCTTTCCCCCCCTCCCTCCCTCTCCCCCTCTCTTTCTTTCCCCCCTCCCCCTCTCCCTCCCTCCCTCCCTTTCTCTCTCTCTCTCTTTCTGCCTTTGGTCTGCCAGTCCTCTTCCCCCACTCAGTGTGTTTGGGTCTGTCTCTGTGAGAGAGACAGAGACAGAGAGAGACAGAGATAGAGACAGAGAGAGACAGAGAGGCACTTGTACTTCCCTTCTCTCTCTCCCTCCCTCTCTCCTCCCTCTCCCTTTTTCTCTTTCTGCCTTTGTTCTGCCAGTCCTCTTCCCCCACTCAGTGTGTTTGTGTGTGTGTGTGTGTGTGTGTGTGTGTGTGTGTGTGAGAGAGAGAGAGAGAGAGAGAGAGAGGCACTTGTACTTCCCTTCTCTCTCTCCCCCTCCCCCCTCCCTTTTTCTCTCTCTCTCCTGCTCTCTCCTTCCCTCTCCCTCTCTCTATTTCTGCCTTTGGTCTGCCAGTCCTCTTCCCCCACTCAGTGTCTTTGTGTGTTTGTGTGTGTGTGTGTGTGTGAGAGAGAGAGAGAAAGAGAGAGAGAAACAGAGACTGAGAGACAGAAAGGCACTTGTACTTCCCTTCTCTCTCTCTCTCTCTCTCTCTCTCTCTCTCTCTCTCTCTCTCTCTCTCTCTCTTTCTGCCCTTGGTCTGCTAGTCCTCTTCCCCCACTGAGTGTGTGTGTGTGTGTGTGTGTGTGAGAGAGAGAGAGAGAGAGAGACAGACAGACAGACAGACAGACACAGAGACACAGAGACAGAGAAAGATAGAGGCACTTGCGCTTCCCTTCTCTCTCTCTCTCTCTCTCTCTCTCTCTCTCTCTCTCTCTCTCTCTCTTTCTTCTCCCCCCCTCTCTCTCTCCCTCCCTCCCTCCCTTGCTGCATCTCCGCCACCAATGTAAGCCCTGCATGTGGGGGAAACCCAGCACCGAGGACTAATTTTTTCATCTCTTCCGGGCAATGGGAGAGGAGAGGGTCAATCGCCTTCCTGGCAGCCAGGACTCCAGCATGCCTTCCCAGCCAGTGGGGCCAACTGTAACACCAGCTGGGGATCGCAGGGGCTGCACTCCCTCGGGGCTGTGGCTTGTGGGAGGGCTGTCGTGCTCAGCTGAGGCTCTGACTGACCACTCCCAGGGGGGATCCCAGGCTGCCCCACATGGCTCCCTGGCCACGTGCGCCTTGGATGGGGCCAGCCTGGGAAAGGGACTTTCTGGCTGTGCTTCTTCCAGGAGGCAGAGTGCCCGGGCGCAGGGCTAATCAGAAGCCTAGAGAGAGAGGGAGGGAGGGGAAGGGAAGGGAAGCACAAGTGCCTCTCTTTGTCTCTCTCTCTCTGCAAATGGCAGAGGACTGGAGCCGCAGTAAAAGGCTGAAAGAGCCATATGCTACTCCAGAGCTGTGGGTTGCCAACCCGTGGTCTAAGTCCCATCAAGTCCTTCTGAGCACCTGAGCTGCTGTGAGAAGTGGAAGGAATCAAGGCTTGGGTCCATGGGGGGTTCCATCTTCCCCTCTCCAATGGTAGGCCCGGCAGCTGGATGGCCGGAAAGTGAAACTTCAACCTGTTGAACTGTTTCCATCTAACCAGGAGAAAGCTTCAATGGACTGGACTACCCTGGAAGTTGGGTTTGTGGTATCTGGACTGTGTATTGCTGCATTTTTACTTTGTTACTGTTGTTTCCTTCATATCTTCTTTGGAAGGAGGAAGGATGGTTCAGACCATGGTCCAATACTTGCCTTAAAATGTTTGACCCTCAGGATGGCTCAATGTTCCAGAAGCACTCGCAGAATCAAGGGAGTGAACAATGCATCACAGTTACCAAGTATAAGGGACAGACTAGCAAGACACTGACTTATCACTCTTCCTATGAGTGTAAAGGAACAAAAGGGAGTTGTGTTTATAAGAAGTGGGGGATAGGGTCACTTGTTATACTCCTGTCAAGACAGTAAAGCCCTACCTACAACTTCAAATCTGGACACATGGAGGGACGTACAGACAATACCTCTTAGGAAAGAATAGCACGAGACTTATGGATAGTGCCAGAGTCTCCTTTGTTGCATGTAAAGCTATGGACTATAATCAAGCTAAATGGACTAAATGTGGAGACAGGCTTACTCGTTTAACACAAAATATGTTTGCATATCCTATCTCGGCTACAATCTTTCACTGTGTCTGAGTTGGAATACTGCAAAGTGGTATACAGGGGTAACCCTAAAGGAGTCAGCACTTCCCAATGCAATGCTGATTCTTGCAACCAGGTGTACTTCAAGATAACCAGACCAACGGACTTATCAGCATCATTTGGACCAGCTATTGATGGAACTAAACGCAAATATGGGTTCAAGCTGACACTATTATACCACTGTCTGTTGAATAAGAAGGAAGCTGAATTTCCGTGTCTTCACTCCCTCTGTGAAGAGACGTTGCTTTTTACAGAACCTTCCTTAAAAATAGAAGAGCGAATATGGGTGTGACGTTGTCAAAAGCAATTGGATTAAGAATGATTATTGATCAGAGGAGAAACAACAGCCTCCTTCCTGGTGGAAAAATGCACTCTTTTTGCAGCTGTCTTGCACACAGAACCCAGCAGAGGTCCCTCTCTCACACACACTCACTATGCGCCTCACCATTAGGCCACTTGGAGGACGTATAACAGGTGGTTCACCATAGAGTGTGGGAAGGAAGTGACATCAATAAGTCTTGCCACTATAGGGTGTTACATTCACTTTCTTTTTAACCCCTTGAGCTTCTCAGGGGCTTAAATAGGCTGCAGGAAAGTCTTAAGCGGAAGAGACCTAGAGGTGGGCGTGGCAAGTGGCGGGGGAGGGTGTCTCTTGCCGTGCAAAGGGAGACAGAGAGTTCTCGGGCTAGAGAAGGAAGGATGCCAAATCCTCGTGCAGGCTCGCTCTTCTAACTCCCGGAAGAGGGAGAGCCCGGGTCCCATGTTACCCTGCCGCTCGTTTCCAGGCACGCAGCTGGTAGAGGGAAAGCCGTGCTCCAGACCAGCCGTGTTGCCCCAGGATTAAATCCAGATGCTCGGAGAGGAGGAAGGGTCCTGGGGGAATGCTTCACATCCCATATCCTCGGTAAAGTTCCTGAGTGGTGGTGGTGGTGGTGGTGAGATTGCTTCCATGGCAACTCTCAAGCAGGATATAAGAAAATAGCTGCAAGGGAGGAACTGCAGAATATTGTGCCTGCATTCTCCTTACGTCCTGGATGACACTAAAATAGGGATGGATCCTCAGCATGACACTAAAATAGGGATGGATCCTCAATTTGTCTTAGGAGGGTGAGCGAACCAGAACATCATCAAGCCCTGTGTTTCTGCAGCCCCTGCAGTTGGTTACTCTGTTTTATTTATTTGGCCGCCCATAGAAATGTTTTGTGCTTAGAGGATGTTGTCTGAAGTTGCCCTGCACGTCGTAATTGTCTGATTCTGCTGTTAAAAAGCAAACCCTGAAGAAAGGGAAATGGAACATCCTAAAGCAGGTCATTTCACTTTATGTGAACTGCATTGTCATGGCTGGTTAACTCATTAGAGTTGGGCATGTTGTGTGAGCCCTGGTTGTAGGTAAATGCACATGTGGGTTTTTATAAAGCAAACCCTATTTGATCACACTGAAACCCTCATAAATACATGCCAGTTGCCAAGTGTCCAAATGCTTCAATGATCATAAATTTGAAAAACATTTATGTCACTTTTTTGATGCTGTTGTAACTTTGAATGGTCAGTCTACAAATGGTTGTAGGTCAACTACCTGTAATAAAAGTGGGAGATAAATAAATATTAGATATTCATGCACAGGCACTAATTTCTCATTGCCACTATAATCTTATACTATCTTAGAAAAATATTTTCTTCCATCAGGATGAGTGTTCTTCAGTGACTAAGTCCACCACTTTCTAATTCATCTCAGATACAGAAATTGGATTCCATTTGAACATCCTCTTGTAGAGGCAAAAATGTCTCTTGGACAAGACAACAATAACCTGTTCCGGTCATTACTGGCCAGAGGAATGTTCCTGTCAATGAAAAGATGGTAGGAGATCCACAAGATTCCCTGGACCCATTTGGAGTTGCACTACAAGTCAGAAAAAGCATGGCAAGTGAACCTTTAGCAAGTGAGGGAACGGGAAAGGGCACTTTGGGTATCCGGCCTGGGAGCCGTAGGGAGATCTGGGCAAGAACTGGGCAGAAGATCCAGAAGGAGAAAACCACCCTTTCAGACATTCAGCCCTGGAAATTCAGGAGTGTCCAATATCAGGAGGATGAAGGTCCCCGAGGGCTTTGCAGCCGACTCTACTACTTTTGTAGCCGATGGTTGAGACCAGAAAAGCACACAAAAGAGAAGATGCTGGACCTGGTTGTTTTGGAGCAGTTCCTGGCCCTTCTGCCCCTTCAGATGGAGAGCTGGGTGCGGGAGTGTGGAGCAGAGACTACCTGCCAGGCAGTGGCCCTGTTGGAAGGCTTCCTCCTAAGTCTGGCGGAGGAGAAGAAAGAGGAGGTTGAGTTGCAGGTAAGAGAGACCATCATCATGGGAGATTCAAAGAGAGGCAGTATTTGAATTGAATAAATAGATAATATATTTGAATTCTTAATCCTTCCCTACCAGTGTTCTGTAGCATTCGTATTTTTAAATAGTGGAGAGGTTTCACTAATTATTTGCGACATTCTCCAAGAAAGATATGGGACAGCTGTTTCTTTCGTTTTTCCCCGGCCTCACTGACGGACTGTTCGTGGTGTGTGATGTTTGTTAATTATTTTCTCCTGCCTATTATTTGAAGACCTTTGCAGTGAAGATCAGAGATCCTGAGGGAAGGAGGCATCCATCAAATCTCCCTCAAGAACTGTTTTTCAGGAAGATCTGTCAGGAAGTTCCAAGTCAGGACATCTCAATAGGTAATACCAAGGTCCTTCCACTCCTCTAAAAGATCCTACCTTTCTCATCTTCTCTTTGTTTTCTCTTTTATAGAACACCTCCTCCTACCTCTTTAATTATGCAGTTTAAAATTCTGTCTCTCTCACAGGTAAGAATAGAAGAAAGTTGACTCTTCCTTATGGTGGAGCTGAAACAATGATTGAACCTCTAACTCAGGTAAGAAGAGGAAATTTATTGGGTTTTTATTCTGTCTTTCTTTCATGATGGTATACACAGAATTGTTTCCTTACATTTTACTCTCTCTTTTGGGCTGAGTCATTTTTGTGGTCCTGAGATTCAAGAGAGATTATTATTATTAGGAAATATTTTTTATTAAAGATCAGTATGGAACTCTCTTCATGCTGATTATTCTTTTTAGTTTTCAGTAATTAATTTCTTTATGAAATTCTCAAGGGACTCGTTTGTAATTCTTTGATTTGGAATTATGCAAGGATGTCAAAATTAACTACTCATGCTGTTGGCACTTTTAAAAACCCTTCTTTGCAACCAGTGATTGTGGTATGAACCAATAAAGCAGATCAGCTTAAAACAAGGTAGACTATAAATATCTAATGAAGATGGCCAGATGGAATAATCCCTAAGTAAAAATTGTTCTGAATGCAATCAAGGCATTTAGCTTGCAGCGTAATTTCTTGTGCCTAGCTTTGAATACCAAATTCAGCTTTGCAAAGACTAAGAAATGTCCACTTCAGGAAAGGTTCTCTCTTTTCTTATTTCTTACTCAGTCTATATCTCAGACTACTAGCAGTTTCCTTGCAATATGAGATGGAGTAGAAACTGAGTTGCATGTCACTATATATCTCTGCTGCTCTCTCCCAGTACTTACATGAAGGTGTTGGTAGGATTGGTCCTACTTGGGACACCATGCTACAAAAAATCCATCCCCCATCTCCTTCTGCAAACACAGGGTGCATTGGAGTCAATAGTGGGTGGGATTTCCAAAGCCCATCGGCCAGTTGAGTCCTTCCAGACACTGAGAGTCTTTTGTTGATGGATGATCAACTTATCCAATGGGGTTACTTTTCACGGAATGGCACTGAAAGCCCTGCAGTATCAATCAAGTGGATAAAACTCATCTGAAATATTTCTTCAGTCAAAAGTTTTTGATTTGTCCATTTTCTCACCTAATCCACTGAAACATAATAACCATTTACCTTAGTGCATATTTTTGCTTTGGGAATTTGTAAACAATAGGTCAGTTCTTGCTATTCCTCCTGGGCCTGGTCTGATTTTTTTTCCCCGTCAGGAGAACCTTGTCTCCTTTGAGGAGGTTGCTGTGTATTTCTCCGAGGAGGAATGGTCTGAGCTGGATCCTGACCAAAAAGAGCTCCATTGGGAAGTCATGATGGAAAATTATAGGAACGTGACCTCTCTTGGTAAGTGTTTCCTACTGTCCCATCAGAGAGTTCAGGAGAGTTTTGTAATTAGATGCCACAGCTATTTCTTTTTATTGTAGTTCTTTGCACACTCATCCATATGTTTAAATTGGATTTGACGTTTCCGATCCACCTATCATGTCTTTTCCATGGACCTGGAGTAGGCAGATGTTATTTTTTTTAAAAAAATGTTGCCAGAGTAAAACAACCATACAAGTTTTGAACAGGAAATAAAAAAGATACAGTAAATTAGTAAGTAAATAATAAAAAATATGAAGAAAGAAATAAAGGAGGGGGAGAAAAAGTAACACAAGTAGCTTCTGATCTTTTTCACGGCAAAAGAAATTGCATTTTAACCTCTCTTTCAAAGTCTACATCATAGTTTTCTTTCTATCTAATCTTCAAACCCATAGATCACCTGTTCATTTTTTTTCAGCAAAAAGTCCATAAGGGGTTTCCAATCACTAATAAATGTATATTCTATCCCTAGGCTGCATTAACAGAGGGATAGAATCAAGATCACGTGAAGTGTTAATACCACTTTACAATGCCTTGCTAAGGCCATACTTGGAATACTGCATCCAGTTTTGGTCACCATCATGTAAAAAAGATGTTGAGACTCTAGAAAGAGTACAGAGAAGAGCAACAAAGATGATTAGGGGACTGGAAGCTAAAACATATAAGGAACGGTTGCTGGAATTGGGTATGTCTAGTTTAATGAAGAGAAGGACGAGGGGTGACATCATAGCAGTGTTCCAGTATCTCAGGGGCTGCCACAAAGAAGTGAGAGTCAAGCTATTCTCCAAAGCACCTGAGGGTAGGACAAGAAGCAATGGATGGAAACTAATCAAAGAGAGAAGCAATCTAGAACTAAGAAGAAATTTCCTGACAGAACCATTAACCAGTAGAAGAACTTGCCTCCAAAAGTTGTGAATGTTCCAACACTGGAAGGTTTTAAGAAGAGATTGAACAATTATTTGTCTGAAATGGTATAGGGCTTCCTATCGCAGTAGGGTTTGGACTAGAAGACCTCCAAGGTCCTTTCCAAGTCTGTTATTCTGTATTCTGTGAAAGAATAAATCCTGTTCTGTTCTATTCTATTCTGTTCTGTTCTATTCTATTCTGTTCTGTTCTTTTCTATTTTATTCATTGTCATTTCTACAATGAAACACATCAATTTAGCCATCTTTGTCAACCATTTCTTCATTGTAGATGAAGGGATCGGTTCTGTGGAGAGAAGTTTTTTTGCGGACCAGATGCGGTGTGGGTTTGAGTGCTGCCTGCATCCTGCGGATGGGGCTTTGCTTGTTTGCACAGGGTGCTTTCTGGTATGCTCTGGACTGGTGCCGGTGCACAGACTGGGGGTTGGGGTCCCCTGTTTTAGAGTCCTTCCATCTTTTTGCACATAATAGTTTCCCTGTGGTTATCAGATACAGAAAGAGCCTCCTATGACTCTTTTCTAGCTGTGTATCTTTTACTCCCAACAGAAAGCATTCTTGTTTAGTTGGATTTTGGTCTTTAAAATTGTATGTATCAACATATCTATCTGATTACACATTTTTCTAGCTTTTTTTTTACAAGTCCCTAAAACAGTAAAATGACCCTTCTTGTTGAAAACATTTCCAACATTAGTTTGAATTATCAAAACTTTATTCAGTTTTGATACTTTTTAAATAGGTTTTCTGGGGTAATATGCCAACACTTCATCATTTTATAAAAGTTCTCTCCAACCAATCAACTACAACCCTGTGTTCTGGCTCATTGTACAATCCCATTGTTCCAGCTATTAAACATCTTAACACCCCTCTAATTTATAGCTGGACAGTATTTAAACCAAGTTGTTTCATCTGTATTTCTGTTTACCCAATGAGGTCAGTCAAATTGTTTTCTGATGGATAATAAATTAGATCTATTAATAAATTGGATCTATTTCACTACTTCTCTGACATTACAGTATTTTATGTCAACATCTTTGCTTCTGGTTTTTACTCTCGCCTTTTGCTATTTGTATACATGTTATGTTATCTTCAAATACTGGTATAGCTCCTTTCACTTCAATATCCAGATCTTTTAACAATTGCATATAGAATGTTATCTCTGAACACAACTTTGACAATGGTATGAATTCTGCTTCAGCTGTGGAAATGGCAATTGAAGTCTGTTTTCTAGATTTCCACCCAGTTACTGCTTTTGCAAACATTACAAAAATCCTGACATTGACTTTCTATCCTGTACATCATTAGCCCAATCACTGTCTACTGGACATTTCAGTTCAAATTCATTGATGGTTGTAAATGTAATCCCAAATGCATGGTTGATCACTCTCATAACCAGGAGCTTGTGCCATATATATATATATTCTTTCAATTCTGCCTTTAGGTGAGCAGTATTGATAGCAAAATGGTGCACATTATAACCTTGCAATGTTGCCTTGGTCAAAGGTAGTCTTATGGTTTCACTCCTCACTGTAATCATAATGAAAATTTTTCTTTAGTGTGAATCTATGAGCAACTAACCCTGTCTATATTGTACTTCATAATTTGCTAAAAGTTTCTTTTTGTACACCCATCTGCACCCAGCAGCTCTTTCTCCCTCTGGTAACCTCAATGGAGTGAAAACTATATTTTTTGCATAGATAGCATTTATTCATCCATAGCCTCTTTCCATTGTTCTGCCAGAGGTAAATTTAATACTTCCTAGTAATTTGGGGGCTCATAAAAGATGTTACATACTTTAACCTCATCAACTGTGAATCTTTCTGAAGGAACACTTTTTGTTTGTTCTTTCAGACATCCTTGGAATAAAATGTCCCTATTTCACTGGAATCTCACTCTCCAAACATTCATCTGAGCTCTACTCAGACCCTGAGCTACTCTCAGATTTCTATTTAATGTGCCTGTGTAAATGTTCATTTATTGGAGACCTCTGACAGGCACTAAAATTCCAGTATTGGCCTGTACTTTTTCCCAATTCTCATGTTCAGAAACATATAATAATAATAATAATAATAATAATAATAATAATAATAATAATAATAATAATAATAATAATAATAATAATAATAATAATAAAAGTTGGAAGGGACCTTGGAGGTCATCTAGTCCAACCCCCTGCTAAGGGAGGAAACCCTATACCATTTCAGACAAATGGCTGTCCAGTCTCTTCTTAAAAACTTCCAGTGTTGGAGCATTCACCACTTCTGGAGGCAGGTTGTTCCACTGGTTAGTTGTTCTAACTGTCAGGAAGTTTCTCCTTAGTTCTAGGTTGCTTCTCTCCTTGATCAGTTTTCCATCCATTGCTTCTTCTCCTGCCTTCGGGTGCTTTGGAGAATAGCCTGACTCCCTCTTCTTTGTGGCAGCCCCTGAGATATTGGAACGCTGCTATCATGTCACCCCTCACCCTTCTCTTCATTAAACTACACATACCCAATTCCAGCAACCGTTCCCTATATGTTTTAGCCTCCAGTCCCCCAATCATCTTTGTTGCTCTTCTCTGTACTCTTTCTAGAGTCTCGACGTCTTTTTTACATCGTGGTGACCAAAACTGGATGCAGTATTCCAGGTGTGGCCTTACCAAGGCATTGTAAAGTGGTATTAGTACTTCATGTGATCTTGATTCTATCCCTCTGTTAATGCAGCCTAGCACTGTGTTGGCTTTTTTGGCAGCTGCACCACACTGCTGGCTCATATTTAAGTGATTGTCCACTAGGACTCCGAGATCTCTCTCACAGTTACTACTATTGGGCAAGGTACTACCTATACTATACCTGTGCATTTGATTTTTCCTGCCTAAATGTAGAACCTTACCTTTTTCACGATTGAATTTCATTTTGTTAGATAGTTCCCAGTGTTCGAGTCTGTCCAGATCCTCCTGTATCTTAAGCCTATCTTCTGGAGTATTGGCTATTCCTGCCAGCTTGGTGTCATCTGCAAATTTGATGAGTTCCCCATCTATCCCCTCATCCAAATCGTTGATGAAGATGTTGAAGAGCACTGGGCCCAGAACAGAGCCCTGGGGCACCCCACTACACACTCCCTTCCATGTAGATGCAGTTCCATTGAGGACCACACGCTGAGTACGGCCTGTCAGCCAGCTACGAATCCATCTGGTGGTGATGCTATCTAACCCACATTTTTCTATCTTATCAAGTAGTAGGTTGTGATCTACTTTATCAAATGCCTTACTGAAGTCCAAGTAAATTATATCTACAGCATTCCTCTGGTCCACTAGTTTTGTCACTTGGTCAAAGAATGCAATAAGGTTTGTTTGGAACGATCTGTTTTTGACAAACCCATGTTGACTTTTAGTGATGACTTTGTTTGCATCAAGGTGTTCGCTGATTTGTTGTTTGATTATCTTTTCCAGAATCTTCCCAGGTATTGAGGTCAGGCTGATAGGTCTGTAGTTTCCTGGATCTATTTTTTTCCCTTTTTTGAAGATGGGAACTACATCAGCTCTCTTCCAGTCCTCTGGTAGTTCCCCAGTGCTCCAGGATCTTTGAAAAATATAGTTCAGTGGTTCTGAGATCACGTCTGCCAGTTCCTTGAGAACCTTGGTGTGTAATCCATCTGGTCCTGGTGATTTGAATTCGTCTAGGCTGGACAGGTGCTCACTTACCATTTTCTTGCCTATCTTAACTTGCATTTCTATTGTTTTTTATGGCACTGGTTTTGGTAGGTTGGACTGTTTTTTCCCTTTGTGTAAAGACAGATGCAAAAAACGAGTTAAATAGTTCTGCTTTCTCCCTGTTGCTTATCACCTTCTTGCCACTTTCCCCCACTAATGGACCAATCATTTCCTTAACTTTTTTCTTGTTTCTTAAATGTTGAAAGAAGCTTTTTTTGTTATTTTTGACCTTGGTCGCAAGCCTTAGTTCATTTTGAGCCTTAGCTTCCCTCACTTCATCTTTGCAGGCACGGGCTGTTTGCTGATATTCTGCCTTAGTTATGTGCCCCTCTTTCCACTTCTTATACTTGTCCTTTTTATCTTTCAGTTTATCAGAGAGTTCTTTATGCAGCCATGCTGGTTTCTTTTGAAAGCTGTTATTTTTCTTCTTTGTTGGTATTGTGCTAGACTGGGCACATTTGCACAATGTGAAATGATAATATTTTTGTGTCCATCTGTAAATCAGGCCCTTGATAACTTAGTTGCTCTTTGCACTTTTTCCAACGTCTCAACACCTTTTTTGTAATGTTTCAAACCTTGTACACACACCCTGTTATTCTTTATGGTTTTGCACGTACCCTTTGCAAAAATTACTTGATACCCTTCATTATCTAAGTACGACACACAGCAAATTCTGATCTAAATCTCTTACACATAAAACCTTATCAAATGACTCACTAATGGTATATATACTCTTCCTTGCCCCTGTACAAAAGAATGATTACCATTTGCCAGGCTTACTTAATATTCCTGGTCAGCTGGTCTCAGACTTGGAAAAAAAATCTAGGTTATTTATAGTATGCTTATTTGACCCACTGTCCAACAACCAAGTGTCTTTAGTGTTTCTGCCTTGATGACAGAAATCTGTGTCCTTCCTTCTTTGTGCTGTCTCTCTCCTGTGTGTATCTTTTAATCTTCTTACTTGGCAATTTTTCTGGATATTTTGAATGGATCCACATACAAAGCAGCATTTTACTACATAGACTTCCTCTCCCATCTTATTATCTCTCTAGAATGCATCTCCTTTCTGACTGAACTGTAAATTACTATCATTTCTCTCGCATCCAGTGTTTCTCTCTTCTTCCAAAAGTGTCCCAGTTACATATTTAAATTACACTTGTTCATGGACTCAAGGCTTACTACTAACACATCCCAAGTATCATCAAGGGAAGTTAGCACAACATACACTTTGTGTACGTCTGAAAATACCATTCCTCGCTCTTCTAATTCAAAGAAGGTTTTCCTCGTGAACTGACGGTGATCTGACAGACTTTCTCCAGACTTTAGCATTGTTCTATAAAAGTTTTCTGGTAAGAGTTACTTTGCTCCTTGTTGTCTCTCTTACATAAATTCTGTGTAGGGCAAGCCAGCATTCTCTAGCAAATGTTAGTCCATGCACATATATTACCTGACTATATTCCAAGCACAAAATTATTTTGGCTAGTGCTTTTTCATTTCCTTTTTGCTGTTCCTCATTGAGATCTGCTGGAGGATTGCTTACAACTGTCCACAAATCCTTCCTTCCCATTTTTAGGCTCCAGGAGATAATTTCTCTTATTAAGACCAGCCAAAGGAAATCCTCCTCCCATTTCTATAACAGATAGCATCATGCTGCCTTTACAGGTGAATTGTCCTCAACCTCCCTCAAGCTGAAGAAAAAACTTTTACCTCAAGAGAAATTTACTACTGTCACTTCAGGTCGCTTCTGCTCCCATAATCTGTCAGGGAATTGTGCAACAAGTGTACAAATGAAGTTAGAGACGCTGACAAGAACTTATGGGTTTATATAAATAAATATATTTTACATCTATTTTTACAGCAGAAAAGATAGGCAAACAGGAGCATCATGAGGTAAGTCACAGAGCACATGGTACACAGAAGAAAAAGGCAGGAAAAAAGAAAACGAAAAAGGGAATTCATATGATTTCTGACAGATATTTTCCCCTAACCTTATTACCACTTTCATTTCTCTTTTCCTTTGAAGGTACTTATGGACAGAAGAATAAAGATTCAGTCGAACCATTCCAATTTATCAGACATGGAAAAGGAATGGAGAAACATGCAGTTCAAATGGAACTAGAAAACTGTGAGAGAAACCAGTCATATAACTGGAATAAGGGAAGCTCATCTTCCATTGATGCACAGCTTCAAGACGTTAATACCCAACAAGGCAAACACAAGAAAAAGTACATTGGGAAAGGTGTAGGACTATTCAAAAATGCATTCAATATAAATAAGCACTATCCAACCCAAACAAAAGGAGAAGATTATATATGCAGAGATGATGGAAAAAATTACAATGGGACTTTCAGTCTTTCTCGAGATAATGGGTCCCTGACATCTCATAAAAGGATCCACATGGGAGAGAAGCCATTTAAATGCATGGTGTGTGGAAAAGGCTTCAGCCAGCAGAGTAACCTTAGTTCCCATAAAAGAATCCACACAGGGGAGAAGCCTTATAAATGTATGGAGTGTGGAAAGACCTTTACTCAGAGCGTTCAACTTACTTGCCATAAAACGATCCACACAGGGGAGAGACCATATAAATGCATTGAATGTGGAAAGAGCTTCAGTCAACCCAGTAGTCTTACTGTTCATAAAAGGATCCACACAGGGGAGAAGCCATATAAATGCGTGGAGTGTGGAAAAACTTTTAGTTACAGTGGTCATCTTACCTCACATAAAAAGATCCACACAGGGGAGAGACCATATAAATGCATGGAATGTGGAAAGACCTTTAGTCGTAACATTCAACTTACTTCCCATAAAAGGATCCACACAGGGGAGAAGCCATTTAAATGCTTGGAGTGTGGAAAAGGCTTCTGTGAAAACTGGTCTCTTACTGTTCATAAAAGGATCCACACAGGAGAGAAGCCGTATAAATGCACAGTGTGTGGAAAGGGCTTCAGCCAACACAGTAATCTTACTTCCCATAAAAGGATCCACACAGGAGAGAAGCCTTATAAATGTTTGGAGTGTGGAAAGACATTTATTTATAGCAGTCATCTTACTTCCCACAAAAGGATCCACACAGGGGAGAGACCATATAAATGCATGGAGTGTGGAAAGACCTTTACTCATAACATTCAGCTTACTTCCCACAAAAGAATTCACACAGGGGAGAAACCATTTACATGCATGGAGTGTGGAAAGGGCTTCAGCCAACATGGTAATCTTACTTCCCATAAAAGAATCCACACAGGGGAGAAACCATTTAAATGTATGGAATGTGGAAAGACATTTACTCATAGCAGTCAGCTTATTCCCCATAAAAGAATTCACACTGGGGAAAAGCCATATAAATGTATGGACTGTGGAAAGACTTTTACTCATAGCATTCAACTTAGTTCCCATAAAAGGATCCATACAGGGGAGAAGCCATATAAATGCATGGAGTGTGGAAAAGGCTTTAGCCAACACAGTAGTCTTACTTCCCATAAAAGGATCCACACAGGGGAGAAGCCATTTAAATGTATGGAATGTGGAAAGGGCTTTACTTACAGCAGTCATCTTACATCCCATAACTGGATCCACATAGGGGAGAAGCCATTTAAATGCATGGAATGTGGAAAGACTTTTACTTATAGTAGTCATCTTACTTCCCATCAAAGGACCCATACTGGAGAGAAGCCATTTAAATGCGTGGAGTGTGGAAAGGGCTTCAGCCAACGTAGTAATCTTACATCCCATAAAAGGATCCACACAGGGGCCAAGCCATATAAAACCCGGGCATGTGAAAAGAGCTGCAAGAGGAACAATGACCCAATTTCCCATATAGAGATACATTTAGGTGAGAATCTATGTTAATTCTCAATTTAGTTGGTTAAATTTATGCATTTCCTATTTATGTGTGTATACTGCTCATAAAAATAAAGGGAACACTTAAACAACACAATGTACTGTATTTAATAGTAGGATGTATTGTGTTCCCTTTATGTTTTTGAGCAGTATACTATTTTAATTATGAACTCTGAATTTTTCAAGCTATTATCATTTGGAGGTGGCATATACTATTGCACGTAATAAGAGATTTTTTTGTGTTAAGTATATGCTTGTTCCAGATTCCTGTTGGTCATTTCCAAGAAATCTGCGATTTTAGGCATTTATATTGCTGGCCTGTTATGTTATGAAGATTTTGTCTTTATTGTGTCTATAAATGAGCTTCCTGCTCATTGTTCTTCTTCCCATTTGATGATGATTTTTGGAGGGATACGAACAAGCAGACATTTAATAGGCACAGCTTCCCCAAGCAGCAGAAAGAGCTGTATTTCTCTGATGCAGAAATAAATACTGTTTTTCAGTGGATACTACGCTTTTCTGTCCTTGCAACAATTTGGAAATACAAATTCATTGGATTTGAATGAATATTATAATTCAAAGGGAATTCAAATTCCATCAGAGTTTACAGAGTGAGATTGAATGTGACTAGATGACCTCCATGATCCCTTCAAACATCATTATTATCATTATCATTATTATTATATTGAATTGCCCTATTAAATTATTTAGGTATTGAATTAAAAATGACAACTAAGAGAAATTGCACTTTGAATTTTTCATGACTTTTTCTATCTTTTTGTACCTAGTTAAGGATATTCAGGAGAACGAGGATGAAAGTGGCTGTAGTGTGCTGACACTGCAAACAATCAAGCAAGAAGAGAGATCTTTGGAAATCAGTGGGGACCAAAAGAAAGTAATATGAAATTATGAAAAATTACTTCAGTTCCCTCTGACCAAACACACAGAAATGAGAAGGGGAACTGCCTGTGAGATATGAAAATATCAGAAAATAATACTAGATTATGCATCCTGAACACCTTTGATGGATCTTACAGTTTTGGCTGCTAATTGTGAAAATAGTCTGTAATTTAATGTATTGTGTACTGCTTTATAGGAATCTTCTCTTTTTACGCAATGGCAATGTACACCTTTCAGTATGTTGGATGTACTGCACAAATGCCAACCATGAAAACATGGAACTGTTGTTGAAGTTCATCCAGTACATTAAAACTAGAACATCTGTGGCGATATAAAAATAATGGCTCTGCTGCTTGGAATGGCAGCTCAGATATATCAAGTACTGTTGTTACATATGCAGATGGGAAAGCCATGCAAGAGAGTTGCATTACCTTAAAAATAAATGGCCACTCTGAAAGAATTTGGTTCCAGGCCAGAAAAACATGGCACTTGAAATATTTGTTCAAATTTTTGCCTCCACTTCACATAAACGTCAGACTGATGAAATGTTTTGTCAAAGCAATGTATAAGGAAGGTGAAGGTTTTTGTTATTTGAGACAGATGTTTCCAAGAATAATTGATGTCAAGATTAAGGTAGGCATTTTTGTTGGTCCACAGAATAGATATATCATCAATGACAAACTGTTCAAAGGTCTGTTGGTGTGGCCAGAGAAAATCACATGGAAGTCATTCAGAGATGTCACTGAGAATTTTCTTGGCAACTGCAGAGCACTAAACTGCATTCATCTGGTTGATAAACGACATACAGCATACAAGACCATGAAGTGCAACATGTCACTGAAGATGCATTTTCTGCATTCACACTTGGACTTCTCCCTCAGAAATCTAGGCGCAGTCAGAGAGACAAACATGGTGAAAAGTTTCACCAGGACATTACCACAGTAGAAAATATGGAGAAATTTTCTGATAGAACAACCAATGGAACAGTTTGTCTTCAGATGTTATGGGAGCTTTATCGCTGGAAGCTTTCAAGAAGAGACTGACTGCCTTCTGTCAGAAATGGTGTAGGGTCTCTTGCTTGGGTTGGACTAGATGATCTACAGGGTCTCTTCCAACTCTTATTCTATTTTGTTCTGTTCTATTCTACTCATTCTTTGTTAACCTTTTCTGGGTTTTGTATGTTGCGTGAACCCTGCTTATAGGTAAATGTAGATCTATATTTTAAAAAAACAAGTCTGTCCTTGTGAATAGAGAGAAAT
Organism: Vipera ursinii; assembly: GCF_947247035.1. Classification (NCBI taxonomy): domain Eukaryota; kingdom Metazoa; phylum Chordata; class Lepidosauria; order Squamata; family Viperidae; genus Vipera; species Vipera ursinii. The sequence continues at coordinate 28,370,266 of NC_139513.1, read as the reverse complement.
TGACATGATACAAAATGCCAAATACACTGAATATTCTTGGTGGAAGTCATCAATATACCATCTCAGAAAAATACAAAAAATCCATGTGAATGAGTGTTGAATGGTCCAATCCACTATTCAGGGGTGTCAAACTGCCGGCCCACGGGCCGGACGCATCATGCAGAAGCTGTGCCCCCCCATTGCCAGCAATGGCAAAACAGTCCCAATACATTGCGCGATGTCACATGACATCGCAAGTTTGACATGTCTGCACTATGTCAACTCTACAACGAACCTGGCTGCAGCCATTTTCCTCATTCTAGGTTGCTGCAGGATTGGGGGGGGGGTTGCAGAGGATTTCTATTAGTCTAAACATTTTACTGTCCATCGGAACCAAGGTCATTTCTGTTGGTTGGGTGGGTATGTGGGCATGTGGTTAGAAAGTGCACCAAACTATTCTATTGGGAACGTAATTTATTGCATAGCACTGGGGTGGGAAACTTAACCTTGTATACGGTTTCCTGCCTGAGCAGGGGGTTGGACTAAATGACCTCCAAGGTCCCTTCCAACTTATTAGTATTAGTATTAGTATTATAATGTATCTCTTTGGAGGGAATTTCAGACTTGATTTCACTTTTGACCATGCCGATACTATGTAGCCAATAAACATGTACTTTGAGGAAACCTCAAGCCTCGGAGTTCTGATTTGTTTGGTCTCATCTATCAGAAACTTGACACACTACTTCTTTGAATTTCTTCTCTTTTCTATAAGAGAATCACAAAATGGAGGTCATTTGTTGATTTTCTTGTAGAGACAAAGTTATCTCTTTGTCAAAGAGGGCTTAATGGCTTGTTGTAGTATTCCCATGGCTAGATTAACATTGCTATGAATGAAAAAGCATTTAGAAGTACACAGGTATCCTTGGACCCATTTGGAATTGTGTCACAGGACAAACAAAAAGAATGGCATGTCATCCTTCAGCAAATGGGGAAACTGGAAAAGGCCCTTCCGATGCTCAGTCTGGCATCTGTGGAGAGATGTGGGTAAAAATTGGGCAGAAGAGGCTGGACAAGAGACCAGCTCCCTGGCAGTGGCTCTAGTTGAAGGCTGTGTGATTACCATTAATTCTTTTCTCCTGCATACTATTTCAAGTTTTTTGCAGTGGAGATCAGGGATCCTGAGGGAAAGAGGCATCCATCAACTTTTACTCAAGATCTGTTTTTCAGGAAGATCTCTCAAGAAGATCTAGATCCTGCCATCTCAGGAAGTAATATAAGGTTCCTCCACTCCTCTGATAGATCCTAACTTTCTCATGTTCTCTGTTTTCTCTTCTAAAGCATAAAAAGGTAAAGGTTCCCCCGCACATGCATGCTAGTTGTTTCCAACTCTAGGGGCCGGTGCTCATCTCTGTTTCAAAGCCGAAGAGCCAGCATTTGTCTGAGGACGTCTCCGTGGTCATGTGGCTGGCATGACTAGACACCAAAGGAGCACGGAACGCTGATACCTTCCAACCGTAGTGGTCCCTATTTTTCTACTTGCATTTTTACATGCTTTTGAACTGATAGGTTGGCAGAAGCTGGGATGAGTAACAGGCGCTCAGTCTGTTATGCGGCACTCAGGATTCGACCAGCCAAACTGCCAACCTTCTGATCGACAAGCTCAGCATCCTAACCCACTGAGCCACCGCGTCCCTTCTAAAGCATACCTCCTCCCATTTTATTAATTATGACTTTTGAAATTATGTTCTCCCTCACAGGGAAGAATAGAAGGAAGTTGACTATTTATTCTGGGGGAACGGAAACCACGACTGAACTTCCAACTCAGAGAAGAACATTCATTTACTAGATTTGTATTTTCCCTTTCCCTCAGGAAATTAGCTGATGTACATGTTATAGATAGTCATCGACTTACACATTAATCTGACTTCCCATAAAAAGATCCTCACAGGCCGGAAACCATAGAAATGCATGGAATGTGGAAAGGGCTTGAGACTACATATTAATCTTACTTCCCATAAAATGATCCCCCTAGGGGAGAAAGCATATAAGTGCCTGGATTGTGGAAGGAACTTTAGGACGAGGAACAACCTAATTTCCAAAACACAGATACATTTTGGTGAGAATCTGTGTTAATTCCAAGTTTAGTTTAGTTTTAGTTTACCTGGAAGGATGTGAATACATTTAACAGGTGCTGCTTTCTCATGAAAAGGAGTTGCATTTCTGTGATGCATCCCTTCAAGACAAAACCTTTATTAATATTGCTGTGCTGGACCAGATTGTAGATAGCTTAGGAGTTAAGAACTGTGTTAAAGCACCGGCATACAAAAATGCCAGCAATGTGCTTCTAAAGAACAGATGTGTGTATCTGCATATAAATGGAATTAAAATAAAAAATAAATAAAATATCAGCCTGCTTGTTTGCAAGTAGCTAATTTAAAAGGAGATATTCTTCTATGTGGCTTGCCAAAACTCAGCATTTCAAAGTAAGCATTCACCTTTTGCTGGCCTCACAATCCAGTCAATAAACCAGGGGTCAGCAACCGAAAACAGCAAAGGAGCCACTCAGAACCGGTTCCGTCATACACACAAAAAAGTGGGAGCCGCAAAATGTGCGCGCGCATGTGGGCATGCACGTGGGCATGCACGCGCATGCGCAGAACAAGCAAAAACATACACCACCCCTACACCCGCACCGCATCCTGAGCCGCACGCACCTGTCGCTGCCCAGTGCCGTCAGCTTACACGGGGGGGGGAGGGACGGACTCGCAGGTGACGGGCACTGGGTTGTTGCGGCGCCTTCAGCCCGGGCGCCGCCGGAGCCACCCGAATGCCCTGCCCCTCTCCCGGGACCTCCAAACCTCTGCGTTTGATGAATGCAGCAGCTCTCCAAACCGCCGCTGCCCCATTTGCAGAGCTGCTGCATTCCTCCGTGTTTGAAAGAAACTGAAAGAAACACGGACGAACGCAGCAGCTGTGCAAAGAGGACGGTAGCTGTTTGGAGAGGTGCGCGTGCTGTTCGGAGGTCTGCCACGCTCATCAAACATGAAAGAACGCGGCAGCTGTGCAAACGGGACAGCGGCGGTTTGGAGAGTGCGCGCGCGCTCTCTCTCTCTTCCCGTCAGCCGGCTCTGGTGGGGCTGCCTGCCATACTCTCTTTGCTCAGCTCGGCTCCGCTCTGCCCAGCTCGCCTCCGCCTCCCTCACCCCCCATTACCTCAGGCAACATCCTCGCTAGTCTGGAGGCGGCCACTGGAGCGGGGGTTTTAACGCCTCGCCCCCTCCCTTATCCTTCTCTCTCTCTTCCCCGCCGCTGCCAAAGAGAGAAAGAGAGAGAGAGAGAACTTCAATCTGCGCGTGCCACTTCTTCCCCGTCCCGCCAAAAGCGCCTGAGCAGAGCGACAGCGCTCCATCCCAACCACCCCAGGACTAGCACCAGCGGAGATTCCCGCAGCGCCTTGCTTGCTCCTCCGCAGACTGAGGAGGGCCTGACTAGGCGCTCCCTGCCCAGAGCAGAGCGGAGGCAGCCATGGCGGGGATTTTAGCGCGGGGGTCCAAGCAGTCACACGCTGGTCCAAACAGCAAAGGGAGAGGCGAGATGTGGCAGCAGCAGCCCCGGCGAGCTCCTGCCGCCTCCCCTCATAGGCATATCGCCCCTTCTCCCTGCCGGGGCTGCTAGCCACAGCAGGGAGAAGGAAGGGGGGAAAACGCGACTTCTTCTTCCTCGCCGGGGCTTGTAGCCCCGGCGAAGAGAAGGAAGGGGGGGAAATCGCCCTTTCCTTCTCCCTGCCAAGGCTGCTAGCCACCGCGGCGAGGAGAAGGGGGGAAATCGCCCTTTCCTTCTCCCTGCCAAGGCTGCTAGCCACCGCGGCGAGGAGAAGGGGGGAAAATCGCCCTTTCCTTCTCCCTGCCAAGGCTGCTAGCCGCGGCGAGGAGAAAGGGGGAAGAAATCGCCCTTTCCTTCTCCCTGCCAAGGCTGCTAGCCCCGGCGAAGAGAAGGAAGGGGGGGAAATCGCCCTTTCCTTCTCCCTGCCGAGGCTGATAGCCACCGCGGCGAGAAGGGGGGAAAATCGCCCTTTCCTTCTCCCTGCCAAGGCTGCTAGCCGTGGCGAGGAGAAAGGGGGAAGAAATCGCCCTTTCCTTCTCCCTGCCAAGGCTGCTAGCCGCGGTGAGGAGAAGGGGGGGGAAATCGCCCTTTCCTTCTCCCTGCCAAGGCTGCTAGCCGCCGCGGCGAGTAGAAGGGGGGAAAATCGCCCTTTCCTTCTCCCTGCCGAGGCTGCTAGCCGCCGCAGCGAGGAGAAGGGGGGGAAATTGCCCCTTCCTTCTCCCTGCCGGGGCTGCTAACCTCGGCGAGAAGAAGGGGGCAACCTTAACCCTAACCTCCCCCACCGCAAACGAAGGGGTGGCGAAGGCAGCAGATCTGCAAGCCTCCGCCACTCCACCCTGCTCACCTTTTTACTTCTTCCTCTCTTCCTCCACTCTGCCAAGTACAGTTAAAAAAACAGAGGTTTGTGGGTAGTCCCACAAACCAACCAATCAATTTAAACTTTTCAAGTTTTTTTGTGAGAAGTTTAAATTGATTTTTTTAAAGTAAACATGGCAGAGGGAGGAGGCCTGGGAGCCGCATGGGACGGCTCAAAGAGCTGCATGAGGCTCCGGAGCTGCAGGTTGCCGACCTGTGGAAGAAACCAATCTGTTGCCATGGCGAAAAGCAATTAATTGTCATGACAATTGGCAATTAGTGAGGGATAGCCGACACCTTATGCAGCAATTCCCCGCTCCCCTTGGAATGCAGACAGAGAGAGGAAGAATGATTCCCGATCGCATTTAAAATGCTGCCAGCCCTTTCCACCTCCCTGTCTGTTGCAAGCTCAATTTGTATTTGAAAGAAATCCCTGCAATAGTGAGCTTCTGGCTGCCTTAGTGAAGAGAGCTGGCTGCATAACACAGCATTTCAAAGTGAAAAAAGATTCATTTCTGTGTGTCCTCTGCTTGTCCCCCCCAAAAAAAAAACTGCTCAGAAAGAAGGGGAACTGTATAATAGCTAACTGTTTTCAAGAATCCTGTTTTCTTGTCTCAACGAGCCAGCATGAAATACATTACTAAGAACAGCTCAGCCTAGAAGAGGGCCCCAGTCTCCTAGTCGTCAATAAAGTAATAAATTGTCATGGTAACCAAGCGACTGGTTTATTGCTGAGTGAAAGAGACCCCCTCCTTTTGGAATGCAGAAAGCAAACAGCAAGCTTGGATTTATGCCACACAGACAGCGACCTCTGGTGGCCAATCTGCAAATAAAGCCTGAGCCAAGCTGCTTCTGTAAAAGCTACTCAGCCCCCCTCCTACATCAACTCAAGGAGAAACAAAACTGCTAACTAACCTTTGTTAAAACTGCAAAGTTCACAGCTCTGGTTGGAATTTTGACTTCTGACAAGCAGATCTTTAAAAATTCCAGACCGGCTTACCACCTAGCAGTTTTAAGAAGAAATATTAAGCTGACCTTTGTTTCCAAGTGAAGGCTAGGAGCAGCGCTGTCTGGTAGCAACTTGCAAACTTCTTTTTTCTAGATTAGCCATACCCAATTCCTGCAACCATTCATATGTTTTTGGTCTCCAGGCCCTTAATCATCTTATTGCTCTTCTGTGCAATTCTTCCAAAGTCTCAACATCTTTTTTGTAATGTTTCAAACTCTGTTACACCTAAAACCTTATTAAATGACTCACCAATACATGGTATATATACCGTTACTTGCCCCTATACAAAGGAATAATTACCAATTTCCAGGCTTACATAATATTTCTGGTCAGCTGGTCCCAGACTGGAAAAAATTCTGGGTTATTTATAATATGCTTATTTGCCCCACTGTCCAACAACCAAGTGTCGTTAGTGTCTGTTGGTTGCTTTCACCACAGAAATCTGTGTCCTCCTCCTTCCTTTTTTGTGCTGTCTCTCTCCTATGTGTTAATCTTCTTACTTGGCAATTTTTCTGGATATTTTGAATGGATCCACATACAAAGCAGCATTTTACTACATAGACTTCCTCTCCCACCTTATTATTTATTTTATTTTATTTATTTATTTATTTAAATTCCACTTATATCCCACCCTTCTCCGAAGACTCAGGGCGGCTTACAAGCTTAGCAGTAGCCTTCATTCTATGTATATGCCTGCTTATTAGGTCTTTCACACACACCCCAAGCAGCATTATTACAAAGTCAGCTTAATTGCCCCCAACAATCTGGGTCCTCATTTTACCTACCTCGGAAGGATGGAAGGCTGAGTCAACCTTGAGCCTGGTGGGATGCGAACCTGCACTAATTGCAGGCAGCAGGTGTTACTTAAGGAGGCATTAGCCCACTGCTCCACCAAGGCTCATTATCTCTCTGGAATGCATCTCCTTTCTGACTGAACTGTAAATTACTGTCATTTCTCTCGCATGCAGTGTTTCTCTCTATTCTTCTTCCAAAAGTGTCCCAGTTACATATTTAAATTACTCTCCTTCATGGAGTCAAGGCTTACTATTAACACATCCCAAGTATCATCAAGGGAAGTTAGCACAACATACAGTTGTATACTTCTGAAACACCATTCCTTGCTCTTCTAATTCAAAGAAGGTTTTCCTCATGAACTGGCAGTAATCTGACAGACTTTAGCTTTATTCTGTAAAGTTTTCTGGTGAGAGTTACTTTGCTCCTTGCTGTCTTTCTTACATAAAATCTGCATAAAGCAAACCAGCATTCTCTAGCAGATGTTAGTCCATGCACATATATTACCTGACTATCTTCCAAGCACAAAATTAATCTGACTAGTGCTTTTTATTTTGCTTTTGCTGTTCCTCATTGAGATTGTTGGAGGACTGCTTACAACTGTCCACAAAGCCTTCCTTTCCATTTTTAGGCTCCATGAGAGCTAATTTCTCTCATTAAGACTAGCCAAAGGAAATCCGCCTCCCATCTCCATATCAGATAGCAATATACTGTCTTAACAGGTGAATCATCCTCAACCTACCTCAGGCTCATGAAGAAACTTTTACCTCAGTTAAATTTACTACTGTCGCTTCAGGGAACTTCTGGTCCCATAATCTGTCAGGGAAATGTGCAGCAGGTGTCCAAATGAAGTTAGGAATGCTGACACAAACTTATGGTTTTATATAAATAAATATATTTTACATCTGTATTTATAGCAGAGAAGATAGGCAAACAGAGGCATCCTGAGGTAAAACACAGCACACAGGGCACACAGAAGAAAATCGCAGGAAAAAAGGAAACTCCCCCTCCTCACCCACAGCAACCAATCACAGCAGATTGCCTCACACAAGAGTTAGCACTCTGCAATCAATCAACTATAATTGTATATTCTGGCTCATTGTACATCCTCACTATTCCAGCTATTAAATTTGAATGTATAATGATAATTCTAATTTAAAAAGATGCTTTCAACATAAAAACTCATGATTGTTTGTATTCTGTGCTATTGTAGTACATAAAACTGCAAGATAATAGAACCTAGCAACATTTCAGAAGGGAATTCATATGAATTCTGACAGTTTCATATTTCCCCCTAACCTTATTACCACTTTCATTTCTCTTTTCCTTTGAAGGTACTTATGGATAGAAGAATAAAGATTCAGTCGAACCATTCCAATTTATCAGACATGGAAAAGGAATGGAGAAACATGCAGTTCAAATGGAACTAGAAAACTGTGAGAGAAACCAGTCATATAATTGGAATAAGGGAAGCTCATCTTCCATTGATGGACAGATTCAAGACGTTCATAGCCAACAAGGCAAACACAAGAAAAAGTACATTGGGAAAGGTGTAGGACTATTCAAAAATGCATTCAATATAAATAAGCAGTATCCAATCCAAACAAAAGGAGAAGATTATATATGCAGAGATGATGGAAAAAATTACAATGGGACTTTCAGTCTTTCTCGAGATAATGGGTCCCTGACATCTCATAAAAGGATCCACATGGGAGAGAAGCCATTTAAATGCATGGTGTGTGGAAAAGGCTTCAGCCAGCAGAGTAACCTTAGTTCCCATAAAAGAATCCACACAGGGGAGAAGCCTTATAAATGTATGGAGTGTGGAAAGACCTTTACTCATAGCATTCAACTTACTTGCCATAAAACGATCCACACAGGGGAGAGACCATATAAATGCATTGAATGTGGAAAGAGCTTCAGTCAACCCAGTAGTCTTACTGTTCATAAAAGGATCCACACAGGGGAGAAGCCATATAAATGCATGGAGTGTGGAAAAACTTTTAGTTACAGTGGTCATCTTACTTCACATAAAAAGATGCACACAGGGGAGAGACCATATAAATGCATGGAATGTGGAAAGACCTTTAGTCGTAACATTCAACTTACTTCCCATAAAAGGATCCACACAGGGGAGAAGCCATTTAAATGCTTGGAGTGTGGAAAAGGCTTCTGTGAAAACTGGTCTCTTACTGTTCATAAAAGGATCCACATAGGAGAGAAGCAGTATAAATGCACAGAGTGTGGAAAGGGCTTCAGTCAACACAGTAATCTTACTTCCCATAAAAGGATCCACACAGGAGAGAAGCCGTATAAATGGAGTGTGGAAAGACGTTTATTTATAGCAGTCATCTTACTTCCCATAAAAGGATCCACACAGGGGAGAGACTATATAAATGCATGGAGTGTGGAAAGACCTTTACTCATAACATTCAGCTTACTTCCCACAAAAGAATCCACGCCGGGGAGAAACCATTTACATGCATGGAGTGTGGAAAGGGCTTTAGCCAACAGAGTAGTCTTATTTCCCATAAAAGGATCCACACAGGGGAGAAGCAGTATAAATGCATGGAGTGTGGAAAGGGCTTCAGCCAACGCAGTAATCTTCCCATAAAAGGATCCACACAGGGCCCAAGCCATATAAATTTCAGGAATGTGGAAAGAGCTCCAGGAGGAACAATGACCCAATATCCCATACAGAGCTACATTTAGGTGAGAATCTATGTTAATTCTAGATTTAGTTGGTTAAATTTATGCATTTCCTATTTATGTATGTACTATTTTATACTGAAATTAAGGAAGGTTTTCTTGAGTTTGACCCTCACAATTGGCAGTCCTAGAGACATGAATTTACTGATGAAAATAAAAATAATAAGCATGTACTATTTTAATTATTAACTATGAACTTTGCAAGGTACTGTCTTTTGGCAGATACTATTGCATGTAATAAGAGATTTTTTTTTGTGTTAAATTTATGTTTGTTCCAGATTCCAGTTGGTGGTTATTTCCAAGAATCTGGCGATTTTAGGCATCTCTCTTGCTGGGCTGTTACGTTATGAAGATTTTGTCTTTATTGTTTCTTTATAAGTGAGCTTCTTGCTCCCAATTGTTTGTTCTTCCCATTTGATCATGGTTTTTGAAGCAGACATTTAATAGTCACAGCTTCCCCAAGCAGTAGAAGGAGCTGTATTTCTCTGATGCATTTTTTTCAAGGTTTATTGGTGTTAGTTCCACTGTAGATGATGTGTAGATAAAGGTACAGCTGACTCACAGTAGCTTTTCATAGTTTAAACTTTTATTCTTTTCCCTAGTCTTCTTAACAGTTGTTTTTTCCTTCCTTTTTCATTCCTTAAAACAGAGGTGTCAAACTCAATTTCATTGAGGGCCGCATCAGCATTGCGGTTGCCCTCAAGGGGCCGGGTGGGGCGTGGCCTACTGGGTGGGCGTGGCTAGAGTGTGTATGGCCTACTGGGTGGGCGTGGCCAGGTCTACATCGTTTGCATCAAGGGTGCCTATGGGGGTCTGGGCAGGAGTGGGACAGAACTGAGGGTCTCTGGCAGAAGGAGGGTCTCTGGGCCAGGGCCAAGGCAGTGGGGGCCGTTCCCTCACTGTTTCCAGGATGGCTTCGCGGGCCACGTGAAACCACTTTGCGGGCCGGATCCGGCCCCCGGGCCTTGTGTTTAGATTTAGATTTAGATTTAGATTTTATTTAATTTGTATACCGCCCTTCTCCCTAGGGACTCAGGGCGGTTCACAGGGCATATATAAATTACGATACAAAAGTTAAAATAAGATTAAACCAATGCCCAGTTAAAAAACAATAATACAATGCTAAGAACAACAATTTTAAAAGCCCATGTTCCCCCATCAGGCCAGACCAGCTAATTCAAATAGGTGGGTCTTCAGGTTGCGACGGATGGTTCGGAGGTCTGATGTCATCCGGAGCTCCACCGGCAGTTGATTCCATAGTGCCGGAGCGCCCACAGAGAAGGCCCTCCCCCTGGGGGCCGCCAGTCGGCATTCCCTTACCGGAGGCACCCTGAGGAGGCCCTCTCTGTGGGAACGCACAGGGCGGAGGGGAGTTGACGCCGGCAGCAGGTGGTCCCTGAGGTAACCCGGACCCATGCCATGTAAGGACTTAAAGATCATAACCAAAACCTTGAACCTCACCCGGAAGACAACTGGTAACCAATGCAGCTCGCGGAGCAAAGGTGTAACATGGGAGTACCAGGAAACTCCCAAGACAACTCTCGTGGCCGCATTCTGTACCAGTTGGAGCCTCCGAGTGGTCTTCAAGGGAAGTCCCATGTAGAGAGCATTACAGTAGTCAAGGCGAGAGGTCACGAGCGCATGAGTGACCGTGCACAGGGCATCCCGGTCCAGATAGGGCCGCAACTGGCGCACCAGGCGAACCCGGGCGAAAGCCCCCCTAGTCACGGCCACCACATGATCTTCCAGGGTAAGCCGTGAATCCAGGAGGACTCCCAAGTTGCGAGCCCCATCCACGGGGGGGTAAGAGCTCACCCCCCATAGAAAGAGATGGAACATTTTGTATGTCCCGGGATGCCGGAATGCACAGCCACTCAGTCTTGTCAGGGTTGAGTTGAAGTCTGTTCCTCCCCATCCAGACCCGAACCGCCTCCAGGCAACGGGACATCATGGCGAGGGCATCACTGGGGTGGTTTGGGGTCGAAAAGAAAAGTTGGGTATCATCGGCATATTGATGATACCCAACTCCAAAACCACGAATGATCTCACCCAGCGGTTTCATGTAGATGTTGAACAGGAGAGGTGAGAGAACCGACCCCTGAGGAACTCCACAAACGAGAGACCTAGGGGCCGATCTCTGCCCCCCTGCCAACACCGACTGCGAGCGTCCCAGGAGATAGGAGGAGAACCACTGAAGAACTGTGCCTCCCACTCCCAATCCCCTGAGACGCCGCAGCAAGATACCATGGTCGATGGTATCGAAAGCCGCCGAGAGGTCTAATAGGACTAGGACAGAGGAATATCCCCTGTCCCGCGCCCTCCAGAGATCATTCACCAGAGCGACCAATGCCGTCTCCGTGCTGTACCCGGGCCTGAAACCCGATTGGTAGGGGTCCAGATAATCCGCTTCAACCAGGACCAGAGGGAGCTGATGCGCCACCACACTCTCAACAACCTTCGCAAGAAAGCGAAGGTTGGAGACTGGACGAAAGTTGTTCAATACAGCTGGGTCCAAGGCAGGCTTCTTGAGGAGAGGTCTCACCACCGCCTCCTTCAAGACGGTGGGGAAATAACCCTCACTCAAGGAAGCAGATATAACCGCCTGGAGCCAGCCTCGTGACCTCTCCCTAGCTGCATAAACCAGCCAGGAAGGGCACGGGTCCAACAAACATGTGGAGGAGCTCAGCCTCCCCATAATCCTGTCCACTTCATCAGGGGTCACAGAATCAAACTCTTCCCAGGTAACATTGACAAGACCGCCCGTGTCCTGATCGCCTGACTCTGCCCAGTTGGAGTCCAAACCGGTCCGAATCCGAGCGATTTTATCCGACAGATGTTGACTAAATTCCTCGGCACGACCCTGCAAGGGATCCTCCCTCACCTCCTGATTAAGAAGTGAGCGAGTCACCCTAAACAGGGCGGCCGGGCGATTATCTGCGGACGCGATGAGGGTGGAGAAGTAATTACACCTCGCCACCCTCATCGCTGCGAGATAAGACCTAATGTAGGTTCTTAACCGCAACCGGTCAGGTTCGGATCGGCTAGACCTCCAACGGCTCTCTAGGCCCCGTTTCCGACGCTTCATCTCCCGGAGCTCCGCGGAGAACCATGGAGCTCGCTGGGATCTGCGCCGGGTCAGGGGCCGCAAGGGTACAACCCGGTCAAGTGCCTCAGTGGCTGCCCTTTCCCAGGCTTCCACTAAGGCATCCACCGAGCTGTGAGCAATGGAGGCAGGTGGGGACCCCAGCGCCGCTTGGAATCTATCAGGATCCATTAGGCGTCTGGGGCGGTACCATCTAATTGGCTCCGTACCCCCACGGTGGGGGGTGGCAAAACGGAAGACCAGCCACAGGAGATGATGATCGGTCCATGACAGGGGCATAATAAATGGAGAGCCCCCACCAAGATCATTCAACCACCGTCTAGATAAAAAAATCAGGTCAAGGGTGTGGCCTCCCTCATGAGTTGGTTCAGAAATTACTTGCGTCAGGTCCATGGCCGTCATGGAAGCCATGAACTCCCGAGCTAGCTCAGATGAACCTCCCAGGGATGGTAGATTGAAGTCTCCCAAAACTATAAGTTTGGGAAACTCAACCACCAACCCCGAGAGGATATCGAGCAGCTCGGGCAGGGCTGCCGCTGCGCGACTAGGCGAAATGTACACCAGCAGCAAGCCCAACTGCGCCCCAGAACCAAATCTCACAAAGAGAGACTCACACCCGACTATCTGAGAAACGGTGGTCTCCCGCGGACATAAGGTCTCCCTAATAGTGACCGCCACTCCCCCACCCCTACCATGAGCTCGTGGCCGGTGTAGCACCCAGAAGCCTGGTGGGCAGAGGTCAACCAAAGGGACCCCACCCTCTGGGCCCAACCAAGTCTCCGTGATGCAAGCCAGGTCCGCATGCTCACCCTCAACTAAATCCCTGACGAGGGGAGCTTTGTTAACCACGGACCTGGCATTCAGGTACACCAGCCGGAGCTCAGGAGGCTGCACATCCTCGCTCCCGGGACCTCGGGGAAGAAGCAGAGGGTCGGAGCGCCTCACCGCTTGCAAGTAGCGGAGACGGCCCTCCCGGTAGCGATACGGCCCCCTGTCTATCCGCCTGCTGCCATTCCCCGTCGTGGGAATTGGTAGTCCCACGACCCGCTCATGAGCCCCGGAGTCAACGACGCCCCGTTCTCCCCCCTCGCGGTCAGACCCAAGTCTGGCCTGAACTATGGTTGATTGGCCACCCCCCATAGCCAAACAACCCCCCTCTCCCACCCCTCTCCCCAACCCCATAAAAAATTTTGATAAAAAATTAATCAGGGGCCTCTTATTAAATTTGTGTTGACGGCCCCTACCCCTGCCCAGCCATCTCTCAGAGACCCAAAACTCGGGCCCTTCATCGAGGTTAGGAGGATCTAAAAAGGCGGGTCGCACCCAGGCGAGGGGGGCACCCCTGAGGGCGAGCAAGTCCGTGCTAGTATATTGTCGCATGTTGGCCCAGCAAGTCCAGGATAGGCAGTCCCAAAGATGATCATGTCCATAGGAGGGTCGAAGGCCGGAAAAGAAAATATCTGGCTCCACACCCAACTGCACTGCCACTCAGTTGGGTGCCCCGGTAAACAGGCCACCCCCGCCCTCTCACGGCAGGTTGCAACTCTGTTCCTGGGGATGGTCAAAGATATACTCTGGGTAGGCCTGCCCCATAGAGCTCCCACCTCTATGGGGCTGCAGATGTAAAAGTCAGCCACTCTCCCACCGTGGCTGGTACCCAGGACCGACCAAATCCAAAGGGGAGAGGGGGAGGTAGGCAAAGAGTTAATAAATGTATATATTGAAGGCAGAAGGGTAGGCAGGCCAAAATAGAGAAGGTGGTCTGGAAGCGTCATCACCGCCGCTAAAACGGTCCAAAAGCGGTGTAAGGACCACCTATCGCCATTGCTCCATTGAAACGGTCCGAAGACGCCGTTGCCGACACAAGCGGTCTGAGGCAGCACAGAAAACATCATCGCCGTTGGAATAACTCGCAGTCGCCCTCTCCGCCGCCAAAACGGCCCGAGGACGACAACGTCACTAGAAGCAGCCTGATGCGGCCTGGGGCAAGATGGAAACACCACCGCCGGCGAGAGGGGCCAAGAGCCCGAAAAACGCCGTAGCCAACCACCGGCCTCCACAAACGGCCCGAATAGGCCAGAAAACACTAGTGCCGCCGAAGTGGCCCAAAAACAAGTCAGATGTTGCCACTCGGGCCAGAAGGCCCCGGAAATGCCACCGCTTAGTGCTGGTCGCTGAGAAAGGCCAGAGCCCACTGCTACTGTCGCCGTCGTCGCCGGATGCAGGCCGTTTCCGCCGCCGAATGCGGCCCAAAGGACCGCCGCCACCAGCGTCGACGCCCACGCCGTCGCCGCCATCGCCGCCGCCAAGCCGGACCCACAGGTGTCTCTCTCGCCGACCAAAGGCAGCCTGAGAATATCGAAGGCGGCCCGAAACGGCCCGGGGAAGCAGGAAGCGCCGCCGCCGAGCGCGGCCCGAGAAACCGCCGCCGCCGCCGCCAGCGCCCAGGCCGCCGCCCACGCCGCCGCCGCCATTCCCGCCGCCAGAACGAACCCGCAGGCGTCCTCCTCGTCGACCGGGAACAGCCCGAGAACGCCGAGGCAGCCCAAAACGGTCCGGAGCAGCAGCAGGGAACGCCGGAGCAGCAACAGGAAACGCAGGAGGCGGCCACAAACAGCTGAGGACGGCCCGAAGAAGACAAGCGGCAAGCGGCAGAGGCAAACAGAAGGCAGACAGCAAAGGCGAACGGATGGAGAAGGCGACGGATGGAGAAGAGCAGGGCCAGCAAACAAACAAGTAGGACTTCAAACAAGTGGGACTTTGACATGTCTGCCTTAAAACACACACACAGTTTCTCAGTGAATACTACACTTCTCTGTTCTCGCAACAATTTGGAAATGACAGATTCATTGGATGTGAATGAATAATTCAAAGGGAATTCCATCAATTTATATAGTGAGATGGAATGTGATATTGAATTGCCCTATTAAATAATTTGTGTATTGAATTAAAATTGACAACTTTGAATTTTTCATGACTTTTTCTTTCTTTTTGTACCTAGTTAAGGATATTCAGGAGGATGAGGATGAAAGTGACTATAGTGTGCTGACATTGCAAATGATCAAGCAAGAAGAGAGATCTTTGGAAATCAGTGGGGACCAAAAGAAAATAATATGAAATTATGAAAAATTACTTTGGTTCCTTCTGACCAAGCACACAGAAAAGAGAAGGGGAACTGCCTGTGAGATGTGAAAATATCAGAAAATAATACTGGACAACAAAGATTTTGCATCCTGAACACCATTGATATATCTTACAGATTTTTAGCTGCTAATCATGAAAATAATCTGTAATTTAATGTATTGTGTACCACTTTATAGAAATCTTCTCTTTTTACACTGGCAATGTACACCTTTCAGTATGTTGGATGTACTGCAACCAAAGTCATTACTAAAAGCCAACATGGGTTTGTCAAAAACAGACAAATCTTATTGCATTCATTGACCAAGTGACAAAATTAGTGGACCAGAGGAATGCTGTGGATATAATTTACTTGGACTTCAGTAAGGCATTTGATAAAGTAGACACAAACTACTACTTGATAAGATAGAAAAATGTGGGTTAGACAGCATCACCACCAGATGGATTCGTAGCTGGCTGACCGGCCGTACGGTCCTCAATGAAACTGCATCTATATGGAGGGAAATGTGTAGTGGGGTGCCTCAGGGCTCTGTTGTAGGCCCAGTGCTCTTCAACATCTTCATCAATGATTTGGATGAGGGGATAAATGGGGAATTCATCAAATTTGCACACGATACCAAGCTGGCAGGAATAGCCAACGCTCCAGAAGACAGGCTTAAGATACAGGAGGATCTGAACAAACTGGAACACTGGATGCTATCTAACAATATCATATCATTTAATAGCATTGTATTTTATTGTTGTTAGCCGCCCTGAGTCCTTCGGGAGATAGGGCGGCATATAAGTCCCAATAATAAATAAATAAATAAACAAAATGAAATTCAACAGTGAAAAAAGTAAAGTTCTACATTTAGGCAAGAAAAACCAAATGTACAGGTATAGTATAGGTCAGGGGTCAGCAACCTGAAACAGTGAAAGAGCCACTCGGAACCGGTTCCCTCACAAAAGGAAAAACTGGGAGCCGCAAAAAATGTGTGCGCATGCGCGTACATGCACGAATGCACAGAACAGGGTTTGACTGAAGAGTGGAGCCAAGGCGAGATATGCACCTACCCTGCATATTTGAATTGATTGGTTGAACTTTTTTAGTCCCACTTTTTTTTTGGACTGCACATGGCAGAGGACTAGGAGCCGCAGGAGATGGCTCCGGAGCCGCGGGTTGCAGACCTGTGGTATAGGTGGTACCCTGCTCAATAGTAGCAACTGTGAGAGGGATCTCGGAGTCCTAGTAGACAATCCTTTAGATATGAGCCAGCAGTGTGCTGCAGCTGCCAAAAAAGCCAACACGGTGTTAGGGTGCATTAACAGAGAGATAGAATCAAAATCACATGAAGTATTAATATCACTTTACAATACTTTGATAAGGCCACACTTGGAATACTGCATCCAGTTTTGGTCACCACGATGTAAAAAAGATGTTGAGACTCTGGAAAGAGTACAGAGAAGAGCAACAAAGATGATTAGAGGTCTGGAGGCCAAAACATATGAGGAACAGTTGCTGGAATTGGGTATGTCTAGTTTAATGAAGAGAAGGACGAGGGGGACATGATAGCAGTGTCCCAATATCTCAGGGGCTGCCACAAAGAAGAGGGAGTCAGGCTATTCTCTAGAGCACCTAAAGGCAGGACAAGAAGCAGCGGGTGGAAACTAGTCAAGGAGAGAAGCAACCTAGAGCTAGGAGAAACTTCCTGACAGAACAATTAACCAGAGGAACAATCTACCTCCAGAAGTGGTGAATGCTCCAACACTGGAAGTTTTTAAGAAGAGACTGGGCAGCCATTTGTCTGAAATAGTATAGGGTTTCCTGCCTGAGCAAGGGGTTGGACTAGATGACCTCCAAGGTACCTTCCAACCTTTATTATTATTATTATTATTATTATTATTATTATTATTATTATTATTATTATTATTATTATTATTATTATTCTGTTGTTACATATGCAGATGGGAAAGCCATGCAAGAGAGTTGCATTACCTTAAAAAGAACTAGCCACTCTGAAAGAATTTGGTTCCAGGCCAGAAAAGCATGGCACTTGAACCTCTTGTTGAGCTAACAAATTTTTGCCTCCATTTCACATAAACCTCAGACTGATGAAATGTTTTGTCAGAGCAATGAACAAGGAAGATGAATGTTTTTGTTATTTGAGACAGATGTTTCCAAGAATAATTGATGTCAGGATTAAGGAAGGCATTTTTGTTGGTGCACATAATAGATATATCATTGCCAAGCTCTTTGAAGAGATGTTACTGAGAATTTGGGAACTGCAGAGCATCAAACTACATTCATCTGGTTGACAAACATCTTACAGCTTACAAGACCATGAAGCAACATGTCATTGAAGATGCATTTTCTGCATTCATACTTGGACGTCTCCCTCAGAAATCTAGGCACAATCAGAGAGACAAACATGGTGTAAGGTTTCACCTGGACATTGCCACAAAGGAAAATTGGTATGGCAACTGGAATCCATCAGTGTTGGCTGAATAATGTTGGACACTACAGTGAGATGCATCAGACACTTACAAATGAAAATCAGCAGCAAAATAATTTTATCATTATTGAATTCATACAGTGTGTCAGAAATGTGATTAAATATATTATAGTCATTAAAAGTTAGTTTCATATTTCTCAAGATGTGACTATGTTGAAGGGGTCTGTCATAATAACCAAAAGTTTTTCAGGAAGCAAAACTTTGAAAAAAATTATCCATTGTGACCAGACTCACATCTAAAGTGTAGAACTGAGACCTGAATCAATCAGTAGGAATGCAGGAAGCATGGAATTTTTTTCAGTCAAAGACCTCTCATTATATGAAAGAATCATCACATACTATCAATTTGTAATGTCTGTAGATGTGAAAGAAAGGAATTGGCTAGATTAGTCAGACAAATTAAGAAGGATACATCATTTGATAGGATAGTGACAGTGAGGGCTAAGCATCAAAAATATCAGGCACTTGGGACTAAAAAGTTCCATTTAGCTTATGAGTAAATTTTAGATTGTTATTATTATTAATAGTTTATTATAGTGGAATTGTTATTAGTTTTAATTACATGGTATTATTATTTTTATATTGTATTGTTTAATAACTTGGATATTAATTTGTTTATATTTTTACTATTATGTTTACTTTTATTTTGCTTGTATTTATGTTAAAGGGGAGTTAAAGCGCATTATGAACTTGGTTATTTGTATAGTTGGTTAATGTTAGTTAGATTATGATTATTATATTTGTAACCCTGTACTCAGCTCTGGGAAGTGGGGGAGGGAGGGGGGGTTAGAATTTTTTAACATAACATAAATCATTCAGTAATTTGTAAACAGTATGTTGTCTGGGTAACATTTATAAGACAATCCTTAACAATTAATTTCTATAATCTATATTCCATATGTTAATTTCATTTGATTTCCCCTTTCCCCAGAGTATCTTTCTTTGCAAAACATTAGATTAAAACAATTCTCATTATTTTAATTAACAGCAATTAAGTATATATTTTCAATAATCCTAATTGTCATTTTAGTTGCCTTATCATAAATCCTGTTACTATGTTTATTTCAGCTTATTTCTCCCCCCCAAATTCTAAATATTCTTACTAGTGACAATTTTTTCAACAGTTAATTATATTTACATTGGTGGATTTAATTCTGTTTTTTCCATATAGGCCCTCTCATGCTTTTATATTTCTTAATCAATAAGTAAAAAAGTAGAAAGAGAAAAGAAAAGAGGAATGAGACAAAAAAGAAGAAAAAGAAGAAAGAAAAGGGAAACAAGAAAAAGAGACAAGAGCACAGAGATACAAAAAATAACATACAACTTAAAATATGTATCCCTCCTAATTTAATATATATTTATTCCCTCAATTTCTTATTCTTTTTGACCATAGCTAAGAATGTATTTAATCTATTTAAACTTTAAGCATTCCATTCAATAGTTCTAATCATCTAATCCTTTAACTCTCATTCAAAACACATTTTTATGCTTTTCTTATTGTCACATTTAAATAACTAAAACATTTGCTTTTGTTTAAATCATTTCAACTTTTTTCCCCTTTAACAGGAAGGAAAAAAAACATGTATTAGTTAAGGAAAAAAAGGGGAAAAATCATCCCTCTAAGAGTAATATATTTCAAAGCTTTTCCATTTCTTTAGCCACATTCAAACAAATGTTTCTTTTTAAAGTATTCTCTCTGATAAGTTCCATCATCTATTTTCTGGATTTCCATTTTAGTCTTTTTTCTTTGGCCGTTGCCTTTCTTAATCAGTATGTTTTGCTGCATCATTTGTTTCCCTGTAAAGAATTTTTTCTCATTCTTTTCCTTGTCTTCAAAGTTGCTTGGATGTGTTGAAATATTTCCCATTTGGATTAAATCATGATTTTTTTATTTTATATGGTTCCATCTTCATGTCTCTATCCTCATCTCTACTGTATTTTCCTGGGAAATTTCTTGGAGTGAAATTAAGTTGAACATAAGTTGATTAATGCTCTCAAGATTATTCTGCATTCCCTTGTAGTTTAAAGTCATTATCCTTTGAAATTGTTGCCGCTTATCATATGTTTCCTTTTGTGAAGTGTTCATTTTATATGGTTCCATCTTTAAGTCTCTATCCTCAGAATTATATTCAGTCACCTCTACTGTATTGTCCTGGGAAATTTCTTGGAATGAAATTAAGTTGGAAATAAGTTGATTCATGCTCTCAAGGTTATTCTGGATTTCTTTGTAGTTTAAAGTCATTGTCCTTTGTAATTGTTGCCGCTTATCATATGTTTCCTTTTGTGAAGTGTTCATTTTATATGGTTCCATCTTTAAGTCTCTATCCTCAGAATTATATTCAGTCACCTCTACTGTATTGTCCTGGGAAATTTCTTGGAATGAAATTAAGTTGGAAATAAGTTGATTCATGCTCTCAAGGTTATTCTGGATTTCTTTGTAGTTTAAAGTCATTGTCCTTTGTAATTGTTGCCGCTTATCATATGTTTCCTTTTGTGAAGTATTCATTGCTTCAGCTTTGTTACTCTCACTTTGTTTACACAGCTGCATTTTCTAAAAACTTTGAGGGTCAGAGAAAAAAATCCTCACCCACCAGCAGGTGTCAGCGTTTGCTCATTTTTCAGATCTTTCTAGTCTTTTTTCTCTCTCTAAAGGGTAAGTTTCGCCGCTTCCAATAACCAAAAGGGAGAGAGCAGAATCCCCCTCCCCCTTTCCTTCTTGGGAGATCTCTTATTTTGGGGACATCTTCAGGAAAATAAGTAGGATAGAGAAAATCAATTTTCTTACCCAGATTCAAGCATGCTGTTTTAAATCTGCTAAATTTGAAAGCTTATGACTTCTGTTGTTTCCAACTATGGCTGAACGTGCAGTTAGTCAGCCCTTTCTTCTGTTGGTTTCTAGTAGGCTTCTCCTGGACCATTTAGAGAGACCGCCATCTCTCCTAAATCCCTGGGATTTCCTTCCTTCATACCACCCCTTCAGGGTGGGTTCTGGCCCCTTAGGGTCCCCAACAAAAAGAAATGCCAGCCAAAGAGTTCGGCATTCCGAATCTTCAGACTGCTCACTGGAAAACAGGAACAAGAAGTCCTCCTCTTTAATTTTTATATGCATATTGCATCAAGAACCTAGAACTAGATTAATCATGCCTCTGTCCAACAGAATAAGTCTAGTTTAGAAGAAAAAAAATACTATTGACTGATATATATGAACATATAACAAAACAATAACAATGCAAGATACAAAGATGCATGTTGACAATGAGTATATAGTACTATAAAAATAATCGGATTTATCTACAGTGTAGAACTGAGACCTGAGTCAACTGGTATGAATGATGAAATATGGAAAGTTATTCAGTCAAAAGTCTCATTATGTAAGAGAATAATCACATCTCTACCCATGTATCTAGACAGCACACTAAAAAGCAGAGACATCACCCTGTCAACAAAAGTGCGTATAGTCAAGGCTATGGTCTTCCCAGTTGCAATGTATGGCAGTGAAAGCTGGACCATAAGAAAGGCTGAGCGCCAAAGAATTGAAGCCTTTGAACTATGGTGCTGGAGAAGACTCCTGCGAGTTCCTTGGACTGCAAGGCGATCAAACCGGTCAGTCCTAGAGGAGATCAACCCTGACTGCTCTTTAGAAGGCCAGATCCTGAAGCTAAAACTCAAATACTTTGGCCACCTAATGAGAAGGAAGGACTCACTGGAGAAGAGCCTAATGCTGGGAAAGATTGAGGGCAATAGAAGAAGGGGACGACAGAGAATGAGGTGGCTGGATGGAGTCACTGAAGCAGTAGGCGTGAGCCTAGATGGACTCCAGAAGATGGTAGAGGACAGGAAGGCCTGGAGGAACATTGTCCATAGGGTCACGATGGGTCGGACACGACTTCGCAACTAACAACAACAACACCCATGTATAGTGTGTGGAAAGAACTGAAAGGATGTAGAATTCCTCTCTCACTAAAGGAGCCAGGATGATGGGAAGTTCCCAAAATGCATGTACAAAAACTTTTTTATCAAGCTTATATTTATATTTTGCCTTTCTATGGTGTGACAAGGATTAAGAAAAATCTAAATTGGATTTAAATAAAATAAATATCAATGGTGTGGTTACTTTTCAGACATGTATTAAATTCTCTTTTTTGTTGTTGTTAGTTGTGAAGTCGTGTCTGACCCATTGCGACCCCATGGACAACGTTCCTCCAGGCCTTCCTGTCCTCTTTTGATACTGTCTATGGGGTTTTCATGGCAAAGATAGTGGAGTGAGTTGCCATTTCGTTCTCCAGTGGATCACATTTTGTCAGAACTCTTTGCTATTACCTGTCCATCTTGGGTGGCCCTGCACAGCATAGCTCATAGCTTCATTGAGTTACACAAGCCCCTTCACCACGACAAGGCAGTAATCCATGAAGGGGAAATTCTCTTTAGTTGTGTTAAAAATTAGTAAAATGCACACAGCAGAGAAGCCATATAAATGTGTAGAGTGCGAAAGAATTTCAGTCGTAGTTGTTCCTTTACTTTCCACAAAAGGATCCACACAGGAAAGAAACCATATAAACGTGGGTTCTGAAAGAACTTCAGGAGGAGCCATGACCTAATTTCCCATAACAGATCTATTTGGGTGAGAAGCCATGTAAATTCTAGATCTAGTTGGTTAAATCTATGCATTTCCTATTTACATATACTGAACTAAGAAAATGCTTTTTTTTTAGTTTGACCCTCACAACTGGTAATCTTAAGATAAAAGATAGGGATTTATTATTTCTACATTTAAATTGTGCCTTTGTGACACATTGCTTGAGATAAGTTAATTATTCCAAAAATTATTTTGCAAAGGATTGCTATCTCCCTTGTGGTTATGTTAATGTGTTTTTTTTCTACTCCACCCTTGTTATTGTTTCTCTCCAATATATTTCGCTAAAATTCTTTTTGCTAAATGCACCTTAAGGGATTCCATAGGGGAGATTTTTAATATGTTGAAGAGGTGCTTGTGAAGGTATTATTGAAGCTCCATCTATTTTTACATGTGTGCAGTTATGGGAAGAGAGCCTTGCAGTGGAAAGCAGGGACTATTTTTTCCTTTTGTGGTCTCCCCTGGGATTTAAAGTAGTCTGAAGACCACTAAAGTAGACCTGGTTTCCAATGATAAGAGGAACATGTTGATAACACCAAAGAATGGGTGTTTAAGTGTATTTTGGAAAAGAGACAACTGATGGTGAGGGAAAAGCAGGCTTGGACTTCAAACCAGCAGCAGACAAACTGAAAGAAGAAGCGGAGCCCAGAGCTGCTACACCCTCTAGCAGAGGCATTACAGCCAGCCAGCAGCAGGTAAAGCATCTTACTTTATTGGTGGTCTGAACCATTTCTCAAAAGAAGTCCCTCACCGCAATGCTCATCAAAATAGCCTGGACAGTGATTGAACAGTTACACCTGCCATTTTGATCTTCACACATATACAAAGTGGTCACCCTTCTTTGTGTCAGTCCTTCCATTTAGTCCGACAAATATTCTGTTTCATTGCCCAGATGGAAACACCTACAGGATCATTGGCTGAAGGACAGCTAGTCCTCAACTGAGTTAGGTTAGGCCACCCACTCAAAGCAACTTGATAACTTTGGGAGAAGAAACATATTTTGACTCTCCACTGATCATCTGGTGTTTTATTGGACTCCTAGTTTGGCATGAACCACAGGAAAAGAAGGTTTTTTAATCCTTCTGCCACAAGTTTGCTGTCGTACATATCCCTTCTCTGCATCTTTTTGGGAGTTTGGTCTTTTCTTTCGATAGCTCCTTTCCTGGTGTATTGCAGGATAAAAACTTTTTCCTCAGATACTTCTACTCCAATAAGCATACAAGCTTGCACTTCCAGCAGTGGTAATTTAGCTTTCTTTAGACAGGATAGCAAACACATGCCTTCACTTCTCATGTTGTTTGGAGCTGCAGATTCTTGCTACCAAACTACTATGCACTCAGACACAATAAGCAATCAGCAGCCCTCAGGAAATAGTCAAAAGCCATCAGTCATTAATCTAAATCCTTCTCCCTTAGAAAGTTTATTTGCCAACATTTCCAAGCCCTAAGAGTTTGGAGGTCAGCAAGTCAGGAACTCTTAATTCCATCCCCTAATAGTATTTGATTACAATGCCCTAATAAATCACACACATACAGTGGTGGGATTCAGCCAGTTTGCACCACTTCGACAGAACTGGTAGCTAACTTTTTGTTGCCCAGGCCCAGAATGGACTTCCGGAAGCAGCATCCACACAGAGAACCGGTTGTTCACCTATTTGAATCCCACCACTGCACACATACCTATGTACTTCACCCTCTGAAAATGAGGCCACCTTCAAAGGGATTGCTCCAGAAAGAGACATCCTTGTAGAGAAAAAAAAGTACCGTATATACTTGAGTATAAGCCGAATTTTTCAGCCCACTTTTTGGGCTGAAAAAATCCACTTCGGCTTATACTCCAGTGAACAAAAAAAAGAACTGTCCCTTCGTTCGGGCCAGGCTGCTGAGAGAAGGGAGCGGCAGAGCCTTTCAGAGCCGGTAGACTCTGCCGTTCTGCCGGTAGACTCTGCCGCCTCCTGGTCCACCCTGGTGCCCGTCCTTGGTCTGCTGCTCGGGCGCTGGGCAACTGCCGGCTGCACCACCGTACGGCTGCTCGCCGGCCTTCCGGACAGCCCCGGAGGCTGCTGGGCCACGTCGGCGGCCGCGCCCTTCCCTGGCTTGTTCCCGGGGCCCGGCAAGACGCCCTGTGGCCTCTCCAGGTGCCGGGCGGGTGGCCGCTGAGCCGACTCGGCTGCTGCACTCCTCCCCGGCTTGTCGGCTGCTTCCGAGGGCCGGCGGGTTGCTCCACGGCCACTCCAGCTGATGGGTGGGTGGCTGCTGCGCCGTCTCGTCGGCTGCGCTCCTCTCCGGCTCGTTGGGGAGGCGCGGGCGCTGGCGGCTGCTTCCGAAGGCCGGCGGGTCGCTCCGCGGCCTCTCCAGCTGATGGGCGGGTGGCCGCTGCGCCGTCTCCTCGGCTGTGCTCCTCTCCGGCTCGTTGGGGAGGCGCGGGTGCTGGCGGCTGCTTCCGAAGGCCGGCGGGTCGCTCCGCGGCCTCTCCAGCTGATGGGCGGGTGGCCGCTGCGCCGTCTCCTCGGCTGCGCTCCTCTCCGGCTCGTTGGGGAGGCGCGGGCGCTGGTGGCTGCTTCCGAAGGCCGGCGGGTCGCTCCGCCGCCTCTCCAGCTGATGGGCGGGTGGCCGCTGCGCCGTCTCCTCGGCTGCGCTCCTCTCCGGCTCGTTGGGGAGGCGCGGGCGCTGGCAGCTGCTTCCGAAGGCCGGTGGGTCGCTCCGCGGCCTCTCCAGCTGATGGGCGGGTGGCCGCTGCGCCGTCTCCTCGGCTGCGCTCCTCTCCGGCTCGTTGGGGAGGCGCGGGCGCTGGCGGCTGCTTCTGAAGGCCGGCGGGTCGCTCCGCGGCCTCTCCAGCTGATGGGCGGGTGGCCGCTGCGCCGTCTCCTCGGCTGCGCTCCTCTCCGGCTCGTTGGGGAGGCGCGGGCGCTGGCGGCTGCTTCTGAAGGCCGGCGGGTCGCTCCGCGGCCTCTCCAGCTGATGGGCGGGTGGCCGCTGCGCCGTCTCCTCGGCTGCGCTCCTCTCCAGCTCGTTGGGGAGGCGCGGGCGCTGGCGGCTGCTTCCGAAGGCCGGCGGGTCGCTCCGCGGCCTCTCCAGCTGATGGGCGGGTGGCCGCTGCGCCGTCTCCTTGGCTGCGCTCCTCTCCGGCTTGTTGGGGAGGCGCGGGCGCTGGCGGCTGTTCCCGGAGGCCGGTAGGTTGCTCCGTGGCCTTCCCGGGCGTCGGGCGGGCAGTTGCTGGGCTGTCGCGGTGGCTGTGCACTTCCCCGGCTTTTCGGGAGACCGCGGGCGCCGGCGGTAGATCTCGGGGCCCGGTGGGTCGCTCCGTGGCCCCGCTGAATGTCGGGCGTGCCGGGCCCGACAGGAGCGGCAGAGCCTTGCAGAGCTGCTCCCTTCGGCTCCTCTTTGTTCAGGCCAGGCAGCGGAGAGAAGGGGCGGCAGAGGCTTGCAGGGCTGGTAGAGGTGGCGGCAGTCCAGCATTGTTTCTCCCCCTCGTGCGTGTGTGTGTGTGTGTGTGTCAGACCCGCAGGAATGGCTAGTAAAGGTGGCGGCAGTCCGGCATTTGCGTTTCTCTGTGTGTCAAGCCCCGTGGGCCCGACACACAGGAGGGGGGGGACGCCGCTTCCTTACCAGCCATTCCCGCGGGTCTGACACACGCACGCATGCATGAGGGGGGGGAAACGCCGGACTGCCGCCACCTCTAGCAGCCGTTCCCGCAGGTCTCTCTCTCACACACACACACACACACGCACGAGGAGGGAAACAACGCTTGACTGCCGCCTCCCTAGCAGACCTTCCCTGCGGGATGTGCTGCCAGGAAGCCTGGCAGCCTGATGAGCGGACCCTGCGAACCGCGGCCCGAGCCAGCTCCTGGATGCTGCCAGAGTTAACGAGCGGCTCGTCGTGGCACAGAATATAGATATGTTGCTAAGAAGGGGCCAAGCTTATACTTATACTCGGCTTATACTCGAATCAATAACTTTTTCCAGTTTTTTGGGGTAAAATTAGGGGTCTCGGCTTATACTCGAGTCGGCTTATACTCAAGTATATACGGGTATTACAACAGTTAAACTGAAATTCACTGTATATCCCTGAGACAAGGCTCTCAAGGTCTGATGGCTGGGAACAGAACACAGCTGCATGCCAAGCTCTACTTGAAACGTCCATTTTAAAAACATTTTCTTTGAATTCAATTGGACGTGAGGGCTAGTGGGAGGGAGTGGGGAGGCATCTAAGGGAAGGTTCAGCTTGACTTGGTGGATTTGGGGATGTGATTTTCAGTTCTGCCTTTGCACTAGTGTAATTCACTTGACTTCTAGTAAATTATACCTTTCTCAACAAATGGAGAATTGTTTTTACATAGATCAAGCTGAGGCAGATTTGACAAGTATGTTGGATAACTGAAATACAAAGATCAGTCTCTCATAATTACCCATTTATCCATTCAAGTGCTTGAGGAAGGGGAAAATAGTAGAAGAACAAGAAGAATCTGCATAGAAAGATTCCCGGTAGTTTTATCATTTCTCCTCAGTCTACCAGGAGGGTGGTTTAATCTCTTGGCTAAAACTAAATCCAAAAATGCTAGGCAATTCATAGAAATTTGGCATTAAACAAACTTTAACCAAGCTAAATTTATTTCAGATTTACTATTCAATAATAGGGACAGCAATAGCACTCGGACTTGTATACCGCTCCATCTCTAAAAACAAAGAACAAACCTGAAAAACAATAAAAATAAACAACATTTTTGTAAAAACCAAAAAAAGCCCTTGCCGTATTATCCAAACCTATTATCTTTCTCATTAGCTGTCCTTGTAGTTAAACTTGGAGTTCTATATTTTATTAAAATGAAAGAATGAATCAATAGCAATCAAAGAAAAAGATAGAAGTAGTATAGGAAATAAATCAGTTAAACAAGCCTTCATTTAAAAAAATTTTTTTTTAAAAAAAAGTTGTAGAACCAGTTTGGTCTAGTGCAGGGGTAGGCAACTTCGGCTCTTTTATGACTCATGGACTTCAACTCCCAGAATTCCTGAGTCAGCATAGCTGACTCAGGAATTCTAGGAGTTGAAGTCCATGAGTCATAAAAGAGCCGAGGTTGCCTACCCCTGGTCTCGTGGTTAAAGCATGGGACATGAGACCATGAGTTCAAGTCCTGCCTTAGGCATGAAAGCCATCTTGGTCCAGTCCTCTCTCTCTCTCAGCCCAACTCACCTCACACAGTTGCTGTAGGGGGAAATAGAAGTAGGAAAGTGTATTGCGCATGTTCGTTGCCTTGAGTTATTTATTAAAAAAAGGTGGAATATAGATAAACAAATCATCAATGGAAAAGTTTCAGCTGAGATTCAGAAAAAAAAACCACTTCAGAAAAAAAGATGAAATGAATAAGATAGCATGCAAACATAAATTAAAACCAGAAAGTTCAGTGTGAGTGCTTTTATCAGACAGTATACTGTCAGATAATGTATACTGCAGAATTCTTCATCTGAGAAAGATGTAAAAGATTTATAATCCCATGGGTTCACCCTTCAAGAATACCCCTCTCCCAGAGAAAGTTGCTCTTCTGCCAAATTCTTAACAAGATAGCTAAAAATTCCTCTTTCTGCAGATAAAAAGAGAAAGGATTCAGCAGATATTTTGTGTGTGTGTGGGGGGGGGGAATACTGTTTATCAAGAAAGCCACTTAGCTTGTATTCCTCTCTAGAATTTTTAGTGATACTCCTCTGACATGATGATAATATGCTTTGCGATGTCTCCTTTTGACCCCCATTTTTGTTGCCAAAACAGGAGTAGGGACAAGGGCTCAGCGAGTTTTGTTAACAGGAACATTAAAAGGTAAGAAAAAGTAGGAAGAAATAACTGCATTGGTTGTTTCACAATATAGTTAGTCCTTGACTTATAACCATTCGTTTAGCAACTGGTTGAAATTACTATGGCATTAAAAAGGGGGATTTATGACCAGTTATCACATGATTGTTGCAGCATCCCTCTGCAGCTGCCCTATGATTAAAATTCAGGTGCTTGAGAACCAGCATGTATTTATAATGGTCCAGGATCATATGGTCATTATTTGCAACTTTCTCAGGCAGCTTTCAACAAGCAAAGTCAATGAGGAATCTGGATTTGCTTAATGACCACACAATTCACTTAAGGACTGCAGTGATTCTATTAACAACCGTGGCAAAAAAGGTTATAAAATAAGACATGACTCAATTGCTTGGCAATGGAAGTTATGGTCCCAGTTGTGGTCATAAGTTGAGGATTACCTGTACAATACCTCATTATGCCCCAGAAACTCAGAGAGATGAACAAGCCATGCTAAGAGACAATTTTGCCACATTTTTCCCTGGGAAACTTTGTTCATTTTGCATCCACGCTTTGCAGCAAAAAAAAAAGGTGCTGGAATCAAATGGATCCAGGATAGCGGTCTTTCTTTGATCAAAAGCCTGTCCAAAATAAGTTCTGGAAAAGAAGGGATGGTGGGAAAGTCATCTGCAAAGAGTAATAGTTATATCTGGTAAGAGAGTATGAATTGGAGGAATTTGTACTTTGAAAAGGAAATGTTCATGTCATAATAATAATAATAATAATAATAATAATAATAATAATAATAATAATAATAATAATAATAATAATAATAATAATAATAATAATAATAATAATAATAATTTTATTTATATACCGCCCTTCTCCCGAAGGACTCAGGGCGGTGAACAGGGCAAGCATAAAAAATACAGAGTTACAAAAGTTAAAAAGGATTAAATATATGCCCACTAAAAACAGTACATACAAATATTAAAATAACAATAAAAAAAACCACCCATCACCCATCAGGCCAGGCCGGAACGATGTACTTTTTAAAGAGATCCATTATTAGTTCTTACGTAAATTGGATACAATTGATACAAAACGTCAGCATATTTGGAATTAGGCGGGTAGTAAATTTTGAATGAATTCCATTGTCTTTTCCTTATTTTTCTGTTCTTTTCTTTTCCAAAAAGAAAAAAGAAAAGAAAAAAATCAGAACCAGAACTCTGCCATTCCTTTGTAGATAGAAAACCAGACAGGTCTCTACCAATGGACACATCTTTGATCTAAGATATCAATTATCTCATACTGCAATACTTCGTATTACTCATAGATCCTACCCTGTCAATTACCACAGATTGGATGAGATAAAAGTGTGGGAATGTTTATATAATGTGCATCTGACTCCAAACCAAAATATGATCTGAATTCCAGGATGAGCATAATTCAAAAAATAAAATAAAATAAAATCTGTGGAAGCATCCTACATCTCTCTCACTTTAGCACAGATGTATCTTGTGCCACCTGAAAAAAATAATAATTAAATCATTGTGCTACACGTTTCATGGATAATATCGCAATGTATTGGGGTTGCAGGAAAAAGCAAATGTTGGGAAGGTGATTCACAGTATCCCAAAGCAAGGAGAAAGAAATGTAAATAGTGAAGTCAGAAGAAATAGCGTATGCCTTCCAGGACAATAACCTGCAGAATTCTCAATTTTGGATGTCAGCCAGTTGGTTTTTACAATTTCCCTGGGATCCTCTTACTAGAGAGATTGATTATGTGCTGCCAAGTCATTAGCATCCACGTTGTGATGAAATCTCCAGCTAGAGTAGAGGGGAAAGTAAAGAGGGTGGCTAGCTTACTGTAGAATTGTTGTGTGAAAGTAATAGACTACTGAAGCCTTTAGCTGTCTGTATCTAAGAGAAGGCAGTTAACAGAATAGCAGAATAACAGAGCTGGAAGGGACCTTGGAGGTCTTCTAGTCCAACCCCCTGCTCAAGCATGAGACCCTATAACATTTCAGACAAGTGTCTGTCCAGTCTCTTCTTAGAAGCCTCCAATGATGAAGCACCCACAGCTTCTGAAGGCAAGGTGTTTCACTAGTTAAATGTTGTCACTGTTAGAAAAATTTTCCTTAATTCTAGGTTGTTTCTCTCCTTGATTACTTTCCATCCATTGTTTCTTGTCTTCCCTTCTTGGTGCTTTGAAAAATAAATTGACCCTTTCCCCTCTTCTTTGTGGAAGCCCCTCAGTATTGGAACACTGCTATCATGTCACCCCTAGTTAGTCTAATGAGATTCTTATAAGTAGGAGAACAACAATAAAGCAGCTATTTTGACCTGATCACTAAGTTGTTCTGGTTCCCACCACCTGACATACATAGAAAGATTTTCTCTATGGCGATTTGTCCCTAGCCTAATCTTTCAGGTTTTCCAATAGTGCATTCTTCACCACTGTAACCATCCATCCACCTGTTTATTGATCATCCTCTTCTCTGTCCTTCTGCTTTTCCCAACATTAGAACCTCTACAGAGAGCATAGTTTTCATATAATGTATCCAAAGTAGGATAATTTGAACCTGGCCATTTGTGTGTGGAATGAGAACTGCGAGTTGATTTGTTCAATGATCCATTTGTCCACTTTCTTGCCTGTCCATGGTATTCTCAAGAGTCTTCTCCAACAAAGTTAAAAAGCATCAGTGCATCCTGTTTCTTCAAAGCCCAGCTTTCACTTCCATACCTTTACTAGTATCAGGTCCCATAATGTTTCATTTCATGGCAGACTTGATATCATAACTCTAAACTTGCTCTTCAGTGGCTCACCTCTAATCAAAATATTACTATCTCTGAAGATATTCTAGTTAACTGGTTGGGTTGGTGCTCTTCAAATAAATTACTATTATCTGCACTTGGGGTGGAGATTGTTTCTCATTGCTGTATCCTTAGATCTTTCTTTTGATTGTCTTCACTTTGAGGTAGCAGAAGATTGAGACTCAATTCATTGAAGGCCCATGTATATCCAAGACATGAGAAACGTTAACTGTCTCAATGAAATGAAATGTGATGCTTATTTGATTTAGACTTGGAAGCTGCCCAGACAAGGAATGGATTGAAACATGCAATAATCTCTGAACCTTATGATTACATCACAGAATCTTTCATCTTTTGGTGGCAGAAAGAGGAATATGAGGCTGAACAGGCTCCGGAACACTTCAGTTTCCAAAGACTTGCAAGAGTGGGAGGAAGAATTAGTTACCTTTACTCCTCCGCGTATCCCAACTGGGTTTTTAAAGACACCTCCACCCCACTTCACAATGCAGATAAAAACTGCAGGAGAAGTAGAAAGTAAGAGAAGAGTCCTGATGATATTGTCCTTCTCAGGTAAGATTCTGACAATTTTCCAAATAGGTTATGAATGTGTTTGTCTCAGGGAAAATAGTGTGGAAAGAATTTTATTTTATTTATTAAATTTGTATGCTATCCATCTCATGGTTGCAGGCCACAGAATAATAAAAAGTTAAAAAAATGTAATGCAAAGCTATTAAAATTAGGAAGATTAAATTTGCATCCCTCCCTCCCCTTTTATGTGTTTTAATCCTCCTTATTACAAATGGTACAATGAAATGTTAGAAACATTAATCTATGGGCTACTTTCTCCCTAGCTGGAGGGCTAGGGAGATCTTGGAAATATTTGGATCCAAAGTTTTCTCCAATCTGTTTCTACAATGTCTGAACTTCCCTTTTTCTTCTTCCAACTCTAGAATCAAACCCAAGAGAAGGAAGCACAGTGGATGTTTCTACCAAGATAAAATATAGAGAACTACAGGTGGTCTTCGACTTATGGCCACAACTGAGCCCGAAATTCCCATTACTAAGCAAGACAGTTGTTAAGTGAGTTTTGCCTCATTTTATGACCTTTCTTATTTATTTTATTTATTTATTTGTTTTTATAAACCGCCCTTCTCCTGAGGGACTCGGGGCGGTATACAGAGTAAGGTAGGCAAACATAATGAAACAGTACTGAAAAACAATAATCAAAACAAACTGGGACCCCAATTAGAGCTATTAGGCCAGGCCGGACTGCTGGAAAAGGTAAGTCTTTAAGTCGTGCCGGAAGGTGCGGAGGTCGGGGGCCATCCGGATTTCAGTTGGTAAGCAGTTCCAGAGGGCTGGCGCACCCACTGAGAATGCCCTCCCCCTGGGGGCCACCAGCCGACATTCCTTGAGCGGTGGCACCCTGAGGAGGCCCTCTCTGTGGGAGCGCACAGGGCGGTGGGGTGTTGACATTGGCAGAAGGTGCTCCCGTAGGTAGTCCGGACCCATGCCATGTAGGGCTTTGTATGTCATTGTTAGCACCTTGAACTTCACTCGGGAGGTAACCGGAAGCCAGTGCAGCGCACGGAGGAGAGGTGTGATATGGGAGTATCGGGAGGCTCCCAAAAGCGTCCATGCCGCTGCACTTTGCACCAGTTGAAGCTTCCGAGTGGATCTCAAGGGCAGCCCCATGTAGAGAGCGTTACAGTAGTCTAGGCGAGAGGTCACAAGGGCATGGGTGACTGTACGTAAGGCATCCAGGTCCAGATAAGGCCACAGATGTTAACATCTTGCCACAGATGTTAAGTGAATCACTACAGTTGTTAAGTTAGTAACATGGTTAAGTGGATCTGGATTCCCCATTGACTTTGCTTGTCAGACGATCACAAAAGGTCATCACATGACCTCAGGACCCAGTAACCATCATAAATATGTGCCAGTTGCTTAATGTCTGAATTTTGATCATGTGACCATGGGGATGCTGCAATGGTCATAACTGTAAAAAACAGTCATCAGTCACTTTTTTCAGTGCCATTGTAACTTCAAATGGTCACTAAATGAATGGTTATAAGTCGAGGAATACCAGTACTGAATTTCCACCTCCAATTTTAGAGGTCTTGCCAATTTGGAAGACAGTATCTAATTCAGTCCATGGCATCTGGATCCTGTCCCAAGCAGGGGTAGGCATAGCTGACTCAGGAATTCTGGGTGTTGAAGTCCATGAGTCATAAAAGAGCCAAGGTTGCCTACCCTTGAGAGTGCAGCTTAAATACAGTTTGTCTGGTTTTTACACAAGTGGATGTAAAGAATTCACTAAGACTGATAAAATGTAAAGAATACAACCTCTTCAAAAACAAAACTTTCATTGCCTTGAAAAGAGAAAGTCCATAGATTTACAGGCTTGTAAATTCTCCTGATAAGTGAGTCCTATGATGTCAATAACCATTATTCTCAGGAAAGTAATTACAGGATCATCACCTTCAAAGCATATCATAGGAAATTATGAAATAAATAGTTGTTTCCAAAAAGCTTTCTTCAAGCAGGTTGGGTTACAACATTGGCATGCAGTGATGCAATGAAAGCACTTTACATTTTCCTGGGAGTTGTCCAAAACTGTGTCCCTGAATATTATTGCCTCTTTTAGTATCCATTTAAGATCTGGTAATACCTTCCAAAAGTTTAGAATAACAATTGTCAACATCATGTTAATAATAATTTATTTAATTTGTCAGCACATCCAAGAGCAGTAATCTCAATTTAAGAAGTTAAATTTCAGAGGATGCCAAAAATACAGCATTAAGGATCACTAAGGGGATCCTTTTACTCTTAAGTATGATATACTCCAGATAACAACTTTAAAGCACCATGCTATCGATGGAATCTATCTATGAGCTGTATCCAGTTACTTTGTTTATCTACTATGATTCTGAAGCTCAATTGCTAGAATTGCTCTAGTCATTGTCAGG
This sequence comes from Vipera ursinii, assembly GCF_947247035.1. Taxonomy (NCBI): domain Eukaryota; kingdom Metazoa; phylum Chordata; class Lepidosauria; order Squamata; family Viperidae; genus Vipera; species Vipera ursinii. The sequence continues at coordinate 28,336,381 of NC_139513.1, read as the reverse complement.
TTCAAAGTCATTGTCCCTGAAATATATTCATAAATTCTTATTATAGAAGAAAATAGAGATTGTCTTTTGATAGAGATGAAAGCTAGTCGTATACTCAGCTGGCCACCAATTTGCTTTGGGAAGGGTTTCATTTATCCCAAGTAAAATCCTGCACATTTCAAGAAACATCCCTCTGTCGGGTCCTTGATGTTGTCTGAGCTTGTTTGTTTTCTTGCAGACATTTTATTACCCAACAAGATAACATCATCAGTGCTAACATCTCCTGTCACTGCTGATGTTTCCTATCTGGGTAATAAAACAGTTGCAAAACAAAAACAACCAAGCTCAAACAGCACCCAGGACCCCACAGTTCAACCCCGAGTTACAAATATTTTCTTATGTTAGAACATCCCTCTGAAAATGAGGATTGCTGCAGAAAGAGGCATGGCATGTAGAGAAAAAAAATCTCTGTGTTTGTGTGGGTGATTGCACTATTGTAGCCCTTTTCTGTTAAAGAGTTCTGCTGCCAATCACAGGTTTGGAGAGAGATAAAATTATTAAAAAATAGTTGTCCCCACAAGGGTTGTAGTTTAATTGTATGTTAGTGAGTTCTCTCTTAGAATTTGATTATATCTTAGATTTTGCTTTCTGTAAATATTTGCTTTGTATCAGATTGGAGGGAAAAGCTGAGAGGGTTAAATAATTTGCTTTCTCACTGCAAGCTTCCAACATTGCAATATTACAAATGTAAACAACATTACTATGACTCAGGAAGGTGGGTTCTCTTTGACTCCACCTACTCAGCCAACTCTAGATGGTCTGAGTTATAAAGGACCTAACACAGTGTGATGTGTGAATCCTTTGACCCATATACGTCAGCTTCTTCCATGGATCAGCCAATTCATAGCTGCCACAGATTTAGATACAGTGTTTGATGTTCATTTTTTCTCTCTTGTTCACTGTTCCAACCTAGAGTGCCAAATTTCCTTCTCTAGTATAAAAAAAAATGAGATAGTGCTCAAAGAAAAATGACTTTTCTGGATAAAAATCTTGAATAATTTGGGTGCTCGTGCAATCTAGGCCAGCTGAGTTTCCTTCTTCTATAGCAATTATTAATACATACAATTTTGACCTTTTAAAACCCTGGGCAGTACTGAAACAGATGTAAGGGGTCCTTGGTGCACTCTGAGCTTGGTTGTTTTCTTGCAGATGTTTTATTACCCGATTAGTAACCTCATCAGTGCTAGTCCTAGGTAGCACTGATGATGTTACCTAGTTTGGGTAAAGAAATATCTACAAGAAAACAGCCAAGCTCAGAGAGCACCAAGGACCCCTCATTTCAACCCCAAGAAACAAATATCCTCCTATTATAGAAATACTACTACTACTACTACTACTACTACTACTACTACTACTACTGATGATGATGATGATGATGATGATGATGATAAAAAGTTGGAAGGGACCTTGGAGGTCATCTAGTCCAAACCCCTGCTCAGGCAGGAAACCTTATACCATTTCAGATAAATGGCTGTCCAGTAGAAGTAGCTTAGCTTCCATCATCTAAAAAGCACTCCGTATTCTGTCTTGCTCACAATTTTTTATTGTGACTACTGAACAAATCCCCCAGGCCCCCATACTCATAGTCACATCAAGCTATCTAGTTTGGCATACACAGAGAGATACCCATTGCAACTGTATAACACAATACACATTTATTCAGAAGGATTTCCCACTATGTAGAACCGGTATTATTTGCATACTGTATAAACATCTGGATGATTGCTATGTAATCAGCCTTATTACATCAATTACATAATTTTAAATTGCTTTAAATGTTTAAGTAAATGTTTACTATCATTACATTAAATTATACATGCAACAGAGACTTGCAACATTTAAAACAAAGTAATTTTATTATTAGAGTTAAAAAAAACAGAGAATCTATCATTTTCCAACTATATAGAGCACACATATGATCACATGCACATGCACACACAGAGACACACAGAGACTTGAAGAAGATACCACAATGGCCATAGGGCATCACTTGAGAATATTATTGCTTTCCTCCTTTTGATGTTCCCCAAATTAATATAATACATAATTAATTTCTGTTTAAGTAACTTGGGGGTTAATATACCTTCTGGTCATAAGACCATAATAAGAACTATGGAATCTATCCAAAGGCTTATCTAATTCAACATTCTGTTTCAAATCTAACCAGATACCCATCTTGTTTCCAGAAACCTTTATTAGAAAGTACAATGTCCCTAGGATTTTAAATAATCCATAAATTCTGTTGTCAGAGAAGTTTTCAACAATCCTATTTCCCATAAATATATTTGATTTTTTTCTAAAGCTACCCAAATTTTATGCTTTGTGGTTGCAAATTTTACAGTTTACTTGTCTTTCTGCAAATAAGTAATTCCTGTTATTGAAAGGGGGGTTAGTAGTTCAATCCCAGTCTAGCATTGTGTCCGCAGTAATCAAATAAGAGAGTTTATAATCAGGACTTTTTCTCTTACATCACAATAAACACTGTTTCTTTTCTCAACCCAAAATCAACTGAATCCTTCTACTCCTGCTCCTCTGCAATCAGCTTCAAGGGACATATTGCTTCTGATAGCATTTCACCATCATGATTACCTGCTAAACCTTCATGAATTTCCATAACTAATCATGAAGCAATCCAAATTATGACCATCATGCCATCATTAAGCAGAACAATGAAGAAATCTGTTATTGACCTGAGTCATTAACCAGTTCTATTAAAATTGTAAGGCCACACATAATTTAATAGTATTTATTAAGATTGTATCACCCTTTGATTTTATGCAGCAGGAAAAGTTCCTTAATTGGCAAGCATGGACCACAATATGATCAGAACAATTATGCACACTGCTATGGCTCTCTTATCTTTTTTCATCTCAAAGTTCAGTGTGTTACCTTCACTATTATTCAGGATCATGATCTGGTAAGTGTATTTCTTGTAAAATATATGAAAAAGAGAAAATACATAATTGGTCAACTAGAGCAGGGGTCATCAACCCCCGGTCCATTGGACCAGTACCAGGCTCTGGCATGCCAGCAACTGGTCCACACAAACAAACAAAGCCCCATCCGTGGAATGCAGGCAGTACACAAAACTACACCCCCTCTGGTCTGTGGAAAAACCTCTCTCCATAGAACCTGTCCCTGGTGCCCAAACGGTTGGGGACCCCTGAACTAGAGCGCTATTCAATTACCAGAAGAAAGGGGTGTGTGTGTGTGTTTTAAGTGAGGGAAGCTTAGTCAAATGTTAACTAACAAACTCTAGTTTTTGGCCCATCGTTTAAGTCAACATTTGAGTAGAGATAAAATGAAGGCAATTAATTGCATCTTGTCCCTAAACTCCATAAACATCTGGAGAGAAGAAGCAATTCAAAAGTTTCAGAAAAGTTTCATCATGAAGGGTTACTGGCTGCAAGTTCCCTCTCTATAGCTAGCCTTCCTCATTAACTTGTTGACTTAAAGAACTATATAACATCTGCATGAGCTTTCTTAATCTATAGGCTGATCTTGGCATAAGATCAGAATATTAGAGTCTCTCCATATGGAGAATTTCCCCCATATTTTTGCACTCTTTAATAGCTTCCTTATTGGCCACTCCTCTTGCTTGTGTTGAAGACTGCCTTATTGGTCTTGTCATTGCCACTTATGCACAGTCCTCATCTACAACCTCAAACCATTCTAAAAGCCTTCAGCAGTTTTCACAGCCTCTTCCATCTACTGCGAACTAATGGAATAGAAGTCTTTGGAATGGAAGTCTTTCCACAATATGCCTCCTCCATAAAATCCCCATCAGTCTTCCATTTTGTTCTCCATATTTTCAGGACTAAGCGTCTGAAAATGGGGGTGAAGGTGAGGTACCTTGATAATGAGGGATACCAATTCAGCTACTTGACCCGAGGAGAACCCGGATCCCGACCATCTGTGCTGATGCTTCATGGATTCTCACTCAACAAAGACATGTGGTTAAATACCATCCAAGTAGGTCTTACTTTTAGCTTGCGTGATGTTGGTCTGATCTTGGGTACTAGAAGTCAGAGAGGAAACCTTCTGTGCTCTTGCTCACAACTAGCTCCTTTTAAAGGAAATGTGCCAGTACCATTCCCTGTGTCCCATCTGCTTACAGTTCCTGGGATTCCATCTCACTGGGCAGAGTGAAATGTGTGGAAGAGGGAGCAACATCACAATGACCAAGGGGAAAACTGTGGGTAATATGTAACCTGGATCTCAATTACTACCTGTCCCACTCTGGTCGTCCTCCAAATAGGAGGGCCTTCTCCAGAGTTCCTGGCTAATATGGCCTTTACTAACATCCACATCTAAGGTTCTGTCCATTTTTTCTTTATCTTCTTGGAGGTAGATAAGAACCAGCTCTCTGCCACTATGGATGAAGCGAAATAGGAAATTTAACCCAATCCTTAGGTTACAAGTGGTTTTGGCCCTCCTGATGTTAGGGATCATTTATGCCTTGCCAAAGTGCTGCAAAGAGGAATTGACTGTTGTCACACTAGGATCTGGCAATTTTACAAAATATTTGGGCATTACTGTGCATTTTTTCCTTAATAAAATAATATTGAAAAGATAGTTGTGGAAATCTCATGTAGTCTCATGCATTCTTTCCTGAAATTTTAATGAAATTACCCTCTTGTGCAATTTGCTGAATGAGGCAAGCAGGTAGGCAGAGATAGATAGATAGATAGATAGATAGATAGATAGATAGATAGATAGATAGATAGATAGATAGATAGATAGATAGATAGATAGATAGATGATAGATAGATAGATGATAGATAGATAGGAGAGAGAGAGAGAGATAATTACCTTCTGAAAAAAATCAGTGAGGTGTGAGCATGCTCAATTTTCCAAAATGCATTATTTGGTGACATCAATGGAAGAAGAAGAAAAGATGGGTGGGGATGGCTGGGGAAGGGAGGACAAAAGAGAGGTGGATCTGATACTAAAAATGCTTCTTCTCTAGTCCTGCTTTTGGCAGTGAACAGAGCCAGCTATTTTTGTTTTGATTCCTTGGATTCACACAGAACCATTTCCCCATAGGTCTTTCCTACAGGCCTCCACGTGATCTGCCTTGATCTACCAGGCCACGGGGGAACCACTCGCTTGCTTGGAGAAAGTTACACAGCAGTTGCTCAAGCTAAAAGGATACACCAGGTGGGACCTTTCTTGATATGATACATTGTTCTTTGAAGGCTGGTGATTGGCAGCAAATGGTGAAAGTAGGGTGTGTGAGAGAAATTAGATATAAATTCAAGGAGTGGCTGTCAATGACAAATACCGGTATATAAAGTGGCTATTCTTTGCATTAAAATGTAGAATCTCCTTTCAGTCAAGCATGACTTCTGGTGATTTTATGGACATGTCCATTTGATTTCTTGAAGGTAATATTTTATCTTCATTTTTTTCATATATGACTTAGATAAGGGAATAAAAGGGGAACTCATCAAATTTGCAGATGACACTAAACTGGCAGGAATAGCCAACACCCCAGAAGACAAGCTCAGGATTCAAAAAGATCTTGACAAATTTGAAGAACGGTCCCTATGCAACAGAATGAATTTTAATGTGGAGAAAAGCAAAGTTTTACATTTAGGTAGGAAAAATCAGAAGCATAAGTATAGATTAGGCAAGACTTGGCTCAAAAACAGTAACTGTGAGAGGGACCTTGGAGTCCTAGTGGACGATCACTTGAATATGATCCATCAGTGTGCAGCAGCAATCTAATACAATCCTGGGTCGTATAAACAGAGGTATAGAATCAAGACCACATGAAGTATTCGTTCCGCTTTATAAAGCCCTAGTAAGACCACACCAGGCAATTTTGGTCACCATATCACAAAAAAGATGTTGAGAGTCTGGAAAAAATTCAGAGAAGAACAACTAAAAAGATCAAAGGCCTGGAGACCAAAATGTATGAAGAACGGCTGCAGGACTTGGGTTTGGCTAGTCTAAAGGTGATATAATAGCAGTATTCCAGCATTTGAGGGGCTGCCACAAAGAAGAGGTGGTCACGTTATTCACCAAAGCACCAGAGGGCAGGACAAGAAACAATGGTTGGAAACAAATCAAAGAGAGAAGCAACCTGGAATTAAGGAGAAACTTCCTAACACTGAGAACAATTAACAAGTGGAACAGGTTGCCTCCAGAAATCATGGGTGCTTCATCACTGGAGGTTTTTAAGAAGAGACTAGACAGTCACTTATCTGAAATGATATAGGTTCTCCTGCGTGAGCAGAGGACTGGACTAGAAGACCTCCAAGGACCGTTCCAGCTCTATTCTATTTTACCACTGCCTCCTTCTATAAGTTTTTGTTTTGATGTTTTCACTCCTAGTTCTGTTTCAGTCAGATATTCCTAGTATCAAACCCTACTTAGCTTTCCAAAATGGAGCACTATTGGTTAGATGTTGCCACCTGGAACTTTGTGGAAAGCCAAAAAATGAATTACTATAGTTTAGGGGGAAAAATGGGTAAGCATGGGTAAGCATCTCATGAAAACACAGCCACAATCTCTTTGTTCCCAATGCTTGTTTCAGTTTGTCCAGTGTGCTGGCCTGAACCACAAGCCTTTCCACCTGGTTGGCATGTCCATGGGAGGCATGGTTGCTGGGGTTTATGCAGCTCTCTATCCAGCCCACATCTCCTCTTTAGCCCTCCTCTGCCCAGCTGGTAAGTATTTACATCAAGTAAGTAAACTGTGAAGGAAGAGGCAGAATGTCTCATGCTATGTGATCCTCATATTTTCCTGGTTTTGTGACCTGAAACACCTGCCAGCATTGTTGGTCTCTTCTTGCAGACTGGGTATATTACGGCAAACCTAGAAAAGTATGCATGGGTCCATTGTGATGAACACCCATTAGTTACCTTGCCAGTAACTATATTCTGGTGTTCAGACTGTCATATTGGGGGGCATTAGCTTGCAAGGAAGCCTCAAACCCAGAAAGGACTAACTGCAGAACTGGATAGTTGGCCTACCTTGACAGAAAGCTCAGAATTTAGCAGTTTAAAACATGGTAGTTCACTTTCTGTTTAGTATAGTATTTTAATCTATCTTAAATACAGATAAACCTACAAACACAACTGAACCCAAAATTTCTTCTGCTAAGTGTTGTTAAGTAAATTTTGCCTCATTTTATGACCTTTCTTGCCACCATTGTTAAGTGAATCACTGCAGTTGTTAAGTGAATTGGACTTACCCATTAACTTTGCTTGTCAGAAGTTTGCAAAAGGTGATCACATGATCCCAGGACAATGCAACCATCATAAACACATGCCAATTGCCAAATGTCTGAATTTTGATCACATGACCATGGGGTATGCTGCAACAGTTGTAAGTCTAAAAATGGTCATAGCTTACTTTTTTCAGTGCTGTTGTAACATTCAGATAGTCACTAAACAAATGGTTGTAAGTCAAGGACTACCTGTATTTTTCATGCAGCATTCAAAGATTTAAACACAATTCTGCCCACATATTAGGATACATAGCCCTCTATATGGTCTTTAGAAAGGACATAAGGGAAGTAAGTAGTAGTAAGTTAGTAAGACCTCACTGGGAATACTGCATCCAATTTTTGATCACCACGATATAAAAAAGATATTGAGATTCTAGAAAAAATGCACAGAAGAGCAAGAAAGATGATTAGAGGACTGGGTGCTAAAATATATAGTGAATGGTTGCAGGAACTTGGCATGTCTAGTTTAGTGAAGAGAAGGACCAGAGGGACATGCTAACAGTCTTCCAATATTTGAGGGCTTGTCCCAGAGAAAAGGAAGACAACCTATTCTGCAAAGCAACTAAGGGCAAGAGAAAAAATAACAGATGGAAAATTATCAAAGAGAGATCCAACCTAGAACTAAGAAGAAATTTCCTGACAGAACAATTAATCAGTGAAATGGCTTGCCTTCAGAAGTTGTGGGTGCCTCATCACTGGAGAGTTTTAGGAAGGGATTGGACAGCCATTTGTCCCGAGTGGTATAGGATCTCCTGCTTGAGCAGGGGTTAGACTAGAACAGACATGTCAAACACAAGGCCCGGGGCCTGGATCCAGTCTGCGAAGTGGTTTCATGTGGCCCGCGTAGCCATCCTGGAAACAGTGAGGGAACGGCTCCCACTGCCTTGGCCTCTGGCCCAGAGACCCTCCTTCTGCCAGAGACCCTCAGATCTGTCCCACTCCTGCCCAGGCCTCCTTAGGCACCCTTGATGCGAACGATGTAGAGCTGGCCATGCCCTCCCAGTAGGCTATACGCACTCTAGCCACGCCCACCCAGTAGGCCACGCCCACCCTGGCCATACCCACCCGGCCCCTTGAGGACAACCGTAATGCTGATGCGGCCCTCAATGAAATTGAGTTTGACAGCCCTGGAGTAGAAGATCTCCAAGGTCTCGTCCAACTGTTATTCTGTCAAGAGATGATCAACTGGATGTTTTGGTGGTAGTCGGACTCTTCACATAAGGTCTACCTGCCATGATTGTTAACTTTGTGGCTTGGGTTGCTACCATTTTTCCTATCCAATCTTTTACCCACCAGTTTTTCCACTTGTGCCTGCTGTGAATATAATTCAAACCTAATCATGAGGACAAATGATATATGCTTTCCTTAAATAAATCTATGCCTGCAATTCCTGTTCAAATGTTATGTTTTTTCTTATATTAGCTTTTAAAATTTTGCACTTTCCTCTACTTACAGGTGTGAGGTATTTAACTGATAGTGAATTTTTTGCCCAATTACGTCAGCTGATTTTCTCTAAGGGCTCTGTGGAGAATGCTATTATCCCAGTTACAGAAGAGCAGATGGAAAACTTCATAAAGCTGTGCTTATACCATCCCATTTTTTTAAAGATTCAGGTGAAGATCTGACCTTTCATGGATTGCTATGTTGTTACCCAGTCTCTTCTGATAACATCTTCCCTGGCTCTTTTATTTTAATGGGGTGGCCAGAGAGAGCACACAACCCAAAACATTTCAAAAATACAGAAACTGGAAAAGAGAGGTGTGGACAGGCTCATTCATTCATCTGCCCACCCATTCTTACATTCATTCAAACATTCTTTTTCTTCAAAAGAAAGGTATCCTGGAATTGCTCACCATAAAATAAATAACCGAGACATTAGTGCCTTCAGATTTGTAGTCTAAAGACACAGAAGAAGGTTCTTGGATGAGAAGTGAAATGTCTTCAAAGTAAAACAAAGTCCAGTTGCCTTTGAAAAAGCACTTTTAGGATTCTATGACAAGGCTAGAAATTAAACAGGCAACCTGAGGACTACAGATTTAATTTTTCTCAGCTGTGCTTGACTGAAACTGCCCATAGATACTTTTTAAAAATTAACCATTTTTGCCAAGACCATCATCCTCTTTTTTACCTACTGGGTCAACTGTGCTTTATTCATTGTTGACTAAGTTATCGAGAATGGGCTTGAGCCCATGATCTTTATCAAAATACCCAGCCTAATACTGAGTGCCTCCCGCTCTGTGAAATATGCAAGATAAGACTGGTTTTCAAAATGACTTTTATAGGATAAGAGGATAAGTGAAAAGAACTACTGTATACTCTCCAATAATGCAATGAACTGCTGATCAGGAATGCGATTGTGTATATCCAGCTTTGCTGAACATAGGTTACATTGGTGCAGAGTAAATAACAAAATGTACAACACGGTGACTCAAGGGCCATTCTTTATGTATTTGCATATGATGTCATGATTCAAATATGAAAGGGCAAACTTGCCTCAGAAAAATGTGATACTTATTTCATCATGTTGGTGTCCCTAGAGTTGGAAATAGGCATATTTATGCTTGGCTGCTCACACTTTTCAAAAACTTTTAAGAAATTGCAAATTTGATTCAAACATAATTCAATACAATATAACTTATTCTGTAAGCCTCCCAGAGTTACCATATGGGGGATATGGGCAGTATATAACTTTAATAAATAAAACAAATAAAAATAACTTCTGACTTGCCATTTTGGTCTTTCCACTTTTAGCTCCTAAAGGGATATCTTGAAGATCGGACATCACATAAGTCGGTTTTTGTAAAATGTAAGTACAAGACACAATATGGACCAGCCCACATTTCAGAAAGACAAGCCTACATTTAGCACCAATATAATGAATCCAGGGTCTAGTAGCCAACATCAACTCTCCATTCAGCACATGTTGATTGCATTTGCATGTTATATTTGACAAAACAGAATAACAAATTTAGAAGGGACCTTTGAGGTCATCTGGTCAAACCCACCACTCAAGCAGGAGACCCTATAATATATCAGACTTTGGCTGTCCAAAGTCTTCTTGAAAACCTCCAGTGATGGAGCACCCACAACTTCCGAAAGAAAGCCATTCCACTGGTTAATTGTTCTCAATTGTCAGGAAAGTTCTCTTTATTTCTAGGTTGAATTTTACACTTGATTCTTGATTTTTCAAAAGTTAAATAGTCTTGGGAAAATCAGTTGTCTCTTGATACACTACTATGATATAGCTGTACCACTCTGCATACCGAGGTCCTACAGTTCATATCTCCTTTGTAATCATCATAGATCAACCTTTCCCAATTTACAAGCCTTCCAAGGGTGTTAGGAATATAACTCCCATAATTCTCAGTCAATTAATGCCCATTGGGTATGGAGTCCAGAGGTTGCTGTCCAGCTATACTAAAGAGATGAAAGTTGGAAAAGCTGCTGGACTGGCATTTAATCAGCCAAATGGGATAGCAAAGGGTTCAAGTTACTGTTCCAGCCAAGTGTTCCTTAATCAAATTTACTCATCTTGTTATTTATAAGAAAACAGAAGATCAGAAACAGGCAAAGCTCATGACAGGTTTCACTGCTCATTAAAATGGAAAGAAACAAACCAATTCTGCCTCCTTTTATTGAGAAAGGTTTTCTGGACCTCACCAGCACTGAATCGAGGTATAGCCTCCATGAGAAGATGAGGAAAATCAAAGCTCCCACCCAGATTATATGGGGAAAGGAGGACAAGGTAAGGGATTTGTGTGTGTTGTGTTGTGTAGTGAGTTCGTTGCGCAGGAATGAAGATGAGGCGAGTGATTTCAGCAATGGTCATGTTTATTTGCTTGCAGGATCTGTACTGAGGAACTGAGCTGCAGACTGCAGCAATTTATAGCCTGGCCCCTAGGCAGCAGCCAATAGGTTTAAAGCAACCCATTGCCACCTAGGGGCAGCCAATAGCAGTACTGGAGACGGGGTGTCTGAGTTGCTGGGAGCCGTTAGCTAGCTCCAGCTTACCACATGGTGTTACAATTAAGCCCAATACATAACACCCCTCCCCTCTTAGAATGAACAAACATCATAGCAACAATAAGCGTGAAAATAACAAATTACAGGATTTAACAATAGTATGCATAGGTTCCCATTAACAATACAATGACAGTTAACGACATTATAGCTCCATCATTGTTTTAGTACAGTCTCATAGTCAACAATTATCACAAGTACATACAACATTATAGTTCCTTTATTTTACTATATAACCTGCTAAATAAGCAGGAGGATTGCATGCCCTTGTGGAACGCCTCAGGGGTTCAGTCACTTTCTGGTCTTTCAGCTTACCCACCAGGCCGGGCAGACCAGTGTCCTTTGATGCACTTGAGCCAGAAGGATTTGGTGCTCTCTGGCTGGCCTCTCCAGGTTGGCCCACCCCAGAGTCAGACTGTTCAGCAGAGCTGGCACAGCGGTTGTGAAAGTCAGGTTGGCTTGCTCCATCCTGGGATCCATGTTGCACTTCCGGACTCCCCTCCTCTACGGCCAACTCCTAATTTCTTGTGCTGTGAGAGTCTTCAGAGTCTATGCATGGGCTGGCTTGGTTGCCAGTTTGGGGACTTTGGGTGGGACTTATGATGCAGTCCTCGCTTAGTGGCCATTCTGGAAACTGCTTTCTGAGTTGGTCAATGTGGCGTCTGACAACTCGCCCTCCCTCCAGCCCCACTTTGTAAGATAGGGGACCAGATGATTTAATGATTTTTCCAGGAACCCACAGATTCCCATGCCCATAGTTTCTAGCCCACACCCCAGCTTACCGCGTGGTGTTACAATTAAGCCCAATACATAACAGTGTGTATCTGGGATTTTGTGCACATTGTGTTGCAATGAGGCAACAATGGAAATTGTATTACTAGAGAATTTTACGTGGCCTGAATTCAAGGCTCAGTGTCTGCCTTTTTTATACTAGAATGTGATGTCCACCACTAAAGGAAGGGCTGGAAGCACACACATTCTTAGATAGCAGAAAGGAACCATTTTTATTAGTGTGATGTCTTTGCATGGCTTGTTGAGGATCACACTCCAGAAGAGGGCAGGATGAGGATTTATTTGGGAGACTTCAGGGCTTTTAAGTGTCAAAGGAGCCTATTAGGCTTAAAGTACTTCTTTTGCTCCTTTATCCCCCAAATTCAGACACATATAATAGGCTCCTTTGACACTTAAAAGCCCTGAAGTCTCCCAAATAAATCCTCATCCTGCCCTCTTCTGGAGTGTGATCCTCAACAAGCCATGCAAAGACATCACACTAATAAAAATGGTTCCTTTCTGCTATCTAAGAATGTGTGTGCTTCCAGCCCTTCCTTTAGTGGTGGACATCCTCACTAGGTGGGTCAAGTGAGGGGTAATGTTTATTCTTTCTTTAGGGAATTTACAAATTAAAGGAAAACGAAGCAAAAATTTGATTTCATGATTTTGGAAATCATTGACGAGAGAGAGAGAGAGAGAGAGAGAGAGAGAGGGAGAGAGAGGGAGAGAGAGAGAGAGAGAGAGAGAGAGAGAGAGAGAGAGAGAGAGAGGAAAACAAAAAAGTTTTCTTTCTTCCTCCTGGGCTAAGGTGAAGAGTTAAATAGGGAGATTTTTCATCATCATCATCATCATCGTCCCCCAGTGAGGCACTCCCTTGACATGGTTGTGGGGCTTGTGTGCTATGAGGAAGGTGAAAGCTCTGCCAGAAGCTCAACTGTACCAAACAAATGCACCAGTTCTGGAAAGAACAACATCTAGAATCAGGAATAACAGAACAGGGGCTAGCAGATTAACCTGGATTTATAATATGAAATAAAGTATTCACAGAAGCAGAATTGGAAGAACTGCAAAGGTCTACCCAGGACAAAGAAATCAAAGCCTTGTCAGAAGTAACTCAGATTATAAAGGCAAACCAGAGTGAGTTGGCAGTAGAGGAATCCAGCAGAGATATAGAATTGTTTTCATTTGGAAACCAGGCACACTCTTCCCCTGCCTTGGAAAGAACAAAGCCCTCTAACTAAAGAAGTAGAAGAACTGAAAGAAAGAATAACTGAGCATCTAGAACAAAAACATCAGAATATGCCTGCATTGAAGCTTGTTCCAAAGAAACAGCTAGCAAAAGGATTAAAAGACTTTTTCTCCAAGAGGAAGAAAGAAAGAAAGAAAAAGAAACAAATCGAACAATGTACAGCACAGCTGCAATTATAACTGAATATCTGTGATGCAAAATCAGCAAAGAAGAAATAAAAGCCAAATAGTGAGCCACCGAAATAGAAGATCAGACTGGAAAATAAGTTCAGCAAGTTGAGATCTGATGCAAGCAAATTAGAACAGATGAAAGTAAAGAAGCTGAAGAACAACACGATCAAAGCATACCTAATCAAAAAAATGCCACTTAGAAGGAAGATCAAGGAAGCAGTGGAAATAATAAAGCAGTAAACAATAGATATAGTCAAGAAGATCAGCATATAGGAAGCTCTAATTGCAAATTATAGGTAGAATCTCTAATTTCAATGCAATCAGAAACATTTCTACCATATAGCAAGGACTCAGCTTGGTTAAAGGAGATGGATAAGAATAAAAAAAATAAGTTGAAATGAAAGAACTAGTAATAACAGGAGAAATGGTAGAGAAAAGAGCAAAGAAGATCAAAAATTGGTCAGCACCAGGTGAAGACGAATTGCATGGTTTTTGGTTGAAACATTTGGCTTGTCTCTACCCAGTGGTGGGATTCAAATATGTGAACTACAGGTTCTCTGTGTGGATGCCGCTTCCGGAAATCCATTCTGGGCATGAGCAACAAAAACTTAGCTACCGGTTCTGCTGAAGTGGTGTGAAAGGGCTGAATCCCACCATTGTCTACACCCACTAATTGCCAAGCTGTGTAACATACTGCAAGGAGGAGAAATTGAAGAGTGGCTAATATCTGGCAAAACGTACCTCATAAGGAAAGATCCAGCAAAAAGCCATCACCACACAATTTGAAAGCAACTTTCAAATTGCTAACTGGTGTGGTAGTTAATACAGTCCAATAGCATCTAGTTGAAAACAAGCTCTTTCCAGCTGAGCAGAAAGGAAAATGCCCCAATAGCAGAGAAACAAAAGATCAACTCTTAACTGACTAGATGATTTTGAAAAACTACAAGAGATGGAAGACCAATTCGAATGTAGTATGGATTGGCTACAAAAAGGCATTCCATTTTCTGCCACGTGACTGGATAATCAAGTGCCTAGAAATAATAGGAGTCAGGAGAAACATCAGAAGCTTTGTGCAAAGATTGATGGCACAATGGAAGACACGGTTGCAGGTCAATGGTCAGAGACTGGGAGAGGTTCACATCAAGAGAGAAATATTTCAAGAAGATTCACTATTACCACTACTATTTATCATTCCACTGATTCCTCTGTCAACAATATGAATAACTCAGGCCATAGCTATCATATATCAAAAACATCTGCCAAGCTATCCCACCTCTTTACATGGACAATTTGAAGCTGTATGGAAAAACACCATCTGAAATAGAATCACTGTTCAACACTGTCCATATATACAGCCAAGATATTGCAATGGAATTTGGACTGAACAAATGCTCCATGCTCACCATCAAGCGGGGAACAATAGTGAAAACTGAAGGAATCAAGATGCCTTACAGAAATAACATCAAGAGTCTGGATGACGAGGATCACTACAAATACCTGGGTGTCCTTCAGGCTGACAACATCAAGCACACACAAGTCAAGAAAAAGTTTAGAAGGGAATACAGCAAGAGAATGAAGAAAATCTTAAAGTCCAAACTCAGTGGAGAAACTACCATCAAGGCAATAAACACCTAGGCAATTCCAGTCATTAGATACACAGCTGGAATAGTGGACTGGACTCAAGCAGAACTAAAAGCCATCAATAGGAAGACCAGAAAAATAATGGCAATTAATCATGCCCTTCATCCTTGCAGCGATATTGACAGATGCTATCTACTAAGTGGATGTGGAATGTTGTATCAGATGATTGAAGAAGAAAAAAGGGCATTGGAAGAATATGTGAAGGACAATGAAGAAGATACACTGAAGCTATTATACCAGGAAGGCTTATTGACTACTTACAGACCAAACTGGCCTATAAGAAAGACCAAATGAAAAAATAGAATGGAGGCATGGGAAAACAAAGCATTAGATGGCCAGTACATTAAAATATAACATGGAAAGCGGATAATAACAGACCTACAATGGCTAAGAGCAGGAAAGTTGAAGAAAGAGATTGAGGGACTAATTATCTCATTTATTTAAATAGGAAGCTTCAGATCAGTATAGATTTTATTTGGATCTTGTTATTGGCTACACCTACAGCTTTATAGATATTAACAAATGAGAGAAAACACTAATAGAGTTCAATACTTGGAGCAGCTCACATAAGTTGCTTAAGACCCAGAATAAGCTGGAATAATGTCTCTTTTCCATGGCAGACTTAACAAAATGTAGGAGCCATCGGTCTCCTAACAATCTCTACTGCTGTGGGGTAGGGAATAGGTATTCTGCAATAATATCTACAACATGGTGCTCAGGTGGCTAGCCATCTCCTCCTGTAAACATCTGCATAGAATAACCAACTATACAGAATAAGAAGGATGACCTTGTTAAAGATACATAGAAGCTGATACCAAGGCAAAAGAGACAGAAACATTTTTTAAAATAAATTCCCACTAACATTGACAGACCAAGCCAAGAGTATATAAAATGAGAGTAAACCTCACTTCCTGCTAGCACTGATTATATTACCTAGTTTAGTAAAGAAATGTCTGCAAGTAAACAATCACATTCAGGGAGCACCAAGGACCCCACAGGTAATAGTTCAGATAGACACCACTCTAATTCATGAAGGAGGAGGAGGAGGAGGAGGAGGAGGAGGAGGAGGAGGAGGAGGAGGAGGAGGAGGAGGAGGAGGAGGAGGAGGTATTTTTCACCAAAAAGGATCAGCAGCTGTTTCTTTCATTTTGGTTAAACATGACTGATTTGTAACTTGATCAGTATGATCATCTTCTTAATTCTTCTAGTTTAAGTAACTCTTGCTACAAGTAAAGATGAGAACTAAGATTTTACACAGAAAGACTTAAGCCAAGAGAATCCAGATATACTGATATCCACCTAAAAGGTTTAATAAAGGGAAGATCAAGTTTAATGACTCTGTCCTTGAAGAAACAATAATATGCATAATAGAATTCAGTAGTTAATATCTTTCAAATAAGGAGATTCTTTTAAATGCACTTTAAAAAGGCTTTCAAGGGGAAGAGGAAATTTAATATTTCTTTCTTGTATAGGTCTTTGATTCTTCGGGTGCAGAAATTTTGGCGGCTGCCATTCCTAATTCCCAAGCGCATTGGCTGGAGAAATGTGGACACTTCATAACTCTGGAGAGGCCCAGGACCTCTGCAAGGCTCCTCCTGGAATTCTACAACTCAGTCTGTGACTCCGCCAAGCAGAAGAAGGTGGCCTGAGGTCTCAGGAAGTGCCAGATGGCTGGAGACAGGCAAGGTCTGCCCCACCACCAGCCCCATGTTGACTTCTCTGGCTGGTACAATGGGAGCTACAACTCAAGATATTTAGCAGAGGAGGTGAGGACCTAGAGAGAACGAAGCTTTGCACTACCATTTCATAAAGACCGATCAAGAATTGATCCAACTTTTCTAACAAAGCTTACAGTACAACAGTCTGCTCATAATGATTAGATAGAGCAGAAGGTCACTCTACAGAAACACTAACAAAGACTATTAGCTACCTTTGGGTGCTGCTCGTCCATTTTCCCTTTCACCGTATCCACACTCCTTCTCTCTCTTTCCTCTTCTCTACTTTCTTTCTTCCTTTTTTTCTTTCTTTCCTACTTCCCTCTTCTTCCTCTCCTCTCCTCTTTCCCTCACCACTCCCCTCCCGTTTCTCCCTATTTCTCCTCCTCTTTTCCTCTAACCTTCCTACTTCCTTTCCCCTTCTCTACTCTCTTCCCTCTCTCCTCTCCTTTCTTCCCTCCCATTCCTCTTCCGATACAATTCAGGGGTAATCTCCGAGCAGTTCCTCTTCTTAGATTTTCAATATCTATATTAGGTATGATAACATTAATTTTCTATTATGTCAATATTTCTATAAATCTGGTCTTCTCAGTATATACTTCTATAAATTTTTATACTACCTCCGATTATGCAATATTGTGTCGCATGGGTCTCCCTCCTTATCTCCTCATTTTTCTTCCATCTAAATTAGTGTTAGCCGTCTTTTAAGCATATTCTTTTTTTCACCCACTCGTAAAATTTTCCAAAAATTTCATAATACTCTGACTCTGTCTTATCTTTAATTAACATTGTTAATCTATTCATTTCCGCAGATTCCATTATTTTCCTGATCACCTCTTCTTCTGGAGGAGCTTTCAGTGCCTTCCAGTTTTGTGCGAACACAATCCTAGCTGCAGTGGTTATATGAATAATCAAATATGTGTTCTCTTTGCTATATTTCTCTTGTAAAATACCCAACAGGAATATTTTTGGTCTTAATTCTATACGTTGTTGTATCATCTTTTCTATCCATGATTTGATTATGTTCCAATAAGGTTTTGGTTCTGCACACGTCCACCACATATGATAGAAAGAGCCTGGTATTTGATGGCATTTCCAACATTTCATAGATCTTTCCATAAACATTTTAGCTCTGGAGACATATGCCATCTGTAGAACAACTTGTACATATTTTCTTTATACGCTGTTGCCATTGTCAGTTTATAGTTTCTTTCCCATAATTGCTGCCATCTAATTCAATCGTGTTTCCAAAGTTTCTTGACCATTTTATCATTGACTCCTTAACTTGCTCCTCCTCTAATTCCCTATTTAATAAGTAGCTATACATTTTTAAATCCATTTTTCTTCAGTTCCTGTATTTCATCTAACTCTGTTCTCCCCAAATTAAAACCATCTATTTTAGCATCTTTTTCATATCTAGATTGTATTTGTGTTCTCATGTACCAATCCATCTTTATTCCTTGTTCCTCTAATTGTCGTTTGGTTTTCCCATGTCTGTTAGTAGGTCTTTATATCTTATAATGTTTCTCATGTTAAACATATTGTGGTGTATTAACGCTTCCATCATTGAGAGCCAATCTGGAATCCTCAAGTAATGCTTCCTCTTTATTTTCTCCCATACCGTCAATAAAGAATTCCTGATATGATGTCTCTGGAAATAGTGGTGTATTCTATTTTTCCCATACCATATGAACGCATGCCACCCCAACTGTAAGTCATGTCCCTCTAATGTCAATAATCTAGTATTCCTCAGTAAAATCCATTCTCTCATCCATGACATTACTGCAGCCTGGTAATATAATTCCCAATTAGGTAAGCCAAACCCACCTCTGAGTCTTGCATCCTGTAGCATTTTTAAATTAATCCTTACCTTTTCCCCCTGCCAAATATATTTCAAAATTATTTTATTTAGCCCCTCAAAATATTTCTTTTCCAATCTTATTGGTATTGTTGAGAACAAAAACAACAATCATGGTAATATATTCATTTTGATTATTGCAATCCTACCCATTAATGATAATTGTACCTTTTTCCATTTATCCAAATCTACTTCAATTTATCTTTTCAATTTGTAATAGTTATCTTCTTTAATTGTTATACATCTTGCTGTCAGATGAATCCCCAGATATTTTACCTTCTTTACAATCTGTATCTCTAACTTTCCCATCAATTCTTTTCTTTGTTTTTCAGTAATATTTTTCACTAACATTTTTGTTTTATCTTTATTACTCTTCAAACCTGCTACCTCACCATATTTTTCTATTTGTTTTATTAATACAGGTCCTGTCTCTAGTGGCTCCTCCAAGATAAATACTAAATCATCTGTGAAAGCTTGTAGCTTATATTCTTCTCTCTTAACTTTCATACCTTTTATATTCTTATTCTGTCTTATAGTTCTATTTAGTATCTCTAGTGTCAATACAAACAATAATGGGGATAAAGGGCATCCCTGCCTTGTTCCCTTCATAATGTTAATATTTTCAGTCATATCTCCATTCATCATTATTTTGGCTATTTGCTTATTGTAGATTGTTTTAATTACATTTATAAATTTCTCCCCAAAATCCATAATCTGTAGTTGCCTTATTGTGAATTGCCAATTCACATTATCAAATGCTTTCTGTGCATCCAAAAACATCAATGCCATCTGTTTTTTGGGATGTGTTTCATAGTATTCTAATGTGTTTAATATAATTCGCATATTGTCTCTAATCTGTCTTTTGGGCAAGAACCCATTTTGATCCAGATGTACAAATTCGTTTAGGAACTTTTTAAGTCTTTTGGCCATGATTGATGTGAATATTTTGTAGTCCACATTCAGCAGGGAAATTTGTCTATAGTTCTTTATTTTCTGTATTTCCATTTCTTCCTTTGGTATCAGGGTAATAAGTGCTTCCGACCATGAATCTGGTATCTTAGCTTCAGAGAGGAGTTCATTATAGAGTTCCAGCATTATATTGCCTAACAGTTCCTGCAATGTTCTATATAGTTCTGCTGGTAACCCATCTGGTCCTGGTGTTTTGCCATTCTTTTGTTTTTTAATTGCTTCTGTTAATTCCATCATTGTTATTTTCCATTCTAGTAGCTTTTTAAATTTCTCAAGTACTTTGGATATCTCTCTTTTTTCCAAGAATTGTTTTATCCTATCATCTGAAACTACTTGTTGCTTATATAATTCTCATAATATTCCCAAGCTATTTTTTTCTTTTCTTCATTCCGGTGTTGTAAAGTCCCCTCGGCAACTTCCAGTTGTTTAATCCATCTCTTCTCTTTCTCCTTTCTAATTTTACATGTCAACCATCTCCCTGGTTTGTTTGCATGTTCAAAAAAAATTTGTTTAGCTGCCTTTATTTTCATTGCCACTTCTTCATTTTCTATTAAATTCATTTTATGCTTGTTCAACTCCATTAATTTTTTTAACTTTTTGTTTTATGTATCTTTCTGTAATTCTTTCTCAAGAGTCTTATATTCTTCCTCCAGTTTTTCCCTA
The DNA here is from genome assembly GCF_947247035.1 of Vipera ursinii. Taxonomy (NCBI): domain Eukaryota; kingdom Metazoa; phylum Chordata; class Lepidosauria; order Squamata; family Viperidae; genus Vipera; species Vipera ursinii. The sequence goes on along the minus strand of NC_139513.1, from coordinate 28,316,049 downwards.
ATTTGTCTTTTCTGTTTATTCTTTTTTCCCATATAAAATATAGCCAGTCCTGTCATGTATGCTTTCACTGTATCCCAGACATTTTGAAGTGAGGTATCTTCTTTTTTGTTTTCCTTGAAGAAGAAAGTCATTTCTTTTTCCATATATTGCTCGAAGTCTTTTTCATTCAATACATAATTTGCTTACAAGAAGTTCATATTAGGAAACAACATAAAAATCTATTAGAATATCCAGAATTGGGAGAATTATATGCCTCACTTGCAGATCAGAGTAAAAGAGGTGTGGTATTATATATTCAAAAAGCAATACAAACCAAATTGATATATTCAGAAGAAGAATGGTGAATTTTAATGGTTGAAGTAATTATGAATTGTAAAAAAAACTTTATTGGTAGCGATTTACGCCCCAAATGAAAACCAAGAAAACATCTATTCAAAATTACACCAGAAAATAATAGAACTGGAATTCGAAAGCATACCGTATATACTTGAGTATAAGCCGACTCGAGTATAAGCCGAGACCCCCAATTTCACCCCCAAAAACTGGAAAAAGTTGTTGACTCGAGTATAAGCCGATCCACCGTTCTGCAAGCCTCTGCCGCCAGCAGAGGCTCGATCCGCCATTTTGCAAGCCTGAATACACAGGAATACCCTGTGTGGCCGCGGCTCTCGGGGAAGCCCTGGCTGTCAGCTTCCTCGCTCCACGCTGCCATTCGGGGCCCGCGCGTTCCCCGGGCAAATCGCGGCGCCCAGCAGGCGAGGAAACACGCCCGCTCCAGTCGCCCCCCCTTCCCTCAGGAGACGCGAAGCAAGTGACCGCCCGGAGCTTACCGAGGACTTGCTTCGGTGCTTCCAGGATCGCGCGCACCTCTCCCAAGCCGCCGCCGTCCGGAGACCTGCCGAAGTTTGGGGAGGTTTGGGGAGGTGCGCGCGCACCTCCCCAAACCTCCCCAAACATCGGCAGGTCTCTGGACCTCTGCGCCCTGCCTGCCTGCTTCTTTCCGCAGCGGAAAGAAGCAGGCAGGCAGGGCGCGGAGGAACGGAGACCCGGCGACGTTTGGGTGGGGAGGTTTGGGCGCCTCCCCAAACCTCCCCAAACGTCGCCGGGTCTCCGTTCCTCTGCGCCCTGCCTGCCTGCTTCTTTCCACAGCGGAAAGAAGCAGGCAGGCAGGGCGCGGAGGAACGGACACCTGCCGACGTTTGGGGAGGTTTGGGCGCCTCCCCAAACCTCCCCAAACGTCGCCGGGTCTCCGTTCCTCCGCGCCCTGCCTGCCTGCTTCTTTCCACAGCGGAAAGAAGCAGGCAGGCAGGGCGCGGAGGAACAGACACCTGCCGACGTTTGGGGAGGTTTGGGCGCCTCCCCAAACGTCGCCGGGTCTCCGTTCCTCCGCACCCTGCCTGCCTGCTTCTTTCCACAGCGTAAAGAAGCAGGCAGGCAGGGCACGGAGGAACGGACACCTGCCGACGTTTGGGGAGGTTTGGGCGCCTCCCCAAACCTCCCCAAACGTCGCCGGGTCTCCGTTCCTCTGCGCCCTGCCTGCCTGCTTCTTTCCACAGCGGAAAGAAGCAGGCAGGCAGGGCGCGGAGGAACAGACACCTGCCGACATTTGGGGAGGTTTGGGCGCCTCCCCAAACCTCCCCAAATGTCGCCGGGTCTCCGTTCCTCTGCGCCCTGCCTGCCTGCTTCTTTCCACAGCGGAAAGAAGCAGGCAGGCAGGGCACGGAGGAACGGACACCTGCCGACGTTTGGGGAGGTTTGGGCACCTCCCCAAACCTCCCCAAACGTCGCCGGGTCTCCGTTCCTCTGCGCCCTGCCTGCCTGCTTCTTTCCACAGCGGAAAGAAGCAGGCAGGCAGGGCGCGGAGGAACGGACACCTGCCGACGTTTGGGGAGGTTTGGGCGCCTCCCCAAACCTCCCCAAACGTCGCCGGGTCTCCGTTCCTAAACTTGATTTGGCACAGGCCTATCAGCAATTGCCAGTTGATGAGGCCACAGCCGTGGCTCAAACTATCGTGACTCACAGGAGGGCTTTCAAAGTTAAACGCTTACAATTTGGACTCAGTGTTGCATCGGGTATTTTTCAGGGAATCATGGAGCGTACACTCAAGGGTATTCAGGGCGTCTGCCCTTATTTTGATAATGTTCTTATTGCAGGGGAATCCCCAGAAGTGTTGGTCAGTAGTGTTGGCCAGTTTTGCAGAGGCTTCATGAAGCAGGCCTCAAATTAAAAAAGAACAAGTGTAGTATTGGGGTTTCTTCAACAGAATTCCTGGGTTTCCAAATTGATGCTAACGGCATTCACCCTGCTGATTCTAAAGTGAAGGCCATTAAAATGGCTCCTAGGTCCAAATCAAAAACAGAGCTACAAGCATTCTTGGGTCTCCTAAACATCTATCACACATTTCTACCTCATAAAGCTGCAATAGCAGAGCCTCTCCACAGACTGCTGGATAAGAAAGCTCCATGGAAATGGACTAACTTACATGAAAAAAGTTTTTTGGAATTAAAAGCACTATTGTCAGAAAAGTCCACTGTAACTCACTACAAAGAGTCTAAACCTGTATGTCTTGCATGTGGCGCATCTCCCTATGGGGTGGGGGAAGTTTTAAGTCACATAGAAAAGAATGGGAAACAGGTTCCAATAGTATTTTACTCAAGGACATTGTCTTCTGCTGAGCGCAACTATGCTCAGATTGACAAAGAGGCCCTAGCCATCGTTGCTGGAATAAAAAAATTCCATGACTATTTATATGGCAGGGATTTCACAGTCTACACTGACCACAAACCTCTGTTGGGACTTTTCACAACAGACAAACAAACCCCCCACATACTATCTCCAAGAATGTTGAGACGGTCTATCTTCCTATCTGCATACAATTTTAAATTAATTCACAAACCAGGTAAGGAAATGGGCCATGCTAATGGCCTCAGCAGATTACCACTGCCACTAATGGATCCAGATCCAGCTCCTGCTGCTACAATATTGTCCATACAGGACATACCTGAGTTTCCCCTCCATGCAGGGGACATTGCTGCTGAAACTGCCACAGATAAAATACTTAGCAGAGTGTTGTCATTGGTATACATGGGCTGGTTGGAAAAAAGTCCAGGCTCAGAATTTCAAAGCTATTGTCAAGCCCCGCCGGCTTGCCATCCGTCCAGGCCATGCCGTCCTCACCCTCTACACCGCCGTCCTCGCCGACTCTGCTCCCCTCTGCCTTAACTGGGTCCCACCAGTCTTCTGGGGCCGCTGCAGCCTGCCGCCGAACTCTGCCCCCCTCTGCCATCAACGGGGCCTGCTGGCCTTCTGGGGCCGCGGCAGCGCACTGCCGAACAGCTGACGGGCACACCCGCGGCTCACCAATGGGGGCGGGGTCAGGCGCCCTCCAGCCTACTACCGGGTGCGCCTGCGCAGGAGGAGCCCGCCGCCAAACAGCTGATGTGCGTGCTCGCTGCTCACCGGCAGGGGCGGGGCCGGGTGTGCTCCACCCAGTTACCGGGCGTGCCTGCGCAGGAGGAGGCCACCATCAAACAGCTGACGGGCGCACCCGCAGCTCACCGACGAGGGCAGGGCCAGGCGCTCCCCAGCCAGCTACCGGGTGCGCCTGTGCAGTCCGGACCCCCGGCACCCGCAAGTGCTCCTAGGCAGCCGGAGCCGAAACACACACCAAAGCCGGAGCCAGACCAAGCGGAGAGCGGGGGAGAAGCAGCCGGAGGGACTAGCACAGACTGGATGATGGCCGTGCCTGCGTTGCCTCTCTCGTCAGCTGGGCGTTCGGCTGGACCAAGGGGGGAATGCATGGCCGAGGGAACAGGGGGGCCAGGGGGACATGGAGAAGGGGAGGAACGGGACTTACCTGGAGGATGGCCCGGCAGGACGTGGCAATGCACACAATGGGTGGTGGGTGTGCACGGTAGTGGGTGGGGTCTTTATGGGGGAGTGGGCGGATGCCAGTTTGCTCTGACAGGGTGGGGTTAGGGTGGTACTGCACAATAAAGGAAGCATTGAGGCAGGACGCCATCAATGCTGACTTTTTCCATGGTTTGTTTTGTGCGAGTTGAAGAATAAACCTTGTCACCCGTACCTTCGGTGTGTTCGTGATTCGTAGCTAAGGACGTCGTGACAGCTATTTTGTCAGGAGGCATGAGCTATCTGCACATAAAGGGTGCATATTATGGGGGAACAGAGTCATAATTCCCACTTCCCTAAGAGACAGGGTTTTACAATCATTACATGAAGGCCATCCAGGCATTGTCAGAATGAAAGCTTTAGCTAGAAGCTACCTCTGGTGGCCTGGCCTTGATAAGGCCATTGAGAGTCAAGTCCATGGTTGTCATACGTGCCAGCAATCTAGGCCTGAAATGCCACAGGCTCCAGTTCACAGGTGGGAGGAAACGCACACTCCCTAGTCTAGGGTTCACATAGACTACGCTGGGCCTTTTCAGGGGCAGCTCTTCCTGATAGTAGTGGATAGCCACTCAAAATGGCTGGAAGTAATTCCAGTTCCTAACATGGCTACTGCTAGGACCATCCAGGTGCTGAGAAAACTCTTTGCCACACATGGGTTGCCAGATGTCTTAATTTCAGACAATGAGGCCCAATTCACTGCTGCTGAATTTCAGGCCTTTCTTAGAGCTAATCTCATCAGACATGCAACATCTGCACCTTTTCATCCATCTTCTAATGGTCAAGCTGAACGCATGGTGAGGACAACGAAGGAAGCACTCAAGCGCATTGTTACAGGTGACTGGCATCACAGGATGACAGATTTTTTACTCTGCTAGCATTCTACACCCTGCACTGCTACAGGCAAAAGTCCTGCAGAACTACGTTGGGGGAGGCGTTTGATTACTAAACTGGACAGGTTGCATCCAGATAGAGTGGCAGCAGAAGCCTCTCGACCAAAACCCCCAAGGGGGCTGCAAATAGGCGATTGGGTTTGGGCCAGGAACTATGGTCATGGGAATCTGTGGGTTCCTGGTCAAATTACCAAGGCATCCGGACCCCTATCTTATGAAGTGGGGTTGGAGGGAGGGCGAGTTGTCAGACGACACATTGATCAGCTTAGGAAACAGTTTCCAGAATGGCCACTAAGTGAGGACTGCATCATAAGTCCCTCCCAAGGTCCTCCCAAGGCCAAGCCAGCCCTCACATGGACTACCAGGACTTTTCTTAACTGAAGTGGAACCAGAGGGAGATCTGGGGAGCTCTGGAGTGCAACATGGACCCCCTGAAGGAGCAAGCCAACAGAACTTCAGCAACTGCTGTGCCTACTCTGCCGATCAGTCTGACTCTGGGGTGGGCCAACCTGGTGAGGCCAGCCAGAGTGCATCAAATCCCCTTGACTCAGGAGCACAAAGGGACACAAGTCTACCCAGCCCACTGGGTAAGCTAGTAGACCACAAAGTGATGGGAACTCCGAGATGTTCCTCTAGGGCACACAAGCCTCCTTCATATCTTGCAGATTATGTTGTAAAATAAAGAACTATATGTTGTTGTAAACCCTGTTGACACTTGACTACAGAAACTAGTGCTATGTTGTAACTGTCTATTACTGCAAATGGAAGCCTGATAATTAAGACGTTGTTTAATCTCATTGTAACCTACATTGTTTTTTTATTTTTATTATTATCACTTTACTTTTGTGTGTTTGAATAATGAGTCTTGACAATTGTTGAGACTAATTGGTGTTGTCATAGTCTGATCTAAGAGGGGAGGGGTGTTATGTACTGGGCTCTTGTGAAATACCACGTGGGTTGCTGAAGCAGCTAATGGCTCTCCAGCAACCCAGACTTTAAGTCTCCTGTGCTGCAATTGGCTATCTCCAGGAGGCAATGGTTGATTCAAACCTATTGGCTGCTGCCTAGGGTCTAGACCATAGGTCTGCAACCCGCGGCTCCGGAGCCGCATGCGGCTCTTTCAGCTGTCTCCTGCGGCTCCCAGTCTTCTGCTATGTGCAGTCCCCCCAAAAAAAGTGGGACTAAAAAAGTTCAACCAATCAATTCAAATATGCAGGGTAGGTGCATATCTCGCCTTGGCTCCACTCTTCAGTCAAACCCTGTTCTGTGCATGCGCGCATGTACGTGCATGCGCACACATTTTTTGCGGCTCCCAGTTTATCCTTTTGTGAGGGAACCGGTTCCGAGTGGCTCTTTCACTGTTTCAGGTTGCTGACCCCTGGTCTAGACTATATATTGCAGCTAGTTGCAGACATTTCCCCAGTACAGTTCCAGCACGAAATAAACAATGTGTGTGAAAACCCTAACAAGCAGGCATATACATAGAATGAAGGCTACTGCTAAGCTTGTAAGCCGCCCTGAGTCTTCGGAGAAGGGCAGGATATAAATGTAATAAAAATAAAAATAAAAAATAAAATAAAATGAGTTATCCTGTACTCAGCTTCGCGTCTTCATTCCTGCACCAAAGAACCCGCTATTTAACACTACCTTTCTTGGGTCTATATGTAATTAGGTGTATCTTGAAAGTCAAAAGTGAAAGGAAAATGACAGTGGATGGGATTTTTATAAGAAGGAAGGAAGCAATGTTGGAATATATCCAGCAAGTCAACAGTGAGACTATGGAGGGCTTATTGAAGAACTATGAACAGAGAAGGGCAGCAAGATAAAAGATTTTGAGGGGAGAGAGGGGGAGAAAGAAGGGGAAGGAAGGAAGGAAGGAAGGAAGGAAGGAAGGAAGGAAGGAAGGAAGGAAGGAAGGAAGGAAGGAAGGAAGGAATTGAAAGAAGAAAGAGAAATAAATAAAGAGGTACAGTATTAGCATCAGAAAGTGGAGGTGTAATAGTAGTTTAGCAATGGCCTGTTTCATGCATAGCAACAAGTGCTGGTATAAAGCAAATGAACATTTGAGGGCACCACAGGCTTCCTTGTGTAGCAGATTTGGATAATCATTCATCTACTCAAGAAACTCTGGGCAATGAATAGAAATACAAATCCAATTCAAACCATTCAAATCCAATTCAGATTAGATTCAATCTCAATGATCTCTCAGCAAGTCTTTTAAAACATTGTAAAAAGTATTTGCCCCATTAATAATGGAAAGATCTAAGATGTTTAAGTATACACTTTAAAAAATTGGGGAATAACTTGTAACACAAAACTGGAACAAAAATTCAGGAAAAAGGCATTGGAGAATACAAAGAAATTTAGAATTGCTCTTGGGAAGGTATAATAAGCAAGCTGTCAAGTAAAGTCCTAGACAGGAGATACAGACATTTAGAATAAGATGCCCAGGCTGAATGGCACCACCAACATCATCTTTGGTGCTCTCATGTCAAAATAGCATGTTCCTCCTTAGTCCAATACAATCCCAGTGCAGCTTCCAGATATATAAAATCTGTGAAGCTTTTCCACCCACTCTATGAAGGAAAGACAGGTTGGCAATGCCTGACAAAAACAAAGAAAGGATAATTATAGGCAATGGTAGCAGGGCGTGCAGCAGGGCAAGGAAGCAGGTCAGACTGCCAAATAATCCCTACCCCTTTCCTGCATGTGGTATATCACACGCAAGATCAAAGGACAATGTTGCAAGATTATTTCATCATTTTGGCAAGAATGTCAGTAGCTCTCTGTCAACTGAAGGAAGGCTCTTACAGTTTACAGTGGCAAAACTAGTGACAGTTACATTTTAAAAATTAAGCTAATATATGCAGCATTGTTGATCAGAAGGTCGGCAGTTTGGCAGGTCGAATCCCAAGTGCCGTGTAACAGAGTGAATGCCTGTTACTCGTCCCAGCTTCTGCCAACCTAGCAGTTAGAAAGCACGTAAAAATGCAAGTAGAAAAATAGGGACCACTACGGTGGGAAGGTAACAGTGTTCCGTGCGCCTTTGGGGTCTAGTCATGCCGGCCACATGACCACGGAGACGTCCTTGGACAAGCGCTGGCTCTTTGGCTTTGAAACGGAGATGAGCACCGGCCCCTAGAGTCGGAAACGACTAGCACGCATGTGCGGGGGAACCTTTACCTTTACCTTGTGCAGCATTTTAGCCTTCCTTCCTTCCTTCCTTCCTTCCTTCCTTCCTTCCTTCCTTCCTTCCTTCCTTCCTTCTTCTTTCTTTCTTTCTTTCTTTCTTTCTTTCTTTCTTTCTTTCTTTCTTTCTTTCTTTCTTTCTTTCTTTCTTTCTTCTTTCATCATTCCCCATTCCCAGATGAGAGAAAATGGAAGACAATTTGGAACATCCTGCTCTCAAAATATCAGGGCAAAAAGAAATATCACCCTGTGGCTTGCAGGGAAGTTGGGAAAGAGTTAAAGTAAGAAACTAGACTGCAGTATGTAGGAAGAGGATCTTCTAACATCCGTAGATAGGGGTGGATCCTGGCAAGAGATGGGAAAATAGGAAGCTCAGAAGACCCCACTTGGGTGTGACCAGAAGAAAAAAAGAAAGGAGCAATGAAGAGAGGAGAGAAAAGTCAGTAAGAAAAAGAAGAAAAGCCAGAGTGTTTGGAATGATCTGAGAGTTGCCCTCCTCCCAAGATAAAGACTAATGGACAAGTACTAATAAAGAAAAATGAGAGGCAGAGAAACTAAGGGTTGAGTCAGTGGGGTGTTGAAGATGTTCTTCTGTAAGGTGGAGTTGAGAAGTGGTTTGGAGATCTCATCTAAATAACAATGGTGAGAAGGAAAGGAACAATGACCATCATGAGGAGGCCGTGCCCATGTTTGTTCCTCTTCATTCTTTGGATAAGAATGATCCCAGAAAAGACAAAGACGCAAAGAATGCGAATTTCACTTCTAGTCTGGTCTTTGCTTGTATTCTTTTGACTCAGAATGAACAGAGAAAGGAAAACAAGAAAAGTAAGGCCATTCTATTAGTAGTCCCCACCCAAAGTTAGCTGAAATTGGAAAGCTGTGCCTGGTTTATTCACTGAAACATTGCCAAGGAAAATAAAACTAAATTTCAAGAGAAAACCTGGTGGTTATTGATTCCTTTGCATTAATGATTGGTCTCCTCCAGATCTTTTCTTTTAATTTTTTGGAGATATAAATGTAAAACTTCCTAGGGCAGGTTCAGCAGAGCAAGAGAATGAGAGCAAGTTCAAGCATGCATGTGATTGGCTCAGAGCTCTCATCAAATGCATGCAGATATAAACTTTGGTCTCATCTAGTAATTATCCCAATGCCCTATACTCCATTTGGCATGGGTCCGGGTTATTTACAGGAGTACCTTTTGCCGACGTTAACTTCCCATCGCCCTGTGCGCTCCCACAGAGAGGGCCTCCTCAGGGTGCCGTCGGTCAGGGAATGTCGACTGGCGGCCCCCAGGGGGAGAGCATTCTTTGTGGGTGCGCCTGCCCTCTGGAATCAGCTCCCTGTTGAGCTCCGGATGGCTCCCGACCTTCACTCCTTCCGCTGCGACCTGAAGGACTTGCCTGCCTGGACTGAGGGACTGGGATTTTAGATCTTAAATTTTAAAAATTTTAAATTTTAGAATGTGTTTTATTGTTTAGGGCTATTGGTTTAATTTCATTTTAATTTTTGTATATTATGTGTTGTTTATAGTGTTTAATTGCCCTGTACACCGCCCCGAGTCCCTTGGGAGAGGGGCGGTATATAAATCATCATCATCATCATCATCATCATCATCATCATCATAATTTGCTGAATGATGCTCTGGAAAAACCCATTATCCCTCTTAAGTCTACAATTTTACCCTCATCTGTTCCCCAGCCCTTGAGAAAGTGAACAGGTCCACAATGGGGAATATACTTTGAGAGGAATATGGCATTGCTGGATGTTTGCATAGTGCAATCTACAAACAAATTTATTCTATTTAATTTAATTGAAATAAATATATATTGTATGTAAAGTTAATAAATAAATTATTTGATTATTCAATCCAGTTAGATAACTATTTGTCTGAAATGGTATAGGGTCTCTTGCCTGAGCAGTGAGTTGGATTAGAAGACCTCCAAGGTCCCTTCCCACTCTGTTATTCTGTTATTACTTAGAGAGATGTGGTGGCCTAGAGCTGAAGACACTCTCCTCATGCTCAGAAGGTTGAGAGTTCAATCCTAGGCAATGGCAGATGTTTCTCTATCAGGGCCCCAAAAGAAAATATCTACTGTGAACTCCATATAGGCATCAAGAGGGCATCTTGCCAGTAAATGCTCAGCTCCATTCAGTCACCCTGATTCCACCCCAGATAGAGGAATTAAAAGGTCATAAAAGAAAAAATATTGTTGTTGTTAGTTGTGAAGTCGTGTCCGACCAATTGCAACCCTGTGGACAACATTCCTCCAGGCCTTCCTGTCCTCTACCATCTTCTGGAGTCCATTTAAGCTCACACCTGCTTCAGTGACTCCATCCAGCCACCTCATTCTCTGTTGTCCCTTTCTTCTCTTGCCCTCAACCTTTCCCAGCATTAGGCTCTTCTCCAGTGAGTTCTTCCTTCTTATGAGGTGTTTGAGTGTTTGAGTTTTAACTTCAGGATCTGGCCTTCTAAAGAGCAGTCAGGGATGATCTCGAGGACTGACCGGTTTGATCATCTTGCAGTCCAAGGGACTTGCAGGAGTCTCCTCCAGCACCATAGTTCAAAGGCCTCAATTCTTTGGTGCTCAGCCTTTCTTATGGTCTAAATTTCACAGCCATACATTGCAACTGGGAAGGTCATGGCCTTGACTATACGCCCTTTTGTTGCAGGGTGATGTCTCTGCTTCTTAGTGTGCTGTCTAGATTTGCCATGGCTTTCCTCCACACGAGCAAGCGTCTTTGAATTTCTTGGCTGCAGTCCCCATCTGTGGTGATCTTAGATCTGATAGACAGTGTTGTGTACTGGGTTCATTGCACAGGAATGAAGATGAGGCGAGTGAGTTCAGCAAACAGCATGGTTTATTTCTTGCAGGATCTGAACTAGAGAACAGGGCTGTAGCTGCAGCAATTTATACCTTGGCCCCTAAGCAGTGGCCAATAGGTTTGAAGCAACCTATTGCCGCCTAGGGGCAGCCAATCGCAGTGCTGGAGATGGGTTGTCTGAGATGCTGGGAGCCGTTAGCTAGCTCCCTGCTCTCGCAACCTACCAGCCATTACCACGTAGTGTTAACAAGCAAGGCCAATACATAACATCCCTCCCCCCTTAGAACGAACAACACTATAGCAACAATAGAAAATAGCAATACACTTACAAAGACTTAACACTGGTGTGAATAGGTTCCACTTAGCAGCTCAATAAAGTACTTACAACATTATAGCTCCATTGTCCATTACAATCTTGTAGTCAGCATTAAATACAAGGTACATACAACATTATAGCTTTATTATTACTGAACAAAATCTTTCAGATAAGCAGGAGGTTTGTGTGGCCTTGTGGAACGCCTGGGGGCCCAGGCACATCCTGGCCTACCAGCTTGCCCGCCGGGCTGGGTAGACCAGTGTCTCTTAGTTCAAGTGATTCTGAGTGGCTTGGTGCTCTCTGGCTGGCCTTTCCAGGTTGGCCCACCCCAGAGTCAGTTTGTTCAGCAGAGTTAGCACAGCAGCTGTAGCCATCAGGTTGGCTTTCTCCATCAGGGGACCCATGTTGCACTTCTGGGCTCCCCTCCTCTATGGCCAACTCCTTGTTGCTTGGGCTGTGTGAGCCTTCAGGGTCTATGCATGGGCTGGCTTGGCTACTGGTTTGTGGACCTGAGTAAGGACTTATGACGAAGTCCTTGTTTTGTGGCCATTCAGGAAAATGCTTCCTAAGCTGATCTATGTGGCGCCGTACAACTCGCCCACCTTCCAGCCCTACTTCGTAAGAGAGGGGGCCTGACATTTTAGTAATTTTTCCAGGCACCCACAAATTCCCATGCCCATAGTTCCTGGCCCACACCCCGTCGCCCACTTGCAGCCCCTTCGGGGGTTTTGGGTGTGAAGCTTCTGCTGCCACCCTATCTGGATGCAACCTGTCCAGTTTCATGATCAGTCGCCTCCCCCAGCGCAGCTCTGCTGGGCTTTTCCCTGTAGCCGTGCAGGGCATGGAATGCTGGCAAAGTAAAAAATCTGCCAATCTGTGATGCCAGTCCCCAATCACTATATGCTTCAGTGACTCTTTTGTGGTCCAGACCATATGTTCAGCTTGACCATTGGTGGACAGGTGAAATGGGGCCAACGTTGCACGCCTGATGAGATTTGCTCTCAGGAAAGCCTGAAATTCAGCCGCAGTAAATTGGGCTCCATTGTCAGATACTATGACATCTGGCAGCCCATGTGTGGCAAAGAGTTTCCTAAGCACCTGGATAGTCCTAGCAGTAGTCATGTTAGCAACTGGAATTACTTCAAGCCATTTAGAGTGGCTGTCTACCACTATGAGGAAGAGCTGTCCCTGAAAGGGCCCAGTGAAATCTATGTGAATTCTAGACCAGGGAGTGTGAGTCTCCTCCCACCTATGAATTGGAGCTTGCGACATTTCAGGCCTTGATTGCTGGCATATGTAACATCCATGCACCTGGGGTTCAATGGCCTTGTCTAAACCTGGCCACCATAAGTAGCTTCTAGCTAAAGCTTTCATACAGACAATACCCGGATGACCTTCATGTAGTGATTATAAGACCCGGTCTCTTAGTGACGTGGGGACTATGACCCTGTTCCCCCATAGGATACAACCCTTGTGAGCTGATAGCTCGTGTCTTCTAGTAAAATAACACTGGAATTCAGGGCCTGGGCTTTTAACCAGCCATCCTGTGTGTACCCAAGAAAGTACTCTACTTAATGTCTTATCAGCTGCTGTTTGTGCAGCTATGTCCCCTGCATGGAGAGGAAATTCCGGCAAGTCCTGGATGGACAATACACAGGCCGCTGGGGCAGGGTCTGGTTCAATTTGTGGCAGTGGAAGCCTGCTCAGGCCATCTGCATGGCCCATTTCTTTGCCAGGTTTGTGAATCAGCTTAAACATGTAAGCTTATAAAAAAAAATAGACCATCTCAGCATTCTGGGGGATAATATGTGGGGTGTCTTTTGTCTGTGGTGAATAACCCCAATAATGGTTTGTGGTCTGTGACATATAAATTGTCATGGAATTTTTTAACTCCAGCTACAATGGCCAATGCCTCTTTGTCAATCTGAGCATAGTTACGCTCAGCAGAGGACAGCGTCCTTGAATAAAATGCAATGGGAACCTGGGTTCCATCTTTCTCTAAGTGACTCAAAACTGCACCCATCCCATATGGGGATGTGTCACATGCTAAACAGACTGGTTTAGACTCCCTGAAATGAGTGATAGTGGAACTGACCAACAGAAGTGCCTTCAGGTCCTGAAAACATTTTTCGTGAATGCTGGTCCACTTCCAAGAAGCTTTTTTATCTAAGAGCCTGTGAAGTGGCTCTGCCACTGCAGCCTTGTTAGGAAGGAATGCGTGGTAGAAGTTGAGGAGGCCCAAGAATGCTTGCAGCTCTCCTTTTGTTTTGGGGCTAGGTGCCATCTGAGTGGCCTTTAGTTTGGACTCAGCTGGGTGGATGCCATTAGCATCAATGCAAAACCCCAAAAAATCAGTCAAGGGAACCCCAATACTGCATTTGCTCTTTTTTAGTTTGAGGCCTGCTTCACGCAGCCTCTGCAGGATGGCTCTGAGCCTCCTTGCTAGCACTTCTGTGGATTCTCCAGCAATAAGCACGTCATCAAAATAGGGGCAAACCCCTGGGATGCCTTTGAGTGTGCGTTCTATGATTCCCTGAAAAATGCCCAGGGCTACACTGACCTCAAATTGCAAGCACTTTACTCTGAAAGCCCCCCTGTGGGTCACAATTGTCTGTGCTGCAGCTGTGGCCTCATGAACAGGTAGTTGCTAATAGGCCTGCACCAAATCTAATTTTGCAAAAGTGGTGCCACCCTGCAAAGATGCCAGGATGTGGTTCACCACTGGGACTGGGTATGTGTGCTGTTTAAGGGCCCAGTTAATTGTACATTTGTAGTCTGCGCATATTCTGACTTCCCTGTTGGCTTTAAGTGGTGTTACAATAGGAGTTTCCCACTCCCCACCATCTACTGGTTGCAACATGCCCTGTTCCACAAGCTTGTCTAGTTCTGTGTCTATTTTGTGCTTGAGGGCAAAGGGGACCCTGCGAGGCTTAATCCTGACGGGAACCACATTTGGTTTCTAACTTAAATGCTATTGGCGGGCCTGTGTAAGTTCCTAGGGCTGAATCAAATATGTCTGTGAAGTCCTCGCAAACTGACACTAGACTCACGACTTGTTTCCGATTGATACTGGTTACTTAGATGCCTAGTGCATCAAAGCAATTGAGTCCAATTAGGCTCGTTCTCTGGCCCCCTACTACAACAACATCCAGGTGCCCTGAAAACCTTTAAATTTAATGGCCAAGGTGGCTTCACCCATGACTACAACTTTTGCGTTCTGGAAATCTGTTAAAGGTATGTCAGAGGGCCTCAGCTTGGCCCATCTCCTACTGCGACTGCACACGGAATTAAATGTGTCCAGAGAAATAATGGAAACAGCAGAGCCTGTGTCCAGCTCCATCTTACAGGGGACCCCTTGCAGCTCCACCTGGAGTCTATACTTGGGTTTAAGGGGGTGTCAGGCCCCGGTGCGACATACACTTCTGCGGCTTGAGCAAAAACCCACGCTGAATGGCCCCGCGGCTCTGGTACCTCTCCTGGTCAGATCGTCCAACTGGCGATGCGATGGCTGGTCCCTCTGGTGACCTCTGCAAACTGCTGTGATGTGGCCGGTTTTCCCACAGGCCCGGCATGTGGCTGTCCGGAACCTACAGTCCGAGCATTGGTGGTGGCTGCCACAACCTGGACATCTAGGCAAGGGATCTGCCTTGTAATTAGTCTCTTGCTGCTTGCTGCTGTGGTGCTGTGGGTCGGGCTATCTGTGCAGCTTGTCAACTTCGGCGTCTTCTTCTAACTCCTCAGTGAGTTCGGCATCCTTATGGTGGATGGCTTCTTCGCATTGCGTCATTTTGGTGGGCCAGATCGTTCGGACGGCTCCACCAGCAGCTTTGTCTGCCATGAGCACGTTCTGGGCATCTTTGAATGACAGGACCTCTCTGGCAAAAGGTTTTTGCTGCAGCTCTTGATTACAGAGACTGCAGACGAGCCGGTCTCAAAGTTGCTGTTTAACATATGAAAATCGGCATAGGCGTGCAGCCTGCCTCAAGGTCGTGATGTATTCGTTTTTTGTTATATATATATATATATATATATATATATATATATATATATATATATATATATATATATATATATATATATATATATATATATATATATATATATATATATACAATTTTATTTTCCCATTTCTTCCACAGACAAGTCAACAAATATATCGCCATACATAAATACATACACGTAGGTTTGGGTGCTGCTCATCCATTTTCCCTTTCACCGTATCCACCCTCCTTCTCTCTCTTCCCTCTTCTCTACTTTCTTTCTCCCTTTCTCCTTTCTTTCCTACTTCCCTCTTCTTCCTCTCTTCTCCTCTCCTCTTTCCCTCACCACTCCCCTCCCGTTTCTCCCCACTTCTCCTCCTCTTTCCCTCCAACTTTCCTACTTCCTTCCCCCTCCTCTACTCTCTTCCCTCTCTCCTCTCCTTTCTTCCCTCCCATTCATCTTCCGATACAATTCAGGGGTAATCTCCGAGCAGCTCCTCTCCTTAGATTTTTAGTGTCCATATTAGGTATGATGATATCCTTATCTCCTCATTTTTCTTCCAACTAAATTAGTGTTTGCTGTCTTTTAAGCATATTCTCTTTTTCACCCACTCATAAAATTTTCCCCAAATTTCATAATACTCTGACTCTGTCTTATCTTTAATTACCATTGTTAATCTATTCATTTCCGCAGATTCCATTATTTTCCTGATCATCTCTTCTTCTGAAGGAGCTTTCAGTGCCTTCCAGTTTTGTGCGAACACAATCCTAGCTGCAGTGGTTATATGAATAATCAAATATGTGTTCTCTTTACTATATTTCCCTGGTAAAATACCCAACAGGAATATTTCTGGTCTTAATTCTATACGTTGTTGTATCATCTTTTCTATCCATGATTTGATTATGTTCCAATAGGTTTTAGCTTCTGCACACGTCCACCACATATGATAGAAAGAGCCTGGTATTTGATGGCATTTCCAACATTTCATAGATCTGTCCTTAAACATTTTAGTTAGTCTTTCTGGAGACATATGCCATCTGTAGAACATCTTGTACATATTTTCTTTATACGCTGTTGCCATTGTCAGTTTATAGTTTCTTTTCCATAATTGCTGCCATCTATCTAATTCAATTGTATATCCAAAATTTCTTGACCATTTTATCATTGACTCCTTAACTTGCTCCTCCTCTAATTCCCTAATTAATAAGTAGCTATACATTTTTTAATCCATTTTTCTTTATTTCCTGTATTTCGTCTGTTCTCCCCAAATTAAAACCATCTATTTTAGCATCTTTTTCATATCTAGATTGTATTTGTATTCTCATGTACCAATCCATCTTTATTCCTTGTTCCTCTAATTGTTGTTTGGTTTTCAGCTTCCCCGTGTCTGTTAGTAGGTCTTTATATCTTATAATGTTTCTCATGTTAAACATATTGTGGTGTGTTAACGCTTCCATCATTGAGAGCCAATCTGGAATCCTCAAGTAATGCTTCCTCTTTATTTTCTCCCATACCATCAATAAAGAATTCCTGATATGATGTCTCTGGAAATAGCGGTGTATTCTATTTTTCCCATACCATATTGAACGCATGCCATCCCATCTGTAAATCATGTCCCTCTAATGTCAATAATCTAGTATTCCTCAGTAAAATCCATTCTCTCATCCATCACATTACTGCTGCCTGGTAATATAATTCCCAATTAGGTAAGCTAAACCCACCTCTGAGTCTTGCATTCTGTGACATTTTTAAATTAATCCTTGCCTTTTTCCCCTGCCAAATATATTTCAAAATTATTTTATTTAGCCCCTCAAAATATTTCTTTTCCAATCTTATTGATATTGTTGAAAACAAAAACAACAATCGTGGTAATATATTCATTTTGATTATTGCAATCCTACCCATCAATGATAATTGTACCTTTTTCCATTTATCCAAATCTACTTCGATTTGTCTTTTCAGTTTGTAATAATTATCTTCTTTAATTGTTGTACATCTTGCTGTCAGGTGAATCCCCAGATATTTTACCTTCTTTACAATCTGTATCTCTAACTTTCCCATCAATTCTTTTTTTGTTGTTTTTCAGTAATATTTTTCACTAACATTTTTGTTTTATCTTTATTACTCTTCAAACCTGCTACCTCACCATATTTTTCTATTTGTTTTATTAATACAGGTCCTGTCTCTAGTGGCTCCTCCAAGATAAATACTAAATCATCTGTGAAAGCTTGTAGCTTATATTCTTCTCTCTTAACTTTCATACCTTTTATATTCTTATTCTGTCTTATAGTTCTATTTAGTATCTCTAGTGTCAATACAAACAATAATGGGGATAAAGGGCATCCCTGCCTTGTTCCATTCATAATGTTAGTCTTTTCAGTCATATCTCCATTAATCATTATTTTGTCTATTTGCTTATTGTAAATTGCTTTAATTACATTTATAAATTTCTCCCCCAAATCCATAATCTGTAGTTGTCTTATCATGAATTGCCAATTCACATTGTTGAATGCTTTCTGCGCATCCAAAAACATCAATGCCATCTGTTTTTCAGGATGTGTTTCATAATATTCTAACGTGTTTAATATAATTCGCATATTGTCTCTAATCTGTCCTTTGGGCAGGAACCCATTTTGATCCATATGTATAAATTCGTTTAGGAACTTTTTAAGTCTTTTGGCCATGATTGATGCAAATATTTTGTAGTCCACATTCAGCAGGGAAATTGGTCTATAGTTCTTTATTTTCTGTATTTCCGTTTCTTCCTTTGGTATCAGGGTAATAAGTGCTTCCGACCACAAATCTGGTATCTTAGCTTCAGGGAGGAGTTCATTACAGAGTTCCAGCATTACATTGCCTAACAGTTCCTACAATGTTCTATATAGTTCCGCTCAGTGCTTTTTTTGTAAAAGAAAAAGGTGCCGGAACTCACACATGTCATACAACCCGCCTTGCCTACCCTACAAGGTTCCATCCAAAAAAGGTGCCGGAACTCCGTTCTGAGCGTTCTATGAGAAAAAAAGCCCTGGTTCCGCTGGTAACCCATCTGGTCCTGGTGTTTTGCCGTTCTTTTGTTTTTTAATTGCTTCTGTTAATTCCATCATTGTTATTTTCTCTTCTAGTAGCTTTTTAAATTTCTCTGGTACTTTAGGTATCTCTGTTTTTTCCAAGAATTGTTTTATCCTATCATCTGAAACTACTTGTTGCTTATATAAGTTCTCATAATATTCCCAAGCTATTTTTTTCTTGTCTTCATTCCAGTATTGTAAAGTCCTCTGGGCATCTTCCAGTTGTTTAATCCATCTCTTCTCTTTCTCCTTTTTAATTTTATATGTCCACCATGTTCCTGGTTTGTTTGCATGTTCAAAAAAGGTTTGTTTAGCTGCCTTTATTTTCCTTGCCACCTCTTCATTTTCTGTTAAGTTCATTTTATGCTTGTTCAACTCCATTAATTTTTTTATCTTTTTGTTTTGTGTATCTTTCTGTAATTCTTTCTGAAGAGTCTTATATTCTTCCTCCAGTTTTTTCCTAATTTGTCTTTTCTGTTTATTCTTTTTCCCCATATAAGATATAGCGAGCCCTCTCATATACGCTTTTGCCGTATCCCAGACATTTTGAAGTGAGGTATCTTCTTTTTTGTTTTCCTTAAAGAAGAAAGTCATTTCTTTTTCCATATATTGCTGGAAGATTTTTCATTCAATACAGTTTGATTTAATGTCAATCTTGTTCTTTTTTTTTGTCCTTTCCATGTAATTGTGACTGGGTTGTGGTCTGCCCATGTGTTTGTTTCTATGTTTATATTTTGTGTACTTGTAAATAAGTGTATTGATACCCATATCATATCTATTCTTGACCAGGACAGGTGTCTGTTAGAATAGAATGTATATTGCTTCTTTTCCGGATATTTTCCTCTCCAAACATCTAGTATATTTAATTCGTCCACCATATTATGAAAAGATTTTGGAAGTACCGTATTTTCTGGCGTATAAGACGACTGGGCGTATAAGACGACCCCCTACATTTCCTGTTAAATTATAGGGTTTGGGCTATACTCGCTGTATAAGACTACCCCTCTTCCAGCGCATTTCATATAGAATTAACCAGGACATTAATTCTATATGAAATAAGAAAAACAAGAACAGATGGTGAATCTGGCTAACTATACCCATAACCTCAAAAATCCTGCAGGGCCCCCAATCACCCTACCCCAATGCCTGGGAGAACAGCCAGCTTTTAAGAATTTCCAAGCCACATATATCTCAGGGGGAACCCTCATTCCAGAGGGCAAGAATCTCAACAGCGTTGTGCTTCATGGGTCCCAATCAGTGACATTGTTTAATTGAAGGGAGCCAGGGAGGAAGAGGATGAAAAGAAGATGCCTCTCCATTCCTGTTTTACCAGATTTAACAGCTTCCAATGTGTTTGTGGGAGAAGCAAAGAGTTTCTGTGAGTTGCTGATGCTCTGAGTAGACAGTCAGAAGCGAGACAAAATTCTAAGACCTATACAATTGTATGGCATTTATCTGAAGAAGAAAAGCAATATTTGCATCAAAGAATGAAGTTTAACGTCACCAATTAATTAATGCACCAATTTAGTGTCAGGAAATCTTCTTAACAAAGCAGAATAAAGACTTAGTCAAAAATAATTATTCACTAGTTTAGAAAAATACTTTAAGAAGGAAAAAAATAAATTTAGGATTTTGCAAGACATGAAAGAACAAGGTGGACTGGCAATACCAAACTTCAAATGATATTATCAAACCTGTTATTTAACAGAAATTATAGTCTGGGTTGTATCAGATGAAGGAACAGGATACCCAGAAGGTTTTTATATAATATAAATAATAGAAGTGTACAATATATAAGAGAATATTTCATTATAAACTACATACTAAAAGGAAACACAAAAGAAATCTGAACATAAAGGTATTTGCTTCAATATTAACATTTTTTACTTTATTTTATTTATTTATTTATTTTATTACATTTATATACCGCCCTTTCCTGAAGGACTCAGGGCGGTTTACAGGGTGATTAAAAAACCAAAATACAAAAGTTAAAAACAAATTTTAAAAAAATTATATGTGTCCCTGCCTAAATAAAACCCCAGTTAAAATAAGATTAATCCTCAGCCTGGGCCAGAGAGCTCGAAGAGCCAGGTCTTCAGGCCCCGGCGGAATGAACGGAGGTCAGGGGCAGTCCTCAGCTCCACTGGCAGCTGGTTCCAAAGGGCAGGCGCCCCCACTGAGAAGGCCCTATCCCTGGGTGTTACCCGCCGGCAATCTCTTATCGGTGGCACCCTGAGAAGACCCTCCCTGTGGGAGCGCACTGGACGAAGGGAACTTGATGCCGGCAGCAGGTGTTCCCTCAGATATTTATTTATTTATTTATTTATTTATTTATTTATTTATTTATTTATTTATTTAATTTATATACCGCCCTTCTCCCAGGGGACTCAGGGCGGTGAACAGGGCAATACATAAAAACTAGATACAAAAATTAAACAATGCCCATAAAATTAATACAAATTTAAAATTAAAGTCGTTTATAAAAATCCCACCCCGTCCCATCAGGCCAGGCCAGCTTGTTTAAAGAGATGGGTTTTAAAATCGCGCCGGAAGGAGCGGAGATCGGGCGCCATCCGGAGCTCAACCGGAAGATGGTTCCATAAAACTGGTGCACCCACAGAGAACGCTCTCCCCCTGGGGGCCACCAGTCGGCATTCTTTGACCGGTGGCACCCTGAGGAGGCCCTCTCTGTGGGAGCGTACTGGGCGGAGGGAAGTTGACGCCGGCTGCAGGTGCTCCCCAAGGTATTCTGGACCCATGCCATGAAGGGCTTTGTAGGTCATTACCAACACCTTGAACCTCACCCGGAAGACAACTGGCAACCAATGCAGCTCGCGGAGCAAAGGTGTGACATGGGAGTATCGGGAAACTCCCAGTACAACTCTCGCGGCTGCATTCTGTACCAGTTGGAGCCTCCGAGTGGTCTTCAAGGGTAGCCCCATGTAGAGAGCGTTGCAGTAATCAAGACGAGAGGTCACGAGCGCATGAGTGACCGTGCGTAAGGCATCCCGGTCTAGATAGGGCCGCACCTGGCGCACCAGGCGAACCTGGGCGAAGGCCCCCCTAGTCACAGCTACAATATGGTCTTCTAAGGAGAGTTGTGAATCTAGGAGGACTCCCCAGTTGCGAGCCCTATCTACAGGAGGTAATGACTCACCCCCCATAATGAGGGGTGGGATATCCTGAATATCCCGAGACGCCGGTACGCACAGCCACTCAGTCTTGTCAGGGTTGAGTCGAAGCCTGTTCCTCCCCATCCAGACCCGGACCGCCTCCAGGCACCGGGACATCACGTCGAGGGCATCACTGGGGTGGTTTGGGGTCAAAATGAAAAGTTGGGTATCATCAGCATACTGATGATACCCAACTCCAAAACCACGAATGATCTCACCCAGCGGTTTCATGTAGATGTTGAACAGGAGAGGCGAGAGGACCGACCCCTGAGGAACTCCACAAGCGAGAGGCCTCGCGGTCGACCTCTGCCCCCCTGCCAACACCGACTGCGAGCGTCCCAGGAGATAGGAGGAGAACCACTGAAGAACCGTGCCTCCCCTCCCAATCCCCTGAGACGCCGCAGCAGGATACCATGGTCGATGGTATCGAAAGCCGCTGAGAGGTCTAATAGGACTAGAACAGAGGAATATCCCCTGTCCCGAGCCCTCCAGAGATCATTCACCAGCGCGACCAATGCCGTCTCCGTGCTGTACCCGGGCCTGAATCCCGATTGGTACGGGTCTAGATAATCCACTTCATCCAGGACCAGAGGGAGCTGATGCGTCACCACACTCTCAACAACCTTCGCAAGGAAGCGAAGGTTGGAGACCGGACGAAAGTTATTCAAAACAGCCGGGTCCAAGGCAGGCTTCTTGAGGAGAGGTCTTACCACCGCCTCTTTCAAGGCGGCGGGAAAACTACCCTCACTCAGAGAGGCAGATATAACCGCCTGGAACCAGCCTCGTGTCCCCTCCCGGGCTGCATAAACCAGCCAGGAAGGGCACGGGTCCAATAAACATGTGGTGGAGCTCAGCCTCCCCATGATCCCGGACCCTCGCCATTTAGGGCTTTATAGGTCATCACCAGCACCTTGAATCTCACCCGGAGGGCAACTGGAAGCCAATGCAGCCAATGCAGCTCGTGGAGTAGAGGTGTTACATGGGAGTATTGGGAGACCCCCATCACAACTCGCGCGGCCGCATTCTGCACCAGCTGAAGCCTCCGAGTGGTCTTCAAGGGCAGCCCCATGTAGAGAGCGTTGCAGTAGTCTAAACGGGAGGTCACGAGCGCATGAGTGACTGTGCGTAGGACATCTCAGTCCAGATAGGGTCACAACTGGCGCACCAGGTGAACCTGGGCAAAAGCCCCCCTGGTCACGGCTCCTATATGGTCTTCAAAATTGAGTCGTGAATCCAGGAGGACGCCCAAGTTGCGAGCCCTATCAACGGGGGGGTAACACCTCACCCCCCATCGTTAGAGATGGAATAGTCTGGTTGACCCGAGATGCCGATATGCACAGCCACTCAGTCTTGGCGGGATTGAGACGAAGCCTGTTTCTCCCCATCCAGACCTGGACCGCCTCCGACATCATGGCGAGGGCATCGCTGGGTTGGTTCGGGGTGGAAAGAAAAAGTTGGGTATCATTACTTGAAGGTAAATGTACAAAAAATAATCAGTAGAAGATAATTCATATAGGTTTCAAAGTTTAATCTTTAACAAAATAAAGATAAACTCATTTCAAAACTTTATCCCTGCAGTATCAGAACTATCTCACTTGTTTCAATAAGTAGCATATTCCACAAAGAATTATGAAAACAAGGTGAAATATTCAAATTTTGAAAGTTTACAGTGCAGAAGTCAGAATAGTTCTTGAGGCTTATTTACATATTGTTACCGAAATAACATAGTGAGATTGAGCAAATCAAAGACTACATGGATACAGAATGTACACAGGAAACTTGATATGATCAGTGGGAATGCCAATTGCAGAGTAATATTAAAATTATGAAATATATGGGGAAAAAACTTATATAAATACAGGGGGTGGCGGCCATTGGAACTTCAGTACTATAAGTCTTGTTTCTGCCATAGTGCTATTGCTATGAATACATAGCAATTGCCAAGAGCCCAAATTTTGACCACGTAATCCTGGAGATACTTTGATGGTCGTAAGCATGAAAACAGGTCATAAGTCACATTTTTCAGCGCCGTTGTAACTCTGAATGGTCACTTACCACTACAATGGTTGTCAGTCAAGGATTGCTTTTTTACTTTCTTGCATTATTTCTCTTTTTTCATTTGTACTATTTTTATTGTTCTATTCAAAACTTCCCCTTCATGGATTACTGCCTTGTCATAGTGAAGGGGCTTGTGTAATTCAATGAAGCTATGAGCTATGCCATGCAGGGCCACCCAAGATGGACAGGTCATAGTAGAGAGTTCTGACAAAATGTGATCCACTGGAGAAGGAAATGGCAACCCACTCCAGTATTTTTGCTATGAAAACCCCATGGACAGTACCAAAAGGCAAAAAGATATGACGCTGGAAGATGAGCCCCTCAGGTCGGAAGGCGTCCAATATGCTACTGGGGAAGAGCAGAGGGCTAGTACTAGTAGCACCAGAAAGAATGAAGCAACTGGGCCAAAGCCGAAAGGACACTCAGCTGTGGATGTATTTGGTGGTGAAAGGAAAGTACGATGCTGCAAAGATTTTTTCTCCATAGGAACCTGGAATGTAAGATCCATGAATCAAGGAAAGCTGGACGTGGTCAAACAAGAGATGGCAAGACTGAACATTGACATCTTAGGAATCAGCGAACTAAAATGGACAGGAATGGGTGAGGAACTACAGAGGAACTATACAAGAACAAGCTTAACATCCCTGATAACCACAATGAGGTGGTCACTGACTTTGAGCCAGACATTCTAGAATGTGAAGTGAAGTGGGCCTTAGAAAAGCTGAGCAACAACAAAGCTAGTGGAGGGGACAGTATTCCAGTTGAGCTATTCAAAATCTTAAAAGACGATACGGTAAAAGTGCTACACTCAATTTGCCAGCAAATTTGGAAAACTCAACAGTGGCCACAGGATTGGAAAAGATCAGTTTACATTCCAATTCCAAAGAAAGACAGTGCCAAAGAATGTTCAAACTATCACACCATTGCACTCATTTCACATGCTAGTGAAGTTATGCTTAAAATCCTACAAGCTAGACTCTAGCAGTATGTGGATCGAGAACTACCAGAAGTACAAGCAGGATTTTGAAGAGGCAGAGGAACTAGAGATCAAATTGCCAATATATGCTGGATCCTGGAGAAAGCTAGGGAGTTCCAGAAAAACATCTACTTCTGCTTCATTGATTATGCTAAAGCATTTGATTGTGTGGATCACAACAAATTGTGGCAAGTTATTAAAGAGATGGGAGTATCAAACCATCTTATTTGTCTCTTGAGAAACCTATATGCGGGCCAAGAAGCAACAGTGAGAACTGGACACGGAACCACTGATTGGTTCAAAATTGGGAAAGGAGTCCGGCAAGGCTGCATATTGTCACCCTGCCTGTTTAACTTATATGCAGAGCACATCATGAGAAAGGCAGGGCTAGATGAATCAAAAGTTGGAATTAAGATTGCCAGGAGAAATATCGACAACCTAAGATATGCAGATGATACCACTCTAATGGCAGAAAGTGAAGAGGAACTAAAGAGCCTCTTGTTGCAGGTGAAGAAGGAGAGTGCAAAACTTGGGTTGAAACTTAACGTTAAGAAAACCAAGATCATGGCATCCGGCCCTCTCAATTCCTGGCAAATAGATGGGGAAGAAATGGAGGTAGTGACAGATTTTATTTTCCTGGGCTCCAAGATCACTGCAGATGGGGACTGTACCCAAGAAATTAAAACATGCTTGCTCCTGGGGAGGAAAGCCATGGCAAATCTAGACAGCACACTAAAAAGCAGAGACATCACCCTGCCAACAAAAGTGTGTATAGTCAAGGCCATGACCTTCCCAGTTGCAATGTATGGCTGTAAAATTTGGACCATAAGAAAGGCTGAGCGCCAAAAAATTGAGGCCTTTGAACTATGGTGCTGGAGAAGATTCCTGTGAGTCTCTTGGATTGCAAGGCAATCAAACCGGTCAGTCCTAGAGGAGATAAACCCTGACTGCTCTTTAGAAGGCCAGATCCTGAAGTTGAAACTCAAATACTTTGGCCACCTAATGAGAAAGAAGGACTCATTGGAGAAGAGCCTAATGCTGGGAAAGGTTGAGGGCAATAGAAGGGGATGACAGAGAATGAGGTGGCTGGATGGAGTCGCTGAAGCTTTAGGCGTGAGCTTAAATGGACTTCAGAAGATGGTAAAGGAGAAGGAAGGCCTGGAGGAACGTTGTCCATGGGGTCGCGATGGGTCAGACATGACTTTGCAACTAACAACAACAACAATTCAAAACTTTTAATAAAGTTATTAAAAATATATTTTTAAAGGTGCCAGACAGAGCGATGAAAAGGCAAACTATCCAAGCTCCTAAAGGCAGTTTACAAAAGAATCCAGATGTGGGAGGAAGAATTGATTGTCCTAACACCTCCACATGAGCAAGGCAGTTTTTAAAGCCTCTTCCATCCTGCTTCAAAATGCAGATCACCAACAACTGCAAAGAGGCACAAACAGTGGACAGTCATCATCCTTACCCATCTCAGGTAAGGCTCTATGGAAATTAACAGAATTTTCCAGTTAGTTTCCAAATGTCTGTTTCTGTCTATAGTTTACAATCCTATTCGAGTATTGCTGGAAGGAACTACCATTAAAGCTGAGAGGGTTTGCTTGTGTGTGTGTGTGTGTGTGTGTGTGTGTGTATTAATGCAGCACACAAAATTGCTAGAAGGTAAAATGTGCATTTGGGTTGGTGATAGAAAAGACATGGAGTATACTGTACTATGCACAGAGAACTAGTGTGCTTTTCCCTTAAGTTCCATAAACTTGACTTGGAACAGAAAATAATAAATATGCTTCCAAAATATCTACCATTAGACAGCAAATATATGCTGTCCTTGGAGCCATCTGATGTCAGAGGTTGCAAGAAATCCAGTGCAGGATGGAAGTAAGGGTGAGAAACGCTTGCTTCTGTTCCTCACCTTTAAATGATATTTAAAAAACAACCCTCCCAGTTACAAATGGTAGAGTGAATTATTGGAGACCAGTACATAGAGTCATTTACCAACTTCCCCAGATTCAGAGTTGGAGGTGGGGGATGGGACTGAGGATCTGAGAAAGTATTGGTTGCAAAGCTTCTCCTGATCATTCCACAGTTGCAAAACTCCCTCTCCTTAGCACTTAGCAATAGCAATAGTATTTAGACTTATATACCGCTTCACAGTGCTTTACAGCCCTCTCTAAGAGGTTTACAGAATCAGCATGTTGCCCCCAACAATCTGGGTCCTCATTTTACTGACCTCCAAAAGATGGAAGGCTGAGTCAATCTTGAGCCGCTCCTCCTCCTCCTCCTCCATTAGAAATAGATCACTTTGGAGGAGAGAATCTCATTTTTTTTATCCCAAGGACCATTAGATTGCAGCTTGTAATCTTTACATTATAGAAAATTTTCTCTTTGGAATAAGTTTGTATCTGATCCCTTCCATGGGCATTTGTTCAGAATGAAAAATGTAAACAACATTGTAAGTAGTCAGCAAGATAAGCTCCCCCATCCTGATTCATCCTGCTCATCCAGAGGATGATCCAGATTGCTAAGGAACTCATATAGGGTGTGGTGTGTAGCTCCTCTGAGTCATGAATGCAATTTTACATTGTTGAAAGCTGTTACAGGATTATATACTGTATTTATATTTCCCCTAAAATGAATAAATTAACCCATCATTTTCATA
Source organism: Vipera ursinii (assembly GCF_947247035.1). Lineage (NCBI taxonomy): Eukaryota > Metazoa > Chordata > Lepidosauria > Squamata > Viperidae > Vipera > Vipera ursinii. The sequence goes on along the minus strand of NC_139513.1, from coordinate 28,289,004 downwards.
TGTGACTGTGTATGTTTGTGTGTTCTTTCCCATTTAAAAACATCACACAGTGACTGTAGGCCTCACTTCAGAATATTGTTACCTGCCTCCTTTTCGTATACCCAAAATTAACATAATTCATTTCTGTTCATGTGACTTGGGGATGATATACCTTCTGGTCATAAGAGCATAAGAAGAACCTTGTGGGATCTGTCTAAAGACTTGTCTAGTTCAGCTTTCTGTTTCTGAGGTGACCAGACATTGGTCTTGTTTCCAAAAATGCTTATCAAGACCTATATGCTTTAGGATTTTAGATAATCCATAACTTCTACAGCCAGAAATCCTTTAAAGTCTTACACCCCCCCACCTCTAAATATATCTGATTTCTTTTGAAAACTATCCAAATTGTATATTTTGTGGTTGCAAATTATTTGTTCACTCTACAGGGAAGTCACTTCTGTTATTTAAAGGGGCCGTAATACTTCAAATCCATAAAATTGCTTCTTATATGAATGGTCATGTATAAGTTACTAACGATCAATAGCTTAATCCTTCATGAGTGTGCAAACCTTATAATGAGGTTATCCATGTTATTGGCCAGCACCCTAAGTATGGTATAATTAATTAGACAGTATAATTAAATCCTTGCTTTTATTATCTGAGTCATTGCTAAACAGGATCTAAAATCATGAAGCCATGCATATTTATATCGTGTATTTTTTTAGGAAACAAAGGAGACAAAGAGCCACTTTAATTTACAGGCATGGATTGCAACAAGGTCAAAATTATCATATATGGTGCTTTAGACATCTTAATTAACTTCTTTATCTCAAAGTACAATCAGCTGCCTTCACTAATATTCAGGATCATGATCTGGTAAGTATATTTCTTATAAAATACACAGTGCTTTTTTTGTAAAAGAAAAAGGTGCCGTAACTCACACGTCATACAACCTGCCTTACCTATCCTACAAAGTTCCATCCAAAAAAGGTGCCGGAACTCCGTTCTGAGCGTTCTATGACAAAAAAAGCCCTGAAAATACATGACATATTTGGTCAGTTAGACCATAGTTCAGGTATTGTATCATGAGCTACAGTATTTGTTTTCTGAAGTCTTGTCCAAAAATAGCTCAGATGACATGTTGGCAGTGGTGGGATTCAAATGTGTGAACAACCGGTTCTCTGTGTGGATGCCACTTCCAGAAGTCCATTCTGGGCCTGGGCAACAAACAAATAGCTACCGGTTCTGCCGAACTGGTGTGAGCTGGCTGAATCCCACCACTGCATGTTGGTGATATAAATCAGGGGTTCCCAACCCTTGGCCCATGGACCACTACCAGGCAGCGAAATGCCAGCAACTGGTCCACACAAACAAGCAAAGCCCCATCCACAAGATGCAGGCAGCATAGAAAACCATGCCCCCTCCGGTCTGCAGAAAAACCTCTCTCCATGGAACCGGTCCCTGGTGCCCAAAAGGTTGGGGACCTCTGATATAAATGACAGGGTGAGATGAAGTGGTACTGAGCAGTTTTAAAATGACATGAAAGCTTCCTCCCTACCCCTCTTTCACTTGTTAGCTGGGCTATTTTTTGGACATGGGTCTACCACTCTTCCAGAAGCAGACTCTGTCTTCAGAAATAGTCTGGTCTAAAGCATCTCTACACCTGCCATCTGTCACTTGAGCAATTTGAAAGGAGGCGAAATCTCCATCCCAAGTACCTGTTCACACTCACCCTAGCCTGCCCTGCTTCTAAGGAGAGCGACTGGGGGTGGTTTTTCCTGCCATTTGCAAATCCTGGATGGAAGGGTGGAAGCAATGCCAGATAATTCACCAACTAACAACTTTAAAAGCTCCACAGTAAAGTTGTACAAACTAAACCACTCACAAGCCATGTTAGTGATGGAGTTTAAAGCTCAGTGGTTAGAGCAATGCCATGTAAATTATGCCAGAATTATTTTTCCGCCAATTCAGGATCTGGAGAAAAGAATGCAGTGTATGCCTCCCAGCATACACAAAGGACAGCACAGCAGGAGGCTGATGGTGCAGATCAGCAGAGGGGCTGGACAGCTCCGGGTGATGACTGCTCACTCAGGATAAGCCTAATGACTTAAGCTGTTGACAGCCCCAGGCATGGTCAGCCTGGTGGGAAGCCAGGATCTACACCCATTGTCACCTGCACTGGCAGGAAGCCCAGGTTTGAACTGATTGGATGCCATCCACCTGGGCAGGTACAAATAGACGCCAGGCTTCCCTGTTTCCCCAGTTCGTTCTGTTCAGAATAAACTCATCTTCACCCCCAGCTCTGTGTCCATCTCTATGTGAAGCACACAACTTTACAAAGAACATCAATGCAGTTTTGTGAGGAAGAGCCCAAAGCCTAAGAGATTTACGTATCTTCAGGGTTCCCTCAAACACTGCCAGAATAAGAACTAGTGACTTAGATCTGTCACACTTATGCCTCATACCCAAAGTCACTTGAGGGTCAGGTGGCATACAAATTTGAGGAAGGAAGGAAGGAAGGAAGGAAGGAAGGAAGGAAGGAAGGAAGGAAGGAAGGAAGGAAGGAAGGAAGGAAGGAAGGAAAACTATGGACTGAAGACAAGATCAAGTATGCTTGTTATTAGGCTCATGTGGAGAAAGATCCTCCAGAGCAGCCAAAGATTTTTAAAGGAAAGGTGAGCACTGGGAAGTCTGATCTTGAATAGTCACAGTCCCAACATTGCCAGGCACAGAGAAAGAGTCAGCCCCATTAGATAGAAAAGAAATCAACTCCTCTGGAAGTCTTTTACTGAGAATGCCTGTAATAATAGAATCATATAAGACTGACTGGACTGTACCTCCCTGTGAAATAAGAAGCCATTTCTGAATGTTTCTCAGGCTTTAAGAAATGTTTAAACCCCATGCCTAGGTAATGGTCTTGCATCTTTCCTTCAAGACCAGCTTCCTTACTCTTTATATCTTGGGACTATGAAGCTTTTAGTAAATAATCTTAGAATTTTGCCTGTTGTTTCATGTGGGAATGGTACCTACTTTCAGAGCCTTCTCCTCACTTGCACAAACATCTTTGCCAACTTGTTGTGTTGTTTTTTTCACTTTGATTTTACTGTGTTGTCCTAATGTCTTCACTTCAACCCCAGCCCCATGGATGAGATGGTCTTTGGTTATTGTTGGCTGTAACAGTTATTCAAACAATATTTTCCCTTATTTGAACACAGTCCAAAGGCAGCTTCAAGGTGTGTAAAATGTGATAGGCTACATCACCCTTACCTTGGAGGAAAGTGAGGGAACTTTGGACCAAAGCAATAGAGACACAATAATGGCTGGCAACAGAAATTGCCAATATCATGCTAGTATTGCTTTTAGCTGTTTGAGCTGTGCGGTGGCCTAGGGGTGAAGATGCTGTCCTCACATTCAGGAGGTTGAGAGTTCAATCCTAGGCAGTGACAGATGTTTCTCTATCAGGGTGCAAAGTGGAAATACCTGCTGGAAACGCCACATAGGTTTCGGGAAGAGCATCCAGCCAGTAAACGCTCAGTTCCATTCAACCGCTCTGACTCCATATTGATAAAACGGTCACGAAAAGAGGGGAAAAAAATCTTTTAGCAGATTCAAGGATGGGTGGAGAGCACTTCACCTTAGTAGGAGGGAAAGACACAAAGCTTCAACTCTCTCCTATACTTTATCAAATGCCTTACTGAAATCTAAGTATACCACGTCCACAGCATTTTGTTGGTCTTCTAGGTTAGTCACTTTATCAAAGAGAGAAATAAGATTGGATTGGCACAATCTGTTTTAACAAACCCGTGCTGGCTACTGGTTATGACTTTGTTTGTTTCTAGTTGTTCACAGATCTGTTTTTTGATTATCTTTTCTAGGATCTTCCCAGGTATTGATGTTAAAGTGATTGGTCTGTAGTTACCTAGGTCCATTTTTTTTCCTTTCTTGAAGATAGGAACCACATCAGCCCTTTTCCAATCCTCAGGTACTTCCCCAGTGCTCCAGGATTTGTGAAAGATGTGGTGTAATGGTTCTGAGATAACATCTGCCAGCTCTTTCAGAACTCTGGGAGGTAATCTGTCGGGTCCCAGTGATTTATATTTGCCAAGGTCAGATAGGTGTTCTCTTACCATTTTCTTGCTTATTTTAATATTTGTTTCTGGTATGTCTTTTGCAGGGGTTTTTTTTTTGGGGGGGGGTTACGTTGGGCTATAGTTTTTTTGTGAGAAGACTGATGCAAAAAATAAGTTAAGTAGCTCTGCTTTCTCGATGTTGTCTGTTATTTCCTTGCCATCGTCTCTCTTTAGTGGGCCTACAGTTTCCTTGACTTTTTTCGTGTTGTTAATATGTTGGAAGAAACTTTTTTTATTATCCTTGATTTCTGTTGCAAGTCTTTGTTTGTTCTGAGCCTTTGCTTTCCTGACTTTGTCTTTGTATGTTCTAGCTGTCTGCTGACAATCAGCCTTATGTGCCCCTCTTTCCATTGTTTGTATTTGTCCTTTTTGTCTTTTACTTTGTCAGAGAGATCTTTGTGCAGCCATGCTGGTTTCTTCTTGAAATTCTTGTTTTTGTTTCTCAGTGGTATTGTGCTGGTCTGGGCTTTTATGATCACATTTTTCAGGGTTTTCCACGCTTCTTGGGTTGTTTTCCCTTTTAGGATTTTCATCCATGGGATATTTCCTAGGTTCTCTCTGAGTTTGTTAAAGTCAGCTCTTTTGAAGTTTATGACACTGGTTGGATTGTTTTCTATTGCTAGTGTTTGCATTATATTAAATTCCAGTATGACATGGTCACTTTCACCCAAGATTCTGGCAATTTCAATTCTTCTCTATTTGTAAGGATTAAATCCAGTACAGCTTTATGTCTTGTTCCTTCCTCCACCTTTTGGGTGATAAAGTTGTCGGCAAGGTTTGTTAGGAATCTGTTTGATCTCCCTCTCACTGTAGAGTTTGTTTCCCAGTTGATATCTGGATAGTTGAAGTCTTTCATTGCTACTAAGGTATGCTTCCTACATATGTTTGTTAACTGATTGGCAAAGAGTTCATCTATTTTTTCTGATTGGTTGGGTGGCCTGTAATATACGACAGCTTTCATAGCCTCTTCCACCTACCACAAACCAAGCTTGGAATGGAAGTCATTCCACAATACGCCGCCTCCACAAATCCCCACCAGCCTCCTATACTTTTTCTCCATTCTTTCAGGACTAAGCGTCAGAGCGTGGGTGTGAAGGTGAAGTATCTCAATAGTGAGGGCTACCGGTTCAGATACTTCATGCGAGGGAAGCCTGGATCCCGACCATCTGTGCTGATGCTTCATGGATTCTCACTCAACAAAGACATGTGGTTAAACATCATTGAAGTAGGTATTCCCTTTATTCTAGCTTGGATGGTGCTAGTCTGGCCTTGGGTACTAGAAGTCATAGACAAAACTTCCTGTGTCCCATCTGCCCCTAAGCCTTCTTGCCATTGAGCAGAGTGGGATAGGTGGAAGATCAAAGATAATGCTGTGGGTGTCTCTGAGGTACAGCCTGCCTGACTCTGGTAATCCTCCAAGTAGGAGAACCATCTCCAGAGTTCCTGGCTAGAATGGCTCATGTCTATATCTAAGGCTCTAGCCAATTTTTCTGCTTCTTTATCTTCTTGGGGTTAGCTGAGAACCAGCCATCTGCCACTATGATAAAGCAGGCTGGGAAACTCAGATCCTGTGCAAATTGTTGACCTTATGAGCTTTGGGCTATCAATAACATGTCGTTGGTGGAGCAGCTAGCAGCTAGCAAGGGAGTGAAACCTAAAGGAGGATAACCATCTCCCCAAATAAATCAATTAAGTCTGAGCATGCTCACTGCTTTCCAAATGCTTAGGTTGATGAGAGCAGTGGGGGGGGGGTAAGGAAAAGATGGGGTAGGGTGGGTGTGGATTTTGGGGGAGAAAACTGGATCAGGTCTGGGACTAAGAATCACATTTCTTCTCTAGTCCTGCCTTTGGCAGTGAACAAAGCCAGCTATTTTTGTTTTGATTCCTTGGCTTCACATGCACAACTGTTTCCCTATAGGTCTTTCCTAAGGGCCTCCACTTGATCTGCCTTGATCTGCCAGGTCATGGCGGAACCACTCGCTTGCTTGGAGAAAGTTACACAGCAGTTGCTCAAGCTAAAAGGATACACCAGGTAGGACTTTTCTTGAGCAGTGATGTGATACATTGTTCTTTGGAGGCTGGTGAGTGGCAGCAAATGGGGAAAGTGAGTGAGGGTATGTGTGAGAAATTAGATATAAACTCCAGAAGTGACTGTGCAGCAAAAAATATATATAAAATATCTATCCTTTGCATTAAAAATGTAGAATCTCCTTTGAGTCATGGGCTTGTCCATTTAATTTCTTGGAGACAAAAGAGCTTTGCCACTGACTCCATCTTTTTGTTTTTACTTTTTCACTCTGGATCAGATATTCCTAATGTTAGTCAGGTTGAACCCTGCTTAAGTTTTCCAAGATGAACCAAAGTTGGCTAGATGTTGCCATCTAGCAAGAATCTTTTTGCTAAAAGTGCACATAAAGGAAACCCAGTGCTTTATAATCAATCCCTTCAAAAGTCTCACAGATGTGTGAAGTAGCTGTGGATTGCATGGTACTTTATTATTTTCATTCCTATTCAATTCTTTCTCAGATATAGGTTGTCCAGCTTTAACCTCAAAACGGTTCAAGGAAAACTAGTTCTAGCTATGATTTGCCCATGGGTACTTAATGAACTTCAGAGAGTTAAAGAAGTGAATCCAAATCTCCACAGATAAGTCCAACATGGAAGACATTGCAATTGCATGCTCCTTATCCCCTTACTAATGTCAATGAATCGTAATTACTTGGGGTTTACTTAGGATAGCTTCAATCTGATGTTGTGTGATTATTATGGTATGACAATCCTAGAAAAATATGCCCAGGCCCATAGTGATTAAAGTTTTCCCCAACACTTGTTGATTTGTGCAATATTGTCATGTTTTGGACTGGAATTGCAAATGGGACATCAACTGTCATGTCCAAGAGTCTTGTGCACTCTCCTGTAGAGGGAAAGCTTTCAGGTATTTAGTATTAATCTTATCTTGTGAGCATCTTAATAAAGAGCTGTAAAAGATGTTCTCAACTTTGTCATTATTACTTTTGTTTCATCATTATCCCTGTGAGATACATTTCCCATATTTTGGAAGCATCAGCATTGTTCTATAGGCCTATACTGCATAACCAAATTTATTTACGAAATGTGTTTTATTACCATAAAGTTCCCTCTTTAATCAATCTTGCTCTTACGGCTGGATGACATTCTTAACTTGTCATGTTAGATGCTGCTGTATCAGCCATATAAACAGCGATCTGCTTGAATCACTGAATCCTGAGCAATGTTTCACCCTACCTGGCAGTATGAACCCAGCCCATGTAATTAATTTATTGTTCATTATATTATGCAGTTAGTTCCAGAAAGAAGGGATTAGGATGGGTGAGCATCTCATGAAAGAACAGCCACAATCTCTTTGTTCCCAATGTTTGTTTCAGTTTGTCCAGTGTGCTGGCCTGAACCACAAGCCTTTCCACCTGGTTGGCATGTCCATGGGAGGCATGGTTGCTGGGGTTTATGCCGCTCTCTATCCAGCCCACATCTCCTCTTTAGCCCTCCTCTGCCCAGCTGGTAAGTATCTATATCAAGTGAGTGAAGTTTGAAGAAAAAGGCCAGAATGCTTGGCCCAAACTCTAGATTATAAAATGAGAAGTTGATGGGCTGTTTGGAGATGACGTCTCTCATCAGAAACTTCATACATTTCTGCACAGCCACTTCTGGGTACCTCCATGTGTAACACAGTAGCTAGATTTGAATTCAAAACTGTAACCAGTTACTGTAATGTTAGAACCTCCCATTAGGGTTTTGTTCTAATCCCTTTTCAAAAAGTTTCTATCAAGCCTATGACAGAAATTTCAGCCAGCATAGGGCGATGGGGAATGCACCTCCAGATCCAACAAAACCCATTAAAAATAACTGATCTATCAGCAGACCTATTTATACCAGAACCTGAACATAACAATACATAAAAAGTACTGAACTCACTGTGTTGGGGTCATGGCATCAAGAGGCTTCACTTGCCACCTGACATTGCCTTAAAGAGGCAATATATATATTATCTATGTCAACATACACAACACAATCACACTTTTCATGGGGATCCTTAACTAAGTTGTCTTGCAAAACATATCATGACTTGCTGGTTCTTCTGCATCCACCCAACCATCACACACTAGAGCAGGCATGTCAAACTCGTGACATCACGTGATGTCGCACAACATATCATGACTTTTTCCCCATTGCCAGCAATGGGGTGGACATTTCAGAGTGATGCATACGGCAGTGCGGGCCGGCAGTTTGACATGCTTGCACTAGAGTGTTCTTGCTGTTGTGGCCTCAGTCCTTTCTCCAATTGACCCATTAGATCAGGACTTCTCTTCCATGGCAATGTGATGTGTGGACTTCAACTCACAAATGGAGCGCACATGCACATACTCTCCATTACTCGCGCAAGGGGGATGTGCGCACATGCACACACTTGCCCGCCGTTTCAGGCAGCCCAGTTTTGAACAGCTCATGGACTGGTAATGAGCTGTGGCCCAGGGGTTGGGGACCACTACTGTAAAGCATTGTGAAGCGGTATATAAGTCTAAGTGCTATTGCTATTTACCAGCTGAGGATATTGATAAAACAAATTACTTAATTTTAACACACTTTTAGTATTGTTTATATTTTTTAAGATTCTTGCTAGCTTTGTTCTAGATGGTCGTAATTTTATATATATATATATATATTCCATATTCTCACCCTAATTTTAGGCCTGAAGATTCCAAAACAAAGTGAACTGTTTCTGTGGTTAAAAAAGCTAGTTTTATTGAACGATCTTTCCAAGAGTGCTCTTGTTCCAGTTACTAAGGAGCAAACAGAAAACTTCATGAAACTTTGCCTATACCAGCCCAACTTTTTAAAGAAGCAGGTGAACATCTGACATTTTCCTAGATTGCTGCTGCCTCAGTCCCTTGTAATAACATCTCCCATTTCTCCTCAAGTTCTTTTACAAGATGGTCGGAAAGTGCACAAGACTGAAATTTAAGATGGAAGGGAGATCAGCATAAGTATTTACCAAATAAGAAAAGAGATGCATGGCTCCTTCCTTCCTTCCTTCCTTCCTTCCTTCCTTCCTTCCTTCCTTACTTACTTACTTCCTTCCTATTTATTCTACTCTTTTTCAAGGAAAGGTATCCCAGAGATACTGGGTCATAGCCGGCCTGTAGGCTGATAACTTAAGAGATACAAGAAAGAGAATGGAATGGATAGCCAAACACAAAAATAAAATACATTCTGGCCTTATGCATTATTGTTTATAGGTTGTTTCGTAGTTAGATTTATATCCTGCCTTTCCTCCAGAACCTCAAAGTGCCCATATAAAAGCCTTGCCTCCCATTTATACCGCAGCAATAATCTTGTGAAGTAGATTTTTTTTAAAAACCCATTTATATCCCGCCCTTGTCCGAAGACTCAGGGCGGCTTACAATCTAAGAAGCACAAATCAATGTGAGTTGAGAAGAGTGATGGTTTAAAATCCTCCAGAGAGCTCTGGAGGCTGAGGGCAGACATTAACTGGGCAAAAGCACATTGATATCAGAATCATATCTGGTACTGATATCAGATATTAGAATTAATATCACAGGAATAAAAACAGTACAGTGCTGAGAAGCCTTAAGGAAATCGTCCTTCAGCAAAATAGAGGCAATTGCCCCATTTCTCTTTTGCTGCTAGATGCTCATCTGGATCAATACTGTCTACTCAAGTTGGCAGCCATTCACCAGATAAATGTAGAGAATCATAATCATAATCATAATAGTAAAGTTGGAAGGTATCTTAGAGGTCATCTAGTCCAACCCCCTGCTCAGGCAGGAAACCCTATACCAATTCAGACAAATGGCTGTCCAGTCTCTTCTTAAAAACTTCCAGTGTCGGAGCATTCACAGCTTCTGGAGGCAGGTTGTTCCACTGGTTAATTGTTCTAACTGTCAGGAAGTTTCTCCTTAGTTCTAGGTTGCTTCTCTGCTTAATTAGTTTCTATCCATTGCTTCTTGTCCTGCTTTCAGGTGCTCTGGAGAATAGCCTGACTCCCTCTTCTTTGTGGCAGCCCCTGAGATGTTGGAGCCCTGGGGGCACCCACCTACACACTTCCCTCCATGTAGATGCAGTTCTATTGAAAACCACATGCTGAATACGGCTGGTCAGCCAGCTATGAATCCATCTGGTGGTGATGCTGTCTAATCCACATTTTTCTATCTTATTAAGTAGTAGGTTGTGATCTACTTTATCAAATGCCTTACTGAAGTCCAAGTAAATTATATCCACAGCATTCCTCTGATCCACTAATTTTGTCACTTGGTCAAAAAATGCAATAAGATTTGTCTGGCATGATCTGTTTTTGACAAACCCATGTTGGCTTTTAGTAATGATTTTGTTTGCTTCTAGGTGCTTGCTGATTCGGTGTTTATCTTTTCCAGAATCTTCCCAGGTATTGAGGTCAGGCTGATAGGTCTGTAGTTTCCTGGATTCATTTTTTCCCTTTTTTGAAGATGGGAACTACATCAGCTCTCTTTCAATCTTCTGGTAGTTCCCCAGTTCTCCAGGATCTTTGAAAAATATAGTTCAGTGGTTCTGAGATCACATCTACCAGTTCCTTGAGAACCTTGGGGTGTAATCCATCTGGTCCTGGTGATTTGAACTTGTCTAGGCTGGACAGGTGCTCACTTACTATTTTCTTGCCTATATTAACTTGTGTTTCTATTCTGTTTTTTTACGGCACTATTTTTGATAGGTTAGTCTGTTTTTTCCCTTTGTGTAAAGACAGATGCAAAAAACAAGTTAAATAGTTCTGCTTTTTCCCTGTTGCTTGTCACCTTCTTGCCACTTTCACCCACTAATGGACCAATCATTTCCTTCACTTTTTTTGTTTTTTACATGTTGAAATAAGCTTTTTTTGTTATTTTTGACTTTGGTCACAAGCCTTAGTTCATTCTGAGCCTTAGCTTTCCTCACTTCGTCTTTGCAGGCTCTGGCTATTTGCTGATATTTTGACTTTGTTATGTGCCCCTCTTTCCACTTTCTATACTTGTCCTTTTTATCTTTCAATTTATCAGAGAGAGCTTTATGCAGCCATGCTGGTTTCTTTTGAGAGCTGTTATTTTTCCTCTTTGATGGTATTGTGCTAGACTGGGCTTTTATTATCTCACTTTTCAAAATTTCCCAAGCGTCTTGAGTTGTTTTCCCCTTGAGGATTCTCATCCATGGAATCCTTCCCAAGCCCTCTCTAAGTTCATTGAAATTGGCTCTCTTAAAGTCCAAGACTCTAGTTTGACTGTGTTCTATTGCTTGTGCTTCCATAATGTTAAATTCCAATATTGCATGATCACTCCCCTTCAGGTTCCTGCGGCTTCAACACCTTCTATCATTTCATCTCTGTTAGTGAGAATTAGATCCAAAATGGCTAATCCCCTAGTTCCCTTCTCTACTTTTTGGGTGACAAAGTTGTCTGCTAGGTTTGTCAGGAATAGGTTTGATCTTCCACTTGGTGCAGAGTTTGTCTCCCAGTTGATATCAGGGTAGTTAAAGTCCCCCATTACTATTGTGATGTGCTTCCTACATACCTTAGTTAGCTGACAAGCAAAAAGTTCATCTATTTCCTCTGTTTGGTTGTGTGGCCTATAGCATACACCTATGGCAATGTCATTTTTTCTCCCTTTTATATTGACCCAAATGCATTCAAGTTTACAGTTTTCATCATTGTGCTCTATTTCTGTAGAGATGTAGTTATTTCTTATATAGAGAGCAACTCCACCTCCTCTTTTGTTTAGTCTGTTTCTTTTGAATAATTTAAATCCCTCTAGCTGTGTGTTCCATTTCTGGGTTTCATCCCACCATGTTTCCGTAATGGCAACAATATCATATCTGCCTTCATTAATCTGAATTTCTAGTTTACCCTGTTTTCTGTTCATACTCTGTGCATTGGTGTATAGACATTTGAGTCCTTTATGTCTGACCCTGTGTTTACTTTCTACATAACCTGCGTGGTGCCTGAGTTCCCCTATTGTCTTACCACCTATTTGGTTAGTGCACTTTGTGTGGCGCTCGCTAATAGAAGCTTGATTTTGCTTGACAGCAAGGTTGATATTCTTGTCCACACACACATCTATGTTACATGCATTGATAGCCCTATAATTTTTAGATTGGCGGGGACAGGGATTTCTATATCAATTAACTCACTGTCCCCGCTGTTTAGTTTAAATATTCCTCCAGAAAGTCTGTGAAATTATAGCCGAGCAACTCAGTCCCTTTCTTTGATGGATGCAAACCATTTCTTTTGTATGTTTTTTCATTGGACCAGCTACAGACATCGTGACTTATATATCCAAAGCCTTCCCTTTTACACCACTCCTTTAGCCACATATTGAATTGTGCTATACGCTGTCCTTTTCCATTTTGCTCCTTATACACTGGTAAAACCTCTGAAAAAGTAAGCCTACAGTCTGTTCTGCCAAGTTCCTGCCCCAAGCTCTGGAAATCATTCTGCACAGAGAGTACATCTTTTTAGGACAGATCATTAGTGCCAAGATGTACAATATCCTCCACATCACAATCCTTGCTGGCTTTCTTGATTATTTTAGAAATACACTTCTTGTCCCTACTGGCAGTAGCACCTGGAAGACACCTGACCTTTTTCGAAACCTCTGTGGCCTTTTCTAAACTAACATCCCTTATAATTGAATCACCAACCAGAAGGTGGCTTCTCTTTTTGGATGCCTTTCTGTTCTTGCATGACTAATGTGTAATACCTGATTTGCACTTCTCCCTGTCAAAAACAAGTTCTTCACCTTGGACAAAATCCCCTGCTTATTTGAGTTATTATCACAGATACCTTTACCTGTCTCCTTAATGTCCCTATTAAGGTCAGCAAGGGCACTGTATCTGTTGTGCAGGGACACAGCGAAAGCTTTTGTGTTTATGGTTCACAGCTCTCACCCTGCCAGATCCCACACTGCCCTTCTCCTGCAGGATCTTTGTGGTAGAGGGGGCAGATAGCGTGGAGGCTCTTTCCATTTCATATTTGCTGTTTCCAATTTTTCTCAGGGCCAAGCTTTTCATTGACATCATTCAGTGAGGTGGCACAAAATTAAATTTTTATTTTTTTAAAATTAAAAAAAAAATTCCAGGGCCCTGATTGATTCAAAATGACAGTGGATGCATCATAAAACTTAACCATATTTTTTTCTAGGCCCTTTCCCCCTCTTTCATCTTCATCATCAACTGATACAATTTGGATCCCAGTTTTTGCCCATTTTTTGTCTAGTTATCATGAACAGGCTTAACTCCATCGCCCAAACTGTCTTTGACTAATATATACAGATTATTGTTGGGAGTTTCCATGAAATACATAAATAAATATATCCAAAATAGCAAGCATTCTTTTTCAAACCAGAAAAATATCTACATCACATAACTATCTCCAAATTCAAAGAGCACTAATTTTAGCACACTTCCTGCAGCAGTTTGGGATACAAAAAAAAATCCCCATTAGGTAAAATTCTTGCAGTCCCTGAATTGAAACTGCAGCTCATGTCTTGTTATGCTGCATCCTCTGTGTGGATCCTGGGACCCACTTTATAATTCCTCATCTGGTAAATTCTGATCATTTTTATGTATGTTTAATGTTCTCAAATTTGAATGTAGCCAAATTCTGCCTATAAAATTAGACACACTCTGACTACCGTATCCACAGATACCAATTGTAACCTTCTTATCCTATTTTGTTTCTTTACTCACATTTTAACATGTTTTATTTTGAACTCTGGTCTGTGGCTGTAATAAAAATAATATATCTATCATCTATCTATCTATCTATCTATCTATCTATCTATCTATCTATCTATCTATCTATCTATCTATCTATCTATCTATCATCTATCTATCATCTATCATCTATCTATCTATCTATCTATCTATCTATCTATCTATCTATCTATCTATCTATCTATCTATCATCTATTTTTGTCTTAAAAAAGGAATCACAAAGTATTTTTTCTACCAGTTCTCATTCAGTCTGATGGAGAATTTGCTTTCAAATTTTCTTTCAAAAGACAAGAATTCAAATGAAGGGAGCTACATTCACAGATACAGTTAAATATTCTTGGCTTGTTTTGTTCTGAGCGGACTAAGGAAATGAATGTGAATGACCAATGACCCTGGCCATAAGCATCTACAGAGGGAGGGCAAGTGAGAACATGAATCGTGGTGTTGTGATGCAAATTCTACTCCATATGTACTTGCATGTGATGTCACAAGCCTAGGATGAAAGCATCCTTGCATTGTGATGTTGCACACACCTTTCACCACTTTGGCATCAGTATAGTTGGAAGTAGGCCCTAGATCAGGATTTGTCAACCTTGACAATTTCCAGGTACGTGGACTCCAACTCCCAGAACTTCAATCAGCATAGCGATTGCTGAGAATTCTGGGAGGTGAAGTCCACTCACCTTCAGTTTGCCATGTTTGACAAACATTACTCTAAATCACGGGTGTCAAACTCGGAATGTCATGTGATGTGCCATGACATACCGTGACTTTTTTGCCATTGCCGGCAATGAGGTGGGCGCGGTTTTCTTATGATGCATCCAGCCCACAGGCCGACAGTTTGGCACCCTGCTCTAGATCCTTAACACTTCACATTTCAATTCACTCTCCACGGAAGATACTGTACCATACTCATCTCATGGAGACTTTGCAGTGGGGAAAGTACCTGCAAATAATAGGAAAACATAGGACATAACAGCCCCAGCAATACACGTAGCCCTTGAGTTACAACCATTCGTTTATTGATCATTCAAAGTTGTGAGGGCATTAAAAAAGTGACTTAGGTTTTTCACATCTACAACTTATATTTATACTTTTAATTTATACTTTTCTCCTTTCAACTTTAGCTCCTAAAGGGATACCTTGAGGATCGGAGACCACATAAGATGTTTTTTGCATTGTGTAGGTACAAGACACGGCATGGACTGCGATGGGCTACTCATCCATATTCTAGAGCAGAGTTCCCCAAACTTTCTGGCTTTGCAGACTGGCGGTGGGATAGGGGATGGTTCCACATGAATGGCTGGCAAGCATACGTGAGCGGCTCTATTTGGGGGAGCGGTGGGAATGTGCACCCGCTACTTGCACAAGTGGAGCTCATGTGCATGTACTTACCCTCTGCTTGCACATGTGGGGATGTGCACACATGTGGTGCACTCACCCGCTGCTTCCATGGTCCGATTCTGAACAGCTTGCAACCCAGTAGTAGGCCACAACCCCAGGGTGGGGACCCGTTTTAGAGGGGCAAGCATACATTTAATATCAAGGGAATCCGTCCAGGGAGCTACAGCCAAAATCAGCCCTTCAATCAGTGGATTTTCACTGTGTTTCAGATATGGACATTTCTGTTTTCCAAAATGAGAAAATAATCCTGAAAAGGACCGATATATCAGCAAAATGTTGGCCTATTTTACTATACATTTCTTTACAGTAATGAGGCAGGGAAAACCGGCTAAGCAAGGCTTCTGAAATTTTTACCACTTCACAGGAAAGAGGGCAGCTTACAATGGAAGAGACACTAATATTCTGAGCCAATGCTCTTGGCCACACATTTCAGGATCATAATCACAAGGAGACAGCCTTTCCTTTTTTACAAGCCCTCCAAAGGTGTTAGGAAGATAACCCCCACAATTCCCAGTCAACGCAACCCCCATTGGGTGAAGAGTCCAGAGGTTGCTGTCCAGCTACGTAGAGTGATACAAATTAGTGAAGCTGCAGGACTGGCATCAGACAAATAAGGGAGAAAAGGGTTAAAGGGTTCCTTAATCAGATCTCCACATTAATGATGCTGGAGATTGATCTAGCGGTTTGAGTCCTAGCACTGTGTAGTGGGGTGAGCTTCTGTCACTCATCTCAGCTTCTGCCCACCTAGCAGTTCAGAACCATGTTCTGTGCGAGTAGGTAAGTAGGTACTATTTTGCTGGGGAGCTGAGCCGGTGCTTTATGTGGACAATTAGAATCCTGCCAGCACTGAATTATCCCAGTTGTGATGCTGGTTGTGAGGCAGCTTGGGTGGAGGGAAAGGACCTCAGATGCTGCCGTTCATCTTTCTTTCCGGTGCAGAGAGCTAGCTCGCCCTCCTGTGGTGCATCTTTGGAAGTGAATGAGCATGTATCAAACAGAGCTATGATAGTGAACAGGCAGCCAAACTACAGGTAGTCCTTGACTTACAACAGTTCATTTAATGACCATTCAAAGTTACAATGGCCCTGAAAAAAAATGATAGTGACCGTTTTTCATGCTTACAAACATGTAGCATCCCCATGATCATGTGATCAAGACTCAAGATGCTTGGCAATTAATCATATTTACGACGGTTGCAGTGTCCTCGGGTCATGTGATCATCTTTTGAGAACTTCTGGCAAGCAAGGTCAATGGAGAAGCAACTATGGCAAGAAAAGTTGTAAAATGGGGCAAAACTCACTTAACAAATGTCTCACTTAGTAACAGAAATTATAGGTTCAATTGTAGCCATACATTGAGGACTATCTGTACTACTCTGCATTAGCATTCTAGTCTCCTGGCTAATGTAACATCACCATACACTAAATAAATAAATAAAACCCCATTATTCGTAAGAATAAGAAACCTGAAGATCAGAAAAAAGGGAAGCTCATGACAGGTGTCACTGCTCATTAAAAATGGAGGGGAAAAACCCAAACCAATTCTGCTTCCTTTTATTGAGAAAGGTTTTCTGGACCTCACAAGCACTGAATCAAAGTACAGCCTCCACGAGAACATGAGGAAAATCAAAGCTCCCACCCAGATCATTTGGGGAAAGGAGGACAAGGTAAGGGATTTGTGTGTATCTGGGTTTTTTTGGCACACTGTGTGTAATTTTATAATCAGACAGGAGAACCATCCCTGCAATGGAAATTGCACTGCTGTGGTTTTTCATTTGCTGAGTTTCATTGTTCCTGATGGAAATGCTTCACTTGAAAATAAGTCTCAGTTCTTATTCTGAAGGCGACATCCCGCAGTTCAAGGAACAGCTTGAATTTTTTGCCTACATTTCTTTGAGGAGGAAGGTTGAACCACGTTTACCAGCCTGGGGACTTTGCCTAGCACGTTGAGCAAGGCCCTCTGAAAGAGGGCAGAGCAAAGGTTTATTCTGAAGTGTTAAGCAGCACCTGCAGACAGGTTGAAAGGCAATGCTACTTTATTTTAAATGCAGATTTGGGAAAAATGTGACACAGACATTTCTCCTTCCACTTTGCTATATCCTCACTTACACTTTTTAATAAAAGTTTTCATAAACTTCTTATGAGCCTTGGTGGAGCAGTGGGCTAATGCCTCCTCAAGTAACACCAGCTGCCTGCAATTAGTGCAGGTTCGAGTCCCACCAGGCTCAAGGTTGACTCAGCCTTCCATCCTTCCCAGGTAGGTAAAATGAGGACCCAGATTGTTGGGGGCAATAAGCTGACTTTGTAATAATGCCGCTTGGGTGTGTGTGTGAAAGCCCTAATAAGCAGGCATATACATAGGATGAAGGCTACTGCTAAGCTTGTAAGCCGCCCTGAGTCTTCGGAGAAGGGCGGGATATAAATGGAATTAAAATAAAATAAAAATAAATAAATAAGCCGCCCAAAGTCACTTGGTTTAGTTGGGCGGCATAGAAACTGAATGAATGAATCAATTAATCAATTTCATTATCATAAAAGCAAATCCAATAAAATCAATACAAATCCAAACAAAAGAAATGAAATCATAGAAATAATGAGAATATCCTGATGAATCTTAGTGGTCAAGAGGCCGAACTATTAACAGTAAATAAAAAGTGATAGTGCTAGCACTGATGTTTAGATAATGAAATGTCTGCAAGAAAACAACCAAGCTCAGAAAGCACCAAGGACCCTCCTTTATATCTTAACGGAACTCACATGTAACCTGGCTATACAATTTAAGCCATTACAACCTGAGTATCTGAGAATGGCAGAGATGCTATGTAAAACATCAGTTACTATTAAAGGCTTGTATACTGAATGTTGTTCCAAGAGTAAATGTAAGGTGGCACACCCAAGACAAGGGTTTTTTTTTTTCTCAACATAAATATTTCGGTTGTGATGGGAAGAAATTCCTTGTTTCCTTTTGTGTAGGTCTTCGATTCTTCGGGTGCAGAAATTTTGGCGGCTGCCATTCCTAATTCCCAAGCGCATTGGCTGGAGAAATGTGGACACTTCATAACTCTGGAGAGGCCCAGGACCTCTGCAAGGCTCCTCCTGGAATTCTACAACTCAGTCTGTGACTCAGCCAAGCAGAAGAAGGTGGCCTGAGGTCTCAGGAAGTGCCAGATGGCTGGAGACAGGCAAGGTCTGCCCCACCACCAGCCCCATGTTGACTTCTCTGGCTGGTACAATGGGAGCTACAACTCAAGATACTTAGTAGGCAGCAGAGGAGGTGAGGACCTAGAGCAAGGGTAGACAACCTTGGCTCTTTTATGACTCGTGGACTTCAACTCCCAGAATTCCTGAGCCAGGCAAGCCAAGAGAGAATAAAGCTTTGCACCACCATTCCATAAAGAATTGATCCAACTTTCTAATGGAACTTCTCTGTGTAGCATTGGTGTTATTCCGTGTAGTTATGTTTATTTACCTCTTCACTCAAATTCTTTCCTCTATTGTTGGAATTGAGGCCTGAGCAAAAACTACTTCCGAATAGTTTTCTGCATTGTGAAGTTGTATGGTTCCTGGCACAGTGACCCAGAACCACAAATTCCTCAATTTTCTCCAATATTAGAGGCAGAGCTCCAAACAGGAAAATAAGTCAGCTGACAGGCACTCCAACCTATTTCCTCTGAAAACAACTTACTTTGGGAACCCCGATATCAAAAGGTTTCCAAGGATGACAAAGAGATAGAACAAGGCTGCTTGGCAGTTTATGAGTCAGCAACAACCAAAGCTCTTAGCCTGCTCTGACAAAAGGAAATTTTAGATTAGTAGGGAGCAAAGGGCTACATCTCTGCATTATCAATCTATCCCAGCAGGGTGCTGGATTTAATTATTTCAATTGTATCTTTCCAATTTTATATAGGATTAATAAGTTTTAAAAATTCCTCTCTGGAGGGCATGCTGAGCCTGCAACATAGCCGAGGACTTTGTGGCAACATTTTGTACGAATATGTGCGTTAAAGACCCACTTCCCTAATATGGCGAGAAAGAATGTCATGTGATTGGAGACTAAGGCTTGAAAATCAGTGATCCTCAGTGGTGCGTCCACTGTTAATTGCATCTACTTCACTTCTCTTGGAGGTGATGGGATGTTGTTTGGTACCTTCAGTCTTTACTCCTGTTGACTCTCTGGATTAGCCCTCCAAATTTTTCTTCGCAAAATTTTGAATAGTTTGCCATTGCCTTCTTCCTAGGGCTGAAAAGGACTCAACAGCCGAAGGTTACCCAGCTGGCCCCAATTCCTAAAGTGAGACTAGAACTCACAGTGTCCCAGTTTCTAACCTTGTGGCTTAATTTACACACCGAACTAGCTACTTTGGATTGAGTTAGATTAACAAATCTCACCTTTTTCTCTTTTTCTCCCAGTTCACTGAAATTTTATTTCCTGCTTCCCGTGATATCACGGCAATGCAAAAGTGAAGAGCCCAAGCTGACCAGGTACTGGCAGAACCATTGCTGCTTGACTTGGTCATGCTTATTATTTCACTTTGCATGTCACTTGAGTAACATGAAATAATGTAACAAGAAGGAGGTACTGATGTAACATGATGCAGGCAGCAAGATCTTCAAGCAGCTCCTAACGCCTTCTTGAAGAGTCTTGCTTGCGTGTGGTCTCTTTGAAAATGCAGTATGTCTATTTAGGGATAGGTTGTTCCAGGAAAAGTGGCCATCTCTAGGAAGGTTAAAGCAGAAAGGTCCTGTAGATGGCAAGCTTCTTAGTTGATAAAAGTGTCCATGATGAAAGCACTTAAATCAGCATTTTTTTTCCATCTCAGAATAACACTGTTCTTAAGAAAAAGGCAGGGTTGGAATTATTCCTAGTCCATTTGCTTTTAACTGATCAGCAAAACCTGAATAACTGCTCTTTTGAGAAAAAAACGGTAAAAGGACTGCATTTGTTGGATTAAAGAAAGCACACTCACACATGCAAAACTGCAGTCGGGAAGGATGGATATGGCATGTCAGCTTTTATTAGTTGAAAGTAAAATCAAACTTCAGATCAGAATGAGACCAGTGTCTTAGGTGGAAGATACTTTCTTCCCATCTTGGGCAACAC
The DNA here is from genome assembly GCF_947247035.1 of Vipera ursinii. Taxonomy (NCBI): domain Eukaryota; kingdom Metazoa; phylum Chordata; class Lepidosauria; order Squamata; family Viperidae; genus Vipera; species Vipera ursinii. Next base: position 28,268,620 of record NC_139513.1, on the reverse strand, counting down.
TACAGTGCAAGAACAGATCTCTCTGCAAAACTGCTCACACTTTGAAAACAATCATGTGGCAGATGTAAAAATGATTTAAAATACATTTCCCCCCCCCCCCCGCAAAAAAAGACAAAAAATATGCCTCCTACCTAATGCAACAGAACAGCTTATCAGAATCAATGTGTGTCCTTCTCACAGGCAAGACACATTTTAAAGCTCTTAAGAGCCTTGAGGTAGCATCTTTATGCAAAATTAAAATTGCCTTTTGGACCAGGCTGGAAAGCATCCACAGCAATCCACGTGGTTTTAAGCTTTAGCTAGGTTCAGAAAAGATGTGTCACGCTCCTGCCAGTTCAGGGACTATATTCTCTTTTTCCTGGAAGATCAAAGTCCACCACAGCCCTACAGCCTGCTTAAGAACCCAGATAAAAGGCCTCCTCAAAGGAAACATGTGCTTAGAACAAACAGAAACATTTGCCTTACACACACACACACACACACAGTATTCACACACACACAAAAAAAATAATAACTGGAGTGGAAAAGACCAGAAAAGTTGTATTTTTTGTCAAACTAATTCTACAAAGACATTTCAAGAAAAAAAAAGATGACAAAATGGACGACAGGTTCCCCCCCTCCCCCAAAAGCTGCACTTTCTTGTCAATTTGTTTTAGATTTCATTTTAATACATTGTGAAAATTTGTGCTGTGACATCAACAGACGTATCTTAAGAATAGGACAGTATAAGCTCTTCCTAGAAACCTCAAAAAAGATATGTAAGTTAAAAAAGACAATCTCAGAAGACACCACTCTAGTTAGCCACTTTGCTGCTGAGTTCTCTTATTAAAGCTAGACATCACCAATTACCTTATGTGAATGAAGAGTAGATTTGCCCTTAGGAAAGAAGGTTACACATCATTTTCAAATGATGTGCAACAGGAGAAGTTAATGAAGCCACGTTAAAGGAGGGATACAAGGACGGAGATGAATTATTCATAACCGATCTGGCTGAAATCCAGCTGGATTTGCAAAATGAAAGGGAAATCCACAAAGGAAGGAACAGATGTTTACATGATTGCTCAAGCTTTCATTCCAAATACTGCACAAGTCATTTTAAGTTATACATTATAAATAATTTCTACTCTGACAGATCCCAATGGCTCTTTTTAAAAATAATTTCTTTAATGTGATAATCAATCTATGTGACCAAGACTTGAACTTGTATTAAAATCAGCCAATGACAAAAGTATCTATTCTAACTAGACCTAAAGGTAGAATTCTCATACTCACAGTAATGTCAGTGACCTACTATCCTAAGGAAGCGATTTGTATAACCAGTTGTTCAGCCACAAACACACATAGATAAAAAGATTTTGCACCAATTGAAAAGATTTTTGGGATTCTGCAAATCAGCCCTTCAAATTGTTTGCTTTCAAAATAATAGAGGGTTTTTCTTTAAAGCAGAACATATATAATTAGTATTAATTCATCCTACTGATTTCGTTTTGAAAATGGCCTTGAATATATCCTCAGTTCACTTTTCCTAGATCATTTCTTACCAATGTAAAATCCTCTTCAAAATACCCCAACCCCAGCAAATGTTGCTGAAGGTTAACTAAGTGGAATAGATACCCCAACAGTGTAACCTATTAAATTACATCACATGGTAAAAGACACAAAAGAACTCAAGCAAGAAATGGAAAGGAATGCCTTGGTAGCCAAAATGGTGGTTCTAGAACACACTTGTTGGGTTCAGCTGTAACTTGGCCAAGCCTGAAGAGAAATTTTTAAAAAATGACTTGCTACTTATATCATAAAGGCTGCACCACTTACTTTTCTCACCAATCCCTTTTATGAGATTCATAACCAAGTAATAGTTTGCCCAATTTGAGAAGCATGCATTTAAAATCTTTGGTGTAAAATCTTTACGTAAGTAAAGCATTTTTTTCCTCGGATGTTCAAATTGTAGCTAAGTTTAAATTGATATATTGGGGGGGGAGGGAACCAGAAATGTAATATATGATGGCCGGGGCTTCAGTACCTTTTTCAATGGCAATGATTATAAAAACAAAACAAAAAATACTTTCAAGTGCTATTTCCTGATTCAACAACATATAAAACATTTAAATCTTAAATTAATAACGCAGACTAGAAATTGTAAAAAAGGGGTAACAAGCTCCAGACTAAAAGGCAACCTATGAATTGGATTTACAGCATTGCCAATGGGAATTCAGAATGGCTGAATTATATATCAAATTTTGATGGCACAATGATTAAATTTTGATTTGTTCTATAGGCTGAAAACCCACAATTAATGAAAATTTATTCCTAACACACATTTAAGTTGAGAAACACTGAGAATGGAATTGTAATTTCATACAGGATCAATACCTTCTTCTAATAATTTCTGATGCTACATTTAGATTATTTTTATGGTAATTTCTTACACGGTTAATACTTGGGTAAAAATTAAGATGTTACTTCTCTTCAGTAATTACATATAAACTGACAGTATATGCTGATTCAAGCAAGATTTTAGAGATATGCAGTTAAATGAATCTGCATTCAAAAAAAGTGCCTCCAATACAATGTTAATTGCCCAGAAATGAGGTTATTTTCTATTGCAGCTTTTAAAAAATCATTTTTGAAGTAAAATGCTGTTAATTTTCAAAAAGGACTTAGCAAATAGGTATTGTAGTTGGAAAGTCTATACCCAATTGTTACATAATATTGTAAAATATTACAGTATAATAGACCCCATTAGTATATAAATATTTCTTAAATTACAAAAAAACCTTTTTTTCTTTTTTTTTTAAAAAGCATTAAAACAGATTTTGCCAATGGCAATGCCATGCAAAATCTAGAAGTTCCAAGAATCTCCATAAACAAAAATTTAAAAGAAATTTCTGCTGTTTCTCAGCAGGCCACAAATCAGTCCAATTTAGAAAACAGCAGCAAATCTTCTGTGCAACCTTTGCGGCCCCTGAATGTCATGACCTATGATTCAAATTCACTGGAACCTTAAAACTCTGCTTAATTCAGCATTTTACTTCACTGCCCGTTATTTATCAATTAGGTTCCTTTGGAACCCTTCAGCTTTAAACAAGCACACTCCCATTTCCAGAAAAGAACAAGAAAAACCCAGAACTGGTTAACCTACTGTCTCTACAAATGTCCCCTCCTTTTTAACATTCAAATCCAAATGTATCATTATTAAAATCAGATTCTGATCATGTGAGGGGAAAAAAAGCTGTCAACAAGAAGGTAATGTTAAGAAGGAAGCTGTTTCCAAGTGTAGGAACAGCCACCAACCATCCAGATCTCTGATTTCAAAGTTTGTTCTTCCTTTTTTTTTTAACAAGAGCAACAAATAAGACTGCTCCATTTCTTTAGTATCAGGCACTTGAATTGTTGGGAGAAACATGCCATTCTGAACCAAGCAATGTGAAAAGAGGATTAAGAGACTCAGCAGTAGGCTAGGTCTAATAACAAAATTTCAGCAGCAAAGCGGAGGCCTGGAGTGAGCCCTGAACCCTCCAGCTATGCTGAGACCTGCGTGGGTTTCTAAAAAAAATGCCCAAGAAGACACCGACAGCCACTGTCCCGTAGTGTCCTTTTTTCATTTGTGTGGTGCTGCGCTGTTACTAATAGGAGACTTTTCTAAGTCTTGAACTGAGAAGGCAATACTGATGCACTCTCTTCTTAATTGCCTGGATTGATCAGGTCCATGCTTGAACCAAACAATGCCACCAGCTGCTCTTCATAATGTGTTATATTCCTCTTCATAATGTCCATGCAGGGCCCGAGTAACCGCTCAAATGCTTGCACATCCATGACTGCACAGAAATACAGAGAAACGAGAACAGAAATTTTTCACATTAGTTCCAAGGAGGCTGCCAACCCAGCTCTTCTTTAAAAAAAGCAATGAAATAAAATTACCCAGGAAAACAGAAAAAAAAATTCTTGGGAGAATAAGTGATTTTATTTAAAGATCCCTAACTCCAATCGACTCTGAGCAACTGACAATTGAAAAGCAAGGGAAAAAAGCTGAAAACCGATTGTAGATATTCAAAACAGAGCAAGACCAAACAAAGCAGAAAAAATCCCAACCTATAGGGGCTCAGCACCCCAAGGCCTAGGCCAGGGGTAGGCAACCTTGGCTCTTTTATGACTCGTGGACTTCAACTCCCAGAATTCCTGAGCCAGCCCATGCTGAGGGGAAAGAGAAAGGTTTCCAAGCTGAGCCGTGCTGGCTCAGGAATTCTGGGAGTTGAAGTCCACGAGTCATCAAAGAGCCAAGGTTGCCTACCCCTGGCCTATGAGAACAGCCAGATTTTTAAGGATTTTTGGAAGCTCATAGGATGGGAATCATGCAAATTTAGGGGATATTTAATTAAATGGAATTACAAGTGACGGGACAAGAATAAAAACTGCCTTTTTTTGTTCGCATATACATATAACTTAATGTAACCAAAGAGAATTTTTAAACACCTGATTTTGCCATTATTACAGAATCAGTAATTCAGTTATTACCTTTAAATTAGAGCCATCACAAAGCAGTCCCAGAAGTAAGAATTCCCAAGTATTGACAAAAAGATCTTGGAAATATTACATTAAGTGCTTCCCTTCGCTATCTTTGAAGTAGATAGTATTACAAGATCTGCAAAGTCCAAACTTATAAAATCTGTAGTTTGGGGCTATTTAATTACAACACTGGATATTTTAAATTTAGCTCAGTCATGGAGTAGTTGCAACTTCTTGCTTCCTTTTAACATTCCTAGAAACGTAAGTAATAATGGAACTCCATACAGTATCTTATTAATCAAGAGATCCATAAAATGCTAATATGCTCTGAAATATGATGTGCTAATAGTGGGAGAAAAGATCTCTTGAAACTTCACACTAATGCCTCCTTAAGTAACACCAGCTGCCTGCAATTAGTGCAGGTTCGCATCCCACCAGGCTCAAGGTTGACTCAGCCTTCCATCCTTCCGAGGTAGGTAAAATGAGGACCCAGATTGTTGGGGGCAATTAAGCTGACTTTGTAATAATGCCGCTTGGGGTGTGTGTGAAAGCCCTAATAAGCAGGCATATACATCAAATGAAGGCTACTGCTAAGCTTGTAAGCCGCCCTGAGTCTTCGGAGAAGGGCGGGATATAAATGGAATTAAAATAAATAAATAAATAAAATATACAGTATATATTCAAAGGATTCCTGGAACTGTGACTGATTTGTATCACAAGTGAAGAAGCCATTTTAAACAAATGATGGATCCAAACAAAACAGTATGGATGATAGAACCAACTGAATCCAACTCTAATAGTAATTATCACAAAGGAAAACAGAGTTCTTACCTAAACATTTGACTTCCCCAACAGCATAGGCAGAAGCTGCTCTTGGTTTGTTAGTAACAAGTGCAAGTTCTCCAAAATACTGTCCTTTTTGACATCGAGCAATCTCTACCTCTTGGTTTGCATCTTTTACTGTTACAGTCTACAACAGAAATTCAAAACACAGAAGTGATTATTTGCTGACAAACTTTGTCAAAAATATTTCACCTTCTGCAAAATCTTGAGATTGTCCTGTTCTGAGTTTCATATCTGCCAGATGTCACATTAAAGCTTTAATGCACGGGTCTTCAAACCTGGCCCTTTTATAACTTGTCGACTTCCACAAGTCATAAAAGCGCCATGTTTGAAGACCCGTGCATTAAAGCTTGTGTGAATTAAATTCTTTGGGGTCCCTTTATTGCAAAACACTCTCCGCAAATAAGGTTATCCAGGAATGTATGCCCATATTAGCAAATTAATATGATCTAATCCTGATTTCTTCACATGTAACCTGCTCATAGGATATTTCTTTTGTCAAGCCAAGAAATTAGCCCTAACAGTGCATACATATATTAAGGACTTCTTAAGACAAACATTTACCAGTAAAAATTAATCTGGAAAGGCAATTCTATTAGTGAAAAATATAAGTGACCTTTCTAAACTTAGTACTCATTAGATGTGTTAGGAATGCTACCCAAAAATTCACAATAAATGTAGTCACTCACTATAACTAGCTAGGAAAGTGTAGGAATTACAGTACAAAAATAGCTCAAGGAAACCAGATTGTATAAAATATAAATGGATCTACAATAAATTAAGAACATACGCAGAATGAAACTCATTACTAAATTAACACACACTCTTCTCCAGGCTATGTTAATGGTGCATTTAAAACTTCACAAAGGGGCTTTACATAAACAGCTTGATTTTTCCACTTAATAGGATTAATTTCCCATCCCACTGCAATTCTGTTCCCAAATCCTATCTTAGGCTTCCATAACTGGTGATTGATATATAGTTTCTTCATTGGGCATCCTCCATCTTTCTTCTAAGGTAAGTGGAATGTGACACAGTAAGGACTATTTTCAGGAAAGATTCCTGAACTTTGTCAACTCAATGGGACATATTTAAAAACATTAAATTACTCTAAATTTTAACCATCATACCAGAAATAACTGGACTCACCTTGCTTTTAATCATGATCTTTACTTCACCAGATTCTACAATGAAAAAACTCTCCGCCTTATCACCCTGTGATAACAAGATTACAGATGTCTTTGGATATTCTGAAGTGTTGATCAAAATCAGTTTCAAATAAAGTAATGTAATTTCTGAGATTGAGCCTAAGAAAAGCACACAGCAGCACAGAGAAAAGAATCTATACCACCTAATCTAAGATGTGAAAATATAAATGAAAAATGGGGCAATATTGGAATATTTCAATGAGAAAGGAGATCCTGACATAAAGGTTACTGCTGCTTCAGGAAATTAAGACATTCTTTCCAAATACTGTTTGAGCAATCCTTTTGATTTTGAAAAGTACCGTATATACTTGAGTATAAGCCGACTCGAGTATAAGCCGAGACCCCCAATTTCACCCCCAAAAACTGGGAAAAGTTGTTGACTCGAGTATAAGCCGATCCACCGTTCTGCAAGCCTCCGCTGCTGGCGGAGGCTGGATCCGCGCTCTGCAAGCCTCTGCCGCCAGCAGAGGCTCGATCCGCCATTTTGCAAGCCTGAATACACAGGAATACCCTGTGTGGCCGCGGCTCTCGGGGAAGCCCTGGCTGTCCGCTTCCTCGCTCCACGCTGCCATTCGGGGCCCGCGCGTTCCCCGGGCAAATCGCGGCGCCCAGCAGGCGAGGAAACACGCCCGCTCCAGTCGCCCCCCCTTCCCTCAGGAGACGTGAAGCAAGTGACCGCCCGGAGCTTACCGAGGACTTGCGCGCGGCCGAGGCTTTGGTGCTTCCAGGATCGCGCGCACCTCTCCCAAGCCGTCGCCGTCCGGAGACCTGCCGAAGTTTGGGGAGGTTTGGGGAGGTACGCGCACACCTCCCCAAACCTCCCCAAACGTCGGCAGGTCTCCGGACCTCCGCGCCCTGCCTGCCTGCTTCTTTCCGCTGCGGAAAGAAGCAGGCAGGCTGCTTCGTTCCGCTGCGGAAAGAAGCAGGCAGGCTGCTTCGTTCCGCAGCGGAAAGAAGCAGGCAGGCTGCTTCGTTCCGCAGCGGAAAGAAGCAGGCAGGCTGCTTCGTTCCGCAGCGGAAAGAAGCAGGCAGGCCTCTGTCGCCGGCGGCTGGATCCGCGCTCCGCAAGCCTCTGCCGCCGGCTGGATCCACGCCCTGCCGCCGGCAGAGGCTTGCGGAGCGCGGATCCAGTGGGGGGGAAAAGCCCTTTAGCAGGATTTGCCTGCATGCCGGCGGAGGCTGGATCCGTGCTCCACAAGCCTCTGCCGCCGGCTGGATCCGCGCCCTGCCGCTGGCAGAGGCTTGCGGAGCGCGGATCCAGTGGGGGGGAAAAGCCCTTTAGCAGGATTTGCCTGCATGCCGGCAGAGGCTGGATCCGTGCTCCACAAGCCTCTGCCGCCGGCTGGATCCGCGCCCTGCCGCCGGCAGAGGCTTGCGGAGCGCGGATCCAGTGGGGGGGAAAAGCCCTTTAGCAGGATTTGCCTGCATGCCGGCGGAGGCTCGATCCGTGCTCCACAAGCCTCTGCCGCCGGCTGGATCCGCGCCCTGCCGCTGCGGAGCGCGGATCCAGCCTCCGCCGGCGGCGGAGGTCTAGGGGTAGTGGGGGGGGGGGGCTCACGGACATAGATGGGCTCAAGTGGAAGCCAAGCAGCCCTCCCGAATCTGGGCTTCTGGACGGAGCAGCCGGTGGTGCGTTTCAAAAAGCCAGATAAGGCAGACAGGGAGATGAAGAGTTCAACCGAGTTTCCTCTTTTGTTCAGGCTCCCCGATCAGACAAAGAACTAGCCAGCGGCAGGTTTCTCCCCTTTTCCCTCCCATCTCTCTTCCCCCAACCCATGGGTCCCACAGCAACTCACGAACTCCAGCCGCCCCTTCTCCTTCGAAAGGTCTAGATCCCGAGATAAGATATATACAGAAATATACATAAAGAGAGACGGACGCAGGCTGTTGGTTTCTCGCCTCATCCCACGCACGCACGAGGGGGAGAAACAACGCTCTGGGCGGCAGAGTCCTGGAGAAGGAAAAATCGGCCGCAGCCTCGGGGTAGGCTTCTCCGGGGGCGCCGCCGCGATTCTGCAGGGGCCAGGTAGGGAAAACTCGCCGGGGAAAACGGGTGCCGTTGCAGCGCCCGGCGAGTTTAAAAGCAGCGGGTGCAGATGCCTGAACAAAAGAGGAAACTCGGTTGAACTCTTCATCTCCCTGTCTGCCTTATCTGGTCTTTCAAGAGGAGGGTATTTCTTTCACTTCTTGAACTTTCCCAAAGACTTGCAAACTTTTCCAACCATTACTTCCAAGGATCTTTGATTTTTATTTTTCCCCTTGCAACCTAGAGGAAATGAAGGTGAGCTGTTGATCTAAGTTTCTCTCTTCTTCCTTTGTAATTAAACTGGAAGTTTTACGTATGGAAGGGGTAATCTGATTTTTCCTTCTCCAGGCCTCTGCCGCCCAGAGCGTTGTTTCTCCCCCTCGTGTGTGCGTGTGTGTGTGTGTGAGACAGAAACGGGCGGCAGAGGCCTGGAGAAGGAAAAATCGGCCGCAGCCTCGGGGTAGGCTTCTCCAGGGGCGCCGCCGCGATTCTGCAGGGGCCAAGTAGGGAAAACTCGCCGGGGAAAACGGGTGCCGTTGCAGCGCCCGGGGAAGCGTAGCCTGCTTGACCCACGGCCTCTGAAATGTTCAAAATCCAACTTTTCTGCTTTTTGAAACGCACCACCGGCTGCTCCGTCCAGAAGCCCAGATTCGGGAGGGCTGCTTGGCTTCCACTTGAGCCCATCTATGTCCGCGAGCCCCCCCCCACTACCCCTAGACTTCAGCCTCGGTCCCCTGTCCAACCCGGAGGAGTATTTTTTTTAAAAAAACTTCCATCGGGATTTGTTCCTGGAGTTTAAATCCTTGCAGTCCGAAGCAAGAGAGAAAGCCGCGACCTCCTCCTGCGGGAGATTCTCTGCCGGCTCCGAAGAGCTCGACCACCAACGCCGGGGCGGCAGAGGCTTGCAGGGCTGGCAGAGGTGGCGGCAGTCCAGCGTTGTTTCTCCCCCTCGTGCTCCCCCTCGTGTGTGTGTGTGTGTGTGTGTGTGTGTGTGTGTGTGTGTCAGACCCGCAGGAATGGCTAGTAAAGGTGGCGGCAGTCCGGCATTTGCGTTTCTCTGTGTGTCAAGCCCCGTGGGCTCGACACACAGGAAGGGGGGGAATGCCGGAATGCCGCTTCCCTACCAGCCATTCCCGTGGGTCTGACACACACACGCACGCACGAGGGGGAGAAAAAACGCTGGACTGCCGCCAGCTCTGCAAGGCTCTGCCGCTCCCTTCTCTCAGCAGCCTGTTCCGAACGAAGGGACAGTTCTTTTTTTTTTGTTGACTGGAGTATAAGCCGAAGTGGGGTTTTTCAGCCCGAAAAGTGGGCTGAAAAATTCGGCTTATACTCAAGTATATACGGTAAGTACTCTATTCTGTATTTTAGAATCCAAATCATAATACAGAATGTAAATTAGCAAATCTGTACAAAGGTACAAAATGTAGATCAATAATTAAGATTTTTTTTTATACTTTTTTACGTTTTACAAAACACATGCATGCTATTCATTTTTAGAAGTCCTTTTCTAATTCTGTATATGACTGTATTCTTAACTATCCTCCAAATCCAATATACCATGTTTCCCCGAAAATAAGACCGGACTTTTTTTTTTTGGACCAAAAGACCCATTAGGACTTAGGGAATGTTCTATTTTGTGACCACCCGCCCACTCCCTCCCACCATCTGGTTACTCGTGGCCGCAAGGGGGCAGGCCACACGGTGCGCTAGTGCCACTGCCACAAGCAACAGCAAACTCCCCTCCGGGATGGCCACGTTGGGCCAGCTGCGTGATATTTAACCTTAAGCGCATAGACCGGAACCTCGGCAGACTTACAGGAGATGGTTGCTGCCTCGGAGCTGCCTTGCACATTAGGATGCTGAGGGTGTTTGGGAAGACCTTTCTTATCCAGGCCACTCTTGGTGATGGGTCTGCTTGGGGCAGCCGGGAGGAAACTTCAAAGCAGTGCAGAGGGGAGCCGGTGACACCGCCATGAGGTGAGGTAGGAACCCGCACGGCCAGCCACCCACTCTGTCCCACCACAAGGAGTGTGGCCTGGCTACGGGGGCCCTAAGGTGCATGGGTGCAGGGCAGCTCCACCTCCCATCCACCTGCCTTGCCTGACCTTCTAGTGGCAGCACCAGAGTGTAGTGCGCTCTCCTGACCCATTGCAGCCATGAGCAACCAGATAGTGGAACAGAGTGGGTGGGGTCTTAACTAGGGCTTATTTTGTGGGTAGGGCTTATATTAGGTGCATACCTAATAAATCAAGCTAGGGCTTATTTTCAGGATAGGTCTTATTTATGTGGAAACACAATATTTACCAAAGTAAAAGAATTGCACTCATGTACCTGAGCAATGATGCGTTCTCCATCTTTATATGTCTTTTCTCCTATTACATCAACAATCTTCATTCGCTCAGATGGCTGCAACAACAACAACAAAAAGAATTTAATATGCCCTGTTCCTTTCTTTAGCATAATCCATTTCCACAAGGCAATGGAATTAATGGTGTTTCCATCAATACATGTTCCATACTTTTATATACCATATCAAGTAGTCCAATAAATCATGCATAATTTTACCCTGAACACCTACATTCTGTGGATGTCATATACCTGTTTTTTTCCATCCATGCCTATCCCTGTGTCTCCCTCACTTATTCCATACATCTCAACCCAAGAAAATGGACACATTATCACTCTGGTCCTTTCCAGTTGTAGGTGTGTGTAGGGGTTGTGTGTGTGTTTGGATAACTACTGAAGAGGAACAGCACTGGCAGTTCCACCACCATTAGGTCTAGAAGCTAATGCATTTCTTTGCTTTCGTTAATAAATTAATTAGCAGAAGGATGATCACAGCCCAGCAGGTAGACTAGGATAATTTTCCTGACTGACAATTTGTTATTGCTATATGTTCCATATAGGCCACCACTGTGCAGGTTTCCATTTTAAATTATAAAGGCCAACTGTCATATTGCAAGACTCTGTCATAAATTCCTTGGCAGACTCAAGAGAATGATATACATAGAGAACCAGCCAAATCTGTCTGAAGAGCTTACTGAAAAACCTATCAAGACTATAAAGTAATTGCTGTCATAGATGCTTTCCTTAACTCCTAACCTCCTCTTAAACATTTACAATGCTGAGGAAAATCTAATTAGACATGCTTTCCAGTTCATTTCCCACAAAGTACTTTACCTCCAGTGACTTAAGAAGAGGGACTGATTCAATAAATAATTCATACGTTTTCCTTTTCTTTGCATTATTTTTCAATATAATTCTTCTGAATGTTACACGGTCCTTCAAAAAAAGAGAATGAAAAAAAATTTGCTTTGGTTCTTTCTCAGCTAATCAAGTTAGAATATTATCAACACAAACGGAAAACATACTCATATATAATACTGGCCTTTTTTGGATGAATAAGTGGTATAATCCACTGTTAGTAATATTACTAATTTTTAAACAGCCTACATTAATACACCCTGATTTAATTCTATATTTCAATGACTCTCTAAGTGAACAGTAGCTGAGATAACCTCTACAAGGAACAACGTTAAATACATCTTTCTGTAAATTTAAATGCATGCCTACTATTTACATGATGTTGAAAGATTCAGTACCTTTCGGTCAATATCTTCTAATATTTCCTTTGGCAAAAATAACAAGTTCAAAAGATAGGCAACTAAGAATCTTTTTCTTCTTGCCTTCTCTTCGAAACGTACATGAGAGTGTAAGGAGTATTAAGTATGTTTGCCATCATGACTTATTTAAAAAAAATAAAGGTGTAATAAAAACATTTTTAAAAAGCACTTACACATCAGGAAAATAACATGACTTAATGATCTCTGTATGTATCAGTACAGGCTGTTTCTCAGGAACCTATTTTTTAACCAGTTTTTTTTCCCCCAAAGATTGAGGAATAGGATTTGATCATTTAACTAAAGAAAATAAACCAAAGTGCCTCACACATTATCTAAAGATTCACAAAGCAGGCAATGAGGTAATTATGCAAATGCTACAATTATGTACTTGCACTAGGACAGTGATGGCAAACCTATTAGAGATCAAGTGCCCAAAGGTAAAGGTAAAGGTTCCCCCCGCACATGTGTGCTAGTCGTTTCCGACTCTAGGGGCCGGTGCTCATCTCCATTTCAAAGCCGAAGAGCCAGCGCTTGTCCGAGGACGTCTCCGTGGTCATGTGGCCGGCATGACTAGACGCCAAAGGCGCACGGAACGCTGTTACCTTCCCACCGTGGTGGTCCCTATTTTTCTACTTGCATTTTTACGTGCTTTCGAACTGCTAGGTTGGCAGAAGCTGGGATGAGTAACAGGTGCTCACTCTGCTATGCAGCACTCGGGATCCGACCCGCCAAACTGCCGACCTTCTGATTGACAAGCTGAGCGTCCTAACCTACTGAGCCCTTTTCGAGTGCCCAAACTGCAACCCCAAACCCACTTACGTATCGTCGGATGCTGGGTGGGTGTGGCCCATTGGGTGGACGTGGCTGCAGTGGTAACGGCAGACTGGGTGGGACTAAAAAGTTCAATCAATCAATTCCAACTTTGCGAGATCTTTTTTTTTCCTGTGAGAAGTTTAAATTGATTGATTGATCTTTTTTTTTTTTTGCACACGGTGGCGGAAGGTTTTATAAAACACAGCTGAAGGCCTAGGACTGGGGCGACGGCACGCATGCCCACAGAGGGGGCTCCATGGCACTAGGATATTTGATTAAAATAACTAAGTCAAGGCATTTGCATAATCACATCAACATGTGTCATTTGCTTCACTTGACTCCTTGGAAGCCCCAATGAGCGTTTGCTCTAAACCAGGAGTGTCAAACTGCAGGCCCGTGGGCCAGATGTGTCACGTGGAAGCCATGCCCACCCCAGCTTCAGCAAGGGGGAAAAAGCTGTGATACATCATGACACATCACGTGACTTGGCAAGTTTGAAAACCCTGCCCTAAACTAACGAAGAAATCTTGCTCATTTAAGTGCATTATTAAACATGACAGTGACTACTACAGTTAGTTAGTACTGATTAACTTGGGGAATGGAAGTTTGTAGCCTGCCAGAGACTGCTGGATTTCAAACCAGACAAATTCAATAAACTGAGATGAGGAATCTAGTTAATTCTGGGGATTATGCATTCCCCATTCTGCAATTACTCAGCCGTAGGACACTTCCAAGAAATCAGTTTCAAAAAACGCAGAGCAAAATAAATTTAACGCTGTTTGCATCAAAAGCTTCTGGCAACTTGAGAAGGAGGAATAATCTGAACTGACACAGTGCTGATTCTGCATAGTAACTCACTCCAATGTTTTTTTTCCAAGAATATTCCATTAGATGGCAGCAAATGATTAAGTTGTTTTTGAGATTCTTCAGATCTTGCACAAGCTTCAAGATCAGTTTTATATGCGTACAACTGACAGTGTTACTTGTAACATTTCAAATACCATAGCAATATTATTTTTGTACTAAAGTACATATCATGTGTGCACTGCAACCAGATAAATGCTACAAACATTTTCCTATGGCCCCAAAAGAAGATTCCATTTATAAAAGTTTATAGTTATTTAAGAAAATCTGTCCATAATGTGCTCCTGATGTAGACTTGGACTAAGTCCCCACTACTCTAGTCCCCACTACTCTGGAATATTTTTATTTTATTGACTGCTTATCTTTAAATAGAATATCCTCTGAAAAGTGATTCTCCACTGAAATGGTAATGATGTCAAACATAACACTGAAAGCCTCCCTCACACTTTCAATGTTCTCTTTGTATGCTTGCCAGTTTGATCAGGAAAAATACTTATATTTCCTGGTTCAACAGAAACTGTAAATTTAGTCAGCCTTTGTAATGTTTGTAAGATGCTATGCTTCCCGTATAATTAGAAGTACTTATCAAATAGGAAGCCATGCAAATTGCATTGTCCTTTGTGTGCTCATAACATCCATACATACCCATCATGCTGTTCTCTTCTGAGGTGAGCAATGTTATATGCAAATTGCAGAGATGGAGTAAGAAACACTGAACTAAAAGTTTAAAGGGGGAGTAAAGAAAAATAAAATAAAATATACAACTAAATCTATTTACATCAACACCATTCCCTACACCTCTCCATAGCTATGCTTGCAAACTATCCTTGCTTTTTACATGTTGCGAACTATCCTTGCTTTTTTACCTTTGGCTAAAAACAAATTTAAACTTTGCTAGTAATAACAGTCAGGAAGCTGAGAGAAATCAGCATGATTCAATATACTGACATAAACAAGGATAAAAGAAACTGTGTTTGTGTAATTCAAAACATAGGGACGCGGTGGCTCAGTGGGTTAGGACGCTGAGCTTGTCGATCAGAAGGTCGGCCCTTTGGCGGGTCGAATCCCAAGTGCCGCGTAACAGACTCGTCCCAGCTTCTGCCAACCTAGCAGTTCGAAAGCACATTAAAATGCAAGTAGAAAAATAGGGACCACTACGGTGGGAAGGTAACAGCGTTCCGTGTGCCTTTGGCGTCTAGTCATGCCGGCCACATGACCACGGAGACGTCCTCGGACAAGCGCTGGCTCTTCGGCTTTGAAACGGAGATGAGCACCGGCCCCTAGAGTTGGAAACGACTAGCACGCATGTGCGGGGGAACCTTTACCTTTACCTAATTCAAAACATATTAAAAGATTTCCCTCAAACAAAACTTACCAGTCCCCAAAGGGATCCTTCTGTGGTGGCAACAATAGTTGCAGCTCTAGGAGTGTTATACATCAAGGCGAGTTCCCCAAAACTGCCATGATTATCGTAGCGACCAACACAGCGAGTCAGGTTTTCTCGTGCTACAAAAATATCATATGATCCCCTAGAAAGATGGGAAAACAAAACCGCAAGCATTAGTTCAAATGCAAAGCACTGCTAATAAAAGCTCAGTTTAATAAAAATAGAAGTATTTATTCTCTAAAGAAAAAAATAAAACATTTCCATCTGGTTGGAACAGAACATGCCCTGTCAGAATGAATCCCTATTTGCCACCAAACAGTGCCCACTCACAGCTCCCATCTTTTCACTGTATTGATCACTATGGGCACACCTAGCTGAGAAAAAGAGTTCTTGGCTGGCAGAAATGACCACAAAATAAGCTTCTAATCCAGACATGTCAAACACAAGGCTCGGGGGCCGGATCCAGCCCGCAAAGTGGTTTCATGTGGCCCGCGAAGCCATCCTGGAAACAGTGAGGGAATGGCCCCCACTGCCTTGGCCCTGGCCCAGAGACCCTCCTTCTGCCAGAGACCCTCAGATCTGTCCCACTCCTGCCCAGGCCCCCATAGGCACCCTTGATGCGAACGATGTAGAGCTGGTCATGCCCACCCAGTAGGCCATTCACACTCTAGCCACGCCCACGCAGTAGGCCACGCCCACCCTGGCCATACCCACCCGGCCCTGAGGGCAACTGCAATGCTGATGCGGCCCTCAATGAAATTGAGTTTGACACCCCTGTTCTAATCTATACAACTGAGCTGGGGTTAATTCCCTTCCACTGTTTTTGCAACAGGGACAAGTGCATCAAACTGCTGGGGGGGGGCGGAATCTGAGAATAGTAAAATATTATTTTTCACTTATCTCCCTGTTGCTCTAAATGCCTCACAGGCCACAATCTCAGAATCCTTTGTAAAAACCAAAGGACCTACCCTGCCCATATTTTAATTATTTGAACTTAAGCATTATGTTTTCACAGAAAGAGATGCAGAAAGATATTTTAATTATCAGTGTCTGCAAAACTTAATGTTTTCCTCTCCAGCTATTTATCTTCATTCAGAAACTTAGCACTGATTATTTGGAGAGAAAAAGGGGACCAGTCTACAGCATTATTCTGTTTTTCTCTAAGACAAGAAACACTTGTTGGGTTTTTTCTTCTGCTTTCATAAGATTCCTTGGCTTGTACATGTTTAGAAAAATGTCAGATCACATTTTCTAATCTTGACAGTTTTTATGGTGTTATACTTCCGAAGATAGCATGAGGACAATACTGGTAGTATTCTAAAATGCACCTCCAAGAAAGGATTATTACCGATCATTATAAAAATAAGTATTTTCCATGTGCTTTAAAAAGGGGAATGAGGAAAAAATTTTGGAGGCTTTCAAGAAATAACGTTTAAAGATGCCTAGATAATTTCCAGAGCTGGTCTAGCATAAATGAGTAGCTGCTGGAATACACAGTCTAATAAGAGTTTTCTGTACAAATTTGGATATTTATCTTGTATTTTATTATGACTGAAATAGTTTCAGAGCAAAATAAATGAATACATTTTAATGCTTGTGCTGTTGAGAGATCACACAGCTAAATAAAACCGTACTTATTATATCACAACTGTTAGCAAACTAATTATGTAAATATGGGTCTGATAGCAATAGCACTTAATACTGCTTTACAGCTCTATATAAGAAGTTTACAGAGTCATTTTACAGATCTTGGAAGGATGGAAGGCTGAGTCAACCTTGAGCTGTTCAGAATCGAACTCCTGGAGTGAGCAGTGAGTTAGCCTGTAGTACTGCATTCTAACCACTGCACCACCACAGCTCTTTGACTCTCTAATTCAGTTTTCCTTCACAATAAAGTTCTAGGTTAAAACATATACACAACAATATCAGAAATGGGAAACAACTGAATGAACCCAAGACTAGAAAAAAAAGCTGATTCTTACTAAAAATGCCTTAAATGTATGCTTAAGTAGCAAGAAGCAAATTCTTATGGAATAAATTCTATAAACAATCACAAGGACTTGGTGAAAGAATAAGTTGTTAACATAAGCAGGATTCTTGTAAATTCAGCCCAGATCCTAAAATTTGTTTTATCCGTGTAAGATCATCAAAGGTGCTTTTCGATTTTGGATCTTCAAGTTTATATTTTTTTTTAAAAAAATGGAAGTATTATAAACCACATCATATATTTTAAAGAAGGGGTATAAACTGTTGTAGCAACAAATAAAAGGAGTCATGGGTCCTAATAACCTGACCAAACTAAGACAACTGAGCTGAGCTGAATTCTTCCAAATGTCACTTTGTGTATAATTACAGTAGTCATTTTTACTATGTGAAAGCCCTAATAAGCAGGCATATACATAGAATGAAGGCTACTGCTAAGTTTGTAAGTCGCCCTGAGTCTTCGGAGAAGGGCGGGATATAAATGGAATTTTAAAAAATAAAAAAAACTATAATCCTCAAACTCACATTCATGACCATTTCAGTTTCACAGAAAGCTACAAACAAGCTTAAGAAGGTGTTCATTGTGAAAAGCAATCAGGACAGTAATACTTGAGAATGAACTAGCATAGCTATTTTTAACCCTTAAAAATAACCACATTTTTGTAAAACAAAAAATCTTTCTACTTGAAATACTGCTTTACAGAGATAAAATGGCTATGTGTGAAATGGACTAAAGTGTTTTTTAACCATTAACATCTATAAATAACTTCTATATATCAATATGGGCTTCTCGTATATAATTTTCAATTGATTTCTGCATTAAAAGATAATTAAAATTTTGTTCCTTTAATAAACTTTACAATCCTAACATGCTCTCCAAAGTCTGTCCTTTTTATCTGAAACTTAGAAAGTTCAGCTTCCTCATTTCTAGTTGGTTCAATTTAATTCAACATTTATGTCAGAAACATTTAAAAACTTGTCACAGAGCAATACTTTCGCTCCTTACTCTTCAATGACATAAAAGTTGTCTCCATCATCTCCTTGGTCAATTACATGTTCCTGAGGTTGTACTTTTCTTTCAAACATGGCATCCAAAACTTGTGACAATTGTTCCTGAAAGGATAAAAGCATTTCAATTAACATCTGTTATAATGACTAAGTCATGTTCATTTATATTGCCCCATATACTCGTCTATGTCATGAGCTTTTTTAACCACAGAGAAGAGCGTTTTTGAATGGAGTGCCATCTCACTTGTTCATAAAGGCAAGAAACATACAAATCAAACTAAAAATAGACTTTTTAAGCTTTTCTATGTCAGAGAAAGCTACCTTCTGCTTTTAAGATCTTCTAACCCCAAAGAACAAATAGAGGTCTGCCATGGTAAAAAAGAAAAAAAAAGCTGGGGAATCTCAAAGCTGAGATGGTTCTCATGGTCAGCTTTGAGTGTGCTTTGCTCTTTTGAAATATTTTGAAAGTATTTCAGGAAAGTGCAAGGCAATTGATAAACAGAGGGATGGTCTCCAAAAGATCAATAAGTTTTGGTTATATCATATTTAGCCATCTGTCTGGTGATTTTCACAATTCATAAGAGATACGCTTATGGAATTGAATTCTAGTTGATCAAAATGAGTAGGAAGCACTATTCTATACACCAAAGAAAGTCCCAGCCTGAGAAAGTGCCATTACACCATGAAAAGGCAGGAAGCACCATCTCTTGAAGGAGGGAGAGGGCAAGGGAAAGGTTCATGACAAATTATCCAAATTCCACAAGAGAAAAGGTGGGGGATATTTCCCTCAGGTCTTCCCCAAATCTATTTTAACAATCCAGAGAGACTGAGATATTACAAGATAGTCTCTGCAAAGAAACAGAAAAAGACCTAATGATACATCAATTCTGCCCTTTGAGGGCAGAACTTCCTAATCTTCTCTCAAAACTTCCTAATCAGTTCAAATATCACTACAATAAAACCTAAGAAGATTATATCTTGGTGCATCAAAGTCTGCATCAAAGCCAGACTTGTTACTTCTCAGGAATGCATGTGGCAGCAAGCTTGGAAGGAACCAATAGGATGTATGATTTGTTTTTACTTCTACCAGGATTTCAAGATCTCAATCTACAAATCTTTAAATTTGCACATCAGCAGCATTTAGTTCTCTAGCAAAAAATTTTATTACGGTCAGCAGCCAATGCAAAGAAAAAAGAGATAATTACAATAAAATACCCGTGTACCTATAGACAAACAAACAGTTAAATTTAAGATAACATAAATATTACAGACATATCATCCATAAAACCTGTGGAGCTAATCTAATTTAATTTAATTTAATTTAATAACACTTATATACCGCCCTTCTCCCTGAGGACTCAGGGCGGTTCACAGGGCAGAATAAAATAGCGAATACAAACATTAAAACAGGATTAAACAATAGCCCTAGTTAAGAACAATATAAATACAACGCTAAAAACCCCCAGAAAAATTAAAAAGCGAGAGATAAAACAACCCCAATACTCCCCCTCAGGCTAGGCCGGCTTGTACAAACAGAAATGTCTTAAGATCGCGACGAAAGGAGCGAAGATCGGGCGCCGTCCGGAGCTCTACCGGTAGCTGATTCCACAGCTCCGGAGCGCCCACAGAGAAGGATCTCCCCCTGGGGGCCACCAATCGACATTCTCTGATCGGTGGCACCCTGAGGAGGCCCTCTCTGTGGGAACGCACAGGGCGCAGGGAGCTTGATGCCGGCAGCAGATGTTCCCTGAGGTACTCCGGCCCCATGCCATGGAGTGCTTTGAATACCGTTACCAGTACCTTGAATCTCACCCGGAAGGCACCTGGCAACCAATGCAGCTCACGGAGCAGAGGTGTAACGTGGGAGTATCGGGAGACTCCCAACACCACTCTCGCGGCTGCATTCTGTACCAGTTGGAGCTTCCGAGTGGTCCTCAAGGGCAACCCCATGTAGAGAGCGTTGCAGTAGTCCAGACGAGAGGACACGAGCGCATGAGTGACTGTGCATAGATCATCCCGGCTAAGATAGGGCCGCAACTGACGCACCAGGCGAACCTGTGCGAAGGCCCCCCTAGTCACGGCTCCTATATGATCTTCCAAGGTGAGCCGTGAATCTAGGAGGACCCCCAAGTTGCGAGCCCTATCTACGGGGGGTAATGATTCACCCCCCATAGCTAGAGATGGAATGTCCGAGTAAACCCGGGATGAAGGTATGCAAAGCCACTCAGTCTTGTCGGGGTTGAGCTGGAGTCTGTTCCTCCCCATCCAGACCCGAACCGCCTCCAGGCAACGGGACATCACGTTGAGGGCATCACTGGGGTGGTTTGGGGTCGAAAAGAAAAGTTGGGTATCATCAGCATACTGATGATACCCAACTCCA
Organism: Vipera ursinii; assembly: GCF_947247035.1. NCBI lineage: Eukaryota > Metazoa > Chordata > Lepidosauria > Squamata > Viperidae > Vipera > Vipera ursinii. Next base: position 28,247,976 of record NC_139513.1, on the reverse strand, counting down.
AAGCCACGAATGATCTCACCCAGCGGCTTCATGTAGATGTTGAACAGGAGAGGCGAGAGGACCGACCCCTGAGGAACTCCACAAATGAGAGACCTCGCGGTCGACCTCTGCCCCCCTGCCAACACCGACTGCGAACGTCCCAAGAGATAGGAGGAGAACCACTGTAAAACTGTGCCTCCCACTCCCAGTCCCCTGAGACGCCGCAGCAAGATACCATGGTCGATGGTATCGAAAGCCGCCGAGAGGTCTAATAGGACTAAGACAGAGGAATGCCCCCTGTCTCGAGCCCTCCAGAGATCATTCACCAGCGCGACCAATGCCGTCTCCGTGCTGTGCCCGGGCCTGAAACCCGATTGGTACGGGTCTAGATAATCCGCTTCATCCAGGACCAGAGGGAGCTGATGCGCCACCACACTCTCAACAACCTTCGCAAGAAAGCGAAGGTTGGAGACAGGACGAAAGTTGTTCAATACAGCTGGGTCCAAGGCAGGCTTCTTGAGGAGAGGCCTCACCACCGCCTCCTTCAAGACGGCGGGGAAGATACCCTCACTCAAAGAAGCCGATATAACTGCCTGGAACCAGCTGCGTGTCCTCTCCCGGGCTGCATAAACCAGCCAGGAAGGGCACGGGTCCAGTAAACATGTGGTGGTGCTCAGCCTCCCCATGATCCTGTCCACTTCCTCCGGAGTCACAGAATCAAACTCCTCCCAGATGATATCGACAAGACCACCCGTGTCCTGATCGTCAGACTCTGCCCAGTCAGAATCCAAACCGGTCCGAATCCGAGCGATTTTGTCCGACAGATGTTGGTTAAACTCCTCGGCACGTCCCTGCAAGGGATCCTCCCTAACCTCCTGATTTAGGAGGGAGCGAGTCACCCTAAACAGGGCAGCCGGGCGATTATCTGCGGACGCAATAAGGGTGGCGAAGTGGTTGGACCTCGCCTCCCTAATTGCAGCGAGATAAGACCTAATATAGGCTCTTAGTCGCAATCGGTCGGGTTCGGATCGGCTGGCCCTCCAACCGCTCTCTAGGCCCCGTCTCCGACGCTTCATCTCCCGGAGCTCCGCAGAAAACCATGGAGCCCGACGGGATCTGCACCGGGTCAGGGGCCGCAAGGGTACAACTCGGTCAAGGGCCTCAGTGGCCGTCCTTTCCCAGGCTTCCACTAAGGCCTCGGCCGAGCTGTGAGCGAGGGAGGCAGGTGGGGACCCCAGCGCCGCCTGGAACCTCTGAGGATCCATTAAGCGTCTGGGGCGGTACCATTTGAGTGGTTCCAAACCCCCACGGCGGGGGGTGGCAAAACGGAAGACCAGCCGCAGGAGATGATGATCGGTCCATGACAGGGGCATAATAATTGGAGAGCCCCCACCAAGATCATCTAACCACCGTCCAGACAAGAAAACAAGGTCAAGGGTGTGGCCTCCTTCATGAGTCGGTCCCGTAATTACTTGCGTCAGGTCCATGGCCGTCATGGAAGCCATGAACTCCCGAGCCAACTCAGATGATCCTCCCAGCGATGGTAGGTTGAAGTCCCCCAAAACTATAAGTTTCGGGAACTCAACCACCAGCCCAGAGAGGACATCAAGCAGCTCAGGCAGGGCTGCTGCTGCGTGACTAGGCGAAAGGTACACCAGCAGCAAGCCCAACTGCGCACCAGGGCCGCATCTCAAAAAGAGAGACTCACACCCGACTGTCTGGGGAACGGTGGCCTCCCGCGGACACAAGGTCTCCCTCACAACAACAGCCACTCCCCCACCCCTACCCTGAGCCCGAGGCCGGTGCAGCACCCGGAAACCTGGTGGGCAAAGATCAACCAGAGGTACACCGCCCTCTGGGCCCAACCAGGTCTCCGTGATGCAAGCCAGGTCAGCCTGCTCACCCTCGACCAAGTCTCGAACGAGAGGAGCCTTATTAATGACCGACCTGGCATTCAAATACACCAGCCGGAGCTCAGGAGGCTGCTCATCCTCACTCCCGGGACCTCGGGGCGGAACCAGAGGGTCGGAGTGCCTCACCGCTTGTAAACAGCGGAGAGGCCTTCCCTGAGACCGATACGGCCCTCTGTTCCTACACCTGCTGCCATTCCCTATCGTCGTGGGAATGGACAATCCCACGACTGGCCCTGGAGCCCCAGAAGCAGCCGACCCCCGCTCCTCCCCTCCGCGATCAGCCTCAGCACTAGCCTGAACAAAGGTAGTTGGACTGCCCCCCTCGTCCAAACCACCAAAAAAAGAACCCTCCCTCCTCCCTAACCCCCAAAAAAATTTTGACAAAAAACAGATCAAGGACCTCCTATTAGGTTTACGTCGGAGGCCCATAGCCGTGCCCGGCCATCTCTCAGGATCCCAATAGATGGGACCTTCCTCGAGATTATACTCGGCTGGAAAGGCGGGCCGCCTCCAGGAAGGGGGAGCACCCCTGAGGGCGAGCAAGTCCGTAGAGGAGTACCTAAAACAAGGCATAAAGCAGTCCAGATATAGGCAGTCCATAATCAGTTGATTTAAGGAGGAACCAAACAGAGAGCAAATAGAAGTCCCGAGCCTCCACCCAGCCGCTGCCACTCAGCTGGGTGTCACCCCAGGACAGGCCAACCACCGCCCTCTCACGACGGTTGGAAAGCCTATACCAGGGGGGGAATGGTCCGAAACATCCATCCTGGGTACAGCATGTCCCCTAGAGCTCTCACCTCTAGGGGCAGCAGATGAAGTTCAGGCCACCCTCTCACTGTGGCCAGTACCCAGGGAACTCTGAATCCTTTGGGGCCGATATGTGAATGGCAATAGAGAACAGTCTAGTCAACTCACCCTGTAAAATGTCATCTATAAAACCTATCTACTTCATTTGCTACTTTATAATCCTTGGTTAGTTCATATAAAAATCAGTTAAGAGAAAATTGGAGGAAGGAAATAACTTTATGGCATACATCACAGAAATAGATGAAACATAAAATTTTGCCTTACTATAGCCTGCTGATATATTTTATCTGTAAGGCACTTATATTTTTCTATGGCTTCAATGTAAAATCTCACCACTTGTGCCAAAGTATTAGGGTCTATGTCTTTTAGCATTAAATGAAGGTAACATTCTACGGATCTCCTTTGCAGCCTTTTAATAAGTGAAATCCTTCAGTGAGTGGCTTGCTAATAGAAGAGGCAGCTTAGAAGAATATGAATGTATTTAATTCTCTATAAGGTTTTTACGTGAAATGAAAGAATGATGATAGTCTAAAGGATAATGAATTAATATTTTCTGGCAGCAGATATTATCAGTCTAAATGTAGACTTTAAAATAGGCTGATTGGTGTTTTTTTAAAACTACTTTCTTTGGCAGATACTCCCTTTGAAGATTTTGAAAATAATTTAATAGAATCAAAGCCCAAGAGAAAGCTTCTTATCCTATTCCTTAAAATAAGAGAAAAAAATCAGCCTCTATATTAAGGATTATAGGAATGTCAATGTCCTATTGTTATCTTGCAACAAAATGATTCCCTTACTAAGAGGGAAGGGTTTTTTTTTCAATTAACTGAAGTAGTCAGGTGATTTTTTAAAAAAAAAACCAACCATCAAAATAAATTACTGTTTAAATCTCTGAGTTTTGGGATGTATAAATGTCCATTGAATATATTTAAAGTAAAACATTGCTTCAAGAAAGCCAATTTACTGCTTGAGTAACTGAAAACTTTATTGTTTAGATACATCCATAAGATATATGAACAGATATTTATTCTATCAGTGTTAAAATAAAAATATACCCATGTAACGTCTTCAGAGGATACTGAAGGAATCATCATAATGTAAGTTCAAGAGGAAAATATCTCAGTGTAAGTAAGCACTGAATATTTGTCAACAAAAAGGACAATTTTATTTTTTAAATTTTATTCCAAAAAGGCATTATGTATAATTTGCATATCAAATATGCAATACCTATCACTGTTTACAAGGTAAATTTTGTATGTGTTAATAATTTTATCTGCTGTGTTCTATGACTGTTGCCACCCAGAGCTGTTGAATAAGAGATGGACATATAAGATAGATGGTAAATAAGATAGATAGATAGATAGATAGATAGATAGATAGATAGATAGATAGATAGATAGATAGATAGATAGATAGATGGATGACAGGGATGGATGGATGGATGGATGGATGGATGGATGGATGGATGGATGGATGGAAGGATGGAGTATACTGGGTGCAAGTGTAAAAATCAAGCCAGGTCTTATTTTTGGGATAGGTCTTATTTTTGGAGTAACACAGTAATAAAAAATATTCCAAATGGCTAGTTTTATTAAAAGACTTTTATTTAGTGGTGATTACCTGGAAACATTTCACAATATTGTGGATTAGAAAACTGTGATGGAGTTCTTGAGTTCAGGTAAGACAGTTAGAATAAGAAACTCAGAATAATTTTGCCTTAATTCTTGGGGAGTACTTTGCTTTTCAAGACTATTACATTACCCTACTAGCAACAAAGATTTTTCCAAAAAAATCCAAGTAAATTACACTTTTCATTCATACTGATCTTTACATTCATTGTCCTGAATGTCACCAGATTTTACCATTATTACCTTTTCAATTACTAAAACCTAAAATGCTGCAGAACATGCTAAAAACAGAAGCGATTAAGTGAGAAATGTCTAAGAACCATGAAATAAATTTGCCAGCATCTTCTAAGACAGGGCTTTTCAACCAGTGGTACGGGTACCACCTGTGGTACATTGTCACCTGCCAGGTGGTACACGACCATCCTAGAAAAGTAGCGGGGGAGGGGAATGAGCTGAACCGGTGGCAGCACCGCATAAGCCTGAGCGAGAGATGGCTGGAGCTGCAGGGCACTGATCCTGGCGCTTCTGCTGAGCCCAGAAGCACCGATCAGCTGGAATGTACGGTCACAGTGTCCCAGGGTCATATGAAGTGACCAAAGCCTGCTGCAACCACCCAGCAGAGAGGGGGGGAATAAAAACCAAACACCCCCCACCCCACCCCCGCTGCCAAGCCTCAACAGAAATGCTCACAACAATGAAAACCTCAGACAGGAGGAAGAGCGCTGCTGGGTGGGCAGGAAGGTGTCTTGGTCGGGTGTGGCTTGGGGGGCACTTTTTTCGGTACCATTGTAACTTTGAACAGTCACTAAGCGAACTGTTGCAAGTTGAGGGCTACCTGTACTTCATCACTTTTTCCCCTTTGGGGGGGTTCATCAAGTTTTTGACACCTTGCTAGGCGACTGGTGGTACTCAGATGTTGCCATATCCTAAAAGTGGTACAATGGGTGAAAAGGTTGAAAAGCCCTGTTCTAAGAGAAGCAGGTAGAGGTTGGAAAGGTTAAAGACTATAGTACTTCAGAGGGAAAAGAAGCTCTTCCTTATTCAAAACCCATCAACGGAGCTTTATCATAATAGATTTACCAGTGTTCATGCAGTCCTTCTGAATCTTTACTAAAAGAATGCAAATTGTAACTAGGCAACCTTTAGCAAATCACTGTTAAGAAACCTCAAGAACTAAAGGAGTAATAGTTTTAGAAAATTTGTATTCGTATTTGCTAATTACTGTCAAGTAGTAGAACATGGCAACAGAAGAGAATAAAAATGTTCAGATCATTTTATAGCAAAGCCAAATACATAATCTTCATTAGCAATATCCCTGGCAGATGACACTTCAGGTTTCTTTAAAAAGAACATTTTTGGTAAAGTGATGGGCAACATTTTCATGACTGGATGCTAATTTCAATATTTCTTAATTTCTATTCTATTTATTTTCCTTATATTATCCATGCCTTTAAAAATGACTGGATTGAAGGGAATTTAGTATAAGGTAATAAAGCTATTTACTCTAAAGATTATTTATACTTTATTTAATTTGTGAAAGGAAAAGGTGGCAACAGCTGCAACCAATGCTCAATATTACAATATGGATAGGTTAAAAAAACACTTCAGCTAAAAATTTCCTAGTCTAAATCAAGATATACAGAGTGGATACAGTATCAACCACAGCCCCCAAAATAATTGCTAAGCCCATGAAATAGCTGCATGTCCTAGAGCAGGGGTGTCAAACAGCCGGCCCGCGGGCGGGATGCGTCATCTGGAAGCCGCACCCACCCAATTGCCGGCAATGGAGAAAAAGCTCCGATACGTCACGCGATGTCATGTGACGTCGCAAGTTTGACACATCTGTCCTAGAGTCTCTCTAGGAAGCAGGATAATCATAATAATTAATAAATGCCTTGCATCACAATTCTTAAAATGAAATAATCTGAGCACCCTAATTATAGAATTATAGAAACTAAGAATAAACTAATTAATAATTCTGGCTTGCTGAAGAGGAACAAGCCAGATTCCTGGATCTAGGCAACAGTGAACAAGAAAGATTAGTCAAAACAGTAACTCCTTTCTAAATAAGCTAAAATTCTTTAAAAATCTGGTATTTCATAAACATCTGACTAATGTATTAAAGTTAAATGTTAAATTCTCTTCCTTTTGTACTGATTGTTACAAATTAAATATTCTAAAATAGGAATATTTTGAAATAACTAAGTAACTCAATTTCACCCACATGCTATAGCCACACATGTAATAAATCAACATGAGCCTGTATTTATATATTTTAAGCTTTGAATCTTCAAGATGAAAGACCAAAATAAAACAGTAAATATAGGTCAAGCTAATTACCTGATCTAGGTTTTTGAAGAAGAGAATGTCTTTACAGGCTTCCTGCAATCTGCATCTCTGCTCATCTGTTTTTGGATGAACTACCTAAAAAAAGAAAAACCACAAAGTGGTTTAAACATCTAAACATCAATACATTTTAGGATAAATGTGCTTGGGTTTATAATTCTGAAAATAGTTAGGGATAACCTTTTGAAAATGTTTTAACTGTAACAGGGAAGAGTTTTCACATTACTTCAGTAAAGAAGTAAGAAAGGAAAGATCTGGCTCCAATATTTTACTAATTAATAATATCCAGTTGGAAAGCCTTCAGGAACAATTTTGAGAATAATTTTATGTTCACTCAAACATCCATCACTTTAGTTTGTAACTTCACACAAGGAACAGGATAAAATAAATTGCTCTTTGCATGTAACACAAAATATACAGGGAGTGCAGAATTATTAGGCAAATGAGTATTTTGACCACATCATCCTCTTTATGCATGTTGTCTTACTCCAAGCTGTATAGGCTCGAAAGCCTACTACCAATTAAGCATATTAGGTGATGTGCATCTCTGTAATGAGAAGGGGTGTGGTCTAATGACATCAACACCCTGTATCAGGTGTGCATAATTATTAGGCAACTTCCTTTCCTTTGGCAAAATGGGTCAAAAGAAGGACTTGACAGGCTCAGAAAAGTCAAAAATAGTGAGATATCTTGCAGAGGGATGCAGCACTCTTAAAATTGCAAAGCTTCTGAAGCGTGATCATCGAACAATCAAGCGTTTCATTCAAAATAGTCAACAGGGTCGCAAGAAGCGTGTGGAGAAACCAAGGCGCAAAATAACTGCCCATGAACTGAGAAAAGTCAAGCGTGCAGCTGCCAAGATGCCACTTGCCACCAGTTTGGCCATATTTCAGAGCTGCAACATCACTGGAGTGCCCAAAAGCACAAGGTGTGCAATACTCAGAGACATGGCCAAGGTAAGAAAGGCTGAAAGACGACCACCACTGAACAAGACACACAAGCTGAAACGTCAAGACTGGGCCAAGAAATATCTCAAGACTGATTTTTCTAAGGTTTTATGGACTGATGAAATGAGAGTGAGTCTTGATGGGCCAGATGGATGGGCCCGTGGCTGGATTGGTAAAGGGCAGAGAGCTCCAGTCCGACTCAGACGCCAGCAAGGTGGAGGTGGAGTACTGGTTTGGGCTGGTATCATCAAAGATGAGCTTGTGGGGCCTTTTCGGGCTCAGGATGGAGTCAAGCTCAACTCCCAGTCCTACTGCCAGTTTCTGGAAGACACCTTCTTCAAGCAGTGGTACAGGAAGAAGTCTGCATCCTTCAAGAAAAACATGATTTTCATGCAGGACAATGCTCCATCACACGCGTCCAAGTACTCCACAGCGTGGCTGGCAAGAAAGGGTATAAAAGAAGGAAATCTAATGACATGGCCTCCTTGTTCACCTGATCTGAACCCCATTGAGAACCTGTGGTCCATCATCAAATGTGAGATTTACAAGGAGGGAAAACAGTACACCTCTCTGAACAGTGTCTGGGAGGCTGTGGTTGCTGCTGCACGCAATGTTGATGGTGAACAGATCAAAACACTGACAGAATCCATGGATGGCAGGCTTTTGAGTGTCCTTGCAAAGAAAGGTGGCTATATTGGTCACTGATTTGTTTTTGTTATGTTTTTGAATGTCAGAAATGTATATTTGTGAATGTTGAGATGTTATATTGGTTTCACTGGTAAAAATAAATAATTGAAAAGGGTATATATTTGTTTTTTGTTAAGTTGCCTAATAATTATGCACAGTAATAGTCACCTGCACACACAGATATCCCCCTAAAATAGCTATAACTAAAAACAAACTAAAAACTACTTCCAAAAATATTCAGCTTTGATATTAATGAGTTTTTTGGGTTCATTGAGAACATGGTTGTTGTTCAATAATAAAATTAATCCTCAAAAATACAACTTGCCTAATAATTCTGCACTCCCTGTAGTGTGTTCAATCTTGCTTACCCTTGGCTCTGTATCTTCGTCCTCTTCATCTGGGTTGAAGGCTTCCGCACAGACTTGAAAAAGAAATATTTGTTATTCTTTAACAGGGTTGACATACATAGAGAGGCAAGAACTCTGCACGGATATATTAATTAGTGCCATCTTTAAGTTCCCAAATAATATAAACAGTGTAAAAGATTTAATACTTTAACTCTGATGGTTCAGACACTTTAACCATTCATTCAGGAAGAAAAATAGTTCAGTATAATCTATAATGAAGTGAAACATTTGTGCTCAAAATTTCAGGAGCTTAACATATATTTTAAAAGGCAAAGAAGTTCTATACCAAGATTATGCTAAAAGATTATCTGAACAGAATACAAGTTAATAATTATTTGCTACAATGTAATCTAATCTAGGAACTTCCCAAAGAAAAGCAGAGGAATATTTTACATACATCAATAAATAACATCTTGGACTTTGGACAAATGTATAAAATTGACATTGATGTACAGTGTCCAGTGTCCAAGATCCACGTATTTCCTCTTTTTTTGCATTTGGTTATTGTACAATAACCAAATGCAAAAAAGGGGGAAATACGTGGATCAGAAAATGTTAAAACTATTCAATTTGCTTCCTCAATAGGTAGCACAGAAGCCTGTAAGCTTGATCAGCAAACTCATCTGGAATTCTGAAAGTATGTTATGAACAGCTTCATAAAATGATTGCCATGGTGAATGTCATCAATTACTGTTGGCTTTAAAGTGTTTTTGCTAAATAATAATAATAATAATAATTAATTTAATTTATTAATTTTTATATAATGTATAATAATAATAATAATAATAATAATAATAATAGCAGCAGCAGCCATTTGGAACACAACACGCCAGATATCACAGTTGTAGAAAACCGAAGCGTACAGCTGATTGATATCACTGTACCAGGAGATGCCAGAGTCAAAGAAAAAGAACTGGGAAAAATTACAAAATACCAGGACCTGGCCATCGAAACTGCGCGATTATGGATGAAACGCGTAACAGTGATACCCATTGTCATCGGGGCACTGGGAACTATGTCCAAAAACTTTGCAAAATACATCAAGAAATTGCAGCTTCCTGCAATAACTTCAGCAAAGCTAGAAAAAACTGCACTACTCGGAACATCTTACATTTTAAGGAGATACCTGGTTGATACCTAGGATGCTGGAAGCAACCCATGTCAGCCATTAGTGCCAGTCAATTTGAGTGTTCAGTTGACTGAGTTTCATGTTTTATGAATAAGTTTTATAATAATAATGACAATAATGATAATAATAAAGTTAGAAAGGTAGATAATAGAATCCAGATATATATATGTTCAACCAGAATTAAACCCTATTGAATTCAACGAAATTTATTCTCTTGTATATTTCAGTCTAATGGACCTCCAGAGTAACAGTCTAGTAATATCTAGATTTCAGCTTCCCGCAGTCTGATTTAAAAAAAAAAGAGAAAATCTTAAAACCACTTTGTGTACTTCAAAAAAATGTGATTATAACTTTGTAAAAACAAACTAAAGACAAAATATAATTAGGAAACCATGTTAAAATATTAAGATAATCAATTCATACATTGTAGCTGATTATAACTAGATTCTAGATAAAAAATACTTATTACAGATTAATATGAAATGCATCACAATTACACAAAAGTGGAGAACCACATATCGTATGAGAGCAAAATCCAGCTTTTGATCTATTCTAGTAGGGCAGGTAATGTTGGGATTTAGCCAAAGGATTACAGCAAGGCCCTCTCTTACGATCCACTTCTCTTTGAGTGGACAGGTACCCTCTGTTCTTCATACTGCCTATCATGGAGAAAATACTTTAGGGCAGAAATGTCAAACACAAGGCCCGGGGGCCAGATCTGGCCCGCGAAGTGGTTTCATGCGGCCTGCAAAGCCATCCTGGAAACAGTGAGGGAACGGCCCCCACTGCCTCGGCCCTGGCCCAGAGACCTTCCTTCTGCCAGAGACCCTCAGATCTGTCCCACTCCTGCCCAGGCCCCCATAGGCACCCTTGATGTGAACGATGTAGAGCTGGCCATGCCCACCCAGTAGGCCATATGCACTCTAGCCACGCCCACCCAGTAGGCCACACCCACCCAGGCCACACCCACCCGGCCCCCTGAGGGCAACTGCAATGCTGATGCGGCCCTCAATGAAATTGAGTTTGACACCCCTGATTTAGGGCAAACCAGGAGTCAACAATTTCTGCTTCACCCTATATTTGTAGTTATACAAAATTCATTGTAGACTTTCCCTATGGAGAGAAGATGTTCAGGAGACAAATAAGCAAAATACACCCTAAAAATCCTTGATTGGGGAAAGTGTAAAATGCCTCTAAAATGGTCTGTTTGCTTAACAAGGTAGCAAAAGAGCAGCTAGCAATAAGAAAAATAACCACTTTGAGCTTGAGTGGATCATCCTAATGGGCCAAACTAGTCCCACAAGTTAAGTTCCATTCCTGCCATGTAACAAGTTGGTAATAATTCACTTAACTTGTTTTTGAAAATATGTAACATTATTAACCACCACTTCAATTAAACAAAACATTTGGCAAAGTTTCCCATAAGGTTTGGGTAGAAAATATGGTAAAATGTAGGCTGAACTATGATATCAATTAAAGCAGTGGTCCCTAACCTTTGCAGCTTAGCGGCCAGGCTGGAGGGGGGTGAGAGACGGGAATTGGACCGTGCAAACAACGGGGTCAGTGCACATGTGCATGCAAATGCAGCTCAACTGCACATGCGTGTGCACACTGGCCAGCCTCTCACGCTACCTGGTTTGAATAGGCCACAGCCCAGTAGTGGATTGCAGCCCAGGGGTTAGGGACCCTGAATTATAGCTATATGAATGTTTGACAATGTGTCCATGTCAAGACTGTCAAAAGCAAAAAGAGGTATTACACGGTTTGGGTGGATGCAATTCTGGGCCTTGCATTTTAGGAAGGACACTAGTATACAGCATGACCAAACGAGAACCATCAAGATGATGAGCCTAGGAAAACTGGATGAGAAATAATTGCTGTCACCAAGTACTTTTAGCCTTGGAGAAGAGAAGACTGCAGGGAGACATGATAGCTGTCTTCAAGAAACTGAAGGTCTATTGTGTAGAAGAGGAGTTTTATTTTATTTTATTTCTCAGGTTGCAGAACCTGCTGGTTTAAAACAAAAAACAAACCTTGGAATCCCTGATCTGTAAAATAGTAGGTGTGGTGTTTTTGCGAAGAAAACAAGCCTTGCCCTTTCTGTTGCTCCATCAACACTCACAAGACACAGTTTGGGGGGGGGGGGAAATGGGTATAAAATAGGGCAGAATTGTTCAGAGTTGTTTCAAGGGGGGGAAAAAGAGGTGAGTTTAAATTACACAAATTTTGACTGAAATCAGGAACAATACCTAATGCAGCTCTTCAGCAATGAAACAGACTGCCTCAGAAGGTTGGCAGAATCCTTTACTGCAGATATTTAAAAAGAAACTGTCTGGGCCATCTATCAGAAAGCTGCAGTGATTTGGGTTAGAATCAGATCCTTTCCAAGGCTTATATTCAATGATTTTGCAAAAAGAAGCCTTTTTTGACCCAGAAAAAAAGAGAAATGAAGCACATCACATGCTATGAACAGACACACTCAACACAATATATGAATAAAATTAGTACAGTATTTGAAGATAATTATCTGTCCTGGACAAAATACTCCTGACATACAGGACCCTTTTTCTGACCAAGAAAGAATGTGGTTCTCTTTCGGACTTCATAAATCTAAAGATGTTCTAAGAATAACCAGGATTAAATTTGTTAAATAAACAAATAAAAATATTATTGTTTCAACCTTATTCTCTTCCAATTCTGCACATCCTTTCTGACAACCATGGACTATTAAGAATTAGAACACAGAACACAGAATATCAGAGTCGGAAGGTCAACTAGTCCCACTCCCTGTACAAACCGGAGAGTCTACAGTTTCAGACAAGTTGTTGTCCAGTCTGTTCTTGAAAGCCTCCAATGATGGAGCACCCACAATTTTACAACAACAGTATTTTATTCTATAGTCTAACTGTATGAAAGTCTTGACAGGTTGCCCAGAACTAGATAAGCTTGGGAAGAATAAGAAAAGGAAGTCAATTTCTAAAAATCTGAAATAAATCTGACAATTCCACAAATGTGTAAATAATTTGAGAGGTAACTATATAGCCATAGCTCACTGGCAAATTCAGCAAGACTGTAAATATTAAAACTGTTGTTCTTCTACTATGAGGATGCTGGTTTTCCAATGACAAAACTAGACAGAATCACTTCTAAGAAAGGGATGAGGAATCCACTTCAGGTGATTTTGGATTTAATACAAGGGAAGTATTACTTTTTTTTAGCTAGTCATAGGTTCAGCAGTTAATGCAGATTAACAAACTATTGTTCTAAAGCTAAAATGCAAATAACAGAAACATAATGAGATTATTTTTCTTCCTGTTCATTATAATTTCATTATGCAACAACACTTAAGAAAAAGAGAGACATTTGAAGATTCTAAAATAAACTACATTCATGAAAAGCACCCACAAAACTTCTCCATGTATAAATAAGTTTATACATGTTGCTTTGAGTAGAATAGAATAGAGCTGGAAGGGACCTTGGAGGTCTTCTAGTCCAGCCCCCTGCTCACGCAGGAGAACCTATACCATTTCAGACAAGTGACTGTCTAGTGACTAGTCTCTTCTTAAGAATCTCCAGTGATGGAGCACCCACAATTTCTGAAGGCAAGCTGTCCCACTGGTTAATTGTCCTCACTGTTAGGAAGTTTCTCCTTAATTCCAAGTTGCTTCTCTCTTTGATCAGTTTCCAACCATTGTTTCTTGTCCTCCCCTCTGGTGCTTCAAAGAATAATTTGATCCCCTCTTCTTTGTGGCAGCCCCTCAAATACTGGAATACTACTATCATGTCACCCGTTTCTTCTTTTCTTTAGACTAGCCAAACCCAAATCCTGCAGCCGATCTTCATGTTTTAGTCTTCAGGCCTTTGATCATTTTATTTGCTCTTCTCTGAACTTTTTCCAAAGTCTCAACATCTTTTTTGTAGTATGGTGACCAACATTGGTTGCAGCATTCCAGGGGTGGTCTCAGTCGGGTTTTATAAAGTGGTATTAATACTTCACATGATCTTGATTCTATGCCTCTGTTTATACAATCCAGGATTGTATTAGCTTTTTTGGTTGCTGCTGCATACTGCTGGCTCATAGACAAGTGATCGTCCACTAGATGTCAATGCTGCTAACATAGGATGTTTTTGCATTGAGAACAGATGGAAATGTAGCCATCTTTTCCCTTTCGCTTTTAGAGTTAGATGATGCTGGGAGGGGGGAGGGATGTGAATGAGAGTCCAGCTAGACATAACAACACTAAACCTAGCATGAGAATCAAGGTTATTGAGCCCAGAGTTGATAAAGAATTGGTGAGCTGGAGAGGAAGCCCGTGCTTCAAGCTAATTGGGGAATGTGATTTATGACTATTAATTGGAGGAGGGAATTGTGCTTTGATACTATGTACCAAGGGGAGGGGAATTCAGTTTTAGGTTTTGATTATGTTAGTGTCGATATTATGCTACTTGAATAAAAGATCCTTTAAGGTAAACAATGTCTTGAAGTTCTTTTGAAAAGTTTCATTTATCGGAACCATGACACTAGGACTCCAAGGTCCCTCTCACAGTTACGTTTTTTGAGCCAGGTCTCACCTAATCTGTACTTAAACCTTTGATTTTTTTCTGCCTAAATGTAAATGTGCTTTCTCCACATTAAAATTCATTTTGTTGGATAGGGCCAGTTGTTCAAGTCTGCCAAGATCTTTTTGGATCTTGAGCTTGTCATCTGGGGTATTGTCTATTCCTGCCAGTTTGGTGTCATCTGCAAATCTGATGAGTTCCCCTTATCAAAGTCATTTATGAAGATATTGAAGAGTACTGGGCCTAAGACGAAGTTTTGTGGTACCCCACTGCTTACTTCTCTCCATGTGGATGTAGTACCATTGAACACTACTCGTTTAGTGATATGCCTTCATTAAAAAGTGGCACTAGGATTTAGATTTCTCCTAACAATTACAGCATGCTAAATCAAATGAAAGTGCACCCATTAAAAGCTCACAAGTGTGTATCTTCTTACATCTTTATATGATATATGGTGACTGCCCTGAGCTAATGGTATATACTGCTGAAATAATCACAAGACAACGTGATGCTAGCTGAAACTGAAATTATCCAGGGTTTTGATATTTTATTAATGAAAGAGCATTGCTCAAGTCATTTTCCTGGGTAAAACACCACATATTAAGCTATTTTTATGAGCTACTCCCTACATTACAGATTTAGCCAAGGCAAACATAATCCCCTTCCAAAATATCTGAGCTGCCATGACATGGGGACTCACTTTTATTAAGAGGTTGTATTTTTTTCTTTTATGTAAACTAGAATTCTCAACACATCAATTAAATCACAGCAGGCACTTTTTTGGCTGCTTCCTCTAATCCCTCCCAGTATGACTTTTCCATTCCAGCTTAGCTTCACATTTTCTCTGAGTAGGAGACCATACTTTCAAACAGTATGGCAGTCACAGAAGATTTTAATTTTTAAAAATGCCAATATGGTTTAAGTAGACCCAAACATATTCTTGGGAAAAAGATGATGCTAAATGATAGCAACTTCTCATTTAAAAAAAAGTTATATAAGATGGGGAATTATCTGGCAAGTATGAAGTGAAGTATAACAGCAGACAACATATTTTAGGAATCATATTAATAGATGATAGAGTGGATCATAAAAATATTTTCAGAAAATTGAGAACATCTACAGCAACAATCAAAAGGTTATATATTAATAAAAGTCTAGAGGAACAAGAACATTAAAATAGTTGCCAACTATTTTGAAATAAAGGTTTTAAAAATATATACATTTTTAATTTTAATAGGGGATATCTATGTATCTATCTATCCATCCATAATTGCATAATTCAATTTCATTTTCATTTTAAAATTTTGGTTAATAACCTAAGCCAGACTCCCAATGAAACAAATACATTTCAGCCTTTTCAGCTAGTTTTTCCTTCAATACCCTCTCTCTATCCTCCCTGTGAAACTAAATCTGAGAAGCAAAACACAACAGCTTTATGCTTCAGGCAGTGAAGCTAGACAAAGAGCTAATAATGGGGGGGAGCCGAATATTTAATGCAAATTGGTAAATTACAGGACTAGGAGATTCATCAATATGTTTCTAGGAAGATATTCTAAAATGTTGTTTAAATATTTCATATTAAAATAGCCTAAGAAAGGATGCAGTCAGAGAAGTTACAGAAATACTATTTACCTGATTGCGGAAATAAAGGTAATAATGTCTGTATGTATTACCTTACACTGTACACGTTTTGGGACAGAAAACCGATTATGCGGAGTGTATCAAATTTAAATTTGCAACCCTCCATTTGGAGCTTGAAATAGCTGTCTGGGATGCAAGCAACTATCCTGCATGTGAAAATGCATAATTTTGAAAGTCTTTTGAATACAACCCATATTTTTTTTGAGCTCGAAAGGCTACCTAAAAGCTAAGAGTGAACATTTTTTAACTGTTGCTTCCATCTATTGCGCCCATCTCTGTTTCAAGTACTACATGGAATATGGCTAAAAAATTTGTTTGGTCAGTCTACCAAACATAACTTATTCAGCAGATTTTTTAGTAAAAAAAAGACCCATAATATAAATATATCATATATTCATTTTTGAAAACTGCATTAATATTTGCATCTCTACACTTTTTAAGAATTTTAAAGTGAACGTTCTACAATTGAAATGCATTTAAACATTAATTTTCTTAAGCAATAAACAAGTATCAACATCATTTAGTTCAGACATGTCAAACTCGCGACGTCATGTGATGTCGTGCAACGCGTCGGGACTGTTTTACCATTGCTGGCAATGGGGTAGGCATGACCTCTGCGTGACACGTCCGGCACGGGGGGGGCGGCAGTTTGACACCCGTGATTTAGTTAAAAAGCAAAAAAGAAAAAACATTATATAGTGTCAAGGAGTTTCACTACTGAAAATGGATTCTTAAAATAAACCTATCATTAAGAAGAAAAGGATGCTTTTATTTTTGTCATCTAGAAAAACCCTTAATATGGTATTTAAATAAATGAGAGCCACTTTGATGGAGTGATTAAAGTGCCTGGATTAGAAAGTGGAAGCACATGATCTTTCTTTAGGCATGAAAACTGATGACTTTGGGCCAATCATTTTCTTTCAGCCCAATCCACCACAATAGAGAGGCAGGAGCGTTATATATGTCAACTGTACAAAATAAAGGCAGGATATACATCCACAGTCGCTTTAAAGAAGATGACCAAGAGCTATAGCAAGCAAAAGAGTGATAAAATGTCACTGACCTGGAAAGGATTGGAATTTTTAGTCCTTTCTTCTTTGAGGCGACGTGTTCTTTTTAAGTTTCCTGTGCTTATTCAAGGGATAGCACATGAAGTTTCTTTAGTTTCTCAGTGAAAAATCATTAATGATTGTCACCAAGTTTCAGAAATAGAAAGAGTTAGAATTGTCAGCCATTGCTTAAAGGATTAAGTATAGTTTGCAGCTACTTTTGAAATAAATTGAAAATGCATTTGCTCAATAGGTTCTTAAAGTATGAGAGATTAAGCTATGAAAAGTTCTGTTTAGTTTTTTTTAGTTTAATCTTCTCTGGAGTTTTGGATCACTTGGCAGAACATAACTTCAAATTTGACTTGCCTGTTTTTTTTTTAAAAAAAAAAACTCTGATATCTATGGCCTGCTTTTGTGTTTCAGGCCAGGGCTAGAGCAGGTGAGCTTCCTCACATACAATCTGTCATGCTGAATGACAGGACTTCTTTCTGAGATCCCTGGACTGTTACTGGTTATTTAGTGCTGAGGGATTTTAAATTACATGCTCTGGTCTGGAAAGGCTCAGGAGTTTATTGATTTATTCAGGTAATCTTTGGCCCAAGGCACAGAGACAGACAGAATGTTTTTATTTCAAATGGGTGGCATATGATTAACAGCTGATCACAACATACTGAAAAATGCTGACTTGAGCCTGTTGCCAGTGTTAGATCATTTCTTGGTGCAGGTGAAATTCATCATCTTTTATGACCTTTGGAGAATGGTGGGGGTGGGGGAGGGGGGATGTCAGTTAAAATGGTCTATTCATAGCATTTTAGGGATTCAGATGAATTACAGGACACTTAGGGATTTTCTAGAATCTAGATCATGGGTGTCAAACTTGTAATGTCACGTGACATGTCGTGACATATCACGACTTTTTCCCTTTGCAGTTTTGGAGTGATGCATCCGGCCCGTGGGCCGGCAGTTTGACACCCCTGATCTAGATGATTTGTTGGGCAATTTAGGCAAGCACTTAGTGGGCCTTTGGCAGTAGAAGTTGACTCAGATGCTTAATATGATTGAACAGCCTCTATCACCCAATCCCAACAAGCACCATGGTTTAGCAAGGAAGCTCCAGAAGACATACTGGAAAAGAAATGCTTGGAGCACAAGCCAGGTTGGAATGGGACAACTCGCCACAGCTGTCTCGCTATGGCCAAAATGCTGCAGCCAACTTGCCGCAGGACAATTCCATGCAGGATTACTCACCGTGATAAACATTACCTGCCACTGTTTCTTTGAAATTATTTCCACTGACAGTTATTTTGCGTGAGTTGTCCCACAGTGAATTGTCTCGTGGTGAGATGACGATGACAAGATGGCCACAGCAAGATTGCCATGGTGAGATTAACGTGAGTTGGCCACGGCGAGTTGTCCTAAACCTCAAGCAGAGCAAGTGAATATTATGGAGCACAGGTAAATGTTCATGTTTAAGCCTAGTTCATGTTTGTTCATCTCCTCAAATGTTGCTTCAGTAAGTTGTCATCTAGCAGCACCATTTAGGATAGCCTTTTCCTTTTTTGGTAAGGATGGACAGGAAAACCTTTTGCCAAGCTGCAATGTCTTTTTAGGCAAGGAAGTAATGTTAGGTACTCTTCATGTTTGTATATTCAGGAAAATAATTTTTAAAACATGGCCATTTTATCAAGAATCATACTATCTTCTTCCCTTGCTCCTTTAGAATATTTTTTACATAAAATCCATAAACTGCTTATTTATTTATTTATTTATTTATTTATTTATTTATTTATTTATTTATTTATTTATTTATTTATTCCTTATATAGCTGAACTGCTTACATTTAACGTATACTGTAGTTTAAAATGTTAAAACATAGCTGAAAGTAAGAACTGGTCTTTTGAACATCCCTGTTTCCAGTACAATTAAAGAGCAGCAGAAAGTAACCTCTTTTTTTTTACATTATTCCAAAGCTTTTCACAGAAGGATCATTTCTGAACATGCTTTCACATAGATATTTCTCTCTCCCATGAGAAAATATGATCTACAATTCCTCTTTATTTATTTCAAGAATGGTTAAAAATATCAGATCCATGTAACTAAAGCAAATTTAGTACAGCACTGTGTGCCAAATGCCATCATGTCTCAAAAATAATCAGAATTATGCTTGTGTCATCACTTTAACAAGAGTGAAGAAAAAAATGTGTGAATGTTAAAAGAGCTTTTTGACACAACACATTAATATTTATCATGTGCTGCACTGGAATCAATAGGCAAATTATAACTTTGCAAAGATTTTTGATAATCTGAGAAACACAATCAGATAGTATTGTTGTATAAACAAAAAACTGTACTTTAGTTTGAAAGATTATGTAAGGTTCAGAAAGAAGATAGGCAGCATACAAACCAACCACCTTGTCCCGCTGGCTGTTCTACACATTCACACAGGAAATTCCATTTGAATATGTTCCCCAAACTTCTTTTTTAATACATTTAATCCACTGGCTTCAGTCCTTCTTTCTAAGGCAACGGAGAACAAGGCTACTTCCTCTTCTAGATGACAACTCTTCAGATTTTTGAAGACCGCTATTATATTGCCGGGACGCGGTGGCTCAGTGGGTTAGGACGCTGAGCTTGTCGATCAGATGGTCGGCAGTTTGGCGGGTCGAATCCCGAGTGCCGCGTAGCAGAATGAGTGCCTGTTACTCATCCCAGCTTCTGCCAACCTAGCAGTTCGAAAGCACGTAAAAATGCAAGTAGAAAAATAGGGACCACTACGGTGGGAAGGTAACAGCGTTCCGTGCGCCTTTGGCGTCTAGTCATGCCGGCCACATGACCACGGAGACGTCCTCGGACAAGCGCTGGCTCTTTGGCTTTGAAACGGAGATGAGCACCGGCCCCTAGAGTTGGAAACGACTAGCACGCATGTGCGGGGGAACCTTTACCTTACCTTTACCTTATTATATTGCCTCTCAGTCAGTCATCTCTTTCGGGAACAACATCCATAATCTCTTAATTGATCTTTATAGTTCTGGTTTTCAGACTCTTCACCATTTCGGTAGCCTTTTTGTGAAGGCTCCAAATTGCCAGTACTCTTGATGAACACTTGGGCCTAAAGATTCCAAATACAGACTGACCAGAGTAACCTCTATGTACTTATTAATATATCCAAAGATTACACCTGTCTTTTTAATAGCTGCATCATACTGTTGGCTGATGTTAAATTAGTGCTTGCAAAGATATTCAGTTCTTTCTGCATTCACCACTACCAGGCTACGTTTCATTCTACAACTGGCCTTATATATTTTTTATACTGAGACGCAAAACTTTTGCTAGGGTTCAGACACTTTAAATCGAGAAGTATTGAGCTACTAAGGTTGTAATGCTATTAAGGAAAGTTAATAGGGCACAAATTGTTTGCAACAAATCTATGCTGACCTCTGCTAATTATAGCACATAGATCAGGGTGCTGAAAAGATGCTAATAAGTTATCCAAGGCAATCAGCCTGAGGGAAGAAGTAACCACAAAAGGGAAGTACTGCTGTAGCATAGAAAAGGAGAAGTACCAAAGGGAAAAACAACCAGCGGGACTTGCATGGGCATATCTGAAAGGAAGTGAGGCCGAAAAGGACTTTTAACACCGGCCTGTGGGGTGGAGTGCTGCATAAAAAGGAGAGCCTTTGCACAACTTCCTCCATGGCATGAGTCCAGGTTACTTGAGGAATCATCTCACACCAAAGGGACTGGCCTGCCCCATTTGTGCTCACAGAAGGGGTGTGCTGTGGACCCAGTTGGTCAAGAAATTCCAGCTGGTGGGATCCAGGCTTGGCTTGCCTCACAAAAGCCAAGGGAGAGATTGTTCAGCAGAGGAGGAAGAATTTATTTTCTTATTCTCCATAAGACACAGCATAGCATTCTTGTGCTTAGGGGCCACTTTAACCAACAAGGTCCCCAGTATGGGAAAAGGCAGAGTATCACCTTGGTCAACCTCAGCTGGAAATGTGTTGTTTCAGTGATTCACAATTTTCATGGTTCTGCGCATGTCCATGAAAAAGCCATAAATATTGAGTTGGGGGTTACAAATAACTTTTAGCAAATAGGCAAATTCACAAATACAGAATCTATGAATAATAAGGACTGACTGGATAAAGCACTTTTTCTGGGTAGGTTATATACTAAGGTTCAAAATACTTGTCTGCCATCTTTAGTAAAATATCACAAATGTAAAAAAAAACCACCACCAGGATATGGTTTGGTGCTTTACTTTTATCTTGGATATAACCCAAACATTTTAATAATTGCCAAGGACGTTTAAGAAAGATATAATCCATGCAGAACAAGGAAGCATGTGTGTTAAGATAAATATCATCTTTATTGATATGAAGTTGTCAGGCTTCTGAAAACTTAAATTCCATTGCAATCACTCAACCTAATTACATATATTTGTTGTCTATACTTTTGCCTAATTAATAAAGGCTTATATAAAATAATACCAACTACCGTAAATCATCCTAGGTATTGGCAAAGGACTTCTAAAAAAAGAGATACACATGAGCTAAATTGCTTGAGAAAGTGACCAATTAAGGGTAACAGAGTTATAGACCATTGTGTACTTTTGGAAAGCTAAGTTGTAACTAGTCATACTATGTCCCAAAGGTGCTTTTTTTTAAAAAGGCAACTGGACTTTCTTTAGAACTGGACTGTTCTCAATGAAGAAGCTGGCATTAAAAATGCAGCATTAGAACACACACAATAATCTGCTGTTAAGATTTGTCTATTATTAGAATCTGAAAATCTGCTACTGACATCACTATTTGCAAATGTGTAAAGTATTGCCCATTTCTAAAATGTTAAATATAGCCCTTTACCACAAATAAGTGCATCCCTTGGTACTAACCAATTTAAGATGTTAGTACTCTTGTTTAATTCCACTTTCAAAACACAGGATTTTGCTACACTAAAAATACTATAAATTTAGTATTTAAGAATACTATACATAAATGTTATGGATTCATTAGCAGGATGCAGCTGGCTTCTCTAAAACTCAGCCAGTTTTTCAAGAATGAATCAAGCTGCATGATAATTTATGAATGTATACAGTAGAAAGTGTTCCACATGGAGGATTTTTGTATTAGTAACTTTAACAGCAATTATTCTACAGACATATGAAAACATAAATATACATCACTGAAATGTTTGGTTTTTTCAACATATTTCTATACAGATATTAGATCCACGTCAATAACATTAATAAAGCAAATATTATAAATATCATGCACCATTTTGTAATGCATTGTGTAATTTAAATAAACATAAATGCAAATTGTACATGTGGAAAAATTAAGTACATTTATGACTTCCACACCTAAAAGTAAAATCAGTATACCAGATCAAGTGCAAATTATTAAAAATTGTTAGAAATGTTAGAAAGGATTTGAAAGGAACCTGTCTTACTGAAATCTCAGACAATTACTTTGATTTGCTCTTTGTTGCTGAAGTGTGTATCGAAAGCCACTCTGAGGTCTAGGAGTCTGAGAAGGGACTTAAAAAGATTGCCAAACAAATGGAGAATACTGGTTTAGCATTTGTTGTTCTCATATATTAATAGCCAAACTCCCCATTTCTGAATTCAATCTTTCATGAAATATCAATTCCCAAAGTTTATCTATGTGCAAGTAAGCGATGGCCATTATAATAAGTTAGTAATTCCTTACTAGCTTTAACTTCCTTAAAGTTTTTTCTTCAGATGACTATCCCTCAGAAGCATGCATATGTAATAAAAATGCTTTAAGCATTTGTGCTAAAATTAGCATGTTAAATGACTTCCTAAGAACAATATGAAGAAACAAATGAATGCTGGAAACTGCAATTACTCCTGGAGGGACAAAAAACACTCCCCCTTATGCACTATCCTATTATAATGGCAATGATGAGGGACCAACTACAAAGTGCCATAGATTAGTGGGTAAGTGAAGCTCCATCTGCGCAAGCAACAGGAGCACAAAACCATCCCCTCCCCCCCGCCGTCACCGGTCCACGGAGCAGGAAAGGTTGGGGACTGCTATCCAAGATGAAACAGACACGCTGGCTGAGGAATTCTGGGAGTTGAAGTCCATAAGACATAAAAGGGTCGAGTTTGAAAACCCCTGGTCTAGATCAGAGGTCAGCAACCTGAAACAGTGAAAGAGCCACTCGGAACCGGTTCCCTCACAAAATGAAAAACTGGGAGCCGCAAAAAATGTGTGTGCATGTGCGTACATACGCGCATGCGCAGAACAGGGTTTGACTGAAGAGTGGAGCCAAGACGAGATATGCACCTACCCTGCATATTTGAATTGATTGAACTTTTTAGTCCCACTTTTTTTTGGGGGGGACTGCACATGGCAGAGGACTGGGAGCCGCAGGAGACGGCTGAAAGAGCCGCATGCGGCTTCCGGAGCCACGGGTCTAGATGAAGGGTAATGCAAAGTCAAAACGCTCTGAGATGTTTACAGTGGAGTTCTTATGAAGAGTGCTTGTATCATTATATACAAAAAGCGATGGTGGCACAATGGTTAAAATGTAGTATTGCAGGGTAACTCACTGCTCACTCCAGGAGTTCGATTCTCAGCAGCTCAAGGTTCTATCCTTCCGAGGATAATAAAATGAAGACCCAGATTGTTGGGAGCAATATGCTAACTCTGTAAAGGACTTCAAGAGGGCTGTAAAGCACTATGAAGCGGTATGTAAGTCTAAGTGCTATTGCTATATAGTTTTTTTTTTCTCCTGCCTACTGTTTTCCCATACATGCAGGTCTGGTTATTTTTCAGATCAACCAAGTGTTGATACATTGGTTATGACAAGAATTGACCCACTGGTTTGTTGCCCAACCCTGACATTGTAGGCTAAGAGAAAGTGAGTGCCTGGCCCAAAGTCATCCAATGGCTTTTATGCTTAAAGTGGGACTAGGATGTCAATGTGAAGAAGAATTAAAGAGCCTCGTGTTGCAGGTGAAGAAGGAGAGTGCAAAACTTGGGTTGAAACTTAACATTAAGAAAACCAAGATCATGGCATCCGGCCCTCTCAATTCCTGGCAAATAGATGGGGAAGAAATGGAGGTAGTGACAGATTTTATTTTCCTGGGCTCCAAGATCACTGCAGATGGGGACTGTAGCCAAGAAAGACGCTTGCTCCTCGGGAGGAAAGCCATGGCAAATCTAGACAGCACACTAAAAAGCAGAGACATCACCCTGCCAACAAAAGTGCGTATAGTCAAGGCTATGGTCTTCCCAGTTGCAATGTATGGCAGTGAAACTTGGACCATAAGAAAGGCTGATCGCCAAAGAATTGAGGCCTTTGAACTATGGTGCTGGAGAAGACTCCTGCGAGTCCCTTGGACTGCAAGGTGATCAAACCGGTCAGTCCTGGAGGAGATCAACCCTGACTGCTCTTTAGAAGGCCAGATCCTGAAGCTAAAACTCAAATACTTTGGCCACCTAATGAGAAGGAAGGACTCACTGGAGAAGAGCCTAATGCTGGGAAAGATTGAGGGCAATAGAAGAAAGGGACGACAGAGAATGAGGTGGCTGGATGGAGTTACTGAAGCAGTAGGCGTGAGCTTAAATGGACTCCAGAAGATGGTAGAGGACAGGAAGGCCTGGAGGAACGTTGTCCATAGGGTCGCGATGGGTCGGACACGACTTCGCAGCTAACAACAACAAAGATGTCAATCTCCTTATTTCTAGCCTGGTGGTGCCTTAACCAGAAAAACCACACTGGCTTTAACCGTACAACTAATCTCGGGCTTGTTAAAAAAAAAATATCTGGAGTTAACAACGCTGGACAAATATTTTCCACTTTGATTTTGCAGTTCTGTCAGCTATTAAAAATGAAATATAAACATAAAAATGTTACAGTTGAGTTTCTGAAGTTTCATTAAGATACTCAACTGTGAATACTATGAAACATTCAGCTAGTCCTCGACCTACGACCATAATGGAGCCTACCCATTATGGTCACAAATGGTGATGGCTATTAAACAAGATAGCCTCACATAACAACCCCAAGCTACTGCTGTCCCTGATAACAGTCATTAAACAAATGTGCAGGTCATTAAGCAGAGCACAGGGTGCTGTGTGGGAGGCGGAGATTCTGGGAGGCCTAGCCTAGGCCCAGGCCTGCATACCCCAGGCTTCCAAGGATTCTCCTACCCACTGAGCACCCTGCTCCACTTCCCACTCCTTGGGGATCCCCATAACCTTGGGCCTGTTTCCCCCACACCAGGGCCCCGCAGGCCTCCCCCCCACACACACACACCACAGGTAACTTCAAATGGCCGCTAAGTGACAGTCATTAAGCGAGGACTACCTGTACAACCCAAAACTGAAAATCTAAATAAGAGTTCGTTTAAGCACCATATTTGAAAGGTAGGAGCACTATGTGTACCACTTTGAGCTCCTGGAAAAAAGGCAGGATATAAAAACTCACAGTATAAAAATAAATAATCCATGGATCTAATCCTGTGAACTACATAAAACAACACAAGTGGTTGTTTGTTCCTCCACAATAAAAAGTCTTTCCTTAGGTTACCATGACATTTAGAACCTGGCAAGCTAATATAATAATACCTATTGCTAGTCAAAATATAAACTCAATTCAGTCCTACGTATTTGAAAGCCAGCTGACTCACCTACCTTTCTGAAAGGCAAGGTCATCTTATCATTGCTACAGAACTGCATACAATGTGGTAAATATATCCACAGACGTAACCTTCTTGGCCTTCATAATAAAAATGATTTTGGTTATAGCACTATTGTACAAAACTGAAATTATTCTAATTTAAAACACTTTTGACTCTTTTAAATAACTATTCTTACGTGTTCAGTTTAGGACATATAACCAGAGTGCAAAGGCCAGGTCTATTGTTTTAAAACCGCAGTTGTCACAGTATAGGATGGAGTAAGATTTAATGACTCTAGCTTCAAACACCACCTATGAAAGAGAGACTGGGTTGTATCTTTGTAACAACTGACAGGAGACCATCAATACGATCTTAAGAAGCCACCTGAAGGGTGATGATTGCTAAGGGACTATTTTAAACCTATTTTAATTTCAGTTTCCTGAAATTAATGGAGGATACCGCCTGGAACAAGCTCCCAAAAGAAAAAGAGTTAACTACCAGTAGTGCAGAAAGTGGTAACCAAATAAAGACAGCAATTCACGGTCATGTTCTTAGCGTAGTGGTACCTCTTCTTTGCAATACTGCTGTTCCATATCTCAGTCACACACTAAATGAGTCTGTCGCTGTTTAATAAGATAATTCCAGCATGAAAAATGGAGAAAAGAACTCTATTCACATTTTTCATGTTGTCTAAACTTCAACGAAGCCATATCATTCATGCTTCTTTTTGTAAATTCAATCTTTCCTCATAAAATGATTTCCCTGCTCATCTTATTTATTCTTTTCAGGATTTTTTAAAGCATTATTTTCAGGGAAAGAAGCCCGAAAAGTAAACAGTATTTCATAATGTTAATTGCACCACAGATTTGAATGAATCCTGTTGAATTGAATAAAACACTTAAAGTTACTTATTAAATCTATACTCTAGTTACCTTTTCCATTTTCTGTCAGAAACCGTTATTAATTCACTATTCAAAACTAGTTTCTTTCACCTCCAGGAAGTTAAAACACGCACTGCCACAATTAAATCTATTTTCAGATGTATGCTGCCTGAAGAATACTCTGTTCCTCTTGACTATTTTTAAACCTGAATATATGAATTACCCAAATAAAGTCATTATGAGACAGAAAATGGGGGCAGATAGGAATAAATGAGAAAATGTGGTCAGTCCCTAAGGTGAGCAAAATAAGTCGAGACTCTAGAAAGGGTACAGAGAAGAGCAACAAAGATGATTAGGGGGGTGGAGGCTAAAACATATAGGGAACGGTTGCTGGAATTGGGTATGTGTAGTTTAATGAAGAGAAGGGTGAGGGGTGACATGATAGCAGTGTTCCAATATCTCAGGGGCTGCCCCAAAGAAGAGGGAGTCAAGCTATTCTTCAAAGCACCTGAAGGCAGGACAAGAAGCAACAGATGGAAACTAGTCAAGGAGAGAAGCAACCTAGAACTAAGGAGAAACTTCCTGACAGTTAGAACAATTAACCAGTGGAACAACCTGCCTCCAGAAGCCGTGAATGCTCCAACACTGGAGGTTTTTAAGAAGAGACTGGACAGCCATTTGCCTGAAATGGTATAAGGTTTCCTGCCTGAGCAGGGGGTTGGACTAGATGACCTCCAAGGTCCCTTCCAACTTCATTATTATTATTATTATTAAGTTAAAACTGATTGAGATATTAAACATTTGTGATAAAAAGAAGCAAACATTGTAAGTTCAACTGTTTATCTGAAATGCTAACTATGAACAGAAAGAACCCTAGTGACAAGTATATCCTTAGGAATATTGTCCATATTCCCTTTTCAATACTGTGATTAGTATAATACTGGGGTTGACAATGCCTGTGAATGTTGCTGTATCTATATTATTCCTTTAGTGCACCTTCAAAAATCTCAGTTTGCAGAGCATCAAAGGTGTTTATATACCATTTTAAATTTTACTAGTAATTACATCCCTACAAGCAATCTCTAGCAAGGACAGGAACTGATTGATTTCAATATTGCCAAGACAGAAAACTTCACCTGAAAGCGATAGAAGTAAAACTGCAGTGGGAGATGAAGGGAGGAGGATGCAGCAAGACGACCGCAGAGGGGAGGAGAAACAAAGCAGCAAAGGCGGAAGACGCAGAAACATAGCTTTCAGCAAGGAAAAAAAAGTTATTTTGATAAAAGGTAAATGCAAGCTTATGAATCTCACGACCCCCAGCAAAAGTGTTTGAAATGATTGTAGTTACAATTGGGAGAGACTCTGTGGTTGAGAATAAACTGCACACACGAAGGGGTTGTCTCGGCTGGTTTAAATAACTTGACAAGTATTCTAGGGCAGCGTTTCCCAACCTTAGGAACTTGAAGATGCGTGGACTTCAACTCCCAGAATTCCCCAGCCAGCTATGCTGGCTGGGGAATTCTGGGAGTTGAAGTCCACGCATCTTCAAGTTCCTAAGGTTGGGAAACGCTGTTCTAGGGACTTCACCATCCATGCCAAGATCTTTCTGTACACACAGTAATTTGAATTCATTATCTCCACAGCAACCATGTTCCACACGGCATTTTGGCCCTTCGCATTCAGTGGAATGTGTTGGGTCTGTTTTTTCCCACTGGACAACCCCACATTACCCGGAGCTTTGGAGTTATTTGAACTCAAAACATGACAGGGCTGGGTGAACTATTATATGAACTCCAAACAAAGTTGCTGTGCTCAAATGATTTTCTAAAAGACCTTACCACATGTGACATAGCTATAAGTGCTGGGGTTGTGTTATTTCCTTACCTCTCAGGGTTGCATTTTTAATCTCCTTGCCAGATGCCAATAGGCAGCCAGAAGCTTCCTAATTACCGGGGATATCTGCAGGCAAACACATCTGCTTCTAATGGAAGATTGATTGGGCAAGAAAAAGGGTCTTTTTGCTTTCTCCTGGTCTATTGGTGGAG
The DNA here is from genome assembly GCF_947247035.1 of Vipera ursinii. Taxonomy (NCBI): domain Eukaryota; kingdom Metazoa; phylum Chordata; class Lepidosauria; order Squamata; family Viperidae; genus Vipera; species Vipera ursinii. The sequence goes on along the minus strand of NC_139513.1, from coordinate 28,219,301 downwards.
CAGTGGGCTAATGCCTCCTTAAGTAACACCAGCTGCCTGCAATTAGTGCAGGTTCGAGTCCCACCAGGCTCAAGGTTGACTCAGCCTTCCATCCTTCCGAGGTAGGTAAAATGAGGACCCAGATTGTTGGGGGCAATTAAGCTGACTTTGTAATAATGCCGCTTGGGTGTGTGTGTGAAAGCCCTAATAAGCAGGCATATACATAGAATGAAGGCTACTGCTAAGCTTGTAAGCCGCCCTGAGTCTTCGGAGAAGGGCGGGATATAAATGGAATTAAAATAAATAAAAAAAATATTGGAGATCCATGGATTAAGCAGGGTGATTAATAACATCAAAGAAAAGAAAGACAACAGACCACTAAAAAGGATTATCTGAGAATGAGTCATTTATGTGAACATGGCTAGTAAAGGAAGTGAATGGCACTGAGGGAAAGAACCACATTAGGAAGACAGCTTCGGAGCTATTATGAAGCTGAGAAGCAAGATTTGGGTGCTGGTTTATTAAAGAAACTAGGAGAATTTAGGGAACTGATAATTTTTTCCCTATTCTCCATTCTCTTTACCTTATGACAGCAGGAAAGAGAAAGTAAACCCAAACTGTTTTCAGAGCTGGTTGTTGTACCTATGATTAGTCTGATCTTATTTAATTTTAGTCACAATTTTTAACTGTGCTCCTTGACTTCAAGTAATGGAGCTTATTACAAGAGCTTGCAAACCCTTTGCATTTTTGGCTATCAGAGGAGAGTCATCATCTTAGTGCAAATTATTCATGCTTCTCTCCTCCAATTCTAAAATTATGCTCATCTTTTTCCAAGCCAGTTTCCTTTTATATATCTAGGCTGTCTCACTTCTTTACCAAACTTAAGCCAATCTATTTTGCCATGTTCTGACCATATTGTGCTTTCCTGACTTGTGTATAGATTTCACATGAGAACAATGGTATTTTCTGGGATTCCCATTTTTAAACACCTTCTGCAGCTTGTGGTGACTGACAGAATCAAAGATCTTTCTATCATTAATGAAGCACATATTGACTACTTTTTGGTATGCACTGGCTTCCTGTGCATTAACAATAAAAGTTCATGTTCTGTGGCCTTATCTAAAGTTCTGGCATCTCTTTTTCCATGTAGATCTCTTTAATCTGTCTCGAATAATCCTAGCCCTTATTTTGCTAATGTGTGAATTTAAGATATTATGTATTCCTTTGCACACTCTGTTCAGTTTCTTATATTTGGTACTGTTATATAGAATGACCTTTTCCAGTCTGTTGCCCAATGTGGATTTGTTAGCGTAACTTGGTTAGAACCTTTAGTGATTCTTCTTGCACATAAAGAGTTCATTATCTGTTTCACAGGATGCACCTATGTGTTTGATGCTGTAATTAAGGTCCTCCACTTCTTTTAGAAATTATGTACTACATTTCTGTGTACTCTATCTAATAATGTCTAGGTATACTACTCTTGTGATTGTTTAAATATAGTGTTCGCAATGGAATCATTTGATTGGCAGAAATTGACAGGTTGGTCTCCTGCTTCATTTCTGTTTCCTAAGTCATAGGAATGACGCAACGACATTTTCCTCAATATTTCCAACTTGAATATTCCAGTTTCCAATCAGAAGCAACATGTTTTGCTTCATGTTCTGTCAATTACAAATCGAATTTGATCATAAAACTCATCAACTTCTTCTGAATCAAGTGTCTGAAGTGGAAACTTGGATGACTGCCATATTAAAGTGTTATCTACAAGGTCTAACTAATATTATTTGGCAATTGATTGCACTGTAGCCAAATACTGTTCTTGCTATACCCTTCACAAAAGCAATCCTATTCTTTGTTTCTCATGTCCTGAGTTCAAATATTTGCTTAAATACTTCACTAAGTCAATAACCCAGACTAAATAAAACTTACTAAATAATATCTACAATTTAGAGGTTAAAATAAAACATACACAATAAAATAAAGTAAGATATACAAGATGAAATATGCAATCATGCTTGCACTATTTTGGTAAAAGCAATATACAAGTTTTACAAGCAGCAAAAACAAACCTTGAAACTGCAAGAGTTACCTTTGGTCCTTATCTGCTAGTAAAAACGCCTCATAAAATTCATCTGTCTCTCTCCAAGAAATGGAGTTAGAAGAGGCATTAGGAGCTCTTTGGAAATGTTGCAACAGAAATTACAATATAACATCTGTTTGTGTTCTTTTACCAGCCACAGCATGTCCTAAGCAACAAACAGCGTGATCTACCAACTAAAAGTGTTCAAATCCAGTCTATCTCAAGTTGGTGATGCCTAAGATATCAATGTATAGTCATTTCATTTCATCTTTCACTGGGTTGAGCTTTTCCTGTGTTCATGTTTCTTATGCTCCACATTCCCACTGTAATTCTGTCTCTCTAACTGTCAACACTGTCAACTGGATATTCTGAAGGCTTTAATCTAGCCATATCATCAATACTATTACAACTCCAAAACAATCCTCAGTGGCATACCGATAGCACACCGATTCCTATCAGTGTGGAGTTTGCTTGGAAACAATACAGGAGTGGCTTATCATGGCCTTCTCCTGCACAGTATGAATTGATGCCTTTGCCATTGTCCCTCAAATGATCATCTGCCTCCAGCATCTTCCTGTATTGCTGCTACCCAATATAAGTACATGTCTATGTTATCTGGGCAGTTGGGATGACCTTCAGGCCTTGAGTGACCCTGCTGGGAATATATACTCTTGACATACAGTATACTCCTAGTGTTCTGCAATACTCCATCCCATCCCCACTCTGTACACCAGGGGTCTTCAAACTTGGCCCTTTTACGGCTTGTGGACTTCAACTCCCAGAATTCCTCAGCCAGCTTGCCTGGCTGAGGAATTCTGGGAGTTGAAGTCCACAAGCCGTAAAAGGGCCAAGTTTGAAGACCCCTGCTGTACACCATATTGAGACAAGCCCGGCTGGACCTGGGAATGAGGGGGCAGATGCCTTTTTTTAACTGCATCTAAATTCTGCATCCATTTAATCATATAATGTTTGACTAGTTCAGTTTCTGACTTATACTTTAGCAGCAGTTTATAAGTAAGGCCCAAGGTACGGAGTATATTTCTTTGTGCTTTTCTCTTTATAAACACTGGTCTTTTAAAACAAAGCAAGAAATTAAACATTTGTAATGATTCTTTTCTATATTTATCTCACGCATTCAATACATTGGTTTTTTTTATATATATAACCTCTTATCAATTGCTTCTATTTGTACGAGTTCAAAGGCCAGATTACAAAAAAGATATAACCCACTCTGTGATAAATTTTTAAATCTTGTAAAATCTTGAATTTAATTCTTGGTTCTTTATTGGACCATATGTGGCTCATTACTTTTGTATGCCTTTGAGTTGCTCGTATAATTTCAAGTTTATTTTCTTGAAACAGTTTCATTGCCAAATGAAAAGCCAATAAAAAGCCAAAAACGGGGAGTAGTAGTAGTTAGTGGTAGTAGTTGTTGTTTTGTGCCCTTCAATATAGTTCATTGGTATGATATAAAATCATTTACTATTATCATGGTTTCTTGTTTATGAATATTCTACATTCATATGAAAAAATTAAAAGCCACAGTTCATCTTTTAGTTACAATAACAAGCATGAATGATCATGCTAAATTGGGGGGGGAAATCTCCATCAAAAAAAGATCATGGCCACTTTGTTAGTAACTTCCAAACTATATCCAACTTTCATATATCTTTTCAGAACAAATTCAGCCTCATCCGGGTATACTATTACAGTAAAAAAACCTGTTTCTTTTCTTCTGAGTACTGCCGGGAAAAGCTTACATCTATGTTTAGTAAAGAAATAATCTCTATGATTTGGGGCAAATCTTTTTCTTCTTTATAAAAGAGAATAAAGGCTTCTTTCCATGATGAAGTTTTTCGTGTTCCTAATTCTTATTCATTACAAGAATGAAAGATTTAACCAGAATGTCGTAGAAGTGGTCTTTGCGTTAATTGTTGACAATTTTTGTCAATTGTTTTTGTCAATTTTAAAGTGTTTGCTATTGCCTCCTTCCTAGGCTTGAAACAGAATTTTTATATTGGCTTTTTTATTACTATGTGCCACCCTGAGTTGCTTTAGGTGAGATGGGTAGCTATATAAATTTAATAAATATATTAACTATAATTCAGAATTAATAATGATATCCTGAAAAATTACCACTTCTGCGACATTTGTAATGCCTTACACCAGACATGTCAAACACAAGGCCCGGGGGCCAGATCCGGCCCGCAAAGTGGTTTCATGTGGCCCCCAAAGCCATCCTGGAAACAGTGAGGGAACGGCCCCCACTGCCTTGGCCCTGGCCCAGAGACCCTCCTTCTGCCAGAGACCCTCAGATCTGTCCCACTCCTGCCCAGGCCCCCATAGGCACCCTTGATGCAAATGATGAGCTGGCCACGCCCACCCAGTAGGCCATATGCACTCTAGCCATGCCCACCCAGTAGGCCACGCCCACCCTGGCCATACGCACCCGGCCCCCCAAGGGCAACCACAATGCTGATGCGGCCCTCAATGAAATTGAGTTTGACACCCCTGCCTTACACTTATTCATTTTTTACTTATTGTTCCATTTCTTTCCTTATTTATGTTTCCTGGAACTTAAGATGAACATATATTTTTTAATGGAGCAAGCATTCTACCAAAAAAAGAATCTTGACACAAGGAGAGAGTTTCTTAACCCAGGTTTGACTCTGGATATTCAGCCATTACCTCACTACTTTTCCCAGTCATCCCTTGAAAACAAAAATTTACCTAAGCTAGAAAGTTTTCTTAAGTTAGTAACATCTGAAGGTTTTTTTTCAAGAAAATGTTACTTTACAGTTGTTTCCTACCTCTTTTTACAGGCATTTTCTGTGTTATATAAGTCCTGACTTACATAAACCTGACTTTACAGGCAGGGTGCTAAAATATGGCCATTATCCTTATGCATACACAAGGGGGCGGGGGGGGTGTACACATGAGCTGTACACAAGGTGAAATCTTCCCCAAACTTGCCTACAAGATTCCTATAACAAAAATCAGGATTAAATGGTAACTGGCTTTATAAATTGCATATACCTGAGATAACAAAGCCACAATATGTATTCGAAATAGATGGCTGAAGTAGAAATATATTCTTAAAAGCATGCCCACATTACAATCAGGAAAAAATATTTTAGCTGCTTTGCATTTTAAACCAACAGTGAAAAAGACATTTACATTTTTAAAAGGTCAGTTGAAAAAGGCAACATCTTTTTAATGTGAATCTCTCTCTCTAGGAAATAATCATAAAATCTGAAATCTACCAAGAATAAGGCAAACAATATTTAAATCACTGAATATCATTTGTTTGGGAGCCAAAAGCTTACTACATACCAGGGAGTAAAGAGACAGAGGAAAAAATCCTGATATTTCAAAGTATAGCAGAGAGAAGAAGAAATAATACTACATTGTTCTTACTGCCATGACACTACCTTTATCCTAAAAACTTATCTGATCGTGTTACGAGCAAAACATGTACAGTTTGTTTGTCAAACAGATCAAGATACAAGCACACACTGGGGCAAAATTCATTATAAAGCAAAAACAACTCTGCTTAAATCACTGCCATGATGAACACATATGAAAACAGTAATAAATCTGTCTTCTCTGCACAACAAATCATCCACAGGCAGGCATTTAAAGGATGAAAGGCTGCTTGAAGCATGAAAGCCTTGTGACGGTTCTGATCTGTTTGACCAAGCTGCTATTTTTTCCAAGTATCCAAACTCCAACTGGAAATGCTTGCAAAAGACATAACCAGTCACATGTATTTGTGCCTATGCACTCCAAGAACAGGCCTGTGTACACATGCTTAATGCTTTGTATCTAGAAAGTCAATCTCTCCTCTTGCAGAAAGCCAGCTGAGCTTTCCTCAATATAAATGCTAATAAGGTCTGGTTTACCCACAGAGCAATGTGAAGTTGCACAAAATAATCATCTTGCAGCTGGGGAATGACCCTATTAAATGCAACCATATATAAAGTACATTCATTGTTTGTGTTTTTTAAAACACTATATTAGACAAATACATTTCTAGTTTACCCATAATACATAGGGTATTATCTTTATACTGATATATTCTGAATATGCAAATATTAAAAACTTATTTTTCCCTACCTGCCATGAAAGACATTTCACCTGCCTCCGCAGAACTCTACTACCCTTTGCTACAATGTAAGACAAAGCTTTCCATTGTTACCAAGAAAGAAACAGAATTAATTAAACTCTGGTGAACAATTTAATTTCTACCCATACAGCATTAACTGTCCCACAGATATGAAGTTTTTCTGTTATAGGATAAAAGAGAGGATAAAAGAGATTTCAGGTATTGTATATAGCTTAAATCACATGCTCCAGAATTTTATCCGTAGTCTGGAACATATCATTCCAAGTGTTTCTATGTTTCTCGGTTGGCTTATTTGTTTTTGTCATTTCTCCAAACCGTAGTTTGAGAAGGCATCAGCCAACAAAACAGTGAGCACACATTCAATCTCTGCTGCTACTGACTAGGAGTTAAAGAATGAGGAAGTGTGTGGGTGACAGAAGCTGTTCACATTCAGAGATTAAGCATCATATTGGACTGGTGCTTTTTTGGCAGCTGGAGATCATAAATTGTGACACTCTGGAGCTCCAAGAGAGGGATTCATTCATGTAAAAGCTTCCTGCTCTCTCATTCTTTTCCCCACAAACAGTAATCTTATATACTTTTAATTTACCACTTAATCTAGGGACAGTAATTCATGCAGTGGAGTGTGATGATGTCACCCTGGGGAATTACAACTCATTTATGCTTCTTCATTCATCAATATATATATATATATATATATATATATATATATATATATATATATATATATATATATATATATATATATATATATATATATATATATATATATATATATATATGTAGCATACATTAAAAAAGACCTAAAATATAAAACACATTAAAATTAATAAATCAGTAGTTTGATCAATTCCCAATTAAAAGATTCGCAAACAGATTTTCCAAACACAAAGAAATATAAGTGCCTGAAACAATGCAGAAAGGCAACAGACTACCGAGAACAGGTTCATAACAAGATTTTTTAAAATTGTATACAGTATATTATATGTAAAAATATACAACACATTACTGATAGGGGTGCTATGCTGTTTAGCTTGAGGTTGCCAAGTGCAACAACGTGTGTGTTAATAGACTATTTTTATTCTCATATTTCTGAACTCCTTTTGCAGATGCATTGCCAAATGCAAAAAGTCTGTACTCCGCACAAACATTAGAAAGCCTAGAAACAATTGCCAAAAAGTATTTTTTGTTCTTAATCATGACTTGTGTTGAAATGAATCTACAATGCACTTTCTTCCAATAGGTTCAGTTCTGTGCCTAGTTGTGCACTGTGAAAAACATGCTGCTGCTAGGCAATTCTTTGAAAGATCCTTTAAAAATGTAAAAGCGGTTTCCTTTTACCAATTTTCTGTAGGTTAATTAGTGAAAAGCAGCAGAGACTATGAAATAGGGCAATCTAGCACTTTAAGAATGTATTCCTCACACTGTGAATGGATTAGAATAAGCTGATGACTTGCATGCAGAAAACAGAACCAGTGTCGGCTTGCCTAAAGCAAAGTGGAGCCCAGAATGCAATTTAACAGGGATCCAGATCTTCAGGGCTTTGTCAAAACCCGTTCTTCTTCTTAGCAGGTTTTTTTTTTTTTTGATAGCTGGCTTGTCCAGACAGAGCAGAAGGAAAAGGGTAACTGGACATTTATCTTAGCCTGTAAATAAAACAGAAGTGAGGACTAGAATGCTGCCAACTACACCCTCACTTTGAAGTCCCCAAATCAATACTTGAAGAGAAGCACACTAGGCTCCAAATCTCCACCACTGGCCAGCCTTGCCTACCTGTGTTCAGCCTCTCTTGTGCTTAGCCTCTCTTTCTTGCCACTACGGTGGAGACAGATCATGATATGGGTGATGGATTAGGCTGTGCTCTTCACATAATACTACAGGAAAAACCCAGCTCTTTACAGGGCACTTGCATGCCTGGAACTCCTCCAATCACGTTGTTTTGCACTACCAGTTAAATGTCCACAGCCAGCTTCTGATGGTGCAGACATGTCAAGCTTGCCAGCCCACGGGCCGGAAGCGTCAAGTCAAAACCACGTCCACCCCATTGCCGGCAATGGGGGGAAAAGTCGCGATACGTTGGGCGATGTCACATGACATTGCGAGTTTGCCATGCCTTTGACAGTGAATTCAAATATTAATTCATGATCACCACCACAGAACATACCACAAATTCAAGGCTTTCTGCATAGCAAAGAGGTACAAAAACTAACTTTCATAAAAGTGTCCAGAGAGACAAATATCAGGTTCAAGAAGATCCAAGAACAATCCAGTTTAAGGTTCCAGGTAACTCAACAACTATGTACAGACAGAGTCACAGATAGGAAATTTAAAGGCTGTTTGCCACAAAAGCCAATTAGCACAAGTCATCTCTTTTATATAATTGGCTGAACCGTGCTTCTTCCTGTCAAGTAAATGGCTGGATTTGATCTTTGATCTTCTTAACTTGCAACATGATGTTGTTCTCGGGACTTGCCTAGCTTAGGCTCCTCAAGCGCACTCCCTTCAGCAAGTTCTGTCATCTATCCATTCCTTGTACAACTCCACCCTTAACCCTGATTTGCTTGCACACACACACACCCATTTGGAAGGAAGGAATTGGGAATGTCTAGTTTAATGAAGAGAAGGACTAGGGAGTGACATGATAGCAGTGTTCCAATATCTCAGGGGCTGCCACAAAGAAGAGGGAGCCAAGCTATTCTCCAAAGCACCTGAAGGCAGGACAAGAAGCAACGGATGGAAACTAGTCAAGGAGAGAAGCAACCTAGAACTAAGGAGAAACTTCCTGACAGTTAGAACAATTAACCAATGGAACAACCTGCCTCCAGAAGCCGTGAATGCTCCAACACTGGAGGTTTTAAAGAAGAGACTGAACAGCCATTTGTCTGAAATGATATAGGGTTTCCTGCCTGAGCAGGGGGTTGGACTAGATGACCTCCAAGGTCCCTTCCAACTTTACTATTATGATTATGATTATGATCTATCTTTTCCTTGTACAAGCCCACCCTTAACCCTGATTTGCTTGCGCACACTCCCCCATAGTGTTATTACCCTAGTTTGTGTGGCTCTGGCTAATGGACCAGTTCTAGTAACATCTGGAATTCTACTTAAGCTACCCTTTCAATAATTATATGCCAGCCCAACAAGGTAGACCAATGCCATATAGTCTAGAACTACTTTTATTGTAACCACTATAGTAATGGTATCTTATAAATCTGAATGGGCTTCCCCCTCCCTCACTGCATCTACTTGGGAACTGGGGGGAGGGGGGAACTTGTCTGAGAGTTATATACTTGGCCAGGCTCAAGATTTTCTTATCTGACCACTGCCTTGTGGTGGCTCTTCCTTCTATCATTCTGTTGTGATTCAGGGTCAGCCTGTGGGTTCGGCAGTTGGGTCGGACGATTCAGAGGAGGAGGAGGGGGGTGTTGGAGAGCTTGCTGAGAATAATATTTAGGCTCCACAGAGCCCTCAGCCAGGCCCCTCCCATCTGGTCACGACGCAGACCCAGCTGTGTGAGCCTGACAGCGTGGATGAAGATGACCCACAGCTGGCCCTGTTCAAGGACGCCCGACACAGGAGGCAGTCAATCAGGAGTAAACAGAGGAAGGCAATGGGGCACCTCGGAAGGAGGCAGAGAGAAGCCATGCCCTGAACTGTTTAAAAGGGGAATGTGTGGGAGGGCTGGTTTGCTGAAGGCAACCGTTTGAATAGCTCCTGTTTCATGGTTCGTGTTTGCTCTCTTTGCTCTGTTTGCTGTTTTATGTTAATAAATTTGGCAGGCTTAGTTCCAGCCTCTTGCCTTCTTGTAAAGGGGTTGTCCCTGCCTTTTCTGCAGGGCCGGTAGTAGGCTGGTACAGAACACCTTCAAAGCAATTCCCTAAGCCCTCTATTTGCATGTCTTCTCAGTTTTAATACATGCGAGAATTTAACTAAGATAGTTTTAAGATACCCAGTTGTAGTGATGCACAGTAAAAATCACTTTCAGGTAGTTTTTTTAAAAAATGAGTATCCTTTTCTTCAAAATATTGCTTTTCTAGGATTAGAAAACACTGAAATCACAATGCAAAGCGCCTAGATTTGAGGAATTCGCATTATACAGTCTGTTAAAAATTAATAATTTCATAATATTAATGTCAATGCTGCTAACATCGGATGTTATTGCTTGACAAGAGATGAAGTAGCAGCCATTTCATATGTTAAACTTGTGTATTGCTTTAAAATATTTAGTTTAAGGTTGGGAGGGGGAATGAGTAGGATTGCACCTTCAAGGCCATCTCTCTAACCAAAGAAGATAAGGCCTTGGCTGGTTTTCTAACGGAAGGGAAACTGATTCTTTAAATTAATTGGAGAATATGATTATGACAAAATTAGAAAGGTGGAGAATTGTGTTTTAATATATTGTGCAAGGGGCAGAGATTTCAGATTCCAGCTTCCTTCAAGCAAGCATTTGCCGGTGTATTAGGCTAATAAAGGACTTAAGTTAAACAATGCCTCAGAGTCACTTGAAAAGCCCATAGTCGGAAACTTGACAATTAATTTCAATAGATAACATTGAATAAAGTCAATAAAGAGACTTGGATCCAAGTCATTGGGTAAAGGCTAGACTGGGATGTCAAACAAACAAAAAAAAAATCCCAAAAGGCAGCAAGGCAAACTACTTCTAGATTGTTGACAATTTCCTGTAATCACCAGGCATCAAATTCAACTCCAAGGAGAGTTTAACATTCTTCAATTTTATTATTATTGAAAGTTAATGATTAAAATTCAGCATATAAATAGTAAAAGCATTAACAATAGGTTACTTTATTTCTGCCATATTAAGAATAAATCCCTATTAAAACAACTATAATTTCAATATAAATTTATACTGTACTTTGCCTTAGAAAAAGGTAACAATTTAGGGTTATTTCAATTAGTTCTTAATGAAACAGCGTACTAAAAAGTTACAAAATTTGATGGGGTGATTCAACTGATTCACTTTTACACAAAGCTTTGAACCAAATCTTTGCATAACATTATTAGAGATTCAGAAAGGCACAAGCCTATGAATTGCAAATATTTTTCGGTTCAAACATATGTTTTGTGAAGTTTATTGTATTACTACAAATCTACTATATTGTTCAATGTAATAGTATTATGATTTTATTGCTGTGCTATTTGTAGTTCTCTGTTTGATGTAATTTAGTCCTATATTGTTCTGAGGAATATAAGTTACTCAATCACTGTTTTAATTGGAGCAGTATATAACCCTTGGTAAATACAATAGAAATAAATAAAACCAGAAATTTGGAACAAAGGCAGTCTGTCATGTTTGCTGCGAAGGAAATTTAAAAAATAGTCTATCCTCTCACGTGTTTGCTCAAGGAAAGGCTTGAATATTTTAGTCAATATTATGACTTTTTGGCTTTTTATCCAAAAAACTTAGTTTTAACCTTTACATTAGTTAAGCAGCAGCCATACTAAAACAATCTAGGGCTGCAATTTTTCTTTTTTCTTTATTTTCCTGAAGTTAATATTTGGTTTTTTCAACAATTGCAGCTACACAAAGTATAGCAAAATCTTTTCTTTACTATTTGGCAACACTGAAAAAATACACACACATTAAGGTCATCACCGAAAAACTGTTTAAATTATATGATAAAAGAATACTGACCTGATACTCTTCTGTTAAACTTGTTAATAACAGGAGCTACAACAGAAACAAAAAATGTCCAGTAAGTTAGGAAATAACTGGTGGATAAAATTATTAAAAAGAATTATAATTATCTAACAACAGATTTATCAACTTCTTGTTCTATAACAGGTTGGCTCTTTTATTAATATTGATTTTAATTAACCTTCCTTTATTTTAACTGCATATTTAATGTTAAGATTTTCTTGAATATAAGCTTGAAGCCCTGACAAAAAGATGTCTCTAAGAACATTAAGTTTAAAACAAATTCTATGCTGCTGAAAGAGAAAGAATAGAAAACTGCATTTATGAACTGGGCACAGAAGAAAAGCTTTCATTCTTATAACAGTTTTTTTCTTTAATTCTCTCATAAGCACAGAGCAGAAATATAACAGACATCATATGCAGTCCATGAACAAGTATGCAATTCTTGATCGACTACAGTAAGTAAACTACTGCTTAAATGTCAGGTTGGCCAATATATCTAAAATACAAAAAAATGCAAAGCTCAGTAATTTGTTAGACAAATATCTTTGTAGGTAAGAACTGCCCAAAGCAATTTGCTCTGCTTTTACAGTATTTCATAGGATTTAATTTTCATAAAACAGATGCTCACTGTCAGAGTCCTTACGAGCCCTTACACTCACACTTAATTAACTGTTAATAGTGCACAGTAAAAAGTTAAATATAAGTAGTCCTTGACTTACAAATGGTTACTTAGCTGATCTACCTGTGCGGTACTTATCACCCAGATTTAAACTTCTGACAGTTCTCTCCCCCACTCCCAGCAGTTATGCCAAAAACTGGCATTTACTTTAGTAATTTTTATTTTCAGTAAAACTGCACCCATGATGAACAATTGGTTTGCTCAACAATTGAAGTCATTTGCTTAATGACTGCTGCAAATAGTTACTGCTGTGATGAGAAGACTCCATTATGGTTGTAACTCAATTAGTATTTGTAGTTCTAGATTAAACTGCTTATTGGAAGAATCTTTTCACTTTTATGCTATCTGCCATTATCAGTCTTGCTGTAAATTTGTTTTCCAGGAATCACCCTTTGTGTATAGTCACTTCTCTTTTGAAAACTACCAGAATCTAAATCTTGTCAAGGAATAGCAATTGGACAGGCAATACATTTATTTATCTATAAGTAACTGGGACGTGAAGATGAATGTTCAAGTTTATATGTGGATTAATCTATTTCATCACTGGTATCTTGTATTACCAATAAAACAAGGAAAAACTTTTAGCTTCGCTTAAGGATGGGTAGAGGGTGATATATATTTTTTAAAGTCTGCAATTTTTGAGTTGCCCATGCTATTGGATACCAGCCACTATCAAATATTCTGATATGAATTTGTACAAGATTATAAATCTGCATGAAACAATTTCTACTCATTTAAAGCCTAAAGCCTAATCCATGTTATGCACATTTATGTTAATATCAAACCTAATCATTTCCCTTTGCCTCAGGTAAAGATATATTAAGGGTGTGCAACCTTGGCAACTTTAATATCACTAGCTGGGGAATTCTGGAAGTTGAAATCCACAAGTCTTAAAGTTGCCAAGTTTGAAGGCTTAATCTAAACAGACATGTGACTGCCTTGTACAAGCAGTTATATGTTTTAAAAAAAATAATAAATGATCCAAAGCTGGTATCACAACAGCAACCAGGCTAAGACATAGCAACAGTATGTCAACAGAAATAGCACCTATGTCAACAGAAAATTCATTCAACTAAAAATGAAGTTAAGAGGAATAAAACACAAGCAAGAAAAACAGTTCCTGTGAATCAAGGGGAAAAATGGAACATGAAAGTAATGTTATTCTTTTGCTTGTATCTTTCTGCTTAACAGAATCTCCACGTAAGGTGACTTCCTTCCAAGAAACCCATGGGCATTTTCTTTCTCTCCATCATTTGAATTTCAGTTTTCCTTCTACACAGAATCAGAAGTTCCCACTTCTGGAAGGCAAAAAGAATTTCTAATGGCATCTCTTCTCCTACATATTACTCCGAAGAACCTTTCCTTCCTCTGAAGTTGGTTTTCACAGATGAAAAGCGCCTTATTTCCACCCATAATCTGCTACTAGCGAGCAAAATTTCATTGCTAGGGAAACATGAAAAATCTAGGGGGAAAGTGCACTCACTGTTCCCTATCGTAATCCCTTCCCCCGGCATCCTTTACTTTATTTTTCCCTGAAGAACTGCAACAATTTTTTTTAAAAAAAAAACCAACCCAGTTTCCTTCAAAATAACTTGGGGCAAAATATTTGTGTGCTGAAATCTTTCACTCCCTCCAAATTAATTCTAAACGTTTCTCTGCCTAGAATCGTTAACTTTCCCAATGGTGAAGGCAAAACAGTACTACTCTGCTTCCACTGGCATTGCCATTTTTATACATAAGAAAGGTTTATGATCCTTATGGGTTTTATTGCTCACTTTGATAGAGTGAGCAATAAATCTGTTCCTGTCAGTATGGTAAGATCCTGAAGACCCACAAGAGCAGTGGCATGGTCAGCTATGTATTCGTATCCTATAGATTAGGGAAAAGAAACTGGTTCTTCTGCCTGCTCAGACAAAATAAGCCTAAAGATTTCCATAAGAACTAGGTCTACCCAGCTGTTACAGTCTGCCTTTGAGAACCACAAAAGGACACAGCGACGTAAGGAGCTAAAAAGAACAACTTAGCACAGGACATTGTTTCTCATACTGTGGTGGCTACCTAAGTGCCTCTGGTGTGCTTCCAACAGAAGAGCAAGACATACCCTTTCCTGCCACTGTTCCATTCTAACTCTAGCATTTTTTTTAAAAAAAAAACTTTTAAACCCTCCAAACTTGGCTACCTCATTACCTAACCATTAACTCAAGCAGCTTATGATCAAGTTTGCAAAAAAAAGCAACAGCACAAATTCTTAAGAAATTCTTTACAAACTTCCCTCTACAAAGGAAATCTCACTTAATTCCCGCCTTTTTCCTTTTTTTAAATCTGTACTTAAAAGGACAAAGGTCCTCTTATACTAGGATAATAAGGTTTACTCAAGAGTGTTTGATGAGGATGTTTGTGTAAATTCAAAGATCCAACAATGACAAGGTCACCTTCATTTGAGTGCTAATTGATTTCTTTAAAAAAAAAACAACTCCAGAAGCTTAGTGAGGCAGGATTTAACTTTGTACAATCCATGCTGATTTTCTTTCAGCATGACTGAATATGAATGATGATTTTGCTAAAACAAATAATGGCCAAGCTATAATTTTTCAAATCTCCTTGGGTTCCTTTTTAAAAATTGTGTTATACTGTCTCCCTGATAGTTCTCTGGCATTTGAAAAGATCTGAGTGTCAAGCCTCTTTTCACTAGCCTATTTTTTAGAATTTTCCCCTTTTGTAGTCAAATGTGACTATATTTTAGTCTGTTCTCAATTTCCACTTGCATGTATGATGACAGAGCATTGTGGTTGCTGTTTCCTATCAGTAACACAACATATTGCATTGGAAGATGAATATCACTTAGGATTAACTTTAGAGTTGATTCCTGTCTAGTTGGTTCCAAGAACATCTCTTCTATGGATGCAACATTTAGAAATGGCTTTTGTCATCACATGAGCATGAATACTCAGTATACATAAGAATATCTGAAGTCTCCCTTCCAATTTCTCTATACACTTCCCTTATTTCTTTCACCTATCAATATCATTCTTGGTACTTGGGATCAGTTGAGCAAAAGGATATCTTGGCAGATAATTTGTACGTGTAATCATATTTTCCCCTTCATGGATTACTGCCTTGTCGTGGCGAAGGGGCTTGCGTAATTCAATGAAGCTATGAGCTATGCCGTGCAGGGCCACCCAAGACGGACAGGTCATAGCAGAGAGTTCTGACAAAACGTGATCCACTGGAGAAGGAAATGGCAACCCACTCCAGTATCTTTGCCATGAAAACCCTATGGACAGTACCAAAAGGCAAAACGATATGACGCTGGAAGATGAGCCCCTCAGGTCGGAAGGCGTCCAATATGCTACTGGGGAAGAGCAGAGGGCTAGTACTAGTAGCGCCAGAAAGAATGAAGTGACTGGGCCAAAGCCGAAAGGACGCTCAGCTGTGGATATGTCTGGTGGTGAAAGGAAAGTCCGATGCTGTAAAGATTTTTTCTCCATAGGAACCTGGAATGTAAGATCCATGAATCAAGGCAAGCTGGACGTGGTCAAACAAGAGATGACAAGACTGAACATCGACATCTTAGGTATCAGCGAACTAAAATGGACAGGAATGGGTGAATTTAATTCAGATGACCATCAGGTATACTACTGCGGGCAAGAATCCCTCAGAAGAAATGGAGTAGCCTTCATAGTCAATAAAAGAGTAGGAAAAGCAATACTGGGATACAATCCTCAAAATGTCAGAATGATCTCAGTTCGAATCCAAGGCAAACCATTCAATATCACAGTAGTCCAAGTCTATGCCCCAACCACCGGTGCTGAAGAGGATGAAATTGACCGGTTCTATGAAGCCCTACAGCACCTTATAGAACTAACACCAAAAAATGATGTCCTTATCATCATGGGGGATTGGAATGCTAAAGTAGGAAGCCAAAAGATAACCGGAATAACAGGCAAGTTTGGCCTTGGAGTACAAAATGAAGCAGGGCACAGGCTGATAGAATTTTGTCAAGAGAATACGATGGTCATAGCAAACACTCTTTTCCAACAACCCAAGAGACGGCTCTACACGTGGACATCACCAGACGGTCAACACAGAAATCAGATTGACTATATGCTCTGCAGCCAAAGATGGAGAAGCTCTATACAGTCAGTAAAAACAAGACCAGGAGCTGACTGTGGCTCAGACCATGAGCTTCTTGTTGCAAAGTTTAGGCTTAAACTGAAGAAAGTAGGGAAAAGCACCAGGCCAGTCAGGTATGAATTAAATCATATCCCCGTTGAATATACAGTAGAGGTGACAAATAGATTTAAGGAATTAGATCTGATAGACAGGGTGCCTGAAGAACTATGGACAGAGGTTCGCAACATTGTACAAGAGGTAGCAACCAAAACCATCCCAAAGAAAAAGAAATGCAAGAAAGCAAAATGGCTGTCTGAGGAAGCTTTGCAAATAGCTGAGGAAAGGAGGGAAGCAAAAGGCAAGGGAGAAAAAGAAAGATACGCCCAATTGAATGCAGAATTCCAGAGAATAGCTAGAAGAGATAAGAATGCCTTCTTAAATGAACAGTGCAAAGAAATAGAAGAAAACAATAGAATAGGGAGGACCAGAGATCTTTTCAAGAAAATTGGAGAGATGAAGGGAACGTTTCATGCAAAAATGGGCATGATAAAGGACCAAAATGGCAGGGACCTAACAGAGGCAGAAGAGATTAAGAAGAGATGGCAAAATTACACAGAAGAACTATACAAGAATGAGCTTAACGTCCCTGATAATCACAATGAGGTGGTCACTGACCTCGAGCCAGACATCCTAGAATGTGAAGTGAAGTGGGCCTTAGAAAAGCTGAGCAACAACAAAGCTAGTGGAGGTGACAATATTCCAGCTGAGCTATTCAAAATCTTAAAAGACGATGCAGTAAAAGTGCTACACTCAATTTGCCAGCAAATTTGGAAAACTCAACAGTGGCCACAGGATTGGAAAAGATCAGTTTACATTCCAATTCCAAAGAAAGGCAGTGCCAAAGAATGTTCAAACTATCGCACCATTGCACTCATTTCTCATGCTAGTAAAGTTATGCTTAAAATCCTACAAGCTAGACTCCAGCAGTATGTGGATCGAGAACTACCAGAAGTACAGACAGGATTTCGAAGAGGCAGAGGAACTAGAGATCAAATAGCCAACATACGCTGGATCATGGAGAAAGCTAGAGAGTTCCAGAAAAACATCTACTTCTGCTTCATTGACTATGCTAAAGCCTTTGATTGTGTGGATCATAACAAACTGTGGCAAGTTCTTAAGGAGATGGGAGTACCAGAACATCTTATTTGTCTCTTGAGAAACCTATATGCGGGCCAAGAAGCAACAGTGAGAACTGGACACGGAACCACTGATTGGTTCCAAATTGGGAAAGGAGTCCGGCAAGGCTGTATACTGTCGCCTTGCCTATTTAACTTATATGCAGAGCACATCATGAGAAAGGCAGGGCTAGATGAATCAAAAGTTGGAATTAAGATTGCTGGAAGAAATATCAACAACCTAAGATATGCAGATGATACCACTCTAATGGCAGAAAGTGAAGAGGAACTGAAGAGTCTCTTGTTGCGAGTGAAGAAGGAGAGTGCAAAAGTTGGGTTGAAACTAAACATTAAGAAAACCAAGATCATGGCATCCGGCCCTCTCAATTCCTGGCAAATAGATGGGGAAGAAATGGAGGTAGTGACAGATTTTATTTTCCTGGGCTCCAAGATCACTGCAGATGGGGACTGTAGTCAAGAAATTAAAAGACGCTTGCTCCTCGGGCGGAAAGCCATGGCAAATCTAGACAGCACACTAAAAAGCAGAGACATCACCCTGTCAACAAAAGTGCGTATAGTCAAGGCTATGGTCTTCCCAGTTGCAATGTATGGCAGTGAAAGTTGGACCATAAGAAAGGCTGAGCGCAAAAGAATTGAGGCCTTTGAACTCTGGTGCTGGAGAAGACTCCTGCGAGTCCCTTGGACTGCAAGGCGATCAAACCAGTCAGTCCTAGAGGAGATCAACCCTGACTGCTCTTTAGAAGGCCAGATCCTGAAGCTAAAACTCAAATACTTTGGCCACCTAATGAGGAGGAAGGACTCACAGGAGAAGAGCCTAATGCTGGGAAAGATTGAGGGCAATAGAAGAAGGGGACGACAGAGAATGAGGTGGCTGGATGGAGTCACTGAAGCAGTAGGCGTGAGCTTAAATGGACTCCAGAAGATGGTAGAGGACAGGAAAGCCTGGAGGAACATTGTCCATAGGGTCGCGATGGGTCGGACACGACTTCGCAACTAACAACAACAATCATATTTTATTAAACTTACATGCCACCTGACCCTGGACTCAACAAAAATCAAAGAAATCTGTAGCCAGATATTGCTGGTATTAGATAATTAAGTTTTATGTATTAGCCAGATATTACAGGTAGTCCTTGACTTACAAATATTTGTTCAGTGACCATCCAAAGTTACAATGGCCCTGAATGGCGTTTATGACTGATCCTCAGAGTTCCAACTGTCCCAGCACACTCATGATCATATGTCTAGAATCTGGGCAGTTGGCAACCAAATCACACTTACAACCAGTTGCAGCACTCCATAATCAGATGACCCCCATTTACAATTGTTCCTGCCAGCTTTCCCAGAAACTTGGAGTCTGAATTTTGATCACGTGACCAATAAGGATGGTGCAACAGTCATGTGAAAAACGGTCACACTTTTTTCAGTGGAGTTGTAACTTCAAATGGTCATTAAATGATTGCAAGTTGAGATCTGCTTATATTGCAATTTCCTCTTTATGGGGCTGCCTTCAAAGATGATTTGGAAGTTTCTGCTGATCCAGAATGCAATGGACTGAGAAATAATGGGTATAACTTGTCTCTCCCATGTAATATCATTCTTTCAGGAGCTGCAATGATTGCCAGTGGGGTCCTGGTTGCAATTCAAGATGCTGATTTCAAGTCTAAATCCCTTTATGACCTGGGTAACTTTGAGACTGCCCTCTCTGGGAAGAATCTGTCATTCTAATGAGATATAGCAGGGAAGATGCTATAAGTCAGACATGTCAAACACAAGGCCCGGGTGGCCCGCGAAGCCATCCTGGAAACAGTGAGGGAACGGCACCCACTGCCTTGGCCCTGGCCCAGAGACCCTCCTTCTGCCAGAGACCCTCAGATCTGTCCCAGTCCTGCCCAGGCCCCCATAGGACCCTTGATGCGAACCATGTAGAGCTGGCCACGCCCACCCAGTAGGCCATATGCACTCTAGCCATGCCCATCCAGTAGGCTACGCCCACCCTGGCCATACCCACCTGGCCCCCTGAGGGTAACCGCAATGCTGATGCGGCCCTCAATGAAATTGAGTTTGACACCCCTGCTATAAGTCCTTGAACTGTTGGAAATAAAGAAAATATGTGATGTTGCCTTTGTTGCTTAATCTATTTATGGATAAATATATAAGGAATGATTGTAGTGATGATAAATTTGTGTTATTTATGGGGACATGAATGCACGTCTTCTGTATGCAAATGAAGCTGTGCTGGCTGGGAACCCAAACATTTTGTAGCAAATGTTAAAAAGAAAAATAATTAAATAATAATGAAAAGTACGGATATAAAAATCAATGGATCAAAGTTGAAACACCAGTTTAAGTAATATAGGGAAATAGGCCCATTAAACCCAAGGGGGGTTTATACGTTCACAAAACAATGGATGAGATAAGATTTTTGCCTATTCTATGTTATAGATTTTACAAACGTGTATAATGTGTATGATATGCATACACATTTTATGTATTTGCATAATGCATAAAATCCATACTGTACAATGCATGTTCAAAATGGCAAATGGATTTTATCCGCTGAATCTGTTAAACCAAGGTCTGCTAATCTAAGGGTTTACTGTAGTTGTCTTTGACAGGAAAAATGGAAGACAAGTAAATGAATTTAAATACCTTGACAGAATGTTTATCAAAGGTGGAAAAACAGATGAAGAAATTTTAAGATGTGCAAAACCTGATAGAAATGTGATGAAGAGTATGACATCTGGTGTGAGGAGTAAACATTTGTTGAAGGAAAATTCATCCTATTTTATGAGGCCTCTACAGTATAATCAAAGAAGCTAGACCTTGGAAACAATAAACAATAAACCATTATATGACCCTGAAACTGCCAAACTTGCCCAAAAGCAGGGTGGATTTTTAAAAAAATGGATTTTTAAAAAAATTAAATTGGATTTTTTTATTTTTATCAAATTTATTTTAATAAAATGGTTTTGGAATAAAAATCTATCTAAATATAGGTTTCTATTTAATAATTTAGTTTATTCAGCATGAAATGGAGCTTAGTTATGTAGCATGAGGCTGTATATTCTGCAATATTTACATTTTTGGTAAACTCATTCAATGAATCCAAGCTCTGCTAGCTGAGATAACATGCACTACATTGATGCATTCACACAATTTCACAGTAACCACAAGATAAATCATAAAACAAAGTTCTGGAATATTCCTTTATCCCATTGTTTTGCAAATCTATGTACACTACAAACTGTATGATTGTTTCAAGAGAAATGCATCTGCACCAGGCTCTAAGTGTTTTAATTAAATAAAAGAATTTGAGTTCTCCAACTATGTGTGATTAACCTATTAACCTAAAATTGGTTCTGATATCGCTGTTTTACTAACCTGACAGCTTATTATTCTAAATAGGAAACCTTCATTTTGTTTGCAAATAACAATATTAAAGATTCTAACTACCAGCAAGAATGAGTCCTTACATTTAAGGAGCACATGTCATTTCAGATCCATCATGGCAGTGCCTGTTAGTGGGCATCCACTCACCTGCTGCCCACCACATCCCTCACTTTATTGTGTCACTGCTGCATCCCCAGCCATCCCATTAAAGTGAGTGGGACTGTCTGAGAGTCAGCCGCGGGTCAGAGGAGGAGCTGCTGCAGGACAGAGATGACAGTTGCTCTTTAAAAATTATAATTTAAATCAAGTTGATTTACATCAAGCCTTATTGCTAGTGATTTAAATGATTTAAATCGTGATTTAAATTGACTTGATTTAAATCAAATCCACCCTGCCCGAAAGTAAACATTTCCTGGCTTAAAGAAGCAAAAACAGATATATAGAAAAGCAGGCTTCTATCCACTTTATTAAGTTGGATTTGTCAATTAAGTTGGATGTCAGGAAAACATAAAACTAAGCTGAATGTAAAAGTGATGAAGTACTTAAGTGTGTAGTAAAAGAGAATGGGGTAAGAGTGAATTTTTAGTGAATGTGGAACAGCATGAAGGACTACACTGAGGCAATTTGATCATTTCCAGGATGTGAACAAGAATTAAAAGTAAATCACAAAACAAATATATGAAGACTGAATGTATCTACACTAGGCCTAACATATTATTGCCACAAGTAAAGTCTAGTTAAGCAAACATGTTAGCACAGGGGTCTTCAAACTTGGCCCTTTTATGACTTGTGGACTTCAACTCCCAGAATTCCTCAGCCAGGCACGCTGGCTAAGGAATTCTGGGAGTTGAAGTCCACAAGTCATAAAAGGGCCAAGTTTGAAGACCCCTGTGTTAGCAAGTGAAACTTTAATAGAATGGAAGCAACAAAAAAGACCCAAAGACATGGGCATGAATATACCCATAATTCTATTTAGTCTGGAAAAAGCCCCAAACTTGTAGAAGCTAAATCAATGGCTAAGGAACAAATCAGAGACATTGTTGAAGTGATCACACCAGGGTTCCTGAGTTTTATTACCAAATATTAACTATTGCAAACCCTTTATTGCAGGATATTTATACAATCAGGATAAATCAAAATGGACTATGGAAAAAGGCCATCTATATTTATTCAAGGTAAATATAAATGGGCTTTTTCCATGCCATGTTTTAGTGCTCTTCCTTCTGAAGTGTCAGTGGGACTCCCTTTTCCTTAGAAACTTTGCCTTAACTAATATTTAACTCTGCCCTAATTCTGAAGGCTGATGTCTCTTATATAATATAATAATTGCTTTCCCCAATTATTTCCAAACAGGACAGTCATACAGATACTTTTTAAAAGCTGGTCAAAGACTGTAGTTAAAAAGTTCAATTATATAGGCCAGCAGCTAGCTAGCTGATCACACTATACTAGGCTGCTATCTGTCAAACAGATCACTGTGCTAAATTTCCCCTAAGCTAAAATCTCTCAAGTGAAAGAATTTTTTGCCACTCTGCATGTCATAAGAGCTGCAGTTCAAACCAGATAAGCTAAGACAAAGCATCAAGAGGAGGAACAGATGAATTGTGGTAGCTAATATTTTTATTTCTTGCTATGGTGTCCCTGCAAATGGAACCCTTTTTAGATTTCTAAAACCTCCTGATGCAAAAAAAAAGGTAACTCCTTGCCACAGTTTACATCTGCAGCTCAAACAGAAGCTTCTCCTTGCCATAGCTTCCATCTGCAGCTCAAATAAAAGCTGCAAGTCCAGGAGACACCCAAGTTGTAAGCCAGTTGTACTTATTGTACTTATATTGTACTTAATATTATACTTATCTTGAGTCAGAGAATGTCTATAATCACAACCACTCAATCATGCTAAGGTTGATTTTCTGTAAGTTTGTCTCTCTCCTCCAAACCATAACCACCACCAAGCATATCCAGCAACTGCATTCAGATATTAAAAAGCAGGAATGCATTTCTATTATTTCCTCCCTCTATTTGCTTCCTTCAGTATTGTAGTCAATGTTCCCATTAGAAGAGGAAAGCAAATCCTGTTTTGAGCATAAACTCCACTGCATTCTAGAATTTTAATGTTTCTTCAAATTTCTTAATATATGAAAAAGCAAGGAAACAATTACAGTACTCAAGAAAAACTGAGGAACTTCGGCTAATTGGAAATATTCTAAACCTGATTTAAGAGATGATACTCTGGATATCCTTGTAATTTATCACATTAACTAAGGACCATTTCTCTAACTGGTGTCCGATAAACTAGTGACATCAAATTTGATAACATTCACTGAAGTCTTTGGTTTATTTGACTGGCAACCCACAATCACTGTAAGCAAAAGTTTATTTTAGTAGGGAAAGATTCTTTTCCTTCTCTCTTTCTCTTTCTTTTTTGCTGACACTGTATTATGCACATAGTAACATTTGAAAGCTTTACTATATGCCTACATATACTGCTACATTTCAGTATTGTATAATATCACTTGAGTTTTGGACAAAAAATGAGCAATGCTGATTTTCTACTTCATCAGGAAATCTTGAAGTCTGCAGGTATTAAATATACCTTATATCTGTTGATATAAGACTTTATCACATTTAGCATAGGAATAGATCAGACATGTCAAACACAAGGCCCGGGGGCCGGATGCGGCCCGCGAAGTGGTTTCATGTGGCCCGCGAAGCAATCCTGGAAACAGTGAGGGAACGGCCCCGACTGCCTTGGCCCTGGCCCAGAGACCCTCCTTCTGCCAGAGACCCTCAGATCTGTCCCACTCCTGCCCAGGCCCCCATAGGCACCCTTGAGGCGAACGATGTAGAGCTGGCCACGCCCACCCAGTAGGCCATATGCACTCTAGCCACGCCCGCCCAGTAGGCCACGCCCACCCTGGCCACACCCACCCGGCCCCCTGAGGGCAACCGCAATGCTGATGTGGCCCTCAATGAAATTGAGTTTGACACCCCTGGAATAGATGAATAAATCAGGGAACAGAAAATACTCAAAGCATCCATTTTGTAAAATGAATACCCAAAGCAAACACTATTTCTAAATAAACTAATCAGCTATAAAATATACAGCTGCGAGTCCAGTTACAATGTTCAACAGTTACAAACTACATGATATGAACATTTACTTTTAACACACAGTAACAAGGATAAAATCATAACATAATTACCGTAGGGAGCTCCAGCAAAGTTAATAACATTTCATCCTACTTCTGGGGTTCTGGGAGAAGAAATATAACTGCCACTCTAGAAATGATTTGTGACTACAATGAAAAAATTAAAATGTATCTGCTTAGAATGCTATTACTTGAAGGGGCATATTGCAACCAAAGGAACACAAGTGAAAAAGAAGAGTACCCAGAGAGCAACACATCTATATTAATATAGAGCTTTTGATTAAAATATATTTTAAACTATATTTAAAAATTATGGTATTAAAAACTCTTATACCATAGAGCCATAGTGTGACAATATCCTATTTCATAACTCAATTACGTACATTCTATATACCCCCCAAAAACAGTAGAATGTGGCAAATAATTTTATTTTCAACTGTGAAATCTCATGCAGGCAGCCTTATTTTGTCCTTGATGAAATGGTTGCTTTAAAAACTCTGAAGGATAGCATCTACCAAGAGATTTTAGAAAGATTTCCAAGGACCCCTTTAAAAAAGTAATGTTCTCTGGCTTTTGGACTATCTCCTAATCCTGCTTGACAAAATATATCAAATTCCAAAAAAGTAAAAGTAGACTAAACACTGCTCAGAATTTATCATGTGCCAAAGATAACCAAGGTTATATTATTTTGTCAGTAATAGGACTATCATATCTTTTGAGCCCAAGGACTGTACTACTTCTTTCTAATCAAATATCCTTCAGAATTACATCTTTTACCCCTAATGCACATTTGTGCCCCTTTAAATGTTGCTTATCTCCAATGTCCAGCATAAAAATGGTTGATTACTGTACTTCATCAATACCTGTATCCCACCTGACTCAACTTTATATCATAAAGGAGTTATAATCCAGTCTGGCCAGTTACCACTCTTTCCCCATATTTTAATCCTTTTTTCAATAATCCATGTAATCTCTAAGACTTGTGCTCAATTCAATAGAGACTTACCTTTATAACAATATACCAAACATAATAAGATATATTAACCATTTTACTCTTGTACTGTGACATTTAATATAGCAACATCGTGGTTTTTTCTGGCTATTTCAATGAGTTTTCACAAAAAGCTATGTCAAATTAAAAGAGAACACTGAATTATGTTAAATGTCTTAACACTCAAGAGACTCTGTATAATCACCATTAAGTGTTTCAGCAGCTTACTCCAACAATTTTTTTGTCAAAATTGTTCTATTTCAATGAATCTTCCTTCCCAACAAGTATGTTCTGAATCACTGCCTTAACATGGTTAACAGACAGAATTTTAATTACTGTACACCAACTGCTGCTGTTTACACTATCAGTCAGTACACTGAGGCATGAAAGAGATTTACCATTCTACTCCAATCACTCTATGTTGTTATTTTAACAGTTACTAGGAAGCTCTGTATTTTTCTTTCCTTTTCCAAATTGGTCTTTCCTAAACAAATTAAAACTGAGGCATGCTCTATAAATGCATTTGCTTTTCTAGGCAATGTTTAATTTAATGGATAAAACTCTTTAAAGGCTCATAGCAAAGTTTTATTTTACCATAAATATTTTACAAATTATCTAGGAAAACATTCCGATTATATCCTCAATCATCTAAATAGCATTTGAAGCTATTTAACTACTAAGGTTCTAAGTTATCATTGTTAATAACTGATCTATTTTTTTCTCTATATCTTAATTATTTCAATTAGTCACTCTCATTCATAGTGATAAATGTAACTATTTCTGAATTCAGAGAATACATTAATTCATTAACTTTATTATAAGTCTGGTTTGGAGGTAAAAGCACAATCCAGAT
Source organism: Vipera ursinii (assembly GCF_947247035.1). Taxonomy (NCBI): domain Eukaryota; kingdom Metazoa; phylum Chordata; class Lepidosauria; order Squamata; family Viperidae; genus Vipera; species Vipera ursinii. The sequence continues at coordinate 28,193,083 of NC_139513.1, read as the reverse complement.
CCACTAAATAGATACAGATTTGAAAAAGTGTATCATGGCTTTTCCATATTTAACAGAAATATTTTAGTTTTGTTTAATATTTGCCATGCCTAATAAGACCTTGACACTAATTTGCATTTTTAAAATTTGTGCAAATCATATTACATATTACATGTTCCATTAATTTCTGGTCTTCAGAAATGAAACTTTTCTACAAAAAGTCCTACCAATATTTTATGTTAGAAAGTGAAGAATTTCCCCATAATGCAGAGCATTCCATTTCTATTCACTTTTGCTCTCCCTTGCAACAGCCTCTCACACACTATATAAAAACAGCTTTTTAACTGGCTCTTTCCTGCTTCCCATCTCAGCAAGTTTCTCATTAAGCATCATCACCATTTCAGTTACAAAAATACAATTCAGAATATCCATTTCTCTGAAAACTTCCTCTTCCCTAATTGTTATCATATGCTAAACGTAGGAACTTGTTAACTCATTTATATAAAGTACATAGCACATAATTTAACAACCAGGGGAAAGGGATCAGAAAGCTGTAAAGCACTGTCTGAACTTAGCGGGCCTTACCTCTCAATTAACATGTACAAGGTTAGACGATAACTATTCTATCACTGAGGTTTTCAAACAGTACTTTTTGACACTTACAAAAATAGAACGTTGTGTCTGTCAACATTGTTATCACTTAATTCTAAGCTTTCCTAAATGTTCCCCAGCAGGAGCTGAACTGGGTAATGGAATGCTTTTACATTATGGTATATTCTCTGGTCCCTGTACTCAGAATATTTTTAAACACTTGCTTTGTGGATTAGCTACTTATACCATGTTCCAATTATGAGATAATTAATCCACATTTTGGCAAGATCCTTTGGACAATTTTGAACATGAACTAATCCAATTTTTCCTCTAAACCTAGAATGTGCAAATAGCTATTGAGTTGTAAACATATTTTTCATTGTTTACTATTAAGCATAAAATATGTGGTAGATAAAATAATGAGAATACAGGAAACCTTCTCTAAATATTCTTTTAAATAGAGGAGTAAAAAGATTGGCTAACATGTAAAAAGCTGCTATGTGAAAGAAAAAACATCGTAGAATATGGACAGATTTAGAACAAAAACTAGAGAGAAGAATCTTCAAGAGATTCCTTTACGAAGGGGGGGGTTATCATCCAAGATAAGATATTTTCCAATTTTTCCTCCCTCCTTCCTATATATTATTTTAAAACAAACTACTAGTCATAAATTGTTGTGTTCTAACCTTACAGGCTCTCTCTATTCTCTTCTCTATATAGCTCATTACACCCACCCACCCACCCCAAAAAAACCTGGACACTGAAAAGGCTGCCCTACTCTTAAAATCACAAAGAACAGTAAATTTAATGCCCCTTGAGGCCTCCCCTACCTTCATGTTTAATCACGAAACAAGAAATTCCTTAAAACCTTTTTTTTTTCCAGCTGGGCCTCTTTTTTAAAAAAAATGGAGGAGAAAAAAAACGAGAAAAAAGATTTTCATTCAAAAGTCACCTACACACCCAAAGCAACAGTCGCTCGGACATTCCTGAAGTGAGACGGGAGAGTAAGTAAAATGCGAAATTATCCAGCTATTGTTTTTTTTTCTCCCAAAGCCATCTGCATGTCAAAACGAAAGAGGGGAGGCCAAGAAGCAAACCCACTAAGGATCCCCATTCGCAAGGTCACACCTACTTTTCCCCCCGCATTCAAATCACACACACACACACACCAAAAAAAACACCCCATACCCGCAAACAATGTTCTGGCATTAACCACCATTGCTACCTTAACCTGGTCAATTTCTACCTTGCCTCCCACCGTTCCTTGAGGACGGCAGGGAGGATTTTGCAGAGCGGAGAGCGCTTCTCGGCTCTCTCTTTTCTCCGCTCTGCCACGTTCGCACGACGTCTTGGAAGGAAAAGAGCCTTAAAAGAGCCTTGGTGGAGCAGTGGGCTAATGCCTCCTTAAGGAACACCAGCTGCCTGCAATCAGTGCAGGTTCGAGTCCCACCAGGCTCAAGGTTGACTCAGCCTTCCATCCTTCCCAGGTAGGTAAAATGAGGACCCAGATGGTTGGGGGCAATAAGCTGACTTTGTAATAATGCCGCTTGGGGTGTGTGTGTGTGTGTGAAAGCCCTAACAAGCAGGCATATACATAGAATGAAGGCTACTGCTAAGCTTGTAAGCCGCCCTGAGTCTTCGGAGAAGGGCGGGATATAAATGGAATTTAAAAATAAATAAATAAATAAATAAATAAATAAAACCGGCGGCCTCGACGACCCGCCGGGGCTTCTCCATCCTAACCTAGAGCCCGCCGGGGGCCGGTGGAGAGCGCGAGAAACCCGCGTGCAAAAAAAAAAGAAGAAGAAGAAGAAGAAAGAGAAAGACAGAAAGTCCTCCGCACGTGAGGATCGTCAGATCCTCTCGGCCGGGAAGAAAGGGAGAAAAGGTTGCGCAGCCGAGCGGGGAGCGCGCGTGGAGAGACCCCCCCTCCTCCTCCTCCTCGGCCGCCCTCGGCAGGGTCCACCCAGCCCCCCTCCTGGCCGCAACTCACGCTCGAAGTCGGAATCCGAGTCCTCCTCGGCCGCTTCCCTCCGCGCCTCTTCGCCGTTGGACTCCGTCTGCATAGGCTCCCCGTCGAAGTTGACTCCTTTGCCCCTGGCCGCCGCCGCCGCCGCCTCAGCCTCGCGCAGCTGCTGGTCGCGGGATTCCCGCAGGCGACTGAAGTATTCGGCGGCGAAGTCCAGGAGATTCGGCGGCCGACGCCGCAACACCTCCACGGTGTAGCCCTGCAGCAGCTCCGACAAACCCGGCGGGATCTCGATACTCATCTTTGCCGCCGCCGCCGCCGGCGAGCTCACCAATTCGAGGGGGACGGAACGCCGAACTGGCCTAACCGACAAACCGCCGTCGCCCCCGAAACGGCGTCCGAAACGGGGCCTCCCACCTGCGGCTCACTCCCCCTCCTCCGAGCCGCGCTCGCGCCGCCAAGGGAGCCGCGCTCGCGCCGCCGCCTGACACGCGAGAAAGAAAGGGACTGAGGGGAGGAGGAGCAGCAGGAGGAGGAGGAGGAGGAGGGGGGGAGGGACTGGGACGGAAGCGCACCAGGCTCTACGCGCGCTCCAAAGCAGGAAACGGCCGAGAGCGCGAGCGAAGGAGGGGGTGGGAGAAAAGAGGGGGGCGGCGGCGGCGGCGTCTGCCGCCCGAGGAGGCGTGAATTAGAAAAAAAATGGGTGGAATCATTTGCGTCACAATACCGAAGAAGGGGCGCGCGAAGGGAACGGGTTAAAAGGGAGTACGAGTAATATTGGAAGGGCGGGCGACGGGATGCCGCGCGTGCGCAGAGGAAGGCGGGGTTTTCAGGTGGGAGTCGGTGCTGTAATTCCTTCGCGGGTTCTAACCGGCTGTGGCAGGGGTAGGCAACCTCGGCTCTTTTATGACTCATGGACTTCAACTCCCAGAATTCCTGAGCCAGCTATGCTGGCTCAGGAATTCTGGGAGTTGAAGTCCATGAGTCATAAAAGAGCCGAGGTTGCCTACCCCTGGGCTGTGGGGAAGGGAAGGGTTGGCTGCGGTGGTTAAAAAGGGACGTTGTGCTTCGTTGTTGCCATCGGTTCGTTGTCTTCCTGGCGGCTGTTGGAAAATACGCGACAGCTCTTCTTTAGTAACTTGCTCAATCCGTAAATTGCTCCCAAAGAATTGCTCAGAAATTTGAAAATGTGAATTATTAAGCTTGTCAGCGTGCAAATGTCAACATTTTTCCAGAGAGGATCTTTTTTTTCTTTTTTTTATGGTTTTCTTTCCTGATTTTCAAACCTGGGGAAAACGTCTGGATATTTTTTTTTTCCAAAATCGTGTTTTGGTTGTGCCGGCATTACATTATTAGCCGTTTTTTTTTAATTTATGGGCGAGAGAAGCGTGTATTATATTTAGTAAAAGGAGGAAAGATGATTTATCTTGCTATTTCATCAGTGTTAGATAGTGAAATAATTGGCGGTTTTCTGTTCTTCATTATCACTTCTTTACTGGTGGAGAAAAGATTTAAACCAAGTGCCTACCACCATTTTTCTTACAAAAGGTATAGAATAGATGCTGCTCTGAATGTGGACTAGATGCCTTCAGCTTTTTTCTTAAACAGACGGGAAGCAAGCACCAAATATCCAGAGAAGTGGGGGGCTCCATTGAGTGTATACAAGTCAAGGCTTCACAACTGGAAATTTTTAAGAAGAAATTGGACAACCATTTATCTGAAATGGTATATGGTTTCCTGCCTGAGCAGGGGGTTGGACTAGAAGACCTCCAAGGTCCCTTCCAACTCTGTTCTGTTTTATTCACTATCAGGCAGGCTGCTTTAATCTGAATTCCTGTACTGACTTTGGAATTGGCCTTAGTGACTTATAGTAGTCACTAGGATTTGGACTGTAAGGTCATGAGTCTTATGGGCCCACAAGCACTTATATTTAATCACTTGATTGTGCATACCTTATTCATTTGTGATATATTAAACAATGAACTGTTCATAACCTGACTATTTGGAGTTAGCTTTTGTTGACCACAGATTTAGCCAGAGCCTAAAACCTCAATTTCAAAAGGTTGGCCTTGGTGATGTAACAATATTGGGCTGAGTGATATCACAAAAACCTCATGAGATCACATGTTTCCCAACTAGAAAAAGAGAAAAATGTTTATATTTTTCCTTCATCTGGTGATAGTTTCCTTTCTGTGATAGGAAATTTTAATCTTTCAGTTAAATGACTTTTTCATCCATCTTTCCTTCTGCTACACTCTTTTGCACATTTATCTAAAAATATGTCTTCGATCTCAACATGACTTACACTTGAATATTACTTATGCAACATTAACCCGTACCAATCGGGTTTCAGGCCCGGGTACAGCATGGAGACGGCATTGGTCACGCTGGTGAATGATCTCTGGCGGGCTCGGGACAGAGGTTGTTCCTCTGTCCTAGTCCTTTTAGACCTCTCAGCGGCTTTTGATACCATCGACCATGGTATCCTGCTGCGACGTCTCAGAGGGTTAGGAGTGGGAGGCACAGTTCTCCAGTGGTTCTCCTCTTACCTTCTGGGACGTTCGCAGTCGGTGTTGGCAGGGAGGCAGAGATCGACCTTGAGACCTCTCATTTGTGGAGTTCCTCAGGGATCGGTTCTCTCGCCTCTCCTATTCAACATCTATATGAAGCCGCTGGGTGAGATCATTCGTGGTTTCGGAGTTGGGTATCATCAATATGCTGATGATACCCAGCTTTTTATTTCGACCCCAAACCACCCCAGTGATGCCCTCGACGTGATGTCCCGCTGCCTGGAGGTGGTCCGGGTCTGGATGGGGAGGAACAGGCTTCGACTCAACCCTGACAAGACTGAGTGGCTGTTCGTGCTGGCATCCCGGGAAATTCCGATTATTCCATCTTTGGCTATGGGGGGTGAGCTATTACCCCCCGTAGATAGGGCTCACAACTTGGGGGTCCTTCTAGATTCACAGCTCTCTTTGGAAGAGCATATTGGAGCTGTGACTAGGGGGGCCTTTGCCCAGGTTCGCCTGGTGCGCCAGTTGCGGCCCTATCTAGACCGGGATGCCTTGCGTACAGTCACTCATGCGCTCGTGACTTCTCGTCTAGACTACTGTAATGCTCTCTACATGGGGCTGCCCTTGAGGTCCACCCGGAGACGTCAACTGGTGCAGAATGCAGCCGCGCGAGTTGTCTTGGGGGTTTCCCGATACTCCCATGTTACACCTTTGCTCCGCGAGCTGCATTGGCTACCGGTTGCTCTCCGGGTGAGGTTCAAGGTGTTAGTGATGACTTACAAAGCCCTTCATGGCATGGGTCTGGATTACCTACGGCAACACCTGCAGCCAGCGTCAACTTCCCTCCGTCCAGTGCGCTCCCACAGAGAGGGCCTCCTCAGGGTGCCGCCGATCAAAGAATGCCGATTGGTGGCCCCCACGGGGAGAGCGTTCTCTGTGGGCGCGCCAGACCTTTGGAACCGCTTACCGGTCGAGCTCCGGATGGCCCCCGACCTTCGCTCCTTCCGGCGCGATCTCAAAACCTTTTTCAACAAGCTGGCCTGGTCTGACGGGATGGGGTTGGGTTTTTATAATTAGTTTTAATTTTTAATATGTATTAATTATTATGGGCATAATGGTTTAATCACTTTTTAATTTTTGTATTCTGTTTTTTATTATGTATTGCCCTGTTCACCGCCCTGAGTCCTTCGGGAGAAGGGCGGTATACAAATTAAATTATTAAATTAAAATTATTAAATTAAATTAAATCTTATATATTCTCACTATTGCATAGCAATGTTAAACTGCTCAGAAAATTATTCTACCAGCCTTTACTGCTTTTGATTTGTATATATGTTACATGCAAAATATTTAATTTTATCAGTATTGAGATTTTGTCTATTCCTTTTATTCCTTTTCTGTCATGTCTTTCATGCAAAAAAATATGTTTTCATGAATTATCAGTAACTCATTTAAGAAATCTTGCTGGCCTAAAACACTTTAATAAAACAATAAATGTATTCCTCTGGTGTGCTGTTCAGCAAGCCAGTTGATCCTCCCGTGCTGCATGAGAGAAAGATTCCAAGTCATAGATGGAGCATTAAAGCAAAATATGCCCATTTAGCTGTCAGGCCATTCAATTTACACTTAGTTTATCAAATATTTGCTGAAGTAAAGGCATATTGTGTCCCCAGCATTCCTAATGTGTGTGATATGACCAAAAAATAAGCTAAGTTTGGTCTAGCAAAATTTGTACAGGGGGACTAGATAATTATAGCCATTGGTTTCATGTTGTTTATAACTAATCTCTTTATGTTGTGCTCTGGAATCTTCTCAGGATCGACATCAGACTTACTGGTTCCCTGGCTTTTTCCTTTTTGGAATGTCAGAAGTAACATTTGGTATTTCACTGCAGGATTTCTGAAGGATAATATATAAGGATTTTGCCATAAACTATCCTTCAGCTAGTTTTCAAGTATACAGTTTATCAGATCCTGGAAATTTAAACTCAAAGTCAGGAGGTGTTCCTTGACCAGAATTTTATTAACTTCAAACCTATTCTGTCCCTTTATCCTGCTTTTAGATAACTGAATAAAAATTGGATAGCTCTGGCTTTTTTTTATTACTTGTTGCCTTCTCTACTGAGCAGCTGGTATGCCGGTTCTTTATATTTTGAACATAACTAAAAAAAACCTTGATTTTTGAACCTCTTGCTATTTTCAGCTCACACTAAGCTTTCATTTTTCTAACACCAGCTCTGTGGTACTAAGTTATCCATACTTGTCAGTCCTTTGAAGGTGGTCCAGTCAGGAAAGACAAACCATGAATACCAACTCTATCTTTATTGTCAGATTAAAGTGATAAAATCTTGCAAGTCTGAAAGCACTTTTACTTTCCAGAAAATTAGGGAGTGTCTCTTCTGAGACACTCCACATGATCCTTTTGCTTCTGTGGGCTGAGATACCTTTGTGAAGTCCTCCCTGAGCTTGGTTGCTTTCTTGGAGACATTTTATTACCCAGCTAGATAACATCAGTGCTAGAAGGTACCTTTTGCATGATGGTTGTCTAGTCTGCAGCTTTTCCTTCTGACTTTCAAGTCATTCCCACATGCAATACTCTTCCATTTGTGTCCTGTCCCTAGCCTAGTGGATGACATTTCTTAAAAATATATGTGAGAGATTTTAATTATGAAATGAAGATGTAACATGTACAGGAACACATAAAAAAGAAATGAAAGTTAAGTTTGTTGAAGATTATTATAAGAAATGCTCACTATATTTTCCCCATGCACAAAAAGTATATCAGTTATTTATTCAAGCAGTCAACTGAAAAAGAACTTTGCAAGTATGTTATGAATGCAGTGCATTTTCCCTACAAGTAAAACCTTGTTCACTGATTAGAGAAACAGCTATACAACTGCAAAATCCTCCTTTTGAAGTACAAGGTGCAGCTGGCAACAGACACAAAAAATAAAGTTTAGTACTTTTAAATAGGAGCACAGAACTTGGCAGATAGACAAGCACTTGACACTTGTCTGCCCTTAAAACCCAGAACCATCAGTAACGTACAGGCTGTTGATTTGATGACGCCATTCTATGTTGTCCGTATAAATATGTCTGTGTTGCTCTTAGTCTAACAAGAGGAGGAAGAAAGCAATGGTTATTTGAGCTGTAAGTTCTATTCAAAACTATGACCTTGACTGAGCTTGTCAGTTACAGCATATTTATTATTCCCTTATCAAGAGGTCCCATCAATATTCCCAAATCCTTCTCAGTTTCTGGAAATAAACATTTCTTAACTGTTTAATACAGAGTTAACTGAACATCAGATCACCTCAGCACATAAATCTGAGTAAGTCTGAACTGAATTTACTTCAAAGGGAGAAAACCCCAAACATCTTCCTAAAAAAAGAAAGATCAGACAGGAAAAAAAATCATATTATGTATCATGTTTTTAGCAAAATGAAGATGACTTTCCCATTTTAAATTATTTGAGGAAAAGTTGACAATAACTTTTAGGCAAATATTTTGCCTCAGGAGTGGTGTCACTGCCTCTGCCATTATGTTCTTTTGCACTAGGACAGGGTAGGCAACCTTGGCTCTTATGACTCATGGACTTCAACTCCCAGAATTCCTGAGCCAGCTGGCTCAGGAATTCTGGGAGTTGAAGTCCATGAGTCATAAAAGAGCCAAGGTTGCCTACCCCTGCACTAGGACATTAATAGCTCTGTGTAATGTTCACTTTCTAATTATTTTTTTAAAAATCGCTTTGCTGTTGTGATCTCATGGAACATTTATAAATACTGGGGGGATGAGTGGGGGGGTCAATGTAATATTCAAAGGGAGTACATTTGCTTTCTGAGGGAAAGTAAACCATCAGGTTATTAGTAGGTCCTCAGTTATGGACAAAGGGAGCAAGTTTAAAGACAGCCTCATTCTCAGAGAAAGTGAGCAGGATCTGGGAGTTTTTGATCCAGAATAAAGCATAATTTCTTTTCCTAAGAAATTAGGGTAAACATTTTTTGTCAGTTACATCAGATCAATAGAAGCTAAATTTTGTTTGCTGGGTGGAATTTCATGACTCAACATTGATTTGTGCTCTAGATTGTAAGCCGCCCTGAGTCTTCGGAGAAGGGCAGGATATAAATGGGATTTTTTTAAAAAACCTACTAACTACAATCTGCTGTTTATTCCCCCCCCATTTGTATCTAATAGTATCTTCTTTTTTGCCACTTCCCATGATTTAATTTTTACCTTGTCCCTAGACCGGAGGTCCCCAACCTTTTGGGCACCAGGGACCGGTTCTGTGGAGAAAGGTTTTTTCATGGACCAGAGTGTGTGATTTTGTGTGCTGCCTGCATCTCACAGATGGGGCTTTGCTTGTTTGTGTGGACTGGTTGCTGGCATGCCGCGGCCCGATACCAGTCCACAGACCGGGGGTTGGGGACCCTTGCCCTGGACTATGACTGAGACAGCCTTAAATAATCCTCAGTTATATAACTGTTAAAATAATGTTGTTCCCCTACATCTGACAAGATCCACCTGCAAAGTATTCAAAATCTTCCATTGGCATCCATCATGTTGGAGGGCAAAGTTGCATGTTGAATAGGCCATGGGATGAGAGTGGTTTTATTAGTGATTTCAGATTGATATGAGCACATCCCTTTTTCTTCAGCTTGATCTACTGTTGATTGCTGTTGTCTGTCTAAACAATGCCGCACTGTAATAATTTATGAGAACAGTGCTAAACCTCTCAGTCAACAATCCCATATATGTTTTAAATCTGTGGTCCTTATTAGTTCCACACAAGGCTGAAATAGAAACAGGAATAATGGGACTGACCTCCACCCCATTGCCACCAGAACTGAGCACAGAGGAATCTGAAGGCTGACATTTACATATATCTACCAAACACGAGGGGAACAAATTCCTAAATGAATGTGCTGCTTGCAGCTCAGCTCTCTGTGATTCCAACTTGCTGTTTGTTTTTTTTAACTTCATTCAGCTCAAGCTATGAGTAGGAGGAGAGGCATAGCAGAAACTTTAGATACAATTTATTAATTTATTGAGCATAGGTATATAGCTACCTATTTAGTGAAACTGGGTAGCAGACAAAATAAAAGAGGATGGGAAATCCACTGTATTCCTGCCACAGTTTTGCAATTGGTGAGTGTTTTCCCTGCACGTCCTGCAAAATAGAAGGGAAAGGAAAGCCTGAAGAATCAACCAATCATTTTGCTTGTTACTGGCTCCACATCCAAAATCAGGACAGCCCCATTCAGCAGTCAGTGAGCAGAAGAGTTGGAATAGAGAGACAGGGTTGGTAGAAACAGATAGCAAGCATTTTAACTTAGCAGTGGACAAAATGTTTAAGCACTGTTGTATGAAATAAAAAGTTTCTGCTTCTTAAATCAGCGTTTACATTGTCTCATTTTCAAGCAAAGAAAATGAAGAAAAAGCCCTAAAACTCCAGATCTTGCTTTTTAACAACACATGGCCAGCAAAATTTAGAAATGTGGAATACAAATAAATACCGTAAATACCTCTCTTTATGTTTGTTATTCTCCATCTCTCTTAGACATCAATCAAGAGATAGCAGAAATGATATTTTTTCCTGGGATTCCTCATACATTTTCTTAGAAATGTTGTTCTCACTGCTACAATACAAACAACTGCAATACAGTTCATTTTAATCTCCAGAATTTGGGGGATAATTTTTCTTCCTGAGCACAGCTAGGGCAAAAAAAAGTTAGTGTGCTGGGAAATGCAGATGAGCAATAATCCTAACAAGATCAGTTTTTACCATGGGTCTTCCTCCAGCTCTCAAAATGGGAATTTTATACTGTGGGACAAAAAGGTGCTACCTCCAATGTCCTCATAGTAATAGTCTAATAGAAGAAGTTGATTAGCAACAGAACAGCCATATTCCAATATTGAGAAAAGTACTAAAACTATATAAGCAGCAGCAGTAAACAATTTTACCTCATAAGTCTGGCATGTGACATCAGCTAAATCAGGGCTTTTCAACCAGTGGTACGGGTACCACCTGTGGTACATTGTCACCTACCAGGTGGTACGTGCCCATCCTAGAAAAGTGGTACGGGGGAGGGGAATGAGCTGAACTGGTGGCAGTACCACACAAGCCTGAGCGAGAGATGGCTGGAGCTGCAGGGCTGTCAGGGCTCAGCGAAAGCGCCAGGATCAGCACCAGGCTCCACCTGGAGCTCGGTGCTGATCCTGGCACTTCTGCTGAGCCCAGCAGAAGCGCCGATCAGCTGGAATGTTGCAGTATCTCCAGGGTCATGTGATTTACATTCAGATGCTTGGCAACATATTTATGACCAAAACCTGCTGCAACCACCCAGCAGATGGGGGGAATAAAAAACAAACACCCACCCCACCCCCGCTGCCAATCCTCAACAGAAATACTCACAACAATGAAAACCTCGGACAGGAGGAAGAGCACCAGGCAGGTGTCTTGCTCAGCTTGGCTTGAGAGGCACTTTTCTCAGTGCCATTGTAACTTCAAACAGTCACTAAGCCAACTGTTGAAGTACAAGTAGTCCTCAATTTACATCACTTTTTTCCTTTTTTTTTGGTCAAGTTTTTGACACCTTGCTAGGCGACTGGTAGTACTCGGATGTTGCCATATCCTAAAAGTGGTACAATGGGTGAAAAGGTTGAAAAGCCCAGAGCTAAATGGCACACATCTGTGCATCCAGTGCAAATGTCTGGCTTGCAAAAAACCTTTGTAGGGACAGTGATAGGTGTCCTGACTTTCACCCAATTCCATACCTTCCAATGTGTTTACCTCTGCACAGACATACTCTTCTACCTAGACTGCTGCTCTGGGTAGGTAAGTATTGAAAATTCCCTTTTCTTTGATGTCACCACCTGTTTGCTGAATTTAGTCAAAATTACACAATGCCTGAATATTGCTCCAGCATATGATGTAAATCCAACAAGCATAGTTTGTAAGCCATATTCATCAATTAAAACTAACTGTGATTTGTGAAGACCTTGGCACCCTCTGAGCTTGGTTATTTGCCTGCAGACATTTCATTACCCATCTAGGTAACATCAGCGCTAGTGAGTGTGGAGTTTTCTCCCCTTTCGTATACAGTAGCTTGCCTTGCCAATGTTTGGGAGGGGCTGGTTTTCTCCTTAGTAGTTCCTTGATTCATGTGTTGTTTTCTGCTTATTTGCTTGGTGTTAATTCCTGCTCAACTGGGTTTTGCTGCTGGAGAGGATGTGTCTTTTTGTTTCCTTCTTAGCTTTTTTATTGTCTCTTGAGCATTGTGTAAATGTGAGTTAACTTTGTGTATCTGTTGATGGCTGATTTGTCTGAATGCCAATTGTGCAAGCTATCTCAATGCTAATAGTGATTTATTCTATAAACCATAGACATATGAAAGGGACCATAACAACTTGTTGACTACAGGTTTCATTCAAAGGCAGTGAAATTTGATTATGTTTTGTTTTTAAAGGAAAGTGCATAGTGTGGGGCAATTGTTTTGTAAGTACAGCTGCAAATGTTCAAGACCTGTGTGCCATCACCCTATTCAACACTATGATAAAATAATGACCAGATTTCTAAGTCTGTTTAGCCTGATAAATGCACAAAGCAAAACATCAAGGCAAAAGGAATTAGTGAAAGGGTATTTTGTTGACATATTGTTCATATTTATATGTTTCTCACTAATTTCAGGTTAGCATTTACCAAACTTGTCCAAAATATTAATTGTGCTTGCTTGGAAGTTTTCTGAAAATTGATTTTTTAAACTGAAAGTGCTTGAAGCATGATTTAGAGCCACAGAGCCTTTAATCTTAAGGGGATGGGGGTGGGTGGGTAGAAAAGGAATAAAGCTAATTTGTCTTTCCAAGGCTCTTAGTGAGTAGCCTGCCAAGTGGCCATCCTCTGCTTTGGCACTAATAATCCATTCTGCCTCCAGCTGGGCATATCAGTGATGGTTTTCCATTTATTTGTATTTTGTATGCAATTCCAGTTATTCACATGGGGGAAAGACGGGTTGCTAATGCAGTTTGACAAAGTTGGAAAGAATTTCAATGGGTTCAGTTTTGATGTTGGTATGCCCATATACAGGGAACTATGATAAGCTGTAAAACGGCAAAGTGTAACAAGAAACATTCCGTTAATATCTCTGAAGGTTACTTAAGCACAAAGCAAAACCCACATATCGCAAAATGTTTCTTTTATTGGCCTTTTTACAGAGAACCCAAAGCAGCTTAACACTCAGTTCCCAGGCAACTTATGGACAGACTGGCTCCAAGACTTTTATTGCCAATGCCGAAGGAACAGAACCAGCCTACAGCTGACTCTTACCTCAGGCTGCCGATAGAGTAATGTTTTTCACTGACCTTAAATGGCAGTTTTCTGTAAGATGGGGTGGGTCACATGGTACATAGCTTAGTCCCTCTCCCTCCCTCATCACTGTTTTACCCCTCTCCCAACCTGGAAATCCACAGTTTAAATATACTATCCTGAATAAACCCCAATTAGCTGGATTTCCAAACAGATCATGCATGCTCTGAATATTTTTAGTGGTTGCTTTACTGTATTTGCTTTCTATACTTACTTATCAACCATTCTCAGAGGCCCTAGGTTGGTAACAACAACAACAACAACCTCTCCCACATATTTGAAACACACACAAAACCAAAAATCTATATAAATAACATATGCATACCATGTCCCATTTACCTATCATAAAACACCTTTCTCCTATGTCAGGAGAGGGTTTTTTTTTAACAAGTTTCCTGATATACAGGAGTCAGGCTGGAAAGTGAGTGGTACACTTGCTGTAACCCTATAGAAAGGCTGCCAAAGACATTAGTTTGGCTTTCTGTCTTTTTATATGCTTGCTAGAAAAACTTTCCAAGCTGGAACTGACACCTGGTAGTGGACATATTGTTAGACTATTAAACTGGATATACTGTTAAAATATTTTCCATGCTACTTCCCAACATCTTTCTTGGCTGAGGTCTCCATGGAGTTGTTAAGAAAGCCAGAGTGTGGAACATCAACATTCCTGCTGAGGCCTAATTTCATGGCTGTTACTGACAGTTATGATCTGATCTCAACTTCTCCTCATACCAATGTGTAGAATTGGGCATATTCTTAGTTTACCTTTTACCACAGGTCAAGAAGGCATCACTTGATTATTGGGGAAATTATAATTATTCCACAAAATTCAGTCTTACAGCATGTTCTTACCCTCTGGGGAGAGGGACCCATCAAAATATCTCTTATCTGTTGCTGTCTGTGGTCAATCTGTTACATCATTCAATGCTCTGGGGATTTTTCCAAAAGACAGGCCAGATGATCCTGTCAATGATCTCTGGAACAGGAAAACAAAATAGGTCATTGGCACAATCATTTCAATCCTGATGGTCTGCCTGATGTTGAGAAACTAAGGTGCTGGCTAGAAACCAGGAGATTACAAGCGTTAGTGCTCCCGCTGGGTAACTTTAGGCTAGTCACATTATCTCAGCCCAACCCACCTCGCAGGCTGGCTGTGATGGGGAAAACAGGAGGTAGGAGTATTATGTACACTGCTTTGAATTGTACAAAGTAAAGGTGGGATAATGAAAATATTTTATGCTGAGCAGGTTATGGCCAGGGGGGCTTTGCACAATTTTGTTTTGGGTGGCAATTGCATCTGTCATTAGATTGAGGTAACCTGCTCATGGGAACTCATGTCTTAGTCCTCTGTTGACTGAATGATTGCAACATGCTCCAGATGGGGCTGAAACCCATTCTGAAAACATTCAGAAGCTTCAACTGGTGCAGAATGGGCAATTATGGATGTTCTTCATTATCATCTTTAACACATTTACACCACAAGTTACACTGCCTCCCATAAGCTTTGGGGTACAATTTAAGGTGCTAATTATCATTTATGAAGCCCTGCATGACATAAAATTGGATTATTTTCTGGACTGTTCTTCTCCCAGCATTTCTGGCCATCTGATATTCTCCAGCAGTGAGGGTACCATCCAAGGCCCTTCTGTGAAATAATGTAACCTCGTGGGCCCAGGAGGTGTGCCTTCCCAGTGGCTGCCCCTGTCCTTTGGAACAATCCCCCAATATGTGGTTATATTTAGAAAGGCAGTTGTGACCTAGCTTTTTCCCGCAGGCACTTGGGTCAAAATGAATAGAGTTCCCGGTTAGTGAGATATATTGTAATCCTTGTCATTATTTCTTTTCATTTACTTTAGTGGAATTTGTTATTGTTCTCTTGTGCATTTAATGAACTGAATGGCAACAAGAGTCATATTGTTTGAGCTGGACAGCCATATAAATGTTCTAAATTAATTAGGGAAGTCAGGACACAGCACATATTTCACCTTGTTCATATGATGTATTAAACCATGAATTAGTCTATCAAATTTTATCTTAACATATGGCACAGTTGCAGACCCTTTTGTTAATCCATGGTTCCATGGTCCTGGAACTCACACTGGTTTGTCATCAATTATGGCAATAATTTCAATTGTTATAGTTACATTAATCATGTCATGAGAGCAGAGCCACTGGCTACTGAAACCATTGCCTTTAATGGAACTTATACTTTTGAACTCCATGCAGGATTAAAGACAATCATCCTAACCCAGACAGGGAATTTTGCTTCTTCAAAACCATAGGACTGCTGCACACATGTGGCAACTGTTTTGTTAATATTTCCTTTGGATATGTCAGTGTGAAAAATAGAAAGTCAACTAGACTCCAATAAAAAATAGGTGAGATATATCTTCCCGGAAGCATAGTTTTGTAGAAGAACCAACTTCTTCACCTATATCCTTCATTTCTTTTCTACTCTTATAACCATTTGCTTTTGGTATAATTATGAAGTTTAGTTTGGATAGGAATGTCTTTCAGAGACTTGTTGGAAATTGGGTAGCATATAAACTTAATAAATAAATATTAAAACTGAATGTAATAGACTAATAGCAATATGCAAAGTGCTAGAATACATAGAGGATGTCATTTCCCACTACAGTCTTTAAAGAAGGCTGGTCTGAGTTAGCTGCTTCTCAACTCTTAAAAGGCAGTGATCTGATTAAACAACCACTGGCTCCAGTGGCATGTGTAGCATTGGGAATGTCTAAGGAACTCAACACAGCAGCATCTTCTGCTTGGAAGATGCAATAGGAGGGAAGGATCAGCTTTCCATTCCCTACCTGCAAATGCAATTATGCTATAAACTAAGCCACTGTTTACTAAATAAACTACAGCTCAGAGGTCCCCAACCTTTTGGGCACCAGGGACCGGTTCCGTGGAGAGAGGTTTTTCTGTAGAGTGGAGGGTGTGTGGTTTTGTTTGCTGCCTGCATCCTGTGGATGGGGCTTTGCTTTTTTGTGCAGACTGGGTGCTATTATGTTGTGGCCCAGTACTGGTCCATGGACCGGGGGTTGGGGAACCCTGCTATAGCTGACTAATGTATGCTATTCCCTAGAGCAGTATCTGAATGCAATATGTAGGCTAGGCTAGGCAACTCTTCATAATACTTTAACTTAGGAGATGCAAAAATGGGGAGGGAGAAGAAAAGGAGATAAAACCAACTTTCCATTACACTATGGTTGACTGTACAATTAGACACTCAGTATAACACTTCTTCTAGTTCTAGTTTTGCTGAAGAGTTTTCTTGTGAGAGTTAAAATTATTTTGTGGCAAGCCCCTGAAAATGCTTTTTAATGTGTTCATTTACTTCAAACTGTTTAGCATTATTTAGCTTATTTAAAGATTAATTTCTGTCCTCAATTTTTTCCAATGCACTTTTTAAAATCCTCACAAGATCTCCATTACATTTGTTAGTACTTTTTACATTAAGCTTGTAGCACAACATGGTGCTCCATTTACAAATAATTTAAGCAAATTGGGTATCATTATAAACATATTTTTCTCAGAATATTAGCAAGTGTGCCCCTGGGGCTGAGTTCCCAATAGCCATCACCTGCTGTGGTTGTAGCATAATCAGGAATTAGGAGCATTTATAGGTAAATGAATAGCTGTACAGAATTGAAATGGGACATGGGGCTTCTGGTTTCCTGAATCAATCTCAAGTCCCTGAAACTAATTGTTCAATTACATGAGTTTAAAATCTAATTAGAATTTGTAACAGATGAAGCAGAATATCAGTAAGTACAGCCCGTTGACCATGGTAGCCTGAAAAATTGATTAATTTATTTAGATCTCTGGCTCCACAAAAAGGTTTACAATGATTACCTTATCTTTTAAATATTTAAATATCTAATCCTCTCAAACATGGAGGAAAACATAAAACAAAGGGGGAGAGGAACCCATCTCCACAATTTGACAAAATAATATAAATTAAAACTGACATTTTTTTAAAAAAAATCCCCTTCCCCCCCCTTGAAAAGTCTCCTCTGCTTCAGTTTGAGCAGTTTAAAAATAAAGGTGATCGATCAAGTTTTTAAACTTTTACAATAACAGACTTAAAAAATAAAATTACTGGCATTTTGTGTTTTAGGTTCCTATTTACAATCATTTTAATTGTGAAAAGCAGACAAGAAATTATATTTATTACCATGAAAGCATTCCAGAGCAATGGGCCGACTGCAGAAAAATATCTTGCAGACACCAGCTTGATAGATCTTAGAAATGAATTTATGAATGGATTTTGAAGGGGAATCTTCATGAATGGTGGGTCCTCCTTATTAGGACTATGCAAAGAAATGATTCAGAAGGAATGCTTTAGATATGGTCAAGCATATTACCTCTCTGCTTTTTATCACAACAGGCTAATTTTTTTTCAGGCTTTTGTAATTCCTTAAAGTAGCCCCTGTATTTTTAAGACTCATGCAGAAGTGTTTCTTTCCAATTATTTTCAAAGTGTACACAGTCACATTACACGGTCATTCACAGCTTTAAAGCGATAGCAATTTTGAGGGATGATATTGAAATAACTGGAAGTTTTAGAATTGCTTTTAGGTTGTCTTCAGTGTTTTCCTATTTGAAAGCATTAGCCAAACAAAATCTGTGATTCAGCATGTTGTGCAAACACAGCCATTGTCTGGTGCCCTTGTTATTTCCACCAGATTGATCTGTCTATGCTAGTGGCTTTAAGAAAACCAAGATCATGGATCCAGCCCTCTCAATTCCTGGCAAATAGATGGGGAAGAAATGGAGGTGTGACAGATTTTATTTTCCTGGGCTCCAAGATCACCGCAGATGGGGACTGCAGCCAAGAAATTAAAAGACACTTGCTCCTGGGGAGGAAAGCCATGGCAAATCTAGACAGCGTATTAAAAAGCAGAGACATCACCCTGCCAACAAAAGTGCGTATAGTCAAGGCCATGGTTTTCCCAGCTCCAATGTATGGCTGTGAAAGTTGGACCATAAGAAAGGCTGAGCGCCAAAGAATTGAGGCCTTTGAACTCTGGTGCTGGAGAAGACTCCTGCGAGTCCCTTGGACTGCAAGGCGATCAAACCGGTCAGTCCTAGAGGAGATCAACCCTGACTGCTCTTTAGAAGGCCAGATCCTGAAGGTGAAACTCAAATACTTTGGCCACCTAATGAGAAGGAAGGACTCACTGGAGAAGAGCCTAATGCTGGGAAAGATTGAGGGCAATAGATGAATGGGATGACAGAGAATGAGGTGGCTGGATGGAGTCACTGAAGTAGTAGGCATGAGCTTAAATGGACTCCAGAAGATGGAAGAGGACAGAAAGGCCTGGAGGAACATTGTCCATGGGGTCGCAATGGGTTAGAAACAATTTCTCAACTAACAAAAACAACAACAAAGCTAGTGGGTTGATCATTTGGTTATTTTAATGTTGGTTGGAGAGGTGTTCCATCTATAGTACCTAAAAAACCCATTTCTAACTACAGAATGTTATTTCAGTCAGAATTTTGAAACCTTTCATGACTCAGCTATTATTGAAATTCAGCTACTATCTCCCATCTAGACAGCCATAGGCTCTCCATCTTTGATGACTGATATGAAGTAGGCATAAACTTCAGTGCATAGCTGTGAGCCAATCCAAAGATCTTGGGCAAGCTACTACAGGTGGTCCTTGATGCATGACCACAATTGAGCCCAAAATTTCTGCTGCTAAATGAAACATTGGTTAAGGGAGTTTTGCCCCATTTTGCAACCTTTCTTGCCAGAGTTAAGTGAATCACAGCAGTTGTTAAGTGAATCTGGCTTCCCCATTGACTTTGCTTGTCAGAAGGTCACAAAAGGCAATCACATGACTCCAGAACACTGAAACTATCATAAATAAGAGTTGCCAAGCATCCATATTTTGATCATAATGACCACAGGGATAAGTGTGAAAAATGGTCACAAGTCACTTTTTTCCGTCATGTAACTTTGAACAGTCACTAAACAAACTGTTGTAAGTTGAGGACTACTTCTACAAGGCAACAAGAGAGCAAGCAAAAGCTCCAGTAACCAATCATCTGTGACTTACCTTCTATAGCAGGGGTGTCAAGCTGCCATCCTGTGGGCCAGCCGTGTCATGCGGAAGCCACGCCCACCCCATTGCCGGCAATGGCAAAACAGTCCACGATACATCGCATGACATCACGAGTTTGACATGTCTGTTCTATAACTTATACTTCATTATCTATATATGTATATATCTATATCTTCCATATCTAATGCTTTATGGACTGTATTCTCAGTCTTCTACCAATCTCTAGTTGAATAGACCAAAGCTGGCTCATTCAGGTACATCCTGCAATCAAGACAAGACCTTATATCCCTTCACGATTATTAAAGCAGCTTCAAATCATGGGTAATAATTATCTTTCTTTCCATGAGCAGACAAAGTAAATGTTCCTCCTCAAGATCAGCATAGACTCAGTGCAGTCAAGAACACAACAGTGCCAGTGTTCCCTGCAATCTCACCAACTCTTAAGCCTCCTGCTCAGACCTTTATAATGGAAATCTTCTGGTCTCTTTAGGAACCAATCTTCCCAACAAGGAAAATGAGTGTAAAACTATGATGTTTATAGTTGCAACCTTTACTTATGAGGAACAATGGTGCTTGACTGAATAAAGTATATTTATTTACATTCCCAAATTTAAAACAAAACCAACAGAACCAAACCACAAACATAAAAAGCTCATACACAAATACTGCAATCCCATTAGCTACCTTAATTTATAGGAAGACTATTGGTTGGGTTTATATTTCACCTGGCCTCTACAAATTCAGGTCAACATATGTAACAATCCCTCTCCCATTTTTTCCCCAAAGTAATAAACCTTCCTTGCAGGTTAGATTGAAAGAGAGTGAGGAGGGGGTTTAAATCCTCTGTGGCCTGGTTTCTCTGCTCCTAATACAGCACCTTAAGTGCTGCATTGCTCCGGCTCTCTGCAATTCTTTCTTGTTTACAACATTTGTTCAAGAGCAATCCAATATTTTCCTTATTCACTTTAATTACTTTTCTGCCCACAATTGTAGTTTCAGGCAAGAAGACAACAGCTATGGCCTACTTAGGGATTACAGAAGTGAAGGATGAAACTGTGCAATAGCATTGCAAATGTAATAAATATTGGATATATAAAAAAACTAACTTCCCACCACCTTACAATGTCTTTGTTATACGTATTCCTCAGAGATGTAACAACAATTGTTATTACAGTTGTTACTGTTTTGTTCCAATCCTCCCCTTCCTTTTTTTAATCTAGTTTCTGATGGGAATATGCACAAACATACATATAGGCACACATGAGTGCATTACATGCACATGTATTGAGAGGTTTAAGGCTGGTTTCAGCTGGAATTGGCAAGGGTAAGTTAACAAGATAGGAAGATGAGCACAACACAGATTGTTCGTCTTTTCCTATTGTGTGTTTGGGGAAATCATTCTAAGTTGATGGTCATCTTTTTCAGCAAATACAACAATAGCATACTTTTAATGATACTTCTAGAACATCAGCTCTATAAGGCTGGTTTGTACTGAAAGGACAACACTGATCCAAAGTCATTATGTTTTGTGGCTGAATATGGATTTGAAACTTGAGAGTCCATGGCACTTAGTCCAAAATCCCCTAAGCCAGGGGTCCCCAACTCCTGGTCCATGGACCAGTACCAGGCTATGGCATTCCAGCAACCGGTCCGCACAAACAAGCAAAGCCCCATTCACAAGATGCAGGCAGCACACAAAACCAGTCCCCCTCCAGTCCGTGGAAAAATATCTCTCCACAGAACCGTTCCCTGGTGCCCAAAAGGTTGGAGACCTCAGCCCTAAACTATATTAGTTTTTCACATATTTACCTACATACACACACATACAGTACATCCATGCATACACCAAAATGCAAAGTACACTTTACACCCTAAACATACTGGGGGGGAAAAACCCAATCTAACATCCTCTAACTTGAACAATAAAGTTGCTTCTGTGTGACCCAAGAATAAAATACAAGTTAGGAAGTCTTTGTTAGCAACTTTGACAGCCCAAGAGAGAAAGCACAATCATTCAGATCACGGGGCCTCTCTAAATAGCTAGGTCATAATATTATAAATATGAAGGGAGCTATTTGAATGTCTAATCGTGGAATGCTGTTCTCCAGGAAGATGGCAGCAATAGAGAAAACATATTTCTGCAAATGGTACTCCTTGAGCAAGGGGATAGGGAGAAGATTAACTCTCCATGATGGAATTAGCTGAGCCGATGTGATTGGGGGAAGACAGTCCCATTATTTATTTATTTATTTATTTATTTATTTATTTATTTATTTATTTATTTATTTATTTATTTTATTTATTTATTTATTTTATTTAGATTTATATACCACCCTTTCCCGAAGGACTCAGGGCGGTTTACAGGGCATTTAAAAAACAGTCAATACAAACGTTAAAACAAATTAAAGGAGATTAAATAGAACCCTGAGAAAATTAAAACCCAGTTAAAATTAAAAATTAAAAAATTCTCAGCCTGGGCCAGAGAGCTCGAAGAGCCAGGTCTTCAGGTCCCGGCGGAATGAACGGAGGTTGGGGACAGTCCTAAGCTCCGCAGGCAGCTGGTTCCACAGGGCAGGCGCACCCACTGAGAAGGCCCTCCCCCTGGGTGTTACCCGCCGGCAGTCTTTAACCGGCGGCACCCTGAGGAGACCCTCCCTGTGGGAGCGTCCTGGACGAAGGGAACTTGATGCTGGCAGCAGGTGTTCCCTCAAATATCCCGGACCCTCGCCATAAATATCTGGAACCACAAAGGGTTTAAGTTTCATAACCAGCACCTTGAATTGCACCCTGAAGCCAACAGGTTACCAGTCCAACTCCAACAGTAGCTGCACT
Source organism: Vipera ursinii (assembly GCF_947247035.1). NCBI lineage: Eukaryota > Metazoa > Chordata > Lepidosauria > Squamata > Viperidae > Vipera > Vipera ursinii. The sequence continues at coordinate 28,170,758 of NC_139513.1, read as the reverse complement.
ATAGGGGGGGGAGATGTATCCATAACTACTCGGGCACTTGCATTCTGGATCAATTGCAGCATCCAAATGCTCTTCAAGGGCAACTGATATAGAGAGATTGCAATACAGGTGGTCGACCTCGACTTAGGACCATAACTGAGCCCAAAGTTTCTGTTGCTAAGCAAGACAGTTGTGAGGTTTGCCCCATTTTATGACCTTTCTTCCCAGAGTTGTTAAGTGAATCACTGCAGTTGTTAAGTTAGTAACACAGTTATTAAGTGAATATCTGGCTTCCCCATTGACTTTGCTTCTCAGAAGGTCACAAAAGGTGATCATATGATCCTGGGACACTGCAACTATCATAAATATGAACCAATTGCCAAGCGTCTGAATTTTGACCACATGACCGTGGGGATGCTGCTACGGTTGTAAGTATGAAAGACAGTCATTAGTCACTTTTTTCAGTGCCATTGTAAGTTTGAATGGTCACTAAACGAAAGGCTGTAAGTCAAGGACTACCTGTAGTCCAATTGAGTGGTGACTAATGACTGAGTGACTGTAAACAAAGCTTTCCCTTTGAGGAAGAGTTGCAACTGACTCACCAGTTATGACCTTTGGATGTTCCTTTAGAATAAGAAGCTTTTGTTCCTTTAACGATGCCTAGATGGGGTCACTACTTAGATTTAATAAAGGACTTTGATCTCCAGATTTGTCAAGCAAGTATATTATGTACCGCAGAGACATGTGCAAATAAATCCATGCATTTTCCCTTCCTCTGGCTTTTAATGGTATAGTCACTACTCTGTTGGCATCTTAGTGTCCATCCTGAAAGAACTTTGTTAAAGCATGTTGTATTTATCCTACCTTGATCCTCATATTTCCTTCTGTCAACTTTACTAAAGGATATATTGCATTGCATACCTTTTGTTCACAAGGTGACTGCAAATGTTATGTCTTTCCCATGCCAGACTCCCCCAATTTCCGCATGATTTTTTTAAAATAAATCATAGATTTAACTGAGAGCTAGTTTGGTCTAGTGGTTAAGACACAAGACTAGAAACCAGGAGGTTGTGAGTTCTAGTCCCATCTTAGGCAAGAAAGCTGGCTGAGTGACTTTGAACCAGTCATCCTCTGTCTCAGCCATATCCACCTGACAGGCTTGTGGTGGGGAAAATAGAGAAAGAGGAGGAAGCGTCATTAGGCATGTTTGACACCTTGAGTTATTCATAGAAATAATAAAGTAGGGATAAAAATAACTAAAATAAATAAATATTCCACCTACACAATTCCCTCTGTTGGGTTAAGAATAAACTGTATTGGTTTTCATTCACACTGTTATTATACTAAACAACACATAATGCTGCCCTCTCTCTCTCTCTCTCTCTCTCTCTCTCTCTCTCTCTCTCTCTCTCTCTTTCTCACCCTCTCTCTCTCTCTCTCTCTCTCTCTCTCTCTCTCTGTGTGTGTGTGTGTGTGTGTGTGTGTGTGGCTACTCTGTTCCACACTGTCCAATCCCTCCTTCCTCCTTCATCAGCCAGCTGGCTTTTTCTGTTTTATTGTGTACACTGGCCAAAAGAGATGAAATGGAAGAGGTCTGCCAATACAGCTCCCAACACCTCCTTTTTCTCTCTCTTTCTTTAATAAAGTAGTGGCAGGAGCCCCCAGAGTGATTTGGGCCCCAAAAAAGGTTTACCTCTTGTAGACTAGGGTATTATAAAAGTGCTGCTAAGTATATAATCCCTATTTTGTATAATGTGAAATACCAATAAAGAAGAATATGTCATGGTTCTGATAGATAGAACCAAATAAATCAGAACTCCGAGGCTAGAAGCTTCCTCAAAGAACATATTTATTGGATACAAAATATCAGCACCGTCAAAAGAGAAACCAAAGAGTTACACTCTTACAAAGTCAAACTTGGTGGCCCCCAGGGGGAGGGCGTTCTCTGTGGGCGCGCCAGACCTGTGGAACCGCTTGCCGGTTGAGCTCCGGATGGCCCCCGACCTTCGCTCCTTCCGGCGCGATCTAAAAACCTATTTATTCGAGCAATCTGACCTGGTTTGATGTGTTAGGGTTGGGGTTTTAATATGTCTTTTAATTACTGTTTTAAATCTGGGCATAATATTTAATTGTTTTTTAACTTTTGTATTTAGTTTTTATATTTATTGCCCTGTACACCGCCCTGAGTCCTTCAGGAGAAGGGCGGTATAAAAATATAATAAATAAAACTCCCACCCCAATGCTATGAAATCATCTACGTTCCCCAATAGAATAGTTTGGTGGGCTTTCTAACAATGCACTCAGTCCTCTATCACAGGGGTGTCAAACTGCCGGCCCGCGGGCTGGATGCGTCATGATGAAACCGCTCCCACCCCATTGCTGGCAATGGAAAAAAAAGTTGCAATATGTCACAACACGTGACGTGGCGAGTTTGACACCCCTGCTCTAACATAACCAATAGAATGACCTTGGTTCCCATCGGACATAGAATTATTTAGACTAGCAAAGATACTCCACATCCCTTCCCATTCAGGTGGCAATCTAGAACGAGCAAGATGGCTGCAGCCAGGTTCCTTGTAGAATTGACAGAATATTTGTAGCTCAGGGTTGAAATGAGAGATCCTGGGCACTCTCTGAGCTTTTTTGATGCTTTCTTGCAGACATTTCATTACCCAAACTAAATAACATAATCAGTGATTATGTCATTTAGTTCAGGTAATGGAACGTCTGCAAGAAAACAACCAAGCTCAGACAGCATCAAGGACCCCTCAATGTGAAATACCCAGGGTTCCTACATGTTGGGATTCTTAAAACACAATCTAGCAGAACAGGAAGAGGAAGTAATATAAATGAAATCTATAAGAAGCATATCCTAGAATATAAGGAGAAATTATTTAATCCAAGCTCGTGCTCAGTGAAGGAATTGCTACCACTGCATCCTCAACAGATGTCCATAGAACTTTTGTTAAATTACTTATTGGTTCCTGATATCCAGCTGAAATTTATTCCCATGTAGTTTAAATCTACTGTTTCCTATCAAACTGGGACAATTCTGCTCTGTCTTCAACATGACAGGCCTTCCGACATCTGAAGAAAATAATCGTGGTTCCCTGCAATCTAAGTGTACCTACTTATTGCCTTTAATTGTTCTTTTTAAGTATTTATTTCTCAGCCTCTTGTTATCTTGGGGAACTACCAGAGGACTGGAAAAGAGCTGATGTAGTTCCTATCTTCAAAAAAGGAAAAAAATGGATCCAGGAAATTACAGACCTATCAGCCTGACCTCAATACCTGAGAAGATTCTGGAAAAAATACTCAAACAACGAATCAGCGAGCACCTAGAGGCAAACAAATTCATTACTAAAAGCCAACATGGGTTTTTCAAAAACAGTTCATGCCAGACAAATCTTATTGCATTCTTTGACCAAGTGACAAAATTAGTGGACCAGAGGAATGCTGTAGATATAATTTACTTGGATTTCAGTAAGGCATTTGATAAAGTAGATCACAACCTACTACTTGATAAGATAGAAAAATGTGGGTTAGACAGCATCACCATCAGATGGATTCGTAGCTGATCGGCCATACTCAGCATATGGTCCTCAATGGAACCGCATCTACATGGAGGGAAGTGTGTAATGGGGTGTCCCAGGGCTCTGTTCTCTTCAACATCTTCATCAATGATTTGGATGAGGGGATAGATGGGGAACTCATCAAATTTGCAAACGACACCAAGCTGGCAGGAATAGCCAATACTTCAGAAGACAGGCTTAAGATACAGGAGGATCTGGACAGACTTGAACACTGGGCGCTATCTAACAAAATGAAATTCAATGGTGAAAAAAGTAAGGTTCTACATTTAGGCAAGAAAAACCAAATGTAGGGGTACCTTGCTCCACAGTAGTAACTGTGAGAGGGATCTTGGAGTCCTAGTGGACAATCATTTAAATATGAGCCAGCAGTGTGCTGCAGCTGCCAAAAAAGCCAACACAGTGCTAGGCTGCATTAACAGAGCGATAGAATTAAGATCACGTGAAGTATTAATTCCACTTTACAATGCCTTGGTAAGGCTACACTTGGAATATTGCATCCAGTTTTGGTCACCACGATGTAAAAAAGATGTTGACACTCTAGAAAGAGTACAGAGAAGAGCAACAAAGATGATTAGGGGACTTGAGGCTAAAACATATAAGGAACAGTTGCTGGAATTGGGTATGTCTAATTTAATGAAGAGAAGGGTGAGGGGGGACATGATAGCAGTCTTTCAATATCTCAGGGGCTGCCACAAAGAAGAGGGAGTCAAGCTATTTTCCAAAATGCTTGAAGCCAGGATAAGAAGCAACGGGTGGAAACTAATCAAGGAGAGAAGCAACCTAGAACTAAGGAGAAACTTCCTGACAGTTAGAACAATTAACCAGTGGAACAACCTGCCTCCAGAAGTGGTGAATGCTCCAACACTGGAAGTTTTTAAGAAGAGGCTGGACAGCCGTTTGTCCGAAATGGTATAGGGTTTCCTGCCTGAGCAGGGGGTTGGACTAGATGACCTCCAATGCCCCTTCCAACTTTATTATTATTATTATTAAATTAAATATCTCTTCTGCAAATTCTAGGTATAGACTGGCCAGATGGTTGAGAGGAATCGTCTTCTCTTGACATAATTCTTCTGTTAAGGCAGCTAAAGTTTTGGAGGGTGGCTGCATTACAGATAGTCCTCGACTTACAACCAACAATTGGGACCAGAATTTCTGTTGCTAAGCAAGGTGGTTGTTAAGGGAGTCACGCCTGATTTTACAACCTTTTGCCATGCTTGTTAAGCAAATCATGGCAGGCACTGAGGGAAACACTTTTCCCTTGGATTTTGCTTGTAAGAAGCTGGATGGGAAGTTGCCAAGGGTGATTACAGGGGTCCAGGGCACTACAGTCATTGTAAACACATGCCCTTTGCCAAGTGCCCAAATTTTAATCAGGTGAGCGTGGGGATGCTGTGACGCTTGTAAGTGGGAGGATTGGTCATAAGTCACTTTTTTCAGTGTCCATTGTTAAGTTTCAATGGTCACTAAACAAATGGTTGTAAGTTGAAGACTACCTGTATACAATTGGCTCATTTCAACTTGTGATGCACCACGATCCTCAGGGCCTCCTCAACGAAGGCCCATTTCTTTTTCCTGTTAACTGTAGGGCCTTGCCTCCATCACAGGAGGTTTTTTTAAGAAGAGATTTGACAGCCACATGTCTGAAATGGTAGAGGGTCTCCTGCTTGAGCAGGGGGTTGGACTAGATGACCTCCAAGGTCCCTTCCAGCTTTGTTATTCTGTTATCTTTGTTGAAACTCGTTTTGGCAAGTTTCAGTTTAGCAAGTTCCTCCTGAATTTGACCTTGACCTCTAAAGTGCCTGTTATCCTCTGTAGGATATTTCTTGTGTTCCTCACAAATTTGATAATCATATGTTAAGCCCAAGTCTTGGAACGGAGCCCAGGAAGACACCATTCATTGCTTCTTTCATCAGATACTTGGTATGATTGTCCAACCATGTCAGTTTAATCCTCCCTACAGGTTGTTATTTTCTTCTGGATCTTGAGAATTACAGAGACTTAAATAAGCCCTCTGAATAGTCTGGAAACAAATCAAGTAACCCCCAAAGTTGTGGGGTTGTTTTTTTGTGTTTTTTTTTGATGAGTAACGTATGTTTTAAATCCACAGCATCTTTAATGTTATGTCTATTGCCCTGTCCTATTATGCTCCAATAGAAAAATAATATATTTATGATGAAATTCTTTCATTTTCAGAATTTCAGGGTTTATTTAATGAAAAAATAATAATCCTGTGGCAATATTTCAATACAGTCAACTAATCCTGAAAGTCGTCAGAGAGAGAAGAGGCAATTTGAGTAGGAAACAGCCATAAAGACATTTCAGGCAAATTGTCTACCTACCCTGATTGATTGGGCCATCATCATCAAATCAGGGGTAAAAGTGTTTCTGGAGTTTAACTACCTCTTTCATCTCCTGAAATAGAAAAAACATCATGGGTGGCCTTCTAAAAGGACCTGGCCTGTCTAGACACTTCCTCAACCTGACGGATGACCTCACCCAGCAGCTTCATGTATATGTTAAATAGGAGCAGAGAAGAGTGCCAAACACTGGGGCCTTGGGTGAGATCTCTCATTTCCATCAACGCTAACTGGCACCAGAAGGAGCAGAACCATTATCCCTCCATCTCCTCCTCATCCCCTAAAGCCATTTCAGAAGGAAACCATGATGAATGTTATGGAACACCAGCAAGAGACCCAGGAAGGCAAAAAATGGGTGCCCATCCTCATCCAGAAATTATCCGCAAGTGTGAGCAATGCTGTAACCCAGCCTGAAATCAGACTGAAAATGGTCCAAATAATCTTTCAGAGAAGCAAACCACCCTCTCAATAAACTTCCCACCGAAAGGAGGGTTAGACTGAATTTGTCTCTTTGTCTTCCTTCGTAAGCATTTCTTCAGGCATCATTTGCAGAGTTTCCTTTCAGTTCTTCTAAAAAACAGGGGATATTACAGGATTCACAGATACAGACAATCTGCACAGGCATGATCTGATCCAAGATTATTGCCAAATCAGTTAGTCCAGGGGTCTGTCTTCAAACTTGGTCCTTTTATGACTTGTGGACTTCAGCTCCCAGAATTCCTCAACCAGGCATGCTGGCTGAGGAATTCTGGGAGTTGAAGTCCACAAGTCATAAAAGGGCCAAGTTTGAAGACCCCTGAGTTAGTCCTTCTAGCTCAATTGACAGAATTTAGACAAGATGAATTCTCTAGGGATCTTGAACACCCTTGCTTCAGGAGTAACCTTTTTTCCCACCAAATTAAGTCAAACGAAGTTGACTTAAATTCACACCGTTGACCTATCTATGTTTAATTTTCTGTCTAGCAGAATTTTCATGAACTTTCTGACAGCATAAGCAAGGAACTCAACTCAGCAAAAATAAACTAGGAATGGATGTGTTCAGTATGTGTTCACTATGCCCTGTCATTCTATAGAACAGACATGTCAAACACAAGGCCCGGGGGCCAGATCCGGCCCGCGAAGTGGTTTCATGCGGCCCGCGAAGCCATCCTGGAAACAGTGAGGGAACGGCCCCCACTTCCTTGGCCCTGGCCCAGAGACCCTCCTTCTGCCAGAGACCCTCAGATCTGTCCCACTCCTGCCCAGGCCCCCATAGGCACCCTTGATGCAAACGATGTAGAGCTGGCCACGCCCACCCAGTAGGCCATATGCACTCTAGCCACGCCCACCCAGTAGGCCACGCCCACCCTGGCCATACCCACCCGGCCCCCTGAGGGCAACCACAATGCTGATGCGGCCCTCAATGAAATTGAGTTTGACACCCCTGCTATAGAAGGTCTCTTAATACAGGTAACCCTTGAATTATGATCGCAATTTAGCCCAAAATTTCTGTTGTTAACTGAAACATTTGTTAAGTGAGTTTTGCCCCATTTTACAACCTTTCTCCCACAGTTAAGTGAATCACTGCAGTTGTTAAGTTAGTAATTATTAAGTGCATCTGGCTTCCCCATTGACTTTGCTTGTCAGAAGGTTGCAAAAGGTGATCATAAGATCCTGGGACACTGCAACTGTCATAAATATGAATCAATTGCCAAGCATCTGAATTTTGATCATGTGACCATGAGGAGGCAACACCGTTGTGTGAAAAAGTCACTTTTTTCAGTGCCATTGTAACTTTGCACTGTCACTAAATGAACTGTTGTAAGTTGAGGACTACTTGCACACAAGATTTAAATTCCCTGCCATTTCCTAAAAAGCATTTCAGAACACTCATTCTGTTTAGTGAACAAGGCTTTCACTATGAGATTTTTATGATTAATTAGATGCTTCGCTTTTTCCTGAACAGAAAGAGATTGGTCAACATTTCTATTTTGTGACAGACAGCCTAGTAAATTACAACAGGGGAGACAATAGCCCACAAAACACAGCAATTCATATTGTAGGAATAACAGTTTTCTTCAATTTATGTAAGTATTACTGTATAGATAGAAAGCTTCATCCATTTTGTACTTTCTATTTTACCTTGGTTTACATTTCCCTTTCAAAAAGATTGAGCAGCGCTCTCTTTTAAGTGCATTTTGTTCTCTAATTTTTTCATTGTTCCATTTTTTTAAAAAAAATGTAACCTAGTAAGTAATCCCTTTTAATCACATTTAATAAAACACATAGGAAGTAAGCAATAAAATGAGTAAAGCTTGATGGAATAAAAATGAGATTATGATTGGTTTGAGGGTGCAAGGTAGGGGAGAAAGGGGAAATTGGATATTCCAATCAAATCTAGCCTCCATTGGAAAAGTCCTGTCCCAGCCAACCTGATGTGTTTTCACAATAGGCCAGAGAGAAAAGTTTGTCAGGATCAGGAACAATGGTTTGTCAGGATCAGGAACAATGGTTAGGCTGGACGTGTCATCGGGAAGCCACGCCCACCCCATTGCTGGCAATGGCGAAAAAGCTCTGATATGTTGCGCGATGTCACGTGACGTCGCAAGTTTGACATGTCTGGGTTAGAGCCTTAAGCAACATTCACTCTTAATAAGTAACTACTACAATACAACAGAATGGAATAATAGAGGGACCTTGAAGGTCTTGTAATTCAACCCCTTGCTCAAGCAGAAGACCCCAGTGCTTTTTTTGTAAAAGAAAAAGGTGCCGGAACTCACACGTCATACAACCCGCCTTGCCTACCCTACAAGGTTCCATCTAAAAAAGGTGCCGGAACTCCATTCTGAGCGTTCTATGACAAAAAAAGCCCTGGAAGACCCTATACTATTTCAGACAAATGGCTGTCCAATTTCTTCTTAAAAACCTCTAGTGATGGAGCACCCAAAACCTCTGAAAGCCAACTGTTCCATTGATTGTTCTCATTGTCTGGAAATTTCTCCTTAGTTCTAGGTTGCTTCTCTCCTTGGTTAGTTTCCATCCACTGCCTCTTGTCTTGCCTTTGGTGCTTTGGAAAATAGTTGACCCCCTTTTCTAAAAAAAACCAAAACCATTGTAGCTGATATATTCAACACTGATTAAAACAACAATACCGACAACCGATGGGACAGTTTTTAAATATGGTAGATTTTTCAATCATGACATACCTACAATGCAAACTTCTCCTCCACCATATGCAATCTTCTTAGACTTCACTGTTTTATATCCTACATTCCAGTGTGGAGTCGAAAGATCCCAGCAGATTCTTATTTAATAACTGAAGTAGCAAATAAGAGTCAACAGCCTCATGTTGCTAAGCAATGACTCTCAGCTTCTTTGTGGATTTTTTGGTTGCTATGGAGACAACAGGGTGAGCATGCACATCATACCAAATTTTGTCTTTCTTCCTTAAACAGTAAAGATAGATTTGGTCCTTCCATCAAGGAGTGCTCTAGGAATGAGAAGATATGGTTGGATCTAGCTCACAACAAGAGATACTAATCCTCCTCATGATTAAGTAGCATTTGATGGACAACTTTTTGAAACTGGATCCTTTGCAAGGTTCGGAACTATCATCCTTGGCTAGAATTTCCCTTGCCCAGATATGGTGAATACTACAATATGTGGAAATAGCAGGCTTTTGACAACCATTTCATATTTTATTGATCTAGTTGCATTCACAGTGTTGATACCACTCTTAAGTGTCCTGGGATGAAATAAGCTGAATGTTACATACAAGAATGCACCTGGTGGAAGCCAGATGGTGCAAATAACTTTCTAATTAACTGCATTAATGGCTAGGGGGCCACACTAAGTTACTTTTCAGGTCTTCTTTACTCCACATTCAAACAACTGATTTTCTTTTTCAGCAACTGTGCCCCAAATCAGTTTGCTCATCAAGACGTCAGCCATTAAGGAATGATTTTATGAATCTTGCTTAAGGCTATTTTGCTGGTTTTCCTAAGTCAGTCTTACAATTAAGAGCATATAAATGACATGTGGAATGGAACAGCAACATATAGGGAACGGTTGCTGGAATTGGGTATGTGTAGTTTAACTAAGAGAAGAGTGAGGGGTGACATGATAGCAGTGTTCCAATATCTCAGGGGCTGCCACAAAGAAGAGGGAGTCAAGCTATTCTCCAAAGCACCTGAAAGCAAGACAAGAAGCAACGGATGGAAAGTAATCAAGGGGAGAAGCAACCTAGAACTAAGGAAAAACTTCCTGACAGTTAGAACAACTAACCAGTGGAACAACCTGCCTCCAGAGGTGGTGAATGCTCCAACACTGGAGGTTTTTAAGAAGAGACTGGACAGCCATTTGCCTGAAATGGTATAGCGTTTCCTGCCTGAGCAGGGGGTTGGACTAGATGACCTCCAAGGTCCCTTCCAACTTATTATTATTATTATTATTATTATTATTATTATTATTATTATTATTATTATATTATTATTATTATTCCAGCACCATTGTGAAATGGTGTTCTTCAATCTCTTATCAGACCATCTTATTAATTTAGTAGCGTTGCTTTGGATGTGAAAGCAGAAACAGCAGGGATACTAATGTGGCACACATCTACAGCTTCTTAAAGCAGCCACTTGTTTTCCTACCATAGATCACATAGTTGTTGTTTAATTCCAGAAAAACGAATAAACTGTCAACTGTGGTTATCACCACATTTACATATTCCCATGTGGCCAAAGCATCATAACCCTACTAGACATCATTGTACTTTAATTCAGTTCATCAGACTAGACAAGTAAGTCTGCTCTTTTGTAGGAAAACATTATGAATATATATCATTCACCTCAGCAGGATTCAACATCTTTTGCCAACTGAATGATAGGCAGAAATTAGTTAGATGCAGGTTTACTTCATTTTTTCCCCTAGAAAACATTAGATTAGATTAAGATTAAAAACCAGCCTGAACGTTACTATATTTTTACCTTATTCTGTATCTCACAAGATAAAAATTGTTTTCACCTGTCAGAAGTTTTTAATTTAGGAAAACTATATTTCTGCTGTTAGGCATAAAATAGAATTATAGAATTTTTCCAACTTTCTTTTACATATATTTTTCAACTGCCCAGAGCTGTACGTGAAGAGATTTGTTTCAATAAATCTGGGAGAAAAAAAGGCATGAATCAAGAAACTGTAATTTCTGTTTAATGTTTGACAAGACCATCTGATACTGTTTGCTTAGCAATGTACCTGTATATGTTCATTTGGAGTAAATATTAAAGATTGTTCTAATGTGCATATGTATAAGACTTTAATAAAAAATGTAAACTAACAGTATGGAAGTATAAGCATTTTTATAGTTCTTGTCCTCCCTTCCGCCAGGCACCTATAGTTACACTTGAGCATGTAAATTAAATGGATTAATAATGTGAATTATTAGCTGATTTACATGAGTTACAGTTATGCTGTAATTCAGGCATGTCAAACTGCCAGCCCGTGGGCCGGATGCGTCATGCCGAAACCGCACCCACCCCATTGCCGGCAATGGGGGAAAAGTCAAAATATGTCATGCGACGTCACATAACGTTGCGAGTTTGACATGCCTGCTCTAAACTGAGTGAAGAATAAAATTTCAGATTAATTCACTTGCACCAAGATCAACTGATCTATGCTGAATCCAAACCTTGCTAAGCTAAAAGGAGACAGATAATTTATTTGCTTTGGAATTCCTGTTGGATTAAATGACTGAGTCCACACAGCATTCTAAGCTTTATTTAACCATAGTTATTGAACAAACCACAGGGGTTAAAGTTAGCACGATATGTTAGACTAAAACCAAATATAGCCCACCAATGGCTTTGCGTAATATGTGCTTAATGGGTTTATGTCAGACGCATGGCAGCCAATGTAAAGGGCAGCTCAGTTCAGCAGCATAGAATACTGACTGTGAGAAAGAAACTCTTCTGATGCTAGTCACCCCAGCTATATTTTGTTCAGGGTCAATAGATCCAGATGAAACTAATAAAATCCTGTACCACAAAGATTTCTAACTAAAATAAGACACTTAATAAGACCTGAGCTGGATTTCAGCCTACCCCCATAAAGCTCTTATTTGCTGTTCTTAAAGTGGGAGGGAATGAATTACTCATCTTTCTGGATGAGCTTAAGCATTGAATGGTGCAGTATGCTGCAGAGAGAGCCAATTCAGTACTTCAGCTTACATAATGAGACAATGACTAACTACCGTCTAATCATGCTGATATTGGGCATCGTGAGGTAACTTATTCATTTTTTAAAAAGAGCCTCCCCCCCAATTGAAAAACTACATACAGGAATGGCATTTCAAAGCCAGCTATTGGTATTTTATAAATTCAGAAGTGCAGACTTCATTCTCCTTATTTGACACAGTAGATGACATGGTTTTGAGAAAAGTGATTTCAGATTATCTTGAACAGGGGTCTTCAAACTTGGCCCTTTTATGACTTGTGGACTTCAACTCCCAGAATTCCTTGACCAGCGCGGCTGGCTGAGGAATTCTGGGAGTTGAAGTCCACAAGTCATAAAAGGGCCAAGTTTGAAGACCCCTGATCTTGAGTATAAAAAAACAAGGAGAAATGAACAGCAATGACGGTCAATAAATAAGTGACTGTAGATGAAAGATAATACAAACTATATCAACACAGTCATTGTATCTGAGGCAAAACAAACGAGTCTCTCAGTCAACAATAAAGCCAACATCCATGCCAAAAGAAGGCTATCCTCTTCCTGTGTTTTCAGGAGAATCAAGAATGGGCTGATACATGAATGCAGTGTGAAACCTACAGAGGCAGGTCTATGGAGATTCTCAGTCATCCAGGTCATGGTTGTCCCAAAGGTGCTTTTTTCAAAGGAAAAACAAAGGAAGTCCAGTAGCCCTTTGAAAAAGGACCTGTGGGACAACTTATGGAGGCCCATCCATAAACTTTGCACCCTTCCATTCAAAATGCTCCTTGTAGAGAGTCAGAACTCCAGATTTTCTCTCATAAAATGCAATAGCTGACACAAAATGTACCACTATAAATGAGCCGATCCTGGTCCACCAGAGTTCACGTTCCACTGTCCTGACATTACATAATCCTTCTTTCCTTCTTTCTGTCTGAAGGAAAGGCCACAAAAGAATGGCATTTGGACTGAGGACAAGAGACTTCTCCCTTCAGTAAATTATCCCATTATAATGTAGAACCAAATTTAACCAAACTATACTTCACTGAATGTAGAACTAAAGTTCATTGCATTCAACGACTCTCTTTTGATATTTGGAAAACCTGACTGTCCTTACATAGCAAAACAATTGCATATTTCAATTAAGTTGAAACAGATACTTTGGGGAAACTGAGGTAATTCCCCAAAGTGTCCATTTAAGATGGAAATGCATTGAACGTCCTTCTAAAATAGATTAAAAAATGAAACTTTTTATGAACACTGCACTCTGCAACTTTTTGTTGCTGGACTCACACGTACAATTTAACAAATATCTCAGCCCCCTTCCCATTGATAAAGACTCTTTTCTTCAAATTCCCAGAATGCTGTGACAAAGAGGCATGTTTCCAGTACTGATATAACTATTTCAAGATGGAAAACAAACAAGAAAACCAATACACAACTTTTATTGGGTCCTAAGCACATTCCACTGAGACATTTTGTAAACATTGTTTATTCTCTTTGTACATGGGATGTACTTAAAAACCCATATATGAGTGTACAAGAAGATCACATTAAAACACAATGGCATTGTAGTTAGTTATCCTACTTCAGGCTCCTCCAACTTTAAAAGCTTGCTAGGGTGGAACACAAATTGCTTTGAAATTATTGCAATACATTCCTATCGTAGGTACCGGGAATACCAAAATACATAATCTGGTATGCCATATACAAGATTGTCCATCTCTTGCAAAGCTGCCTCTCAAGATATCATTAGTTATCCAGAAAGGACCAAAGCTGAATTTAGAAAAAGGTATTTTTATATTATATTCCAGCCGAAATGATTGGGATTTACCCCACAGTTTCTGCTATTCACTTATTTGAGGTATTTCATCATACACAAACACATAGAAGATCTTCACTAATTTTAATACTTATTTATATTTGGTGTCTTCAAGGCTCTTTAATGCTTGCATTATTCTTCTAGTTGGCCTTCTTTTTATATTAATTATGTCAAAGAAGCAATTGCATGCCATGGACTTTGGGTCAGAGACCACAGGGCAGTAAAGGGAGGCTTATATGGTCAAAACATACAACTGTGTTGTATATGCAAGGCTTACTATAGTAAATAAGGCTTGAACAGAAATACAAAACTGTTCAGATGTTCCCATTCATTCCACAGGAACTAACAAGAAACCATGACAAATAGCACCAAACATCTGTAAGTGCAATCAAATGTTTTATATCAGTGTATCTATTACTTAAATTCTGTCCTGAGAATTAAGTACAATATGGACAGTTCCAAACATCCTATGGCTTCTTGGAATGTCCTTGGTGTCATAACCAGCAATGCATTTTTTTATTAATGTAAAAAGGGAAATTAAAATTGTTTTCCTTTATTCATCACAGGAAAATGAGGGATAAAAATTAAACACTGATACCTGTTAATAGCAGTAAGATGTTCTATCAACAGAATAACCACTTTGGTACTTTTGAATTGAGAAGGCAAGTGTGTGATTGTGAACTCCTCTTGAATTTCTCCACAGAAGGAGATTTGGCTCAAAATTCCAAATGGCAAAAGGGTACTACCCATAAAGCGTAAGGCAAAAAGATTAATAAAAAGGAGTCACTTTGTAGCTTATGTCATAATTCTGATTTTCTCCTCCAATGCAATTACTACAGTTCTTTTCCTTGTCCTCGAGTTCCTTCAATCATCAAAAACCTGGTGCCATCCAGTTAAGAAACTTCATGGCAACTTCAAAGCCAAGGAAGCATGCCTGGAAAAAAATACATATTAGGTACAGACATAAATTTACATTTTTTGTGGAATATTTTATATATTTTTTCCTATAGAAGAGTTTCCATTAATTCATAGCATGAATTTATTTATTTATTTATTTATTTATTTATTTATTTATTTATTTATTTATTTATTTATTATTTATTAATGGGACTTATATCCCGCCCTATCTCCCAAAGGACTCAGGGCGGCTAACAACAATAACATATAATAAGTACAGAAATTAAGATAAAATTAAAATTAAAGTCATCTGTGCAATAAATTAAAATTAAAAATTAAAAATAAATTAAAAATTGTAAACATAATTAAAATGCCTGTCAGTCCAGGTCAGCCAGGTGGAAAAGGACTGTTTTGAGGCCGCGGCGAAAGGACTGGAGATCTTGGGCCATCCGAAGCTCAGGGGGGAGCTGATTCCATAGGACTGGCACTCCCACAGAGAAGGCCCTTCCCCTGGGGTTCGCCAGCCGACATTGTCTAGCCGACGGTACCCTGAGGAGGCCTTCTCTGTGTGAGCGTACTGGGCGATGGGAATTCGTTCCCAGTAGCAGATGGTCCTGCAAGTATCCCGGGCCTAAGCCATGTAGGGCTTTAAAGGTAAGTACCAGCACCTTAAATCTCACCCGGAGGGCAACCGGTAACCAATGCAGCTCATGGAGCAGAGGTGTTATATGGGAATATCGGGGAGCTCCCATCACTACTAGTGCAGCCGCATTCTGCACCAGCTGAAGCCTCCGGGTGGTTTTCAAGGGCAGCCCCATGTAGAGAGCATTGCAGTAGTCTATACAGGAGGTAACGAGTGCGTGGGTGACTGTACGTAGGGCATATCGGTCCAGAAAGGGGCGCAATTGGTATATTAGGCGAATCTGGGCAAATGCCCCCGTAGCTACGACTCCAATATGATCTTCAAAACTGAGTCATGAATCTAGGAGGATGCCCAGATTGCGTGCTCTATCAACGGGAGGTAACATCTCTCCCCCTATAATCAAAGATGGAACCTCTTGGACTAAACGAGATGACGGTATGTAAAGCCACTCAGTCTTGGCCGGGTTGAGCCGAAGCCTGTTCTTTCCCATCCAAATCTGTACCGCTTCCAGGCAACGGGACATCACATCGAGGGCATCACTGGGTTGGTTCGGGGTGGAGATGAAAAGCTGGGTATCATCAGCATATTGATGATACTTCACCCCGAAGCCACGGATGATCTCTCCCAGCGGCTTCATATAGATGTTGAACAGGAGGGGCGAGAGCACCGACCCCTGAGGCACTCCACAACTAAGGGGCCTAGGGCTTGACCTCTGCCCCCCTGCTAACACCGTCTGCGAACGGCCCAAGAGGTAGGAGGAGAACCACCGCAGAACGGTGCCTCCCACTCCCAACCCCTCAAGACGACGCAGTAAGATACCGTGGTCGATGGTATCAAAAGCCGCTGAGAGATCTAATAGGACCAGGACAGAGGAATAAACTCTATCTCGGGCCCGCCAGAGATCATTCACCAGTTCGACCAATGCCGTCTCCATGCTATACCCGGGTCTGAAACCCGATTGGTACGGATCCAGATACTCAGCTTCCTCCAGGACCAAAGGGAGCTGCCGTGCCACCACGCTCTCAACGACCTTCGCAAGAAAGCGAAGGTTGGAGACAGGACGGAAGTTGTTTAAAATAGCTGGATCCAATGCAGGTTTCTTAAGGAGGGGCCTTACCACCGCCTCTTTCAAGGCGGCAGGGAAGTACCCTTCACTCAGTGAGGCATTGATAACTGCTAGGAGCCAGCCTCGTGTAACCTCCCGAGACGCATAGACCAGCCAGGAGGGACACGGGTCCAACAAACATGGGGCGGCACTTAGTTTCCCCATGATCTTGTCCACTTCATCCAGAGTCACAGGATCGAACTCTTCCCAAATGTTCTCGGCCAAATTCATCGTTTTCCTCTCGTCAGATACTGCCCAGTCAGAGTCCAGACCAGCCCGAATCTGAGCAATTTTGTCCACCAGATATTTACTAAATTCCTCAGCCCGTCCTCGTAGGGGGTCCTCTCCCGTCCCTTGATTTAAAAGGGAGCGGACCACTCTAAATAGGGCGGCCAGGCGGTTATCTGCGGACGCAATGAGAGTGGTGAAGTAAGCTTTGCCACCTTCATTGCCACAAGATAAGATCTAGAAAAGGATCTTAACTGTGTTCGGTCAGACTCGGACCGACTGGTTCTCCAAATTACTCAATTAATAGATACAATACCAACAAAATGGGGCTGTTTCAACATTAACCTCCAATAAATATACTGCATGGGCAGATATAATAGCTAGGCATTCAGTCAAGAGGAACATTTCTCAAAGGAGACTTGCTAGAGACGAAGGAAGGGAAAAAATATCAGTCTGGCAGTCTGTTTCTTCAAAAGCTGCTTTGGAAGACTGGGGAATCATCCAGAATAGTATGCACGGTGACACTGAATTCTACGTAGAAAAATTAATGACAGTAGGTTTTTCCAGTTGTCTGCAAGGAGTTTCCACTGAATCATATGTCCTTTCAACAGCCACTTTGCTTAATGACTGGGCTCCTGGTCCAAATTGTGGTCACTAAATGAGGACTATCGGTAATAAGCATGTTGTTGATTTATTACTGTTTCCTACTTGTTTTATTGTTTTAGTATTGCTGTACATTAGCTACAGTTGCTTGGATGACAGAAATGGCTTCTAAATTCAACTAATGGAATTGAATACACCTGTAAATCAATAGAGAAGTCCAACTAAAGGTACTGTACTTTTGATGTAACATTGGCCAGAAATATAAAAAATAAAGTGTTTTCCAGAGGATCTGTCGGGAGGCTTTAGCTTCTTGCTTTTCTCTCTTAATTCTTAACAGGAGAATTTGCCTTTGCTCCCGACTTTTGGAACAGATTACCTCAGAAGTGAGGTCAGCACTAACCCTCCTGACCTTCCACAAGAATTTGAAGACCTGGTTCTGTCAGCTGGCTTGGGGCTTCAACAAGAGGCCTTCACGTTGGGGCTGGTTGACAGATTAATAACGGATCCCCACCTCCTACCTCCCCCACCTGCTCATTCTACTCCCTCTCTTCTGATCTTTTAGTTAGGGTTGTGTATTTATTTTTTTATTATATTGTTCCTATTGTGTTTAGGTTTGGTAAAATGTTATCTTCTTATCACAGATAGTCCTCACCTTACGACCACAATTGAGCCCAAAATGTCTGTCGCTAAGTGACATATTTGTTAAGTGAATTTTGACCCATTTTAAGACCTTTCTTGCCACAGTTGTTATGTGTATCACTGCAGTCGTTAAGTTAGTAACACGGCTGTAAGGTGAATCTGGCTTCCCCATTGACTTTGCTGGTCAGAAGGTCGCAAAAGGGGATCACATCATCCCAGGACACACTGCAATCGTCATAAATACGAATCAGTTGCCATGCGGATGCTGCAATGGTCGTAAATGTGAAAAAATGGTCATACGTCACTTTTTTTCAGTGTTGTTGTAACTCTGAAGGGTAACTAAATGAACTGTTGTAAGCCGAGGACTACCTGTATTATAAACAGCCCAGAGTTACCTTGGGGTAAGATGGGCAGTCAATAAATTTAATAGTTAAACAAATGAACCAGAAGTCAAAGGGTGGTATTTGCTTACTGCATTGGCAGGAAAAGCTCTGATCATCACAGCACTGAATCCCTTGTACAGAGACATCACTCCCTCCTCTCGAACAAGCTCTCGCAGGACATCTCTGAAGCCATTGGGATACTTTCCTGGAGGAGCTGTTGAAAAACGCAAAATACATTTCGTGAACTTCATCCACCAAGAGGCTTTGACCAGACTCCCTTCTTCTTTCGCAATCCTCTTTATTTCCAACTCTTGCCATGGCAATAGCAATAGCACTTAGACTTATATACCACTTCACAGTGCTTTACAGCCCACTCTAAGCAGGTTACAGAGTCAGCATATTGCCCCCCAACATTTTACCGACCTCGGAAGGATGGAAGGCTGAGTCAACCATGAGCCGGTGAGAATCGAACTGCCGAACTGCTGTCAGCAAACGTAGCCTGCAGTACTGCATTCTAACCACCGCGCCACCAGGGCCATAATGGTCAAATGCTCCTCAATTAACAACAATTGATTGATTCCCTGTGCTCAATGTTTCAGTCCCTAGTCATCTCACAGTTGGACAATTGTAATAAGCTCGACATCGGACTACCCTTGAAGAGCATTTGGAAGCTATAGCTGGTGCAAAGTGCAGTGGTGCGGACAGTTTTGGCAGCCCCCAAGAATGGCTCTTGTAACACCACTGCTCCGCAAGCTGCACTGGTTGCCAGTCTGTTTCCAGGTGCAATTCAAGGAGTTGGTGATTACCTTTAAAGCTCTTCATAGCATGGGTCCAGGTTGCCTGAGGGAACATCTTACCCCAGTGAGATTAGCCCGTCCCATTTATGCCAATATAGGAGGTATGCTGTGAGTCCTGTGAGTCTGATTATTCCAACTGATGGAGTCCAAGAGCAAGGCCTTCTCTGCTATTGCTCCTGCCCTCTGGAACATCTTGCCCCACCTCCGATGTGAGGTGGGCCCCAACCCTCCTATCCTTTCGTAAAGGCCTATAGGCCTGGCTCTGCCAGTTGGCCTGGGGTCCCAATGGGGGAACAGCAAAGTGGAGGTGGTTGATCAAACAACAGTTCCTACCACCCTCCCATTCTGTCCCTGCCACTCCCCATGTAAATTATAACCCTTTGGTTATAATTTATTCACGTTTTAATGTAGATGTATACATACATTTTTATGACTGTAGTCTACCCAAAGTTACCCTATGGTAAGATGGGTGGCCAATAAATTTTATAAGTAAATATAAATAAAATAAACGATTACCATGAGGGAAGATTTTCCCATTTCTGCAGCACCAAAACAAGGTGGTAGTCCCTGCCCCTACTCCTTACAGAAATCTTACATTTATCAACCTGCCTGAATTTCTAGGGAGCAAGTGAGAGGTTAACTGAGAACGTTTGAAAACTCTTTCCTCTTCAACAGCCTGTTTGGTTTCGGTAATTGCTGATGAAAAAAAAAAGAAAAGTCCTTCCTGTGCAAAATGGTGGAAGCCAAGAGGCTGGCAGAATGACAAGTCACTGCATTCCACTTCTCCAATTGATTTGGCAGAAATTTATTTTTTTTTGTTAATGCACAAGAGAGTAGGCAGGCTATAAAGCATGGAACTTCCCCTCACTATCAGTGAAAAAATAAAAGTAAGACACACCCTTTGTAGTAAACATTTTAATAGCCAATTATGCACACAACCTACCCGTATATTGCAAATGTAAAAGTGGAAGAGAATAAAAACTGGCCAAAGAATATAAATGTAAAAACTAAAGAAACAAGAAAAGAAAAGATAAGAAAGTTTTCACCAATGTCCATCCTATGAAGCACCGTTTCTCGCATGAAGAACTTTGGACATGACTGCAAGTAGTCCTTGACTTATGACCATAATGGAGCCTGCCGAATAGAGTGGTAAGTTGTGGTGGGTCGTCACCTGATTTTATGACCCTTTTTGCAGTGGTTGTTAAGTGAATCCACAGTTCACTTAACTGTGCACACTGCAAACGGCTATAAATGCAGGCCTGTTGCTGAGCATCCAAAATGTGGTCATGTGA
Organism: Vipera ursinii; assembly: GCF_947247035.1. Classification (NCBI taxonomy): domain Eukaryota; kingdom Metazoa; phylum Chordata; class Lepidosauria; order Squamata; family Viperidae; genus Vipera; species Vipera ursinii. Next base: position 28,150,240 of record NC_139513.1, on the reverse strand, counting down.
CTGAGGGAGGATAAGCCGATCATTGAAACTATGAAACTGGGCCATAAGTATCTTTTGGAGGATTCATGGATAACTCCAGGGCTTTTTTTCTGATAGAACGCTCAGAACGGAGTTCCGGCACCTTTTTTGGATGGAACCTTGTAGGGTAGGCAAGGTGGGCTGTATGACATGTGTGAGTTCCGGCACCTTTTTCTTTTACAAAAAAAGCACTGGATAACTCCATATTGTCACTAAGCAACCAGTCATCAGTAATTATCTTGTAATTAGCCACTTGCCTGTTCAGTCAAGGCAAATACCTCAACTCAGTGTTTCTCAACCTCAGCAGCTTCAATTTCCAGAATTCCCTGAAGGCTGGCTAGGCCAGGGGCCTTCAAACTTGGCCCTTTTATGACTTGTGGACTTCAACTCCCAGAATTCCTCAGCATGCTGAGGAGTTGAAGTCCACAAGTCATAAAAGGGCCAAGTTTGAAGGCCCCTGGCCTAGCGTATTCTGGGAATTGATGTCCACACATCTTCAAACTCTCCACGTTTGAGAAACACTCTCGTAACTGATTGTATTGTAGCTAGCATACACACAGGGAAAAGGTAGATTAAGAAAATCTTTCTAAATTTATCGAAAAGAGCTGCCAAATTGCAAAGCACATTTATGTCATCACTCTTCAAAAGAATCCAAAAAAGTTTTACCTCACTTTTTTTTCACTACCTACCCAGCTATGTAATTACCAGGTCTAGAGAAGTGACCTGGAAAAAAAAGCAATTTTCATGCTAGTTTATAGAACTTTCAAATTCTTTGCCTGGATGCAATTTTACATTCTCCGTCAGCTGAGCAAACAAAGTGTGATTTTCAATCTTTAGCCCAGCTACAAGAACCAGCTTCATATCTGCTTTGGAAAATGATTAATGTATGATACAAGATGGGATTACAGATAGTTCTCCTTTAGTGAGGGCAACTGGAATCAGCAATTCAGTTGGTAAGTGAAATGGTCACTAAGTGAATCCACAACTGTGCTCATGATTTTACTTCAGTTTTCCTTTGCTTTACAAATCTGTAAAGGTCCTAAATGCAAAGATTAGTCATAAAGTTATTTTCATCACACTTGTAACTGCAAACAGACACTAAATGAGACTATCCCTAAAAAGGGCTGTTTTGTACTCTCCTTTTACTCCAATTTCCATGGTGACCAGAATTATACACACTGAAACTAGCAATTAGAAGAGAGGCGGGAATGGAGCAGAACAAGGAGAAAGTGTTCTGCACTATTAGCCTTAGCCAACACACCTCAGAAAATGCGAATACCTCATCTAATGCCAGATTAAACCAGAGACTGTCATGGACTGTTGCCCAGGAATGATTTTCAGAAGAGTTCCAGGAAATATTTTGAGCAAATGTGTGCTAAGAGATCTAATCTTCAACCGTGCATTCTCATAAGAATAGAGTGGGATGACAATGGAGAATGGAGAGGGAAGGAGAGTTGGTGGTATCAACGGCCCACCCTCCATGCACCTCTAAATATCTAAAATAGCAGGCAAAGCAGATGTTTGAACAGCATTGTTTTATTTCAGCTGTTCTGTCTGATTTAATAGGAAAGGATTAAATATTTGGATTAAGAGCTGCTCTAAACACCTTAGACAACTAGTCCTCATTTAACGACCACAGTTGGGACTGGCAACTTGGTCATTCAGCAAAGCAGTTGCCAAGTAAAACCACAACCGTACTTACCATCCTACTTCAGTTTCACTTTGCTTTACAGATGTGCAAAGGTCAAAAATGCAAGGACTGGTCGCTAAGTTGCCTTTTCATCACTATGGTAACTAAGAATGGTTGCGAAACAAGGTGGTTACTAAATGAGGGCTACTTGTATAAAAACCTGTTGACAACTTTTCTCCACAAATCCTACTTTTAAATCTGCCTGCAATAATCTTTACAGGAGCATCAGTTAACTCACCTGTCTGGAACCGTGACTTCAGCACATCAGGAGGGATTCCCACAGCCCAGTTGAAGATCCCTGCCATTCCTCCAGCAAAGAGTATTCTGGGTACACTGAGATCACTGACGCTGTGGGAAGCAGGAGACAGGCAGAAAAAGGGCAAACATGAATTCATCAAAATGGCTACTAAAAAGAAATAGAAGAAAAGAAAGACTGGGTGCATCTCATTCAGACTCACAAGGGGGGGCAAAGGTTATACAATAAGCAATTCCCTCAGGTGAAGTCGGCACCTGGGCTGTACAGGTAGTCCTCGACTTACAACAGTTTGTTTAGTGACCGTTCAAAGTAACCGTGGCACAGAAAAAAGTGAGTTATGACCATTTTTCACACTTATGCAGCATCCCCATGGTCACATGATCAAAATTCGGATGCTTGGCAACTGGCATGTATTTATGACGGTTGCAGTGTCCTGGGATCAGGTGATAACCTTTTCCAAACTTCTGACAAGCAAAGTCTATGGGGAAGCCACGTTTACTTAAGAACTGTGTTACTAATTTAATAACTATAATGATTCACTTAACAACTGTGGCAAGAAACATCACAAAATGGGGCAAAACTCACTTAACAGCTGTCTTGCTTAGCAACAGAAATTTTGTCGTAAGTAGAGGAGTACCTGAATTTGCCCAGCAAAGACTACTTCTTTGCCAGGATCTCTGTAGAAAAGGTTACTGCTACAACCATTGGCACATCAAGCTTAATTTACAGTACAACTGAATTATATTGTCAGAACTGGCCAATCTAAATCAAACTGCTGGATTCAGCAAGAAGCCAGGCTGATACCTTTCAAACTGTACTGTGCTAAAAGAAGAAAATGTCCTTGTGCAATTTGTTGTTAGAATAAAAGCTTTATGTAGATTCATATAATCCCCGAGTTAAAAGCCTAATATTTGGCATGAAAGTATTGAAATATAGCTGACAGTGGTTTATTCAACAAATTATATTTAATCAAACCATGGCTTATCACAATATAGAAATCCAGTAATTCTGCCTTTGTGCTACATGCTACATACATTATGATTCATGGTAGATTATGCTAATGAATCCATTAGCCTTCCATATAAGATGCACTGACTTGATCCCGAAAAACATATTTTATAAATGCCAAATGATATTATTATTTATTTCTTAAATTTATATGCTGCCCATTTCAGTGTCAACCGGCTCAAAGCAATAATCCTTGGTTCATCTCATCAAATTATTATCATGACGCTCTTACTTCAGAATAAAACAAATTTCTTAGCTATTCTTGTGAGAAATCCAGCATTCTGCTTACCTCTGCCCCTGAGGTGTCAAAATATTTTTCAGCCATTCATAGGTCATGAAGTACATCCCACTGGCTGGAACATCTGGTCCAATAAACAGAGCCAAATTAGAAAAATGAGAGACACAACTGCAGAACTAGTCAAGAGCCCCAATTGGCAAGGACAAAAAGGATTAAAACCTGCCAGCTTTCTGTAAGCAGAATTATAATAATGGCCTAAACAATGCACTCCACTTGCTACTTGAGACCTTGATTTGATTGATAGAGAAAACAAGATTTAAAGGACAGTCTTCCCATTTATACTGTATCTACCCTATTAGGGAAGGATGGAGTGAGATGGAGAAAAAGGGCCTTCTCTGTGGTGGCTCCCTCCCTATGGAATATCATTCCCCCGCCACCCCGGAGATAAGATTGACTCTCAACCTGATACTGTCCCAGAAGGCCCTGAAGACATGGTTCTATCAGCAGGCATGGGAACCCCAAGTTGATATAGAGCCGACCATGTTCTGGTTTGTGTTTGTTGCCGCTGTAGCAGGGAAAGGTTTAGGAATTTTATACTATAGATTTTTAATGTTGTAAGCCAGGGGTCTTCAAACTTGGCCCTTTTATGACTTGTGGGCTTCAACTCCCAGAATTCCTTAGCCAGGCACAATACACACACACACAGACACACACACACACACACACATATTGTAAATAAACATTGTGATAAGATATAGAAGCACTGTTCACACCACAGAAATGTTTCTGTCATTCCCTGTCACAGATAGCTGGCTGGGATCCTCAATGTACTGACTCTCCCCTTCATCCTTGTAGCTAGTGAAAAGGAAGACTCAGTTTCTTTTGGTGGGGGTAGGGGAGAGGATGAGCAATTTTTTAAAGAAAGAAAATACAGGTAGTCCTTACTTATGACCACAACTGAGTCCAAAATTTCAGTTGCTAAGCAAGGCAGTTGTTAAATGAGTTTTGCCCCATTTTACAATCTTTTTTGCCACACTTGTTAAGCAAGTGACTGCAGCTGCTAAGTGAACCATGCAGTCATTAAGCAAATCTGGCTTCCTCCATTGACTTTGCTTGTCAGAAGCCGGTTGGGAAGTTTCTAAATGGCAGTCCCATGACCTTGGGACAGGGGTAGGCAACCTTGGCTCTTTTATGACTCATGGACTTCAACTCCCAGAATTCCTGAGCCAGCCATGCTGAGGGGAAAGGGAGAGGTTTCCAAGCGGAGTCATGCTGGCTCAGGAATTCTGGGAGTTGAAGTCCATGAGTCATAAAAGAGGCAAGGTTGCCTACCCCTGCCCTGGGACAATGCAACTGTCATAAATACATGCCAGTTGCCAAACACACAAATTTTGATCATGTGCCCATGGGATTGCAGCAACGATTGTAAGTATGAAAAATGGTCATGTGTCACTTTTTCAGTACCGTTGTAACTTCAAACGGTCACTAAATGAATGGTTTTAAATCGAGGACAATCTGTAGAACTGTGGTGGTATGGTCACAAGCAACTTCCCATGGATAGGTCTGAAGGACCCCATCTACCTACCTCCCATTTCTGTTCATTTTTTTTACCCTTCTCCCCATGTGTCTATAGTCAGTCAGAATGGCAGTAGAAAAGGGATCTTAGAAACATGGGATTGGGTGTATTTGGGGCAAAATCAAATTCCTGCAGAGTTAACCAGCTGAATGAATTCAGACCTTCAATTCAAAATCTGATTTAATTCAGCCAGCTAACTCTGCAGGGATTAGACTTGCATGATAGGCTAACCCCCGCTCTATAATTATTTTGTCAAGTGCATTATGTAATCAGGATTTTTTTAAAAAAACATTTGGAGGGCTTTTATAGTTCCATTATTTTAAGAACAATTCTCCACAACTACCTCTCATGAGTGTGAGCACTGTTCCTTTGTACACGCCTCGAATGCCAGCTTCACGATACAGCTGTTTGGCACAGTCCAAGGGGCCCGCATATTTTTTTTCACCAGAGGCTGCTTGGATCTAAATGGTTAAAGAAATAATGGCCTCATCAATTATAACATGCTATTCCTTAAATTATTCAGTCTTCCTAAATCTAAGCTACTGCTGAAATGAGTCTGCACATCTAAACTTTTCCTAAGGAAACATCCATGAGATTTAATCAGGAGTTTGTTGATTATGCACCAAAATGGTAACAATTGGAAAAAAAAATAAACCCGTAGCTGCCATCTCTCCCAGAAAGTTTTTCTAGCTGTTTAAGCACCCAGAGCAGGCTTCTAACAGCTACCCATTCAAGAAGCCCCAGTAGAAACGTTTGTGAAGAACATTATCCATAATTGTAACTGGGACTTTGTCTTTGTCATAGCGAACGGTTGTTGTGTACTGAGAGCCAGTTTGGTCTAGTGGTTAAGGCACAAGGCTAGAAAACAAGAGACAGTGAGTTCACATCCCACTTTAGCCACGAAAGTCAGCTGGGTGACCTTGGGCCAGTCACTTTCAGCCCAACTCATTTCACAGGGTTATTTGTTGTTGTGAAGAAAATAGGAGGAGGAAAATGTGTTGGATATGCTTGCTGCCTTTTTTGTCAAAATAAGGCGGGAGATAGATAGATAGATAGATAGATAGATAGATAGATAGATAGATAGATAGATAGATAGATAGAATTTGTTTTACAACTCTCCTGATCACTTTACAACCAAGACATTTGCTTAATGACAGTTACAAAAAAATGGGTCTGGTCATCTGGTGATGAGCCATTTTATGACCATCCTGAAGGTAATTGTGAGGCTTAATTACAATCATAAGTTGAGGACTACCTATTTTTTGACTTAGTATGAGCCCAGCCACAATATTCATCCAGCTATCATGTATATGCCCCGGCAAGCAGCATGCTTGGGTGAAGTTGCCTAAACTGAGAAGCTAAGGTCAGGCTGGTTTGTACTTGCGTGGGACGCTTCCCAGAAGAAGGGAGTGATCAATCACATTTATATTATTGCTAGAAAAACTGCACTGGCTTACTTCTGTGCCCCAGTTTTAGCCATCGGAGAAATCTAATATCACAACGAAACAATGCTAGGGAAACTGGAATACTGAGTTACAGGAGATAAGACATGTTCTGAAATTTGAGCATATCTCCCCCACACATAATACTTTAATCTAAATGTTTGCATATATTCTCTCTCTCTCTGTCTCTCTCTCCGTGCATGTCAAAAATTTAGAAAACCATGTTGTCAACAAGATTATGATGGTGAATATGCTCAACTATCCTAAAGGAGGATAAATAAATAATGTGGATAGGAAGATGTTGTTCAGTTGTGGATGGAGCACGGAAAGGTTCTTCTCTTACCTGTAGTAGGCATTTGATCCTTTCTCCTGGTGCCATAATTGCAGTTGTAAACACCCCCGATAACATTCCTGCTGCAAACAGCTGAGGATATCTGTACAGAGTGGACATTACATTGTGGGATATAGATTAAACATAAGAATGATAATGATAGTGATGATGACAATGACAATGATAATAATAGAAATAATAATAATAATAATAATAATAATAATAATAATAATAATAATAATAATGATGATGATGAAGAAGAAGAAGGGACCTTGGAGGTCATCTAGTCCAACCCCCTGCTCAGGCAGGAAACCCTATACCATTTCGGACAAATGGTTGTCCAATCTTTTAAAAATTTCCAGTTGTTCCACTGATTAATTGTTCTAACTGTCAGGAAATTTCTCCTTAGTTCTAGGTTGCTTCTCTCCTTGATGCACTACTCAAAATGTCACATGACATTGTGTGACGTATTGACGTATTACCAGAACCTTGAATCTCACCCGGAAGACAACTGGGAGCCAATGCAGCTCATGGAGCAGAGGTGTAACATGGGAGTATCGGGAGACTCCCAACACAACTCTTGCGGCGGCATTCTGTACCAGTTGGAGCCTCCGAGTGGTCCTCAAGGGCAGCCCCATGTAGAGAGCATTGCAGTAGTCTAAACGAGAGGTCACGAGCGCATGAGTGACCATACGCAGGGCATCCCAGTCTAGATAGGGCCGCAACTGGCGCACCAGGCGAACCTGGGCAAAGGCCCCCCTAGTCACAGTTATTATGTGGTCTTCCAAAGAAAGCTGTGAATCTAGGAGGACTCCCAAGTTGCGAGCCCTATCTACGGGGGGTAATAGCTCATTATGTGCCATGAAAAATCAATGTTCTCGGGAACATTTAATTATGCCATTTTTTCCCATTTATATCCCAAACAGATGCCTTAGAAAGAGCCAAGGAGTGTATTCAGAGGCCTAATTTCCTCCAGCTGGTTAAATTCAGCCCAAACAGACATGGGTCAAGTAAATATTATGGCTCAAGATTTTTGCCTCAAGTATCAATATGATACATCCAGGCAAATGCAGCCAACAAGGCAGAATCATTTGCAAAATAAATCTAATGTTTTCTATAAAAACAATGATTTTTTTTAAAAAAAACACCTTATGTTTTCTAAACAAAGGTAAAGCCTGGAAAGATCTATCCATTAGTGATGGATCTTTAATTAAAAGAGAATGATGTTGTTGTTTATACAATGCGCTATAGTTTATGAAACTGAGGAAAGAAAGAAGAAAATAGAATGGTTCATGTCCCATGTTAATTCATACTGCTGAATATATATGCATTCATATGCTGTGTGACTCAAGCCACAATGATTTACAAACTATCATTTATATAATCTATGAACTGTCAACTATTGTTTATTTTAGAAATAGTGGTTTGGCATTATGAATGAATCCAGCATCGTATGCCTGCCTATCTAGAAGCCATGGTGGCACAGTGGTCTGAATACAGTGTTGCAGGCTAACTCTGCCCACAGCCAGGAGTTTGATCCTGACCGACTTAAGGTTGACTCAGCCTACCATCCTTCCGAAGTTGATAAAATGAGGAGCCAGATTGTTGGGGGTAATAGGCTGACTCTGTAAACCACTTAGAAAGAACTGTAAAGCACGGTGAAGCGGTATATAAGTCTAAGTGCCATATCTATCTATCTATCTATCTATCTATCTATCTATCTATCTATCTATCTATCTATATCATCTTATCTATCTAGTTTACCTCTAGTAGACTAAAGAGGAAGAAAGACATAGATATATAAAGTGATTGGAGAGGAAGAAGCAGATGAGATATGTTTTTAAAAATAGTCCTCGAGTTACAACCATAAGCCCATCATGGTCATAACTTATGACAGTCATAAATTGGGTCATCTGTGTGACTGACTCAATTTTATGACCCTTTTTGTGGCAGTCATTAAGTGAAAGCCGCTGTCATTAAGCCAACCAATGGTTCGCTATGAGTCAGGTACTGCTGAAAATTAGAAGTAAATGCTGGTTTTCGGCAAAACCACCGTAAAATGCAGTCATGTGGCTGCAGGGTGCTGCAAACAGCCATAAATGTTAGCCAGTTGCCAAGGACCCAAAGTGCAGTCATGTCACTCTGGGGGGAGGAGCATTAGAACTTCAAATCTGAGTCATAAGTATCCCCCAGGGAGGTCCATCATAACTTCTAATAATTGCGAAGCAACTGGCCCTAAGTCAAGGAACTACCTGTATAGGAACTATAATACATTGGCAATCAGATAGGGGAACTGTCCATCTAAGATTGACAATACAAGGCCCCTCATCCTGATTTATATTCTAGAATGATGTAAGAATTTGATCCTTTATCCTAGAAATAAACCAGTGGCTAAAGGGTTGGTGTCGCCAAGAAAACTTTGGCTTCCTGGACCATGGACTGCATTTCCTACGCGACGGACTCTTGGCAAAGGACGGGCTGCACCTCACGAAAACAGGGAAAAACATACTCGGAAAAAGACTGGCCCAACTCATTAGAAGGGCTTTAAACTAAAACTGAGGGGGAAGGGTGGCCAATCATTAGAATCTCTAGAACACAAAACCAATCATAAATCCCAAGAAAACAAATCAAACAAACAGGTGGGGAGTGATGAGAAAAAAGAAAAAAATCAAACAACAATCAGGAGATCCCGGAAACATACCAACAGACAGACATCAAAGTCTTAAATGTTTATATACTAATGCTCAAAGCTTGGGGAACAAACAGGATGAACTAGAAGCAATAGTACATGAGGGAGAGTACAACATAGTTGGCATTACAGAAACCTGGTGGGATGAAACCCATGAATGGAATGGGCTGATGGATGGATACAAATTGTTCAAAAGAAACAGAACTACAAAAAGAGGAGGGAAAGGAATACTACATATCTACAGAAATGCACATGATCAAAGATAAAAGCCCTCCAGAATCTACATGGGTCAATATAAAAGGGGGGGGGAAGTGACATTGCCATAGGGGTATAGTACAGGCCACCCAACCAATCAGAAGAAATAGATGGACTCTTTGCCAACCAGTTAACAAATGTATGTAGGAAGCACACCACAGTAGTAATGGGACACTTCAACTACCCAGATATGAGCTGGGAAACAAACTCTGCAGCGAGCAGAAGATCAAACAGATTCTTAACCAATCTAGCCGATGGCTTTGTCTTCCAAAAGGTACAGGAGGGAACTAGAAGTAAAGCAGTACTGCACCTAATTCTTACTAATAGAGAAGAAGTGATGGAGGTAGTTGAAGTTGCCGGAACCTTGGGGGAAAGTCATACTGAAATTCCACGTCATACTGGAATTCAATATAATGCAAACATAAGCAATAGAAAATAATTCAACCAATGCCTTAAACTTCCAAAGAGCTGATTTTAACAAACTCAGAGAGAACTTAAGAAATATTCCATGGATCCTAAAGTGGAAAACAGCTCAAGAAGCATGGGAAACTCTGAAAAATGATATCATAAAAGCCCAGTCCAGCACAATACCACTGAAAAACAAGAAAGGCAAGAAGAAACCAGCATGGCTGCACAAAGCTCTCTGACAAACTGAATGTTGTGATTCAGGGTCAGCCTGTGGGTTTGGCAGTTGGGTCGGACGACTCAGAGGAGGACGGGGTGTGTGTTGAAGAGCTTGCTGAGGGGATTGGACAGCTTGATGAGAGCCCCCAGCAAGGCCCCTCTCATCTAGTCACGACGCAGACCCAGCTGTGTGAGCCTGACAGCGTGGATGAAGATGACCCACAGCTGGCCCTGTTCAAGGACGCCCGACGCAGGAGGCAATCAGTCAGGAGTAAACAGAGGGAGGCAATGGGGCACCTCGGAAGGAGGCACAGAGAGGCCACGCCCTGAACTGTATTTAAGGGGAATGTGTGGGAGGGCTGGTTTGCTGAAGGCAACCGCTTGGATTGTTCCTGCGTCTTAGCTCGTGTTTTATGGTTGGTGTCTTGTCTTGCTCTTGTTTTATGTGAATAAATTTGGCAGGCTTTATTCCAGCCTCTTGCCGTTTGTAAAGGGGTCGTCCCTGCTTTTGCTGCAGGGCCGGTAGCAGGCTGGTACAGAACTCTGAAAGACAAAAAGGACAAATACAAAAAATAGAAAGAGGGACACATAACTAAGGCTGATTAGCAGACAGCCAGAACATGCGAAGACAATCATGAAAGCAAAGGCTCAGAATGAACAAAGACTTGCAACAGAAATTAAGGATCATAAAAAAAGTTTCTTTAAACATATTAATAACAAGAAAAAAATCAAGGAAACTGTAGGTCCACTAAAGAGAGAAGATGGCAAGGAAGTAAAAAGTAATAGGAAGAAAGCAGAGCCGCTTAACTCATTCTTTGCATCAGTCTTCACACAAAAAGAAATTATAGCACAGCATACCAAAAAAACTACTGCAAAAGACAAACTAGAAATAAAACTTAAAATAAGCAAGAAAATGGTAAGCGAACACCTATCTGACCTTGGCGAATATAATCACCAGGACCCGACAGATTACATCCCAGAGTTCTGAAGGAGCTGGCAGATATTATCTCAGAACCATTGCACCATATCTTTCAAAAATCCTAGAGCACCAGGAAGTAACTGAGGATTGGAAAAGGGCTGATGTGGTTCCCATCTTCAAGAAAGGGGGGAAAAACAGACCCAGGAAACTACAGACCAATCACTCTAACATCAATACCTGGGAAGATCCTGGAAAAGATCATCAAAAAACAAATCTGCAAACAACTAGAAGCAACAAAGTTATAACTGGTAGCCACCACAGGTTTGTTAAAAACAGATCATGCCAAACCAATCTTATTTCATTCTTTGATAAAGTGATCAAATTAGTAGACCAGTGAAACTCTGTAGACATAGTATACTTAGATTTCAGTAAGGCATTGACAAAGTAGACTACAATCTACTGCTTGGTAATCTAGAAAAAGGTGGAATAGACAACATCACCATCAGATGGATTTGTAGCTGGCTGACAAACTGTACTCAACAAGTAGTCCTCAATGGTACTACATCCACATGAAGAGAAGTAAGCAGTGGGATACCACAAGGTTCCATCTTAGACCCAGTACTCTTCAATATCTTCATCAACGACTTAAATGAGGGAATAGAAGGGGAACCCATCAAATTTGCAGATGAAACTAAATTGCAGGAATAGCCAACACCCCAGAAGACAAGCTCAGGATTCAAAAAGATCTTGACAAACTGGAACAATGGGCCCTATCCAACAAAATGAGTTTTAACGTGGACAAAAGCAAAGTTTTACATTTAGGCAGGAATAATCAAAAATATAAGTACAGATTAGGTGAGACCTGACTCAAAAACAGTAACTGTGAAAGGAACCTTGGAGTCCTAGTGGACGATCACTTGTCTATGAGCCAGCAATGTGCAGTAGCAGCCAAAACAGCTAATACAATCCTGGCTTGCATAAACAGAGGCATAGAATCAAGATCATGCAAAGTATTAGTACCACTTTATAAAACCCTAAGGGACGCGGTGGCTCAGTGGGTTAGGACGCTGAGCTTGTCGATCAGAAGGTCGGCAGTTTGGCGGGTCGAATCCCGAGTGAGCGCCTGTTACTCGTCCCAGCTTCTGCCAACCTAGCAGTTCGAAAGCACATAAAAGTGCAAGTAGAAAAATAGGGACCACTATGGTGGGAAGGTAACAGCGTTCTGTGCACCTTTGGCGTCTATTCACACCGGCCACATGACCACAGAGACGTCCTCGGACAAGCGCTGGCTCTTCAGCTTTGAAACGGAGATGAGCACCGGCCCCTAGAGTTGGAAATGACTAGCACGCATGTGCGGGGGAACCTTTACCTTTTTTTATAAAAACCTAGTGAGACCACTTTTGGTCACCATAATACAAAAAAGATGTTGAGACCTTGGAAAAAGTTCAGAGAAGAGCAACTAAGATGATCCAAGGCATAGAAACTAAAACAGGCATGTCAAACTGCCAGCCAGCAGGCCGGATGCGTCATACTAAAACCGCGCCCACTCCATTGCCGGCAATGGGGAAAAAGTCGTGACACGTCATGCATTGCGGGTTTGACATGCCTGGACTAAAACATATGAAGAATGGCTGCAGGACTTGGGTTTGGCTAGTCTAAAGAAAAGAAGAAATAAGGGTGACATGATAGCAGTATTCCAATATTTGAGAGACTGCCACAAAGAGGAGGGGGTGAAATTATTCTCCAAAGCACCAGAGGGCAGGAGAAGAAACAATGGTTGGAAACTGACCAAAGAGAGAAACAACCTGGAATTAAGGAGAAACTTCCTAACAGTGAGGACAATTAACCAGTGGAACAGCTTGCGTTCAGAAATCGTGGACGCTCCATCACTGGAGGTTTTAAAGAAGAGACTTGTCTGAGATGGTACAGGTTTTCTTGCTTGAGTGGGGGGCTGGACTAGAAGACCTCCAAGGTCTCCTCCAGTTCTATTCTATTCTAACTGCAGTTGAGGGATTTGAGAAGTGAAGGTGGAAAGGCAGGTGTGAAAGAGGCTAAGAATCCTAGCTCAGGAAAACCTTATCTGACAGGTACATGGGGCTAAGAATGTGTTTACTGCCAGAATAGAATAATATCTTTACTGTCACTTTGAATGTACACTAATCGGCATACATTAAAATGAAATTTCATTGCAGTGTTCTCAAAAGGTCACCACCTCCAATATACACTACATAATTTAATTTAATTTAATTTAATAATATTTCTATACCGCCCTTCTCCCGAAGGACTCAGGGCGGTGAACAGGGCAAGAATAAAAATACAAATTACAAAAGTTAAAACAAGATTAAATAAATGCCCACATACTAAAATACATCTTTAAAACCTAATAAAATAACAATAACAACCCCCCCCAATCCCCTCATCAGGCCAGGCCAGCTTGTTCAAAAAAGTATGTTTTTAGCTCGCAGCGAAAGGAGCGAAGGTCGGGCGCCATCCGGAGCTCAACCGGTAGCTGATTCCATAGCTCTGGGGCGCCCACAGAGAAGGATCTCCCCCTGGGGGCCACCAGTCGACATTCTCTGACCGGTGGCACCCTGAGGAGGCCCTCTCTGTGGGAACGCACAGGGCGGAGGGAAGTCGATGCCGGCAGCAGGTGTTCCCTCAGGTACTCCGGACCCCTGCCATGTAGGGCTTTGAATACCATTACTAGTACCTTGAATCTAAGTATGACAGAAATAAATAAATACAGAATTATGCATACACCCACATATATTATATGACTGAGAGAAACAACAGAGTCTAGTTCGGATTATGTATAGATGTGCATGGCGAGAAAAACGAATCTTGCGAGTTTACCAGATGGATGGCATAGGAAAAAAAGCTATTACAGAATCGGGTAGTCCTGCTAGGAACACTACAGAAAGAGACTGTAAAGTGGGTGTGTGGGGTCTCTAACAATATAGGCAAGTACTGATTGACTATGGATACCCTGTTGAATCAAATGAAGCGATTTATAAAATTATTCAAAGCTATTTAATAAAAGTCACTTTGCTTCTTTGTTTAAATCTTAACCAAATCACCATGCTTTCCTTTGAGTTGCCCACAGAGAGCAGGATTCAGTATCAAGACAGACAGAACCTCTAGAGATCTCCAACAAGATTCAGTTTATTTTTAAACAGCAGAAAGAAAAATACGGTCACAATCGGGATTTATGTCAAATACAAATGAAAAAAGAACTTGGGACAGTGTTGCAAATCCTAATCTACGGGATTTAGGCAGTGAATCTGGCTAAATACATGTAACAGTATTTGAAAGCTTCAAAGCAATAATCTTGTAGTCTCAATGTTTTACATGCTTCTTGAATACGCTGATGAATACATGACTATGAAAACTGAAACACCATATGCTGCATCCTGCAAATATCGTTCCAGAAACTAATACAAATATGAGTGCCTTTATTTTGCAAATCCTCTACAAACAATCTACTTGAGCTGAAGGCACATCCGGAATTTGCAGATAACATGGGGAGTGCATTCATATGTCTACCATGATGTGCCTGGCAAGTTATTAAGAAATACATGGTACTATGTTGATTGGTGGATGAGTTAGCCCTCCAGACTGCTGCCTATGGTCCCTACAGGAATTTTGCCGTATTGAAAGATATTGCTACAAATCAATAAGACGGTAGAAGTTGATGCATTGCAGTAAGTCAGATCCCAATATTATGGGGGGGGGGGGAATTAAGCGAGGATAGAGAACCTGGTGGACATCCAGGGAAGTATCTGAGAACACCCCGATGCCTATGGGCAACCGCTTGCTACTCCTGAACTAGATGGGAGATAAAAAAATCAAAATTCTTTTATCTCTTTGTTTTTATAAACTTTTATAAGCTTCCTTAATCAAACTTCAACTACCCAAAAACGCCATTTAATAGAGAACAGCATGCCTTCTACAATCATATTCATTCAGAATTAAGTCCTACTAATTTTACCAGTCCCTTTTTAATTGTCTAAAAATTACAGCCAGGTAACCAGGACTCTACATGCTTGCGTGGAAGTACCTCTTAAAAGAAATCTTAATATTTAAGTACCGTAAGTATGCAAGGAAGTGTAGACAAAGCAGAATGGATTTTTGTAAAATCTGGTAATTCCTTATGACCTAGATGTTGATGAGAGAGAACTGAAAACGTGCTGGGCAGATGGCTAATGTAGTGAGGATGAGTGATGTACATCACAAAGGTGGGACTTACAGAATAGTTATCATGCCATAGAGATGAAATTTATATATAGGTGGTCCTTGCTTAACGACCATTCCTTCAGCAACTGCCCAAACCTACAATGGTGCTGAATGGGATCTAACACTACTCGCCTATGACCACCTCACCATGGCCAACTGGCCGCGGCCAATTACCCATGGGACAATTCAACACTGTATTAATTGTTTCATTTGGTTATTTTTATTATTAGTGACTACGTTTTCATCAAAATCAGTGTAACTCTTGTGTATCTGGATTGGCTTTCTTTATTTTATTATATGGTACAATTGAAATTAATTTAACTTTTGTTATTTGTTAAATTGTCCCACGGCGAGTTGTCTCACAGCTAGTTGTCCCACGGCGAGATGGCCAGAGAGAGTTGGTTGTGGCAAATTGTCTCATTCTGTGCTGAATGAATGGGTGTCATACTTATAATGGTCACAGCATTCCCCACAGTCATGTGATCACCATTTGCAACCTTCTTTACTTAAATGGACTCCAGAAGATGGTAGAGGACAGGAAGGCCTGGAGGAATGTTGTCCATGGGGTCGCGATGGGTCGGACACGACTTCGCAGCTAACAACAAATTACATTTTCTACAAGCAAATTTAATGAAGAAACTGGCAGAAAGAATAAATGCGACCACATAATACCATGTTTCCCTGAAAATAAGACCGGATTTTTTTTTGGTCTCCAAAAAAGGCACCAGGTCTTATTTTCGGGGTAGGCCTTACCTCACCTCCGGCACCAACAGCCCCACCCAGCCGGTCCACTTCTTCTGGGGCCAAAATTCTGCAGCTGCAGTCAGGCCTGCATTTTGCAGTCAGGCCTTTCCAAAAGGCCTAAGCAGCCAAGTACTGAGGTATGGATTCAATCCATAGCTTGGTGCTTGGCTGTTGAGGTCTTGCAGAACTGAGCTATAGATTGAATCCGTAGCTCGGTTCTTGGCTGCACAGGCCTTCTGGAAAGTCCTGTGACTGAGAAATACAGGCCTGGCTGCAGAAGAGGCCTCAGAAGAAGTGGGCCAGCAAGGAGAGGCCTGGCTGCAAGGTAAGTGGGTGCTGGCCAGTGGGGAAGCTCCAGCCCATACACACCTAGTTTGATTTTTAGGTGTGTGCCTCGCTCCAAAACTAGGGATTTTTGAGGTAAGGCTTATATTAGGCCCACCCCCCAAAATCAAGATAGGGTTTATTTTGGGGGAAACACGGTATCCTTACTAAATGACCTACGGTGATTTGCTTAATGACAGCAACTGGAAGTGCAAGAACTTCCATTGCTAAGCAGCATGATTAAGTGATGTCGCATTTAGGACCATGTTGCTTAGCGACAGAAATTCCTACTCCAATTAATGTCGTTACATGAAGACTTCCCGTACTCTGAATCACTATGAAGAGAAAGTGTTACAAGCCTTTTAGGATGTACACATACTGAAGTAAAAACCTCCTGAATGGCCATCTGTTTTGCCTGGGAAGAGAACTACACAGAAACAACCCACATAATGTCTGTTTATAGCTAGTGTAATCAGTCCCACGTTTTGAGGAACTTTAAAATTTGCCAGATTTATTATATTTTTTATTAAAAAAACTCTATTTATAACCAAGAAAAATAAAACTTCATTTTGGCTGCAATGATGGAATGAGTATTTTTTTTAAAAAAAAATAAGAGCAGATTGGAAAACCTCAAGAGTGCATCCCTGAAATAGTCTGAACAATTTCATTACTCACGTCAAGATATCATCTGGGGTCTTCTGTTGCAGCTTTTTGCCCAAGCCAAATCCAAAGAAGCACACAGCAAACATGGGAGTTACTCCAACAATGGGGGCTGCCATCCCCTTATACAAGCCACGGAAACCCTGTAAGAAATAGTAGGTCAGTATATTATTTATTTCTTAAATGTAGATGGTTGCTCATCTCAACCACAAAGAATAAAACAGAATTTCTGTATGAT
This sequence comes from Vipera ursinii, assembly GCF_947247035.1. Classification (NCBI taxonomy): domain Eukaryota; kingdom Metazoa; phylum Chordata; class Lepidosauria; order Squamata; family Viperidae; genus Vipera; species Vipera ursinii. Next base: position 28,132,995 of record NC_139513.1, on the reverse strand, counting down.
TCATATACTGTAAAGAGAAGCCGAGAAACCAACCTATACAACATCAAGGATTACCGTATATACTTGAGTATAAGCCGAATTTTTCAGCCCACTTTTCGGGCTGAAAAAATCCACTTTGGCTTATACTCCAGTGAACAAAAAAAAAGAACTGTCCCTTCGTTCGGAACAGGCTGCTGAGAGAAGGGAGCGGCAGAGCCTTGCAGAGCTGGCGGCAGTCCAGCGTTGTTTCTCCCCCTCGTGCGTGCGTGTGTGTCAGACCCACGGGAATGGCTGGTAGGGAAGCGGCATTCCGGCATTCCCCCCCTTCCTGTGTGTCGAGCCCACGAGGCTTGACACACAGAGAAACGCAAATGCCGGACTGCCGCCACCTTTACTAGCCATTCCTGCGGCAGAGGCTTGCAGGGCTGGCAGAGGTGGCGGCAGTCCAGCGTTGTTTCTCCCCCTCGTGCGTGTGTGTGTGTGTGTGTCAGACCCGCAGGAATGGCTAGTAAAGGTGGCGGCAGTCCGGCATTTGTGTTTCTCTGTGTGTCAAGCCCCGTGGGCCCGACACACAGGAGGGGGGGAACGCCGCTTCCTTACCAGCCATTCCCGCGGGTCTGACACATGCACGCATGCATGAGGGGGGGAAACGCCGGACTGCCGCCACCTCTACCAGCCGTTCCCGCAGGTCTCACACACACACACACACACACACACACACACACGAGGAGGGAAACAACGCTTGACTGCCGCCTCCCTAGCAGACCTTCCCTGCGGGATGTGGTGCCAGGAAGCCTGGCAGCCTGATGAGCGGACCCTGCGAACCGCGGCCGAGCCAGCTCCGGGATGCTGCCAGAGTCAACGAGCGGCTCGTCGTGGCACAGAATATAGATATGTTGCTAAGAAGGGGCCAAGCTTATACTTATACTCGGCTTATACTCGAATCAATAACTTTTTTCAGTTTTTTGGGGTAAAATTAGGGGTCTCGGCTTATACTCGAGTCGGCTTATACTCAAGTATATACGGTACTTGAGGTTTCTGCCCAGTTCAAAGGGATCTCAATTGTCCAATCATACAGACATCTTTTTCCAAGATTCCACTTACAGAGTTGGTAAGGCCGGTAATCCAGTTCAGGTACTGCAACACGTGGGATTGCCTCTAAAAGCATTGAGAAACTGCAGGTGGTATGAAATACAACAGCCTCCGAGCTAACTGGCATTAGGTGTCATGAACATACTCCTCCTACGTTGCAGAACCTGTGTTAGTTGCTAAGCTGGATGTAGTTTAAAGTTTTGTTTTTAACGTACAAACCTTTACATAGCCTGATGCCAGATATCTGCAAGGCTGCCTTCTTCAACCCAAACCCCTCCATCTCATACAAACAACTCAGAAAAAACTGTTACTCCTCTCCCATTACTTAGTGATTAGAAGAACCAAGATGAGAAGGAAGAGGCTTCTTTATCACAGCCCCGATACTCTGTAACTGCTCACTAATACAGTTCAGTCTAGTGTCCTTTAGAGAAACAGAACTCTTCTGGAGGATTGTTTCAGCTTGTGAAGATGGTAGGTTAGGAATTGTCCAGATGTTCCAACTGAAATACAGGTAGTCCTCGACTTACAACAGTTCATTTAGTGACTGTTCGATGTTATATCAGCATTGAAAAAAATAACAGACTGTTTTTCATATTTACGATTATTATAGCATTTCCATGGACACGTGATCAAAATTCAGACACTTAGCAACTGACTCATATTTATGACCGTTGCTGTGGCCCAAGGTCATGTGATCACCTTTTGCCACCTTCTGACAAGCAAAGACAATAGGGAAAACAAGTTCACTTAACAATTGCAGTGATTCATTGAACAGCTGTGGCAAGAAAAGTCATAAAATGGGGCAAAACTCACTTAACAAAAGTTTCGCCTAGCAACAAAAATTTGGGGCTCCATTTTTGTCCCAAGTTGAGGACTGCCTGTCTTTTTAATTTTTATGACCATTTTTATTATTACTATTTTATTATATGACAGATGCTTTTGTAAACCACTGACAATCATGACTGTGGTGGTTTAAAAGATCAAGATGCGTGAACCCAAGGCATACTGTGGCTTGGACTTGTAAGAATAAATCATGATTTATTAAGAACAAAGAACTCTTACCTTTTAAATATGTATGCCTAAAAACTGGACAGCTTCCTTCCGTCTCACCATTAGTTAGTTTTTCTCATTGAAAAAAAGATCAAGCTTATACTCCAAGAATGTATAAGTGTCAAGTATCATTCCCACACAAATTCATTCCAATAATATACATTAAAAATATGACATGTCTGGTAGGCACTGCAAGTGAGGTGGCAAAATACCTCTTTCACAAGAGTCTTTCTGAAACAGTCAAAGGTCCCAGCATAAAGAAGAGCCTGTCCTGGCAAAGGTTTCGGCTGAGTTTGTAGTCTGACCTACAAAATATAAGGAACACAGAAGGAATACGAAAGATGCGTTTGTGTTTACTTACTCCATTTATTAGGAGACAGGTTTCAAGTGAAAATATCCATCCGCATCTGATTTAATCACCCATTCCTCTTCTTTTTCAAGGAACTCAGAAAACACTCTCATAATAATACAAACTATTGGTCTGTCCATCTCAGTATATCCAACAATGGCAGCAGCAGCTTCAAAAAGGTTGGGTAAGTATGTTTTGTGGGGATTTCCCCCCACTTTATCTGGAGATAGAGAATTGAACCCAAGACCTTTGAAATATACTCCACCACTGGCAGATCTGCCCTTCCCAATTCTACCAGTTACTTTTTAATGAAAGGGGAAACAGACACAGTGCATCTAAGAAGCAGATGAACAGTTGTTATCAGTTGGCATTCAGATCAATCAGATCTCCAGATCTAAAAAGTAAATAGCGGGATTTTTCTACTAGGATTAGTACAAATACAAAGCCTAAATACAGGTAGTTCTCAACTTACAACCCTTCATTTAGTGACCATTCAAAGTTACAACGGCACTGAAAAAAGTGACTTATAACCATTTTTCACACTTATGGCCATTGCAGCATCCATCCCCATGGTCACATGATCAAAATTCAGACACTTGGCAACTGACTCATATTCATGATGGCCAGTGTCCCGGCGTCATGTGATCACCTTTTGTGACTTTCCAACAAGCAAAGTCAATGGGGAAGCTAGATTCATTTAACAACCCTATTACTAACTAATCAACTCTAGTGATTCACTTAACAACTGTTAAAAGTGTCCTAAAAGTCATAAAATGGGGCAAAACTCACTTAACAACAGAAATGTTGGGCTTAATTGTGGCTGTAAATCAAGGACTACCTTTATGATATCTCCTGAAACACAAAAGAAATAGAAAACATAGAATGCTACCGTAGTAGCTTTGCTTCTAGATGAAGAAGCATGGACAGTCATAAGCTTGGCATTCTAGCCTTGGGCTCCAGCACTTGGGGTCTCTGTTGGATTTGTTTGGGGGTCCCTGTCGGATCTGTTTGGGAGGGGGTACATGTGTTATCTGGAGACACTGTAAGTTCTTGGTTCTCTTTTATAATTTTATTATATTTTCTTTTTTGTTTGGTTTTATATACCCCACCCAGAGTCAGTTTGGAGTTGAGCAGTGCCAAGGTTGAATAAATGAATTAAATGAACAAAACAGTTTCCATGGGGGACATAACCAATTAGAAATTAATGACCTACCATAACATTCTCTGAATTCTTACTCCTATCAACCCGTTTTTTTGTTGTTGTTGCTATTGTTTTGGTGCCTTCAAATCAATCTTGATTTCTGATTAATAAATTGATGAGTCCCTGCAGTTTTCTTAGCAGCATATTCAGTAGTGATTTTGGTGCCAAAGAAGATATCCACAAGCTCATCACCTATCCCCCAACAAAATGGTAACTTCCACCTATAAATCTTTGCCTTTGTATTTACAGAATATATTTTCAAGTATCCTTTATTTTACCCATTTTTAAATACAAGCATGACAATAAGGACAGTACTGGAAGATATCTGAAGACTAAATCTTTGCAAAGATGCACGTGAAAACATCAGTGTTGGCAGTGTACTTATCTCCAGTTTTTTATCATTTAAATCTGATACACAAATAAAGCTGTATATTGAATAGTTATATCATTTTAAGATCCAATCTTTTTGTAACTGTATAAATAATAAAAAGATTTGTTAAGTAGTAGTTCCTAACAGCCCATGGTCCGGTACAGAGGTTGGGGACTGTGACTGACATATGGAAAAGAATCAGTTGATATGTGTTAATTTGGAATAGCAGAGCATCTAGGAATGCCACATTTCTCTGCTTTTATTTCTGCTTTTTTTAAAAAAACAAAATCACCTTTTACCTTTTTACTTAGTTTAGGCTTCACTTTTGTATTCTGGCAAATGTTCAAGGATGTTTTTTCCCCCCTTTATTTAATCCTGTCTGATTCTCAGAGCCTGCCTCGACAAGTCCCTGCAGTTTTCTTTGCAAGGTTTTTAGAATTAGTTTGCTGCTGCCTGTTTCTTAGAGCTGAGAGAAAGTGATTGGCCCAAGACCACTCAACTGGCTTCATGCCCAAGGTGAGAATAGAACTCAAATCTCCTGGTTTTCAGTTGATGCTTTAATCTGTACACTAAACTGGCTCTCTCAAGGATTACAACATAAAAAAATAAATAATCAACAGAAGACAATCTCTTGCATGCCAGAAGGCAAAAGGGCGTCTCCTCTTATCAACTGAGCAAGTCTCTAAGCACAAAGGTGGTCCCTTAGATAGCAGGACCTAGTTGTCTGAGGCTTTAAAAGTCAACTGCAACATCTCCAATTATGCCCTGCAAAGTATTGTGCCCAACAATGGTTTCTGACCTAGAGACTCTGTTGTGTGCGTTATGCCAGCAATTGAATGGGCATGCCCATCATGAGACTAAAATGGGCTAGCTACTCTATAGCTTAGTGCATTTGTGATCACAGCCAAAGTAGTTTGGTTCTGATTCATCGTATTTGTCCAATCCAAGCAATTAGGCTTGTTCAACAAACTATAGTTCACTGTTCCATAGGTTAGTCTGTTGCATGTACTTAGGATTATGAAGAAGAGTAATGATCCAAGCGTCCAGAGCCAATGTGCTAAATAAAGTTTAAACTTAGATTGGAAAAATATTCTCAGCTACAGAAGCTCAGAGTGCCTTTGGACTATCACCAAAACATACACCCTTCCACCAACCACACAAGGTTGTTGCTGTAGAAAAAAAAATTACAGAATGAAATGCTACTGTATACATATATCTTGAGATCTTGTAGGAAAGGTGGGTTACAAATCTGACATGCGAATAAACATATTTTTAAAACTCTGCTCTTTCACATGTTTAAACTGGTGTCAAGTCTGTCCCTGCTCAGGAGTTCTGAGGCTCCTTCCACAAAGAGCATTCTGGGAATGGTAGTTCATCGACCCTTGTTTTAAACGTATGCCTCGCCTTTCCATTCGCGCAGTGTCTACCGGGGGTTGTAGTCCTTTCCCCCCCTCACCTTGATCGTATCCAGTGGGTGTCCCACGAAGACCAAGCAGACGCCTCCGAAGCCACCCGCGAAGAAGTTTTTTACCGGGCTAATAGGTGCCTGAGGGGACTTAGGCTGTTCCGCCATAGCTGCTTCGGAAGCTAGACCGCTCAACAAAACTCTCCCAGTTTCTTGCTTCGCCTCTCCAAGCAACCTTTACCCTGCTTTTCCCTCCCCAACCAGGCGGAAAAAAGGAGAGCCTCCGAAATGCCTAGAGAGGCTGCTATTGTTCCTGCTTCCGCCACCCGCGATTTATGCCTTTCGTGGAAAGAGTTGTTATATTAGCAAGTTATTCCGTAACAAGCTGCTGGTGTTTTTTTTTTGCAGTTTCTATTGTTCCGTTTTAAATATATGTATTGACTAGGAATAGGAATAGGAATAGAATAAAATAACAGAGTTGGAAGGGACCTTGGAGGTCATCAAGTCCAACCCCTTGAGGCAGGAAACCGTATACCTTTTCAGACAAATGGTTGTCCAGTCTCTTCTTAAAAATTTCCAGTGTTGGAGCATTCACAACTTCTGGAGGCAGGTTGTTCCACTGGTTAATTGTTCTGTCAGGAAATTTCTTCTTAGTTCTAGGTTGCTCCTCTCCTTGGTTTCCATCCATTGCTTCTTGTCCTGCCTTCAAGTGCAAGTAAATTCTAACCATGATGCTAGAACTCCATATTAATTTAGTAATATGGACAATAATTACCATATTTGGCCTTTTGGTGAAGATCAAATATGACATTTTTCAAAACTCTTTGTTTTGCAAACAATAATAACAAAACCCAGGAAGTACTAGATGGCTGGGTTCATAACATTGACTGGATAGGAGGATGAAACCAAAGCTAAGAAGTTTCTTGATTATCTCTGGCATGATGAGCAGAGTAGTCTTTCCCCCATGATTAATGTTTAGGATACTACTGTATGTGCACACAGTCACAACATTCAGTTTATCTGCTAATCCATTTTTCCCTCCTTGTTCAAGTTCTGATCTGCCCTTTTTTCTAAAGGCAAATAGTGGGAACACTGGTAATTTGAAGAGGTTAAAAGGGCACTCGGGTGAGAAGCTAAGCCAAAATATGTAATATACCAGCTCTCTTTGCATAGTATAAATGACAAAGCCCCTTCGGTTGAGTCAGCTTTCTGCACCAAGAACTTGTAAGAATTGGATTTTTATGAACTGGCCATTTTTACATTCCTCCTAGTCAGAATAAAGAGAGAGAGGCTCCCACATATTTCTAAATATATGCCCCATATATTTAGTCAGCAGAGCAAATTAAAAAGAGTAAACATGGGATCAGTGTTGGGGCAACTGAGTCCTGCACCTCTGTGGGTAGGCTTAGCAGAAAGATATTCCCCATTTTACTATATATGGTATAGGAAGGGACCCTTGCTAGTTTGGGGGCTGTAAATGGGATGGTGGACTGATGTACTTTCAGACTTCCAAGATTCTGCTGATGTACAGTAGACCCTACAAAAAAGTGGAGCTAGTTCCGCTGGGTATGCTTCCTGACTGGTCTTGACTACCTTTACGAGGCTGACATATAGCCACAGAGAGGGAAAATTTGGAATTGTAGCAGAGAAAAGATTCATAAAAACCTCCTTTTTGCAGTGACTTTATAGCACATCCTTTTAGTCTCAGTAGAAATAAATATTGGTTAATCCCCAAGATAGTTTGTAAGATACAACCATTAGGTTAATCTTCAAAACTGGGGTTAAATTTAACCTTTATGGGATTAATAGGCTGGATGTATGACATGCTAAAAGGGACACGGTTAAGATGCTGAGCTTGTCGATCAGAAGGTCGGCAGTTTGGCGAATCAAATCCCGAGTGCCGCATAACAGAGTGAGCGCCTGTTACTCGTCCCAGCTTCTGCCAACCTAACAGTTCGAAAGCACGCAAAAATGCAAGTAGAAAAATAGGGACCACTACGGTGGGAAGGTAACAGTGTTCCATGCGCCTTTGGCATCTAGTCATGCCGGCCACATGACCATGGAGACGTCCTCGGACAAGCGCTGGCTCTTTGGCTTTGAAACGGAGATGAGCATCGGCCCCTAGAGTTGGAAACGCAGATGTGTCATCAGCAGTCAAGGCCTATTTTAGGGCTTGTTCATTTAAAACACATGCTGAAGTTAGATCTCTTAGGTCTCTTTGTTGCTAACTAGTGGGCATTCAGACATTTATTTATTTATTTATTTATTTATTTATTTATTTATGGGATTTATATCCCGCCCTATCTCCCGAAGGACTCAGGGCGGCTAACAACAAAACATATAATAAGTACAGAAATTAAGATAAAAATTAAATTTAAAATCATCTGTGCAATAAATTTAAATTAAAAACTAAAAATAAATTAAAAGTTGTAAATATAATTAAAATGCCTGTCAGTCCAGGTCAGCCTGGTGGAATAGGAGTGTTTTGAGGCCGTGGCGAAAGGATTGGAGATTTTGGGCCATCCGAAGCTCAGGGGGGAGCTGATTCCATAGGACTGGCGCTCCCACAGAGAAGGCCCTCCCCCTGGGGGTCGCCAGCCGACATTGCCTAGCTGACGGTACCCTGAGGATGCCTTCTCTGTGTGAGCATACTGGGCGATGGGAATTCGTTCCTGGCAGCAGATGGTCCTGCAAGTATCCCGGGCCTAAGCCATGTAGGGCTTTAAAGATAAGTACCAGCATCTTAAATCTCACCTGGAGGGCAACCGGTAGCCAATGCAGCTCACGCAGGAGGGGTGTAATATGGGAGTATCGGGGTGCTCCCATCACTACCCGTGCAGCTGCACTCTGCACCAGCTGAAGCCTCCGGGTGGTCTTCAAGGGCAGTCCCATGTAGAGAGCATTACAGTAGTCAATACGGGAGGTAACGAGTGCGTGGGTGACTGTACGTAGGGCATCTCGGTCCAGAAAGGGGCACAATTGGTATATTAGGCGAATCTGGGCATATGCCCCCCTAGCCACGACTCCAATATGATCTTCAAAACTGAGTCGTGAATCTAGGAGGACGCCCAGATTGCGTGCTCTATCAATGGGAGGTAACATCTCTCCTCCTATAGCCAAAGATGGAATCTCTGTACTGTACTCAAATAATAGAAACCTGTGGTGGTTAGTAGCAAATGAAAATTGGTTTGTGTATGCTTATAGTCTTTTTGTCTTTCCTTGAGAAATTCCACTAAAGTCATTTCCTGCCTTGCTTCCAAAGCCAAATCTATCTTACAAGTTTTTTTTCCCTATTGCAATGATGCCTATCACAAAAAATTTGAGTGTGGGCAAGACCCATCTGCTTCCTCTAGTTTTGGCAGATTCCAGCAACTGTTGCTCCAAGCAGCAGATATTGTTTTATTATACAATCTGGAGGGATGTCCCTTCAGACAGACAATGGTTTCCTTCCAAGCACTGAATTGAGATACTTACAATTGATGATTCATTTTGTAAATTGTGTAGGACTTCCTTTGTCTAAATGGAGGGGTTTAGTCATAGTGAGGACAAATGAGGATTAAATCACACGGCAAATATGTAAAGAGTGAATGGACCAAGAGAAAGGGCAAACCAAAAAGAGGTGCATATTTTAAAGAACGAAAGGCAATGTATGAAGTGGTGTATGAAGGAGGCAAATATAATTTGGAAAGCTAGAAAGTTGTAGAGATGTATAGTGAATGGTGTTGACATAAACTAGTTTTACTAATATGCCCATGCTTGCAATTTGCTTGGCTTGGCTATTTTTTTCCCCACACTACAAAATATTGCCTACTAGTAAACTGAATAAGCTGATGGCTAATTATGCATGCAAGAGGTACTGGTGAAAAACTTCCCTTGAAATTTCTGTCTTTTGGGTTTCAGTTATTCTCTAAATGTCAAGGTAAAATCACCTTTGTAGAGGGCGAAGGACCGTGCTTCAGAGAATGCATGATGTGCATGCAGGAAGGCAATAAAAACACGACGCATAATCTTACTAAATACCTTTTACTTACAAAAATATAACAACTAAATATATGTTATAAAGAGAGCTAGCTAACTACATCCTAACGTAACAGACAGTAACAGCAAAGTGAAACACAATAAAGAAATAACTCTGGGAACTTTTTCTAGACATGCGCACTAAACAGACTGAAACCATAATATAACTAGTCATATGGGATTCACTATGGTTACCAGATAAGTTATCACCACAGGTGCAGAGAGCAGGGGAAATGTACAGTTAGAAATGAACTTTCTGACGAACAAAAAAAAACGTGCAGTGACAAGTTATCTCTCTAGTAAATGTCATACCCACGTAGCTTTTCCTTGTTTTCACAAGGAAAAAAAACACCATCAGGGGAGCAAGAGAGAGAGACATATACATATAATTCACATATTGCTCAATTTCATAACATGTATTTCAAGCAGGGGTCCTTGGTGCTCTCTGAGCTTGGTTGTTTTCTTGCAGACGTTTCATTGCCTAAACTAGGTAATATCATATAGCATTGATGATGTTACCTAGTTTGGGTAATGAAATGTCTGCAAGAAAACAACCAAGCTCAGAGAGCATCAAGGACACCTCATTTTGACCCTGAGCTACAAATATTCTCCTTTATTGGTACATAACAGAATCAACTTGCTCACAAAATAAGCAAGTTTGTATGTTACTGATTTTACTATTTTCAAAGCAGAATTTGAATGGTTTCTGCAAGGAATCTGGTTAAATGTTAAACAATATGAACCCTATACGCTCTTAGATGGCATTCTAAGTAATTTAGTATCTGTGCCAGGAAGATAGAAATACAATATACGAAGTAGTTGTGCTGACATGAATTGGCTCTGCTTTTCAAATAAAAAAACAGCTGCTGATTGTGTCCAATCTGCTTTAAGGATTACATCTAGAATAGCACATGGCATTTGTTCCCACTGGAAAGAATGATAAAGTGAGAACTCTTTTGCCACCTAATGGTAAACTTTATTGTAGGTTAGCTGTTTAACATGTGAGTTGAAGATACAGAAGACATTTGTATTTTCTGTGCTAAAAATGTCAAGATTTTGTAGCTGCAAATTATTTGCCCAATGCAGCACACCCAGTGCTTTTTTTGTAAAAGAAAAAGGTGCCGGAACTCACACGTTATACAACCTGCCTTGCCTACCCTACAAGGTTCCATCCAAAAAAGGTGCCGGAACTCCGTTCTGAGCGTTCTATGAGAAAAAAAGCCCTGAGCACACCTGTCACATTTAATTATATTTGGCTACGTTGCTCCCCCCTCCCCCCCCAAGAGCAATCAGACCAAATCTTTAGTAGTCAATATCTTAAGGCAATCTTTTCTCAATCTTGGCAACTTTAGGATGTCTGGACTTCAATTACCAGAATTCCCCAGCCAGTGTGCTTGAATTTGCTAAGGTTGAGAAAAGATATACAGATGGAGCTGCCGGAACATGAATAGATGAGGCTGAGATAGCCAGTTTTGTATCATATATACATTTACTCTGTGAGTAACCCACTTGTCCATCAATTCCATATTGGATAACACTGCAAAGTAAACATCCAAAGTTTGTGGAAACTCCACGGATATTGGATAGGATGGGGGAAAAAACTGCCTCCTTTCACTGTCTTGTTTCACTGTAATTGGGAGTTGATTGAAAAAAGGGGGGAAAGATTGTGACTAGAATAGTCATTTTGCATCCTCTAGTCTGAACACCCATTTATATTCACATTGTGTATGTACATTAGCATAGCATAGTACATTCACGGCATGCTAAACCAAGGTTTAACAATGGATTATTGAATGAAATAGAGTTGGCTATTACACAAATTATATTAGAATATGGCTTAATGTGATGCATGAACCCAGGAGAGAATCGCTGCTGGGAAACAGGAGGGGAGAAACCACTGTTTCAATATCCATTTTGTTTGTGAACTTCTGTGAAAAGAGAAAAGATGGACAAGGCAGAGTTTTAATTTGATCTAATCTGTATCTTTTTATAGAAACTCCATTGAATTAAATGGGACTTCCTTTTAAGCAACTACTGTATTAAGGCCTTGCAAACCATTCAAGGTTCACCCCACCAAGTGTGCTGGTGTGATCAAAGGAGCAGTTTCTTTGAAATCAGAGAAACCACCTCCTCTCAAAGGCTTGCGGTAGTGCTTGCAGAATACAGAATAACAAAGCTGGAAGGGACTTTGGAGGGCTTCTAGTCCAACCCTCTGCTCAAGCAGGAAACCCTATACCAGGGGTAGGCAACCTTGGCTCTTTCATGACTCGTGGACTTCAAGTCCCAGAATTCCTGAGCCAGCATGGCTCAGCTTGGAAACCTCTCCCTTTCCCCTCAGCATAGCTGGCTCAGGAATTCTGGGAGTTGAAGTCCACGAGTCATAAAAGAGCCAAGGTTGCCTACCCCTGCTCTATACTATTCTGGACAAATGGCTGTCCAATCTCTTCTTAAAAACCTCTAGAGATGGAGCACCCACAACTATTAGAGACAAGCACTGGTTAATTGTTTTTGCTCTCAGGAAATTTCTCCTTAGTTCTAGCTTGGATCTCTCCTTGATAAGTTTCCATTGTCCTGTCCACAGGTGTTTTGGAGAATAGATTGGACACCCTCTTCTCTATGACATTCCCTCAAATATTGGAAGACTGCTATCATGTTACTCCTTGTCCTTCTTTTCGTTGGCTATACATACTGCTCCTGCAAGCATTCATGTTTTAGCCTCCAGACCCCTAATCATCTTTATTGCTCTTCTCTGGACCTTTTCTAGTCCCAACATCTTTGTACCAAAACTGGATGCTTCAGGGACCTTTCCAGGCCATTTGTGTGTGTGCATGTGTAGTCACAAGGCTCCCTTGGGAACTGAAGGGGGAAAAATAGCTATGTAAGTGCATGCATGTAACATTGTCCTAGAGGCTCTCAATAGCCATGCCTGGGCTTATGAAGGAGATAGTCGCCCAGTGCTTTGTGGAAGGAGCCTTCACTCTTGCTCATGGACTTCATAAGATTCTCATTCAAACGTTGTCACAGCTCTGGTGTGTGTACAATTGAGCAGAATTTACCAGGCTTCTAAATAAAAATGTAGAAGTTATTTATTCCTCCACCCTCCCCATCCTGGAACTATTTCAAGGAATGTCCTTCATGTAAGTGATGCTCTGACTTTTGCTGATCCTAGCTAGGGAGGCAGCTGTGTTCTTCCTGCTTGGAGTGCCAGTATGCCAACAACTGAAATTTAAGACTTCAGATTTAAACATTGGAATGGCCACAGCGGTGTACCCCAAAATAATTGAATAAACACCTGAGTTTATGAAATACATTCAACATAAGCCATACTTTAGAAATCACATTGGCTGAGTTCACAGAACACAATTGGTAAGTTCACATAGTATTCTTCATGTAACCATTGTTTACTCAATCTCATTTTCTGGATTTGCATGACCCAGTTGATTGACTGATGACCATAAACTGACCATGAATCATAAATTGCATTGGTTGAAATTGCATCATTTGCTAGGCTGAAACGTGTTTAGCTAGTTTATGGTTCAACGTATCATGCAATTAAGTGTAGTTAAAATCACTTTTATTTGGTTACTTGATGTAGCTGGCTGACAGGCCGTACTCAGCGTGTGGTCCTCAATGGAACTGCATCTACATGAAAGGAAGTGTGTAGTGGGGTGCCCCAGGGCTCTGTTCTGGGCCCAGTGCTCTTCAACATCTTCATCAACGATTTGGATGAGGGGATAGATGGGGAACTCATCAAATTTGCAGATGACACCAAGCTGGCAGGAATAGCCAATACTCCAGAAGATAGGCTTAAGATACAGGAGGATCTGGACAGACTCGAACACTGGGCACTATCTAACAAAATGAAATTCAATTGTGAAAAAAGTAAGGTTCTGCATTTAGGCAGGAAAAATCAAATGCACAGGTATAGTATAGGTGGTACCTTGCTCGATAGTAGTAACTGTGAGAGGGATCTCGGAGTCCTAGTGGACAATCACTTAAATATGAGCCAGCAGTGTGCTGCAGCTGCCAAAAAAGCCAACACAGTGCTAGGCTGCATTAACAGAGGGATAGAATCAAGATCAAGTGAAGTACTAATACCACTTTACAATGCCTTGGTAAGGCCACACCTGGAATACTGCATCCAGTTTTGGTCACCACGATGTAAAAAAGATGTCGAGACTCTAGAAAGAGTACAGAGAAGAGCAACAAAGATGATTGGGGGACTGGAGGCTAAAACATATAGGGAACGGTTGCTAGAATTGGGTATGTGTAGTTTAATGAAGAGAAGGGTGAGGGGTGACATGATAGCAGTGTTCCAATATCTCAGGGGCTGCCACAAAGAAGAGGGAGCCAAGCTATTCTCCAAAGCACCTGAAAGCAGGAGAAGAAGCAATGGATGGAAACTAGTCAAGGAGAGAAGCAACCTAGAACTAAGGAGAAACTTCTTGACGGTTAGAACAACTAACCAGTGGAACAACCTGCCTCCAGAAGCTGTGACTGCTCCAACACTGGAAGTTTTTAAGAAGAGACTGGACAGCCATTTGTATAGGGTTTCCTGCCTTAGCAGGGGGTTGGACTAGATGACCTCCAAGGTCCCTTCCAACTTTATATTATTATTATTATTATTATTATTATTATTATTATTATTATTATTATTATTATTATTATTATTATTCCCGAGAATTGTCACTCTGAAAGGGCACCTGTACGCCATCTTTGGATATGATGGCTAAGACTTTGGGAAGTGTACCCATGTTGTTGTTAGTTGTGAAGTCATGTCCGACTCATCGTGACCCCATGGGCAGCGTTCCTCCAGGCCTTCCTGTCCTCTACCATCTTCTGGAGTCCATTTAGGCTCACACCTACTGCTTCAGTGACTCCATCCAGCCACCTCATTCTCTGTCGTCCCCTTCTTCTCTTGCCCTCAACCTTTCCCAGCGTTAGGCTCTTCTCCAGTGAGTCCTTCCTTCTCATTAGGTGGCTAAAGTATTTGAGTTTCAACTTCAGGATCTGGCCTTCTAAAGAGCAGTCAGGTTTATCTCCTCTAGGACTGACCGGTTTGATCGCCTTGCAGTCCAAGGGATTCGTAGGAGTCTTCTCCAGCACTATAAGTTCAAAAGTGTACCCATAGTCCAATACTTATGGAGGAGGAGGATCAGGAAAAACCAAGATTTTTGTTCACCCAACGTGCTTACTACCTACGTTAGTGATCCTTGGTTATGTTTCCTCTAGCTTAGCATGTTTTGCAAAACTAGCCCATTTGGTGAAAAGTTCAGTGTGTTGTGCAAACTATCCAATAGCCAGCTTAAGCATGCATGAATATGGAAGAATCTCTACCAAACCTAAGTTTAAAGCAAAGCTTAAACACTATTCCATGCTAACGCGTGGTTTTAGTCCCAATATTGAGACTTTACCATTCCTGTGATTTTTGGGAGGACTCGACGCTTCCAAAGAGTTTAAGGTTTATTAAATTTATATGCCGCCCTTCTCCCTGAGGACTCAGGGCAGCTCACAACAATAAAAAGTTAAAAAGATATAAATACAAAAATTAAAAGAGAATTAAACAATATAAGAAATAAGAACAATTTAAACCAGGGGTCTTCAAACTTGGCCCTTTTAGGACTTGTGGACTTCAACTCCCAGAATTCCTCAGCCAGCAAAGCTGGCTGAGGAATTCTGGGAGTTGAAGTCCACAAGTCCTAAAAGGGCCAAGTTTGAAGACCCCTGATTTAAACCAATAAAAAACCAAATTTAAAAACTACAATCAAAACACACCTAAGGGCCGGACTCTTGTTAATACCCCCTTCCCTTCCCATTTCATTCCATTAATTCACGGCACCCTACATTTCTTTTATAAGGCCGATCGCTTTGAAGCTGACGGAAAAAGAGCGTCTATCGCCTACTACACCGCCACGTCCAAGAGGTTCAGCCCATCGGCCCTCTTCGCTCCGGCCAGCGTTGCCTTTCGACCTTTTTAACTCCCCCGGGCCCGACGCTCTAGGCTGGGCTTCTTGCGTTTCTCATCCTGCCATTTCTAGCGGCGGAAGCGACGCTCCGCGAGGGACCGGAGCTTCCGGTCCTCAAGCCATAGTGGGCCGGCTAGAGATGGAGAAGCTTGGGGGAAGGTGATTTTTTTTGTTGTTGTTGTCGTTCCCTTCTCCTTTTTCCTCGCTCCGGGTTACACCCGCTTTGGTCGGCGGGGCAGCGGCCGAGGCTCTCGCTCTGAGGCGCGGCTGAAGGGGCGTCCGGTCCCGCCCGGCCTTCTCCCCACTTTGGGTGAGCGCGCAGAGAAAGGGAGCCGGGCCTTGTTTACATGGAGGGAGGGGGGAATGGAGGAGGCTCTCCCTTTCCTGGGGCTGCGGCTCCCTTTCGTGGAATTGCAGGCGGGCTAATTGCGGGACAGATGTGGCCCTAGTTCCCCCTGCTTTGACTCCCGGAGCTGGAGGCCGAAGGAGGAGTTGGGAAAGCCGGGTAGCAGTTGGGGGAGAGGGGGAGGGAGGCTGGGACAAATCGCTGATTCTCAACGTATCCAAATTAAACAGAATTTTGCGAAAAGAAGATTATTTGGGGAGGGGGGGGGAAGTGATGGTGGGAAAAACCAGTTGTGGGATAGAGCTGGGGTGTTGTTGTTGTTGTTTTTAAAATCATGCGGTAACTTTCTACCCAGAAAAGATTCACATCGCTTCTATAGTTGTCCGAGTGACATTTAATAATAATAAGAGTAAAATTCTAAATGAGGGTAAAAAAATTGCCCTATAATTCTTAGCTGCTTTGTCTGCTTACCGCGAAGTTGAGTTACTGTGATATCCGTGTAACCTTGCTTTCAAATGAGGTGCAAATGCAACTGCTGCTTAAAAAGTGTAGACTACTAGGCAATAAATGTAATGGTGAAGAGTTAAATTAATTTTAAAATGTGCCACAATGGTATTCTGAACTCTTAATCCGCCATTTTTCTGCACTAGCACAATTTGCAACGTGGTGTGGGGCAATTTTCTTCTTCCAGATGAACTTTGACTTGGCAAAAAAAGTTCAGAATGCTCCAAATTTTGTGCCAGGATTGCTTTTGTGAGCTTTCTTGTTGCAACTAACTGCTATTCAGCTAAGTGTCATTACTTTTATAATTTCTTTAAAGAATTTGCTGGTTGCGAACTTACTGAATGCGTAAGAAGATGGGTGACTACAGTGAGAACTGCTACAATAAAAAGTTATTGATTTAATTTTAATGCAGCAGGCTATTTTGTTGAAATGGTTCATCTGACTTTTTAAATTAGTCTTGGCTTTATACTTTAAAAACTAGTTATTTCAAAATATAGTATTTCTGGACAACGTTTTTTGGATGAATACTACGTTATCTACTATAGTATACAAGTTCTTTGATAACACAACTATAGTTTTTAAACAAAGTTGATTCAAAATGGTGCTAGCCAAAGAGAGGCGAAGAGATTTAATTATTAACAGCATTTCCTGTTGCTGTTCAGCCAAAAAAGGATCCTAGGGCATTTTACAGGAATTTATTGTGTAAATATTTGTGCACACAAAATTACACTTTTCTTTTCGCTGCATTGAGACATTATAAATTGGGTTTCTTGCTCTGCGAGAGATTTTAAAATAAAAGCAAATGCTGATTAAATGCACTATGGTGTACCAGAAAGTACATCCATCCTTCCAAGGAAAGTTCAGTGTTACTGTAACACACAAAAGCAAGAATCTTAGATGCTTGAAATGAACAAATTTAATATTTTATAACCTTTCATGGTATTTCCTGGGTTCATCAACAGCTTAAATATATCAGGGGGAAGGAATGATGAAGAGGAGCACAAAATAAAGCATGCTGCCTTATATTTTAGATTAAAAATATAGTCTGAATGTAAAGTTAAAAGAAAATCTGGCAGGCACCAATAGGCATTCAAAAACTGCAAGAACAGTAGTGAATGTCATTAAGAAATCTTCCAACTATGTATTTAAAGGATATTTTGAATACCAGTGGGTGTTATATAACTTAATAGTTAATAATGAGGAATATTAAATGCCTCAAATGCATTTTTGTGGTTGTGGTAAATCTTTTGAGTTTACAAATAGTCCAGAAAACTGTAGCTGGAGATTTTAATTTAATTTTGCATTGGAATAATATTTTAAGGGGGAAAATGGCTAGCTGACAGCACTGAAATGTTTTTCATGGAAACAACTGGGAATTGTTGGTGAATAGATAGGTACAATTAAATCCCAATGAATAGAATTATACTTTTTATCAGCCCTACATGGCATGTTTCAATATGGAACCATTTCTTTAAACTTCTTTGCAATTCAAAGTTTGATCAAACAGATGCAGTGGAAACAGGAAAATAAACACAGTAAACTATTGCCTTCTTGTTTGAGATTTGAAAAGTAAGATTCTTTGAGAATACTTCATAGTAACTTACAATGAAATTCTCAATTTATGGCATTTTGGTATTGTGTAGATGTAGAGCGGATGATTTTTTTAATGCAATAAATCTTCTAGAGTGCCCATTCAGTGAATTTAGATATACCAATACATTTTAGATATTACTGAAACAAATGACATCTAGAAAGGTCCTTGGATTTACATGAGATAGCGATAAGTATAAAAAAATGCAAGGACTTCTGTTTGTTATCCATGCATAAGGAATCCTTTTTCAAAAGAGCCCCTACCATTATCAAATTATGAGACACACACAAGTTATTTTGAAAAGTCTTCAAATATGTAAAACAATCCTATAGACATGGATATTACTAGATGGAGTATACATACTTTGTATTGACTATATTATTGGTAGAAAAAAGTAGAAAAGTACAATTGTAATAACAAAGATATGGTCAGAAGCTGACTATCATACCAAAATTTGTGCAAATTCTACATAAAAATTATAATGGAAAAAGAAAGCCAGCCAATTGTCACAATATAATCTTGAGCGTATCACCACAATTTTCAAAGAGAACATCAGGAATAACTTTGAAGTCCTGAACCTCATTGATAGGGAACCATGGAATGAAGTCAAAAAAAGTTATTAAGATTGACTATAAAAAGGGACTGCCAAAACCTGAGAAACAACAGAAAATCTCAGAACAAATAGTGAGAAATATTGCAAAGTCAATCTGATAGGGATTCCAATCTCAAATTGGTAAGTTAAAGGATGCCAGTGGGCAGATAGTAACTGTCAACAACTGCAATCAACGAAGAAAAGAAAACAAAAATGTTTGACTTGGGTTTTGTTTTTTTTATTCTTTTTACTATTTTTTTGTCTTTCTCAGTTTGCATCAGCAATATTGCTTGTTTCTCATTAATTCCCCTAAAACCTGCCTGTACTTTATTTTCAGCCTGTACACTGATTACAATGACTCAAGCTACATACTTAAAAAACACCCACACACATAGAGTCGCACACATTAGTGCATTAGTGTGTGTTCCCTGGTTGTGTCCATCAGTAGGATGGTTGTTGTAGGCTAGATATTATTACTATCCAAGTGGTAAGAAGTTAAACTTTAAAGATGTTAATATATTATTGAATTATATCCCCAGATATGAAGGGCATTGGATAGTCTTGGGTTGTGGTAAAAGCAATTATATGGACCGTACCACACCCGTATATAGGAATGTTCAAAGGTCATGCATCAAATGAGTAAAGGAATATTTTGAAGAAAATGCCACCAATTCAATGTAATTTATAATTGGGCCCTGATTTTTCATACATCTTTTGTATTCTTTAGAGGAGCAAAGTGGACTCTAAAAATTGCTTTAATGAAATGTGTCAGCTCTTAGCCTTTGAACTAGCTCTTCTTGGCACAGATGCAAAATTGAAGAATGGGCTTTCTTATAGTCTAGATTTAATCTGTGTTCAAAAACTGAATCGCAGTGATTTATATAGTCATGCCGTTACTATTTTAACCATTATTGTAAACTGCAGAAATGTTATCCTATTATATTGTTGCAAGCCTATTTTAGATTTATAAGTTGTGTTTAAGTATAATTTTAGGCATTCAGGTTTTGTTGAATAGTATGGAATGAAGTTAACTTATTTATTTAACTTAGTAAAATACAGTTTAGATGTTATGTTGAGAACTCTGGGCCCATCATACATAATCAGTGGTAATTAGCAACATTAAAATTTAGTAATTAAGCCCTTGCTTGTAGTTTCAGATGAACACACATTGTTGTGAGAGAAAGTAATGTTCACAGTTAACGTAATATTCTTCCCATGTAAAATATCACCTAGTTTTAAATTAATCTTTTGCAACAGAATTCTATGCTTTGGAAGTTACAGGTAAATTTTATCCTGTTCTCCCTTCCCTTCTACTTGGGTTTATTACTTAGATTTCATTGCCAGGCCCAGACAGAAATGTAAGAGAAACCCAGTTTAAGTTACTGCAACTTCTGTGTGAAGACAGGAGATAACCTATATGAGTGAAAATGTAGACTGAGACAGGTTTTAAACTCTTGAATACTTTCAGTGTGGATGGTATAAAGTATTTTGTGTGACAGTCTTGAATTACTTAATGAAGGAATATAATATTGATATGCTGAGATTTTCTTACCATATATTTCTTACCACACATATATGAAAATGTAATATCAACATTTCTGAGGCATCGACTTGTCTTTGGTTGTATAGAATATTTTAATTTTCCCTCAGAATAGCCATAGTATGGATGAGCCTGTTTCTTTGTTATGCTTAGGTTAATTTGGGATGTCATGAGGGTTCTCACCTGTTCTCACTATTTTTTTTATTTTATGTTTTAATTTTGGCTGGTTTCTTCCTGTTTTTTTCCTGCTAGCCACCAAGCATCATACATGTGTTTAATACACATTTAGATGTATTAAATGCCTTTTAAAAATAAGTGTGCTATATTCTAATCCTTTTGTAAAACTGAATTGAGTAAAAAAGGCAAACCACACAGTGAATAGATAACATAGGTTTTAGTTATCTATTCAATGCATAGTTTTTCTCCCCTCCCCCCAGTAATCTATACTTATGACTAGATGCAACATCTTTAAGATTAATTTATGAATAAGCATTTATGAGGGATATCTTGAAAAATATTGATACTACCAGTGAGGACAATGATACATCCAGAATTAATTAACCAGACAGATTGCCTGTCTTGGAATGACACAACCAGTCCTGTCTACAACAAGGTCAGTTCTTGGTAAAACATACTTTCATTTGGACATAGTGTCTACTTTTAGAGAGAGAGCTTGGCAGCCTTATTATTTGGTAATCTGGTGGCAGAAATATCTTAAGAGCCTCTTGTTCAAAATTGCTAACATACCCACTTCTGTTTATGGTCACTTCTGTTTTACATTACTGAGGGTGGAGTACTCTGGGCTTGTCTTTAAGTCATTTTGAAAGTTCAGTTGTCTGGCATATCATGGTCAAACTCTTTCAGGAGATGTAGCAAAGATGCATATTGCACACAGATCCTTGCATAAAGAAATATTTGAAACTCTTTTTGAAGTGACAACCTTAATCCTTTAGGTTTTACATGGTTAGAAAGAACGCTTTCTTTAATATTTTCTACCTTTAAGCTCATCCAAGTAGACTGTATGGGCATTGCTGCTATCAGATTCTGCTATGTGACATCCAAGGCTTATGGCTTCCCAGTAGAGCAGGCATGTCAAACTCGCGACGTCACGTGACGTTGCGCGACGTAGCAGAGCTTTTTCCCCATTGCCGGCAATGGGGTGGGCGTGGTTTTGTTGTGACGCATCCGGCCCATGGGCCGGCAGTTTGACACCCCTGCAGTAGAGGCATTCTTCCTTCTGGCCAGCCATAACGTGGTTTTTTAAAAAAAAAATTAGGGAAACTGCTTAGAAAGCTTTTTCTTGTTACACATGTAACTGGAGCCAGCTTGTATAGGTGATCATATTATAAAAATACCGATATACTCTGTTGATACTTTCAATTAAGGAATTTTATGGTATATGTATGCTTTTTGGCATGATGATTTTTTTTTTTGGTTTTGCTGGGAAGCAGGATACTTACCTAATAATTAGAAAGCAGCCTAAATTATTCAGAGAATGAGGAACTGAGTCACTGCATCACACTACAGTATGGATTTTTGTAGCAGCACTGCAAGTACTGTTACCCCAACATTTTCAGTAATTTCCTATGTAATGGGTTTAATGAGGAAGGAACAAAAAAATTAGATTATCATAGTTAAAAGAGTATTAGTAAACGAACAGGAGTTTGATTAAGGATCCCTGTTTGGATGCAGAAATAATATAGCTACAGCTAGTTTTTTTTTTAAATAAAAGAATGATGATGTATGTCAGATATAAATACTGATTCTTTTAAATTGAATTCCCCGTAGGAATTAAATTGCTGTTAAGATTCTTTGTTTATTAATCAGACTTGCAAATGTTTTTCCCACTCCCTTCTTTCCTCGTATGTTCAATT
Source organism: Vipera ursinii (assembly GCF_947247035.1). Classification (NCBI taxonomy): domain Eukaryota; kingdom Metazoa; phylum Chordata; class Lepidosauria; order Squamata; family Viperidae; genus Vipera; species Vipera ursinii. The sequence goes on along the minus strand of NC_139513.1, from coordinate 28,111,119 downwards.
TAGGTGGCAAAAAAGTCAGATGAAGTCCAAAGAACGATAGTACTGTACTGTAAAACCAGAAACTGTCATAGCTCACTTGCCTGGTGGTCTGGCAGAGCATTAAGATGTCTGTGGACATGAACAGCCAGGGTTCTGACAGCAATGAGGAGGACTACGATCCAAACTGTGATGAGGAAGAAGATGAAGATCCTGGGGACATTGAGGGTTACTATGAAGGGGTTGCCAATGACGTGGAGCAGCAAGGAGCAGATTCCTTTGATCCGGAGGAATATCAGTTTACCTGTTTGACTTACAAGGAGTCGGAGAGTACCCTGAATGAACACATGGTCCGCTTGGCTTCTGCATTAAAGGTAAGGAGTTCTGCAATATTTGATGAAAGTGCCCTTTTTATTGTTGCCCTTTATTGTTCCAAATAAAAATGCCATATCCAATTCTTTTGTTGATTAGGAAGCTTTGTTATATATTTTTATTTTTTATTTAATTTTAATTCCATTTATATCCCGCCCTTCTCTGAAGACTCAGGGCGGCTTACAAGCTTAGCAGTAGCCTTCATTCTATGTATATGCCTGCTTATTAGGGCTTTCACACACACCCCCAAGTGGTATTATTACAAAGTCAGCTTATTGCCCCCAACAATCTGGGTCCTCATTTTACCTACCTGGGAAGGATGGAAGGCTGAGTCAACCTTGAGCCTGGTGGGATGCGAACCTGCACTAATTGCAGGCAGCTGGTGTTACTTAAGGAGGCATTAGCCCACTGCTCCACCAAGGCTCCTTTATAGAGAAAGGAGTGTGTGATTCACCTATCCCTCATAACTGCTCTACAAGATTTGAGACCCAATCTGGTGACATTCTCTTCCCTTGGTGTATCTATATCTATATCTATATCTATCTATCTTCGAGCTCTCTGGCCCAGGCTGAGAATTTTAATTTTAATTTTAATTGGGGGCTTTTACCTTTTCAGGGACTGTTGTAATTTTTTTAATCGTTTTTAACTTTTGTATTTCTTGTTTTAATTACCCTGTAAACCACCCTGAGTCCTTCGGGAAAGGGCGATATACAAATCTAAATAAATAAATAAATCTATCTATCTATCTATCTATCTATCTATCTATCTATCTATCTATCTATCCCTTCTTATTGAATTGATTTGGATCTCTAAAATAACAAAAGAGGAAGCTGCTTCAAGGAATAAAGGGAAGTGTTCCTTTGTTTTCTGCCTTGCTTCTTATGAAATGATTTTGAATCGGGCTGTTGTGTTTACCATGCTTTGGGTAAAAGTGACTGACTGAAGCCAAATAAGATTGTGATTCATTAACATGGATGTTAGGGAAATTGGCGATGGGCCAATTAGGTTTGAACCAGCAGTTAAAATAGAGTTTATTATTTATGCTGAGTCCAGAATTTAAATGTAGAATAAAAAAGACATACCAATGGAAGAGCCCTTGGTGCTCTCTGAGCTTGGTTGTTTTTTTTAACAGATGTTTCATTACCCAACTGGGTAACATCATCAGTGCTAGAAGGGAATGGGGTTAAGAAATAAATATTCCATTCCAACCTGTATAAATAGGAATTAATCCTTTTGATTGTGTTTTGCATTACCGAAGAGGCCTTTATGTAACTAGCAACCATTGTAAGTCTTAGTTACTATCCTTAATAGCACTTATCTCCACTTTGATCTCTAGTCTAGAAATTATAGAAAATTACACAAAAAGAAACCCAAAATGCTGTGCAAATTGAATTAAGGGTAAATTAAATTCTGAGCCATGGGGAAATAAAATGCATAAACATTATTATTATTATTTATTATTTATTTAATTTATATACCGCCCTTCTCTCAAGAGACTCAGGGCGGTTAACAGGGCAATACGTAAAAGACAAATACAAAAGTTAAAATTATTAAAACATGATTAAACAATGCCCATAGTACAAATTTAAAATTAAAGTCATAATAACAAACCCACCCCGTCCCATCAGGCCAGGCCCGCTTCCTTAAAGAGATGGGTTTTAAGGTCGCGCCGGAAGGAGCGGAGGTCGGGCGCCATCCGGAGCTCTACCGGAAGATGGTTCCATAAATCCGGTGCACCCACAGAGAACGCCCTCCCCCTGGGGGCCACCAGTCGGCATTCTTTGACCGGCGGCACCCTGAGGAGGCCCTCTCTGTGGGAGCATACTGGGCGGAGGGAAGTTGACGCCGGCTGCAGGTGCTCCCATTAGGAGTTCCAATCTGCCAATAAGATATTTTGTTATATGTTTTAAGAAGTAATAATAATGGTGTGTTTTAAACAAAGCAAAGTGACAATACAACCTCATAGTTACTATACAGGTAGTCATAGCTGTCTCCTGCTGACGATTAATTGTCCTCTAAGAAAAAAGATAATTTTTAGCAAACTAAACTAAAAATAGCAATAGTCTGTAAGTATTTGTGAGAACTTGATTAATCAATAAACAACATCTTGTTGCAGCAAGCACTCAAAATAATATTTTTTTTAAAAATTGCTGCCTCTGTTTGGTACTTTCGCTGATGAATCTGACACTATAGAGCTGTGGTTGGCCTAGTGGTTAGAATGCAGCACTGCAGGCTAATTCACTACTCACTACAGGAGTTCGATTCTGAGCAGCTCAAGGTTGACTCAGCCTTCCATCCTTCCAAGGTTGGTAAAATGAGGACCCAGATTGTTGGCAATATGCTGACTCTGTAAACCACTTAAGAGAGAGCTGTAAGGCACTGTGAAGCGGTATATAAGTCTAAGTGCTATTGCTATTGTCTTAACACATTGTAATAACTTGCCATGAACCTTTACAAACACCAATAGCTGAATTTCTTATCACTAAGTTTTGTATTGTAGAAAATAATTTTGTTACATCTCCAATTATTTTATCTGAATTTAAAATATCATTAAATTAAATGGACTAAATGCAATTATGCTTCACCAAATGCTGGGAAATTAATCAAGAAATAGTTAAGGTGTGTGTCGCTTGCTTTCCAGTAAGAGTAACTTTTTGAATGTTCTCTGATGTTGGCTTAAGTGCTATGGTAATTTTCCTCTCAAGATTCATGTTGCTACTCTTAGTTTATTTGCCTATCAGCAGTTGTGTCTGTTTACCAGTTCTCCCTGCTGTTTGGGACAGTTGATATTCTCTACAAGACAGTTTCAAAGTTGTCCTTGTCTATCATTGAGTTATTAATATGCTCACCTCAGCAGGAAGGAGGATGATACATGTCTTGTGAAAACTAAAAGAAATTCAGTCTGAAAAAGTTTATGCAATTAGAGAATTGTTTTAGCCTGCTGTTTGTTTTTTCTGTTATCCGGAAAAGATGTTTGCAAAGTCAAAGGCTAATTTAACAAGAAAAGGCTAATTAACAACATCTACTCCTGTTAAATTGTACTTGAGATATTCTCTTATAAGTAGCCTACTGAGAATCCTGGAATTCGCTAAGTCGGAGTTGGAGTCCCCACAGACCAGATAGTCTTGTTTCAAGGAAAGATCTAATTGTTTTTGCCTGAGCTAGACAGCTATTCCACTGACTTTCAAAGCATTCTTTATACTTTTAAGTCTCAAGCTTGCTATGTGATATGCGGTGTCACGTTTTGTAAAACAAATTTGTATAGCATTGGAGTCTAGGCTGGTTTTTTGACAAGTGTTGGTATAATTCCATCAGAAGGACCTAAGTTGGTCAGCCACGTACACTACAGATTTGAAATGTGATGCAATTTCTTCACCGGAATGAGGAAATCAGCCATACCCAAAATATTATTTTCTTTGTTGTTGCTCTGATTCATGGATCCTTTCAAGGTTCCGGCTTTTAGGCTTTGCTGAAAACTCATTTTGTAGCTGTTGAGGTTAGTAGTGCACAAAGAGGAGAATTATCTGAATGACATGTCAATATTTCTGCAAGGAGATTGTGGTAGTCTGTCATTTATCTCTACCACGGAAGCCTCAATATCATTTTTTTAAAAAAAAAAGAATCCAAAACATGTTTATTCTTCAAAAGAATCTATGTCTTTCAGAAAAAAAAGTTGTACACTCTTGAAATGGTGGGGAATCACACTATTCCAATCCCCCATCTAGCCCCAATTTTCATAAGAGAAACTTGTTAATCTTACCATAGATCCTTAGAAAAGTAGGAAAGTTTTAAATAGATGTCATGTAAATCATCCAGAATCTTGGGATGGGCAATGTACAAATTAAAATTATAGGGATATCAAATTGCATTTGCGATTGGTAATTGGAAGAATGCAGTTATCTTTACCCAATTTCAGATTTTAAAAACCCAACAGGAACCACTAAAGGATTAATTAGTTAAATGTGCTGAAAAAGGATTTGGCAAATTTCTGATTGAAAAAGGACAAGAGTTGAAAATGAGTATTCCATATCTTCCCTGAGTATCCCTTTAAGTCAGGGGTGTCACTCAATTTCATTGAGGGCCGCATCAGCATTGCGGTTGCCCTCAGGGGGCCAGGTGGGTGTGGCCTGGGTAGGCGTGGCCTACTGGGTGGGCGTGGCTAGAGTGCATATGGCCTACTGGGTGGGCGTGGCCAGCTCTACATCGTTGGCATCAAGGGTGCCTATGGGGGCCTGGGCAGGAGTGGGACAGATCTGAGGGTCTCTGGCAGGAGGAGGGTCTCTGGGCCAGGGCCAAGGTAGCGGGGGCCATTCCCTCACTGTTTCCAGGATGGATTTGCGGGCCACATGAAACCACTTTGCGGGCCGGATCTGGCCCCAGGGCCTTGTGTTTGACATGCTTGCTTTAACTCTTTTTATTTAACATACCTAATAGAATTGCTATTTGAAATTAAAAAGTTCTTATTGTTTCCCTTAATGTTTTCATCTGCACTTCTCAAAATTATTATTGACCACATACTTTTGCCTATCAGGGTTTGCGCTTTTAGTTCTTTTCATTGTTTCATTGTATTCCACTGTTTGAAGAAATCATCTTAAATTGTGCAGCTTCATGAATACTACTAGAAAACCATTCTGACCTTTTCCTGGACTTGATTGATCTTTCTATATTACGTGATAAATTCTAAATGCAATTATTGCTTTAGACAATCTGTAGACACTATAAAGAGATCTGGATTTCTTGTTTTCTGTTTTTCTTTTTTTAATCAGTCTCCTAATTTTTTAGGTGTTTTCCCCAAGGTAAACATATTTAACTGTGTGGGTCCCAGCTGTCAGCTTCTGAATTTCATGTGTTTTAAATCAGGGGTCTTCAAACTTGGCCCTTTTAGGACTTGTGGACTTCAACTCCCAGAAATCCTCAGCTAGCCATGCTGGCTGAGGAATTCTGGGAGTTGAAGTCCACAAGTCCTAAAAGGGCCAAGTTTGAAGACCCCTGATTTACATTTTACAATATTACAGATAGTTTCCTGTTCTACAATGCTTACATCTCAGTCTAAATTACGGTCATATCTTTGGTTGTTTGCCCTCTGGCTGACTCCAGGACTGACTAGGTATTTTGTGGAAATCAATCATTTAGTTATTTATTGTGCATAGATGGGCCCAGTCTGCACGAAGATAACTGAAACCCACCATTATTATACGAACATTTCCTATGCATCCTATGCATCTAACTCTTTTTTCACCATCTCGGAATCATTCTCATTGATTACTGTCACTCGATGGTCATTCAACAGATCGTCGTTTTGATTAGCTGGGCCATAACAGATTTCCAGATCTAATTACGTTTGTGACCAGTACCCTGTGGTCTTCCAATATTTAAGATATTTAGGATATTAGATGTTATATGTTCTGTTACAAAAAGAGCAACAGCTTCCCCAATATGTCTTTCCTTGTCCTTTTTATATCTCTGTTTCATCGTGTTTGTTATACCTACACAACCAGGTACATTTAATTCCCTATCTTTACTCAGAGGCTTCTAGATCTGAAATAGAAACATTTATACATCGTGTACTTTTTCGGATGGTTTGACGTGAACCTTACGTTTTGTGCTATGTTTTAATTATTTATTTAAAAGATTTGTGTGGTTGCCTATCTTGTGCCACACAATTCTGGATGGCTAGCAAAAGCAATAAAAACAAATGAAACAATAGAACAAATACAAAAAAAGAAAGAAAACAAGAAAAAACAGGAACCTAAAACATAGCTATATCCATTCAATATTTTATGACATCTTGAAAGTTTTATGGCTCACCGATGACTTAATGCAGTGTTTTTCAACCTTTTTTGGGCAAAGGCACACTTGTTTCATGAAAAAAATCACGAGGCACTCCACCCATTAGAAAATGTTAAAAAATTTAACTCTGTGCCTATATTGACTATATATAAAGTAATTCTCTTGAATAGGAATCAAATAAACACAAAGAAAGTATTTTATAATTACTTTTCAATTTTTCCCACGGCACACCAGGCAACATCTCGCGGCACACTAGTGTGCCGCGGAACAGTGGTTGAAAAACATTGACTTAATGTGAGGTGCATTCTGCGATACATCACTTATTTTCCAGTTTATTCTTGACTTGTTTTATTTCTGTGGCCAACTCTTTAATCGTTTGCAAACTGGGAATTAACTAGATGAGTCATAATTACTTTGCTCATTTGCAAAATCTTTTCTAGCTTCTTCAGCAAACGTGGTTAAACGTTCCCTGAATTTGTCTGCAGTGGAAATACAGCTAGTTTTTAGGAAAAACAGGTGGCCAGTTTTAAGAATAAGTGGCACACTATTTACAGAGCATCAGAGAAAGTGCTCAGGAGAAAGTAGGTCGGTCATACATCAAGACAGTGACACAAATTAAATGGTTAAAACAAAGGAAAATTAATGTTATACAAGGGCCAAGTCAACATCCTGACCTGAATTCTTCAGAAATGTTGTGCAAGGACTTGAAGCCTGCAATTCATACAAGGAAACCCCCCAACATTTTCCTTATATCTGTTGTAGTAAAAACAGACACAAACAGGTTTAATTTTTTTTTTCTGTAGTCTTTTTCAGTTTTTGGGGTTTTAACTTCTGTCATCCAATATTATCCTGTTTTTTATGTTTTTAAATTATTGTTAGTAATTGTCTAATTAGATAATTTCTTTTAGCATTTTGAAATTTTTACTTCCAATATTTCTTTAAGGGCAAGCCTTTATTCTCATGGTTTTTGTGTATTATTAGACAATGTTTCTGATCTCTTGAGAAAGTCTTTTGTCTATTGGCTTCCTTTTTACTTAGCACTTCCTAGCCTCTATATCAGGGGTGTCAAACTCAAATTTCATTGAGGGCCGCATCAGCATTGGGGTTGCCCTCAGGAGGCCGGGTGGGTATGGCCAGGGTGGGTGCGGCCTACTGCTTGGGCGTGGCTAGAGGGTGTGGCCTACTGGGTGGGCGTGGCCAGCTCTACATCGTTGGCATCAAGGGTGCCTATGGGGGCCTGGGCAGGAGTGGGACAGATCTGAGGGTCTCTGGGCCAGGGCCAAGGCACTGGGGGCCGTTCCCTCACTCTTTCCAGGATGGCTTTGTGGGCCGGATCTGGCCCCCCCGGGCCTTGTGTTTGACATGTCTCCTCTATATCATCTTTCCTGATCTATAGTATTTATTACCACAAAGTTTCTATTACTGTGATCTTTTAGTTATTTGGGAATGATGTCACCCTTTTAATCTCTTTTAAAAAGAATCTTCATATTTCCCCCCTTGTTTAGTTCCCCTCACCTCAGATATTAGGTGTTCATTTCATTGAAAATTTTCAGATACTACAAGTTTCAAGTTGCTTCTTTTATGATGCGCTGTAATTGCTGTAATCTTTAAAAACAGTTTTAGAATTGAGCACAAAAAGCAATACATAAATACTGGTTAAGTAGCTGGAAAAGGAGCAGCATAGATTCTCTATTTTGCAATTTAGCTTAGTGGACCCTTACTGCATTTGCCATGCATCAGGCCTGTGGAGAAAAATGGAAATATCAGCTTTTTAGATGAAGATAATCATCCAATCATCATTTACTGCTATTCAACTGTAAATCAAGATGATGCCAGTTCTTAGTGTTTTTTATTAATCAAGTTTTGCAATCCTCTGCACAATGATAGGTGATCTGGACTACCCAGGCCATCTGTAAGTATTCTGTGATACAAATCATTTTGTATGGATTCAGTAGTACAGATGGTCCTTAACTTACAACCTTTTGTTTAATGGCTGTTCTAAGTTATGATGGCATTGGAAAAATGACTAGTCTTTGCACTCACGACCATCACAGAATCCCCATGTTCACATGATCAAAATTCAGGCACTTGATAACTGGCACGTATTTATTATGCTTGCATCATCCCTGGGTCCTTTGTTTGCTATTGGCAGCCTTCCCAGTGAAGGAAGCCAGATTCACCTAACAACCATATGATTCACTTAACGGCTATGATTCCAATTGTAATCATAAGGTTTATCTGTATCTTCAGATGCTAAATAACCTATTGTACGAGGGCAATTCAGAAATAAACCCCTGTTTGGTTATCAGTGACAGATACAGAACTTTTATTATTCACATTAGAAAACTACAACATTGCATTACTTTTTGACATAATTGCCAGTCAAATTGAGGCACTTGTCATAACGTCTTACAAGCTTTGAAATTCCTTAGTAGTAATCGCTCAGTGCCAAATATGGGCTATGGGGGGATCAAAAACATCCCCATGGAACTGCTTCAAAAGTTCTTGGGCGCGTCTAGCGGTGTGCGGGTGAGCATTATCGTGAACCAACCCCATACTGGAAGTGGTGCCATAGAAAATCCTGACAAATGTGAAGATGCCAAAGGAGTACTGCTTGTGAAGTGCATGGAGTGTGGTTCGACCACCAATTCAGTATTCCACTGTGAAACATTACGAAAACTCAGATGAGCCATTCCTAACAAGCATCAGGGCATGCTGACTTCCGGTGTGGTGTTGGTTCACGATAATGCTCACCCGCACACCGCTAGATGCACCCAAGAACTTTTGAGTGTCTGTTATTGATAACCAAACAGAAGTTTATTTCCGAATTGCCCTCCTATAATGAATACATATTTGACTGTCAGGTCATTTGTATTAATAAGCATCATTATTTATTAGGGTAGTTGCTTATCAGAGGCAACCTTAATTTCTGGCTATAAAATATGTGAATTGCTTCAGTTTGTATTCTTCTGCATGCATAATTTTTCTGAAGCTTTTCTGGAAGCTTTTTTAAAATTCAGAATAGTGGGGGATAACGGAGAAACCTCAGTAGCAGTCCTTGGTAGTAGTAGAGTTACAGGACTGCCTGGCACTCATTAGACTTTCCCCTGCCGCTCAGAGGACAAGACACTTCTTTGAAAATCATTTTTGGAGTGACAAATGTTGTGCTTTCATGGTATTTGTGTTCCAGATCTTGAATGTACTAAACACGTTTTCAATTTCACCATAGGGGTACGATTTGATAGTGTATTTTTTGAATTCTGATATTATAAAACATAATTTCTGATATTGTCCCCTTTATTCAGCTGCTTAAGTACAATTTCCCTAGCTTTTGAAAAACAAATTGTTAGCAATTCCCTCAGAGGTGACCACGTTACTACACAGCTAATAGTTCTTCTAGTGATCAGGTGCAGTAATTCTGTACTCAGCTCTTTACCTAGTTCTTCTAATTCTGGTCTATTGTACCTTAAGCATTGAGTCATGTCATTTTTGCAAATTTTGCATCTTCTGGATAGTTATTTTGCATTTTGTATTTATCACAGATTTTTGCATTAACTCTATTCCACAGTAATAAGTACTCAGAATACAATTAAAGTGAAAGAGATGACATAGTGACGAATAATGAAAAAAAGTTACACAGTGCTAGATATTGGCCATTTGTGAAGGAGCTATGATGTCATATGTGCTAGATATATTTGCTCTTTTTGGGAACAGATTGGAGTTGCTTAACCATACAGAATCCATGATTTCCAGTTTGACATGCACTGAGCCGTAAACCATGATTTACAAAGCACAAATACCGGATTCCATACTGTGTTAAGCCAAGCAAAACTATATTGCTTACTGTGAATGCTGTCCATGAACAGCTGGACTGTGTTGCAGTTTGACGTGAGATAGGAATCTTCTCTGGTGAATCTTCTCTCCCAGTTATTAATAGATAAAAGGTTCAAAGCACAAGGCAGCCCAAATGTTATTCAGTGGAACTTCCATCCTTCTTTATTGTTTTTCCAGCTGCATAGATCTGAAAAGAACTGAAGTCCAAATATACTGTATATGGTGAGCCACCTGCCACTTATCTCTAAAGTAAATCCTAAATAGGAAAAAAAAGAACAATATTCATATTGTTTACAGAAGGCAGACTTTGGGCTTCCTTTTAGTGCTAAAATTTTGAAATTGGAATGAACAACGTACACTCTCGGATGGCAGATAAGTTTTATTCCGATATGAAACTGAAAAGCATAGTGCATAAAAGAAAAACAATAAACAGGAAGGGATCCTCAACTTTCCTCAAAACATTTCTCAAATTGCGAAACATAAATGTAGTTGCAGGCCATGCGTGTTTTATAATTCTACTATTCATAAATTCATTTTTTTCTTTCTCTCCCCTCAGGTATCTCACGCAGTAGCTAAACTTGTATTAGTTAGCTTCCATTGGCAAATCTCAGAAATTTTGGAAAGGTAAGCATATGACCTTTGATATGTGCAAATCACCTTTGATGCTTTACAACGAAAGCAGGCACAAATATTGTTTCTCTTGTTAGATTCTTGTAAAAAATATTTTAAAAACCCACCATATGTTTGGATCAGAACCATGGTAAAATACCTCTGTTCATTCTCCTAACTTTATGGACTTGCTTGTAAGGTTGCCCTAGTGCAGGAGTAGGCAACCTTGGCTCTTTTATGACTCGTGGACTTCAACTCCCAGAATTGAATATGCTGGCTCAGGAATTCTGGGAGTTGAAATCCATGAGTCATAAAAGAGCCAAGGTTGCCTACCCCTGCCCTAGTGAAATCTATAATGTGGATTAGTCCCAGAAATGAATTGAGTGAGAAAAATGACAAAGACTTATTGCCTTATGTTTAGGATTTTGAAAAATGAATTCAGTTTATGTATAGGCAGTCCTCACTGACCACAATTGGGACTGGGAATTTTGTCACTGTGTGGTCATAAAGTGAAATGTGACCATTGAATGAACCTTTATTGTCAAAGTACAACTATGTGTACATTGAGATTAGCTGAGCTTCCCTTTGTGCTCCAACCCCCCAACACACAGTGACAACAAACCCTCCATCTTACTACACCATGTGAACCAACTACACCACACACCGGCCTCCCAAGTCAATTCTGCATAAAATTCACAAAAATATTTCTCATTCAAAAGCCTAGTAGCCCACGGATAAAAGCTGTTTTTTCAGCCTGTTGGTGCGGCTGGCTATACTCCTATATCTCCTACCCGATGGTAGGAGAGTAAAGAGATACCATCCAGGGTGTGAGGCATTATTTCCAGCTGTGGCCATGAGGCGAATCATCACAGGTAGTCAAGCACAACGTGACTGCAAATTGCAACTTCCTGCCAATTTCCCCATTGACTTTGCTTGTTGGAAACTGGCTGTGAAAGTCGCAAATGGCCATCATGTGATTGCAGGACACTTTTGTGACCATTGTAAATGCATGCTGGTTGCCAAACACCCAAACTGTAGTCAGGTGATTGCAGGTATACTGCGACAATGACAACTTTGAGGACCTGTCGCAAAGCACTGTTGGTCAGCACTGTTATAATTTTGAACGGTCACTGAATGGGTGGACAGTAAGCAAGGACTATCTCTACTGTCTTTATAGCTAAAGGGCATTAAAAGTCATCTGACCCTTTATGGTGGATGAATGTAACATCACTGGCTATACCTTCCACCATCCTGAGGTTTTGATGCGCAGCTCTTTCTTCATCCGCCATCAGAATTGGGTAGCAAATCACACCGTTACATTTTGTAACAAGCTGGGTTTGAGAATAGTATTGGATCTGCTAAGATTGGAATTGGAAACTGACCACTGAAAAATACTTAGACTGGCATAATAACACAAAAAATGTGCCTGTGTATACATCTCTCTCTCTCTCTCTCCCTGACTGACAACTCTTCTGTAACAGAACTGTTGTTCTTGCTATGTCCCCATCTTCTGCTACTTCTGTACCCATTTTCGGAGTGTAGCCCTACAACACTGAATTATGATCTCAGCTGAAAACAAGATTACTGCCTTTGTTGTGCAGCATTTTGCTCAATACCGGTAATTCTTCACTATCTCTTAAAATACCTTTACTTTGGAACTTGTGTTTAAGAGTATTTCCAACTTCATGGGATTCTTCAACTGATCTCATTTTTGGAAATGTCCAATCCATGGATTGGTGACCTTTTTTTAAAATTGATGTAATATGTACTGGTGGCAATACCTGTTCTGTTCCAGCCTACTACCGGCCCTGCAGAAATGTCAGGGACAACCCCTTTTCAAAAGTCAATAGGCTGAAAGTAAGCCAACCAAATTTATGTGCAAAAACTAGAGACTATATCAGAAGCTGTTCAAACTGTTGCCTTCAGCAACCAGCACCTCCCACACATTCCCCTTTTAAACACAATTTCAAGGTGTGGCTTCTCTTTGCCTCCTCCCGAGGTGCCTCATTGCCTTCCTTTGTTTACTCCTGCTTGTCTGCCTCCTGCTTCGGGCGTCCTTGAACAAAGCCCGCTGTGAATCGTCTACGTCAGGGGTGTCAAACTCAATTTCATTGAGGGCCGCAACAGCATTGCGGTTGCCCTCAAGGGGCCGGGTGGGTGTGGCCTGGGTGGGTGTGGCCTGCTGGGTGGGCGTGGCTAGACTGCGTATGGCCTACTGGGTGGGCGTGGCCAGCTCTACATCATTCGCATCAAGGGTGCCTATGGGGGCCTGGGCAGGAGTGGGACAGATCTGGGGGTCTCTGGCAGAAGGAGGGTCTCTGGGCCAGGGCCAAGGCAGTGGGGGCTGTTCCCTCACTGTTTCCAGGATGGCTTCGCGGGCCACATGAAACCACTTCGCGGGCCTGATCCGGCCCCCGGGCCTTGTGTTTGACATGTCTGGTCTACGTCCAAACTTTCAGGCTCACACAGCTGGGTCTGAGGAGGAACAAGACTGGAGGGGCCTGGCTGAGACCTGTGCGATGCCTCAGAACTTTCCTCTGCAGGCTCTCCAATCCCCTCCTCCTCCTCCTCCTCCTCTGAATTGTCCGATTCAGCTGCCGAACCCACAGGCTGACACTGAATCACAACAGTACCTTAGAAGAAAAGCCAAGAAATTGCAGTTGGGTACAGAACGCAGAGGCCACATTTCTATCCTGTGCTTCAGGTGAAAGGAAGGGGCACTCTCCTGCTCTTTTTGCACCAGTTTTCTGTAGGTTTCCAAGGTAGATTCAAGACATACATCTCCATATAGCTGAGACCCACTTATTTGAATAAACGATTGCCCCTGGATGGTGTATTCCAAAAGCTGCAGTTTGGAATTTTGGAATTCCTTTCTCCATAGTTCAACTTGCTTCTCCGACTAAATTTAACAGCAACCCGGAAATGTATTTGTTCCGCTGAAACTTTCCTCCGTATTAGTTTTATAATGTATCAACTGCATTTTACGTCTATTTTTATGTGGTTTTTTTTTTAAAAAAAATTACTAATATAATTGTTTATGATGGTGGTTATTTTCCATTTGATTTTATTATTAATAATATTTTTGTTAACCTTCATGAGCTGGCTTTGCCAGGAAAAGTTGATTATTTATTGATTTAAGATTGTGACCTGATGAATTCATTAATTTCACAGGTATGGCCCTATATCTGTCTAATTTTTTTTTCTGCTCTCAGGAACACATCTAATTCAGTTCAATTGCTAGTGGAAGCAAGGGTTCAGCCTGCCTCATTCAAACACGTGAGTAACTCGATTTTCTAAGGCCAAGAGTCACTCTGGTTAGTGAGGTAGGCAGCACGTATATTTACTAAATAAATAAATATTTTGAATGCATGTAATTCAAAGATGCTACGTAGTTATTCTTTATTCCAAATAAGATTGATTACAATGCTGCTTTCTTCTCAAAGCATTTTTGTATTTCCATTGTATTCTAAATAGAATTGTGCAATTTAAAAAATTGTTGTAAAGGTTTTTGAAATAAGAAAACAAAATTGCCATAGTAATAATATACAGCAATCGTTCAAACTTATGATGGTGCAGAATGAGTGATCGTTATGGATTGCCCTTGAAGTTCTTTTATCACAGCATCCTCAGCTTGTGATTATGATGTAGCAGCAAGCCATGGTCACGTGATCACAATTTCATATGTTCCCTGCCAGCTTTCCACAAGCAAAGTCAATGGGAAAGCTGGCAGGAAGTCAGAAGTTGCAGTCATTTGTGGTTCTTGCTTGACAGTTGGGACTGCCTGAACCTCCATCACTAAGTGGCATGGTCACGTCCAAGTGATTTTGTGTTTTACAGCCATGTCGCTTGGTATCAGCAATTCCATGGACTATCTGTATTGTGAACCAAGTGATGTGCAATATATAAAATATACTCGCACCTCTCATCTTATGTAATAATTTGCCAGGGTCTGTTTAACACAGTTCCCAGAAAAGGAAAGGCAGCCTTCGTAACCTTATTATGAGTTGAGATAAAGAAAATTTTGGTCATGTAAATCTCAGAAGTATAAATATTAACAATTAAATATTGATTTGTGCATAAACATCATGTAAAGGTGATTAAGATAAGATATAAGTTAAAACTTTATTGAAGTAACAATTATACCTTTATATAACAGTGAGGGGAAAAATATTAGTTTTGAATATGAGATAGTAGATATAAAGAAAAGAGAGGAAGCATTAAACAAGGCAATTAAAGAAAATTTGGTTATTAAATTTAAGATTTTAAGATACTTGAGAATTATTAGAAAATAAGAATATTATATAGTATTATTAATTTGTAGATGTAGATGGCGAGAAGTTATATGGCTAAGATGTGTACCCTGAACACTAGACGTTGGGAGTAATTGTAATAAAGGAATTGGGATCATTTAAAACTTGGAAATGATAAATATTAAACATTAATTTTAAAGATTAATGGAAAATTAAAACTGAAAAAAAATTATTAGGTTATTGATTGTCTAAAAGATTGAATGTTAAAACAATTAAGATATACATAAATTAAAAACTATTTCTAAATGTTAGAAAGTTACTTTTTATTTGATCGATAGAATAAGAATTGTATTAATTTAAACATGAGACAGTATATACTAAGGGTGAAAGAGAGGGCATGGTTATTGTAATAGTTGGAGATTTGTACAAATGATATCTATATGTAATAGAATTATTGTACTCACCCGCCATGTTGCTTTACAAATAAGTACATGTAATATTAGAAAATCAATAAAAAAATTTACAAAAAAAATAATAGAATTTAGTAACAAAATTGCCAACTTTTAGTGGTGTTATATTTGTTTAATGGGACGCGGTGGCTCAGTGGGTTAGGACGCTGAGCTTGTTGATCAGAAGGTCGGCAGTTTGGCGGGTCGAATCCCGAGTGCCGCATAGCAGAGTGAGCACCTGTTACTTGTCCCAGCTTCTGCCAACCTAGCAGTTCGAAAGCAGGTAAAAATGCAAGTAGAAAAATAGGGACCACTATGGTGGGAAGGTAACAGGTGAGTTTCTGGAAGTGAGACTACTTTTATTTCTATTTTTAACCCCTCCAGAACTAGCTAACTAAATAAATAATGCAACTTTGGGTGGTTTTCAGGCTTTGAGGATGTTTTAAGGGTATAAATTGGACTGGTTTGTAAGCCATCTGTTCCCATCCCCATCATTTCAACTCTGAAAAAGACGTGGGAGAAAAAAAATGCCCTCCCCTTCATATGATGTTAACAACTGGAAGGGCCTCCTGCTGTTCTTTGGAAAGTTGGAAGCCCCCAACCCCTCAAACATTGTTTCTCTCGTAAAAAAAACATTTAGCATGATACAGCTTTATATAATATGCTTTGTTTTTGGCGAGCTACATATTTGCAGGTAATCTTTGTAAAGTTAATGGAAGTGTCATTAACTTTATATTGATTTGGCAAAGTTGTTGAGTTGCCTTCCTGGTCTAATAATAATAATAATAATAATAATAATAATAATAATAATAATAATAATAATAATAATAATAATAATAATAATAATAATAATAATAATAATAATTAGTAGTAGTAGTAGTAGTAGTAGTTGGAAGGGACCTTGGAGGTCATCAACCCCCTGCTAAGGCAGGAAACCCTATACCATTTCTTCAAGTATAATATGTTGAAGATTCTTCTTCAGTGGGAGTTGCCCAGTTTGAAATTAAGTGGATGATGAGGGGAGTAGCCACATTAACGTCTTGGTGTAGTTATTGTGGTATGCAGCTAACACAAGGAAGGAACTGCTTATTCTTGACCATAAAACCGAACTGAATTTAAAATACCACAATAGGTCACAGCTTTTCTCACTAATCTGTTGACATTTAAAGGCATTTTATTTATTGAAATAGGCCATCAGAATTTCTCTTATTTATTAATAATCTCAATCAATCTACCTCTCTCTCTCTCTCTCTCTCTCTCTCTCTCTCTCTCTCTCTCTCTCTCTCTCTCTCTCTCTAACAGGCAATGGTACATTCCTCCCAGCACTGTGCAGTTTGCATGCAGTTGGTTCGAAAGGAAAATCTATTATCTCTAGCCTGTCAGCATCAGTTTTGCCGTAGCTGTTGGGAGCAGCATTGTACCGTGCTCGTCAAAGATGGAGTGGGAGTTGGTAGGTGCAAAGCAATGGGTCATTTGGCTCTTTTGGGGGTACACTGGCATCTCTTACCTACTGCTTTCGGCTGCTGGTAAAATTTTCTCTTAATCTTAAAAATGGAGCAGTTCAAGGGGGAACATCTCGCATTCTTTTTATGTCTTCTTTTGATAGCAGCAGATCTTATCTTGGGTTGTGGGACTGACAACAGCTGCCTTTTTTTGGCCCTTTGGATTGTCTCCCAGACATTTACATCCTACCTTCTTTGAGTGGACTGTTCCTACCGAATTCTTGTTCAGCTGTCTCTGATGCAAGAGGGAAAGTGTTTTCCATTCCTGACAATAGTCTTTCCTAACTATTCTGACAATAGTCTTTTCAGAGCCAGGTTTTCAGAAATTCTGTGAAATTGGACACTGTTTGAAAATCTTCTTTTTTGTTAAATGAAGGAATGTCCTCTGATGTCATTCAGCTCTCTGTTTTTTGAAAACAGCCTTTTGGGCGTTTTTTTTTTCCCCTTCCCCCCCCCCCCCCCCACTAGGTGTCTCCTGCATGGCTCAGGATTGTTTGCTTCGGACCCCAGAAGATTTTGTATTTCCACTGCTACCCAGCGAGGAGCTGAAAGATAAATACAGGCGCTACCTCTTCAGGGACTACATTGAGGTATCGTTTGTCATTTTACATTCAACACTCTCTGTTTTCTACATGAAGGAAATGACTCCAGATCAACTTCAGTGGATTAATCTGTAAGCTGTGTTTCTGTAAATTTAAGACTGCATCGTGCAATTCCTTAAGAAGTTTCATTTGCTTTTAGAAAGTTCAGTTCTCTTTAAAGGGCTTTAATACTAGCATTGGGAATTGGAAGCCTGCTTTGCGATAGCTTTGCTTTTCTCTCAACAAGTGATTCCAGTGGGGGGGGAGGGGGATAGAGGCGACCTTGGTGGCCCCTGTCATGTGAGGTGTTTCCGGAGTTTGTCCTTCAGCATCTACATGTAGTTGCTGGGATATATTATATATTATCCGATATATTATCCGATACAGGTAATATTATCCGATACAGGTAATCCTCAACCTTTGCTTAATCATGGTTCGAAGTTAATAGTGTCCTCGGAAAAAGTGACTTGTGATCCTGTGGTCACAGTGATCCTAATCGAGGCGCTTGACAACACGCTCACCTTTGTAAAGATTGCGGAGTCTTGCAGTCATGTGGGTGCGATTTGAGACCTTCCTGGCTGGCTTCTAACAAGCCAAGTGAATTGGGAAAGCGGGGTTCGTTGAACCATGTGATTCACAATGGCCAAATAATTCATCTGATGACCATGGTCAAAATGGTCATAAAATCGGGTCCAGTCATGTAGTGACTTATTGAACAACTGCATTTCTTAGTGAACCAAATTCTGGCCCCAGTTGTGGTTGTCAGGCAGTGATTACCTGTAGGTTGTGAAACAGGCCGCAGTATGCTCAACGTTGCTACTCAGATTGGGTGAGAAACCTCCTTGATACCTTAACTGATTGTCAGGGTTTAGATGGGACAGAAAATTCTGAAGGTGAACCCCAAACAAAACAGATCAGTTTATTCTGGACTGGCCAGCACCACCCTTGAAGAACCAGATTTGCAAACTAGGGTCCTTTTGGACTCGCGGTTCCTGCTAAAAGGGGTGGAAATCATGGCCAGAAGAACTTTTCCAACCTTGCTTGGTGCACCAAAACAGTAACACGTCTTCATTACAGTCTGGTTGGCATACAGTGCTCTGAAATAGTAGCTGTGTGAGCCATCAAACGAAGAGAGAAAGGGGAAGTAGAGGCTCCAGTTTAGCCTCAAAGTGCAGCTGCACTGTCATGCAAGCTGCTAAGTTGTCCTGGCTGCTACCCAGAGCTATTGTGGGAAGTTGTAGAGACACCAATCCTATTAGTCCAGCCTGGTATGTAGATGTTGGAGACCGAAAGCTCTGGGGACATGCCCACCTCCTCAGTGACTGGGAGAATATGTTGCAGTCTGACTGAAAATTTAAGAGTGAGAGAGAAAAGAAGGAAATTGTAGAACAGAGTGGCCGGAGAGTTGGACTCCAGTTGGAGAGAGAGAAGAAAAGTCCATGGGTGTATGTTTGTGTGTGTGTGTGTATGCCCTGGACAAAGAGAAGTCCCATAGAGAGAACATCTACATGCAAGACCCAAGACAGGAAGGGGACATGACAGTCTTTGGCAAAATCCTGGCCTCTGGGGCGTGATTTGGCTGACGGCCATGAAACAGGTTCTTCCCCTAGGGAAGGAGATGCAGATGGTTCAGCTGAGTAGATCTAAGGAAGAAGACAAGCTGTGTTGAGCATACTAGTGGTAGATCCAGCCTATTCCTTTGTTTACACTCTCTTGATAACACTAGAAATGAGGAGGAGGTAAAGCAGTTGGTAGAAAAGCTAAGGGTGAGCAGACTTTGGGAGAGAAAATTAGGAGGAAACGTGATACTGGGTAAAGGCCAGGATTCTTCCCCTAGGGAAGGAGATGCAGATGGTTCAGCTGAGTAGATCTAAGGAAGAAGACAAGCTGTGTTGAGCATACTAGCGGTAGATCCAGCCTATTCCTTTGTTTACATTCTCTTGATAACACTAGAAATGAGGGGGAAGTAAAGCAGTTGGTAGAAGAGCTAAGGGTGAGCAGACTTTGGGAGAGAAAATTAGGAGGAAACGTGATACTGGGTAAAGGCCAGGATTCTTCCCCTAGGGAAGGAGATGCAGATGGTTCAGCTGAGTAGATCTAAGGAAGAAGACAAGCTGTGTTGAGCATACTAGCGGTAGATCCAGCCTATTCCTTTGTTTACACTCTCTTGATAACACTAGAAATGAGGAGGAGGTAAAGCAGTTGGTAGAAGAGCTAAGGGTGAGCAGACTTTGGGAGAGAAAATTAGGAGGAAACGTGATACTGGGTAAAGGCCAGGATTGTGTTGTGTATACCTGTTGTACGTAACTTCACTTATAAGGGAAAAAAGGCATAAAACACCAACTGTCTTGTTTTCCTTCCCTAGGGGAAGAATCTGTTTCACGGCCGTCAACCAAATCACTCCCCAGAGGCCAGGGTTTTGCCAAAAGCTGTCATGTTGTCATCACTGCAAACCAAAATACTGTCGCCTGATGCTGGGAGCATGTTATAACCTATCATCAGGCCTTGCCATGGCTACCAATTGGCTTCTGGAGACATGCCAGTTTTGCCCATAAAGCCCTGTGGTTTTAACCGTAAGACTGCTTTCTGTAATCAGAATTAGCTTGACCTGTTAGCTCATTCCAGAGAAAACTATTCCTGATTCCCCACTTTGGGGAAATTGTGCTCAGGAGGCACTTCTTTTTCATGGCATCACTGAATTCTTTGGAACAGTCTCCCATATGCAGTTTTGTTTTGATGAAGTTCTTTAAAATACTTTTTACAAAGGACTTACATTGTTGTCCCACAGAGCCATTTCCAGCTGCAGCTCTGTCCTGGCGCTGACTGTCCTATGGTCATACAAGTACAGGAGCCCAAAGCCCGCCGAGTGCAGTGCAATCGCTGTAATGAGGTTTTCTGGTAAGAAAGGGAAATTGCATACTTGCTGTACATAAATGATAGAGATGGGAAATAGGAAAAAAAACTTCTTGAAATGAGGAACAGCCTAAACAAATGCAGCAGTGACAAAATGACTGTTAAACTGTTGAATTTGCCATCCAGTTCCTTGGGTGTAGGTTTGAGAGTCTTGTGTAGCTTGAAGAAGCAGGCAAATGATTACCTGTTTTGAAGATTAAACTCTGAATAGGTGAATGGCTGTATTACAGAGTTGTGAGAACAAGTGGACAATGAGAACTAATAAACCTCTGAGTAATTTACAAGGAATGAGCAGCGGTTATACAAACCGACTCTATTCTGCCAACGCCAGCTTCTAGAATCAAATAGATTGAATGTGATGGGAAAGGGGTAGTAAAAGTAGCATGTGGTCGTTGTAAATATGATTTGGAGAGAGAGATGTAGCCTATGGATTGTATATCCTTCTATAGGTGATCCCACTGTTACACTGCAGTTGTGATCTGCACAAAAAAGTGGAAACTGCCCCATGCTAATTTAAACACCAAAATCTGCAGAGGTTTTGTACTATTTTGGCATTTTCCAAGTGAAATAAAAAATCAGTTACCAGCATTTAAGATGCTGGACTAGGAGTAGGAAATCCAGGTTCTAATCCTCCCTTAGATATAGAAGCTAGCCAGATGTCTTTCAGTCAGTCATTCTCACTCAGTCTCCATCCTAGTTGGGAAAATCCAAAAATATCTTTATCTACCAGCCCATTCTAGACCAGTGTGATAGATAACAGTCCATAAACCTTCAGTGAAGACGCTGCCATCTTGCACTGGATTTATTTGTATTGATACTGTGATAACGTTCCTCAGCATATTGTATTCGACTTTTTACTGCCAAATTCTGCCATTGAATGGGATACATATAACTCCACTCAGACTTTATGCGGAAGTATTAGGAATGCAAGCTTTCTTATGGGTGCTATTGTCATTTTCAAATAGTTTTTGAGTACGGGTAATAGATTTTCTTTAAACTAGACATGCATTTATTTTTGCTTAAGTTTCAAATGTCGGCAGATGTATCACGCTCCTACAGATTGTGCTACCATCCGAAAATGGCTCACTAAGTGTGCAGACGACTCTGAAACAGCTAACTACATCAGCGCTCACACTAAAGATGTAAGTGTGTTGGGAAGGGGACACTTTTAAATATTGGTAGTTTCAAACAAATCTGTGTTTTATGAATGGAGGGCCTGGTAATTGAATTGCTTGTCCTGTATCTGAAGTCTTTCCTCCTTGCATCCCCTCTTTTCCTGCTCATCTTGCCAATTGCCACTTACCTCCCAAACCAAACTAAAGCCAAAATGGAAAGAGGGTGAAGAGTAAAACCGATATTGTGTGTTCCAACCAGAAGCAAGGTGGATGGACTCAGTTACAACAGTGACAAGTACACACTGGAAGACCTGATACACCAACTTGGGAACAAGTGTTCTTGTGGAAAATCTGTGTTGTTGCTAATAGTCAACACTGACATGATGGCATATAATCAGGTTGTTTGATTATACATTTGCTCATACATTTATTGAATGTACTGCATCTCCCAGAAGGAAAGATTAGATCATATGTTTCTCCCCTTCCAAGGTAATAAGAGAATGGATATCCTAAGCAGAAATGTAAGATTAGAGGAAACATCTAAGATGCAAACTAAAAGAATGAGAAACTTTGTGATAGGCTAAATTCATTTTCTTGAGGAAAAATTAAGAAGCCTGCCGTCGGAAGACACATTTTTATGGAGGGGAAGACTGAACATTTCATTTAAAAAAACTAAACGGACTTGGATTGTAACATTAATAAAGACAATATACAAAGAGGAACATTGCAAAAGTATTGGATTGGTTGAGATAGGGATGAATTACAAAACATGAAGGGAAACACAAGATTTTTTTTGTTTTGTTTTTTCCTCATCTGTTAAAATGCCCGGTTCAAAACCCTGTATCTTCCAAGTGAAAAGTTTCCATTCTTAATTAAAATAGGGCCCTGAAATTATATATATTTAATTAAGGAGGTATATAATTAAAAGAAGGGATGCGGTGGCTCAGTGGGTTAGGACGCTGAGCTTGTCGATCAGAAGATCGGCAGTTTGGCAGGTCGAATCCCGAGTGTCGCGTAACAGAGTGAGCGCCTGTTACTCGTCCCAGCTTCTGCCAACCTAGCAGTTCTAAAGCACGTAAAAATGCAAGTAGAAAAATAGGGACCACTACGGTGGGAAGGTAACAGCGTTCCGTGTGCCTTTGGCGTCTAGTCATGCCGGCCACATGACCACGGAGACGTCCTCGGACAAGCGCTGGCTCTTTGGCTTTGAAACAGAAATGAGCACCGGCCACTAGAGTTGGAAACGATTAGCACGTATGTGCGGGGGAACCTTTACCTTTATAATTAAAAGAATTGAAGGCCCTTAGCTGAATCATAGAGCAAATTTTCTGTATGGGAAGAGGCCCAGATTCAATGTTGGCACTTCCAGGTGGTGCCAGGAAGGGCTCTTGTTTGAAAGCCATTAATGTTTCACATAGCTTGATAGATTAATGGTTTGCTTTATAAGGCAAATTTCTTCTGTTCCTGTGAAGAGCAGAATGAAGGCTGCACAATTACAGAAAGCAAATGGAGTGGCAAACTGGAAGGCGTGGAGTGTGGGGAAAACTTTTTGTTAGGTTAATGTTGTTCTTTCTTTTCTTCTCAGTGTCCCAAGTGCAATATCTGTATTGAAAAGAACGGGGGCTGCAATCACATGGTGAGCAGTCTCTAAATATGCTTAAGAATCACCTTAAGTTTTTTTTTAATATCTGATTTTAGATTAAAACTTTGTGGTTCGTTAACTTTTGTTTTCTCTCTTTCCTCCAGCAATGTTCCAAATGCAAGCACGGTAAGTGGACCACTGCCCTTTTGAACTGTTTACCTGTTCTTTGCTTTAAATGTTATCCAGCTGACCCATTAAAGCGTTTGTGGTACTTTAGTTACTGCTCTAAGGACTCGTTCAGTAGCCTGTTCAGCACAGCCCTTAAGGCCAGGGGCAGGCAACCTTGGCTCTTTCAGGACTCGTGGACTTCAACTCCCAGAATTCCTGAGCCAGCACGGCTGGCTCAGGAATTCTGGGAGTTGAAGTCCACGAGTCCTGAAAGAGCGAAGGTTGCCTACCCCTGTCTTAGGCTGTTGTGGTTTTCCATAAGATAGATGCTTTTCTATTAACCATCTTTTGCCTCCTCATCTCTTGTAGACTTTTGCTGGATGTGTCTAGGGGACTGGAAGACTCATGGCAGCGAATACTATGAGTGCAGTCGGTACAAAGAGAATCCTGATATTGTAAATCAAAGCCAGCAAGCACAGGCCAGGGAGGCCCTCAAGAAGTACCTGTTCTATTTTGAGAGGGTAGGGAAACCTCTCCGTAGCCAAAGCTAACTATAAACTTTTCAATGCATCCCGCCTTTTCCAGAGAGGCACAAGGATTAATGTTAACAAGTCTACGTGATTAAGCATTACATTCTGCGGTCACAGGATGACCGCAGAACGTAATTCTGAATCCTTCCGTTTCCTTTCCAAGACGTAAATGTCTTCCTAGGTCATTGCCTCCGATAAAAGTACATCCCCTGTCTTACGGATTTGTATTCCTTGCCCCAAATACGCTTAAACCATTTTCTGTATCCATATATGTGTAACATATTTTAAAGTGGTAAATTTCTAGTTTCTGGTCTTACAAATAAGGTACATGGATGAAATTCAGTGCTGTGTGAGCCGATTGTTATTACTATTTTTTTATTGCTTGCGGATGCCTCCCAATTATTCCAAAAATAATGGTGAATGATCTCTGGAGGGCTAGGGACAGGGGTTGCTCCTCTGTCCTGGTCCTATTAGATCTCTCAGCGGCTTTCGATACCATCGACCATGGTATCCTGCTGCGGCGTCTCAGGGGGTTGGGAGTGGGAGGCACCGTGCTACGGTGGTTCTCCTCCTACCTCCAGGGCCGCTCGCAGTCGGTGTTGACAGGAGGGCAGAGATCCGCCCCGAGGTCTCTCATTTGTGGAGTCCCTCAGGGGTCGGTTCTCTCGCCTCTCCTGTTCAACATCTATATGAAGCCGCTGGGCGAGATCATTCGTGGTTTTGGGGTGGGGTATCACCAGTACGCTGATGATACCCAACTTTTTCTTTCCACCCCGAACCAACCCAGTGATGCCCTCTCCGTGATGTCCCGGTGCCTGGAGGCGGTTCAGGTCTGGATGGGGAGAAACAGGCTTCGTCTCAATCCCGCCAAGACTGAGTGGCTGTGCATATCGGCGTCTCGGGTTAACCAAGTTATTCCACCTCTAATGATGGGGGGTGAGGTGTTACCCCCCGTTGATAGGGCTCGCAACTTGGGCGTCCTCCTGGATTCACGGCTCAATTTTGAAGATCACATAGGAGCCGTGACCAGGGGGGCTTTTGCACAGGTTCGCCTGGTGCGCCAGTTGCGTCCCTATCTGGACCGAGACGCCCTACGCACAGTCACTCATGCGCTTGTGACCTCCCGTTTGGACTACTGTAACGCTCTCTACATGGGGCTGCCCTTGAAGACCACTCGGAGGCTTCAACTGGTGCAGAATGCGGCTGCGCGAGTTGTAATGGGGGTTTCCCGATACTCCCATGTAACACCTCTACTCCGCGAGCTGCATTGGCTTCCGGTTGCCCTCCGGGTGAAATTCAAGGTGCTGGTTATTACCTATAAAGCCCTACATGGCCTGGGTCCGGGTTATTTGAGGGAACACCTGCTGCCGGCATCAAACGCCCTTCGCCCAGTGCGCTCCCACAGGGAGGGTCTGCTCAGGGTTCCGCCGGTGAGAGATTGCCGGCGGGTGACACCCAGGGATAGGGCCTTCTCAGTGGGAGCGCCTGCCCTCTGGAACCAGCTGCCGGTGGAGCTGAGAACTGCCCCCGACCTCCGATCATTCCGCCGGGGCCTGAAGACCTGGCTCTTTGAGCTCTCGGGCCCAGGCTGAGGAGAATTTTTTTAATTGGGTTTTAAATTGTGTACAGGGTTAATTTAATATTTTTTAATATGGTTTTAACTTTTGTATGTTGGATTTTTTAATTCCCTGTAAACCGCCCTGAGTCCTCAGGGAAAGGGCGGTATACAAATGCAACTAAATAAATAAATAAATAAATAAACCTCTCTGGAGGAGCTTCTTAGGAGAGATTAACCAATTGGATAATTTCTCCCCTTGTTCTGTCAATAGAAATAGCCTTAACAATATCCCCCACCCCCCAAGAAATCAGTCTGTTCCTTTTGATTCCTTCTTAGCTTTTTTACTGTTTCTTTTGAATGGAGTGTAAATGTGGTTTATCCCTATGTGTCTATTAATGGCTGATTTATCTGAATGCCAAGCATCCAGAAATTCCCTAATTACCCAAACATATCATTTTCAGCAGTCCACACTCAGATAAGTGGGGATTAATATCAGACAAACACTTATGCAATATCCTAATCAAGGAACTACCAAGGAGAGAACCTCACCCTTAACAAAACTGGCAGAGCAAGAAATTGTATGTAAACAAGGAGCAAACCCCACATTCACCAATGATATTACCTAATTGGGTCAAGCGAACAACCAAACTCGGAGGGCAGCAAGGACAATTATGTAGTTAACTAGATAATCCAGATGTAGCTAAATGATAGTTGAGGTAATATTTTAAAGATGACAATGCTATTACAAAATATCAAAGATCAATAGATGGCACAAGTGTTTCTTTTATTCAGATTTACTAGCTAGCTGTCTGTGGGCAGCATGCAAAACTGGAATATCCATAAAAAAGATAAAACATTAAACCAAACAGACAGCCAAGACCAAATCTTACAAACAACATAGAACAGCCCCCTCCCCCGCCCAAATACAGTGATACGTTAATATATCAATCCCAGGTCTAGGACCAAAGTCAGGTTTTTAAGAGCCTTCCAGAGGGTACCCCCTTGTCAGTTTGAGGACTCCCACATTCCTCAGCTACTAGCTGTATTCAGTAATTGTGCCAGCTTGAGGTTTGCAGGTGTGGATGGGAAGATCAGTGTCATATACTGTAAGAGGATCTGGAGCAGTACAAGAGAACTGGAATATTGAAGGAGAGCTGCCATTTTATAGCTGTGTGCTTCCTGTCTGGGTTGACCTTTGCTTTCTAGCTCTGTAATTGAACTAGCCAATTATACTATATACCAAGTGGGAAAGCCAAGATACATGATTTGCCTTGCCTTTTTTTAGAGTCCACTAACAAAAAGCAGCTTGCTTTTAGAACAGGGGTGTCAAACGGCCGACCCACGGGCCGGATGCATCATGCGGCAGCCGCGCCCACCCCATTGCCGGCAATGGCAAAACAATCCTGATATGTCATGACGTCGCAGGTTTGACATATCTGTTTCAGAAGCTGATTGGCATGCTTTTTTCCGCCTAGCACAGGGGAAGGCAACCTTGGCTCTTTTATGACTCGTGGACTTCAACTCTCAGAATCCCTGAGCCAGCCAGCTCAGGAATTCTGGGAGTTGAAGTCCACAAGTCATAAAAGAGCCAAGGTTGCCTACCCCTGGCCTAGCATAACATGTCTTTTTGATACCAGAAGTGCTTAGTATGGAAAGCTATCCTTTTCTGCTAGATCCCAGCTTGGGTTTTTTGCTTGCTTTTCCAATGACAACATTCATTTTGTGTATTCCTTTTTTCTATTGTGAAGTGGGAAAACCACAACAAGAGTTTACAGTTGGAAGTGCAGACGTACCAGAGAATTCAAGAAAAAATCCAAGAAAGAGTCATGAACAACTTGGGAACTTGGATAGACTGGCAATATTTACAGAATGCAGCAAAACTCCTAGCCAAGGTAAACTATCTGTAACTCAGCTTTGTTAAATATTTGAGAGAGGGTAGGTTAAGCTATATTGCTGTGTTCAGGGTTATATAGCTATGGAACACTAACTCTGACTTTAAACAGCAACTAGGTGCAATGGATATTATCAAAGGAGTTACTATGTGTTGTTCAGTACTCTGGACTGAACCTACAGCAGAAAACTAAATTAAGTTCACCTGGGATTACTTGAGATGTAGGAGCACATTCTGTACTTCCTTTTGAAGCTCTTGGTTCTGCTGCTTCTACTGTTGCTGCTTCTACTACTACTACTACCACAAACCTGGGAAAAGAGGAGCTCAGCTGTCTCCTGCTTTCATGAATATAACTTACTGCCAAGTTCATATTGTGTCCTGTGTATTACAGTACCATACATAGCTGCAGTTTCTAATAAGGGCTGCTTTTTCATATCATAATGCATATGGACTGCTGCCTCTGAAATTTGGAGAGAAGTAGCAGATAGCTCTATTGGCCTAACATAAGTATAACCTACTAATCTTACTTCATTTTTTTTTTAAATTGCAGTGTCGTTATACACTACAGTACACCTATCCATATGCTTACTACATGGAATCTGGTCCCAGGAAGAAATTGGTAAGACCATGTAGTTCTGTGTATTGAGTGATAGCTGAAATTCTTAAAGAATGGGGTGGGGGCGGGGGGAGAGACAAAGTTGGGACTATGCGAATCTATATCTAAACATTGCCTAAAACCACACGGTAGCTACCAGTAGGTGAAGCTGAGCGGGTTTGATTCTTTGTAGGTGGTGGTGGGGAGACCCTGGGAAGCCACAGATAAAATATTTCAAGCTTGGAGGGGGAAGAAAGAATACAGTTCTAATAAATTACATAGGAAGGGATTTTGTTTTTGGTCTTGGGATATCTTAAATAGCATGTTAATAGGCAAATTACCTGTCATAAGTATGTTGAGTGTTGAAGAAAATGTTAAATATTTGTCACCAGCAACTCGTAATTCTACTAGTTTTCAACCAGACTTTCAATAATTTAAAGTTCTTATAAGCCTTAATGAATATTATTACTATAAATATGGTATATAGGAGAATAAAGAACAAACATGCCGAAGTCTAATCACTTACAAAGGAGGATTTGTCCATCCTTAATTTCTTATTCTTTTATGTTGCTCAAGCTACCATGACTGTTTGCACTCATTGAATTGGCTGCAGTGTTTCCTTAATTTGAAATGCTTCCTGCTGTAATGTAAATAGTGGCACCAATGTATTATTAATCAGTGCAGCAAATTTGGCTGAAAGATTAAGATAGAAAGAGATTTTCCTATATCAGTCCTGTTTTTTTTTCATAATGTTTTGTTTGATTTTCAGTTTGAATACCAACAGGCTCAACTTGAAGCAGAGATTGAAAATCTCTCATGGAAGGTGGAAAGAGCAGACAGTTACGACAGAGGGGTGAGTAATAAACTTAGTTCAACCCATTTTCTCAGTTGTGAGCTCATTTTTTACTCAGACGTCTCAAGAGAAATTGGTATCAGTAATGGAGGAAAAGAAACTACTACTGCTCCTTTTGTTTTTTTTAAATTTTTTATTAGAAATTAAGAGAATACAGATACAAATAATAGACTACAAAAGATAAAAAAGTGAAAAAATAGAATTTCCAGCATACATACACCTTTCACAACTTATCACCATTCTTTAAAATAGAAGAAATAAATTCTTCACCCCATATGTCACCTCATTCTCTATACGCATGTCTATGAAATCTCATCTTCCATCCTAATCAGCAAAAGTCTCTTAAGAGTTACCAGAAATAACCACATCTGTTATAAACTTAATCTAATAAGCTCACTCAGTTTCCTACCTGTACATTTATATCTGTTTAACTCTTTTAAATCCCCAAATCTCATCAGTCCTAAAAAGTCCCTAAGAAACTAAATAAAGGTCCCAGAAACAGTAACGTAACCATTTTCAAGTTCATGAAATACATTTATAGGAAATAATCTCACATGGCCCATTATCATTAAAAACAAAAGCTAAACATCTTCACGACTCCAGAAGATGGTAGAGGACAGGAAGGCCTGGAGGAACGTTGTCCATGGGGTCGCGATGGGTCAGACGCGACTTCGCAACTAACAACAACAAAACATATCTTCATAATTAAAAAAAGAAATGGAATGTCACCAGAAATGGAAATCTTGTCCCTTAGAACTTACAGCATGATCTTCCAGACTTAGTGCAGAGAAATGGTGAAATACGGTAACCAAGCTTTTGGTGAGTGACTGTCACTAAGATAGTATTATATCTGTTGTCGAGGCATTGCCCCGATTGCTGAAGGCATCTGGGTCCAATTCAAAATGTTGTTTTTGACTGTTAAAGTCAATTGGTTCTGAAGTACTTTAGAGTCTGTCATTTCAAGATAGAATTTGCCAGATTGTATATGCATGCGTAGCAGAGAGACTAAGAATATCATCCCTACAAGAAGTCAGAGAGGCATCATGGGCATTCCATCTCACGGGCTGCTTTCATCCTTGAAAACGCCTTGCTTTCTGAGGGTTGCCCAGTAACCTCCCTTTGAGCCTTCCACAAGTTAGTGAAAACTGTTTTCCTTGAGCATTTAGGATCCAGAAGGATGGATGTGCAAGGCAGTGTTATATTTAGGCTGTTTTACATTTTATGCAGTCGTTTAAGCAAACCCGGCTTCCCCCAATGGGTGCTTGGTTTTTGTTTTGGTTTTTTTGCCAGAAATCGGCAGAAGAGCTGGCAAATTACAATCGTATAATCATAAGACGCTGCAACCAATTGTAAAGGTGTGCCAGTTGCCAGGTAACTGAATTGTAGATCACATGGCTCCTGCAGTCAGATGATCACAGTTCAGCTACCTAGCAACTGATAGCGTGAGCAACAGTCATTAAGTGTGAGGACAGGGAAGCCATTGTAATTTTGAACTCTTCTTAAATGGTCGTAAGTCAAGGAATGCTTGTATGTATATTCCTGTGAGGAACATGATGCCAGCCCATGAAGTATGGGCTTCTTAACAATATCTTTTAATGACCCACCATGTCAGGGAAGTGAAGGGATCTGTAGCCCACAGGCAGTGTTTTTGGTATCAACCCCCACATTACAAAATAGCTTCCCTCTACGCAGTCAGGCTGATACCCTCATTTTTTGGCATTGCCACTACTACTTCATTAGAAAATTCAGTGAATGGATAATTCTCTGTCACTGGAAACAGGATCATAGTCAGTAAATCTGTGCCCTACTTTGAGGACAAGATTCCATCCATAGCATGCACAAAAAAGGACGTGACCGATGTCAACATGAAATTCTATAGAGACATTACCAATCACTGTAGGCCAGACACTGGGAACTCTTTTGTAAATGAGCGCTACATTTTCATTTTGTATTATTACTTAGCCTTCAAAAGCCAGATGGGGGCGTGCAGCTGACACACTATTATCACAACAACATCACTATTAACAACAAGAATCTCAGAGATGCTGTTTTGTATTTATTTATTTATTTTTTAAATTCCATTTATATCCCGCCCTTCTCCAAAGACTCAGGGCGGCTTACAAGCTTAGCAGTAGCCTTCATTCTATGTATATGCCTGCTTATTAGGGCTTTCACACACACACCCCAAGCGGCATTATTACAAAGTCAGCTTAATTGCCCCCAACAATCCGGGTCCTCATTTTACCTACCTCGGAAGGATGGAAGGCTGAGTCAACCTTGAGCCTGGTGGGATGCGAACCTGCACTAATTGCAGGCAGCTGGTGTTACTTAAGGAGGCATTAGCCCACTGCTCCATAAAGACAGTCAGTTTCCCATTCCAAGGAAGTCTTGCTATGCCCCTCCCCAGTCTTCCAGCCTTTTTTTTTTGGAAACTAATGAAATTAATTAAAACTGCAGACAGAGCTGTTTTGGAGGCTCTTTGGATAGTGAGTGCTCTTGTTTGAGGATAGTTTTTCATGTTTTTATACTTTATGGTGCAAACTGTTGGGAGCCACCTCCTGTTTCAGTAAAAGAGCAGTGTTTCTCTTTCCCCTTTCTAGAGCTCCTCTTAGTGTTGATCAATTTTCTCCCAGCCGATAGAAACAATAGCAATAGCACTTAGACGTATGCACCACTTCACGGTGCTTTAAAGCCCTCTCTGAGTGGTTTACAGAGTCAAGGGTTTACAGAAATAACCCCTCTCTTATTCCTTCTGTTCCCACCCAGGATTTGGAGAATCAGATGCACATTGCTGAACAGAGGCGGCGGACTCTGCTGAAAGATTTCCATGACACATAAGACCGCAGGAGCTACCAGGGCACAGAGCTGAGAGCATAGTAGCAAGATGGCGGTGCGAGCAACGAGGGAAGCGATCAGAGGAACCAGCCACTGCTTTCCCATAAAACAGGGCTGAGGACATCACTGCACCCTCCCCTTACAGATCAGACACGAGCTAGCACCACCCCTTGGTCTTCTATTTTTCTTCTGTTTTCTGCTTTTTCATTTTTGGCAGGTAGAGGTTGAAATTCAGTTGGCATCTTTTCCTAGGACGTTTTGTTCCCCAGCTCTCGGATTGTTTTAGAGGGGAGTTTTATTTCTCCCCCCCCCACCCTTCCCGAATGGCTGTTAATAGTTTTAGATCATTATAAACTTCTGTAATTTTTTGACAGTTGTACAGTGATACAACAGTGGTTGATACAAATTGAACTCTAAAATAACACAAAAGCCCTTTTTAAAAATAAATTGGGACTGGAGAGTGCTTCTTTTTTTTCTTCTTCTCCCAATAAGCAGTTTGTAAGCTTAATGGCTTACTTCTCTTTCCCCCTTCTCTAAACTCACTTTGCCATGAAAGTTATTAAATAGTCCAGCTGTTGGTTTGTTTCCCCCTTTTCTGGGCACTTTCTTTCTTGCTTGTCCCGGGAGTGCACGAGATGGACAGGGCCTGGACCACGCAGAATCAGCCGTTGCCAAAGGACAGCATAAGTATCGAAAGGTGCTGCTTCTTCGACTGAGCTGGAGCAATAGGGCAAAGTTCTCGAGGCAGCATGGGGACAGTTCCAGTCCATCAACGTGAAGTTGATCTCCTGCATGGATTTATTGCTTTGTTTGGTTTCCCCGGACTGCTACGTACTGCCAGATATAAAATACTTGGAGGAGTTGAGGGAGCGTAACCTGTACTCTTGGGCAGCATAAGACTGAGCATTAGTTTTGTGTAGGGCAGTAGACCAAGCCATAACTTGCATATCTGTGCAGCTCAGTCCTACACAGTCTGATCCTTTATATGGCTAGAAGGTGATACACCAGAGTTGACCTCTACCACCGTAACAAAACCAGACTATCCTGTTATATCGAGGGAAAGTTAAATTCATGATTCAGAACACACACACACCAGCATACGTCAGATCCTGCTTACCTTAAGCCACCACTGTTTTTGAAACCGTTCTGCTGCTAGCTAAAAAGTAACCAGCAAAAACATGGGGAGTAGTTCATAATTTTGAAACAATAGCATATATTTGTGGCTCGGGGTTTAGATTTTGGCAGTGGTTTGCTCTCCCAAGTTTGTTTCAATTTAGTTTCTGAATGTTTTGTTACCAGACTAGGTAACATCAGCAGCAGGATTTTCTCCTCCTGATTTCCTTAGCTTATAAATGTCTTGTGTGCCAGTTGGTCATGTGACTGGTTGTTTGGAGCTATAATTAAATCCTGAGCAGCTGATTGGTTCTCTTGTTGAACGGTAGTTCGAACGGTCTGGCGTCCTATCTGTTCATATGCTGGATCTAGATCAGTATGTTTATTAATAGCTCCTTTGGTAGAATACCAGGCTTCATTAAACTCTTGTGTGTGGCGGATGTTGGCATGCCCAATGAAACACCTGAGTTTATTGAAGCCTGGTATTCTACCAAAGGAGCAATTAATAAACATACTGATCTAGATCCAGCATATGAATAGATAAGAAACTAGACCATTACAACTACCCTTCAACAAGAGAACCAATCAGCTGCTCAGGATTTAATTATAGCTCCAAATGAACAACCAATCACATGACCAACTGGCGCACACACACACACACTGTGTGTGTGTGTGTATATATATATATATATATATATATATATATATATATATATATATATATATATATATATATATATATGTTTTCTGAGGTTTTCGCGGGTGCCTGTATGTGGATCCTTGGTTTTTCGGGTTTTTCCCCGCGTAGAATTAAAGGTGTAGGCGCAACGTTTCGACGGAATCCCATCCGTCATCATCAGGCTTCTGCTTCCTACTTCTGGGAGAAGCAAGAGCCACATGCTTCTCCCAGAAGTAGGAAGCAGAAGCCTGATGATGACGGATGGGATTCCGTCGAAACGTTGCGCCTACACCTTTAATTCTACGCGGGGAAAAACCCGAAAAACCAAGGATCCATATATATATATATATATATATATATATATATATATATATATATATATATATATATATATATATATATATATATATATATATATATATATATATATTTGTTTTCTGAGGTTTTCGCAGGTGCCTGTATGTGGATCCTTGGTTTTTCGGGTTTTTCCCGGGTAAACTAAAGGTGTAGGCGCAACGTTTCGACGGAATCCCATCCGTCATCATCAGGTTGGTGGCTTTAGCTTCCTTCTTCTGGGAGAAGCATGTGGCTGTTTGTTCCTCTTTTTTAAACTGCCAGAGGGGGTGTGTTCTGTGGAGGTGTGCTCTGATTGGGTAGGGGACCAAGTGTGTTCTGATTGGGTGGGAGTGTGTTTTGAATGGTGGGTGTGTTCTGATTGGGTGGGGGGGTGTTTTGAGTGGATGGGTTGGTCTTAGCTGCCAGCTCCAGACCTGAGCTGGTGAGTTGTGCTGCCTTTGTTCGGCTTCGTGTTTGTGGTGGTGCCATGTTTTTATAGTGGGTGGGTCAGTTTGCTTATTGTGTGGTTTGGAGGGGTTTAAAGTTTAAAGAGGAACAAACAGCCACATGCTTCTCCCAGAAGAAGGAAGCTAAAGCCACCAGCCTGATGATGACGGATGGGATTCCGTCGAAACGTTGCGCCTACACCTTTAGTTCTACGCGGGGAAAAACCTGAAAAACCAAGGATCCATATATATATATATATATATATATATATATATATATATATATATATATATATATATATATATATATATATATATATATATAGCGGGTCAAATCCCTAGTGCCGCGTAACAGAGTGAGCGCCTGTTACTCGTCCCAGCTTCTGCCCACCTAGCAGTTCGAAAGCACGTAAAAATGCAAGTAGAAAAATAGGGACCACTACGGTGGGAAGGTAACAACGTTCCGTGCGCCTTTGGTGTCTAGTCATGCCGGCCACATAACCACGGAGACGTCCTAGGACAAGCGCTGGCTCTTCGGCTTTGAAACGGAGAAACGACTAGCACGCATGTGCGGGGGAACCTTTACTATATATATAAGGAAAATAGGAGAAGAAAATCCTGCTGATGTTACCTAGTCAGGTAACAAAATGTTCAGAAACTAATTTGAAACAAGCTTGGAGAGCAAACGACGGCCAAAATAGTTCATAATTGCCGTTAAGAATCATAGGTGGCTGCTTACTGGCAGAGTTTTGTTAACTCTTGAAATGTGTTTAATGTCAGCAGTTCACATTAGAGGCCAGCTTTTAAAATAGCTATATAAAATACATACTAGGTTCTGCTCATAATCTGTCTAGAAATGGAAGATGGAACTGCGGTTTCCGGAAACTTGCTCCATTCGATGTCTTGAAACAAAAATTTCCTTGCATCCATGTTTACAAGAGCATGTTGCACTGAGATTTTTTTATATGTGCATTGCTTGTGACCTTCGGGATTTGGATTAGAAAGCTTTACAAGAATCATTGTTTTCTGCTTATGACGCCTGTTTTCCTAGCCTTTCGGTGAAAGTTATTTTATTAGCATTTTAGATTTTGTCCTAGCTTTTGGAGGTCATCAACCAAGCCGTCATCTTCCATTCAGCTGCTGCTGCTGCTGCCACTACTACCTCAGGCACCCCAAGGAAAATGATAAGCTTGTTTCTTAGACCCTAAGTCCTAGCATGAGTTCTCTGTTCCCAGGTAACCTCACACTAAGCCAGTGGGTGGAAGAAGTAAAAAGCTTGTTGGGAAAGCAGAGAGAAAGTGAACTTTACCCAGATTCACACTTGCTCTTTCCCTTTGCCCATTCCACTGGACCCTGGTGGCATATGTGGTATGATGACCTCAGCAGGTTTGATCTTTTAATCCATATCTTTGTCAAAAACAGAGATCGTGCTTGTTTTTCTGGCTTCAATATTTTAATTTCTCTGCATGAAAAACCACTGCTGGGCTTTGAAACTTAGAAACAGGCAAAACCTTTTTATCCAATGCAAAATGTTCAGTGTGTGTGTCAGACACTGCTTACTAAGGTATCCGTTTGCATTAATTCTGTTCAGTGTTAGCACAAAATTATTGGCATCTTGATAGGGAAAACTGCTGGCTTCCTAACTTCCTCGGTAATGCTGTCCTGATCTTGCTTGCTTGCTTACACAAAGTTCAGATTTTGAGGGAGGTGAGCATCTTTTTCTCTTGAAACTTTTAACATTCAGACTGAGCTGTTCCGCTCATGAAATTAACTAAGATTAAAGCATACGTGTTTCTTGTTCAGAATTATCCAATGCAAAAGAGTGGTGTTACTTGCTATAGCTGCCAAATACCTGCAATTGGTTGAATTTGCTGTAGCACAATCACGACTTGCAGTGGCAAAGTTTTCTCTTGTCTCCAAAGTTTGGCATATTGTTCAGATGCTTAGATCCAATCTCCCATGGTGCACAAAGATGTAATATACAATTGTCACATCGCGTAATGCAACTTTATTGAAGAGAGGCTTCTTGCTTGCTCAGGAGAATATTCTCACCTTTTGGTCTCTGTGACGGCCCTCTGTGCCCTCCAGGTTTTGGGGAAGAGACGGCTGCACAGAGAGGAGGAATCTGCTCAGCTGATGGGTGACAAATACAATTAGGTGTTACCACACAGCTGATCCTAAGTTTGGAATCAATAAGATTTATCCCAGAATTCAGAGATCAGTAGATTCCCTACCTCTTTTTCTAATCTTCCCTGTTCTAGAACAGCACAATGATTGGGTGCTATCTAAAAGTTTTTATCATTGGCAGAAAACAGTCCTTCCTCTAGAAATATATTCTCTTCATTCTGTAGCATTTTTTCAAAGTGAGCCTAAAATAAATAAATAAAAAAAACCTTGTTAGAAAATTTCACTTTGTGATGGAATGGACTGTAACTAAGGGACATCTAAGCCAAGAGGTAGGCACTACATTTCCCTCAGAGCAGGTTAACATCCTATACTAGGAGTTTCGGTCTTCCTCTTGTTCCATCAGGCTTAGCCTAAGCCAACCTGGCAGCTATTTTCATCCTTCACTCTGCACGTCGAGATTGTTGATTTGGCTTACCCTTGATCGCAGTGTTTATTTCCATTTAGTTTGGTTTACTTTTATAATTCCCTCTCATTCTAAAAGAGAAGTACAGAAAGCTAAGGCAAGTAACCACCTCCCGATAGTAAACATTGAAGCACGTAGGTTAGTATCCAATTCTCCTGCCCAGTAGAATTCTGTACATATCAAAAGCTTTCATACAGAAAGCAGTTGAGGCTGTGCAGATAAAGGAGAAATCCCGTAACCAGTTTTATGCTTGTACTTTTCTAACATTCATCCTGCAGCAGAAAAATCACAATTTTTCTTTTAACACATAATGCCATGCTAATGTTACAGAAAGAAGATTTTTTTGTTACCGTACTGTCTTGATCCGTTTAAATTCGTGTTTCTGATTTTCAAAATTCAACTTCACTTAAGTAACTTTTTGTTTAAAAAAAACAACCAACTTATGTGCTCGCTTAAGTCTGGACTGTTCCAAATTTTCAGGTAATAGCTTCTGCTATAGAAGCTTTTTTTTATTACGCAGAGTGCTACATTATCATGGCTGCCTTTGCTCTGTCCCTCACTGAGGTTTGGGGGAAAGCAATCTCAAGAAACTGCCAACACTTTTCCGGCATTAGGAGGGGAAGAGGGCAGAGGAGAAAGAGCCCTTTAAATTTTCCCCTCCTGAAATTGTTTTATTTGAAATAAATTGTGAATTTCTAATTTTAATTAAGTGTTCTGTGGTGTTTACTCTGGCTATGTTTTCATATTTATGTGATCTCCATGTTTGAAAAAAAAAGGGTATTAATAGAGCAGGAAAAAGAATTGGGCAACAAAAAAAAAGTTCAAGTAGGTTGAATATTTTCCCTATGAGAACAGGCTAAAAAGTTTTAAGATTCCTTAGGTGGAAAAAAAAAGGACAGGAAGTTTTTATTCCCCCTATTTTTCAGTTAATTATTTTTTATTAGTTTATCAAAATATAAAATACAGAAATACAAATTAAAACAATGGGGAAGTAGGGGAGGAAAAGGAGAAGAGGAAAAAGTGCAAGATAGAGGAGGGGAAAGAAAAAATAGCATTGACTTCTGACTCCTTTAGGCACAGTAGATAAGGCAATAACATACAACCTCAACTTTTTACTTTTACGTAATACATACTAGCCATTTTTATAACAAATCTACCAACAAAACCCAAAATCAACGTTTCATTTTTTTCGACCTCAAGCACCAAGTCCAAAAATGGTTTCCAAGTAGAAACAAAATTAATAGTATTCTTTTCTTGAATCAAAACAGTCAATTTAGCCCTTTCTGCTAAATCCAACTTTTGCAGCTATTCGTCCATTGAGGAAAATTCTTCTTCCGCTGTCAAAACACTAGAATTGAGGATCATCAGTGGAATTCATTGAAAGGAGAGTTGGAACAGACAAAATTAGATTATTTCTTCACATAGCAACCAAACGAATTCATTGCCGTGAGATGTGGAGATTATGACTAATCTAGATAGTTTAAAAGGGATAAATGTATACAGAGGTCAGGTCTGTCCAGGGCTATTGGTCTTAATATTCCCTGTTACTACTGGGTTGCAGGCACCTTGCCTCCAAACAAAAGTTGCAGGACCATAATTTTGGAGGTAAAGTAAGTCTTTAGCTGGTTTAGCCCCTGGGTCCAGTCTATTCTTCTGCTTTGGTCGTAGAGACAGACTGAAGTTTTGGTCAGATCCATTTGCCACACACTGGTGTACTCCCCTTCTCCACCCGTCCTACCCAAACATGGAAAGCAAGCATCAATTGCTTTCCTTTGACCAGGACTTTTGAAGACTTAGGGTTTCTGCTAATAAGACTTTTTGTATTAGCCCCTCAGTTGATTTACATCAGTGAGGCTGTGAAAGGAAAATATTTCCATGTTCTCACTTTGGCTAGGAGGGGAAAGTAGCAGAACTGCCAACTTTATTTAAGAAAGGCCTATCATTTCACTGCTCCATTACCAAATGTGTTTTAAAAGGAAGCCAGATTTTCATCAGTCCTGTTGAACTTACTAAAAATTGGAGAGGAAGAGATGTTCCTGCCATAATGCACTTTAGCCAATTGGAGCAGGGGTGAAGGAGCTGGCCACAACCAAATGAAGCACAGGTGAACTGGATAGATCACTTGTGCTGGTACAGATTAGAAAGCTGATCAGTCAGAAGACAGACTTGGTGGAGCAGTGGGCTAATGCCTCCTTAAGTAACACCAGCTGCCTGCAATTAGTGCAGGTTCGAGTCCCACCAGGCTCAAGGTTGACTCAGCCTTCCATCCTTCCGAGGTAGGTAAAATGAGGACCCAGATTGTTGGGGGCAATAAGCTGACTTTGTAATAATGCCGTGGGGGGGGGCAAAAGCCCTAATAAGCAGGCATATACATAGAATGAAGGCTATTGCTAAGCACATTTATTTATTTATTTATTTATTTGTTTTTATAAACCGCCCTTCTCCCGAGGGACTCGGGGCGGTGTACAGAATAAGGTAGGCATACAGAATGAACAATAGTGAAAACAAACAATAGTAAAATACAAACTGGGACCCCAATTAGAGCTATCAGGCCAGGCCGGACTGCTGGAACAGGTAAGTTTTTAATTCGCGCCGGAAGGTGCGGAGGTCGGGGGCCATCCGGATTTCGGTTGGTAAGCTGTTCCAGAGGGCTGGCGCACCCACTGAGAATGCCCTCCCCCTGGGGGCCACCAGCCGACATTCCTTGAGCGGTGGCACCCTGAGGAGGCCCTCTCTGTGGGAGCGCACAGGACGGTGGGGTGCTGACATTGGCAGAAGGTGCTCCCGTAGGTAGTCCGGACCCATGCCATATAGGGCTTTGTATGTCATTGTTAGCACCTTGAACTTCACACGGAAGGCAACCGGAAGCCAGTGCAGCGCACGGAGGAGAGGTGTGATATGGGAGTATCGGGAGGCTCCCAAGAGTGTCCGTGCTTTGTGCTTTAGATTGTAAGCCGGAGAAGGGCGGGATATAAATGGGATTTTTTAAAAAAAGACTTCCTAGTTAGCTGTAAATCATGATATTGCACATTCCTGCCCTGGGAAAGAGTGGCCCATACTGTCCCTGGGAAAGCTAGTCTTTTACCTTTCCAACCTTTTCCCCATTTTTGTTAAAAGATCATATATAAGCAGGGTTTAAATGTGAAATTAGGCATGAAACCAGCTGGGTGACTTTGAGCCACTCACTTTGTCAGTCCAATTCACCATACAGGGGGTAGTTCTGGGGAAAATGATGAAGGCAACTTTTGCAACCTGACAAAAGTCAATGGGGACACCAGATTCACTTAGCAATCGTGTTACTTACTAAACTGCATTGCTAACTTAACTCTGGCAAGAAAGGTTGCACAATGGGGCAAAACTCAACTGTCTCAGTAACAGAAATTTGGGGCTCAATTGTGATTGTTAAATTGAAGATTACATGTATTAATTCCCAGAGTTATTTATACAGTAATAAAGGCAGGATAAAAATCTTAATAATTTTTGCACTCAATAGCATGGTAGTTAGCAAGATGGCCAAAAGAAGAAATCAGCCGTAAACAGCGGTAACTTTTAAAGATTCTGCCAGCCCAGATACTATAAGCCAGGGGTCTTCAAACTTGGCCCTTTTATGACTTGTGGACTTCAACTCCCAGAATCCCTCAGCCAGGCACGCTGGTTGAGGAATTCTGGGAGTTGAAGTCCACAAGTCAAGGGGTCTTTAAACCTGGCCCTTTTATGACTTGTGGACTTCAACTCCCAGAATTCCTCAGCCAGGCACGCTGGCTGAGGAATTCTGGGAGTTGAAGTCCACAAGTCATAAAAGGGCCAAGTTTGAAGACCCCTGCTGTAAGCGCACAGACTGAGTCTTAAACCTATCGTTCTGATATTTTGCGATGAACGAACTCTTCAAAAGCACGCTAGAGATTAGGTTAAGGCCCCAGCACGTTTGCTTCCGAAAGGCAGTTAACGCAAGAGGCGTTTTGCCCTTACTACAAATGGTTTCAGATTCTGAACATGAAACCGATGACGCCCTATTCAAAAATGGCTTCCTACGTTACGGGCAATGAGGGAACGAGCGCGACCGTCGAGTTATCGGCGCCAAAATGGCTCTTCTAGGGAGATAAAATCTCAGCCTCCAAGGCACGACGCCTCCCTGTGAGAGTTCGTCTTGTACCGCGGCTCGGACCACATCTCGTTCCACCTCGGCTCGTTGGACCGGAGGGCCGCAAACCGCGCTGGCTTCGCGCGTGGTGACTTCGTGCTGTAGTAGCGTGACGTTCGGAGGAGAGTTTCCCGGCCGCGCTCGCGCGGGGTTGCCGTGGTAACGCTTCAGCGAGCCTGGCCTAGGATGGCTGCGGCGGCGGGGGCAGCGGTGGCCGCGGCGACAGCCGAGCCGGACGACGGGCCGCTCCTGCCAGGCCCTCCCGTCGGGCGACGGGCCGTCTGCTCCCGACCCTACTTCGTCGTGCTGATGGTGTTCGCGCATCTCTACGTGATCAACGTGCTGGGCTTGCTGCTTTTCGTCCACATCAGCTCCGACGATGGAGGGGAGCCGGAGCCGACGAAAGAGACTCCTGGCCCCGTCCCGGAGGCGCCCCTACTGCCCGTTTCTTCAGGCAACTTGGACCCTCGGGCTCTGCCTCGCCTGCAGGGCATTAAG
This sequence comes from Vipera ursinii, assembly GCF_947247035.1. NCBI lineage: Eukaryota > Metazoa > Chordata > Lepidosauria > Squamata > Viperidae > Vipera > Vipera ursinii. Next base: position 28,069,913 of record NC_139513.1, on the reverse strand, counting down.
GCAAGCGCTTTCCCGCGGGCGACGGAGTGGGGGGGGGACAGGGAGGAAGGAAATCGGGGCTGCTTTTTTCAGGAACTTCTTTCTTTTTTTTTAAATTTATTTTAATCCCATTTATATCCCGCCCTTCTCCGAAGACTCAGGGCGGCTTACAATTTAAAGCACAAACCAATGTGCTTAGCAATAGCCTTCATTCTATGCATATGCCTGCTTATTATTTGTTTTTATTTATTTTAATCCCATTTATATCCCGCCCTTCTCCGAAGACTCAGGGCGGCTTACAATGAGAAGCACAAATCAATGTGCTTAGCAATAGCCTTCATTCTATGTATATGCCTGCTTATTAGGGCTTTCTCACCCCCCCCCCAAGCGGCATTATTACAAAGTCAGCTTATTGCCCCCAACAATCTGGGTCCTCATTTTACCTACCTCGAAAGGATGGAAGGCTGAGTCAACCTTGAGCCTGGTGGGACTTGAACCTGCACTAATTGCAGGCAGCTGGTGTTACTTAAGGAGGCCTTAGCCCACTGCTCCACCAAGGCTCATCCTTTAGAAGCCGGTCCCCTGCCTCGGAGCAGCCCTGTCTCCTCTGGCTTCTGGTAAGGCGTCTGCACCAAAACAGCAGCCTTGAGGGCAGGGCTGAGTCTCCTCCATCAGGTGACGTCGCCGCTTGTCTTTGAACTCTGCATCCCTCCATCCCCAGCCATCCTGGTCCCCAGTCACACCGGTGGGAGAAGCTGGCGGTCTTAAACTATGAAAGGTGTCCCTTTGAGAAGAAAGCCTCCTCGAATATATCCTGTAACCATCGGTTTGCCATCTCACATTTTGATCCTAATAATATGTGCCTAATGTACAGGTAATCCTCGACTTAACGGCAGTTCGTTTAGTGACCGTTCAGAAGTGACCACAGCACTGAAAAAGGTGACTCGTGACAGCTTTTCGTACTTATGACGGCCGTGGCATCCTGTGGTCACAGGATCGATTCATATTTATGACCATTGCAGTGGTCCTGGGGTCATGTGATCACCTTTTGCAACCTTTTGACAAGCAAAGTCAATTGGCCGGTTGCTAATGTGACAACTGTGGCGATTCACTTAACAAGTGTGGCAAGGAAGGTCGTAAAATGGGGCAAAATTCACTTAACAAATGTCTCACTTAACAGAAATTTTGGGCTCAGTTTTGGTCGTAAATTGTAATCCTTATTTTAAAAAGGATGCTTGACATCCTTTTTTCCCCCAAAAATCAGTTTTTCAGATTTTTTTAACATCTCCCTTTCTTAGTGGTGGTGAGGAATTTCAATTTCAGTTAAAAAAATGGAGTGAGGAGTTACATTATCTTCTATAAGTGTATGCACATTCTCTCAACTCACCATCCCAATCTGGATAGCTAATTTATCTTTTGTGTTAAGAAAACAGGAAGATTAACATACAAGGTAACCTGGGCCTTCAGAAATAGGTGCTGAATAAAATTATTTAAATTCTTTTAGATGCTTATTTTGTTCTTTGTACAACTGCAGATTTCATTAAGAAAAAAGGTGGACTGTTTCCTTGCTACCTTTTTAAGGGCTACTAGTTAAATTTTTGCTATTTGTGCATTTATCTTAAACTGAATTCCCATTCAGTTCGATGAATCTTTTTTACCACGATGTAAAAAAGATGTTGAGATTCTAGAAAGAGTACAGAGAAGAGCAACAAAGATGATTAGAGGACTGGAGGCTAAAACATATAAGGAACGGTTGCTGGAATTGAGTATACCGGTATATAGTTTAATGAAGAGAAGGACAAGGGGTGACATGATAGCAGTGTTCCAATATCTCAGGGGTTGCCACAAAGAGGAGGGAGTCAAGATATCCTCCAAAGCGCCTGAAGGTAGGGCAAGAAGCAACGGATGGAGACTAATCAAGGAGAGAAGCAACCTAGAACTAAGGAGAAACTTCCTGACAGTTAGAACAATTAACCGGTGGAACAACCTGCCTCCAGAAGCTGTGACTGCTCCAACACTGGAAGTTTTTAAGAAGAGACTAGACAGCCATTTGTCTGAAATGGTATAGGGTTTCCTGCCTGAGCAGGGGGTTGGACTAGATGACCTCCAAGGTCCCTTCCAACATTATTATTGTTGTTATTACCTTTCTTCTGGGTAGACCTTTAGAAGACTTCAGCAGTAGAAGTATAATCATTCCAATAATTCCTACCTTCTCTGGTATGCATAGGTGGAAAACATGGCATGAAATGTTTGACCCCTGTATTTCCTATAGCTCATGATATATAGTTTCTTTTTAAAGGGGAATCTGTTTTTTCTCATTTTTCATCCTACTTTAACTTTTTCCAGTGTGAATGTAAATTCTGGAAGAACAAATTTATAGTATTCTGTGTGAGTTGAGCTTATCATGATTAGAGTGGGTGAATTATTGGCATTATTGGGTTTTTCTTACTATAATCTTAGATCAGTTTCTATTCTGGAATTGTGCTGATCTTGATCAAAATAAATAATGGAGTGTCTCTTGACTGTAAATGTTCTGAACTGAAGCATTTGTTTCATCTCAATTGCCCTGAATTGCTGGGACTTGGATGGCATATAAATTTAATAAATTATGGTTCATTGTACTGTCAGCCAGATGTTTAGACTGAATTTGGCATTTTTTTATCTACCTATCAAGTCCTTCCCAAGGATCTGGATTGGGAAATGTAATTTGATGGTGTTAAAGGTATTGTCACAGGATAAATTATTATTACGGCTAGTTGCAGAGTCAGCTACATGTTGAGACTGTATTTGGCATTTACATCCAGCTATTAGCTTATTTGTTTGTTTATAACATATAGTCACTTGTCTTTCAAACAACTCTGGGTTTCCTAATTAAAAATTAAAGTGCATATAAAATCATATTAAAGCTAAAAATGCAATCTGATAAAACATTAAACAAAAACCCGGTGCCAAATCGGTTCTTCTCCGAATGCTGGGGGGAAAGCCAGATCTTTAAAGCCTTATGGAAGGCTAAAAGAGTGGAGGCCTGACGGACTACAGGAAAGCAGTGTGTTCCACAGGCAGGAGTTATTATTACTATTATCTTTGTAGAACTCATCTCTCTAAATACTTGAGGTTTCCTATCTGTAATGAATTTTCCTAGATTGATTTTTAAGTGTTGCCATTACTTATGTCTACTCTTAAAAGAAATGCAGCTACTATACGTGTACAGGAAATAAGTTACAAAGCCTTCAGACAGTTAAATATGTTTTTGAAAATGGTATTCTGAATGTAGTCATGGCAATGCAGAATGCTATGTATTGGCACTCTGCTACAAAATAACATTAGATAATTATAAATCTAAACTTGTTTTCCTAGTGGCTAAAAAAAGAAGCTTTATGTTTGTTTTATAAGCTGCCATGAACAACTCCACTAACTGTTCCAACATTCTCCAAAGATTCTTTGCAAATGTTTCAATGTGCTGTCTTAATCAGCATGGAAAGTATGTTGTCTCTATGAACAAACTAAATCAATAAAAATATATTGTTTATTTCATTTCCATCTTCATACCTGGCACTGCTTATAACACACTTTTAGATCAGTAATATTTTATCAAATGTTTTATCCAGTGAAAAAAGTTTAAATTTATGCTTATTTTTAGGCATGCCAGTGTTTGTGCATCCTTGTATAGTTTAATTAAACATGCTACTGCTCAACATCATTGCTGTGTCCTGTCTGGAAAGCTTAAAGTTTGCTGATACATAGGTGAAAGTTTTTGACCAAATCACAACCATAACTCTTTTAACGTGTGTGTGACATAATTCTACATATAGGATTAAACCAGTTAATTCATTACTTTATTATCTTTTAAAGGTGGGCCATAAACAGAAGTTGCAACTGGTTCCTAACAAAATCCATGTTATGAAAACTCTCAGCTTGAAACCACTTCTTTTTGGTAAGAAATAGAGGCTATTTAAAAATATATCTGTACATCCTATTCTAAGTTCTAGGTATATTATTATAGGAGCAATCTGTCTTTTGGTCTAGCTAGACTTAAGTGTTGAAATGAGGGCAGTCAAATTATCTTGAATGATGCCCACCTGAATATGTTAGAGTTCTGATTGAGTCATTGGGTTGTTTGCCTGCCTAATCATTTTAAAAACCACTGTTTTTCCTCTCTCTTTGTTTAGGGGAAAAACAATATTTATTTAGAGACCTTTGTTTAGCTGGATCAAGCGTTGGAGTTTTGATTGCCAGAGCTTTGTGAACTAGTTAGCAGAATTTGGGTGTAAACTTGGAAGTTTTATTTGCTTACAGGATGTAATCTGCAAGATTTCTATTTTAAGTATGAAACAGAAAATTAATTGTGGACAGTGGTATGCATCTTATTTTGGCATGAAATTAACTTGTGAGTTTTATCCCTGGTCTTTATTGAAAACATTGCCCTCTCAGTGCAGTTCAATGAAAGCCTTTTAAAACTTAACAGTAGATTGCTTGTTGTTTTCCTCATTACAAATTTATTTAATCAATGGATGGCAGGAAAGTTAAGGACAATGGTCCTCTAAGAGGAGTATGTTTTCTTCAGTTGTACTCTGCTATTTTTATTTCTTGTGAAGCAGGTAACAGTTTCTGAGCTCTGCTGGCTCAAATGAAAGGCTGAGCCTAAACGTGTATCGTAAATCATAGTTTGTGGCTTAGCCTTAAACTATGATCTGTTTTTCTGATTTGTTCACAGATATTTAGGCAAAATACCTTTTTTTAGGATTGGAAACGTTGGTGCGTGTACTGAGATATTAGTTCCTTGCCTCAGAACTGTGGAATATTTCGACCCAACTATTTCCTGCCTTCATAAATCATCTTAAACATCAATACCGGGATTTAAGTAGCATTGGATTTTTGAATGTTCACCTTTGGATGGGAAAATCATTTTCTTGTACCTTTCTTCCATGTTAGAAATCCCAGATTTCCTGAGTGAAGATGAATGTAAATTAATTATACATTTGGCTCAGCTGAAAGGCCTACAGAAAAGCCAGATTTTGCCCACAGAAGATTATGAGGAAGCCATGGAAATGATAGATATCAGCCAGATGGATATCTTTAATCTGCTGGATCACAACCAGGATGGACAACTGCAACTTAAGGAGGTATTCAGAATGGAATGATTGGCTATTAACTGGGAAATATCAACCTCATTCAGGTATAACCCTGAATCAAGTCCTGTAAGAAAAGGACTGAGAGCCGTGGGCTGGCTCATACCCCTGCACTCTTATGACGAGAAAATTAAATATATTTGTAAAAGTTTGTAATTACATTTGAACTTGGATAAACTGCACTTTGTTTTAACTACTGTTTGTTCTAACAAGCCAGCTTCAATATATGATACATTCTGTCTTTTATTTGGATAAACCAATCACTTCCTAGTCTGAATGTAAGGAGAAACTGTGGTTAGTTAAAAATAAGAGGCATAATTTCCAGTTTTGCTTTTGTGGCTATGTCAATAGAGGACAAAAAGGAGATGGGGAAGTGTAAGATCCTGTAGCTTGCATCTGTAATGGAAAATAATGAGTTAGTCTTATATCTGAAAGAAGTCATACTGTGTGAATATTGAACATTTTGAATGATCAGACCTTAACTATTGTGTTTTAACATCCTGGTACAATTCTGCATGTTGCATCATTGACACGTTGTTAGTTGCGAAGTCGTGTCCGACCCATCGCAACCTCATAGACAACGTTCCTCCAGGCCTTCCTGTCCTCTGCCATCTTCTGGAATCCATTTAAGCTCATGCCTACTGCTTCAGTGACTCCATCCAGCCACCTCTTTCTCTGTCGTCCCCTTCTTCTATTGCCCTCAACCTTTTCCAGCATTAGGCTCTTCTCCAGCGAGTCCTTCCTTCTCATTAGGTGGCCAAAGTATTTGAGTTTCAACTTCAGGATCTGGCCTTCTAAAGAGCAGTCAGGGTTGATCTCCTCTAGGACTGACCGGTTTGATCGCCTTGCAGTCCAAGGGATTCGCAGGAGTCTTCTCCAACACCATAGTTCAAAGGCCTCAATTCTTTAGTGCTCAGCCTTTCTTATGGTCCACGTTTCACTGCCATACATTGCAACTGGGAAGACCATAGCCTTGACTATACGCACTTTTGTTGGCAGGGTGATGTCTCTGCTTTTTAGTGTGCTGTCTAGATTTGCCATGGCTTTCCTCCCCAGGAGCAAGCGTCTTTTAATTTCTTGGCTGCAGTCCCCATCTGTGGTGATGTTGAAGCCCAGGAAAATAAAATCTGTCACTACCTCCATTTCTTCCCCATCTATTTGCCAGGAATTGAGAGGGCTGGATGCCATGATCATGGTTTTCTTAATGTTACATTTTAAGCCAACTTTTGCACTCTCCTTCTTCACCCGCAACAAGAGGCTCTTTAGTTCCTCTTCACTTTCTGTCATTAGAGTGATGTCATCTGCATATCTTAGGTGGTTGATATTTCTCCCGGCAATCTTAATTCCAACTTTTGATTCATCTAGCCCTGCCTTTCTCATGATGTGCTCTGCATATAAGTTAAACAGGTTGACAGTATACAGCCTTTCCTCAGCTATTTGAAAAGCTTCCTCAGACAGCCATTTTGCTTTCTTTTTTTCTCTAATATTGAATGGTTTGCCTTGGATTCAAACTGAGATCATTCCGTCATTTTGGGGATTGTATCCCAGTATTGCTTTTCCTACTCTTTTATTGACTATGAAGGCTACTCCATTTCTTCTGAGGGGCATCTGAATTAAATTCCCCCATTCCTGTCCATTTTATTTCGCTGATTCCTAAGATGTCGATGTTCAGTCTTGTCATCTCTTGTTTGACCACGTCCACATCCAGCTTGCCTTGATTCATGGATCTTACATTCCAATCATTGACACATACATGAGGACAAATCTCCAAATAAAACAAATAACTAGAGGAAATTTTCTTCCTGTCTGAACAACTGGTGGCCCTTTGTATATCCTGGGATCCAGTGCAACCAGAAATAGGGGTGCTTCCTGGGTGTTTCATCGATTATCTGTTAATTTTTGAGTTAGTGGATTCTACTAATGCATCTCTTTGAACAAGCTGGCCTGACCTGATGGGACGGGGTTGGATTTTATAAATGGATTTTAACTGTTAATCTGTATTAATTTATTATGGGCACTGTTTAATTACTTTTTTTAATAATTTTTAATTTTTGTATCTTGTTTTTATGTATTGCCCTGTTCACCGCCCTGAGTCCTTCGGGAGAAGGGCGGTATACAAATTAAATAAATAAATAAATAAATAAATAAATAAATAAATAAATAAATAAATAAATAAATAAATAATCTGCACTGTGTTCCAATTGCAGGTGCTGACACATACCCGCCTGGGAAACGGTAGGTGGATGACACCCGAGAGCCTCCGGGAGATGTATGCCGCAGTCAAGGCAGACCCAGATGGCAACGGTAAGACAGAATGCTTTTTAATGCACTGTGTAGCATTGTTCCCTTCCCTATTATTCTGTCACATTAGATTGGAACAAATATAAAAATAGTCATATGACGGTTTTGTACTAACATTAGGATCAAATCAGGGGTAAAACAAAAACAGCCAAAGTTGTAACAATCAACAAGTATTTCAGTGACTATAAAGGCAACTTACATTTAATTTTATGGCCAATCAGACAGTGGCAAACAAACACCAGCTTTACTTTTTAAGCACTGCTGTGTGGGATCCAAAGCAGAACATGCAGATTCAGTCATACGGTATTAACCTTGTGAACTCTAAAGCTTCCTCTTTCCGCTACGTACTGTAGTCAAGATGGTCGGTGATTAATATTTATATGTTATTTATATGTAAGGGTGAAGGTTTATACATATGTTGTATATATAGCATGTTTAAACGCATGTTATGTATATGTACACTTTTGAGAGGAAGCAACTAAATTTCATTTTTAATGGGTGCCAATATTCCCACACTAAACAAATGACAATAAAGGTTCTCCTCTCTTCTCTTAATTCAACCCCAAGTGATACCTCTGGCTTTAGGTACTGACACCTGTTTAAAAGCCAGAGAATCATTCTTCTCTGTGATATTTTAACTTCAAATTTTGGATTTTTACTTGCATTCTCTTCTCTTAATTTCTGCTCTCCCACCCCCACAGCTTTTTGTTTGCTAACACTATGCCTTTTATTAATTTTATATAGATAAACATTCCTGCTCTTCAATAGCCCTTCCCCTCCATGTATGTTAGAGTTGCCCAGTTAAAGTAAATCTCATAGGGATCATCAGGGAAGGTTGGGTCCTCTGGTTCTGATGCGACATACCTCCTGACATCATGTTTACACTGATCAGTTTCTGGCCTGACATGGACACATATGTTCTTTTCCTTCATTTTACCCAGGTGTTCTAAGTTTGGAAGAATTTAAACAATTGAACATTCAAGACTTTCACAAGTACATGGGTAGCCAAAAAGTGAAAATGAGCGATCTGGTGAGGAACAGCCAACATACATGGCTGTACCAAGGTGAGGGGGCACATCAGGTCATGCGCTCCATACGGCAAAGGTAAATTTATCTCACTCAGCCATTTTTACCAATTAGCCTTGCTGTCGGCTTGCTGATCGGTTTTGCCAAAATGCACAAACCAGTGCACTTAATGCACCTACTTTGCAAAGCACTAGAAATCTAAATGGCATTTTGTTGGTTAGTGATATATACCCTATTTTTCCGTCTATAAGACATACCCTTATATAAGATGCTCTGGCATGCGAGTTTCTCCAAGCTGGCAAATCCTGAAGTTCGGCCAGCTGACAATCTTGCCCCGTCCTCCCGTTAGTGGCAAGCCCACAGGAGCTTGACACCTGCACCAGGCAGCATGACAACCCACACAGGCATGCCCTGGGCTGCAGCGGTTACCATTATTTTTCCGTGTATAAGACACTGCACTTGTATAGAACGCACCTGATTTTTGAACAGGGTGCTTGCAGGAAAAAAATAGTGTCTTATACACAGAAAAATACGGTACAATGTGAGGAATTGTATCTGCTGAAAACCTGAGACAATAGCATTTCAAAAGGACAAGTTTTAATTAAAACTGGTCGCTATGTTTATAAACAGAATTTTCCTAATAGATTTTACTACTTAAAATGTACATTTTCCTTTAGCTTTGTTTTGAATATTTGAGTTAAAAAAAAAGCTTTGGAAAGAGTGGCTCATACTTAGTCAGGTGAAACAGAGAAAGAGATTGATTAGTGTTTACAGCTCTTTTGCTCAGTTTTATTAATTCTTGAGTAAAATGAGTTTTAGATTATTCTGATATTGTCATTTAAATCTAATAACTTTACACCAGTTGTCTTAAAGTCAAATGAATATTAGACCACATAATATAAAATGTGGAAAGTGGTGTGGCGCATTTATGCATATGCAAAAATGCAACAAATATTAAATATTGCTGTTAATAAAAATGTATGACTAAATTAATACAAAACTTACAATAAATTATAATAATATAAAAATACTTGACTTTATTGAAAGTCAATAAAAGCAAAATATGTTCCCTACTGTAAATCAGCATTATTATATTACTGATTGATTGATCAGACTTGTATAGCTGCTCATCCCAAATGGATTATATATGTGGCTGTAATGTCCAGCCTATCTATTGTCCCTTATCATACTGTTTTGTTGTTCTGTGCACACCCTGGCATAATGACAAATGGTGATGTCACCAGGAGTGATCCTTCTGCATCCGTGCAGGGCCATCACATAAAGTGCAGTGTCCTTGAACAAGACAAGACAACAAGGCAGGACAGCCCCTGCCTTAATTTTTTATCATAGGCCACATAAAATATACTGCTTAAAAAAATAAAGGGAACACTTAACACAATGTACTGTATTTAGTAGTATGATGTCTTATCTTGTGTTCCCTTTATTTTTTTGAGCAGTATAATTCAGCAGGGGCATGCAGCCTACCAGCCAATGTCTGAAGTTCCTGGTTTATTCTTTACTCTTTTGAAGATACATGTAAAAAATATTTAAAAACAAATTTATGTTGACTTGTAGTAACTCTCGCTGACTCACATCTTCCTTAGGTTCCTGATTTCCCCCACCAGCATCATATGCAAAAAGTGCAACAAAATCTTAAAATGCCAAGCCAGAAAAACCTGCATATGTTCAGCATGATTTGCTCTTACTTAAAAATAACAATTGTGAGGTGAATCAGAAGGACTTTGTCAGAAAATGTTCTTGCTGCAGCTCTACTGCAGATCCTCTTTGTTTCAGACTATTTGTCTTACCATTCTTGCAGAATGGCTGGCTGGTGTTAAGCATGTTTACGAAAAAAAATTTAGCCAGTGTGTTTAGAATTGCAACATGAGTAGATCTCCCTCTGTGTTGTTTTTTTCCGCGATTCTTTCTGAATAGTTTAAATCCTTCCTTATTTCTTCATGAGTTTCTATGTTCCATTTGTGTCTTAAGCAAGATTTTTTTGTACACTCCTTTTTTTGTATGGGAACGGATGCAGATGATCAGGGCCAGCATTGTGAACAGAATGTTTTTTGAAACAGCTCTGCCTCCACCAGTATGACCCTTTTTGAGTAATTGTTAAGAAGCCCTTTACAAATGCTCGAAGCAATCTTGATGGTCTGATACTGGCTAAGGCAGGGCTTTTCAACCAGTGGTACGGGTAGCACCTGTGGTACATTGTCACCTGCCAGGTGGTACGCGACCATCCTAGAAAAGTAGCGGGGGAGGGGAATGAGCTGAACCGGTGGCAGCACCGCACAAGCCTGAGTGAGAGACGGCTGGAGCTGCAGGGCTGTCAGGGCTCAGCGGAAGCACCAGGATCAGTGCCAGGCTCCAGCTGGAGCTCGGCGCTGATCCTGGCGCTTCTGCTGAGCCCAGAAGCGTCGATTAGCTGGAATGTATGGTCACAGTGTCCCAGGGTCATGTGAAGTGACCAAAGCCTGCTGCAATCACCCAGCAGAGGGGGGGCGGAATAAAAACCAAACACCCCCCACCCCACCCCTGCTGCCAAGCCTCAACAGAAATGCTCACAACAATGAAAACCTCAGACAGGAGGAAGAGCGCCGCCGGGCAGGCAGGCAAGTGTCTTGGTCAGCTGCGGCTTGGGGAGCACTTTTTTCAGTGCCATTGTAACTTCGAACAGTCACTAAGCAAACTGTTGTAAGTCGAGGAGTAACTGTACTTCATCACTTTTTCCCTTTTTAGGGGGGGGGTGTCATCAAGTTTTTGACACCTTGCTAGGCGACTGGAGGTACTCGGATGTTGCCATATCCTAAAAGTGGTACAATGGGTGAAAAGGTTGAAAAGCCCTGGGCTAAGGGAATCTGAGTGGCTTGAATGGGAATATTTGTGGGCACCTGTTCACACTTTCTTTCCATCAGCCTGCCTCTCTGCTTGTCTATCTTCAGGGTAATTAACTTAACCCATCTGTCGCCAGAGATTGTGGAGCACAGCGAACCGATGCAGGTCGTCCGCTATGACCAGGGAGGACATTACCATGCTCATATGGATAGTGGACCAGTGTTTCCTGAAACTGCCTGTAGTCACACCAAACTGATTGCCAACGAAAGCGCTCCGTTTGAGACGTCTTGCCGGTAAGCCTAGAAACCGAAGACAGAATGGGTTTACTGGCTATCTGGTAACAGGGATGGTGTGTTGGCTTTTAGGATAGCAAGTCTTGTTCTCTTTCTTACAGCTATGTGACCGTGCTGTTCTACCTAAATAATGTGACGGGAGGAGGCGAAACTACTTTTCCAATTGCAGATAACAGGACTTACGAAGAGTTGGTAGGTTTGTCTTTCCTGTACTGGCTGTTTCTGTAAAAAAGTGCTTTATTCATTTGGCTTATATTTCATACTTCTACTCAGTTAAGTTTTCAAAGAAAAAAATAACAATAAAATTCAATAAATAACAATAAAACACTCAAATCCAAACCATTCCTTTCCGTACAGATAGACACAGAAAAGCCTCTTCTTCTGTAAAGGTCTTCTGTCGGACACATTGGAAATAGGAAAGATGCTCCCTAGATCAAAGGTCCCCAACCTTTTGGGCACCAGGGACCGGTTCTGTGGAGACAGATTTTTCCATGGACCGGAGAGTGCATGTTTTTTCTGCATCCCGTGGATGAGACTTTGCTTGTTTGTGCGGACCGGTTGTTGGCAATGCCGTGGCCCGGTACTGGTCCAGGGACCAGGGGTTGGGAACCCCTGCCCTAGATAATCCAGCTCTCAGCATTTTAGTGCTTTGAAAGTGAACGGCATAGCTATAAATGACACTCTATAATTGCACATCTTTCAGCATAAGAAGAGCAGACCAGGTAAATGCAACTGGCAGATGCTTTTTAAGGATAACCCGTTGTAGAGAATATTGCAAAAAGATAAGATAGTTCAAAATTGCCAAGCCAGTTGGCTGAGGAACAATAGCAACTGGACCATGGCTGTGATTATATAGATGCACGTCTCATCATAGCCATCAGCTGATGGCAATTGAATTTAATTTAATTTAATTTATTGAGATTTCTATACCGCCCTTCTCCCTAAGGGACTCAGGGCGGTTCACAGGGCATATATAAATAACAATACAAAAATTAAAAAACAATTAAATCAATGCCCAAGTTAAAACAAGAATGATAAAACAAGCCTATAAAAACCCATATACCCCCATCAGGCCAGACCCGCTAGTTCAAATAAATGGGTCTTCAACCCGCGACGGAAGGATCGGAGGTCTGATGCCGTCCGGAGCTCAACCGGCAGTTGGTTCCATAATGCCGGAGCACCCACAGAGAAGGCCCTCCCCCTGGGGGCCACCAGTCGACATTCCTTGACCGGAGGCACCCTGAGGAGGCCCTCTCTGTGGGCACGCACAGGGCGGAGGGGAGTCGACGCCGGCAGCAGGTGGTCCTCGAGGTATCGCGGACCCATGCCATGTAGGGACTTAAAGATCATAACCAAAACCTTGAACCTTACCCAGAAGACAACTGGTAACCAATGCAGCTCACGGAGCAAAGGTGTAACATGGGAGTACCGGGAAACTCCCAAGACAACTCTCGCGGCCGCATTCTGTACCAGTTGGAGCCTCCGAGTAGTCTTCAAGGGAAGCCCCATGTAGAGAGCATTACAGTAGTCTAGGCGAGAGGTCACGAGCGCATGAGTGACCGTACATAAGGCCTCCCGGTCCAGATAGGGCCGCAACTGGCGCACCAGGCGAACCTGGGCAAAAGCCCCCCTAGTCACGGCCACTATATGATCCTCCAAAGTGAGTCGTGAATCTAGGAGGACTCCCAAGAGTCCTTTCATAGATTCCCCAATGAACATCGTTTTATACATTCCCTAATGGCCACCCTTTCTTCAGTCTCTAATCCAGAATGACGTTGACCTACGTGATACTCGAAAGCATTGTGATAAGGGAAATCTACGCATAAAACCTCTGCAAGGCACTGCCATTTTCTGGTATAATTACCTGCCTGATGGGGAAGGTAAGTTTCTTCCTGAGGCAACCTGATAACAATCTTTGTATTATTATTATTTTTTTATTTTATTTTATTTTTTTATTTTATTTATTTATTTTATTTTATTTTATTTTTTAATTAATTAATTAATTAGGTTTTTATGCCACCCAACTCCCCTACAAGATGACACTGCTTGGCTTTTACTTAATCCTTTGTTGGCTATTTTGGAAAGCTTAGAGCTGCAGTTATGTGAAGGTGATCCCTGGAATCTTGTTTCTTTGCAGGCTGGGTTGGTGATGTTGACGAATATTCCTTACATGGAGGCTGTTTGGTCACTGAAGGAACCAAGTGGATTGCCAACAATTGGATTAATGTTGATCCTAATAAAAGGCGACAGCTCCAGTTCCAGAAGGAGATGGCTCGATACATCAACAGTGAAAACGAGGACCAAAGCGAATGGACTGTGGACAAATCCTACAGCAACGTGCATGTAGAGCTGTAATGTTTGGAGATGCCTCTTGGCTGACCTGGAAGCACCTTTTTTGCACTAGCATTTTCAGCTCTTCTATTCTCCCACATTTCCCAATTATTATGTTTCTTCAGAGAATGTAGGGTTGCCTATCTAGGTGGATTGGGGAAAGGAGAAGCAGGGCACTCGATGCAGTTTGAGGGAGAAGGGATTATGTGGAGAGAAGGGACAGTGGCTGAGGGCATCTTTTGATTTAACGGCTGGCTTTGCTGAAGGAGATTCCGAGTCTGTCTCTGAATCTTCCCTGTGACATATGCAATCTCCCTTCAAGGTTCCTTATCATCCTGACTTCTCCGGCTGAATACATTTTTCTTTTAGCTGGTTTTGTAACTATGATCTTGTAATCTGCCCTTCTTTTCCTTCCGTTTCAGTTTCTCGGCCTTTGCAGGCAACTGATACAGCTTACATAAGGGCAGTAAAACCCACATCAGCAAAACGAGGCCTGCATATTCTAGGTTGCTCTGTAAAGAGTGAGGCGACCACTCTTAGCCTGTATGGGCACAGATCGGTAAAGTGGTATAGAGGTTAAGGTGTCGGGTGAAGCCTAAGGAAACTCAAGTTCAGGTTCACGCTCTGCCTTGGAAGCTCACTGGGTAACTTTGGGTCAATTTCTCTCAGCCCAACCTCCCTTTATGAGTGACTGTTGTGGGGATAAAAATGAAGAGAGATCTGACTTGGTTGTCTCTGCAAATGGGGGGGGGGGAATTCTAATCAATCCAATTTGACCGCACAAAGTATTCAGCAGGAAGCCAACTCCCAAGTAAAGGTGTATCTGATTGCAGGCTTCAATCCAGAGTTATGCCAAGGGGTCTTGGGCATGTTTATGTTCAAAGAACACGCAGGGAGTAAAAGTACTAGAGGCCTTCCGTGGGGTGGGGTGTGCTGATCGTGGAAATTTTTCTCAGGGTTGGATATAGTTCTGAATTACTATTCAGAAATATTTATACCAGTAATTTATCAGGGAAGTGATGGAACGGTTAATATGTGCAATTGGAACATGTGTTGTATGTGTTGCAATTGTTATTTCAGCCATTTTATTTGTGTGTTTGAGAAGTTGTTTATCTGCAGGAAACCTTTTGTTCTGTCTAGTTTTTTTTTTAATTTGAGGCAGTGGCATAGGTAATATTCCTCCTAGAAGATAAATATGTATTTAGATATCCAGTATGGAACCAGCAAGGTTCTCAGTTAGGAATTTAAAAAAGTGTTCTGTAGGATTAGGTTTAAGGTGTATGCAGATCATATATTTTGGGGCTAATCGTATTGTTTCTCATGAAATGAACAGCACTTTTCCACTGTTCCTCTGCATTCAGAGAGATACTGTCTTTGAACGAGGGACTAGATATAGTAGTCAAGCCTAAGAGTATCTGGTAGACCAATCTGAAATGGATTTAGCTCCATTTTAAATCTGTCCAATAAGCAGCCTTGCCAAGCAGCATCTTGGACTGTGAACCACATTGTCTGGACTATACTGTTCTTCCTATTTTTTTTTCTGACCAAGAGCTCTCAAATAAAATACAGGTAGTCCCCATTTAGCAACTGCCTCTTTTAGCAATTGTTTGGTGAAAAAGTAACAATAAATCCTCTCATTTAGGGCCTTTGCAGGCCTGTGAAGCAATGGAAAGCTGAAGTAAAATCAGACATACAATGGAGATTTCACTTAGTGACCGCTTTGCTTAACAATTAGGTTGCTGCTCCAATTGAGATGGCTAAACAATGACTACCTGTAATCCTTTGTCACATCAAAGGTTCTTTGAATATCTTATCACTTGAGGGCCCTTTTATGCACTTTTCCTAACTATAAAATAAATTGGGGTGGAGGGTGGGGGTAAGACTAAGCAGAAGGGGTTTCCTTTATCTCAGTTGAAAGTGTGAACTGCCATTCCCCACATCCTCATTTACTGGCATGAGTGCAGGTAGTCCTCACCTTGCGACCACAATTAAGCCCAACATTTTTTGTTGCCGAGGCATTTGTTAAGTGAGCTTCGGCCCATTTTAACACCTTTCTCGCCACAGTTGTTATGTGAATCACTGCAATTGTGAAGTTAGTAACACAGCTGTTCAGTGAGTTTGGCTTCCCCATTGACTTTGCTTATCAGGTTGCAGAAGGTGATCACATGATCCCAGGACACAGCAACCGTCATAAATATGAGTCAGTTGCCATGCATCTGAATTTGGATCACATGACCATGGAGATGCTGCAACAGTCATATGTAAAAATGTTCATAAATCATTTTTTTCAGGACAGTTATAACTTCAAACTGTCACTAAATGAATTGTTGTAAGTTGAGGACTACCTGTACTGATACTTTTGCTAATAAGTGTCAGTAATAAAATGAAATGGCATTAAACCAGGAGACTGGGGAATTTCTGATGCACTGCATTTTACCATAGGTGAATGCCAGTTCTTGGCAAATATCCTCATTTTTGTGTACAAAGGGTAGAATTAATTGCCTTTTTTTCTTTTTTCTTTTCCCCTCTTACTTATTGGGGAGACTGAAAAAGGATTTCCAGTTACAGAATTCTTAAAGGAATTTGGACATCCTGAGTTGAATCAAACTGCAGGTTTGATAGACTGATAGTCATTGGTAGCCTGGTGCAGAGAACAGGAGTGCTTTTGCTTTGGCTTAGTTCGCATTTAAATCACAGGGAGTAGATTTGTATAGCTCAGCAGAGCAATGGCTGGTTTTGATGTGAGAAAACTAATACCGTAATGAGCCTTCTAGCCTGCAGAGAAAATGAAGCGTGTTTCCCATCTCCTGTTACGTTTCGACAAAACTTCTGTTTGGTGACTAGAGGAACGCATTTTAAGGCTCAGTCTGGTGGCTGTTATTTTGCCCCGGTGCCTCCATTGCAGTGTGAACAGCATTAAGCGGTAGGATATTTGCATGCTTCAGGACTTGCCCTTCCTACCTATAGCCTCATTGGGGTAGAAATCCATTGTTATTGTGATTGTCGCATATGGAATCAGTTGGTGTTTCTTCCAGTGAATTTCATTCCAAGCGGTTAGAAGTGACCACCTCTAATTTCATTGGAGCTCTTCAGTGTTGCCTTAGAGAGTTGCATGGCATGTTGTCTCCTAAGCCAAACATAGCCCACCCACGACGTTATGTAATTTGGCAGATGTTTGACAGCATTCTTGCTAGTCAATTTTTGCAGTCCCTGGCAGACAAAACCCAAACCCTGGGTGCTTGTGTCACTTGGTGGAAAACTAGTTATGTAGCTCTCCTGTTCTGTTAGCGTGTTTGTGATCAGGTGAACAAGTTGCAGAATTTTTCCAGATGATAACCTGAAGGATCAAGCAGTGAAAAATTTACTCCAATCCTCAGTAGTGTACTCTCAAATGTAATGGATTTCAGTTCAAATTGCTTCCATGAAAAATATTTGCGATTGCAGCTGGATTATAATTCTGTTGCAATTTTTCATCTGGGAAAAATTTAGCTGCTTATTAATTTGTACCCTGAAACTTCTTGGGTTTCTAGATGTGGCCTTGATTCAAGAACTGTCACTTAACAGATAGTTTAATGTCATTTAAATATTTTATTATTTCATTTTTAAGACCCGTTTAATGACATCAACCTAGCATTCATTCATGGGTTCGATTTTAACAACACACTTCTGAAATGCGAATAGGTTAGATGCAAAATGGACACCACCAGCCTCCTTGTTTTGGTTTTTCTATGTGGTCTTTGGGATCTAATGTCATATGAGTTTTTTTCAAGTAGCAGAGATTATCTCAAAAGAACTTAGATATGTTGTAAGGTGTTTAAAGAGCCATCAGTAAGGTTGGGTATCTGATGGCGCTTTGTGACTGCAGCCTACAAAAACTTGCCAATGTGTGATTGCTTTAAACAGCTGCATGGCTTGAGAATAGCCTGGTTCTCTAGCTTTCAGGAATGTACAGGATTTCTTGGGGCTCAATCACCTGCAGTGAACTTAGTGGCATTACGACACTGGTTTGTGTTATTATGTTCTTCATTATCCAAAGAGTTGTCTTCTATCCATAGAAAGACTTGAACTTCTTAGTAATTATAGCTAGTTTGGATGATGTGGTTTTGCCAGTTCCATATTTGTAAGTAACTGGTGAATACTGAGTCTTTTATTTTTATTTGTGTGTGTTCCCAACAATTCTGCATTTTGGATACTTTTTCCTTATTTAATATTTATTTTATTTATTGTGTCCCATGCACTGATGACAGGCTGTCAGTCCTGCAAATAAATATTTGAAACCCATGTTTCGTATGTGTAACAGTCTCCACATGTATAAAAGTTTTTATTCTCTGAAGGGGATCAATAAAAATAGCGCTATTAATGCTGACATTCTTCAACATATAATCAGATTCTCCTGTCTGGTGCAATGGTTCTGTTTTCTAAAAATTTCCCTGTAACACTAACATTTATTATCACAATTTAACTTTTAAATTAACTGTCACACCTGCTTTTTTATTTGATGTACACACACACAAACACAGAGAGAGAGAGAGATAATGCTAAAGGCAGAAAATCAATGTAATGCAGTATCCCAAGATGAATGTAGAGATCATCTTATGCTGAGGGAAGAAGGAAAATGGCAGAACAGGACAGAGAGATTATTAATCCGTTAACAAAAATAAATGGTAAATAATAAGAAAATAGTTGATTGTTAGTAAAAATAATCTTTTTGAAACCAAATACATTATCCTGTTCAAACATAAAAGTTGAATATTCCATAAAAATGACTACTTTAGTTTCCTTTTTCAAAATCATTTAAAATCTACCTATTCTCATCATAGAATTAAAGTCAACAAAGTGATTGTATTTTTACAACCTTCAGACAGTTTCTATGACAGTAAAAATCCTTCATTAAAAAGTTGTTTTAAATCTTTACATAAAATGAATATAGTTAAAATTGACAGTTGAGTCGTGGTGATGCAGTGGTTATAATGCAGTATTGCAGGTTAATTCTGCTGACTGCCAGGAGTTTAATCAAGGGTGATTCAGCCTTCTGAGGTCAGTAAAATGACCCAGATTAGGGGTCTTCAAACTTGCCCTTTTATGACGTGAACTTCAACTCCCAGAATTCCTCAGCCAGTGTGCCTGGCTGAGGAATTCTGGGAGTTGAAATCCACAAGTCATAAAAGGGCCAAGTTTGAAGACCCCTGACCCAGATTACTGGGGACAATATGCTGACTGTAAACCGCTTAAAGGTAAAGGTTCCCCCGCACATGCGTGCTAGTCGTTTCCGACTCTAGGGGCCGGTGCTCATCTCCGTTTCAAAGCCGAAGAGCCAGCGCTTGTCCAAGGACGTCTCCGTGGTCATGTGGCCGGCATGACTAGACGCCAAAGGCGCACGGAACGCTGTTACCTTCCCACCGTAGCGGTCCCTATTTTTCTACTTGCATTTTTACGTGCTTTCGAACTGCTAGGTTGGCAGAAGCTGGGACGAGTAACAGGCACTCACTCTGTTACGCAGCACTCGGGATTCGACCCGCCAAACTGCCGACCTTCCGATCGACAAGCTCAGCGTCCTAACCCACTGAGCGGTATATAAGTCTTAAGTGCTATTATTATTGCTATTAAAGCACCGTATATATAAATAGGAACTATGCAAAGAGTTTGGAAACTGATCTATATTAAGAGAAAGAATACCCAGGAGTAAAAACCCATCCTGGAGGGGGGGAAAAACCACCTATTGTATTTATGAACCAATAATAGCTTGATCTTTTTCTCTGAAAACTGAAAAGGTTTTTAATGACTTTAAATCCTTCTAGAAGTCCATTATCAACTGAATCAACCTTTTGACAATCTGAATGTTTGGGACAAGGGGGGGGGTGAGGAAATTAGCGGCGGTGTCGGCATCCGACTCTTTTGCCCTCCGCAAGTTGCTCTTGCTCAGGGGTAGGCAACCTCGGCTCTTTTATGACTCATGGACTTCAACTCCCAGAATTCCTGAGCCAGCTTGGCTGGCTCAGGAATTCTGGGAGTTGAAGTCCATGAGTCATAAAAGAGCCGAGGTTGCCTACCCCTGCTCTTGCTCTTCCCGCGCGTCCCTTTTCAGCCACGCTCGCTCCGATCTCCAGGTCCAGCTTGTCTCGTTTACGTTCCGGCATAACTTTCCTCGGGGCCGCCAAGCCCACCTGCCAGCCGGCGGCTGTGCCTTTAAGAAAAGGTTCCTTCCCCTTCCCTACAATCGAAGGGAAGAACCACCTTAGCAACCACCGGCCAATGGCGTCTCTTCGCGAAAGGCCTTAGCCAATCGGTAGCGGCGCGCGGGTGAATTCCAAAGGCTTCTTAACTCGCGAGATTGTGGCCCCAAGGCGCCGCCGCTGCGTTACTTTCTTTTCCCCCTCGGCTGATTTGTTCCTTGCTGCTCCGCTCGCCGTCCTCTTCCCTTGCCGGACGAAGCGGAAGAGTCCCGCGCATTCCGATTTTGTATTTGACGGGCCCTTCCTCAGCCTGGCCTGCCTACGTCCTTGGCTCTACGGTTTTCCTGCTCTCTATGATCCCGGAACGTGGAGAAATGTGCTCGGCTCCGTAAAATGAATTCTCCGGGAAAAGTATTATTACATCGGACGAGTGACCAAGTGGCATTTGCAACGTTTTGCAGCAGAAATTTGTGCTGATTCAGCCAGAACTTGGGGGATGTCAGTAGCAGGGCAAGAGTGTGTAAATAAACTAACGCAGACACGTGGAAATCTGTGACCGCAGTTCTTCGAGGGTTCTCTGTACAAGCTTTTCTGTGCTGTTGTACTAATTTTATCTAAACATGAGAAGGCGAACCAAGGCTCAGATTCAAAGTGGGCTAATGCCTCCTTAAGGAACACCAGCTGCCTGCAATTAGTGCAGGTTCGCATCCCACCAGGCTCAAGGTTGACTCAGCCTTCCATCCTTTCGAGGTAGGTAAAATGAGGACCCAGATTGTTGGGGGCAATAAGCTGACTTTGTAAAAATGCCGCTTGCCCCCCCCCGAAAGCCCTAATAAGCAGGCATATACATAGAATGAAGGCTATTGCTAAGCACATTGGTTTGTGCTTAAATTGTAAGCCACCCTGAGTCTTCAGAGAAGGGCAGGATATAAATGGGATTAAAATAAATAAATAAATAAAAAATAAAACCAGATCTTCGGAAGCTGCGGGCTTCTCCTTTCTGCATTAGAATGTCTCTGCCTGTCTGGCAGTCTTCTTCGTTAAGTCCCATCAAGTCGTTCACAACTCGCAGTGATGCCCAAGATAGATTCTCTTCCAGATGATCCTTCTTCAGCTTTTTGGTCTCCCAGTGGTGGATTTCACCTTGTTGCTGGTGGTCACCTTCCAACTTTCCTTGCGTCAGTGGGCTTCTCCGGAGAGCCAGGTTTTTCCGTAGACTAGTTTGTAAAATACAATAGTTTGAACATGATTATTTGTACCTCAAGAGAAAATTCTGCGCTGATTCTTCGAAATAGGCTTTTCTAACTCCCCCCCAGGCATAGTGGGTCCTCTTCTTGGCAAACAGACTCAAAACCACAACGCCTAGTCCAGAGGTAGGCAACCTCGACTCTTTTATGACTCATGGACTTCAACTCCCAGAATTCCTGAGTCTAACTCAGGAATTCTGGGAGCTGAAGTCCATGAGTCATAAAAGAGCCGAGGTTGCCTACTCCTGGACTAGTCAAAATAGACACTACTTTGTAAATACTGTGTTTACATTGATTTCCTTAATATAATTAACAAAGTCTGTATGCAAAGATTTTGCATATCGGGACTTGATATTTTGTTTTTAGTTCCTCACGTGTTAACTTTTAATGCTCCTCTATAGACTTAATTTTCTGAAACACCCATTCAAAAATATTTTCCATTTAAAAAGAAAAGATTTATCTGGCTATCCAGAATTTACCTGGGAGCTGTCTTTCATAATCAAACTTTTGGATTCTGCTTGGGGGTGGGGGAAGGGTTTCTTAGCTCTTCATGGTTCCTGTGTTGTACATCAAAAGGTAGCTTGTTCCCATATTTTAATGTCATAGATCTGATAGATGAGACCAGTAAAAACAGAACTCCAAGACAAGAGGTTTCCTTAAAGAACATATTTATTGGCTACAAAATATCAGCACAGTCAAAAGTGAAATGGAGACTGGAGTTCCCTCCCAAAGGTTACAATGTTACAAAGTTGAATTTCCCACCCCAGCACTATGTCAGTAATCACATTCCCCAATAAACTACTTTGGCTGGCTTTCTAATGGAAGGCTCAGCCCTCCAAAACCCAGGCAGCAATGACCTTGGTTCCCACGGGACAATTTATTGTTTAGTCTAACCTTAAAATCACTCATCCCCCCTCCTATTACTGTGGCAACTGAAAACAAAGCAGAAATGGCTTCAGCCAAGATCGTTGCAATGTTGACACCTGTTTGAGCTGATGTAGTTGTAAAGGATTTTTCCTCTTTCCTCAGAGGTCTGCATCTCCATATATAAAAGGGAGAGAATCAGGAGTGGCTTTCATCTCCCATCCTTGAAAAGTCATGGAAAGAGAACTGCTATTGGCTCCTATAACAGCTCTGGAGATTGTGGGAGATCATCTTATAGCAGGTGAATATTTTACTTTTTCTACAATGGGAGACTAGAATCCCCACTTTCCCCCCATTTCTTGGGGATATGGTACATTGTCAGATGGGACAAATATGCAGCTTGCTAATTCAGGGTTAACAACCATTTCGCTGTAGGTTGGTTTTAGAGTCAGTTTTCTGCTAAGCTAAACCAAGATCACTCCCCAAACCAAGCAGAAGCTGACAAAATGTAGTAGCCTGTGATTAAAGCCTAAAACAAGAGGGAAAGCAAATAGAAATCCTACTTAGGATCAGTAAGAAATATGAAATACATTAATAGAATTCATAGGAATTTGGCAAGTACTGTATATTTATGTGGGTGGGCAATTCTGGGAAAAGGGACTGGTATTTTGCTAGCAGATAAAATATGCTGACTTGGCCTTCTGGTGTTCATCTTCCTTTAGGAGAAGGACCCAGCATAGGGGTATACAGTTTGGAGCCTGATGCCAACCCATCAGCAAGATGCTCCAAGCAGGTCCTTCAGAACTATACTGTCCATGGTATTAAGGAGCAGCAGAGTTTGAGCCCTAGAGATGACAAATCCTCAACCCTGGCTATCTTTGGAGGCAAAAGCTTTGTGGTTGTAAAGCTCAGCTTCCAGAACAGCTCAGTGGAACTCAGTGAAGTCTTTCCCTTCTGTGAGCTGCACGACTGGATCTGGGACCTGCAGTGGATGGAAGGCAGGACTCAGATGTCCAGCAGTGTAGCTGTGGCCTTGGGACACAATTCAGTGGCACTGTATGACTGCGTCGGCCAGAGGGTTCTCCAAGAAGTGCACTGCCAAGAGAAGTGTATCCTCTACTCTGCCCTCTTGGTAGGGAGCTGCTGGGAGACGTTGGTTCTGGTGGCTGGCACAGTCTTTCATCAGTTGGTGATCTGGTGTGTGGCTGACCAGACAGATGACCAGACAGGAAGAATAAAGCCCCACAGCAGGATCGGTGGACACAGCGGGGTCATCTTCAGCATTTGCTTCCTGGAGAGCAAAGGCATCCTGGCCTCTGCCTCGGATGACAGGAGCGTGCGACTCTGGAGCATCTGTGACCTCAGAACACCTCCTGCTCTGGTCCCATGCTTGCTGGTGTGCTACGGGCACCAGTCCAGAGTCTGGTCAGTAAGACTGCTAAGGGACTACATCATCAGCATTGGTGAGGATTCAGCCTGTCTTGTGTGGAACTATCAGGGGAAGATTGTCCACAACTTCAAAGGACACAAGGGTCAAGGACTCCGGGCAGTGGCTGTGGATGAGGAGCGAGACTGGGTGTTTACAGGAGGAACTGATTCGGGCATTAGACACTGGTGCCTCAAGGAAAGGAGCACCACTAGAAACAGGCTCTGGCAGCTGAATTTTCCTTCCACTGACAGAAAAGGATCCCCCAGGGCCGTAAAACTGGTGGATGTAAACCATCTGCTGGTGATGACTGATGCCGGGGCTGTCTATTCCTGTGACTTGACTTCTGAAGCTTGGGCATTGCTCCTGGAGGACGCTGCTTATCAGTCTTACAGTCTCTTAGAAGTATCCAAGCTTGCCACTGGAGGCATTCTCTGTGCCATGGGCAATTTGTCAGGGAAGGTGAAAGTTTTTCCGTTCAGCAGTCCTGCACAAAGCAAGGAGTTAAACCTCTTTGAAGGGAAAGTGCACACTCTGACTTGGGCCGCAGATCCAAACCAGAACCCCAATACTTGCAGCCTCTTTGCCTCGGGCCCAACTGGGGCTTTATTGTGGCTGGAGGTCTCTTGGCACCTATTTGAGAGAATAACTGTGGTGGTAAAACAATGCTTCCTCCTGCCAGCCTGCAAGCAGCGATGGCACACCTGCATTGCTTTTTTGCCCCAGGGAGAATTTCTGCTTTGTGGCGACCGCAGAGGCTCTCTTATGATGTTTGCCTGCAAGCCAACTCTGGGAATGGAAAAAGCACAAGGGGGAGGTGAACCTGGCAGCTCTACTTCAGAGATCTCCTGTGCCTTGCCTGGATTTTCCTTCCCTATTGGAAGTGGAGAGCCCCACGCCGAGAGGCCCATATCTCTGCTTTTCGGGCTTCACGGGAAACAGGGGGTGACCTCCGTAACCTGCCATGGTGGCTTTATTTACAGCACAGGGAGAGATAGCTGCTATCGCCAGCTGCAAGTGCAGGATCGGCAGCTCCAAATGCTGAGGAAGCAAAAGCTTTGCAAAGACCTAGAATGGCTGGAAGACCTACGCTTTGGCCCTGATGGGAAGCTGAGGGTGCTGGGCTTCCACGCTACCCACTTTGTAATTTGGAGTGCTAGCAGCAGTGAGAGGCTCCTCTCCATTCCCTGCGGAGGTGGTCACCGCTCCTGGAGCTATGCCCGTTGCCTTTCCAGGGAGACCTTTGCGTATATCAAATCTGGGGGAATTTGGTTGCACCAAAACAAAGCCTCCAGTGGGCAGCGAATCCTGAAAGCAGCTCTGCATGGCAGGGGGTTGACATGCGTGGGTCACATTGGTACCCTGGAAACCTCTGGGCGAGAAAAGATCAGCATTCTTGCTACAGGAAGTGAGGATAACACAGTGAGCATTCTCGCTTTTAATGTGCAAGCTCGCACCGTGACCCAGCTAGCAGCTCTTGGCGATCACATCTCCAGTATAAGAGCTCTGACTGTGGTCCAAAACGGCGCTAGTCAGCCTGAGAGGGAAAGGATCTCCGTGATGCTTTTTTCAGCTGGGGGGCGAGCCCAGATTGAGTGTTATCGATTAACACTCAGCCCTAAGCCTGATTCCAGCAGCAGCGTAGCCTGTCAGCTGGTTCATGTCGCGTCGCATCGCCTCGATGAGCATTGGGATTACAAGAAGAATAAGCACAAACTCATCAAGATGGATCCAGAAACCAGGTAGAAATAAATGGTCTTTCCCTATAACTGTATATTAGGACAACCTGAACTGGTGCTGTGACTGATCCCCATATACAAAGTATAAAACCTTGCTTAGCTTTGAGTCTAGACTGTTGATTCTCTTTTGTCATCAGCTCCTTCAATACTTGTACATGTGGTACAAGTAATCCTCATTTAATGATTGGTTGCAAGTGTTTTGACATTACAATGGAAAAGGTATTTATGACCCAATTTCAAAGTTCTGACAGCCACACACCTGCACAGGCGCACACATGCACACAGAGTGACATGATTTCATTTTGGGCGCTTGGTAACTGGCTTGCATTTTTGGCCATTTGCACTTCGCAGGATCACAATTTTTGGTGTTTTTGCCAATTTGCAAGGTTTATCACCAGCTTCTGACTTAAGCTCATTGGATAAAATGGACTGATTTAATGACTGCCACAAAAATGTTGTAAAATGGAGCATGGTCGTGTGTTGACCTGCTTAATGGCTGTAACAATTTAGAACTATAATCTTCTAGGCTCAGTTACAGTTGTAAGTCAAGACCTGCCTGTATCCATTTCTAATTGTCCTCCAGTGTAATTTTCATGACCATTTGGTTTCTTTTTTCACAAATCAATCAGGTACTGCCTATAATAATAGCTGATCTATAGAAGCTTCATCAGTAAGTGGCAAAACCTATTGAGGTTCTAGGAGTTGCATCAAAACATCAAAACCACTGTGAGGTTTTCAAGCTGCTTTGTGGTTTATCTAAGATCTTGCACACCCCAAAAAATTGATTGTCAGCAGAACTCTGCAAAATTGGATTTTGTCAGCAAACTTCTGCAAAGTTGGAGGGGTATCTGCAGCACACACACACACACACACACACACACACACACACACACACACGGAACATAGGGGAACTATCAGTCTTTCCTGAATAATCTTAAAACTGGTTTGAAAAGATATGAAAAGGGTCATATGATTTTTTTTACCAAAATGTCTGAACATAAAGCTTTCTCCTCCAAATTTAAACCTTTGAAGGATGGAATGGCCCTGTATTCTGTGGAAGTAGTGATATTTAACACATAAATGTGTGCATACCTTGATTTTGCAGTTCCCCCATAGAACTTATGACCATGCAGTTGCACCATGCTGTGTGGAAAAAAATCTGGAAGTCAAAAGTTCACACATCTTAAAATTACTGGGAAACACTGGCCCAGACTGCTAGACCAGATTTTTGTTCCAATTATGGTATAGTATTTTTAGTGTGTGTCCAGTAAAGAGAACTGGTGATAGATACCAGATAGCAAGCAGTGTGCTATTTTTTAGCTTGCATATGCCTGCTTCTGTTCTGGAATACAAAGCTGGCAGCAAATGAACCAGAAGAAGTGGCTGACTTGTGTGTTCCAGGTACATGTCTGTGGTGGTGCTTGCTAGGATAGAAGAGGCGGGATTGCCGAGTCCCTTGTGCTTCCTCGCTGCGGCTTGTAGTGATGGATCTGTCCGGTAAGGAAAATAATTCTGCTCCTCTTGTTGGTGATGGGGATGGTTGAAATGGTCTTTGTTTGTCAGAGCAAATACACCCAGAGATGGGGGAAGTAGGGCAAAAAAAGGACAAAGTGGGGCAGATGCTGTTTACTCCTATGAAGACTTTTCCCCACATTCAAGCAAGAAATAGGAAGTGTTAGATATTTAAAGAACGTATAAAACAGCCCATCTCACAGCAGTGACTCTAGGTCAGTCGTGGCGAACCTTTTAGAGATCGAGTGCCCAAACTGCAACCCAAAACCCACTTATGTATCGTTGGGTGCTGGGTGGGCGTGGCCCATTGGGTGGGCGTGGCTGCGGTGGTAACGGCAGACTGGATGGGACTGAAAAGTTCAATGAATCAATTCCAACTTTGCGAGATCTTTTTCCCCCCACGAAAAGTTGAAATTGATTGATTGATTGAACCTTTTCTCTTTTTTGGCCCACAGCAGCGGAGGCCTAAAGCGAAAAGGTTTTATAAAACCCAGCTGAAGGCCTAGGATTAGGGCAACGGTGCACGTGCCCGCAGAGAGGGCTCTGCATGCCACCTGTGACACGCATGCCATAGGTTCGCCACCACGGCTTTAGGTGATGTGCAAAGATTAAAATATCACAACAGTATAAATGCATGATACCTCGGGTTAAATATCCTTCCAAATAAAACCACATCACCAGTCAAATTCATCTAATTATCTCTCTCAAAGCCTGGAGAAACAGCCATTCTTCAAAGCCTTACAAAAAGCTATCAGGAGTAGTTCCATCTGGATTTAAGATGGTTAAGGCTAAAACATGATAAGCAGTTGTAGGAACTGAGCATGTCTAGTTTAACAAAGAGAAGGACTAGGGGTAACATGATAGCAGTCTTCTAATATTTGAGAGGCTGTCGGAAAGAAGAGGGGGGACAGCATCTGAGGGCAAGACAAGAATGGATGGAAACTTATCAGAGAGATCCAACTTAGAACTAAGGAGAAATTTCCTGACAGTGAGAACAATTAACCAGTAGAACTGCTTGCCTTCAGAAGTTGTGGGTGCTTTGTCACTGGAAATTTTTAAGAAGAGGTTGGAGAGCCATATGTCTGGAATAATACAGGGTCTCTTGCTTGGGTAGGGGATTGGACTAGAAGACCTCCAAGGTCCCTTCCAATTCTATTATTCTGTATTCTGTATATCTGGGGTAGCCGGGGTGCAGTTCCAGAGCTATAGAGAAAGCATGGCTCCGGAATCCAACAAAATGCTGTTGTTTGGTGAAAGAGACCTGGAACACGCCCTTCCTGATAGACCTGGTGAGACAGGCAGAAACAGTGAGAGACTGCAAATCGCCTGGTCCCATGCCATGTTAGGCTTTATAGATGGTGACCTTGAACTAGATTCAGAAGCCTACATGGAGTCAGCACAGCTCACAGAGCAGCAGTGTTATATCAGCATATTAAGAGATACCCTGAAGAAAATGGGAGCTTTGTGTCCATTTGAGTGCCTTCTTTCCTTCTTTGGTAGACTGTTCCTGTTGCTTGAGAGTGCCAAGAAGTTGTGTCTTGTAGCAGAATCCTTTCACCATCAGCACTGTGTCCTGAAGGTCGAGGCGTTTGCCTACAAGATGGCTAGTGGGAGAAGGTAGGAAGAGCAGAGCAACGACATGTGAGTGCCATCTCCCTTGGCCAGGAGATGCTTGCATGAAGTTTGTTTGGAGCAGAGAATCAGACTGGAGGACTGCAAGAACTAATTTTAGGAATACCTCTTTCTTTTATAGGAGACACTTTATGGGCAGTGCAGCCACTGATGGGAGCATTGCATTTTGGGACGTTACTGCTGCCCTTGGCCACATTGCAGCAATAGTAAAGACAGGAGACATTCAGATGAAACCTCTAGGTAGGTGTTGGCTGTCTTAATGGTGCAGCCTAAAGAAATGCCAGTGCATCCTCTGTCTTGTAAAGCTTCTCAGTTGGGGTTTCTGTTCATCTGAAGGTACAGCTGAGCATTTGGATTGTGTTCAAACTATTTCTCTCCAATCTTGGGCCCTTTCAGTGTACTAGCTGTTTCTCATAATCCTCCCTGTCAGGGAGTTGCGCAACCGGTGCCCAAGTGGAGTCAGAGACGCTGACGTGAATTTGCAGTTTGATATAAATAAATATATTTTACATTTACATATACAGCGAACAAGATAGTCAGGCACATCACTACATCATGAGGTAAATCAGGAGTGTCAAACTGCCGGCCCTCGGGCCGGTTGCATCATGCGGAGGCCGCACCCACCCCAGCTCCGGCAATGCTAAAAAAAGTCACGATACATCGCAACACGTCACGTGACGTGGCGAGTTGGACACCCGTGAGGTAAATCATCAAGTAAATCTCAGAACAGCATATAGAGCACACAAGAAAAAAAAGGCCAGAAAAAGGGAAACTCCCATTTCTCACCCAGCAACCAATCATAACATAGATTGCTTCATGCAAGTTTCCACACACTCCAACAGTCAACTACAACTGGGTGTTCTGGCCTATTATACACCTTACTGTTTCAGCTATTGAATTAAATATCTTAAGACTACCCCACCTTTCCAATTTTAAAAAAGAAACCCTGCCCAAGGAGCCAACAGTAAATCCTCTGCATAAAAATAACCAGCACCTCTGTTCTTTTCCAGCCCTGGAATCTCCAGTCCTGGCCATTCAGGCTCACAGCTGCGGTGTGAACAGCCTCCACATCCAGAAAACAGCCGAGACACGCTTTGTAGTGGTCAGTGGCAGTGACGACGGATCCATCTCTGTCCATGTTATTGATGTGAAGGCCGAAAGCGCTGTGGGCCAGGAGACCGCGGCCAGGGCTGGCGTCAAAGTGGTCAGAAAAGTATCGAGGCTTTGCGCTCACGCAGCTCACGTGACAGGAGTGAGGCTCCTCCACCTGAACTTCCTCCTTTCTGTGTCAGCGGACCAACGCTTGACACTCTGGAGCCTCTGTGAGGACAGCTTGTCTTTCGTAGGGAGCAAATTCTGCCACGTGGCTGATGTGGCCGCTCTGGAGTGTTGGGAAACCGAAGGACACAGTTATCGCGGTGTGATCTGTGGTCAGGGGTTGGAAATCCTTTCCTGGGGGCTGGATGTGCAAGGTAGAGAAATAACAGATGGGATCTGAAACAGCTTTATTCCACTGAAGTTCAGAAAACAAAGGAGGACAACAGCAGGGAGCCAAAAGGAATTCTGCTCGTAACATCACTTGTAGCAGGGTGAAAGGCGGTTGTTGTCCTAATCTCACAAACCTTCTTAGAGGGTTTGGATCTCAGGTCCTGAGAAGACTGTCTCACCCACTTCACAGGGTTGTTGTTGTGGGGAAAGTAGGAGGAGGAAGGTGTGTTGGATTTGTTCACTGCCTTGAGTTATTTGTAAAAACAAGGCGGGAAGTAAATAAATAATAAACAGGCATTCCAGGGCAGGACTTCCAGGGGCAGGAGAGAGGAGTGTGTGGGGTGTGTGTGTGTGTGTGTGTCCCCCAAAATCCAGTTTAGAACAAATGGCTCCCAGAATTAAGGACCTTTGCCCTTTCCCATATATGCTAGAGCTAGACCTTCCCCATATATGCTAGACTGTCTCCATTAAGCCCAATACTCAGTTAGGATTCTTCTTTCATCAGTTTCCTTAGCCCTGACAGTTGTTGAGATACTGGGTAAGCGATAAGACCTATGCTGGGTAGCATCTTTCAGAACCTGTATTTGATAATCCAGCATTTCATTCCTGGCTTGACTGGTTATGGATTCTCCAGAGCAAGATGCATATTTCATGACACAGCACAGTTATACCCAGATTCCTTTGGTCCACTTGGAACTAGCATAAGCAGCAGAATAATAACTTGATCCCTCCATTGAAAAACACTTAATTTTGCAGAGTCTTCCACACCTTACAGATGCTACTTGCTAATCCGGGACGCTACATTTCAATTCAAGTCCAGCCACAATTTGCTCCTGAACAAAATTAGGTTATCAACAAATAGGATCCCTGGAAATAAGTGGTAGTTCCCTTCAGTGGGTCGGTCTATGGCTCGCAGCTCACCTTGCCTACAGCAAGTGTCATTACTTACCCAGGTTGTATCATAAGGGCAAGTGTGACTTCTTCCTTTGGGAAGTGCCAGAACCAAACAAGAAATCACCCTGCTCCTGAAAGAAGCAGGTGGACAAGCTAGCTGGAAAAGACAGGGAAATCCCTAGTACGCATGTGATTTTATCTTATCCAGGAGACCAAGGCAGCACATCTGGCATGTCCAGATGTTCAGCTATTGCTGATGAAGGAGAATCTGGACTTCAAGTCCAGCACTTTATAACTTACCATAAAGAAAAGTAGAGGAGAAAAATAATTTGGATCAGCTCAAAATTTAGTCCTCAAAGTCTAACTTACCTATCTAAGATTGGCTACAATGCAAATCACTCATTGGCCTGATGAAGTAGTGGCAGTAACTAATGTCTAACGTTGACCACATTTCCCCAAAGAAGATGCCAAACTCGCCGCCCTAGACAAAGAACTGATATCCATCAATCAATACTATCTGATGGGCACAAAAAATGCCATTATGCGATGGGCACATTCGGGAAAAAAAGTATGAAATGAAAGTGGATAGCCCACATTTTATTGCATTACTTTGTTCTCCTTATAACGTTACAGTTCATGAGAGCTGATGCTCAGCAGTCTGTCTCTGCTGATATAATCTCAACCTTCTTTCCCTTGTCTTTTCATAAGCCGTATATTTATTTTATTTATTTATTTATTTATTTATTTTAATCACATTTATATCCCGCCCTTCTCTGAAGACTCAGGGCGGCTTACCATTTAAGCACAAACCAATGTGCTTAGCAATAGCCTTCATTCTATGTATATGCCTGCTTATTAGGGCTTTCACACACACCCCAAGCGGCATTATTACAAAGTCAGTTTATTGCCCCCAACAATCTGGGTCCTCATTTTACCTACCTCGGAAGGATGGAAGGCTGAGTCAACCTTGAGCCTGGTGGGATGCGAACCTGCACTAATTGCAGGCAGCTGGTGTTACTTAAGGAGGCATTAGCCCACTTTGAATCTGAGCCTTGGTTCGCCTTCTCATGTTTAGATAAAATTAGTACAACAGCACAGAAAAGCTTGTACAGAGAACCCTCGAAGAACTGCGGTCACAGATTTCCATGTGTCTGCGTTAGTTTATTTACACACTCTTGCCCTGCTACTGGCATCAGTTTTTATTGTATGAAAATAAATGTTTCCAATTTTAGAGCAGAATTGAAAAACATGTAAGTAAACAGTCATTTGCATCCATCAGCTGTAGATTCGTTCGGCATAAGGATTCTTAACACTGTTTCAACCCAGTGCGATCTGAAACAAGCTTCAGAAACAGAACACAGAATACTTGCCTCTTTCTCTGTCCCATGACTGGCATTCATTATCTCCCAAGAATTTCAGAATCATTTCAGAGGAAGTTTACATCTCCTGTTTTTATCAATTCAGGGCATTCATTTCAGCAACAAAATAGGTATCCTGCAAGGATATACTAAGTAGTTGTTCACTGGTCAGTTCAGTGTAACGTTTCCACGCTCTAGTCTCCCTCTTCACCAAAGGGAGGCTGATGCAGTTCCCAAGCACAGGTCTGAGACCAATCTGATCAGATCTGACTCAGAGGAGGTAGGTGGAAGGTGGCCAGGGCACTGTGGAACACTTCCCTCACAGCTCTCATCAGCTGCAGCCGGGCAAACATCTGGCTGAATAAATGGGGACGTGGTTCCTGTTGGAGGCAGAAGTACTGTAATGATCAACAAATACAGCTTTCTTTTTGCGTGAAGTTGAGGGTGGGAAGAAAAAGGGATGAAATCCTTTCTTGTTCTCTCTTTCCTTTCTTTCTGCGGCTGTGCTTGGAAAAGACACACTTCACCATCCAGAAATGAGACGGATTCACACAATACACAGCCATCATTGGGGGGATTTCATTTTTAGTAACCAGTAAGAAGACACTTTTGTGCTATGGGACTTTCCAACGTTATGAGACCTTTGGCCAACAGGAAGGGAAAATGCTATTGGAGTATAAAAATTGGTATTGCTGTCATCGCATCAAAGAAAAGGATTCCCACACGTTAACAATTCGCTTGTAAAAATGGTAAAGGCAGTTGAAATCTTACTATTTAAGAAAAGCTTCTAGTTTTCACATAATGTTGTGGGGACAATGTCAAGAACAAATCTAAGCCTTTTGTCCTCAAAATTCTATCAGCTTCATTAGAATGTTTGTAAAATATATTGTTGTTTTTCTTGAGTATATTACATTTTTAGTAAATCTAGCCCACAGCCTGGGTATTGTTGGGTGGTTTCCCATCTAAATTATGAACCAGCCTGTGGCGGTTTGGATTTTTTTTCAAGATCAATGCTGTCACCAACTGCCACACTTGGTACTAGAGGGCTCTTTCTCGTAGCCATGTTAATATTTATTCCTTCAATCCTTGAATCAGCAAAAAAAAAATGCAGTCATGATTTGCTGTGCCCTGATAACTGAGCTTTGATTGCCTCCAAATAGTAGTAAAAACACATGGCCATACAATATCCCTTTTGACAGAAGTAAAATGCTTAATACACTAATTAGGAACAAACTCAGCAATAAATCTCTATTGGTCAGCATTTCCCCTCCTCTATTTTTTAACATAAAGGTTTACCATTCTTTTGAAAAGCCACTCTACACCTGTTGAACAACAGGTCTAGCAGTCAAAAGACTGGGATACCACTGTATATAAGGAGCTCACTGTATATACGAAGCCCACCAGAATATTGCTTTGCAAAGAGCGGATGACCCATTACACGGGCAAATCCTTCCAACTGTCTAGTTTTTTTTCCCAGCAGTGGACCTAAAATCTCAATGAAGGACAACATCAGGAGAGGATGTGTCCATAGTCCATAGATACTGAGGAGATGACATCACCCAGATTGTGCATGAAGTGTCATAGACCATTTGTATGCCAAGACATGTATTGGGAAAAAATTCTAAACTCAACTTTAAAACTGGAAGAGCTAAGGATGAACTCAGCCTTCCTCCATCGTGGGTTGGGAATGAGATAAAAGGAGTTGTATCTTATAAACAGTTTGTAGGAGTCTTCAAGCTATAGTTAACAGGACTTACAAGCCAGGTTAAATTATTCATAGTGCTTTAAGTCTCTTATTGACTTACAGTAAACCCATCATTTTTTTTCTATTTACTATAATGAGAGGCATTATATGGTGCCTTTTGGACTTACATTCTGAATGTTATATATCTTCATAACCTTTCTAGAGCACTTACCCCTAGAATGTGCACTCGGTTGTAGTAGGAACTGAAATCCATGCTTAGCTGAATCAGGAACTTACACATCTATAACAAAAGCAAGACAATTACATTTCTCTTAGTGCAAATACCTTGGGAGAATGAAGGTTGCTGCCATTTGGTGTCTAAGAGTTGATTAAACATTTCTCCAAAACTGCTATCTGAGGTCTGCTTTAACTGGATATTACAGAGACTAAATCAGATGCAATCTAATGCCTACCGTAGGAATTTAATAACTATCCCAATCAAAGCAGCTTCTCAAGTGAAAAATTATCTCCCTTGTCTGGAGTCTGAACTTCAGCAGCAATTCGTGTTTGAGGTTTGGCATAAGATGCTATAATCGTTCCCCAACACATTGAAAAAATCAAACAAGATGAAGGAAGAGAAAGGAACCATAACATTTTGCCATGCAATGTCTCAGCTTACCGCCTCCGTGCTAACTGTTATTCTTATCCCACCACTGGGGAGCAGGAACTGCATTATCTGCGTCAAGACCTCCTGGAAAGGCAGGATACTATTGAATAACAAGAGCCATTCCCCCTAGGAAAAACGTAGAGCAGAGGATTGGGTTTGTCCAACAGAATTCATTCCAAATGCTATTTCCAAATTGCATCTAGCAAGTAGAAGCATCAACCTGGCTTCATTGGGGTCATCAGTGAATAGGATGGGGAGAGTGGAAACCATGATTCCCTCCCAAAATATTTATATATATTCTTCCCACTCCCATGTACGAATAAAGTACTGGATCACCAATCTTTCTCTCAACACTCAGCTTAAGCTCGAGAATGGAGGAAAAGAGTGGCGGTACTGCATATATGCTATAGGGAAGGAAGGAAGGAAGGAAGGAAGGAAGGAAGGAAGGAAGGAAGGAAGGAAGGAAGGAAGGAAGGAAGGTCTGTTTCAAATTGCAAACTAGGAGGGAAATGATCTTTTTGCGTTTAAACTTTTATCATAATATACAAATGAGGGAAATGATCAACCAAGGAGACTTCACTTCAGCAGCCAATGTCTGTGCAATAGATGTTCCCTCTTACTGTGATATACATAACAAACCAGACTGATCATGGAAGGCAAATTACTGGGACCTAGTTTTTATTTGGGGAATTAGGTAAAACAACCTTCTATCCTGAAAATGAAGTTTTTCATTTCCAACACATTGTATTCTTCAAATGAATCTAGAGAAGTCTCCAGGTTTGGGTCTTTGCAATTCTTTGCTCACCTCTTCCCTGAGAGAGGAGTAGTTCAGTTCAGAAGACTGGGGAAAGACTGGATACAGACCTGAATTGGATGGCAGATATTAGTCACCACAGTAAACAAGAAATGTAGTAAGATTAGTCAGAGTTGAAAACAAAATTAGTTAATGCACTGTAGTGGCAGAGTGGAAGACTGGTGAGGACCTGGTGGTAGGATCCACTGTTTCCTTCCGTATCTATAAGTACTCTAACAAGTCATTGCAATTTGTGGGCAACTTAGCAAGCTTTCTATTACAAATTCCTCCACTTGCACACTTAAAAATTTCTTACAAGCACTGTAGATTGCCTGTCTGTATTGCAAACCACTCTATGTTTATACTGCTGTACGTAAACAATTAAGATAAAGAGGCGATGGGTTCTAACACCTGCAGAAAGGAGGAAAGTAATGGTATGTTAGAAATATTATCACCAGTATAAACATCTTTGACAGAGGCTGAATCATCTGGTTCCCAACTTATTAGCAAGATCTCTTGATAGTCATCCCCAGGAGTTGTCCTCTAGTCTAGAGCAGGGCTTTTCAATCTTTTCACCCATTGTACCACTTTTAGGATATGGCAACATCCGAGTACCACCAGTCGCCTAGCAAGGTGTCAAAAACTTGATGAACCCCCCCCAAAAAGGGAAAAAGTGATGAAGTACAGTTAGTCCTTGACTTACAACAGTTCACTTACTGACTGTTCGAAGTTACAATGGCACTGAAAAAAATGAATCAGTTGCCAAGCATCTGAATGTAAATCACAAGACCCTGGAGATGCTGCAACATTCCAGCTGATCGGCGCTTCTTCTGGGCTCAGCAGAAGCGCCAGGATCTGTGCCGAGCTCCAGCTGAAGCCTGGCGCTGATCCTGGCGCTTCCGCTGAACCCTGACAGCCCCGAAGAAGCACAGATCCAGGAGCTTCCACTGAGCCCTGACAGCCCTGCAGCTCCAGCCGTCTCTCATGGTGCTGCCACCAGTTCAGCTCATTCCCCTTCCCCGTCACCACTTTTCTAGGATGGTCGCATACTGTTCTGTACCAGCCTACTACTGGCCCTGCAGAAAAGGCAGGGACAACCCTTTACAAGAAGGCAAGAGGCTGGATCTAAGCCTGCCAAATTTATGGACACAAAAGGAAACAGAGCAAAACAAAACACGAACCATGAAACAGGAGCTATTCAAACGGTTGCCTTCAGCAAACCAGCCCTCCCACACATTCCCCTTTTAAACAGTTCAAGGCATGGCTTCTCTCTGCCTCCTTCCGAGGTGCCCCATTGCCTTCCTCTGTTTACTCCTGCTTGACTGCCTCCTGCGTCGGGTGTCCTTGAACAGGGCCAGCTGTGGGTCATCTTCATCCACGCTGTCAGGCTCACACAGCTGGGTCTGCGTAGTAACCAGATGAGAGGGGCCTGGCTGAGGGCTCTGTGGAGCCTCAAGGCTATCCTCAGCAAGCTCTCCAACACCCCCCTCCTCCTCCTCTGAATCGTCCGACCCAACTGCCGAACCCACAGGCTGACCCTGAATCACAACACATACCACCTGCCAGGTGCCAATGTACCCACAGGTGGTACCCGTACCACTAGTTGAAAAGCCCAGGTCTAGAGATCCTGTTATATTTAAAACATCCCTGGCAGTGAGTCACCTGTTTAAATTATAATCGAGACACTGATCAAATATGCCAACTAAGCCATATCCAGGTGTTATTTTTTATCCTCCTTACCTCGTAAGAAAAGGACAAAAAGTCCCCACACCCTTTAAACCTCAGTGAAATCCCAAAGACTCAGGAAAAAAACTCACAACAGGTGGTTCAAGAGAGTTCATCCACTGCCATTTCTCGGTGGTCAGCAAGCTTGAAGGAACAGTGACTAGTATACACATATCCCTTGAGTTTTCACTGTAATTGAGTTTGGAATTATGGTGGTCGTTAAGTAGATCACTATGCAACCATGACTGATTTTATGATCTTTTTGGCAGCAGTCATTAAGCGAATGCAGCATTCATCGAATCCATTATATCCAATGATTTTTATTATTTTTTTTGCTAGAAACTAGAAACAAATGGTGGAAACCGGCAAAAAGCATAAAAAATTATGGTTACGTGACTGCAGGATGCTGCAAACGGTTGCCAAGTGCCCAAAATGCAATCACGTGACCATGTAGAGGGTGCAGCCATTAGAACTGAAATTATCAGTTCTTTTGAGGGGTCTTTGTTAACAAGAAACACTATCTTTTTTTCTTCAATTTTCTCAATATTTATTCAATAACTTTCTTTTTGGTATTTTATTCTGTTTGGAGCCCAATCTTAGAAACACATAGAGTAGAACATCTAATGCAAAACTCTTTCGAAATAATGCAAACACGGCCAATTCAGCCAGGCCGAAACGTGGATGAACCCAGCATCCCAAGCCGACAAGACCTTCACCTTTTTCTACTGATCTCTGGTATGTTTCGAAGAGCGTGGCAAGTCGAGCACAATTATACATCACAAAAGCTCCGCCTTTGGTCCCCTTCGTAGAGATGTTGCTTTCTTCTACGTCCAAGAAAACCTGAGGGGACAAAAATAATTTCTTCTTGGCAGTGAGATCTCACTGCCAGTGAGATCCTGAATCCTGCCCCCGTAATCTTGCCCATCGATTACCCTAAAACAAGGTCCCACTGTGAGAAATGAATTAAAAGAAAATACTGTAGCCATGGTTCACGGTTGATGAAGATTAAGTTCTCATCAGACTGAAGAAGCCTCCTGGATAAGCCTCTTGGATAAGCAGCAAAAAGTTTCAAATCAACCAGAATAAAAATCCAGTTGTCATGATTCAACTTCCAGACACGGTTCTCAGTATTTTCTGTTTTAGGCCCAGACTGCCAGAGAAGATCCCACCAAGGAGAAGATCCCACCAAGGATCCTATCAAGGAAGACTTGAAGTTTCAGTGTCTTACCCTCAATCCTACCGTACCTACAGTATGCAAACTACTAGTTGGGCTCTGCTGCATTAAGGCACCATTCAGTCTATATAAAAAACTGTTTTTATTCAGCCTTTTCCCTTCTGGTGACTCCAACTATGTTGGAACTGAAGCTCCCAGGATGCCTAGTCTGGTTGGGGAAGGCCAATGACACATCCAGCAGCCTGAAGTAATTGCTAAAATTGCTCTTTGCCAAGAAGTGACATTGTATTGATTCACTTGCTGGTTTTCCCCCCAAATTCATCAACTTGTGACAGCAATCTCTGTTCAATGTCCCATATACCACTGCCTTCCCCCTTGTGGATCCTTTAGATGTTATGAATGTTATTTCCCATGATCCCATATATAGCATGAGAACAAAAATGTTTCTATCCAGAAAACTTTAAGATAGGAAAAGCTAATAGGGTAGATATCATTCCTTTTCCTCTTAATTCATGTTCAGTTTCATCTGGAATACAGGAATATAAACAAATTCTGTATTCAACATAATTACGCAAATTTAGGTAAGTTTATGACCACGTTGTGTTTATAATCCAGCATGCTTATTCTAAATACGAATGTGTGTGTTTTCCAAAATTATTCTACCTTTCTATAGCACAGAAATCTTATTATTTCTACTCAAGAGGCTGACCCTCATTGCTTACCTGATTCTGATGAACTATACTCAGCATCTCAAATCGGATAGCAGCTGATGTCAGTACGCTGATTACTTTGGTCCATGAGGCATCTGCAAAAAAGGGCAGAAAAAAGAGAAAATTCATCACAAATGAAACAAAAACCCTTCTATGGAACTTAACCCTCAATAATTTGTTTTATTAATTAATCAGATTTATAGACTACAATCTCACCAAAGTCAATTGAGGATCTAGAAGGGGAAGCCTTTGATTTCTTTCTGAAGTTGAATGTAAAAACTAAAAAATTCAACAAGACTCATAAGAAAGTATTTCAAGCAGTTGGGAGAAACTGAAAGTATGACTGGCAAGGTCTAGGTTCAAGACAATATACAGCCATGGAAGAGTTAACAGAACTGAAATGTCGGATGTGATAGATAGAACAGAACAATCACAATTTAGAAGAAGAACCCTGACAGGTCCCTCCTCACCACGGAGCAACAAGGCAAATGAGTAGGAAAATTTGTCTTTGTAATGCTTAAGCCAGGGGAACTTGGCAACTTTAAGACTTGTGGACTTCAACTCCCAGAATTCCTCAGCCAGCAAAGGTTGAGGACCCCTGGCTTAAGCAGTTAATGAATAGGTTAACAGAATCTCTCTATATAATGTGTTCTTTTGAGCCTTTCATTGCTGCATAAAAGTTCATATCAAGAACAGAAGCACACTGGATAAATTTGGGCCAAAAACATTCTCTTAGCACACAGCAATTCCTCACACAACTGCTATGAGGATAATATATTGGTGTCAATTCTGTCCTGGAGAAAAGCTGAGACATAAATCTAACAAATGAAATAAGTAATAAATTTTTCCCCTTGCAATATTTGCGAATATTTGTAGCTACAGATATTTTCCCTTGTTCTAACTAAAACAAGTTACCATCCAGCAAGAAGATACATTACCATTATTCTCATGGGTGACACAATTTCCAAAAAGGAGCACAATAAAATGAGAGGGAAATGATGATTATATATAGCAGGATGAACAATTACCTTTAGAGAGATCTCCGTATTTCAGCACTGAAGCTTTATACATCTGGGAGTGTCGTAGTCTACAAGTTAGAAACAACAAGATCTCTGCCTACAATATCACTGCTGCTATTTTCCAAACAGTAAATTTATTATGAAGTATCCTTCTATTTCCTGAAATGTTAACTCTTCTTCTTCTTCTTCTACAATAGTTAAAAAACAGGGCTTAAGAATTCTTCCGGGAAGAATTTCCCTTCCTTCAAGTATTCATTTCATTGTGGCCCAGCTCTTCCTTTATTTTATATTCTACTGTAACAACCTATAGTTGCTAAGACACATGGAAATAGAAAAAAAAGTACAACCACAGTAATGTAATGGACCCCAGCCCTGGACCAGCTCATTTCACCTACTTATCCTAAATGGGGTGGGTGGGACTGTTGGCCCATCTTCTGCTAACTATTAGGCCCAACTATCTTGTCTGACGGTGTTTTCCAGATCAGGGCTCTCTAAACTGGCTCTGATACAGCTCTGACGCAGCTCAAAACTGATGCTGCCATTCACCTTGTCTAAGTTCTGTGATCCAAGAGGAGTCTTCCCAAGATGTCCCCACCAATGCCTCTTTAAGATATTTTCTCAGACCAGGCACATGCTTCTCTTTTACCAAAATACTGAAATATTTATGTCAAGGGGAAAGAGTATTTTTCTTTTATATCTATTGTCTCTTTTAATTATTGGCTGCCAAAGTTGATGTGATGGAAAACCGTCACTTCCCCAGGAAGAAGTCTTTACACACTGCTTACAATTTAACTCCCGGCCATTTTGGGTTGGCTCTGCCAAAAGTCTCAGTGTGAATTCTACCCACCCACAGGACTATCCTGCTAGCTCAAGACTACTAGACCTGTCTTTCCATTTCTAGGGGCCTTCTCGGGGACTCTTAACGTGTACAAGAATGTTACAGATTTACACAAATCAGGCAAGGTCAACCGACAGTAAAACGGGGATTGCTCTGCCTGGTGAGCTGCTGTGACACGCCTTACTTTCTGGAGCATCCAAGTAAAAGTGTTACCAGCAGCTTGTTCAGGAAGGAAAAGAGGTCCTTCTTAAAGGAAAAGAGACGTAAGTGGAATTAAGGGATACTTCTGCTGAAATCATGAGCGAGAATGGGAACTTACTGGTAGTACTGAAAAGCATTCATGCAAGAATCAGTGCAGGTAATTTTCACAGGCCCACAGACGAGGTGTTTCTAAGAGATAAAAAACACCAACCACTGGTCACAAGCAATCTCCTGACAAAATTTACTTTCCATCATTAAATTGCTTTTCACTTTTTATGAAAAGATGTTGGCATGTAACAGAGGAATAGGTGTTTTGGGGGTAGATAAGATACCTGGACCGCTTAGCAAAAGTCACAGAGCAGGGTTGCTGGAATGGGCTGAGCATGATTCACGGGACAGGGTAGCTTTAGTAATGTGTGTCATCTTTTTTTAAGTCAATCCAATCGAGTGGGGAAAGTCTGGCTGTACTGTATACAGTATATCCTTCCCCAAAGTAAGTTTGGGACAGTGGCTAAGGCAACAGGCCAGCAACAGGGAGTCTGAGAGTTCTAGTTCTACTTTAGGCACAATGCCAGTTGACGACTGGGCCAGCCACTCTCTTTCAGCCATTGGAAGAAGAAGGCAAAGGCAAAGCACTTATGAAAGTTTTGCCAAGATAACTGCAGTAGCTTGTACAGGAAGTTAACAGGAGTCAATATTGATTTGAAAGCACCAAAAATAAATAGTAATAATAATAATAAAAACCCTTCCCAGAAGACGCACCATTCCATACCTGGTGAGTTGTGAAAGATTGTGGCTGTGTTACTAATCTCCACAACAGATCCACCTTCTGCTGCTGAAAAGCCTCCTCGCTGTTCACAATATGCACAATACTGCAGCAAACCCCTGGCACAGCCTCCTGGAGAAGAACAGCAGTTCCCAAGAGAGACATAGACAGGTAAGACTGCTATTCCCACCCACCATGAGCCAAACCTTTGTCAATCTACTCACCGTGCATTGCTGGGCCACACGCTGGAGCTCAGCCACATGGTACAGCTTCTCTTCCGTTACTGAAACCCGAAAGGAGATTACCAAGAGGACACTCGGGCTGAAATCACTATGTACATGTATCCTGGAGGTCTCGCTTCATGGACTCTTTACCCCGAGTCATATGGAGTTGAAATGCTCTCTAGCTCTAACTGTAACCCTTTCCCTTATATAACATCCATCTGGACAATAAACAGTAGAGCAGGACCGGATTTAGCTCACAATAAGAAAGTAAAAAACTAGGGCTTTCTCAGCCACCACGTTCCAATTATGGAACTCAGACCCCAAAGAGAGGTAACTTTACAGTTTAAAATCTTCCCAATCATTCAGCATTTGAAAAATAGTAAATACTGCAGGAACAGACTGTCTTTCAGGTTGCCAGTCCACCCACCCATTTTTTTTAATAAATATTGTTTTACTTGCTTTGTTTATTGTTCCTGAGCATTACTATTTTCTTGTGATGGTTTAACACTGTATATATTGCTGTTTTGTAAGCTTTCTGGAAGGAATTGCAGTATGCAACTAAAATCAAATCCTGCAGGTCGTCATCTCAGCCTGAATGTCCCATCCATACAATTGAAGGGTTCACAGTAACCTAATTTGCAGGATTATTGCATAAGGATGGATATAATAATGCTATTTCTCTATATTCATCATGGAGAAAATCTATCTCTATGGTTGCTAGGAGTCAAAAAACAACTTGATGGCATATAATCAATCAGTTCATATATTATCTGAAAGATATAAATGTAATATTGGAAAATCA
Organism: Vipera ursinii; assembly: GCF_947247035.1. Classification (NCBI taxonomy): domain Eukaryota; kingdom Metazoa; phylum Chordata; class Lepidosauria; order Squamata; family Viperidae; genus Vipera; species Vipera ursinii. Next base: position 28,027,080 of record NC_139513.1, on the reverse strand, counting down.
ACAAGAAAATTTATATTTAAAAAAATATTACCTGAAGGAATATCAGCCACTTACCAAGAAAGACATCCAAGTTGGGGTCGTAGCCTTCTAGTCCCTCTTGCTTCTCCAGGAACTCTTTCAAGTGCAGTTTACATACAATTTCATCCTGGTCTGTCTGGATAATTGTGGTATACGGACACTGGCAAAGGGTTTCCTTCAAGGCCAGAATGTCTTCAGGAACTGGAGAGGCTTCTGACCCAGAAGGCCAATCAACTTGTATCTGATGCAAGAACTGATGGATTTCCTCATGGATAAAAGCTGGAACCAGCTCCACGTGTATTCTGTTTGTGCAAAACAAACAAAGGAATTCTACAGCAAACAAACTCACAATCATTGAGTTCATGCTACCGCTAATATAAACGGCAGAAAATCCTCTGAAAAATGATACTATGCTCTGCATTAATGTATAGAATAATAGAGAGATTCAAGGGCCATGAGCCAATGGAAGTGCACCTAATTTGCACCTCATAAATCTCTTGACAAGCCAAAATGAAAGGACTTTTGAGGAGTAGGAAAGCCATACGTGTTTTTAGAGCCTGAGCTGTAAAGTGACTGACAAAAAAGGCTCATTCCATTCACTAACCCTTGAGCTTGAAGCAGGCCTGCCAAGTGGTCAGTGACCAAGATGGCCCTCAGATGACCCAGACTGAGTGACTTCAGCTCTTTCTGCCCATGCAGAGGCACACAGTTGAGGATGATGCAGGGTCCCTGGGATGTCAAAGGAAGCTTTGTATATGCAGGAAGAGCTGTCAGAACCTGCTCAAAGACCGTTGGTCTATCCAATTGCACAGTCAATCCAGCTGGAACAGTTTGACAGCTGTGAATGGGAGGCATTCCTGGGCACTTCAGTGAAAGTATACTCTCAACAATGTCTTTGGGAACCTATTACAATATAAAACACAAAAGACAAGCAGATTTGACTTCCTTCTGGTGCTTGTTGTTCAAGATCAGAAACAAAGCATGTCAGACCTTAGAAATGAAGATATTGTCACTTTAAAGCTCCAGAATAAGCCACAACAATGGCATTGTAGATGAGGGCTACTAGTTTCTCTTACGAAACCAGAAGAAAATAAATTAATTCTATTTCCATTATACAAACCATAACATATGTTGTTAAGAAATACATTTGAATTTTGGATTTCCAGTGGATGGAAGAATTAAGTGTAAGTGTAAAAAAAGTGGGGATGATGACTGAGGCAAAGATTGAAGAATCAGTGAGTAGACAGATTCTTCCAACCTCTCTGAATAAAGAGGAGATGGGGAGATTACCCACATGTATTCCAGATGGCTGGTCCTCATGAAGAGACCACAGGACAGCAGTCTCGTGACAGGTTTGAGTGCCAGGAGACAAAGGATCAAGCCATCACAACTACAGCAGAGCTTTTAAAAAGGATATTGGGTTAGCTAATTTCAATTTTTATTACCCAATGTTCTAATATTTCTGCATCAGGCAAAGTTTGTTTTATATTTATCATTCCTTCATTAACATCTGTTGGACATAGTCTATCCATAGAAGTAGACAACATTGCTGACATTTCTTACATTATAGCTACAATTTCTGGTCCCATTCTTTAAAAAAAAACCTGGAATATTTGTGCAATTTTGAAAATCCCTGTGATCAAAAACCAAAGGAAACTCTCCCCCCCCCGCCTTTTCCTCTTCTGCCTGAAGTTTTTAGTTCCCTCTAGGGCCCAATTTCTGAAATTATAAAATCTCAAATCTCTGTTATGACAATATAGATAAATCAATTTGGTTCCCATGAAAAGCTATTGATTTGTTTCCAAAATCTCCAAACTGGTAACACTGTCAATATTCCAGATTTGCTTGTACTCATTTATAGCTGTCATCTAGAATAATTGTTTTTCTACTATTCAAAACTCACAGGGAATCAATGCCTTGACCACTTGCTTTCTGAGGTATCACATATACCAAATATATCTATCATTTGTTTCCGTACCCTATAAAGACTTGACCTGCTCTCTCTCCCCCCCCCTAAATAAATGCTTTTTGCTGGGCTTGAATGATTTGGTGATTCGTATTTTCAGGTGGGCAAAGACACCTCTTTGCAAAAACCTCTCAAACCCAGGGTTCAGTTTTATTTTATTTTAATGTATTTTACTCCCATTTATATCCCGCCCTTCTCCAAAGACTCAGGGCGGCTTACAATCTAAGCACAAATGAAATGTGCTTAGCAATAGCCTTCATTCTATGTATATGCCTGCTTATTAGGGCTTTCGCCCCCCCCCAAGTGGCATTATTACAAAGTCAGCTTTATTATTACAATTATTACAAAGTCCTCATTTTACCTACCTCGGAAGGATGGAAGGCTGAGTCAACCTTGAGCCTGGTGGGATGCGAACCTGCACTAATTGCAGGCAGCTGGTGTTACTTAAGGAGACATTAGCCCCACTGCTCCATGCCAAACTCAAGAGTGCCTACGTTTTGAGGCAACAACAAGCTACTACGTTTGCAAAAAGACAGCGCTAATTTATTTCTGTCTTCCTCGGGGATGATTTTTCAACTCCCAATCTAGCCTACAACCCCGAGGGTTTCCTGATGGCCTCCCATCCATGCATTAGGTCGCATTGTTTCGCCTTTGGACGACCCGGCATGGTCGGGCAGGTGCAACTACGTAACTCATTCGCACGTCGACTAATAAACGTTCCAGCTTTTTTTTTTTTCTCCTACTGCAGGGGGTAGGCAACCTCGGCTCTTTTATGACTCGTGGACTTCAACTCCCAGAATTCCTGAGCCAGCCAAGCTGGCTCAGGAATTCTGGGAGTTGAAGTCCACGAGTCATAAAAGAGCCGAGGTTGCCTACCCCTGTCCTACTGGGTTAGCCAGCCGGCCCGCCCGCCCCTCTCTCTTCAATGCCCCGCCCATTTTAGCCACGCCCCCCACCTGTCCGTTGGCGAAGATGGCCCTCAGAGCGGCCCTGGGGGCCAGGAAGTCCCGGCTCCGTAAATTTCGGGCGCTGCTCTCTTTGAACCAAACGGAGGCACGAGCTCCATCTCCGGCCTTTCCTCTCAGAACGGCGTTGAATGCCTCCAAGGTCTCTGACACGCGCAGCCGGCCGTCGGCTGTCTCCATAGCAACAGAGGGGAAGGAAAAAAAAAAAACAACCACTCTACGGTCCAACAGTCTTCGCGAGGGCAGGAACTGAGGGGGTTTCCCTTGCACGAGCTTGACGGAAGTGACGTTGGGAAAGAAAAGTGGGGGGGGGAAATCTGTATAGAACGGGGTGTTTTGCCACTCTCATTCGTGTACTTCGAAAGTGGGTTTGGAGTTACTCCGTTTACTTCTGCATATGTAATTTTTAAATAGACTAACAATACGCAATTTCGTACTGTTTTTCTTTCTCCTTGGAAGATACTAAGTCGTGCTGCTTCTTAGGCTAATGCAGAGGTAGGCAACCTCGGCTCTTTTATGACTCCTGGACTTCAACTCCCAGAATGCCTGAGCCAGCCTTGCTGGCTCAGGAATTCTGGGAGTTGAAGTCCAGGAGTCATAAAAGAGCCGAGGTTGCCTACCCCTGGGCTAATGCAACGTTTCTCAACTTTGGCGGCTTTCAGATGTGTGGCTAGGGAATTCTGGGAGTTGAAGTCCAAACAGCTGAGAGCAGCCAAGTTTGAGTCACAATGTAGGACTAACGTATATCTGAAACCTGTATATTATACGGTATGAGACCGGAAAATACAGGTCAGGCGTTTATGGGCTTTGCTGCATTATTAACTTTTTAGTCTTGAAAACTTTGTGCCACAGTTAAGTGCTCGCTTTTGAGATATCCCACGGCATTGTAAGTTTGCAGGGACTAATACTCTGATCTGAATATATAATCAGATTTCAGTCAAGAAAAGCCATTTCACTGCTATTCATTTCAGCATGCTAATAAGTCATATACAGGTAGTCCTCGACTTATGACCACAATTGAGCCCAAAATTTCTGTTGCTAAGTGAGACATTTGTTAAGTGAATTTTGACCCATTTTACGACTTGCCACAGTTGTTAAATGAATCACTGCAGTAATTAAGTTAGTAACATGGTGAAGTGAATGTGACTTTTCCATTGACTTTGCTTGTCAGGTCGCAAAAGGTAATCATGTTACCCAGGGACACTGTAACCATCATAAATGAGTCAGTTGCCAAGTGTCTGAATTTTGATCATGTGACCATGGGGATGCTGTAATGGTCGTGTGAAAAACTCAAGTCACTTTTTTCAGTGCCGTTGTAACTTCAAACAGTCATTAAACAAACTGTTGTTAAGTCGAGGACTACATACATTGTTTCCAAATGCATGTTTTTGGCCATCAAGTCTTTCTGAGGTGGAAATGTGTCTATTTGTATGGATTTGTGTGAATAGGTTTGATCACATAAGCATTATCTTTTATTAGGTAGATTCATTCATAAGAAGCATAAGGAAACTTGAAAGCTATCAAAACCAACAGTAAAACATTATTAGACCAAAAGTAATACAATGTGGATAATAAAATAGTTTTTGTTTGTATATTTCATATTTTTATTGAATATCCAAAGCTCTGCACCATATGTATCTGCACTGGATTTCTATATTTGAAGTTTTTTGAATTACCAAAGACCTCAATCCTTTGTGACATTTTGTATAGTTATTTGATATATTTTCATCATTGTTGTCTTTAAGCTTTTAGCCATTCAAAGATGAGTGGCCATATAATGGTAATACTTGTAAGTGTATCTTTTTCTGCTACATAATCCTCACAGATGACCAACAAAGAGCAACATATAAAGTTGTCCTTCTTCTTTGATGCTATTGGCCTAGTTAATAATGTCCATTAATTCATCATGTAAGTTTGCTTTTGGGTCTTTTACTGGAGATAGGCCTGTGGAAACACAACGTGCATGAAATGAGACATATTTATGGGAGTGATCTGGGACAGCACCTAGCTGGCCTTGAATAATTTTGAAGAAAGCTCAGCTTGGTCAAATAGAATTTGGACCAATAGGGGGCTGGCTTGGGAAATCCAAAATATTTTCCAGAAGACAATGACAAACCACTTCAATTTGGTTCTTGAGAAAACAACTGGTTTATTGATGTAATTATTACAAGCCAAGTTCTATTTGAAGGAAACTGAGGCTTTAGCAACATTTGGGCAGCAAAGCAAGGCAAAGCACGAACTGTCCAGAATATTTGAAGGAGCATGCCACAAAAAGACAAAGCCATCAAGTGGATTATAAGCATCCACTTCTCTTTCTGCTTTTTTTTCCTAGCAGAAAAAGATACATATTGCTTTTATTTTTTTTTTCTTGGTTACAGCTTATCAGACACACAGAGGGAAGAAAGATTATACTTGCTGAGCCTCTTTGATCTCAACAGCAATCTTTTGTTTTGTCTCTTACATGGCCTTGGCCGCTTCATTTTTAAAACCATATGTGCAAATAAATTTTCATGTATAGTCAGCACTTTATGATGCTTTTTAAGATTCCTTTTTGATTAAACTAATCCTTTAAAAACACTCAACTATTGAGGCCAAAATAAGAAATTCCTGATCTAAGGGATCCAAACCTCTTCTCTCGTTTTCTACTTTTCTCCAGTGGCCCCAATTCCAAAAGCATAGTTTCAAATCCAGATATCAAATTAAACCTTTCTTTCACAGCTTTCAAAATTCATCAAGTGAATTAATTATTGCTTTAGTAGCTTGTTTCTGAAAGCCAGAATTCCTTCTCCTTCTTGGACACAAGGCTGAGAAAATAGGGTGCTCATCTTATTTTCTCCACCTAATCAGCTCTTCCTTGCCAATTAAAGGGATATTCTCCATGTACAGTATTGCTAGATATTTCAAACACCACACTCACTGAATGTGTAAAGGGTTTTTGCCACCATATTTCAGTCTTGCTTGGCATTCAGCTCTTCAGAGCAAGCAGAATTAGAATAAGTGAAAGCAATAGATTTCTGGTGCATGAATGCATTTGAATAACAACCCAGGAATGCACACCTAAAAGTAGGCAAGCCTGAGACAGAACCGACATTTGGTTGGATAGGATTGCTTATGTATTTAATCATTTTTATTTCTCTTTTTTTGTTTTCTTTGACTCAGTGCTGATTTCTGGCAATTGTATGAACAAGTCCCTGCAGTTTTCTTAGCAAGATTTCAGAAATGGCTTGCCAATCATTTGTTTTTAGGACTATGAAAACTAGCAATATTTGGAAAGGATAGGAGAGTCATCCCCAAAGTTTTTCATTCGATTTGCACTGCCTGTAAATTCAGCATTATGAGTCCTTTTCTTCCTTTTTGTATTTTTAACCTTAAGGAATGCAAATAAATTTAAAAGTTTATGAGTTAACACCAGCAGGGGATGTTTGTGTGTGCATGCACGCGCACGCACATGTGTGTACAGTGCTGGGGAATACAAGTCAACGAAGATGATAATTTTCCACTATGGAAAATTCTCTGTGCTACATTTCCCCCATAAATAGCAGAAGCAAAAATATTGTTACCAATCAGGATGCAGAGTTCTGATTCACTTGAAAAAAGATAAATCACAAATTTCAGGCTTTTTTTGATCAGCAATACATGTTTTATTTTTATTTTTTAGCACCGAGTTCACAGATAATTTCATTCAAGTTCTCCATTCTTATTTCACTGTTTTTCTTTCGGTTGTGAGACACTAACAAGAAAAGGGGAAGAAATTCCCCTACACCATCCACAGTCAAGAGATGATCTGAGATTTCCTGCTTACCCCAGACCAACTACTGACTGTCAGCAGTGGTGGAAGATGTTGGGTGTTCAGTCCTTCTCTGCATGCTCATAACTGGCATCCTTTTGGGGGAGGGGGTGTGACATGCGGATGGTTGCAGCAATGAAAACTATTGCAAGTGTCGAGTAGAAGAGTTAGCCCGCTGACATAATGCTGCCACCTGAGGCCCTAGTACAGATAAGTTTGGATTGTTCTCATCTTTTAAAAATGCCAAGTTTCGTCTTACATTTTCAAAATGGATAATCGTGTATCTAAAATGCAATTAACAAAACTTTATTATTACCTTAACAATATTGTATTATTATTCTATTACTGATAGCTGCTGTTCAGTTCCCATTTATACCACAATCCTGTGCGTGATTAGTAAACTTAGTGGGACGTGTCCGTTTCTGAATAAATGCACAAAGGAAATTGGTTCCTCAGTCTGAGTCCAGAAACAGTAACACTTAACGCCATCTTGAGTTCCTTTTGCTTCAACTGGAGAGGTGTCCAAGGGTAGAGAACAGCCTTTTTCCATAAATTTCATTAACTCATATAATCTGAACCGTTGGAAAGATAAAAACCACCACTAATGGAAGATGGCAGCAGACTGACTTTTCTAAGTCATGACTCTTTCACCACAATGTTGCTTCTCTCGTTCTGCCCAGTCGTTACCATTCTTTATTCCATCCTTAGCATCTGCCACCTTAGCTACTGCTACCTTTTGTACAATGGAAGGGCTGACGCCCCCATGACCGTAGCACCCTGGGCAAAAATGCAATTGGTTCATAGCCAAATCTGGCCCCATAAAAATGGGTTCTAAATCAGCGTTTTAAGATCGGAGGTACTAACATAAATAGCTGTTATGGGAACGTGGCAGCCAATAATAAGCATTCATATTATTTTATCCACAAACCTCACTCTGCCAATTTTTCCAGTTAAAAGACAAGGCTGGATAATGGTCTCAAACTGGAGTCCTGCCATGGAAACCATCAAAGCAAATAATTTTGGGGTAATTTCACCAATACTCTATTTGGGTAAAAGATAGCACTGCATGGTTACTTACCACTTGTCTGGCGTGGTCAAATTATTAAAATGATGGGTGTTGATATTCAATGCACCTGGAAGATATCAGGGCAGGAATTCCTGTTTATAATTTCATGATTTCAGAAACATGGAGAATCTGGACCATTTTTATTTACAGGTGTACATCATGTCATTTACAAAAATGTTTGATTCCCCACTCCTATATGCAAACCTAAAATAATCAATGTTTACCCTTTAATATAAGTATTTTATTAGCAAACGGTAATGTTACAAGATAATTCCCATTTTGGCCTATGTATACACCAGTCAGAATAAGTAGGAAAACTTAAGATATATTTGTTTAAACATTTAACCAATTTATTACCCCAACCATTTGTTTATGCTTTTGCTTTTAAACCAATAATGAATTGTCTACACTGTAATAATATTTTCTTATAAAACATTAAAGTTCCCTACTTCATGCTATATAATATTAATGTTAAGATGCTAGAAATTGCCTTGGGCACATCCAAAGTGTAAAACCCTTAAGGTTTTTCCTTCTCTTTTCCTTTTGTGTAACATTACGCAATTTGAGGCTATTCCACTTTATAACATCATTTAATGCTGTGGTGATGAATCAATTATAAAAGTCAGCATTATAGTATTATGGTCAATTGCTAAGTGATTTGGTCATTAAACATCACATTACCAGACCTGATTTTACTACCATTTTTTTATGGCAGTCATTAAGCAAATCATGTGATTGTTAAGTAAATCATCATGTGGTCATTAAGCAACTCCAATTTATTGCTTATTGGAAGTTGGTTGGGAAGGTCACAAATCATAATGTGACCGCAGGACGCTGCACCTATCATAAAGGCAAGGTGGTTACCAAGCACCCAAATTGCAATTGTGATCACAGGGGTAATGAGATGGTTGTAACTTTTGAGGATGGGTTCTAAGTTACTTTTTTCAACACCATTTTAACTTAAGTCAAGGACTACCAGTAACACCGTTAAGATGCTAAAAAACATCAATATGGAAATGACGGTAGGGAAAATTACAGTATATCTATTCTTGGCGGCTATGACAACTCTGTTAACCCATTAGGCTAAAATGCAATTTATTGGTATATGGTTCAGGGTAGTATACAAATGAGCAACAGATTAACTGAGTGTTGTCTAAACACAATCTCTTTGTTCCCAGTTATTCTACTGGGATTAGAACTATTGTAAATAAGAGACCAGACACAAATAGCATCTCACAACAGCAGATGCTTCCAGTCCCTTTCATGGGCTCATCTGGGATCTTGGAAAAAGCTCAGGACAGACACGACAGCCCCGTGGCTCTGTGTCCACTCGCTCAGCGGGAGTGATCGTGTCATTCCTTGGCAATTTCTCCTCCCGAATCTTCCTCCAGACCTGAGCATCTAGATATCTGATTCACGATGGAGGTGTTCCCACATGCACGCATCCCTCTTCCTGCTTTTTGCCTTGTCTACCTATTCCTAAGAAGAGAAGCAACACTAATGAAATACGTCAAATAAAAAGGCAGACACTGAAAAAAAACGTTCTGGATCTGTTGCAATGAGTAATTTGACTTGAGAAGCCCAACAAATCATCTATTAAAAAAAAAGGCATGCTTTTCCCACATGAGGATTTGAGGCTACTTACCCCAACTTAATGTCCACCAGAGGTATCAGACCTCATTTTACAGCCAGGAAGATAGCATTCAATCCATTTGGAAAACACCAAACTCAACAAGGCTAATCTGAAGCACATACCTTGGCATTAAATCTAATTTAATGACAACACAGTCGAAGATTGGAAAAAAAAAGCCCTCCTCCCAGTTCCCATTGGGCTAGGCAACCTCGGCTCTTTGATGACTCATGTACTTCAACTCCCAGAATTCCTGAGCCAGCCAAGCTGGCTCAGGAATTCTGGGAGTTGAAGTCCATGAGTCATCAAAGAGCCGAGGTTGCCTACCCCTGGGCTAGAGTTTGCCCAAGGGCCTTTCAGTCTATACCTTCTGATTCCCCCCCCCTCAAATGGGCAGAAATGCCTTCCATTTTTTTTAATCCCATTTATATCCCGCCCTTCTCCGAAGACTCAGGGCGGCTTACAATCTAAAGCACAAATCAATGTGCTTAGCAATAGCCTTCATTCTATGTATATGCCTGCTTATTAGGGCTTTCGGGGGGGGGGGGGCAAGCGGCATTATTACAAATTTGGGGAGTTAACAGTTTTATCTCTCATCATCTCAATTTGTCTATGGAGATTCTCAGTCATCCACATCATGGTTGTCCCAAAGGTGCTTTTTCAAGAGGCAACTGGACTGTTTTTCTTTAGGATCATCTCAATTTGTTTGGGGAAGAAAAAAATGTTCAAATGTCATCCATGAAGAAAAATTATCAAGTGGAATAACCCTGAAGACATTTCTACCCTCAGGATTCCTTCTCATCACAATCAATATGCTAGGACCAAGCACTAGGGCAGGGGTCGGCAACCTCGGCTCTTTTATGACTCGTGGACTTCAACTCCCAGAATTCCTGAGCCAGCTATGCTGGCTCAGGAATTCTGGGAGTTGAAGTCCACGAGTCATAAAAGAGCCGAGGTTGCCGACCCCTGCACTAGGGGTTTCCCCTTTTTGGTAAGAAGTTTCAGCCATTCTCCTGCTGACTCTGTAAAATGGGTAGAATGATGTCAATCCTCACAACAGCCTACCCTTTCAACCCTATGGAGAACTGCCGTTCAGCAAAATCTAGAGGCGCCAGGGATCTCTTTTATCCAGAACAAGCATCCATAGTAACTATTTATGATGCAAGCTAGAGAACTGAAGCCAGAATTACAGTCGTAACTCATGCTGGTAGTTAAGTGAGTTACCACATAACTATGCCTGATTTTACAACCTCTTCTGTGGGAGCTGTTAAGTGAACCTGGGAGTCATTAAGCAAACCCATTGCACCCAATGGGCATTTTTTTGCTGGAAAGCAGAAATAAACATTGTAAATCATGATCACATGACAGGGCACTGCAAACGGCTCTAAATTTCCCTCAGTTAGCAAACATCCAAAATATGATCACATGACTGGGAGTCAGAATTTTGAAACTGGGCACTAAATAACCCTGGGGAGGTTGGTTGTAACTTCACATGGCGACCAATCTTGAGTCAGAGACGACCTTGTTACAGAACTCTCTTCAAGTCTCTATAGCCCAGCGATATTGGGTGCAAGAGCTTTTCTACCTTTAAAAGGATGCGGGAAACAGTAGCAGTTTTAAGGATACAAACCCCCCCTTTGTTGGGGAAATGAAAAGCATCCCAGTCAGGCTCAGATTTGGCCAAGAGGCTCAGGATGTTAGCTTCTTTTGGCTGAGTAGAGGCATCTGCCTTCATTTTTGATCATGAAGGAAAACAACTGTATCCCTACACATTTTTTTAAAGCACTCGAGGATGACACAAATTGGCATGATTGAATGCACCTTCTCATCCCTCAGTTTTGCCTCCAAGGGTGTTGTGTTTTATTTTGTTAGAGCCTTATGCTCTATTTTTATAGGGTTTTTTATGGCTTTAATGTGTTTTTAAAAATGTAATGGTTTTAGGTATTTATTGACTGCTTAGGTTTATTGTATGCCACCCAGAGCCAATTGTTTGGTGTGGAGGCTATAGAAATTGAATAAATGAATGAATGAGATATCATGCTGAAGGAACTCTTTTGGCCTCACAATGAACATAGGACATGTTCTGAGGTATCTAAATCCAGACTGACCCCTCTGAAGCAGCAACTCACTTTTCAGATTCCTCATTAGGGGGGCGCGCTCGCACTCGCAGCTCTCTGCCCCTGCCTCGCTCACTCACTCTCTCTCACTGCAGTGCTGGCTGTGCGAATCCGATCCGAGCCGCCCACTGTGGAGTGGGGGGTGCCAGGCGTGCGGTGCGGAGAGAGAGCGAGGGACTATCTGGGGGAAGGACAGTGCAGCGGCCGCCCAACGGGTTAGGGGGCGCAAATTACTTGCCTTGCCCTGGGTGCTGACAACCCACACTACGCCACTGAGTGGTTTACCACTGCCTCATTTGAAGAATTTTTTTTCTCCCTTCAGAGTTTAGCCTTGTCCATCTATTCTTTGGAGTAACCAGATCTGATCTGGCTCAGTTTCCAAGCCCAAGAAAAGACAAATGATAAATACTATCCTCCCAGGCACTAGGCCCACTCAGCCAGGCCATTTCCAAACGCATTATTTCGTTTCCTCTGAACTTGGGGAAAATTCATGCCTGCTTCATTACATCCTGCTCACTTTGCCTTAAAGGGAACTCTAGCCTACTGCAACATCTGCAGGCCCTAGCTCTACTGACTTCTCTCCAGGAAATAGTTTTTTATCACCACTGCACAGAAAAATATGAGGAAACCTGAAGGAGTTCCTCCTCCACAAACACACACAACGTTGTAATTCAACTTATCAACAGTCCCACACTCAGTCTGTTCCCTCCTGCCAAAGCTCCCACTTTCAACAGAAAGAAGGCTCCCTCACTAATATTCCATTGGAAGTACAGGTAGTCGTTTAATGACCCTAACTGGGACTGGAATTGTTGCTAAACAAAGCAGTCTTTAGACAAAATTGTCATGTGACCACAACACTTAGGAACAACAGATTGTCGTGTGCTCTCTGGAAGTCCGCAAAACCCTACGCACCAGGACAGCTATCTCACTGAGAGACCAGTTGACCATGAATTGGTTTTATGGCATCTTCTCCCAACTTGACACTCTCCAAATAAGCTAAGACTTCTAGAAGTTGCAGGCTTAACACATGTCGGGAAGGCCACCCTCAACGACAATGACTTTGAAATTAGTTCCTTGACTGTGCAGCTCATGGAGGAACAGCAGCAAAATTCACCTTTCAAGATTATTCCCGAGATTGAATCAGCTAGGAGGAAAACATGTTTTATTACTATCATTATTACTGTTTCATGCTTCTTGATATTTAGCTGATTTAAGAACTACCAGTCTGTTTAAATCAGTCTAATTTGTTGCCACTGAACAGATTGTCCTGTGGCATCCATTACTCTTGGTGGTAGCCAGCTCAGACTTTTTTTGGTGTATGTTGAATTTATTGCTTATCATTTTAAAAATAAGTTTCTAGTTCTCACAATTGACCAAAATGGGACCTTTGTGCTTTATTTTTTTTTAAAGTTCTTGTTTCTTCCAGTGGCTCCCCAAACAGTTCACTATACCGTAAGTTACAAAAGAGAATGAATGAAGTCCCGGAGAAGTGGGCAAAAGAGCAAGGAACGGAATCCAAGGGCAGCTGGAAAACAGAACAAAACAGCTGCTTTTGGGATTCCGTTGCCCATTCTTAAGCCTTCACAGAAGCTGGTAACAGAGTTAAAGCAAAATAGGAGGAATTGAATTTTGTGGCTGGAGAGACATAGCTACACAGTACACAGTATGACACAATGCAAGCGTGTGAGGATCATTTCAGTGACAGTTAACACTGCATGGTTAAATCCTGCAAGTAGACAAACCTCAATGAAGGTCAATAAACCCATCTCAAAGTCTCAGCAGTTGGATTCATATCCCTCTGAAGACTCAGATCTGGCTTTTCAAGGTTCAGATCTTTATCTGCACACAGTGCATCATTAAGTGGCAGGATTCATTACCATAAGATGTGGTGATGACCGGCAGTATGGATGGCCACATAGAAATAGGGCAAATTCCTGACAGACACATTTCTTAAGGCCTGTTAATCTTGAAGACTCCATGTTACTTTCCGGTTGGGGGGGTAGCTTGCCTCCAAGTTCCAGTTGCCGAGAGCCATATCAGGAGACGTTTATGTCTCCATCTCCTGCATGTGAGCCCATAAGGCAGGTCGTTGGCCTCTGTAGGAAACAAAATACTGGATTAAGATTTTGGCTGTCGAGAAGAGTTGAAAAAGCTAATAAAGGAGCCACAACTACATGACTGAAGCTTTGTCCCCTTTTCACATCAGCCATTCATCTCATCATCATCAAAACAAGATGGCTGGGACCATTTCCACTGTGACTGCTAATTGATGTGGATTAAGTAAATTAGGAACGGTAGGTGTGCTCTGGTACCATCAAAAAGTGTTATCCCTGGAAATTCAAGAACCAGAAAATAGATAAGGAAAGTCATAGACTTCTTCTGCTTCAAAATCGATTAACTCTGATCCAGAAATTTATTAGGACAATGGCAAGCAGGTTCTGGTAGATCTGAGCCACAAATTGGTCAAATCTTCCAGAACTATCCGAGCCAACTGACCATCACCATATCCTGTTGCAATGATTTTCACCAGCTAATTAACATATTCCATTTCAGGTATGTTATAAGAAGCCCAAGCCACCTGTAGATTGAAAGCACCAGGTGTGCAGAAAGATTTCTGCCTGAAAGCGTACCAAGAAAACCTTTTCAGCCCACAAGACTTGTTTGGAAATGTTGCTAATGCAGTATTGAATGGCGGGAGAAAAATGTTTGCAAATCAGAGATCTATCCCAACATCACTCACGCAAGCAACTCGATAATTGCTCTCTAAGCAGAACAGGCCTTTTCCATGGCCACAATCCATTCCTGCTGCAAAACCTTTTTTGGATGGATTATTTCTCCCCCATCCCCCTTTCACCTTATTGATTTGGCATACAAGAAAAAAGATTGAACTTGGGGGGGGGGGAAGTCTTCCTGCGTATCCATGATCTTCCTCCTGCCTGTTGCCACCCAGTTCCCCAGAGCTATTATATTCTCTGGGGTGCAGCCAAGTGGATTTACCTGGGTCATATTTCAAATCTTTTATTGCTATTCAACTTCCTTGTAACCCTTTCTCTTGCAGAGCAGATGTAACCATTGTATGATTAGCCAGGAAATTAGAGACGAAGAGAACCTACAGGAGAAGAGACTCTCGTGGGAACAATGAGAAGGGTTGACATGGAGGACCAGAGAAGGACCTCAATGAGGGAGAAAATATTGGCTTTGGGGGAATGGGCCACTAACAGCCGCCAAATCCTTGGCTCTAATCAATACACCTATTCCACAAATTCCTGAAGCTCCAGAGATAAAAGGAAGCAGAGCACCTTTCTGTGTAACTCTTAAAGGTACATCACCCTTGAAAGGGTCTAAGTGCCACTAGGAATAGGGAAACTAAATATTGCGGAATTACCAACAGCATCAGCCAGCATGGGCCCAGTATTTCATTAATCTCTGGATGCCCATAGGTTTTCCACCTCTGCCTGGTTATTTCCACTCATCCCTCCAATCCGCAGACTCAACCCTTCACTCCAAAATAAGAGGTGATTTTACCTGAGACTGTGCTATAAAACAAGCGCTGGATTGACTGGCACCTGCTTCACATTACTTGCTTGGCAACTGTATCAATGGTGCAAGCAATGGGTGACGTTCCTAAGTACTTTTAGTAGAATTGTTATAGGATTCTCAGGCCCCGTCTAATTTCAGAAGTATCATGGATAATATAATGTTCAGTTTCTCACGTTTTACAGGTAGTCCTCGACTTACGACCACAATTGAGCTATTGTTAAAACAAGACAATTATTGAGTTTGGCCCATTTTATGATCTTTCTTGCCACACTTCTTAAGTGAATTGCTGCAGTTGTTATGCTAGTTAAATGGTTGTTAAAAGTAAACCTGGCTTCCCCACTGATTGCTTCTCAGAAGGTTGCAAAAGGTGATCACATGACCCCAGGATACTGTAACTTTCATAAATACATGCCAGTTGCCAAGTGTCCAAATTTTGATCACATGACCACAGGGATGCTGCAACGGTCGTTAAATGTGAAAAATGGTCGTAAGTCACTTTTTCCAGTGCTGTTTTAAGTTTGAACGATCACTAAAAGAATGTAAGTTCAGGACTAGCTGTATTGGGAGGCAGAGACATCCAGATGTAATCACCTTTCATTTCTCAGCACTGCTTATGGTATTAAACTGCTCAAAGCAGTATATCTCAACCTTAGCAACTTTAAACTGCACGTACGTTGATGACCAGAATTCCCCAGCCAGCATCCTGGCTAGGGAATCCTGGGAGTTGAAGTGCATACAGCTTAAAAGTTGCTGAGGTTAAAATACATTCTCTTCAAAGATGTCCATTTTTCAAAAGAAATCTGAAAGAGTAATGCAGTTACTATAAGTATTGGCTTCCACAGTAGTCCATATTCATTTTAGTTTAGCCCATTTTAGCATGTTAGGTAGACAATGGAGGCATGTGGATTAAAAACACTGGAGTAGCAGTATTAATGATGTAAAGCACTAATACTGTAGTACTGCTTTGGAACGGCAATATAGGATTATATAGCAGAGATGAGAAGCTCTGACCCTACAGGTGTTCTAAGCTGGGGGGGTCCTCAATCTTGGCCACTTTTAAGACTTGTGGACTTCAACTTCCAGAATTCTGGGAGTTGAAGTCCACAAGTCTTAAAGTGGCCAAGGTTGAGGACCCCTGTTCTAAGCGGTATGATCAAAAATGAGGCATGCAAGGAACTGTAGTTCAATAACATTAGAGAGGAATGTTTCCAATCACTGTTGTAGAAGTTCAACATAGGTACTTTTTGCATACATTTGTTTGGTAATATGGCTGGAGATTTGCACATACTGTATGCATGTGCATTTTTCAGTTTTAAGAAGAAAACCAGAAAATGTTATTTAAAAGCCCAGTTGAAAAAAAACTAAAAAGGTTTTCAATTTGAAAACCTTCCACACTCAAAAGGATATGAACATTTATTGAACTCTGATATGCACAGCTAAGAAGCCACAACTTACATCAAAACCACATCCCTTTATAAAGAACACAGCTCTGCATCATATGTTTCAGTTAGGTCAAACCAACACCTATCCGAACAAGCCCAGTAGTCTTACCTAATGCCATATAGTTTTTTCAGTATTCCCACCTTAGATCATAGCCTAAGTGGCTTGGGTCCAGGATATCTGAGGGAACACCTGCTGCCGGCATCAAGTTCCCTTCGTCCAGTGCGCTCCCACAGGGAGGGTCTTCTCAGGGTGCCACCGGTAAGAGATTGCCGGCGGGTGACACCCAGGGATAGGGCCTTCTCAGTGGGGGCGCCTGCCCTTTGGAACCAGCTGCCAGTGGAGCTGAGGACTGACCCCGACCTCCGTTCATTCCGCTGGGGCCTGAAGACCTGGCTCTTCGAGCTCTCTGGCCCAGGCTGAGGATTAATCTTATTTTAACTGGGGTTTTATTTATGCAGGGACAAATATAATTTTTTTTAAAATTTGTTTTTAACTTTTGTATCTTGGTTTTTAATTACCCTGTAAACCGCCCTGAGTCCTTCGGGAAAGGGCGGTATATAAATGTAATAAAATAAATAAATAAATAAATAAATAAATAAATAAATAAATAGCCGCAATCTTAAGATTTTCTAAACTGTACTTTAATCTTCACAAAGCCAACCCGCCCCTTTTAAGGAGGTGGTGTATAAAAGCATTTTTTAAAAAACAGACACAAAAAGGCAAGTATCAACACACATATATGGGTACTATTCCTACCCACCTCTTCAATTTCCTCTTTTTAAAAAAAGAGAAACAGTCTCATGCTAAGTTCTCTCCAAGCTGTTTCTGAACTCCTAAAAACAATCTGCACACAAATCATCCTGGATCATTGTTCAACCTGTGGTTGTTGGGCTTGATCCAGGCGTAGTCATAACAAGAGTAAATCTATTGATATCCATGGGACTGAAGTCATTCATGACTAATTTACAAGCTGCTGATTTCAATAGCCCATTTTCAGGTTACGACTAAATCTGGAACCAATACCTTAGTCTTAAACTTGTAAAACCTCAGCTCGTTTGGACATTTTGTTCTGTTTAAAAGCTCTCTAAGTCAGTCTACACACAAAATGCCTGGAATTGGCATTAGCTCCACAGAAGAATATTCCTTTTTCAACAGGACCTACATAGGGTTGGCCATATGCAAAAGAGAACACCTTTTGTTTAGTAGAGGAAAGATCATCTACTTGTATCTAACGAAATTCCTTTTCCTAGATAATGAAAAAAGCAGTAATCCAGTCTTCTTTTGAATTCAGCTCACCGGCCGATTTCAACAACATTAATAGAATTATTTAGTGCAGATGGAGGCAATAATATGCTGCCACTGGTTATGAAGAACATCAGTGAATACCGCCGATCAACTAGATGCCACTAATTTGGCACCCCAATTTAAAAGAAAAGCAATTTCACATCTTTTTAAAATGTGTTTTCTCCAGCAGGTAAGCCACTGGGGGAGGGGTGGTTGTTTCCCAAAAATCAAAATGCTCAATGTGAGAGCAGGAAGGTTTACTACAAGAAGGGAACTAGGATCTACAGGAATCTATTTCTGAAAGGAGCTGTGTCTTTAAAAGTTGCATAATTTCAACAGATGAAACTAAGGAAACCATGAATAGCAGCTTTTTCTGGAACGGAAATGCAAGAAGGGGGAAAAAACTTCATCTTCTGAAAGACACAAACTTTCTATCCATCAAAAAAAAAAGTTCCCCTAATGCATGGGGGAAGTAATTTACATCCAAATAACAGCAGAGGCATTGTTCGGCTTCTATTTCTCCCCAAATACATTTTTTCTTAAAAATAAATACATAAAATAAGAGGCAGGAGAGTCAAAATACAGCTTTCTGTCTTCTAATACGGTAGGCAACCGGCAGCAATAAGAACTTGTATATTCAGTTCTAATAAACTGAGTTGGATCAACATGTTTCCTTTTAATTCAAGCTACAATCTTATGTAGTTATCTGTTCCTTCATTTTAGTTAAGATTTGCTTTCCCGTACAATACTAATTACTTATTGAGAAGTACATCTGTACCTAGGATACTTCTGGTCCTGGGAATTAGGGGATGCTCTGAGATTCGTTTTACAACAGTCTTAAAACCGTTGCTATTATTCCCATGTTGCAGATTGGTTGCCTGAGGTCACCCTAATATTAATTTCTGGCAAGACAAAGGGAATACCGTACAAGACAAAGGGAATAATGCCCTGTAAACCGCCCTGAGTCCTTCGGGAAAGGGCGGTATATAAATCTAAATAAATAAAATAAATAAATAACCGTACTTGGCACCATGGGATGAATCATGGCCGCTTCACCCAAGATGAGGAGTAAAAAATAAATAAATGACCCCACACTTCTGTCTTTTTCTCTCACGGGGCCCTACTCAGGTCACCAGGAAAGGCCCTCACAGCCCAGAAGGAATTTTTCCCTTGCCTTGATCAAGATGCAGCCATCAGCTGGAAGCTCCCACTCGTCGCACTTACTAAAAGGAATCCCACGGCCAAAAAGAGAGGAGAGGTTACCCTGAAGAAGATGAGAGGCAAACCCAACCTTGGCAGGAAGGCGCTCAGCTCCTGGCTGCTTCGAGGCCACGCTCCGCTTCCTTAAGCCGGCCGCGCCCTGGCCCCAAGGCCCGGGGGCAAGTCCTTTCCGCCTCCCGGCTCAGCCGCCGCGCCGCGCCGCCGCCTCGCCGAGTCCACCCTTGGAAACGCTTTGCCTCCCGTAGAAAAGTCACGGGTGGAAACGCGGCGGGAGGAATCGGATCTATTCGCGGGTCTCGCCTCTCCCGCCTTCTGGCGCGCCCACCTGCAAGAGCACGTGCGGCTCTCCCGCTGCCCCTGTTTGCAGAGCCCTCCTTCCCTCCCTCCCTCCTTCTCACCTGGCAGACTTCAGAAAGCGGCATCGCCGGGCAGGTGGTCTTGCTTGGCCCTGCTGGGTCGTCCCAAAAGTTAGCAGGAGCCCGGCCAGGCCTCGCCTCGCCTCGCCTCGCCTGCAGGGAGACAGCAGTTTGTTTGACCGGCTCGCCGCGCGCAAAAAACTGCGCTCCGGACCGTTTTGCTCCGTTCCTTCCCGGGCATTTTATGCTGAGATGATCGACGAATTCCGCCCCCCCCCCGCGCCGCGCCGCCGCCTTCTCCTCCTGGGAAGCCCATCTCGACCAATCAGGGCTGTTGGGGCAGGCCGGAATCCCCCCTCCTATTGTTTCCCCCCACACACACACACCAAGCCTAAACTAACTTCTGCTTTTTTTTTTTTGCTAAGCAAACTACCGTCGGTGTTGCAGCGGCTGTAGTTGCCGCCCAGCTACTTTCGCTTTTGCTATTAACTTCTGGCCGAGCCGCTCCTGGGCTGTGCCCGCCCTGCTACCGGCTCCGTAGTGACGGACGCTCGTCTCCTGTTACAAGCTGACCGACGGCCCCGGCTTTTTTTTCCCTCTCTCTCCTCCCGAGCGTCCCATACCTCCGCTTCAGCGGAGGAATCTCCCGGAGCGGATGGCAGCGTAGGCTTTTCGACGGGTCGGTGGGCAAGAACAGGCCCGCTGGAGTCGGTGGAGGTTACAGGTCTTCGGAGGGAATTGCCCTGGTGGCAGCCGTGAGGTTGCGTGGCCTTCCGCTCTGTACAGTCGTTTATGCTCCGTTACAGATCTAGCGGCTGCGATGCAACCTGCCAAACGCACTTCATTAAGTACTGTTTCTCTCTCCCCCCCCCACGCTCCAAACATACTACTCACTTTACTACTTTTTTTTCCAAATTATATTTTATATTTATTATATTTTTATACCGCCCTTCTCCCGAAGGACTCAGGGCGGTGTACAGGGCAATAAATATAAAAACGAAATACAAAAGTTAAAAAAAACAATTAAATATTATGCCCGAATATAAAACAGTAATTAAAAGACATATTAAAACCCCAACCCTAACCCATCAAACCAGGTCAGATTGCTCGAATAAATAAGTTTTTAGATAGCGCCGGAAGGAGCGAAGGTCGGGGGCCACAGGTCTGGCGTGCCCACAGAGAAGGCCCTCCCCCTGGGGGCCACCAATCGACATTCTTTGATCGGAGGCACTTATCAGATTATCAGATTCTGCTTTTCCAGACTATTTAGTATTGTTTTTTTCAAACTTCCTACGAAATTAAAGACTGCGTTTATCAAACTTACTACTCACTTCATTAAATACTGCTTTTCCAATCTACTACTCGCTTCATTAAATACTGCTTCTTTTTTTTTCTTTTCCCAAACTTCGTTCTCCTAAGAACGGTGTGGAAACCCCGTTGCTTAGTTGATAGCTCAGGGCGTTGTATGAATTTGGCAAACTGGGTTTAATTCAGTTACCCCCAAAGCCTTTTATGTAAACCCAGAGTATGTATTTGCACAACGCATTCAACCAGAACTAGCCAATCATGTTTTAGCAAAGGGTGTCATATGAACCCCACCCAAGGGGTTGGTATATGGATCAGTTAATTCCATAAACTGTAATTTAAATTATCCGTGACCGAATGGAGCACATTTGTATATAGCCACTCTGAGCTTTGTGATGTCCTTTTCCTACTGAAAGGCCTAGTGAGGCTGGTGAATGAGAGAAGCAGCAGATTGGAACAAGATACTTGTGTGCTGGTCAAATCAGTCACCCCTTAGTCCAGGGGTTCCCAACCAGGGTGCCTGCACCCCCCCCCCGGGGGGTACGAGACGATATTCCAGGGTGTGTGAAAACTTGTGTTTTCAAAATTATAGTGTATATGCATAATTTGTTGCCATTATTTCGAACTTTTGTAAGGGGTGCGAGAATATATCAGAGGCGTTCTAGGGGTGCGGGGTATAGAAAAGGTTGGGAACCACTGCCTTAGTCCAAGGTTAGACCATATGAGGACCACATACATGAGACATCTCCCTTGGTGCTTGCCAAATTCTCTGTCCCACCTTATTAGTTTTAACTTAGATTCTTAGAAGAATAGAAGGCAGACAACCTGCAAACTGCCGGCTTCTGACATCATCATTTTCAAGAAAGTACATGGGATTTGTGTAGGCCAGGGGTAGGCAACCTCGGCTCTTTTATGACTCATGGACTTCAACTCCCAGAATTCCTGAGCCAGTCCACAAGTCATAAAAGAGCCAAGGTTGCCTACTCCTGGTAGGCCCAAAAAAGTGCTTTAAAAAAACAAACAAAAATAGGTTATTAAATCTCATTCTTTACTCTGGAAGCTGGTCTACCTCTATAGAAAAAAAAAAGTCACAGGTATGGTATGGTGAAGGGAGGGAGCTATCTCAATTATTGGATTCCTGAGAAATGGGCATTTGAGTTCTAGATAAGCTCTTGCAGCGGCCATTTTATTAATGGGTAACCTGAATCCCGAGTGCCGCATAACAGAGTGAGTGCCTGTTACTCGTCCCAGCTTCTGCCAACCTAGCAGTTCAAAAGGACGTAAAAATGCAAGTAGAAAAATAGGGACCACTACGGTGGGAAGGTAACAGCGTTCTGTGCGCCTTTGGTGTCTAGTCATGCCGGCCACATGACCACAGAGACGTCCTCGGACAAGCGCTGGCTCTTTGGCTTTGAAACGGAGATGAGCACCAGCCCCTAGAGTCGGAAATGACTAGCACGCATGTGCAGGGGAACCTTTTAACCCGTTATTTGGTGAGAATAAGAGTCCAATGAAACCAAATAAAAATGCTGGACTTCCAGGGTAGCTGACTTAAATTGTTCACGGAGAGAGAATCGCTTGCATTTGGCTTTGGAGGGTGAGATAAAATGGGTTAAACCAGTGATTTTCAACCTTTTCTTGATCACGGACCCCCTTTAAATGACCTTTGTGGCCACAGACCATAGCCACAGAGCCCTAAGACTCAAGATTTATATCATAACGCTTCTTCAAGCCTTTGTGGATCCCTGTGACAACATAGCTGACCAGCGTACCCGTGGCGGGGGGAGGGGGTCACTATCTACAGAGCCATTAGAGAGAGAAAACAATTACAATACCATGATTATGTTAATAATTCCCTTTATATTTTAGATGAATCTGTTGTTGTAATTCTTCAGGCTGGAGTTCTAAATGTACAGGAAAATATACTGTTTTTTCCTTCAAAGCACATTTTCTTTGTGCGCAATCCTGCTGAATTTGTCCTGCACCAGTTTGCAGACTGTTCCCCCCACTTTTTTTTTTTTAAAAAGGCTTCTTCAATGAGTTCTGCAATTTAGAAGGACATTTCTGGTGCTGTTTCAAAAGCTTTCTTTTGAGAAAGGTTATGTTTAAAGAATCTTTGATTGCATCAACTTTCTGCATCAAGTCCAGCTTAGACGCTATTCTTGCATGGCAGCCAGGCTGAGTTTCTTCCTTTAATATATCTACACATGTTTTGTAGCACATGTAGCAGGAGAACTTTGGTTTTGCCTCTTGTTAGACTGGATTCTGTTGGAGAGAGCTGTAATTGTCTCAGCTTTATGCCTATTTCCTAGGTAAGTCATCCACCAGTCCTTCCTAGTTTACATGTCATTTTTACTTCAAATAATAGGGTCCTTATTCTTCAAGCCCTTGTTGGTGATCTTGTTCCAGACACTGCAGCTGCAGAAAATCCAAGTAGGTACAATCAAGTCTCCTTTCTGCCTTACACATACTCATGCCTCTCCCAGCTGAATATATCAGAACCCAAATAAAATTAACTGGGAGGAGAAAGGCTTTGTTTAATTACAGCTTTTGTCTTAACCAAGGTGCATACGGGTGCCTGTCTGAGAGAGAAAGAGGGAAGAAACAGAAATGCAAGGCGCCAAAGTGACTTCAGCGTCCAGATGATCGCAGATGGCCTCAAATGATGCCAGTAGGAAGGAAGAGGCAACAAAAGGGTCATGTCTGCCTCCCAGGCTATTCATGCAGAGAATCAGGGAACACAAGACCCTCACCAAGCAGCTTAGGGGAGTTGGGTTTCAGGCATGGCTGTGATCCAATGTACAGGTGTACAGAACATCCATCTCTCTCTAATCTCCTAAGTCTCCTACTGAGACAAAACAGCAAACTTGAGACAAATATCGTATCAACAGTGTAGATAATTATTGCCTCTGCACAGATTTTTAATTCCTTACTCTGTCTTGTCAAGATATTCCTGACTTCCCTTGCTAAGAAACAAGGGGAATTCTGCAAGGTTTTAAAGATAGCCGCTGGGTTGTTTTCAGCAGAAGAGAATACTTGTAGCTCAGAGTAGAACTGTATAGTCCTTGGTGCTCTCTGACCTTAGTAATTTTCTGGCAGACATTTCATTACATGTTCATCAACTAGCAATTGTAATGAGTTAAAAACTCACTGTGTGTTTGTTGAGATCTTTTGAGTGTGTCAGAAATCTATTGATATATGTGAGTTCAGCAGTGTCTCGGTCAACTGTGCTGGCAAAATTTCCTTGTTCCCAAATAGCTATTTTTGAGTATCCCTGCAAGGTTAAAATTGGAATGGAATGGAATGGAATGGAATGGAATGGAATGGAATAGAATAGAATAGAATAGAATAGAATAGAATAGAATAGAATAGAATAGAATAGAATAGAATAGAATAGAATTAGAAGGGACCTTGGAGGTCTTCTAGTCCAGCCCCCTGCTCAAGCAGGAGGACCTATACTATCTCAGACAGGTGATTGTCCATCTCTTTTTAAAAACTTCCAGCAACGGAGCACCCACGATTTCTGGGGGTAAGCTGTTCCACTGGTTGATTGTCCTCACTGTCAGGAAGTTTCTTCTTAATTCCAGGTTGCTTCTTTCTTGGATCAGCTTCCAACCATTGTTTCTTGTCCTTCCCTCTGGTGCTCTGGTGAACAACCTGGCCCCCTCTGCCTTGTGGCAGCCCCTCAGATACTGGAATACTGCTATCATGTCTCCCCTATTTCTTCTTTAGTCTAGACAAGCCCAAGTTCCACAGCCGTTCTTCATACGTTTTGATCTCCAGGCC
Source organism: Vipera ursinii (assembly GCF_947247035.1). Classification (NCBI taxonomy): domain Eukaryota; kingdom Metazoa; phylum Chordata; class Lepidosauria; order Squamata; family Viperidae; genus Vipera; species Vipera ursinii. Next base: position 28,002,596 of record NC_139513.1, on the reverse strand, counting down.
TTTGATCATTTTAGTTGCTCTTCTCTGAATTTTTGCCAGACTCTCAACATCTTTTTTATGATATGGTGACCAAAACTGGCTGCAGTATTCGAGATGTGGTCTTCCTAGGGCTTTGTAAAGTGGCACTAGTACTTTGCGTGATCTTGATTCTATGCCTCTATTTATACAACCCAGGATTGCCTTATTGGTGAGATGGGTGGCATATAAATATATATAAGCAAATAAATAACATCCAGATGGACATTGCCGGCAGAAGATGGCTGATATCATACTAGAGGGTGTCTGTGCATTGTGTGCCTACTTGGTGGGGGCCTATGATGGTGCTGTTGGTGCAAATGTGTGGCAAAGTACGCATTCAGCTTTGTTGCAGGATCTGTTTCCCATTTTAGCACCACTGTTCTATTAACTAGTGATAGATACAAAGCGGAGTTCAAAATAAATGTTAAACCTCCCAGTCTAACTGATTCTGAATAGAAAGTCTCTCTGGGCTGTTGCTTGCGTAGTAGGGAGTTAGCTGTCTTCTCTGGCTGGCAACCATCTGGCACTGATTCAGCAGTCTCTCATTAAACATCGCACCCAACATTTGAATTATGGTTAGATATGAACTATTTTGCCAGAGTCTGCTTTGCTATAAGCAGCTTCCAGATCTAGGCTGCAAAAATCTGGATGAACAGTAGATGATAGCAAAAAATTAAAGCTTTTATATTTCTTTGTTCTTACCCAATGCTCATCCAGAATTTTGCAGCCCAAACTCAGCCTGGCAACTCTATTGTAACACGATACAATATTAGGACATTTCATAGGCATGCTTACCCATCTGTTGTTGGATAGGGTAAAATTTATTAGCGTTCTTAATTAACATGCAAGTGCTCTCTCTACGGCTGGTGGAAATACCCCAGCATCCCCCAGGTTGGGTGTTTTCCACCCCTTCTGGTTTAAATTGATGAGGGATGCAGAGCAGGTGTGAAAAGTGTACAGAGAAAAGAAACCGGGTGCCGAGTATCCGCAGGAGACATAAAGACCTGAAATTCAAGTCAGCGTGTTTGCCTGATTCACCACATAAAAAGAAAAATAGTTTTAATGTGAATTTAACTCCTTATCTCCTCTTAATTCACATCTGGGGAAACTCCCAGATGTGCCTGGCTGCACAGAGCACCATTGCTTAAAAGATTTTTGCAAGGAATACCATCATGTGTGATTTAAAATTGAGTCACAGAATATAAACAAAGAAACACCAAATTTCCCCTTGAAATTTGGATTAGAAATCCCCCCACAAATCACAACCCAGATTGTTGCGGCCTTCATCCAGTTCTCTCTCCCGCCAGTAATTATGCACAGCACCGTTGGCCATGCCAGTCTGACTCTCAGTATTTTGATCTGAAGACGGTAGTTTCCGCATCAGGAACTGATGCTGTTCTCCAGAGACCAAACCGAAATGCATATTCTAAAGAGCACTTAATATCATACTATATTATCCTGCTGTATCTGTCCCCGTAGCCAGGACTTGTCTAATGTTTGTTTGAAAATACATTCAACAAAGGGCCTTTCCATCATTAAATCCAGCCCTTGGATTTCATCTCATTGTTTATAGCTGGAAGATTACTGATGCATAGCTTCTTAATTACCCCCAGGGGAGTAGAGATACTTTAATTACTGGTTTTCTTTCAGTCCCTCCCCCATTTTTTTTAAAATAATAATACAGGACTATTAAAAAGAGAAGGGTTAAAAAAAAGAAAGAATAAATTGCTCCCAATCCACCTTCTCAGGTATATATGTAATGTGACGCTCGAACAATTAAGAGAGTCTGTTCTGGGGACAATTAACTAAACTCACCTAAAATTAGTAAGGATTAAACTGAGCATGATGTGCAAACAGGCAAGCTTCATTTAAAAGCAGGCTTGGCAAATAAGAGTTGGACTTACATGAGACTTCATTAGTGATTGCAGCTTAGATTGAGTGGGATGTATGGGGGGGAAAAAAACTAAGTTGAGGGGTCCTTGGTGCTCTCTGAGTTTGGTTGTTTTCTTGTAGACATTTATTTACCCAAACTAGGTAATATTGCATCATCATAATGTAAGTTGCTCCATCAGATAGGCAGAACCTAAACCCCGTCGGAGGAAAAATCCAATGTTTTGAACCCAGGCTGTAGTTTATCAGAAGATACGTATAGGACCAGTGTTTTCCCTGTGTACCTAGAGCAGGGCTTTTCAACCAGTGGTACAGGTACCACCTGTGGTACATTGGCACCTAGCAGGTGGTACGCGACCATCCTGGGAAAGTGGTAGCAGGGGAGGGGAATGAGCTGAACTGGTGGTAGCACCGCAGAAGCCTGAGTGAGAGATGGCTGAAGCTGCAGGGCTGTCAGGTTTTTGATACCTTGCTAGGCGACTGGTGGTACTCGGATGTTGCCAAAACCTAAAAATGGTACAATGGGTGAAAAAGTTGAAAAGCCCTGACCTAGAGACAGTGGTGATGCTGAGATTAAGTAGTCTTTTTCTCCAAAAAAAGGGGGAAAAAAGATTTTCAAGTTACAACCTGAAAGTTTGTCTCATGAGGATTGAAGAAAGCATATAATTTGAAAAATATTACATATAGATAGGTAGTCCTTGACTTGTTGTTGTTAGTTGCAAAGTTGTGTCCAACCCATCGCAACCCCATGGGCAACGTTCCTCCAGGCCTTCCTGTCCTCTACCATCTCCTGGAGTCCATTTAAGCTCATGCCTACTGCTTCAGTGACTCCATCCAGCCACCTCATTCTCTGTCGTCCCCTTCTTCTATTGCCCTCAATCTTTCCCAGCATTAGGCTCTTCTCCAGTGAGTCCTTCCTTCTCATAGTCCTTGACTTACGACCACAATTTAGCCCAAGCCCAAAATTTCAGTTGCTAAGCAAGGCAGTTGTTAAGTGAGTTGCGCCCCATTTTATGATTTTTTTTGCCACAGTTCTTAAGGGAATCACCTCAGTTGTTAAGTGAACCATGCAGTCATTAAGTGAATTTGGCATCCCCCATTAACTTTGCTTGTCAGAAGCTGGCTGAGAAGGTCACAGATGGTGATATCACATGGCCCCGGGACAGTGTAACTGTCATAAATGCATGCCAATTGCCAAGTGCCTGAATTTTGGTCATGTGACCATGTGGATACTGCAATGATCCTAAGTGTGAAAACCAGTCACAAGTCACTTTTTTCAGTGCTGTTGTAACTTTGAATGGTCACTAAACAAAGGGTTGCAAGGCAAGAACTACCCGTAATGAATTAAACACATCCTGGAACTAGAGAAGTAAAAGCAGAATTAATATAAGAGTTCACCATATGTCATGCATTCAGCATCTGTGTGAAGTTAGTGTCTATAGCCAAACAAAATAGGCAGACATTTGGTATATATAGGTAGATATTTAATGGTTGGTATCCTAGTTAAAACAGCCTTCTCTAAGCCAGTGCTTCTAAGACAGGGGTGTCAAACTTGCAACGTCACGTGACTTTTTTTCCATTGCCGGCAACGGGGTGGGTACGGTTTCGGTATGACGCATCCGGCCCACGGGCTGGCAGTTTGACACCCATGCTCTAAGATGTAGGAAAATTCTGGGTGCCACTTATCCAGGGGACCCCTATTTGGAGGAAATTTGCGCTAGAACATTGGAAAACGGAAACTTGCCAATTATTATTTCTCAGCCTAATAGATTTTTGAGGATTACACAGCAGAGCAGCAAGCTGCAATATATATATATACCTCAATTTCTTGGTGCAAAATAATAAATACGTTATGTTTACAATTATGTTTAATAAAATGAATAGTAGATGAAACACACTTAATTTGTTAGATTTTTATCCCACTTTTATTACTTTATAAGTAACTCAAGGTGGTAAATATATCTATTATTCCTTCCTCCTTCTATTTTCCCCACAACAACCGTGTGAGGTATGTTAGACTGAGCGTGACTGGACCAAAGTCAGCCAGCTGGCTTTCATGCCTAAGGCAGGACTAGAACTCACCACCTCCTGGTTTGTAGGCCATCACCTGAACCACTACATCAAATCACTACATCCATTTACAACTGAAAAAAACCCTTGTCTTTGTTTTTCCTCTGGGCATGGATTTCCCTTTGGTTGATTGGATTTTTTTTTCTTGGTTAGTTGGATTTTATATTTGAATTCATTCTATTGCTGTATTTAAAAGCATATCTTTTGTGGTTTCAGTCTGTTCTGAAAGCACTGGAAAAAGCTCGGCGTATTTTTAAAATAAATTCATATATGCCATGTACATATAGGTAGTTGGCAATGCCCTCGTATTTAATGAATTGATATGATGGGGAAGGGTTTGAGGGATTAAAAAGCAAATTATACTACTGAAAATGGATGCCGTTGCCTCTTCTTGCTACAAATAAGGGATTCAACTAAGTAAAAGTTTTTAAAGTGGTTCTCTTTTCGGAGTGCATTGCCCATGTTTTCCAGGCATTGAAGTGGTACCATTAACTGTTAAGTTCCCAGCACTTCAATAGCTCTAAAATCAGTCCAAAAACATCTAAAATTACTCTTTTGTTTTCTTTCACTTTTAAGTGCAGGACTATCAACATTTAATGTTTCCTTATTAACAAAACTCAGCTCCATCTGGTGGTAGCACAAGAAAGAAATCTTGGGTTAGAATTAATTTAGAATTAATTTAAATTTTAGATGCTTGAGGAAGACATTTCTGCTAAGTATATAGATCAGGGGGGGGGGTCTTCAAACCTGGCCCTTTTATGACTTGTATACTTCAAGTCCCAGAATTCCTCAGCCAGCGTGCCTGGCTGAGGAATTCTGGGAGTTGAAGTCCACAAGTCATAAAAAGGCCAGGTTTGAAGAGCCCTGATATAGGTACTCCTCGATTTATAACCAATCATTTAGTGACTGTTACAACAGAAACTGAAAAAGTGACTTATGACTGGTCCTCAATCTTATAAGTTGTCACAGCATGCCCACAATCATGGTGATCAAAATTTGGGTGCTTGGCAATCAACATGTATTTACAATGATTACAGCATCCCTGGATCATGTGATTGCCATTTTGTAACCTTCCTAGCTGGCTTCTGGCAAGCAAAGTCAATGGGGGAACTTGGTTTCATTTAAAGACAGCATTATTCACTTAACAAGTGATGTGACTTGCTTAACAGATGTGGCAAAAAAGGTAAAAAAAAATGGGTGCAACTCATTTAACAACCATCCTTGCTTAGCAACAGAAATTCTGGTCCCAGTATAAGTTCTAAGTTGAGGACTATGTATATTAGGAATTGAGACACGGAAAATACTAGTTTAGGTGAAGTTTAGTTTTACTTTTGAACCTCCAGACAATAATATAAGAACGTTGAAAAATAGATGATTGCTCCAGATTCAAGTATAACATTCTAAAGAAGTAACTGGAACCCACCTAAGATATATCCTAAAGACTAATTTCTAATGCTACTAGTCTGTCTCTCCAAAGATCCTACTTAAACATTTGAAGGCTTTCTTCCTTTTTAGCTGCTTAGGATCCTGCTGATGAGTGATAAACACGACCAAGATCCTCTTGGGGGAAGCACTCCAGTTGGGCTTGGCAGGAGAAAGGTGCCTCTTGTGTCTTTGAAACAAAAATAATGTTAAGATGGGTAAAAATGACCCTATTAGAGAAGATTCCTGAGAAAGAAAAGAAGCTGATGGATCATCAGACAAATCAGTGCCCTTATTAAGTTACTCACATGGTTGTTAAGTGAATCTGGATTTCCCATTGACTCAGCTTGTCAGAAGGTCGCCAAAGCTGACCACGTGACCCCAGGACACTGCGAGCGTCATAAATACGAGGCAGTTGCCAAGAGGCTGAAGTTTGATTATGTGACTACGGGGAGGCTGCAATGGTCATAAAGTATGAAAAACGGTCCTAAGTCATTTTTTTCCCCAGCACCGTGTAGTAAGTTCGAATGGGCACTAGATGAACTTTTGTAACTGAGGGCTTACCTTTATTAGATGCCCTCCTTTACAGCACCGCCTTTTTGGAGAGGGGGGGCGCAAAAATAGAATCAAGATAGAATCAAGATCACGTGAAGTACTAATACCACTTTGCAATGCTTTGGTAAGGCCACACCTGGAATACTGCATCCAGTTTTGGTCACCATGATGTAAAAAAGATGTCGAGACTCTAGAAAGAGTACAGAGAAGAGCAACCAAGATGATTGGGGGACTGGAGGCTAAAACATATAGGGAAAGGTTGCTGGAATTGGGTATGTCTAGTTTAATGAAGAGAAGGGTGAGGGGTGACATGATAGCAGTGTTCCAATATCTCGGGCTACCACAAAGAAGAGGGAGTCAAGCTATTCTCCAAAGCACCTGAAGGCAGGACAAGAAGCAACGAATGGAAACTAATCAAGGAGAGAAGCAACCTAGAACTAAGGAGAAACTTCCTGACAGTTAGAACAATTAACCAGGGGAACAACCTGCCTCCAGAGGTGGTGAATGCTCCAACACTGGAGGTTTTTAAGAAGAGACTGGACAGCCATTTGCCTGAAATGGTATAGGGTTTCCTGCCTGAGCAGGGGGTTGGACTAGATGACCTCCAAGGTCCCTTCCAACTTTATATCATTATTATCATTATCATTTATTATTATTATTATTATTATTATTATTATTATTATTATTATTATTATTATTATTATTATTATTATTATTATTATTATTATTATTATTATTATTATTATTATTATGACAATGTGAAATTTGAGCGGGCCACAAACAAGAAGTATATATCGGAGGTGGTGACCCTTTGAGAGCTGTATGCAACGAAATTTCATTTTGATGCATGCCGATTGGTGTACATTCAAAGTGACAAGAAAGTTATCATCATCATTTAAAAAGAACAGACAAGCTGAGAAAGGGGCGGGGGGGGGGGTTGGGATTGGCAGCTGCGCGTCCTCGCTCCGACCACCGCTAGAGGGCGCGGGGCGGCCTTCCCGGGCAAGGCCCCGCCCGCTCTTCCCGCCGCTCTCATGGCTGCCCTCCGGTCGCTGGGCTCGGCTCTCGCCTGGCGAGCAAGGCCCGTTTTCGCCCGCAGGTCAGTGCAGCGATGGGGCTGGAGACCGAAAAGCGCCCAATTCGCCCCTTTGCACCCGGGGAGGGGTTGGAGCTGCTGCAGCTGCATTTCGGCTCGGCGCTGGGGAGCTCCGCCTCTCGGGGATCCAGCCTGGTACTGAAGCTCCGCCGTGCCCGTAAAAGACACGCCCGGGGCTGCGGGGGGCTCCGGGCTGCGGCTCCTAACTGGCCTTGGCTGAAGCTCAGCAAGCCGGATTTCCAGAGGGGCGCTCGGGGAAACGCCGGCGCGGTCCTGGGCCGGGCGAAGCAGCCTGTTCGGAGGAGGCGCCTTTCGCTCTCGGCGGCTGAGAAAACTCTTGGCCCGCGTGGCTGGGAAATTTTCCCCCTCAAGTAGGAGCTTTCCTGCAGGAGGAATTAAACCACTTTTTCTGTGAGGGAGTGCGGGGGGTGGGGGAAAAAAAGAAAGAAATCGCTTGGTTTAGTTGTGGCTCAGAAATAAGAATAAGCAGACTTTGTAATAATGCCGCTTGGGGTGTGTGTGAAAGCCCTAACAAGCAGGCATATACATAGAATGAAGGCTACTGCTAAGCTTGTAAGCCGCCCTGAGTCTTCGGAGAAGGGCGGGATATAAATGGAATAAAAATAAAAAATAAAAATAAAGAAAGGGGCACGGCAGTCCCAGATCTGGATGGATTTGGAAGTTATGTTGGAGTCTGAATTAAAATTGGATTTGATGTTGGGCTGCCTGTTATGGTGCCGAGGGTTGGGATGGGACAGGAAAGGCGCTTTGGCTTTTGTTGCTTAGCTGGAAAAGGGTTTCAGGGGTGCACACTATTTTACATGCGCACCACTTTTCAAAGCCCATTTGTAACTATGGCTAGTCCTCGACTTACGACCATTATTGAGCCCAAAATTGCTGGGTCTAAGACTCTTTTAAGTGAAACGTTTGTTAAACATTTTATTTCATTTCATTTATTATATTTGTATACCGCCCTTCTCCCGAAGGACCCAGGGCGGTGAACAGGGCACATAAAAATACAGAATACAAAAATTAAAAAAAAGGAATTAAATAAGAGCCCGAGCTAAAAACAGTAGAGTAATAAAAATCCCCAATAAAAACCCCAGCACATCCCCCATCAGGCCAGGCCGGCTTGCTCAAATAGGTAGGTCTTCAGGCCGTGTCGGAAAGAGCGAAGGTCAGGTGCCATCCGGAGCTCAACCGGCAGCTGATTCCATACCTCTGGGGCGCCCACAGAGAAGGCCCTCCCCCTGGGGGCCACCAGCCAACATTTTCTGACCGGTGGCACCCTGAGGAGGCCCTCTCTGTGGGAACGCACAGGGCGGAGGGAAGTTGATGCCGGCAGCAGGTGATTCCCGAGGTACTCCGGACCCATGCCATGTAGGGCCTTGAAAACCATTACCAAATCCTTGAACCTCACCCGGAAGACAACTGGTAGCCAATGCAGCTCGCGGAGCAAAGGTGTAACACGGGAGTACCGGGAAACTCCCAAGACAACTCTTGCGGCTGCATTCTGTACCAGCTGCAGCCTCCGAGTGGTTTTTTAACGTTTGTTAAACATTTTATGACTTTTCTTGCCACAGTTGTTAAGTGAATCACTGCAGTTGCTAAATTAAGTAACGCGGTTGCTATGTGAAACTGGTTCCCCCATTGACTTTGCTTGTCAGAAGGTGGCAAAAGGTGATCGCATGACCCCCGGGACACTGCAATTGTCATTTGAACCGGTTGCCAAGCATCTGAATTTTCATCACGTGACCGTGGGGAATACTGTGATGGTTGTAAGTGTGAAAAATGGTCATAAGTCAAAAGGCAGCTCTGTCCTTAGTGGATATATTTAAATAATACCTCCTCAAAGTTCAGAGTTCACTCAGTTTTGCCAGAGGCAGGCGTGTGCAATACAGGTAGTCCTCGACTTACGACCACAATTGAGCCCAACGTTTCTGTTGCTAAGTGAAACATTTGTTAAGTGAATTTTGCCCCATTTTATGACCTTTCTAGACACAGTTGTTAAGTGAATCACTGCAGTTATTTAGTAACGGTTGTTAAGTGAATCTGGCTTCCCTTTGACATTGCTTATCAGAAGGAACAAAACGAGAGCACATGACCTCAGGACATTGAAACTGGCATAAATATGAGTCAGTTGTCAAGCATCCAAATTTTGATCATGTGACTATGGGGATGCTGCAACAGTTGTATGAAAAACTCATAAGTCACTTTTTTTAGTGACATTGTAACTTTGAGCAGTCACTAAATGAACTGTTGTAAGTCAAGGACTACCTGTACTTTGAAAAGCTAAAATCTTGTTTGAAAAGTCCTTAGTGTTGCTTGTTTCAAGAGCTTTAAACCCATTGAGAAAGCAGCAGTATCAACAATTACAGGCCAGTTGAACCTTACAGAAGGGAGAGTGCCAAAATTATTTAATTATGCCATTCTGTCCAGAGCATTTACCTCATAAAATTATATTGCTGGCTGGAATATTCTGGCAGTTGAAGTCCTCGCATCTTTAAAATGGCTAAGATTGGGAAAACTGCAATAAAGGGATGTAAATTATTCTGGATTAAAATAAGGGGACAAGACAATAACCTGCCTACTATAATTTAAATGCTGTTTTTTCACATTGTACCTAGAAGTACAGATAGTCCTCAACTTACAACAGTTCAATTAGTGACCATTTTGTTCTGAACCAGCCCTCTTCTCGCACCCCTAATCAAAAGAAGAGTCTGGAAAGCGTCCAAGACCAAAAGGCTTCTGCCAAGATTTAATTACACTGTTACAAAAATACAAGAGCTTGTCTTCTCAAACGGAAAAGTTGCTTTCAGCAACCAGCCCCTCCCCAAACACTTCTTTTATAGAGAGCTCAGGGCGTGGTCTCCCTGTGCCTCCTCCCGAGGAGTCCCATAGCCTTTCTTTGTTTGTCCCTGCTCGTCTGCCTCCTGCGTCGGGCGTCCTTGAACAGGGCCAGCTGTGGGTCATCATCCTCCGCACTCTCGGGCTCACACAGCTGAGAAGAGGTTCCCGGCTGAGGACTCTGCAAAGCCTCCAAATCATCATCAGCCGGTTCGTTTCCCTCCTCCCCCACATCTGAGTCCTCCGATACATCGGACCCGGCTGTCGGACCCACAGGCTGGCCCTGAGTCACAACACATTTTTAGTTCCGTTTGGAACTGAAAAATGTGACTTATAACCATTTTTCACACTCGTGACCATTGCAGTAACCCCATGGTCACATGAAGAAAATTCAGATGCTCATATTTATGACGGTTGCAGTATCTCAGGATCACGTGATCACCTTTTGCAGCCACCTGACAAGCAAAGTCAATGGGAAAGGCAGGTTCACTTAACGACTACATTACTTAAGAGCTGCAGCGATTCACTTAACAACTGTGGTAAGAAAGGTCGTAAAATGACGCAAAACTCAATGTCACACTTAGCAACATAAACTTTGGGCTCAATTGTGGTTGTAAGCCAACTACTTGTAACTCGACTACAATTTTACTTCCCCAGTGGCCACAATTTTACTTCAATCCTGCACAGAGCTTTAACCAGTATTCAGGGTTACTGTGTTGTCTGTCCTTTTTGGATATAGCTCAACTCCAGGTAGTAGCCCCTCATTTCCATTTAGTTCATGTAACAACCAGTAAAAGTTTAGTGAAAGCTAGCTAACTGACATTTTGACTTACTGGTCAGGCCTTCCGCCATTATCTCATATTCTCTCTCTCTCTTTTCAGTTTCAGGCAATCTCAGCGAAATCATCGCCTCACACCTTCCGATGATGAGCTTCTCCAAAAAACAACAATCCATCATTTGGAAAGAGACTCACCAAACATGATGTTTATTGAAAATTACACTAATTATGGTTTCTCCATCAATGGGAACACAGTGGTAGGCCCTTGTGCTATTTTGCCACAAGCCATCCTGCAGTGGAATGTGAGTGTGTAAGCTTTTCAGTTCCTTAATAGAGATACATGAATCTCTTCAGTTCAGGATATATATTTTCTCCCTGTAATATATTTTTCCTTAAATCCATTTACAGCAAGTCCTTGCGTAATAATGGGAATTTCCACGACTAAGCAATATCGTTTTAAAGAGCAATGTATACGATCACACTGCTTAGCGATGGCAGTTCCAGCCAGTTCTAGATTACCATCATTAAGCAAGAACCTCATGAGCTTGACTTCCTGCTGGCTTCCCCAATGATTTTGCTTGTGGGAAGCTGTCAACTATATTCACGTGATAGCGGGATGCTGTGATTGACAGAAATCTGGGCTGGTTCCTGAACACCTGGATCGTGATCATTTGACTACAAGGTCACTGCAACAATGAGGATCAGTCATAACTAGCACTCATTTAGTGCCGTTCCAGGTTTGAATGGTTGCTGAGGGAGTGTCATTTAATAAGGACCACCTGTACATGCCAGTTTGCGATTCACATAGAATAAGAGCCTTGGTGGAGCAGTGGGCTAATGCCTCCTTAAGTAACACCAGCTGCCTGCAATTAGTGCAGGTTCGCATCCCACCAGGCTCAAGGTTGACTCAGCCTTCCATCCTTCCGAGGTAGGTAAAATGAGGACCCAGATTGTTGGGGGCAATTAAGCTGACTTTGTAATAATGCCGCTTGGGTGTGTGTGTGAAAGCCCTAATAAGCAGGCATATACATAGAATGAAGGCTACTGCTAAGCTTGTAAGCCGCCCTGAGTCTTCGGAGAAGGGCGGGATATAAACGGAATTAAAATAAAAAATAATAAAAAAATGTTTTTAATGGAAACTATGTATTTTAATGCATAAAACTCCTGCTTACCTTCAGAGATCATGTAGTCCATCTAAAGCAGTGTTTCTCAACCTTGACCTCTTGAGATGTATGGACTTCAACATGCCGGCTGTTCTGGGAGTTGAAGTCCACACACCTTCCAAGTGGACAAGGTTGAGAAACACTGCGTTTTCTTATGCTGCTTATTGAGTATTGGAAAAGTTTGTCTTATATTATTTTGTTTCATATTCCAGGTTGGCACATACAAAGATATTATTGGAGACAGTCTTGTTCTGTTCTATATGCTGGAGCCCAAAATAGGTACAAAAGAACCGTGGGTCTTGGGCTGGGGTTTTAGAGGGTTTGTGTTACTTTTGGTCTTAAGGAGGAAATAACGTCTCATCATCTTTCCCTGCCTTGCCCTGCTGGTTGTCCTAGAAATTGTGGTCCTGGGAACGGGAGCCAAAGTAGAGAGGCTGGATCCTGATGTCCTGAAATGTTTGCAGCAACGTGGGATTGCTGTGGAAGTACAAAGCACGGTAAGAGGTGGTGTGGTAAGGACAGGAAGAAGCAGATAGCAAGAAAGATTAGGGGAGAAAGCAACACACTAGTTTTTCTTCTTCGGGTTGAGGAATTTATGAAACCTCAAAATAGAAAAAGCTGGATGGCACAGGCAGCGTGAAACCTCATTGCCCGACGCAGTGTTTGGCATGCTTAGCATTCTTATTTAGGTTGCATACTTCTAGTCCTCATGGTTTGTTTCTTTAACGTGCACAGAAATGCATACGGAGCTTATTTTTTATCTCCAGAAGTCTTTACTTGGATCATATGCTCCAGGAAATTTGGCAGTAAGGCCTTTGGCATTTTGCAATGGAATTTGTACCGCTCTTTTCCTCCATATGCGTTGATATAGTGATTTGCTAAAGCATGAACTGGCAATAGACATAGGCTCTCATCTTTTTCTCCATACGGATTCCTTTGGTTGGGGTGCATTTTTTCCCTGCTGGCTTTGAACTTGGACCCAGGCGCCCAGCTGTACGTACCTTCTTGTGGATGGAAACTAATCAAGGAGAGGACCAACCTAGAACTAAGGAGAAATTTCCTGACAGTTAGAACAATTAATCAGTGGAAGGACTTGCCTCCAGAAGTTGTGGGTGCTCCCAACACTGGAGATTTTGAAGAAGATCGGACAGTTATGTAGGGTTTCCTGCTTGAGTAGGGGGTTACTCTGTTATTCTGTCTCATCTCTTTGGCTCCACAGCCTAACGCTTGCGCCACTTTCAACTTCCTGGTAAGCGAACGACGCGTGACAGCTGCTGGACTAATACCTCCTCCTCCTGGTGCCATGTCTGAATAAGCCTTTAAGGGTAAGACGAGATAAGAGGCGTTCTAAGCAGGCTAGAGAAAGAGACTCTACTGTCATGGCTGCCCACCCCTTCGGGGAGCTTTCAGCTGCTTCTCCCGGTCACAGACAAGCATCAGCAGCAAAACATCACCAAAAGAGCTGGGTTTTGTTTGTTTTTTTCCAGGTTTACAGTTAGAGCTGAGGCTGGCTGCTCTTCCTTGCATTGCAGCAGCAGCCCAGCTTGGAAAAGAAGGCCTGAAAGTGATTATTATGCACCACTGTTTGTGTCTTATATCTAGTTGTTCTCTGAAACAACTGCAGGCTGCTAGTGAATTTTTATCCTCGGAGGAAATCTGTTGGGTAGACTGAAATAAAATTATTTGTCCAAAATTGATTTGCAGGCTTTGAGACGAAGTTTTAAATGTGGGCTTCTTTGCCTACGTGTCATCTATTTTGTTATTTATTTTATTTATTTATTTCTGTTTACATAACCCTCTGCTTGACCCTGCTTAGCATATCCTACGTTATCAGTGAACTGCAATTTAAGTTTTTATTTAAGCAGCCCAGCGAACGAATCATAAAAAGAACATGTGAAAACATATAAGGAAGATAGTCATGGCCGAAATTGTTGGCACCCCAGAAATTTTTCCAGAAAATCAAGTATTTCTCATAGAAAAGTATTGCAGGGACACATGTTTTGCTATATACAGGTTTATTCCCTTTGTGTGTATTGGAACACAACAAAAAAAAGGAGGAAAAAAAGCAAATTGGACATAATGTCAAACAAAACTCCAAAAATGGGCCAGACAAAATTATTGGCACCCTTAACTTAATATTTGGTTGCACACCCTTTGGAAAAAATAACTGAAATCAGTCGCTTCCTATAACCATCAATAAGCTTCTTACACCTCTCACCCGGAATTTTGGACCACTCTTCCTTCGCAAACTGCTCCATGTCTCTCTTATTGGAAGGGTGCCTTTTCCCAACAGCAATTTTAAGATCTCTCCACAGGTGTTCAATGGGATTCAGATCTGGACTCATTGCTGGCCACTTCAGAACTCTCCAGCGCTTTCTTGCCATCCATTTCTGGGTGCTTTTTGACGTATGTTTGGGGTCATTGTCCTGCTGGAAGACCCAAGATCTCGGACAAAAACCCAGCTTTCTGACACTGGGCTCTACAGTGCGACCCAAAATCCTTTGGTAATCCTCAGATTTCATGATGCCTTGCACACATTCAAGGCACCCAGTGCCAGAGGCAGCAAAACAACCCCAACACATCGTTGAACCTCCACCATATTTCACTGTAGGTACTGTGTTCTTTTCTTTGTAGGCCTCATTTCGTTTTCGGTAAACAGTAGAATGATGTGCTTTACCAAAAAGCTCTATCTTGGTCTCATCTGTCCACAAGACGTTTTCCCAGAAGGATTTTGGCTTACTCAAGTACATTTTGGCAAGCTGTAATCTTGCTTTTTTATGTCTCTGTGTCAGCAGTGGGGTCCTCCTGGGTCTCCTGCCATAGCGTTTCATTTCATTTAAATGTCGACGGATAGTTCGCGCTGACACTGATGCTCCCTGAGCCTGCAGGACAGCTTGCATTCCTTTGGAACTTGTTTGGGGCTGCTTATCCACCATCTGGACTATCCTGCGTTGCAACCTTTCATCAATTTTTCTCTTCTGTCCACAACCAGGGAGATTAGCTACAGTGCCATGGGTTGCAAACTTTTCTTCTCCTCTTTCTGTTGTCCATGCTTAGTGTGGCACACACAGACACACAATGCAAAGACTAAGTGAACTTCTCTCCTTTTTATCTGCTTTCAGGTGTGATTTTTATATATTGCCCACACCTGTTACTTGCCCCAGATGTTTAAAGGAGCATCACATACTTGAAACAATCTTATTTATCCACAATTTTGAAAGGGTGTCAGTAATTTTGTCCAGCCCATTTTTGGAGTTTTGTTTGACATTATGTCCAATTTGCTTTTTTTCCTCCCTTTTTTTGTTGTGTTCCAATACACACAAAGGGAATAAACCTATGTATATCAAAACATGTGTTCCTGCAATACTTTTCTGTGAGAAATACTTGATTTTCTGGAAAAATTTCTGGGGTGCCAACAATTTCGGCCATGACTATCTAATCTCTCCCTATTGTCAATATTCATAACCCATGCCAGAGACCAAGCCAACATGTTTTTCTGTGTTCTGCGTGTGGTGTGTGCCTGCACATGGTGGCTGCTAAGAGAGGGAGGGTGGGGTCTGGGTTTGCAGAGCTAGAGGACGATGTCATGGCTTAGGAAGTAAGAGGGATGTGCCTCATGGTTAGCTTATTGCTTGTAGCTCAGCATTGATGTGAGGGTTGTCTTTTGAATAAAATCTCATTTAAAAGGCCTACATGGCAGAACATGGATGAATCAATAGCAATAGCAATATGCCACTCCATAGTGCTTTACAGCACTCTCTAAGCAAGGGGTAGGAAACCTCAGCTCTTTTATGACTCATGGACTTCAACTCCCAAAATTCCTCAGTCAACATAGCTGACTGAGGAATTTTGGGAGTTGAAGTCCATGAGTCATAAAAGAGCCAAGATTGCCTACCCCTGCTCTAAGCAGTTTACAGCATATATTTTTTTAAAATTCCATTTATATCCCGCCCTTCTCCGAAGACTCAGGGCGGCTTACAAGCTTAGCAGTAGCCTTCATTCTATGTATATGCCTGCTTATTAGGGCTTTCGCCCCCCCCCCCAGCGGCATTATTACAAAGTCAGCTTATTGCCCCCAACAATCTGGGTCCTCATTTTACCTACCTCGGAAGGATGGAAGGCTGAGTCAACCTTGAGCCTGGTGGGATGCGAACCTGCACTAATTGCAGGCAGCTGGTGTTATTTAAGGAGGCATTAGCCCACTGCTCCACCAAGGCTCTTTTTTATTGCTCCCAGTAATCTGGGTCCTCATTTTACCGACATCAGAACGCTGAATCAATCTAGTGCCTGTCAGGATCGAACTCCTAGCGGTGGGCAGAGTTAGCTTGCAATACTGCATTCTAACCACCGTTCCTTCACATCTCCTATTGAAGGACTGCTTCCTGTCACTGAAAGCTCAGAGTGGACTCCAAGCCCTCTTGAACCTGGGATAGTTTGCATAGGAACCATGCATTGTTACAAGGCCGTAGCCTCTTCTGCCATTTTGCAGAGCAAACAGCTGGCGTGCCATATTGCTTAGCTTAAGCATATCCCAGACCCATAGTTTTAAGGAACATGTCATAAAGGTAGTCCTCGACTTACAACAGTTCATTTAGTGACCGCTCAAACTTAACAACGGCACTGAAAAAAGTGACCTACAAGTTTTTCACACAACTGTTGCAGCATCCCCATGGTCACATGATGAAAATTCCAGTGCTTGACAACTGACTCATTTATGACGGTTGCAGTGTCCTGGGGCCATGTGATCTCATTTTGTGACCTTCTGGCAAGCAATGTCAAAAAGAAGCCAGATTCACTTAACAATCGTGTTACTAACTTACGTAATAACTGCTGCGATTCACTTAACAACTGTGGCAAGGTCATAAAATGGGGCAAAATTTACTTAACAAATGTTTTACTTAGCAACAGAAATTTGGGGCTCAATTGTGGGTTGTACGTTGAGGACTACCTATATTGCACACGTCTGCATCTGGCAAAGCTGAGTGGACTCTGAACTTTGAGGAGGTATTATTTAAATATATGCACCAAGGACAGAGCTGCCCTTTGCCAGGACTTGTGGAACCGTCAACAGATCAGTCAATGATATATCCAAGTGGATCCCAAATCTTTTACAGTCATGGAAAGCGATTTTGGTTCTCACATTTAAGTGCTCCAGGAAAGCTAACTGGTCTTTTAAACGTCTTTCATAGCCTCATTACTATGAACCTGTATTTATTTCCCATGAGATAAGATAGGAAATGAACTTTTAGTAGAACAGCTTAATAATTTGATTCAAAAGACAAAAAAGTGGCTCCACTTGGATGCACAAACTGCAACTGTTTAAAGTTAACCCAAAGCCTGTTTTTATAGGAACACCCAGCAGTGGGCAGCCATGTGACACCAGGAAAAGATGTGACTGCTTTAGGGAATTGAGGACAGGTGCTGTTGCTGCACAAGGGCATCTGCAAATGACTGGGCAGCTGTTTGCCTTTGAATTTAAGGTCATTTAATTCCTGTTGACAGGCATTTTGTGTATCAAATCAAGGAATCTGTACAAGTTAATTAATGCATCTTTCCCCACAATATCTTTACAGAATGATTCACTGTGATATGGCATAAACCATTGGCATGCGTTACCTTAACAACTGAAGGTTTGTTTGAGTAGTCTCTCAAGACTACAAAGACAAATCCACAGAGTTGGGTTGACCTTTTTTGGGGGGAAGTGGTTTGAAAGGGCTGACTTGGGTCCTGGCTGGCCTTATGCCTAAGGCAGGACTAGAACTCAAAGTCTTCTAGTTTTCAGTCCAGTGCCTTTAACCGCTACACCAAACTGGCTCTCCAATTTGTATAAGCAACTGATGTCCCATAAGCCACCAAATAAACATGTGTCCATCATTACTTTATAAGTAAGCATTGCGGTTGCCCTCAGGGGGCAGGGTGGGCGTGGCCTACTGGGTGGGCATGGCTAGTGCGTGTATGGCCTACTGGGTGGGCGTGGCCAGCTCTACATCGTTCGCATGAAGGGTGCCTATGGGGGCCCGGGCAGGAGTGGGACAGATCTGGGGGTCTGGCAGGAGGAGGGTCTCCGGGCCAGGGCCAAGGCAGTGGGGGCCGTTCCCTCACTGTTTCCAGGATGGCTTCGTGGGCCACATGAAACCACTTCGCGGGCCGGATCTGGCCCCCGGGCCTTGTGTTTGACATGTCTGCTCTAGAACAGAGGTGTCAAACTGTCGGCTGCGTCACACGGAAGTTGCGCCCACCCCATTTCCAGCAATGGCAAAACTGTCCCAATACATTGTGAGATGTCTGCTCTAGAATATTTCAGTTAGCTTTCCCAGGCCAATCAAAACAAGAACAGACTGAATTTGAGAAACATGCAGTGCTTTTTTTGTAAAAGAAAAAGGTGCTGGAACTCACACACGTCATACAACCTGCCTTGCGTACCCTACAAGGTATTCCATCCAAAAAAGGTGCTGGAACTCTGTTCTGAGCGTTCTATGAGAAAAAAAGCCCTGGAAACATGTGATTTTTAACAAAGACAGTTCCTAAAGTTAGATTGCAAGAGTTGTAGGCTACTATGACAGCAGCCAGAAGTCTGTGCATTTCTTACTGTTATTGTTTTGTAAAACCATTAAAAAAAGAAATACAGCCCCAACTGTGAAGAATAAAGGACCTGGATAAGGGACCAGAGAAGAAAATTATTCCAAGATTTTGAGACTTGAACCTGCTTAGTTCATATTTGATAATATATATGTAAAAATATGCCATATTTAAGACAATGTTAAGGAATGCTCTTCTGTGTAATAGCAATAATTGCATAAAAAGCATTTTTAAGGTGTATCATCTTTTTGTAGGAAGTATTCATGCATTTATTTCACCATTTTTAGTTAAGTAAATTTGTAATTTTGCTATTGCTTCCTTGTTTATTAATACCTACCAATATTCATGTTTGAAGTTACATAAAAGTGTGAGATATTACCCACACAAGCCGATAACTAGACCTAAGAATGTAACATAACTAACAGTCCCCCCTCTAACGATCTTGGATGGTGATAAAACTTTCTGCTTTGAAACTAGAAAAGAATGTTCTCCTTTAAACCTGAACATTGGGCTGGAGCACCAGCAGATGCCTTTTTCATATAAATCTGAATATCCACTAAGAGTAGATTCTTTAGAGTAGACATAGTTTGGGGTGGATAAAACAATCTCTGGAAGTTGGAAACTCTTGCTTCCAAAAAATAATCTTTCACATGGAGCAAAGCAACAGCTGGAAATGAGTTTAAGAAGAATGTGACAGGGAGTATGCATGTTGCAACGTTTGCACAGGGGATGGGTAAAAATCATTTTTAGGAAGTAAAATGGATGGCTATATGCATAAATATGAAAGGTTTTGTTGACACACGTTGGAGAGTAGCCGATCAAATTCTCCTTTAGAAACTACCAACAGAAACGACAGGCAATAAACTGATCCCCAGATGCACTGGAAAATGTTAAAGACTCGTTCCTCAAGTTTTATTGTAAAAATAGTGCAAGAACACACACATCTACAGAGCTTCTGTCAGCATACAGCACCATCTCTGGAATAAGTTCTCTTCAGCCTTGGTCAGAGCAGCTGATGATTTGGGGAAATGGCACGTAGCTCTGTGTCTTTAGCAAAATGGCACTTCTGTGAAGGCAGCAGTTCAGGATCGTGGCTGCATGAGCCCCACATGACAAAAGAGGCTCTGGAAATGCACAAGGGACCCATCATCAGAAAAGACGCTTCTCATATCTAGGAAACAAAAGGAATTGTGTTAAAGCAACAGCAAAATGTGGCTGAGGGAAGGAAGGAAAGAAAGAAATGGGGTGACAAGACTGCTGGCTACTTGGAAATCATCCATCTCTTGCCTTGTTATTTCACATCCAGTTTATACTGACTTCCTTTCTAACTGAACCTTCGGCAGCAGGACGACCATATTCTGGCCTCAGTAAAAATCCAAATTCATCTCCACAATGAAGGCTGACTTCAGGTAGTGATGATGTCTGGCTGGCTAATGGGAATTTTTTTCTTGACAGATTTCTTTTTCTTGACCCCTGTCTGGTAGAAGTTATGGTTACCAAGAATGCAATTTTCTACACTAGAAGCTCTAAAGCTGACTTGCATTAGAGTTCAGACAAAACTTGGGTTAGGGCTTAAATCTCGCATGATGGACAGTGGATAGTCTTAGCAGGGAGCCATCTCCTTTTGGGAGGGGAGGATGGGTTGAATGTGGCTGGTGAGACTGAGGAGAGCGCTGCAGAAGGTGACTACTACTAGTAAATGCAGTTGGATAGCCCCATAATGGTGGCTTCAGCAATTCTGGCCCCTGTGGGATGGGTGTTCACTATCCAAATAAGTGTTGTGATTCAGTGTCAGCCTGTGCTCCCAGCAGCTGAGTGATGAATCTGAGGAGGAGGAGGAGGAGGAGGAGGAGGAAGGGTTTGGAGAGCCTTTGGTGTCAGGGAGTCTCTGATGCACTGCAGGACTTTCAGCCTGGCCCCTCCAGTCATGTTCCTCATGAGGCTCAGCTGTGTGAGTACAAGGTGTCGGACTCAGAAGAGTCACAGCTGAATCTGTTCAGAGATGCTAGAAGCAGAAGGCAATCCAGCAGAGCAGAGCAGAGCAAATCAATGAGGCAACTCAGTGAGAGGAGGAGAAGGCAGTGAGAAGCCACGCCTTGGGACTGATAATAAAAGGGGAAGGTGTGGGCGGTGCTGGTTGCTGAAAGCAACCGTTTGGAGACATTCTAAGAGAAATCCTGGTCTGTTCTTGATACTTCTGTTTAACTCTTGTTTGTTGACTCTTGTTTGATATTTTGATTTATTTATTAAAGGAAATATTCTGTTGCTTTTTTGTTTAAACTGTAAATAAGTTTGGGTTGGGTTTTTTCCAGCCTATTGACTGTAAAAAGGAAAAAGGTGTTGTCCCTGACACACAAACAGAGCCGGTCGTAGGTTGGAACAGAACAAGTTGTGGACTGACTAGAATTCATGTGTATTTCCCTAGAGGTCTTTGGGAAGTGGAAGGTTGGAGAAGGGGGAGGATTTCCCTGTGGAGCCAGCCAAGGAGAGTGTAGTGAATAGAGCAGGGATACCCAACTCCCAGTCTGTGGAACGGCACTGGGCCTCAGCGTGCCAAAAACTGGGCCATGCAAACAAGCAAGCCCCATCTGCGGGATGCAGGCAGCACACAAAACCACGCCCCCTCTGGCCCGTGGAAAAATCCATGGAACCAGTCCTTGGTGCCCAAAAGATTGTGGGGGGGGGACGACATGCACTGGAATAGAGCACCTAGCACAGCTGGCTTCCATTAGCTCCAGTACTCAAGCCCACTCCATGCCCCAGAGGAACAGCAATAACTCTCTGGCAGATGTGAGACTTGAGGTCTGTGGCTGCCAAACCAGCAGCTGCAACATTAGCTAGCATCTCCTAAAGATAACTGAATGGGCATGTTAAAAAGGTAAGCTGGTGCATTGCTGGAAACTGGTCCCACGGCTAAGCCGCAGACATCAGAGAAGGCTTCTGACTTACTTATATCACTGCATTGCTGTCGGCTTGCCAATCAGGCAAGAAAACCCACTGTGCTTATGTAAGACAAAGCAGTAGCAAATTAAAAAAGAAAAAAGGAAAGTTGGGGATCTGCCATAACAGAGAGAGTCCTTGGCAGAGTGGATGGACATGCTTGCTCTCTGGAAGAAGACCGAGCCAGAATAGGGAACCATGTATCTTCTGCCACAAAAAGCAATCCAACAACCTTTCTAAGGGCTGCTTCAGCACAAGTGGAAGAGAGAAAGAGCTAGTGTAGAGTGCCCTGCCCCCACTGTAGGATAAGTGGCAGAATCAACAATTTGAATTCTCCACTTATTCAAAACGAAAGGCCCACACAACAAGCTTACGAGTGAAGGCCGTGAACCCCTCCTTCCACTTGAGCAGATGTTGTCCTCTTCTCAAATTTCAGCTCTCCGGAATACATCATGGCCCTAGCAATCAAAGGGGAAGAAAAAGTTGACATTTCCAATTTGCCACAAAAATCTGCACAGCACAGACACACTACAACTATGGAGTTGCAGGGTGGACCCAAATCAATTCGTACCAGGAATTGAAGTCTTGCTTCATAGATTTCCAAACACCACTTGCATTCACTTGCCAACAGCAGCTCCAAAACAACATTGAGCGACAGAGCAAGGGGAATGACGGAGAAACTGTTCTTGCTCTCACCTCAGCTGTGTTAGACTCTTTGAACCAATATCTTGGCAGGAATGCTGGATGCCAGCAATCAGGTACGGCACGAACTTATGGATTGAGCCCTTGTCCTGCACAGCCCCAGAGACCCCCTGGGCCACTTTAATTTTATCGGTCTCACTGAGGAGAACAAACAACAGAAAAGCCTATGAGAACTGCAGAACTGTGATTGTTCAATCCATTAATTACCTCAAAAAAAGAGAACATATTTTTAAAGGAGAAAAACTGTTAAATGCCTGTCGAAAGATATTAAATCTATTCGGAAATGCATTCTGACAACCTTCTAGACTTGAGGAAGGCAATCCTATTAAGGTGAAACAGTCCTGTAAGTTCAGCTTTACACATAACTTCCCTTTTCTGCATGGATTTGTTTGCACGGTATTCGATTCCTCTTACCTGAAATATCTGTTCTGGCTGCCTAGGTTCTTGTCCATTGCATCAAGAGATCCCATGCCACGGTATTTCTTCAGCCTGATCCCATCAGAGAAAAAATACTCCCCGGGGGCTTCTGAGGTAGCAGCTAGAAGCGACCCCATCATCACTAGAATCAGGGAAAACAAATGCAATCAAGAATGTGTGAGAGAATGTGGAAAGAAATGAACAGGAAATAGGACTGGAATTTGGGGAAGTAGGCTATCTTTGATATCAGCAACTTAGATAAAGCTAATTGCATTCATGTGCTGCATGTACACATAAAACTAGGTAAGCTTATATAGCTTATCAAGACACATATATTGTGAAAACCCATCAATTTTTCCAAAAGTAGATATATGGATGTAATATACAGTTGCAAGAAAAAGTATGTGAACCCTTTGGGATTATGTGGTTTTTTGCATGAATTGGCCATAAAATGCGCTCTAAACGTCATGTAAATCACAACAATAGAAAAACACAGTCTGCTTAAAATAATACTACACAAACATTAGCTGTTGTCATGTTTTAATTGAAGATAAGATGGAAACATTCACAGTGCAGGATGGAAAAAGTATGTGAACCTTTGGACTTAATAACTGGTTGACCCTCCTTTGGCAGCAATAACCTCAACCAAACGTTTCCTGTAGTTGCAGATCAGACCTGCACAACGATCTGGAGTAATTTTGGACCACTCCTCTGCACAAAACTGTTTCAGTGTAGCAATATTCTTGGGATGTCTGGTGTGAATCGCTCTCTTAAGGTCATGCCACAGCATTTCAATCGGGTTGAGGTCAGGACTCTGACTGGGCCACTCCAGAACGTGTATTCTGTTCTGTTGAAGCCATTGTTTTGTTGAATTGTTTTGTTGTGTTGTGTGTTTTTCCCAGACAACTCAATTAATTGAGTTGTCTGGGAAAAACACACAACACTATGTGTGGAGAAAAAATGGCACAGCACAGCAACATCAAAACCTCATCCCCAAAGTAAAACATGGCGGAGGGAGCATCATGGTTTGGGGCTGCTTTGCTGCCTCAGGGCCTGGACGGATTGTTGTCATTGATGGGAAAATGTATTCCAGAG
Organism: Vipera ursinii; assembly: GCF_947247035.1. Classification (NCBI taxonomy): domain Eukaryota; kingdom Metazoa; phylum Chordata; class Lepidosauria; order Squamata; family Viperidae; genus Vipera; species Vipera ursinii. The sequence continues at coordinate 27,979,024 of NC_139513.1, read as the reverse complement.
TTTATCAGGACATTTTGCAGGAAAACGTACGACCATCTGTCCGCCACTGGAGCTCCGCAGAGGATGGGTGATGCAACAGGACAATGACCCAAAGCATACAAGTAATTCAACAAAACAATGGCTTCAACAGAACAGAATACACGTTCTGGAGTGGCCCAGTCAGAGTCCTGACCTCAACCCGATTGAAATGCTGTGGCATGACCTTAAGAGAGCGATTCACACCAGACATCCCAAGAATATTGCTACACTGAAACAGTTTTGTGCAGAGGAGTGGTCCAAAATTACTCCAGATCGTTGTGCAGGTCTGATCTGCAACTACAGGAAACGTTTGGTTGAGGTTATTGCTGCCAAAGGAGGGTCAACCAGTTATTAAGTCCAAAGGTTCACATACTTTTTCCATCCTGCACTGTGAATGTTTCCATCTTATCTTCAATTAAAACATGACAACAGCTAATGTTTGTGTAGTATTATTTTAAGTAGACTGTGTTTTTCTATTGTTGTGATTTACATGACGTTTAGAGAGCATTTTATGGCCAATTCATGCAAAAAACCACATAATCCCAAAGGGTTCACATACTTTTTCTTGCAACTGTACTGTACTTTTCTTAAGCTATAATGATCTATATAGGTATCTGTAACTATTCTTCCCAACAAGTCCTGCAATGTAGGCACGGTTTCTAGCCATGCCTTTGAGCCACAAACATGGTGTATAGTAGAGTACAAAATCTCTCTATGGCAGGGGTGTCAAACTCGCAATGTCATGTGACGTGTCGCGATGTATTGTGGCTTTTTTTTTCTCCATTGCCGGCAATGGGGTGGGCGCAGTTTCGGCATGATGCATCCGGCCCACGGGCCGGCAGTTTGACACCTCTGCTCTATGGTCTTATATTCACAAACAACTCCATTCCTTTCTGAAGACTATGGCTGGAAATTATCATGATCCCGTGAGCCGAAAGTCCGTATTAGTAAGTAATTTGCAATTCTAATTTCACCTGTAGAAGCACCAAGTGCAAGGGCCTTGGCAATGTGTCCAACAGTCTGGATGCCTCCGTCTGCAATCACCGGCACGCCAAATCTTCGAGCATACTCAGATACTTTGTAGACTGCTGTGGCTTGGGGCCTGCCACATGCCAAGACTAAACAGGACAGATGAAGGTAAAAGAAGCAAAAGAAGTCAATTTTATTCTACAGCAGAATATATCCATAAGGGTCCTCAAAGTGCATGGCGTTTTCAGCATGAGCCCCCCTCCCCCCAAAAAATAATAATAATAAAAATAATTAAAAAAGCAAATCAATTTTCAGAAAAGGCATCCTTCAGCTATTTCTTCCCAGAGTGTATCAAGGGAATTGTATTTCTTTCCATTTCTGGCAGACCTCAGAGGGTATCATCCCAGAGGCAGATGTAAATCCATGCAAGTATGATGATTAACAGTTGCTTCCAGTCAACCTCCTTGTAGATAGCATTCTCCAGCTATACAGTAATAGTCACTATCCGTAATAAAGACTTGGATTTTTACTGGGTGATCAGAATCCAGTATCTCTCTCACTGAAGTTTTCAATCAAGCTAGCTACCTCTGGCCTACAGGCTGACTGAAACCAAAACAAAATATCATCTGCATAGAGCTCACAATGAATCAGGAACAGAATAAAAGATCTCCAAAATATATCAGCAAGGGCTCTTTTACACATCAAATGGCGTTGAGCTAGATTTTCCATTATGCCCAAATTGTAATTGATACGTCATGGATCGCCAAGGCCATGCACAGAGAGATTGAAATAAATACCCCTCCCTCCCACTAAATAGGACAATCTCCCCAGTTGCCTTTTAATTTAAAACCTTTTTCACCCTTAGTTAGAACAGTGATTCAGATTCATTCAGAACCGTGCAAAATTAGAGTACAAGCTTCCTGTTAAATGCAGAGTTTCAGCATTGTCTGCACTGCCAGTGTCAACTCAGTGCTTCTCCAAGAAACTGGTCCCCACACAAATCACTTTTACACCAACTCAGCTGTTGTGTTTCCTTTCAGTTTCTAGGGCCAAGTACAGGCAACCCAACCAGTTTGACTTTAACTAATAGCAACTGCATTGAACTGGAATTCAAATCAACCATGAAATGGGCTGCCAGCAAAATCAAAAACAGTGTTAGTCCTAAAGAGACGGTCTCATTTCGGCAAAGGCAACATCAAAGCTAAAAAAATGTTAAAAAGGATTTCTCTATGTTAAGAACTTTAAAACCTACCAAGCAACGTACATAAACTCACACTTCAAAAATGGTTTGGAATTACTGCTTTAGATCTTGCTTGACTCCAGTAAACCACTGCTATTCTTTAAAGGAGCCCACGCTTTCTTCAGGCTTCCGTAAGAGCATGAAAAATGATGCAGCTGTTTGCATCAATAACAGAGACATCAGGTTGCGCAAGGCCCGAAGCATTTTTTTCCCCAAATAATTTTTAAAGCATGCAGTTATGCTCTAAAATAGAAAAGCAATCTCCGAGTAGCTGAGTTTTGCAAGCTGATGTCTATATAATTGTATACATGAGACCAACCCTTTAAAAATTAGCATGTGATACCATGGAGTGAGAGAATTCAGTTCTCAGCTTCATGATTCACACAGGTGGCATTGGCTTCAAAGCAGGGTTTGAAATTTGCTATAGTAATTTGGTATGAAGCTGTTTTAACCTTTTACGTTTCCAAAAATAAGAGATACAAAATAGGTAGATGTAGTCTTTTGTTGAGCATAATTGTCTAAAAAGGTACAACAATCCCCTTTAAAGGTGAGGTACAGCAATATATAAACAGAATTTTGCTTAATTGGGAGAACAATGGTTTAAGCACAGCATTATTGTGTTCTTGGGTCTACACTCAAACCCTTGCTGGACATTTAGCCACTTTAATAATGGGTGTGCAAATGTTTCACCACGTAACATTCCAATCTTGTAACAGGGTTGCTCCAACTGTTCTGGAAGTGGACCAATTATAATGACCTCTTTAATTTTACCATCTCCAAAACATTGGTAACAACCATGCCAAGACTAGTAGTTTATTTGGGATCAGAATTTTTAATAATACCTAAGGATGGAAGCACTTTCTGACACCAAGCAGGGTACTGTTTCAAGTTGGTTGTCCAAGAGACTGGCAGTGATTTGCCAGGAATTCAGGAAAAATGTTTTTTCCAGCCCAGCGTCTCATAACATTTAGTCCTATCCACAGATCAGGCTGAATCATAAAATAATTTAAGTGGTAAACATGCTATGCATGTTTTTATGGAATCAGCTGCCGGTTGAGCTCTGGATGGCACCTGACCTTAGCTCCTTCCGACGCGACTTGAAGACCTACCTGTTTGAACAGGCCGGCCTGCCCTGGTGGGGGATGCGTTGGGGTTTTTATTGGGGATTTTTTTTTACATTTTTCTACTGTTTTTAGTTTGGGCTCGTGTTTAATTCTCTTTTTAATTTTTGTAATTTGTATTTTTATATATGCCCTGTTCACCGCCCTGAGTCCTTCGGGAGAAGGGCGGTATACAAATATAATAAACTTAAACTTATTTACATGGCCTCCAGCTTCTCCTGCACAGCTCCAGCTTCTCCTTCCGTTATATATTCAAGATGGACAGTATTTAATATTTATTTGTTATGTATATGTAGGGGTGTGGGTCTATACATATGTTGTATATAGTATGTTTTAGGTCTGTGTCAAGTATGTGTTTCACTTTGAGAGCGGGCAACTAAATTTCATTTTTGATGTGTGCCGTTGTGCCCACAGTAACAAAATGACAATAAGTGTTCTATCTATCTATCTATCTATCTATCTATCTATCTACCTACCTACCTACCTACAAGCTTTTGCACATCTCAGTTTGTGGTTTGGCAATGATTAAATATGTAATCTGAACCCAAGATGAACCCATTATGTTTTATATAATGTAAAACAAAGCTGTTTCAAACCAAAAGAACGTATGATTTGTGGCATGCTTCCTCTATTCATATTTAACCATTGTCAAAGCATAGCTAGAAGTTTGGAAACTGTGTCTCTCTCGACCCATTCAAAGGATGAGCCAATGGCCCTTCACATGCAGAACACATTCACTCAGTTAAAATCAGGCGTTTTGTAAATAAGTGTAATATATGCACATAATACAATGGGAGATAGCTGAATCATACTTTGAATTTGTGGGATATTTAGATATTATTGATTAGAGCTTTGAGGTATGGGTAGGGGGAGAAAATGTAGTACTTGCCTGCAACTTCTTAAACCAAACACATCTCAATTGGTTTAATATACATCGGCATCTCGGGTTAACCAGACCATTCCACCTTTAACGATGGGGGGTGAGGTGTTACCCCCCGTTGATAGGGCTCGCAATTTGGGCGTCCTCCTTGACTCCCGGCTCAATTTTGAAGACCATATAGGAGCCGTGACCAGGGGGGCTTTTGCCCAGGTTCACCTGGTGCGCCAGTTGCGACCCTACCTGGACCGAGATGCCCTACGCAGTCACTCATGCGCTCATGACCTTCCGTTTAGACTACTGCAACGCTCTCTACATGGGGCTGCCCTTGAGGACCACTCGGAGGCTCCAGCTGGTGCAGTTGTGATGGGGGTTTCCCGATACTCCCATGTAACACCTCTACTCCACGAGCTGCATTGGCTTCCGGTTGCCCTCTGGGTGAGATTCAAGGTGCTGGTGATGACCTATAAAGCCCTAAATGGCTTGGGTCCGGGATATCTGAGGGAACACCTGCTGCCAGCATCAAGTTCCCTTTGTCCAGTGCGCTCCCACAGGGAGGGTCTTCTCAGGGTGCCGCCGGTAAAAGATTGCCGGCGGGTAACACCCAGGGGGAGGGCCTTCTCAGTGGGTGCACCTGCCCTCTGGAACTAGCTGCCCGTGGAGCTTAGGACTGCTCCCGACCTCCGTTCATTCCGCTGGGACCTGAAGACCTGGCTCTTCGAGCTCTCTGGCCCAGGCTGAGAATTTTAATTTTAATTTTAATTGGGTTTTTTTGGTTTTTTTTACTTTTTTCAGGGACCGTTGTAATTATTTTTAATTGTTTTTAACTTTTGTATTTCTTGTTTTAAATTACCCTGTAAACCGCCCTGAGTCCTTTGGGAAAGGGCGGTATATAAATCCAATTAAATTAAATTAAATTAAATTAAATTAAATCTGACATTAAACTCAAAACTGAAAAATACAGTACCAAGTTTAAAAAAAATTACCTATTTTACATCACAAGAATCTACAACATTAAAAACAACTGAAGAAGGGGAAGATACATAATTGGGTAATTTAAGAGTTCTTTCCTCCTTGAATTATTTCCACAATACTAGCATTCTTCAGGGTAGATTTCTAAAATCAGAAGAAAATACAATGCCAGGGTTTAAGAGATCCCATAATTTCAGCAGTCATCACTCAAACAACATTACAATCTTTCTACCTGTTTTAAAAAGGCTACAAACAGGCTGGGGAGCTCTGGGAGTTGAAGTCCGCACACAACAAAATAAATGAGTTGGAAGGCATCTTGGAAGTCTACTCCAACCCCCTCCCTGCTCAGGCAGGGAACCCTATATAACATTAATGGAGCTACCTCAGACAAAGGAAAGGTCCAGGAAGTCTTGGGGGGGAAAATGACTACTTCCTTCTTTCAAGAAGTCTCTTATTGATCAATAAGAAACATCTGTGATGTGATACGGTTCCACTGCCAAAATATGCTGAAAACTTGCTTCTACACTGGAAGATAATTTCTTAGAGGAAAATGTATCCTGAATGGGCAACAGAAAGGTTTAGGGCAGGGCTCAGCAACCTGAAACAATGAAAGAGCCACTCGGAACCGGTTCCCTCACAAAATAAAAAAATGGGAGCTGCAAAAAATGTGTGCGCATGCACGTACATGCACGCATGTGCAGAACAGGGTTTGACTGAAGAGTGGAGCCAAGGCAAGATATGCACCTACCCTGCATATTTGAATTGATTGGTTGAACTTTTTTAGTCCCACTTTGGGGTTTTTTTGGACTACACATAGCAGAGGACTGGGAGCCACAGGAGAGCCGCATGTAGCTCCGGAGCCGCGGGTTGCAGACCTGTGGTTTAGGGTATTTCAAATATTGAAAATGTTGCCTACAAAGGATTACTTAACTGATTAAGGGATCATTTTAAATTACAGAGGTATTTAGAGTACAAAAGTACCCTGCCTGGCAGGCATAAAAACACCACCTGTGTAGCTCTAAAAGAACACACCAATGTGGGGGTCGCTCTTCCCCTTTGGAACTGGCCTGCATAACATACTGGTAATACATATCCAATAATCCTAACAGTAGGTCCATAAATCATATTTTAAACGTAAACCTTAGTAGCTGGAGAATTTAGACCAACTCAATACTACAGCCAATTTAACATCTGAAAGAGAAAGCACATTACCTATTTTGCATTTCATACAATGAAAATTAAACCAATTTAACTTTTAGTGTTAAGCGATTCAAATTATAGCTGAACTGTGTGCAAGTAATTATAGAATTTGGGTCTATAAAGAAGGAAAGGAAGAGAGCAAAGGAGCCATTTAAAATTTCAGTTATGGATTTAAGGAAGGAAATCTTCATTTGATAGCAACAACAACAATAATACAACCCTGCTTTTGGAAAAACTCAAAAAAAAAAAAACCAACCCTCAGCTTTTAACAACTAGGGTCCAACCAAAGCCATCAGACCCCACACGTGTCTCTAGCCAGATTATTCTCAAAACAAGCAGAAAGGTAGGAGGAGATAATGGGCAGCCAATCAGAGCCTTCCTCCAAGCCACAAAATTAAGGGGCAGGGAAGGGGCAATGACTTACTATAGGTGCCAGTGACCGCGGAAGGGCATTTGGGGCTGTGGGACTTTAGGTCTGGAGGGACCTTTGGAGCAGCTAAACAAGACAAAAACACACAAGAGTTTAGAGATAAAGAGGGAGGAACAAGCAACGCTCTCCTGAACAGTGACATTGTGCAGCCAGGCCACACTTCAGGAAGGGGAGGGGGGGGGAAGGGAGAGAAGGAAACACGTCCAACTAGGAAACTGCCCTGACTTTAGCAGCCCACAAGCCTTTCTTCGCTTTTTTTTTTTTTGGAATGCGGATTTTAGGCACAATTCCATTGAAACCTGTTCACAGGCGCTTCTACCTCAGTTGCTCAGAGTAGTAGTATCTCAGCCGCTCCACCTCCGAATTGGGACAGATCAAAATGGATCGAATCACCCATTTGGCCGGCAACCCCTCCCTTCCCCAAAAGCTGTACGTATTTTTCTCCAGCCGTCCATAGGGTCAGGTCAGATTGATAGGACGTTTACCTTCTTGGGTGATGCAGATGGAGCCGCTGCCCATGCCAACCCTCAGGGCATCGGCCCCAGCGTCAATCAGGTTCTTTGCTTGGGCTGCTGTCACCACTGAGGAAAGGGAGAAAAGACGTCTAAGGAAATTGGCCTCCATTAGCATAGCAGCTATCGTCACTCTACAGCAGGGGCCTTCAAACTTGGCAGCTTTAAGACTTGTGGCCTTCAACTCCCAGAATTCCTCAGCCAGCATGGCTGGCTGAGGAATTCTGGGAGATAAAGGCCACAAGTCTTAAAGCTGCCAAGTTTGGAGACCCCTGCTCTACGGCAAGAAATGGCTCCTCCTTTCAAACAAATAGGACGGTTTTCCACAAGGCCATTTTTCAGATTGCGGGGGGTCCTTGGCTTACGATTACTCATTTAACAACAGTTCAACGTTAAAGACAGCTTCAGAAAGAGTGATTTACCACCTGTTTGCACCTCCTCAGCGATCACGAGATTGTAGATTAGGTGCTTGGTAAATGACTTATATCTATGACCGGTTGCCACATCCTGCGGTCACGCTATTTGCAACCTTTTTTTTGCCGATTTCCAGCAAAAAAAAAAAAAAACCTAACCAAAAAACCACCCATTGGGGTAGTGGATTCACTTAATGACCATGGTGATTTGCTTAACAACTGACATAAAGTTATCATAAAATCAGGTCGCAACTGCAATGGCTTACACAGAAATTCCGGCCTCGGTTGTGTCCATAAATTAAGGACTACCTGTAGAGAGGAATTATATATCAGAGGAAGCTAGAAATGTAGGCTCAAATTTCAATTCATGCTGGATTGCGTTGGACAAATCTGCTTTAACCATTAAAAATTGGGATGATTGTTACTAGGACAGAGAACTACAGTAGAGCCAAGAATTTTGGTCATAAATCATTCGGGTCACATTTGGAGGTACCACATGACTGAACCTGATCTTACGTTGGTCATGAAGTAAGTTATTGACACTGTAAAGCAACCTGCATGTCATTAAGTAAATCTATTCATCTAGAAACTGGCAAAATACACTGCAAGTCATGGTCACATGATTGTGGGACCCTGCAACCCCTTTATAAATGAAGCCAGTAATCAAGAACCTGAAATACAATCATATAAGGGGGTGGTGGTGTGTGTAGCGGTTGTAATTTTGAGAACAGGTCACAAGTAGCTTTTTAAAAATCTGTTGTCACTTTGACTGGTCAGTTAAACAACTGGTTGTAAGTGGAGGACTGCCCGTACATTAATAAAGAAAAAAATACTTGATCTTTATTACAGCTACCCTTCAAGAGACTGTGATTTTCTATCGTTCGTTTATCAAATTTCAGTAATTTTAGGATATAAAGCTATCATCGCGCATGTCTCCTCAGCCACAGCACATTTTATAAACCCAGCATAATCAGCAAAACTTTCATCGCAGACCGGCTTCATTACAAGCCCAAATTTAATAAGTTACCATTGCCTCCAATGACTTGCAGATGAGGATATTTTTCCTTAATGTATTTGATCATGTTGATTTGAAAAATGGAGTTCCCCTGAGATGAATCCTGAGATTAAAAAGAAGAAAAAGAAATTTCCGTATTTGCTCCTGAAAAAAATCAAATCCATTTAATTTGCAGCCTAGCGTTCTGCACAAATACTTGCCAAGCTCTGCTTTCCAGCTACTAGTTAGTACTGAATTTAAACTGAAGCAACTCAACATCACACTGAATCGATCAGCGACTTTCAACAATACAAGCCCTAATCCCTTAGAGCAGGGGTAGGCAACCTCGGTTCTTTTATGACTCAGGGACTTCAACTCCCAGAATTCCTGAGTCAGCATAGCTGACTCAGGAATTCTGGGAGTTGAAGTCCATGAGTCATAAAAGAGCCGAGGTTGCCTACCCCTGCCTTAGAGCACCTAAAACAATGATAGTAATTTCACCTAATTACCAAAGTGTGTCTAACATAAAGTTCATCCACATCTCCCTTGCTACTCTTCGTGGGACTCCCATCGTCTCTAACACTTACCAATACAATGACATCAACTCCAGCTTGCACCAGCAGATCAAGACGGTACCTATCGTCTTCGTGAGTCCCAGTTGCTGCCCCACAGAGCAACTGTTTCTTGGCATCCTTTGAAGCCAGGGGATAGTCCCGATTCTTCTTCAGATCTGTGCGAGCAATTATGGCCACCAACTCTCCCTTTTCATTAACAATTGGCAATTTTCCTTGAAATTTAAAAAGAAACAAACAACCTGCTGTTATTCCCAAGGAACAATTTTGCATTTTTCCCCCTCTCGTTATATAGATGGACAATTCCAATTTTCTTTTCAGTTTAATTGGCTATATCAACATTTTTCATAACCAGGCAACTAAAGTTGCACAGCCTAGTACCTTCATTAAAAAGAAACGTTTCAAAAACATCTGATTCCTAATTCAGCTACGGCCACAGAAGGTGATTAATTAAGCAAGGAAAAAAGAAAATAGGATGTCTATTGGGAGCTGAGACTAAGAATATTTCTTTTTCTTTATAATAGTAGTCATAGGTACAGTGCAACACCACCATTTATTCAGTATGCTTTTCCTTTATTTTGACCTACAAGAACCCAACTGTCATGGTTAAAGACAGTAACTTACTATGGAAACATTTCATGATGGCTTATTCAAAACTGGCTTAGCCAAGGGTCTGAACCTATTAAAAGTGAGGATTTGACTAGGATTTGGGCACAGAAGCTAGATATTTTTTTCCTAAATGATTAATGGGATTGTTTGTTTGTATGTATGTCACCAGTACCAACAATCTAGAGCTATACTAGAAAATGGTGATACTGCACAATGTAGCATATTTACTTATGAAGTTAGCAGGTGTTGTGATTCAGGGTCAGCCTGTGGGTTCGGCAGTTGGGTCGGACGATTCAGAGGAGGAGGAGGGGGGTGTTGGAGAGCTTGCTGAGGGTGTTGGAGAGCTTGCTGATGAGAGCCCTCAGCCAGGCCCCTCCCACCTGGTTACGACGCAGACCCAGCTGTGTGAGCCTGACAGCGTGGATGAAGATGACCCACAGCTGGCCCTGTTCAAGGACGCCCGACGCAGGAGGCAGTCAATCAGGAGTAAACAGAGGAAGGCAATGGGGCACCTCGGAAGGAGGCAGAGAGAAGCCACGCCCTGAACTGTTTAAAAGGGGAATGCGTGGGAGGGCTGGTTTGCTGAAGGCAACTGTTTGAATAGCTCCTGTTTCATGGTTCGTGTCTTGTTTTTGCTCTGTTTGCTTTTGTGTCAATAAATTTGGCAGGCTTAGTTCCAGCCTCTTGCCTTCTTGTAAAGGGGTTGTCCCTGCCTTATCTGCAGGGTCGGTAGTAGGCTGGTACAGAACAGTAGGATTCATTATTATTAGGGTGACATCACATTAACAAATCAAGCCTTAAAGTTAAGCGCAGGATGAAAAATACAACAGTGCAATATCCAACCCATAAAACTATTTTATAGCTATTCTCACATACCTTTTTTACTCCGTTGCAAGATTTCATTTGCTTCTTTTAATGTAACTCCTGCAGGAGCTACAACAAGATCTTCCCGTTTGGTCATGATCTATGAAAAATAAAAAGCTTGAAGTAAGACAAATGTCCTTTCCGTTTTGGCTGAGCAAAGGAGCACGGTCTAAGAGGGAAATGTTTGTCAGTGTAGAGTAATCTAATTTATTGTATTTCTTATTATGAAACAAGAAAGATGTTTCAGTCAGACTTGATACAATTAGCTTAATGGGGTAAAGAGCAATTTGCCATAATGGAAGGAAAGCAACTTAGTGCCAGACATTATTATTGTCCCCAAATCAGGAATTACATGGCTCGAAGTAATTGTTTCTATCTGGCTTCTCAACTAGTGTTAACAATCAGTTTTTAAACATCAGTTTCAGACATAACAGTTCAGTTTCCAAATCACGTTAAATAAATCTTAAAAATAAAAGAAAATCCATCAGCAGTATTTTTCACTTACAATGTCCCGCTCCCAGCCTTGTGATTCTATCATTATAAACAACATTAGGAAAAACTTAGGCTAGTGCTATTATTCTGTATTTAAATCTTATAGCCTGAAACACTACACAGAGAAAGTGCTAGAATTGGTTTTCCCCTCTGGAATCTAATTGTTTTAGATGGGCTATGTGTGTTAAGTGTGTTAAATAGCAAAGGTTTAATCACATGTGCCTCCAGCAACAAACTGAAGCAGTGTAGCCTAGACATGGGCCTAGATTCTCACTTACCTACAGAGGCAACGTCAAAGACTCAAGGATTGAGATGTCTGACCTCACACAAATTAAATTTGGAGCAGTTTCCGGGTAATCAACTGTAGCTTTTCCTTCTCCCTTTCTCCATGTTATCAGAAATCCTTTAGAAATGTGCTGTAGGCAATTTCTGCCTGGCCTTTAAATTATGCTATTAGCCGATTTTGTCAGCACAAATCTAAAAATAGCGCAGGAAATTAGAGCCAGGTCCAAGACAGGTTGGAAGGCTGCAGGGCTAAAAAAACTCCCACATCCAGTTACAGTGGCTACATGCATGCTAGTTCCAGAAGGCTCTCGTCAGATAACGGGAAGATAGTCGGTTGGCTGAACAGGGAAATATTAAGAACTTGCAAAACAAACGCTGTGCTGCATGTTCTTTGGAAAACAGGAGCCGGTCTCAGAATATATTTTTAGAAAGCGGTTCCTGAGGAAAAAAATACTGCAAAACTAAATAAAATACGTACTGTTTAATAGTGAACCCTAGGGGCCTTAGCTCAAATTCAAGGCTTCCTCAAAAGCAACTGTCACAAAACACGGCATGGTATCAATAAAGACATCAGAATAAATCCTATCTTTTATATAGTCAATGCTGTCTTTTTTTTTTTCCTATCAATACATTGTGAATCAAATTTTTTGTGTGACTCTGGTCGACGTACAATAATGAGGACTAAAAGTCCTTTGTTTTCTTTCAGGGAATCCTTTCACCGACCTCACTAAGTGGCAGGTCATGCTCTTCCTCTTTCAGGAAATCAATGTCTCGGGATGAGATAATCCCCATGAGCCGGCTACCCATCTTCCCATTGTCTGTTATGGGGATGCCACAGAATCCATGACGGGCTTTGGCTTCAAACACATCTCGGACACAATCGCTAGGGCTTAGCACCACCGGATCTGTGATGAATCCTTGTTCATATTTCTGGAATATGACATTAAAAAAGGAGAATGAGAGACTAAGACATGAAAAGAGCGGTCGCATCACCCTTAGGAGAGTGGAGTCTACCTACACCAGATCTTCTGAGATTGTTTATTTATTAGATGTTTATCATGCCTTTATTACTTCATAAGTAAGAAGGTTGGATATGTGTAGAATTTGGTATGTGTAGTTTAATGAAGAGAAGGGTGAGGGGTGACATGATAGCAGTGTTCCAATATCTCAGGGGCTGCCACAAAGAAGAGGGAGCCAAGCTATTCTCCAAAGCACCTGAAAGCAGGACAAGAAGCAACGGATGGAAGCTAATCAAGGAGAGAAGCAACCTAGAACTAAGGAGAAACTTCCTGACCGTTAGAACAATTAACCAGTGGAACAACCTGCCTCCAGAGGTGGTGAATGCTCCAACACTGGAGGTTTTTATGAAGAGACTGGACAGCCATTTGTCTGAAATGGTACAGGGTTTCCTGCCTGAGCAGGGGTTTGGACTAGATGACCTCCAAGGTCCCTTCCAACTATTATTATTATTATTATTATTATTATTATTATTATTATTATTATTATTATATCTAATACTCCTTCCTCTTTTTTCCCCCACGGCAACAACCCTATGAGGTAGGTTGGGCTGACAGTATGACTGGCCCAAATTCACCCAGCCAGCTTTCGTGCCTAAAACGGGACTAGAATTCTCACAATCTCTGGGTTTACTTGGCCAGCACCTAAAGCTTTACACCAAACTAAGGATTCTCCCAAAGTACCAAACACAAATGTACACATGGGCAAAGTTAAACAGCATACGAATAACAATGCATGCTATAATTTTAGTTACACAGAATGGGAAACTCCTATCCCTGTGTATAGGGAGGCATCAAAGCAACTACAGTCTATACATCTATCAAATTTAGATATCATGCATCTTACTCTGAAATTGATTCTGGGCAGTTTACAGCTAAAAGGTTACTGTAGAATTATAGTAGTGTACTGTACCGTATAAGTTAGTTACTGTAATGCCAACATAATTAGAATCAGTTAAATATATCCTGCTTTAGGGCCCACCAGTTGCTGATCTTAACTGATCAGAAGACTTTAATTAGATGCAGCTATTAAGTATTATAACACATGAACTGTCATAAGACAGGATATGGGAAGAAGAGAAGAGGAAGCATGCAAACACTTATCAATTCAACTTGTCACCAGATCTTTCATTCTAGCCACAATAACTTGCCCAGACGTTTGCAGTTTTACCTTAACTTTCCGTACTTCGTTGGCCTGGAATTCTGGAGTACAGTTATGATGGATGAATCCTATTCCTCCTGTGAGCTGAGCAAATACAGAAAGAAAAAAAACATGCTGAAACTAGAATAAGTTCCTTCACTACCATCTGCCAAGAGGCAACAAGTTCAGCAGGAATGCTTCCCAGGTTGACGCAGTTATTTAAGGAGAAGATTCTTTCTTGGAAAGAGACAGTGTTAAAGACTGATGTGACAGAAATACATACTTTGAAGAATATGTGTAAAATTTGGCTTTTTAATTACATATTTCCAAATAGAAATAGTTCATTCCTGGCAGTCAAATTCCCAGGTCTGTGGTAGAAGACCTGAGATTGTGGAAGAACATACCACCCAGAAGGATGAGATAGGTAGGTAGGTAGGTAGGTAGATAGACAGACAGATAGACAGACAGACAGAACAGGAGGAAAGAAATGTTCAGATCTAAAGGGCATTTAATTTTTAATTGTGTTACTAAATACTCTACAAATGCTTCCTTCTTTTTCTTGGGCCTTTTGTATCCTGAATATTGAACTGCCTTTGAGTATGTTCTCAGAAAACCAGGAGAGAGGTTGATACAAGGAAAGTGGCATGAAACCTAGACAACTGGGGAGCAGCAAAGGAACCCAGTACCTAGAAGAACCTTAAATAATAGAAAGTGGTAAGTCAGTCTCATTCTGCCAGTTAAGATTTATATAGCAGTAATTCTAAATTACTAGCACCATCTCTTGTATTTTTCATCAAAAACAAATTCTACTCAATTACACAAATCCTAAAGAGCAGCATTTAGAACTGCAGTCCAAATGACAAAAAAAAAGACACCTCTCTGCAGTAACCTATCATGATATCCCTCTGCGTTTCCCAAACATAAACCACCCCACGTCAGATTACGTCAATCCTTCCCTCTCTCCACTACTTACCGCCATTGCAATAGCCATGCTAGCCTCTGTTACAGTGTCCATAGGGGAGGATACCAAGGGTGTTTTCAAGCTTATCTTCTTGGTCAGAGCAGAAGTCAAGTCCTTAAAATAAACAGAATTGTTCAGTAACAAAATGTTACATCATTTCAAGGTATTTCAAGATTCCGATTTTGCTAACTTGGGTACTGGATATTTAAAAAAAATACCTAATTTAAAAAGGATTTTCAAAGAATTTTTTTTTTAAAAAAAATCTCTGTGGCTATGAGAGCCTACATTATTAATATTATTAAAGAAGAAAGCGGGTGATTCAGAACAATCCTTTAAGTTTGCTACACAACTTAAGTAACTTACGGTAAGTAACACCAGCTGCCTGCAGGTTCGAGTCCCACCAGGCTCAAAGGTTGACTCAGCCTTCCATCCTTCCGAGGTAGGTAAAATGAGGACCCAGATTGTTGGGGGCAATAAGCTGACTTTGTAATAATGCCGTTTGGGGGGGGGGCGAAAGCCCTAATAAGCAGGCATATACATAGAATGAAGGCTATTGCTAAGCACATTGATTTGTGCTTAAAATTGTAAGCCGCCCTGAGTCTTCGGAGAAGGGCGGGATATAAATGGGATTAAAAAAAAAACTTCCATCCCATACTCACCACTTGGTCTGCAGTAAAATCTATGTAGCCAGGGAGTATAAGGAAGTCACTAAATAATGAAGAAGGAAAAAAAGTGTTATTGAGCCTGTTGTGATATAAATACAGTTCTTGTTAACATATAAATATAGCTTCTGTTTGGTGAATCTTTGTAGCATGTTTGAGAAATTGGTTGCTATAATTCATATCCCAGAGATTCTGATGCAAAGGTCCAGACTCAAAATACTGCAACTAGAAAGGTTATTACTTAAAAAATGAACCATCTAACCCCCATAATAATGACAGAATTTAGTCCCATCCCCTCAACAATTATTTCATGACGACTTGTGTAGCTTATTTTTCTTTTCAACCCCATGAGGGTTCTTTATGCTAATTTTCAAAGAAGATAATGATGTCACTAATTGTAATCTCAGAACTTTAACGTAATACGTAGCTCCATCCTGAGAACTATGCATGTGCGTTCAAAGCCAAAACTGCCCGATCTAAAACATGTGAATGTTCAAACTAGCAGCAGGCCTCATCAAATCTCACGCACACCTATGTAGCCATAACACTTCAGCCATGCTCGTGTTCTAACACTGCTCTCCAAAAGAGAAGGTAAAATGCAAGAACAAAAAAACTGAACATTTAAAAGAGATTTTTAAGGATTGAAAATAATTATATCAGCAAAAGCAAATATTTATCCTTAACATTACACAAGCCACAGTTTCATAGGAAATCAGGAGCAACGTATTTTCCAAGAAAATCTCTCTCTGCGATTCAGATATGGGATTTTTTTTTAGAGCTCATTTTCAACAGTATAAGTTCAGCCCACAGAATTGTTACACAACTAAAACCTCTTTAAAAATATACATGGCCAATTAATTTAGATTTGGGGTGGCTTCAAACCTATTAACACAGAATAGGCTACCTTCATTAATTGCAACTGCTATTTCCAGGACTATACTTTTGTGTTTTGGGGCGGGTTTTTTTGCCCTTTCAAAGGAGAGAGTGTGTACTTATAACTAGCACATATACATGGAGATCAGTCCTTGCTTTCTTGAGGAGCAGTGCTGACCAATATTTGATCTCAAGACCCTGAAAACTATCTATCTATCTATCTATCTATCTATCTATCTATCTATCTATCTATTAATAAAATTTATTGAGTCTCCATCTTACCATAGGGTAACCCAGGGCATCTTACAATCTTAAAAAGGTAAAAACTATGCAAAGCTAAAGACAACTTAAAAGATGGGGAAAGTGGGAGCAGGATGGTTCAGTGGGAACTGTTGTAAATCCATCAATCACCTCTACCATGATGCTCCCCACATTGGAGCCACAAGCTAACTGACAAAGCCAGGTTTTTAGGCTCTCACGGAAAATCAGGAGCTGATCTCACCCACTACTACCAATTAGGGTGAAAGTACTGAACTAGATGCACCAGTTGTGACAGTAAATATGATCAAGATTTTCTAGTTATAGGAAAACACTTTCAGAAAAGTATGAACATCAGGCAATTGAATTTTGTAAACTCCCTATAGTATGTCTATCTATTGGAGTTTCCTTGTAATCCTTCTATTCCTCACCATTCAGTCCAAACTGAACAAGGTTCTTGGATGAGAAGCAAAATGTTTTCAGGAAAAAAAAGAACAAGAAAGTCCAGCTGCTTTTTGAAAAGCACCTTTGGGACAACTATGACCTGGATAATTGAGAATCTCCATACACATTCAGGAGGAAATGCTAGCTAATATTTAACCAAACTATGACTCAAACTTGAAAATCTTCCAGTCCTAAAAAGACCTCCCTGGGTTATGCTGAAAATATAAAATAACTCCTGAGAGATTTAAGCTCTACACACTTTTGTAATCCCAATCTACATTCTTTATACTATTAATGCTTACAAATAAGTTTTATAATGTTGCCATTTTTACATATAACATTTGTATGAATTTCTGAATCTGACCGGATCCTGCCTGAACTATCTGTACAAACTTTGCAATGGCATTGACATTAAAATATGCAATATACAATTCACTTTCTGCATTACAATGCAATACAATGAGTAGTGCTAACAAGGATATGGATGCTTGATGAGAAAAATCTCTTGCTATTAGGATTTTACTGTATTTATCAGTAGATAGCAGCTGACACCTATTGCTTATAAAGAATTCAGTGTTTCAACTGCAAAGTGTATTGCACATAGATATGATTATTTATAGATAGCAGTTTTGTACGGCAGGTTGGGATGGGAGTATTGCTGGTAAGAAAAGACAATCAAATTATACTATAGGAGTTGTTTTCAAAGCATTTTCTCAAACGACTTCCAAGACAGAGAAACGTACGGAGTACATATGTAAATATGTGAACTTCCTTAATAATGATTTTAGCTATTCTCATGAATTTTACCGATTATCATTTTTTTTACTGATAACTTCCCTGAGTGTAAAAGACATAAACTATATAAATAGGGCTGTAATAGAGGCTTATTAACAACTAGCACAACATGCTCAGAACATGGTCACTATCCCTTGCTGATTCTTATATAAAGATTATGACCTAAGAACTAAAATTGGTCACATGAAGCAACAGGTGGCTTAGTAATGCATATGTTGTGTCCAAACTCTGTAGAAATACATGTAACCTGAGAAACTGTATTAAATGATTCCTTAGGGTGGAACTACCAAATAAAATGGACAGCAATTAGCCCAGTGGCACAGATAGTTCACAGCGACATTTGTGACCGCAACGTTTAAGAGACACCATTACCTTATGTCAAAATTTAAATATTAGGAATGCCAGGAAACAGAAAGGATAGCTAAAAATGACCGGAAAGGACTCCTCCTTGACCATCAATAAGCAATGTAAAGAACGATTCCGCAAATCTTCATTTTGCTCTGAAGCAAGTTCTAACCACCCAATGAAAGTAGAGCTACATATAGCTGGAAGGGTTCTCTTCTACTACTGGTTAGGATTCTCAAGCATGTAACGGTAGTGAAATTATTATTACTAGATTATTAGATTGATTATAATAATGCCGCTGGGGGGGGTGTGAAAGCCCTAATAAACAGGCATATACATAGAATGAAGGCTATTGCTAAACAGATTGATTTGTGCTTAGAGTGTAAGCCGCCCTGAGTCTTCGGAGAAGGGCGGGATATAAATGGGATTAAAATAAAAATAAAATAAAACTTTTTAGTTTAAAGGCTCCTTATTTCATACTGCCATCAATATACGTTGATCCAATCATTTTATTCCATGCTACAATTGCGCTTAGTTATAAAAATCCTCCACCAGGGAAAGCTTTCGACGTCTCTTTCCCTTTTACAGGCGGCTATGAGGAATCAGAGCAAATGAGAGGGCATCAGCCTACACACTATAATTTATTTTATTTATTTATTTTTTAATTCCATTTATATCCCGCCCTTCTCCGAAGACTCAGGGCGGCTTACAAGCTTAGCAGTAGCTTTCATTCTATGCATATGCCTGCTTATTAGGGCTTTCACACACACACACACACACACACCAAGCGGCATTATTACAAAGTCAGCTTAATTGCCCCCAACAATCTGGTTTTATCGTTAAGGAAAAAGCACACTTTACGTCCCGCGGATTTGGCCCGGTTGCTTTAAAGACTCCGAGGGGCTCCCAAGCTTCCCTTTTGGTCCGCCCACCCTTCAAGCTGGCATCATCCCCGCGTTTCGACGCTTGGCAACGGGAGCAGATCGCCCCAGATCTGGTCCTGCCCAAGGATCGCACCTCGCAACAGCCGCCCCGCCAAGCCCCTGTCCCCACTGCCAAGGATCACAGCCGCGCCGCCGTCTTTGACGCCCGGTCCATCTTCATTCACACCCTTCAAACGGCGCTCCGGCCACGCAACCTCGGAACGGCGCCAGGGGTGACCGCCGCCGGAGGTTCCCCGGGTTGGAGAAGCTCGGGCTGGGGATTCTGGCCCGCCCTCCCCTCCAACGCAGTGGCTTCGCCTCCCCGCCGGAGCGGGCACCGACCGCGTGGCAAATCGGTTTGCCCCGTCGGCTGCCACGCTCGTCTGCCTCCCCGCCTCCTCCTCCTCCTCTCCTCACTTGTAAGTCAGTCCGTCCCCACAGTTCAGCATCTGCTGCGCCGTTAGCCCGTCGTCCGGCACGTAGCCGGTGCCGCCGCTGATCAGGTAATCGGCCATAGCAGCTCGGGTCGCGCGGGCCGTCCGCCTGCTTGCGCGCGCCGCCCAGCTTCCCGCGCTTCTCTGGCCTCCGAAAGACTGGGACGTCACCGGCGCGAGACAGAAAAAGGGGGCACGCGAGGAGCCCCGCCCCTCCGCCCGACGTAGGCCCGGTTGACGTCAGTGGAAAGCGGCTCTCTCGGCTCCTGCAGGCGGGGCTGCTCTTCCCTCCGCCCCCCCCCTCCCGCTCTTATTTGAAGACAAGCTACCAAGTGAGAAGGGGGCGTGTCCTTTCCTCCCCTCCCTCCCTCCCTCGCTCGCTTCCCCCCTCCCCCAACCTCGTGCGTCGATATAAGCTAGGAGCGCTGCGCTGAGGCGCCTTCGCTCCTCCTTCAGTTTTCCGGGACGCTTGAGCTGTAGGGCAGGGGTCTTCAAACTTGGCCCTTTTATGACTTGTGGACTTCAACTCCCAGAATTCCTCAGCCAGCTTTGCTGGCTGAGGAATTCTGGGAGTTGAAGTCCACAACTCATAAAAGGGCCAAGTTTGAAGACCCCTGCTGTAGGGCGACCGCAGACGTGATTCGTCCTACGCAAGCGAATCCTCTGGGCGTAAAATAGAAAAAAAAAAATCTCTCGAGAACCGAATCTGTATCCCAGGAATGGGCTACTTTGGTTTATTTATTTACCGTAAGGCGCGTTCACGTCCTATTTCAGTAAAAAGGAACAGAGGGGTAAAAAAAATAAAACAGAAGAATATAAAATTTGAAATCTACGCAGGAAAATTATAAACGTATTGTCTGTTGCAATTTAAGGCGAGATTTAAGGTGCTGGTTGTTGTTGGTTGTGAAGTCGTGTCCGACCCATCGCGACCCTATGGACAATGTTCCTCCAGGCCTTCCTGTCCTCTACCATCTTCTGGAGTCCATTTAAGCTCACGCCTACCGCTTCAGTGACTCCATCCAGCCGCCTCATTCTCTGTCGTCCCCTTCTTCTCTTGCCCTCAGTCTTTCCCAGCATTAGGCTCTTCTCCAGTGAGTCCTTCTTTCTCATTAGGTGGCCGAAGTATTTGAGTTTCAATTTCAGGATCTGGCCTTCTAAAGAGCAGTCAGAGTTGATCTCCTCTAGGACTGACCGGTTTGGTCTCCTTGCAGTCCAAGGGACTTGCTGGAGTCTTCTCCAGCACCAGAGTTCAAAGGCCTCAATTCTTTGGCGCTCAGCCTTTCTTATGGTCCAACTTTCACTGCTGGTACTTACCTTTAAAGCCCTACATGGCTTAGGCCCGGGATATTTGCAGGACCATCTGCTGCCGGGGACGACTTCCCATCGCCCAGTGCGCTCACACAGAGAAGGCCTCCTCAGGGTGCCGTCGGCCAGACAATGTCGGCTGGCGACCCCCAGGGGGAGGGCCTTCTCTGTGGGAGCGCCAGCCCTTTGGAACCAACTCCCGCTTGAGCTTCGGATGGCCCCGGACCTCCAGTCCTTTCGCCGCGACCTCAAAACTTTTTTCTTCCATCAGGCTGACCTGGATTGATGATGGGTTTTTAAATGTTTTAATTTTTAACTGTGTAGTTAATTTATTTGGGGGCTATTTCTTTTTTAATTTTTGTATTGTTTTTTTATTGTTAGCCGCCCTGAGTCCTTTGGGAGACAGGGCGGCACATAAGTCCCAAAAATAAATAAATAAATAAATAATATATTTTTTACTTTGTTTGTGGCAGCCAGGAAATCGGCGAAATCTCCCATTATGGGTTCCGTTTCGACAGTCACTACGCGTTGGATAGTTTACTTTTCAGCCCCTCAAGCCACAATTCGGCGATAGCATTTTGCCCCACTTGAGAAAGAGAAAGAAGCAAGGCTCGGAGAGGGGCTTCTGAAGTTTGGGGGGAGCAGGGATGTGTGTGCATGGAAATGTGACGAGATAATATGCGTTCATCGCCAGCATCAGTCTTGGCCGCTTCCTCGGCTTTTCCTTAAGGAGACTGGCAAGGTACCACTGTGTGTATGATTCGCTCCCCCACCACCTGGCAATGGCATCGTCTCCAAAACTTTACGGTCCAGTTGAACGGGTGTAATCGACACCTTGAAAGCTAGTTTACGGCGTAGTTTCCGTCTCCCTCATTTAGAGCCAGAAGGGGGCCTCAGAGTCAAACCTACCGCACCTACGAAGGGAGTTTTATTAACTTTGCTGCTGCGGTCCTTTAAAAAAAGATCGTAACCCTGGACTACTTTCAGTTGAAAGGAGAAATCCAAGCCACCACTTCAGCTTTACAGCTGATGGTTAAAATGCTTACCCTTATCAACATTGTGATAAACCAGGGTGTCTCAATTCAAACTTGATATAGAGACAAAGCAATCTCTTACAAGACCTCGAAACTGTTTCAAAAGCTGCTTCCCGAGCTATTTATTTATTTATGAAAATATATATTGTTCCTGTTTTACTTTTTAATTCTCTGTCCTGTTACGCATTGCCAGATGAGCACAGGATGTAAACTTAGTATTAGGACTGTGCAGTCATTCAGATTCAAACATTTGCATCTTAAAAACAGCTACGTATTTTCCTCAACTTTCCAAATTGGTACACCTGCACCTGAATGTGGTCTAAAATTAGATTATTTCATTCCATAAATGGAAAGAATCTACTCTTCACATATACTTCCCTACGAAACAAAGTTATTCACTTTGAAAAATTTTGCACAAGAAATGCTAGAATACATGAAATTCTGTTAAATAAAATATGTAAGTAGTCTGTGGTGAAAGTTCAATTTGCCTTTCAAAACACAAGCTTTCTGGCCAGTGACATTTGTGGGAGAGAAACAAGAATACTTTTAAGGCCTTAGAACCGTGGTTGTTAAACTGAAAGTGATAGAGCCCCTTTTAATTGTGTGTATGTGAGTTGAAGATCCCATTTGGGATGGCTGCTGCCAAAATGCTTGTGCAGAACAGTTTTGTAGAGACAATGACATTATTCCCCACTAGGAAAAAGACAAATTGGGTCAAACTGTTTAACAACCATTGCTTTAGAAGTAAGGGATATTTTGTATGACTCAAGTAGTTAGATGCCTCATATTTTATATCTTAAAAAGAGAACTTAGGAAACTTTCATAAATAATTTACAAAAGAGCTGGGGGGGCATTTTCCAGTAACTTAAAATATTTATCTATTTAAACATAGAAATGGCTTTGATACCAAGGTTGACCATGTATGATACATATATATTCCTTATATTTGTATGTTAAGTTGCATGTATGGACATGTAAAAAAGTGCACACCTATTAAAATGTTTTTCAACATATAGCTGATCTTCATTTCAACAGTATTGTTAGAGGATATGCTAACATAACCATTTACATTTTATAATCCATTGTGTAATTTAACTGTAAGTAATCCCCGACTTACAATAATTCATTTACTGACTAAATGACTGGCACTGAAAAAGTGACTTACAACTGGCCCTCACACAACCACTGCAGCCATCCCTATGGTCACGTGATCACAATTCACATGCCTGGCAAGTATTTATGATGGTTGTAGCATCCCAGGGTCGTGTGATCACCCTCTGCAACCTTCCCAGCTTGTTTCCTATAAAAGCAAAGTCAATGGGGGAAGCTGGATTTGCTTAATTACCATGTGATTAACTTAACTGTCACCAAAAAAAGGTTGAAAAATCAGGTGCAATTCATTTAGCAACTGCCTTGCTTAGTAACAAATTCTGGTGCCAACCGCAATAGGTCAAGGACTACCTATAAACAAATTCAAATTTCATACATAGAAAAGCAAATAGATCCCTATATTTATCACTATTCAAATATCTAAAGCTAGACTCAGGTGCACTAAATCAGGTGCAAATGATTAGAGCATCGTTAGAGAGAATATGGTTGAAACCTGCCTTATTGAAAGTATACAACTATACCTATTTCAGAATTGTACTTTGATTTGCTCTTTGTTGTCAAAGCGTGTACTGCTACTATAATTGAAAAAGCTCTCTGAGGCTTTCAGAAAGGTAAGAGATGCCTTAGCTTAGAGCAGGGGTGTCAAACTCAATTTCATTGAGGGCCGCATCAGCATTGCAGTTGCCCTCAGGGGGCCGGGTGGGTGTGGCCTGGGTGGGCATGGTCTACTGGGTGGGCGTGGCTAGAGTGTATATGGCCTACTGGGTGGGCATGGCCAGCTCTACATCATTCGCATCAAGGGTGCCTATGGGGGCCTGGGCAGGAGTGGGACAGATCTGAGGGTCTCTAGCGGAAGGAGGGTCTCTGGGCCAGGGCCAAGGCAGTGGGGGCCGTTCCCTCACTGTTTCCAGGATGGCTTTGCGGGCCGCATGAAACCACTTCACGGGCTAGATCTGGCCCCCGGGCCTTGTGTTTGACATGTCTGGCTTAGAGCAGGGCTTTTCAACCTTTTCACCCATTGTACCACTTTTAGGATATGGCAAAATCTGAGTACCACCAGTCACCACCAGCAAGGTGTCAAAAACTTGACCAAAAAAGTGATGAAGTACTGGTAGTCCTCAACTTACAACAGTTTGCTTAGTGACTGTTCAAAATTATAATTGCACTGAAAAAAATGCCCAAGCCACAGCTGAGCAAGACGCCTGCCTGCCTGGGAGCACTCTTCCTCCTGTCCGAGATTTTCATTGTTGTGAGCATTTCTGTTGAGGACTGGCAGCGGGGGTGGGGTGGGGTGAGGGGTGTTTGGTTTTTATTCCCCCCATCTGCTGGGTGGTTGTAGCAGGTTTTGGTCACTTCACATGACCCTGGGACACTGTGACTGTCAAAAATATGAATCAGTTGCCAAGCATCTGAAGGTAAATCACAAAACCCTGGAGATGCTGCAACATTCTAGCTGATTAGCGCTTCTTCTGGGCTCAGAAGTGCCAGGATCTGTGCCAAGCTCCAGCTGGAGCCTGGCGCTGATCCTGGCGCTTCCGCTGAGCCCTGACAGCCCTGCAGCTCCAGTCATCTCTCGCTCAGGCTTGTGCGGAGCTGCCACTGGTTCAGCTCACTCCCCTCCACCACTAGCACTTTTCTAGGATGGTTGCGTACCACCTGCCACGTGCCAATGTACCACAGGTGGTACCTGTACCACTGGTTGAAAAGCCCTGGCTTAGAGCATGGGAAAAGATTTTTTAAAATTGCCAAATAGACACAAATTATTCCATTGCCTGTAAGGTCATCTACAAGTAAAAAAGGTTTCAATGAACTGCTAACTTGCCCATTAAACTCAGCCCAAGAGCAGAATGCAAGATGTTGAAAGACGTCTCTAGGGACTCCAGAATTTCAGCACAACCGTCAGGTCACTCTTACCACTACTGATGTTGAAGTGTGTGAGCCTACTGTTACAAAGCAGTTGCACAAATTAGATCTACACGGGAGGTGTACCAGAATGAAACTTTTGAACACTTAGGCAAAGTCCAAGACTTTCTGGTACAGTGTGCTTTGGATAGATAAGGCAATGATAGGGATCATTTGGCAACAGGACCAAAATCAAAGAACCTGACACCAACTATAAACCATGTTGATGGAAATGTTATAGTCTGAGTTGCCGAGCTGCCTTAACAGCCTGGATAGCCCGTCATCACAGAAACTACTATGTGTTCTTCGTTGTACTACCAGGGGGGTCAAACTGCCGGCCCATGGGGCGGATGCGTCACGTGGAAGCTGCGCCCACCCCATGTGTCATTGCAATGGCAAAACTGTCCTGATACGTCACGCGACGTCACAAGTTTGACATATCTGTACTAGACAGTGCTTGAGGATAATGTGAGGCCATCTGTCAGAAAAAGTGCTGAACAGAAAGTGGACCTCACGACAACTCTTAAACATTCCAGTAAATTAACCAAGGAATGGCTGAAAAAATAAGTGTGTTCTAGAATGGTCAACTCAAATCTGGGATCTAAATTCCATCAAAATGCGGTCAAGTGATTTTAGAACAGGCTATATATATGCAAGAAACTCCTCAAGCATTACATAGCTGGAAAAAAAAATCTGCCCACTTTCTGTGAGATACGCTACTATATAAATTTGATCAATAAAGTCAGTTTTTCTTTTTCTTCAATTACATCACAATTTGTCTTTTGTTTGAATGAAGATAAAACACTGGCATGTCCACAAATGTTAAAAAAGAAAAAAACTTTATATGGGGTGTACTTATTTTTTCACATGATTGTATAATAGGTAGGCATATGTCTGTGCATACACACACTCATGTAAGAAATACCCAAGTACCTATTTGGAACACAGTTGTAGATTGTTATCTGGAGCGGAGTTACATTTCCTTGCCTGAGGGAGAGCACCACTTTTCCTGCAATTCTGCTCCTTTCTTTTTATGCAGAGCTAGTTTCCTTCCTGAATAGGGATGACACGTACTGATCATAGCTTTTTTAAAAAAACAAACAGCACTTTTTCTCATGCAGTTTTCAGGAAGGCATCAGGTAATTTTTCGTACATATCTAAGTTACTTGCCCTCTTCTATAATGTTGCTGTAATAGTAGGCTTAAATGCACAAAAATGTGTTCTTCAGAAAACCAATGCAGAATTACACAGACTTTGATTCTAATTTCAATCCAGCTGCTTTATGAGAAAGGGAAAAAAACATGTAACGTTAATGCTGAACTGAACAATCACACCAGTTTTAAATTCTAACTGGTGGAAATATGGTGGAAAATCTGAAGTCATCATCACAATATCTTTAAGTAGACAATGGCCAAAATATAATAAGTAATGCAAAAAAAACCAAACACCACCATAATACTGGGCTTGCTCCCAGCACAACATAGTTCCTATGGTTCAGTTCTTAAAACCTGTCAATTCAAACAAAACAGAGGTAAAATGGATGTAAAAATATAATTTAGAAAGGTATTAAGGACTGGATGTTTTTGCTTTTCCTCTTTCTACAATCAGTGTTACATACAACTGCTGCCAGCTGAGATAATGATGAGGGAATGTTCTTAAATTCTGATGGATTAAAATCAGTTGTCATAAAGTTATGATAATGCTATGTTCAAGAAGAAAGGGATTCTATGCTCTCTAAATCCTAGTACTAATAAACGTCTGCAGTTAAGTCTCAGGCTTTCGGGTAAGTAGGTTACCCGAAAAAATTAAAAAGAAAAGTCCTGGCCTCAAATACCTGCTATCCCAATTCCAAATTCATTTAATTAAAAATTACAACAAAAGCAACAAGTTAGTGTGCTAATAAACAATTTCTTGCATGAATCCCATAGAATCAGGTAACCAGGAAAAAAACAAACAAACCCTTCTTTAAATAGGCTAGTAAATTTGTAGAGGAATAGTTAAGACATTCTGTACGCTACTAAGTTATGTCTTTTGCTCCCCCAATAAAGACACATTGTTCAACAGCATGTTCAAAAGACGTGCTTGTCATTCTTAATAAACAACTAGCATAAGAATACATAAGAGAAACAGGGTGGTATCTTTATATGATACACAAGTGTATGTTACAAGAATTCCATTAGGCACAGGAGCCTCAAGGATTTAAGGCCTCAACATCAGGCCAAACAAGAGAGAGAGAGAGAGAGAGAGAGAGAAAGAGAAAGAGAAAGAGAAAGAGAAAGAGAAAGAGAAAGAGAAAGAGAAAGAGAGAGAGAGAGAGAGAGAGAGAGAGAGAGAAGAGAAGAGAAGCAAGTGTTGTAGTTTGTACTTAACATCTAAAAATGTCACTTTTAAGGTCTTAATAGAAATTGATTTTCTGCTCCTTATAAATCATAATTGCAGGACATCCCCCTCTAGGACATGTTAGTGTCCAAGCACAAGGAAACTGCAAACCACCTTTTTCTTTAGGTCAGGCAGATATCCACTGTTTTCTGCTTCCAAGTTCATGAGCTTGAATGTAGTGGCCCACCCAGGCCAAGTCCACCAATTAAATTTGTTTTTTTCACATCATAAAAAATCCCCAAGTCAACCTATGGAACTTCAGAGCTCCTAAAGAATGAATGCAGCCTTCAATGTGTCCAGAAAGCTGATGCAAAAGGGTCGGATACACAATGGAAAGGGTCTCTTATTAACCAGAAGAAGCCTAAAAGGGCTTCTTAACTACATCAATTAAAAAAAAAATTAGGCATCTCCTTTAGTGTAAAAGGCTGTACAATTGATCCTGGCCTTGCTGTCACCCCACCCAGTTCCACCCTGCACCCTTTTTCTGAACTGGGAGGGCTGCCTTTAGTGCATGGTGCTAACATTGGCCACCGCAATAGCTTCTTGAATTTCTCGTATCACCAGAATCCGGGTAAGCATTTGCTCCATTTGCTCTCGACTGATTGGCTGGATGGAATACCAGATAGGGCTATTGGGAGCCACCACTGGTTCAGGAGTCAAATAGAATGTATCATTTCTGCCTTTCACACTTTGCGGGCTACAAAGAGAAAAAAAAACCATTAGTGTTTGCTTTGGAAATGCTATTAACACTATCTTAGGAACAAAGGCCGTTTCCTCTTCCTCTTCATGAAATTAATAGGCAAAATGAAATCTGAAAAGGGCAAATTAATCTGGTCTGTTGTAGATAATGAAATCAGATTAAGATAATCTGTAATTAGAATAAAATAGGAATAATTCTTATCAATGGAAACTTTAAGCATATGCTATACCTTTCTTACTCTATCTTTTCTTTTTCCCTTCTACCTTTTGGTGACTCACTTAAAAGAATTTGAAAAAAATATGGATACAGAATATACACCATATTTGATATAATCTAGCGCAGGGGTAGGCAACCTTGGCTCTTTTATGACTCGTGGACTTCAACTCCCAAAATTCCTGAGCCAGCCATGCTGAAGGGAAAGGGAGAGCATGCTGGCTCAGGAATTCTGGGAGTCGAAGTCCATGAGTCATAAAAGAGCCAAGGTTGCCTACCCCTGGTATAATCAATTGCCTATGTTTCCTTTGTATCATATATCAAGAAATCCTGTTTTAGTAACTGGAAGACTGCGTTAGCTTGGTGATTTCACAGGACTCTCAAACGAAGCCTGCTTAAGAAACATTCCCTACTACAAGTAACTGCTTAAACATATTCAGCAACTTTGTTCAGCAACAGCTCAGAGCCACTAAGACCGTAAGGTTAAAAAGAGACCTTTATCTGATGAAAATTATATTCTTGAGCTGCAATAGACTATCTGGAAACAATACTAAACCTGATTTTGTCAATTGACGAACAAGTAAAAATCTATAGTATGTATTGTTCAACTGATCCCAAATAGTTAATGTTATTAACAAGAGATCTATATAAATCCGGATGTTTCCCACACTTGGTTTAGTACTGAATTAAGCCTGGACTAATTAGTTTAAGAAATTAACTAATTAACCAAGAAAATAACTTAGATGACAGGCTTGAGATTCCTATTTGCAAGCCTTTAATATATATCAAACTTGTTCAAAGACTGTTTATTTATTCATTATATTTAGAAAATGCTCATCTCGGTTTTTTTTAGCATTTTCCAAAGGCCAGGAGACCAAAGGTTCCAGAGAGTGAGGGCAACAGGAGGGCAGGCTCCTCCTTCTGCAAGCTGGAATTCTTTAACTGACAGGGTCTGTAACATGCTTTCCTTGCCTGACTTTTCTTCAGCCACATAATAAAATGTATGAATCAAGCATTTCTGTGATGGCAAGTAGTCCTCACTTAATGATGTGGGATTGGAATTTCTGCAACTAAGTGACACAGTCATTAAGTCTGATGTCACGTGACTGTGTTGCTTAGCAATGGAAATTATGACATTCCCAGTTGACATCATTAAGTGAATAGCTGTGGGTCATTAAGCAAGGATATCAGGTGTCGCTACTTGTGACCTTCTGCCAGCTTCCCCACTTACTTTTCTGGTAGGAATTTGGATAAAATAATAATAATAATAATAATAATAATAATAATAATAATAATAATAATAATAATAATAATCATCATCATCATCATCATCATCATCATCATCATCATCATCATCATCATCATCATCGTTCAGTTTCTGGAGGCAGATTGTCCCACTCATTTAATTGTTCTAACTGTCAGGAAAATTGCTGCAGGACAACCTGTACCAAACAACCTGCCCTTGAAGTTAATGAACAATGGACAATTGCGCTGGGAAAACTCACCATTTGAAGAGGTAGAAGTCATAGAGTTTTATAGGACACCTCAATGGGTTTTCAGGATTCTCTGTCTGCTCTGCGTACATATCATCTGTAACTGCAAATCAACCCCAAGAGATACAGAACCATGAAATACTTTCTTATGGCAGATGAACAGACTGATGTCAATGTTGTTAATGGAACAACGCATATTTTGTAATCTCTGTCATCTTCATTGTTGCATATACTGTCACATACTATTTTCCAAAAGAGTTCTTGCAAATAATTAGCCTTCTTAATAAGGCACTGCACGTAGGAGAAATGTAAGTTATGAAAGGCTTGATGAACGACTACCAGAAACACTTAAAAGTGAAAGCAGCAATTTCACATATCGCAAGGGGGGATATCCGTACTTCCAACAGATCACATACATGTCTTTACAAGACAATTTATACCCTATTTATTGCACAAAGTCTATGTAGTGGACCTGAAAAAAGCTGTGCAAAATGAACATCGCCAAGTAGTAGAAATTTTCATTCTTTCAGAAATTCTTTCTACCTTTTTGGCCTGCCTGGTGGATCCCAAGAGCCTTTAGATATCGGATGCTTGTACTTTTATCTTTAGGGTTAGAAGGGTTCTTCTTAGTCTGCCTCAAGACTTTGGAAAAGGCCAGTTTCATATGTTGATCTACTGTTTTCAACAGGAAATATCTGCAGACAGGAAAAGTGCCCATTGAATTACATACTCTATCCCAAATCTGGAAAAAAAACCCATGTCCCCCATATCCATCAATGGTCAAACATTTATGAACTATGGACCTAGGCACGGAGTATCTATATTTCAATAATCAAGGACATTCATATATATATTTAAGAATGTGATTAAACAAAAGACTGTTGCCATACTATTGTATCTAGATAAAATCATTTTCAGCAAAAAATATTCATTTATCAGAGCAATTTCCTTCAACAATTAGGGGAAAGATCTATGTTCAAAATGAATATAGTGCCCTTCAAATGATATAAAAACACTACAGCAAAAAATATATTCTTAAAGGATTAGGATGGCCTTTTCAGAAAACAGAAGGCTGGACTGCAGTCAACATTTCTGAAACATGTGAAGGCACTTGCCATAAAGAGCAAACTTCCATTTCTTACGTCTACTGACCTACAGCTGATCATGCTGCAGACTATTGACTTAAAACCACATACAGTATGGTCTATATGATGAAGCAGAATTTGAACTAGAAAATTACTGGTCCGTAATTTCTTTGTAATTGTACTAAACCAGCTTTAGATTTTAGTCTGTTTGCTTACATGCTTGCTTATTTGTTTCTTTATTAAAAAAAATATGTCGCACGTCCCCCCTACAAGGTAACTCTTCCATATTCTGCCGGAAGTTTGATTTGCTCTTACTAATTCAAAATTCTTGGAAAATAATAGGATTCTGCCTATTTTAAAATAATCGGAATGGTGTTATTGAAGTAATGCTTCCATCGGTACATACTTTGTATTAAAAAACATGAGAGTGGTTAGCAAGGTAGCAGGAGAGTGAGCTCCCAGCTGTTTACACTCCCATAACATCTCTTCTGTCACATGGCTGGGAAGAACATATCCTGTGCAGATAAAAAGAAAGCATCAGTACAGAGGTACCTAACTGACGGCTCCTCCTAAGAAGAGAGACAAACAATGCACTTCTCAATATTGTAATGTTAACAGAGCAAAAAATAAAATTTCAAAACAAAAACAATTGATTTGTGATAGCAAATTCCACCAGTTGTTCAGTTATTGTTAAATATTTAGATACTTCTCTCAACTATCTGTTTGAAGATTCTCTTACCCAAAGAAGTGATCCTAGGCTGCACATCCTTGAGAACTTCGTGTAACCATTCAGTGAACCGTATGTAATAGAGATCTGAGAAAATGTCATCAACTCGCCCATTTTCAAATAAGTACTGCAAGAAACAATAACACAAGGGAGAAAAAAAACACCTTACCATGATGTTCATTAATGTAATGAAATGAAGGGCTGTATGTTTAATTTTATATTCAAAATCCCTACCAGTCTAAAGTAAAAAGTACTGCTAAGTAAAAGCATTTCAGTTCAGATTCAAATAAGTTACTTTCAGAAAAATGGACTCAACAAATACATGTCCCCTACTTTTGTCAGACATCCAAAGATTTATGTTTAATATAATTTTAACCAGGGCTTTGAAAATCTAAAAAATTATTTCTATCATATGAAATCAAGAGTATTATTCATCCAAGCAGCCTGCAAGTCTCAGACATTATTTGTCTCAAGCTTGAATTAAACAGGGCTAATACCCATTCAGCTAAATTTCCAAAATTACATTCACAGCGATTAAAGCCAACAGTTGTAGTAATGAAAATTTCCAACATTTAGTATTCATTCAAATACACAGGTACTGTCCTCAACTTAAAACCACAACTGAGAATCAAATTTCCATCACAAATCAGTAAAGCGAGTCATATGAGTAGACCTGATTTACGACCATTTTTACCCTGGTCATTAAATGAACCAGGTGGTTAAATAAATCTTGGTTAGTGATTTTGCAATATTTTAGGTGTTTCTCTGAACACCGTTTGAAATATCAATACCCTCTTAACATAAGAACAAGTTTTAAAATACTGACATAAAATTTCAGAAGAACCTAAATTCTGGTATAACAAATACTTATTCGCTTCTAAAACCTAGGTATGTTTAAATATCAGAATATATCAGTAAAATGCTTCTTTATAAGGCATACATCCAGCTAAAGTTAAAGTTTCAGTTAAAGTTTCAATTTCCTTTTCACAATTCGCTTATCTCATTTGCATGCATTTCAAAACCTGAATAATGGAATTCTTTTCTCTCCCCCCCCCCCTCACTGGAGTCATTCCGGAAAGATTTGAAGTCTTAAACTTAATAAAAATAATATTAAGGGAGTTTTTTCTGTAAACTAGCAAAGTTAGATGACAGTTAGGTAAGAATTTTGTAATTGTATAATTATTATTTTTAGAAAATATAGTAAAGTATCATGGTTTATATTGGTTTTATTGCTTTTGTGTAATTTTAAGCCTTAGTATTTCCACTCAAAACATGCCTAAAACTATTTGTGTATTAAAACTACTTGTAGCAAGACTTTCCATGATGGCACACCTTTTGAATGCACAGAAAGATATAGTAAAGAACATCTGGATCATAGGGCTCGCCCTCACTATTGCGAGCTTCACGAGACATTAAGCATAATCCGTAATTTAATTCTGCTACAGCTGAAGATATGAGATCTTCTTGGAATCTCAATAACTGGCGTCCTGCAAACAAGAAGATAAGATCATCAAATGGCATTTAAAATCCCCATTTAAATCTCATTTTTCTTGACTATTTAAATCAACCCATTCTGCTACAAAATCACAACCACTTCCTCCTTCAGCATACTGGTGAATAAGTAACCAATAAATATTTTAAACTTTGATATTGAAGATACAGCCTGTCCTCATCAAACTTTTTGCTGCTAATAATTGTAACTTTTAGTCTGACAGAATATAAAAGTACATGACAACATCAGTAACACTGTTAGCTACAGTTAACAATTCATTAACAAATTTAGTTTTTGTCTTGCCCCCATAAAGTTTTGCAGTATAGACCAATGCAGGTAATCCTCTACAACTACAATTGGGACCAGAACACCTGTCACTAAGCAATGTTTAGTGAGTTGCATCAAATTTTACAACTTGGAAACCCCACGGGAAGGTGACATAATTCCACAAATATGTGCCAGTTGCCAAGCACCTAAATTTTGATCATGTGACTGTGGGGACAATGGAATAGTTTTAAGTGGGAGGATTGGTTGTAAATTACCTTTTGCACTACTGTTGTAGCTTCAACCGGTCGTACAATGAATAGTTGTAAGTCAAGGACTACCTGTACCTTACATAAAACACCCAGTATGGCCCTCATCCAAAAAATACACCCATGTGTTAAAAAATGGGGGGAAGGCACATCAAATAATAGTTTTTGAAACAGCGTTTAGGTTTTTTTTTAAGGTGGTAAGGCTCATTTTATAATGCAAGTCTAACAAACATAATGAAGGTTTACTGTGCTATAAAAAATATCAAAATTACTAAAATCAATGCAATGCAATTGAGAACATGATCAACCGGAAAGTCTAAGGCACTTACTACCAATGGGTGCAAGCCGGTTCTGTGATTCTTTTTCCATCTCTGCATTTTTAGTCTGTGCCCAGCTCTTCCATACTTCTAGTCCTTCCTCTGGCTTGAGAGACTGCGGAAGGAGAAGTTCAGGGGAAGGCTGAGGCTGTGGCTGCTGTTCCACTTCAGCTACCTGAACAGTTTGTGCCTGTGGAAGAAAATCATTTTAGCAACTCCTGCTGGAGTTTCTTTAAAGTAAAAATGATTCTTCACAAGTTTGGTCTCAGTTTTATATGGTTATGCTTACGAACACATCTGTAATCTCTGCAAATAATTTCTTATTTCCACAAATTATTAAGCAGATTTCATTGATAAATTCCTATTTGCTCTGTAATCAAAAAACAAAAATGCAGTGAACTTCACTTTATTGCAAGAGGTATTCAAGATATTTTCAAGTCCAACACAGAGACCGACACTTCCCATAATTATGTTCTAAAGTAAAATTTGATTCCCAGTTCCATTAACATAGATTTTACTTCAATTTAGGTGCCAGCTAACTCCAAACTGACTCTGGCCAGCTGACAATATAATAAACAATATAATAAACGATAAAAACAGTATAAAAAGATGACATGCAAAGAAGAGCAACAAAGATGATTAGGGAACTGGAGGCTTAAGGATATGAAGAACAGTTGTAGGAACTGGGTCTGTCTATAGTTCAATGGAAAGAAGGAATAAGAGTGACATGATAGTAGTGGTTCCAATGTCTCAGGGGCTGTCAAAAAAAAAAAGGGGGGGGGGTGTCAACCTATTCTCCAAAGCACCTGAAGACAGGACAAGTAGTAATGGATGGAAACTAATCAAGGAGGGAAACAACCCAGAATGAGGGAGAAATTTCCTGACAGCTAGAACAATTAATCAGTGGAACAACCTGCCTCCAGAAGTTGTGAATGCTCCAACACTGGAAGTTTTTAAGAAGAGACTGGACAGCCATTTGTCTGAAATGATATAGTGTTCCCTGCATGAACAGGGGGTTGGACTACAAGACCTCCAATGCCCCTTCCAACTCTGTTATTCTGCTGCATGCCCTCACTCTATATAAAGGCATAGAAAAAAAGCACATTCACAAGGGGCTCTATCCATCTTAACCCAAGACTTAGGGAATGTTTTCAAGGCTTTACAGAGCCCTATCAGTATAGGGGCCACCGATTTCAGGGGGGATTTTATTCTAGAGAGCAAGCACCACAGAGAAAGTATGTTTCCTGACTTCCAACAGATGCCACTATTTAATCAAAGAAGCCTGGACTCCACCAACTCTGCCAAGCATGTACCAGGCAGACAGAAACCACTGAAGATAGGCAGTTCCTCAGATAATTTGGCCTTAGGACACAAAGGGCTTTAACAAGCAATAACCAACAGCATAAATCAGAGTTGGAGGTATACTGGAAAACAGCACAATTCATGAAGCAGAGGTGTCACATAAACATACAAGGCATGCCCATTGCTGCCAGTGATAACTGCATTTTCAACCAGTTGAAGCTTCCAAGTGGCTTTCAAGGGCAGCCCTATTTAGAACACATTGCTATAGTCAACCCATAAAATGGCTACTCCAGAAAGAGATCCAATTAGTATATCAGGTAGAACTGTGCAAAAGTTCCCTTGGCAAACAGCTGCTCTTTGAAGCTTTAAGCAGGAGCTGGGATTACAGAAGGACTCCCAAAGTGTGCATGATGTTTAACGGGGAAGCACTACTCCATCCAAGAGTATGGGTGAAAAATATTTGGCTCTAGTATTCACAGCCATTCAGTCCTGATAGGATTGAGTGGAGTTGGTTGCCCAGGCCCACACAGTCTCCAGACACTAGGGTAGATCCTTGATAGCCTTACCTGACTGGCCTGGGGAAGAAATATATAATTCGTCAGCAACATACTGATATCAAACCCCAAACAGACGATCACATTCACCAAAACAATTTCATGTGGATGTTTCTAGAGAGGAGCGAGCAATTAAACTGTGGCAGCCCATATAAGACAGCTGAAGGGATGACCTCTCCCCTCTGCTAACACTGATTGGAAACAGCCGTGAAATGAAGAGAACTGCCATAACATTTTTGCCCCCAATTCCCACCACTGATCCCAAAAATACTATGAGCAATAGTACTGAAGATTGCTGAAATATTGAAGCCCATGCACCATCTCCAGCCCAATTCTACACAGGTCATCAGTAAGCATTATTAAAGCTGAAACTCAACTGAAACAGATCTTGATAATTTGTTTCCTCCAGGTTCTCTGCAAGCTGACCACAATCTTAATAACCTTCCCTAAAGAGAGAAAATTGCAGGTAGGACAGTAGTTGTCTAAAACCACTGGGTCCAAGACTGGTCCTCTCGGGGACTTCCTACAAGACCAAAAGCACGGCCCCCTCCAAGGCCAATTAGTTAGCTTCCTGACGACCTTAATAATCCAGGAGGGATCTGGGCCCAATAAAGAGGTGGCTGAACTAACAGCATACAGAAACCTATCCATCTCCTCAGGAATC
This sequence comes from Vipera ursinii, assembly GCF_947247035.1. Classification (NCBI taxonomy): domain Eukaryota; kingdom Metazoa; phylum Chordata; class Lepidosauria; order Squamata; family Viperidae; genus Vipera; species Vipera ursinii. Next base: position 27,942,794 of record NC_139513.1, on the reverse strand, counting down.
ACTGGCTTCAACTAATCCTAGATCACACTACAACACTGAGTCTCAGGTAACTTGATCAGACCTCTCACTGAACTACAGTTAGGAGTGGATCTGAGCGACCAAGTAGCCAGAATATTCTTCACAGTGACCCTGCCTAAGAAAGGCAGCTGAGTGCTATAGGTCAGGGGTCCCCAACCCCCAGCCTGTGGACCGGTACCGGGCCACAGCATGCCAGCAACCGGTCCACACAAACAAGCAAAGCCCCATCTGTGGGATGCAGGCAGCACACACAACCATGCACTCTCCGGTCCGTGGAAAAACCTTTATCCACAGAACCGGTGCCTGGTGCCCAAAGGGTTGGGGACCTCTGCTATATGTGGATGCAATGCACATGACTTCTTCCTCCTCTCATAATACTATTTGCAGTTTCCCTGAGCAGATATTACCGAAAGCAAGGTTTAGGTTTCAGTAAGAATCTGGCCTATTATTTTAATGAGTGTGTCTAGACTACTAAAGTTATTGCCTTTGATTATGTGCTATCATATTGGTATTGACTCTTGGTGACTTTAGAGATTTTCTCTAGGAAAGTTATTGCCTTAGGCCCTAGTAATCAACTTTTTCATTGTACTGTAAAAAAAATTTTTTTACAGCTATATCTATTCTTCGGATGGATGCTCTGGAATGACTCAAAATTGAGAACTGAAAGTTCTTACAGCAATTTCCCCTCTTTCCTGCATATGAATTAACTTCCAAGAAAAATACTTTTAAAATTCTGTCAGATAGAAAGCAATTCAAAGCAAATTCCATTCTCCATTAACCTTCTTTTTCAGTAAAAGTTTAGATGCATAAAAGATTTGGCCAGGAAAAATTCATTATCCCTTTGGGCTCTTAAAATTTTAATTCCAGAAATAATGCTGTTTGGGGATTGCGGGGTAAAATCAATAAAGACTGAACTTGGTGTGGGGAAGGGGTAGCCATTCAACTAAACTGACAAATGTTTTTCAAGCCACAGTGACCTCTGCGTTGTCACTTCCTCCTAAACTATCTGTTTAAAAAGATTTTTAAAAGGCCTATATCTATTAATTTTTATTTCTATTAATGTAGGTACATACATCGATCATTAGGAAAAAAAATCTATAGGATGCTTGCCTGCCTTTTACTTACCTACCTACTAAAACAGACCAACTCAAGATTACAAGAAAACTATTGTATTCCCTAGATAATCATAATATACCCCAGATTGGATCATAATTGAGTCATTGGTATAGGGTTTCCTGCCTGAGCAGGGGGTTGGACTAGATGATCTCCAAGATCTCTTCCAACTTTATTATTATGATTATGATTACCTAAAACCTTACTTAAAATATGTTTTTGATTTACCAAATGACACTTGTCTTCTGAATTTACGTTCCTGCAACACATGTACATTTGAAAAAAAAATAAAAACCCTTTATGTTTCTTGAAATGTATATTCTGTTGAACTTTTATATACCCCCCTTTCCTCCCCAATTTGCATTGTTTAATTATTCATTTTAAGTAGCTACTTTTTTAGCTCAAAAGCTACAGGACAGGAAAAGCTGTTAATTTTAAATCCAACCAACTAGGGAAATTAAGGATGCCTCGCTGCCAAAGGTAGACATCTCAGTTCTAACATTAATAAGACAACATTAATAAGACAAGGCATGCCACTAGAATATAATCTGAGAACAAGCCCCCACTTCCTACTAGCACTGATGATGTTACCTAGTTTGGGTAATGAAACATCTGCAAGGAAACAACCAAGCTCAGAGAGCACCAACGACCCCCTCATGAATAAGTTGCCTTTCATAATGCCTATTTATGAAAAAGGTTTCTGAGGTTCTTACCAGGATATATTGTAACAAACATTTATGTAACATGTAACAAATAAAAAGAACCAACCTTGTTGCCTGGCTGAATACTAACATATTAAAAGGCACTTTGTAAGTATCCATATATGTCCCCAAAACAAGAGGAATGATTTCCTTCCCCTGATTATAACAATAACAGTTGGAAGGGACCTTGGACATCATCTAGTCCAGAGGTAGGCAAACTTTGGCTCTTTTATGACTCATGGACTTCAACTCCCAGAATTCCTGAGCCAGCTGGCTCAGGAATTCTGGGAGTTGAAGTCCACGAGTCATAAAAGAGCCAAAGTTGCTGCAAATTAAAATTCTCTGTAAATTTATTTAACTTCACATAAAAAATGTTAACCTTTTCTATAAGCATTATAATCTGCCACTCCAGGTTGCCAAATAGGACTACCTGCACAGATTATCAAACGAAACTTAAGCTTAGGAGTTTTCTATTAATGTAGATATGTAGCAGTTCGAAAGCACGTAAAAATGCAAGTAGAAAAATAGGGACCACTCCGGTGGGAAGGTAACAGCGTTCCGTGCGCCTTTGGCGTCTAGTCATGCCGGCCACATGACCACGGAGACGTCCTCGGACAAGCGCTGGCTCTTCGGCTTTGAAACGGAGATGAGCACCGGCCCCTAGAGTCGGAAACGACTAGCACGCATGTGCGGGGGGAACCTTTACCTTTTTAGATATGTACATTCATCATTAGAAAAAAAAACTCTATAGGATGCCTGCCTGCCTTTTTCTTACCCTTTACTAAAACAGACCCAACTCAGAACTAACAGTACAATAAGCACTATGGTTAAGAAACCTACTAAATCAGAAAGAATCTAAAATATGAAAACTGCACAAAATGTAAAAAGCTGTAGCCCAGCAGTCTGTGGCAGGCCACAAGTTCTCAACCATTATTACAAGGTAGAAACTTTTCAAATGTTAAGTATTAGCAAGAAGTGCAAACAGCATGTAGATAGAACGTGGCTTTCTAAATGTCAGACACATATAAACAACCAAATGGTAGTTCAGTAAACTTTGAGATTATTCTGTTCAAGCCAGGGAACTTCTCTAAATCTAAAACAAAGTATAGGTGTGATTTTTTTCTGCATGAGGATGCTATGATTTTGATTACTGTCATTGTAGGAACATTCTGAAGGTAAATAAGGAAATATGTTTTAATAAATTTACACTAGCCACATAATTCAACAACTTACAGTTAGCACCGATATCAATGGTTTAGTGTGTATACTAAGCCATTGATATCTGTGCTAACTGTAACTTATTGCCTACATGGTTGTTCAAGAAAAGTTCGTTTAAAAATTCTAGCTAGTGTTATTTATGAAATATGCTATCAGAATGTTTCTATAATTCTGTAGATGGGGAATAGTTCTATTTAGAAATCCATATAAGCTATACTAAACTTTTCTTTTTAGCAAAGATAAAATGTTTATCACTGCATTTAAAAAGCTGCAGAAATCCAACTATTTTAAAATATATTTGCTTGCCAGATATATTTAAAATGTATCATAAAAACTTGAACTGCACTTAAGATTGGACATATCTGTCTACAGTGGATAACTTTAATCATAGCCACACCTATCAGATAAAAAATTAGCACAAATGGAATATGAACAAGTAAGTAGAATTCAATTTGGACCTAGTTGCAGGTTTCTGCAACTATACTATACGCCATGAAAGAGTGAGATTCAAACATAGTTCTAAAGCCTCAATATGTATTTGTTTTCTCCACAAAATAAACAGGCAACTCAGCTATCTCCAGATGTTTTAAATTTAAGTGTATTGCCTTGTTAGCTGAGGAGATGGAACTGAAGTTGGAAATATTTGGACAGCACTAAGTTTTCATCATGCCAAAGGAGTAATTCACCATTAGTATACATGAGCTTTGCACATTATATCTATAGCTTAGAACACACGTCAAACTGCTGACCCTGGGCCAGATGTGTCACGCCGAAACCGTACCCACTCCATTGCCAGCAATGGGGAAAAAGTCACGATACATCATGCGAGGTCACATGACATCGAGTTTGACATTCTTGGCTTAGAACTAAAAGGGGTCATTTAAGCAACCAAATCCAACTCTGTGTATGAGCAAGAACCCAAATTAAAGCATCTGTAACAAAAAAGAAAAGCTGAACGCCAAAGAATTGAGGCCTTTGAACTATGGTGCTGGAGAAGACTCCTGCGAGTCCCTTGGACTGCAAGGCGTTCAAACCGGTCAGTCCTAGAGGAGATCAATCCTGACTGCTCTTTAGAAGGCCAGATCCTGAAGCTAAAACTCAAGTACTTTGGCCACCTAATGAGAAGGAAGGACTCACTGGAGAAGAGCCTAATGCTGGGAAAGCTTGAGGGCAAGAGAACAAGGGGACGACAGAGAATGAGGTGGCTGGATGGAGTCACTGAAGCAGTAGGTGTGAGCTGAAATGGACTCCAGAAGATGGTAGAGGACAGGAAGGCCTGGAGGAACGTTATCCATGGGGTCACGATAGGTAGGACACGACTTCGCAACTAACAACAACAAACAAATGGCAGTCTAGTCTCTGAATATATTGAGTAAACTTCAGGCTATCACTTCTCTTGATAATTGATTCCACTGTCAATTTTTCCTTATTAGAAATTTTTAGAAAACTATTTTTCAAACCATTAATTTCACTCTTAAAACTAACTTTAATTTACCGTGAGCACTGCTAACATAATTTTCATTCATGTATTATTTTGCATGCTTTTTGACATTTCAACAGGGCAGCCAGAAACAGATTATACATTCATAAAGTATTCAGACCCCCTTCACTTTTGTCAATTTTGTTATACTTCAGCCTGATTCTACAGTTGTTTAAATTTTTTTTCCATTAATCTACACTCACTAATGACAAAGTGAAAACATGTTTACAAATGTCTGTAAATTTATTAAAAAGAACTGAAATATCACATTGGCATAAGTATTCAGACCCTTTGCAATAACACTTGAAATTTAGCTCAGGTGCTTCCCATTTCCCTTGATCAATGCTGACATGTTTCTACACCTTGGCTGGAATTGACCTGTGGTAAATTGATTGGACATGATTTGAAAGGCACACACCTCTCTATAGAAGGCCTCACAGCTGACAATCCATAGTGTAGCAGAGTAAAAGCCATGAGGTAAAAGGAACTGCCTGCAGAGCTCAGAGACAGGATTACTGGAAGGCATAACTCTGGAAAAGGCTACAATAAAATTTCTGCTGCACTGAATGTTCCTAGGAGCGCAGTGGCCTCCATAATTCTCCCAATGGAAGAAGTTTGGCACAACCAGGACTATTTCAAGAGCTAGTCTCCTGGTCAAACTCAGCAATCGGGCAAGAAGGGTCTTAGAGAGGTGATCAAAAACCTGATGGTCACTCTGACTGAGCTCGAGAGATCCTGGGTGGAAATGGGACAGAGTTCCAGAAGGACAACCATCACTGCAGCCCTCTACCAATCTGGGTTTTATGGCAGAGTGGCTAGACAGAAGCCACTCCTCAGTGCAAAACACATGAAAGCCCACTTGGAGTTTACAAAAACAAGACAAAACCCGAAGGTCTCTCAGACTGTGAGGAACAAGAATCTCTGGTCTGATGAAACCAAGATTGAACTATTTGGCCTCAATTCTAAACATTATGTCTGGAGGCACTGCTCATCACCTGCCCAGTACAATCCCAACAGTGTAGCATGGTGACGGCATCATGCTGTGGGAGTGTTTTTCAGCAACAGTGACTGGGAGACTGGTCAGGGTTGAGGGAAAGCTGAATGGGGCAAAGTACAGGGATATCCTCAATGAAAACCTGTTCCACAGCGCTCAGACTGGGCTGAAGGTTCACTTTCCAACATGATAGCGATCCCAAGCACACAGCAAAACAACACAAGAGTGGCTTAGGGACAGCTCTGTGAATGTCCTAGAGTGGCCCAGTCAGAGCCCTGACTTGAACCTTATTGAATGCCTCTGGAGCAACCCCAAAATGGTGGTCCACTGAAGGTCGCCATCCAACCTGACTGAGCTTGAGAGGATTTGCAAGGAAGAATGGCAGAAAATCCCCGAATTCAGATGTGCACAACTTGTTGTGTCATATCCAAAAAAGACTTGAGGCTGTAATTGCTGCCAAAGGTGCTTCAATAAAGTACTGAATGGAGGGTCTGAATACTTATGCCAATGTGATATTTCAGTTTTTTATTTTTAATAAATTTACAGATATTTTAAAATTCTGTTTTCACTTTGTCATAATGGGGCACTGAGTGTAGATTAATGAGGGAAAATTGAATTTCAGCAGCTGAAGAATCAGGCTGCAGCATAACAAAATTAACAAAAGTGAAGGGGGTCTGAATACTTTCTGAATGCACTGTAGGTACTTCCCATAGTAATATAGAACATGGCACAGAAAAAAAGTAATGTTTCCAATGTTTATAAAAAACATGAAGTATTCAAACAAAACCAAAGAACAAATATTGTGTCCCAGCCTCTTAGTGCAGCATTTTTATTTTCTGTCTTCTAAAATAAGTATGGTTAGCCTGAAAACTGCACAATACTTTATGTCTAGCACAAAATTTCTACTTGACAGCGATAAAAAAATAAGAACATTATACTAGTGAAGAATTGTTTTATCTTCTGCAATTATGCAGAATTGGATCCAACAATCTAGATTACAAAAATCTCTACATAGTAATAGTAATGATAAGACAGCTTATTTTAAAACGTCTAATATTTCTGCAGAATGCATTGCCAAAAAAAAAAGACCAGGCAATTGTAACTGATTTTATGTTCTTGACATTCTCATATGTTTGTTTCCCAACCAAGAAAACTAAACTATGTGAGAACACAGTAGTACTTGATTCAGAACAAAGTGTGCAATCCAGAGAAATTCATAAGCCATGCCGACTCATACAGATCACAACTATCCTTCTAATTCCCAAAACACACAATCTAAGAAGAAAAGTCACCAAGAGGAAACAAATGATGGTATAAATGGGTGCTCCCAGCTTACTCCTTTCCTAGCTTTCTTAAGTCCTCTACAGTTGGAAAACCTGAAAGACCAGGTTTGGGACAGTGTCGCTAAGAGTTGACAATGACCTAATGGCACATAATCAAAGCTATCTAAACTGGCTGTCATTGTGACACTGAATGCACAGGATATATGTATACGGTATGGAATGGCACTTCCATCTATCTGCCCTAAATCTCCCACCATTCAGCTTCATTGGATGATCAAGCATTATAAGGGGGAAATTTTCCTCTTCCCCCCCAATCTATTTCCTTTATATCATGTAAAATGGTATATGCTTCAGTAATTTTCCCTGGCCCCATTTGCTTCGTTTTCCCAAGGCAAAGGTTCTCAACTATTGCAACCTTTCCAATGGACTCCAATTCCTTATTAATTTTGATGTTATTTTTTCCCTGCGGTATTCCAAGCATGGCTGCACTAACAATTTGGATAAAAGCATTTCAATAATTATATTCCCATTGACATTCTTGAAGAACAGCATTTAAAGATTGGGTACAAATATAAAATCACAGAATGTAAGTATTCAAAATACAGTTAAGTAGACAAGTCTTCCCCTTAAAACTGTTATCTTTTAGAGATAGGACAGACAATCCTGCCCATATTCAGTTATTCAACCCTGCAGACACTTGCCTCATAAAGACAGCTTACTTACAGAGCAAGTAACTTGCAATTGTTGCTGTTGCTGCTGCTGCTGTGCCTGCTCTTGTGATGTGGACTGCTGCTGCTGTGGGTCCCATATATGAACCGTCTGTGCTGTATTCTGGTAGGTCCCTGCCACTGCTTGCACTGCCACTGGAATGTGGATATTGCCATTCATAAACTGTGCTGGGAAAAGGGAATTGGCAAGAGTTTGCACTACCTCCTCATGAGAGTTTTTCACTACCGATGCACCTCCTATCATCTTATCCTTATCTTCTTCTAGCTTCACAGTGGCCAAAGTGGTTGGGGAGCCACTAACATGGACGGCATTGTAGGCCTCCTGAGGAATGGCAATGTGGGTAATGTTTTGCTGCTGCAGGTCACCACGTGGCTGGGCAGAATAAACCGGGATTGTCCAAGTCTCCCCAGTGGGACTAGTTATGGTCCCAGTGGCACTGTACAGGTGGGCACTATCCACCGTTAACAAGTCTGGCCTTAAGGACACATAACTCTGCTGCTGACCCTGGGGGATGGTCAGAACTGTAGCCACCGGCTGCCCTGAAATGGCGTATGACACAGTAATAGGCATATCCACTTTGCGCTTCTTTACTGGTTGAAGGACGCTGGCGGTGCTGATCCTTCGTTCGCCTTCCCGTGGTGAACCTTGTTGAGATGGAGGAGGGGAAAGTGCTCCAACTGTCTGAATTTGGATTTGTTGTCCTCCGGCGATAGCCTGTCCTGCCACGAGCTGGGCCTGGATCTGCTGATGCTGTATGTGTTCCTCCTGTATTTCGGCACCCTGGATTTGCTGAGCAGTCTGCACATGCTGCACCTGGATCTGAGCCGCCTGTAACTGAGAAGGGCTGGGACTCTGAAGGGCCTGACCCTGTATTGTCTGGGATGCTTGCTGCTGTGTTTGGCCTTGGATCTGCACTTGGACCTGTATTGGCTGCTCTGAGGCTGGGTGAACAGTGAGCTGTGGAGAGAGCTGCTGGGTGGACACAGGTTGGGGGGACTGCTGAACTTGAACCTGCACCTGCAAAAGCAACACATGAGCAGTTAGGGGATCAACTCCAAAATCCCTACTTTGGGGGGCTGGAAGCATATCAAGTCAAATAAATGAATAAACCAGGATTGGGACTTAAATAAGCACCAAATCAGCTGGGCAGCCACATGAGAGTATCCATAATGAAAAGAAAAAAAAGGTTAATACATCTTGGTAGAATCTCAAAGGAAAAGAATAGAAGACCACCACCACCCCAACCTCAGTGCAAGATGAGCATCTCATTGACCAAGAATCACAACTCAGAAATAATCCATTTGATCCTTAACATTTAAAATATCACCAACAAATATTTTTTTTCTTCAAACACTCCTCTGAGGACTTTACAAACAGTAAGCACGCTGAGCAGAAAACTTATGTTTAGAAATACACCAAACCCCCTTGGCTGAATGTGCATAAACATAATTATATTAGAATTGTCTTTGGCAATGTAAAAATTTGAGGATTACTGATTTGATCTTAAAAAATCACCAGCATTTTTTAAATAATATTTTAATGTAGATTTATGGAGATTTTTAAAAAAGATGTTAATGTTATGTTCCCAAACTTTGGAATCTAACTATCTTTGAGAGGTTATGGTTAAATCAGGCATGTGCTGCCGCTAAGAAAAACTGGAAAAACAGTAATATTCTTATATATTCAAGGATGGATAACTGCTGCCGGCATCAACTTCCCTTCGTCCAGTGCGCTCCCACAGAGAGGGCCTCCTTAGGGTGCCGTCGGTCAAAGAGTGTCGACTGGCGGCCCCCAGGGGGAGGGCGTTCTCTGTGGGCGCGCCAGACCTTTGGAACCGTTTACCGGTGGAGCTCTGGACGGCTCCCGACCTTCGCTCCTTCCGACGTGACCTAAAAACATATTTATTTGAACAAGCCGGCCTGGTCTGATGGGTTTAGGGGTATTTTAACGTTTTGTATTAATCTATTGAATTGGGCTATTGTATTTAATATTTCTTTTAATTTTTATATATTGTATTTTATTGTATTGCCCTGTACACCGCCCTGTCCTTCGGGAGAAGGGCGGTATAAAAATTAAAATTAATTATTATTATTATTATTATTATTATTATTATTATTATTATTATTATTATTATTATTATTATTATTATTATTATTATTATTCCCAAAATTAATAATGCAATGTAATGTTAGAAAATCATACTTTTGAAAAAATATGTAATTTAGGAACACTGACATTTGATGAATACGTGATATATATATAATTTTCTCCTTTTGGCTTATTTTTGGGCAGGGAATTAAGGTGTTTTTGTGTGTGTGTGTGTGTGTGTGTGTGTGTGTGTGTGTGTGTGTGAGAGAGAGAGAGAGAGAGAGAGAGAGAGAGAGAGAGAGAGAGAGAATATTAAGTTGATTGTATATATGCCCCCAAAAGCCAAAAGGGCAGGGAATTAAGTTGTGTGTGTGTGTAAATATACATAAAGAAAAAACTAAGTTGTTCTTGCCCCGATTAGCTTTCAGCCACTTCAGTGTTCAAGCAAAAACAATTTAGCAATAATTAGGCTCCCTCTCTCACATGGCTATCGGACTCATCAACATATGTGGCAATGTTATCCTGGTGTACACAATAGAACAGAAGGAAAAATTGATGGCACAAGAAGCCTCCATTCTATAACTCAAACCTAAATGTAAGAAGAGGAAGCGAGGGATAAGAATTGTTCATATCTGCATTCTTACTCCTTGATGGCAACATTAAGAAAGCTGGCATTCACAAATGCATCGTTACAGAATGCTGAAAATTTTGTGTAAATTCAAATATTTCCTTTTGCATTAATTCAGTCTGTGCTTAATAATCAAAAAAGGAGAGCATAGTATTTGTTCATGTGAACTATTTTATGAGCTAGTTAAAATGTTTTCCACAAGTCTATACCATAAAGGAAAAACGTTATGCATTTCTCTAATCTTTCGAAACGCAGCAGCTTCTTTTTTACTTTGTGAATACTGTTCAAAACAAAATTTGAGTTTTTAAGTCCTGCAATCTATAAGCAATGAGAAATACATATATATAAATCCTGTATCTATAAATATTGTATAATTTAATATAATGTAGTTTTATATAATTTAAACTTATGTATATTTAAATACATGAACTATGAATTCTAATAGAATATATTTAGTATTCAATTATGAACACTTTATTTAAACATTAGGATTTGAAAATTCTTACTTGCACATTTAAATTTTACTCTCATATAGAAATCCAATGTTTACCTTATAGAGTTGAGGCTACTCCTCAGTGGTACCATGGCTTATTAATGTACGAGTCTTTCAGCAACCTATGATGTCTTACGAATCGCAACTTTTTAATCAAAAGAAATTTATTTCTAGCTTTATTAAAGCCCTTTCATCCAAATAAAAGGAAACCTCAAAGTGAGGTCACTCAATTTTATCCATATCACTCAACTGCAAACTTAAGACAGGACATCTGAATGGAGCTGTATTTGGTGCCTAAACAGCATCCACAGGCATCGCTAAATCAAAATAGGTTGACTTATATTAATAAGACAGTGATAAGCAAAAAAGAAGTATGCCTGAGGACTGTAACTTCCTTAGAAAAACAAGCCAACAGTCTTCATTTACATGAATATGAAATAAATAACAAACTAAACTGTTAGGTGTGCAATCTATGGCAGCAGTCCCCAACCATTGCAGCTTGACGGCCTGGCTGGGGGGGGGGGGGAAGAGAGGAGACCTGTGCCACGTGACTGGGCAACTTGACTTACATGAGTGGCAGGCTGGGGCACATGCATGCGAGTGCCCGCAGGCCCACCGCTAGTGCAAGTTAAGTTGTATGCACGCACACATGCCAGCCACTCATGTGGCCTAATTTTAAACAGGGCACTGCCCAGTAGCAAGCCAAAGCCCAGAGGTTGGAGATCCCTGATCTATGGCCATTGACAATAAAAGCCAGCTGGCAATAATCAACCTATATGGACCATCCTTATATCCAGTTTGCCACTGCCTGCAAATACAATCTTTACTATTTTTTTCTTTGTACTGCATTAAACAGTATTGTACAGGAAAAAAACCCTTATATTATTATTATCAATGCTACACAGTAGCTACTTTTCTGGTACTTGAGTAGTATCCAAAAAAGGCAGCACAACTATAATCAGAATTCTCTGTAGTATTCTAGGAAGAATACAAGCAGTGCTATACCCAGGTATTGTTGGTTTTAAGTAAATGTCAAGGGCACCTACATATTCTGTGATTTCTATTTCTATTGTAAATGTCCTTTGAAGCAAGTTAAATGAAAGCAGTTCTAACACTATTTGGGTAGAACATATTTTCGAATTACAATTCTTATCACTAGCAAACAGAATATTCTCCAACTTACTCATGTGATCTATACCTAATGCAACTGGAATCTTACAATTTAAAAACCGTCACAAAACCATGCTTTATATTTCCGTACTTCTCTTCCTCTCTGAAGAAGCATCTTAAATGAGAAGTGAAATGTTAAGGAAAAAAACCCAAGGAAGTCCAGAGATGCATCTCTGGGACCACCATGACCTGGATGATTGAGAATCTCCACAGACATGCAACGTTAACATTACCTGCACTTGTTGGGGTTGTTGCACTTGTATTTGTTGCTCTTGTTGGGTTTGTTGCTGGACACTAGTTGTAACAGGACAGGCAAGTTCAAGCAAAGATCCAGCCACTTCCGTGCTATCTGTATAAATGCAGTTGCCTCCTTGTTGATATACCATGGTTGTGGTAGCAGCTGTCTGCTGAAATTCCTGTAGGGCTTCAGGGCCCTTGGAGGCCAGGGAGTCCAGGAATTCCTTCATCCTATGTTGGGGGATTGTTCGTGCTTTCACACGGATGTATTCTTCAAAGGAAATTGTGTTCTCCAAAGAATTATTCATATTGCAAAGTCCTCAGGGTTCCTTAGAAGAAAAAGGCAGTCATTTTTTAATTCTGAGTTTAAACTCTAGACCACTGGCTTCCTATCTCTGTTGTCTTTATAAACCAGTTGAATCTTTCTTCAGATCAGCAGCCCCACACAGCTATTCACTATAACAGCCAAGAAATATATTGAAATAATTAATTATTAATTAAATAATTAATATGTGAAGTTAACCATAACCTAAAAACTGTCATCGCTCTATTTATTTATGGGAATTTCGGAGTGAGTCATTGAGTTTTATTTATTATTCAAATTTATACATCACCCATCACACTAAATGACTGTGGTTCACAGATAAAAAAAATTCATACAAATGTAGACAGTTAAACAAACTTAAAAAGATGAATGGAACACTCTCAACCTACCGACCTGCACTGCATTGGTTACTGATATGTTTTGGGGTGCAATTCGAAGTGCTGGTGGTTACCTACAAAGCCCAAAACGGCTTGGGATTGAGGTACCTGAGGGATCGCCTTTTTCCAAGAATCTCTGCCTGCCCAACCAGTCAAACAAAATAGGTGTGCTGCAGGTCCCATCAGACAAAGAATGTTGGCTGACGGGGACCAAAAGATGAGCTTTTTCTGCAGTGTCCCTTTCTATGGAACAGCCTGCCTTTGGAGATCAGAATGGTCCCAACCCTGCCAGCCTTTTGTAAGGCCCTAAAACCCTGGCTATCTTCCCGAGCCTGGGGCACTAAATGTGCCAAAGGCCCCATTTCCTGTCTATATTGTTAAATGCCGAAATATCATGCTCTTGTATATGTTGAATTGGATGTTTTTAATGTTTTTCACTGGTTTTATTGCTTTTGTTTTAAAATGTTTTAATCATAATATATTTTTCTGAATTGTAAACTAGCCAGTCATTGACTGTGATGGCTAACCATAGAAATTGAACAAATAAATAAATAAACCACCCCCAGGGGTCACACACCACTACTGGATTTCCATGCTAGTTGACAGAGCCAGAAGACCCCAAGAAGAATGAGGGTCTGCCTTTACCCCAGGGAACAAGACTAACCAAACATACATACTAACCACACAATTAAAAATATTCAACAACCATTTGTGACTTCTGTTCAAGAATTCAGTTTTCTGATATTTAAGCTTCTATTAAAATATATACGAACACACCATTTAATCCTTTGAAAGAACAGGAAAGGGAGCACCCAGAAAAGCTCCTTTAGGAGACGAGTAGGACTTCACTGTTCTATCTAGTTTCATCTTCCTCATTATGACTAGCAGAACTGCAGAAAATTAAATTAATGCAAGTTAATTAACCTACTCTGTTTAAACCACAGTATATTCTTTAATGTGGATTATATTCCAGGCCTTAAAATTGCAATTACATGCAAGATGTTGATTGGCCACTGTCAATCAAAGCAAAGTTATAATAAATAAAGCCTTTTCTGAAATTTCTAATGCATATAATATTACATTTCTTCTCTGACTTTGACAATAACCAGGTAATAAAAAGGATAGAAAGGTTACAATAATTAGTTTTCAGAAGTGATAATGGAACATGTACTCATATACATCTGCATTACGTTAAATTTAGTAATCTGCTATTACAGCCTATTCCTATTACATACATTAAAAATCTATTACACTGTTTGTTTCTCATACAGTACCATTTTTAAATTTATTGAGGAATTACTGTATATTGCTATACCTCCTATGTATAGAAACTGTGAGTCATATTAACCACAGTTCAACTTTTTAAATAATACCATCCTTTTCATTTTAGCTTAGGAATTGAATAGTAAAGCAATTAATGAATCATCAGATTAAAATGTTACTTTATAGGTAATTCATATATCTGATTTACTTTATAAAGCAGTAAATGAAATACCAGTTCTATATTTTATCTGCACATATTAAAATTAAAATGTTTAATTTTTCAAAAAACCTTTTTCTAAAAACAGTTACAGTTGATAAAGCTTTCTCTCGCAAGTCAAAACCAATGACTCTGTTCCCCTAGCTGCTGACCCAGTAAGCACAATTTCCCAAGAGGAATGAAGATTGTGTACCGTCTACACTTCTGCTTAGAAAAAAATATTGTGTCAAAGGGAAGAGTTGGCAACACTAACTAAAATAAACCATCTAATAATTTTTAAATATATTTTGACAATTGTATGATGGTTCTTCCAAATAAAAATTTAACTTTAGAAGACAGCTATATTGAACTGGAATAATTATGAATATGAATAGTTATTGTATGCCACCCAGTCACTTTTTTGTGATAGGTGGCCATATAAATTTGAATAAAAGTTTAATAGGATTTACACAGATACCCACAGCAAACTGAGACTGTCTTAAGTTGTATCATGATGCTAATTCTACTCTTACATACTGGAATCCCACTTACAACTATGTATGTCTTAGTATTTTATTCACAATATGTTTCAAATCTCCACATGCCCCCAAGGCAAATTATAAAATATATGGCTAGGTAGAAGTCTGCGATGACAATTGTTTAGAAACATAACCATCTGATAATTCAAGATTACCTAACCTAAGCAATTTTATCTTCTTGAAATCTTCCACTGATCTTTTATCCATTACAGCCTCCAGATAATAGAAACTGAAGGCAGCCTATTTCACCCTATCCCAATCTGATATTATTGTACTTAGATATATCATGTTACATTTCTGGTACTATTGTATCTAGATGTTACATTTATCAGCATTTCTAACTGACACAGATAAAAATCAAAACCCCAAAATATCAGGAGCTCTGTTCAGGGGTCTCCAAACTTGGCAACTTTAAGACTTGTAGACTTCAACTCCAGAATTCCTCAGTCAGCATGGCTGGCTGAGGAACTAGATAAATAATTAGGATGGGTAGAAAAAGATTAGCAATCAGTACAATCAGAAAATTTTAGACATTATTAAAGTCAGACACATGTGAAATATATGGGCAATGTAGACAAACCAGACAGCACACTGTACATATTTCTGATATTCATGTTTTAAACTCTGTATGACTCATTACAAAATAGAGAAGACAGAACAAAGAAATATACCTATATTTGTAATATTAAAAATACAGTTATGTTATAAAATACTTTATTTAAATAGGCAGGGTTCTAGAGACTCTCATTTTTCCCCAGCATGAAGTTTCTGAATGAATAGTAAAATTTCTACTGTAATAAAATGAACTAAATATATCCAAAGTCATGGTCTTTGTGAGGGAATGTAGTAAAATATAGTAAAATCATTCTGTAGAAATAAATGGGTCCACTCAGTATCTGGATGAGTTCTCAAAGCTTGAGAAACCTATGCAATCTGACTTTACTTCAACAATATAAAATATTATATGGCTATATTACTTTACACAATTATATATTAAATTGCAAGATTTCTGGAGCTTTGAATAAGCCAACAATAATATACCATAGTACTTTCTGCAGTACTGCTCTTATAGTAACCTAATTAGATAACTAAAACAGATCGCAGGGCCATCTGAGCCAATTCCTTATCCAATTCATTTGCATTTTGTGAAACAAGGTGCAAGGCAAGCTGGTACAGTATTTGTTTACTATAGTGCATTGTGCACCATATATATCTTACCCTCTTGAGTCTAACCAAAGGGCTGACAGGATAAAATTTCATTTAAATTGGCACCACTTTATAAAATTGAGCACCAACACATCTATTTCCTCTTCAAAGTTACACAAGAGGGGGGGAAATGCCAAAGATACAGGCTCAGACTGAAAGCAAGCAAAAACCTTCAGCAGGTTCTTTCACGTGTCTATTACCATTGCACATAATAAACAAAATACGGGCCGTCAAAGTTGGCCCTCACTCTCAGCGACTTTATATATCCTCTCCAGGCCCGAATTAAGGTCGTGAACATACTGCAACTAGTAGGTTATATAGCTAATTAAACGAGACAGTAACACTTGAAACCTGGAACAAATGTTTTCGGACCGAGATAAAAGTTAATTAGATGTTGAGAATAACCCCTTGCTTATTTGAAGCTTTCCATAACGTAAATAGCTCACTGTATAATATTTAATACAGCACTTTAAAGTTCCTGACAAATACTATTGGTCCTCGAACAAGGCCCGGACCTCAGGGGCCCCGCCTTGGTCCGCCTCGCCTTCCTTACTGCAGCCTCCAGGCCGAAGGTGGAGAGAAGCGCTCTGCGCTCTACAGCCAGCGCGATGACCGGCGGCCAGGAAATTGGCAGCAGCCGGCAGGGCACCATGAGGCTCACCCCGCCTCCCCGGGGTTCTGCAGCACCAGGGCCTACCGGCCTCATCCTGAAACTTCGCCTATTCCCGCCGCTGCTCCGGAGTCGGCACCCGGGCGAGAGAAATTCGCGCCCACTCACGCGTCGGTAACTCTCCAGCGCGGCTTCCCCAGAGCTTTACAGGCGGCCAGAAGGCCCTCCCCACCTTGGGTGCCAGTGGGCGGGGGCGCGGAGGAAGGCTTGGGAACTCGAGGCGGGGCCCTGCCCGGGGAAAACGGCGCAGGCCTCAAGTGGATCCCGCCTTGCCCAGCCGCCAATCTCCACGCGTGCACGCGCTGGCGGCGGCGCCGGCGCCACACAACAGCCGGGGCCGGGCTCGCGGGAGCGCGCTCCCCTGCCCGCTCCCCCTCCCCCCCCGCTTCTATGCCGCTACCGCCGCCACCTCCTCCCGTCGTCGTCGTCGTCGTCCCCCCCACCCCACCACGCCTTTCACCAATCCAAATGCTGCGTTTCCCTCCGGAATACCGCGCCTCACGCTCCCGTAAAGAAGACTCGGCAGCCCCCAACTGAGTCCAGCTCCGCCTCACCCCGGCCCCTTCTGTCGCCTCGCGCCGTCACCGCCTCAGGCCCCGCGTCTTTTTCCCCCTCACAGCTCCCTGGGCGCCATCTTACATTCAACCCGCCGCAACCAATCGGCGCCCGGCTTGAAGCTCGCGACAGCACCGCCTCCAAAGCCGCGCGAGACCTACAAACCGAGCCACGCCCCTTGCCTTAAAGTGGACGAGCGCCTTCGGTGGGAGGGAGGGGGGGGGTGAGGGACGCGCACCGAGGAGCGGTAGGGCTTAGTTTGAAGAACAAAAAGAGCTTGCGGGAAGGTTATTGTAGTACCTGTCTTACAGATACACATTGGTTTCTCTCGTTTCCTCCTCCCTCCTCGTGAGTCCTAGATTTGCGTATATTTTACTTCCCGATGTGGTCAAATTATTAAATTATTCTGCCCTAGATAGGCGTCCTCTTCACCCAGTGATTACTCTCTTATAACAATATTTTTCTCGTATATATTGTGAACGCTCCTAAAAGATAAAATGCTACCCCTCGCACAAGAAACTCCACCCTTATTATAAGTGTCAGCCTCGGGCAAAGAGAATTTAAAGCGCCCCGAAAATTAAATTTGGGGAGGAGGAGGGAGATGTCCCTCCAGTTTTCCCTTTTTCCAGTCCATGGAACATAAAATTGTAATACTTAGGATTTTGCAGAAAGTTTCTGCAAAACACTCTCAAAATGCACCCTTGCCGCCATGAAAATTAATAATAAAAGTTCTATAGTATGTTTAAGGTGGGGTGATTAGAAAAATCCTAGAAAGAATAATAACTCTTCCCTATAGAGGGGACAAGCACTGTAGATAGCCTATTACAATCTAATAGTTGAACTGGATTTATTTCTTATGAAAGAGCACTCAGCCTTCGCATCCTGTTCCAGCAACTTGCAACTTCTGGAGTTAAGTTCTAACACCTCTATTAAAGGCTAACAGAGCTCATAATTTTATCTATGTCATACTTCGAATATTTCTACTCATTTGCCATCCAAGAAAAGCTCCACAATTTGTAATCCATAAGCAAGATGCTATATGCATGTTAATATTTGTAATGCAATTGCAGAGCAGAGTGATGCTTTCTTTCTGTCCTCTTAAGATGAATTCCAATTTGGAGTGAAGGAAATAGTAAGAAATTAGAGTCTGCTGTTCCCAATCTGGACAAATTACCTGCCAGTCAGCAATTTTCACTGAAGTTCTGAAGTATTACAGTGAAGGTAATGGTTTCAGCAACACTAAGAAAATAACATTCTACAGGAGTTCAAAGAGAAGTTCTGCTTAGGAAAACTGAAAATAAATCAAAATAGTTACACTTTGTCAAAAGTTCTTATTTCCTTTTTTGCCTTCTAATGCTAAAATCTGATAACCCAAACATTTGTGCTAGCTACAGACATAATCAATGTGATATCTTTGTTGTAATTATGATGTTGGTACCTAAATTCACAGAGTAACTGTCAGGCCTGACCCATTTATATATATATATATGTGTGTGTGTGTGTGTGTGTGTGTGTATGTATGTTTTTGCTCCCTCTCTACTCCCAGTGAGTTTCATGCACCTATCAATGACGTCCATTTATTCTATATATTATATATTATATATTTATATGTATGTATATATATATACACACATATATCTATATACACACACACATATACATATATACATATATATGTGTGTGTATATATATATGTATATATAAATACATACATATAAATATAAATATATAATATATAGAATAAATGGACGTCATTGATAGGTGCATGAAACTCACTGGGAGTAGAGAGGGAGCAAAAACTTTCTGGTAGGCAAAAAAAGGAACAGCCTTGTCAAAAAGTTTTGAAATATAGTTCTTATCTTTGAAAAACAGTCCATTAATTACTAATGGGAGCAACATAGAGAAGCATCTTAGAAGGGCTGTCTCGCTGGACCACATTGCAACTGACTCAGAAATGAAAAGGTAGCTGTACCAAAAAAGGAAAACTTTATTTTACTATTTTTTCTGGGAATCTTAATAACATTGCACTTCTCATAAGTGGATGTTTAACGTACCCTGTCCTCAGGCTCAACAAAATATACCAATTAATATATTAAAAGACAGTGTGTGTTCATTTTTGTTTACATACAATTTAAAATGTTCCTTACTTTTTCCAATATTAGCAGTTAGAGGAAGCCTGCTTGCTCATTTGAAATGCATGCAAATAAAAAGCATCCAGATGTAGGATACAGCTCATGTTAAATACAAAATACAATTTATAAAACATCTGGAAAAGGGGGTGGGTACAGTCTTAGCATAATATCATTTCTGACTAACAGGGGAATAGGGAAATTTGCAAGTAGCAAAATAAATTCTACATCACAAAGAAATTAGCACAGAATTTCTAAGCATTTCCTCTCCCTTTTTTTCTTGCAGAGAAAAACTTCCCCTCAACAAACTTAGCTCAAGGTATCTCCCATGTGAGCCTAATTGAGTCATTTGTGCTGCTAAAGTGTAACATTTCCTTTTTAATCTGAGAAATCTGGGCAGCAAGGGAGGCTATTTACCAACTGTTGGAAACAGGCAGGCCCAATTTTATCAAGGCTTACAGACTGTATTCTGCAGAAAATCAAATCATTAGTAATCCCAAAAAGACTCAAGCTATCAAATGCAGGAACGCAAACTTATTAAGAAATACATATATCTTTTAGCCTCAAAAGCTGCGGTTCAGATACATAATTACCACAGCTGTCTTTCTGGAAGTGTCTTCTCTAAGCAAAATCCAGCTGATTGACCCCAGAAAAGAGACCTGATATCAGCACTGAGAAATTGAGAAACTTGACCAAAGGGTGAGCTTTCCATTTAAAAACAATAATTGTTTAGCCAGTGACCGCAAACCCCCTTCTTCCCCCCCCTTGGGATTAATTTAGTAGCCTGTGGGACAGACCATTAAAGGGAGATGGATAATAAGGTATTTTGGAGGAATGCAAATACCGTACTCAGAATTACTTTTCATGCTTGCTTAGAAAACTACATTCAGAACTTTTCCTTACTTCACTAAGGATATCCTCTCAGTGCTGTTATAAGAAGACACAATGAAGTTATACTGCAAACTGCAGATTCCACTCTTAAAGAGAAAGTGGTTTTTAAAAAGAATGGGTACCTGCTCTGCAGCACACATTCAAACACTGTTTGAGATGATGCTGGGAGAAGCTGATGTCCCTGGCGGGAATTCTTAAGATGTTTCACTATCCTGACCCACCAGATTTCTTCAGGACAAAAGTGGAGGGATGCCAGCAGACGCTCATTGTATACAACGAGAGCAACAAACTTTCTGCAAGTGAGGAAACTGGTCAAGGAAGGGGTCCCACCTCTCTTGCCCTCAAGAGACCAGCCTAGCTAAAGGCAACACCAGGCTGCTTTAAAATCCCCATGTGCTCGCTAACAACCTCCCACTTCACAGTACCAACAACTGCTCCTTAAGGTGGCCCATGTCATCCTTAACAGGTGAGGCTTCACAGGTCGCAACAACCAGAGATTCTGCTTCAATTCTCTGACCACAGCACCATTGTCAGGGCCCGAGTGAGATTCTGGCTGGATTCGGAGTCTACTTGGCCAGTACCGTTTGGTGCCAAAACAGCCCGGCACTTCCTCGCTGCTGGCTAGCAACCCTTATCCAGTCCACCTTAAATAGGGCCCAGAGTTACTAACTTTCCATCTAGACTTTGGTGTTTGTACACAGCAGAAAATGTGCAAGGCATTAAAGGTGCAGTGACCCGGGCTGGAGCATTGCTGGGAGAAGAAGAGGAGAGCGGGAGAGGAGCGCAAAGGAGCAAAGAGCAAGTCATAGCCTGGGCAGCTCCGCTTCACGAAAGGGTTAAAGGTTAGCTGCAGGAGGACAGACCCTGGCAGCAATCCAGCCTGGAAGAACAGCCACTCAGACGTGCAGATGGGCCGCCGGGTGTTGTTGCTCATTCCCCCACCTCCACCCTTCTCTGTTTGGAGAAAAAGGCTACTCGGTGTTTCCCAGGGGGAGCCGGGCACCTGATCGCATCTGCTTGAATACACAAAGGGAAGACGAAAGGAGAGCGAAAATTGGGGCACCCGAACATTGGTTACGCTTGTGACGTGGCATTTGGGTGGGGTACATGCCTACTATTGTTGCTTGTACATTGCGCGATGGTGGAGGAGTTTTTTGTTTTGTCCACATGGGCATACACCCCCACCTTCCTTTACATCCCACCGTCCTCATTTCTTGAGCTTGGGCAGGTTGCCTGATCTCCTTGGCCTCTGGGGATCCTGGCTTTGTTCATAGGATGTACGTACAAGTAGCCTTTTTGGTCTCTCTTGGTAGAGAACAGTATATAATAATTCCCTCCCCCACCCTCTAATATTTTTACACTACCGGAAACTGCCAAGTTTTTCGGTTGATGTTTTTTTTAAAAAAAAAACACCACAATTTATTTTATTGAAGTAAATCACATGCAACCTTGTCAATGATCTTTATTAGAGCCAGGAAGCCGGTGGTGCAATTACTCTGGCTGGATGCTCCTAGATGCTTTGGTGGTTTTCATTGTCACTGACTGGGGTATCACTTTGAATTGGCTATACCAGGGGTAGGCAACCTTGGCTCTTTTATGACTTGTGGACTTCAACTCCCAGAATTCCTGAGCCAGCCATGCTGAAGGGAAAGGGAGAGCATGCTGGCTCAGGAATTCTGGGAGTCGAAGTCCACGAGTCATAAAAGAGCCGAGGTTGCCTACCCCTGGGCTATACTATAGGTTGTATGAATGGGTACATAGGCACAGTATTGTGATCATTCTCCTTTCTGTGCAGTTGGTTCAATGTCGATAGGAAGGGAGAGGTCCCACTCAGAACCCCTTAGGTGCCCCGATAGCGTCACTCCTCTTTAACATCTATTTGAGACTATGAGGCTATTGGGAAGGTTATCCATTAGTTCGGAGCTAGGCATTATCAGTAAGCTGGTAATACAGGTAGAATCATGACCACAATTGAGCCCATAATTTTCTTTGCTAAGCAAGACAGTTGCTACATGAGTTGTGCCCCATTTTATGACCTTTTCCCACTGTTGTTAAGCAAATCACTAGTTAACTGAAACATGTGGTTGTTAAGCAAAACTGACTTCCCCCATTGACTCTGACGGTCGGAAATCCGTAGGAAGGTTCCAAATGACAACCCGGGAGCAGGGGACCCTGCAACCATCCTAAATACATGTCGGTTGCCAAACAACCAAAGTTTGATCATGTGACTGTGGGGATGCTGCAACAATCATAACGTGAACTACAGGCATTCTGACCTATTAGAACCCTTTCACTGTATTAAGTGATCCTTTCCCCCCAGGTTTTGGCATAACCTTGTGGTTGCCCAAGAGCCGGTCAGCTGAATTAGAACAGATGCAGATAGTCCTTGACTTACAATCACAGCTAAGCCCAAAATTTCTGTCGTTAAGTGAGACATTTGTTAAGTGAGTTTTGCCCCATTCGATAGGGGAAATTAAGTTTAAATAAGAACTTTGAAAATAGAACACATAGTGACCTAACAAGATGACTTTTACAAATACAATTGAAACATAAAATGCTAAATATGGATGTTATTGTTATCTGTACAAACACAAAAAATGTTTATATTCAACCTTGTATGTACTGAAAATATTATATTTATCTATTCTTGACAAAGGAGAATAACACTGGAAGAACGGAAGATCAAGGAAACATACTATTAATTAATATATTGATCATGGGATTATAGCAATTAATGTTTTTTTCAAATATATGAACCCAGACAACATGCTGTTTACTAAGCACTAAAGATTATCGCAAAAAATCAATAAAATATATTTAAAAAAACATGTAAATGTATTATAGAAAATGTGAGAATGGGCTTAATCAAGCTCAGTGTTAAATCTGGCTGGTGGCTTTGGAAGAAGAGGCAGGTGTTTCCTTCTTACCTGAAGATAAGAACAAGCTCCTTTTTTGCCACACATGTAGCATAAATGCTCTTGATTTTTGCCATGCAAAAGTTGACCATGCAAAGGGGAACATCAAAGGATGGCTGAACAACCTTGACTGCTATCCCATTGTCCTTCTTTTTCCCTCCACAATCTCCCATTCCACCATCATAAACACAGAATTTCTCCAAGCTCGTTTTTTTATTATGATGATTATTGATGCGCTCAATTGTGTACTCAGGATGTGTACTAAGGCAACAGTAGCATTACAGTAGAAAACTGTGCTTGGGCTGCATGCCCTCCTCCCCCTCCAGAGAAAGAGGAAGAAATAACCTCCGAGCAATTTTGTCTATGTTGAGAAATTATTAGGGAAACATCATCATGCTTTTCCTGGATCCTCCTTTAGGGTCACTGTCCGATTGAACACCAGCTGTAGAAGAAACAAAGGACATTAGTATCCTCTCCTCCATCTTCATGTCCATTTTAGAGAATGACCCTTCCTTCCTGCTCCTAAAACTTTGTAATGGGGGCGGGGGTGTCAGCAACCTACAGCCCATGGGCCAGAAGTGGCCTATAACCCATAACAATCTGGACCATGGTCCCCAAAAGAAACATACTGCAATCAACTGGCCCACAAGAATGAGGGAAGAGATAGCTTCATTGGCTCCTTCAGTGTGGGTGGAACAAGTCCCCTGCCTGGTGCTGGTGGGAGCGAACCGTTAGGCCCAGGCCAAATGGCAGTGGCAGCATGGCTTCTGGTTTCTACCCAGAGGAGAGTTACCAACCTCTGCTTTATGAGAAAGTCTCCCTCCAGTTCTTGCAACTTTGTGGAACCCACCTTTGCATTTGTGCTGTCAGGATCTACTGAAAAGTACCCCAGCCGCTCAAATTGAAATTTGGCGAATGGCTTGGCTCCGTAGACAGATCGATCCACCAGAGCCTCCTCAATCACATGAAGGGAATCCTGGAGGGGAAGAAAAAAAAAGGAAGACAAAGCTGAAGTTACAAGAATTTCTTTTTCTTCGCCGGCAGATTTACTTAAAGCTCTTCATCCCAACACGTTAAAATCTGCCACTTCTCTAAAGTCTTAACTCCTTATATCCATATTCTTTGTATCGATACTCTGGTATGTCTTCACTAGTACTGGTTATGTCTGACTTCTCAAGAAATTCACTTTAAATTAGGATGGGTGTCGGAGCAAGCAGACTCATTTTGATCAGCACGCTCCAATTCATAAATATTTCCAAACTCTCCTGTATATTCCTAGAATGGTTGCTGGCACCTAGTAAGATTCAAATTGAATTTTTTTTCTCTTCTGATTGAGCATGCAAATTTTTTGAGCATTATTTTTTTTAATCAATTCTTTTTCTCTCTGCTTTTATACCTGAATCTTGTTTTATTACAAACACAGAGTCCCTTTTTTTAATTGTTGCAATGTTCTACTTTTTGAATGACAAAAACCACACTTTCTTAATTGCAGTTTACTCTCTTCCTCACACTGAGGAACAGCAGTCGGGCTTTATCTTAAGTCTGCCCACCCAAATCCTACGTGTTAACAATTCTTCTTGGCCCAGAACTCACAGGATTGATATCACTCAGGAACCCTCCTGGCACTTCTGTGGAGTCTTCAGGATTCTTATGAAGGAACCTGCAAATCAAAGAGTTAAGATCGCTATTAGGATGAGAGCCAGTTTGGTTTAGTGGTAAAGGCACCAGGCTAGAAAGTAGGACACTGTGAGTTCAAGTTCTGCCTTAGCCATGAAAGCCAGCTGGGTGACTTTGAGCCAGTCACTCTTTCTCAGCCCAACCCACCTCACAGGATTGTTGTTGTTGTTGTGGGAAAAATAGGAGAAGGAAAATGTGTTGGATATTTTCGCCACCTTATTTGTGAAAATAATAAGGGCAATATGTAAATAAATAAAAATAAAATATTTTTTTAAGTAAAAGAAGAGACTTCTAAGTGACTTGCATGTGACTATCCTAAGCTTCTGGGGAACAATCAGGAATATGTGTAGTTAATTTGGGAAAGAGAAAGAGCTGAATTGAGACAAAGAAAAGTTAACTCCCATCTTCAAGGGCAAAATTCAGACAGAATTTCCACACCATAAGGAAGAGGCTGAGTTTAATATTACATCACCCTCACAAATGAGAACAGTTTAATAATACTCACAGCTGCTCATACTGGCGGACTTCACACACAAGAGGATCTGATACCCAGTGGATAAAGGCCTTGGGCTTCTCTGCTGCCTCTGACTTCGTGCAAGTCACTTCTAGCTCTTTTACATGTCCATTGGTGTCCTGGGCATAAACATGGAAGTTGTGATATTCTTGTTTCCATCTCAGGCTTCACAATCTCTCTTCTTCCTGGATGCCTTTGCTACCTACACTCTGCTCTGCCTCTGATTCAGAAGTTACATTTCTTGACTTTAAATAGTCATACTTCTATCGTTTGGCATCCCCCTTGCTATCCTCTTTAATTTACTATTTGGCAAAATAGTAGTCCTCAACTTATAACCATTCATTTTAACAAAGGTACAAAGTTACTACAGCTGGGAAAAAGTGACTTAAGGTCTGAACTCACATTTACAACTGTGATACCACCCCTGTAATCACATGACTGTAATAGGATCACTTGACAACCACATCACATTTACAATTAGTTGCAGGGTCCTGACATCACATGATCACCATTTACAATCTTTTTTGCCAATTTCCGGTAAAAATCGCCTATTGGGGAACTGGATTTGCTTAACAACTGCACAATTCAGAAAATGCTGTGGTGATTTACCTCAGGACTACCATAAAAATCATCATAAAATCAAGTACAAATTCTGGTCCCAGTTGTGGTCGTACGTTGAGGACTATCTGTATTTTTCCCCTCATTCTCATTTCTCCCCAACATTTTGGCTTATCTTTAAAACTGGAGAAAAAGAACTATCATTTATCAGATTGCAGTTACCACCAAGAAAGCCCTACTGTTTTCTGAGAAATAATGTATTATGTAAGATTTTTTTTATGTATTTGAGAAAGCAGTGACAACATCCATTTTCTTTTTTCCATCTTAAACTCAGGGCTAAAATATTCAGTGTAAGGAAGGAAAACGGAACACAAGTGGGGGTAGCTATCCAAAACTGTAAACATCTAGAGCTGTCATTATTAAATAGCCCCTCAAACACTGGAAATGAATATTCTTTTAGTACAACAGTGGGAATTGTCACTGATTCTATTATTAATATTATTGAGCATTAATAGTGTACGCACAAATTTATACATTTCGCAGATTTAAGCTGCCCAATTCTAAAATTATTCCAAGTAATTTGCATTTAGATTAGACAAATAATAGAGATAATCCTGGATTTACGACCATAATGAAGTCTGGCCATGATGGTCATAACTTGTGACAGTCATAAAGTAGATCATAATGTGACCGACCCAATTTGATAACCTTTTTTGTGGCAGTCGTTAAGCAAACCCCCCTGGTTGTTAAGTTAACCTGTGGTCATTAGGCAAACACCACAGCCATTAAGCGAATTCATTATGAGGTGTTTTTGCCAAAAACTGGAAGTAAATCTGGTTTTCAGCAAAAACATTGTAAACTGTGATCATGTGATACTGCAAATGGCCGTAAATGCAGGCTGGTTATTCAGCAGCTGAAACGTAGTCATGTGACCATGAGGGTGGAGACAGGAATAAGGTCGTAAGTACCTTTAGGGGAGGGGTCCTTCATAACTTTGAACAGTCAGTAAATGACCAGTTATCAGTCAAGAACTACCTGTAAAAAGCATCTAAGCATCCAGACAAACCACACATTTGAGAGGGTTGGTTTATGAAATTCACATGGATATGCGCCCTCTGATCCATTAATGGCCTTCAGGCCAGAAAAGATTTGACCACTCTGTCCTAGTCTATAGAAATGAAACTGGTGGTCTCTTAGAAGATGCTGTGAGCTCTACTCACCTTAATGATATTCTGAACAGCAATGACATAGCCAGAGTGCCTCAAACCTACTGGCTGACCCAGTGCTAAGCGCTTGTAGCCTTTATCTGGAACCTGTCAGAGAAGAAATATTAACATCAGCAGGGAACAAATGATAACAACAACAACAATAATAATAATAATAAGAACTAGTTGAAGGGACCTTGGAGGTCATCTAGTCCAACCCCCTGCTCAGGCAGGAAACCCTATACCATTTCAGACAAATGGCTGTCCAGTGTCTTCTTAAAAACTTCCAGTGAGGATGCCTGGGCCAGAAGAAAGCCTCCCAGTTCACTTCAGTTACCCAGAGGACAGCGGATGGCTTAACTCTTTAACCCCCAGCACTTCCAATGCTTTGAAAAGGCAAATTTTGTCTCAGCTGAGGATTTGCCCCATCCTGGAAATCCAGAAAAGTTATGATTTCTGATAGCATCTGACGGAAGTGAATATGACTAATATGATAGCAGAATAGCTGGCTATTCCCTTGGCAGTGATCAAGAACTTATACAAGTCTGTATTCCAACTAATACAGCATGCAGTTGCCTTCAGTTTCAAAGGGAGACAGCCAAATTTATATCATGATTTTTCTTTTCAAGTGGAAGTTAGAAAGATTGGGGGAAAATTTCCAGAGAAAGAAACCTAGAAGGGAAGTAAGCGAGAAATGGGAGATATCCCTTTTTAAATACGTTCTTATAATAAAGTCACATCCATGAAATGGTCAGTGGAATCCCAAGCCTTTTAAAATAAGAGGCTGCAGGACCTCAATCTATCCTTCAGCTCATTAACAATCCAGCATGACTCTGAGAGTAGAAAGTCCAAAGGAGCTATATTTGGGTCACATTCAGCAGGCTTTTTTGTTGTGGTTATAGGCATACTTTCACTAAAAGGCAAATAAACAAATAAATAAATGTGAGAATAAGTTGAGTCAGAGGAATTATTAGACAATAGAGCTGATTTCCTAGGAGGCTTAAATTAGGCACGAGAACCCTCTGTTGAAGATGCTCTAGGTCTGAAATTCTTGCGTGAAGAAGCAACCCAACAAGGCCTCTTCCAACTCTACGAATCTGGCTGTTCTGGCACCATAAATACAATCTTTCTTTCAAATATCTGAAGGCAGAAACTGCCAGAGCCAGAACAAAGTACACTGCAAATCATAAGAGCCAATATTTCATCAAGGAGAAATAAATTAATCTGCAATGCAGGCATGGCTCTCAGCCAGATACTGCGCAAACTACATACAATAAATATCAAGCAAAAAATAGCAAAAAGGGGCTGCACACAGCATATAAATGGCTTTTTAGACGTTCTTCAGAATGCAGGGGGGGACTATGCATGCTGCCATTGTCCCTGACACTCTCCAGGCATCCCCCTCTTGACGCCCCATTTCAGACTTTGAGATAAGAATGAAATTCCACTCGTGTTCCTCTTATAAAAAGTTGTGCCTGCGGTTACGTGGGAAGCAGTACTTTTATTCAGCCAAATACCAGTTGAAATTCTTCTGAGACTTTGCTGCTTAAACAGAGCAAAGTTTGTAAACTGAGAGCACCCCGTTGAGGCATTTAAGTGGAGTCCACTCTCCTTTGCGTCCTTAGGAGCTCCAAACAATGCCTGCATGAAGAGGGCTTCAGAGGCTTTGGATAAGCTGTGAATGACGATTACTTAAAATACTAGCACATTGCTTTTATTTATTTTTTAACTTTCAGGTGGCATGTCAAGAGCCATTCCTAAAGGAGGAGTGTGTAAGATACGGAAGTGGGCAGGACCAAACTAAGCCATTGATCCGATCCAACTTCTAGCCAATAGGTTGTAAGCTGGTGAAGATGCCTTCAATTTTGCAGTAGCTCCCCATTCCCAGTTCTACGTTAAACACAAGCATCCTCCTCTTCCATAACTCTTGTGTCTATAGGAAAAGGCAGGAAAGAAGAGAAGTGACGGGTGGAGCACAACTCTCTTCGTCCTTCAGCATGGGCCCTGCTGCTATCTGATAGAAGATGAACAATATTTGAAGGGAATTAGATTCCCTAACCCTTGAGATAAGGGATCCTTCCCCAAAACACAGTCTTACCTGGCCTGAAATTCTTTGGTGCAGAGGGAGTGAGTAATGTTCTCCAGTGAATCACAGAGGCAGTGTGTATAGTCATAGGTGGGATAAATGCACCTGTGATGCCAGAGAAAACCAAAAGCTCACTTCCAAAACTTTCAGTGGCTTCCGCAGTCTTTCTATTGGGCTCACCTCTCGGAAGTCACTTTGCTCAATATAGAGGGTTGGCTGGAATGGGACTTCATGGAAGCCTTTGGTCTCATCAGCAGGGAAATTGGGCGCAAGGATGCTTAAGGTCTAGAAGGAAGACAGAAGCACTGGGGTAGGTTCCAGGATAGATAGCTCATCTTTTCTTTCTCCATCCCATCCCACCCCAAAAGATCACTGGCTTACTTTGTGTGGTGCTGGGAAATTAGTGATGGTCACCCGTAGTGGTTCCAGGACGGCCATGGCACGGGGCGCCTGTTCATTCAGCACTTCCCGTACACACGCTTCCAGCATATGGGGCTCCGTGGTGCACTGGGCAACCGTTACACCCACCTGTTGGGGATGCAGAGTCAGCCAAAGAAAGCATCAGGAAATGTACCAACAAGCAGCTCGGAGGAGGTTGTCTAGGGGCTATATTTGCAACACGTTCTTGCCATGGCTTTTATCTTCTCTGCAATCAAGCAACTAATCTGTATCATATCTGTCTGCTGGAAATTCCCGAGTATGTGATTTAGTGTCTGGGGAGACAAAATCTATGAGGCTGACTGAAGTGGGAGGGAGGGAGGGAGGGAGGGAGGGAGGGAGGGAGGGAGGGAGGAAGGAAGGAAGGAAGGAAGGAAGGAAGGAAGGAAGGAAGGAAGGAAGGAAGGAAGGAAGGAAGGAAGGAAGGAAGGCCCTTGTGGTTGCTTAGTAACTTTCAATGGTATCAATCAGTTCCAAATTCTAAAACAGGTTCTCTCTCCCTCTCTCCCCCACTCTTTCTTGGATCGCACTGCCTTGGGCAATTGTCCCTAACCTAATATCATTGACCATGCTGGGCATAGTAGAAGGATCTGTAATCTAGAAGATCTGGTAGGCACTAGTTAGAAAAGGCTGTCTATACCAGTAGAATGAATTTGTTGAAGGTCATAAGGTGGGGATGTGGTCATAGTTTACATGGACATCACTTCCTTCTTTTCTTCTCCAAGTAGGACAACCAGAAAAGGCATACAGTTCTATCGTCAGGAGACTTTTCTCTTCAATTCAGACCAGAGACTTGCAGAGGAATCTAGAAATCAGACTACAGACTGCTCTCCCTGTTTCAATCCTATCCACTTTTATGACATCTAAAAGTAGGAATATTTTCAATGCCTCTTGGCTGTTCACACTGTATCCCACTATAACTGGGTCCCTAGAAGGCAATTAACGAAGGGACCTACAGAAGACAATTATGCTAAATACCATCACTGATGACATAGTTGTGGGCTTATCAAGCGATAGACAATCCAGGTTGAAATGATGTCCATTAAATCATGAGGCAAATGAATGAAGTTCATGAAGCAAATGTGCAATTGAAGTATAAGGGCAGAGATCAGGTTCTCTCTCTGTATTAATATCCTAGCCCACAGACAGACATCTGGCAGACTACTGGCTGAACATGGAATCTTTACCTTTGCACAGAAGTTGTTGATAGCCTCTGCTGGAAAACCTCGGCGCCGAAGAGCAGTCAAAGTAAAAAGTCTTGGGTCATCCCAGTCCCTGGAATGCCAACATCAACAATGAATATAACGACTGAACCTTAATTCTGCTGAATTCTGCCCACTCCACCACACCCCCAGGATCAAACCTGCCTCCTTACCTGACAGCCCCTGCCTCAACCAGGCGGATGATTTTACGCTTCGAGACCACCGTGTAAACGAGATTGAGACGTCCATATTCCCACTGCACTGGGCAGTAGACATCCAAGGCGTTGCAGAGCCAGAAATAGGAAGAACGTCTGTCAGGAAAGAGGAAAATGATGTTTTATGAGGTCACATTCAAGAAGTAGGATTGTGTCAGGACCCACCCCAATCCACGTCTTAGGAAAACAAAAACTCTTGGAGTCAGTTCTAGTCCAAAAGGAATTTTTACTAGGACACACTTGGTTGTGGAAATACAAGACAAGACTTAGTATTGTTTTACAAATTGAAACTTTATAAAGGGTTCCCGGTTCAACCCTGCTTCCCTCAACCCCATTTGGTCAGCCCCCATCATTTTACTTCATGTCATCCGACTCAATTTTGAAGATCATATAGGAGCCGTGACCAGCAAAGGAATTCTAAGAGTTGAAGTCCACAAGTCTTAAAGTTGCCAAGGTTTGAGGATCCCTGTTCTATGGTACAGGCACTTCTCAGGTTAAGAACATCAACTCACAGACAATCCCTACTTACAAACAAGCTGCCTGTCATTCAAAATGATGGATGGCTTTGTCCTTCCTTGAGCCAATGAACTGCTGAAGCTACACAATGTTTTCATGAACCGCTGAAGCCATGCATATTTAATATGCAGCCTGTTTTCAGTGGTTCACGGAAACATCGAGTAATTCGTTGGCTCAAGGAAGGAGAACATTGTCCACCATTGTTAGTAATTGGCACTGCAATGGAATGTACAAGTTCCAACTTACATACAAATCTGAGTTAAAGAGAGTTAGGACTGGAACTCACTCTTAACCTGGGAGCTGTCTGTATATTTATTTTTTATTTATTTTATTTTAATTCCATTTATATCCCGCCCTTCTCCGAAGAATCAGGGCGGCTTACAAGCTTAGCAGTATATGTTTTCAAACAAGAGCACTTTCTTGTGAAGGGCCCAGGAGCCAAAACTCAAAACGAGGGAAGATGAGACCTAGACAATTGTTTAAGGCTCATTAAAGCTGAGAAATAGAATTCTCCAGATAA
Organism: Vipera ursinii; assembly: GCF_947247035.1. Lineage (NCBI taxonomy): Eukaryota > Metazoa > Chordata > Lepidosauria > Squamata > Viperidae > Vipera > Vipera ursinii. The sequence continues at coordinate 27,910,645 of NC_139513.1, read as the reverse complement.
GGGACATTAAAATGGCAAATTCTGCTTATGTTCAGGGAACTGAAAGAAACTACATGCGTAAGATGGAAACCTTCTAAACCTTTGGCAGTACTTGTGTCTATAGGAAAAGGCAGGAAAGAAGAGAAGTGACGGGTGGAGCACAACTCTCTTCGTCCTTCAGCATGGGCCCTGCTGCTATCTGATAGAAGATGAACAATATTTGAAGGGAATTAGATTCCCTAACCCTTGAGATAAGGGATCCTTCCCCAAAACACAGTCTTACCTGGCCTGAAATTCTTTGGTGCAGAGGGAGTGAGTAATGTTCTCCAGTGAATCACAGAGGCAGTGTGTATAGTCATAGGTGGGATAAATGCACCTGTGATGCCAGAGAAAACCAAAAGCTCACTTCCAAAACTTTCAGTGGCTTCCGCAGTCATCATATCCTCCTAGGAATACTTTTTTTTTTAGCATTGTTGGTCACTGACTTACAACAATTCTTGCAGTCACCGTTCGAAGTTACAACAAAAAAAAGTGATTTACGACCATTTTTGACACTTGCAACCTTTGCAGCGTCCCCACAATCACCTGATCAAAATTCGGATGCTTGGCAACTGGTTCGTATTTATGACAGTTGCGGTGTTCCAGGGTCATGTCATCAACCTTTCTGACAAGCAAAGTCGTTGGGGAAGCCAGATTCACTTAACCACCACGTTACTAATTTAACAACTGCAGCGATTCACTTGACTTGCCACTTCATTGTGGCAAGAAAGGTTGTAAAATGGGGCAAAACCCACTTAACAACCGTCTCACTTAGCAAAAGAAATTTTTAGCTCAATTGTGATCATAGGTTGAGGACTTCCTGTATTGTCCCTTAACATGCTTTCATATAATTTTCTTCCTGCAATTTTAATTGTTTAGGTGCAAAAATTGCACTTATCCTGAAGATGGTGGTGGGAGGCTATGCTCCTATCCGAGAAGTCCCAAAGACATTGGGGGTGGGGGGGAGGGGAGAGGGCAACTTGTTCCACCAATTCCAGACTCCAGCAATAACAACCAAGGCTTAATACCTCTGAAGCCACAGCCCAGGATTAAGCACTGGAGCACGTCCAACCCAATGACAACAAGGACAACTGCCTTACTTCACTAGTCAGAAAGAAAACTTCCACACTACCCAATCCCAGACCCAACAATGATCACACTAGACATCTAACCCCACATACCATTTGTCACCACTGCGGTGGTGTGGCGTATATTTAATGCGATAAGCAACAGGATCCATTTTTCCATCCTCCATCGTCATCTTCATGCGCAACGTGGCCTCTCCCTCTCCAAACTTTCCTTTGCGCATGTCCTGAAGAAATGTAACACAGACCAGAGTTTCAAATCACTCAGATAGGAAAACGGGTTTTTACTAAAGCCATTCCTTCTTCCCTAGAAGACGCACATTAGGCAGATGTCTAATGAAGGTGATGTACAGTGAGGGAAAAAATATTTGATTCCCTGCTGATTTTGTATGTTTGCCCACTAACAAAGAAATGACCAGTCTATAATTTTAATGATAGGTTTATTTTAACAGTGAGAGACAGAACAACAACAACAAAAATTCCAGAAAAAACGCATTTCAAAAAAAGTTATAAATTGATTTGCATTTGAATGAGTGAAGTATTTGACCCCTTTGCAAAACATGACTTAGTACTTGGTGGCAAAACCCCCGTTGGCAATCACAGAGGTCAGACGTTTCTTGTAGTTGGCCATCAGGTTTGCACACATCTCAGGAGGGATTTTGTCCCACTCCTCTTTGCAGATCCTCTCCAAGTCATTAAGGTTTTGAGGCTGACGTTTGGCAGCTCAAACCTTCAGCTCCCTCCACAGATTTTCTCTGGGATAAGGTCTGGAGACTGGCTAGGGCTAGGCTAAGACACTCCAGGACCTTAATGTGCTTCTTCTTGAGCCACTCCTTTGTTGCCTTGGCCATGTGTTTGACCACAACACTTTCACCCAGTTCTCCTCTGAATCATTCAGATGTTCATTGGCAAATTTCAGACGGGCCTGTACATGTGCTTTCTTGAGCAGGGGGACTTTGCGGGCGCTGCAGGATTTCAATCCTTCACAGCGTAGTGTGTTACCAATTGTTTTCCGATGACTATGATCCCAACTGCCTTGGGATCATTGACAAGATCCTCCCATGTAGTTCTGGGCTGATTCCTCAACATTTTCATGATCATTGAAACTCCACAAGGTGAGATCCTGCATGGAGCCTCAGAACGAGAGAGATTGACAGTTATTTTGTGTTTCTTCCATTTGCAAATAATCACACCAACTGTTGTCACCTTCTCACCAAGCTGTTTGGGGAAAGTCTTGTAGCCCATTCCAGCCTTGTGTAGGTCTACAAAGCTGTCCTTGACATCCTTGGACTGGTCTTGGCCATGGTGGAGAGTTTGGAATCTGACTGACTGATTGCTTCTGAGGACAGGTGTCTTTTATACAGGTAACAAGCTGAGATTAGGAGCACTCCCTTTAAAAGAGTGCTCCTAATCTCAGCTCATTTCCTGTATAAAAGACACCTGGGAGTCAGAAATCTTGCTGATTGATAGGGGATCAAATACTTATTTCACTCATTAAAATGCAAATCAATTTATAATTTTTTTGAAATGCATTTTTCTTGATTTTTGTGTTATTATTCTGTCTTTCACAGTTAAAATAAACCTATCATTAAGATTATTTGTTGTTGTTAGTTGCGAAGTCGTGTCCGACCCATCGCGACCCTATGGACAATGTTCCTCCAGGCCTTCCTGTCCTCTACCATCTTCTGGAGTCCATTTAAGCTCACGCCTACTGCTTCAGTGACTCCATCCAGCCACCTCATTCTCTGTCGTCCCCTTCTTCTATTGCCCTCAATCTTTCCCAGCATTAGGCTCTTCTCCAGTGAGTCCTTCCTTCTCATTAGATGGCCAAAGTATTTGAGTTTTAGCTTCAGGATCTGGCCTTCTAAGAGCAGTCAGGGTTGATCTCCTCTAGGACTGACCGGTTTATCATTAAGATTATAGACTGATCATTTCTTTGTCAGTGGGTAAACGTACAAAATCAGCAGGGGAATCAAATATTTTTTCCCCCTCACTGTAGTGATGTCACACAAAAGCTGGCACAAATCAGCCCTTTCTGATATGGGGAGGTTGGGCAAAATATGTTGGATAAAAATAAAAGTAAAATCATAGCCCCGCCCAGAGTTATCCTGTGGTAAGATGGACAGCTAACAAAATAGATGGATAGATGGATGGGTGCAAAAATAGACACAGAGAGATAGATAGAGAGATAATTAGTAATTTGTCACCAAATATCAGTGGCATGTTCTTGAGAAGTTCTGAGGGCCACAAAAACTGAATGCTACAGACAGCTCACGGGCTGTAATTTCTCTGATCTGATCTCTGTAATCTATTTCCAAAATAGACACCACAGTTCTGTGTATGGAATCAGTATCATGCAACCAAAATGAATACAAGTTGATACGTTTGATTGCAGTGCTGGAAAGAGTTGCGTCAGAGAATATGACACTTTGGGGCAAGGAAAGAGGCCTGGCAGAAGGAAATATGAAAAAGGCAGACACTAAAAAGAGCAGGGCAGTGAATATGACTACAGAAAGTGGAGGACAACACGTACATAACAGTGCTATTGATTTCTGGGAAAAAAACTGCCTCAATTTTTCCTGAGTCTTCATCAGACAGTACAGCATACTGGCTGTGAAAAATAGTTGTGAGGCAGTGTTCCTTCAAACACTGTAGCTCCAAATTGCGAGTGATTCCCCAACTAAGAGTCAGTTTGGTCTGGTGATTGAGGCACCAGGCTAGAACCAGGAGGCCAAGAGTTCTAATCCTGCTTTAGGCATGAAAGTTGACTGGGTGACTTTGGGCCAATCACCGGGCGACTTACTCCCGCCTTAGGCATGAAAGCCGGCTGAGTGATTTTTGGCCAGTCCTTCCCTCTCAGCACAACTCACCTAACCAGAGTTGTTGTGGTGGGGAAAATAGGAAGAAGAAGTAATAGGTACATTCGCCATCTTTGAGTTATTATTTATAAAAAAATAATAAAGGCAGGATAATAAACAAACAGGAGGGTCAGAAATATGAGGTTATGAAACATGAATAACAAAGAAGTTGATAACGCAGCCCTAATTCCTGCAAACAATATTGGTCCATCTTAGAACCCATTCTGAGAAGCCCTGGACATCCCCATGGTTTTTCCTTGACAGACAGGCCATCTTAGTGGATGCATACACCATACCTCAAAAAGAAGGAGGGACTCCTCAATTGGCCGGTCTCGCCATGGAGAAAGGGGTGGATTGTGTCCTTTGATTTCTTCCCCCTTCTGGTGACAAATATAAGCATGGCCTCTGGGAAAGGGGAAAAAAAAAGACATCAACTACAGAGAGAAGCAGTATGATCTGGGCAGGAAGGAATGACCGTGCACTACGGTCAGACATTTCTAATCCCCACTGTGAAAAAGGAAGATTAGAACAAAGGACACTTTGGGGGGAGTACACGAACAAGTTGAATGGACGCTTTTGCAGCATTTTTGATGCTGCCTGGGCCTCCTCACCTTTTAATGAGGTCCACTGCCAAGGCATACAACTCGTCAAAGTAGTCAGAGGCATGTGTCACTGCATACGGAGTGTATCCTAAGGGAAAACAATACTAAAGTGTGATAAGGCCGTATTTGATCAGTCCCATTGTCATAGAAAAAAGGCAAATTCAAGGCTTTTCAAGAAATTGCCCCCCCCCGCCCACAAAGGACTCTTTATGAAAAGGCCACCAGCACAAAAGGAGTCACCCAATTGCTGCACATAAGCCGGAAGGCCTGGTGTAAAATAGGGGTGGGGAATTATGGCCTTTGTATACTTGTGGACTTCAACTCCCAGAATTCCTGAGCCGGCTCTGCCGGCTCAGGAATTCTGGGAGCTGAAGTCCACAAGTCATAAAAGGGCCACAGCTCTCCACCTCTGGTGTAAAACATGGCAGCTTTCCTCAGCCTCAGGAAAAGCCAAGAGGTTTCCTTGCCATTTCATTTAAAAGAGCCTTGGTGGAGCAGTGGGCTAATGCCTCCTTAAGTAACACCAGCTGCCTGCAATTAGTGCAGGTTCGCATCCCACCAGGCTCAAGGTTGACTCAGCCTTCCATCCTTCCGAGGTAGGTAAAATGAGGACCCAGATTGTTGGGGGCCATTAAGCTGACTTTGTAATAATGCCGCTTGGGGGTGTGTGTGAAAGCCCTAATAAGCAGGCATATACATAGAATGAAGGCTACTGCTAAGCTTGTAAGCCGCCCTGAGTCTTCGGAGAAGGGCGGGATATAAATGTAATAATAAAAAAAAAACCTTAGGCCCATCCAGCAAATATAGCCTTTCGTCCCGCTCAGCACCTCTATCTCCCTTGCCCTGAGTTTCCATACCTAGCCACTCCACTATGTCTAGGATGCCTGTAAAATACTTCTCCTCTTCTTTTTCGGGGTTTGTGTCATCGTAACGCAGGAAGCAAATTCCACCGTTTGCCTGGTTGGGGGAGTGTAGGAATTAAAACAGCACAGTCAACCAGTCCCCTGGTTCATCAAAACACTTGTTTTTCTTCCCAAATGAGAGCAAGATTAGAGCACCATCAGAAAAACAATACTTCGATAAAATCACCAAACAATAAAATCACCATACAATATGGGGTCAAAGTAGGCAAAAACATAAATTACAATCCGTTCACTCTTCCAGAAAAACCATCAGCCACTATTGCTTCAGGCTATCTTCCAAGATGCTTTACTGAACTTTTGTGAGCCCAAAGAAAGTTGAATTCATCCCATTCCCCCCACCCCACCCCCTTGCAATTGGGGGAATGGGGGAAATTACCCAACATCCAACCTTAATTTGTACATTTCCTGCATCGTGGTTGTGTAACTATTAACTGTGAATTAAAAGAAAGTCTTGTGATTTCAACACGTCAGCAAAACAATCCAGGACTTTTCATTATCATTTGTTGCTTTCGAAAGTTGCTAAACTGTGCGTAACAAGATGGAACTGGAAAAAAAGTTAAATTAAACCTTGGTGACCTTTTCTCCCAGACAAAAAAAGAAGGAAATGTATAAGGACCAGGCTTCCTATAAGCTTATCAAGATAGCATTAAAGATTTGCTTAGCTCTAAATGTGAAGCTATATTTATTATGTATTTATTACATTTATATTTCACCCATCCCATTGTTTTCATGTAATTTATCTGAAATCTTTAGATTTAATTAGTCTCCTTTCAGATTAGTAGATATTAGCAACTATGTAATATAGTGGAGGCCAAAGACTGGTACACACCTAGTTACAGTGGTGGGATTCTAATATGTGAACAATCGGTTCTCTGTGGATGCTGTTTCCGGAAGTCCATTCTGGGCCTGGGCAACAAAAAATTAGCTATCGGTTCTGCTGAACTGGTGCAAACCGGCTGAATCCCACCACTGCCTACTTGCATGCAGGACCTGTTGAATTTAATAGGCCTTCTTTAAGTAAAATTGCAAACAACTAGTGTTTCTGTTTAAAAAAAAATTGGAAATTCAGGCAAATGCTCAAAATACAGTTATACATGTAACTGTTTGACTCATGATTCAGAACAGAAACTTAAATATGTAGTATATATGAGATATACAATTATATCACTCTGCCTCCACTATTGCTGTTAATTAGCACACCAAGGCTATTTAGGAGATAATGGAAGTTGTAATCCAACACACCCAGATGACATGAGGTCAGGGTGTAAATAACTGTTGGTCAATGTATAAAGTTTTCTTGCTCTGCCGCAAACATTATTTATGTTGAAAGCTCACTCCTGGTCCTTCTCTGGGAAGCTGCTCAGAGTTAATTTGGATAGAGAAATGGTGGTATATAAATTTAAATCCTTCTATTTCCCCCCCATCCAGTGAGCTGAAGAAGCTTCTAGGATGAGAAGTGAAAATGTCTTCAAAGAAAAACAGGAAAGTCCAGTTGCCTTTTGATAAACCATCTTTGTGACAACTATGACCTGGATGACTGAGAAGCTCCATGGACATTTAACATAAGAATCCATTAATCACCTGCACTGACATATAAAGCACTACTGATCAGAGCCACCTGAGATGTATATCTTGATAAAATATTATGTTTTAGGAAGAAAACAGGTTTGAAGCACAGAAGCTGGACATGCAAAAAACATCCACACTGGAAGTTTTTAAGAAGAGACTGGACAGCCATTTGTCTGAAATGGTATAGGGTTTCCTGCCTGAGCAGGGGGTTGGACTAGACGACCCCCAAGGTCCCTTCCAACTTTAATAATAACAACAATAACAACAACGATGATAGTAATAGTAATAATAATAATAGTAATAATAATAATAATATTCAAACCCACCACCAAATCAGAGTGTGAAATGAGGTTCAAGTGTCTCACCTTGGCATAGCCAAAATTGAAATTGATAGCTTTGGCATGACCGATGTGCAGAATGCCATTGGGTTCAGGAGGGAATCGTGTACGGACCTAGGCAAACACATTTAGATGTCAACGAAGATTCTCTTCAACAGATCCCATGCCTACTCACCATGCCAAATTTATTTATAACTACAGCATGTCTTTAGGCTAAAGATCACCAATAATACAGTACAACTGAACTGTTCCAAGCAACTTATATTGATTCGTTCTACAGGTGACAGCATAACACAAAAATCAGCAGTGCAAATCTATACATATTCATCATTTACATATGTTCTAGTGGGTTCAGTGATCATGAATCCCACTTTAATAAATTATTGGCACTACACTTTACAGCTCTTCCCAATTTATTTTAAATGTGTCCGTGGGTTTTTGTGCACTCCTTTCTAACCAGTTATTTTTATTATTATTCCTGGCACCTTCCTGGACACTCCATAAACTCCTAAAGTTTTCTTGGCAAGATTTTTTTGGAAGTGGTTTGCACTTGCCTTCTTCCTAGGGCTGAGAGTGAATGATTGACCCAAGGTTTCCCCAGTTGGCTTTTGCCTAAGGTGGGACTAGAACTCAGTTTCCTACCTGATGTCTTAACCATGATCCCAAACTTAAGTTGATGGAATCTTCATTAATTTTGGGCCACAATATTTGAAGGAACACTGTTTCACAATCATTTTCCCCTCCAAAGCTGACAATCAATCAAAGCTCCATGCTGACAAATGGAAAGGTGTTTCCCCCCCCCACTTTCTCCCCAAAGCTCAATTTGAGAAGTGCAGTGTATTTATTCCTTTTAGTTTTTTCCTGTCTAATTATCTCACGGGAATGGGATTCATCTTAAATCCAGGACTCTTCCTTTAAATACAGCTTATTAATACATAATTCATTATCTGCAATGGAGCTACTTAACTGACATTTTAATATGGTTTTACTTTCTAGCACTTAGAGTTAACAACGGTTAAAACTTTTAACTCCTTTTTTAACCTTTCCTTTTTAGACTATGAGTTTAAGTTACGCAGGTCAGTGACTGCACGAAATCAGTCTCTCCAGTTTAGAGGATCTTGGTCTGCCTATCACTCACCTGTCCACCTGTGATCTCTAAATGCTTCTTCAATAGATTCATGGTGTTAGGTGTGACGATGTAGCCTTCAGTTTTATAGTTCTCACCTGGAAAGGCAGAGAACACACCTTAACTCAGAAAAGTAAAACATGGTCAGTGAACGCAGGATTTCTTTGTAATAAATGCCACTGTGTCCAAATAAATACAGCTGGCACAATTTTCTACTAATATTTAATATTTAATCCACTCACATTTTTGGCTGATTGCTATAATCAATGGATTGACAGTGACTAGATTTCAACTCTTCAGGGTAGTGCAGGCAGGAAACCAAAACCATAAATGCCAACACCACATAAGATTTGAAGAAAATCTTGCAAGTCTGTAAGCACTTCGCCCTTCACTGCCTTTACTTTCAGATAACTGGAAAGCCATATAATAACAACAATAACAGCCATCAAATGTGATTCTGGATGAAACATGTAACAGTGATACCCATTGTCATCGGGGCACTGGGAACTATGTCCAAAAACTTTGCAAAATACATCAAGAAATTGCAGCTTCCTGGAATAACTGCAGCAAAGCTACAAAAAACTGCGCTACTCGGAACATCTTACATTTTAAGGAGATACCTAGTTGATACCTAGGATGCTGGCAGCAACCTGTGTCAACCATTAGTGCCAGTCAATTTGAGTGTTCACTAGACTGAGTTTCATGGTTTATGAATAAAAGTTTTATATAATAATAACAATAACAATAAGTTGGAAGGGACCTTGGAGATCATCTAGTCCAACCTCCTGCTCAGGCAGGAACCCTATACCATTTTGGACAAATGGCTGTTCAGTCTCTTGTTAAAAACTTCCAGTGTTGGAGCATTCACAGCTTCTGGAGGCAGGTTGTTCCACTGGTTAATTGTTCTCACTGTCAAGAAATTTCTCCTTAGTTCTAGACCAGTGTTTTTCAACCTTTTCACCCATTGTACCACTTTTAGGATATGGCAACTTCCGAGTACCACCAGTCGCCTAGCTCCAGCAATCTTTCGCTTAGGCTTGTGTGGTGCTGCCACCAGTTCAGCTCATTCCCCTCTCCTGCTATAACTTTTCTAGGATGGTCGCGTACCAACTGCCAGGTGCCAATGTACCACAGGTGGTACCCGTACCACTGGTTGAAAAGCCCTGTTCTAGACTGCTTCTCTCCTTGGTTAGTTTCCATCTGTTGATTCTTGTCCTGCCTTCAGGCACTTTGGAGAATAGCTTGACTCCCTCTTCTTTGTGGCAGCCCCTGAGATATTTGTCTGAAACGATATAGGGTTTCCTGCCTGAGCAGGGGGTTGGACTAGATGACCTCCAAGGACCCTTCCAACTTCATTATTATTATTATTATTTGGATTTATATACCGCCCCTCTCCCGAAGGACTTGGGGCAGTGTACAGGGCAATTAAAACACTATATACAACACATAATATACAAAAATTAAAATAAATTAAACCAAGTAGCCCTAAACAATAAAACACATTCTAAAATGTAAAATTTTAAATTTTAAATCTAAAATCTAAAATTATAACTAGGGAGGGTCCCTTTTGAGACTTTCCCCACCCCATCCCTCCTCTGGAATCAGATTTCTCCTAGCAGAGTGTTGTCTAGTCTGTGGCTCTTCCTCCTGTCTCCTAAAGTTATTCTCACAACCCACTACATCAGGGTTTCTTAAGTCAGATTTACCTGCATCCTGTCCGATGGAGCCCTATGTTACAAGAGGCTATTTAGTAGCAGCAGGAGTGAACTCAACGTACAAAATAGCATCAATATCTGATGGTTAAGCAATCTTTCTCATCCTACGGCCCACGGAGTGATTTTATGCCCAACTTATGACGTCAGCAAAATGTACAAGCAGAGCTCTTTAAAAAAAAATCTTATTTCAAAGGGGGTGTATGTTAATGAGTATGCAGTAGCAATAGTGTGGTAAGCCCTAGTCCTTAAATTGGTCCCCAAACAGGGTAAAGGGGCTTGGTTGTTGTTAGCTGCAAAGTCGTGTCTGACCCATCGCGACCCTATGGACAACGTTCCTCCAGGCCTTCCTGTCCTCTACCATCTTCTGGAGTCCATTTAAGCTCATGCCTACTGCTTCAGTGACTCCATCCAGCCACCTCATTCTCTGTCGTCCCTTTCTTCTATTGCCCTCAAGCTTTCCCAGCATTAGGCTCTTCTCCAGTGAGTCCTTCCTTCTCATTAGGTGGCCAAAGTATTTGGGTTTTAGCTTCAGGATTTGGCCTTCTAAAGAGCAGTCAGGGTTGATCTCCTCCAGGACTGACCGGTTTGATTGCCTTGCAGTCCAAGGGACTCGCAGGAGTCTTCTCCAGCACCATAGTTCAAAGGCCTCAATTCTTTGGTGCTCAGCCTTTCTTATGGTCCAACTTTCACTGCCATGCACTGCAACTGGGAAGACCATAGCTTGACTATACGCACTTTTGTTGGCAGGGTGATGTCTCTGCTTTTTAGTGTGCTGTCTAGATTTGCCATGGCTTTCCTCCCCAGGAGCAAGTGTCTTTTAATTTCTTGGCTACAGTCCCCATTTGCAGTGATCTTGGAGCCCAGGAAAATAAAATCTGTCACTACCTCCATTTCTGATGATTTTAAGGGGGTGTATTAGATGCCTTTAAGGCATCAGCATTGTGAATTTAAATCTCCCAACTCCACGTAAATGGGACTGGACATGCACTTTGTTGGCAAACAATTCTTGTGAGCCACAACTGAAATGCTGGAAGCTGACTGTGATCTCCTGGTTGCCTATCATGTGTGTTAAATGCTTACATTTAAGCCCTCAGAGCTTCTCTGGTCTGTAATTTATCCAAAAGTAGATTGCAAGAACTCCAAGGCAGCTTACCTGGCTTGTGGAATTTGAGTGCTTCCCCTCTCAGCTGCTCAAGGAGTGATTTTGTCTCCTGGTGTGGTTCCCCTAAAGAGCATTGGTTTGGATATTGTTTATTTATTTATTAAACTGATATGCCCCACATCTCATTATCCAAAGCAACTCTGGCACAAAACCCAGAGAGTTAAATATCAGGCATTCTGAAGCATTTCCATCTATAACAGCCACTATCATTATAGATATTCTCCCTTGTCCACTACCTTTAATGGTGGCCTTCTTTCCTGGTTGCCTTTTTTTTCTATATCTAGCCTGAATCAGGACTTCTTCTTACTCATATTTTACTTGTAATATGAAGGGCCGTCTACCATTATGAAATACAGTTAGTATTAATAGGAGTAACAGAAGAAGAAGCAATATTAAATATTGCAGAACATTCATCACAGGAAGAAGCTGCCAGAACTAAAGAGTGGGAATGGGAGACTGAAAGCCCAATTTTCTGGTTACCATTAAAGTCATAATCTGGATACAGCCTCAATTTTCAGGAACCCAAATGCTAGGCAACCTCTACCAAAATGGCCAACAGTTACAATGCAACCAACAGTAGATCAACCGTAGGCCACGTATTATGTACTAATGTTTTAGATTGGAATTTTGAAGACATAGGTAAAGGTAAAGGTTCCCCCGCACATGTGTGCTAGTCGTTTCCGACTCTAGGGGCTGGTGCTCATCTCCGTTTCAAAGCCGAAGAGCCAGCGCTTGTCTGAGGACGTCTCCGTGGTCATGTGGCCGGTATGACTAGACGCCAAAGGCGCACGGAACGCTGTTACCTTCCCACCGTAGTGGTCCCTATTTTTCTACTTGCATTTTTACATGCTTTCGAACTGCTAGGTTGGCAGAAGCTGGGACAAGTAACAGGCGCTCACTCTGTTACGCGTCACTCGGGATTCGACCCGCCAAACTGCCGACCTTCTGATCGACAAGCTCAGCGTCCTAACCCACTGAGCCACCGCGTCCCATTTTGAAGACATACAAGACATTAAATTGTTAATAAAAGTTGAAATCTTCTTCAGGCTCAACTAGAATGGATCTCACTACATGAGAAGGTATAAAAGCTATGGCAATAATCTAACTAGCTGGTACTGTTCAAAGTGGAAGCAATTCTGCAGGATTTCAGACTGCACCCCTTCCTAATCTTCCTAGAAATAGGAAAAAGGCTGAATCAAGAACCTCCTACATACCAATAATGTATATAACCATGAGTGGCAGATTTTCCTGAGGAAACCTTTGAGTAAGTTACCTTCAGCTCCCCCAACATTACAGAAGACACAAATAATCTTGTATTGTGCACAGCTGCACAGCCTCAGATATTGGTTGTGGCTCAGTTTCCTCCACAGATGTTGGATGAAAAGTCTCCGAATTCCCAACCAGTTGTGTTCCCAGATGCCTGGGAATTTTGGAAAGCTGAGTACCAGATAGTCGTGGAGAACTCCAAATTGGAAGAGATTCTCAATGGTTAATTAGGAGACCCTTGTTCTCCAAGACTGCATAAGAGGGCAGTCCTGACCTTAGCAGAAGCTGAAGATTTCTTAACTGGCATTTTTCCACGGCAGAATTAAAAAAGAAAAAAGCAAGCTCTGTTAATGTCTACCCTGCTAATTCTCTATGTCCTTTACTGACAGGGCAGGTGGACGTTGAAAGGTTGCAAAGTCCTTTGGCTACAAGCGCCAGAGAGGGGCCACCATGGACACAGAGCATTCCAGAACTTAATTGCAGTTGATAGCCAGATGCGTACAAAGCAAAGCAGCCAATCAACAACAACAATCAACAAAGGCCTTACCATTTTCTACCACCACTGATTTCCCCTTCTCTGGCTCAGTATTACGGGCCTTCGGGACCTGACAAGACAAACAAGAAATAACCACTGGGTGTTATCCAAATCTGGCCTCAGTAGTTAACAGAAAACAAGTTCCTAACAGCACCACTACAGGCAAAAATCTAGCAGCTAAAGTTTTCTCCTGGAATAAGGAGAGGATGCTGGGAAAACTTTCCTGCCTCTTGGCAGGAAACAAATGGGAAAGGAAAGACAGCTACATTTCCAGCTAAGGGAGGATGGCATTCTGACAGGCTCCAGCAACCAAAGGCATTCAGCTTTGCCAAGTGAGATGTTTCACTGGCCCTCTAGATCCATCCCTAAGCACTTTAATTAAGGGCATGATCATCCCAAGGCATTTATGCATATGCCAGCACAGGATCGCCTGGCCCCAGAACCTTACTAACCTTTGGAAAAGCTCTAAAAGCTTTTCAAACATGCCCAAAGGCCAGGGTGATTTGTGATCTCAATTGGTGGAAGATGGATGACTCGTATTTATGTATATTTTTTCTCTCCCATGTGCTATATTTGCCTATGTGGTTTCACATAATTTTTAACGCAGTTCTGACTCTGTATGCTGCCTGGAGTCTTTGGATTGGGTGACCTAAATGATAAATTATTTTTATTACACACATTTACTAATACCTAAATAATAAATATACCTCAATAAGGAGCAGGGTCAGAGAGCATCATACCGTCCCTATCTGGTCACCGTTCCTGCCTCCTTAGGAACAACCATCTAAAAAAGCTCTGTGACCATCTGTGGCAAATTGTTCCCCTCAGCAACCCCTCATCCCAAGATAAGATGACAAATGTACGTGAAGCACAATAAACGTGAGCAGACCAATGTGTGCTGGGGGGGTTAGGAAACAGCCAGCTAAACTACCTTGGATTTCTTTTCCAGATCAGCTTCTGTCTTTGGGCCTAATAAGTTTAGAACCTGCACAAGAAAGAGAAAACTAATGTTAAAACGAGGAAAGAAACTGGATGGCTTATATCTCAAATTTCACTTCATTTATTCAGCCCGCAGGCAAATAACCCTATTTTCGGTGGCCTCAAGGTGGGGTTCTTCTTACACAAGAGGAAGGCAATGTGCAGTCTGAGATTGCGCTGGGGAAATCAGGGGACAATGTGACCAAATTTTAGAGAGGCACTTTCAATTTGAAAAACAAAGGTGGAAGACATCCCTGTGATTACTCCCGTCTTTAAAATCCGCCAACCTCCTGAAAAAACACAGTGAAACTGTACTGCCCAAATGTCTAGTAGCAAAGCGTCCAAATTTCAACAGAATCCTTTTGGCTTTTCCTTGCTTTATGGGGGAATAAAAGGGTGGGAATAATAGTGGTGAGCCTCTGGCAGGTGAAATGTTCCCAGTTCCATCACTAAAATCTGCTCCCAAAACAAAAAAACAGTCCACTTGGCTGAACTGAAGCCCTTGTCCCATTACAAGCTGTCCATCCCAGTTGTTATCAAGCCAAAATTACACACAACAAATGTCCTAGCCACCTTAGTAGCCTGTAGATGCTACAAGATTCAGGGCAACATTGCAACTATCTTTCTGGAGTTGAATTCATACTAAAAGATGATGCTGTGGCTCAAATCACAGACATGACTAATAGCACAGCGGCCTTTTAGCATCTATCCCAGGCCACCAGAAGGAAAACGTTCCCGGAAGAGCAGCTTCCATTTTTGAAAAAAATTATAATAGTTTAAATTTATTTATTTATTTATTTATTGATGGGATTTATATCCCGCCCTATCTCCCGAAGGACTCAGGGCGGCTAACAACAAAACATATAATAAGCACAGAAATCAAGATAAAAATAAAATTAAAATCATCTGTGCAATAAATTAAAATTAAAAACTAAAAATAAATTAAAAATTCTAAATATAATTAATTAAAATGCCTGTCAGTCCAGGTCAGCCTGGTGGAAAAGGAGTGTTTTGAGGCTGCGGCAAAAGGACCGGAGATCTTGGGCCATCCGAAGCTCAGGGGGGAGCTGATTCCATAGGGCTGGCGCTCCCACAGAGAAGGCCCTCCCCCTGGGGGTCGCCAGCCGACATTGCCTAGCTGACGGTACCCTGAGGAGGCCTTCTCTGTGTGAGCGTACTGGGCGATGGGAATTTGTTCCCGGCAGCAGATGCATATCTTTCATTTTTGGTCAATTCTCGTATGTATATTTTTTTCATACGACACGTTCAAGTACACGATCCCAAATGGTAGGCCCAACTATATACCTGTAGGTCCACTTCATTTTTTATTATTTTGCCATCTGCCCATTTCAACTTGCTCCGTGCCTCACCTGCAAGAGAATAAAAGTACATAAGGGATGCTGAGGCCTTTTTTTTTTCCTTTTCCAAAACTGGTACTTAAGACAGACAGCTATGTGAGACTCTTACTATCATGGGGACACGAGTGCCTGTAATGTGCGAATTTATACTACCTCCATCACTGGACACAGTGTACCACTAATTTCTTGGAAAAAGCAGCAGAAAAGAATTACAGATAGTTCTCGATCTACAACACTTCATTTAGTGACCATTCACGGTTACAATGGCACTGAAAACAATTGACTTCTGACCGTTTTTCACACTTACAACCACTGCAGCATCTCCGCGATTATGTGATCAAAATTCAGACGTTTGGCAACTGACTCGTATTTATGACGGTTGCAGTGTGTCCTGGGGTCATGTGATCACCTTTTCCGGCCTTCTGACAAACAAAATCAATGGGGAAGCCAGATTCACTTTACAACTATGTTACTAACTTAGCAACTGCAGTGGTTAAGAAACATCATAAAATGGGGCAAAACCTACTTAACAAATGTCTCATTTAACAACAGAAATATTGGGTTCAATTGTGGTTGTAAGTCGAGGACTACCTTATTGCTTCATCAGGTACCTGTTTTTATTTAAAAAGAAACAAAAATCTCACAAGGTTTTCAAGATTTCAGTGAGTCTTGATCAGGAGTAGCAAAATATTTTGAATCTCTTCAGTTGAAAACACACAGTTCTGATCATCCCAACAGTGCTCTGGGCTTGAAGCAACCTCTTTGACCTTGAAATAACTGTTTCAAATTCAAAACACATAAATTTCAAGCTCAAATGGTTGGAACAGATGGTTTCAAGCACAAGTCTTATCAATTTCAAAACACTATTTTTTAAATTATTTTTATTATTTTAATTCCATTTATATCCCGCCCTTCTCCGAAGACTCAGGGCGGCTTACAAGCTTAGCAGTAGCCTTCATTCTATGTATATGCCTGCTTATTAGGGCTTTCACACACACACACCCAAGCGGCATTATTACAAAGTCAGCTTAATTGCCCCCAACAATCTGGGTCCTCATTTTACCTACCTCGGAAGGATGGAAAGGCTGAGTCAACCTTGAGCCTGGTGGGATGCGAACCTGCACTAATTGCAGGCAGCTGGTGTTACTTAAGGAGGCATTAGCCCACTGCTCCACCAAGGCTCTGAATTCCAAACATCCCTTTTACCCCTTCATCTGAAGTCCATCTCATTTCATGCAAGAATGATATAACTGTGCAAACATTGCTGTGTATCTGCCTTTTTAAAAAGCATTTACATTTTTTAAAGTTGAATGGACTGTAGGTAAAAGCACCCAGGAAAACTGATTTACTTGCTCCGTTCCATTTTACTGTATGAAACACTGGAGAAGTCAGAACTCTTGTTATGCTCATATAGTCACATTTATTCCTCCAATGAATTTGCTGGTGACATTTTCAGAGGAAGGAAACAAGGAGAGAAGAGCCAGGTTTGAAAAGGGCACATGTCAGGACAAGAATAGTGCCTCCAACAATATCAAGGAAAGATCCCACTGCTGCAATGAATGTGATCTTCTTGGAACATGCCACATTCCACTCACCCATCAGAACCCCAGTATTAAAATGATAACGCTCTGAAAGGAGCCGAGATCTGTGTTTGCAGATGGCAGCTTCCACCTAGACATAAAGAGAGGAAGAAAAGTTCTGATGTAAGAAAAGAAGGATTCAAAATGACTTCCAGACAAGGATGAATATAAGATGCTAAGCACTCTTATCTAGAGAAATACAAGATTTTAGCAGATGGGTGCAAAATTCATCATTCTTTGTTCTGTAAAATTCCCTAATGGGGTATTGCATATTCATTGTCATCAATTTAAAAGATGGCAACATGCAGCAACGTAGGGAACTGTACATAGACAACCACCATATGTAATGTGGTCATTTTCAAGGAGCTAAAATAGGTAGGTGTTCTATGAAAAGGACTCACTGTGGATTCTACTTCACTAGTTGTTGCCGACTATAGGAGGCAGTGATCATCTCCCTTTCAAGGCCATTGAAAAGGAAATATTATATGGGTCTATTTACAATATTACTTGGAAGCCAGAATTCTAGCATAGCATGAAAAGAGCATGTCTATTAAGCTGCTCTAATGTCCACCCATGATCTGTTTACCATCACAGGTAACTAACAAGTAGAATTGGGATCAGAATTTCCGTTGCTAAACAAGGCAGTTGTTGTGTGAATCACACAGTCCTTAGGTGAATCTGGCTTCCCTTGTTGCCTTTGCTCGTCAGAAGCCATCTGAGAAGGTTGCAGATGAAGATCATGTGACCCAAGGATGCTGTTGTAAATATATGCCAGATGCCAAGTGTCTACATTTTGATCAAGTGACCATGGGGATGCTGTGACAGCCATATGTGCAAGGACCAGATGTAAGTCACTTTTATCAGTGCCACTGTAATTCTGAACAGCCACTAAATGAATGGTTGTAAGTCAAGGATTATCTGTACCTTAAGCCAGGAGCCTTGGCTTATTCGTCTCTTATTATGTCAGGAGCCACAGGGTTTGTTAGGAAGGGCCTTGTTAGGAACAATTCACCTGGAGATGGTTTTACTTTTGGCTTCCGTATGGGGCTGAAACTTACTGCCTCTTCAATCTGTTCTGGTGTGATGACCACGCCAATGCCGCACTCTTTGTCAAAGTCTGCTGTATTAATGGGATCCACAGGGTGACTTTTAAGGTATTCCAGAGCAGCTGCAGGTACAAAAATACAAATGGGTTAGAAAGGGTGGCATGCTGCAGTGGGTAGCCTGTTTGACCAGCATCTGGATGATTTCAATTCAGATCTTTATTCAGCTATAATACAGTTGGTGAGCCTGGAACTGTCACTCCCTTACATTCTAGCTCCTTCACCAATTGGAGGAGGCATCATCTACAGCAATATTTCTCATTGTTGGCAGTATGAAGATGGTGAAAAAAGTAAGGTTCTACATTTAGGTAAGAAAAACCAAATGCACAGGTATAGTATAGGTGGTACCTTGCTCAACAGTAGCAACTGTGAGAGGGATCTTGGAGTCCTAGTGGACAATCACTTAAATATGAGCCAGCAGTGTGCTGCAGCTGCCAAAAAAGCCAACACAGTGCTAGAGGGACAGTAACATTAACAGAGGGACAGAATCAAGATCACGTGAAGTGTTAATACAATTCCTTGATAAGGCCACACTTGGAATACTGCATCCAGTTTTGGTCACCATGATGTAAAAATGATGCTGAGACTCTAGAAAGAGTACAGAGAAGAGCAACAAAGATGATTAGGGGACTGGAGGCCAAAATATATAAGGAACAGTTGCTGGAATTGGGCATGCCTAGTTTAATGAAGAGAAGGACTAGGGGAGACATGACAGCAGCCTTCCAATATCTAAGGAGTTGCCATAAAAGAAGAGGGAGCCAAGCTATTCTCCAAAGCACCTGAAGGCAGGACAAGAAGCAATGGATAGAAACCAAAGAGAGAAGCAACCTAGAACTAAGGAGAAACTTCCTGACAGTTAGAACAATTACCGTAACCAGTAGAACAACCTGTCTCCAGAAGCTGTGAATGCTCCAACACTGGAAGTCTTTAAGAAGAGACTGGACAGCCATTTATCCAAAATGGTATAGGGCAGGGGTGTCAAACTACCAGCCCACGGGCCGGATGCGTCATCTAGAAGCCGTGCCCATCCCATTGCCGGCAATGGCAAAACAGTCCCAATACGTCACGTGATGTCACGAGTTTGACATGTCTGGTATAGGGTTTCCTGCCTGGGCAGGAGGTTGGACTAGATGACCTCCAAGGTACCTTCCAACTTTTTTATGATGATGATGATGATGATGATGTGTGGACTTCAACTCCCAGAATTCCTTAGCCAGCTAAGGAATTCAAGATAAAGCCTCCCAGTTCTACCTTGGGGCTGAACTGTGGAGTGCTCTCTAACCAGTTGCCATGAAAACTCACAGCACTTGGGCCCTCCTGTAATTATTATCTGGGTGATTCTTTACATGCTGTTTCCTTCTGTGGTCTCTTATTCTTCTCAAAGGCATGGGCCAAACATTCTTGCTCAACAAATGCTCTTCCATTATCATTGCCAACTCATACATCTCATATAATGTTTAAGAATTTAAAATGGCAAGGAGTAATTGTCAACCTTGGTATACTCCACCCACCCAAGATGCCTCTCTTGACATGGAGACAGCCTTGAGCAGGAAGGTTTCTGTAGGGCAGGGGTCTCAAATTGCCAGCCCATGGGCCGGACGCATCATCTGGAAGCCGCGCCCATCCCATTGCTGGCAATGGAAAAACCATCCCGATACATTGCGCAACATCACATGATGTCACGAGTTTGACATGTCTGCTGTAGGGGAAAAGCTTCCTCTTTCTCAAGCTCTGATCACAGATTTCATCCAGTCCATCGTGGTGTAAGAGGACATGCAATAAGGCCTTTGGGGCCAGATCCAATCATCAGTGATCATAAAAAACAGAGGGACTCTTGGCTCCAAAGCCTGTGAAATTCCCAAGTACCGCATGTACCATTGAGCTGCAGATCTGTGATGATCTTTTTGGTAGCAATGTAGTCAACAAGGTCACCAAGACGCTTTGTGTCCTTAAGCCGGGAAGCCACATTGTACAACAGGGTGCCGACTGTCTTGTCAATCACTGGACCCAGTATTCCTTGTGCCTAAAGAGTAAGAGGAGTCAAAGGGGGAAACTGAAAGTCAGGATAACAGCAAGAATATATATTAGGAAGAGGCGATAAGTCTCTTAAAAATTGAGCTTTTCCCAATTTTCTCTTTTCTAGCTTCTCTCTCACACAACAGAAAGACATTTATTTTTATTTATTTTAATTCCATTTATATCCCGCCCTTCTCCGAAGACTCAGGGTGGTTTACAAACTTAGCAGTAGCCTTCATTCTATGTATATGCCTGCTTATTAGGGCTTTCACACACCCCCAAGTGGCATTATTACAAAGTCAGCTTAATTGCCCCCAACAATCTGGGTCCTCATTTTACCTACCTCGAAAGGATGGAAGGCTGAGTCAACCTTGAGCCTGGTGGGATGCGAACCTGCACTAATTGCAGGCAGCTGGTGTTACTTAAGGAGGCATTAGCCCACTGCTCCACCAAGGCTCTACCAGGTAAATCCAGACAGATTTTCCACCCTGATCTTTCCAACTGGAGAACGAACATTACAGAATTGTTCCAATCCAACAGTCCAATGATCAGCATCCATACAGGTAATCCTCATCTTATAACCATAAGGGAGCCTGCCCATTATAGTTGTAAGTTGTGATGGTCATAAAGTGGGTCAATTTTACAACCTGTTTTGGGGTGGTTGTAAAGCACTAAGATCTATGCGGCATTTTGCAGAAAACCAGAAGTAAATGCCAGTTTTTGGCAAAACGTTGTAAATCAGTCATGTGACCTTGGGAGGCTACAAATGGCCATACATGCAGGCTGGTTGCTGAGTGCCCAGTATGTCACTATGTGACCATGGCAAGGGGCCAGCGGGGCGGGGGGGGGGGAGAAGACTGCTGTCAAAACTTCAAAATCAGTCGTATCTTTGGGGGAGGGTCCATTGTAACTTTGAATAGTTGCTATGTGACTGGTGGTAAGTTGAGTAGTACTTGGAAGTTCATTTTAGCTGTTGTATTTGCATATATGAATATAAATAATGGCACAAGAGCCAAACTGATTATTATTTTTGCGTCTACAAGAACCTCAGCCAATTCAGTTCTTATTCTTTAAATCTATAAAACAACTTTTAGATTTGTCTATTATTAAGCTGAGCTAATCATATGATTTGGGGGAATTATAATGTATAATGGCCCCTTTTTTAACAATAGAAGAATACGTGTTAAATCTGTCCCACCCAATGACTTCATCCTCTTAAAAAAAAAAAAAAAGCAAAACATATTGAAAAACAATAGCCTGTTTTTTTTCATTTGCTGTTTATATTCAGGCAGTCTCTGTACAGTTACACTTTCACTTTTAGATAGGAACATAAAGGAAGGAAATTCCAGTGCAGAAAAATGGTTTGGGAGATAATGCACTAAGATATGAGCTTTAATATCCCAGAGACATTTCTATAGGCTTTTTTATGATAGCAGTGCTGAAACCTGGATCACATTACTTTAATACATTTGAACTCAGCTAATGTTGGCACTGAAATGGCTATTCAGCGAACATCTTCAATATGAATCAAACACATTGTTAGCATTCTTTCAGACATTATCACAAAGTGAAGCTTTACCTAACATCAAAAAAAAATCTTTTAAATCTTTACTATTTGTATTTATAATAGAACAGAAGACAGGACTCAAATTAAATTTGCAATCAGCCTACAAGAGGCACTGATCTATCTCTATGAAGATTCCAGATGATCTTATATCTGAGCATCTTTTATTGTAGCACCCTAAGAATCACCTCCATTAACCAGTGGCATTCCTAGAATGACGGTAGATCCAAAAAACTAATTCCTTACTCAACATATGGCAAGTGTTGGACATAGATTGGGAACTTAATTATACTTATAAATGGTCCATTTGAATCATTTTAGGTTTAAGGCAGCATGATTAACCTGTTCCACTGATCTCAACATGACTAAGTCTAATCCAGCCCACTGACACATTTTAGGATTGTTTAAATTACAGGTATAACTAGTTTCAGCATTCACTGAAAGAATAAATAAACTGAGCAGAACCTATACATAACCAGGTAGAAATGGACAGCAAAATATATTAGGAAAAGTGAGGCACAGATTTCCAAGAACCTGTCTACTCAGTAGCAGTTTATTTGAATGGGCTTTATACCCATGCATAGGTTTGTAGGAACAGCAAAACTGTTGTTCATACAAACCTATACATGGGTATAAAGCCCATTGAAATAAACTGCTGATTCAAATTTGACAAACCTCTCTAAAATTACATAATGTTGTAAAAGCAGAAGCCATATCTGGGAACTATATACTCCTTTTAAAATCTCCTAAAAGCCAATGCAATACATTTTGCTTAAAATCAACACACCTATTTTACCGGTTTTGATTAAATCTGTCCTTGCTGCCCAATCACTGTGTTCACACAACATGCAGATATATTTATGCTAACTCATATTTCGCTCACTCATTGTATAAACCACAGTTGGCTAGATTCCCATATTATGTTGCTTTTTTTAAAAAAAATGTATATTATACGTTTTATTGTTTTTAAAATATTCTATGGTAAACCAGCCGGAGTCACTTACGCGAGAAGGGTGGTGATATAAAACAAATAAAATTACCAATACATTCGTCCCACAAACAAGCCATCAGCTAGCAGCTTAATACATTACATAAACCCAACTATGAGTTGCTCAGTAGGATCAATTGAAACGCTGCGCAAGAGAGGCAAATACTTGGAAGTGAATTAATAACACAAAAGCGGCTGAGAACACGGGAGAGAGTTTCAGTCGTTATTAAGAAAAAGTGGTTTTCTGATGAGCAGAAACAGCTTTTTTTTGCGGGCGGTGGAACTTAAGTTGGAAATATAAGGACGAAGAAAGTTTTCCCCCTTTTAATTTCTTCTTCAAGGGCAGGGTCACTACCGGAAGGGGTGCAGAAAACGTGGCAAGTCTACCCCGGACAGATGGGGAAACCGTAAAGGGGCTACAGACGAAAAGAGGGCGGCTATTGAGACCTGTACGACTGCCTCGCGGAGCAACGCGGTGAGCGCCTCGTTCCGAAGAGTCTCGCGAGCCTTGCTCTCGGTTAGCCCGATGCTAACGAAGAGCCGCAGCGGGTCCGATTCATCAGCCGCCATGCTGCCGCCTGCCCCGGCCATCACGCCCACTTCCGCCCGCAGTAGGGCACGAGCTTCCCCGAGCTAGCCATCCACGCGAGTGAGCGCTGCGATAAAATGAAAAGCCAATCAGAATCTGCGATCCTGCTCCTGACCAATGAGAAACACTTTCATAGATGCACGCCTTCTCGGGTTCTCCGACAAATCGGAAAGAAGGAAACCCGACAGGAGGTGGGACTAGAGTTGCAGCAGGTTTCATCAGAGAAGATATATTTAAACTCAGGGGTCTTCAAACTTGGCCCTTTTATGACTTGTGGACTTCAACTCCCAGAATTCCTCAGCCAGGCATGAGGAAGTCTGGGAGTTGAAGTCCACAAGTCATAAAAGGGCCAACTTTGAAGACCCCTGTTTAAACTCTATGCTAAGAAGTTAGGTTGTCGGCTCGTTTTGTTTTATGTTTATAATAGTGCGATGCCAAAGATGCTTTTTCATGAGGCAACAAGCCCATCAGGACCAGATTCAGCAGTCCATCTGCATTTAAAAGACAAAGGCCACTCTTTCAAAGACAGCAAAGTCCACATTTTGGACATAGAGGACTGTGGTTTGAAAGAAGGGTCAAGGAAGCCATGTATGCCAAAATTGAACAGTCCTCTGTCAACAGAGGGGGAAGGCGTCAGAAACCATCTGTCTCCAGTCTACAACACAGTCCTTTCAACAGTTCCAAGAAGGCTCCACACCCATTTGCACTACTCGGGTGACCCTGACTGGCATCAACAACTCTAAAACAGGGGTCTTCAAACATGGCCCTTTTATGACTTGTGGACTTCAACTGCCAGAATTCCTCAGCCAGTGTGCCTGGCTGAGGAATTCTGGCAGTTGAAGTTCACAAGTCATAAAAGGGCCAAGTTTGAAGACCCCTGCTCTAAAAGAAGGCAAATGACCAGCTGTCAGGAAAGAATATAAATCCTTCCGTTCCCCACCATCCAGTCAGAGCTGAAGAAGCTTCTTGGATGAGAAGCGAAATGTCTTCAAAGAGAAAAAAGAAAGTCCAGTTTCCTTGGGAAAAAGCACCTTTGGGATAACCATGTCTTAGATGACAGAGAATCTCCGTAGACATAATAGTATGATCCAACTAAGTAGTGTTGGATCACACACTATTCAGAAAGTTTTTCCATTTATGAACTGCCCTATTTTGATCTGAAGGATCTCCTGGAGAACTACAAGTTTTGGTTTAACTTTTTGTTTGGGGAAAAGAAAAGGAATGGTAGGAGGTTTTGGCTGTTTATACAAAAAAATCCTTACAGAACATCTTTGTAAGAATGATGTGAAGTATATATATACGCTTCGTGCTTGTGCGAGCAAAGTGTGATCGGAGCTGCCGTCTCTCTACAAATATTGGTGGGGTTGTGTGTGGTGCTCGCTTTGTTGCTGTAAGCAGGTTGGTTGGCTGTGTTGTTACATCCTGATTGGATGATGGAGTTATTGTTTGCAGCTTAGTCTGCTGTTTTGTAACATCCTGTGTGGCTGAGGTGTTGGCTGTGTGCCCATTAGTCTTTTGTGTTGTAATGACTTGGGTGATGGGCTGTGTGATGACATCCTGAGCTCTAGTGTAGTGATATCCTGAGTTCTGGGCTGCAACATCCTGGGTGGTTGGCTGTGTTGTGACATCCCGAGCTTTAGTATTGTAATCTCCTGAGTTCTGTGATGTAATGTCCTGAGCAGAAGGCTGTGGTGTAACATCCCGGGCTCTGGTTTGGCTCCAAGTTTGCGGTCTGGCTTTGTGTTCATGGTGTGTGTCAGAAAAAAAACAAAACTTCCTCCCTTTTCTAGCACCTTAAAGCAACAGGACATGAAATTGATTTTGAAGGAATGAAATTAATCTCCAAAACTGAACACTACAATAAGAGAATAATTATGGAAGCCATCGAAATAGAGAAACACCCCCACAACATGAATAAATGTGACGATACCTCCTGCCTACCAGACATCTGGAAACTAACCCTAGTCACCAAACAAGTCCCAGCCACAAAAACCGACACCGGACCGACAACAACACAGGACGCCACCACCAATCATCTTCACCAGACTCAAACCCAAACCCACCCCATAGATGAAATGCAACCACCATCCAGAAGCCAAACCACGGCGGCATCTCCAGCTGCTGCACCCACTCCCGACCCCCACACAAAGCAAACTGACACACGCCATGAACACAAACCCAGCTGGCTTCTGACAAACAGAAGCAATGGGGGAAGCAGAATTTGCTTAGCCACCCCTTGATTCACTTAACAATTGCAGTAATTCACTTAACAACTGTGGCAAATAGGTCATAAAACTGGATGTGACTCAATTAACAACCGCCTTGCCTAGCAATGAGAAGTGCGATCCAAATTATGGTCATAAGTTGAGGACTACCTGTATTATGTACTATAGGAAGTATAGAAACAATAAAACATTTACTAAACTTTGTGAAATCAGATAAAGCATTTAAATTAAGATGTAATTAATTTTGCACTTTTCTGATCAAGAAGGACACAGCTAAGCTATTGTATAAAAGTCTAAGTAATTTTGGAGTCAATGACGAATAAGCCTAATTCTACTGAAATATGTGGTGCAGTACAGGTGGTCCTCAACGTACGACCACAATTGAATCCGAAATTTCTGTTGCTAAGTGAAACATTTGTTAAGTGAGTTTTGCCCCATTTTACGACCTTTCTTGCCACAGTTGTAAAGCAAATCACTGCAGTTGTTAATAACAAGGTTGTTAAGTGAATCTGGTTTCACCATATACTTTGCTGGTAAGAAGGTCACGGAAACTGATCACATGGGCCCAAGGCAGTTGCCAAGCAGCTGAATTTTGATTACGTGACTATGGAGATCCTGCAACGGTTGTAAATATAAAAAATGGTCATAAGTCACTTTTTTCAGTCAATCAGAATAGAGCTGGAAGGGACCTTGGAGTCCAATCCCCTGCTCGAGCATTAGACCCTATAGGCAACTTTGGCTATTTTATGACTCGTGGACTTCAACTCCCAGAATTCCTGAGCCAGCCATGCTGAGGGGAAAGGGAGAGTTTCCAAGCTGAGCCATGCTGGCTCAGGAATTCTGGGAGTTGAAGTCCACGAGTCATCAAAGAGCCAAGGTTGCCTACCCCTGCCCTATACCATTTCAGGCATGTGACTGTCCAGTCTTTTCTTAAAAACCTCCAGTGATGGAGCACCTACAACTTCTGAAGGGAAGCTGTTTCACTGGTTATTTATTTGTCTTCACTATTAGGAAGTTTCTCCTTAATTCCAAATTACTTTTCTCCTTGATTAGTTTCCATCCATTGATTCTTGTCTTGCCTTCTGGTGCTTTGGAAATAAGATGACCCTCTCTTCTTTGTGGCAGCCCCTCAAATACTGGAATTCTGCTATCATGTCACCCCAGTCCTTTTTTCCTCTAGACTGGCCATGCCCAATCCCTGCAACCGTTCTCCATATGTTTTTGTCTCCAGGCCATTAATCATCTTAGTTGCTCTTCTTTGCACTTTTTCAAAAGTCTCAACATCTTTTTTGTAATGTGGTGACCAAAACTGGATGCAGTGTTCCACGTATGGTCTTCTTATTTATAAAGTAGTACTACTACTTCATGTGATTTTGATTCTATGCCTCTGTTTATATAACCAAAAATTGTGTTAGCTTTTTTTTTGGCTGCTGCCACATGCTGCTGACTCATGTTTAAGTGACTGTCTACTTATTAGGACTCCAAGGTCCCTCTCACAGTTACTGTTTTTCAGCCAAGTTTTGCCTAATCTGTACTTGTACCTTTGGTTTTTCCTGCCTAGATGTAAAACCTTGCTTTTCTCCACATTAAATTTCATGTTGTTGGATATGGCCCATTGTTCAAATCTGTCAAGATCTTTTGGGATCCTGAGCTTGTCTTCTTGAGTGTTGGCTATTTCTGCCAGTTTAGTGTCATCTACAAATTTGATGAGTTGTAACTTTGAACTATTGTAAATAAAGGATTGCCTTTACTATCATACTCCAAAATATATAGATTGTAATAACAACAACTATGGAACACTTATGATATATATCCACATGTATACGCATAGACAGGAGTTCCCATCTGTGTCAATCAATATTGCAAATACTGCACATCTCACAATTGGCTGTCATATAGACAGTTCACCCCATTTAGTAGTTCAGATATATGGCTAATGAATTAGATGCTCAGAAAGCAAAACAAATTGTGCAATTAACAAGTAATTCAGGTTAGGTTATTATATACCTTTTTCTGCATTCAAAGCCAACTGTGTTTATCTGTCATTGCCTAATATCTGATTTAAACCTAGGATATTTTGAGAAACTCTTACAAGCAAAATAGCTTTTGAGGCAAAAGAGGCAAATTAAAAATCTACATTTTTCTGAAGGAGAACTACATATCTGATGAAGTTGTTTTTGATGGGGACAGATTCTTTTAATCAGTGTTTTTTAACATTGGCATTGGTTTATGGATTTCAAATTCACACTGAGTTGTGCCAGAAATAAGAGACACTGCTTTAAAAACACCAAGGCATGATATAGAGCTGATCAGGAAGTATTATTTGATCACGTGTCATCAAGTTGTTGTCAACTCTTGGCAATCACATGATAGAATTTCTCCAGGATGATCTGTCCCAAAGTTGGTCCTTCAGCCCTTCTGAGAGTGTGCTTGTCACTGCTATAATTGAGTCCATCCACGATGGTGACGGATATTCTCTCATTCTTTTTCTTTCCACTTTGTCCAGTCCATGTTGAACACAGCCCATGGAATGTGATATGGGAAACTATTGCCTACATCAGGGATCTTCAAGCTTGGCCCTTTTATGACTTATGGACTTCAACTCCCAGAATTCCTTAGCCAGGCATGCTGGTGAGGAATTCTGGGAGTTGAAGTCCACAAATCATAAAAGGGCCAAATTTGAAGACCCTTGGCCTACATCATTCTGACCATTGTAGGTATCCTGGCATTTGAGTATCTTTTCTATGCCTTTCATTGCTACTTTACCATCACTAGTCTCTGGAACATATCTGGTATGTATCCTTTACTGTTGATAATCAGTCTTAAAAGGCATGAGCTATTTATCACTTCTATTATTTTCACTGTCAATACTTGTTATGGTATGCAGTTTGGTTTTTATTTAGTGTCTTTGGAAATTAATTGAAGTTAATGGGTGGGGTTTTAAAATAACAAATTAATCATGTTTTATCTTTATGTCATTTTATAAGAGTGCTAATTATAATAATTGAATGCCTAAAGCAAAGGACTGAAGGGAGCATATTGACCTGAACAGACCATATTGGGCATTGCCTAAATAGTTCATAAACAAATATGACCTAGTTAAAACCTGGAAGTTTGCTGAATTGCAGAAGACTACAGATGACTGCATTTAAGTCTGGATACAAAAACTGCTGTTCAGTCCAATATTTAATATCATATTTTAATGATATAATGATTGCTACCATAACAATTATTGTATCGATAATCAGCCCTGTGATTGGATTGCTCTGTGTTGGCAATTGTTTCTGAGTATTTAGACTCTAGTCTAGATTATTCACGTTGCTGAAGTTTTTTTCTGGTTCCTAGTTTCTGATTTGCACAAAACTTTGCACAAGCTCTCATTCACTATGAAGCTGCAACTAAACTTAAGAATAGAGGTTTCCAATGTTGTACATCGCTCTAACTAGGATACTGTATGTTAAATAGCGGGTTCTTTGGTGAAGGAATGAAGACGCGAAGCTGAGTACAGGGTAACTCATTGTTTATTTCGTGCTGGAACTGTACTGAGGAGTGGTGGATGCTCCAACACTGGAAGTTTTTAAGAAGAGACTGGACAGCCATTTGTCTGAAATGTTATAGGGTTTCCTGCCTTAGCAGGGGGTTGGACTAGATAACCTTCAAGGTCTCTTCCAACTTCTTCTTCTTCTTCTTCTTCTTCTTCTTCTTCTTCTTCTTCTTCTTATTATTATTATTATTATTATTATTATTATTATTATTATTATTATTATTATTTGTCTGCAACTAGCCGCAATATATAAGAGGGGGAGGGCCTTCTCTGTGGGCGCCCCGGCTTTGTGGAATCAGCTGCCGGTGGAGCTCCGGATGGCACCGGATCTCCGCTCCTTCCGGCGCGGGTTAAAGACCCACCTATTTGAACAAGCTGGCCTGGCCTGATGGGGAATTAATTTGGGTTTTAAATATTGCTATATTTTATTGTTTTATCGTGGGCATTAATTTAATTCTATTTTAACTTTTGTAGCTTTGTATTTTTATTATATGCCCTGTACACCGCCCTGAGTCCCTTGGGAGAAGGGCGGTATAAAAATTTAATTAAATAAATAAATAAATAAATATAGTCTAGCCCCTAGGCGGCAGCCAATAGGTTTGAATCAACCATTGCCGCTTGGAGATAGCCAATTGCAGCACAGGAGACTTAAAGTCTGGGTTGCTGGAGAGCCGTTAGCTGCTCCAGCAACCCACGTGGTGTTTCACAAGAGCCCAGTACATAACACTGTACACCTTCAAAGGAAGCTATAATGTTTTTTAAAAAAATAAAACCATAACATTTGCATAAAAGAAGTACACAGTTAATCCTATACACATCATGCCAGACAGGGAAACACTAGCATCTACTACCTGGAATTGAACGTTATGTCTGAGAAATTACTTCCCGTGAAAAGATATCAAGTTGCCTAATAGCTCTCCTAGGCTTAAAGTGAATTAAACAGTATTTGCATAAATGTGCATATGAAAAAAGGAGGTCATCCAAGACTGAGCACATTTGGAAAACATCCCAGGAGGATAGTTTTTGGTTTGTTTAATGGGACATAACTCAGAGAAGGAGGTGACTCTCAGCTTAACCTGGGTAGCTAAAGTTAACAATAACCTAAGCCTGGTGAGACTGGTTTGTACTGATCTGGTACTAGTTCTGTACACCACTAAGAAATCCCAGGGATATAAGCTAGACTGGGAAGTTGAAAAAAACTTTCTGGGGGGAAAAAAGGCAATGGCAAACAATGTATGTAATTGATTCAAGGCTACCATTATCTTAAACACCCATGAAATGACAGTGAATAATTTAAAATAAATAAGGGAAAGATTGAAATCTGTAACATTAAAATGCTGAATGGCGCTTCACTGGCAGGTTTTGCTGTGGCACGACAGCTGTTGTTTTTTTTGTTTTGCTGATTTTAAATTATTAATGCAAACATCAAACAGCCTCTCTGTGAGCTTTGTGACACAGAGCAATATCTTGCAATTTAATCAAGGATTTGACGATCCCCTTGTAGATGTCTGGCTCATCCTCTTGGTTGGGGTTACGGTAGTTATTTTTAGAGTTCTGCTCCCTCCCTGCCACCTACCCTCTTGTTTATTTTCTTAGCTTGATTTTTAGACTGAACCTTAGCATTAGGTAAAGGGTGGCTTTGACCTCTTCACAAGGTCTGCCAAGCTTTTTTGCACGCCTAATTGGTTTGCAAACAGATAATCTCCATGAGATCACAAATGGGGAGGAGGGCAGTAACCTCCCCCCCACCCCCGCAGCTGTCATTTTTGTGAAATTCTTCTCCCCGTGTTGCTTCAGCAGATGGCAGCAGCTTGCAACCTTAGTAGTGCAGAATTCTGACTGCAGCAAAGTCACACCTGGTTAATATTTGCATGGGATTCTGTACTGTACACTGGAAAATACAGAACGGAGGGCTAGAAAGGGCCACTTACATAACATCGTCCCCCAACATCAATTCATTCACCAGAAGCTGACATAAGGTCAACATTCCCTTTACCTTTTTAACTGCATGCTACAGTTTGATTTTGAGAGGAAAAAAACCCAAAAAAAATTGCCGGATTGGAAAGCAGTCAATGAGGAAATGTCTCAGGTTGAACACAGAAGATTCAACAGCCTTAGATGCAGCCTTTAGGTCAGCAATTTGTGTTATTCATTTTTCTATATTTACATTTATTTTTCTAAGTTTGATATCCCAGGTGAGTGATAGTGGGTTGGAATTGCAAACGCGACAATAGGAAACTATAAAAAACATAACAGTAATAACAAATTGGCCCTTTTCCACCAATATGTATGCTAATAAAACTTAGCTAAGGAATTAAAATTGTCTCTATCTTCTAAAAACCATGAAGGATGGGAAGGATGGAGAATCTTTTCATAGTTAAGAAGTATCCATCGTTTGTTTGGGAGGGTGAAGCTGCAGGTCACAAAGTGGAAAATGGCTACATTTTAGATTGTATTACAGGCAGTCCTCAATTTACGACCAGCTGCTTAGACATTTATTTCCAATTTTTTTAAAAAGGCCCATAGCAAAGAATTGGTTCGCTTTACAATTGATGTCTTAGCATAATGACCACCACAAAAAAGGTTATAAAGTCTTTTTTTTATAGTTGTAAAAAATCTGCTTTACAACCATCATGACTTATGGCCATGATGGGCAAACCCCATTACTGTCATAAACTGAGAATTGTATGTGGTCTTTGTTTTTTAACTATGCTATTCATTTGTATCCTGCCTTTATTTTTTACGAACAACTCAAAGTAACAAACCTATCCAACACGGCTCCCTCTTCTTGCTTTCCCCATAAGAACATCCCTGTAAGATGGGTTGGACTGAGAGATAAGCTGTTTCAATCCTTGCAGTATCATTTTCATGGGTTTTCCACTTTAAAATATCAGTAAACTAGGCAGTTCAGCTTTCAACAATCATAGCTAGTGGATGTTCCAAGTACTGCTGTCACGACACCCTGAGGTCAGAGATTGCCTAGCCCAGGGTTCGGGAACCTTGGCTCTTTTATGACTTGTGGACTTCAATACCCAGAATTCCTGAACCAGCCAAGCTGACTCAGGAATTCTGGGAGTTGAAGTCCACAAGTCATAAAAGAGCCAAGGTTCGCTACCCCTGTCTTAGCCTGTCTTATATTAAAACAGATGAGTAAGTCCATTAGATCTGGTCTTCCCTGTTCCAGATCAGGTCTATGACAATTCACCACAGCCTACTCACCAAAGCCAACTTACCACGGCCAACTTGCCATGGCCAATTTGCCATGATCAATTTACCGCCGGACAACTCGCCATGGCCAATTTACTGCAGTACAACTCACTGCAGGACAAAAGTTATACTAATATCAAAGAAATGGTGGAACAGAATCATTAAAGAAAGGATGAAAGTTGGCCACAGTGACTTGGTTGCAGTGAGTTGTCCATCCAGAACTTAGACAGTGCTTTGCTTTTCCTTTCTCAGCCCTTCTGTCCATCATCCAAGAGTTCTACCATCTAGGTAAGCTTTCACAATCTGGAGATGTGTTGCCTACCAACTCCCCAAATTCCTACTTAGCATAGCCAGTTTTTGCGCTAGGTAAGGACCAGGAGTTGGTTCAAGAGAGCTAACAGGTATTAGATGAAAGAATGATCTAGGTTAATTATGACTATACAGATGTAAGTCAATGGAGATTCTCAATCATCCAGGTCATGGTTGTCCCAAAGATGCTTTTTCGTGAGGCAACTGGACTTTCTCGTTTACACTGATGGAAACAACCCTCCATAATGTTTGGAGTGGGGGGGGGAGAATTTAAATATCTGGAGAGAGGATCAAAAAGGCAACATAGTGACTGTTCCTTCATATTTCAGCCCACCATCTTGGTTTTTTAAAAAATTATCTTCTGCACACACACCTGAACCTGGACAGAAAGTGTCTTCCCTTAGCATTGCTTTTGGCATACTATTTTCTCCATCCCCATCCTCTGATTAAAATTGGTATAGGTGGCTTCATCCATTTCTCTGCAGGTACATATTTGTGCATTTTTTCTAGTTAATTCAGAAGATCTTAGTGCTTCTCCCCCACACTAGTAAACATCAGCTTGGCTTGGGACAAAAGTCCTAGTGCCCACCTCACCACAGAAATTTTAATTACATACCCTCTTGGGATCAAAGGGCTGTTCCAGAACATTTAACTGGGTAAAAGGTTCTAACTCTGACAACTCTAGGGAATCAGTGACCGATAGCTCTGAGTCACCCGGTGGTGAGTCAAAGCAGGTCCAAAGAGCAGAGAGGAACCAAACATTTGGAGCCACCATTTCCTATTCCCCTCTCCCTGCTCATTTAATGGATAACTCAAGAGCTACAAGGAAGAGGATTCTGAAGAGCAAAGGCCTCTCTGCTCCAATGGTAGCTTTACAGTCCTGTGTTACAGTTCTGCAGTTTAATAGAAATTGGTGTGATGAAATTGATGGCCATCCCCAAAAGGTCACACTTTACATTGGCAAGATGCTAGACCAGGGGTTTTCAAACTTGGCCCTTTTATGACTTGTGGACTTCAACTGCCAGAATTTGTCAGCCAGCGGGCCTGGCTGAGGAATTCTGGGAGTTGAAGTCCACAAGTCATAAAAGGGCCAAGTTTGAAGACCCCTGTGCTAGACAAAGGTTAAGAGAAGCCAAGAGGCTATCCAGGGGCCATAAGGTTGTCCACAAAAGCAAGGATTCCTATGTGTGCATTTGACCTCACTAGGCTGCCAAGCAAAATCACACAATGAACTCGCAATGTGTATGCACAATGTTGGGGTTCTTATCAGGAACAGTGGAAGACCTCCCAAGGTCATAAAGCCTCATTTGGCCTTTGAAAGGCACCCTGCGATTGGGCTGGGATTACCCAAGAAGAAGTATGACTAAAATAAAAACTGAATGAAATAAATACATATAATTAAATTATTCCTTTTCATGTTCTCTTACAAAATGTAATTGGGCAGCAATTTTTGGAAGGGTTCCCACAGGTTTGACTGACCGCAGGTGGCCCTGCCAATTGAATGATTACGGTATGTGCCATCAAATACGTTTTAACAGTAGTTTATCTGGTTTTGTGACCAGGGCTCTTATGTGTGTCTTAAATGTGGCTGTGAATTGGCTTGTTTAATGTATACTTCTGTTATGTATATATGTATATAGGAGATGTTCACAGAGATAGCCACTGACACCACCAGGTGGCAGGGTGCCCTGTCAGGATTGGCAGGGCAGTCTTTGGTGGGAAATCCGGACAATGGGATTGGTTCCAAGGATACCTGGCTAGGTATATAAGAGGGGCAGTTGCCCCTTTGTTTGCCAAGTCTGTGCTACATCAATAAAGAATGTTATGCTGAACCCTGTTGTCCTGCATCATCCATCTTGGCCATGTGGTCCAGAGCTCACGATCGAACAACTTCAATTTAGAAATGGTTATGATGATGATAACTTTATTGTCACTTTGAATGTACACCAATTGGCATACATCAAAATGAAATTTCGTTGCATACAGCTCTCAATGGGTCACCACCTCCGATATATACTTCTTGTTCGGGGCCGGCTCAAATTTCACATTGTCCATTTTAGTCTCTAGGGAGTGAATGATGGCAAACAGGACAGATGGAAATGTGGCTCCATGTGGATTAGCCCTCAAATTCGCTTGTATTCTGACAACCTCGCCTTCTTTCCTTTTTCTGATCCTGACTCTTCCTTTTCCTTTAAGAGGCCTTGCTTCTTTTCACCCCTGGAGCACGCTGCCGCCACCACCAACTCCTCCAAAAGCCTCTCTCTTTCTTCCTCTGGGCCTACCGACAGCCTCATCCAGTTCCTTCATTCCATAAGCTCCAGGTCGTCTCCTCCTCTGCCTCCTCTGGAAACAGCCCTGATTTGCAGTAGAATCCATCACTGGGCCAGCAGTCAGATTTTGCTGCTGGTAGAACAAATTCAAACAGCGCCAACAACTTTTAACGGTCTCACCAACAGTTCCAAAACAACTAGAAACTCGCCAGGCCAGCAAAGATTGTTGGTCGTATGTCGTATGTTACCTTAGTTCCACCATGTTGCTCAAACACATTAAAATCTTCCTGATCATGTGGCCTATAGCCCTTACTATCCCTCCCAAAACTATTCGCCTTCAAGAGCCAATGCAGCCGCAGCCATTCCAGGCGCCGCCATCTTAGAACTTATATGTAGCAGATATACAGTGCTTGAAATAAGCAAATAAAATCTGATTAGACACAGTGAAGTGAGACATCTAAGATCAGAGGGATAACTTTAATGAGAAATATAGCTGGACCAGTAAAGTAAAAAAAATGTTTTTGAATGGAGGCTTATGTAAGCTAATAACGAACTGTTTATTCCTTTAAAATTCAATTTCATCAGATAAATAAAGCAAACCACTGCTTCCTCCCCTTACTGAGAAATACAGATAACTTTGTAGAGCTTTTAATTCTGCTGTTTTCTGATGTTCAGTACTAAGAATAGCAGGGACTGTTCAAACTGAGGAAAAATTATTACACCCATTCTCGATTTTCCAGGTAGTTCATATATCTTCGAGAGAGGGTTCATGTTTTTCCTATATAAATTGCCATCCGGATTAAACTATTTTCTCCAAACCTAATTATTTCCCCTGTAACCTAATTATTTAAAGAGAGAAACCATCACCACATCTAGGAAAAGCAGACTGTTGTTTTTCTCTTCCTTCTCAGTATGGAAGTATATGGAACCATAAGACCACCAATCTGAAAAGAGTTTAATCAGAAACAACTTAAGTTCTCTTGCCCATCCCTGGCCTAGGCTGTGCTTGAAAATGTTCTCTTAGATCTATCCACGTCTGAGAATTAACACAGTCGTATTCCTTCTCTGTCATGCGTCTTGTGGCTTAGTTTGGGAAGCGCCTGGTGCTGCTGGGACAGGCTTCATGGTATATCTGGTGGTAATGGTACGGCCTGAAACGCAGCGGTATTCAGCATTCTCCTTCTTTTCTTTGCCATTCTGACAGATGGTGAGCTCCACTGGCACTGAGGTGGTGGTCTCCTTCTTGATCACCTGTATGGAAAGTTCAGTGCATGGAGGGATTTTGGCAGGCAGGAGGACCTCTACCTTCTCAGTAGTGGTGGTGGACTCACTTTTCCCTTTCTCCACTATAAATACATTGGAACAACCCAAGGTCACCTGGAAAGCAAAGCCAAGTTTTAAGCAAGTGGCGTTGCTGAAATGGAAGCTCTGGAACACTGTAGCAGTATATTCTCGAGTGGAGTTGGTGGTGAACGCTTGTTCGTATTCGGTGCAGTTGGTTCCCACAATCTCATCAATCAGAACATCCTGCTCAGCTTCCACTTTCTTTTGATCCCACAGCAGCTTGGCGGTAATGAGTGGGCGGCCCGGTTTCAGGGGCTGCAAATGAGATACGCTATCATCAAAGTTGATCTCAGTTTTATAGTCATGAATGCGCTCCCCTGGCCAGGCAATGTGATACCATCCACCACGGTTTGGATTTTTGTAGAGCAGCCAGACCCCCCTCTGCACCACGTGGGAGGAGACACGGTCGTTAAAGTAACCATAGGTGAGGTTGGTCTCCTCCTTCACCACCTTGCTTTGACCTTCATAGTTAGGATGTTCGTACAGTGTAATTTGGGAGTCAGAGAGATCTTGGTGAACTAGCCGGAGGGATGAAATCCTGTTGTTGTTGTCAATCTCAGGATAATCCCCTTCCTCAAAAACAATGCCATCCTCTTCAAACTTAGAGAGCTTGTAGGCCACCCAGGGCTGCCCTATCACCTTCAAGGAGGAGATACAATCACCAAAATCTAATTCATGCAGGTCAGGGACATCACAGGTGAATTCTTTTCTGAGGCCCTCAAAATTGGGCTTGTCATACACAACAATTCTATTCATGCTGAGCTCTTGGGAGAACATAGAGGCTTCTTCCTAGTGCTTCTTCCAAGGCCAGAGGAATCCAAAGTTTGTTTTATCCCAGTCTGTTTGCTAGAAAGAATTCAGAAAGTTAATTCCTTGGTTCTGCTGTAAACAATCTACATAAAGCAAAATATTTGGTATGTGTCTGTATGGATAATCACCTCTCTCTCTCTCTTTCACATCATCCAAATTTCTACTTTTGTGAAACCTGTGGCTTAAGGATGGGGAGACATTTTCTGGGTAAAGGAAACATTTTCTCAAGGGGAAATCTGTTGGGAGCCTTGCATTTAACAGATGGGACCAAAGTAAAAAGTGGAGAGGATGACCCCCCCCCACCCCATTTCTTAGTTTTCTTCTCTTTCTGCCATGTGGACAGAAAAAACAGTGGCAGACCACTCATCCTAA
This sequence comes from Vipera ursinii, assembly GCF_947247035.1. Lineage (NCBI taxonomy): Eukaryota > Metazoa > Chordata > Lepidosauria > Squamata > Viperidae > Vipera > Vipera ursinii. Next base: position 27,873,191 of record NC_139513.1, on the reverse strand, counting down.
TTCTCTGATCTGAATGTTAACTGAGGGTTTTGAAATTAGGTCAAGGGTCATTCAAATTAGGTCCAGGGCTGCAAGCAGTCTGGAGTCCAAAGCTTGTTCACTCCTGGCTTAATGCCTCAGTACTCATCCTTAACCGCAAGAATGAAGCCCAATTGTATTTGTTGGTATCCACCCTTTATTGTGTTTATTTTTATCCTTCCCTTCATTGTTTTTCTCTTTGCTGCTAAGTAGACAGGGTTAGGGGTTTCAAGGTGCAGGAACAGCTAAACCATATTGCATTGTATATAGAATTATGGAAAGCCACTGCCTCCCCTGGTGCTAATAACCCCGGGATCTTGAAATTAATTCAAAGAGAGAGGCAACTGCTTTTGTGTTTGCTTTAATGTGGCATGCAATTTAACTTCTTGAGACAGAAATAATCTTTACGGTCCACAGTAGTTTCCCAGAAAAGTCTACAAACAGTTAAGAAATTGTGGACTTTCAGAAAGTACAAATGTTTGTATAAAGTCCTTGACTTACGACATACTGGAGCTTGCCCTTATGGTTATATGTTGTGATGCAATCTCCCACATTACGGCCTTACATGGGTATGCATCATTAAGCAAATCTGCAGTCATTAAGCAAACCCATTGTTCTCTATGGGGCAAAATTGGAAGTAAAGGCTGATTTTCAACGAAAACATTGCAATCACGGTCATGTGACCACAGGACACTACAAATGGCCGTAATTGCTGAGTCTCTGTAATGTAATCAAGTGATTGGGAGGGGGGGAAGGGAGTCTGGCCATTGGAAGTTTGGAACCGGATTGTAAGCATCTTTGGGGGGTTTGTGGTAACTTCAAATGGTTGTAAACTGATCAGTTGTAATTCGAGGACTACCTGTATTGAAAGAGAATGCTGAAAAGCCACAGATACCCTCGGCAGATATTGTACGGGCTGTACCTGTCCCAACGTGTATTTCCTTGACCTGAACTGCCACCTTCATTCCCCTTTGGGGGCTGTTTATACATAAATGAGAGAGAGGAGTGATGGGGGATAGCCAGGTACTATTCCTGGCAAGTTTCTTGAGATATCAGGTTAAATCATGTTGGGAGAGGCTGTCTCTGTCCTTCCTCCCTCCCTCCCTCCCCTTTAGCTCACAAGGTTCCTTCAGAGTAGCAGCCCTCCTCTAATTTCATAAGACAGTGAAGGTGATTTAATCTGCTTGACAGATGTAAACCCGTTTGCCCTGTGTTGCAATGCTTGGAGGCCTGAAACACAGAGTTCTGCTGTTGTGTCCTACACTTGTAAACACTGTGCCCTTGGGCTCCTACAGACGGGCCTACTCCTTCCCCACCATCCAAGCTTCCAGTGCCTCACATCTGCTGAAGCTAAAACACTAGAGTATCAGGAGCAGCTAAACTTTCTAACTGCCTGTAGTGATTACTCTTTATCCTTGGTAAGCGCTGAACAAGAGGTTGTAGCCATTTTAAGTAATGAGAAATAGGATGAATTACAGTCAGTCTGTCCCTCCTCTCCTCCCCACCCCATTACACACAGGCACACATTTGCAGCTCACCGTGGCACGATTGTAGGAAATTTTAGCAAATGGTGAGGGCGAACATGAGGGTATTTCAGGCAAGGGATAGATAGAATATTGTTAACACTATGTCTGCTAGACTTGGAAGAAAATGTTTAAATGCTATTGGTTTTGCTATTTGAATACAAGGGAGATTGTGCTCAGATAGAGCACATCATCCAAAATCACCTGGGAGTTTCTAGCCCAAAAGTGGATTTGAGCCCGTGTTTCCTTCGTTCAACATCGTAACCACTTGCTACTCTAGTAGTATAATTATCATACTACATTGACTCTCAGATCAAATGAGCTGATTTCAGAATTCATTTGTATCGCCATAGAAAATACAGACAAAGCAGATCCACATAATATTCAGTAGGAGGGTAGTCATGAAATTGTGGATCCACGTAATTGGCTTGCACTTCAAAGCATATTTATTGCACTTGTAGTCTTTGCTTTTGGCAACTTCTAATTGGCTCTAATATAAGAGACTGGGATCTGAACAAGTTCGTGAACAATTATATAACCGTTTCTCTGCATGAACAACAGGTTCCTCACCCAACCTGAGTTTCCAGCATGCCAATTGGGTTATCCAAATTGGCTGGGTCCTTGGCTGCCTTGGCACTACCCTCTTGGACTGGGGATGCAACAAAAGCATGATGATGACTGAAGCTAATAGTAGCAAACTGATCATTGAGTAATAATCTTAACGATCACAAGATTAATGTGCAGAACCCGTCATTCAGCTATTGATCAAAGCCAGGCTGCTGACCCAATCATGCTAGAGGGATGACATGATGCTTGTTCTGGAAAGTCACGCTTACAGTTCTGGAATGATAAAATCCAAAAAATCATTAAGTGGGAGCAAAGATACACAGAAAACCCTAATACTTTGCAGCCGTATAGTGGTTATCTGGATTTTAGCAGCTTAGATTTAGTAATTCTGTATTCAGGGCACAGTTTAAAGCAGGGGTATCCAACTCTGGCAAAGGTGTTTTTTTTCTTCTTCAAAAGTCAACTGGACTGGATCCATCCTTCCACCACCCCCCCATCATCACCACCCCTCCATCATCACAACTACAGGTAGCCCTTGACTTACAACAGTTTGCTTAGTGACTGTTCAATGTTATAATGGCACTGAAAAAAAATGACATGACCATTTTTCACACTTATGACTGTTGCAGCATCCCCATGTCATGTGATTTCCATTCAGATGTTTGACAACTGACTCATATTTATGACATTTGCGGTGACTTAGAGTCACATGATCCTTTTTTGCGACCTCCTCCTGTCCAGCCAAGTCAATGGGGAAGCCAGACTCGCTTAACAACCATGTGACTAATTTAACAACTGCAGTGGTTCACTTCACAACCGTGGCAAGAAAAGTCGTAAAATAGGGCAAAACTCAACAAATTTCTCACTTAGAAACATAGATTTTAGGCTCAGTTGTGGTCATAAATTGAGGACTACCTGTAATCAAGCTTCTTGGATGAGAAGTGAAACATTTTCTTCTCCCTCAAGGAAAAAACAGTCCAGGGGCCTTTTGAAGAAAAAGAAGTATCTTTGAAACAACTACGGCCTGGGTGACTGACAACCTTCACAGACATCCAACCTTGGCAACTTTAAGACTGAAAGCGGGACAAGAAGCAACGGATGGAAGCTAGTCAAGGAGAGAAGCAACCTAGAACTAAGGAGAAACTTCCTGACAGTTAGAACAACTAACCAGTGGAACAACCTGCCTCCAGAAGCTGTGAATGCTCCAACACTGGAGGTTTTTAAGAAGAGACTGGGCAGGCATTTGCCTGAAATGGTATAGGGTTTCCTGCCTGAGCAGGGGGTTGGACTAGATGACCTCCAAGGTCCCTTCCAACTTATTATTATTATCTTTGTTGCTCTTCTCTGCCCTCCTTCTAGAGTCTCAACATCTTTTTTTATACTATGGTGATCAAAACTGGATGTAGTATTCCAAGTGTGGCCTTACCAAGGGATTATAATGTGGTACTAACACTTCATGTGATCTTGATTTTATCCCTCTGTTAATGCAGCCTAGGACCACATTGGCTTTCTTCTTCTTCTTCTTCTTCTTCTTCTTCTTCTTCTTCTTCTTCTTCTTCTTCTTCTTCTTCTTCTTCTTCTTCTTCTTCTTCTTCTTCTTCTTCTTCTTCTTCTTCTTCTTCTTCTTATTATTATTATTATTATATTATTATTATGTCGTGTGGGCTTCAACTCCCAGTATCCCCCAGCCAAATCAAACTGATTAAAATAAATATTCCATCTATTCTCTGATTTGTGCCCACATTAAACAAATTCAAATCACCCCATAGGATCAAAGGATCCTAAGGGGTAATTTAGATCACTAACTTCAAATCCTTACTCAGAATTAAAGGATCTTGGACTGGACATATCCAGTGTAAAGGAGCATACCATTTCTGTCTGGGAAATATTGTTACACTGGGAAGTTCTTTTTAATGTCTAAGTGGAATATCTGTCCCTTTAACTTAAATCCATTATTTTTTGCACTCTGAGTGGTAGAGAGCAACTCTTCTTCCTCTCTATGACATCTGTTCAAGCATTTGAACTGTGCTATCAGCCTTCTCAAGGTTAAACATCACCAGATATTTCTCCAGCTCCATGACAGTATTTAAAATATTATTTATGGGCCACTGGAAAATAAAATGAGTAAGTCTCAAACATACTAAGTAGTGAGGAATCTGTGATATTTAGCTGCAGATCTCATTTGGTTTTTTTTACCTGGCATCTGACTGCAAATCTCTGAAATATCTGTCTGTCATATCTTGTCTATATATTCCGGATGTAAAAAGTCAACTCCCTAAGCTGCCAAACTATTGAGCAATTCCAAGATTTCTTAACTACTGGTATGCTGGATTGGAACACTGAGCCGCAATCCCAATACATCTGTAGGGTACCAAATTGAAGAAGACTAATACGTGCAAAGGAACACACAAATTTTTAAAATACAACAATAGGTGTGCACTGCAAACTGATGTAGGATATATTAAGATTATAACAAGCTGGAAGTTCCTAATTCAAATCCCAAATATCCTTCTCATGGCAGAGGGTGCGTCTGAGACATGAACTTAAGTTCTCTCTCATAAAATCTGCAAAATGAAGAGAATACTATTGACTTACCTTCAAAGCATAAATCAAGATTACTATTGTAATGCATGCAAAGCACAGATAGTGAACATTGTGCCTCCCAAATGCTTTGGATTTCAACCTTCATTAACTCAAACCAGCATGGAAAGCAGTTGTAGTAGTAGTTCAAGACATCTTGATACACCAGTTAGGCGTCACTGAGTTGGGCTTGACTCAACCTGAATACATGGACCATCTTGATCTGTTTCTATATTAGGTCCATGTACTCAGCCTGAGTACTTGCAACTCTACCACAGACGTCTTATAATTCTTTTGATCTTGTCTCTCCATTGTCTTTTTCCATGGCCTCAATTTGTCAAGGTAATTTTTTTTTCTAGCTCATAAACCACAGTATGTGGGCTTCAGTTGTCTACAACTGATTGTACCTGAAATGTCTATATCCTTCATGGTCTCCTCTATATTTCTCTTTACCTTTTCACAATACTGTTCATCTTGAGCTATTCTTGAGCCCCCAAAACAAAGCCGTCTACTACTTTCAGTATTTTGGTATCACTTGCAAGTTTATAGAAACATACTGGTTGACATTATCTTTGTCTTAATATTTAGCTGTAGTTTTCCACTGACTTTCATAACGATCTTTTCTTTTTCACTTGCTTTTAATGCCCTCTGTGTATCTCAGATCATTAGTACTTCAGCCAATTTTGATTTCAGATGTCATCCGTCCCTATCAATTTCATTCTTATATTTGCCATTTAAATTGGACTCCTACAGTTATAGTATGCTTCCTTCTCTGATCTGTGATTTGAACAATCGTTTCTCCAACTCATTACAGTAATTTCTTGATCAGTGCAGAAGTATCATACTAAAGTCTAAATTATTATGGTAATCTGTCTTTCCCAGAGGACTTTTACTTTTCTACAAATTAAATTGTTTTTCCTTGAAAATGGTTAGATAGAGCTAACAACTGTATTAATCAGCCCTATCCCAGCTACTATATTATGCTTCTCTAATGAAAGAGGCATTGGTGACCTACTCACAGCCCACCTGGTTTACCAAAGCCCATTGACTTACCTGAGTAGCACTCACTCCAAGAGTTTCTGCATTTCTCAAAGCAGTTGTTCCAGCAGAATCATTTATACTCCAGCATTAAGAACACACCTCTTTTAATAGGATGCTGAGCTGCTTTAATCTTGTCAGGACCTGACAGAAACCTCATGCTTTATCTGCCCCAGACAACACCCACGTGCTTGGGAGAACTAGAACTTCTCACGCTGAGAGCATGACATGAATGACACTCCACTGAACCATCACTTAACAAGATAGTGACATCTGCAACTTTGGTCTGGATTTTTGGTCTAATACCATCCTTGCTTCTATCAAACGTTGCTCAGGGACAGTTTTAAAGGCAACTCCCTGTGGTTCACAAATCTGTGGGCAATCACGAACTCCTAAAAACAGGTTGAATCAGTCTCACAACTTGGCAAGGTAGCCAATCTCTCCTGTTGCTTCCCTTGTGTCATAAGACATTCAATTAAATTTGGATTCACACCCTGGGAGATAGGTATGTTACTACAAACGAAAAGGAAATACCTTCTGCACACTTCCTGAAGACGTGCAAACAATCTTGTGGATCAGAACACAAGCGTTAGGAACATGCATTGAGAGATTTAATTAAAGATATCTGCAAGCAAGAAAGATAAGCTATTTTTTAACGTTGGGAGATATGGAAACTGCATAAATCAGAGATAGCATTAGCGTATCTAAAAATGGGCTTTGCAGAAATCAAACCTACAGATTATACAAATGGATATTTTACATGATTGATGGAAAACTGATAATCAGATTTTGACTAATGGATAAAGAAGCCTGTTTGGTCTAGTGGTTAAGGCACCGGGCTACAAAGCAGGAGACCATAGTTCTAGTCCTGTTTTAGCCATGAAAGCCAGTGGGTAAACTTGGACCAGTCATTCTGTCAGCCCAACCCACCTCACAAGGTTGTTTGTTGTAGGAAAAATAGGAGGAAGATGTGCTGGATATGTTCACTGCCTTGAGTTCATTTGTAAAAATAATAAAGGCAGTATACAAATAAATATACATAAGTTAAAAAGGCAAATTGGTAGCAACAAATCCGGTAATTCACAAGGCATCGTACATCTTGTAGACCCAAACGTCCAGCTAAATTACTAAAGAAATTTGACAAAAGCCAAGATGCCTTGCAATCAGCTCAAAAACAAAAAAAACACCCACCAGGTGGGTCTGAGGGAGTTTAGCACCTGTGGCTTAAGATTTTGATAAATCCAACTGATTTATCGGATAAGCCAAGATTTAGTACAATATATAGATCCATTGCATATTCCCATCCAAACTGCTTTGAATGACAAAAAAGAAATTTTATCTTAAGGATCTTTGATGAGCATCTATCTTGCCAACCATTAGCAGCTACGTAATCTCACTAAGTTAAGCAGTTTCCTCTGCATATTTTGCTATTTTTGTAGATTTTTAAAAATGCATTGTCATTTATATTTTAAATCTACTTTGAACATTCTTCAAAGGATGCTTACATTCAAAGGATGTAAAGCATGTACCATAGCAGACCTCTGTAGCTATTCTTTGCGCCTAAGTTTATTTAAATTTTTCAGAGGATAGGTTTTACAAATATTAAAGTTTTGGAACTAAGCACTGAATCAGTGAAGACAAGATCTATTTATCTCAAACCCAGGTCAGTTACACACATTGACACTCAATGGATATTTCCCCCAAAGTACACCTGCACACAAAAGAAACAACTCTTTTTCTTATAAAAGTTTATTTAAACCCAGACTGGGCTTTGTAGATACTGGGGCCCAAAAGGGCGAGGCACTGTCTTATGCGGTTGCATAAATGTACATGAGAGACAGTAGTAACAAAACACACAAGTCCACAAATATAAAGTAACAACCTGAACTGGCGTATAAATATTCTTTAATAATAATTGCTAGCGGCAGGCGGCTTTGAAACTGTTGCTGGCAATATCCCAGAAGGGATCTCCAGTTTTGCAACCCTTCTCTTTCTTGCATTATCACTCTGATCCAGCTCCCATTTAGTTATTAAGAGGCACAATATTTGTGTTAAAGAAACAGAAATTTAAGACTGCTCAGCTTTGTGCAGATACAGGGAACCACAAGTTCATATTTTAGCATGGCCAGGAAAAGATCAAGGAGAGACTTTTGTTCTCTCTCTCTCCATGATCTACAGAAGCAGAGTCTCACTATTTTAAGATCACTATGAACCTCGGAGACACTCAGCAATTAAACCTGTTTTCCAGATATCTTTTAAGATTCAGATAAAAAAATTGAGTCTTGTTTACCTTCCCGGATGAGAGCTAGAGCAAAAATATTCATGTTTTTAGTCAGTTTGGATTTTCAACGTGAGGATATCATGCAGGCTCATCATTTCACCTGCTTCATGCAGGATAAGCAAGTTCGTGGTAAGCACTCCTTTTGACTGACGACCAAGGCTGGCCAAAGTTTGTTGAGTCCTGTTTAGATGACCATGACTAATAAATCTGCGTGAAAATCAACTTGAATCTTCATCTCAAATATCTATTGTCAGTCTTAACTGCTTGGGGATTCAGTGTCCTCCCCTCCTCACTAAGTGGAAAGACCAGAATTCAGAACAAGTAGTGAAAAAGATTTGGCTAAGAGAAGGCTCTGACCTCCATATAAAGATGGGGAATAACTAAGAATCTCATGTAACCCAAAGTTTTCTAGGAAAAAAAGGCTCTTGCTGCTACTTTTTCAAAACACAAGTTCTTACTCAAATATTAAAGAGTACTTTGGCCTAATTTATTAATATGATTAAGGGTAAACACAAAAGTCCCCCTTTGACCCCTCAGTTTCTAAGGCAAATGAAAAAGGAAGGGGATGGGTGGGAGAACAGAGGTCCAGAAAAATCAAGATGCAAAGATATTTGCCAAAGCTAACAAAACATCCATGGCACCAGACTTTCCCTATATTAACCAAAATCTCAGTAGCATTTGCAAGTTACCACATGGGATGCCTAAAACTGAAGAGATGGAATGAGGAACAACCTGGGCCATTCACATTCATATCCAAAGTCTCTGAGAGTAAAGATCTATGAGAAGAGGCAAGAATCCTATCAGGAACTTCAAACAAGAAACTCAGGATTCTTAAAACTATTAGAACTGCATGATTCTACCGGCATCTTTGGAAAAGTTTTTTTTTTTGGAATGAAAGCTTGGCTTGAATGTGAACAAAATCTGAGGTTCTTGTAAGAAGAGAAGAGGATCGGAGCCAGGTTTTTCTCAGAGGTTCAATTAACACCCACCTACCCCCGACCTTGCCCTTATTTATGGATGAACTTTTGTACATTTTTAATGAGATTAGGTCTTTACTTTTTATTTCCTTCCCCATATAAATTAGGGCAATAGTGGAGAAAGTCAAGCTCTAGAACTTGGCTTCAGACTTGGAATGGCTGAATAGGAATGGATACATGGGGTAAAGTGGGGAGAGGTTATCAAGTCAGTTTTGGGCTGTACCGGAGGGGGAAAATTTTTTTACACTCAAAATGGTAGCAGGTAAACGCTTAGCATCAGCATAAAAATGAGGCTCCCCCAATGGAATATCATGCTAAATAAATAAGTTGCGACCTGTAGAGACATATGCATATATCCATGTTACATAAAAATAAAAGTCGATCCTGCTGCCCCAAGGAGGTGGGGGGTCCTGAGTCATACAAATCATATAAGAAAAAGCCTTGAAACTGCTTGCCTGGTGCCAGTCTCTGCCCCTTGCCAGTGGACAGGGCCAGGCAGAGTCCTTGTGTAAACAAAACATTACCCCTTGGTCTCTGTTGTCTTGTCTAAGGGCCATGTGGCAGCCCCATTGTCTAGTCAGTTGGGCAGGATTACTGCCACACCATTGGGATTTCAGAAATTGCTCCCCCCCCCCCCGGCAATTTCCCGCTCAGCTAATCAGCAGGAATAAGAAACAGTGATTAGATTAGTCCTTTGGTGCAGGAGAAGCCACGGTGCCTTTGCTCCTTGTATGACTGGCTGCCCCTATTCTGTCCGGAGGCTAGTACCACCTTTGTGGGTGGTGGGTTGCTGCACTTTGCGCCCGCTTGGTTCCAAGAAGGTGAGCATCCAGGGATGAGCCAGGATCTGCTCCAAGGAAGGTCGCTTCTCTGGTGTTAACGAGAGGCACCATTCAATCAAGTGGCGGCAATCTATCAAAGAAGGAAATAATTACTGCAATTGCATCACCCTACATGGACAAACCACTCGGCAAGGCCTACATCATTAGAACACCAGTGATTGTGCCATTTTGCCAAAGCGTACTTACTTTCCAGCCAAAATCTATGGATTGATTGCATTGTTTAACCAAACTTGAAGGAGTCATTCAGACAGGTAATCATAAATTCATGCAGTAAACTGGTCCATCCAATGACAACTGCTTGTCAAGCATCCTTAACATTTCCAGTCAAAGCCACTGTGAAATTGTAAGCATTCATTGGCTGCCATGTTTATGGGTCCCAAACAGAGGGCTAGCCTTAACCCACATCACTCTATGTGGCTTGGCTCTAATGGGTCTTCAGGATTGCTTATGGGAGTATCTCAGTACTCCCATGTTACACCACTCCTGCACAAGCTGCATTGGCTTCCGGTTGCCCTCCAGGTGCGATTCAAGGTGCTGGTTATAACCTTTAAAGCCCTACATGGCTTAGGCCCGGGGTACTTGTGAGACCACTTGCTGCCATTGTCAACCTCCCATCGCCTGGTTCGCTTCCACAGAGTCAGCCTCCTCAGGGTGCTGTTGGCCAGGCAATGCCAGCTGGCGACCCCCAGAGGGAGAGCCTTCTCTGTGGGCGTGCCGACCCTCTGGAATGAATTGCCCCCGGAGCTGTGGACAACCCGACCTTCGGTCCTTCTGCCGTGACCTGAAGACATGGTTGTTCCAACAAGCGGCCCTGGACTGACTACGGTTTTAATTAGCTTTTTACCGGTTTTAAAATTGTCATATAATTATTGTATTTATTGTTTAATTCTTTTTAAAATTTTCTATTTTATGTTTTTAATTTTTATTGTTGTGCGCCGCCCTGAGTCCTTAGGGAGAAGGGTGGCATATAAATTTAATAAAATAAATTAAATAAATTGCCTCTTGCACAAGTTGTACTGGTCCAACATGTTCTTCTGAAAAAGGGGTTCTAAAGGTCATCACAATATGGGGTGAAGGAGCTGAAGGTGGGAAACAGAGACAGCCCTCCTTGGGACCAACTCCCACATTATTAGTTTAGCCAAGGTTTCTGAGGGGTACAGGAGAACCTGCTCAACAAAACAGTAAGACCATAATGTTTCAAAGAACACTTATGTGCTGATGAGGGTTACAACCACTTTTAATTTTGTTAGTTCGTGTTTTTATTGTGCTTTATTGGTACAATAATTTACTTTAGCTCAGCTCTGCCTGATTATAGGGTATTGGTGTTGTTATTTCAGCCACCTAAACTACTTGACTGGGGATGGGAGATTTTTGCACAAAGAAGTCAGATCTCGCTTTCCAATGGCACACACAAAGAACTCTATAGGGAAATGGCCAATTTAATCCTACTAGAAAGCCACTTTGATGTAGTGGTTAAGGCAGTAAGGCTAGAAACTAGGAGTCCTGCCTATGGCAGGACTAGAACTCATATCCTAGTCTTGCCTTAGGCACAAAGCCAGCTGTGTGACTTTGGTCCAGTCTCTCTCTCTCTCTCTCTCAGCCCTAGGAAGGAGGAGACAAGGGCAAACCACTTCTGAAATCTTGCCAAGAAAACTGCAGGACTAATTCAGGCAATCGCCAGGAGTTACTAATAGGAAGGAAGGAAGAGGGAGAAAGAAAGTAGGAGAGGAAAGAAAGAGATGGAGACAGAGAGAGGAAGAAAAAGACTAGACAAGGCAAAGAATATTGGCCAGAACTGTCAGCAGAAAAAAAAAAACAAAACCCAGAAAGCCAGATAACTTGTCAGTGTCTAGAACAGACATGTCAAACACAAGGCCTGGAGGCCGGATCCAGCCCGCAAAGAGGTTTCATGTGGCCCGCGTAGCCATCCTGGAAACAGTGAGGGAACGGCCCCCACTGCCTTGGCCCTGGCCCAGAGACCCTCCTTCTGCCAGAGACCCTCAGATCTGTCCCACTCCTGCCCAGGCCCCCATAGGCACCCTTGATGCCAACGATGTAGAGCTGGCCACGCCCACCCAGTAGCCCATACGCACTCTAGCCACACCCACCCAGTAGGCCACGCCCACCCGGCCCCCTGAGGGCAACCGCAATGCTGATGCGGCCCTCAATGAAATTGAGTTTGACACCCCTGCTCTAGAAGTTCCCAGACCACCCTCCATTTGGGCCCTGTGACATGAGCCTAAAAGACCCTCAGAATCTGACAAGACATATTCTTTGGCCTAAGCTCAGAGCAGTGCTCACCTGAGGATATCCTACAGTGATACTGGAGTTTCCCAAGCAGGATCTCCTCATCACGTTCAAAAGGGATGTCCCCACATACCATATCATATAGCAGCACACCCAGGGACCACACTGTGGCAGGAACACCATGATAGTGGTGGTATTTTATCCACTCAGGGGGGCTGTATACCCGCGTGCCTGTAGCAAGAGAAAGGAAGAGCTGACAACGTTGCCCCAAGAGACTTCCTCAGAATTAAATGCTTGTAAACTGCATCTTCTTTATTCTTGTAAGACAGAGTAGACAGGGCATCCTGTTCAGATAAAACAGTTCTAAAGTTTAAAAAAAAAAAGACGACCATGCTGTTTTTCTCTATATAAAATGATTCTATGTACAACCGTAGATGATATTTAAAACATTAAAAAAAAATTTCTGTGTAAAAATACTTTGTAAAATAATTATTTTGGAGAAAACAATCATGAAAACCTTTATGAATACTTTACAGTAACATACGCTGTACATAGATTTCCTCTCATTTGCAACCAACTTTAATACTATATGGGAGCAGACACTGCTGAGGATCTGGAATATCTAGAATTAATTTATAAATGTATCAGTTGTATGCTTAGCACACAGAATTTCTGCTTCCCAGAAAGGTGAAAACTGAAAGGGTGCAAGGAATCAAGAGTAACTCGCACATATTTGCGAGATAAAAGTATTCTGAAAAATGCCTAAGCATATGAGTTTCTTTAAGAAACAATGGCCACTCTTAATCTAAAACAAACAGCCTAGCTTAAGAAAAAAGATCAAATTGCTTTTACCTCTAACATACTTTTCAAAAGAATTCAAAATATGAGAGCCCTGGGAACTAGGTATTTAGCACAAAACAACATTCTTGAAGTCTTCAGACATACGATGAGACACATGGAGTTTTTAGGAATGCTAATTGAATTCAATCCATTGTAAAGTTCTGCGTGTATCCTGACCCATACCTAGAATGTAAGTCTCTACATACAAAATTTGTATATATAAAAATCTCTTCCTTATAAATGTCCAATGGATGTTTATAGATGGGGCATAGTTCTGTTGATGAAAAGGTAACAAATTAAGGCCTTAGAACTCTTCTGTGCATTCATGTAAATTATCAATATAACTACTCATTCCACACACACAGAACACATTTTGCTTTTAATTTATTGGTTGAGCACTTCAGCAGGTGGCAGCAATTGTGAGGCTGAGCAGATAAAGGAGGCCACTAGGGGATAACCAAGGCTCCAAGCTAAACTGAAAATTAAAAAAAAAATCCAGAAGAAAATAACATTAGTCTACTTAACGCTGAGAATGTCTATAGTCAGTGTCTGCAGAAATTAAGCATGATTCAAAAGAGGATTTGGTTAATTAGCCCAGAACTGAGCTAGGAAAAGACCCAAAGGCCTCTTGTGTCTCTCTACCGACTCTCTGAAATTCTTGTAATCAGAAACCTTTCTGTGTCACCTTTCAAGACCAGCTTTTCTGAACCTGATATCGGACTTCAACATCAATAATCTCCAGCCAAATGGTTACTTCAAGTTGAGGGGCACTGGGTTTAGGAGAGCTATTTTAAGGGACAGTACTGTGATAATCCATTGTTTGCTGTTATATTGGATTCCGTCTCTTCTCATCTTCCATAAAAAGTTCTCTTGTACAGACCCTTGGTCCATCTACCTGTATGTAACTCCACAGTGGCTAGAAGAAACTCAGTGCAGTTTCGGACAAAGGCTTCGTCTTTCTTACATGCAAATGTCCCCTTACTTCTCCCTGCCAACTACACAGCCTCTATACTCACTCACCATCAAAATCTGTGTATAGAGTATCTCGCAGCAATGCACCTGAGCCAAAGTCTATGAGCTTTAAGTCACCGTGCAGAAGGTCTACCAAGATGTTTTCGTCTTTTATGTCTCGATGCAACACACCACACAGATGGCAATGGTGCACTGCCTCCACCACTTGCTGGAAATAACCAGCAGCCACATTTTCTGGGAGTGGCCCCTGGTCTGTGATAACGTCAAACAGGTCCTGAGAAACAAGGGGTCGCTCCATAACAATGAAGTACGAGTCAGGCTGCTCAAACCAATCCAGGAGACGGACAACACCTCGGCAACCGGGGGACGATACTTTCTTCAGCAGATGGACTTCCAGAGGGATGAGGGTGCCATTCTGGAGAAGAACAGAAATCAAATGGATAGGCCATTTGCCACAGCTCTCCAAACAGCAAAGGTTTGGAGTTTTAACTGCAAAAATGCTCAACGTGCAAGGAATGCTCACCATATGGTGGAACTGCAAGATTCGATCCTTGGCAACATGTTTAACAGCCACCTGAAAGAAGGAAAATGAGCAAACTTTTAAAATGCAATCTTTACAGGTTTCGAACAAAGATTGCTATGGCCCACAATGGTATCTTAACCCAGTTCCTGAAAATCACAGCATCCTTTACACAAGCCCTCCTTATGCCTCCAAAGCTGGAGGAATATTGCATTTTCTCAGTATAAACTAGTTTTTCCTCAATTTTTTACTTTCAGAAACAAATACAGGTAGACCTTGTCTCAAAATTAGAATAGTGATGAAAAATAACTGCAACCAGTCCTCATCTTTACAGGTCTGTAAAGCAAAGGAAAACTGAAGATCATAAGCACATTTGTAGTTTCATTTAGCAACCACTTACCAGGCCTAGTGGAGGTCACTAAACAAGGTCTACCTTTGTAATAAGCTAAACTGAAAGAATCTCTTTGGCACAGGGCAAAATATCTCTTATTCAGAATTAAGGATTCTCTCCCAAATATTTTAACAGCATGGAACCAGGTGCCATAGCTGCAGAACAGAGCGATGCTGTCTGTCACATTATTTTTTGTGGTCTATAACACAGGATGCTGTTTTCAATACTCTGTAAAGATTGTCTATGATCTAAAGTTCCCTATCAGTAAAGAAGTTGCAAACAATATGTTTTAGTATTCAATAAATAAAAAATTAATAATTTAACAATTGGAATATCTTTTGCAGGGAGATCTATTGTTAACACACACCTCCCCCAGCATCAATGCCACTAGTTTTTTTTACTAGTTGAGGGAAAAAATGAAGGAAACTCTAGCTGCCTTTTGATGTCCAGTTACAAACATGTGGCAAAAATGCCTAGGCCTGCATGCACTTTTTTTTGATACTGCACTTGTATGATGCATTGTATAATGATATATATGTAGCATCCTTGTACAGTTCATCATTATATGTATTGAACACCTATGGAAAAAGAAATCTACTGCTATACCAATTGTGATTGGAGCCCTCGGAGCACTACCTAAAGGGTTCTCTCAGTATTTGGAAATTTTGAATTTATCAGAACACACTAATTTCACAACCTCCCCACCTCTGCATAGAACTGCCTATATCCTCAGATGCTACCTTAATACTGATAACTAATAGCTATAACTAAAAGGCGAGAATAGCTCAGTCATCCTGTTAATCTTCATGCCTATGACAGAACTAGAATTCAGAGTCTCCCAGTTTTTAACCTGGTGCCTTAACCACTAGACCAGGGGTCAGCAACCTGAAACAGTGAAAGAGCCACATGGAACCGGTTCCCTCACAAAAGGAAAAACTGGGAGCCGCAAAAAAATGTGTGCACATGCACATACATGGGCTCATGTGCAGAAGAGGGGTTGACTGAAGAGTGGAGGCTAGGCGAGATATGCACCTACCCTGCATATTTGAATTGATTGGTTGAAGTTTTTTAGTCCTACTTTTTTTTTTGGACTGCACATGGCAGAGGACTGGGAGCCGCAGGAGACAGCTGAAAGAGCTGCATGTGGCTCCGGAGCCACGGGTTGCAGACCTGTGCACTAGACCAAATATTTGGTTAGTGAATTAATCCATTTTGGTACATAATGTACCAAATTGGGAACTTCTGCACATACCATATTAAGCACAACAGAATAACCCACAGCTATCATGTTTTTTGAAGCCAACTAGCATAGTCTAGAACAGGGGTCAGCAACCTGAAACAATGAAAGAGCCACTCGGAACCGGTTCCCTCACAAAAGGAAAAACTGGGAGCCGCAAAAAATGTGTGCACATACGCATACATGCGCGCATGCGCAGAACAGGGTTTGACTGAAGAGTGGAGCCAAGGCGAGATATGCACCTACCCTGCATATTTGAATTGATTAGTTGAACTTTTTTAGTCCCACTTTTTTTTTGGGACTGCACATGGCAGAGGACTGGGAGCCGCAGGAGACGGCTGAAAGAGCCACATGCGGCTCCGGAGCCGCAGGTTGCAGACCTGTGGTCTAGAACTATATCATACAGTTATGTTACATGAATTTATTAATATTAAGCCCCGATTTATTTAAAGCATGATTCAAAGGACAAAATATGATTCTGAATGAATGCGGAGATATGGGCAGCACCATTAGGGAAACACCTTAAACCAAATGTGTATTACCCAGGATCAAGGGCAGCTTGCAAGTCCAAGACAGACATACCAGGTGTTCTCCACAGGAGCGACAGGCATGCCCACCCCCTCCAAATTTCACTTTGTCCTTCCAATCCAGATTTTTGCACACCTCAAATCAGTTAACTAGGTAAACAATTATCCATGTATTTTCTGCATTTCCAAAAGCCATCTTCTCAAGTCCCCTTCAATCACAGGTACAAACATCTTTTGGGGTCAAAATAACACCATTGCAAACATTTCAGGAAATTGGGTTAATAGTCCAAAGACGCTTATGCCACAGTATATCAGTCTAGAAGCCCTTAAACTCAGATAAATGGCTTAAATCACCAGCAGGAGTCAATTGCTAATACACGCACGAGAGTGGTTGTTTTTTAATCGTGCATTTTAAAAAAAAAAACAAAACAAAACACCGCCGGTAACAAGGGATTTCAAATATCTCTGGTGTGGTGCTTTGCGGACCCGCTCCGAAATTTACTGTAAATTTAGCGTCAATCCTTCCGAGCAGAGGATGGATAAATCCCGGGACAGCCCTGGCTTCCCGAGGCTTTTTACTCCACATACTACTACTAACCAGGATAGCTAGAACCGATGATGGTTTGGGCTCAGAGAACCAAGAGGGCAGCTCGTCCTCCCCACCGCCCCTTTCCCCACGTGAGGGTGGTGGGTTCCCATTCGCTTACAGACGCGGGTCCCACTCGGCACGCGGTTCCTCCAGCCTGGTGCCCAAAGAGCCGCAGGCTCACACGTGCACTCACCGGGAGGGAGTCGCTGAGCCGCGTCCCCGCGTAGACCGTGCCGAACCCGCCGCTCCCGATCAACGCTCCCAGGCGGTAGCGCGTCTCCAAGGCCACCTTCCCTGCAGGGAGAAAGGGAAGAAAAAGCCGGGTGAGTTGTGCCGGGAAAGCCGTCCTCGCCTCCTCCTCCTCCTCCTCTTCTTCTTTTTCCCAGCGGGGACGCCCATTCACAAAAGACGCCCGGGTGCTACGACCAACACGTGCTGCCGGCGCTGGGCTTACCTAAGCATCCAGGCTCCTCTTGCACGGCGTCCGGGGCCAGCGGCCCTTCAGGAGCCTGGCGGTGGCAGGGGAGCGCCTGAGCTACGAGCATGGCCAGCCAAAGCAGCGGGCGGCCCCCGCCTCAATCCAGCCTTAAAAGCCTCCGCCGCGCCCCGCCCCGCCCTCCTCCGCGGCCGCTGCTTCAGCCACGCGAGTCGGGATGGGGATGGGAAGAGAAATTCCTTCGGTTTTACGAGGTTATTCACTCCACCATCACCTTGGCCAATGGGCAGGCGAGCCGCATGACGGAGGGGAGAGCTGGGCCAATCGGAGAACGAAAGCCTGAAAAGTTTAATGGGCCAGCCGGCCGAGTCTAATCTACCAAGCGCAGGGGTCGGCAACCTCGGCTCTTTTATGACTCGTGGACTTCAACTCCCAGAATTCCTGAGCCAGCTATGCTGGCTCAGGAATTCTGGGAGTTGAAGTCCACGAGTCATAAAAGAGCCGAGGTTGCCGACCCCTGTACCAAGGGACCAAACAGTCGGCAAAATTCGCGAGGAGGAGGAGGAGGAGGAGGACGGGGGAAAATGTCCTACCCGAGGGCGGGTACGCAAAAATACGCCAACCAATCGGAAGGAGCACGGCGCGCGATGCGAGCCAATCGAGGAGAGGCGCGCGAGAATTCCCCCCCCCCAACCCCGCCGCTTGTTTATCCACGTGGGAGCGGCCGGCGGCGGCGGCAGCAGCAGTGCTGGGAAGTTTTTGCAGAGGGAGAGCGGATTGTTCGCCCAACGCGGAGTCCTTGCGCCGCTTTCCTGTTTTGTGCCTTTCCTCGTTCCTTCCAGTTAAACGTAACCAGCAACTCTTAGAAGCGGCCGGCTAGGGAAAGCACGCGCGAGTTGAAGTTTAGGAAAGGGTTCGGTCGTGGTGGATTTGTGGCGTGGATTGAACTCCTGTTCCTCATTCAGACGAACGCAACTAAAAAAGCGCGCCTACGTCTTTTTGCTTACTTTGCCCGTTCCAAAGAACCAGTTTAGATTTTATAAAACGAGGCCACAAGGCCTCCCTGTTCTCCACAGACATTTTTTTTTTGCAAACATAAATAAAGCCCTAATAAGCAGGCATATACATAGAATGAAGGCTACTGCTAAGTTTGTAAAAGCCGCCCTGAGTCTTCGGAGAAGGGTGGGATATAAATGTAATAAAAATTAAAAATAAAATAAAATAAATGCAGATATTAGTTACGGACTAACTAACCTCAGGTTAGGTATATCGCTAAGGTTGTCTAATCGAGACCTTGAGTTTGTAAGCGGCCCATTCTCCATAGCGGGGTTAGAAGAAATCTTTCCTGTTTGGTTGCAGCCTTTACTAACAAATAGTTTGGCAGCCTGGTCAAGGTTTGTATCTGACAAACAGGAAAATAGCAAGATCCTTTCATACTGTGTAGATCCAAATGCGAAAGAACAGCTTCTAATTCAACTATCCTGAAGCTGATTAATTTTAAATGTCGGTTTCCTAGGTACAGGTCCTCATTGACTTGTGTTGTATAGGGTTAGTATATTTCTACTCTCCCAAGGCCAAAAGTACCACAGTGAAAAACAAGGGGAATGCTTTTTAATCTTTTTAGGAAATACAAACTTTTATATCTTTTTATATGTGCTTGTCTGTTTTTCACACAGCACTTTGGTGCCTCATCTTTTCAAAGTCTAATGCATTTTACTCCTGAAACAACATGGAGGTCAGTATATGTGACAGAACCAAGTTGAACTTGGACAACTGTAGCACAGTTTGGAGCTTGGTAATGATGCTTACAGTTTTTGAAAACCTTACATATTTTAAAAATGAATCAGCTGGGGGGAAAAACTGCTAACACGCACAAGCTGTTGATGCAGTGAAGTGTGAGACACTGACTTTAAAAGCCTTTGATTAGTGAGCAAATGAAACCTCTCCCTCAACAATCTAATCCAGGTACCGAATGAGTGAACAGATGTCGCTATTTTCTGCCTCCTTCAGCAGAGTCTGCCAGTTTGGTTTCACTTTCCTGCAATCCAAGCCGACAAAGGCCAAAACTATCCACTGTGCTGAGAGACATAGATAAATTCCTTAGGAATGCAGGAGTTGCCCTTAAGTCAGGGAGCTCCGGCTATAAATGACGTCTTCAGGAGGTTAGTATGAAGTTTGCTCAGCCTAATCATGGCAGCGATTGTAGGAGTTTGGACAGGATCTTGCACAATGGGTTTGGAGGAACATGATGTTTCTCTGCCTTCTGGCCAAAGGGACACTTTTATTTACTGTGTACTTTGTGGGAGATTCTCTGTTGCTGGGAAATGGGGAGGGGGAGAAGATAGAGGGCATAACTGTCATGTGAAATAGTGTTGTGAGGCCAAAGTACTGGCTAGCTCTACATCATCCCAGTGATCAAAAGTAGATCCTAAAAGGTCATTTAAAAAGGATAGTGTGGAGTAGAGGAGGGACAATTTTGTCACAAGGACAAGACGGCAACCTTGACTGCAACCTTGACTGAAAATGCATTGCTACCATTATGTGTTTTTCAGTGACGCATAAATTTAGAAGGGCCATTGAAAAAAAGAATGCAAACAAAATAGATTTTTTTTAAAATCTTGATAGATCTGCAAGAGGGTAAAAATAGAATGAGTTTTGTTTCCAGCAAGTTTTCTATGTCGGTCAAGAGGATAACAGGGTAACAGTTGAAAGGGACCTTGGAAGTCTTCTAGTCCAACCTCCTGCTCAGGAAGGGAACTATACTTTTTCAGACAAATGGTTGTCCAGTCTCTTCTTTAAAATTTCCAGTGTTGGAACATTCACAACTTCTGGGGGCAAGTGACAGACATTTCTCCTTAGTTCTAGGTTGCTTCTCTCCTTGACTAGTTTCCATCCATTGCTTCTTGTCCTGCCTTCAGGTGCTTTGGAGAATAGCTTGACTCCCTCTTCTTTGTGGCAGCCCCTGAGATATTGGAACACTGCTATCACGTCACCCGAGTTCTTCTTTTCCTTAAACTAGACATAGCCAATTCAGCAACCATTCTTTATATGTTTTAGCCTCCAGTCCCCTGATCATCTTTGTTGCTCTTCTCTGCACTCTTTCTAAAGTCTCAACATATTTTTTACATCGTGATGACCAAAACTAGATGCATATTTCAAGTGTGGTCTTACCAAGGCATTATAAAGTGGTATTAACACTTCACGTGAACTTGATTCTAACTTGCAAAGACATTTGCTTACAGTACTTTACTCACAGACATGAGCATATAAGCTGGAAACATCAAAAGAAGCACAGGTGCTGCCATTTGGCTAGATGGCTTTAGATCAGACACTATATCCCAACTCTACTTCCCCTTCAACAGGAAAATTTTTGCAATGTAATGTATAGAATTTTTATATTATTGAGATGTCTGGTTTTTTAAAAAATATTTATATCCCATCTTATTTTCATAAATAACTCAAAGTGGTGAACACACACAATGCTCCTTACTCCTATTATTCTCTCCACAACAACCCTGTGAGGTGAGTTAGGCTGAGAGACTGGCCCAAAGAAGCCAGGAGACTGTGAGTTCTAGTCCCATCTTAGGCAAGAAAGCAGCTGGATGACTTTGAACCAGTCATTTTCTCTCTCAGCGCAACTTAATGTATTAAGCCAGACTAATGTTGAAAAACACTGGCAGAATCTACATTTTAAACTGCACATTTAAAAAACATGATATAGTGGGCGATGTGAACATAGTCTCTGTAAAATACCCATACAAATACTATGTAATGCATTATCTAAATTGATAAGTGCAAAGATGAACAACTAGGATGATTAAAGGCCTGGAGACAAGGACATATGAAGAATGGTTGCAGGATTTGGGAATGGGCAAATGGAGAAAAGGAGGACTAGATAGCATGATAGCAGTATTCCAGTATTTGAGAGGCTGCCACAAGGAGTATATTTTATATTCCAAAGCACCAGAAGGCAAGACAACAAACAATGGATGGAAACTAATCAAGGAGCAAAGCAACCTGGAACTAAGGAGAAACTTCCTAACAGTGAGGACAATTAACCATTGTAACAGCTTTCTTTCAGACATTGTGGGTGCTTCATCACTGGAAGTTTTTAAGAAGAGACTGGACAAGCCACTTGTCTGAAATAGTATGTCCTGCTTGAGCAAGGGGCTGGACTACAAGGTCTATTCTGATTGACTGGCTGCCCATTTCCACTGGACTCTTGAGTTTTAGTTTAACAAAGTCCTGTGCCTCTTTGTCCTTGACTTAATTATCTTTTTTCCTCTGTGTTGAATAGGGCTTTATCTATAAATAATGCATATTATTTTATGTATTTCAAGCCATTCTAGCCAGATCTATAGAGCCCAAATGCTCATCTAGCATCAAGTCCTATCATAGCAATCATATGGATTGCTTTAAAGGAGAAGAGTTAATTTTTAAGGGCGTCTATTTATAAACAAGTACAAATGGTTGGCAACAGTGGCATCCAAGGAAATGGAAGAGGGCAAAGTTTGCATCTTGGCAGGTAAGGCATCATGACTGAAGCCCTGCCCCACTTGGAAATATATTTGTCCACATCAGACACAAAAGCAAGCAGAAAACAATACCCTAATCAAGAGACTATCAAAGAAAACACTGTACCCCCAACAATACTAGCAGGGCAAGCTACTGTATATAAACAGGAAGCAAACTTCACATTCACTAGCACAAATGATGTAATTTAGTTGAGTAACGAAACACCAAGAAAGCACCAAGTCCTCCACAGTTCAGTCTTGAACTACATAGGTTCTCTTCTATAAATATGATTGCGTTGCACACTTATACAAAAAGGACAAAATTTGAGTATCTCCAAAAGCCCACTAATGCAAGAATAGGTGCTTTTTCTAAGTCAAGGATATATTTGGAAAGTTTCACAAAATAGCTACCATGGGATCCTTGCCTATTAATGAAATCAGTGGCATGATGGACATGACCACTTATAAAACAATTCAGAGAAGGAGAATCAGTTCCAAGGAGGTTCTCCAATGGGGTATTTATAGAATCCAAAGGTATTGGTGCAAATAAATGAGTTGGTACAGATTTTTATTTGCATTCTGCATCCCAATTTCCTGTTTCATTTTAAACAAAAGATTAAAAACCAAATAGGGGCAAGATCCCAAACACAGAAAGGGTCCAAGGGCACATTTTGTGTAGACTTCTGCTCTGGCCACTCAATTCATTGAGCTGTGAAAACCTGCTACTTACATATATTTTAGCCAATCCAAACCTAATCTGGACTTAAACCAGACTTAATAGCCAGCTAGAGGGATTACAACTCTCATCCTCAGCCAGTCCTGGTGGCTTTAGGGGATGTGAATTGTAGTCCAATAATAGTTTAGAGAAAGTTTACTATAAACCTCAAAGGAGGTAGCTAAAAAGCTTGTAAAGCTAACAACTGCTGACAGGAGTCAGTACTGAGCTAGAACAACCACAGTCTCCTTTACATTTGCAACAAGTAACGTGATGGAAATATTTCAGGACTGGTCTTCAAACTTTGTTAAGAATGGTTTCGGTAGGCCAGTCAAGGAAAACATTCTATTAAAATTAATCATATTCAGGCATAAAATGCAGCTTGCACTGGAAATCTTTAGCAGGTATATCAGAAGTTGGAGTGAAGGAAAAGATAGAAGAGGGGGCATTTACACAAATCGCAATCAGATTTAAACATTTGGGGGAGTGGAATACCAGATTGTTGACTTTTAAAGAAATGCGATCCACCCATTCTTCCCCAACCTGATGGTCTCGAATTGTTTTGAGACCACAACTACCAGAAAGCCTAGCCTTGGCTACTAAGTTGAGGAGGGAGGCTATTCAGGGGCCATTATCTATCTATAGCTGCAGCCTCTGATGTCACCAATCTCCCATCTGAAGCACTTGGCTAGGGATCTCTAGAGACACACATCTACCTGGGCTTAAAAGACATTCCGTCTCTCCATGCAACCTTGGGAACTGTAGTTCACTTGGGGTGTCAGCCGTCCCGGACAAACTACAGGTCCCAAGATTCTGCAGGGGGAAACAAACCCTGACAGCTAAATTAAAGCCAATACAAGGTCGTGGTGCGGGTACGGTAAACCCTCCCTGAACACGCAGAACTTTTGGTGGGAGCCCCAAATCCCACAACCAATGGACAATTTGAAGCTACTCAGACGAAAGCGGTGGTCAAGCCTCCGCCACAAGCAGGATCGAGCCTGCCCTTGCCCCCAGAGCTAGCGATAGTTAGGGTTGAAACAATCCATATGCAGACTTTTTGTGCATACCCCAAACTTACCGAGGTTTGTAAAACCTCCCACCCAAGCAAAGCGACCCCCCCAGCCCTCTCGATTTCCCTTTCCCCCTCCCCCCCCCCTAGTCTCTCCTCGGACGCTTACCTTGAGTCGGATCGTCTTTGAGGCATCCCGCGTTAAGCATGGTGTGGTGAATCTTGGGAGGGTAAAGAACCTGCACGGAGGACATCGCGGCCTCTTCGAGCCGGGGGTGACAAACGAGCAAAGCTCTGGCGAACCAGAAGCAAAGACACGCAACTCTAGCGACCCCCCCCCTCCCGGAGCGGCGACCGGAATCCCAGCGAAGCCTACGGGATTGGGAAAGCGATTTCGGCCCCGCCCCCTGTGCGGGGACGCCCCGCCCACCTGTAGCTTCCCTGCTGGGACAACGCCCCCCTCCCGCCCCGCCCCCCCCCCGCCCCAGCTCCTTTCTCGGCTTGCTGCTCTGGTCTCGGTTCGTCCCTTTGCCCAACAATCTCCACCTGCTGCCTTTTGGTGACCAGCAAGGACCCAGATTGTTGGGGGCAATTAAGCTGACTTTGTAATAATGCCGCTTGGGGTGTGTGTGTGTGAAAGCCCTAACAAGCAGGCATATACATAGAATGAAGGCTACTGCTAAGCTTGTAAGCCGCCCTGAGTCTTCGGAGAAGGGCGGGATATAAATGTAATAAAATTAATAAATGTAATAAATTTCCCGGCTCTTTCCTTTTCTGGAGTCTGCTGCTGCTTTTCAGATGAGGAAAAGTCTGCCCAACGAGTTACCTTCGCTTCTCTGCTTAGATTTCTGAGCCCTGGTGTAAAGTCGCGTGCTTCATATAGAGACGGACACAGACAGAGCTGGGGTGAAGATGAGTTTATTCTGAACAGAACGAACTGGGGATACAGGGAAGCCTGGCGTCTATTTGTACCTGCCCAGGTGGATGGCATCCAATCAGTTCAAACCTGGGCTTCCTGCCAGTGCAGGTGACAATGGGTGTAGATCCTGGCTTCCCACCAGGCTGACCATGCCTGGGGCTGTCAACAGCTTAAGTCATTAGGCTTATCCTGAGTGAGCAGTCATCGCCCCCCGGAGCTGTCCAGCCCCTCTGCTGATCTGCACCATCAGCCTCCTGCTGTGCTGTCCTTTGTGTATGCTGGGAGGCATACACTGCACCTGGGAAAAGAAACTTTGCCCCATAGTGTTGCCTAGAAGCAGAGACTGACTAATTTCGATGCGGTTGGCATATTTATGGCTTCACACGAAATGTAAAGCCACCAGTTCTGGTTATCCCAACTCTGGGAAGAATCCAGAGATATTTGGGGAAACATTAAAAAGGCAGAATATATTTCCCCAAAGGATCTTAAAGGCAGGAACCGACCCTCCCACCACCACCACCACCAAGTCTCTCTGCCCCAAACAGAACCAGGTCTGCAGAAATGCAGATGTGATAATCTTGTCAGAAAGATTGGAGCCAGGAAGCTTGGATTAGAAAGACAAAGATATTGATCAACAATCCCTCACACCAAAAATCCCAACAGTCATCAGCCACAGCCCCAAGGAAGCAGGATATGACCTTTGGGACATAATAGGATTAACCCACCACCATCAGAATACCAGAAATGCACACTCAGACTCAGGTCAAAATCCATGCCATAGGAACAACTCCAAACAAAAGCTCAAAAAGGTATAAAAACTCACTACTCCTTACTACATGTGGTCAGCTTTCCCAGAGCCATATTCCTGTTTGGCTCTCCTCTCCAATAAACTACAGCCTTTTTTCTAAAGCATTTTCCATTTTGTTTATTCCCAGCTTAGACTGGACCCTGATGAAGATTTTTCTTTCAACACAACAAACCATGATTAAGCAAACAATTGCACAGTGGCGTGCATTAGCAAAGTGAATAGACAGCTTTGTTGCTTTGTTTGCTATTTTATGTTCTTGGGAGCTGCCATACTTGGAAGGATGTTGGACACTTGTGCACTCACTGTCCTTCTGAAGCCAATTTCTCACAAATGATTTGCAGGTAGTTCCTGACTTACAACCATTCATTTAGTGATTGTTCAAAGTTACAACAGCATTAAAACAAGTGACTTACGATTGGTCTTTACACTTATGACCATTGATTTACAACCATTTATGATGGAAATTCTGAACCCAATTGTAGTCATATGTCGAGAACCACCTGTATTAGTGTTATGGTTTTGTGTGCTTTGCTGTTGTCTCAGGACTTCAATGATTCAGCCACCCTTGAAGTAAGATGTTTTGTATCACAGCTTTTTACAGGAGGGTACTGGACCATTAGCTGAAGGAACAAGACAATAATTCCAAACCTTCAAATCTACAAGGCATCAGGGCTAAAAGTTTTCGGAGTGGAGGCAGGGGTTTCTGGGCTGAAGAGAGCCATCACATAAATTTTTATTAGCTGCCTCCCAGGCCAGCAAATAAATCCAGTCAAGTATCTGTTAACGCAGGTAGGAAGAAAGAACCTAGTGTTTAAATACTGGAGCATAAACTTGATACAAATGCTCTGACTTCTTTGCTTTGTAGCGGCAAATCAAGTTTTGCATTTAAGGATCCATTCTTACCGGTGATTCATTTTCTGACCTTATCCTGCCATGTGTGAATCTTCAGCTCTAAATGTTTGGAGAAACTGAGATTTACTACCAGCCCAGGTGTGAAGTCTGACAAGACTTGGTGAAGAAGAACAACACAGATGTACTGGATGATAGACCCTATAGCAATTTTATTTTATTTTTAATTTTTTTATGCAACCCATCTCCCGTATAAGGTGACTCTGGGTGGCTTACATGTAGTATTGTTGTATTGATGTGTTTGCCTATGGCTACAAAGAAGCATGAACGAAGACTTCTGATCCTGGGAAGTTTTGTATTCTTCAGTTGTGAGCTTTGATGAGCAAATGCTGAGGCATAGTTGGAATCAGATTTGCAA
The DNA here is from genome assembly GCF_947247035.1 of Vipera ursinii. Classification (NCBI taxonomy): domain Eukaryota; kingdom Metazoa; phylum Chordata; class Lepidosauria; order Squamata; family Viperidae; genus Vipera; species Vipera ursinii. The sequence goes on along the minus strand of NC_139513.1, from coordinate 27,846,374 downwards.
GATTCTGTTAGTATAACCAGCCTCAGTAGTTTTAGCCTTCCTATGGAGTTATTTTCTTGGTCTGAGCTACTTAGTGGTATTAACAGTATTAGAGATTACACAAAGGTGGGTTTAAACCTGCAAAGTGAATAGCATTGGCTTCCAGTTGTCTTCCGGGTGAGGTTCAAGGTGCTGGTATTGACCTACAAAGCCCTACATGGCACGGGTCCGGAATACCTTGGGGAGCACCTGCGGCCGGCATCAACTTCCCTCCGCCCAGTACGCTCCCACAGAGAGGGCCTCCTCAGGGTGCCACCGGTCAAAGAATGCCGACTGGTGGCCCCCAGGGGGAGGGCGTTCTCTGTGGGCGCGCCAGATTTATGGAACCGTCTTCCGGTTGAGCTCCGGATGGTGCCCGACCTGCGCTCCTTCCGGCGCGATCTAAAGACGTATCTCTTCGAACAAGCTGGCCTGGCCAGATGGGATGGGGTTGGGTTTTTATTACTTTTAATGTGTTTTAACCTATTGTAAGAGTTGTGGGCATTTTGTTTAATGTCTTTTAATTTTTGTATTTTGTCTTTTAACGTGTACTGCCCTGTTCACCGCCCTGAGTCCTTCGGGAGAAGGGCGGTATACAAATAAAATTAATAAATAAATAATAAATAAATAAAGGTGGGTTGCTTTCCTATAAACCTCAAAGGAGGTAGCTAAAAAGCTACCTTGTAAAGCTTTGTTCTCATTCAATTTTGTCATCTGACATCTTTACCGTCTTTTTTTCTTGTTTTTATAAACAATTCATCCTATGGGATGCCTTAGATTTTGATGATGCTTGGTCTGCATTGAATGAATCAGGGTTGCCTTGGGCCACATATAAAATATATAAAATAGTAACTATCACTAAAAATCACATAATGTTAAAATCATGGGGCTATATTAGTCCAGGGCCGCATGTCTTGCTGTCTGGATTTTGGGATGGGACCTAACATGAACGAGAAAATCTTCAAATATTCTTGAGTTGAAATAGTTGGCCAAAAAGAAATGGGCCAGAATTCCTCCCCACCAAAATGAGAGGCAGATCACCCATCCAGGAAGTGTTTCCTTGCTGTGAGTGCAAGTTAAAAGTGGTGAAACCAGTTAATGAATCACAAAGAGGAATTACTTTTTTACTGATCCACTACAGGTTGGATGATGTTTATGAAATAAATAAAAAAAGAACAGGCACCAGATGTTGGTGCTATTTGTTCACTCATCCTGTATATATCAGTAGTTTTACAAGAATCCCTGACACTATTCAGTGGCAGAGATGTACAAACATATGGAAAACTCAAAAGGGGAGAATACAAATAGTTCACGACTTGCAACAGTTCATTTACCGAACTGTTCAAAGTTATAACGGCATTGGAAAAAGTGGCTTATGACCTTTTTTCATGCTTAGGACAGTTGCAGCCTCCCCATGGTCACATGATCAAAATTTGGACACTCGGCAACTGGCATATTCAATTCAATCAGAACAGAGGCGGAAGGGACCTTGGAGGTCTTCTAGTCCAGCCCCCTGTCCCTATATCACTTCAGACAAATAGCTGTCCAGTCTCTTCTTAAAAACCTCAAGTGATGAAGCACCCACAATGTTTAAATAAATACCGCAATATTTATGATGGTTGCAGTGTTCTGGGAGGTCATGTGATCATTCTTTGTGCCAAGCAAATTCAGTGGGGATAGCTGTATTCGTTTAACAACCACGTTACTAGCTTAATAACTGCAGTGATTTAGTTAATAACTCTGGCAAGGAAGGTTGTAAAATGGGGCAAAACTCATTTAACAATTGTGTTGCTTAGCAACAGAAATTCTGGGCTCAATTGTGGTTGTAAGTCAAGGGCTACCTCTACTCTTTCGTAGAACTCAAAGCTCATTATTATCAACCCAGCTCAAAATGGTTGGAGGATACTGGCTTGGATTCTTTGATGACTTTTTGCCATTCCCTTGCAGTGCTGATTGAGGAGGAAAGAAATCACATTCCCCCCGCCAATCATTCTTCTTTGTGGCTGTGATTAGCCAGGCTATTTTTAGACACAGGTTTAGCACCTTTTCAGAAGAGGGCTATACTTGTGTTCAGAAATAGCCTGATGGATCAACTGCCATGGAGGAGGGATTGCACCAAGCAGGAAAATTGGGGCCATCTTATCCATTTCCTCCTGTGCACCCCTCTGCACTTACGATCTGTTAGTTGAGCAACTTGACAGGGGACTAAATCTGTTATTCTGAGCAACTGCCTGCCCTTGCCCAGACTCACTCCATCCCGGGTTAAGGAGAAGATAGCTATTTTCCTGCCAATTGTTTGGAGAGGGAAAATAACTGGATAAAATCCTTTCCTAAACTTTGTCTGCCAAGATGCATAAGGTCAGCACCTTTTGTCAGCCTTGTTAGAACAGAGGCGGTACAATTAATGCTGGCATATTTTTCAGCCAGCTCAGAGACTGATGGATGGCACTTTAAATGCAGCCATCTGGAAAAGCTGTTTAAGATGCTACAAATCACTGCTAATTACCAGGTGACATTGGGGACCATGATTGGGCCCAGCTAAACTGGAGAAGACTGTTCTGTTTCCTTCAACTTTATGACTGCAAAATGTGGAATAAAAAAAACAGGTTGCTATTCCAGATTAGTGGATATGAACTCACACATCTGTTGCTGCCACCAGCAAAGACCATGCTGTCTGGTGATGTTTAACAAATACTAAAATTGTAGTCATTTCCCTAAACAAAGGAATAAAAGTAGATTTTATTGGAGCAATTTATGGCTATAATGCTAAGCACCTGTGAGACTTCCTGATCCTCTACTAGAAGACCTGTAAAATCAAGCAACGTGTGACCTTTAAATCAATGTTATTTCAAAGTGGCTCCTATCAAATGTGAATGTAAATTTTTACTCAGCCAGGATATAGAGGATAGTATAATCTAGTCACTGTTCCTTGCAAATCACTTTAAGATTAATCTTTGATATTTCAGAAGGATTCAAATAAATATGTTTTTTGAATCTCATCTGCTGATGTCTGGCTTTTCTTCTGAACCAAAAACAAGTAACGGTAATGGAAAAAAGATACTGATTTGGTGATGCATCAAGCTGAAGCTCGTTGTTTTTAACCAGTGGTAAATGTTTAACAACTGGTCAGCTCCATTGCCACCATTGTGCTGCATGGCTACCCACCAAACAGCTGATTGGAGCACTCGGGATATGGATTCTCAGTTGCTTGCAAAACTCCAGAAATTTTTAACAATAGGTTTTCATGAACCTTATGAGCCAGGTTTAGCATACCACTGTTTTTAATACTTTCTTTATTGGTAGATGTGATTTACTTCTTTCTTTATTAGTAAATGTAAGGTGCTCAGAGTCTTTGGAATAGTGTGGCACAGAAATCACAAACACACATACATATCCAGAAAATAGATAATTCTTACAAGGTTTACATGTAACTTGTATTCCAGGCAGACTAAAGTTATTCTTAGTCTGGGTTCATTTGTTCACTTGCTCATTCAATTTGAATGAAAAAAAAGCCAGTTTGGTGTAGTAGTTAAGGTGCTGGCCTCTAAACCAGGAGACTGTGAGATCTAGTCCCACTTTAGGCATAAAAGCAGGCGGGGTTTAGGCCAGACACTCACAGGATTATTATTGTGATGAAGATAGGAAGAAGAAGGAATATCAGGTATGTTGGCTGCCTTGAGTTAACTTATAAAGTACAGGTAGTCCTCAACTTACAACAGTTCGTTTAGTGACTGTTCAAAATTACAACAGCACTGAAAAATGTGACTTATGACCAGTTTTCACACTTATGGCAGCATCCTCATGGTCACATGATCAAAAATTCAGAGGCTTGGCAGTTGACTCACATTTATGACAGTTACAATGTCCTGGGTTCTTCTGACAAACAAAGTCAATGGGGAAGCCAGATTCCATGTTATTAATTTAACAAGTGCAGTAATTCATTTAACAACTGTCTTGCTTAGCAACAGAAATTTTGGGTTCAATTGTGGTTGTATGTTGAGGATTACCTTTAATAAAGGAAGGATTTTAAAAAATCAAATAAATAAATACATTTATATTCCTGCTAACCTTCAGATGCTTCAGGAGGCTAATGGCACTCTCTCTTCCCATTTCCCCCCACAAATATAACTGCTGTGAGGAATGTGGGTCTGAGAAAATGCCCCATTGCACTCTCTGACAGCACAGTCATTTCCCAGGAACACTGTCCCCCAACATTCTCTGACCCCCCAAATATCTTTCCCCAGCCTAGAAGTGAGATGGCCTTAAATATCAGCGGTAGATTATATTTTCCCTCTTGTTCTCAAACCATTCAAGAGCAGCCTTCAAGCATTTCAATAGGTTTTGACATCTATTATCTGGGAGGGAAGTCAAGTGATTGGGGACAAAGACACAAGAGGGATCACTGATGGGAGCAACTAATATTATGCCAGTATACAGTATTTTTCTGCAGATTCAAGAATGAGTAATAGGGAAAGTCTCAAGAGAACGACTAACCCAACACCATCCAGTAGATTTCCATGACAATCCGTGAACCTCAACCTGAATATCTTTGATTTTAGTTTAATGCCTTAAGCCCTTAATCCAGCAATTGGCTGGGTTTACACAACAGGCCAAGCCATAAATATTGGCTTACTAAATAGTCTATGTACACAAACCATAGTAAGTAAAGGCCAAACACTGTGGCTTAATGCAATGTATGAAATGCAGTCATTATGTTGTTGGCAACTTTTATCATTATGCTACATTAAGCATATTCACCCAAATATTTCAAGACAGATTTATATATTCTTCTTGTCTTGAAAATATTCTTTACTTTATTTAATAGAGTAATTAAATATTTCAATTACATTGCCCTTTCAGGTGGCTGAGGCAATGAGCTGTCGATGCTGTGTTGAAATTTGTAAGATATGTGGTCAAGGCTAGAAGAGGTGGGCGTACACAAAGCATGTAAAAGGGCAGGATGTTGATTGTGTGGTTGCAGGTGCCATCTTAACTTTTTGGCCTCCTTAACAGAATAACAGAGTTGGAAGGGACCTTGGAGGCCTTCTAGTCCAACCCTCTGCTCAGGCAGGAAACCTTATACCATTTCAGACAAATTGTTGTCCAATCTCTTCTTAAAAACCTTCAGTGTTGGAGCACCCACAACTCCAACAAACTTTAGATGTCCTTTTTGTTAACTTTGGACACCTAACATTTACGACCTACATGCTTTTTGCACCCCACCTCCAGGCTTTTCTGGCCAAGCTGTAGAATATTGGTGACAAGGTTTCCTGCTTTTTTTTTGCAATGGCAAAGACCACAAAACCATAATGTAAAACCTAAAAAAAGAGCTTTGCATAATTCATTTGTCCTAACCTGTTTAAACTTTAGCTCCCAGAATTCTCATCAATGGCCGTGCTAAGTGGGGATTCTTGAAGATGAAGTCACAAAGTGAAGTTGCCCAGGTTGGAGATCCCTAGCCTTATGATAAAGCAAGCGAAACCCCACATACCTCTCTCTGCCTATCCAGAAAAATAAAGAAAAGGCAGACTTAAGGCCTTCTCCTTTGACTACATCTCCTCAGTCCTTGTGGCCCCCTCCTTCCCACAAAATCTTACTTATGGCCCCACCCACCAAAAGATTGCCCAATCCTGCTTTATTATTATTATTATTATTATTATTATTATTATTATTATTATTATTATTATTATTAATATTTATTTATTTATTTATTTAGGGAGATAGTTACACCTGTTCAGTGGGGACAGTGAAAATATGAAATATGCAACCTCATTTGTTGGTTTATAAATATAAACCCCTCATTCAGGACAAACAAATCCATCCCAGGATTCATTTCACTTCTTCATATCATGAGTACAAGGACTGAGTCATAACACCAGACATGGATTCTAGGCTGTGGTAAACCATTATTTACAAATGGTTGTCTTTTTCCGAGTACAGAAAAAGCAGCGCACCCTCTCATGAATCACAATAGCCCTATAAACAATAAACATTTTAGTCTGCTTTTCTAACAAATTAATTTTTCTCTGTGGTTCTGCAAGGAGAGGTTTCTGTTCTCTTGGAAGCCAATGTCTATGCCCTGACGGGAGGACTGCAAATCTTTTCTTTGACAGCTGGCTTTGGGTAAGTGCAGTGTATTTTATATTGTGTTGGTTTTAACAGATCAATTTTTATGCTGCTATCTAATTTTCCTCAACAGTAGCTTCTGCAGTGGGCAGGACTAAAAATGAAACACTCCCCCTGGTCCCCAGAATAAATTAGAAATCCCTCAAGGCCTCATATTAGGTAATTAATATGATAGAGTTAATCATTAACATTTCAGATCAGCCCGCTGAAGTTATGATGTTAGAATCCTTTTATGCTCAGCAGTAGCTTATACAGTAGTTCAGCAGCGGCTAAAGGCTCTTAGTTTCTCCTAGTCCTGATCAAAATTAACAGCTTCCATTCTTCGTCTGAGTATATGATGTTCTTAAAATAGGACGCCATTGCTTTAGGATCTGTGAAGGGAAGTGGACACCACCTACATTATGTTTGAACCTTATCTCTACTGCCATTTTAACCTCTGAAATAAATCCTCAGCAGCCTTTCCCAAGCAGAAGCCTTTGGCTGGTATCACATTTCAACTCCCACAATTCCCCAGCCCTCAAGCACAATGGCCTTACAGGCTAGGGAATTATGGGAACCGAAACTAGCATATCGGCAGAGCTCCTATTTGGACAATCTTGCTCCAGAGAGAAAGCTATCCCACTTCTTTCTTTAATTAAACAAAGTTAATTTGATTAACTTTGTAACTGGCAAAGCAAACATAAAATTGATCGTGTTGGTGTTTTAGGAAGAATAAGTTTAAAATTAAACTGAATGGGGACAAAGAGAAATTCCTGGGGTAAGGGGAGAGCCTTTGCTTGGGGCTAAAAATGCATGAATGCGGAAGCCAGCTGTGGCTTTCTAGGGAAGATGTTTCATAAGCCAAGATGTCATCTCAGAAAACCTTCTTCCCTGCAGCCTGGTGAGGGAAAGACCCACTCGCATATTGTACAAATTCACAGGTGGTAGCACTATTAGTAACATTTATTATTTAGCCTATGGTGCATTAGCCAGAAGACTACAGTGTTAATACAGAGTAGTTGATTGGCTGCCTACAATTGCTAGTCCATTCAGTTCATGCTCACGCACTATTCAGAAGTGCACCACAGGCAGTGAACAAGCTCCGTACTCAGAATGGCTAACGGCATTCTGCAGTGTCATCCAGGGCTGTTTCCTTCACCAATGTTGCCTCGCGTTCGGGTGTCGCGTTCAGACAGGTCAGGTCGGGCACCAGTTGGGTTTGTACTTCCGCACAAAGCATTGTTATTTTTCCCACCAAATACATGCTATTTGCATGTAGCATGTTTTTGAAGGGCTAGGTTGCTAGAAGCCCAGGCAAGTGACGGGAGCTCACTCCATTATGTGGTTCTTGGACCTGAACCACCAGAACACAGATCATCTCCGGCATCCTTAAGCCACTGAGCCACCATAACCTTTTTATTAGTAACATAAAGGATAATAATAAGATATTCATCTATGAGGTCAATATCAGTTAACTACTTGTCTTGCAGGTAATCCTCAACACAACTGGGAACAGAATTCCCGTTGCTAAGCAACGTGGCTGTTAAGTGAGTCACGTCCAATGTTGCAGCCCTTGTTGCCACAGTTGTTAAGTGAATTATTGCAATTGTTTAGTGAATCATGCAGTCATTAAATGAATCCAGCTTCACCCATTGACTTTGCTTGTTGGAAGTCAGCTGGGAAGGTCCCAAATGGCCACAGTATGCTACAACCACCATAAATACATGCCAGTTGCCAAGGGCCTGAATTTTGACCACGTGGCCCTTGGGATACTGTGATGTTGTAAGTGTGAGGACTGGTTGTAAGTCCCTTTTTTCAGTGCTTTTGTAACTTCAAACAGTCATTAAACAAAGAGTTGTCAATCGAAGATTTACCTGTATTTATGTACTTTCAAGAAGTGGTTACAATATAGTTAGTATAGACCAGTGGCAGGCAACCTTGGCTCTTTTATGATTTGTGGACTTCAACTCCCAGAATTCCTGAGCCAGCCATGCTGAGGGGAAAGGGAGAGGTTTCCAAGCTGAGCCATGCTGGCTCAGGAATTCTGGGAGTTGAAGTCCACGAGTCATAAAAGAGCCAAGGTTGCCTACCCCTGATATAGACTTTGATTAGGAGATACAACTTCAAATCCTCCTCAACCATAAAGCTCACTGAATCCAGCTTGGAACAGCTTAACCAACCTTACAGGGTTGTTGCAAAAATAAAATAGGACAGGGGAAAATGAACTTTTAGAAGAAGAGCAGAGATCAAAACATGTCTGTTTTCACTGCTTGCAAGTCCCCAGGGCAATGTGGTGATCTTTGCTCTCTTCTAAGGGACCCTGTGACTGTTTATTGTGACATTCATTGGGTTCACTGACATAGCAATGTCAACAATACCTAAGGATTTCTGAACAAACCTGATTGCATGCTTAACTTTCGGAGCCGCATAAACAGAGATTGAGCTGCTGCAATTCAGAAAAATCGCTTTAGTGCTTGCAACAACCCAAACAAACAAATAAACAAAAACAAAAAAAACACCTTGTGCCAAATTTAGGATAGAAAATTAAAGGTTGTCCTTTACATACGACCACAACGGGACCAGAGTTTCTGCTCTAAGCAAGGCCATGGTTAAATGAGTCATGCCTGAATTCGCAACCTTTTTTGTCCTGCTTGTTAATCAAATCACTGCAGTTGTTAAGAAACTCATACAACCTTTAAAACTGACTTCCCGTATTGACTGCTTGGTGGAAACCGGCTGGGAAGTGGTGATCATGTGAGCCCGGGCCACAGCAACCATCGTAAATACCGGCCGGTTGCCAACCGCTTGAGTTTTGATCACATGATCGTGGCAATGCTGCAACAGTTGTAAGTGCTCGGATCGGTCATGAAGTCACACTTTTTTCAGTGCCATTTGAATGATCACTAAATGAATGGTTGTTAAGTTGTTTCCAGTGCTAGGAGGGGAGAGAGAAGGGGCAGTGGAAGAACTTTCTTTTTTTTTATTAAGAACAACTTTGTCTGCTCTACTAGCCCTGCTCTTCCTGGATCAGGTGGAAGTGGCTAGAGTGATCTACATGTTAATCTCCTATGTGCAGTTGCTTTTTTTTTTAAAAAAAGTGTTTGGAAAGTAAAGCTAAACAAAATGTGGTATCCAACCTTTGCGCAAGAGACGCTACCGGTAACTTCTGTTTCACTTTCACCCATAAATGCTGTTTGCCAATATTCCAATTGCCCTTTTAAAAAAATTCATAATAAGGAAAAAAGGGTATCAGTAATAGATTATTATAACAATGTACATTGCGATGGATAGTCCTTGACCAGCAACCATATTTGCGACCAGAATTTCTGTTGCTAAGCATGGCTGTTAGTAATGTGCTCAGTTTAAGACCTTTTGTGCCATGGTTGTTAAGTGAATCATGGGGTCATTAAGCAAATCAGGCTCCCCACATGGACGACTACTGGGAAAGTTGCCATCACATGACTCCAGGACTGTGCAACTGTTGGAAATACAGGCTGGTTGCCAGCGCACAACTTTTGATCATGTGATCATGGAGATGCTGCAATGGTAGCATCAATTGTAAGTCACTTTTTTCAGTACATTGTAATAGTCATTAAACAAATCGAGGACTACCTTGTGACTATATAGCAATGGTGGAAGTTATGGTAGTTCTGTTTTAATTAATTTAAAATAAGCAGCTAATGTTTGGTATTTATATTTGGCATTTTTCACTAATGTCCTTATACTCTTTCTCTCTCACACACACACACAAACACACATATATCCCTTTGCTTTATAGACCTACGAAATGTGAGGATTGGTTGCAAAGTTATTTTTTCATCACCATCATAACTGCAAAGTTGCTAAACAAGACAGTCGCTGAATGAGGACTACCTACACTATATATCTACCTAATACAGGTAGTCCTTGACTTACGACCACGATTGAACCCCAAATTTCTGGTGTTAAGTGAGACATTTGTTAAGTGAGTTTTGCCCCATTTTATGACTTTTCTTGCCACAGTTGTTAAGCGGTAGTAGTTCATAAGTTAGTAACCCAGTTGTTAAGTGAATCTGGCTTCCCCATTGACTTTGCTTGTCAAAAGGTCGCAAAAGGGGATCCCATGACTTTGGGACGCAGCAACGGTCAATAAATATGAACCAGTTGCCGAGCATCTGAATTTTGATCACATGACCATGGGCTTGTTGTAAAGGTCGTATCTGTGAAAACAGTCATAACTCACATTTTTCAATGTTGTAACTTTGAACAGTCACTAAATGAACTGTTGTAAGTCGAGGACTACCTGTAGCTTGATGACTGGAGCAGCACAAGCCTAGTAAAAGAGATACACAGAGGCAGACAGACAAAGCAAATCATTGATTAAATAAAGCCTGCTGAACCCAGATCTCCTACACAAAGGTCATGTTCTCAGATTTAGCCACTTATTAATTCTCCCTTGCACCCCTCCTTCAACATTTAAAAGGATTCGGAAGGTTCCGTATTCGTAGATATAAAAAGAAACCCACCTCTACTCTTTGTGCCCTTAATCCACGGTAGCCTTTATCACAAAAATACTCAGCGTGCCAAAAAGTCACATGCCGAACTTCCTCTGACCGTTTTTTTTCTTTAAGGTGACCTCCAAGGTCTGCCTGCATAACAGTAGCAAAGCCAGAAATAGCACCCTCCCAACCTTTCAAGTCAGGATGTGATAATTTCATGTCACCAGACCTGATGAGAAGGAGAGTGAGAACAGGGCTTCCTGAGGCCAGGGAAAACAGAGCTGAGGACTCTCTGTCAGGGCCACAGAATCAGAAGAATTCAAGATGGTCACAACTGTGCAGTCAAAGCTCAGCTTTCACCTGTATGTAAAAAACAAAAAAAGGGGGGGGCAGGACTCTGATCACAAAGGTATGACCATACCATATGGTTTGGTATGCTGGCCTGACAGCCGCGGATAGGAAAGTATTACAAAGGATGTGAGCACAGCACAAGACCTTGTGGGCTGTCCCCTGACACCACTGGATGACATCGCCAGGGCCCACTGCCTTGGAAGAGTGAGGAAAATTCTCAGGGACTACTCACACCCTGGACGGTATCTCTTTACTCTCCTACCATCGGGTAGGAGATACAGGAGTATAGCCAGCCGTACCAACAGGCTGAAGAACAGCTTCTATCCATGGGCTGTCAGGCTGTTGAACGGGAAATAACTTTATGTATGATTGACTTGCGAGGCCAGTGTGTTGTGCAATTAGCTCACATGGTGTAACAAGATGGTGGGTTTGTTGTCACTGTGAGTTGTGGTGGTGGGGGGGCCATGAAGGGAGGCTCAGCCAATCTCAATGTATACATGTTTGTACTTTGACAATAAAGGTTCATTCATTCAGTCACCATTTTGACTTTTTTGACTCCCTGAAGGCACTCTTGAGTCTCCTGTAACTGGAGGTTCTTGAAAAATAATTTTCGTAATTATTTGCCACAAAAATAATATTGAGCCTTCTTCCTTTCCTAAGCGATGCTTAGAACAAGAATGAATGTGGTTTTTCCCATGGTGCAGCATATTAGAGGCATTTTATTATTACGGCTTATAAAAATAAGTTTCTAAATTTCCTTTTTCCTGTTATGTCATTCTCATCCAGTGTGAATAGAGTAGGAAAAATTACTTGTCGTTCTCTTCTGCCATGAAATCGGGCGGGGGAGGGGGGGCAATGTTCAGGAGGAAGTGTTAAATTTAGAATCAAAGAAACCACATACCGATAAAGATAATCTAATCAAACTCCTTTCCCCTGACCTTCTAGAAGCCTTTTTTTTTCTTCCGTTCAATAGTGTCTAATTCTTGGAGACTGCCTGAACAAGTCCCTGAAAGTGACTGGCCCAAGATTTCTTGGGTTTTAATTTTTTTTGTTTTTCATATCTCATAATTTTTGTAGTAATAGCAGCATCCAGTTGAATTAATGAGTAAATCTTAAATCCCTCCACTGTTATTCCTGACCATAAAATCTCATCCCACCATCAGCCAATCGAGCGTCGAAATTTCATTTCAGAGCTTTCTCCCCTCACCTTTGCATCAATTTACTCAAGAATACAGTGGGAAAATAATTTTAATGCAAAACTGTTCGATAGTTCTTAAAACGTGAATTCCATGTTAGAAAAGTTCCTTAGAACAATACTTCCTAACTCTGGCAACTTTTAAAACGTGTGAATTTCACTTTCCAGAATTCCCTAGCCAGCGTGAAATCCACACATCTTCAAGTTGCTAAGATCAAGAAGCCCTACCTTGGAGAAATTCTGTGCCTTCTCCTTCCTTCTGCTACTCCATTTGCCACACAAGATTAAGCATTGTTTGACTTTGAGCAGTTCTCTTCCTGTTTTGTTTAATGTTCAGCAGCGAACCTGCTGTTGGCCCCCATTTTAAGCTGTCTTTGGGAAGAACAGATATCGCATCCATGTAAAAAAGAAACTGGCTGCTAAAAAATGAATCCTTGCAGCGTGCAAAAACCCAGCTTTAATCTCTATAGGACTATTGAGTCCTATGGAAATGGGCAAGATGACTAATGAGAATCTGAAGGACAATGGGGCAACCAAGGGTGATTGATGCCCTACCTCAGTGGTTCTCAACCTGGGGTCCGCAGACCCTTGGGTGCCATGATGTTGTCCTAGGGGGTCCATGAGGGCTTGAAGAAATGTTATGATTTAAATCTTGAATTAAATTTGGGTTGGTCCATGGCCATGGTCTGTGGCCACAAAAGGTGTTTAAAAGAGGTCCGTGATGAATACAAGGTTGAGAACCACTGCCCTACATGACATAAAAGGGTAGGCCATTAATCGTGGCTGCCATCTTAACTTTTTTGATTCCCTTCCTCCATTGATGTCTCTGGGAGTATGGAAATGTGTGCCCTGTATCTTTAAATTACTTTGGAACCATTTTAAAAAAACACAAAACTTTGCAAGTAGTCCTTGGCTTAGGACCACCATTGAGCCCAAATTTTCTGTTGCAAAGCAACAGTGAGTTTTGCCCCATTTTACAACTTTTCTGGCCACAGTTGTTAAGTGGATCACTGTAGTTACGTTAGTAAGTAAGCAAATTAGTAACAGTTGTTAGGTGAATCTGGCTTCCCCATTGACTTTGCTTGTCTGAAAATCAAAAAAGGTTGATCACATGACCCTGGGACACTGCAACTGTCATAAATAATTCCAGTTGCCAAATGTCCGAATTTTGATCACGTGACCATGGGGATGCTGCAACGGTCATAAATGTGGAAAACACTCAAGTCTCTTTCTTCAGTGCCATTGTAACTTTGAACAGTCGCCAAGGATCCCCTGTAATTGCTCCTCTGCTTGGTCTTGGCATGGCCCAATCCGCAGGCATCAGGAAGGGTGGATTCCTTGTAGCTCATATCACAGTACGACACCAATACGGCAAATATGAGAATAGCATTTCTCTAAAATGCTCGTGAGGTAAATTGCAGCAGAGAAATATACAGCTCTGGAAAAAACATATTGCCAGCCATGTGGGTGATTACAAAGTCTTTGGATTCTTCCTTTTTCAACCTTTTCTTCTAGTTTTTTTACCATTTCTTACCCTGGAAACTGGCCCAGGCTTATGAAAAACTCATAAGATGCTGAGGTTCAAAGGCCCCTTGAGTTACACTGAAACATTTCCTTCGACAGACCTAGTTTAAACACTTCATTCCTCCAGACATCAGGAGAAGAAGGTGTTCATTATCCTGTAATAACTAAATTACAGAAAACCCATGACATGACCTTGCTCAAAAGTGGTGCATGAGTTAATGGACTTTCCCAAGCCAACAACACTGGCCATTCTAAAGGGACCCCCCAAACTAGAACCTCATCTTACCCTGACTTAGATATTTTCCACTTCAAAAAAAAAAGGAGAAAAAGACACAGCAAGGTAGGGATGAGACCAAGGTAGGGTTCGAAATAATGTCAATGAATTACACATATAAATTATGATTTTGAAAACCCAAGCTTTTGCACCCCCTGGAATATCGTCTCGCACCCCCAGGGGGTGGGAGCACCCCCGGTTGGGACCCCCTGTTGTACAGGGTTTAAATATTACAAATGAATTAATAAAAGTTGGCTTAAAAGGAGTCTATAGAGTTAGCGATCAAAGTTACAACCTATCTAGAAAAACATTTTACAACCCGGTTCTGACGTCCTGAAAGTCATTCCCCCACAGTCACATGACTACACTTCAGGCGTTCAACAACACAACCATTTTTCTGGCCACTTGCAGTGTCCCCCGTTTAACATGACCATGTTTTTAATGACGGTTTGCTGAAATTTACTTCTGGTTTTGGCAAAAGTGTGCCCCAGTAAACAATGGGTTCACTTAACGACTGCTGTAAAAAAGGTTGTAACATTTATGACCATCACATAATAAGGTTGTAACATTTATGACCATAATGCACAGGCTCTATTACGGTCATATGTTAAGGACTACTTGCAATCATGATGTTTATGTATTGCTTCCAATATGAAGGACCACAAACACAAGGATGCTAACAAGTTTTAATACTGTGTATTTCACAAGGGAATAAGTCTTGGTGAATACTTTGGTGCTTCTGAAGAAGGATTGGAAGTACTAATGAATTTGAAACATGAATACTCTGGCTCAGTGCTAAAGCAGTCAGGTTCAATTCTCACTAATTTTACAAACAAAAGCCTTATAAAAATTCAGTTATCATCCCAAGCCAGATGGAGAGCAACAAACTAGGGATGTCTGCTTTTAATAAATCATAAATTAAATTTGTCAATAGGGCAGTTGCTTTAGAGGCCAGCTGGGAGTGTCCTTTATTGCTTTGCCACTTTGGTGAATTTGTAACAATTAAATAGATACATGATTTACTAATCTTTCGCCAAAGTGATTCACAAAAGGGGATGCTGACAGATTATACACTGTTTCTCTACTGTAGTGCAATGCTTCTGAACCTTGGCAATTTTTTAAGATGTGTGGACTTCAACTCCCAGAATTCCTCAGCCAGCACACTGCCTGGGGAATTCTGGGAGTTGAAGTCCACACATCTTGAAGTTGTCAGTGCTAAGAAACACTGCCCTAAGATTAATGTTGGCCATCTACAGCTCGGCAATTTGGACATGGTAGGGAATGCAAGATTTGGTGTGCTGGATTTCAAAAGCTCACTTGCAATCTGCCAAGCCAGGATGATGGCTGCAATCAAACTACACAGCCGTTGTTCAAGTGAGGTGTGCTTTTGTCTCAGGCTGTGCTGCTGAAAAAAGCAAGCTAAAAATAGTCTCTGTGCACTTGTGCGCAGGTAGTCAGCCACTTGATGGAAAAGATGAGTCTGCCGATGTTTACATGGACGCTTGAGCAGACACTGTTCTGCTGATAGCTGCTTTTCTGCTCCTCAGATTGGAAAGAATTTGTCCGGACACATTCCAGCCACTTTTGTGGTTAGGTGACTCAACTTGTGCTGGGGTGAGGGTAGGGGGTATAGGTTGGGAAGTGGGGGGGACCTGCTCTTTCCCTGATATTTTTCAGGGCTTGGAGTAATCTGCTGAAATAAGATGGTAAGGATGTTTATACTTATCTAATTAACAGCTTTGGAACAGACTAGACTAGAGGAAGCATTACTAGCACCAATAACAATGGCATTTAGGCTTATATATCGCCCCATAGCCCTTTATAGCACTCTCTGAGTGGCTTACGATGTAGAAGCATTATTTGCATATTTATTATTTATTATTTAAACTTGTATACTGCCCTATTACCGTAGGACTCAGGGCGGTTTACAGGGAAAAATTAAAAATACATAACATACAAAGTTAAAATCGATTAAAACTAAGATTAAATTAAGTCCCTGAATTTAAACTAAAACCCCATTAATAAATAATTAAAACCCCTCAGTCTGGGCCAGACAGCTCAAAAAAACCAGGTTTTCAAGTCCCTGCGAAATGAGCGAAGGTCGGGGGCAGTCCTAAGCTCCGTGGGAAGTTGGTTCCAAAGGGTCAGTGCGCCCACAGAGAACGCCCTTCCCCTGGGGATAACCCGCCGGCATTCCTTGACCGGCGGTACCCTGAGAAGGCCCTCCCTGTGGGAGCGCACAGGACGATGGGAAGTTGATGCCAGCAGCAGGTGTTCCCTTAGATAATCCGGACCCAAGCCATATTGCACCCAACAATGCTTTGGAAAGTAGGTTTACACCCCCCCTCCTCTCTGTGAGACCCCCTCAAATATTGGAACACTGCTGTCATGTCTCCCCTGGTCCTTCTCTTCACTAGACTAGCCATGCCCAGTTCCTGTAACCGTTCTTCATGTGGCTTAGCCTCCAGTCCCCTAATCATCTTTGTTGCTCTTCTCTGCGCTTTTTCTAGAGTCTCAACATCTTTTTCATAGTGTGGAGACCAAAACTGGTTGCAGTATTATTTGCCATTTGCAAAAGCCAAAAAGCATTGAAACGGGTTGCCGACAGCCCCAAATCCTGCAGATTCAAATGCAGAACAAGACGAGAACAAATGCTTTGACACCAGCACGCTCTGTGTTGGATTCTGGCCCAGCAGAGTTTGGAGAGCCGGAAAGGTCACCTATTTATAGAAAGGGGGGCTCCAGCCTGGCACGGGCCCTGCTTAATGCCGAGTGAGTCACTCACCCAGCACAACCACCCACAGATCTGCAAGGCTGCCCTGCCCTGCCCGGCCTGGCCCTTATCTGGCTCTGAGATAAACAATGGTGTTTGTGGGAGAGACTGGGGCCTCCCTCTGGCTGGAGGGTTTCAGAGCCAATGCAGGGATAGAGCTTCAAAGGAAGCCATGCCTTGCATTGTGAGGTATGTAGGATCCTCTGCTTCTAGGGCCAAGCATGGGCTGGCACACGTGGGCTGCAAAAGATGCCATAGGCAAATTCCTTCTCTTCTAAATTAGAGATGCAGTTTTCCAAGCTAGCCCCAGTTCCGGTACAGCACGTAAAGAGTCTTTGGACTGCAGCTGAAGTCCCCACCTGATTCCAAAGGGTCATCCTCCTTGTTCCTCCGATCGTCAACCCTCAGAGACTTCCTTTAGTGACTGCCAGGCTCTCTGCCTCATCTGATTTTATGTGTTTAAAAAGTGTTTTCACTTTAAAGAGTAAGTGAAAACACTTTCTGAGAAAATGAGTATTTGGTGGTGAACAGTGGCGTAGCGTGGGTTGTCAGCACCCGGGGCAAGGCAAGTAATTTGCGCCCCCTAACCCGTGGATTTTAGCACTCGAGTCTTTTCCACTAGATTAGTTAAAGAAACCCTTACCCCCTAAGCACATGTATTGTTTATGAAAATACTGATGTAATTAAAGTAAAATGCATCTAATGCGCCCCCCCAGATGTTGCGCCCGGTGCGGCCGGCCCCCCCTGCACCCCCCACGCTACGCCACTGGTGGTGAAGGAATTTCACTCTGCCCATGTTCAGAGATGCTAACTACAACACACATTTTTGGGTCAATACCTGTCTTTCAAAACACAAACGTTGCTCCAATGGAAGGGCGAACATGTTACTGGTAATTGCTGTTTTGCCGAATATCAATTCAAACATGCCTTTCGGCTAGCTTAGAATCTAAAACAGTTTTAAAAAAACAAAAACAAAAAAAAACTTGGCAACCTTAGGAGGAGTGGACTTCAGTTCTCAGAATTTCCCAGGCAGTTGGTCCAAATCGCCATTTGGAGGTAAAATATTTGATTGGGCCATTTAGAGACCTTTGGCTTAACACCTAGCATCAAAGCAGACTTTTTTCTGCCCTAGGTTCACAACTGCTATTGGTCCAGAGTGTTTCATTTGCCAATATGTTTGCATTCACGAAGGTCCCAGACCATTTTGACCTCTGGATGCATTTATTTTATTTATTTATTTTATTTTATTTTAATTCCATTTATATCCCGCCCTTCTCCGAAGACTCAGGGCGGCTTACAAGCTTAGCAGTAGCCTTCATTCTATGTATATGCCTGCTTATTAGGGCTGTCACACCCCCCCCCCAGTGGCATTATTACAAAGTCAGCTTAATTGCCCCCAACAATCTGGGTCCTCATTTTACCTACCTCAGAAGGATGGAAGGCTGAGTCAACCTTGAGCCTGGTGGGACGCGAACCTGCACTAATTGCAGGCAGCTGGTGTTACTTAAGGAGGCATTAGCCCACTGCTCCACCAAGGCTCTTTGTAAGTTTTTAAACGGCATTGGGACAGAATGGGCGCTGAGAGGTTAAAATGGCATGGCAAATATTAGGAGCATGCTCTCTTTACTTATTTATTTGTCATATTTAAAAACTTTAACTGTTTGTGCGTACCCTGCTCCTGTCTGCCTACCTCTGTCTGAGATCTCCATGGCATTTTGGAAACCACACTTGTTCTCTTGACACTGGCAGTGTTCTGGGAGCAGAGTTGATTTTCAACAGAGTGCCTCTTGGATGAGCCTGCTTTATTTTGTTGCACAGATACTCGGGGTGGAAAACAGAAGAGAAAAAATGCAGATGCATACAGGTAGTCCCCGATTTACAACCACAGTTGAGCCTAAAATTTCTGTTGCTAAGTGAGACATTTGTTGAGTGAGTTTTGCCCCATTTTACGACTTTCCTGGCCACAGTTGTTAAGTGAATCACTGAAGTTCTTAAGTTGGTAACACGGTTGTTAAGTGAATCCGGCTTCCCCAATGACCTTGCTTGTCAGAAAGGTCACAGAAGGTCATCCCGTCACCCGGGGACACTGCAACCAGTTGCCAAGCATCTGAATTTTGATCATGTGACTATATGGGGAAATCTGGTAACTTGATATGGCCCAAGGGCTGATCAATAAATAAAGATTGATTGATTGATTCCATAGCATTAAAATTGGGAAATTGGGACTGCAAAGGTTGTAAGTGTGAAAAACAGTCATAAGTCACTTTTTTCAGTGCCTTTGTAACTTTGAATGGCCACTAAATGAACTGTTGTAAGTCGAGGATCATGTGTATATTTATTCCACAGAACCCAAAGCTCAGGGAGAGAGAGAAACAGACAGACAGACATGACATATTAAACTCGTATTCCAGACTCTTTTTCCCAACATTTTTCCATAATATAACGAAACAGCAATTGGATGCAGGAAGTTCTGTGTTCTAAGAACTGGGCAAGTCTTCATCTAATTCCATGCCATCCGGACATATTTGAATTTTACAGATGGAAAATAGAAGCCGCCCTGGAAAATGTCCCAGAGCCACATAGGCACACTTATGTGAATTATGTACAGGTATCCATTTTTCGGCTTTGCAGAATGGCAGAAAGTGAAGAAGAACTAAATAGCCTCTTGTTGCGGGTGAAGAAGGAGAGTGCAAAACTTGGGTTGAAACTTAACATTAAGAAAACCAAGATCATGGCATCCGGCCCTCTCAATTCCTGGCAAATAGATGGGGAAGAAATGGAAGTAGTGACAGATTTTATTTTCCTGGGCTCCAAGATCACTGCAGATGGGGACTGTACCCAAGAAATTAAAAGACGCTTGCTCCTGGGGAGGAAAGCCATGGCAAATCTAGACAGCACACTAAAAAGCAGAGACATCACCCTGTCAACAAAAGTGCGTATAGTCAAGGCTATGGTCTTCCCAGTTGCAATGTATGGCAGTGAAAGTTGGACCATAAGAAAGGCTGAGCGCCAAAGAATTGAGGCCTTTGAACTATGGTGCTGGAGAAGACTCCTGTGAGTCCCTTGGACTGCAAGGTGATCAAACCAGTCAGTCTTAGAGGAGATCAATCCTGACTGCTCTTTAGAAGGCCAGATCCTGAAGCTAAAACTCAAATACTTTGGCCACCTAATGAGAAGGAAGGACTCACTGGAGAAGAGCCTAATGCTGGGAAAGATCGAGGGCAATAGAAGAAGGGGACGACAGAGAATGAGGTGGCTGGATGGAGTCACTGAAGCAGTAGGCGTGAGCTTAAATGGACTCCAGAAGATGGTAGAGGACAGGAAGGCCTGGAGGAATGTTGTCCATAGGGTCGCGATGGGTCGGACACGACTTCGCAGCTAACAACAATCCATTTTTCAACTGATGGAATATAATGCAATATAATGCTGTGATGCCTATAATGTTATAGCAGTTGGTATCAGACGTCTTCGTGAAGAGGCCATTTCACCTCACGTGACTTACAGCATCTTCAGGTGCATCTGTACTTGATATAGCCATACTGTAAGAAGGATATCAGGTTTATATTGCCTTGGAGATGGCTGGGCAATGCTGGGAGATGGTATCCGTGGCATTTAAGAGAAAGCATGACTTAAATTTTGG
Source organism: Vipera ursinii (assembly GCF_947247035.1). Lineage (NCBI taxonomy): Eukaryota > Metazoa > Chordata > Lepidosauria > Squamata > Viperidae > Vipera > Vipera ursinii. Next base: position 27,826,016 of record NC_139513.1, on the reverse strand, counting down.
CAACAAAAATGCTTGAAACCCCTCAACGTGAACAGCCAGCTCTGTGTCAGCTGAATTATTAAGTTGACTTCTGACACATCCTCAGTTTGTGTTTTATCAGCTAAAGAGGTTTGGAAGCAACGCCTTTGTCTAAAACTGTGGAGTGTTTTGAAAAATGTAAAACTAAGTGCAATGATTTTTAATCGGGTAGAAGCGTATTCTTCATCAGCTCATTAGTCCAGCTCAGCTGCTGCCACTTTGCCACCCTTCTGCGGTTAAGTGCATTTCGTTGTATTCTGTCAGAGTGGAATAGATCCAACAAGCAGCAACCGTCTATTTCAGCACTTGACCTAGAAATAATGTTGTGTTTCTAAACTGATAACAGGCACAATCCTTGAGGTTATGTGGCCTTCTGTTTATTTACTACTAGATAAATAAAATAAATACTCAATCACCGGTATCAGCAAAAGCCTACCAGAGGAGTTTATGTGGGATAATCCCAAATAATAGCAAAACAAAAAATAATTTGCAAACATCATCTATTTGAAAAAATGCAGACTCGGAAGCAAAACTGCACTTAAAGGTAATTTTCCAAAAAAATGTTTGCCTCCATGCCAGATTGAATAACAAAGTTGGAAGAGACCTTGGAGGTCTTCTAGTCCAGCCCCCTGTTTAAACAGAAGACCCTATACCAGGGGTCTTCAAACTTGGCCCTTTTATGACTTGTGGACTTCAACTCCCAGAATTCCTCAGCCAGACACGCTGGCTGAGGAATTCTGGGAGTTGAAGTCCACAAGTCATAAAAGGGCCAAGTTTGAAGACCCCTGCCCTATACAATTTCAGACAAATGGTTGTCGGATCTCTTCTTAAAAACATCCAGTGATGGAGCACTCTCAACGTCTGGAGTTAAGTCGTTTCACTGATGAACTGTCCTCACTGTCAGGAAAATTCTCCTTGGTTCTAGGCGCTAGAAATGAAAGAGTACTCGGTGTCTTTTTAGTGATCAGTACAAAATTTTCCCCACCTACAGATATATCGAGAGAAGGGATAGACCTCATAAAATTGATGCTTCCAGCCTACAGCATGTGAAGAGCAAGATCCTAAACATGCAGTCTTGGAAATTTCTCTAAACTGATTCACTTCTAAGGGTTGTTAGCCTTAACATTCCTGACTGCCATGCCCTTGGCTTTATAACCAACAAGCAGGTTAAATCTAATAAGGGGAAGAAATAGCCGAAGCATTTTACACAGGAAAAATGCTTAAGCATTGCCTGGAGAAGACTACTTATGATATTAGTCCTCAGCAAAGAATATATTCTAAGGTTTCATGAGATCCATAAGAAAGACCCACATGGGGTGGGAAGTCTGAATGATAATCTCAGTATGTCTGGAGGAAGGAAAGGATTCAAGAACATAGTAGCATATAAATTTCATATCTACCATTTGAATTTCTAAGTAGAAAAACACAATGTATTTTATACAATTGCACACAGTTTGCATCCGTGTTGCAGACGCATGTATGGTCTTGTACGTACTGATAGTATATCTCCCCTCCTAGACACTGCAACATTTGAATATTGTGAGATCCAGCAGTCCCTTTTTTCAATCACAAACCAATGAAATGAAAAACAATGTTTAGCAACAAAGCCTGATTTGGGGTAAAGGTCAAAGGGCTATCTGAAAAGATATTTTGTGACCTTACAATCATGTAAATAATGTGACTGAAAGCCAATAAAATCAATAGGATGTTTCTGTTGACATCAGGATGTGAACTTTGACCAGTGTTATTTTTTAATCAACTTCCATCCTCCAATTTCTTTCTGTTTGTGGAGAAAGCGGGTTGTGGCAGCCAGCCTCCCCCCTCTTTCGCTATTTTTTTGTGCTCAGAAGCTGGTTGTGAATACAAAGCATAGTGATTGCAAATGTTCATACGTACTTCTCCATTCATACCACTAGATAGAACGGCAAGTTGACCCAGATTTGTGACCTAGATACTAACGGATGGACAGTCTTTCAAGAATCTGAGATAAATCTGAGATTGCTGGTGATTATTGTGCATAGCAAAGTTGATCAAAAAGCCAGTGATTTCAGTAATAATAATAATAATAATAATAATAATAATAATAATAATAATAATAATAATAATAATAATAATAATAATAATAATAATAAAGTTGGAAGGGACCTTGGAGGTCATCTAGTCCAACCCCCTGCTCAGGCAGGAAACCCTATACCATTTCAGGCAAATGGCTGTCCAGTCTCTTCTTAAAAACCTCCAGTGTTGGAGCATTCACCACCTCTGGAGGCAGGTTGTTCCACTGGTTAATTGTTCTAACTGTCAGGAAGTTTCTCCTTAGTTCTAGGTTGCTTCTCTCCTTGATTAGTTTCCATCCGTTGCTTCTTGTCCTGCTTTCAGGTGCTTTGGAGAATAGCTTGACTCCCTCTTCTTTGTGGCAGCCCCTGAGATATTGGAACACTGCTATCATGTCACCCCTCACTCTTCTCTTCATGAAACTACACATACCCAATTCCAGCAACCGTTCCCTATATGTTTTAGCCTCCAGCCCCCTAATCAACTTTGTTGCTCTTCTCTGTACCCTCTGTACCCTTTCACCTTCTACATTTGTAGCTGCAAGTTGTTAGCTGTTTGAATCCTCATTTTTCCTTCTCCTGAAATGACATCAAAACAGGAAAGTTGCAGGACAGAAAACTCTTAATGTTTGGCTGCTGTGCTTTGTTGTGAGCATTCCTTGAAATACACTTTAGCAGAGTGGAGATGAAGAGTCAGTTTTGACTGTCATCATAAAAAGTATGACTTGATCATTCAGAAAACAAATGAACCTCATTATCTTGAAAAGTGATGAGGCACCAGCTTAACCGAGGTATTGTTCCTTTGTGTGTGTGTGTGTGTGTGTGTGTGTGTGTGTGTGTGTGTTAGACAGGAAGGAACAGTAGGTCTTTGGAGATTATGCTAGGAGGGCATATTTATGACCAAGGTGCAAATGATGACTTTTGCTTTGTAGGGACTGAATTATAGTTTCTATACCAGGCCAGTTGTTGAACTTGGCTTGAATGCTGGATCGCTTTTACTGTAATTGAGAAACAAACACCTTCAATATTAGCAAGCTGAATCCTTTCGCCCCTGCAAAACTCAGAATATATGTAATGTACATAGTGGCTAGGTGTAAAATGCAGGCAGGAACAGCATACAGTGAACAGCACAACCAAGTAGCTGGCATTATATACAGGAACATCTGCACAGTGTATGGCCGCTAGACCCTCCCAAGTCCAGATGGAAAAGTCCAGAGAAAGATCCTGGAGAATAAGAGGGTTAAGGTCCTGTGGGACTTCCAGATCCAGATGGACAGGCAAGAACTGGCCAATCAACCAAACCTGGTGGTAGTAGACAAGGAGCAGAAGACAACAATGGTGGTAGATATAGCGGTACAAGTGACAACAACACCAGGAAGAAGGAGTATGAGAAGCTGGAGAAGTACCAGGGCCTGAAGGAGGAACTGGAGAAGATATGTAAAGTAAAAAACCAAAGTGGCCCCAGTGGTAGTAGGAGCATTCAAGGCTGTGACTCCTGAATTGGGAAAATGGCTCCAGCAGATCCCAGGAACAACCTCACAACTCTCTGTCCAGAAGAGTGCAGTGCTAGGAAGAACAAAGATAGTGTGCAGAACCCTCAAACTTCTAGGCCTCTGGTAGAGGACCCAAGTCTGAGGAAGACACAGAAAAGGTGAAAAGGTTTTTTTAAAAAAAATAAATAAATTCCTTATTGTGCAAATTCCTTATTGTGCAGCCACGGAGGCACTCGACCAAGTTGTACCCATGCGGCCCCTGACCCGGTGCAGATCCCAGTGGGCTCCATGGTTCTCCGCGGAGCTCCGGGAGATGAAGCGCCGGAGACGGGGCCTACAGAGCTGTTGGAGGTCCAGCCGGTCTGAATCCGACCGATTGCGACTAAGGTCCTCTATGAGGTCTTATCTCGCGGCGATCAGGACAGCAAGGTCTAACTACTTTGCTACCCTCATCGCGTCCACAGATAATCGCCCGGCCGCCCTGTTTAGGGTGACCCGCTCCCTCCTTAATCAGGAGGTGAGGGAGGAGCCCTTGCAGGGTCGTGCTGAGGAGTTTAGCCAACATCTGTTGGACAAAATCGCTCAGATCCGGACCGGTTTGGACTCCGACTGGGCAGAGTCTGACGGTGAGGACATGGGCGGTCTTGGTGATGTCATCTGGGAGGAGTTCGATCCTATGACTCTGGAAGAGGTGGACAGGATTATGGGGAAGCTGAGCTCCACCATGTGTTTATTGGACCCGTGCCCCTCCTGGCTGGTTTATGCGGCTCGGGAGGGGACACGAGGCTGGCTTCAGGCAGTGATAACTGCTTCTTTGAGTGAGGGTAGTTTTCCCGCCGCCTTGAAGGAGGCGGTGGTGAGACCCCTCCTCAAGAAGCCTGCCCTGGACCCAGCTGTTTTAAACAACTATCGTCCGGTCTCCATCATTGGGCTACATTATTTAACTCTTTCTTAACTTTTGTACATTGTATTTTTATTGTATTTATTGCCCTGTACACCACCCTGAGTCCTTTGGGAGAAGGGTGGTATAGAAATTGAATTATTATTATTATTATTATTATTATTATTATTATTATTATTATTATTATTATTATTATTATTATTATTATTTCTGGAAGGACTAATAAACTTTGCCCAATGGATTGGGATTCTTAGATGACAAATGGAAGCCAGCTCCTTAGATGGAGTTCACTTTTTGTTCGTAAGCAGCATGCTCATATCTCGTCTTCAGCGATCCAGCTCAATTGCTTTGCAAATGAAATGATTAACTCCCTTTCTGGAGGAAAACCCCGTTTTCCTTTTTGCCATCTCCTTCCCAGAAAAGCCCTCCCCACTGGAAGTTCTGCTAGGATAGCAATCCAGCCTTTTTTTCTTCTTCTTTTGCATCCAAGGAATGCAGAGCTGGACAGCTCCTGGGTTATATCTGAAATGGAGAGAACAAGGTGGAATGGATGAGGATCATAAGCTCCTGCTGTTAAAAATAGGGTCGGGGTGGGGGGGAAGGGGGAAGAAATCAGCAGAAGACATTGCCCCCTCCCCACTGGCTCCCCCTATCCAGTGCATTCACAGGAAACCTAGCACCGTGCCCTGCCCCCTCCTCTTATTGGATTAAATAACAAGAAGTAGGAGACACCCAATGCCACTGAAATACCAAGGAGAGGTTACCAAGGTTGCAACTGGGATAGAGGCTGGATTTTGTTGATAAGGAACCGAACACATGGAAATGGTGCCCTGTTGGGTCAATGCAAACTTGGATGCTGCCTGAACTATTACTTACCTTGGCCTTTGTGTTTTTCTCTGTGTGGAACTTTAGTCTGCTGAGTCGAAGGAGGATGTAGAAGAAGAGCTTCTTAGCATTATTCGTCCAGGTTTACTCAATGATCTCCATTCTCAGTAATGGGAGAGCAACCCACCTGAAACCATACCAAGAATGCTTCACGCTTACAACGCCCATAACAGTCCAAGGAAAGTTTCTTCTGCGCTCACTCTCCCAACACGTCTCGGACTGGGACAAGCCGCTCCCACCAGAACAGAAGGAAGACTGGGAGATGTGGCTTGGATCCCTAAGTTCTCTCAAAAGCGCCCATGTACAGAGCACGTGTGTTCCCATCTCACTTGCCACCGCAACAAACAGAGAGCTGCTCGTGTTCTCAGGCGCTGCAAAGAAGGCAATAGCAGCTGTAGGATGTGTCAAAGTCTACAGCAGGGAGAGTTGCAATGTCGTTTTTGTCATTGGAAAGGCGAAACTAACACCACTTCAAAGTTACACCGTACCCAGGTTAGAACCCTGCGGTGCCGTTATAGCCATAAAACTCCCCACATTGAAAGAGATAGACCTTGAGTTTCAATCCACCACCTTCTACACAGACAGCAAGGTGGTGCTGTACTGCATCTACAACCAAAGCAGACACTTCTACGTCTATGCAAACAATAGAGTAGAAAAGATTAAAAGATCTCCAAGCCCTGAGCAGTGGCAACGTGTGCCAACAGATCAGAACCCTGCAGACCAAGCTAAGTGGTCCATTCTTGCATCCCAGTTGGCAGACTCAGTATGGCTAAAGGGTCTTGAGTTATCGGCTCATCCAAGCAGCCTGATGTCACCGAGACCAGAACACTACGTGCTTCCAGATCCAGGTCAAGACGCCAACGTTCAACCTTAGGCACTGGACAAGGAAACAGAGAAACCACCCACTAGCCGTTTCCTAGAACCAGCCCACCTTAAACACTCCTACAAACGGAGACCCCGCATATTTGGCATAGCAGTAATCGTCTTGTTCACTTGTCTTAGCATCCAAGGAACTAAGTTTTCAGGAGCCCGCAAGGTCTTGAAGATTGATGAAAGCATTTGTCATGACCCAGTAATTGACAAATACCTAAAGGCCCAAAATTGTGTTTGGACATTCAATCCTCCCCATGCATCTCACATGGGAGGGGTATGGGAACGCATGATTGGCGTAGCCCGCAAAACCCTGGACTGTACGTTCACTAAGACACCCACACTGTGTTGTGATTCAGGGTCAGCCTGTGGGTTCGGCAGTTGGGTCGGATGACTCAGATGAGGGGGAGGAGGGGGGTGTTGAAGAACTTGCTGATGATGGTTTTGAGGCTCCGCAGAGCCCCCAGCCAGGCCCCTCCCACCTGGTGGAGACCCAGCTGTGTGAGCCTGACAGCGTGGATGAAGATGACCCACAGCTGGCCCTGTTCAAGGACGCCCGACGCAGGAGGCAGTCAAGTAGGAGTAAACAGAGGAAGGCAATGGGGCTTCTCAGAAGGAGGGAGAGAGAAGCCACGCCCTGAACTCTTTATAAAGGACTTGTGTGGGGAGGGCTGGTTTGCTGAAAGCAACCGCTCAGATAGTGTTTCAAAGCTCCGGTATCTTGGTTCGTGTCTTGTTTGTTTTTGTAATAAATTTGGCAGACGTATTCCAGCCTCTTGCCGTCTGTAAAGGGGTTGCCTTTTCTGCAAGGCCGGTAGCAGGCTGGTACAGAACACACTGACGCATGAGGTCCTTTGTACCCTCATGGCAGAAGTTGCAGCTATCCTCAACGCTCAGCCTCTGGTTCCAGTTTCTTTTGTTCCTGAGATTCTTTTGGCTCCAGTCTCTTCTGTTCCTGAAGATCCTTTGGTTCCAGTTTCCTCTGTTCCTGAGAATCCTTTAGTTCCAGTTCCTTCGGTTCCTGAAGATCCTTTGGTTCAAGAAGGCGACCTTGTCTTGCTGAAAGACAAGGAGACCCATCGGAGCTCTCGGCCCATGGGACTTAAGAACCAGGTCCTACCCAGCTCTGAAGGACTAGTTTGCCTAGTCCACAGGTCGGCAACCCGCGGCTCCGGAGCCGCATGCGGCTCTTTGAGCCGTCTCCTGCGGCTCCCAGTCGCCCGGTGCACACGCACCTCTTCGAATGGGCAGTGGTGCGCGTGCACCTCTCCAAATGGAGAGTGGCACCGCCTGTTCCGAGAGGTGCGCACGCACCTTTCCGAAGGGCGGAGGTGCGCGCGCACCTCTCCAAGCCGCTGCCGTCCCGTCCGGATACCTGCCGTGTTCGTCAAACATGGACGAATGCGGCAGCTGTGCAAACGGGATGGCGGAGGTTTGGCGAGTGTGCGCGCACCTCTCCCAAGCCGCCGCCGTCCGGAGACCTGCCAACGAATGCGACAGGTCTCCGGACGGCGGCGGCCTGGGAGAGGTGCACGCGCACTCGCTAAACCGCCGCCATCCCGTTTGCACAGCTGCCGCGTTTGTCCATGTTTGACGAATGCAGCAGGTCTCCGGACGGGACGGTGGCAGCTTGGAGAGGTGTGCGCGCACTCGCCAAACCACCGCCATCCCATTTGCACAGCTGCCGCGTTCGTCCATGTTTGACGAATGCGGCAGGTCTCTGAACGGGACGGCGCGCACCTCTCCAAAGGGGAGACCCGTCGCTGCGCAGGTGCCTCCCATTTTGTGCAAGCGCGCGCACTTTTTGCGGCTCCCACTTTTTTGTTTGTGTGATTGAACGGGTTCTGAGTGGCTCTTTTCCTTTTTCCGGTTGCCGACCCCTGGCCTAGTCGAAGTCCAGATCGTGAAGCCACAAGAGTTGGGTCGCGACTTGCAGACTCTCGTTAAACAGCTTTACACCAGACCGATCACTGAATTGGTCCTGTTGCTGAAGAAGACTGAACTTGAAGACTAAAACTTCAACTATGCATATTGTATCTACCTCATGATTGCATTGTTTGATGTAACACTTTGCTTATCTCAGTTATAGTTATGCATGTTTTGCATTTAGCTTAAAGTTATGCATGTTTTGACACCGTGTTTTTTTATTCTAGTTAATAATCAGTTAACAGTCAATATTGCATGCTTGATGCTATGTTTTTTTTTGCTCATTCTAGTTAGTTATAGTGGAAATTTATATTTCCAAGCGGGGAGTGTGCTGGACCATTATATATTCAGCTGCTCCATTTTATATCTAGTTTAGGAATTAAGAACTGTGTTAGTGTATTCAGCATTTACAGGGTTAAACAAGAGATGCCTTATGGGAATTGTAGTCTAGCTGTATAGTGAATACCATGCTTTCTAGTTAAGTGGGTGGAGCTTTCACAGTTTATGACAGGATTTCCTGGCTGTGTGCCAGGCGGGCAACTTCTTCTTTGTTCTAACCAACCATGCAACATGCGTGACTACAGCTGTAACATCCAGTATAGCTGGAATGGGGAATCACTCCCATTTTTACCTACGGAAATGAACAGATGCCAGCATTTCATATGTTGTGATGACCGGATGTTTCCTGCAAAGTGTGAGTCTTTGCTTAAAGCTTCTGGACAATAAAGGTGTCTGTTATGCAATCAATTTTCATTGAGTAAAACTTTATGATTTCTGGAGCTAAAGAAGCATTTTTGGTTCTGGGAATCAGAACATTTACTGAGCAATGGAAATCGGTCTAGACCAGTTATTTCTCAACCTTGGGAGCTTTAAGTTGTATGGACGTCAACTCTCAGAATTCCCCAGCCATCCGTGGTGGCTGGGGACCTCTAGGAGTTGAAGTCCACAAAGCTTAAAGCTTCCAAGATTGGGAAATGCCGGTCTAGAGGCAGCCAAGATGGATTTGGTTTCCAGGAATGAAAGATTCTTGGGAAAACAAGCTGCAAACTCTGCTCATTGATTAAGGAATAAGTACCCACAGCCTCAGATGTGTTTATTTCCAAGTAAGCATGTATGACATTGCAGGCATCTTTGTGACCCTTCCCACGTTTTTGATATAATATGAACAGATGTGTATTCTGAAATTCCCCAGACAGGAGGTACTGAAGCAGCTGTGGTACCTGTCTTTCACCTATCATCACTGACAGTTTCCCATGCTGCCTTTGCTAACCTTATCAGATATCCTTTTCCCCTTATCTGCATACCCCTTGTTCCAAGTCATAATGGGTAAAGCAGAAGCCGATTCTCACAACAAAATCTGGAAGTGGTTTGTCATTGTCTCCTTCCAAATATATTTTTCTAACAGTCCAATGGACACCCCTGCTGTTTTCCCATCCAAGCATTAAACAGGCCTGACACCGCTTAGCTGAGAGGTTCCCTGGCCGGGCAAACAGCAGGCGAGCAAGCGAAGCTTCATCCGCACATGCACGAGAGCTAAGTACGTGCGAAACCATCCTCCCCCCACCAGTTCGTGGAAAAATTATCTTCCACGAAACTAGTCCCTGGTGTCAGCAAGGTTGGAGGTCATCTAGTCCAACCCCCTGCTCAGGCAGGAAACCCTATACCATTTCAGACAAATGGCTGTCCAGTCTCTTCTTAAAAATTTCCAGTGTTGGAGCATTCACCACCTCTGGAGGCAGGTTGTTCCACTGGTTAATTGTTCTGTCAGGAAGTTTCTCCTTAGTTCTAGGTTGCTTCTCTCCTTGATTAGTTTCCATCCGTTGCTTCTTGTCCTGCTTTCAGGTGCTTTGGAGAATAGCTTGACTCCCTCCTCTTTGTGGGAGCCCCTGAGATATTGGAAGAGTGCTATCATGTCACCCCCTCATCCTTTGTTGAAACAAACATACAGGGAATCCTCAACTTACAACCATTTGCTTAGTGACCATTCAAAGTTACACCGGCACTGAAAAAAGTGATTTGTGACCGATCCTCACACAACCGTCGCAGCCTCCACGTGGTCATGTGAACAAAATTCAGGCACTTTGTCATCGGCACGTATTTAGAATGGTTGCAACGTCCCAGGCTCATGTGATCACCCTTCACAGCTGGTTTCCAGCAAACAAAGTCTATGGGGGAAGCAGGATTTATGTAACAACCGCATGATTCACTTACCAACTGCAGCATTTGTTTAACAACTGCGGCAAAGATGGTACAATCTGGCACGACTTACTTAAGAACCAGCTTGCTTAGGAACGGAAATTCTGGCCTCACGTTTGGTATTATTTATTTATTTATTTATTTGTTTGTTTCGATTTATATACCGCCCTTTTCCCGAGGGACTCAGGGTATTAGGGGGGGCCATGCTGCACCTGAGGATTGCTGGAAGAAGGTCATTTCTGCAATGTAGCGATGCTGTTTCACCCACCTGGTGGCTCCAGCTGCTGAAAGAAGCTTCTGCAGGTGCAAAAGGCCTTGCCTTCTGGCCTGTAGAACTGCTGGCCAAGGGCTTGGTGCCATGTGAGAGAGATATATGCAGCCCCTTTTGTTTTCCTTTCGGAAGCAGAGGCTCTGCATTGCTTTGTAAAACCGCTTCAAAGGGATTTCGCACGAAGCTTTATTGAAACAACCTTTGAAGCTTGTCACAATCCTAGTGCATACAGGATGGCCCTCTCGTGTTTAGGCATTGTGGAGGAAAGGGGCTTGCGGTGCAATAGTGGCAGGGTTTTATCAAAATACAGAGTTTTGTGGATGCTGTCATATTCTGGTGATGATGTGCATAATAATGATAATTTGAGGTTTATGAACTGGATTAAAAGCATCCCAGCAGCAGCTCTGTGCGCTGTTGTCAGTACCCACGACGGGGTTGAGTATATAGTGGGCACTTAGGGGTCAGGATTCCCTGTGCGGGCATTGTTTCCACCCAGGGTCTAGATATGAAGGAGGGAGCAGAATGTGCCTGCAGGCAGGTTCAACGGCAAGCAGGAGAAGCACATGTGTGTGAGGTTGTAAGGGGACACCCAGCTTCCTAAAGATAGGCTCTGACAGCTGCAACTTAGGCCAAGCATGGGAGGAAAAGTTCCTCCACTTTGGCAGCTGCTCCGCCTGCAGTGTGCCTGGTTCCTTACTCATCCAGCCTGACAGCTGGCTCAGGCACCTGCTTCGGAGCAGGTTGTGCCTGCAGCAATCCAGAGCTTGATCAGAGCTGGTAAGATTCAGAATGATCTTGCCATTAGAGCAAGCCAAAGGGATCATTAATCTGGCCATTTATTCCCAGTTGCAAGCAGTTTGCGAAAGATTCAGGGCATAGTGGGGTGCAGAAAGTTCTAGTTTAATCCTGAGCAGGAAGGACTGACGTGTCACAGAAAGCATCAGCCGGGCCGTGTAGAAAACATTCGGCTTAAAGACCAGGCTTCTGTTGCAGCTAATGCTGCAAAGCTCCTTCCTACGGGTTTAAAAGTGACTATTTCTGAGGGCGCATCCACACGGGCCCCTAGGTTTAGCTCGCATCTTCATGACATAGTCTTCTTTGAATCACCAGCCCACATCTGAGGCCAAATTGAGATTTTTCTGATCTGATGTGAAAATAACATTTTCCATCTTCTGACATAAGTCTTGTTGTTCACCCAATATGTGGCATTTGGGGAAGGGGGGGATTAGTGTGGGAATGAAGCTCTGATGGGCAGCTTGCAGACCTTGCTTCTTCTGCAGTCACTGCTGACCTCACATTTTGCTTTGTGCAGCTGAACTGACGCAATACCAAGAGAGAGGCAGCAGTAGAATTAAGGTTGGTGGAGAAACTGGTAGACCAGGATCTGTCTGAAGCAGAGCTTCCTAACCTTGGCAACTTTACAATGTCTAGATCAGGGCTTTTCAACCTTTTCACAGATTGTACCACTTTTAGGACATGACAATAGACTCTAGATTTCAACTTCCAGAATTGCTTAGTCAGTTAGAGAATTCTGGGAGTTGCTAAGGTTAGGAAAACACTGCTCTAAAAGCATCCTGACTCGTGGTATTAGCTACCGGTTGTATTAAAAATGGTCCTCCACCATTTTTCTCAAGAGATCTTAATGTTCCTTTAAGTAACAACGAGAGCAGAACCCTCTAAAGGATCCACCCTTCCAGTTGGGGAAATTTTTCCAGATGGGTCTGACAAGATGCTTGCACCAAGATCGTGAGAAGAGTATTATGGGCAAAGGCCTGACAAATACTAACCCTGCTTTATCCATCAGCTGAAATCAAGTTAAATCAATTGTTTTATGAAGATCAACAATAAGAATATAAACAAAAACCCTGAAATAAAATTAATGACATAAAATTAGTGGTATGAGTCCAGATTGATACATTTATCACGTTTACAATAGTTACTGCTGTATTTTCATTGCAGCCACATAAGATTTAGCTATTGGTTTCGGGGTGTGTGTGTGTCCATGTGGCACAGTTGTTTTAGCCTTTTCTTAAAACTCACCTCCCTGCCAGCCTCAGATCACATAAAGATGAGCAAGGGGTTGAAGGTTTTCTCACCAATGGGGAAATTCTGCCTCTTAATGTCTTCCCAAATAAGAAGTCAGAAAATTACTATTCATGATCTCTTTACCAGGGCACAGTAATGTAGGCAGAATAACTTATAATGGCTGATATAGTTGTAGATTGGGGGAATGAATGTTAAATCAGCTGCCTAGGTGTGCCCTGAAGATCATGTTGTGGCAGCTGGCACTCACTCACTGTATCTCCTTTCCAGATTGAAGTTTCTCTAGAGTTGGAGTTTGCATTTTGGACATATCCATATCACTGTGAGGTCCTCAATCTCCTGTCTTGCAAAGTGTTGGGAAAATTAAACATGTTGCTCTTCAAATCTATTGTGTTTGGGACTAAATACTCCATCAGCCACAGTAAAGAATTTGCTTGAAGCTCCAAGACAGATTTGACTTGCACTCAGCTACATACTTTGATTGAGGAAAAAAATAATAGTGCTTTTGATGCTGTCAATTCACAGTAGTAAAGACATTTGTGCTGACAAGCAGAAAAGTCTGTCTTTTACTTGCCACCTGTTAATTTTTCCCCCCATTTCACTCTTCAGTATTGATCAACAGGACTGGAAGATTCTCCAATAATATGGGAAGTAGAAAGAGTTTCAAGAGGATACATGCCATTCCTGTAATAGCAGAAATCCACTTTTACTTTTTATGTCTTTTTACCCAAATGAATACTAACAATTAAAAGGCAGAATATTTGTAAAATAGGTGTAGCCTATCAACATCATCATGGTTCAGTTAGACTGTTAGAGAGAGCTCGGGAAGGATTCCATGAATGAAAATCTTAAAAGGGAAAACAAGTCAAGAAGCTTGGTAAACTCTGAAAAAATGAGATTATAAAAGCCCAGTCTAGCACAATATCATTGAGAAAGAAAAAATAAGAGACTCCAGATGAAACCGGCATAAGGAACTCTGATAAACTGAAAGACAAAAAGAAAAAAATATTAAAAAATGAAAGAGACACATAACTAAAGCAGAATACCAGCAAATAGCTTGAATCTGCAAAGATGAAGTCAGGAAAGCTAAAGTTCGGAACAAACTAAGACTTGCAATAGATGTCAAAAACAATAATAAAGTTTCTTTCAACATGTAAAAATAAAATAAAAAAGTCAATGAAACAATTGGTCCACTAATGGGAGAAGATGGCAAGGAGGTAATAATCATCAAGGAGAAAGTAGAATTTCTTAATTCATTTTTTGCATCTGTCTTTACAAAAAAATAAAGAATAGTCCAAACTAACAAAAATAGTACTGTGAAAGACAGTTTAGGAATACAATTCAAAACAGGCAAAAATTTTTTAAGACAACACCTATCCAATCTACACGACTTTAAATCACCGGGACCAGATGGATTACATCCCAGGTTTTGGTAGGATCTGGCAAATGTGATTTCGGAACCACTGGACCATATCTTTCAAAAATCCTGGAGCATTGGAGAACTACCAGAGGACTGGAAAAGAGCTAATGAAGTTACCATCTTCAAAAAAGGAAAAAGAAATGGATCCAGGAAACTGCAAACCAATCAGCCTGACATTTATATTTGGGAAGATCCTGGAAAAGATAATCAAGCAATGGATCTGTGAACACCTAGAAACAACTATTATCAAAACATGGGTTTGTCAAAAACAGATCATGCCAGACAAACCTTATTGCTTTCTTTGACAAAGTAAATTAGTGGACCAGCAAAATGCTGTGGACATAGTATATTTGGATTTCAGCAAGGCAATTGACAAAGTATCCATAGCCTACTTACTTCTTGGAAAGAGAAAAATGTGTGATAAACAGCATCACCACCAGATGGATTCGTAACTGGCTGACCAACTACACTCAATGTGTAATTCTTAATGAGATTATATCGATATGGAGAGAAAAATGCAGAGGGGTATTCACAGGGTGCTGTCTTAAACCTAGTACTCTTCAATGTCTTCATAAATGATTTCTATGAAGGGATAGATGGGGAACTCATCAAATTTGCAGATGACATCAGCTGGCAGGAATAGCCATACTCAGTGGTGGGATTCAAATACCTGAACAACCAGTTCTCTGCTTGGATGCCGCTTCTGGAAATCCATTCTGAGCCAGACAGGCCTTCCAGGCCCACTGGAAGTGCATGGACATGATTTCTGGAAGTCCGTTCTGAGCCTCGGAGGTCTGTGGAAGGACTCCCAGGCCTAGAACAGACTTCCGGAAGTGACGTCCACGTACTTCCAGCGGGCCATTCTGGGCCTGGGAGGCCTCCCCGGCTTAGAACAGACTTCCGGAAGTGGTGTTCATCCACTTCCAGTGGTCCATTCTGGGCCTTGTGAAAAAGGGTTTCACCGAAGTCAACAAAAAATTAGCTACTGAACCAGTGCGACACGGCTGAATCCCACCAGTGGCCATACTTTAGAAGAAAGGCTCAAGATTCAGAAGGATCTTGACAAACTTGAACACTGGGCCCTATCTAACAAAATGCAATTCAGAAATGAGAAAAGTAAGGTTCTACATTTAGGCAAGAAAAACCAAATGCAGAGGTACAGATTCGGTGGTACCTGGTCAACAGCAATAACTGTGAGAGGGATCTAGCAGTCTTATTGGACAATCACTTAAGTGTGAGCCAGCCATATGCTGCAGCTGCCAAAAAAGCCAACCCAGTGCTAGGCTGTATCAAGATCTTGTGAAGTGTTAACACTGTTTTATATGGCACTGGTAAGACCACCCTTGGAATACTGCATCCACTTTTGATGACCACAATACAAAGAAGATTTGGAAACTTTAAAAAGAGTGCAGAGAAGAGGAACTAAGATGATTATGGGACTGAAGGCTAAACCATATGATGAACGGTCACAGGAACCCAGCAAGGCTACTGTAACGAAGAGAAGGATTGGGGCGTCATGGTAGTGGTCTTCCAAATATTTCAGTGGCTGTCGTCACAACTATTCTCTAAAGCACCTGAGGGCAAGACAAGAAGCAATCGATGGAAACTAATGAAGGAGAGAAGCAACCTAGAACTAAGGAGAAATTTTTCCAACAGTTAGAACAATTAATCAGTGGAACTTGCCTTCAGAACTTTTGAGTGCTCCATTGCTGGAGGTTTTTAAGAAGAGATTGGACAGCTATTTGTCCAGAATGATGTAGGGTCTCCTGCAGGAGGTTGGACTAGAAGGCCTCCAAGCTCCCTTCCAACTCTGTTATTCTATATTCTTTCTTCTGTGGTTTTTTAATAAGAGCTTTAGAAGAACTCTGCTGGATCAGGCCAATGATTTACTCCAACAGTCGTATCACACACTGGTCAAGATGCCTTCATGAAATTCAAAGTCACCATGACAGGGCTTGTTTGTGTGGATAGAAGGTCAAGTGGGGTACACAAGCTTTGTGGCTAGAGTAATGGTGGTCAGCAAGTCCTCCCAGATCAGGCATCACAAGTAAAGTCACGGACTGTTTGTCTGGGACTCTGGTCCCATTTACACTGTCAATAAGATCAAAGAGGCTACTGTTTGGCAAGTGGAAGGTGAGGACAGAGCAGAAAAACATGCTCTTTCATCTTTTCTTCTACCTCACAGCCAAGTTAGAACAGCAAAATGTAAGCGAAGGGATAGAAAGGTGAGAGCAGGAGCAGAAAACATGGAGCACAATCAAAGAACCGAGCCTCAAAATATATCTCGATACAGGGAAGTCCCTGCCAGCCAGCCTGCAGTATAGTTAGTTTTAAAAGTTGGATTTTTCTCCCATTTTTTTTCCATGCTGGGAGAAAAGCTGTGTTAAAAATACAAATTTGCTGGAGAGAAGAGTCTCAGGGCTATGTCACAAGGGATGTAAAGTCTGCCCCAGGTCTTAAAAAAACAACAACACCTTAATAGCAGATGAAATTTTTCCCCTCTAGCATGACCTCCTCTTAAATCTAGGTGGGAAAACAACAACACATGTTTTTATGTAGCCTCCAGAATCATCTCTATCATAAATGTTAGTAATTGGGTGGTGCAGTTTCTCAACATTTTGTGACAGGAAAAACTTGAAAACTACAAAAAAACAACAACAACCCTACATATGACACACCTAATATTTGAAAACATAGGGGGGGGGGGTGGTGTGTGTGAAATCCCAAAGTATTGTAAATGCACCTAGCAGGCCTACAGACACAATGTGGCTGAATATGTTGTTATTTTGACTCATTCCCTGTGGCCTTCAGGCACCAGAGGTTTGCTGGTCCCTGTTCTAGATCAAGGGGAAGGTGGCCTCATCCTTTTCAATGGATTGCAAAGTGCAAATCCCCTCCTGGGTGCCTTCACCCCATTCTACGGAGACAGATTTTACGGGCGCTTCGAATGCATAGGAAAATGACTTCGTCGTTTTTCTTCAGTTGTTCCAGTGTGGTGGATCAGCTTGCCCTGGCATCACAATCTCTGTTTGGACATTTTGTTGTCTGGTGTCAACCTGCCCTTTTTCCCCCCAGTCATATGTGTCATCTTGGGCTGGGAACTGGTACGAAGGACAGGTGAATTGTAAACAAGACAAGGGGAAGAATTCTCATGGGTTTGCATTCTAAATGGATAAGATATATATATGTGTAGAAAAGAAGCAAAGGAACAAAGTTAAGTTTTGGGTTTTTTTTAAAGAGAGAAAAAACATACTTTGGTAGAAGAGCTTATTGCTTTTGGATCAGTTTCAAACAGTGACTTGGCTCCAGAGTGTCATTCTCCACCTGCCATTTCACTTGTCATAAAAGTTTTATTGGTTCTGGTGTAATTTCTTTCTTTGATTGTTGTAAGTTGCCCAGAGTCATTGAGAGAAGGGCGGTATACACATTTATTATTATTATTATTATTATTATTATTATTATTATTATTATTATTATTATTATTATTATTATTATTATTATTATTATTATTGCTGCTGCTGCTTTTGGACCATTTTAGATAGTGACTTGATTTCATCTGCCATTTCAGATACAGCATTGAAATTTGGATTTCTGACAGTGAGAACAATCAACCAATGAGCAGCTTGCCTTCAGAAGTTGTGGGTGCTTCATCACTGGAGGTTTTCAAGAAGAGACTGGACAGCCACTTGTCAGAAATGGTATAGGGCAGGGGTATCAAACTCAATTTCATTGAGGGCCACATCAGCATTGTGGTTGCCCTCAGGGGGCCGGGTGGGTGTGGCCTGGGTGGGCGTGGCCTACTGGGTGGGCGTGGCTAAAGTTCATATGGCCTACTGGGTGGGCGTGGCCAGCTCTACCTCGTTGGCATCAAGGGTGCCTATGGGGGCCTGGGCAGGAGTGGGACAGATCTGGGGGTCTCTGACAGGAGGAGGGTCTCTGGGCCAGGGCCAAGGCAGTGGGGGCCGTTCCCTCCCTGTTTCCAGGATGGCTTCGGGGGCCACATGAAACCACTTCGTGGGCCGGATCCGGCCCCCGGGCCTTGTGTTTGACATATCTGGTATAGGGTCTCCTGCTAAAGTAGGGGGTTGGACTAGAAGACCTCCAAGGTCCCTTCCAACTCTGTTATTCTGTATTTTTCTGTATTTTACATGAACAAAATGAAACTACAACATTGGCAGTTTCTCAATATCTGTAACAGGACCCACCAAAATCCTGCAACTTAATGACTTCAGTTTTCAAATGTTCAGAAACTTGTCACCAGATTATCCCCAGCCTTTGGGGATACCTAGTTTAAGAGTTCCTGAAAATCTATGCAATCTTTTATGACATTTTGATTATCGTAAATCTATTTCCAAAATAATTTGGTTTCTGTAATCTTAAACTTTTTACCTTTCTAGGGGGCTATGACAGAGTTAATAAATCCACCAAGAGATTTAGAAGTAAATCTACATGGGATGGTAAACTAGGCTCCAGCACCAAATTTGCAATCTCACAGCAAATGAGATAGCTGCCCCCCACTCCCCACTGACCTCTCTTTCAGTCAGGCAGCACTGCCCTCTAGTGGCAAATGCCACCATCATGTGGTCTTTCGTGGTCTGTGAGCTTGGTTGTTTGCTTGCAGACCTTTCACTACCAGACTAGATAACATCTTCATTGATACCAGGGTGTGGGATTTGCTCTCTGTTAGTATAATACAGCAAGGGTCTTCAAACCTGGCAACTTTAAGACTTGTGGACTTCAACTCCCAGAATTCCTCAGCCAGCTGGCCCAAGGGATTCTGGGAGTCCACAATTCTTAAAGTTGCCAAGTTTGAAGACCCCTGGTATACAGAGTATACAGAGTTTGCCCTGGCAATGTGGGTGGGGGTGATGTTTTCTCCTTGGTAGTTCCTTGATTAGGGTATTATTTATTGCTTGTTAGTCTGCTGTTAATTCCTGCTTCTCTGGGTTGATTGATTGCTGGCAAAGGGGGGTGGGGGTTCAACTATTTTGTTTCCTTTTTAGCTTTTTTATTTTCTCTTTTGAATGGTGTGTAAATGTTGTTTGTCTCTAGGTGTTGCTGTGTCTCTCTCTCTCTGACACACACACTGGGATGGGAAGTAGTTTCAAGGTAAAAATGGGCAGAATCCCTGATGTCCTTTTTTGCTCCAATCCAGCATTATCCACCCACTAATCACTCGCCTAAACGTGTGGTGAGCCAAGATTTAGGGATTCTGGGCCCTGCCTGTTCCATGATCCACAGCTGGACTATTTCCTGAATGGAGGGAAAAAGGAAGGAAGATACATACATACAGTACATACATACATACATACATACATACATACATACATACATACATTAGATGATGATAGACAGATATAGAGATAGAGATGATAAAGATGGAGATAAAGATGATAACTACAGATGCATTACAGAGATTCTACAGATTATGTAGAGACAGAAATAGCTCACCCGCCCTCCTTCCCTCCCTCCCTCCCTGCTGACAGAATATTAATCTCTTTGCCATTAGGAAGGTTGGAGACCAATATTCCCATAGGAAAAACAGAAAGTTTCTTTCAAAGCTCCTTCACTGAAGCAACCACAAAGGCTCTCCACAGCTTCACTGCTCCTTCCCTGCCGCCATGCTGAGCTGAACTCCTTGCCTCAGCGGCCACCAACTGGGTGCTGCTGACTTCCTCCTCCTTCAAATCTGTTGAGTTGAAACAGAATCTAAAGGTGGAGGAGGCACTGAAATTAAAAAAAAAAGCACACACACAAAATAACTGAATCTATATTGCAGAGATTGCCCTGGCTGTGGCAGTTGTCTCTCCCACCCACTGCAGTCAGGGGCCTTGATGTCCTTGCCGCTTCCTCAGGTGAGTGTAACGGGGGAAGTGTGATCTGGATCACAACCGGTCTGAACCTATTTGTATTTGTCTTTATTGATAGGACAGTCAAATCTCAAGGAATGCAGAAGAGTGGAACCATCCCCCTAGCATTTCCTAGCAAGGGAAAAGGGAAGAGTATTGTAGAATGCCTAAATAGATCTATACACACAGAGACACACATACACATACGCAGGGCTTTTTTTCGTCATAGAACGCTCAGAACGGAGTTGCGGCACCTTTTTTGGATGGAACCTTGTAGGGCAGGCAAGGTGGGTTGTATGACATGTGTGAGTTCCGGCACCTTTTTCTTTTACAAAAAAAGCACTGCACATACGTATGCGTACATACTAGTGAATGTACCTATTCTTTCTTTCTCTCTTTCTTTTTCTTTCTTTCTTTCTTTCTTTCTTTCTTTCTTTCTTTCTTTCTTTCTTTCTTTCTTTCTTTCTTTCCTTCCTTCCTTCCTTCCTTCCTTCCTTCCTTCCTTCCTTTCTTTATTATTATTATTATTTATTAAATTTATATGCCGCCCTTCTCCCTAAGGACTCTGCCACCATGTGCAAAAAAAAAGGTTCAATCAATCAATCAATTTCAACTTCTTGCGGGGAAAAAAAAGATCTTGCAAAGTTGGAATTGATTGATTGAACTTTTTAGTTCCACCCAGTCTGCCGTTACCACCGCAGCCACACCCACCCAATGGGCCATGCGCACCCAACTGGCCACACCCACCCAATGGACCACGCCCACCCGGCACCCAACAATACATGTGGGTTTTGGATTGCAGTTTGGGCACTAGGTCTCTAAAAGGTTTGCCATCACTGCTCTAGCAGCTACCATGTAAATGAGCATGGAGGCACAGAGCAAAAAGCAGTATAAATCACAGTCATGTGACTATGGGATGCTGCTCCCAGTCATAAATGCAAGGTGGTTGCCAAGCACCCAAAATGTGATCACATGACCACTGAGTCTGTGCACGTATGGATGTTGTGTGTATGCAGCAGTCATAACTTCAAGAAGTAACCTTTTTACAGGTTTTTGTAACTTTGAACAGTCGTTAAGTAACAAGTCATCAAGGGAGGACTATTTGTACATGGTCGCCAGGAATTGAAAACAATTTGATGGCATCTAAGCCAGCCATCCGTCCAACCATCCATTTCTTCACTTACTTGTACTGTCTTCTTTACATCACAACCTTACTCATATCTCGCTGAATATAGGTAAAGATAGGACTGAAACCTTAGAAAAATGTTAGATTTGATGACATATGACTTTTCAGTAATAGCAATAGGACTCAGACTTACAGTATATAGCACTCCATAGTGGTTTACAGCACTCTCCAAGCAGTTTACAGAATCAGCATATTGCCCTCAACAATCTGAGTCCTCATTTTAGTGACCTCAGAAGAATGGAAGGCTGAGTCAACTTTGAGCCGATCAGGATTGAACTACTGGCATTGGACAGAGTTAGCCTGTAATGCTGCATTCTAAACACTAAACACAGAATAACAACAAAGATGATTAGGGGGCTGGAGGCTAAAACATATAAAGAACAGTTGCTGGAATTGGGTATGTCTAGTTTAATGAAGAGAAGTACGAGGGGTGACATGATAGCAGTGTTCCAGTATCTCAGGGGCTGCCACAAAGAAGAGGGAGTCAAGCTATCCTCCAAAGCGCCTGAACGCAGGACAAGAAGCAACGGATGGAAACTAATCAAGGAGAGAAGCAACCTAGAACTAAGGAGAAATTTCCTGACAGTTAGAACAATTAATCACTGGAACAACCTGCCTCTAGAAGTTGTGAGTGCTCCAACACTGGAAGTTTTTAAGAAGAGACTGGAAAACCATTTGTCTGAAATGGTATAGGTTTCCTAGCTGAGAAGGGGGTTGGACTAGAAGACCTCTAAGGTTCCTTTCAACTCTGTTATTCTGTTATTCTTTTACTGTGCCATCATGGCTGACCGATGTCATACTACAACATGCCATTCTATGGATTTAGAGTGTACCATGATTAGCATACCCACAAATGAGGACCTCCTTTGGGACCACATTATCTACTTATTGTCCCAAACCTTAAACCTTAAACCTTATTGTCCCAGCCTTAAACTCTTTTAGCTGTACCAGCGTTATACCGGTGATATAGCAACATGCACCTGTTTCAAGATGTATAAAATCTGATATGAACTGATTTGCCAATTGTTCTTGCCTCTCGAAGAAGAAATTGGTTTCTTCCGTGCTTATAACCACCTTAAGAGAGATTTCAAGGATAACATTTCACAGGAGGCAGACTCATTGCCCAACCCTAATTTGTACTGAAGTAGTAGATAAACATAAAAATAGCAACATTAGCTGTTAAGTCGTGGGCTCTTGGGTGCAGGAATGATGACACGAGGCTGAGTACAGGATAGTTCATACTTTATTCTTGCTGGAACTGTACTGAAACTTGGGCTGCAACCAGCCACAATATATAGTCTAGCCCCTAGGCGGCAGCCAATGGGTTTCAACCTACTCAAGCCACCTGGGGCTAGCCAATTGCAGGACCGAAGACAGCCAATCTGGGTTGCTGGAGAGCCGTTGGCTGCTCTAGCAACGCAGGTGGTATATCACCACAAGCCCAGTACATAACATTAGCCACAACAATGGCAAGAATACGAATGGAAGAATTCCTGTATTCAGAATACAGCTGTGAAGAAGCTGGAAGAAATGCATCAAATGTCAGGCTTTAAGAGTCACATTAATTTTAATGAGCTGTCTCCATAAAGAAGTTACAGCAATAGTTTTGCTCTCTGCGGAAACCTGAAAAATGTCTGGTTGCTTTAATGGACAGGAGAGATTTTCAATTCCTCTTCATTTTTTTTGGCGGGGGGGGGGGAAATGCTCAACTTTAATTTGTAACTTTCCCTGTCCGGAAATTTCCTATCAAGACAAGCTGTTAAATCTACAGAAATTTAAGCCCCTCTTAAACATTACTGGCGTTCCCTTAGAAAGGTCACATTCAGCCATGTGTGTGGATATCACAGAATTATTTCTGGCTATGCTTTCTACAGCACAGGCAACTATAGAACTCCACAGTAGACAGACACAGTCTTGGGAAGAAGGAAAGCAAATCCTCTTCTTGATCATATAAAGGCAAAAACATCAGAAGGGTAGAGAAAGCCCACCCTTCCAGAAGAGGGATTCAAGAAGTCCTCGGCTTAACAACTGTTTGTTTAGCGACTGTTCAAATGGCACCGAAAAAAAATGTTTTTTGACCTTTCCTCATACTTAATGACTATTACAGCATCCCCACAGTCAAGGGATCAAAATTCAGGCATTTGGCACCTGGCACGTATGACAGCTGTAGGATCCTGGGGTCACGTGATCACGCAGCTGGCTTCTGGCAAGCAAAGTCAATGGGGGGGGGGAGAAGCCAGACTCAATCATTGCAGTGATAACAACCATGGCAAAAAAGGTCATAAAATCAAGCACAACTCACTTATCAACTGCCTTGCTTAACAACAGAAATTCTGGGCCTAGTTGTGGTTGTAAGGCAAGGACTACCTGTACAGATGCTACAGTATGTCGTATCCTCACGTCTGGGGTTTTACATGAGTTCCACAAATCCCTCTTGGAGCACAGAAGATTTCTCTATTTTTGCACATAATATACAGCATGCTGTGTGGTATTTACAGTTCCGCTGATCGCCAGGGGGCACCATATGATCTGTTTTCTCTTTATTTAGGCTCTTCAGATGTTATTTTATGGGCTTCAAACCCTCTACTGGGAACTGAACTCGTGGATCTTACTACTTTACATGACTATACACAATGCATTAGCTTTTAAGAGACCTCCAGGACCTGTGACTCAAGTGGCTGCAGAACAGGATACCCACGTACAGTCCCACCTTCTTGTGAGCTCCTACCTAGAGCAGAAAGATACAAATGTTTCAGTGGGTCGGGCTGCCTTGTAGGGGGTTTCACAGGACTCTCTGCACCTGAAGGGCATTAATAAAAATGAAAGCTGTCATGGGTGCCTCCTGGTGGTCAATGTAAGTGAAAATACCACCTAGGACATTGATGGCAAACCTTTTAGAGACTGAGTGCCCCAAAACCACCCCCGCCCCGCCCCACTGCCCCCAGCCCGCCCCCACTCCGCCCGCCCACAGGGCCACTCACTGCCTCCACAGCCTGCTGCGGATTGCCCAGGTGGCCCAGCAGCGCCATGGCAACCACGGCCTCCGCCCGCGCCCCACAGCATCAACTGCGCATGACGGGACGCAAGGGCAGAGTCTTGTCCCCAGTGTCCAGCTGCCATTTTCTTGCCTGCACTGCTCTGCTCGGGCCGCACTCAGGGGCAACTCTCCTTGGGGGAGGCTGCTGGTGAGGAGGGGGCCACGGGGGGAGGTGGGGCTAGGATATGCAATGGGTAAAAACAGAGAAATTCCACCCGCTCTAAGAGGGTACTATAGTGTGAAATTCATGTAAAACAGAGAATAGAAAACAGACAAATCCCATCCTTTCCATGGTTAATGTAGCATATATAAAAGTGAAATTGACTTATAATTCTTTTACACAGGAATAGTCACTTTGTTCCTTCAACCTCATTTTCAAGGTGAACCTTGAGGGAATCTCAAAGATTGTCTAAATCTTTTAAATGTGCACCCAGCTTCTTCAAACTTGTATCCAGCTTCTGCTTGCCCAACTAATGTTGCTTAACATCTGTCCAAAGGGAGGGGGAAAAAACTAATTGCAACTCTATAGGTCTTCTCCAATGAACCCATACAGCCTTCTAAGCGGCTTGGAGGCGTCTAAGCCAGTATCTTTTAGCTCCACAGCTGCTACACACATCTCAGCCCTTTGTGTGGCTTTGTTTCTACTTTGCTTTGGATGCCTCTGCCAAAGGGTCAGAGAGGGTCAACTGGAGGCGCCATCACTGGCCAGCCTCTGCTGAGGGACTTCCTGATGCTGTTTCTCTTTTGTTTTGAGGAACATGCAGGGGAAATGCCATCGCAAAGATACCCAGGCATATGGCTAGAGAGGAAATTCTTGCAGGGTAGCAAGGCATCTGCTCAGGACTGGCTAACAATTAGACAGTGGACAATACTAGACTATGAATGCTCTCTAGTAAGGCGAGACTTTATAAACATCCTTCTGTTCAATTCTGGCCACTTTGATATATTTCCTGCAAAAATAAGGGCAAATCTATCATCTATCAGTCTGTGTCTCTCTATTCATTCTCTCTATCCATCCATCATCTAGCTATTATCTATATCCTGTCTGTCATACCTCCATCCAACCAGCCAGCCAGCATCTAATAGATTTCAGCTGCATCTATTCTTAATTGGTGCCTATTCCTCTTACTCACTATCAAGAAAGCCTAACTTTCAGTGTTTCTCAACCTTAGCAATTTTAAGACATGAACTTTAACTCCCAGAATACCCCAGTTTTAGGTAATTGAGAGTCACCTTTCCCCCCCCCACACACACACTATTATGGTAGGAATTGTGCTCCAAGAAGTAGGGCCAAACACCAACTAGATTTAATTTCAATTTAATTAATATTGAATTAAGCACAATTTGTAGTCTTGATCACATACGTTTTACAAACTTTAGCAATTTCTATTGCACCGAAAGACATACTAATAGTCTGGTGATAACTTTGGGCCCTAGCTGTGACTTTTGCAGTTCACAACCCACACTGGGACATCAGCTGGCACCCCTCTGCCTTGAAATCTCCAGTGCAATTGAGCACCAACTCCTATTGGCTTTCCCCTAACCATGATTCCAATGGATAGAGAAAAAAACACAAAACAGTGATTGCTTGAAACATTCTGAGCAGTCTGGAGAAGTCGCCCAACATGGAACGTTTTCAGCTATTCATGCCAAGGGAGAATGAAACATTTGCTCAAGTACCTCATACTTAAATTAATGGCCTGAAAAATGCCTAGCCTTGGCTTTTTGATATTCTAGAAGTTAAGAAGTGGAATCCATAATAGGCGTGAGTCAATGCTAATTTCATAATGCAATGCTTATAGATACGGATTGTGTTGCGTGTTGTCTGAGCTCTTAATGATCTTGTAAGCCTGACAGAATTACAATTACTCTTATACAGCATTAGAACTGCTCCTATATATCAAAAGGGCAAAGACTGTGCTTGCAATCAATAATATTTAGATTATATAAACAAGGTTTACAGCATAAAAAACCCTCATAAAACAGATGAAGAAAAAAATACACTGATGAATGTTATTAAAGAATTTGTCTTAAAGTGGTTCAGAACTCACTGATTTGAACAAATAACATACACTAATTGTAGGGGTGTGTGTATGTGATCTGTCAGCTTGGTATGTGTAGATATGATTTCTTTTGTGTAGGAAACAGGTTCAGGGGATAAACGTCTTGTTTTATATACCATTGTGGATTTTAAACAAATACAAATTAAATACAGTACAAGGAACAGTTATTTACGTGAGTACCTTTTGCCGGCGTTAACTTCCCATCGTCCTGTGCGCTCCCACAGAGAGGGCCTCCTCAGGGTGCCATCGGTCAGGGATTGTCGACTGGCCGCCCCCAGGGGGAGAGCATTCTCTGTGGGCGCGCCCGCCCTCTGGAATCAGCTTCCTGCTGAGCTCCGGATGGCTCCCGACCTTCGCTCTTTTCGCCGCAACCTGAAGACTTGGCTATTTGAACTTGCCGGCCTGGACTGAGGGACTGGGATTTTAGGTCTTAAATTTTTAAAATTTTAAATTTTAGAATGTGTTTTATTGTTTAGGGCTATTTGGTTTAATTTCATTTTAATTTTTGTATATTATGTGTTGTTCATAGTGTTTTAATTGCCCTGTACACCGCCCCGAGTCCCTTGGGAGCGGGGCGGTATATAAATCCAATTAAATAAATAAATAAATAAATAAATAATACAGGCTCCCCACTACCACTCCAGTGGATAGAAATATGTCCTTTCTTGTTGCCTTTACTTCCCACAAAATAACAGAGTTGAAAGGGACCTTGGGGGCCTTCTATACCAACCCCCTGCTCAGGTAGGAGAACCTATACCATTTCAGATAAATGGCTGTGCAATCTCTGTTTGAAAGCCTCCAGTGATGGAGCACCCATAACTTCTGAAGGCAAGCCATTCCATTGGTTGATTGCTCTTGCTGACAGGAAATTTTCCCTTAGTTCTAGGCTGCTTCTCTCCTTGATTAGTTTCCATCCACTGCTTCTTATCCTGCCCTCAGGTGCTTTGGAGAATAGTCTGACTCCCTCTTCTTTGTGACAGCCCCTCAGCTATTGGAGCATTGATATCATGTCTCCTCTTTTAGTCCTTCTTTTCATTAGGAGATGAAACAGGAAGACGGATTCTCCATCAAACATCCTAACTAGGGTCATCTGTGGAGAGGGCAAAAAAGTGGAGGACAGCTGTTAAAATCCAGATTTTCTTTTGATCCACCGTAAGAACACCCCCATCTTGTGCAGTGAAATGGAGGCTGTCTTCAGTATTATTCAGAAGCAGAGCTGCACCTCAAATCTTTAGCTTAACTTAAGTCCTTGCTTTACAAAATAACGTTTGTTTTGTGACATAATGTTTATCTACAGATCAAATTTCTTAACCGCCCATCTCCCTCATAGAGGGGGCTCTGTTGTTACACTCTCTTGATTCTCTTTGCTATCCTGGCTGGTTAATTAAAGGTGTGGTTAATTAAAGTGGTGGGCAGAGAACAGGTTGATGAGTTCTCCTGCCTGAAGTTCAGACATCTTCCTTGGGAATCTCTTGATTGTTTATCAAAGCTGATTGGGTGTTATAGACTATACCTTCCTGAAAGCTGTGCTGTGGGAGAAGGCCACATATATCAGGGCTGGTGTCAGATTAAGCAGGGGAAACTGTTTATCCAAAAAAAAATCAAATCAATACGAGCTAGGAATGAGTTATGGCCACCACTATGTGATTAAGGGAGAACATTGGCCTTGCCAAGACATTCTGGCAATATTGTAAGCAGCAAATGACAAAAAGGGCCTAAGTAAATACATTAAATTTCTCTTTACCAAGGAGCTCTCCTTCCTTTTTTTCCTTCCTTCCTTCCTTCCTTCCTTCCTTCCTTCCTTCCTTCCTTCCTTCCTTCCTTCCTTCCTTCCTTCCTTCCTTGTCACTACCAGTATTGGTTCCAACACGGGGATTAACCATGTTTTAGCAGGTGAACTTGGGGATGTCTGTTGGTTGCAGGAGACAAGACTAAACTTACCTTCCCTGTCTTGGATGATCCCTGTCGTAGTCTTCGGGAAATTAAACAGAAGATAGTCTGAAAGGAATCGAAATGTAATTTGGGACTTTGTAGCTCAACTTCTCCACACTTTGGGGAAATCTCCAAAGTTCAAAAAAAAAGGGCAAAACAAATATAAGGGAAGATGACTCCCAAGTGTAAACATATGGCTATTTTCAGTTGTTTAAAATATTGTACATTGCCTGTTGTTGTTGTTGTTGTTAGCTGCAAAGTCGTGTCCGACCCATCGCAACCCTATGGACAACGTTCCTCCAGACCTTCCTGTCCTCTACTATCTTCTGGAGTCCATTTAAGCTCACACCTACTGCTTCAGTGACTCCATCCAGCCACCTCATTCTCTGTCGCCCCATCTTCTATTGCCCTCAATCTTTCCCAGCATTAGGCTCTTCTCCAGTGAATCCTTCCTTCTCATTAGGTGGCCAAAGTATTTGAGTTTTAGCTTCAGGATCTGGCCTTCTAAAGAGCAGTCAGGGTTGATCTCCTCTAGGACTGACCGGTTTGACCGCCTTGCAGTCCAAGGGACTCGCGGGAGTCTTCTCCAGCACCATAGTTCAAAGGTCTCAATTCTTTGGCGCTCAGCTTTTCTTATGGTCCAACTTTCACTGCCATACATTGCAACTGGGAAGACCATAGCCTTGACTATACGCACTTTTGTTGGCAGGGTGATGTCTCTGCTTTTTAGTGTGCTGTCTAGATTTGCCATGGCTTTCCTACCGAGGAGCAAGCGTCTTTTAATTTCTTGGCTACAGTCCCCATCTGCAGTGATCTTGGAGCCCAGGAAAATACATTGCCTAACACGTCTTAATTCAGACACTATAATTAAGACATAGCAGGAGACACCAGAGCAGAGTCAGAGCTAGCGCGATGGGAGAAGACTTTGTTAAATTATGCAAATTGTATCTGGGTCCTGCAAAGTCAGAGGACTGAAATGCCCAGTTGCTGGGAAATATCTCTGATTTCAGTGGGGAGAGGGATGATTGAGTGATGACTGCAGCAGAACTGGGAAATAAGAAATGCCCAAGTTTGCTGTCGTTCGTTATTGTCAGAATTCTCTCAACGAAGAAAAGCAATCACGGCTCTTGCATCAGAAGGTAAAGATTGCCTACGGGTACCATTTTAGATTTGTGGGAATAAAGAGCTGCACAAATATAGCCTCTGTTCTTTCCAGAATAACGTAGTGGTGGTCTGCTAGCTTCTCTTAATATCTGATTGAAAGCCCATTGAGAAGCTGATTGTTCAAAGGGAGAGGGTGATGAATAGGAAAGGACTTTAAGAAATCAACCACTGATTGGAGAAGGTAAATCCTAGGAGAAAAAGACTGCATAAAGATTGGCTGGTGATTAGGATGGAAAGTATGTGCCCAACATACTCAAAAAACCTTCCAGTCACATTCACAATAGGCCACTGACCCAACTTACAAGAGAACGGGTGGGAAAGTGTTAGAGAGCTTCACATACCTTGAAGCTGTGATGTGACATTGCTGGATTGAAGAGGAGACATACCACAACTGGTAGGAGAAGCATGCTACAGGTTCCATCTGTGTCATCTGGCAGGACCTGGGAAAAGAGACTTTTCTGCAGTGGCACCTGCCCCATGGGAAACAATCTAACCGGAACATAGATTGGCTCCAATCTGGTCTGTATGAAGGTCCTAAAGACATGGCTCTGCCACCATGCTTGGCGGTCCAGGAATGGTGAGGAGCTTTTACAATAATTGTGTTGACGTTGAGCCAGTTTGGTCTAGTGCAGGAGTGGGCAACTCTGGCCAATAATTCTGGGAGTTGAAGTCCACAGGTCATAAAGTTGCCATAGTTGCCCACCCCTGGTCTAGTGGTTAGAGCACCAGGCTAGAAATGGGAAGACTGTGAGTTCTAGTCCCACCTTAGGCATGAAGGCAACTCGGTGACTGTGGGTCAATCACAGGGTGGTTGTTGTTGTGGGGATAATAGAAGGATGAAGGAGCATTGGGTAAGTTCACTGCCTTCAGTTATTCATGAAGTAATAAAGGTGGAACAGATAAAACTAATAAATGAAATAAAATGTAAGAAGGGATTGTGCTGCTGATCACTGTTATTTTTGTTTTAAAGGTTTGGTATGTTTGTGTAATGATATAACGGGCTGTGAGAATAACCCTGAGAGACAGGAGGAAGAGCCACAGTTTGACAACGGTCTGATAAACGAAACCAAAACTGTCATTTTGAGTAAGAATTGACCAGAGTTGAGTTGCTTGGATGAGATAAGCAGCCATGCAAATTGAATAAATAAATTAATGAAATGAGAATACAGGTAGACCTCAACTTATGACAATTCAGCCCAAAATTTCTGTTGCTAAGTTAAGACATTTGTTAAGTGAGTTTTGCTCCATTTTATGACCTTTCTTGCCACAAATACAAGAATCACTGTACTTATTTAATTACCGTAGTAACATGATTGCTATGTGAACCTGGCTTCCCATTGAGTTTGTTTGTCAGAAGCTTGCAAAAGGTGATTGTGTGATTCCGGGACTCTGCAACCATTATAAATATGAGCAGTTGCCAATCAGCCAAATTTTGATCACATAACCACGGGGATGCTATAATGGTTGTAAGTGTGAAAAATAGCCATAAGTCACGTTTTCCAGTGATGTTGTAACTTTGAACAATCACTAAATGAACTGTTGTAAGCCAAAGACTGCCTGTATAAGGCTGCAACTCAACAGGCTGGGAAATGAGGCTAACATTGCACAACATGGTGAAGGTGGGCAAACTCAGTTATGAGGGCATCATGGTTCCCTAGCAAACTGCATATGAGACAGACTTGGTGGGGGGGAAAAATCACCGGCAATGGTAGCTTATAACTTTCTGCACAATAAAGCTGAGGTTTTGGGAGGGGTTTTTTCAATGGTTAGGATCCAAGTTTATTTATGATTATGTTGTGATTTATGGTTTTTAATTTTAATTTAGAATGTTACTGAAGATGCTCGTTTTGTCTGCTTTTTAACCCAGGTTACGGATTTAAAAAACTGTACCCTGTTCAGTTGGTTTCACTGGAATGGCTCATAAGTTCTGTATAAAAATCCCCGTCCTCTGAACTGTGCATATGTTTACAGAGGGACGCTGCCAATTTCTTTTGGTATAGAAAGCCACATTTTTTTTTGTACAAATCTGGCAGACAAAGTAAGTCATGCATGTTTGAAATCAAACATCTAGCTGTAAAAAAACCACAGAATTTTCCTTGAATGAAACAAATTTTAATAAATGTGTTAGCTTGTAAGATGCTAGAAGAGTACTGTTTTTGCCCTACGTTGTTTATCCTGAGTCTGTGCTAGTTTGACTGCACGGGAAAAAAAGTCATATAATTCTTCTTTTAGGAAGAAATTGGACAGCCATTTGTCGAGAACGGTATAGGATCTCTTACTTGAGCAGGGGGTTGGTCTAGCAGTCCTCCAAGGTCCCTTCCAACTCTTGTTATTCTGCAAATCCGTAAATGCAAAATTGATCCATTTATGGGTTCTGGTGAAAATTAGCTTCCTGTCATGGAATACACATGAGGGTCGTTTCTTCCAGGACTCACTAGAGGGCGCCAAAGCTTCATTTAGCTTAAGACATTGCCCTAATTTTTCTAAGCTGCTCCCCCTCCCGCTGAAACAGAAGTAATTGTAGACTCATCAATAATAGAAGGAAGAAGCTTTGTCGTTGTTATCTTGCCCTTTCATTACAGGAACGATATGGCATTTCTGACTTGCTACATGGCACGGCCAGACATCCCCCTCCCCCAGCTCCCGCCCCCCCCCCTTAGCGCCTCACTAAATTGACACCACAGCCATGAAACATTGCTATTTTAAAATGTTTATTTGTCTCGTTGATTAAAGTTTTGGATGTCTGAGTGGGGAGAGTGAAAGGAGGTATTTACAGAAAAAACCGCTTGGACCTGTCCAGGGGGAAAAGTGCCCACACGTCCCAGTTTGCAGAGGACCATCTTCTATTTAAAGCATCCTCTGCTGGAAGGATTGCCCTGACTGAGGTGGAAGAGAAAAGGGCCAGAGGAAGGAAAGGCAGACCAAGACCCTTGAAGGTGACCATCAGCCATTAGCATTTGCGCATCTTATTCAAAGCAGGGACTTCTGATGAATTCGGCTTCTGAAATCACCCCTCTGGGAATGTCATTGTTGCTTGTCATGGTTACTTCCATCCAAAACGCCTCTACTACACGTTCATTCCACATTAGGAGACTCCTACCTTTTGCTCAAAACGCTGCTTCCAATGCTGTAAAAGGAGGGGAGTCGGAGTACGTTAACTAACTAAGAGAGGATGGTAAGCGCATAACTCTCTTCCCAATGACCCCAGAAACCCTGGAAGGCAGCTTGTCTCAACCATCTTCCACGACTCCACACAGGTAGTCCTCGATTCATGACTGTGATTTGAGCCTGGAATTACAGTTGTAAGTTACGCTGGTCATTAAATGGGCCATCATGTGATGGGACCGATTTTATTCATTCATTTGGAATGGTCAATAAGCAAACACTGTAGCTGTGAACACATTGTCCACAATGGACTTTTTTGTTGTTGTTGTTGGAAACTGGAAGAAAATGCCGGTTTCCAGCAAAAAAAAAAAAAGTGTCATAAAATGTTGACAATGCTGCAAATGGCCATAAATGCCGTCTGGTTGCCAAGCATTAAAAATGCTATCACGTAATTGCAGGAAGCCCCCAGCCACTGGAACTTCATATCTGGTTCATATGTACCTTTTTTTTGGGGGGGGGGTTTCCATTGTAACTTTTTAACAGTCGCTGACCAGCGGGTTGTAAATCAAGGACCGGCAGTTCATCTGAGCAAAATTGTGTCTCCAATTCCTATTCCACCAGTTCTGTCTCTTTACCCGTTTCCTAGTCAAATAAAGTTCTACTTTCTTCCTTGCCAAGCACCAAGAATTTTTTGGCCCGCCGTGTCTGCCTTCCCTAAAGGATGGATACCTGAGAAGTGAAAAGCCCCACCTGAGGCTGCTCTTTAGCTTCTTTTCCATTCATTTCCCCGGTTGATGAACACAGGATGCAGGAGAAAGCATTCTGTGTCCTTAGGGGGAGAGATCAGCCTTCTAAGTCTACGGTGGGACCACTCTCAAACCTCTGCTCACTGCACTTCAAAAACAGTATCGGACAGCTGGAAAAAGGCGCGGGAAAAGGAGGGGGGGGCTTTAGTATGTCCCCTACAATATTTTACTTTAATGAAAAAAAGGGCAAATAAGAAGAGAGGGGCCATGTAGCATGGAGGAGGTGAATAATAGGGTAATTGTTATTTCCACAACACCGCTTTACCCCACAAAGAAGAATGGTGGAAGATTCAGACCATTGGGAAAACAGCTTCACACCTGAGCTTATGAAAGGGTGGGATTTGTAGAGATGGCTAATGTCAAGAGCTTTAGATGTTAATTCATGGTGGATTCAGCTGTTAGTGCCTATGGGCTCCGATGACTTTTTATCAAAGAGACAGCAAGACACCTCCGGATACCTGTTGCTAAACACAGAAGAGTTATTGTTGCCCTTTGGGCTTCACAAGGACCTGCTGGCCACTGGGAGACCTGACTTTGGTCTGGCCCCAGCAGGGCTCTGCTTATGATCTCCTCCTTCCTATCCCCATCTCTCTACTTCCAGGGATGAATTGAGCATAGGGATTTGACTCCGGCTCAGATGATTACCAGAACTTAACAGAGAAACTCAAGTTTCTCTTACAGTTGTGCTCAGAACTGGCTGAGGAAGCAGTGAAGGTGTCAGGATAGAAACCAGGAGTTCTGCCTTAAGAGGTAAAGTCAGCTGGGAGACCCTGGACTGGTCACACAATCTCAAGTCCTAGGAAAAAGGCAACATCAAACATTTCCCAAAAATATTGCTAATAAAACTGCATGCCTTTGTCCAAGGCAGTTGCCAGGAGTCAAAGGTCTCTGAGGTCTTCACCCAAAGCTTTAGGGATGTTGTATGTATCTGGGGGCTCTGGGGGCCCATCTTGGCCTTAGAGAACTGAGTAACCGACTGACACCTGTCCTTGTAGTAGAGGATGAATCCAGGTGCCAGTCAAATGCCTGGAAGGAATGGAATACAAACAGTCACTCAGATGCAGAAGGTGCATAACTGAGATAGAACACGTGGTCCAACTTTCTTCAGATAAGTAACCTTTGCAAATACGTCAGTTTGAAACTTTACAATGAGCAGTCCTAAGCAACCTGGACTAATAATCTGCACAGACTCAAAACCAAGTGGCTAAGAAGAAGGAAAAGCCTACTTGATGAGATGTGAAATGTATCACAACCAATTTCTAGGACATTAATTTGAAGAGCCTGAAGACAAAGATTGTTGTAAGTAAAAGAAAGAAATATAAAATGGCTTTATTTGATCCAAGTTTGAAATAGATATGTTGTCATCTCTGGTAACCCTTAATGCAGGGGTGTCAAACTCAATTTCATTGAGGGCCGCATCAGCATTGCGGTTGCCCTCAGGGGGCCGGGTGGGTGTGGCCTGGGTGGGCATGGCCTACTGGGTGGGTGTGGCTAAAGTGCGTATGGCCTACTGGGTGGGCGTGGCCAGCTCTACAATGTTCGCATCAAGGGTGCCTATGGGGGCCTGGGCAGGAGTGGGACAGATCTGAGGGTCTCGGGCAGAAGGAGGGTCTCTGGGCCAGGGCCAAGGCAGTGGGGGCCATTCCTTCACTGTTTCCAGGATGGCTTCACGGGCCGCATGAAACCACTTCGCGGGCCGGATCTGGCCCCCGGGCCTTGTGTTTGACATGTCTGCCTTAATGGATTTTTGCTGACATCAGCACTGAAATGATGAGGTTTGTATTTGTTTATAGATAAGAGATGGGATATGGAAGGAAGAGATCATTTGTTGTATTTTAAAAGGTGATAATTTACAAAAATGAAGGGGAAGGTCACCTTATACTTTTTTTTCCTTTGCTATATTGCTTTCTATTTTTCTTTTCTTCTCTTCTGCACCTTCTATTTTTCCTCTTTATTCTTTCATGTTTTGAGCTTGTCTTAGTTTTTATTGCAAATTGTAATCTTTAATAAAATTACTATATATAAAAACAAAAATATCGGTATTTTAGAGTGTTTCACAAAGATATTTTCAGTGAAGATTTAAGAGCGGGGAGGAAAATAGAAGCCTACAAAATGAAAGAGCATCAAGCTAAACCTCCAGCTTTAAAAAGCTTTGCATCACCTCTGAAAGATTCAAGGATTTATTTTTCTCTGGTGGAAAGGAATAAATGGGGTCATCTACCATGCTTGGCCCGCTTATACACAAAGGGAGCTCAGAGAGGATTTGATCTATCAGTGGAATATGGCAGAAAAGCAGAGGTGAGAGGGTTTGATAATTGTTTCTGCTGCTTTCTTCCTGTGCAACTTTCCCTGAGCAATTGTTAAAGCAATCCATGATTACCAAACTGATTACTTCCTATCAGGATAAATCAATACATTTCAACTTTATCCAAAGAGGCAGCTACTAATTCACAAGGCAACATCTGTGTTTTTTTTCTCCAGAAGTCCCTTTGGTTTGGACAAATTCAAACATTTATCAACTACAGTCATATCACTTTTCAATTTCCAGAATATGACAATTACAGCTAGACACACACACATAAAGAGAGACAAGAACTGCATCATCTTCAAACTCTTGATAGTACAAAATACAGATGCATTGGAAGATAGGATATCATAAGTAGTTGTCTCCAAAATGGAATATTGCAATTTGCTTTATGTGGGGCTGTTTGCAACGATCATTTGGAAATCTCTGTTGGTAATAAGATGGCTGCCAAATTGGGACCAGAACAACTGCCTGTCAGTTCGTTCCTAGGCTTAATGCCAGTTCACTGAATCGTGTGAGGTAGAACCTTCTCAGCAAACCCAGTTACAGAATTCCTTCTACCTGGTTTCTTTTAGCCTCTCCGGCAACCTGTTTATAACCCAGGAAGTAATTTCTGTCATTCACTGCAATTTCCTTTACACTTCTCTGAAGTATCACATAGAACAGTGTTTTTCAAACTTGGCAGATTTAAGATGTGTGGAACTTAACTCCCAGAATGCCTTAGGCAGCCAGCCTTGAAAAACACTGACAGAGAATCTTCCAACTTGCTACTGTGTGTGCCACATTGTGAAGCTTTGCCCTGAAAAGCGGCTTATAAACATTTTCAATAGTTATTTCTGACCTAATCTTTGTCAGATGCATCTATCCGGTGTGCCCACAGGGAGACATTTGTAAGTAGATGGACCTCTACTAGTGAATACGTATGTCCATGTGGAAGATTGCTATAGTCTACAGTGCTTTTCAGATATGAATGACAGCTCTGAATATTTCTATCTGAAGGATGCCAAAGGAAGGGAAGACTCATCTAGAGAATATTAAGCTCAAACCAAGAGAAGTGTCCTAACCACCCTTTGACCCATCATGACAGGAAACTCTGTTTCTACCATCAATGGTTCTTAAAAGAGGTTATAGGAGCTTTTCTGAAGGATGAACAGAGTTATGAACTGGGTGACATTATTATTACTCACTACCTAAACATTTCTAGTTACCTTTTCAAACTATTCTTTTCTTTTCCAACTTTTACCTCAGTAGGCTATCTTCATGCAGATGAAGTAGCTGTGAGGGTACTTATCATTCGGGGTCCCTGGTAAGGCTGAGATTTTGAAGAAAAACAAAAAGGCTGTCAGTGGCATCCTAGGTGTGTCTCCCCCAAAAGAAAGACCTAGGTTCTGGGTAAGATTTACACATTATGGTTGCGGCCTAAACCTACTAAATGTTTGAAGAAGCCCAGACAAAAGGATAATGAAGGATGGGCCTCCTTTGGAAAAAGCTACCTTTTTCCTCTGAGGAACTTCTTATGGTAATCCAATTCTCTCCTTATTCAGAGGAAATCTAAATGTTGCAAAATCATTGGATCAGATCCAATGTTATGATCTTTTTTGTGTGTGACAGTCATTAAGCGAACACGGCAGTCATTAAGTGAACCTATTATTCACTATGGATGCTTTTTGCTGGAAACTTGAAGTAAACACGGGTTTTTGACAAAAATGTCATAAATTGTGATCACATGTGAGTAGCCATAAATGCGGACCGGTTGCTGACATCCAAAATGCAGTCATGTGACTAGGGGATATCAGAACTTGAAAACTGGGTCATAGGTACCTTTTGGGGAGATCTGTTCTAATTGTAACCGGTTGCTAAATGGCTGGTCGTAAGTTGAGGACTACCTGTAAGGCAGAGATCTCTAAAAAGTTATGCTATCCCAACCTTTTATTCCACAACTATGTTTCCAAACCTGCCTTTCTTACACAGTATCTTGCCTATCTCTAAGATGGTGAGCTTATTTTAGCCATTCTGGACCTACTTAGCATTACAATGATCTTCTAGAGTGCTCACTCTCTTAGTGTTGACTAAACTTAATGCCTTTCCCCAACACCTGTAAGCACACATCTCTGCCTGTTACAACTCTTGGCATTATCTAAGTCATTAAATAGTTGTCATAATTTTAGTGGTCTTAGTGCTGTCAATAGGCCAACGTCAAGCCAATGTCAACAGGCCAACGTTAAGCCTTCATGTTTTACCTCAACTAGGTTAGGAGGTTTTGCCATTGATTAAGTAGAGGCTTTGTGAGGAGTCAGTATCAGACCCTAGATGGAAATGGTTATTTCTACAAGGTGTTGACGGTTGCCTCTCTCTGCTTGCTGTGATAACTGCTCATCTCCACTTTGCCCCTCTTCCTTTACACCTTTGGTTAGAGGGTTTAGCACCAAGCTGTAGTTTCTGGTGATTTTGATAAGGGTCCTGTATCTGCCTCTCGTCCTTCAGTGGCTTCAGTGTTTGGCGCTCACCAGCTTACCTATGCAGTGGATTGCTACCACCCATCCCAGCTTTCCTGGCACCTGGTCTGAAATTCACCCCTACCCCTTACTCTTTTGTGGCCTCCGTCAGGCAGTGCTCAGCCCCATCACTACCCAGTGGTCGCCCCTTGCAGCCTTTCCGTGGCGGTTCCACCCAGGAATTGTGGATGATTGTGCCACCAGGGGCGGGATCGACTTGCAGCGCTGACACCACTCGTTTCTTCAGCTTGCTGCGGAGTACATTGCGCAGCTTCTGGCGGGTAAAGGCATAAAGGAGTGGGTGGAAGATGGTGGTACCGTAGGCCATGGCCAGGAAGCAGATGCGCAGCTTGCCCAGCAAGGGGCTAGGCCCGAGGCACAGAATGAGCAGGTTGACAATGGACAAAGGTGCCCAGCACAACAAGAACGTTGAGATGATTAGCAGGGACATGCGGAAAACACGCCTCTGGCGCTCTCTCCGGTCACGGTGGCGCTTCACTGCCCGACGCAGTGCGATGATCACAGAGACAGAAGCCTGTACACCCATCGGGGGTGGAGTTTGGAGCGTGGGCATCGGCTGGGACAGCCTCTTGGCTTCTCCTGCACTGATCATGCTGCTGCTGCTACTCAGCTCTACTGCTTTCCGTCGCTTCCTCTTTTTCGTCTTGCGACGCTGGCTGCGCTTGAAGGTGCTGCCAATGCCGATATTGAGAGCTTGCAGGATCTTGAAGTAGGTCACCAGCATGACCGCCACGGCTGCAAAGAAAGTGGGGATCTGGATGGCAAGGTGGTAGGAGGTGCCGAGCTCAGCGTGGAACTCTTCTGGGCCAACGCACAGCACAGTACGGTTTTGCCACTCACTGGCATGTCCAAACTCGCCCTCGAGGAAGGGTATAAAAAATACAGTCAGGGATAGCACCCAGACTCCTGCCAGTAGTAGAATAGCACGGGCTGGAGTGAGCACACGCTGCGCAGGGCGAACCGAAATGTCGTAACGATCCAAGCTGATTACCAGGACATTGGTGGCTGTTGCTACGCTGCTGAAGGTGATGCAGGCCTCGTGGAAGCAACAGAAGAGGGTGGCAGCACGATCAGGCGGCACCAGTATGACCACCATGGTGAGGGGTGCACAGACCACACAGATGAGCACATCTAGTACATGCAAGTTCATGGTCACCATGTTGCTGACCGAGTCAACTAGGCCGGCTTGCAGGCAGTAGAGAACCAATACTGTGAGGTTGCTGCTAACCCCCAGAACGATTTCCAACATCAGGAAGCCTGTCAGAGAGACCTGGAAGCCCAGTGGGTAGGGCAGGGACCAACTGGGGTCAGGGGTTACCCCGTCTGTTGTTTCCAGGATGGTGTCAAACATGGGACTCTCCATGGCTTAAAGAAGCAGAAGCACGTGGGCATAGTCCTTGAACTGAGCTAAGCGTTACAGACAGCAACCTTACCTGTGAGAGGGGAGAGAGAGAGAGAGAGCATCAAGTACCATAAAGGTAGCATTTATTTTGTTTTCAGTAACAGACTTTGCACTAAGCCCACAAACCCGCCCTGAAAATATCATCTTAAACATCACAAGTAGGCCACATTCAGGCATGTTATTCCTGGTTGTGTTATTGATTCATTTTCTGGGTTCCTAGGATACGTGAAGCCACAAGATGGATTGGGGCTTGCACAATGCATTCCAATAAAGCACCCAACATTAAAAGTAATGAAGCTTAGCATGTTGTACACATGTGGTTGCTAAGGGCTTAACAGCCTGCTTCGGTTTGTTGTGTGAATCAAACCAAGTAATCCTGCAGAAAAGTAAAATTTTAAAAATGTGAAACATTTCAGCACCATCATTTGATAAGATCCAATCTGTGTGTGTATTTTTTTTTTACTGCACACAAATGACTTTTCTGTAGAAGACTTACAGGAACAACAAGCATTTTGAAGTTTCTCTATAATTCAGGATCACTTGATCCTCCTTTTCAAGGAAGAGGTCATCACTCATTTTCCTTAGCAGGACATTACCTACTTTTACTTAAGAAAGACATAAATATAGACAGACTAATGCTTAGAGTTGGAGAACACCATTGGTTATGTATACTCACAGACTTGAAACTGCCTATCATCCATGCCTTTTTGCAGAGTCAGTCAGCAAAATCTAAAACCCGTACTAAGCTGGGCATGCTTGCAACCCTTTCACAGAAACACTCAGCAACAACTGAAACCCACCCACTCAAGAATTTTCTGCACAGCATACTGTACCTGGATCCATTTGCACCTGCACTGACTGTGGAGTCTCAAAGTGAACTTTTAACTGGAATCCACACCTTACAGGGCTTTTCACAGAACAAAATTCCATGGCCAAATTAAAAATACCCCAAGTATATCGTCAAATGGTTTCAGGATCATAAAACATAAAACATATAAGGAAGGGTTGCTGGAATTGGGTATTTTGACTTTGTATGCATTTGTCCTTAAGGCTTGGTCTTGTGTAGCCAGAATTAGTCCCTTGGTTTCTTTCTTCAACTTTCCTGCTCTTAGCCATTGCCAGGTCTTGTTATTATCTGTTTTCCCTGCTACTTTTTTTTAAATGTACTGGCCATGTAGTGCTTTGTCTTCCCATGCCTCTATTCTGTTCTTCATTTGGTCTTTCTTGTAGGCCAGTTTGGTCTCTCCAGTAGTCAGTAGGTTTAGGTTTAGGTTTTATTTGATTTGTATACCGCCCTTCTCCCTAGGGACTCAGGGCGGTTCACAGGGCATATATAAATAACAATACAAAAGTTAAAAGGAGATTAAACCAGTGCCCAGTTAAAAAACAATAATACAATACTAAAAACAACAATTTAAAAACCCATAATCCCCCATCAGGCCAGACCAGCTAATTCAAATAAGTGGGTCTTCAGGCCGCGACGGAAGGTTCGGAGGTCTGATGTCATCCGGAGCTCCACCGGCAGCTGGTTCCATAATGCCGGAGCGCCCACAGAGAAGGCCCTCCCCCTGGGGGCCACCAGTCGGCATTCCCTGACCGGAGGCACCCTGAGGAGGCCCTCTCTGTGGGAACGCACAGGGCGGAGGGGAGTTGACGCCGGCAGCAGGTGGTCCCTGAGGTAACCCGGACCCATGCCATGTAAGGACTTAAAGATCATGACCAAGACCTTGAACCTTAAGCCTTCCTGATATACTAATTTCAGTGCATCTTCATCATTGTCCTTCAGATATTCTTCCAAAGCCATTTTTCCTTCTTCAACCATCTGATATTATTATTGTTGTTGTTGTTGGAAAGGGAAGTAGCAGACACAAAATGTCTCTGAAAGTGGTAGGAATGAGGGGTCCTTGGCGCTCTCTGAGTTTGGTTGTTTTCTTGCTGACGTTTCACTACCCAAACTAGATAATGTCATCAGTGCTAGTTAGGATTGGTGTTGGTGGGGGTGGTCCTAGTGGGATTTTTTTTTTGGTTGGGATGTTTACTGTTAGCTTATTTGCAGTTCCTTAGTAACTGGCAGGGATGCATTGCAAGAGATGGCCTGCCTCTCTTTCTCGTGCTTCTGTTCCAAATTACGGCACCAAATTGTTGTGGCCCAAACCAGGCTCACTTAAAGCAACCAAATCACTTCGAAGATACAATGTACATTTACTAAGAATGTATAGGTATTCCTCAACTTACAACCCCAGTTGTAGCCAAAATTTAAAACAGAAACCAAAATTTTTGTTGCTAAGAAAGACAATTGTTAAGTGACTTTTGCCCCATTTTATGACCTTTCTTGCCAGAAAGGTTGTTAAGTGAATCACTGCAGTTAGAAACATGGCTGTTAAATAAATCTGGAGTTCCCCATTGGCTTTGCTTGCCAGAAGGTCACAAAAGCTGACCCCCAGGACACTGCAGCCATCATAAATACGAGTCAGTTGCCCAGAGTCTGAATTCTGATCACATGACCATGGAGATGCTGCAACGGTCATAAGTGTGGAAAACAGTCATACAGTAAGTCACTTTTTCCAGTGCACTTGTAACTTTGAATGGTCACTAAATAAGTCGAGGGATACCTGTATACAAGGACAGTGTCCCCTGCATTCTCAGCAAACTATTGGCAGCTCCCTCAACAGTTCTAAGCAAAAGCAGAAGCAAAACTTATATACCTTCGGCCTATCAGTTTGCCAAGACAAGTTAAAAGAAAAGGCTGACACCCATGTAAATTCTGTTGGAATATTTTTGATAAACCCGTTTGGGTCACCTTATTATTTATCCCTTCCTTCTAGGTCGGTATCATCAACAAAGATGATTAGAGCACTGGAGGCTAAAACATATAAGGAACGGTTGCTGGAATGGGATATGTCTAGTCTAATGAAGAGAAGGACGAGGGGTGACATGATAGCAGTGTTCCTATATCTCAGGGGCTGCCATAAAAGAAGAGGGAGTCAAGCTATTATCCAAAGCACCTGAAGGCAGGACAAGAAGCAACGGATGGAAACTAACCAAAGAGAGAAGCAACCTAGAACTAAGGAGAAACTTCCTGACAGTGAGAACAATTAACCAGTGGCACAACCTGCCTCCAGAAGCTGTGAATGCTCCAACACTAGCAGTTTTTAAGAAGTGACTGGACAGCCATTTGTCTGAAATGGTCTAGGGTTTCCTGCCTGAGCAGGGGGTTGGACTAGATGACCTCCAAAGTCCCTCCAACTTTATATTATTATTATTATTATTATTATTATTATTATTATTATTATTATTATTATTATTATTATTAATCATCGCACAGTCAGCCAGATGTTCAGACTGGATTTGGTATTTTTGTCTACCTATCGAGTCCTTACCAAGGACCTGGGATAGGCAGGTGTGGATGTTTGATGGTATAGATGTCGTCGCAGGATGGAAGCAGTTCCTAGTAAGGCAGCCTTTTGCAATTGACTAATGGCTAATTTGTCAATGCCAATGGTGTTCAAGTTGTGCTCCAGTTGTTTTGGGATTGCACCCAAGGCGCCTATTACTATTGGTACTACCCTTGCTTGCCTTTGCCACAGTCTTTCTATTTCTATTTGTAGGTCTTTGTATTTTGTTATCTTCTCCAGTTCTGTCTCGTCTACTCTGCTGTCTCCAGGCACTGCCACGTCCACTATCCAGACTTTTTTTGTCTTTCTTATCGACAGTTGTTAAGTCCGGGGTGTTATGTTGCAGGTGCTTCTCTGTTTGAATTCTGAAGTCCCAGAGCAGTTTATCATTTTCTATGACTTTCTCTATTTTATGATCCCATCAGTAGATTGAACACTTGAGAACCTTATTAAACTTAATTAATATTAACATTAATATTTATTATCACTGAACCCTATTAAAGGTCAGCATGGCAACTATACAAGTTTTATTTATTTATTTATTCTAGCTCTGAGGCCAGATACAAACAAGATATTGAATAAAAGAAATATTACATCCTTCTCTATGTATGTATACAGTATCTGTTTAGGGGAGATGAACAATAAAGGAGTCTAACAATAATTAAGAACATAGTTACTAAAATAAATAAATAAATAATAATATTGTAGGAAGTTCC
This sequence comes from Vipera ursinii, assembly GCF_947247035.1. Lineage (NCBI taxonomy): Eukaryota > Metazoa > Chordata > Lepidosauria > Squamata > Viperidae > Vipera > Vipera ursinii. The sequence goes on along the minus strand of NC_139513.1, from coordinate 27,782,466 downwards.
AATCCTAAGTAAGCTACAGTGTATCATACACATGGTAGCAAAGAGGCTATTTTAAAGTTCTTGTCTGAAAAAAGTAGCATTAAATAAAAACCACACTCCTTACCTGGACATTTCTTCAAGACAGGACATATATGGGTATCGTAGCTATACAGGTAGTCCTCAACTTACAATCGTTCATTTAGTAGCTGAGGTTGCAATGGTACTAGAAAAAGTGACTTACAACTGTTCCTCACACTTACGACCGTCACAGCAGTCATGTGATCAAAATTCAGGCCCTTGATAACCAGCATCTACTTACAATAGTAGCAGCATCCCGAGGTCCTGTGTGATCTCCATCTGAGACCTTCCCAGCCAGCTTCCGACAAGCAAAGTCAATGGGGGAAGCTTGATTTGCTTAACAACCGCAGTGATTCACTTAACAACCATGGCAAAAAAGGTTGTAAAATTAGGTATGCCTCACTTAAGGTATGCCTTGCTTAGCGATGGAAATTGTGGTCTGAATTGTAGTCATAAGTCGAGGACCAGCTGTGCTATCTTTGAGGTATGGCCAGTGAATATAAACCATTTAGTGTACTCGGTCGCTGGGCCCTGACCGATTTCTCCACCTATAGCCCCTCTGGATCAATTCGGCTTGCTATGAATCTTTTCTTACAAGGGCAATTTCAACAGTTCACAGGCACGGGGGCATCTCACAGGTTTGGTAGAGAATGCAGCTCACACGTGCACAGAGGGGGAAGCTTTTAGCTCCTCTTTTAGGGCCTCTTAAATGGAGGTCAGAAGTAGAGGATGAGACAGACACCGCCAAGACTCCTTCACCCACTCCCCTTGGTTTCAAATGCACTGCCTGTACATATTGAGCAATTATGTCTTCACTGACCACGAAAGCCCTGAGTTTTAGGAATTCAAATTCCATTCACACACACACAGAGAAAGAAAGAAAGAGAGAGAACTCTGAAATGACACCTGAAGGAAAAAGTGAGAGACAGAAAAACAGGTAGCCTGCAGGGAAGTTGAGAGGATGTGTGGATTTAGAAACTGTTTGGCTACAAGTAGGGAAAATAAAATCCGTCCATTGTGTGTAATGTGTCTGTGTTTGAGAGAGAGAAGTGGAGGAAATTATTTCATAAGAGACTAGCAATGATAATTCAGTGTGGGCAGAAAATCCATGCTGGCCCCATAAATCAGGAAGTGCAGCCCTAACAGCAGAGAAGACTCAATTAACCAGTTTCAGAGCCAACAGGATTTATTTTAACCCCAATTCCTTGATCTTTCTACAGCACAGGCACACAAGATTTCATGAATTTTTAAACTATTTTTTAAATCACCAAGATATAAGAGAGAGAGAGAGAGAGAGAGAGAGAGAGAGAGAGAGAGAGAGAGAGAGAGAGAGAGAGAGAGAGAGAGAGAAAAGGGGTTAATATGAATGAAAGAGATGTTTTGCATTTCATCTCCGCTTTATGATTTCTTGAGGAAAGGGTTTTTTTTAGTAAAATAGATACTTATTTATTATTTTTTTAAAGAAGAAACTCCAGAAGCTACAACTATGGTAATATAATGAATAATGGAGTTGAAAGAGTTAGGTGGAAACATAGCAGACTTGGGCTTCTAACGCCCGCTGAGCCACATTCGGCCCCTTTGGCTGTCCCTGTCCAGCCAAACGAGATCAATCGGAAATTAGATATCATATATACATAAGTGTATGGCATGCATACTATACAGCTGCACTGCTTTTATTTTGAAGGTGACTGCTATATTTTTTTTAATTTACATATGTACCTGTGTGCACACCTATGCACCTTCACAGCCCTATTGGTTCGCCCTCCACAACAGTCCCAATTTCTCATGTGGTGTCTTGGGAAAATTAATTACTCGCCTGTGGAGTACAAAATCCCTTAGCTATAGATCAGGGGTGGGCAAGTACAGCCCTTTTACAACCTGTGGACTTCAACTCCCAGAATTCCTGAGCCAGGTGGGCAACTGCAGCCCCTTTAGGACCTGTGGACTTCAACTCCCAGAATTCCTGAGCCAGGTGGGCAACTGCAGACCCTTTAGGACCTATGGACTTCAACTCCCAGAATTCCTGAGCCAGGTGGGCAACTGCAGCTCCTTTAGGACCTGTGGACTTCAACTCCCAGAATTCCTGAGCCAGGTGGGCAACCGCAGCCCCTTTACGACCTGTGGACTTCAACTCCCAGAATTCCTGAGCTGGCTGGCTCAGGAATTCTGGGAGTTGAAGTCCACAGGTCCTAAAGGGGTCAGAGTTGCCCACCCCTAGTATATAGACTGTTGTTCCAGTTCCCATCTATGCCAAGAGGAATTTTGGACATAAATTAAATGGGAGAGAGTGGTCTTAACTTTTCCCTTGCCTCTTTTTCCTCTGAGCAGCCACTTATAGTGGGCCAGACATATTTGCCCTAAAAATGTACAACCTCAATTCTAGTAAGAGACAGGATAGTTGAAAGGATGGACACTTGGGGGGGTGGGGGAAGGAGTAGGATGACAATGCAGGTATGAGAAAAATTCAGCACACAGAAAGATTCATCTGCCACGTTTCTGCTAAAAATGTCCTTCTTTTGACAGACCACAAAGAAGCTGCCATTGTAGTTTAAATACACAAATTTTCAGCTATGACATACTGGCTTGGCTACCTGAAAAAGACAGGAATAAAGGAAAGTGGGGGAAAAACCTGTTGATGCAATCTGCCATCTACTCAAAAAAACAACATCTTTCAACATGAAACATTCATACAGATGCTGAATCACAGCTTCTGCTAACATATTGTGTGACTATTGATTAGTGCTACTCCAGAAGGGGGAGGAAAAGAAAGAAGTACAACACAAGGGAAAAATTAGCACAAACTGAGGGAGATGCCAAACAACACCAACTCCTAGCAATTTTTTTAAATGATCGTGAGCCAAATCATCCTAATCAACATTGCAAACGACTAATGGAGAACCCTTAAGGGTAAACACTTCTAACTGAAAAACTGAAAACAACAGATGAATCTATCTTAGAAACCAGGCCCAAGATAGCTCAGTAGAAAAAGATCTATATTTAAAAAAAGCAAAACAGCTATCAAGGCCACTCTGGTAGAAATAAACACAGGAGCAGGTAATTGTTACATAAGAAGAAAACTGGCAACGGCCCGTCCTGCTTAGTTTTTTCTATACCAGGGATGCATTGGAGGGACAATGTCGGTAGTTGTTGTGATTCAGGGTCAGCCTGTGGGTTCGGCAGTTGGGTCGGACGACTCAGAGGAGGAGGAGGGGGGTGTTGAAGAGCTTGCTGAGGGGATTGGAGAGCTTGCTGATGAGAGCCCTCAGCCAGGCCCCTCCCACCTGGTCAGCTGTGTGAGCCTGACAGCATCGATGAAGATGACCCACAGCTGGCCCTGTTCAAGGATGCCCGACGCAGGAGGCAGTCAATCAGGAGTAAACAGAGGAAGGCAATGGGGCACCTCGGAAGGAGGCAGAGAGAAGCCACGCCCTGAACTGTATAAAAGGGGAATGTGTGGGAGGGCTGGTTTGCTGAAGGCAACCGCTTGAGTAATTCCTGTTTCATAGCTCCTGTTTCATGGTTGGTGTCTTGTTTTGCTCTGTTTTATGTTAAGAAATTTGGCAGGCTTTATTCCAGCCTCCTGCCGTTTGTAAAGGGGTTGTCCCTGCTTTTTCTGCAGGGCCGGTAGCAGGCTGGTACAGAACAGTAGTCCTCAGTTTGGGTCACGTGATTAAAATTCAGATGCTTGGCAACTGGCATGTATTTATGATGGTTGCAGAGTCACACAATCATCTTTTGCAACCTTCTGACAAGCAAACTCAGTGGGGAAGCCAGATTCATTTACAGTGAGGGGAAAAAAATATTTGATTCCCTGCTGATTTTGTATGTTTGCCCACGGACAAAGAAATGATCGGTCTATATAATTTTAATGGTAGGTTTATTTTAACAGTGAGAGACAGAATAACAAACAAACAAATAAATCCAGAAAAACGCATTTCAAAAAAGTTATAAATTGATTTGCATTTTAATGAGTGAAATAAGCATTTGACTCCTTTGCAAAACATGACTTAGTACTTGGTGGCATAACCCTCGTTGGCAAGCACAGAGGTCAGACGTTTTTTGTAGTTGGCCACCAGGTTTGTCCCACATCTCAGGAGGGATTTTATCCCACTCCTCTTTGCAGATCCTCTCCAAGTCATTAAGGTTTTGAGGATGACATTTGGCAGCTCGAACCTTCAGCTCCCTCCACAGATTTTCTATATGGGATTAAAGTCTGGAGACTGGCTAGGCCACTCCAGGACCTTAATGTGCTTCTTCTTGAGCCACTCCTTTGTTGCCTTGGCCGTGTGTTTTGGGCCATGCTGGAATACTCATCCACAACCCATTTTCAATGCCCTGACTGAGGGAAGGAGGTTTTCACCCAAGATTTGATGGTACATGGCCCCGTCCCTCGTCCCTATGATGCGGTGAAGTTGTCCTGTTCCCTTAGCACACGGGTCGGCAAACCGCGGCTCCGGAGCTGCATGCGGCTCTTTGAGCCGTCTCCTGCGGCTCCCAGTTGCCCGGTGCGCACGCACCTCTTCGAACGGGCAGTGGTGCGCTCGTTGGGAAAGCTGCCGTGGCCCATTTGCACAGCTGCCGCACTCGTCCATGTTTGACGAGCGTGGCAGGTCTCCCAATGGGCGGCGGCGGTTTGGAGAGTGCGCGCGCACCTCTCCAAACCGCCGCTGTCCCGTTCGGAGGTCTGCCGTGCTAGTCAAACATGAACGAACGCGGCAGGTCTCCAAACGGGACGGAGGCGATTTGGAAAGGTGCGCACGCACTCTCCAAACCGCCGCCCTCCCCTTTGCACAGCTGCCACGTTCGTCCATGTTTGACGAGCGCGGCAGGTCTCCCAACGGGCGGCGGCGGTTTAGAGAGGTGCACGCGCACCTCTCCAAACCGCCACCGTCCCGTTTGCACAGCTGCCGCGTTCGTCCATGTTTGACGAGCGCGGCAGGTCTCTGAACGGGACGGCAGCGGTTTGGAGAGTGCGCACGCACCTCTCCAAACCGCCGCTGTCCCGTTCGGAGGTCTGCCGCGCTCGTCAAACATGAACGAACGCGGCAGGTCTCCAAATGGGACGGTGGCGGTTTGGAGAGGTGTGCATGCACTCTCCAAACTGCTACCGTCCTCTTTGCACAGCTGCTGCGTTCGTTCGTGTCTTTCAAACGCGGAGGAATGCAGCAGCTCTGCAAACGGGGCGGCGGCGGTTTAGAGCTGCGCAGCTCCCCAAACCTCCGCCTCCACATTTGAAGAGCTGCTGCATTCATCAAATGCAGAGGTTTGGAGGTCCCGGGAGAGGGCGCTCGGGTGGCTCTGGCGGTGCCCGGGCTGAAGGCGCCACCGCAACCCAGTGCCCATCGCCTGCGAGTCCGTCTCTCCCCCCCCGCGTAAGCTGGCGGCACTGGGCAGCGACAGGTGCGTGCAGCTCAGGATGCGGTGCGGGCGTAGGTGGTGGTGTATTTTTTGCTTGTTCTGCGCATGCGCGTGCGTGCCCACATGCGCGCGCACATTTTGCGGCTCCCACTTTTTTGTGTGTATGATGGAACCGGTTCCGAGTGGCTCTTTTGCTGTTTCGGGTTGCTGACCCCTGCCTTAGCAGAAAAACACTCTCAAAGCATAATGTTTCCACCTCCATGTTTGATGGTGGGGATGGTGTTCTTGGGGTCATAGGCAGCATTCCTCCTCCTCCAAACACATTATTGAGTTGATGCCAAGGAGCTGGATTTTGGTCTCATCTGACCACAACACTTTCACCCAGTTCTCCTCTAAATCATTCAGATGTTCATTGGCATCTGACGGGCCTGTACATGTACTTTCTTTAGCAGGGGGACCTTGCGGGTGCTGCAGGATTTCAGTCCTTCATGGCGTAGTATGTTACCACGTGGTTTGTTTTCGTGGTGACTACGGTCCCAGCTGCCTTGAGATCATTGACAAGATCCTCCCGTGTAGTTCTGAGCTGACTCCTCACCGTTCTCATGATCAATGAAACTCAACGAGGTGAGATCTTGTATGGAGCCCCAGACCAAGGGAGATTGACAGTTATTTCGTGTTTCTTCCACTTGCAAATAACTGCACCAACTGTTGTCACCTTCTCACCAAGCTGCTTGGTGTTGGTCTTGTAGCCCATTCCAGCCTGGTGTAGGTCTACAAACTTGTCCCTCACATCCTTAGACAGCTCTTTGGTCTTGGCCATGGAAGTTTGGAGTTTGGAATCTGATTGATTGCTTCTGAGGACAGGTGTCTTTTATACAGGTAACAAGCTGAGATTAGGAGCACTTCCTTTAAGAGAGTGCTCCTAATCTCAGCTCATTTACCTGTATAAAAGACACCTGGGAGCCAGAAATCTTGCTGATTGATAGGGGATCATATATTTATTTCACTCATTACAATGAAAATAAATTTATCTTTTTTGAAATGTGATTTTCTGGATTTTGTTGTTGTTATTCTGTCTCTCACATTTAAAATAAAACTACCATTAAAATTATAGACTGATCATTTCTTTGCCTGTGGGCAAACGTACAAAATCAGCAGGGGATCAAATAATTTTTCCCTCACTGTAACGACTGTGTTACTAACAACTGCAGTGATTCATTCAACAAATGTGGCAAGAAAGGTCATAAAATGGGGCAAAACTCACATTACAACTCTCTTGCTTAGCAACAGAAATTTTGGGCTCAGTTCTAGCTGTAAGTTGAGGATTACCTATAGGCAATTTTGGAATTTAGAGAATATTATGGTCTTTCTTACCAGAATGGGAAATGATAAGGTTGCTTTTCACAATCTCCACTAGCCTTCCATCATGCTCTCCTTACCTTTGTCCTTTTTTTCTGGTTAATTGGACGTTTCATAGGAGCTTCGGTAGCGCAGTGGTTAGAATGCAGTACTGCAGGCTAATTCTGATGACTGCCAGGAGTTCGATTCTGACCAGCTTGATGTTAACTCAGCCTTCCATTCTTCTGAGGTAGGTGAAATGAGGACCAAGGCTGATAGGCAATAGGCTGAATCTGTAAACCTCTTAAGACAACTGTAAAGCACTATGAAGCAGTATTAGTACTGCTTTATAAAGCCTTAGTAAGGCCACATCTGGAATCCTGCATCCTGTTTTGGTTACCACATTACAAAAAGCTTTTCTGCCTGAGCAGGGGGTTGGACTAGATGACCTCCAATGTCCCTTCCAACATTGTTTTTCTTGTTGTTTTTGTTGTTGTTGTTATTATTATTATATGTTGAGACTTTGGAAAAAGTGCAAGGAAGAGTAACTAAGATGATTAAAGGCTTGGAGACAAAAACATATGAAGAACGATTGCAGGAATTGGATATGGCCAGCGTAGAGAAAAGGACTGGGGTGACATGATAGCAATTTTCCGGTATTTGAGGGGCTGCCACAAAGAAGACGGGGGGTCAACTTAGTTTCCAAAGCACCAGAAGGCAAGACAACAAACAATGGATGGAAACTAATCAAGGAGCAAAGCAACCTGGAACTAAGGAGAAACTTCCTAACAGTGAGGACAATTAACCATTGGAACAGCTTGCCTTCAGAAATCGTGAGTGCTCCATCACTGCATGTTTTTAAGAAGAGGCTGGAGAGTCACTTGTCTGAAATGGTATAGGAACTCCTGCTTGAGCAGGGGGCTGGACTAGAAGACCTCCAAGGCCCCTTCCAGCTCTATTCTGATTGAAATATAAATCTAAGTCCTATTGCTATTGCTGTTCCCAAATTAATATGGTCTATTTATCGGTTAGAATGCCTATTTATATCTATGAATGCCTTAGGGTGCTTCTGCAGGGCCCAAAAGGATTCTCAGAAATAAGGCTGTGCTTGAATCTAGTGCCTTTCTTTATAAAATGCTACTTTCTCATTTTAGAAATGTATAAAATAAAATCAGATGAGACATGGACAAGGAACAGAGGAAGGCTATGTATGCCATGTTAGAGACCTGGATTCTGCACTGACCAACTTTAGTTTTTTTCAGATTTGAGTTCTTCCCAATGTTACAGGTCTCCCTCAACTTACAACACTTCATTTAGTGACCGTTCAAAGTTACAATGGCATTGAAAAAAGTGACTTATGACCATTTTTCACACTTACGACAGTTGCAGCATTCCCATGTGATCAAAATTCAGATGCTTGGCAACCGACTCATATTTATGATGGCTGCAACGTCCCAAGGTTGCGTGATTACCTTTTGTGACCTTCTGACAAGCAAGGACAATAGGGAAGTCAGATTCACTTAACAACCGTATCACGAACTTAACAACTGCAGTGGTTCACTTAACAAGTGTGGCAAGAAAGGTTGTAAAATGAGGCAAAATTCACTTAATCTCTCGCTTAGCAACAGAAAGTTTGGGCTCAATTATGGTCGTACCACCTGTACTTGGAGAAGACAGAGTAAACCTGGATCCTTGACTTCCAAGCATGAAGTTTTATTTTTATTTATTTATTTATTTTAATTCCATTTATATCCCGCCCTTCTCCGAAGACTCAGGGCGGCTTACAAGCTTAGCAGTAGCCTTCATTCTATGTATATACCTGCTTATTAGGGCTTTCACACACCCCCCAAGCGGCATTATTACAAAGTCAGCTTAATTGCCCCCAACAATCTGGGTCCTCATTTTACCTACCTCGGAAGGATGGAAGGCTGAGTCAACCTTGAGCCTGGTGGGATTCGAACCTGCACTAATTGCAGGCAGCTGGTGTTCCTTAAGGAGGCATTAGCCCACTGCTCCACCAAGGCTCTACTGTTCACTACTGGAATACTCGCACTGCCAAGTAGCTTTCACAATGAAAGCAAGTTGAGAAAGGCTGAACTAATAATGAGCTAGGCTGCTAGGAGACCCCTCCGTGAATCTCTTGCATTGATGCTTCCAGCGTGATAATAAAATGTTTGCATCTCAAAAACCTAGCTCAAAGAACTCTAGCCACAGAGTTTGGCTCAATCTTTAGAGGAGAGATGAAAAGTGGTAGAAATATTGAGAAACTACCAATCAGGCAGGGAGGAGGTGTCAAGCAGGGAACTAGCCTTGAGCCCTTGCACAGCCACAATCAAGGCAGTGCAAGGAGCCTGATCCCCTCCACCCCACCCCACCCCACCCCAAAGTTCCACGGAACCTGATCTGGCTGTTTCCAAGGGAAGACAACCAGCCTGGGGAGATTCTTGTAATACAAGTAAAACACAAGTAAAGTTGCTCCCAGGACCTTTCACCGGTGGATCTAGTTGCTTGCGCCTGACAAGAATTTTAACACTGACAGAATCAAGATTATCTACTGATCCTAAATGCCCACTCAACCTTCTCCTTGTCTTATCCTCAGACGTTGCCCTCACCCTCTTTACTTCTGACTGCTGCCCTTGCACCTTTCTCCTTGATTATCTGTACTAGGTTGCTTCTTTGAGTCTGGTGAAGTGATTAGAGAGCAAACCTGATGATTGGAGAAAGGGACAAATATGTGGCTTACCTCCAAAGGTCACCGGCTGACCTTAGGCCATTTATTTTCTGTCTAATGTATTTCATGGGATTATAGTGAAGATAACGAAGAGAGAGAATTATGATGCAAACCACCCTTAATTCTTTGGCAAAAGAATGGGTTAAAAGGAGAGTGAGACATCCTTTTTTCTATCATCCGCTCATCTTTCTCTGGGTGACTGCCACCATTTAGTTCCAACTTCAGCCCCACTCCAGACTGTCATTCGGGAAAGGAGGGAAACAAGAGAAAGGGATAAAAATAAATGTGAATTAGGTTGCTAAGCAACTGCAGGAACACTTCCTAGCCACTCCAGTTGGTCTGCCCTCCTCCAGTAGGTTCCTTGATGCTCACATTCAGGAATGGCTTAGGCGGCCATTCACAGAATAGACTAGATTTACAAGGAAAATGGGACTGCCTCACTTTAAGATCAACAACATTCTGATTCTCTGCCAAATTGGGTAGATGGGGCGTTGTCTTACCTGAACGCCTTTTCTCAGCATGATGATGGAGAATCCACAAATGGGTTAACTCTGTCTTCCTGCCCAATTAAACCAGTCCAGTTTCAGACCCGGTTACAGCACGGAAACGGCATTGGTTGCACTGGTAGATGATCTCTGGCGGGCCCGGGACAGGGGCTGTTCCACTGTCCTTGTCCTACTTGACCTCTCAGCAGCTTTTGATACCATTGACCATGGTATCTTGCTGCGACAGCTCGAGGAGTTGGTAGTGGGAGGCACTGTTTTATGGTGGTTCTCCTCCTACCCTACCTCTCGGGCCGTTTGCAGTTTGTATTGGCAGGGGGGGCAGAGATCCACCCCGAGGCCCCTTTCTTGTGGGGTGCCTCAGGGGTCGGTTCTCTCCCCCCTCCTGTTTAACATCTATATGAAGCCACTGGGTGAGATCATTCGTGGTTTTGGGGTGAGGTATCACCAATATGCGGATGATACCCAGTTGTTCATCTCCACCCCAAACCAAGCCAGTGATGCCCTTGACGTGATGTCCCGGTGCCTGGAGGCGGTACGGGTCTGGATGGGAAGGAACAGGCTCAGGCTCAACCCCTCCAAGACCGAGTGTATGTGGATACCAACATCTCGTATTGTCCAACATGTTCCATCTCTTTTGATGGGGGGGAGGTATTGCCCCCCTCTGAAAGGGCTCACAACTTGGGTGTCCTTCTGGATTCACGGCTTAATTTGGAAGAACATTTAACTGCTGTGACCAGGGGGGCCTTTGCACAGGTTTGCCTAGTGCGCCAGTTGCGCCCCTTTTTGGACCAAGATGCCCTATGCACGGTCACCCATGCCCTTGTCACTTCTCGCCTGGATTACTGTAACGCTCTGTATATGGGGCTGCCCTTGAAGTACACCCAGAGGCTTCAGCTGGTGCAAAATGCTGCCGCGCGGGTACTTATGGGAGTTCTTCGATACTCCCATGTTACTCCACTCCTGCGCGAGCTTCATTGGCTTCTGGTTGTCCTCCGGGTGCAATTCAAGGTGCTAGTAATTACCTTTAAAGCCCTACATGGCTTAGGCCCGGGGTATTTGCAAGACGACGTGCTGCCATTGTCAACCTCCCATCGCCCGGTTTGCTCCCACAGAGTCGGCCTCCTCAGAGTTCCGTCAGTTAAGCAATGCCGGCTGGCGACCCCTAGGGGGAGAGCCTTCTCTGTGGGCACGCTGACCCTCTGGAATGAGTTGCCTCCGGAGCTGCGGATGGCCCCTGACCTTCGGTCCATTCGCCGTGACCTGAAGACATGGATGTTTCAACAATCGGGCCTGGACTGACTATGGTTTCAAATTTGGTTTTATGGGGTTAAATTACTATGTATTGAACATATCTACTGTTTAATTCTTTTTAAAATTTTGTATTTTCATGTTCTTTTTTAGTTTTTATTGTTGTGAGCCGCCCTGAGTCCTTAGGGAGAAGGGCGGCATATAAATATAATAAATCAAATCGAATCAAATCAAATCAAGTCAAACTTGCCACACCTCTCCTGGGCCAGGACACCTCCCAGTCATGATGAAGGTGAAGCAAATGACGATAGTCCAACGTGTTAGCTCCCATACCCAACACAGGACTTGACGGACACTAAGAGGTGGGTGTGGATTCTCCATCATCATGCTGAGAAAAGGCGTTCAGGTAAGACAACACTCCTTCTCCAGCATGATAGATGGAGAACCCACGAATGGGACATACCAAAGCTGCCCTGTCCCTATGGGAGGGAATCAGTCTGGGCCTGTGTCCCACCCTGTGGCACTACCTGTTGCAGCACTCTCCAGCCAAATGAGGCATTTGTGGAGGCAAACCTATCCAGTTTATAATGCCTCACGAAAGGGGAAGGTGAAGACCATGTCGCTGCCCTACAAATGTCCTCAATGGACGCCTGTGTCGCCCAAGCCGCAGAAGTTGCAGCACTAAGAGTGGAGTGAGCAGTGATACGCCTGGGAACTGACAAGGAATGAGATTGGCACGCCCCTGCAATACAAGCCCTGATCTACCTGCCTATAGTGGAGGCAGAAACCTTCCGCCCCATAGTAGAGGGTTGAAAGGAAACAAAGAGGGCTTCCAACTTGCAAAAAGACGCTGTCCACTTAATATAGTGGCGCAAAGCCCTGCGGATGTCCAGATTCTGCCATTGCCATTCCAAGGCAAGAGATGGATGAGGACAAAAATCCAGCAAAATGACTTCCTGCGCTGTATGAAACAAGGTGTTGACCTTAGGAATAAAGGAGGGATCCAATTGAAGGACCACCCTGTCAGCATGAAAAACGCATAAGTCCTGTCTGACAGAGAGAGCTGCCAATTCAGAAATGCGTCTAGCCGACGTGACGGCTATCAAGAAGGCCACCTTAATTGTCAAGAACCGCAGAGTACAGGTCCTGATGGGTTCAAATAGAGGAGAGGTAAGGGCCTGCAAGACCCATGACCAATCCCAAGAGGGATACCAGTGAACCACTGGAGGTGTAGTGTTGGTTGCTCCTTTGAGAAATGAGCATACCATAGGATGTTGAGCCAATGCCTCTGAATTGCCCCAAGTAAATACGGTGGAGAGAGCTGCTACTTGTCAGCGGATGGTATTGGGCGCAAAGCCCTTGTTAAGCTCCTCCAATAAATAGTCCAAGATGCTCGGAATAGTAATAGCTGAAAGATCTAACTGGTTCTTATCACACCAACTACAGAAACTCTTCCAAGTGGAGTCATAGATCCTGTTTGTTGTAGGCCATCTGGAGGCCTGAATCATCGTAATCACCTCCAATGAATAAGACTCATGTGTCAGGAGCCGCCAGTCAAGTGCCAGATGGTCAACTGGAGCCACTGGGGTTCTGGATGATGCAGAGCTCCCTGGCTGAGTGGAACACGATCTGGAGGAATCCTCCATGGGGGAGAGATTGACAGACTCACAAGGTCGGCAAACCACGGCCGTCTTGGCCAGAGTGGTACAACAAGTATCACCTCTGCCTGCTCTTGCAGTAACTTGTGGATGACTGCCGGGATCAGAGGGAGAGGCGGAAAGGCATACAGCAAGCCCCCGGGCCAAGGGCTGCGGAGGGCATCCGTCCTCACTGCCCCCAGAGAGGAGAACTGGGAGGAAAACATTGGGAGCTGGGAATTCACCGGAGAAGCGAACAGATCCAGTACTGGCCGACCTAACCTCTCTGATATCTCCTCGAAGAGACCGGGATGCAGGCGCCATTCAGAGTGAGCCTCTGTCGACCTGCTGAGAAAGTCCGCTTGCTGATTTGCCTCCCCTGAGATGTGCTCAGCCCTGAGTAATGAGAGGTTGGTCTCTACCCAAGAGCCCAACAGTTGGGCCTCGACCATAAGGGACCTGGAACGGGTACCCCCTTGCCGGTTCACATGGGCTTTTGCCACTACGTTGTCCATGAGGACCAGGACATGTTGTCTCGCCACCATGTTGCGGAAGTGGCACAGGCCAGATGTATGGCTCTGAGCTCCAACCAATTTATGTTGTGCTTCAGGTCGGACCAGGAGCACCAGCCCTGAGCCAACTAAGACCTTAGATGCGCCCCCCCCCAGCCAAACAGGCTGGTGTCCGTAGTCAGGGTGATCCGAATGGGCTCCTGGAACAAAGAGCCCCTGGCTACCACTGGCGAGGTCCACCACTGGAGGGAGTTTAGTGTCTGAGATGGAACCCTTACCCTTTGGTTGGAGGAGCTGGTGTCCAGTCTCTGAAACGGGAGCAAAAACCACTGCAAGTCCCTGGAATGTAGTCTGGCCTATGGGACTATTCCCATGCAGGAAACCAACTTCCCTAACAGTTGGGAAAGAACAGCCAGGGTGACTACACACTCCCTCTGGACCTGAAGGACCAGGGCTCTGATGCTGTCCTGACTGTCCTGAGATAAACAGACCCTGCACAGTTCGGTGTCTATGACCATGTCCAAATGAAGAAGGCGGGTGTCTGGCTCTTTTGAAAGTTCACCAAGAACCTGGTCCTGGAGAGTCTTGACAGACAAAGGCAGGTCTGATTGAGCCGCCTGGACCGATAGGGACTGGATGAGAATGTCATCCAGATAGCACTGGATGCGTATGGGGACGGACCACAAATGTGTGGTCAGCGCCACCAAGATCTTGGTAAACACTCTTGGGGCCTACTAAAGGCCGAACAGTAAGGCTCTTTACTGGTAATGGTGAGTCTTGTAGCAAAACCTGAGGAACTTCCAGTGGGCGGGAAGGATGGGAATGTGAAGGTATGCTTCTGTGAGATTGACGGACATCAGGAAGTCTCCCCTCCTGATGCTGGCCAAGATGGACTGTAGTGTTTGCAACTTGAACTTCTTGTATGTGAGATGAGCGTTCAGCCCCTTTAGATCCAAGTATTGCCCTCCATCCTCCAGACGTCTTCGGAATGACGAAGAGGATGGAATAGAACCCCCTTCCTAGCTGCCCATCCGGAACTGGTTCTATGGCCCTTATTTCTAAGAGGTGCTGAATAGCCTCTGACATGAGAGCCTTCCTGACCACATTTTTTGATGGCGGACAAGGAATGAAGTGCTCTGGGGGGACGGAAATGAATTCTAGGGACAACCGCTCCTGATAGTGTTGAGGACACAAGCATCTGTGATGGTGGTCTCCCATTTTTGAACAAACAACATCAGTCTGCCACCAACTGGGGAGACCGCCCTGAAGTCATTTAGACTTTCTGAAGGGACGGGGGCCCCCTGCCTCGAAAGGGCTGCTTTGCTTGGAATTGCAACCTGGGTCTGTCTCTGGTTCCCAGTCAGTCGAATTGACGGTCAGACCTGGGAGGGAAGGAATGGGGGGGGGGCTGAGCAAACTCCAATCCTGACCCTGACCGGAAAAACTGTCAGCGGACGTACGGGGTAGGCCGTCTATCTGCCTGTCTAAGAAGATGAGACATCACCTTACGCTTGTCCTTGTTTTCCACCAAATAAGGTGTCAAGGCCACCCCCAAAAGCTGACCATCATGGTAAGGGGCAGCCGCCAAGCACCACTTGGATTTAACATCCGCTCGCCAGTGTTTGAGCCACAGGAGTCTGCGAGCGGTAACATTTGAGGCTATGGTCCTAGAAAAGAACCTGGCGGCATGTAGAGATGCGTCCGCCATGTACTCCAAAGCAGCCACTAACTTGGCTAAATCCTGGTGCATTCAGACTTCCTCCGGGGGTACTCTGGCCTGAAGTTGACAGAGCCAGAGAAGGGAGGTTCTGGCAAAGAAAGAGGTGGATGTGGCCGCCCTCACCACCCATGCTGAGGCCTGGTGGGTCCTGCGGAAGGAAAATTCAGATTTCCTGTCCTCTGCCTTCAAGGTCTCAGCCATATTACCGGACACCGTGGAGAAGAGTGGAGTCAGAGGTTCATCCACAGAAGGAACCTCTAGCACTTCTGACAAGGCCGGGTCAACATTAAAGAGCTTCTTGTCCATCCCCCCTGGAAAGGGAAAAGTGCCAGGTGTTCCCCATTGCTTCTGTACCGTGTTGAGGAAGAGAGGGGGGCAGAGGATGTGACGCTCAGTGACCACATGCTCTAAAAATACTGGCCTTGCATCTTGGCTGGTGGACGTACCAGGATGGGGAACCTGGTCAGGACCAATCTTAGCAGTAGCACTGGCCTTATGAAGCAGAAATTTAAAGAGCGCTGGTTTGAATATACCAACAAAGGGAGGAAGGTCCGGAGTAAGATCCTCTCCTCCGAGAGTGGCATTTCCATCAGGTCGTACTCCTCAGAAAAAGGAACTCCGCTGCGAGGAGACCGGGCGGGAGAAATAGGGTCAGAATATTCTGGTGCTCCCAACTGGGGGAGATAAGGCGGTGTCATTGAGGCTACCGATTCAGGTGCATACCTTTCTTGATGTTGTAAGGCCAATCCCTGGGCAACCACCTGGGAGGTCAGAGCCTGAAACTGCTCTGGCGACCACACTCCCTGCGCCTCTGAGGGCCAAAGCCCAGCTGCTGTGGGCCTCGGGCCTGGACTGCGTTGCTCTTGGGATTGGAGGCATCAGTCGGATACCTGGTCCCTGGGTAATGGAAACCATCTGCTCCTGCTCAGCCCTGGGAAGATAAGGTTGGTCATCATCATCCCCCTCTGGAGACCAGACCCTCTGGGCAGACAAGGGAGGAGGAGCAAGCTGTGGCCCAAATACAGATTCCTCTGCCAGAGGAGAAGAGACCTGTTCAGCGCCCATCGTGCCCTGTTTGTGGGCCTTGGCAAACTGCCTTTCTAAGGCCTGGTGCCTCCTGCTGGCCTCTTTCTCTGCTGCCTTGGAGGACCTTTTGCCAGAGATGGCCTTGGCACTGGCCTTGAGCTTTCCAGCAGCCTCCAGTTTGAAGGACCTATGCTTTGATTGCGCAGGAGTGTTGGAGGCACCACGTGAAGCCTGAGGTGCAGTGTTGTCTGCCATCACAATTGGGAGATATCTCAGTGGAATGCTGAGAGGGATCTCAAACAGAGGAGCAGAGTACTGACCTGAGGCTGTGTGCCACTCCCAGGGATCAATAAGTACTCTATGGCAATGGTGGCTGCAGGACCAACTTAATGGACAACCGGCACACCTGCAAAGCTCCTGATGGACTTAAGACCAGTTGAAGCACCTTTGGAGCACAGGCCAACTCTACTGTGGTGACGAATCACCTCAGTGATAACAGCCAGCTCACATGTAGAAACCTAGTGGCGACAGATCACCTCGGTGATAAACAGCCAGCTCACTAGTCTTAGTTGGTGGCGGCGAGGCCAAGAATGGCACGGCCAGCGCACATCTTCTGTTGGAATGGACAATAAGACAGCTAGGTTGAGACCTAGAGCTACAGTTGAAGCCTCCTGTACTTGACCATCCACTTTGAAAGGTTTGGGGCAAGGCAAACAATGATTGTGCTACAGTCAGAAGGGATCTGAACTCGGAACCCTCTGCAATGATTGTGAGGAGGAGGAGCCTGAAAAAGGACCCCTGCGAACTGACCAGAGGCTCAGGGACCAACTTCCCTGAGCTGGAAGGCAAGGTAAACACCTTTGAAGTCTGTTTTTTTAGGGGGGAGGGGGCCTGAAATCTCCCCCCCTTCCCAGAAGCTAGCAAAGAAGGCTAGACAAGCCTTTTCAGAGGAAAAGCAATGCAATAGTGGCACCCAAAATGGTGACCGCTACTGCTGATAGTGAAAAAAGAGAAGCAACCTGTCCTTCCCCCTTAATTCAGGAGAGAAGGCAGGCAGTTCTGAGAGTCTTTGCATGCCTCTGATGCTATCAGCAGGCTTAAAAAGGCAGCTTAAAAAAGGCTTTCTCATGAAGAGCCTCCTCTCGGCCAGCTGCTGGTAAGCTGGAATTCAAAATGGCGGCCTCAAGTAGTGTGCCGCAAAAGAACAGCCTGGGGCTTGTGAGAGAAAGATAAAATCCTGAAAAGAACTACAGCGAAAGCTATCTAATTGAGAAATCTTCCCCACGGACTTGCAACAGTGAAAACAGTTGATACCTCCGGAAGGCAAACTTGATCCTGAAAGGAACTACAGCAAATGCTATCTAATTGAAGAATCCACGAAGGGGAAAATATATATATATACACACACGACCTACTTAATTATTCAGAAGAGATGACTCAGCAAGATTCTGGGAGCCAAAATTACCACGTCTATTCTGGGCACAGACTAAGTCATGACTGGGAGGTGTCCTGGCCCAGGAGAGGCGTGGCAAGTTTGAGTGACTTAGTCTAACTGGGTAGGAAGACAGTTAACCCATTCGTGGATTCTCCATCTATCATGCTGGAGAATGAGCTAAGTAAGGAAGTTCAAGCAAAATATCCAAATAGTTATGGGTAGACAGCAAGGTCAAGGGGTCAGAACTCCATCAGTAAACCTCCGAAGGGCCAGTCACTCACTGTCTGACAGACTCTTCATTGTTATGGCTGATTTTTCTGATCCTAAAAAAAGAGGACTGACTGCTCTCTGGCTCTTTGTGTGCCTGATTCTGTTACACACTATTTCTGTCTTTCTTGAACTGTCACTGCCCTCTTGGGATCTGACCCACTTGGAGTCACACCTTTTCTTTTGGGACAAGTGGACAGCTTTTCCATCCTTGTCTTGAGTCTTTGCTGAAGTTTACCCGACATTTTCCTGGGTCTACCAGATAAGGTCACTGAAGCCAAATTAATCTAACTGTGCCAAGTGCCAAGTGAATTTATCCTGCATGTTTTTCTGCATGTTTTTAAGCTGAATAGGCAATGGGTAGTGCTGAACTGGGATCCAAGAAAAAGGAAAGCCTATACTTTTTGTTACTGTTTTCCGCTTTCATGTATTTGCACTGGGAGGACAGGAGCCATTGTTGAACTAATTAATGAGTTTTCTTCCAGTAGAAACAACTGCAATTAAAAAGTGGCAGGGTGTTCTGTACCAGCCTGCTACCGGCCCTGCAGAAAAGGCAGGGACAACCCCTTTACAAACGGCAAGAGGCTGGAATAAAGCCTGCCAAATTTATGAACATAAAACAGACACCAACCATGAAACAGGAGCTATGAAACAGGAACTATCCAAGCGGTTGCCTTCAGCAAACCAGCCCTCCCACACATTCCCCTTAAATACAGCTCAGGGCGTGGCCTCTCTCTGCCTCCTTCTGAGGTGCCCCATTGCCTTCCTCTGTTTACTCCTGATTGACTGCCTCCTGCGTCGGGCATCCTTGAACAGGGCCAGCTGTGGGTCATCTTCATCCACGCTGTCAGGCTCACACAGCTGGGTCTCCACCAGGTGGGAGGGGCCTGGCTGAGGGCTCTGCGGAGCCTCAAAGCCATCATCAGCAAGCTCTTCAACACCCCCCTCCTCCTCCTCTGAGTCGTCCAACCCAACTGCCGAACCCAAAGGCTGATCCTGAATCACAACACAGGGTTGATCTCCCTCTCTACTCGTCACTGTCTCCATCTTGTCATTGCAGCTATTTTTTTAAAAAATGCAAGCTGTACTTTACCTGCATAAAATTGCTCCTGCTTTGCACTCTAGGTACTGTTGCTGAGGGCAGTTTGGTGGTACAGGAAATGTCAGTCAGCTTGAGCAAGTCAAAAAAAGTATAGTATATATTACTGTCTTTCCAGCATAGCTCGAAACAATGGCCACAAGCTATGAAACATTAAATTATTTAAAAATCAGATCCAACTAAAAGAGGTACTACCTATCTCACTCAAAGAGCGACTCTTTAATGCACTTCCCAATAAAACATTTCTGCCAACACGAGAAAGAAGATTTTTGGAGAAAATCTTTCTTTTCCTGAGCATGCATGCTGGGTCTCTATGTACATAGAGCTATCTGGGGAGGTTTGGAAAGGAGCACGCACGTACATTTTTCCCATCTGTAGTCTGAATCGTTTCATTTTACTGAAAAGTGAATCATGTGAACCTTCCACCAAGGTAATCGGGCTGTGAAATCTTCTAAAATCTGTTAGGACAAATTGCAGAAGATGTCACAACTAGTTTAGATATTATTTTGCTCTAGTGTAATAGCTTTTTCTATTTTTGTCCTTCCCATTTCCAGAATAAATGTGTTGCAATTCAAACCTTCTTGCTTTCTGATAATATTATATTTCAAAAGACATTTGGCAGCCTATATACATGTTCAGCAATACTATGTGAAGATTTGGTGCCCTGACACAACACAAACATGTACATTTTGCCTTTTCCTTTATTATTAACAATATGTTTAATAGAGTTAATATGCCTGGAAATCTTTTTTCTGGGAAGCTTAAGCAAAATTTGTGAATATACAACAATTTACCACATACATCCCTAAAGAGAAATCTGCATTTCTCATTTATAGTTGAGTGACTGAGGATAAGGAAATCCTTGTTCCCTTATGATTCTTCCAGAATCTCCTGGAGAATGCTTAGATATCTCTATTTATGTTATGATTCCTTCTACGTTTTAGTCTACATAAACAATTTTTTAAAAAAGCATTTATTTAAAATTCGACCTCCAGTAGGAATAAACCCACACGCAAAGAAATGAATTCATTCCTTGCTGAAATGAATTTTTTTAAAAGTGGAATAATAGGCTGAAGAAGCAGCTTAATAACTCATTAAATATAGGCCTACCTTAAATGACATGAATCTATAAACTGCCTTTGCCAGGACCCCAGTGCTAAAAGGGAGTGAGTGGGGGGGATTATAGTATATACTCCTTTTTATGAGAATGGGGGAGGGCCACAATTTCAGCACCTCAACAGATAAGGCCTTTTCTTCTATTGGCTCTCCTCTGGCAGACAAATCCCAAGCTGGACTTCAGAGAGAATTAACAGCTTGTCTCCCAGAGTTGTGGGTGTTCCATTGTTGGAAGTTTTCAAGAAAAGATTGGACAACCATTTCTCCAGGATTGTTGTGATTCAGCGTCAGTCTGTGATACTGGAAATTGAGTCTGATGATTCTGAAGAGGAGAAGGAGGAGGAGGGGTTTGGAAAGCCTTTGGTGTCAGAGGGAGGCTCTGATGCACTGCAGGACTCTCAGCCTCGCCCCTCCCATCATGTTCCTCATCAGACTCAGCCGTGTGAGCATGAGGTATTGGATGTAGAAGATTCACAGCTGAATCTATTCAGGGATGCTAGGAGCAGGAGGCAATCCAGCAGAGCAGAACAGAGAAAGGCAATGAGGCAACTCAGTGAGAGGAAGAGAAGGCAATGAGAAGCCACACCTTGGGACTGCTGATAAAAGGGGAAGGTGTGGGAGGTGCTGGTTGCTGAAGGCAACCGTTTGAAGATCTTCTGCTAGAGTCCTGGTCTGTTATTCCTGTTTAACTCTTGTTTGAACCTTTGGTTTAACTCTTGTTTGAACTTTTGATTTCTTTGTAAATAAATTTGGTTGGGTTTTTCTAGCCTGTTGACTATAAAAAGGGGTTGTCCCTGACATTCAAACAGGGCCGGTTATAGTATGGAACAGAACAAGGATGCAATAAAGTCTCCTGCCCTAAGCAGAGGTTGGACTAGGTCCCTTCCAGCCCCATGATTCTACAAACTTAAATTATTTAGGTAGGATGAAAACAGTCATTCCTACACATACAAAATATAAATCACTCTGCAACATCCAAGATGTCCTCCAGACAAAGGTACAATCCCAGAATCACAGCAAGATCAGCTTCCCACTCCACAACCTCATGGTGATCCCAAAAAGTTGTTAGCTGGAGCTTGCGTTGAAAGTAATTTCTGTATCTTCCAATGTTTGAAGGACTAGCAAGCACCAACCAAGCCATTCTCTTTCAAGATACAGATTAACTAGAGGATTTAATATGGTGGGAAATGGATAACTTTTAAGAAATAGAACAAGATTGCATTCAAATAGATAAAATGTGTATTTTGGATATTATATTTTGTTATGAATTGAGACAAGGGAAATCTTGGTTAACCAAAGCCTGAAAAGTATAAATATCAAAGGTTAAATTGGAATATTGATGAAAAACTAAAAACTGGGTAAAAATTAATAACAGGATATGGATTGTTTATGAAGATTGAATGTAATTAAGATACGTATAAGCTAAAAAATTATTGTACTAACTTGTATATGAGACAGTAAATGTTAGGGGGAAAAGAGAAGAAATATATGATATTGTAACCTGAGTTTTGTATTAAAGATTTTGTTATGGAATTATTGATTAACCCAGTTGCTTTTTAAATACTTAAATGTAAAATTAGAAAATTAATAAAATATTATTTTAAAAAAAGATACAGATTGCCATCTCACAAATGGAGGGAAAGAGTGGCTTGCTTCCAAGAGGAAGTTTGTGATCTGACTGAAAGGAATTCTCGATGTATCCTATTTTCTGGGACTGCAGTGTGGAGCTAATATGCCTCCATGATTAGACAGTAAAGTAGTTTGATCAGATGATCTGTAATAAAGAAGCCCAAACCAGTGTACCATCACTAGGAATTCAGAAGGATACAGAGATTCAATGGCTGAAACATATGAAGACTAAAGGGGGAGAGCGTTCTCGGTGGGCGCACCAGTCCTTTGGAACCGCTTACCGGCTGAACTACGGATGGCCCCCGACCTTCACTCCTTCCGGCGTGATCTAAAAACTTATCTATTCGAACAAGCCGGCCTGGTCTGATGGGTTTGGGGTTTTAACATTGTTTTTAACTAACTTACTACATTGGGCACAATCATTTAACTTTAAATCTTGTATCCTGTATTCTTATTTTTATTGCCCTGTACACCGCCCTGAGTCCTTCGGGAGAAGGGCGGTATATAAATCAAATAAATAAAATAAATAAATAAAATAAAGGATATGAAGAATGGTTACAGGAATTGGGTATGTCTAATCTAATGAAAAAAAAGGACTAGGGGTGACATGATACCACTGCTCCAATATCTGAGGGGCTCCTACAAACATGAGAGGATCAAACTATTTTCCAAAGCACCAAAAGGTAAGACAAGAAACAGTGGATGGAAACTAATCAAGGAGAGAAGCAACGTAGAACTAAGGAGAAATTTCCTAATGGTGAGAGCGATCAACCACTGGAATAACTTGTCTTCAGAAGTTGTGGGTGCTCCATCAATGAAGGCTTTCAAAAAGAGAACAACCATTTGTCTGATATGGTACAGGATCTCCTGCTCCAACAGGGGGTTGGACTAGAAGACCTTTTAGGCTCTTTCCAACTCTATTATTTTATGTTCTATGTTCTATGCATTCTCTTACATTTGTGAAGATGGGGAAAATATACTTGTTTACGTAAACCACTCTTGTGCTCTTGGCATCTTGATGCCTGAGTGGACCTGAGAGTCCTCAAATCACATCTTAAATCCATTTTAAACTTGATTCAGAAGATTTGGGAGACAAAAACTAAACTGACTGAAGTCTGTTCTCCCTGGTCATATTTCCTCCGAGGACAGAGATCCCAAGGTTACAATTACTAAGATGCAGCACATTGCTCTGCCCTGTTAGCAAGTAAAGTAGCACTTCCCTTCTCGCCCTTCACTTGAAAATCTAATCTGGAAACTGTCAATCACATTTTAATTCATGGTGGCTAATTGTGTTTAATGTCTGGGAGAACAGGTCACCAACTACATCTGTAAGGTACAATTGCTCATTATCTTGTGTGTAAAAATAACAATGTTTGCCTGCTTCACTGATTGCCTCCCAAAAGGCAAAATAATACCTCCCTTGAACTTTTGACAACACATTAATGGAAACAGAAGGAAAAACTTACACCATAGCACATAAACAAATTGGTACCCTCTTAATGTAAGTAGGAGAAACATGGCAATGTGCACATTCATTGTAAGATTTCTTTCTCCCGTACAATACTACAACTTGAGGTGCCAGAGCATCAGGCAAAATCCAGATATGAAGAACCTATTGTCCTCCAGCTGTTGAACTATAACTTCCAGTACCCATCACCACTGGCTATATAAACTACCTGAACCAAAGTTCAAGAAACTCTGAAGTGCCCCTGATTTATAAACCAATCCACAAGTGTTGGGGTTATTGCTATAATAGTCCAAATATGATGTTTCACAAGAGTTCAGATCTATTAATACAAGATACATCTATGTTAATTATCAGTTTCCTAAAGGGGGGTAGGTGATCTCAGAATCACTGAACTATATATTTCAAAGATCCTGGACCACCATGGAACTATCAGATGACTGGAAAAGGGGCTGATGTGGTTTCCACCTTCAAAAAAAAAGGGGGGGGAGAGATCGTTCCAGGAAACTGCACACCTATCAGCCTGACTTAATACCTGAGAAGATTCTGGAAAAGACAATCAAGCAACGAATCTGCAAACACCTAGAAACAAACAAAGCTATAACCAGCGGTCAAGATGAGTTTGTCAAAAACAGATCATGCCAGACAAATCTTATTGCTTTCTTAGACAATGTGACAAAATTAGTGGACCAGAGAATGTTGTGGATATAATTTACTTGCATATAATTTACAGTTGATAGAGTGGACCACAACCTACTACTTGATAAGGCAGAAAAATGTGAGTCCCACAATATGCTAAGTATGGTTATTTTTAATCTCAATTTGCTTCTTTTGCAGCTTAGCAAGTTTGCAAACCTAATTTGTTTGGTTAATTTATGGTTCAATTTACTCTGCAAATCCATAAAATGATTTAATTCAGTAACTGGGTTAAGCATGACCTGCAAATGCAAGCACAGTGTCCTCTGGCACAGAAAACTGTTTTCTGGGCTGCAAGGCTCGTAAGTTAAAAAAAAAACGACACAATTCAGCTCTCTAAAGTTTATCAGCTGTTCCAGGTCCCCTGTCAGCATCTGCCCTTTGAGGAGGTCTGCCAAATGGCACAACCAGCCCTGTCTCTTACATCAAAGATGCTGCATTTTAGTGCTGGCCTCAAAGAAAGAAAACATTTTCTTCCATGAAAATTAATCAGCCTAGCAGAACAATTGAACAATCTATGCTTCTTCTGCCTGCCCACCACTCTCTCACCACTGGGAAATTCCCCATCCTTTCTTTCTTTCTTTCATGTAATTCTTTGTTGTCAGGCGCAAACCAATGTGTTTCAGATGCAAAACTACTTTAACGAAATTGTTAGAATATAGTTCAAAAATAAAACAAAAATGGAGGCACCTCTTAGGAAGGATAAATCCTGCCTAAAGCACCAGGGACTCAAATGAACGCCGATCCAGCTTATGACTTGTAAATGCATGAAAGCTGCAAAGCTAGCCTCGTACACAGGCAAATGTTATACTGCAGCTTTATGCAACAAGGTGCTGTTTAAATGTGTTGGATTACACCTCCCACCACACACTTTCGTTATTGCCATCTGGAAGGGAACAGATCAAGGAAAGTTAAGAATGCTACATTGACTCTCACACTCCAATTCTTTAACCCTAGCCTAGTGACTGCTGGGGGAAAAAGTTCCCCATTCTGTATAATGAAAGGTTAAAATAAAATACACAGAGTAAGCCCTAGGGGTGTGTGTGTGTGTGTGTGTGTGTGTGTGTGTGAGAGAGAGAGAGAGAGAGAGAGAGAGAGAGAGAGAGAGAGAGAGAGAGAGAGAGAGAGAGAGAGAGAGAGAGAGAGAGAGGATTAATTATACATATAAAAGGAAACTTGAGTTTTCAGTGCATTAAAGAAAGCCCTCTAAATGTTCGACATTTTTTCTTCCACTCAATCATATGATTCTTGGAGATTGCCTGGACAAGTCCCTGAAATTTTCTTGGCAAATTTTTTCAGATGTGGTTTGCCATTGCTTTCTTCCTAGGACTGAGAGAAAGTGACTGGCCCAAGGTCACCCAGCTGGGTTTGTGCCCAAGATGGGATTATATAATTCATGGTCTCCTGGTTTCTAGCCTGATGTCTTCACCACTACACTAAACTGGCTGTCTCCATTTAAGAAACCATTACTTAAGTCTTAGACATCACCCTACCCATTGTAAAATTAATGCTGGAAAAGTTCTCCTGACAGCCTTATCCAAATCCTTTTATTTTAGGGGTACAAAGTCTGAAGACCAAGCTTTGTCAAGTGACTAATAATCAGATGCTCCCCTTTTTCCCCCTCTGAAACCAATTCAATTGACACGTGCCTTGCAACCTATCTTTTTGGAAGCAAGAATCCTTGTTAGCTGGCCTTTCGTGAAACGTTCAGTGAGCCGTTGTGTGACTATGTGCAGCATTCAGAATGATGGCCACTGAGCAAAGCTAAGATACGTTTGCATTGTTTCCATGTCCTATCCAAGACTCAACCCTATTGCTAATCAAACCATATATACTGTAGTATTTTCATTCCAGATGGCAGTTGTTAAGTCTCTAATGAAGCTACATTAGTAGGGGTAGTGTCAAGTGCAGGAAATCAGGGAGTCGAAGCAGTTCAAATGAATATATGTTTATTATATGCTAATGCTCTCCACAAGAATCTGAACTATTAATAATCAAAGCAAATTGGCGGTAGATAAAAGTCAACAGAATTCAAGGTGGGCTGGACTCAGAGCTCTTATGGATGCAAAGGGACTCAAGACTGATTACGTGCTTGACCTCTTCCTCGGCCTCAGCCTGATCATTTCCTACATGGGGTACCTTATGGAATAATCATCTAACCACACTAAAACAGGCCCTATCAACTCTTTGCTCTTGTCATGATAAGGAGGATTGGTTCTATCATTAGGCAGAAATAATTGTCTCAGCCTTAATACCAAATGAAATCCTTTATGTAGGTACCCACCCTTGATACTTAACAGTGCCCTTTTTCTACTACTGCTTATTCCAGTTGTGGCATTTGATTTCAGTAAATGTTTGTTTTTGTTGTTGCAGAAACACTCATTATCTACTATATCTAAACAGGAAAGCAACTTAAAAACACTTGCATGAGAATCCCTTTCCCATCTCATGTGGTGATTCCTCTTTGTAATCATCCATCACACTGTCTCACTTACCACCCTGAATTACTTACAGGGAATTTATCACTTTAATTTGCAATGCAATTCATGATCTGGGCATCATCCATCATTCCCATTTATAGAGGGGAACCAAAACTAGAAGTGACTCATTCAGCCTGGCAGAGAGCAGGACCCAGATTGAGATATTGCTGCTTGCTGGCAGTTCCCTCCAATTCCATCCCTTTCTCAGAGGTGGTAAACTGAGGAAGCTTGGGGCAAAACCCAAATAGAGCTCAGGAGGAAGTCTTGCTCTCTGTATGTTTTGTAGAAATAGTATTATTAGATTAGAACAGGGGTCTTCAAACTTGGCCCTTTTATGACTTGTGGACTTCAACTCCCAGAATTCCTAAGCCAGGCACGCTGGCTGAGGAATTCTGGGAGTCGAAGTCCACAAGTCATAAAAGGGCCAAGTTTGAAGACCCCTGGATTAGAAGAAGCATCTGATTGTGATGCATAGTTGGTGGGACTGGTTTGCTACTAAATGCCCTTCCACGAGAGAGAAAATTAATGATGATACTGTGGTGCCAATGGAAAAGTATCACTGGAATAGCTCTCAAACTGATGGGACCTCATCAATATAGACAGCCCGGGGTAAGCCTGACCTAACATCATATGCTTGCTTAGGAGTTCTACCTAGCGTCGGGTCTATGAAGGGAGAGGGAGAGTGAAAAACTCACATCTGTCAAGTATCATCTTCCCTCCTCCAACTACAGCAGTCCAATCAGAACAATATGTCTTTGGAAATATATATTTCTCCAATGATGTGATCTGGAATGATGTGAGTGAAGCTCTAGCAGTATTCATGCATTATGCTACATAATAGTATCATACAGTTCAATTTCAATTGGACTGTATTTGAAGGGAAGGGAAGGGAAGGGAGGGGAGGGGAAGGGAAAGAAAGAAAGAAAGAAAGAAAGAAAGAAAGAAAGAAAGAAAGAAAGAAAGAAAGAAAGAAAGAAAGAAAGAAAGAAAGCAATAAGATCTTCATTTCAGTTGTCAACCTTCAGTTCAGAAAAAGGGAATCCACATAGGAAATACCTTTTACAGATGACTATCCAGCCAACACATCTAAAGCAGAGGAACTCATAACCTCACATATTTATTGTAAAAATAAATCTTTCTTGAATTGACTGCCAGAAACTATATAGACACATTTATTTATTTATGGAAGGCATTCCCAGGGCCTTCAGACTCCAGAACAACTCTGGATGGTTACACATTTAAAAACAGAAAAATGTCAAGAAATAGATAGTAGTTATTTATACTATTTGTGGAATACTAAGCTTGAATATTGTATCCTGACTCACCAGCTGAGGATTATTTTAAACAACACAGAATCTATAATAGTTATAATCCATAACTATTGAATACTAGAGAACAATAGCATATGTTGCTACAATTACCTTGCAGTTGGAGATGTTATTTCAGTTGGAATATTAACTCATATGATTTGGTCTTGTTCTATTCATATTTTTCACACTTTTAAGAATTGTTAATAAGGCCCTACTGATCATTGTACAAATTTTAGGTTGCTTTTTTCAGCAAAGAGACAAATATTTTGAGTAATATGGCCCATTTTGGGGAATTATAGTTTCCCAACCCAATGTTGTGTTATCATGATTATTAATTTTGAAATTGTATTAATTAATATTATTATATATGTATATATTCTTTTAATTAGTTTAATACAGGTATAAAATAGCCAATACTCCAGAAGATAGGCTTAAGATACAGAAGGATCTGGACAGACTCGAACACTGGGCACTATCTAACAAAATGAAATTCAATGGTGAAAAAAGTAAGGTTCTACATTTAGGCAGGAAAAATCAAATGCATAGGTATAGTATAGGTGGTACCTTGCTCAATAGTAGTAACTGTGAGAGGGATCTCGGAGTCTTAGTAGACAATCACTTCAATATGAGCCAGCAGTGTGCTGCAGCTGCCAAAAAAGCCAACACAGTGCTAGGCTGCATTAACAGAGGGATAGAATCAAGATCAAGTGAAGTACTAATACCACTTTACAATGCTTTGGTAAGGCCACACCTGGAATACTGCATCCAGTTTTGGTCACCACTGTCGGGCTCGATACGCCCGACACCCGGTGAGCCCGCGGAGTGACTGGGCTACGAGACCAGCCGCCGGCGCCCGCGTCCCCCCGACGAGCCGGGGAAGAGCGCGGCCGCTGAGACGCCCCAGCAGCCACCCGCTCGACATCCGGTGAGGCCGCGGAGCAACTTACCGGGCCCCGAGACCTGCCGCTGGCGCCCGCGTCCCTCCGACGAGCCAGGGAAGAGCGCGGCCGCCGAGATGGTCCAGCAGCCACCGGGGCCTTCCGGAAGGCCGGGGAGCAGCCGTACGATGGCGCAGCCGGCCGTCGTCCAGCGCCCATGCAGCGGGCCAAGGAAGGGCACCAGGGAGGTCCAGGAGGCGGCAGGGCCTACCGGCGGAACGGGAAGGGGCCCAGGACGCGCACCGGCACAGCGTCCCCCTGGAAACCCGCAGACGACACGCTCCAAAGCCCTGCCGGCCTCTTTGCCTGCCAAGGAACTGCATGGCAAGCACCAGCGGCGAATGGTCCGAGCGGCGCAATTCACGGCGGTCTGGGGACCTGAGGGGGGTGGCGAGGATGTGCGGAGCTCAGGGGAAAAGGGGTGCGGTCTGGGCTGGGGGGTGGCTTACCGGCTGCAATGGTGGTGGGACGGGGACGGGAAGGATACGTACCTGGGGGCGGGTGCCAAAGGGCAGGGGCGAAGGGGGGCGGTGGTTAAGTAGGATGAGGGGGTGGTTAAGCAATTAAGGGCGTGGTGGTGGATGTCGGCCCTGCCGGCTACTTAGCAGCGTTGATTGTGCTGTGGAATCAACGCTGACTTCGTCTGTCTTCGAGTGACTGTTTATGAAGGTAATAAACGTGGCTCAGGAGAACCAGCTCTCGTTCCGGACTCATTCTTTCTGGTGATTCGACGGACGGGGGCTGAAAACCACGATGTAAAAAAGATGTCGAGACTCTAGAAAGGGTACAGAGAAGAGCAACAAAGATGATTAGGGGGCTGGAGGCTAAAACATATAGGGAACGGTTGCTGGAATTGGGTATGTGTAGTCTAATGAACTAGGGACGCGGTGGCTCAGTGGGTTAGGACGCTGAACTTGTCAGTTGGAAGGTCGGCAGTTTGGCGGGTCGAATCCCGAGTGCCGTGTAGCAGAGTGAGCGCCTGTTACTCGTCCCAGCTTCTGCCCACCTAGCAGTTCGAAAGCACGTAAAAATGCAAGTAGAAAAATAGGGACCACTACGGTGGGAAGGTAACAGCGTTCCGTGCGCCTTTGGCGTCTAGTCATGCCGGCCACATGACCACGGAGACGTCCTCGAACAAGCGCTGGCTCTTCGGCTATGAAACGGAGATGAGCACCGGCCCCTAGAGTCGGAAACGACTAGCACGCATGTGCGGGGGAACCTTTACCTTTACCTTAGTCTAATGAAGAGACTTATGTGTTGTTTTTGTGATTGTTTCTCTTTTGAATATGTGAGTTGCTTTGATAAACAACATTAAAGAACCATTCAGGATTTTCTTAAGCTGTAGATTTACTACGGTCTTTAGGATTTTGGTAATCTAGAGCTTCTGTACCCATTTGTTTGTTGTGGTTTCTCTTTTTAAATTGGGTTCAGAATATAATGTATGTTTACATGATGTGAAATCATCGGACCACATCAAATTATGAGTATATCTGGATATCACAGGTATTTCTTAGTTGCTGAAGTGCAGTCATCAGCTGCTAGCCTACAAAGATAAGATAGTAGATAGTAGTTTATCTACGGTAGCTTAGAATATAAGAAATAACTACATCTATGTAAGAAATAACTACATCTCTACAGAAATAGAGCACAACAATCATGAAAACTGTCTTGAATGCATTTGGGTCAATACAAAAGTGGAAAAAATGACATTGCCATAGGTATATAGGCCACTCAACGAAACAGAGAAAATAGATGAACTCTTTGCTAGTCAGCAAACTAAGATATGTAGGAAGCACATCCCAATTGTAATGGGGGACTTTAATTACCCTGACATTAACTGGGAGACAAACTCTGCACCAAGTGGAAGATCAAACAAATTCCTGACAAACCTAGCAGAAAATTTTCTCTGTCAAAACGTAGAGAAGGGAACTAGGGGATTAGCCATATTGGACTTAATTCTCACTAACAGAGATGAAATGATAGAAGGTATTGAAGCCAAGGAACCTTGGGGGGAAGTAATCATGCAATATTGGAATTCAACATTATGCAAGCACAAGCAATAGAACACAGTCAAACTAGAGTCTTGGACTTTAAGAGAGCTAATTTGAATAAACTTAGAGAAAACTTGGGAAGGATTCCATGGATGAGAATACTCAAGGGGAAAACAACTCAAGAAGCTTGGGAAATTTTGAAAAGTGAGATAATAAAAGCCCAGTCTAGCATAATACCAGTGAAGAAGAAAAATAACAGCTCTCAGAAGAAACCAGCATGGCTGCATAAAGAACTCTGTGATAAATTGAAAGACAAAAAGGACAAGTATAAAAAGTGGAAAGAGGGGCACATAACTAAGGCAGAATATCAGCAAATAGCCCAAGCCTGCAAAGATTTAGTGAGGAAAGATAAGGCTCAAAATGAACTAAGGCTTTCAAGAAAAGTAAAAAAATAACAAAAAAAAGTTTATTTCAACATGTAAAATACAAGAAAAAAGTTAAGGAAATTATTGGTCCATTAATGGGAGAAAGTGGCAAGAAGGTGACAAGCAACAGGGAGAAAGCAGAACTATCTAACTCGTTTTTTGCATCCGTATTTATACAAAGGGGAAAAAACAGTCCAACCTATAAAAAATAGTGTTGTAAAAAACAGATTAGAAACACAAGTTAAAATAGGCAAGAAAATGGTAAGTGAGCACCTCTCCACCCTAGACCAGTTCAAATCACGAGGACCAGATGTATCAACCCCAAGGTTCTGAAGGAAATGGCAGATGTGATCTCTGAACCACTGAACTCAGCATGTGGTCCTCAATGGAACTGCATCTACATGGAAGGAAGTGTGTAGTAGGGTG
This sequence comes from Vipera ursinii, assembly GCF_947247035.1. Taxonomy (NCBI): domain Eukaryota; kingdom Metazoa; phylum Chordata; class Lepidosauria; order Squamata; family Viperidae; genus Vipera; species Vipera ursinii. The sequence continues at coordinate 27,751,056 of NC_139513.1, read as the reverse complement.
CCTCAGGGCTCTGTTCTGGGCCCAGTGCTCTTCAACATCTTCATCAATGATTTGGATGAGGGGATAGATGGGAAACTCATCAAATTTGCAGATGACACCAAACTGGCAGGAATAGCCAACACTCCAGAAGATAGGCTTAAGTTACAGGAGGATCTGGACAGACTTGAACACTGGGCGCTATCTAGCAAAATGAAATTCAATGGTGAAAAAAATAAGGTTCTACATTTAGGCAAGAAAAACCAAACACACAGGTATAGTATAGGGGGGTACCTTACTCAATAATAGTAACTGTGTGAGGGGTCTCAGAGTCCTAGTGGACAATCACTTCAATATGAGCCAGCAGTGTGCTGCAGCTGCCAAAAAAGCCAACACAGTGCTAGACTGCATTAACAGAGGGACAGAATCAAGATCACGTGAAGTACTAATACCACGTTACAATGCCTTGGTAAGGCCACACTTGGAATACTACATCCAGTTTTGGTCACCACGATGTAAAAAAGATGTTAAGACTCTAGAAAGAGTACAGAGAAAAGCAACAAAAATGATTAGGGGACTGGAGGCTAAAATATATAAGGAACAGTTGCTGGAATTGGGTATGTCTAGTTTAATGAAGAGAAGGATGAGGGGTGATATGATAGCAGTGTCCCAATATCTCAGGGGATGCCACATAGAAGAGGGAGTCAAGCTATTCTCCAAAGCACCTGAAGGCAGGACAAGAAGCAATGGATAGAAACTAACCAAAGAGAGAAGCAACCTAGAACTGAGGAGAAATTTCCTGACACTGAGAACAATTAATCAGTGGAACAACCTGCCTCCAGAAGTTGTAGGTGCTCCAACACTGTAAGTTTTTAAGAAGAGACTGGACAGCCATTTGCCTGAAATGGTATAGGGTTTCCTGCCTGAGCAGGGGGTTGGACTAGATGACCTCCAAGGTCCCTTCCAACACCAGCTGCCTGCAATTAGTGCAGGTTCGCATCCCACCAGGCTCAAGGTTGACTCAGCCTTCCATCCTTCCGAGGTAGGTAAAATGAGGACCCAGATTGTTGGGGGCAATTAAGCTGACTTTGTAATAATGCCGCTTGGGGAGTGTGTGAAAGCCCAAATAAGCAGGCATATACATAGAATGAAGGCTACTGCTAAGCTTGTAAGCCGCCCTGAGTCTTCGGAGAAGGGCGGGATATAAATAGAATTAAAATAAAGTAAAAATAAAAAAACTGGGCTTTGACTGCATTTGTGACATATTTTCCAAAAAGTGTCAGAACTGACTGGAATTGTGCAGTGACCGATAAAAAGAATGCTGTGAATGATGTGGGCATGTGGGAGTTTAGTTTACCTTTTATTTATTTATTTTAAAGGCATTAATAAGCCTCTGTTGACTATGAAGGGCAATGGAAATCAGTACTTCTGGACCCATCTGGTAAGGGGTTGATAGCGAATGAAAGCTGCAACTTGGAGTAGAAAAGGAATACATGGTAAAATTAAGAATTAAATAAAAGGAAAGGAGCAAAACCAGACATGTTGAGTGCTTCTGAAAATAAGAGAAAGGAGAAGGCTTTAAGAAATCTGAATGAAAGTGGCCTGATCTTTGTCAAATGGAACTGATCAATAAAAGGGAAATATGATGATAATTATAATTAATTATTAATGATGGGGCTTAAATGTATGCCAGAAAGGATAAATTGGTGACAATTAAAGATTGCTGTGGGTGTGAATAAAAATAGGAGTTCATGAAATGAGCGGTAGCTGCATATGGTAGTTGCATAACTATGGTGAATAGTGATAATTAAAGATTCACAATTTGGTAAAAAAAAACCTGCAACATTCTGAATGAATGAAGCCCAAGGGAAAAATTAATTCTCATAGATTATTATCAATGGGTAGTGGAAACAAGACAGAAGAGTATAGGAAAAATATGACTGGTCCATTCAGAGAAAAAAGAATGAATGAGAATGGTGATTGGAGGGTATTTCAATTTTTAAAAAAAGTTTGCTTGTTTCAAATAAGTGGTATATATGTTTGTAAACTGCCCAGAGTCTCCTCTGGATGAGATGGGCAGTACATAAATCCAATTAATAAACTAAATAAACATAAGTCTATTCATAGTGCAAAGAAATTAGTCCAAAATCATGTCTAATTTGATTATTTGTAATGAAAGATTGAGAGAATTAGTGAAGGATACAAGTGATAAAAGTTTCTCAAAGTGAAATAAATTTTGGGTACTGTTAAGAATAGTTTTCTTTTTTTTCCTTTCTAGCATTCTCCCACAAGTGCACAAGGTCTGCTTTTTTGTGGAGGGGGGGGCTCAACTCATTTTCGATCCATTGGTTGCCACCAGATTTGCTTAACCAGTTTGTCCCCCAAGCCCGAACTCACAAACTCAGAGAGAGTGGCCCAAAGTCAGTCAGCTGGCTTTCATGCCTATGGTGGCACTCCAATTGAGTGTCTCCCAGTTTCTAGTCTGGAGCCTTAACCACTTGTCAGGTGCAAGCAATCAGAGCCATTCCTGAATAGCAAAAGTCAGTAACTTTATTTTTTACCTCCTATGTTACAAGAATCTCACTAGACTGTTTGTCTTCCCCTGGGAACAACCAGGTAAGGCTTCATGGATCTTGTGGGGAGTCAAGCTTATGCCACTTAAGGTTGCGCAAAGACTCCAAGCTAGGCCCTTGCTTGACCCCTCTTTCTAGTCCAGGTGGCAGTTTCTCAAAATCACTAGACCAAACTGACCCTCGGTATTAAGGATGGATCCTGGGGAAAAATTGACATGGAAGAAATGGAGAGAAGTGATAGAAACTAGATGAGTTTAGAATGACTGCAGAAAGAAGAAACTATGAGTTGTCTATGAAAAATGTTATGAAGTAAGATTAATCACCCCATAGAGTGAATAAAAAGTGTGTACAATGATATATTTAATGATTTATATCTCCAACTCTTCTTCAGAAGATGGCAAATATAGGCTCCCTTCTTCCATTTTGTCCCACAACTTCCCTATGAGGTAGCCTTAGCTGCAAGAGGACTTGAATCTGGGGTTTCCTTGATGCCATTTCAGCAAGAGAATGATTGCTGCAGAAAAGAGGTTAGGAGAAAGTTATTGTATCAGAAAGAAAAAAGATAAGATAGGATTATTGTCAAAGGGGACAATGAACAACTACATTACTTTTTTAAAAAAGAGTGCAGAGCGTTTTAGAAATGAAAAAAGTGGTTTTGGAAATAGATGAAAAGGACTATAGGAGCTAAGATAAGAATTTAAAAACAAAAGTGACGAAATTATTGAGGAAAAAATATGAAGCGAGAGAACCTTGGAAGGAATATTTTACAAGTATACGGAAGTGCTCATTTATCCATGTCATGGTTGTCTCAAAGGTGCTTTTATTTTAAAGGCAACTAAACTGATTTTTTTTCTTTTAAGAGTATTTTACAGATTTTTAGAGGAATGACTGCTCTATTGAACAGGAGAATGGAGATGAGCAATTGTTAACACACAAGAAAAAAAGCCGATGGGACGGAAATAATAAATGCTGTGAGAATGCTGAAAACGTGTAAGGCTTCAGAAACAAAATGTAAGTAGGAAAAGTTTGAAACATGTACAGTATATGGCTTGGTGACGGAGTAGCTGTGTGGCTGGTTCAATGTGTGGGTGACAACTGTACATGTGTCTGAAAATTATTATTCCCTAGTATATGTGAAAAAGTAACAAGAGAAAAGTAAAAACAAAAAGCCAGGAGCCCTGATTTGTTCAGAGTACCTGGTAGGAGTCTTTCTTGAAGCAACCTAGAACTAAGGAGGATTTTCCCAACAGAACAATAAACCAGTGGAACAACTTGCCTCCAGAATACAGGAAGGTTTTTAAGAAGAGATCGGACAGCCACTTTTATGAAATGATATAGGGCAGACATGTCAAACACAAGGCCCGGGGGCCAGATCCGGCCCGTGAAGTGGTTTCATGCGGCCCGCGAAGCCATCCTGGAAACAGTGAGGGAACAGCCCCCACTGCCTTGGTCCTGGCCCAAAGACCCTCCTTCTGCCAGAGACCCTCAGATCTGTCCCACTCCTGCCCAGGCCCCCATAGGCACCCTTGATGCGAACGATGTAGAGCTGGCCACGCCCACCCAGTAGGCCATACGCACTTTAGCCATGCCCACCCAGTAGGCCACGCCCACACAGGCCACAGCCACCCGGCCCCGAGGGCAACCGCAATGCTGATGCGGCCCTCAATGAAATTGAGTTTGACACCCCTGATATAGGGTTTCCTGCTTGAGCAGGGGGTGGACTAGAAGACCTCCAAGCCCCCCTCCAACTCTGTTATTGAAAAGATCAAGAGGCACCAGAGAGTGCAATTTGGAAAGTAGCTTTCTGATGATAGGAGGGTTGAAGGCCAGATTGTTGTTCTTCAGCAGATAACTGTGAAATACACGTAACAAGGTTTCCCCGATTGTAGGTTTTGAGAATGCATATGATAAAGAGAGAGTAGGCATGAATGTTTTGCAAGAATACAGAGTTGAAGTTGAGCAGTGTTTTGCAAGAATACAGAGCCTTGGTGGAGCAGTGGGCAGGAATTCTGGGAGTTGAAGTCCACGAGTCATAAAAGAGCCAAGGTCGCCTACCCCTGACCTAAGAGAAGAGTCCAGTTGGCTCAGGAATTCATAGTTTCCATGGGGATCAAGAGCTTTGACCCAGGTAATCTCAGCCCCAACTAACAAAGACAAACATAGAAGAGAATATTTGTAACTCAAGGCTGAACTGTGGGATCTCTCTAAGTTTGGTGGTTTTCTTGCAGATGTTTCATTACAATCTCGGTAACATCAACAGTGCCAGCAAGAAAATTACAAAGTTCAGAGAGCACTGAGGATCCAAAAAAGACAAACTTACCCTAGAACTGGTTGTTACTCCAGAACAAGTGGGAAAATAGAAGACATTGATATTTGTTTGCCCCAGTCAAATCATTTGGATCAATGAAACAGGTTCTGTGTGGGATTGCCCTCAAAGAAGCATAGAAACCTCAGCTGGTATCGAATACAGACTATTCAGACTATACAGATAGTTCTCAACTTACAATATTTGTTTAATGACCAATGAAAATCACAATGGCACTCTAAAAAAAGTGACTTACAATCGGTCCTCACACTTATAACCGTTGTAGCATTCTCACAGTCAGGTAATCAAAATTCTGCCATTTGACAACTGACATGCATTTATTGTAGGTTGCAGTGTCCCAGGGTAATGTGATTGCCATCTGCAACTTTCCCAGCCAGCTTCCCACAAGCAACGTCAATGGGAAGCCAGATTTGCTTAATGCCCACATCATTTACTTAACAACTGCAATGATTCACTTAACAACCATGGCCAAAAAAGGGTGTGAAATTGGGCACAACTCACTTTAACAATCACCTTGCGTAGCAATAGAAATCCTGGTGTCAGCTGTGATTGTAAATCAAGGACTACCTGTAGGAGAAACTCACTGTTTCAAAATTACATCTGTTTTTGGCCACTGCACTGGTTGTCTGGGCCCATTTCAAAATGCTGATTATCCTATAAAGTCCACACGACCTGGCATTAAGTAGTATCACATGACTCTGCCCATTTTGTTTGCTCATCTAGAGAAGGTTAAGGGCAAATAGATCACCATATCCTCTGCAGTTCCTTCCATCATTGAATATGTCTCTCAAATGTAACTTAGTCCCTTCTCTTTCTTTTAGTGTTCTGGAAGGCATCAAAAACGATCATTTTCAAATAGATTTTTAGCTCCTAGCGGTGAACAATAAGAAATCCTTTAGTTATATTGTTAGTTATTGTATATTTTAATCTGGTTTGAGGGGTTATTTCTGTTGCTAATTTTTTATTGATGGCTTTATTGTACGCTACAAAAAATCAGTTGATTTGGTCATCATAGAAAGGTAATGAATGAATGAATGCATAATACCAATACTGAGTAAGTAATTGGTAAATCAGGGCAGGTCTTTCATGCAGGCATAATGTCATTTTGGACCTTGTGCTAGTTTGCAGTTTAACTAATGCATTTTATATCTATTTAAACCTCCACCATTTTCAAGGGCAGCTCCAGACAGAAGGAATACGTAACCCAGGCACAGCATACCCTTTCCAAATTAGACTAGTTCAAGACTGATCAATCCAGGGATGTTAAATGTTCTCTATATCAGCTGTTTTCAGGAAAACGCATATCCATCCCAAGCATTTTCAACCTCCCCCTTGTCTTGATTTAATGCCAGCTTCCCTTCCTTTATCCAGCTCATTATTAAAGGTAAGCAGCATTTAAAGATATTTATGGCTTCCTTGGATCCAGATGGTATGGAACAATTCAGCTGGATGCTATCTTTGTGATGGCACTCCACTCCAAAACTCCAGATGGTCTCACAGTCGTTTCATATAGATGCTGAACCAAAGAAGGGAGGGGCTAGAACCCCGTGGGACACACAGAACAATGACTCATAGGTTCGAGACGTTCTCTCCTAGCATCACTGTCTAGAGTCTAAACATAATCCAGACTGATCAGATAGTTCAAAAGGTTACCAACTCCACTAGGTATGTGCAATAGACCCCACTGTCCAGTTACCAACATTAAATCTTAGTTTGAGGTTTATTTCTTTAGCCAGTTTCTATATGTGGATAAGTCGTCTTGTCCTTCTGAAAAACGATAATGTCTTGGACCCGAGGTAGAATTATTCCAGCTTCTTAATGAAAAATCACAGCTGGAAGATTCTACAGGGTCTTAGCATGAACATTTATTTCATGGGGATAAGAAAAGGATAAAATGGTTCATGATTTCCAGAGAGAGGTCAAGAGGATGCTGGCTGAGTACTGATACTCAGACCAAGCGTAAAGGGTCTATTCGTTTGTTTGTTTTTCCCCACTCTGCTCTTATATTAGAAAATTATCTCGGGATGCCATAAATAAAATTATTTGAGAATGGGAAAGAGAAAGAGAGAGGGAGAGAATATCATAAACCTGGCTTGCTTGTGCTGTATTTATGGAGAAAATGTCTTGCTACAATCTTGTTTCCATCATGGGAAGGCAAAACGTCACATTCACTCAATTAAAATGACAACAACAATTTTTCATTCTTGTAACTAAAGCAATTGAAAGTTCTGCTACTCCAAAGCCATAGATAAGTAAAAATAAAACTAACGTTAATCAAAACATAATCTAGTGATATATACCGTACATTTAATTTCTGTGAAGGTCAACAACTCCCAGTTACCTGAGAAGTAAACAAGCCAGCAATCAAATCTTTAAAATGCTCCGATCACATCGTGATGACAACTTCTGAATCGCCGAAGAAAACAAATCAAAGCTAGCATTAAGACTGCTGCAAAAAAATATATATGTTGCATTGGCAAGTTATTCTGCCACAGTAATGTGTAGAAAACTAAAACAAGCTCACACCTACTAATAGCAAAATAATGTTAAAGTAAAGGCAGAATAAAACATCTTTTCAAACCTATGGCTGCATCACTAGATAGAATGAGTGCATGAGGATAAATGGGGAAAATCTTTTTTGTGAGTGTAATAGAATCTCATTGATAGAAATGGTATTATCTGCCGTCATAAGCGTTAAAGAGGGAAGTGTCCAAACTTCTGAAAATGTTTCTGGATCTCATAACTGATTTACCCAGAATGAACTTTAGTACTGTCCTACTTCTCTCCCTTCCAACCCCATCAATATCTTAAAATAGCTGGATTTAGAGATTGCACAATAATGTTTACGACGTACAGCTTGGGTTGAGGAAGTAGATGATAATGATAGCATCGTCACACCACATTGCCTTAAGCTGATGGCAAAAGGCATCTTAAACATCAGATCTGACCCATCTGGACTGTGTTCCTAGCATCACCCTGACAGATTCCAGAGCAATCTATCTTCTTAAGATTTTTGGCAACAACCTACCTGTCTTCCTCTGCAAATAAAGTGACTTTGACATTAACTCAGAGGAGAATCTAATTTCTTAGTCATGTAACAGCAGGAAATGATGGGAGGCAATCAAGCAAGGTAGGCCACCACAGAACCATCTCCCTGGGACACTAATTGCAGAAGGACCTTGGATTTCATTGGCTAAAAATTGGGACTAAAGGTATTTCCATATAATGTATATGGCATATTCCTTTGGGTAAAGGAGCACCGCTCATAATTTTTCGGATCCTGTGATAAGGTCCCCATAGCTTTCCACTCACATAACATTCTTCAGCACCTAGATTTGTTAAGAACAGATTTTTCGGATTTGTCTGTGCTTCCTTTAATTTGGCATTGAGGGGTATCTATTAAAACCTGGCAAAACTGAATCTATCTCAGTAAGTTGAAATTCTATATTGGTCTTTCCCATCTTAAGAGTCTTTAAAATGTGTGATACATCAACTCTCACAATTCTCAGCCATCACCATGCAAAACTATCAATAGTGTTCTAAGTCCAACATTGATTGAAATAAATCTTTACAAATCAATGAAAACAATCATGAAAATAACAAGTAACAAACAGGGCAAAACCAAGTGAGGTAGATTAGAATGGTTGGAAAAAAAAACGACATTACAGAAAACTCAGTTGTGTTTTTGTAATATCCCATTTTAGTCTAGGCGTTCTGGGTGAAAACTGAATTAGCTGAATAAACTGCGATGCAGTTAATCACGCAATCAAGAGTAAAATGTCAAGCAAAGGCAACCAGTGAATTAAAATTTGAAATATTCCAGCAGATTTCCAAAAAACAAAGGCAAAACAGCATGCATGTATTTCCCATCACTCAGAAATATGTCCTCGATGGTATCAGGAGACCTGCTAGCCCAATGATTGCCTGAGAATACTCACCATCCTTATTGAAAAGAATGAAAATAAAAGATAGGTGATCTTGACACTAATGAGACAAACTAAGCATCACGCCAAACCCTTGTGTCTCCTAGCTAATCCCTGGAATGGGGCAGAGATATAGGAGCAATTGAACTGTCAACCAAAGAAGAAAGATTTAAAAATAAGACCAAGATTGAATGGATAATTGTGTGGCTTACGGAGAGATAAAAAGATTGCTTAATATCTGAATCAGTTTTTGATGTAAGAAAAAAAAAACCTGCAGAGAGCAGTCACATACACATAAGGATGCAAAAGAAACTGTCAGGTGGCTTATTTCCAATACTGCACTGTGCAAACAGAGAAGATGTTTAACCAAAACTGTCAGGAAAAGTGGGCCATTGTTGGAAATCAGCCATCCAACTCAGTCAAAGGATCCATTAAGGGTTGTAAATGACTGCAAAAGAATATCCTTGATCCTGTAGAATTCTATAGAGACTTCAGGAAAAAATGTAAACAAATGCCCTGAGCCATGCATGGGCTTCTTAATTGCATCATCTGCAAAAACTGTAATTGAATGTATTCCACACCTTTTTGTTTATGCCAATATTCAGAAGCAGCTTACAACTACTTTAAATACTTTTCCTAGATGCAGGAGGAGGATGGACAGGGTGAGCTTTGCTTTCCCTTCACCTTCATCAAATTGTGTCCTGAATTTTCCTGCCCCAATCTTATTTTGAAGGCAATACCAATGAAATTAGAACTTGTCTTTAATAGTTACATTTGCTCAGGTCAAATGAGCAAACTCAGGAGTCCTAAACTCCTAAAGCCTATGCTTGAATATGTCCATATGAAGGGAAGTCTACCTCTTCTATGGGTAATTGTTTCTGGGTCAAACAGCTCTTATTGTTGGACACTTTTTACTAGATTTTGTTGGAATCTGCCTTTCTGTAACTTAAAGCCTTATTGCAGGTTCTTTCCTTCGAATCAGAGTAGGGGACAGATTTCAACCTTGTTGTTTCCGACTCTAGGGGCCAGTGCTCATCTCCGTTTCAAAGCCGAAGAGCCAGCGCTTGTCCAAGGACGTCTCCGTGGTCATGTGGCTGGCATAACTAGACGCCAAAGGCGCATGGAATGCTGTTACCTTCCCACCGTAGTGGTCCCTATTTTTCTACTTGCATTTTTACGTGCTTTCAAACTGCTAGGTTGGCAGAAGCTGGGACGAGTAACAGGCGCTCACTCTGCTACGCGGCACTTGGGATTCGACCTGCCAAACTGCCGATCTTCTGATCAACAAGCTCAGTGTCCTAAGCCACTGAGCCACCACGTCCCTTACTGGACAATCTTAGAGGTCTTTAAAGAATGCTATCATGGCCCCCTCAAAGCTAAATGTTTCCTTCCATCTCCCTTCACAAGACTTAGAAGTTAGAAATGTCTGTGGCGATTCTCACTCATCCAGATTATGGTTGTCCCAAAGGTGCTTTTTCGAGAGACAATTGGACTTCTTTGTCCAATTGTTTTGCTTCTTGAAGATGTTGAGGATGTTTTGCTTCTCATCCAAGAAGCTTCTTCACTTCTGACTGAAGAAGCTTCTTGGATGAAAAACAAAACATGTTCAAGGAAAAACAAAGTCCAGCTGACTCTTGAAAAAGCACTTTTAGAAGTTAGAAAGGAAGGGAAAGTATTTTGACCCTGCCCAACCAAGCACAATTATTTAAAAGAAAGCCCCCCAAAACTGCTGGGTTGCTATTAACCTAAAAATTGTTCTAGAGCAGGGGGTCTTCAAACTTGGCCCTTTTATGACTTGTGGATTTCAACTCCCAAAATTCCTCAGCCAGCATGCCTGGCTGAGGAATTCTGGGAGTCGAAGTCCACAAGTCATAAAAGGGCCAGGTTTGAAGACCCCTGTTCTAGAGGCAAGACCGAAAGAGAATCTGAGATTAAAGGCCAATGAATTTATCTGGAGCCATGGAGAATCCTGTGGAATCCATGAGAATTAGCCTTAATTGCTAGATCCTATTTAAGGGATAAAGTATCTAATTAATGCTAATGGGGTCTTTCATCTTAGGGGAGTGATTCATACCTTGCACTCTTTTAGATTTCAATATATTTTTTTTATAAATGTTGGTGTTTTTCTGCCACTTATAAACACAAAACCATATGTTCTTATTACTGCTGCTCACTTTATGTAAAGCCACCCTTACCGTGTTCCAAAATTATTTCTCTTTTATTGAGTTGAGGGGGAACTGGTGGATAGCACCAAGACTCAAGAAAGATTTATTAAGGGCACTGCTATTTATCTGAGTGAGTAGAGTTCAAGACCTGCAAGGTTTGTGGTTCTAGTCCCAGAGAGAGGAAGCTGATATGAACTATGACTCCTGAGATGATATAATTCCCCCTTAAGCTATTTGCTCTTCCTTCTCCTTCTAACACGGAAGCGCCCGACCTTCGCTCCTTCCGACGTGATCTGAAGACTTATTTGTTCGAACAAGCCGGCCTGGCCTGATGGGGGATGGGTTGGGATTTTATTGTTGTTTTTAATATATTTATCTATTGTTTTAGCTTGGGCATTGTGTTTAATTCTTTTTTAACTGTTGTATCTTTGTACTTTTATATGTTTGCCCTGTTCACCGCCCTGAGTCCTTCGGGAGAAGGGCGGTATACAAATAAAATTATTAAAATTATTAAATTAAATTAAAAGATAAAGGGACAAAGAGCTAAGTCAAATGGAAAGTTCTTCACCACTGTCATCAAAGGTGGAACCTCTCTAGTTTGAATTCACAGACACTGTGGATGAAGACTTGTGCAAACCACAGCTCCCTCCACAGAGGATGAGCACTTATGTGGTCCAATGTATCTTTTCTGGAATTATCTCTGATCACCAACTTTCTCTAGTCCAAAGGTCAGCATAAAAGATCAAGCTAGAAAATAAAAATGGTACAATTATTCTTCTTGGACAAGAGAGAGGGTGACTACAATCAGCTTGGTCTGTCATTTATATGAGTCATCCCCCCCCACCTTTTGGGCACCAGGGACCGGTTCCGTGGAGAGAGGTTTTTCGGCGGACTGGAGGGGGCGTGGTTTCATGTGCTGCCTGCATTCCGCTGTTGGAGATTCGCTTGTTTGCACGGACCGGTTTCTAGCATGCCATAGACCAGTGCCATTCCACTTTATGTTGCTTGGGACAACTGGCTGGCACGTATCAGAAGATAGAGATTGAATGCCAAATGGGTATGACTAACCCACAGGCAAAAACATACATAGATACATAAAGTATGCAGAAGGACATTATCTAGAACTTGAATGTTGCCTCCAGTCAACTACTCAAACAGATGTTCCAACACATGTTGGAGATATTTAGCGGGCTGGAGGCTAAAACATGTGAACAGTTGCAGCAATTGAGGACCCAGACTGTTGGGGACAATAAGCTGACTTTGTAATAATGCCGCTTGGGGGGGAAAGCCCTAATAAGCAGGCATATACATAGAATGAAGGCTCTTGCTAAGCACATTGATTTGTGCTTAAATTGTAAGCCGCCCTGAGTCTTCGGAGAAGGGCGGGATATAAATGGGATTAAAATAAAATAAATAAAAATAAATAATAAGCAGGCATATGCATAGAATGAAGGCTATTGCTAAGCACATTGGTTTGTGCTTAAATTGTAAGCCGCCCTGAGTCTTCGGAGAAGGGCGGGATATAAATGGGATTAAAATAAAAAAATAAAAAATGTCTAGTCTAACGAAGAGAAGGATGAGGATATTATAGCGGTCTTCCAATACTTGTGGGGCTGTCACAGAGAAGAGGGAGAAAAGTATCTAAGGGCAGGACAAGAATGAACAGATGGAAACTTATCAAGGAGAGATCCAACCTAGAACTAAGGAGAGATTTCCTGACAATAAGTCAGAACCTCCCACCTTTTGGGCACCAGGGACCGTTTCCGTGGAGAGGTGTTTTTCCATGGATCGGAGGGGGCATGGTTTCACATGCTGTCTGCATCCCAGGGATGGGGCTTTGCTTGTTTAGGTGGCCCAGTTTCTGGCATGTCACAGCCCAATGCCGGTCCACAGACCGAGGGTTGGGGATACCTGCAATAAGACCAATTAATCAGTGGAATAGTTAGCCTCCAGAAGTTGTGGGTGCTCCATCACTGAGGTTTTCAAGAAGAGATTGGGCAGCCATTTGACTGGAATGGTGTAGGGTCTCCTGCCTGAGCAGGGGTTTGATTAAAAGATCTCCAAGGTCCCTTTCAACTCTGCTGCTCTGTATTTTATACTCCCTTATAACTCACAGAAGGCATCTTCATCTATTAATTCAAGCAGTGAACTATGGTTTAACACTGTTATGGCTAAGTCATCATATGCTGGTTTAATTTTTGTCTTAAGGACAATATGTAAAACCAGTCACATGTGCCAATTCAAGTGATCATGGTCAAACAAACCATGATTATGTGGCCATCACAACTGGTATAACCAATTTTGAAAGCTATAGCTGTTTGGGAGATATAAGCTATCGTTGTATGGACCCCACTGAGACACTGACAAATTTAAAATACTAAACATCCCAGTGCACTACAAAATACTAATTTTTCTTCTATGAAAATAATTAAGGGTATGAATTTACATGCGGGTGCACACTATCATATATTAAGAAAAATAAAATAGGCAGTATTATTTAAAAAAAAATCAGATTACAGGTAGTCCTCAACTTACAACAGTTCATTTAGTGACCATTCAAAATTTTCACACTTATGACTGTTGCAGCATTCTCATGTCATTCAGATGCTTGGCAACTGACTCATATTTATGATGGTTGCAATGTCACTTTTTGCAATCTTCTGATAAGCAAAGTCAATGGAGAAGTCAGATTCACTTAACAACCATGTTACTAAATTAACAAGTGCAGTGATTCACTTAACATCTGTGGCAAAAATGGTTGTAAAAAGGGGCAAAAATCACAACAACTGTCTTGCTTAGCAACAAAAAGTTTGGGCTCAATTGTGGTTATAAGTCAAGGACTAGCTATATTGATTTACTGCATTTTATACCCGGCCTTTGTGCAGGATCTCATGGTGATATCCAGGGAGATTATCTTCCTTTATATCTACAGAAACTGTGAGATACAATGGGCTAAAACAGTGACTGGTCCAAAGTGAGGCAGCGAGTTGCATGATTGAATGGGAACTTGAATTTGGATCTCACCTGCCCAGTTCCACAACTTTAAATTATTAAACTGCATGCCTCTCTAGCTTTGTTCAACTAGTATGCTGTTTATTCGAGACAGCAACAGCTTTTAGAGACATAGGCAGGAGGATGTCTTTCCCCTCACCTATTCTATAATTATAACAACAACAACCAGTGCTTTTTTTGTAAAAGAAAAAGGTGCCGGAACTCACACATGTCATACAACCCACCTTGCCTATCCTACAAGGTTCCGTCCAAAAAAGGTGCCGGAACTCCGTTCTGAGCGTTCTATGAGGAAAAAAGCCCTGACAACAACAATAATAAAGTTGGAAGGGACCTTGGAGGTCATCTAGTCCAACCCTCTGTTCAGGCAGGAAATTCTATAACATTTCAGACAAATGGCTGTCCAGTCTCTTCTTAAAAACTTCCAGTGTTGGAGCATTCACAGCTTCTGGAGACAGGTTGTTCCTCTGATTAATTGTTCTAACTGTCAGGAAATTTCTCCTTAGTTCTAGGTTGCTTCTCTCCTTCATTAGTTTTCATCCATCATTTCTTGTCCTGCCTTCAGGTGCTTTGGAGAATAGCTTGACTCCCTCTTCTCTGTGGCAGCCCCTGAGATATTGGAACGCTGCTATCATGTCCCCTCTCATTCTTCTCTTCATTAAACTACACATACCCAATTCCAGCAACTGTTCCTTGTATGTTTTAGCCTCCAGTCCCCTAATCATCTTTGTTGTTTGTTCTAAACCTGCTTGAGGTTTAGAAGCAGAAATGGCATGCACTGAATTTCGGGCACTAGCATGCCAAACATTCTAATTGTGGTCCTGTCCTGCAACGTTCCTGTGTCAGTTTTCCTGTGCTCACATGCACACATTTCACAGATGATGTGTACAATTGTCCTAGTAGCACCTATTTCAGATTGCAATGAAGACTCTTACTAGGAAAAGCTTTCTTACATGTTAACTTGTCCTGGAGCTCATTCATTCACTGTGGAGGATATTAAAGATATAAATCTCCACAGAGCTAAGCAAGGTGCTGGAAGGAGGGGTTATGGGCCACTAGAAATGATCATAGATTCAGCAATCAATGGCAGCATGGAACATGGAGCTTTTGTGTGGCTCATCAAAGAGGTGGTATAAGTTGGGGGTGTCAAGGGCATAAGAGGGCTCATGGCTTCAGAGCTAGAAAAGGACAACTGCACAACTATTGGAGAGAGGTACCTTCTCGGTCACTCCAAGAACATGTGGAGGAAGCCACTTCTGGGGGGGAATGAGAACTACTTGTACATGGTCCCAGAAGAGTTTTTTCCAAGTTGCTGCCTTCCAACTACTGTATTGGACTATCACTCCCATAACTCCCAGCTGATTCAAATATTGGAGGTGATAGTTTGGGATTAATGGCAGTTGAAATCCAACACATATGAAAATCAGGCCAAGAAAAGTTGTCTTAGAGGGGAACAGACTTTTCAACTTCTACCCTGAAACTTATCTTCAACACTTTAAATTCACAGCTTATCCAAAGAACCCAGAACTTGTAGTTAGAAGAAAGAATGCAGGCATTAATTATTGTTATACACAGGTCCCCTCACAGAAATGCAGATTCCATGTCGAAGAAAAATGTCTATCAAATGAATTTGCCTGTAGAACAATCTTCTCTTGTAAAATTTAGGGAACAGCTCTGTCTGTTTCCAGAACAGAAAAAAAACTCTGCTCTTGTAATCAAATAAAATATAATGCTGCTACTTGCATCTTGCAGCCTTGGATGGTGGAACAAAAACAACAGAGGCAAGATCCAGATAAGGCAAGTGTCTGGTTTAATGCTTCATTCCCACCACAATTCCAGTTTGTGTGAATACCTTTCCCCATAATATCCAGAGCAATAAACCTGCCATTCTTGTCATTCGATACAAAAAGAGGGGAAAATTTTTGATGGAGACGTGGGGAGTGAGTGAGGAATAATTCCTTCTCTCTCTGCATCCTGGTTGCAGGCACGCTGGGTATTTATTTTAGAATTAAAAATCAGGACTCTGCTCCTATGTTCCCTACCTTTGTTTGGAAAGTCACAGATTTCCTGTGACTTTCAGGCATTGGCCCTATATCTTGCTAGCAGACCCTTTGTCATGCAAAAGTAAGCAGCTTGCGAAGATAGGAAATTTGATGACCCCCACAGTCTGAGCCCCAAGGGAACAGCCACCAGATCCTTATTTGCTCCATCCCTCTCTTTGCAAAAGAGCACTGGAACACAGCTGCCCCCTGATCAATAATGGGAAGAAGGAGAAAGGGAAGGAAGACTCAGTAAGAGGATAAAAGTAGCTTTCCAGTCCCCCCCCCCATCCTAGCTCTGAGAGCAGAGTTCCACCAATACTTGTTGATATGGCAGTTTATACAACGCTCAAGGAGAGACTCACCCTATTTCTTCCATAATCCAATTAAATAGAGATGAAAATGGATTGAAATCCTTGCTCAGCCATTAATTTATAGCTTGAATTTACATGAATAAGCCATTTTCTCTCCCTCAGTTTGCATTTCCTGTCTGGAGTGGCTATTTTCACACAATGTATTAATCCAGGGTTTACTAAATTAAACCAATTGCCTGGGTCTTCGTATACATGGACAGTGGCTACCTTTGCATAACAAAGGTGTAATAAGATGGAGGGTTTGTGTCACTGTAAGTTGGGGGGTGGGGGCACAAAGGGAGGCTCAGCCAATCTCAATGTATACATGGTTGTACTTTGACAATAAAGGTTCATTCATTCACAACCTGGACTAAAATGTGGAAGCTTATTTTTGTGGTTCAAAGTGTGATATTGATGCAATCCATGATGTGTGGTCAGAATTTCCCATCTGTTTTTAAGTTAGTCATTGCATCATCCTGTTGTTGTCAACTCTTAAGTGACCACACAGATTTTCTCCCTGACAATCTGTCCCTAATCTGTTTTTTTGAGTGATATATAGAGAAATTAAACTGAGAATGAGAAGATCTTTAAAAGCTTTTGTATCCTTCAATTCTGTTTAAATTAATCCTAAACGAGTCGCTAGATGGACAGCACCCTTAGATAAGCATAGGTATATTTAAATAGAGGGATCACATGGATTTTGCAGGGCTGTGGTTGAGCTGAAAGTGGGACCGCCTTTTTGCATTTGCAGAGAACCATAGGTGAAGCATTTCACAGCAGTGGTTTCACACCATGCATTGTTAGCAGTGGCTGGGTGAAAAGCCGATGCCCCTTAATGAGGGATTACAAAGCATTATATATATTTAAAGAGTGTTAAAGAAAAACACCCAAAGCCCCAGATGATGGATCAGGAGATAAAACTAAGCTGCTAAAAATGAAACCTATAACCCTAACCCTATTTAATCATACACAAACCCATAAGACTCAGCAACTTACTTCCTAGTCAGGCAGCGTCAGATCCTAATCCTAGAAACTAGGCTACCAGATCTGCCACGCAAAAATTCAGGTGACCACTAGCTGGCAGCAAAGAGGTACAGAGAACTTTTAATTCTTTATTGCCATGAAGTGATTTGCAGACCAGAACTGGTAGCCTTATTACAAGCCATGATTCATTCCAGGTGAAATTGGCTCTTGTCAAGAGGAGTTGAATAGCAATCTCTAGTGGCTCATTATTCTTTCTTCTTTTACATGCTCAATTCTTATCTCATACTTTTAATCTTAGCTTGTTTTTAACTGCAGATAAAAAAATTAAAGACTTAAAAAAAGTGATACCATTTGTGGAATTTATAGTACATTTACAGTACATTTACATTTACTGCATACCCACTTAGCATACATTTTATCTAAGCAATACAATGCAAAAAATAAATATAGTTAAAACTGCTTTATGCTAAGAGCATCCATGCCAAATACCTCTCAGTATTTTTCTACCCTTGTAAACACTCCTTTGTTTTTAGCACATTCATACACTGCTTCATATATTCTCTCTTATTCTGTAAGCTTTTCTCTCTTTCTTTTTCAGGATCTCATCAACTCCATCTAACTAAATCTTTCTTCTCTTTCTCCATCTTCCCTTTCCATCTTACCTGCTCACTCAACCTTTGTATATTTGTTTTGTGATTCAGTTCTCATTCATTATTCTGTTAGCTATTTCAATACATTTCTTTCATACCAAAACCCTCACTTCTCTGTTCTATCCACGTTCATTCACTACCTACTCTTTCTTAGTCTTAGTTCTTGCTTTACATCTTCCTAAGTAACCAACTTTCACTGAATTCAACTTAAACTTCATTTTAACTTGTCTGAACAAGCATTCGTTCCTTGCAATACTGTGTATACTACTCACAACTTTACTACCAGCATTAATACATCTAAAAAATTTCCATCCACATTCCCAACTTTATTAAATATTCTACCAAGATATGCACTTTAGCTTTTATGCCATTTACATTTAACTACTTGTTAGAATAAAATAAGAGTATGCGAGCAAGGATAGAGGGAACCTTGTAAACCAACCTATTGTTGCCCGCTCTCCTCTGGCTAGGAGATATATAGAATGTACTGAAACAGACTTTTTTTTGAAATAAAAACAGATAGTTCTTCCCACAGCCACTTGAAGATTGGTGACTGGAGAATTTCACAGTCTCCCCCCCCCCCAACCAGCATTGCAAACCTCCTCTACTTAAAGGTCAAAGAAATCACATCCCAGCTGCTTAGCCATCCTCACACCCACCTCGGTAACTTAGTACTGCACCACACACCCTCCCATGTGTGTTTGCATGTAAATTAATACAGGCTTTTAAGAGCCCGACATAGAAGCTAACGAAGCAATGTCAACTGTCTGCTCCGAGGCTAATGAGCTCGGCGGGTGCTCTTGAAGCAAGGCAAGCCATTAGGACACAGATGCTTCAGAGGCTGGGCAAATAGCACAGGACAGTGGGCTGGAAGAAAGCGGGGAGCTTGGAAATGACTATTTATTCTTGATACCCTTCCCCCTTCTTGGAAAGAGCCCAAAAGAGGAGAGAAATTGCTGCCCGAATTATCTTGGTCAGTCCAGGCTTCTCAGCAAATGATGAGAATTAAGGAAGACGGCAGAGATTGTAGTTATATAGGGTGGCTACGGACAGACTCTGCTAACATAAGGCAGAGCGACCTCAGGCAGCAGATGCTAGGCAGTGAAGTGTGTTCATCCCAGAATCTCTGCTTAGAGGTCAGAGTGAGGAACACCCGGTCTTTCTCTCCATTCAACAGTAATAAATTAAAGTTTGCTGGCTGGTCACACCTGGAATATCGCATCCAGTTTTCCTTGCCACAATATTAAAAAAGATGGGGAGGGAGAGGTTTCCAAGCTGAGCCATGGTGGCTCAGGAATTCTGGGAGCTGGAAGTCCACGAGTCATAAAAGAGCCAAGGTTGCCTACCCCTGGTATAGGGTCTCCTGCTTGAGCAAGGGGTTGCACTGGAAGACTTCCAAGGTCCCTTCCAGTTCTGTTATTCTATCACAACTTCCCAAACAATATAAGGTGTAGAGGAGAGAAACAGGCAGACTTACAGTAATTATTTATTTATTATTTATTTATTATATTTTTATACCGCCCTTCTCCCGAAGGACTCAGGGCGGTGTACAGGGCAATAAATATAAAAACGAAATACAAAAGTTAAAAAACCATTAAATATTATGCCCGAATATAAAACAGTAATTAAAAGACATATTAAAACCCCAACCCTAACCCATCAAACCAGGTCGGATTGCTTGAATAAATAAGTTTTTAGATCGTGCCGGAAGGAGCGAAGGTCGGGGGCCATCCAGAGCTCAACCGGCAAGCGGTTGAGCTTGAATAACATGGTTTTGCCTAAGCCAGAATTCCAAGGCTGTTTGATTAGGAGCTACTTTCTTCTTGCTTTTAAGAGTGTGGCCAGACCCAAAACAAAGAGCATGTTTTACTGGAAGATCCCATTCTGGGACCCACAGACTCTGCCCTTCATTTAGATCCCAGGACTGCAGTGCAGATGAAGGAGAGGCCAAAAAAGCTGAAGGTAGATTGAGCTAAAGAAGTTGCAGTCTCGTAGAACTCAAAGCACGTCTTGCAAACAAATAAATCTAACTTGTAAAATAAAATGGATGTGGCTGAAGTCACTCATCACTGAAACATTTTGTCCTAATGTTTCTTAAAGGTCTAATTCTCTGTTCTATAAATTCTTCATAAATCCATCTATTTCGGCCATCTCTGACCTGGCACCCTACACATATCTTAGAACTACAGCCTTCACTATTCCCTGGCAGCTTGGCCAATCCTAACAAATGAGACCTAAAAGATGCCAATTCAGCGAAGATTTGTTTCTTGTCCAGGCCTAAGTCCTATTACATCAATCCCATAACTTTTTTAATCTGTGTCTATCTTTGTACAAGGGATGCGGTGGCTCAGTGGGTTAGGACGCTGAGCTTGTCGATCAGAAGGTCGGCACTTTGGCGGATCGAATCCCAAGTGCCGCGTAACAGAGTGAGCGCCTGTTACTCGTCCCAGCTTCTGCCAACCTAGCAGTTCAAAAGCACGTAAAAATGCAAGTAGAATAATAGGGACCACTCCGGTGGGAAGGTAACAGCGTTCCGTGCGCCTTTGGAGTCTAGTCATGCCGGCCACATGACCACGGAGACGTCCTTGGATAAGCGCTGGCTCTTCGGCTTTGAAATGGAGATGAGCACCGGCCCCTAGAGTCGGAAATGACTAGCACGCATGTGCGGGGGAACCTTTACCTTATCTTTGTACAGCGCTCTGAACCCAAACCAACCAATCACATTTTAGTCTAGTACATTATGTTCATCCAACCAATGTGGTTGGTTTATGGTTTGAGGTATCATAAAGATCCAAAATTGAGAAAATCCTGGACAGAGTTATTAAATTATAATGGACCATCAAAGCCAACTCTCCGTTTGGTGAAGGTCTCCCTGAAGCAACTTTTTATTTATTCGTAAAATTTTATTAGCCGCCCATCCTGTGTCACAATACCTCTGGGCGGCTTACAATATTAAATGATAAAACTGTATAATTCGTAATAACATAAATACAATACTATAAAATCGACCTAACTAAAAAGATGGGGGGAGGGGAGGGAGTATGATAAGAAAGGGAGGGGGCAGGATCTGTCAACCTCCCCCAGTGTGAAACCTCTCCGTTGGAGCCCCAAGCCAGCTGGCAGAGCCAGGTATTTAAGCTCTTGAGGAAGATCTGGAGGGTTTGGGGCTGACCTTACTTTGGTCAGGAGCAACAGCAAAGAAGGCTCTTCTGGACCCCACCAGCTGGAATTCCCCAGCTGATGGCCTCCGCAGCATGCCTCCTCTGCGGACACGGTTGGGGGACAGGCCAATCCCAATGGGATGAGATGGTCCTTCGAGTAGCCTGGACCCATGCCACAAAGGGCTTTACAGGCGATTACCAACAGTCTGAATTGCACCCGGAAGAAGACTGCCAGCCAATGCAGCTTGTGAAGCACTGGTGTTACGTGAGCCTCCCTTGGGGTCCCAAGAACTGCCCCCACCACAGCATTCTGCATCACCTGTAGCTTCCAAGCACTCTTCAAGAGTAGCTCCACGTAGAGAGCATTGCGAAAGTCCACCTGTGAGAGGAGCTGGGATTGAATGACTCTGCTTGACAGCGAATTACTCAGTTAACCAGGAATAAGAACGTTCTTCAAATATAGACCATGCAGTCATTATTCCCACCACTTTATTGTCACCAGAAAGGAGTGCTATCTCCAAACAGATCTAAATATTGTAACGCTTTGTATGAATCTGTGACATGATCTGGCTTGGAGCCTGATGAATATTCGTAAAATGAAAATATAATACTTTCTCAGCAGCCGACCACTCTACTGTAGCTGATACTGCTGGTTTTCTGTTAAAAATATGTAAACATTAAAAAAAAGAACACCAATAGTACACTTCATATATTCATTTTTTTCACATTCTAAAACATCTATCAGCTCTTTGTGTAACTGAACTGAAACAGTATATGCAACAGAATGTAATGTGGGGAAGGAAATGGTATTTTAATTCAACAGAAGTAATTATGCATAAAAAGATTTCATAAAAAATACTTCAAACTAGGTGGAATACTTCTTTGTAAGATAAAGACGTTCATTTCTGCAGTGCCAAGGTCACCTGTTCAATACACCATCTCTCCAACAAAAGAGTCAGTGGGCGATCAAAAATTGCTACAAGGCATGCTATGAATGGAGCTGTGAAGAGTAGAATGGGGAATTCATCATAGCTGCTAAGTTGAGCTGTGAACATGTCAACCCTTCCAGGTAAACACAAGAAAAGATGAATTAATTCTACTTCTTGAGACCGCATTAACAGAACCTTGCAGGTTTGAAAGTATAAACCACCACTTTTAAATGCTTGATCTATTAGGGTGGGCCCTGTCTAAGTTTCTTTCTCTGACTGCAAAGCCACTGGGGGCTCCTGCCTGCCTTGTCTGATTGTTTCCTAGGCATCATCTCTTCTCCCCCCCCCTTCCCCAAGGTCATCCACACATTCCACTGCAGAACATTTAAATGTTAGATGTGCAGATGCATAAACTTTTATTGTCCACGCCATGAAAATCTTCTCAAAAGTCAGGGGTCGTCTTATAGCCAGGTGCTGAAACTTTAGGGACAGGGCTGGCTGGAAAACCTGGAGCGGATCTTCCATTTAGTCTGCGCAGGGAAAGCGGGACCAATTGGAGTAGAAGCTGCAGTCTGTGATTTTTTACAGGCTGGGGTCTGGGCATCTTTCCTTCTAAAGTTGAAGAGCAGCTGTAGGCAGGTGGGGAATGCAAGAGCAACTTGAAAGGCAGGTGGGGAATGCCGTAGCCAGAGTAGCTGCTTAGCTCTAAGGCAGGGGTGTCAAACTCAATTTCATTGAGGGCCGCATCAGCATTGCGGTTGCCCTCAGGGGGCCGGGTGGGTATGGCCTGGGTGGGCGTGGCCTACTGGGTGGGCGTGGCTAGAGTGAATATGGCTTACTGGGTGGGCATGGCCAGCTCTACATCGTTCGCATCAAGGGTGCCTATGGGGGCCTGGGCAGGAGTGGGACAGATCTGAGGGTCTCTGGCAGAAGGAGGGTCTCTGGGCCAGGGCCAAGGCAGTGGGGGCCACTCCCTCACTGTTTCCAGGATGGCTTCACGGGCCGCATGAAACCACTTCACGGGCCGGATCTGGCCCCGGGCCTTGTGTTTGACATGTCTGCTCTAAGGATACATTTGACTCAGGAACTGGGCGGGCAGGCTGGAAAACCTGGAGCAGATCTCCCATTTGGTCTTTTTTTTAAATCCCATTTATATCCCGCCCTTCTCCGAAGACTCAGGGCGGCTTACAATTTAAAGCACAAATCAATGTGCTTAGCAATAGCCTTCATTCTATGTATATGCCTGCTTATTAGAGCTTTCACCCCACCCCCCCACAAGCAGCATTATTACAAAGTCAGCTTATTGCTCCCAACAATCTGAGTCCTCATTTTACCTACCTCGGAAGGATGGAAGGCTGACTCAACCTTGAGCCTGGTGGGATGAGAACGTGCACTAATTGCAGGCAGCTGGTGTTACTTAAAGCTCTGTGCAGGGAAAGCTTTAGAGTGAATTAGGAAAAGTGAAAAAGTGAATTAGGAAAATAGGAAACGGTTGCTGGAATTGGGTATGTGTAGTTTAACGAAGAGAAGGGTGAGGGATGACATGATAGCAGTCTTCCAATATCTCAGGGGCTACCACAAAGAAGAGGGAGTCAAGCTATTCTCCAAAGCACCTGAAAGCAGGACAAGAAGCAATGGATGGAAACTAGTCAAGGAGAGAAGCAACCTAGAACTAAGGAGACACTTCCTGACAGTTAGAACAATTAACCAGTGGAACAACCTGCCTCCAGAAGTGGTGAATGCTCCAACACTGGAAGTTTTTAAGAAGAGACTGGACAGCCATTTGTCTGAAATGGTATAGGGTTTCCTGCCTTAGCAGGGGATTGGACTAGATGACCTCCAAGGTCCCTTCCAACTTATTATTATTATTATTATTATTATTATTATTATTATTATTATTATTATTATTATTATTATTATTATTATGTTTAATCCACTTGCACTGTTTTATGTTTACATGTTTGATGACAAACAGCCTTATGTTTATAAGTGACAGTTTTCCTACTAAGTACCTGCATGTCATAAGCATTTGAATTAAAATTACCATATTAAAATTAAATCTGATGTTTTTTAATTTTTATTTGGTGTGCGTTGGAAGAGGGGTAGTCTTATACAGCAAGTATAGCCCAAACCCTATAATTTAACAGGAAATGTAGGGGGTCGTCTTATATGCCCAGTCGTCTTATACGCCGGAAAATACGGTAACTCCTTACAGAAAGCTGCACAGGGTGGATACACCATGATTGTTCTTTTCCCCCCAACTTTTATTTTGTAAAAAATCAAAATGCCTGGAATATCCATGTCCAAGATACTATTATATATTCACACAGTAAATGACCTACCAGAACCCTTAAGATTTATGTTCCCAACTTCCTGATCTCCAGATGTGTTATATTTCATTAAGAACAACAGCAGATTCATGATTCTTTTGAGATGGATTCTGTGGATTATGGTCTAACCCTTGGAAGAGGTTGGGACCAACCATTAAGAAATCGCTAAGCTAAATAATGCAAATTCCACCAAAAATCTATTGTATGTAAAAGCATATTAAACATTAGCTCCAAGAAAAAAAAGAGCACTGGATAACATGCCGAAAGATCCTGGGACGTAGAAACACTTGTTAAAAAAAAATCTACCAAGCACTAGTTTGTACAGTCCATTCCTGCCATAAACTGAACCATACTCAAAGATCATAGTTCTCAGAGAACCGAATTTACCTCAGTCTTGGTAAATCTAGATTTACTTCTAGTTTATTGTCAAGTGTTTTGACACCCCATTGTTTAAACACAACAATACTAAAAGAGGGATGTACTTCCTCAAAGTACAGGCAGTCCTCAAGTTATGACAATTGAGCCAGGCATTTATGGCCATAAGTCATTACAATAGTAAAGCGGGCACTGCAGCATCCCTACAATCACATGATCAAAACTCAGATGATTGGCAACTGACTCATATTTATGATGGTTGCCGTGTTCCAGGGTAACGTGATCACTTTTTGAAATCTTCTGACAAGCAAAACCAATGGAGAAGGTAGATTCACTACACAACTATGTAACTAATTTAACAACCGCAGTGATTCACTAAACAACTGTGGCATGACAGGTCATAAAATGGGACAAAACCCATTTAACAACTGGCAACAGGAATGTTTGGCTCAATTGTGGTTGTAAGTCGATGACTACCTGTACTAAAGCCTAGGCCAGAAGTAGGCAACCTCGGCTCTTTTATGACTTATAGACTTCAACTCCCAGAATTCCTGAGTCAGCATAGAATTCTGGGAGTTGAAGTCCATGAGTCATAAAAGAGCCGAGGTTGCCTACCACTGGCCTAGGTAAACCTCCACGTAGATATAAAATCTCTGAGATTAGCAACCTCCTTAAAGGAAGGTGAGACATAAATGCAGTGAACAAGCAAGTGTGCCTAGGACTTCTACAAAATGGTGGCTTCAGTGAAGATTGTCTTTGGCACTCCTCTCCATTCGTGTTCAGTTTTTTGAGTGTTGCATTTCCATTATTTTCTAATGGAAAATTTACATGCACGACTGCTCCCTGTCCTCCAAGATAATACATTTCTCTGCAAGGAAATGATCACCAACATTTGCACAAAAAAGATGCTGATGTTGAATTTTTCCCTGAATATTAAAAAGGAACAAAATACTAATAGCAATTCTGGTCATGAAAATCACAGTTGAACAGAAGGACAGTTGTTCAGACCAAGGAGAGCAGTAATTATTGCCTCATATTTATTCTCAGCTACTACTATCTGTTCACATCCACAGGGTCTCAGGACACTCAACGTATTCAGGTTCCTCTAGGAATTTGACTAATCCCCCTTTAAAGCTATCCAGATCAGCATCAGTAAACACATTTTGTATCAGAGACTTTCACTGGCTATGTACTCCTTAAAGACCCTCATTTAACCTGCTTTGAATCTCCAAACCCCAATCTGTCGACTGCCCTGGATACTAATTTCACGAGTGAAAAAGACTCAAAAACTTCTAAGCACTTTTTAATGCAAAATGTTTGGAGGCATCAGGTTAGGGAAAACTGTTGTCACCAATATTTCCTCTTCCCCCCCCCCCAAATTCTAAGATACTTTGTTTTCTTCTCTCATGCAAAATAACTACAGTTCCAGGACTGCCCTTTTTAAAAACCCTTTCCATCAACATAGATTTCCAAAGAAAGATGTATGGTGTACTACTTGTTTCAGATGTTCAATAGCTAATTGAGCATGTGATGAGAACACAGGCTGTGTTTCAAGAATGATGGTGGTCCACAAGTCAGGCATCCCAAACAATTCCCTGGTCCCAACAGAAGAATATTTGTAGCTCAGGGTTGAACTGTTGAGTTCTTGGTGCTCTCTGAGCTTGGTTGTTTTCTTGCATTTCATTGGGTAACAAAACATCTGCAAAAATAAAAAAGCCAAGTCCAAAGAGCACCAAGGACCTTGATTTTTTTGACTTGATTTTTTATTCCTAAACTTAATTTTTAATACCTCCAACTGGAAAAGTATTTCTGGAGGTATTAAAAATCCGCAATACAGATTGTGCACTTTGAGGACAGGAAAGGGAATCATAAAATCCAGCCCTCTCTTCAAGGTTAAACCCTCCACAAATTAGCATTCCCTTTGCCATCTGCATTCACAGGTATGATCCAAAGGACAGAAGGTTTGGCAGAGAAGCAAAACAATTCAACCAGCTACCTAACTCTTGACATCCACAACATCAAGGCTAACGTTGTTTCTGGGCAGCTAACCACCATTCATTTATCCTTCCAAGCTCTGCAGCTTGGCAAAGAGACATTACTGCCTTCATTTTATAAGTGAAGCAGGAAAGAGACTTAGCTACAGCCAAGGAATGAGTCTGTTTGGAGTTGTAAGCAATAATAAATCAAAGGCAGGCAATTTAAGGAAGCATACAGACATCCTCACGGGACCACACTTCATCCACAGTAGACTAGGATAACTAATTTCCTCCATTTAAAACCCTCCTGCCAATTCATTATTTCATGTCATTATTTCCTAAATCCATCGCTGTCAATCTTTTTTTTTAAGATTCCAATTTTAAAGAAAGATGAAGGTGCTAATATATGTAAGCCAAAAAAATATATATATCTGTCCTCTCTACCCTGTCATAAATCCCACTAAACAGATTTTGGATGCTCTATGCTCATGCCCAAGTATTTAATTTCTATGCAGAAAGTAAAGGGAAGACTTCTTGCATTGCCCAGGGTAAGAAAAGCATGTAGAAAAAAGACAAATATAGATCACTTAACAATTCAATTGTGCATTTTTGTAGTGGCATTACTGGGAACTCTTAGATAACTCTTAGATGATTTAGATAAAGTCATGCATAACTGAGTGGCAAGGGGTTCATCAAGTCTCTCCTTGATAGTCTCCATATGACAATAATAATAATAATAATAATAATAATAATAATAATAATAATAATAATAATAATAATAATAATAACAACAACAACAACAAGTTGGAAGGGACCTTGGAGGTCATCTAGTCCAACCCCCTGCTCAGGCAGGAAACCCTATACCATTTCAGACAAATGGCTGTCCAGTCTCTTCTTAAAAACTTCCAGTGTTGGAGCATTCACCACTTCTGGAGGCAGGTTGTTCCACTGGTTAATTGTTCTAACTGTCAGGAAGTGTCTCCTTAGTTCTAGGTTGCTTCTCTCCTTGACTAGTTTCCATCCATTGCTTCTTGTCCTGCTTTCAGGTGCTTTGGAGAATAGCTTGACTCCCTCTTCTTTGTGGTAGCCCCTGAGATATTGGAAGACTGCTATCATGTCATCCCTCACCCTTCTCTTCGTTAAACTACACATACCCAATTCCAGCAACCGTTTCCTATTTTCCTAATTCACTTTTTCACTTTTCCTAATTCACTCTAAAGCTTTCCCTGCACAGAGCTTTAAGTAACACCAGCTGCCTGGAAGTTTCTCCTTAGTTCTAGGTTGCTTCTCTCCTTGACTAGAGAAGAAGGGGACGACAGAGAATGAGGTGGCTGGATGGAGTCACTGAAGCAGTAGGTGTGAGCCTCAATGGACTCCAGAAGATGGTAGAGGACAGGAAGGCCTGGAGGAACGTTGTCCATAGGGTCGCGATGGGTCGGACACGACTTTGCAGCTAACAACAACAACGCCAAGGACATGTTGCGTTGCACTCACAGCCTTCCATTAAGATGTGCTCTTGAAATTACTAAGTGGACCCACCTACCTTTGTAAGCTGTCTTCCAGCAAAAAAAACCTCCCCCAAAGCACAGTAAAGTTATACTAAAAACCTATTAAACATCCAGTTATGGGCCCAGAAACAGGAACCGCAGAGTCCAGCAAGCTGTACTATAAAACCAATTATACAAGCCCAGTAGATGATGTCCCTGGCAGCCTGTCTAGCATAGTATTTTCCAACCTCAGCATTTTGAAGATGTGTGGACTTCAGCTCTCAGAATTCCCTAGTCCACACCATCTTCAAGCTGCTAAGGTTGACAAAGTTAGACTGAGGGCCACAGTCAAAATATCCCCCTTCTCAATACCTTTTTCCTTACAGTCAAACGGGAGGGGAGAACCTGCAAGAGGATTTCAGGCAAAGAATACAAATAGGTAATGTAAGCCACTCTCTGCTTCTAATGGAAAAAGTGTTGGTTTCTAATCCTATTTTATATTGACATCCGTTCTTTTTTCTTCCCTATAGTTATTTGCAACACCCTGGGCAAAGGGTGAAATTTTTGCCACTGTGCGAAGGCGGAGAGGAGGACAAAGTCAGTGAAGCAGATGGTTGTGGGTGTCAAAGGAGGGCAGATCACACTGTACACCCAAAAAGATGTGTTGAAGTCCCCCCCCCAAAGACGGTTGGGTTGGAAGTCTTAAGCTTCCTGGCATTGTTCAGGCTTTTCAGTCCAATTAACCATCTGCTCTGTTCAGAGACCAAGCAACCTTGTCCTTCTCTCTGCGCAAAGACTGTGCACAAACACTCCACTCTCACCCCACTAGGAATCCTGATCCTATATCCTCCCCTTTCTGAACCTGGGGTTTTGGGGTGTTTTGAACTGCCACCCCCACAATCCTTTGTTACCTTCTTATGCTAACGGGCAAAGGGACCAACTTTCTTAATTTATAACTTTTTTATTATTTTAATCCCATTTATATCCCGCCCTTCTCCGAAGACTAGCAGCTTACAATCTAGCAGCTTACAATCTAAAGCACAAATCAATGTGCTTAGCAATACCCTTCATTCTATGTATATGCCTGCTTATTAGGGCTTTCGCCCCCCCCCCCCCCACAAGCGGCATTATTACAAAGTCAGCTTAAATGCCCCCAACAATCTGGGTCCTCATTTTACCTACCTCGGAAGGATGGAAGGCTGAGTCAACCTTAAGCCTGGTGGGACGCGAACCTGCACTAATTGCAGGCAGCTGGTGTTCCTTAAGGAGGCATTAGCCCACTGCTCCACCAAGGCTCTTGCTTGCTTCTAACCAAGATGCCCGGTTCAGAAAACCCCAAGCTCCTCAATGAGGGACGAAGGTTCCCACGCACAGTCTTGCCACCGCAAATGACAACTGGGATGATCCCCTCCCTACGCAAAAACTCCGTTGTGACTTGGAGCTCGCCAACCCAACCGGCCTTTCCCCCCCCCCCCTTCTTCTCTTGGCCCGAACGGGCAGCGCAGCGCCCTCCTCCCCCAGCGACTTCCCCCGCCGGAGCAGCCCAAGGTCAGCCTCCCCGGTCGGATCTTTGCTGCAACTGCGGATCCTGGCCGTCTACTTGTGGCCCCCAGCCCAGCCCAGCCCAGCCTTATTCAGACAGGCCAGGCCAGGCGGAGAAGAAGACGGAAGCCCGAAGCCCGCCACAACTAGCGCGAGGCTCCCTGGCCTCCAGCGGCGGAACGGCCTGCGGCGAGAGAGGCGCGGGCGGGGTTCACACTTTGCTCAGCCTGGAGTCCTACAGACGGCTCGGACTACAAGTCCCATCTTCTTCTTCTTCAGGCGGCTATCCGAAAGGCGCCAAGCGGGAGCCGGCAGTCACCAGGCGAGGGGTGGAGGGTCTTGCCTTCGAGCGCCGGAGCTCGGTGGCGCCCGCCCGAGAACACACAAACGCGTTGCTCTCAAACGGGGAGATTCCTCCGTCTCTACCCATCTACCCACCGCCACCTCTCCTCCAACGTGCCCCGGGCGAAGAGCACCTCTCGGCCGGAGAAAAATGACCCCCGCGCCCAACCGAGGGAGGCTCTTGGCTCGGCTCCCAAAGCGCTCCTGGAGGCTGCCGCTACTCCGGGGGTGGCTCGGCTCGTCACGCCGTCTAAAACTCGTGGGAGCCGCAGACCCGGCCTCGTTCAGCCCGGGCATTCCTGTTGCCAGCCGCCGTCTCCGGAACGAGGCGTGAGGGAAGGAGAAGCGGTGTGTGTGTGTGTGTGTGTGTGTGTGTGTGTGTAGGGGGGGAGGTTACTCACCTGGGGCCGGTGCTTGGCGTTTCAGCGGCGGCGGCGGCGGGCGCGCGAGTCCGGCTGCCGCATTTCCTTGGAGCAGCAGCCCGGGGACTCCCGTCTGCCATCATCAGTAGTAGCAGCAGCAGCATCGCCGTCTTGCCGCCGTCGCCTCCTCCTCCTCCTCCTTCTCTCAACGCCACCTTCCACTTCGTCGGGCTTCGTTCCCGCTTGGTCCAGACCTTGCAGCCAGCGACGAGCTCGTAGCCGCGCCGCGCGCCACTGCCTGCCTCCACATCTGGAACCTGGACGCGCGCGCGCGGTGTTTTGTTTTTTAAAAAAAAACAAAAAACCGAAAGGGTGTGTGTGTGGGGAGGGGGGGGGAAGCGAAAGACAAAACCGGGAACCCGTCGCGCTCCCGCAGGTGGACGGAGCCGGGGCGCCCGGTGGGCGAATTGCCTCGTGCCTGCTTTTAGTTGTGGGGAAGGGAGGGGAGAACCGCTGATTGGACAAGAACTCCAGCTACGCACGTGCCGCTCTGCGGCCCTCACCTCTGCCCTCCCGGACTGTTCAAGGTGTGTGTGTGTGTGTGTGTGTGTGTGCATATATATATGTGTGTGTGTGTGTGTGTGTGTGTGTGTGTGTGTATACATATAGATCTTTGGTCATTCGGGTTTTTCCCCCCGTAGAATTGAAGGTGTAGGAGCAACGTTTCCTTCTTCTGGGAGAAGCATGTGGTAGTGGCTGTTTGTTCCTCTTTTTTAAGGAAGCTGAAGCCACCAGCCTGAGGATGACGGATGGGATTCCGTGGAAACGTTGCTCCTACACCTTCAATTCTACGCGGGGGGGGGGGGGACCCAAATGACCAAAGATCCACATACAAACACCCGCGAAAACCTCAGAAAACATATATATATATACATACACACACACACACACACACACACACACACACATATTAATAATAATTTGGAGGTCATCTAGTCCAACCCCCTGCTCAGGCAGGAAACCCTATACCAGGGGTAGGCAACCTCGGCTCTTTTATGACTCATGGACTTCAACTCCCAGAATTCCTGAGCCAGCTTGGCTTGCTCAGGAATTCTGGGAGTTGACGTCCATGAGTCATAAAAGAGCTGAGGTTGCCTATCCCTGCCCTAGACCATTTCAGGCAAATGGCAGTCCAGTCTCTTCTTAAAAACTCCCAGTGTTGGAGCATTCACCACTTCTGGAGGCAGGTTGTTCCACTGGTTAATTGTTCTAACTGTCAGGAAGTTTGTCCTTAGTTCTAGGTTGCTTCTCTCCTTGACTAGTTTCCATCCGTTGCTTCTTGTCCTGCCTTCAGGTGCTTTGGAGAATAGCTTGGCTCCCTCTTCTTTGTGGCAGCCCCTGAGATATTGGAAAACTGCTATCATGTCACCCCTCACTCTTCTCTTCATTAAACTACACATACCCAATTCCAGCAACCGTTCCCTATATGTTTTAGCCTCCAGTCCCCCAATCATCTTTGTTGCTCTTCTCTGTACCCTTTCTAGAGTCTCGACATCTTTTTTACATCGTGATGACCAAAACTGGATGCAGTATTCCAGGTGTGGCCTTACCAAAGCATTGTAAAGTATTAGTACTTCACTTGATCTTGATTCTATACCTCTGTTAATGCAGCCTAGCAATGTATATATATATATAAAGGCAGGCGCCCCCCAGAGGGAGGACATGCTTGGTGGATTCATCTCATCACCTGCAGGGGACGCTCGCATATAGAAGGATCTGGAGGGTTTCAGGATTCCGGGTATGAAGCACAGTTCTGCCCCTGTGAAAGCCGTGTCCGCCACTAATTCTTCCTTGAGGATGGAAAGACCCAGTGCTTTTTTTGTAAAAGAAAAAGGTGCTGGAACTCACACATGTCATACAACCCGCCTTGCCTACCCTACAAGGTTCCATCCAAAAAAGGTGCCGGAACTCTATTCTGAGCGTGTTATGAGAAAAAAGCCCTGGAAAGACCCAATAGTTGCACAGACTTCTAAAAAGTTTGGACTGGGCAATTGACCCATTTGGATTCAGATCTGCTCAGGAAGTGAACCAAGGCTCAGGAACTGTCAGCCTAAACCAGGGATAGGCAACCTCGGCTCTTTTATGACTCATGGACTTCAACTCAGGAATTCTGGGAGTTGAAATCCATGAGTCATAAAAGAGCCGAGGTTGCCTACCCCTGGCCTAAACTATTGCTGTGTACTTACATACAGGTGGTCCGTGATTCCTTCTGCTACTGAAGTTTTGGTAAACCACTAAGTGCAAGTTTGCATGGGTTGTTGCAGCACAGGCAGCTGGCAAGTTGTCTTGCGTGTGTGGATGCCAATTGGGGGAGGTGCCAGGCTTCACCCAGCCCCAGCTTTTATTTAATAATGGATGGAAACTGATCAAGGAGAGATTGATTCATCCTAGAAATAAGGAGAAATTTTCTGAAAGTGAGAACAATCAACCGACGGAACAGTTTGCCTTCAGATGTTGTGGGAGCTTCAACACTGGAAGCTTTCAAGAAGAGACTGGACTGCCATCTGTCAGAAATGGTGTAGGATCTCCTCCTTGGGTGTGGGGGGGTTGTACGAGATGATCTATAAGGTCCCTTCCAACTCAGTTATTCTAATTCTACTTTTATTTTACAGTAGTAGGGTTTGGGCATGATTGCATACAGGCCCCAACAGAGAAGCGTCATAACACAGCAAGCAAAGAAGCAACAAGCTTACAGTTTATTCTTCTGAAGGAAAAAAGGAGGATTACCACACAGTATGAAACTGAAGGAGTGGAAAGCATACTTTTGTGGCTAGTGGATGGATACTTAAAGGCCAAAATACTGTTTTGCTCCTCAGTTGGCCAGAAAGAGCAGTCTATCTGACTGGCTATCGGTTCTCTGTTGACTTGCAAGAGAAACCTGCTATTCTAAAACATTAGAAGACCCCCATTCCAGTCTTGCTTCATTTTGTGAGATCAGAAAACATGGATGCTGAAACAGTGGATGATCTGGGAGTGCCCTGTGAACAATATCAACCTCAGCAACTTTAAAATGTGTGGCCTTCAACTCCCAGAATTCCCTAGCCAGCATGCTGGCTGGAGAATTCTGGGAGTTGAAGCCTACACATCTTGAAGCTGCCAAGTTTGAAAAACACTGTGATGTATGAAACTTCAGAAGAATGTATTGTTACTAAAAGGAAAATATTGTGGATCACAGAAATTACTTCCAGGGTTATGAACAGGTTGCACTTAATGGAAGCTGAACTCCACACATCTTCAGCTTGCCAAAGTTGAGAAAGGCTGTTCTAGAACTGTGGGATAACCTTGCTAACTCTTGTTCCTGGGATTCTGAGTGGATGATGTTTCCAGGAAAAGTTTGTAATTGTGCAAATGCCTGTACAGCAGAGGTCCCCAACCTTTTGGGCACCTGGGACCAGTTCTGTGGAGAGAGGTTTTTCCGCGGACTGAAGAGTGCGTGGCTTTTTGTGCTGCCTACATCTCACAGATGGGGCTTTGCTTGTTTGTGTGGCCCAGTTGCTGGCATGCCACGGACCGGTACTGGTCCACGGACCGGGGGATGGAGACCCCTGCTTTACAGAATTTCACAGGAGTCCAAGTAATTATTCCTTCTTTGCCCACTGCTTCTTCCCTTTTCTCTCTTCTTGTGATAATTGTTAGGGATGAGAAGGCAAAACAACTCTCTCTCAAGCAGCACAAGAAAGCCTCACCACAACCACAGCAAAAGACAGGAAAGAAAAGGCCCAGGATAGCTTTTGAGGGTGCAGCAACAGAAAAACCATTTCTACCCCCTTTGGCCAACTTGTTCCTTGCTGTATCTCCTGGAAGGGTGGTGGAGCGTCTCAGAAGTGAGACGACAGCTGGAAAGACCTAGATTCTCATCCCCACTCAGTATGACCTCCCTTAGGTGACCTTGGGTGAGCAGTGCTCAAGTGAACTCTTAACACAAACGTGCGTGGAAATGTATGAAATCATTAATGAATGCAATTTGTAGGACATGCTGTGTATTTCTGCTTGGTTGGTATAATGGACAGAAATAACACTGCTGTGGTCCTATAAATCCAGTTCCCTTAAATGTAATACATGAATTCTGGCTGTACTTCTCCAAGTAATGTCCTAGAAGAAAGAATGGAGAATTTTTCTTAGGAAAATTGCTTCTTAATGGCTTTGTGGAATGTCTGGTTTATGTCTGTATTTCTTTATTGGGAACTAATGATTTGGAAAGATGTGCAGCCATGTTGGACTGAAAAGCTTGGGAGGGGAAACCCATCCAGCTTTAGAAAATGATGCATTTTCTTCTTTTCTCAACCCTTGCAATAAAGGTTGGTGTCGAACTGGGTGTCTGCAAAGAAATCAGTTGTGGAACCAAATTAGAAAGAAAAAAGGGTATGAGAGACAGGGCGAGAGCATCAGGCATGCACTTATTGTGGAACTTTGTCGGGTAGCAGATACACTGACTTGTAAAAATGAATATTTATTTATATTCCGAATTTCTTACCTGCCCCTCTCCTTCAAAAAGCACTTTTTCCAGCTGAAACCTGAACAGAGATAATTAGTGCCCAAGATTGGCGGTGCTTGCTGAGAATTGACAGCCAATCAGAACACACCCTTCCTGACCAATAGCTAAGCAGAGATGTCCCACCCAGGCCGAGGCCAGCATTTGTCCAGAATAGGTAGTCCTTTACTTAAGACCATAATTGGGACCAGAATTTCCATTGCTAAGCAAGGCGGTTGTTAAGTGAGTCACTCCCAATTTTATTACCATTTTTGCCACCATTATTAAGCAAATCATTGCAATTGTTAAGCGAATCATGAGGTTATTAAGGGAATCCAGCTTGCCCTGTTGATTTGGCTTGTGAGAAGCTGTCAGGGAGGATCGCTAATGGTGATCACCTGACCCCGGTAGGCTGCACCTCTCGTAAATGTATGCCGGTTGCCAGGTGCCTAAATTATTTATTTATTCAATTTATATACCGCCCTTCTCCCGTAGGACTCAGGGCAGTTCACAAGGTTTTTTTAAAAAACAGATACAACAATTACAAAACTTAAAATCATTTAAAAAGAATTATATAAACCTTGCAATAAAACCCCAGTTAGAAAACAGTTAAATTATGACCGTGTGATTGTGGAGATGTTGTCATGGTCTTAAGTGTGAGGACCGGTCAGGTCACTTTTATCAGTGCCGTTGTAGCTTTGAATGGTCAACTAACTGAATGGTTGTAAGTCAAGTACTGTAATTCATATGCCAGAAAACAATCTCTCTTTCAAAAGTAAAAAAAAAATGCACTGAAAATGTCTGTCCGCTTTTGTGCCATTTTTCCTGCAGAGATATAATATTTTGTCCCACTTATTGTCTTGCTGTTACTACATCGGTCAGGAGCTGGGAAGTGGGCAGGTCAGACACCGTCACCAATGGAGTGAAATGCAGCATCGTTAGGCAGTATCATCAGAAATTCCTTCTTTGCAGAAATATACCTTGGGTGCCAATTGCTCCTAGACTGGGGAGACCTACTTGTGCCCCTAGTTACTCCCCTAGTAATAGTGTCTAGTCTACTGCAATGTGCTGCACGTGGGGCTGCCACTGAAAACCACACGGAAGCTGGAATGGAATGGAATAGAATAGAAGCTGGAAGGGACCCTGGAGGTCTTCTAGTCCAGCCCCCTGCTCAAGCATCTCAGACAAGTGACTGTCTAGTGTCTTCTTAAAAACCTCCAGTGATGAAGCGCCCACGATTTCTGGAGGCAAGGTGTTCCACTGGTTAATTGTTCTGTTAGGAAGTCTCTCCTTAATTCCAGGTTGCTTCTCTCTTTGGTCAGTTTCCAGCCATAGTTTCTTGTCCTGCCCTCTGGTGCTTTGGAGGTTGATGCAGCCATGTAACAGCACTGCTTTTTGAGCACACCAGTTCCTTATAAATTTCTGGGTGCAATTCAAAGTGCTGTTTATCACCGACTGGTATAATCTCTTCCTGGTATAGCTGGGTTATTTGCAGGACGGCCTGCCTCCCAATTGTCTTTCCATGAAACAGGGCCACCTGATGGATCCAAACAGTTATGCCTTTTCTGTGGCAGTGCTTGCTCTCTGGAATGTCATCCCGCCCACGTTCCCCCCCCCCCGATTCAGATGGCCCCAACTCTTCTGTCCTTCCTCAACAGCCTGTCCTTCCTCAAAACCTGGTGCTTTCCCT
This sequence comes from Vipera ursinii, assembly GCF_947247035.1. Lineage (NCBI taxonomy): Eukaryota > Metazoa > Chordata > Lepidosauria > Squamata > Viperidae > Vipera > Vipera ursinii. The sequence continues at coordinate 27,714,333 of NC_139513.1, read as the reverse complement.
AAACATCAGGCCAGATCTTGGAGAATCTAAGAATGAGCTATGTGTGGATTGGCTTGCTCCTGTTATTACTCCTGTTACTCTGCTAACTTGTCACTGTTTATGTTCCAAAGATTTATTAGATCATATTCATGTTTTCTTTAAATTATAAGCCACCCTTGGTTGCTGTTGCCTCGATTAGAAGATCGGCAGTTTGGCGGGTTGAATCCCGAGTGCCGCGTAACAAGGTGAGCGCCTGTTACTCGTCCCAGCTTCTGCCAACCTAGCAGTTCGAAAGCACGTAAAAATGCAAGTAGAAAAATAGGGACCGCTACGGTGGGAAGGTAACAGCGTTCCGTGCGCCTTTGGCGTCTAGTCATGCCGGCCACATGACCACGGAGACGTCCTCGGACAAGTGCTGGCTCTTCGGCTTTGAAACGGAGATGAGCACCGGCCCCTAGAGTTGGAAACAACTAGCGCGCATGTGCGGGGGAACCTTTACCTTTTATATATCAAGCAGGTAAGAAAAAACATATGCAAGTCAGCCTCCACAAAACATATAACTGCAGCAATTCAGCAATAGGGGGGTTAAGTATGGTGGGAAAGACATAAGAGTGTTAAGTGGCTGCTGAAAAGTTCTTTTTTTTTCTTTGAGAGATTGGAATCCATGGCTGGTTATGGCAGGGTTTTCCTTCTGGCAACAGTCTTCTTGACAAGATTTTTCAGAAGTGGGTTGCCCTTGCTTTCTTCCCAGGGCTAAGAGAGAGTGACTGGCTCAAGATCACTCAGCTGGCTTTATACCTAAGGCAGGATAAGGTCTCCTGGTTTCTATTTCAAAATTAACCTTTGACATTATAAACTCACAGTGCCCTTAAAATGCAAGGAGGACGGGGAGGATATGTATCTTATATGGCTATCATAAACATTAGAAAATAAGCAATTGAAATGCTTTCAATACTTATGCAAATGTTAACTATTATTAACGTACAATATAATGGCTGAGCGCATATTTGAACATAATTATACATTTAGCCATTATCCTGCTAAGGCATTTAAAAGCTGTAAATGGTTTTTCAAAGGCTTACTGTATTAGGGACTAGGTTTATTAGGCCCAGATGGAGTTCTATATTTATTTAAACCTGGAGAAAAAGACGATATTAGTGGCCAGCGGTATATATCTAAGATAGGTGGAGATTTTTTATATATATATATATACCTCTCGCCTACCAACCATTTGGAAACCCGCCTTGATTGACAGACGAGTCCCAACCACCAAGAATGATAGACCCAAACTCATGATAACACCACATGACATCACCACCACACAACCATTCAAAAAGCAAATCCGAACCCACAATGATAACGAGGCACAACCACAAAACAGAAACCTAACTACAGCTGCAACATCAGCCACTTTAAACCCCTCCAAACCACACAATAAGCAAACTGACACCCACTATAAAAACATGGCACTACCACAAACACGAAGCCGAACAAAAGCAGCACAACTCACCAGCTCAGGTCTAAGGCTGGCAGCTGACACCAGCCCATCCACTCAAAGCACACCCCCACCCAATCAGAACACACCCACCATTCAAAACACACTCCCACCCAATCAGAACACACTTACTCCCCCACCCAATCAGAGCACACCTCCACCCACAGAACACACCCCCTCTGGCAGTTTAAAAAAGAGGAACAAACAGCCACATGCTTCTCCCAGAAGAATGAAGCAGAAGCCACCAGCCTGATGATGACGGATGGGATTCCGTCGAAACGTCGCCCCTACACCTTTAGTTCTACGCGGGGAAAAACCCGAATAACCAAAGATCCACATACGAACACCCGCAAAAACCTCAGAAAACATACACACACACACACACACACACACACATATATGGGGTTCTAGCTTAGATATCAATTATATACATGTATATATGTATCAATTATGTATATATTGATATATTTATTTCATTGATACCTAAGCTACAACCCCTTTCCACATGCACTCGTGTATGTATGTATGTATGGTGCCTTCCAGATCAGGGGTCTTCAAACTTGGCCCTTTTATGACTTGTGGACTTCAATTCCCAGAATTCCTCAGCCAGGGTGCCTGGCTGAGGAATTCTGGGAGTTGAAGTTCAAAAGTCACAAAAGGGCCAGGTTTGAAGACCCGTGAGCTAAGTTGTTCAATGGCTCTGTTTGTTGGGGGTGATATGGGCTGTCCAGATTGGAAAGTTTAATCTCTTCAACACACACACACACACACACATTTTTGGCTTTGTAGTTCTATCTTGCTATTATTCAGTTTCTTGGGACATTTATTATACCCCCAAACTTCATCTACTCTTAGTTGCTTTCCCTCTGTAACCTCCATGTCAGTAACTACAAGAAGCATAAGACTATTAGGGCTGCAAAGGGGCATGCCAAGTGCTTGCATTCATCATTTTTTTTCCTTCAGCAGGTTTTAATCCCTCGCTCTTTTTTTACTCTAACATCCAGCCTGATGAGATCAATATTCTTTCCTTTGTGTTGGATTACAAGCCGTGGCATCCCCACATCACAAACATGTGCCCTGTGCATTTGACATCTGGGCTGATGTGAACTGCAGTCCAGGGAATCCAGAGGGAGAATAGGTTGAGAAAGGCTGAGTTAAAGGGAGCTGCGTTTTTGCCATCCAGTCTTGCCTTTTGCCATGACAAGTCAACGCAGAATTATTTAGATTCCCCCCTTCATTAACATATCACCGGCATCCTGTCCCTCCTCAACCAAAATGAATATAACCAAGTAAGACAGCAATAAACCTGACCGATGTGCTTTGCGTGCTTATTTGTTCTGTTTGGCAAACGGAGCTGTTGCATTATGTAAGGTGGCTGTAAAGACATCGTGTTCAGTGGGGTAGAAGCCTTGTTGGGAGCTCGGCCATAAAATGGCACAAAAATGCAAGAGAAGGAAGAGAATTCCCCTTATGGATGGTATTTCAGCTGAGCGTGGAAGCCAGGAAGGAAATAGCTACAGATACAGCTGTATTCAGCCACAAGGGAGTCACCAGGCCATCCACAGAATTTACTGCGGTACACCCAAAACGTGGGGATTGCCCACCCTTGCTATAGGGCAGGGGTCTTCAAACTTGGCCCGTTTATGACTTTTGGACTTCAACTCCCAGAATTCCTCAGCCTGCATGCCTGGCTGAGGAATTCTGGGAGTTGAAGTCCACAAGTCATAAAGTCCAAGTTTGAAGGCCCCTGCTATAGGAGAAGTCCACAAGTCATAAAAGGGCCAACTTTGAAGGCCCCTGCTATAGGAGAAAGACATTGCAATTATCTAAAATGTTGAAAATAACTAGGGTGCCTTATGTCACACACGTGCAATCTGGGCATCCAAGCCCCCCTCCTCCCATCCACATGTTTTGGGTGCAGCCCTCCCATCCACATGTTTTGGGTGCAGTCTCTGCCCAATAAGGCTATTATGATTGATGTAATGCAGGGTAGCACTGTGGGGCAAGGGTGGGGCAACTATGGCCTCTTTATGATCTGTGGACTTCAACTCCCAGAATTCCTGAGCCAGCAGGTCTCAGGAGTTCTGGGAGTTGAAGTCCACTGGTCATAAAGAGGCCATAGTTGCCCCCCCCCCCGCTCCACAGTGCTACCCTGCATTACATCAATCATTGACTGTTGTTGTTGTTGTTAAGAAGAGAACAAACTTTAATTTTCTTAAACTCAAGAGACACGGATAGGTAACAACTGTGGCCTCTTTTTAAGACCGTTTCCATTGGCATAAGGTTTTCTGAGAAATACTGCTAGGAGTTTCTTCTCACTTTGATGAGTGTGGAAGATGGAGTGTCTACAACCATCATTCTTAACTTGATGCACTCCAGATAGGATGAGACTATAATTCCTTAAATTCTCAGCCTTTGAGGCTGGTCGGGAGTTGCAGGAAAAATAGTACCCATCCATCTGGAGAGTACCAAATGGGGAACGTTTCTGTAGGAGTAATAGCTTTTACAGGCTGAAAACCCGGGCTTCTGCTGCCATCTTGTGCTCATGGTCTGTGAGAGCCATGTATAAAATGGGTAGCTATTTTACACTTTCTTTGTTGAATTGCCTCGGAAATCAAATATTGAGGATCCCTTCCTAAAGGGATCCCTGGCTGATAATTTGCTTTTAGCCACCCATTTATTTCTGACAATTGTACACCTCTCTTCAGTTTTTATCTAAATAACAGTAACACAAGCGCACGCGCACGCGCTTCCTGTCTGTTGTAACTGCTAATCCAGGCAGCCAGTAAAACTATATGCCATTGGCCTAATAAAATATTTATGTTCTGTCATCTCGGCATGTTTCCTTCTGCTGTAAGCAAATGCTTCCCTAGAAGCTGGAACTCTGCATGATCCAGTTTCTAACTAACTGATCAAAGGTGTAGGTGTGGGCTCCCTGCTTGCAGAGAAATGCGTTGTTCTCCCTTCATCTCCTTAGTGTGACTTCTTGCAGGATCAAGTCATCAATTCTCACATGCAACTAAAGCAGAGTGCTGGAGCAAAGCAGCATTATTTCTCTTGCAGCTACAGGTAGTCCTTGACTTGTAACCATTCACTTAGCGACCAAAGTGACAGGGACATTGAACAAAGTGACTTACGACTGACGGTCCTTGCACTTGCGGCCATCCCAGGATCCTCACAGTCACACGATCAAAATTCAGATGCTTGGCAACCGGCATGCATTTATGACATTGCAGTACAGGTAGTCCTCGACGTACGGCCACAATTGAGCCCAAACTTTCTGTGGCTAAGTGCAAGTTTTGTTAAGTGAGTTTTGCCCCATTTTACAACCGTTCTTGCCCCAGTTGTTAAGTGAATCACTGCAGCTGTTAGCTTAGCAACATGGCTGTTAAAAGGAATCTGGCTTCCCCGTTGCTTGTCAGAAAGTCGCAAAAGCTGGTCCCGTGACCCCGGGGAACACTGCAACGGTCAGTTGCAAAGCTTTTGAATTTTGATCACGTGACTATGGGGATGCTGCAAAGGTCGTGGGAAAAATGGCGATAAGTCACTTTTTTCAGTGCTGTTGTAATTTTGAATGGTCCCTAAACAAACTGTTGTAAGTTGAGGACTACCTGTATTCTGGAGCCGTGTGATCAGCCTTTGTGACCTTCCCAGCTGGCTTCCAAGAAATCAAGTCAATGGGAAAAGCTCATTTGCTTAATGACTGATTCACTGATTTACTTAGCAGCAGTGATTCACTTAACAACCGTGGCAAGAAAGGTCACAAAATTGGCTTGGTTGCTTACCGTAGCAATGAAAATCCACCTCAGCTGTGGTCATAAGTCAAGGAATACTTGTACTTTTAAAGACAGAGGTAGTTCTAAGCTATGATGGGCCCTGGGCTTGATAGTGGGAGGACTTCCTTTTTTTTCCATCCCAAACTCTACAGATGTACATGTGCACACATAGATAGACTACACAAGTTCATGTTTAGCTCCTCTGGAGCAGTTGGTGACCCAAAGATAGGAGGACCCCAACATTCATGGGCTTCCACAAGCTTGTAAGTACATAGTGGTTTTATAAGGCTTTTAGAAATGTGAAACCACCAGTATAAAAGTATATAGTTTGGATTTTATCATTGTTGGCTATTTTTGCAATCCTGCAGTTGTGTTATTTTTTGCATTTGCAACTGCCTAAAAGCTGCTCAGATTGAGGCAGCAGATAAATCACACAAATAAATTAAACATGCTCTCAATATTCAAGATGTGCCATTAGCGCATCAGATTGTATATACGAACACACACAAACGCACCAAGGGGGACTTGGGAATTAGCCTGGCTGCCCTTTACGTAGGCCGATGACTGGTGTTCCGCCAAGCAAAGTCAATGGGGAAAGCAGATTCACTTATCAACCAGGTTACTAACTTAACAACTGGAGTGATCCACTTGACAAAGTGTGGCAAGAAAGGTCGAAAAATGGGGCAAAATTCACTTAACAAATGCCTCAGCCACTAAAACGTTGGGCTCAACTGTAGTCATATGTCAAGGACTATCTGTAAACATGCTCTCAATATTCAAGATGTGCCATTTGTTCATAATCTTGCATCTACGAATACACACACACAAACACACCAAGAGGGACTTGAAAATTAGCCTGGCTGCCCTTTACATACAGGCTGATGATGAGTGACATTCTGCCAAAGTGCGATCTCCAGGCTAACAAGGCGGTGAACGGCACTTCCCCTTATCTCTGGGAGGAATAAGACCGACAGCCAGATTCAGAATCGGCAGGGCTTTTTTTCTCATAGAACGCTCAGAACGGAGTTCCGGCACCTTTTTTGGATGGAACCTTGTAGAGTAGGCAAGGCGGGTTGTATGACGTGTGTGAGTTCCGGCACCTTTTTCTTTTACAAAAAAAGCACTGAGAATCGGTACCCAGTGCTCAGTCTTTTTGAGTTCCAAAACACTGGTTGATATTACCCAGATGAAAACAGTTCCCGTGGGGTGATTTAATAGGATTGGACAGAAAATTATATATGGGGGAGAAGAGACTAAGTGAAGCAAATGAGAACAAAGGGGTGCAGAGAAATAGGATGGAGATTCAAAGTGGATATCCCTCATCTCTTGAATAAGCCCAGTTCTCTTAAAGATATAAGGCCAGTCACTGCCTTTGCCCGAGCTATCTCGTAAGTCTTGCTAGGAGGATTTAAAAAGGGCACGTTATGTAAACCATATACATCTTGGAGAAAGGTGGGATATAAACCTAATGAATAAATTGTAATGTTTATGTATCAGAGCTGTCGAGAGCATAATTTCATATTTCTGTCTTTGCAGGTTGGACTTGCCCAATCAGAGATTCGTGTTGTAGCCTCAACTAAACTGAGGAGCTCCTTGGGTGATTGGGGTACCCGACACTACATTCCTCAAAGGGCCTTGTAGAAAAGACTATTGATGCCACCCGGAATTCACTAGAGGAACAATTCAGTAGAAATATCCAGATGTTGGCCCCAGATATTCTCTTTCTCACTGTCTAACCATGCACAAAAGCTGACTTCTAAGTAGGTCGCTCACTTTTATCTGCTTACTGTAAAATTCGGTCCTTGACAGTCTATCTAGGTGCAGGCAGGGTGAGTCACCCATTACTTCAGAATCAGTGAAGTATCAGATACTGTCTTTCTTGTTCTGCAGTGCTAGACTTTGTGAGTGATGTGGGACTGAGGCAAGGAAATGCTAAAATGACAAGGATGAGGAGGCATTTCTCCTAAGTCCTTGTTAAGAATCTTCTGCTTCACACCCCATATCCTTATATGCCACATTGGGAAGTACGCAGGTTCACAGGACCTCTTATCTCCAAAAAGATGACAGCTCCTGGATTGTGAGCTTCACAGAGAGACCCAGCTTTCAAAAAAACATAGTGAACTATTGTTCCAGATTTTCTTTGTTGCATTTAGTCATTGTCTGTGGTAACTTCTGGGCTGCCTTTTTCTTTTTCTGTCAAAATGGAATGGTGAAAAATGGGATGCAGGACAGAGTACAATAAAAGCTTTTCCTTTTTTTAACACTACCTGTAATTTGTGTCATATCGTAACGAAAAGTTGGACACGGGCATGAGAAATGATGCAAAGGGTTGGTTCACCTGGTGCAGGGGTAGGCAACCTTGACTCTTTTATGACTCGTGGACTTCAACTCCCAGAATTCCTAAGCCAGCTATGCTGAGGGGAAAGGGAGAAGTTTCCAACCTGAGCCATGTTGGCTCAGGAATTCTGGAAGTTGAAGTCCACGAGTCATGAAAGAGCCAAGGTTGCCTACCTCTGATTCCTGGTGAATAAAAGAGTACAGGCCCGAGAGGGTGGTTGGGTGGGTGAGTGAGTGACAGCTTAACAAAGATGCCTTCAGCGCAGTAGAGAACATATCTTGTATTTATCATTGGAAGCCAGATCAGTATCACTTTGCATATGCAATTGCTAAAAAATGAAAACAGAAATAGGGAGCTGAGAATGAGGCTTAGGAGGACTGCAGAGGTGATTACAGCTTTCACATGTGGCAGGAAATGAGAGCTCAGCCCAATTTGGCACAAACGTTCATATATTACAAATACATACATTGGAGTAATGCAGAGCATGGTTGTATCTATAATGTGCAAAAGAAGGATGCCTAGGCAAGCAGCTTTGCTTGCTTGCTTGCTGTATTTTTTTCTTAAAGTCTCTGATATCTTTGTTATAGGCAGAAATTCAGAAAGGATAGTTTTTCACAATGTGAGCAATTAGGATTCTAGTTAGTTGCCATAAAAAGGATTTTCATGGTCATAATGCATTCACATTAAGGCAACCCAAGATTCCAGTTTGTTATTTTGGTATCATTCTTGTAGCACAACTTTATCTCGGGCATCAATGCATAAATAAACCTTAATGTAGCATTTGCCTTGTTGAATTTCTGCCCGCTGGGTGGATTGTAAAGCTATAGGCATTCCAACAGAAATAGATGCCTCCTTTATTAAGGAGTTTGCATGCTAACAGTTTCTCCTGTAAGATTCCTCTGTGCTTGTAAATGGAGAGATGTAACCAGCAATCAAGTTATTTGAGAAACTTTTCAGATTCTTAGGGTCCAGATATTACCTATGCAGAGAGATTTCCTTCTCCTTTTTCAGATGGAGGAAGATTCCAGATGTTACAGTGACTTTAGGAAGCATGATACCCACTTGCAATGCCCTTGACCAAGACCAAATGGCAGAGGGGGAAATATGAAGGCAGCAGGGACAGACAGAGAGATCTATGTGACAGAAGTGTTCTCCTCTCCCACTCCAGAAAGTAACTACTACATGAAAATATGGTAGATTCAGCGTAACTGAACCTGGACCAAAGACGTAGGAATGAGAGACAGGGAATAATCCACGAAAAAAGAGGTCAGAGATTAATGGAAAGCATTTGGTCCTTTTCTGTTTCTTTTGGAGAGTGGGGAGGGAGGGAAAGAATTGCAACACGATGAGCAGGATTAGCCTGTTAATCAGCTACTGTTACATTGGTTCTATAGCTGGCCGAAGCTTTTTTTTTCCCATGCAGAGACTGAATCCAGGAAACTAGAAGCAGCACTGGGTGAATTGGGAAATTGAACCACTGAAGCTTTTGTGATAGTGGGAAGCACTAATAAACTCTGCAGTGATGGAGGCGCCATTACTGGAGGTTTTCAAGCAAAGACTGGACAGCCATTTGTCTGGGAGAGCATAAAGATTCCTGCCGTGAGATTTGGAAGAGAAGATCTCCACAGTCCCTTTCCCACACCCTATGATTCTCTGATGGGGAATGAATGATCTAACCTGAGGTCTGAAAGCTAATACTGGAAGGATAGGATGAAGTGAAACCTCAAAACAATTTTGGAACTGTAAGGGGGTTGTTTTCATTGCTTGCATCCGCACCTCTACCTGTCAGATTGAGCAAATCCAATTCATAGCTTTTCATTAATCACAAGAGCTTCACTGGTGAGCTGAGTAGTATAGGGAGCACAATGCAACCAAAAGTGGAACAGGGCAAGGTATGTTTTTTTTTCTAATTTGCAAGGGACTTTTCTCTCTCTCCCTGCCCCCCACCATTATGCCCATTCTCCCCTCCCTGGCCTCTTCCCTCTCCACTTGACCTTGGGGGGGCAGGGGGTGGGTCTTGTGTTATTCCTACTGGGAGAGGGCAAGAGATGTTAAATCACAGTCTCAAAAAGCGTAGCCTTCTCTGGAGGGGCTGCAGCAAGACTGTCTGGTGGTGGCAGCAACTTTGTCTCTGCTTCAGGTGTCATGTATTCCAGGTGGTGGCGGCCCCAGACAGGGGTGGTCAGCAATTGCCAGCGCTGGGGGAGAAATGAATGAGGCAGTGGCGTCAATGATCAACTCAAGGCAGCACCTCAATCTGTTCAATTTTATTTAGTCACCTGAAAGTCATATCTTGCTTGGATTAATTTTTGTTTTTATGCTGTTGCCCTGAAAGATCTTTTGCAGAATGGCCTGATATTCCTTAAAGGCACAAATCAATCAATCAACTAATTATTGTCCCCAAAACTCAAAGGCCTCTTTTACAACTGTCCAAAAGCCACAACTAAGCGCAAAATGAGAACTAAACGATAAGTTAGGAGGCAGGATAAACCCAGATTTTTCTGAAAGTTCTGGATAGAATTCCCGATGTATATCTCCTTTCATTTCTTGGATCTACCAATGGTGCATCTTCTTGCATCTTGCCCTTATTTTGGCTTTGCACAATTGCAATTTCATTCTATGAACTCTAGCCAACTCTAGAAGATCCTCTCTTTCTCTGGCTAACCACCCTAGAATTTGTTTGTGGCTATACTTAATAGACCAGCAGGCAAACATCTTAACTGCCAAATGAGATGGCAGGTCTTGTTCATAGGCACGTTGTCAAGTTTTGGACAAGCATTTTCAAAGACTAGCACAGCTCCCTCACTGAAAAATATCTGCAAGATCACTGACCAATCATGCCATGAGAAGGAAATATAAACTATGTCTGAACAAGGAGGAGCCAAACCATCACCCTAGCCCAGGGGTAGGCAACCTTGGCTCTTTTATGACTCGTGGACTTCAACTCCCAGAATTCCTCAGCCAGCATGAGGGAATCTATGGCCCCTTCATGACTCTTGAACTTCAACTCCCAGAATTCCTCAGCCAGCATGGCTCAGCTTGGAAACCTCTCCCTTTCCCCTCAGCATAGCTGGCTCAGGAATTCTGGGAGTTGAAGTCCACAAGTCATAAAAGAGCCAAGGTTGCCTACCCCTGCCCTAGCCTCACAATAGTATGTTCTCACACCATGCAGAATTCCAGGTGTCCCAAACAGACAAGCCTAATCAAGCAAGATTGTTCACTGGGCTTCAGGTGGAGATGAGCTATTAATACTCACCTGTTGGAAGGTGCCCTTGCTTCGCAGAAGTTTGTAAGCGACAGTGCAGGGGATGCAAAGCATGGAGGCAAGGGCCAGCATCCAGCCAATAGCCTCCCCCCACCAGGGGTAGACATAGGTCTTGTTGTAAGTCAGCGGTTGGTAGTTTACCACATGGAACAGGAAGATGCCCTGATTAGGAACAGAGAAAGAGAGAGACAGAGGGAGGGAGACAGGGAGGGAAAGAGAAGAGACCAAAGTGAAGATCAAAGTAATTTCAAAATGGCTTCCTTCTAGTTTTTCAGCTTTAATGACTGAGGTATCTATTTACCAACTGAACACTCCTTCAACTGTCAACATTTTGTACCACTTTTACACTTCACCCCATTCTGCTCTTTTAGGCAAATGGCTTTTCGTAATGTTATTTTTAATTTCTGAAGCAGACATCTTGTAAAGAATTGAAAAATTGTTCCAGTCAGGGAAGGAAAGAATTTCTGACATCTAGCTCTGACCTCAATAAATATTAGATACAAAGGTTTTTTTTCTGCTCCTAGGAATTGCATCTGAAAATGCTAGGTGCTTTGAACTCACTTATTTTTTTGGCTTAAAAGATGTATTTCTTACCCTTTAGCAATATACTGTTTGACAGTTTTTAATGTGTTATTTTTATGCTAGTCTATGAACATAATAAAGATTTGGTTGAATATATTGCCTCTGTATTACACACATTGTACCTATCTTCATCATCAGCAGAACAGAATACCATAATGTATAATGCATATTTTCTTATATGCATTAATCAAGAGTGTCAAACTGCCGGCCCACGGGCCGGACGCATCATTCCAAAACCGCGCCCACCCCATTGCCGGCAACAGAGAAAAACCTCTGATATGTTGCGCGACATCACGTGACGTAATTGGTAATTCACGTTGATTTATCTTTTTTGAGGTTTAGAGAAAGAATTTTTTTTCTAGGAAAGCAAGGCAATTCCTGTGTTCATTGAAACAGGATCATTTTCAAATAGGTTCACAAAAAGAGGAATAGTATGCATTTGCACCAACATAGTACTGTCAGTTGTGACACATCTTTTGAAGTGAGTGCAAGTAGCAGTGTTGGATACATGGACAGGGGAGTGAGCTTCTTAAGCCTGCCAACCATCACCTCTTTTTAGGTTTTAGTTTATATTTTTTGACTAATTCCAATTTCAAAACGTCTGAAAAGCATGCCATCAATTTTTAGCAGCAAAAGAGGCTCTGAGGCTCAAAGAATTGTTTGGGGGGGGGTAAATGACCCCTAGGTTGCCCATCCCCAGAGTAGATTGTAGAATACATTCTTAGGTAAAAAAGGAACATTAGACAGGAGCAGAGAATGTGTCACTACAGTATCTGTATGCAATGGGAAATTTGACCTGTCAATATGTAGAAATAACCTCATGCCATTTTAGCAGTCAGTCAGTCAGTCTTATGTCTTTCCCACATCTGCACATGTAAAAATCCATTTAAACTGTGTTCAAGGGCTTGTTTTTAAATGCAATGTTCTCCTAAATTATACTGTGTATCCCTGAGCCCTACTGGGTTAACATAATGAACTTCTAAATGTGTCTTATACTAAAATGTGCATTTCTCAAAGCCTTTTGGTCCATTCTGTAAGCAAGAATTATAAGTACTGCAAAATTCAGGGCAATACACCATCCAAAGGCAACATATGTTTCAATGAACACATTGCTCTGGGAATTCCAAAGCAGGTCAATTCCCACCAGAATTCACAAAAATGTAATCGCTACTGAATATGATACAGATATCTGGGCTATTTTTAAACAAGGAGGGGAAGGCTATAGTCAAAAATAGGACAGACTGTTGTTTTTTTCTTTGTTGGTTTGCTGTAATGCAGAACAAGCTTTTGCAGCAATTTTTCTCAACCCAAGCTCTCACTATTGCTAGCCGGCATAGTGGATAATCAAGCACATCTGAAGGGCACCAAACTGAGGACACTTGACAAAGAAAACTTTGGGAATGAACTCCAGCCTCACCAGCTGAGTGCAATAACAGGGTTCTCTTCTTAAAAATAGACCTGAACATGTCCCTGTGGTTGAGCAAATGCAAAAGCAGAAGCATTTTGAATTACACCTCTTTGTAAATTTGCCTATGTCCTTAAGTTTCAGATTCTTCTGCCACCAGACTGCAGCGCATCATTATACGACCTAAGAGGGGTGGATCACCTCCGATTTGTGTGGCTCTCCATTTTTTTCTGCCCCAACTTTCAGGACCCTTTCAAAAGCATTGCAGAAAGGGGGCAAGAAAACACTGAGATCATTGAAGAATAATAAAAAGGCATGTGGACTTCTCAAAGATTCTCAAACCCTCAAATCAAATGAATGAATGAATAAATAAACCTATCTTCCCTTCCCCACCCCACCCCCCAAAAAAGGAAAGGGGGGGGAATTTGCTGTCCAAAGGTTGCTTGCTAGGATACATAAAAAAAGACTTCTCATATTGATTCAGATTCTGGTATCAGTACAGACTGATAAGTGATTAAAAGGATATTTTTAAAAATGGTGAGTTTGGGAGAATTAGCACTTAGCACTAACAATAGCATTTAGGCTTCTATAACGCTTCACCGTGCTTTACAGCCCTCTCGAAGCAGTTTACAGAGTCAGCCTGTTGCCCCCAACAATCTGGGCCCTCGTTTTACCGATCTTGGAAGTATGGAAGGCTGAGTCAAACTTTAGCCCTTGAGAATCGAACTCACGGCAGTCAGCAGAATTAGCCTGCAATACTGCACTCTAACCACTGTGCCACCACGGCTCAGGATATTGCCCCTTCCCTGCCCACACAGCTGTATCACAGCTATTAGTAGAGTTAGAGCACAAGCTGATCTACACATCTACAGAAAAGGGAAAAAAAAAGTGAAAAACTGGAAGTACAAATGCCAATTGGAATTCTATGCACAAATTGTAGCAGGAGCATCCCTTCCCAATTCAGATACCCTCAACCCTCTTAAAAAAAAAAGTCCTGAACATCTGGCTGTCCCCTCGAGTGCTGGACTAGGTTGTTCCATGAGCCACTAGGACATGCTGGTCTGTGTTATGTGAATGATTGATCCCAGCACACCGCATATGCTTCTAGGCGGTCCTTCTTATGACTGATGCATTTCTTAATTATTATTTTTTTTAAAAAATTTCTTAACTGCCTGGTTGCCTGGTGAGTGACAACTGTATAAATCAGATAGATGAGTAAGAGCATTAGAGTTGTGCCAGGGGCTAGAAGTCTAGAAACAGCACTTGGCATGTTCAGTTCAAATCTAGGGAAGGAAACCAAATTTTCAGAAATCATCAGGGTTTCGTCCTCTAACGTAGATGGCTAACATAGGCACCGGCTGCCACGTGGACATCAAAGCAAAGGCAGACATGTGAGAATTACATTGTTTTCATAAGAGGTTTCAGGGTCAGAGATGTGCCTAGAGGCGTGCGATTGCATTTAGGTATCTTTGAACTGTTTTCTCGTTTTAAATAACAATTTATGTGCATGGATGCAGACACGTGCATCTCAACCTGGATGGGAGCTCTACCCTGGAAGGAAACATTTTACTGTTTTTGCATCCCCTCCTCCCTGTCAGGAGACATTTGCATCTCATCTTTGCTGCCAGTCCAGCCAAATGGCATTTGGGGAATCGAAAGGGAGAGGAAAGATCCTTGGCAAAAAGCACCAAGCCCTCGTGCCAGCAATTTGTTGAACTAGGAGGCAATCTGAAGGTCTGGAAACAAAATACTCTTTTTTTAAAAAAAAATAACAAAAAAACAAATTCAAGGACATCCAATATCCTTATTTTGTAGGATTGCACAAAGTAACCTTTGAATGGGAGGGAAAGGAAAGGGCAAGCACTTCCCTTTGAATGCAACGTGCTCAGCAAAATGTCAAGTTGCCACCGGCTAGGATTGAGGTATTGCATAACCTTGATCCTTAATCAAGCTCATTTTTTAAAAACCGGCTGGGGGAAGAAAAAAAAAAGAAACAGCCTAAATAGGGTCCAACTTTAAGAAGGGCCTTTCTGATTCTGGGTTCAAGACCCGAGTGCCGCGTGATGGGGTGAGCTCCTGTCCTTGCTCCTGCCAGCCCAGCAGTTTGAAAGCATGCAAATGCAAGTAGATGAATAGGCGCCACTTCGGCGGGCAGGTAACGGTGCTCTGTGTTGCTCCGGCCACATGACCACGAAAATGTCTTTGGACAGCGCTGGCTCAATGGCCTTGAAACGGTGATGAGCACCACCCCTTGACGCCGGCAACGACTAGGGCAGTGATGGCGAATCTTTTAGAGACCGAGTGCCCAAACTGCAACCCAAAACCCACTTATGTGTCAGGACCCACCCCAATTCACATCTTAGGAAAATAAAGAACTCTTGGAGCCAGGGCTTGTCCAAAAGGAGGTTTTACTAGGATGTGATCGGTTGTGGAAATACAAGACAGGATCTGGCATTGTGTTACAACTTGATACTTTATAAAGATTTCCCGGTTCCACCCCCTCCCCATAAAACCCATTTGGTCAGACCCACATCAATTAAACATCGGTGTCAACCCTTTCGTGGGAAAGAGGGAACTTCCCGTGTCTTTATGATTATTGCCTCCTTCCTTTTCAGATTCAAATGGAGATACAAACCAGATCCCCCCTCCCTTCCCCTCCTTTGTCATCCTAAGATCAAAAGGGTTTTCCCTGGGCCTTGAATGCAGTCTCCGGCCAGGCTGAATAAACACCTTCTCCTCTCCCCCTCGGAGAAATGGCAGAATCCAGGGAAGGCACAGTATTTTAAACATACATTTATGAATGTGATATAAATGGATTCTGACAGTATGTATCATTGGGTGCTGGGTAGGCGTGGTCTATTGGGTGGGCGTGGTCCATTGGGTGGGCGTGGCTGCAGTGGTAATGGCAGACTGGGTGGGACAAAAAAGTTCAATCAATCAATTCCAACTTTGTGAGATCTTTCTTCCCCCCCCCCCGCAAGAAGTTGAAATTGATTGATTGAACCTTTTTTTGTTTTTTTGCACACGGCGGCGGAGGCCTAAAGCGAAAAGGTTTTTTAAAACCCAGCTGAAGGCCTAGGACTGGGGCGACGGTGCGCGTGCCCACAGAGAGGTCTCTGCGGGTCACCTGCGGCACGCCTGCCATAGGTTCACCACCACGGAACTAGGGAGTAAAATGCGCATGGGCTCCTTTACCTTTTTCCCATTCTGCACCCATCCCTACCTCCCCTCTTCCCGAGACTTACCACGCACACCACAGGAGTAACGAATAGCCAGCACCACTTCATATAGGGCAGAGGCCGGTACCCAATCATCCGGGCGATGTCATCCATGAAGCGGTCGGCTCCTGCAAAGAAGAGAAAAGGAAGTGGAAGAACTGCTGCTTTTCCTCCTACCTGGTCCAGGTGAGCTCTCTAGATCTCTCTTAGCGGGGAGGGCGAAACGGGGCTTGAGGAGAAAGTGAGGAATGGCAAGCAGATGCTGACTTTTCTTCCATTCTGCCTCCCGCTTTCCACTTACCATAAACCCAGGCAACCACCACACACTCCCAAAAGGCTTGCCAGAGCAGTGTGATTCCACTTGCTGAATAGTTGTCGAAGAGCTGAAAGACGTACATCCCGCCCTAAAGGCACAGGACACAGGAGAGGAGCCAGTTAAGGAAGCCATTCGGAGCAATATTGTTTATAGGCGTATGAAGCTGGCAAGGAAATGAGAAAATGTCGGAGCGTGTGTGAACAGCCCATCCCAAGAGCTCCATCCAGCTTCTCTGCCTCACTCTTTTAAGATTAAGACAACCTTTACTATCAGGTTCCTGTATGCACGACGGCACACATTAAAATGAAATTCCGATGCCCCCTCTCAAAAGAAAGAATACCACTGTTTTTTTTGTTTTTGTTTTTTTGCTAACAGAACACTTTGATTGACTCACAGAGGAGAAGGGAATACTAATCATTCATATATTTATTCGGCATTTTCCGAATCGCCCTTTTAAGAGTGGCCTGGGGTGATTGTCAGACATGCAATAGACCTTGTGGAAGAATAAAAGTAAGCTACTACTCCCTGGATGACTAAAATGGTTATTTCTGCGAGTGCGTCTAGCCCCGGAGCCTGATGGTCATGGTCATAATAGATTCATAAGGCTGCCAATTCAGAGAGACTCAAGCAGCTTACAATTAAAAGCTCCCCCTAGCAGTCCATTTTACAAAAAGGACAGTCTTTCTTCCGGCCTTCAACTCACCTGAGTCACCATGGAGAGATCAATGACACAGCAGACAAGGCAGCAGATGGCGGCCGTGATCTCCCTGCGAGGTGAGGCTGCTGCTGGCTGTGGAAACAGGTCTAGGATACCGGTGATGAAGCCTTCTACGCCCACAAACTGGCAAGAAGCAAACAAGTAGGGAGGGAAGGAAGGAAGGAAGGAAGGAAGGAAGGAAGGAAGGAAGGAAGGAAGGAAGGAAGGAAGGAAGGAAAGGGGAAAGAGAATGGGCGACTACTAAGGCATTGGGTTGCACCCCTTTTTAATTCAAATGATGCGGGAGACGCAGAATTGGTGGGCTGAAAACACCCTTGGGCACGGGGCTTGTGGTCCCCCAGCAGAGACATTCACCAGATGGGAGATTTAAAAACATAGTCAAGTTGGTGATCATGACTACGCAACTGTAGTCCAACCTCTGCTTGTGCCTTCCCCACGGGTAGCACCTTAAACAAGAGTGGAGTTTTGGTGCTTCTCCCAGATGCCCCGATCTCCTTGGCAATGTCCCAAGAGCCCTGATCTACTCTGGGTAGCCTCCCACTACCCTGACCTTATAACATCTGACCCAGCCTGTCATTTTTAGTTGTGTCAGACTACGATTCCCATCATTCCTCTGCTGCTGGCATCCTTTTGGACCATGTTGGAGGGCAATTATGGGAGTTCAGATCCAAAACAGCGTCATTTTGGAGCCACAGTAGATGATGTGTTTCATGTGTGACCGCTGCGCATTCTCACCACGTCCCTCTGAACTGCTAGATTTTTTAAAAATGCAGATCTAAATTCACTCACATTCTATTGCAATGTACTTTGATTCTTAGGCGACAGGATGGCACTTTGGCCAGAAATATCACAAGTGGTATGAACGATCTCTTCTTACAGAGCCCTTTGAACATGCCCAGCAGTAGCCTAATTAGCCCAGCCAATGTATGACAATCATGTACATGCAGATGAAACCTGGTAGGAAAGATGTTTGACCTCAAGAAGAAATTGGATTTTGTGGCATGAAGGAGTACAATTATCTTGAAAGAGAAGAGAAACCTCAAAGTTGTTAAATGCTTTCTTCCTCACTCCTGGTCACTTAGGTCATGATTTTAACTATCTTGACATCCCTTTCCTTTTATAATTGTGGACAGCAGCAAGGGTATTCCTGATCCTCAAGTAATGAGAAACACTTTATCAAATTAGTTGATAAAGTGACGGTACAGCAAGGCAGGTCCAACCTGCAAGTCACAGACCGCGTGCGGCCCTGGACAGCTGGTAATGTGGCCCCACAAGATCATGAACTTTTACCATCATTATGTGATTTGTATACATTAACTGTATTACATATTTTATAGGCGGCCCAAGGCAATTCACTCAGTGTGGCTGGCCCAGGAAAGCCAAAAGGCTGGACATCCATGTGCTACAATGGCAGGAGGAAGCCGGGGGGATTATTATGGGAAAGCTGGCAAATCTCCATCTCTATTTTCTACCTTTTCCTACCCCCCCTACCCCCCAACCCCCCAAATGGATACCTGGCTGTCCAGACCCAGGACAAGAAGCATGAAGAAAAACAGGGTAGCCCAGAGTGGAGAGAGTGGCATCAGCGTTACGGCTTTGGGATAGGCAATGAAGGCCAAGCCAGGACCTGTAAGAGAAAAACATTACTTGAGAATGGAGAGTGCAGAAAAGTCTTTCAAGATCTAAGAAACTGACTTCATGAAGAAGGCCATCTTCTTCGGCAGAGGCTTTCAAGGTCTCAGCAAGGAGTTCACAATTTTCCTGGGACCGAGGTCCACGCTCAGTTTTCAGATGGTAGACATTTACTTTTAATTTGATCAAAATTTAACGGCATTCACCGAATAGAGTTCATAAGACCACTGTCCCTCAATACGTTTAACTCAGTTACCTTCAATCATATCCAAAAATACAATTCACTGCTTACATTAATTTAAAGGAATCCTGGAACCGCACTGAAAGCTACGCGAAGGTAAGACTGGGCACCTCTGGTCCTGGGATTGTTTTTCCTAGCCCTCTGGTTAATATCCTTTCTTAAAGGAATGCAGATGCAAAACAGGCATTCGACTATCGAGGTACTTTCACTTGTGCAAAACGCTTGAAAGAATCTGCCTCTCAAGAATATGAGTACTTTTGTTTCTACATGGAGACTGCTTCTGGACTTTGTGCTTGAGGTGGGGGGGAAAAAGGAAACTTTGATTTTTGGGTTTTACTGATTAGATTGATTTGTTGTTACAGAAATGGCTAGTTTATACTCTTATGGAAAAGTAAAAACTTGAGGCTCGATGGTAATGCTTCATTCTACTGCAACAGAGGAAGTCAGAAGTCAATGTCTTTTTTTTTCTTATTTCCTTCTCCCCCTCACTTTCCTTTCCCTTTTCCCTCCCCATCGTGTACTGCTATTTGCTTTGTATTTTGTATTTTACTCTTTGTTGTTGTTAGTTGCGAAGTCGTCCCCTTCTTCTCTTGCCCTCAACCTTTCCCAGCATTAGGCTCTTCTCCAGTGAGTCCTTTTTTCTCATTAGGTGGCCAAAGTATTTGAGTTTCAGCTTCAGGATCTGGCCTTCTAAAGAGCAATCAGGGTTGATCTCCTCTAGGACTGACCGCTTTGAATATATATATACATATATACATATATACATATATACATATATATATATATATATATATATATATATATATATATATATATATATATATATATATATATATAGCAAATGTATGTATATATATATATATATATATATATATATATATATATATATATATATATATATATATATATATATACGGCCACATGACCACGGAGACGTCCTCGGACAAGCGCTGGCTCTTCAGCTTTGAAACGGAGATGAGCACCGGACCCTAGAGTCGGAAACGACTAGCACGCATGTGCGGGGGAACCTTTACCTTTACCTATATATATGATATATATGATATATGTATATGTGTGTGTGTGTGTGTATGTATACACACACACACACACACACACACACACACACACACACACACACACACATATATTCATAGATTTTCATGGGTACAGGTATGTAGGTCTTGGCGTATTCGGGTCTTTTCCCGTGTAAGATTGATAGTGTCTTGGTGACATTTCGACGAGGTCCCACTCGTCATCTTCAGGCTGGTGTCTTCAGCTGTGTGTGTGTGTGTGTGTGTGTGTGTGTGTGTGTGTGTGTGTGAAATGTTTGTTAAGCATTCAGAATATGCTTGCTTAGTCCCTGACATGGGACAAATCTTATTTCCTGTTTCAGCCTAGCCCAAGGCCATCTACAGGCAGTAGCCACAGCAGGGGCAGCTCATATTTGTGTAAAAAAATTTTTGGCTTGCTAACAAAGAGTAAAGGGAGACCGATATGATCATTTCAAAAATTAAAACAACTGCTTAAGACGCAGTCGGCCCAGGTTCGAATAAAAAAAAAAGGTGGGGGAACCACTGGCAGGAAGGGAATGGAAGGAAACTCTGACTGCTGCTCCTTACCTGACTCTGCCACCTGGGAGATGTCTACCCCCTGCTCTGATGCCATGAAGCCCAATACTGAAAATACTACGAAGCCAGCGAAGAAGCTGGTGGAACTGTTGATCACAGCCAAGAGATATGCATCCCTGCAGAGAGGAACGGATGAATCAATACGACCAGAAGTGGATCCTTAACGTCCTCAACCTTCCTCCCTTATCCGGACAACAACAGAGGACCTGCTCTGTTTCTGCCTCGCCCGAAGGCCCATAATTCCAATTAGCCTGGAAATTGCCTGATTCTTTTGATCTGGAAACGTAGCAGTGATTGCTGTGTGGGGGAAAAAACCCCCACACACATAATGCACAATCACAACTGAACACACATTATGGAAATACCCTAGCCTTGCTCTTTTGATTAAGATTACAGAATATATCCCAAAGGTGCAACTGGATTTTCTTGTTTTTCTTTGAAGACGTTTCTCTTCTCTGGAGATTTTCAGCCACCCGGGTCATGGTTATCCCAAAGGTGCTTTTTCAGGAGGCAACTGGACTCTCTCGTTTTCCTTTGAAGACGTTTTGCTTCTCATCCAAGAAGTTTCTTCAGCTCTGAGTGGCTGGTGAGGAATGGAAGGATTTATATTCCTTGCACACAGCTGGTCACTTGCCTTCTTTTGGAGAGTCGTTGAGGCCATTTGGAGGTTCACCTGTGTCCTCAGGGTGACCTGAGTAGTGCAAATGTATGTGGAGCCTGCTTGGCTGCAGGAATCCTTTCATTCCCCACCATCCAGTCAGAGCCGAAGAAGCTTCTTGGATGAGAATAGATGTTTGTGTGCAGAAACTGAGATAAAATGATAGCCGAGACAATGTTAGCAAGGAGGCTCACTGACAGCTATATTCTACGCCTCCCTGCCCCCGCCCCCCCAAAAAAATCCCAACACAGTTCTGCCCGACAAAACTCATAATCTGCTAGAAGAAAAGCTCAACTAGTGTATTTCAAACTTGGCAATTTTAAGATGTGTGGATTTCAACTCCCAGAATTCTCCAGCTAACATGCTGAAGTCCACACATCTTAAAATTGCCAGGTTTGAAAAACACTGATTTAAATTATGCAAATCAAGCGTAATTTGTCTTCTGCATAATTTGTTTAGCTAACCTTGGAGTACGTGCTGAAACTTCTTAATCCTTAATCATTGTATACCACTTACACTCTTATTGCTTCCTTTCGCTTCCAATATTGTAACTTGAAGGACTAAAAAAAAAAAAACTTCAGGGAAGTGAAGAAATGAGATTTCTCTTGGTGTCAATTGGCTACACATTGTGTCAAATTATATACTTATGGAATTTAACGGAAAGCACACAAAGCTTAAAAAAATCAGTGTGTTGTTAGATGATATGCTGGTTTAAGGACACGGAGAAGGAGAAAATGGGATTAGGTTGACTTAATGCCACTTTTTAAAGATTCTTTTTTGAGGGACAACATTTTTTTTTTTTTAGGATTCAGACCATTCCAAAAGTTTTCACCTCCGTGGTTGGCTCTCAGAACTATCTGTACGTGATGTGGGATCTCACCTGTAACAGTTGTTGTGGAAGCGATTGTAGCTGCCAAGTGCGGTCAGGGCTCCCAGCCCAATAGCATAGGAGAAGAAGATCTGGGTACCAGCATCAATCCATACCTGGGATGAGGGGAACAGCTGTGGTATAAACCCCACTAGTGGGGGGGCAGGACTCGGTTTGCATGGCCTGACCAGGTGACCAGAGGGCAGCAATGGTTGCATGCAAGAGCTTTCTTTCCTGCAGAGACATTGCCTACAGCCTCATCCTTTCCCCAACTGCTTCCCCCAATGATAACTTTCTCCACTCATCCCATTTGCCACCCAAATTCTTACCTGAGCCACAGCAAGCTTGGACCAGTCAGGTTTCAGGTAGTAAATGATCCCATCCAGCGCGCCAGGCAACGTCACTCCATGCAAGAGCATGAGGATAAGCACCACATAAGGGAACAGTGCAGTGAAATAAACCACCTGCCAGCCAATGAGAGGATTAGAAATTACACAACTGTATTTAGTTGGAGGACCACCCTACCTGGATCCCGGACTACATTTGACGCAATGGGTCACAAGCGATGAACACTCAAGAGAACAGGATAGAGTAGCTATCTACTCTATCCTATTATCCGAGTGTTCATAACTGGCTGGAGTAATTCTGGGAGTTGAAGTCCACACATCTTAGAAGTTGCCCAGGTTGAGAAACAAGGGGATAAAGAATGAGGACTGTGTTCAAACATAAAGCATGTAAAAAGACGATATCAAATAAAATTTTTAAAAAACCCAACCCTAGTCTATGGCTGCTAGAAGCCTTGTCAGGCTCACTTCCTTTTCTGCAATTCACAAACACAGCATGTGCCCTTCGTTTTCAGGGAACGGTACCCTTGGACCCCCAATAGCTATCTGTAGTTATTTCCAAAGAATGATGTACACTGTACAGCAGGCAGCTTTACAATCCAGTGGGAAATACAAACAACATTTGCTTGCAAGTACTTCACGATGAAGAATTGGTTAGGCAACCCTCTTCCTACCTTCGTTGCGTTTCTTACATAATGACTGTTGCTAAACCGAGGTCAGAGGAGGGTAGAAATAGATTTGCCTTGCTAATAAATAGTTCCTTGAAATGTTTTTTTTTTTTAAAACCCAGTTAAGTATGAGTTCCATTAGGTCTGAAGAGGAAATAGCAAGATATCAAATTTCATTCCAAGGCCAGGAAATCTAGAGACTTAGCTTGCTCAGTTTCAGAATGAAAAGCAGGGCATTTCAACATTCAGAAATAATGGAATCCTTATTAAAGAATTTATCCTGTATTCAGTGTCATTATGGCCACCTGCATAAGCTTTCACTGAAACAACACACACACACACACACACACACACACACACACACACACACACACGTTACCTTCCCAGTTGACTTGACCCCCTTCCAGATGCAGAAATAAACAATGACCCAAGTTACAAGCAAGCAAAGGATCAGCTGCCAGCTGATTTCTCCTGGATCAGCCAGATCCCCTGAAATACGCAGCACTTTGTTCCTGAGGAAATGAAGAAGGAGATTAGAAGAAGGCCCAGCCTGAAAGAAAGACAGAGGGGAAAAAACCTCTTCTGTGGGAAATTATTTGCTTCTCCTCATGTATGGGTCTGGCTCAGAGGACAGATCAGATTTACAGATTTCAGATTTTCTGAAACCATTAAAAGTAAGCAAGTAGTCAATAGTTAATTGAGTGTAATTTTTAGTATTTTGGAATTCCTTGCTGGATTTTCTGCCTCGGGTGCCTTTGAGTTCCTCTTATTCAAATCATTCCATGACCAATTTTCCCTCCATTTTGTAGTTTCCCTTCTATCTTGCTCACAAGACCTTCCCTCTACTGGGCTTCCAAGAAGCCTCCTCAACTCATTCTTCCTCAGGTCTGGCCTTCATAAGCTGCTGAACTGCAACTCTGCCAGGCCGGCCAATGAAGAAAAATCTAGGAGGTGTGCATTGGTAGCACTGGAAAAGGCCACAGATTTCCCCACCCTCCAAGCCTTTCTCCATGGAGATCTACACCAGGTGTGCCTCCTAAACATTATCACCCACTTACTCCCAGAACTCAATGACAGGAGAACGTTGGTCAGCCAGGCTGCTGCAGTTTCTGGTGGTGCCGTTCTGGGTGTTGTTGCCGCAGTCGCTCAAACCAAAAAGCTCGGTGCACTGGGGAGTGTTCCACGAGTGGCCACAGGTGGCCCACGGTAGCGTCTCTGTCAATGAGTGGACCAAGTAGAAGACACCCCAGACGAGGATCATAATATAGTAAGAGTTACAGAAGAAGACAATAACCATGGAGGCCAGGCCCAAACCTAGAGAGAAACAGCTGATTAGAGCCTGAGGCATTTGTGTGTGGGGGGGTGTCTATTGATGGAATGTCACACCCTCAGACTAAGGCCCTGTCTCTAATGGCAGTGGAATGAAAGTAAAAGCAAAGTAGGGAAGCTTGAAATGGTAGAAGGGACTGTACCTCATGAAACGGATATGGAGACAATGTGAAATAATATTTTGAATGCGCTCTTACATTAAATTAGATGAAAAAGACACGGTAAGCATAATTGTCCCTAGCTTCCCCCCCAACCCCCAGTTAGATTTTCTTAATGTGAGAAACTCAAGAATAAGTTGGTAAAAAAGTTCTTGCTTTCTGCAGTTTTAAAGTGTTGCATGTAGAAACCATGTCCTGTGTCTATGCTCAACCTTCTTTCCCCATCTGAATTTCAAGCAAAATCTATATAGCAGACAGTCCGGATTGTGTTTATATCATGTCAACAACTCCCAAAAAACTCTGCCCCTAGGAAAAGTGAATTCATCACTGTCATTATACATACGGTACATTAATGTTATTATTTCCCATTTTTATCCTGTTTTCACTAGGCCTGGGAAAAGCTGAAGAACTGCAATATTAAAGACTTTTATATCCCATCTACTGGACAGCCCTATAATTGTAAATTCTAGAAAACGATACCGAAGGATCACTCAATCCTGGACCAAATATAATATTCAGTGTGTTTGTAGATGACACATAGCCATTCCTAGAATTAGAGGACAGCCCTAAGTACCAGGAAGACAAAATGCGTACATATTGCAGCTTTGGGGAAAATACAAAGACGGCTGCCAAATAGGAGTGTGCAGGGGGGGAAAAAACAACAGCAGAAAAATAGTTTTGTCCACATCTGGAGCATGAGTGTAAATTAACTTGTGTGATGTACTGGCTGCCTTCCAAATGACCACCTTATCTCCAGGAGGCTGCCCTGTCATCACTGTGATGGAGTTTTACACTGGTACCAAAGCAAGGCTCTATCCACACAAGCCTGTGCGTCCCTTGCTTTGAACGAGCTATTGGTAAGTAACATCAGGTTGCTCCAGCTACTATTCCTTCTTTTCCGCCCAACTAACAATGGCTGGACACTAAACTTCCATTTCCACCAGAACGTCTGTGGCAAAGTTTTCAAACTCTGTGCTTCAGAAATTAGTTTCCACATTAAATTGGTGAAAAGACTGAAAGTCCGGTAAAATCCTTGAACACTGGGCTTCAAATAGCTGGAGGATCAAGAGAAGGCACCAAACCCACTAATTTTTTGGCCCCCATCTTGTCCTCTTTCTAATATTTGTGGTCCAGATTTGTAGGTGCTACCAAGAGAACACGGGGGGGGGGCATGTGGTGTGGGGAACATTTGGGGGAGACACGCTACATTGTTAAGGTGCAGAGCAAGACTGACCTTTTGGGAAGAGTAGGAATGGCCTTTAATGAGATCCCTAACTCCTACACCAATGATTTCTTTCATTTTATCCTCTCTGCCTAATCGTAAAAGATGAGGGAGTCGTCACGATAGTGTACGGAAAAGGATGGATGCTCTTTGGTTCTCTGTAAATTCAACAGAGCCGCTTTGTCACTTTTTACAATGTAGCAATATAGCCTAGCTCGGGGTAGGCAACCTCGGCTCTTTTATGACTCATGGACTTCAACTCCCAGAATTCCTGAGTCAGCATAGCTGACTCAGGAATTCTGGGAGTTGAAGTCCATGAGTCATAAAAGAGCCGAGGTTGCCTACCCATGGGCCTAGAACATTTTCTTAGATGAAATTCTGCAAGACAAATAAACTTTGCCTGCTTTAATACTCTGTTGTAACACATCTTCAGCTTCGCAACAGCTCCGGCTACTTCTGAATCTAGTAGGTGACTGAAAGCTAGAGACCAGCGTCACCGAAGCCATTACCTTTAAACAGGGGAGCAATGTTCCAGGCTGAAATTCCACCTTGCTTCATAAACTGTCCCAGGGCCACCTCCAGGAAAAAGACAGGGATCCCCCCAACGAAAACGATCAGCAGGTAAGGAATCAGAAAGACACCTGCACAGAAAAAGGGAGTCAGTACTCTGTCCCTTTTTCAAGAAGCTGGGAGTGTTTGCAGGGTCCTTTTGGTGGTGGTGCTGAAATTACGGAATCTCAATTGCTATCTTGCTTTAGGCTTTGAGTAGCTTTCTCCGTTTGAATGAGCTATGGGATTACACCTCCAAGCAGATTATTATTATTATTATTATTGCTGTCAAAGACACAGACATTGTCCTCTAATCTGAAAAAGTTAAGCCCTTTCCTGCTGCAGTGCATTTTTGTACATTTTACAGGAGAGAGAATTTGGGAAGATGTAGATTTATTTTTCCTTATTGCATGTGAAGCATACTAGGACAAGTAGAGAAGCCTTGGATCCTTGGATGCAGCGACGGCATTTTTGCAATCTTTAAAAGGTATTTACATTCACAAAGTCTTGACACCTTTGAAGGACAGTCTCACATTGTTAACCTCTTTCAAACGGGAGGTTGAAAGATAGCGAGTTTCCCAAATCCACCTAGTACTGTAAATTCAGGCTGTAATTCAAATGAGATTTGAACAGAAGCTGCTCAACTCGTTTTTTTTTCAGCATAATTGCTAGAACAAGTTTTCTATTTTCCATGGCTGGTTGGGGAATTCTGGGAGTCGACACATCCTTAAGCTGCCAAGGCTGAGAAACACTGTGTTATATAAGTCACCATCCACCTGAATGCTTTCAGACTGTGTTCTCTCTCTCTCTCTCTCTCTCTCTCTCTCTCTCTCTCTCTCTCTCTCTCTCTCTCTCTCTCTCTCTCTCTCTCTCTCTCTCTCTCTCTCTCTCTCAAATCTAAACTGGGAAAATAAAAAGAATGTGCACAGACCCGTGTCTATTCTATCTCAGCAAGGGGAAAAAAGGTAATCCTAACATTGAATCATTTTAATACTCCAAGAGTTCACTGTTCAGAACTTAGCAATTTTGCAAGTATTTTCAAGATGCAACCCAAGCATTTTCATATGCTATTTTTATTATTATTATTATTATTATTATTATTATTATTATTATTATTATTATTATTATTATTATTATTATTATTATTATTATTTTGTTTCAATTCTTTGTCGACCTGTCCCAATTCCATGAGGCACACCGCTTCCCATCTACTGTCAGATGTGTACTCCCGTAGGGCACATAAGATTTTTAAAAACATTTGCTGACATATTCTAGAAGGAGATTCCTGTATATACTGGGGCCACGAGCCCCAAGTATTTTTCCCTGGTTGCCTTCTCTAGGCTCAAGAGCCTCAATGAAAAAGGATACATGTAATCCAGGCAGGGGTGGTGACTGCCTTGGGGACTAAATATATAGAAACCACTTTTCATTTTCTATTGGGTAAACCCAAACGGTTCCCATCTACCTGGAATAAGGTCCAAGACTGTCCAGAACCCAGAGATGTAGAGTCACAAGTGGACAATGCTTCTTGTTGAAGAGGTACAGGTAATTAGTATTTGTGTCATCAGCATTGCATCTACTCTGCGAGCTGCATTGGCTTCCGGTTGCCCTCCGGGTGAGATTCAAGGTGCTGCTGATGACCTATAAAGCCCTAAATGGCATGGGTCTGGGATATTTGAGGGAACACCTGCTGCCGGCATCAAGTTCCCTTCGTCCAGTGTGCTCCCACAGGGAGGGTCTTCTCAGGGTGCCACCGGTAAGAGATTGCCGGCGGGTAACACCCAGGGATAGGGCCTTCTCAGGGCCTGCCCTCTGGAACCAGCTGCCCGTGGAGCTGAGGACTGCCCCCGACCTCCATTCATTCCGCCGGGGCCTGAAGACCTGGCTCTTTGAGCTCTCTGGCCCAAGCTGAGGATTAATCTTATTTTAACTGGGGTTTTATTTAGGCAGGGACACATATAATTTTTTTAAAAATTTGTTTTTAACTTTTGTATTTTGGTTTTTTAATCACCCTGTAAACCGCCCTGAGTCCTTCGGGAAAGGGCGGTATATAAATGTAATGTAATGTAATGTAATTGTCCCTGTGCTATTTGTTTCAGCTTCTGCAAAGGCTTTTATTCTATCAGAGTTAAGAGCAGGACGTACTATTGCCTGTCTCCATTTTACACCTTTTAGAAACAACACAGATTCTTACGAAAGGGATGGTTATAAAATTTTCAGCTGCAGGGCAAACTTTGTGATATAATGAGACAGAGAGATGACTATGAGTATTAGGCCAGTAATTTATCTATGGACAGAATACAGGTAGCCTGTAGCATTTTTCTGTATAAGAGGCAATTCTACCACAGTGCCCTTTGCATAAACTTTGGTGATGCTTAAGTGTGTGCCATAAACAGTTTTTCACTTAAAAAGATGATACCAAATAGTGCCCTACATTTTTATGTAGTTCACCTTGGTAAGTTTTGCCACCTGGGAAAAAAAAATTGGCCTGAGTTTGATTAATCCAACCTGATGGAAAGGCAGCAGGATTCACCTACCATGTATCGGGGAGGGTATAAGAAAATAGATCTTGAGGCCAAAGACAGAGATGCCCTTGAGTCCAGGGGTTACCTGGGACACCCACACCGACTACATCTCACCAGTCTCATGGCTACACATTCCAGTCCCCGTGGCAACCCCCTTACCTCCTCCATTTTTGTAGCAGAGGTACGGAAAGCGCCAGACGTTGCCCAGTCCTACAGCAAAACCAACACATGACATGATGAAATCCATCTGGCGCGTCCAGGTCTCTCGCTCAGGAAAGGACAGCTTTGCTGGCCCGATGGGTACCACCAGAGGGACAGTGATGGCTCTCTCGTCAAGGGTGGAGTCCCCTGGGCCACTGATTGGCTCAGCACTTTCTGGTTCGGCTACCTCTGAGCACTCACTGCCCTCTGTGGAGAAAAGACAAGCTGCTAGAGAAAGACCAGTAAGCTGATGAACACAACCATTTCTAGCTGCTGATGGTTGGTGAGCTGAAGGGGTGGTGATCATGAGTAGGTGCTTGACACTCTTATCAACCGTTTGGTCTTCCAATTAACTCCCAGGTCTATGTCTGCTGTCAACAGGGCTAAAAAACATGAGAGAAAGTTACAACGGTAAAGAGTAATCTGAAGCAATGGGGCATTGCAGGCCACAATTTATCTTTTTTTTTTTAAAAAAAGGTTCGCCAATGCACAACAGCTTTCAACTGTGCAAGAAATGCTTTACAAAGAGATTTTATTGATTGGTGAATTCAATTTATAAGCCGCCACTATTGTCCAGGTTGCATACGGCATACTTATTTATTTATCAATCATACAGGTAGTCCTCGACGTACGACCACAACTGAGCTCAAAATTTCTGTTGCTGAGCAAGACAGTTAAGTGAGTTTTGCCCCACTTTGTGACCTTTCTTGTCACAGTTGTTGAGTGAATCACTGCAGTTGTTAAGTTAGTAACACGGTTGTTAAGTGAATCTGGCTTCCCCATTGACTTTGCTGGTCAGGAGGTCGCAAGAGGTGATGCTGGGATATTGCAACCCTCAGAAATATGAGTCAGTTGCCAAGCATCTGGATTTTGATCATGTAACCATGGGGATGCAGCAACGGTTGTGTGAAAAATGGTCAAAAGTCACTTTTTTCAGTGCTACTCTAACTTTGAACATTCACTAAATCAGACATGGCAAACACAAGGCCTGGGGGCCAGATCCGGCCCGCGAAGTGGTTTCATGTGGCCCGCGACGCCATCCTGGAAAGAGTGAGGGAACGGCCCCCACTGCCTTGGCCCTGGCCCAGAGACCCTCCTTCTGCCAGAGACCCCCAGATCTGTCCCACTCCTGCCCAGGCCCCCATAGGCACCCTTGATGCCAATGATGTAGAGCTGGCCATGCCCACCCAGCAGGCCATGCCCACCCTGGCCATACCCACCCGGCCCCCTGAGGGCAACTGCAATGCTGATGCGACCCTCAATGAAATTGAGTTTGACACCCCTGCACTAAATGAACTGTTGTAAGTCGAGGACACCCGTACTTAAGAATCGTTCATCTCTCTCATTACAGAGACTCTGGATGGTTACAACAATAAATGTGTAGAAATAAGCAACTCTATTGATGTAACAGGGAAAGAAACATCAAGAACCAAGGAGTGAAATCCCAAGATCAAAGTGGAGTCACAAATTGTGCTGCGTCAGGATCTGTTGAAACAACCACATTTTAAAGGGCTTTCTTAAACACACCTCCAGCCTTGGAAAGAATATTATCCCACAAGGCAGATGTGGCTGTAGAAAAGGCACAGGATTTTTCCCCCTAATGTGACGTGCTGCATCACTTAATACGAATGAACCATTCGTTAACGTGGACAAAAGAATTGGCTCGTGACGTTTTGCTGCTTCAGATAAGTGGCTTACCCCTTTGATTTAAAAACATTTTGTTCAAGTCATGCAAGAGTGGGATTTGTCCTTAACAACTTCTGTAACTGGTGGGGCTGCTGAGGCTTGTCAGGGCTACGTTCCAGAAAGTGGATTGGGTCATGGCAAAAAAAAAAATATAAAGTTGATTTCATTTAACCCAATTAATTACATAAAGTGAACAGAATTACTCTTTGTGTATTTCTGTCGTATTAAAAGCAATGATTTAAACATACTTTTTGAAGGGCTCAGGGATCATAGTCTAGGCCAGGCGTGTCAAACTCGTGACATCACGTGACGTCCCGTGACGTATTGCGACTTTCCCCCCATTCCCGGCAATAGGGTGGGCGCGGTTTCAGCGTGATGCATCCAGCCCAAGGACTGGCAGTTTGACATCCCTGGATTAGGCTTTGGGCACCTGTTGTATTAAACTTCTTAATGATGTTGCCAAAGATTCAAGGCTGCTCTTCTCTCACGGCTTCATTTATGAGTTTTTGTTTTTGTTTTTGGTGGGAATTTACAGATAAACTGCAAAAGCTACTCTGATGGCAACCTTGCCGAGAATTCTAGATGGGCAAAACCAGTTCCCCCTACTACCCCAAACAACGTTCTTCAGATTGCTGATTACAACAGTAAACCATAAAGTACGTTTCTTTTTTAATTAGCGTTCAATAGCATTTTGTTGTCTAGATAAAAATCAGCAGAACACAGCCTAATTCTTGACTAGATTTTGCAGGGCTGTGAAAGCCACATAATTTGGCAGCATGGCAAAAGTTGAAAGGTTGGGTCTCCAGGTTCCATTCTACCACCCATTTTTTTTTCATTCGGTACGTTTACAGGTCTTGGCGTGCTAATTTTTGTTAGGACTCCAATATGAAACTGCCATTTGTTTTTTTTTTTTGCTCTACTGTGTTAAGGAAAACACTTAACCAGTAAAAGGCTTGCATAAACCTGTGAGGGAGGTGTGCATG
This sequence comes from Vipera ursinii, assembly GCF_947247035.1. Taxonomy (NCBI): domain Eukaryota; kingdom Metazoa; phylum Chordata; class Lepidosauria; order Squamata; family Viperidae; genus Vipera; species Vipera ursinii. The sequence goes on along the minus strand of NC_139513.1, from coordinate 27,682,549 downwards.
CATGAAAACATGTTTTGCACATATCAATATTATGGGCGCTCCATGTCCATCTTTTAGCCCCTAGATAAAAATCAATAACTTATTTCCTTCCCAGGAATTTTCTTGGCATCACAGCATTTGGGGCCTGTCCCTGCTTCCTTGTTCCTCTGAAGGGCTGTACCTTGCCGAAATCACTTGACAATGTAATCGCTGAAATAATTTTGCAGGCATCTTTTATGTCATGTGCAACCTTTGGAATGCAGAGACTGCTTAGAGAGTTGCAATTTTGATGTCACAATGCAGGGTGGTGAGTCACCCAGTAGGCAGTGATGCTGAATACACAACACACACACACACACACACACACACACACACACACACACACACAGAGAGAGAGAGAGAGAGAGAGAGAGAGAGAGAGAGAGAGAGAGAGAGAGAGAGAGAGAGAGAGAGAGAGCACACTAATTACATGAACTCACACAGCAGTTCCTTATGCTCACAATGTACTTGCACATACATCTGCCCAAGACTGTACTTTGGGCTGTTTCACACAACTCCTTGTGATTCTCAACTCTCCCCCTGGGACTTGGAGTGAGTCTTGGAGAGGTGGTTGTGGTTTTTCAAGATTTCTCTTTCGTAACACAAAGACAAACTGAATGGCCCCTCCCCTTCCTCATCCAGGAAACAGCGGGCCAGTCAGACGCAAAGATGTGAATAAAATGCTGGGTCCTTTCTTGTAGGTTAGTAGCCCCATCACAAGTTGCTTCCTGGTGCCAATTCCCCTTGCCTGTTCCTCCAGGCTCTTCCATTGCCATGCGCTCCAGCCTCCCCCACCCCCCCCAAAAAGAGTCTGACTAGCAATCCTCTTTGCACCGATGAGCATCTCTGAAACCAAGGAAAAGGGATGTGCTTTGGACAAAAACAAAAGCATCCAAGAGTTGTGGGCAGAGCAAGACTACGCTCCAGACACAAAGCCCTTTTGCCTTGTCTGGCTTCCCTTCCCCCACAGCTCACATGCCACCTGGGCCCAGCATGTGACTGGGCTAATCCCCATTTTCTGGGGGTTCCGGATGCTCTTTGGCTAGCTCTACAGATGGCCATTCCCTTGGGCTAGGGCTATAGAGAAGCACACGCTTCCTCCAGGGAAGAATTGAGGAGGAGATGGAGGAAGCGGCCGAAGGTAGCTGGAGAGTGATGGTGAGGCATGTTTCATATAAGCAAGTTCCCACCCCTCCTCTTCTCCTCCTGCTGAGTTGTTGCCTTATATGGAGCTAAATGCCCAGAACCTCCAAAGGCTTCCCTTTCTTTACACAACTTGGAAGGACCAGCTGTGCCAGGCATTGGAGCACTCTGTGCCCCTGAGGTATCAAAGCTCTACTGTGCTGTGCACAGATGAACGAGCCTGGAATAATTACCGCCATCCTCCATTCCAAATCCAATCACCGCTTCTGTAATATTACCCCAGCCACCATCAGCCTCTCTCCTCCCAGCTTAGGAAGATCAGGGAGAAACTGTAGTGTGAGAGTACATGTGAGGGTATTAGAAATCCAGGGATCCCTAACTCTCCCAGCCCCAGCAAACGAGGGAGCAGAATGTAAAAATTGCAAGGAAGGGTGGGCTGACCATCTGGAGCAAAGGTGTGCACTTCTGACAGAGGGGGAAAAAGAAAGAAAACGGAACAGAACAGAATAACAGAGTTTGGAAGGGACACTGGAGGTCTTCTAGTCCAACCTGCTGCTCAAACAGAAGACCCTATATACTATTCCAGACAAGTGGCTATCCAGTCTCTTCTTAAAAGCCTCCAATGATGGAGCCCCCACAACTTCTGAAGGCCAGCTATTCCACCGGTCTTTTGTTCTCACTGTCAGGAAATTTCTCCTGAATTCTAGGTTGCTTCATTCCTTGCTTAGTTTCCATCCGTTGCTTCTTGCCTTGCCTTCTCATGCTTTGGAAAATAGGTTGACCCTTCCCCTCTTCTTTGTGGCCACCCCTCAAATATTGGAACACTGCTATCAGGTTACCTCTAGTCCTTCTTTTCATTAGATTAGGTAGCTGGAGATGAGGCCACAGAGTAGTAGCTTTTGGAAGGTGTGTGATGGGTATTGTACCTTTGTCCTCACTTTGTTTTTGTTTTTCCTCACGTTAACATACAGCACTGCATTCCTTACCTGGATTCACTTGGGCAGATCCCCACAAAAGCACCATGGGATCTCTGCATGCATTCCGGGAGACCCTGGGAGCAAAATCTTTCTTCTCACACAACAGACAAGCATCGTGGCCTGCCCAAGGCCTCCACAGGATGAACAGGTGAGCAGGACAGGATTCCCCTCTGTGTCCTCACCGAGTTCAGCACAGCCCTTACTTCTCCCCTGGTCAGAGGCCAAAGCAACAGCGTGCAAGGTCCTTACCTGAAGATGTTTCGGTGGACACTGGAGCCATGTCACGAGGCTGGTGGCAGGGCTCTGCGATGGAAGACTGAGATGGGTGCTGGGTCGGGAAGCTGGCTCTGGGTCTGGGTGGGAATCAGGAGGTAGTCTCAAAAGCAATCCACAAAGCACTTGAAGGTGAGGCGAAAGAACCTCATTGATGGGGATTTACACCAGGGAAACGGGCAGTGGGTGAGAGTCTGGGCAGGGCCTGGAGCTCAGAAGCAGGCAGCACAGAGCAGGCTGAGCATGTGCTCCATCCCTCAGCGCTGGCTCTGAGTTCTGCTGCTCTGAAGAGAAGGGAGTGTGAAAGGCAATTGCATCTGCTCCTTCTCCCCTCCCAGCTCGCATCCCATTGGCCACTGCTTCTGGTAGCTAGTGTGTCTGCTGCATTCTGGGAAATGGAGTCCACTTTGCTACTGGGTACCACGGAGATGCTTTAGGATGGAGGTGGATACGGGCTCGGGCTCGATAGGCAGCGAGACACAGGTCTTTACACACTAAATGTAGGAGCAAAATAAGAAGGTGTTGAATGCTACAGGAGGGGAATTCTTTATTTCCAAGAAGCTAGGCAAAACAAGAAGACAGAGAAAGAGAAAAGGGAAGAAAACAGATAGCTTTTGAGGGGGATAACTGAATGAATCACCTTCCAATACTTTCCCGAGATAGCCTGTCCTGCTTAATTACAGTGATTTCAATAGATGCCCCTCCTCGGTGTTGTTTTTTGCAACTGCTGAGAAATTTTAAACGTCATCCTAGATGACAAAAGGCAGGGAATCTGAGGGAAGCTACTAATAACTGTTTTCTAGGGAATTTGCAAAGGTTCCTAACTGCAAATTGTTCAACAGCAATAAGAAAGTTACTTTACTGGAACAAAGTAAATTTGAGGGAGACAGGGATAAACTTTGGTGCGCAGGGAATTCAGGGAATTAGTTCACACACTCGGTTATGCCAAAATTAGTAACAGGATTTCAAGGTTCTAGTAAGGAATACAGCATGCCTGCAAGTTGGAGGCGCTATAGAAATCATTTCCGTATCTGCTCTAAGAGTAAGAAATATTTTTTTTAAAGCTGCTGCCTGAAAATTAGAAAATTTCTGCTCTAGCATTTTTAGAGTGCATCTGTTGGGAATGAATTTTCAAAGCTGTTAAAATCGACCTTTCTGTAGTTTGAGTTTACTCCTGGGGACAAGTTGTCCTCAATTTACAACCACAATTGTGACCAGAATTTCTGTTGCTGAGCAAGATGGCTGTTAAGTGAGTCACACCAAATTTTACGACCTTTTTATGCCACGGTTAAGTGAATTAAAGTGCCACAATTGTTAACGAATACACGGTTGTTAAGGGAAGGTCTTCTTTCATTAACTTTGCTAGTGAGAAGATGGCTGGAAAAGTTTCAATGACAATCACAAGACTCTGGGATGCTGCAGTGGTTAGAAGTGTGAGGGCCAGTTGTAAGTCACTTTTTTCAATGTAATTGTAATATTAAACAGTCACTAAACAAATGGTTGTAAGTCAAGGACTGCCTGTAAAACGTTCTGAAGAGCCACATTTGGAAAAGATTTAAACCCCAGACCTTATTCAGTAATTTGGGCTTTTTATTTTCAAATTCAGTACTAAGGATTTCAAGAGATTATTTGAGCTCCAGGACTCTGTTAAAGTCCTTTATATTTATGCTATTGACATGTATTTAAAACTCCTTGTTGGTTCATAATTTTTTGTCTGTGTGTTTTTAAAGCTAGACACCATTCTGTATCCCATTTCACGCTACATGAAAGAACGAACTCAGGTAAACAGGGATGTTAGGATAGATTTTATTGAAGGGAGTGAGCTCTTGAAAATAAGAATAAATTAAGATACCACATTTTGGAACAGACCCCGATCATTGCTGTAAAAATCCATTAAATTATTATAAACTGCTGAGCTAGAATCCTTACATCTTAGTCATGAATTTAATGGGTGGCCTTTCCTCAATTACAGATTTGTCATGTTACCCACCCAACTCTTGAGTTCGCAGAGAATTACACTGGAATGAAATTGGCTGCTGTTAAATATGTGAACCCAGACAACGTGTTGTTTACTAAGGTTTAAAGATTGCAATTTTTTAAAAAATAATAAAATCTGTATAAAAAAAAAGAAATTGGCTGTTGTGGTAATCCCTACCAAGTCCCTGGTTTCCTTCCGAGGCAGTGGGCGATAAACCTATTTGATTAGATGGATCTCAAGGCTGTCTTTGGGCAGTGTGAGAATAAAGGAAAGTGCGGAGTTTTAACCTTGGATCAGCTGAGGATGAAAAAAGCCTCTTCCTATTAGCATTGATGATGTTACCTAGTTTGGGTAATGCAACGTCTACAAGGAAACAAGCAAGCTCGGGTCTTGAAACCCCTCATTTCAACCCTGAACTGCCATTTTTCTCCTCTAATAATATAAGCCTTACTCTCTCGTGGAATGGGCACAGAGGCATTGAAAGAGAAGGCAAGGGGAAAGGGGAATAATGAAAGCAGTGACATGTAATCACAGTGCAAGCTCCTTGTTTTGTGTACGCAGTATATGTTGTAACTTGTGGACCCTGTCAGTTTAAAAAATTTGACTGGCGGGGTTCAGGAAGAGAGCCTTCTCTGCCATAACATCTGGATGCCCCCTTGAGGCATTCTCCCCCCCCTCCCTGAGGTGAAGCTGAACCCCCACTTTCGCTTTCCACAATAGCTGGAGACCTGGCCCTGAGGGATTATTTTGGGACCTCAGAGGAACATGCAGCCATAAGGCTGGTTAGTGCCTCAGAGGCCCTCCTCCGCCTTTTTAACTTTGAATTTTATTTATTTCTAGTTTTAATTGCCTCTTAACATAATATTCATATGCCGCCCAGTCTTTCTCTGAGGGAAATGGGGGATTTCTAAATGTGATCTATAAATAAATAAATAAATATAGAAGAGGCTGCAACTTGCATTTCAGTGATGAAACACTCCTGTTGTCTTTTTGACAAAAAGCCTCCCATCCTGTCAGTGTCCTTCCCTCGAAGGCAACATCATGGAAGATACAGGAATCAAAGATTGTTGGGTACATTTGTGGCCTCATTAACTGGGAGGGGAACTGAGGCCTTAGAAAAAGTTGTATTGCTTAATCTCATCCGGTAGCCTCTTCCTGTATTGCTTATCCTGACCTACTTTGTAAAGAGTTCTTTAAGCACAGCTCTCCGTATCTCAGTTCCCAAAAATCTGCTGCTGCTACTGCTGCTGCAGAGGATTGGGGGATTCTTGGGACTCATTAATAGTGGAAGACAAAAAAGCAATCCATGAACGAAAAGCAATCCTATTTGGGCAGCATCATTTGATTACCTGCATACACACAACAAACCCTGTTTCTTCTCAGCCAGGGCAACAATGGCCCGTATCACCAGCACCCTCCCCCAAAGCTCAGGGGGAATTTTGACCAGGAGCACATTCCCACAGATGCCTTACCCTGTTGCCATGGTGTCCAGTGAGCAAATACATCCACTCCAGGGTCCGTTTCCATGTAACAGGCAGCAGCCGCATTCACAGGGCAAAGACGCAGCTCCTTCTCTAGGTTGAGCACTAATCTAGCCCATGGTTTGGGGGTGTGGGGGAGAGAAAAGGGCTATGGGTTGATCTGCCTGTCCGAAGAAAAGAGGCCAAGGCTATCTTGGTGGCTAGCGTCCAAACACAATGTATCACAGGGCAGCCAGATAAACGTGTGAGAATCACAGGCGGGACAAAGGCCTTGGGTGCTGCCCAAAGATGTGGTGCTGGGCAGTTTTTCATATTTTGGGGCTTCCGGGAATTGACTTGCTGCCTTGACTGTTCTGCTGAGGAATCCATGTGTGGCAGGGGATTCTGGGAAGGCTCCCAGGGCAGACATTCCATGCAAAGTTGGCAGACCTCCTGCTTGCAGTATCAGGGTCTGGGCCCACACAATGCACTCAGCCATAAACTAGCCAGAGGAGCTGGAGTTGCACAACACAAAGACTCAGCCCCTGCTTCCCACAACTAAGGTTGGCACCAAACTTCGTCATGCAGGTAGTCCTCGACTTGCAACTGTTCATTTAGCGACCATTTGAATTTACAACGGTACTGAAAAAAGTGAGCTAAGACAATTTCCTCACACTTCTGACCGCTGCAGCATTCCCATGGTCACATGATTTACATTCGGATGCTTGACAACGGGTTCATATTTTTGACAGTTGCGGTGTCCCAAGGTCATGTGATCATCTTTGGCGACCTTCTGACAAGCAAATTCCCCCGGGAAGCTTGATTCACTTAACAACTGTGTTACTAATTTTAACAACTGCAGTGCTTCACTTAACAAATGTGGCTAGAAAAAGGAGTAAAATGGGGCAAAACTCACTTAACAAAGTTCTCACCAACAGAAATTCTGGGCTCAGTTGTGGTCATATGTTGAGGACTACCTGTACAAATAAAGCTTTCTGCATGCCCCCATTTGTTCCTGTGGAGCCATAGCTCTAGCACCTTGTAGGAACTCAGGCAGATGGCACACAAGTTTTTCTGTGGAGGGGAAGGAGAAACCCTCAGTCTCTTACTTCCTTCTTGCAGTAACCAGGGGTAGGAAACCTTGGCTCTGACTCGTGGACTTCAACTCCCAGAATTCCTGAGCCAGGGCTGGCTCAGGAATTCTGGGAGTTGAAGTCCACGAGTCATAAAAGAGCCGAGGTTGCCTACCCTTGCACTAAGCCTTTGAATCTTAGTCGGCAGAGTGGGGTGCTTGGCAGGACAAGTTACATGAGCAACAAAGCAGAAGTCCGACGGTAGCATCCTCAAATCTTCTGAGTGATATGACTCCCAGTTTCCCAATAACTATCCTTTTGTGTTCAAATTTGCACATTCTCCTAACGCATTTTCAAGCGAGGTTTAGTAGTCATCTCTAAGAGCCATCATGGATATCCGGAGTGGCAGTGAAGTCTTCTCATAACTTCCAAACCAGCAATCCCAACACGCCTATTTTCTTTACTGTTATTCAAGCTTCTATCTAATTTCCCCCAATTCTTTTAACTGCTAGTTTTTCCTTCTTTTGAAGCCACATACAGTATTAGGATCCCAGCCATACTGATTAAGGGAAATGGAATATTTATGTCACATTTAAATGGTGCCAGCTTGGGAAAGGCTGCTCTAAACCTTGCCTTTAATGCAGGAAATGTATTTTGGGGATGGTGCCAATCAGAGGACTAATCAGGGGACACTGTGGGGCAGAGAAACAAAAAAAAGAAGCAAAAATAATGGGGTTACAAATAGAAAATTACAAAACTTAAGATTCTGCAAGTGACTCGGGTCACTTGGAACAAAAGCCTTTCTAGGAAGTACTCAGGAAATCAGTTAGACTTCTGAGATGGTAGTTTTCTTAATAAATTATAGCTTAAGTTCTCCTATTTGCATACCCATGTAGGTTAAAAGAGCCTCTTCGGAATCTTTACTTTTTATTAAACAAAAGGCCTCTTTTTACTCCTTAATTGGATTTGTCCAAACTTCTGCATACTGTTTAAAAAACAGTATTTTCCACCAGAAACATGTCCCTGTGTGAAGTTTACTTGTTTCTAAATAAGGAAAAAAAGTATTTTCAAGCATGTTGGTGCTTGAGCCTTGGTGGAGCAGTGGGCTAATGCCTCCTTAAGTAACACCAGCTGCCTGCAATTAGTGCAGGTTCGAGTCCCACCAGGCTCAAGGTTGACTCAGCCTTCCATCCTTCCGAGGTAGGTAAAATTGAGGACCCAGATTGTTGGGGGCAATAAGCTGACTTTGTAATAATGCCGCTTGGGGGGGGGGGAGAAAGCCCTAATAAGCAGGCATATACATAGAATGAAGGCTATTGCTAAGCACATTTGATTTGTGCTTTAGATTGTAAGCCGCCCTGAGTCTTCGGAGAAGGGCGGGATATAAATGGGATTAAAATAATAATAAAAAATGTTACCTAATTTGGCAATTTTGGACTTTGGGACACACAGACATTATCACAATGGCTATGGAGAATAGAAACTTTTACATTCCAGTGCATTGTGCTCTGTAAAAAAGATAAGAACCTTGCATTGTTCATGCTCCTTCCATAAATCATGGGGAAATAAAGATATTTTCCAGTTATCATTATTCAAGCACTTTATAGTATGTCATGTTTCCCTGAAAATAAATCCCAAATGGAAAATAACCCCTAATGATTTTTCAGGACGCTCATAATATAAGCCCCACCCCCAAAATAAGTGCCAGTTAAGATCATCGGCCAGACGGACACATTTAGTACTATATTTCCCCAAATATAAGCCCTAACTGGAAAATAAGCCCTAGGGCCTAATGTATCTTTTGGAGCAAAAATTAATATAAGCTTTGGGGAATGATGGTTTCTCCTATATGGATGAAAGCGAGTGTGGGCAAAACAGAAAGTATATGTATCTAGGATAAAAACAGCAGCCACTGAAATATCACCCATTCTTTCCATTCCTTTCCCCCCAGTCACTCTCTCCTCGGTCCATTTTAAAATCGTAATGCTTCTAGCTAGAATTACTGGAAATCAGAAGCAGCTGAGAAAGGAGCTATACAAAATGGAAACTACTCAAGGAGAGAAGCAACCTAGAACTAAGGAGAAACTTCCTGACAGTTAGAACAACTAACCAGTGGAACAACCAGCCTCCAGAAGCGGTGAATGCTCCAACACTGGAGGTTTTTAAGAAGAGACTGGACTGCCATTTGCCTGAAATGGTATAGGGTTTCCTGCCTGAGCAGGGGTTTGGACTAGGTGACCTCCAAGGTCCCTTCCAACATTATTATTATTATTATTATTATTATTATTATTATTATTATTATTATTATTATTATTATCTGGAGTGGGAAGATGGCAGCTTGAACTATCCATTAAATTGAGGGTGTCCAACATGGCTGGCTGTGGAATTCTAGGAGCTGAAGTCCACAGGTCTTAAAAGTTGCCAAGATTGGACACCCCTGAATTAAATCTTATACCATAATGCAATGTGTTGAGGTTTAAGGCTGGGTTAAGATTCCATGTTATAATACGGAGAAAAGTACACCTTCACTACTGCAAATAGACAACATATTATTGATTATATTTAATTTTTTTATTTTTATTTTTATTACATTTATATCCCGCCCTTCTCCGAGGACTCAGGGCGGCGTACAAGCTTAGCAGTAGCCTTCATTCTATGTATATGCCTGCTTATTAGGGCTTTCACACCCCCCCCCAGTGGCATTATTACAAAGTCAGCTTTTTGCCCCCAACAATCTGGCTCCTCATTTTACCTACCTCGGAAGGATGGAAGGCTGAGTCAACCTTGAGCCTGGTGGGACACGAACCTGCACTAATTGCAGGCAGCTGGTGTTACTTAAGGAGGCATCAGCCCACTGCTCCACCAAGCATTCAACCGAAAGTAGCAGGCAAAAGGGATCTTCTTACATTACATTCCTATAGCAACCACTGAGTCTTAATTGTGTCACAAATGAGTTTCCATGGCTGAAGACAGATTTTAGACTCTGAGCCGCCCCTGTACTAGTCCATCCCTTTAACTACTGCTGTTGCTTTCTTTTCAGCGCTGTAAATACACACAGAGGAACAAAAGCATGTAGCAGAAACACATTCAGTTCATAACCAAAAAAGAACAAGGATATCCTGAAAACCCTGATTTATATAGCCCTTCCTTTGGCTAAGAATATCAAACTTACCAAAAGGACAAAAAGAACGAAAGTTTTAATTCTGGTTGTAATTAATTCTACACTGGTAACCTGGCCGGTAATCTATGCCAGAGTGGCATGGCAGCAGACACAATGCACACAAAAACAGAAACAAGCATCATTAAGTAGAATTTAATGACTCAGGACCCAAGACAAACACCAACTTTATACAAACGGAGAGCAAGACAAAGGTTTCCTAGGAACAGGCCCCAGACAGCCTCATTTGGTTACAGCAAATTCTGAGGGTGGGTGAAAGGGAGAAGGAGCCAAATATTTAAATAGCGATAGTGCTGGCAGTGGCTTTCCAACCCAAGGGAGCCGCGAGGGATTAAAAAACAACAACAACAAAAAAAACAACAACCCAAAATTACTGAAGATAGCCAAAATAAATGGTGGAAGGTTAGCCGGGGGCTCCAGAGCTTTTGTAAAGGATGAGAGGGGAATAGCAGGTGCCAACCACCAGCCCCCTTCTCCCTGACAGATTACACAATGCTGGTGAAGGGACCGGGAGAAAGAGGGAGCTCTGCTTCTCTCCCACAGGCTGATTCTGTGGCCAAGATGGCGTCCTGAGCTCAGGCTCAGAAGGGGAGATCTGGGAGAGCAGAGGAACAGGCAGAGAGGAAGTTTGTGAAGCAGGCACCGTGGTATGGCAACGTGGGAGAAGGCCTCTCAGGGGCAGAGACCAATGGCCCCTTCCCCCTTGGCTTACAGCGGGGCAGGCTGGGCACCTGGAAGCGCATCTGCTGCCTCTCTGTGCAGGATGAACCTAACCAGAGCTTGGAGGGGAAAGGGGTGGGCAAGGGGGGGGGGGCGGACAGGAGCTTCAGGGATTGCACTGGGGCTCACAAAATTTCCCCCCCTGCATGCCAGCACAGAGCAGCCTCCTCGGGCAGGGGACACAAAAAGAAACTTTCCATCTGGCAGGAGGAGGAGGAGGAGGAGGAGGAGGAGGAGGAGGCAGGGGTGGAGCAGAAAGTGCTTGTGTGCTAAAAAAAAAAAAAAAAAAAAAGGTCACAGCAGCTCCTCCTCCTCCTCCCCCCCACTGCAGGGGTGCGCCAGGAGTGGTGTGGGGGAAGCCACGAAACCAAGCCTTCGTATGTACACTGCCCTCCTCCAGCGCACCATGCTTTTAGTCAATTTCCTCCATGTTGCTGTAGGATGGTGCGGGGTGCTCTGCAACCCCTTCTGGTGCCAGGGCAGGAGCAACATCAGTTGTCAGGCTGGATCCAAAGGAGGGAGAGCTAATGCCCTGCAAACAGAACAAAGGATTAGACAGAAACGATAAAATCGCGGAGGATCCACAAAAGCTATTTGTTTTCTTCCCCCTCTTCCCACAGAGGGAATCAAGCAGAAACATTTTGTTCCATTAGAACCTAAAACGATCAAAAGCCACAAAGTACATATTTATGTATCAAACTTAAGTTAGGCTTTTATTAAAACAGAATGTGGTAGAAATAATTATAGTCCTGAAAGATGTGTGATGTTGCAGAAAAAGGACTGGACTGTTATTTAGAAGCCTGTGAAATTTGTCTGTGAAACATAGCTTCATTTCAGCTTGTATTATATATCCATACGCACACAGACACACCCACAGCCTTACCAATAGGTCCGTTCTGTGTAACTACTCCTGCGTAATCACTTATTAATCTAGCGTTGCCTCTTCTACTCTATACAATTTGGAAAACTCTATGCCAGAGTAACTTAACTCTGCAGCCAAAAAAAAAAACTGACTGAGGCAATCTGAATGAATTATACAAATTAGCTCTTATGCTGAAGATATTCTACTACTAGCAGAGAAGAGCAAATAGCTAGAACTACTGACTGTAAAATCCAATAAACCATTCAGCTTTACATTTTTTTTCCACCTACACAATTTAAAAGCATTTTTGTAGTTCTTAAATCGAAAAAGCAAACCAAACCTGGTTGTTTTAAGTTAAATCAAGAGAACCATCTTGGGGTCAACAGTCACATTCCATTATGTGGGCAGGAGCAACTTGTAAACTACTTGAATACGTGGGGAGTGCCCACATATTTTGCTCTCCTTCTCCTCTCTAATTTCTCGCTTTCCTGCTCATCTAGGTCAGGATGGACAGCTCATTCTTCTTAGGGATTCTGCCCCCCAAATGCCTCCCCATCTGCTTTCTGAGACATAACCTGCATGTAATTAATAAGGTGTGCAATGCTATTGATTTGATAGCAAAAAAGACGCTTTGGAGACCTTGGGGGAGCAAATGCAACCCCATACGGAGAATAATTTTGCCATTAAATTCATAGCTTTACAAAACCTATTAACTCCTTAAGGCAGCTGCAACTCTTTTTTTTTTAGAAGCACAGAAAAAGAACCCCACTTTTCTGCTTTCAAAACTAAAGCACCACCCAGCAGTAGAAATTAGTCTTTGCTGCAGACGCCCATCCTCGTTTTAAATCCTCACTGCATTTTCACAGCAGCACAAAACAAATTCTGAGCTGCCACAGGATCAGAGAGCGCACAAAGTTCTCTCCCGGCTCTCGGACCTTATTATTTCTACCGCTTTTCCTTTGCTGCAGGGAGCACAGCTTATTTTTTTTCACCGGCACCAGCACTTTAGAGGTCAGTACAAAAAGACGCCTGGGACCAAAGGGGCTGGGAGAAATCTGTTGCTTTTAGAAAAAAGTGGCCGCTGAATGGAAAAGCAGCGGACAGTGAAAGAAAGAGAATCAACCGTGAGTTTAGAATACCTTGATTTTTATTAAATACAATAAATAAATACAGCGAAAGTTTTTCCTCTGCACAATGCTAACTTTTCATTCACCAAGCCAGTGGAGGACAATTTAGGCCCTGCGGGGCTTCCCTTAACCAAAATGGAAAGGTTCCCACCAGATCCATGTACTGGCCAGTTCCTGCATGTTGGCACCGCTATAGTTAGTTACTGCTCATTCCTTGGGACACAGCGAGAATATACTGGTCATCAGGAACAGTTAACCTGAAATCTTTCCTCCTTCCCCAAAGAATCTGCAAGGTTCTCTGAAACTACCGCTAGGAAGAATATGTGAAGATGATGTTAGGAATTAGACTGCATGTGAATAATAACAAAAATAAAAGGATGAAACGAAGAATTATACTCGTTCTAGATTTATGAGTTCTCAACTCTGATGAGTCTTGGCTAAAGCCAAGGACCCAGATCAAAGCTAATTGAGCCGGTAGTCTGAAGGCACAAGAGACATTTTATATCTCAGACTGCAGGGCCAGACTAAAATACAAGCGACAGTAACTCCTTACTTTCACTTCTACTTTATGCATGCATAGAAATAGGCACGCAAGCATCCACAAAAGTATGTACAGAAGCAAAATGCAAGATAATGAAGGAGGAGGAGGAGAAAACAGTGTTCCTTTACACTCATATCCAAATACAGTTTGCATAGCTAGATAAATATCTAATATGCTTTTTAAAAAAAAAAAACAGGGGAGACTGAACTCTCTGTTTATATCATAGGTAAAGAAATCTAACCCACCAAATGTTTAGAAAAGTCAGCAATGCACCCTCCCTCCCCCAGTAAAGGAAAAAGTTAAAAATATCTTTGACTTCCTTCAAACAAGGGGCCAATGGCCAGCCGAGGAAATTGTCAATCCTGCAATAACTGTCTCAGGGGAGGTTGGTGTCAGCCAAATTAGGGGAATTCTATCAGGGCAGATGGCAGTCAGGTCAATCTTACTGTCACATCAGTCTGGAGCAAATATTTATGGATCTGCAGACTCCACTGAACTACAGTCATTTGGCTTAGCCCTTGGTTCAGCTGACATAGTTTTCAAGAGCTATCGAGGGAAGAATTATTCCAGAGAAATACCAACTATCTAATTGCTGAAATGAAAACTTCCTGTGACTGTAAATCCGTGTCATCAATCAATCTGGAGGGAGAGGGCATTGGGCCTGGCACCTTCACCACAGGACTGACATTAGGGCTTCTTCATCTTGGGCTACTTGGCATCCTAGCCACTTTGCCACGAAGATGCCATAGAGGACAACACTGCAGTAAGCTGGCTGCCGCCCTCCAGCTGCCTTGCTACTGCCGCTACCTCCAGCGAGTCTGATAGATGAGCGGGTAGAAGACATTGAGGAAGAGTGCCACAATGGCCGCCATGGTGCCCAGGACAAAGTATCGGACATGGCCTTCATCAGGACACTCTGGGCTGAGTTTTCTTGTCCTTTGGCTGCAAGACCTCCAAGGGTTCCTCATCAGCCTTCTGGCAGCATCCTCTTCAGCCTCCAGTTCCTGCCAGAGCAGAGAAGCCTGCGATGTGGAAACCTGCGTCAGCACTTGAGGAGAACATAATAGCAAACCCCTCAATCACCCATGCTTTGCCCTGACTCTTTTATCTAATTTAGACAGCTGCCCATCTCACTTGCATGTGGCTATCCCACAGAGCCTGCCCTTCACACTGCCAGTTTTCTGAGACAGCCTATGTATTTCCCCTGCCTGATTACAATTCTAATAGCGGGCCATGTTCAGATACAAGGACTCCTAGGGAAAAGAGTGAATAGCACAAGACACATGACAATGGAGGAAAAAACCTATCAGAGTTAGGCATCCATGCTGGCTGGCTGGCTTGGTGGAAACCTGCCCAGTCTGCCAACTTATTCCATTCAGTAAACACAGGCACCACGTAATCACTGTTTGTGCTTCCTTGTACAAACGAAGGACATTCAGTTGACCAACCAGTCACACTGAGTGAGAACAGCTAGTCAAAGATAAGCTTTTGCTGGCGAGAGCGTGACAAATCAGTAACATCCGAGTGGGTGCAGGTGAGAATTTTAAAGGATGAGAAGCCTAATCCACAGTGCAACTTTGGTAAGTGAGAAATCATAAGGACCAGTCTGAGATGATAAGTCACTGTAGTCATTCCCTTTTCTTTTTTAATTAAACAGATGAACAGGAGACGTTAGCCACAGGGTAATCCGCCATAGACCATGTTTTCAGGTGCAGGATGATCCATTCAGGGCAGTCTGCCAATCACATTGATTTTCTACCGATATTTTAAAACCAAAGCATCCGTAGCGTTTCCCCCATTTAGTCCCCTGGGTTCTGTGGACAGGCGGTGCTTCTTCCTGAGTTCTCCAGATTTAAAGCTTGTTCTGGGAAGGAAATGCTGGAGCTGACGTAAGGTGCCACAAGGTGAGTGACCGTAGGCATAAAAGAAACCATGGCTTAAGCATAAAGACCCTCTGAATAGGTCTTTCTGGGCCTATTTCTCTTCCCATCGCCCAGTACGCTCACACAGAGAAGGCCTCCTCAGGGTACCGTCGGCTAGACAATGTCGGCTGGCGAATCCCAGGGGTAGGGCCTTCTCTGTGGGAGCGCCAGCCCTGTGGACCCAGCTCCCCCCTGAGCTTCGGATGGCCCAAGATCTCCGGTCCTTTCGCCGCGGCCTCAAAACAGTCCTTTTCCACCTGGCTGACCTGGACTGACAGGCATTTTAATTACGTTTACAATTTTTAATTTATTTTTAATTTTTAATTTTAATTTATTGCACAGAGGACTTTAATTTTATCTTAATTTCTGTACTTATTATATGTTATTGTTGTTAGCCACCCTGAGTCCTTCGGGAGATAGGGCGGGATATAAGTCCCATTAATTAATAAATAAATAAAATAAATAAATATGGTTTCCGGAAGCCCTGGCAGACGCCAAGCTCAAAAGGAGCAGCAAACTGTGGGAGGTTCAGAAAGGGCAAGGATAACGCAGCCTGTCTTTCATACCCTTGGACGAAGCCCAGCTTAACCTTTCACCTAGGAAGCCACCCAAGTTGGATACCACTCTAGCACCATGGCAGCAGAGTCCTAGGGCATATATGGAACCACAGAAAAAAACCCTGTATGTAACCGTCCTCATTTCTATCTATAGACAACATTTCAGAGAAGCCCAGTCCCACCAGGTTAGTGGATGGGAAGAAGGGAGAATAAGAAGGGAGAGGCATCTAACTACAGAACTGGGTGCATAAGAAACTTATTTACTTATTTATATCCTGCCTTTATCATCATTATTACAAATAATTCAAGATGATATATACCATGTTTCCCCAAAAGTAAGACCCGGTCTCACGAGAAGTTGAAAGATCTGACTGAACTTTTTTTTAGTGCCACGAACTCCGTTTTCGGCAGGAGAGAAACACGCCAGAGCTGGAAAGCAGGTTAGTGTTGACATTTTTTTTTTTTTTTTTTTTTTTTTGCTTTTGGGAGGAGAAGCGGCAGGAAACGGGGTTGCCATTTCGAGAACGGAGAAGGCAGACGCGGGGCGATGCAGGGCGGCAAGCAAGTGCTCTTCTCTGCTCTGCATCGCTGCACAGAGCCGCTCCGCTTCCCGTTCTCTCCAGTAGTGGCAATGGAGGGCTGGCGGAGGGAGGCGGCAGGGGAGGCTTGCGCTACCTGGTCATGGCGCAAGCCACAGGAATTGGCGGAGGAGAAGGAAGGAAGCAGCAACTGCCCCCGGACAAGTGATCTGTGGGGTGGAGCGTGAAGAAAGCCCCTCCAGCGGCGAACAGCGGCAGCGGAGCCTTTCGCCGTCATTCCCCCCTGGCTCCGAAACGGCGGAGGAGGGAGCAGGCCTACCCCACCTATCCTCCATAGGGTAGCATGGCAGTCCGGCTTGGGAGGGGGGTGAAAGGGAGGAAGGAATGGCCTGGCTTGGGGGGAGGGGCTGAAGGAAGCAGGTGCGGGGCGCGTGGGGCAGCTCCACCCCCTCCCCCACCTGCCTTGCGTTGTTGTGGCGGCAGCGGCAGGATGTGCTGCATGGCTTACTGCCCCATTGTGGCAGCCAGGTGGGACGGAGTGGGCGGGGTCTTAATTAGGGCTTATTTTTGGAATAGGGCTTATATTAGGCCCACCCCCCAAAATCAGGGTAGGTCTTTTTTTTTCCCCAGGGCGAGATTTATTTTTGGGGAAACACGGTACTTAACACAGCATTCATTCCTCCTCTATTTTCCCCACCACCACAACCCTATGAGGCGAATTGGGCTGCAAGAGACTGAAGAGACCCCTCGGGCTGCTTGAGTTCTGTTGCGCTGCACGGTCCCCAGCAATTTACTACGACCTCTTGAAATACGTATTCTACAGAGAAAATATCTTTTGCCCCAGCCCCTCTAAACTCAACTCTGCGGTTTTGAGCCCATGGATGCCTTCCGGCTTGACTGAGAAGGAAGCATCTCCTTCCCGTCCCTCCCCCACCCCCACCCCACACACAGACACATACTTGCAAGTGTTTCTCATTTTTGCAGTATTTTTCCCGGCCTCTTATATACTTGTTTTCCTCCAATATTTCACCTTGATATACCAGAGGACAAACAGCACCCACAACTCCTCACTCTCACGGCCACAGCTGCGAGCCTGGCCCAGCAGATATTTCCTCAATTGTCAACAATGGGGGAAAAAAATATTAGTTCAGTCTAGTCTTCTAAGGCGGACGGACGGAACTCCTCACCTGACTGGCTGCTGCTTCTGCGGAAGGGCCCAAGTCAGCTCGAGAGTCCGAGGGATGAGGGGGTCCTCGCCGGGGTCTATCGACGGGAGAATTCCGTCGGCGGTAGAAGAGCACGTAAGCGTATCGAGTCACGACCTGGCTTTCATCCACTGTAGTCACGGTGCTGTCGTCGAAGAGCCGCCAACCTGAACCAAGGGAGGAGAGGGATAAGGACGGAGTCTTTCAAAGCACAGGCTGCCCGGTTCAGAGCCCTCCCACTTCTGCTCCTGCCATCTCACATCTCTGAAAGTTACACCCTCTCTTTTAACTTACATACTCAAATTTAACTTGCACCGTACGTCTTTTGATACCATAGTTTTTTTCCCCCCCTTGCTATCAGAACTGCAGTCATGAGCACTGCTTTCATGGCAGTGGTGGCATGCTGGGAGGAATGAGTGTTGGTCGACGACGCTGTTAAAAGGAGATGCTATCCTCGTCTTTAAATGTATTCAGTGCAGGGAGAAATATTTAAGGATGCTGAATTCTGCTCTCTTTTCTGACTGCGATAAACCAAGCATCAGGAGGACGACATTGCTAACAGAAGAAAGGGAGAGAGAGTAGCAACTCAGGGAGTAGCAACTGTAACCTTTCGACGATTCCTCCTTTGGTCCACTTTGGCCATTTCTCTGATGACCAGAAGATGCTAGAACTCTTATCCTAGTTCTCTAAGAGCAAGGAGGCTAAGTAACCAGAAACTAGGCTCTGTGTAAATTATATATGGAATAACAATAGTCCTGCTTAGTCCTTTTCCAGCAAATAATCCTCTTTGGGGGGGGGAAAACGTCAGTATCAATATCCTACTAAACACGTGCAATAATTAATCAGCTTTCTACCAGCCATCTTCCTAATCCTCAAATATGGAAGGAACTTTTATTGCATGTGACCTGTGAGGGCAGAGGAATTAAAAAACAGCCAATTACTGTCCAATTCCCTATTAATTTGGAGCTGGGCTGTTCTTGGCTACTTCAAGTGGTCCTTCAACTATACCAGGCTTGTTTCAACAAGGACAGAGGGCAGTTTCTTTCTCCTTTAAAGTGAATGAAGCAGGCAAAACAACGCTGAAGAGCAGTGTTTCTTTCTATAATGGAGGAAGGTATCTTTGAATGTGCTGCTTCAAAGGCAGTA
Organism: Vipera ursinii; assembly: GCF_947247035.1. Classification (NCBI taxonomy): domain Eukaryota; kingdom Metazoa; phylum Chordata; class Lepidosauria; order Squamata; family Viperidae; genus Vipera; species Vipera ursinii. The sequence goes on along the minus strand of NC_139513.1, from coordinate 27,663,830 downwards.
CCAGGCAATAATAATAATAATAATAATAATAATAATAATAATAATAATAATAATAATAATAATAATAATAAGAAGAAGAAGAAGAAGAAGAAGAAGAAGAAGAAGAAGAAGAAGAAGAAGAAGAAGAAGAAGAAGAAGAAGAAGAAGAAGAAGAAGAAGAAGTTGTTGTTGTTGGAGCAGTGGGCTAATGCCTCCTTAAGTAATACCAGCTGCCTGCAATTAGTGCAGATTTGAGTCCCACCAGGCTCAAAGTTGACTCAGCCTTCCATCCTTCCGAGGTAGGTAAAATGAGGACCCAGATTGTTGGGAGCAATTAAGCTGACTTTGTAATAATGCCGCTTGGGGGGGGGAAGCCCTAATAAGCAGGCATATACATAGAATGAAGGCTATTGCTAAGCACATTGGTTTGTGCTTAAATTGTAAGCCGCCCTGAGTCTTCGGAGAAGGGCGGGATATAAATGGAATAATAATAATAATAATAATAATAATAATAATAATAATAATAATAATAATAATAATAATAATAATAATAATAATAATATAATAATAATAATAAGTTGGAAGGGACCTTGGAGGTCATCTAGTCCAACCCCCTGCTCAGGCAGGAAACCCTATACCATTTCAGGCAAATGGCTGGCCAGCCTCTTCTTAAAAACCTCCAGTGTTGGAGCATTCACCACCTCTGGAGGCAGGTTGTTCCACTGGTTAGTTGTTCTAACTGGCAGGAAGTTTCTCCTTAGTTCTAGGTTGCTTCTCTCCTTGACTAGTTTCCATCCGTTGCTTCTTGTCCTGCCTTCAGGTACTTGGGAGAATAGCTTGACTCCCTCTTCTTTGTGGCAGCCGCTGAGATATTGGAACATTGCTATCATGTCACCCCTAGTCCTTCTCTTCATTAAACTAGACATACCCAGTTCCAGCAACCGTTCCTTATATGTTTTAGCCTCCAGTCCCTTGATCATCTTTGTTGCTCTTCTCTGTACTCTTTCCAGAGTCTCAACATCTTTTTTACATCATGGTGACCAAAACTGGATGCAGTATTCCAAGTGTGGCCTTACCAAGGCATTGTAAAGTGGTATTAATACTTCATGTGATCTTGATTCTATTCCTCTGTTAATGCAGCCTAGCACTGTGTTGGCTTTTTTGGCAGCTGCAGCACACTGCTGGCTCATATTTAAGTGATTGTCCACTAGGACTCCGAGATCCCTCTGTTAGTACTTTTGAGCAAGGTGTGATCACCTATGCTATACCCGTGCATTTGGTTTTTCTTGCCTAAACATAGAACCTTACTTTTTTCACCATTGAATTTCATTTTGTTACATAGAATTTCATTTTTGATAGTCTGTCTAGATCCTTCTGTATCTTAGCCCTATCTTCTGGACTGTTGGTGTCCAGCTTGGTGTCGTCTGCAAATTTGATGAGTTCCCCATCTATCCCCTCGTCCAAATCGTTGATGAAGATGTTGAAGAGCACTGGGCCCAGAACAGAGCCCTGGGGCACCCCACTACACACTTCCTTCCATGTAGATGCGGTTCCATTGAGGACCACACGCTGAGTACGGCCTGTCAGCCAGCTACGAATCCATCTGGTGGTGATGCTATCTAACCCACATTTTTCTATCTTATCAAGTAGTAGGTTGTGATCTACTTTATCAGTAGGTTAACCCCAAGTAAGCATTCCTCCCAATTCTGGCCGTGCCTAACCCTGAATAATGTGGTATTGGCAGAATCCAATTATACACACATACACACACACATACACACATCCATCCTCTGCCAAGGAAGGGTGTTTTTTTTTCTTAAAGTGAGAACACTCCCAGAGGAGCATACTGAAAATTCAATATTTCTCCTCTGGAAAACAGCTAAGAGCTGCCAGTGGATGCCAGAGAACTTCTTCAATTGGAACTGAGGCCATTCTAAATTAGTCTCTAAGGTTGCCTGATCTATTAACCTTTCTGTTTGCTTGATAATATGAAACAGAATAGAATTAACCAATAAGCCTGGGGTCGTTTCGCTGGGCACGCTGAGAGCAAGTAATGGTGCCTCAAAGATTTATGATCCCAATCGCACCACTCACACATGGCGCGTTATCTCACTGAATTCACTGAATTCTGCAGATAGATCCATTAGATGAGGAAGAAGGGCTGAACTAAAACCTAGATCTGCACTGTCCAATCTGAGGGGAGTGAGATTTGCTATGACTTGCATCCATTGTGCAAAATTCTTGTAGAACAACAACAACAACAAAAAGATTTCAGGGCTGAGAAAAAGAAAAGGAGGGTGTTTTTTCCTCCTTCAACTGGATGTGCAATCTTAAAAAGTCGCATGGCGTTGATCCTAGGTTTACATGAAACCTCTAGCACAGGGGTGTCAAACTGCCGGCCCGTGGGCCGGATGCATCCTAGCGAAACCCCGCCCACCCCATTGCTGGCAATGGCAAAAAAAAGTCACGATACGTCGTGACACGTCACGTGACGTAGCGAATTTGACATCCCTGCTCTAGCAGGAAATGGAAAATCCCTCTTCTACATGGACTCCCCGGCTCACCTGTTGAAGATCAGTGGACCTAAAGCCTACTCACCCACATCACTACGTTGGCTGTTCTTGTCACTAGGCAGCCGGGCATAGGCTGTGTAGTGCCCACCAATTATGCCTCCGTAGTGATTGATCACGGCATATAGATCATACATGGGCAACTGCTGCTCATCCTTCTGGCCAATGCAGAACTTGCTCAGGTCCAAGCTCCTGAGGATAGAATAGAGCAAGTTAGACAGCTGCATACTTTGTCCCTAAATTCTATTCCTATCTTTTTTTTTCCTTAGAAGCCTACCAGCTGACATTCTTTATTGAGAAAGTCTTCATTGTCTCTTTATCTGGATTTAAACTCAGATCAATACAAGCCATACAATTACAGAAGACTGAATACAGCAAAGGGACTCTCAGTGGCAGCCATTGGATCATATATAAAAGAATTTTGAGAGTGCCGGACTGAAAAAAGAAAAGTTCTGTTTTGAACTTACTCTCTCCTGTTAAGGAGTGGGCATCTTCGAAGAAAATCAATCTGAAATGGGTCAGGACCCAAATTCTGATTTGAATTCAGAAGGAAATAATCTTATCTTGTCAATGGTTAATGGCATATTTGTCTCTACTTTTTTTAAAAAAAAATTATCCCAAATATCTGAGCTCAACAGAGGTATTTTCTTTCTTGAAGAATCATGTGATCACGCATGGTCTGATAATCATCCACATAGCTGAACTGTGTGGAAGTAATTATAGAATTTGGGTCTATATAGAAGAAAAGGAAGAGAGCAAAGGAGCCGTTTAACATTTCAGTTATGGATTTAAGGAAGGAAATCTTCATTTGATAGCAACAGCAACAATAATACAACCCTGCTTTTGGAAAAACTCAAGAAAAAAACCCCTCAGCTTTAACAACCAAACCCATCAGACCCCAAATGTGTCTCTAATCAGATTATTAACCATCCACATAATAATTCTAAGAAAAAAGATGAAGGTGGTGAGTTTTTGTGCTATTCCAAATGCACACCAAGCTTTTGTTCTCAGACCAAAGAAGATGGAAGCAGAACCCAACCTACTTAGTGACCGATTCCGCTTCTAGAATTTCAGTCAGATTTTGATTACTGTTTATGAAAGAGATTGAAAGAATCCTATCCCATTCACCAAAGTTAAGATCCCCGTAATCAAGAGGCATCTGATTCAGGCTGTTAGACTGGGGTCCTTGGCATGTCTTTTTTTTAAAAAAAAGATCAGAAAACTAGTGATAAAAAGATGTAGAACAATAAATATGCATTTACCACTATACGGTATTTCTATACTGCTGACTCTACAAAGACTCCTGAAAACTTATATTACACTGAAAAAACTAAAATATAAAATAACTTATGTATCTATTAAACAAAGTATGCACTTTTTTTAAAAAAAAAAATCCATTTTCATCACTCTATTGAGGTCTCATTCACTTTGTCAACATCCCTTCCGTGATTCTCAGGGTACCCCCAAAGTGGGGCTCGTCCCATTTTTGCTTTGTTATGGTTTGGAGGAATTCTGAGAGCGAAATAGATCCATTATGTCCTGCAGTTGCAGAGACCCTATTTTGTCCTTAGGACTCCTGACCGTCTCTCCTTCCAAAACTAGGCAGAGGTTTTATTCCACCTCAACAAATCAGGCAAAGTTGGGGATTGCCCTTTTCTTGCAAGGACTAAACACTCTTGCTGTAGAGACTAAAGTACTAGAAGGGCCAATGGCCTTATTCAGCGTAGGGTGTATATGTCCTGCCCAAAGAGGAATGTCAGCATTGCACAAAGACACTCAGATGGCTTTTTTTTTTTTACTTTCTGACTGTTTTGTGTACTCCACAATCATGCTCAAACAGGGCAAGCTACGGAGTGAGCAAGATTACTTCTGAGGTTATTCACTTTATGAAATGTGCTCCAAAACCTCCCCATTTAATTCCTGGAGAGAGAGAAAAATCAAATGGATGGGAGTGATGGGAAAAAAAATGAACTCAGCTCATTTGTTTCAAAGTGAGGATATTTCAAACTGTAGAGAAATTGCTGCTATAGAAACAAAGAACGTTTATCTGAAGTTGTTTTTCCAATGAGCCTTCTTTCACCCAATAAATGGTGAAAGTATATATATAAATGTGTGTGTGTGTGTGTGTGTGTGTGTGTGTGTGTGTGTGTGTATACACACACACACCTCATTCCTACAGCAGCTTTGATATAGACATTGCCATCCTGTCCACAAGCTGAATCAAAGCAACAGTGCAGAGTTTAATTCAGCTCCAAAGATTAGATTTTCCTTGGCTCCTGTGGCTCAGTTACCTAGAGGCAGAGTATGGGTAGACCTTGCCTTTTTGCTACCCTTCCTCCATTCTCTTATTTCCTCCCTCTTCACGAAGGAAGCAGAGCCTTTCTCCATACAAAGAAAGATGAGAAGAGATGGCTCTCTCTTTCCTCTTGTTCAGATGGCCTTCCAGAAGAAAGGCAAGGGTCTCTGTGGCCCAGAGGTGGGCAGATCCTCTTTTAAGTCTCTTTCCACATTTACTCGCCCTTCAAAATGGTATTGTTCACCAAAAGACTGACAATCTCTTTATGTGTTAGGTGAGTTGTTCCTGAATTTATGACAAAGCCCAAAGAGGATAACCCATCCTTTCCTATTCAGAAAGGTCCTACCTGAAGAATTGCTTGGGTCTCCATGACGTTAAACAGATGAGTAAAGCGACACACCTTGCCGTAACCTCACCTGACTGGGAAATCCACCATGTCATTGATCTTATCTCTCCAAATGAAGCTGCGGAAGGAAAAGCGCTTGAGCTGTATGATGAGGATGTTGGGCAGGCGCCACAACATCAGCTGCTTGGATGCCTCACGGTGCTGCTTACACTTTGGGCAGTACCTGTGGAAAACGGGGCAAGTAGAAAGATAAAGAAAGTTCCTTGATACCTCCTCCTCCTCACACGTCATACAACCCGCCTTGCCTACCCTACAAGGTTCCATCCAAAAAAGGTGCCGGAACTCCGTTCTGAACGTTCTATGAGAAAAAAAGCCCTGGGTATTCTCACTAAAGAAATGGCCCTTGGAGCACCCACCTCAAAAGAAACATGTCTAGCACTAGAGTTTTCTAAAAAAAAAAAAAGTGTTTCTTGGGTTCTATTTGAAAGGGCTTGCTGTTGCTTTCTGGTAACTGGTTCATTTTTAACTCTTATAATTGTAAGAATGTGCAACGTTGATAGTGAATTCTACATTTTAAAATTTTATATATCTTGCAAATATTGTAAGTGGTGAAGTCAAGCTAATGCTAGTACCGCAAAAAGTGTGTTGGGGGTGAGTCTCCTGTGGACCCCAGCAAGGCCCCCTCCTTTGTGGAGCCCAAGAGGAGGAAGGGCCAAAGGCATGGCCCCTCCCTTTTTTTTGCATTCTGGGGTTCAGAGATACTTAAGATGCATCCATTTCATCCCTTAAAATTCTGAGCCCATAGACCAGGGGTATCAAACCTCACGAGGAAACCGCGCCCACCCCATTGGGGAAAAAGTTCCGATACGTCACGAGTTTGACATGTTTGCCATAGACCAAAGCGGGCCCTGCAGTGCAGTTCTTGATGTGTCACACAAAGCCTGGTGCCTCTCTCTCAGGCTGGCAGAAGTTATGCTCCCCCTCTCGATAAATCTAATAATAAAATTTCTAAACTCAAAAGATGATCACAACAGGCATAATTAAGTATAAGAGGCTAATTTAGTAACTGAAGACAAAATCTGAACTTAAATTGAAAAAAAGTTGTCCATGTTCCATCATTTAGTGAAGAACATGATGTGTCTAGGTAATTTATTCTTGACAGCTGGGTATGTCTGAGTGACAATCCCAATAATTACACTATTTAGCAGAGCTTTCCATCTTGTTAATGCTCTCCTGCAATGCCTGAGGGAGACAGATCATAAGCCTGTCAATCCTTTTGGCAACTTTGGCTAGCATCAAGCAGATTAACATCAGAAAGCTAGACTGGGGGTGGAAGGCACGGGGTCTGATAGCCCTCCTGGATTATTTGCCAGCTAGTTACCTAGAAAGAGGCTAGTTTTCATCTCATGGTCTGGGGAGATGCCATAGGTCAGGGGTAGGCAACCTCGGCTCTTTATGACTCATGGATTTCAACTCCCAGAATTCCTGAGCCAGCCAAGTCCATGAGTCATAAAAGAGCCAAGGTTGCCTACCCCTGCCATAGGTTCTCCTTTGTCCTCTATGCTCCTTATTGTCAATGTAAATTGCTGAGGGATGTCACCTGGAGTTTTGAGCTAAAGTGTCCTCGGTATGCAGGTGACAGATCGCTCATTAATACTTAGGAACCCTGAAACATGACTCCTGAGAATATTTTGGACTGGATGAAGGAAAACAGAAATTTAACTGTGGTGGGATGAAGGAGAGGAGGTCCCTCTAAGATGAAATGGAGAGACATTTCAGCTTGGAGTCAGTGCGGGGGGGAGGAAACATCTGAGGTCAAATCCTTAGGTCTACATCTGCCTGTTTCCAAAGGAAGGCAGGCGATCTGGCGAGATCCTTGCAATACGGGCGATCAGCAATAAAGTATCTACTCGGTCCTATTCCTGGAGTGGTTTGGGCGGTTTGCACCTGACATTAATCAGGACAAAAATTGTAACGCAGAAGGAATCTCTGAAACTGAACGGAAGCATATTACTGGTTTTGGATGGGTCCCTCCACCAGGCAACTCCCCCTCCCGCCCCGCCCCACCCACCCCGGTCCTTGGTCTGCAGCAAGCTGTTAATTCTCTGTGCAAGTGCAGATGGTGGCAACAGCGTTGAGTGTCTTTCAAGGCAGACTTTCTTTCAAGTCAACTCAAAGTGCTGAACTTTTTAAGCATTATGCACACTGAAACAAAGGGACACACTGCTTCCCTCAAACAGGTTTCACAAGACCTTCTGACCTCCCAGAGTGTCACTGAAGGTACAGAACAGAGCTTATTTTTAAGGGATGGTCTCCTTCCCAACACAGATCTAACTCTGGATTTTATTCATTTCAAGTCAGACTTTAAATATCCTTTTCCCCAATCTGCTCTTGAGCTGGATAGAGTTAATAATATCTTTTGGGATTAAGCTGATTTTACTATATTAAGCTGTTCTTCCACTGCCAAGATTTTGCTAAATATGTAGTATTAACGTGCTAGGTTTTATTGCATTAATTATGTATTTCTTTATCATTTATAAACTGGCTAGGGGAGTTTTAAAAATTTATAAAAATATAAATGTTTATAAGTTCAAAGTGTTTAACATGCTCATAAAGCATGTCAAACACTTGGAAATATAACAAAAAAATTTTGTCCAAATGTCTGATTTGTTAAATGAATCTGGTGACCTATAAATACTGTGATATAAAGCAAGTATATCTTGCCTCTCTGTTTATGCAACACTCAAGAAGAATTATAGCAATTACAAATGTAAATTGGAAAACATAAAAAGTACTCGAAAGTCAAGGCAAAATTAAAATTAATGCATTTAACATCCAAACAATTCAGCTGATAACCAAATGCTTGACAAAAGAGATTAGTTTTTGCCATTTCCCTAAAGAACACTGCTTGGAGAGTGGGGGCCCGGGATACCACATGGGAAGTGCATGCTATAGATTGGTGGATATGTAAAACTACAATTTTTTATTCAAACACATACACTGACTCAGAGGATTTTAAACATTAATATACAATTGAGACCAGTCGTCTTTCTTTGGGGATTAATGGACAAACAGTTGGGACAAAGTCACGAAACTTTGTTTTTGTATATGTTAACTGCACAGTAAGACTACTACTGTAGGCACAAAGATGGAAAGATTCAGCATTATCCATAATGGAGGAATGCTCGTTGAAGATGATGGAACTTGCTGAGATGGTCAAACTGACTTCTTCAATTAGAGAAAAGGCAACACCTACGTTTATTGCTGAGTGGAAACACCTTATGGACTTTTTGTGCAAAACAGAAAAAATGAACTTATGATTTATGGTTTTGATTATTAGACAGGATAGATTATGGAGAGGAGAGAATCATAATGTAACTTTAGAGAAAGGGCAAATTTAAAATTGTACTGATAACAACTGTAAAGAAGGCCACTTTTTCATATCTTTTTCTTTGATTTTTTTTTCTTTCTTCGTATTAGTCAGCATTATTTATTTATTTATTTATTTATTTATTTATTTAATTGGATTTATATACCGCCCTTTCCCGAAGGACTCAGGGCGGTTTACAGGGTATTTAAAACCAAATCAATACAAAAGTTAAAAACAATTAAAAAAGATTAAATCATCCCTAAAAAAAATAAAAACCCCAGTTAAAAATTCTCAGCCTGGGCCGGAGAGCTCAAAGAGCCAGGTCTTCAGGTCCCGGCGAAATGAACGAAGGTCGGGGGCAGTCCTAAGCTCCACGGGCAGCTGGTTCCAGAGGGCAGGCGCACCCACAGAGAAGGCCCTCTCCCTGGGTGTTATCCGCTGGCAATCTTTTACCGACGGTACCCTGAGAAGACCCTCCCTGTGTGAGCGCACTGGACGAAGGGAACTTGATGCTAGTTTTTATGTTCCTTTTCAAAACTTTCAATAAAACTACATGGCAAAAAGGGAAGCATATTTCAGAGCCATGTAAGAGAAGGTCTAAATAGTTCAGGCTTTGGCAGCACAGGGACCATCAAAAGGGCCTCTCCTACTGACCTCAGTAACTGGGCAAACTGACCGGTGGAGAGGTGGGGCTTCAAAAAGGCAGGCCCTAAATCAATGTTTCTCAACCATTGGGAACTTCTTTTCAGATGTGTGGACTTCAACTCCCAGAATTCTCCACCCACGTGCTGGATGGGGAAGTCTGGAAATTGAAGTCCACACATCTTAATGTTCCTAAAGTTGAGAAACGCTGCCCGAAGTTATTCGACATGTTAAGCATCAGCATCAGCACGTTCAATTATGCTTCACGTCATATATTTCTTCTATCGGTTAGCAGCCTAGACACCATCTTTTGCACCAAACTCAATTTTCAGATGCAACTCACTGCTGTGGTTGAGATCTGAGATAGCAGGGGGTTGAAGTAGAAGACCTCCAAGGTCCCTTCCAACTCTTATTATTCCATTATACCCAAGGTGTCTGTAGCCATCGCTAAGTCTAATCAAAATAGGAATGGTCACATTGGCATACCTGTGAAACTAGGAAACACGTGCTCCTCATCAGAGCCATCCAGAGAGCTGAGAATCAAGAAGTATTTTCAAAGGGCAAACCTGCTCTTTCGGTGAGAGGAAAACCCCATCTAAGACAAGCTTCATTTGTCCCCTAAGTCCTACTTTCTCGTTTAAGCAACATTCAAGGATGCAGAGTGCTTCCTTGGAATTAGATGTCAATCTGAGCTTTAATCAAGGTTAATTAAAACTGTAAAAAAAAACCACAGCAGAGGGGACAGGATACAACCTCAAACACCAGAATTTAGATTAATTTACTTTACTATCAATCCGTTTTGGAGATAGCCTTAAACAGTAGCCCCAGAAATCTCCTCCTTACCAGGCCTCCTCAGGGGCCAACACCTCTGGCTTGGTGAAGAGATTGAGACACTGTTCCAGGGTGAAGTGTCCTGCCCTGGCTGCTTCACTGGCAGAGCCTGGATCCTCGACACACTCCAGCTCCTTAGACTTGATCAAGACAAACTCCTTCGTCCTTTCGTTATTCTTCCACACCAGGGCCAAAGAACAGTCGCTGGTCAGATCGAGGGGAGTATCTCCTATAAGGCAGAAAAGGTTAAGAGGCACTGTTCCTCATTCCTCTACGCTGGGCCTAAACAAGCACCCAAGAAAGAATGCAAGAGGTCGCTCCCTTTTTTCTTGCTCATACAAAGCAGAGAAAGGCACATTTTGGGCATATTTTTCACACGGCTCTGTGAATAAGAGCAACTTACAAGCCTTAATATGCCGCTAGGCTACACGCTGGCTCTCCAGGATAGCGGATGGGATGGGAATTATGCCACTGAGGGGACAGCAAAACAGATATCTAAAATGCAGCAAAAGGGACGCTTCGAAATCCACTGTTTGTTTCGGCAACTTTACAACAAAAACCAAAGCTGGCAGGTAGCGGAGGGAAGAGGAGGAGGAAGAAGAAATTCTGGCCCTTGGTATTGTGCTTTCCTGCCTAAGACTTGTGCTGGTTTGAGAAATCTTGAAGAGTATACATTACATGTCTGATACTGGACAGATATTTCAACATTCTATCAGTCAGAATATTTAGGATACCAGTATCTGCTAAACTTAGGTTAAGAGTTGATGAACAGCAATACTGAAGGATGAGAGCAAGGAGATACATGAGCGGTATTTCCAGCAGTTTTCAATACTTTGTATTGCATGATCTCACAATAACAAATCATACATGCTTACTTGCATTAATCATATATGCCACATATTTGCTGTAGAGGTTCATAACATTAGCATGGGAGCTATAAAGTCCTGTGAGTGAGCATCCTTCCTTCCTTCCTTCCTTCCTTCCTTCCTTCCTTCCTTCCTTCCTTCCTTCCTTCCTTCCTTCCTTCTTTTCCAATGGTTCAATGGCAGCTTCCCTTGGCTCAAGAGACCAGATCTAGCTGATAATAATCTATGCCTGAATCTGCATGGTTCTATCTGAAATGTCCTAATCAAACATTAAAGTTGTCATTGTCTTGGGAAGATTGAGCTCTTTTAATCTAAACTCTCACCTTTATCCTCTAGTTTCTGCTCCTTGCTGGTTGCATCAATTTTATTGATGTAAAACTGAGTAACTTGAGAATTCAGCCCTTCAGATGGATGCTGATAACCCAGAATGGCAGCTGTAGGGTGGAAAGAGGGGGGAGGGAGAGAGAGAAAGTCAGCAACACAGCACAGCTAGCCAGCTTCTTTTTCCTTGATCCAAACTAAAATCCCCTCCTTGCAGCCTGAGAAGTCGATAAAATAGAAGATAGCACTGTTCAGCGTGCCTCAGCTACGAGGAACTACACAAAATACTCAATGCCTCTGCCATAGTATCATTATTCCCCCATCATTCCGCCTGAGCTCTGCCACGCGTACAGGGAACAAACTCTTCTCCTTGATCCCAACCCTCCACGTCGTTCTTCAAAAGAAGACAGGAGAACCAAAGAAAACGCGGCAAGAGCCTTGGTGGAGCAGTGGGCTAATGCCTCCTTAAGTAACACCAGCTGCCTGCAATTAGTGCAGGTTCGAGTCCCACCAGGCTCAAGGTTGACTCAGCCTTCCATCCTTCCGAGGTAGGGAAAATGAGGACCCAGATTGTTGGGGGCAATAAGCTGACTTTGTAATAATGCCGCTTGGGGGGGGGGCGAAAGCCCCAATAATCAGGCATATACATAGAATGAAGGCTATTGCTAAGCACATTGGTTTGTGCTTAAATTGTAAGCCGCCCTGAGTCTTCGGAGAAGGGCGGGATATAAATGGGATTAAAATAAATAAAAATAAAAATAAGACAAACAGCTGACGATACTGCTTTCACACTTGGCTCCTTGAAAGAGCTAAGCGTAGGAGACACACAGATCGCTTGTTACCCCTATTACCTCCACAGAGATTACCTAAAGAAGGAATACCAAGGTAGAAAGCTGGATCCCAGATGTGCTGAAAAACCATCAGGATTCCCTTGAAATGCGCATTTCAACCAAAAGGTGGCAGAGATTATCTGGGTTACTCACCTTCCGGCCTGGGGACTCTTTCATATGGCAGCTCCCGTTCCATACTGTTCTCAAGCTGTGACTCTGCAGGCGGCTCAGAGTAGCCCGAATCTAAGCTTAGGTCCGAGTTTCTCCCCGCGGGGGCCTTGCTTCTGACTGTGCTGGCATCCCCTAATTCAGGCTGTAGCTCGGGGGCGGAGAGAGACGGCTGGGGCTCCTGCAAGAGGTGTGGGGCCCTCGCTCCATCCCCAGATTCCGTGGCGCCGGTTTCAACGGCGGCGGCGGCAGCAGACCCAACGGTAGCACAGCTGCTCCTGACAGCAGGCTCTTGCTTCTCTGAAGACAGAAGAGGCAGGCCTTGCTCGGAGGGCATCCTACCCACCTGGAAAGGTGGCTGGAACACACTGACAGAGTACCTGAGAAGGGGCGGTAGAGCAGCCGATCAGAATTCCAGTCTTACAACACCCACCCCTCCCTCCCTCCCTCTCTCAAAGCGGCTGTTCCCGCGAAGGCAACGAGCCCAGTCTAGCCCAAGCCTACAAATGAGCCAGACGGGCGCCAATGGCCAAGAATACTTGCTGGCACCCAGACGTTTTACCTTGCGTAGCCTTCCAAAAGCTGAACTAATCGCGCGTAGGTGAGGCGGGACTCGGGTATGCTGATAAGGAAGGGGAAGCCAATATTCTCAGGGCGGCACAAGGTCTTGTGGTTGGACCAGTGCGTTCTCTGACACACACTGAAAAGGAAGAGACAACAAGTCTCCCATCGGGAAAACTAACCCACTCTCTTCCCATTCCCAGGCGGTCCCCCTCCCCCACCCCACCCCCTCCCCTCCCCCCCCCAAAAAAGGAGTCTCTGGCTTTGAGAGCAAGCAAGAGGTTTAACTCACACGTTGCAATAGCCAACCCGATAGCACCGAGTGCAGCGCTTCAACTTCTCTTCATCTGACTGCTGCTTTTTCTGACAGGCAGCACATTTGGTGATGGGAATGCTGGTCACCTGAGGGCGCTGAGGAAAGACCACCCACTTTGCTAAGTCAAAAGGCAGGCGGTCCTCAAGTCACCACCCAGTTAACTTGTTTGAAGCTACGATGGCGCCGAACGAAGGGACTTAGGAACAAAATTCAGGCCCCTGGCAACCGGTTTGCGCGTGACCACTTGCCGCACCTCGTGGTCACGTGAACGCCAACTGCGACCCACCATGTCAGCTCCTCGCAAGCAACCTCAGTGGGAAAGGCAACAGGGAAGGTTGCAAATTGCTTGGGTAACTCTCCCCTGCCTTTCTTCACTCATTTGCATCACACCCTCCTTGCCCCCTTCACTCACGTGCAACCTGCAACCTCTTTCCCCAGCCTTCCTGTGCTTGCACCTGCACACACACGCACACGCAAGCAGGTAAACACTGGTGCTCTCCTGCCCAGGTTACCTTGTGCTTGCACACAAGCATAACCCCACGTCCCCTTTCCCTGGCTTCTCCGTGCTCCCACTCGGCCCACATCCTCCTTCCAAAGCTTTCTGCACTTGCACATTCACACGCATCCACCAGTGTCCACTTTCCCGTATGCTACACTGCAGCAACCTCTTTTCCCAACACGTGTGTAGCCTAGACTGGGCTTCCGTAACCCCCTCCCCCACCACCACCCTTGCTCCTTACCTGGTCTCGCCCCCATCCCCGACGTTGCCTTGGGTTACCTTGACAACTGGGATTGTCCAGAGGCTGAGCGACGTGCTTTATGACTGCATTGCCTAGCAATGGCAATCCGGGGTCTCAATTCCAGTCGTAATTCAAGGATTATCCTGTACAAGCTTTGCAGGAAGGGATCTGCGATGATCTCAACCCTCCTATGCGTTTGAGCATGCGAAGAAGCTCGTTCTTTTGGCTGGTTCAAAAACTGCAACCTCCCCGGCCTTCTTGCCTTACGTTCTACTGAGGCCACTCACCTGTTGGACCTGCAGCTCCACCACCCTCTCCTTAGCCAGCTCCGGAGAGAGCACCTCAAAGCACAGCAGAAGATCTGTGGGAGAGACGGCATCCAATGATTGGGAAGGCAGGAACATGCGGTGGAAGCGATTCTTGATCACCTGACCAAAGAGAAAAGAAGGGGAGTCATGCCTCTGGGAAAATACCCCCTCTAACCCTCCCCCCCACTGCTGCTTTCACCAAACTGTTTGCCCGAAAACGTGGCTATCGTAAGAGGTTGTATGGGTAATGCCACAGATGGCTCCACAGAAGACCCCTTAAAGGTTATAAACCACCCAGTCACTTAAGACAGCGAGAGGAACAATGTATAAACTTGATTAAATAAATAAAAAATCACAGTGAAAGCATAACAACAGCCACTACCATAACAACAACAACAAAAAATCCTCAAATGCTGTGGTTGCTTTAAACAGCAAATACACATCTGACCTGCTTGGAAGCTTAACGGGTCATTTTCAAGTAGAAGGCTGAGCTTTAGCTAATCTGACTCCACGTCTTATATCAGTGGGGTGGCGAACCTTTTAGAGACCGAGTGCCCAAACTGCAACCCAAAACCCACTTATCGCTGGGTGCCAGGTGGGCGTGACCCACTGGGCAGATGTGGCTGTGGTGGTCATGGAAATTTGGGTGGGTGTGGCCAAGGTGGGTGTGGTCACCTCAATGTTGCTCGTGGGGAGGGACACCTGTGGGGGGGTGGGCAGGTTTGGGGGAGCTCTAGGAGGTCTCTTGGCAGGTGGGGCGGTAGGGTTAGGGTTAGACACCATCGGCCCCCGCACACAGGGGCCAGTGAGCGCATGGGGGCCGACAGTGTCCGTCTGAGAAGCCGCCTCTGAGATGATAGTTGGCCAACAGCTGAGGAGGCGATGCAGTGGGTCATGCCTGGGAAAAGGAGAGCGTGCGAGGCCAGGAAGGACGGGATGGGGGGGAAGGAAACCAGCCGTGCCGGGATGCATTCAGCCACGTGGGACCTTGGCGAATTAGCAGGCGGCTGGTTGAAGAGGGACAGTTGCCACCTCCGGGGCATGGCGCGGGTGCCCACAGAGAGGGCTCTGAGTGCCGCCTCTGGCACCCGTGCCATACGTTCGCCACCACTGTCTTATATGGTTCACGTCGCGATGCGGTAGGGTTCGGCTCGGATTTCCCTCTGCCTGTGGCTGAACATATATCCTCATCGGGGTTAACATGGATGCCCCGCAGGAGTCTTGCTCCTGCTTCCAATAAACTGATGTTCAGAGGAAGCACTGCTGAGGAGAAGGCTTGTGCTGGCTGAGATTTCCATACTGCTGCCAGCACCTTTATTCCCAGAGGCCTGAGAGCATCACCTGATGTGCCTCCCGCAATGTATTATCTCTACTGTTTTTGAGATTTTTTTTTAAAAAAAATCTGGTACTTCTGTAAAAGGTAACTTCCCCCGTCAGGCTGATATTGACCCTTCCTGTATGATTTCACAATGTAAGAGGGTGAGTTCAGCGTTAATATGCAACACTCGTGTTTGTGACAGTGGTTAGGAAGTGGAGAAAAACCAGTAGACGTGGCAGGCAGCGTCCGCTTGCAGTTTAATAAAGAGAAAAGGGAGGTAATTCCTATTCAGCCCTTTTCTTAAGAACAAATTTCTTCTAGGTGATCCATCTGACATTTTAAAAATTTGCTTTTCCTTTAGATCATAAATATACTTCCAGTTTTTATTCTCCTTCCCCTATTTTAAAATAATACCATATGTAGAGCCATGTAACTACATCCGGGACTTTTGAAATTCATTGCATAGACCGTGATCGATATACCATATCCAAACTTGTTAAGCACGACAGAAGAATGAGAAAAGCCAACAGTTTTAGTTATAAATAAGGGAAATGGAGCCTACTCTTTAATTTGATGATTTTGTCCTATAAACAAACTCCAATAAAAGGTAAGCAACAGGACAAAGCATGAACTGATCAGGGCGGCCTTTGCTACAGTTTATAATTTCATGTCATCTTAGAAAAGTCTGTGCATTTGGGTCCTAACCACAAGCCACAGAACACCTTAACCAACAGGTGGAGGCAGCCGGTTCCTGAAACCAATCAGGCAGCTTGATGTACAACTGAATTCTAGAGACTACCTGTCAGTCAGATTAGTAGATCTCATGAAACGTTAATGGATTTTGAGGACCTGCTCATGTCATCATCAATTAGATCAGAGGTCCCCAACCTTTGGGGCACCCGGGACCGCTTCCGTGGAGAAACGTTTTTCCATGGACCGGAGGGCGTGAGGTTTTGTGTGCTACCTGCAATTCAAGGATGGGGCTTTGCTTGTTTGTGTGGACCGGTTGCTGGCATGCCGCAGCCCGGTACCGGTCCGCAGACCAGGGCTTGGGAGCTCCTGCTCTACAGGAGGCTGCCCCTGATGACCACCCAGAAACTTTAACTGACCCAGAAGGCAGCAGCACACATAGTAATAGAGGAAGCTAGATTTGCCCATGTAACTGTTGCGCAAGAGACAATGACTTCCAGTTTCTTTCCAGGTGCAATTCCAGGTGTTGGTAATAACCTTTAAAGCCTTATATGGTACAGGGCCAGTCTATTTGTGGGACCGCCTTTCCCTAACGACATAGCGGTGTTCCAATATCTCAGGGGCTGCCACAAAGAAGAGGGAGTCAAGCTATTCTCCAGAAGGCAGGACAAGAAGCAACGGATGGAAGCTAATCAAGGAGAGAAGCAACCTAGAACTAAGGAGACATTTCCTGACAGTTAGAACAATTAACCAGTGGAACAACCTGCCTCCAACACTGGAAGTTTTTAAGAAGAGACTGGCCAGCCATTTGTCTGAAATGGTGTAGGGTTTCCTGCCTGAGCAGGGGGTTGGACTAGATGACCTCCAAGGTCCCTTCCTACTTTACTATTATGATTATGATCTGCCTGTCCTACCATCTATAGGGACATCTACCCCATCAGGTGAGGGGCACACTCCCAGTCTTGTCCCTTAAATAAATAAATTAAATAAATAAATATTGCCGTCTGTGGGGGGCTAGGAAGCCATGTGTTTCTACGGCAGCCTCAGCCTCATGGAACCCTCTGCCCCCTGAGATTCAGCAGGCTTCCCCCCTTTTAGCTTTCCCGTAAGGCTTTGAAGAATTGGCTCCCCCTCTCAAGCATTAGGAGAAAACTAGATAACTGCACAGTAGAATTCTGATTTGGTGCCAGGTTTTTGTGGTTTTTATTTTTTTTAATTGGCTTGGTTGTATAGTTTGAACATGATTTTAAACATGTTTTAATGTTCACCGGGAGCTGCTCAGAGCTGGTGGCAAATGGGCCGCTATATACATGTTTCAAATAGATAGATAGATAGATAGATAGATAGATAGATAGATAGATAGATAGATAGATAGATAATAAATAAATAAATGCGTAAACCACCTCAGCCAAACGCAGGTTCTCAGAATTCACTCGCACGCTGTGGGATACGGAGTCGAGCACTTCCATGGCAGTAGAATTCTCCTTGCTGATGCTCACTAAGAACTATGGGGAGAGAGCATACATTAGGCACACATCAGTATATGCAGCAGCCATGCTAGCCATTTCCCCCAGTTCTACTGCCCACACCTTCTTTTTTTCAAAGTGGCCCTTAATCCGTTCCTTCATCAAGAGTCACCTCTTGACGGCTGCCATTCCAAGAACCAAAGAGTCTTTTTTTCATATGAAAGGCCATTACGGCCCTCCAGGCCTACTGAAGGCAAAGCTGAGTGGCATTTATAGCACAGCTCACTCTTGCTTTCTGCGTTATTATGGGGAATACAGCACAGAAGGAAGGAGGGACGATATGGGAGGAACCTGGGAAGACGCACTGCATCTTAGCCTTTCTGGCGGACTTCCCTCCTCGGTCCCTTCTTGCCTGCTACACCTACTTCCATCCCCTAGCCATGACAGTAACAGGTAGACAGGAATTTGGCTTTCCATTCTAGCGACACTTCATTGGATACCCTGGCCGTAACCAAGGTGCCAACGGCAGACTTTCCCCAAACTTTCTCTTCACCAACACATCCAACTGGTAGAGCGTCTGCTTTTGCTGCAGCTGTGCCCATACAGCCCACTGCCTGTTTATTTATTTCCCTTATATCTTGAAACTTCTTCCTCAGTTGTTTGCATTATAGTTTTATTAATTTTTACAAAACCTAATGTAAGACAACACAAGAGCGGATAAAAAGGGAGGAGGGGGAGGAAAAAAAATAGAAGGGATATTCATAAGCATCTTACCTTTGGGGTAAAATTTAAAAATAATTATAATTTACAGTTACCTATTAAAACATGTCAATTCAGTTTAAGCCAATATTAAAAGACAGTATAAAAAGTAGGTTAATATGCAATAATTAATAACTAGCTAGTATTGCTCAGTTATAAACTGGGATTCAAACGTAACAATAATTTCTGCCTAATCTGGAAAATATGGCAAATTTTAATGAAGTATTAAAAATTGAGAATTCAAATTTTATTGGGGAAAAAAGAAACAAACTTTGACTGTGATGCCAAGTCACTTATAAGACTGTAATCCAAAAATAGTTCCCACAATTTATTAAATTCTTTATCAGATTTTTGTATATATAAAATTTGTTATGACATAATTTTGCCATATCACAATTAGCTATCCCTTACTGGAAGAGTCTGTTCATAATTTCCAGTGAGAAACATAAAGAATCGCATTACTATGTTCAAATCTAGTTTTATTTGCAGGAGCATAAGGTTTAATAATATTTTTTTATAAGAAAACAGTAGGATGGAAAGAGAAAGCCATCTTGAAAATGTGTTTTTTTCTTTCCAATATAAATTGTTTCCCAACATTTTTGGGCTTTACAACATAAATAAATTATCTTACTTGATTATTTAACTACCTAATTTCACAATCAATGCCCAGGTAATACACCACTGAAAGAACATCTGGCACCAATTTCCTCCAAGTGTAAGATTGATCATAAATGTGACATTTTTTCAATCGCCGGTATTCTCATTTTGCATTTCAATTCTCTAGGGACGGAGACATGCCAAAGTCACCTTTGGGCTTAATTTTTAAGAGGTTAGGTGTTTAATTAGGTACGACAGAAAGAGATCTGGGAGGAAGATCCCTGTATTAAAAAAGCAGCTCTTTTTTCTTACTGTTAATTTCCCCTGCCACCGCACCCTTGCTTTCTAAGTCACGGAGACATATTTAGTTTAAATGTATAGAACTACCACTAGTGAGGGGGCGCAAGGGCTCAGCGCCTAAGATGCTGAGCCTGTCAGTTGGAAAGCTCTCAGCCTGGGTTTGAGACCTGAGCGTCATGTGATGGGGTGAGCTCCCGTTACTTGCCCCAGCTCCTGCCCATCTAGCAGTTTGAAAGCATGCAAATGCGAGTAGATAAATAGGTATTATTTCTATGGGAAGGGAACAGTGTTCAATGGACATGGACACATGACCACGGGAGTGTCTTCAGACAACGCTGGCTTGTTTGGTTAGGAAACGGGGATGAGCACTGCCTCCTAGAATCGGACACGACAATCCTTTACATTTACCATTATTAAATCTAGTTCTTTACCACTACTAAATCTGGTCGGATTTTTCTATTGGAAAAACTCCCTGGCCATTTCAGAACTAAAGGATACCCTGAGTATCAACACTAATCCAATTTGAAGGATAAAAGATAAAAAGTTATTCCTGCTATATATATATATATATATTTTCTCTTACCTTAACAGGTTTATTGTGGGGTTCCTTTGCAAAGTAGTAGACCGTCAGCACTTTCTGCTTCTGGGGTAGGGGGACTGGCAAATACAGGAAGGGATCAAAAGTGATGGATACCTGCAGTAGGAAAAAAAAAACCCTAAGCAATAAAAGCCTCTACTGGGTATAAAATAATGTGCATCGGGAGCACCAGCAAATCTCACAGAAACAATTATTCTGGGCTTAAAGGACACTGTTCAGAAGAAGGAAACAGTCTAGCAGAAGTGTTAACAAGAACGAAACAGCAGAGGTTTTGCCCACCAGACGACGTCATGGGAAGGGAAAACGAAGGCCAAGATTATGCAGAATTGTTATAAAATCAGCCTGGTTACTAACTGCATGAGCAGAAGCTACTCTACTCCTCCCACAGCAACTAGTGGAAAACACATCCAAATAACACTCCAGGTTATCAGAAGGGGAAAGTAACCACAAAATCGTACCTTAGAGCAGACAGGGCACACCAGCTTGGATTTGAACTGGCCTTGGAACAGGTCGACGATGAAAGAGTCATTCCTCATTTTGTGCCGCTGCCAGGCCTCTTCTGCAACAACCTAGCAGTGAATATCATAAAAGCCAGGATGAGAAACCATCTTGCCAGCTCAGAACCCTTCTGTGCTCCAAGCACATTCAGCAATAATGCCACAAGCATTCACCTCATCTGGCCGTCCATCTGAGTCTACCGTTTCTGTGTAGGGCTTGTTCTGGATCCGGTTCAAATCCTCGTGGAGTCCATCCAGCAGAAAAGCCATGAACTCCTGGGCATCGTGCTGGGCGTAGCCTGTAAACTGGCTGGCCTTGCTGGCTACAATGGCCTGCAGAAAGATTTGGATTCATAAACAGCCAATTGTTTCTATGGGATTTGCCAGCAGGATCATATCCTTCTCTTCCCTAAGATGGCTAAATCAGAAGTCCATGAGAGAGGCGAGTTAGAGGAACTTAAGGAATGATAACAAACATGGAAGAATTAGGGTTTCCCTTGGATTAAATGGTAATTGTAAGCCATATTTGATTCCTCCAGTCACTTTTTTTCAGTCCCTGGAATCTACACCCTCCCAACCTGCATTGTGACACTAAAATTCATCTGCAGAACAACAAACGCACAAAGGCCCAACTTGTGTTTTTGAAGGACACGTATGAAAAAGGAGGACATCAAACTTCTACAAGGCTTAATGCATCTATTTCCTTTAAACTGTCCAAACTCCTGTGATAACAATTCACTATTATAAAGGCTACGGTATGTGAAAAACACTAGAAGTACTTTGGAAGTAAGTAAGCCAAGTGTTCCTCTGAATCCATTACTTGAAGTGTCAAGATGATGCAATTTCTCAGGGGTCATCCTTGTCATTTCCCCCACCCGAGCACTCTATACATGGACAGAAGACATTTCTGTCAGGAATGCTTCCTAAATGGACCCACTTTGAGATTTTGGGAGAGACTTTCCTTCTGAATCCTTCCTTGAAGTGATCAGAACAGCACTAACAAATAGGGAAGAAAAGAAATTAAAGCAAGCGGGAATGGATTTAAACTGTTTGTAGTCCCAGATTTCGTTTAGTCCCAGAATAAAGCCCAACTCAAGGTGTCTGGACCAGCTTTAAGCTTCTTGTTACAGCCCAGAAGGCAAAATAAATGGATCTAGGGCAGGGGTAGGCAACCTCGGCTCTTTTATGACTCATGGACTTCAACTCCCAGAATTCCTGAGTCAGCATAGCTGACTCAGGAATTCTGGGAGTTGAAGTCCATGAGTCATAAAAGAGCTGAGGTTGCCTACCCCTGGTCTGAGGGAAAGTAAATTATGAGGTGGCCTTAGGGCAGGGGTAGGCAACCTCGGCTCTTTTATGACTCATGGACTTCAACTCCCAGAATTCCTGAGTCAGCATAGCTGACTCAGGAATTCTGGGAGTTGAAGTCCATGAGTCATAAAAGAGCGGAGGTTGCCTGCCCCTGATCTAGGGAATACCACACAATCAAGTGTGTGCTTGCACAGCAGGCCTTACCTTCAGCTTGGAAGGCTGGAAGGCATGATGTGTGCCTTTCCAGAGTGCCCGCAACAGCACCGCAAAGCCAATGGCCAGGCGCCCCCCTGTTCCCAGTGGATTGCTGTAATTAATTTCAGACTCGAAGGAGCGATCTAGGAGGCACATACAAGAGAAAGGGGTGAGCATCGGGGCACTTTCTCAAGGTCACCATCCTGAAAGATAAAAGATGAAGACTAACCAGAATATATAGATACCCCCTCTCCCTCCCTAAGTTGAGATGCGTCTTACCATGAAAGTAGTCCCGCAACTCTCGGGTGTTGGAGAGAGACTGGATAACACTGTTCATAAAGCAGGTGTTACCCAGGTTCACCAGTCCTGTAAAGCCCGGCAGACACACCTTCTTATCCTCCTCTTCCTCCTCCTCTTCCACACTTTCGTTGCCGACAGGGCTGTGGGTTATTGGGGGGACCATACAGGTTGGCTTAGGCTGGGGGGGAAAAAAAGGCTTTTAGCAGTCAAGAGAATAAAGTTCTACTTTTTGCCAAGTTCAGCCCTCTTAGCCCATGAAAAACGAATTCGCACCAGGTAGTGTGTAAATGTTGTTGGTCACTGACACACAACAGGAACGATAAAAAAAGGTAAAGGTAAAGGTTCCCCCGCACATGAGTGCTAGTCGTTTCCAACTCTAGGGGCCGGTGCTCATCTCCGTTTCAGCGTCCTAACCCACTGCATTCAAAGAAAATGGCGGCATCTGTCCAAGTGCTGAATTTGGGGATAATAAGAAGATGCCTCTCATCACTTGGCTCTTTTAAGAACCCAAATGCAAGGCTAGATGGAACCAGTTTTGTTACTTTCCGTATATTCTGAGGCTACAGGATCCCTCCACACAGAATGAAATACAGAAGATGGTATTGTCCCACCCCACCAAAGTTAAGGCACTTCTAACACCACCACAATGTTTTGCAATAGGTCTGCACCTACAATTCCAGTTAGTTGTTTTTTCCTTGCTTTCCCAAAATGCTGACCATATAAACGGACCCGTTATTTCCTCCCATTCGCCCTCCAACAATCGGGAAATACGACACCCCAGCACTCCTCACAGGTTCTCACCGAGGGCACGAGTGGCTCCTGTTTCACAGGCATGTGGTCTGATACCGTCCGAGCTGCTACGCTATCCAGGCCACTGTCTTCTGCTCGCGACTTTTCCTTCTCACCTGCTCGGGCTTCTTCTTTAGTGGACAAAGGGTGCTGGTTACTCCCAGGTTGGCTTTTATCCAGAGGAGTAGGGCCGGTTGGCATGGCAACCTTTGCACCACCCACTGCACCTTAAAAATGGGGAAAAGTGGGCTTGTGGTTAGCAGCAGAAAGAATCAAGGGTAACTATGCTGTTCATCCCAGGCTTTAGCTATATGGAGTGCCACAGAACCAATCCTTTCCCACAATGAAATGCATGCCAAAGGCAATGGGGCGAAGAACACGCTCTAAGATTGAAGCAAGAAAAATCCCTGCAGACTCTAAAGCAGACATGTCAAACACAAGGCCCGGGGGCCGGATCCGGCCCGTGAAGTGGTTTCATGCGGCCCACGAAGCCATCCTGGAAACAGTGAGGGAATGGCCCCCACTGCCTTGGCCCCGGCCCAGAGACCCTCCTCCTGCCAGAGACCCTCAGATCTGTCCCACTCCTGCCCAGGACCCCATAGGCACCCTTGATGCGAACGATGTAGAGCTGGCCACGCCCACCCAGTAG
Source organism: Vipera ursinii (assembly GCF_947247035.1). NCBI lineage: Eukaryota > Metazoa > Chordata > Lepidosauria > Squamata > Viperidae > Vipera > Vipera ursinii. The sequence goes on along the minus strand of NC_139513.1, from coordinate 27,640,217 downwards.
GCCATACGCACTTTAGCCATGCCCACCTAGTAGGCCACGCCCACCCAGGCCACACCCACCCGGCCCCGAGGGCAACCGCAATGCTGATGCAGCCCTCAATGAAATGGAGTTTGACACCCCTGCTCTAAAGTGTCAAGGTTCTTTCTCAGGTCCAATCTACAGCTGGCCATACAACTGAAACAACCCATATGGTTCTCCTCAGGGACTCCTGGTCTTAATGTCCTCAGCCTTAAAGACCTCTCCCTCTTGAGCGAGGAATTCCTACAGGGTGAATTTTAAAAAATCCAGGTGCAGACCTCGTGTGGCAGGAGCCTCCAGGCCCCCCCAGCGCTGGCTGTGTCGTTTCTTCAAACAAATGTTAATCCGGGCTGTAGTGAAATTGTATGTACATTGATCTGGCTCTATAAGGTTCCTGCAAGGCAATTCAACAAGGGAAGCAATGAGAACATCAGACACAATTGAACAGGACAAAGAACGTACAGCTGCCTTAGGCAGCCAAAACAAATAAACTTCTACATTATGGAAGAAAGGATATCAGGATTGCTGTACTTATTTCTTTATGTAGATGAGAAGCACCTTGTTTTAACAGGAATAGATGCTAGAAGTCTCCGAGCTGTACGCATTTATACATTTTTAACCAACTGAGTTTAGATTTTTTTTAATACCATTATTAAATTTTAAGGAAAAAAAACTACCAAGAACTAATAGTCAGTAAAAAGAGCAGAAGAAAAGAGAAGACAGAGGTATAATAAAGTAAACAATAAGTAAAAATACAAAAAAATGACAATGACTTCTTTTACAGCAAATGTAAATAAAAGATTGAACTCTTAATTTATGGCTACAACACAACATCCATTTTTGTAATCCATTAACTGTCAGGACCCACCCCAAGCCACGTCTTAGGAAGACAAAAAACTCTTGGAGCCAAATCTTAGTCCAAAAGAAATCTTTACTATGACATGCTTGGTTGTAGGAATACAAGACAGGACTTAATATTGTTCTACAAACTAAACCCTTATAAAGAGTTCCCAGTTCAACCCCCCCTTAACCCCATTTGGTCAGTCCCCCATCATTTACCTCGTATCATCCCTTTCGTGGGAAAAAGGAACTTAGGTCCTTTTATGTTTATTGCTCTCTTCCGTGATACAAGCAGATGCTCCTACCCTAACCCCCCCCCCTTTTGTTTCCCCAGTTCAAAAGGCTTCTCTTTTCCTTTGAAATGCCTAATACAGGCTCAATACACATTCGTTCCCTCATCCTCGGGAGATGGCAGGATCCATGGAATGTTTTAAACATACATTTATGAATATGATATAAATGGATTCTGACATTAACATTAGTAGTTGTTAAATCCATATATCATCAGATGATCTTCCATTTTGCGCAAAAAGTCCACAAGGGGCTTCCAGTTAGCATTAAAGTTAATCAATCCCTTTTCTCTAAGCAAGGCTTTCAATTTCGACAGTGGATCTGAGTTTAATCAAACTGAGTTTAGATTAATAATATTGCTTCCTGAAGAGTCAGAACAATAAAAATCAAGCTTGGATGAATCAATAGGTTGTAGCTGGGTTAGTAATCAAAGGCTGGTGCTTGTGTCACAGAATGGAGAAAGCAATAGGGACCATTTATGAAGCAGCATCAGCCAGAATATATTATGATGGTCTCTAGAGTATATTTGCAAAAGAAAATAACAACTAGTCAAGCAAAAATAATTCAAATCTTTGATACCTGAGTTTGACTTGCCACCTGAATACTGAATGAGCGCTGCAGCCTTGGTGAAGTCGAAGAAAGTTGGCATCACTGCAAAAAGTGGCATAAATTATGTATTTTGCATTCTTTCCCTTCTCAGTAACAATTCCAGTTAACTTCTGGCTACAGTAAGGGGAGGGACTGGGTCTGTCACCAGTAATCGCCATACCTTGTTTGGAACATCAGGGTAAAATCCTGCTCCCGAAAGTGTACACTGGACATGTCCCTGTGAATCTCCTTTACGTAAACATGTACTACCATAGAATCGTTTCCTTTCTCGTAGGAGTCATTCTTCACAAATGTCAGATTCACAATGGGCTCTGGTTCTAGCAAGAAAAAAGATAAAGTAGTAATTATCATGGAACTATCTTGAAGAGAAATTTCCAGAGACATCATCTTGTGATTCAAATTTATATGTCTGGTTGTGTCTGGGGATAGGCCGTGGAAGAAAGAAGTGGCTAAACCACTGGCCAAGTTTGGAAAACACTGGGCTAGAGGATCTGCACTGAAAGCTAAATTTTGCATAAATTATGACAAAATGGTATAACACGGTTCTGTTAGGCATGTCCCAGGAACTATGCAAAGCACTGAACCAAATTCTCCCTTCCTTCCAGTATAGAGTAGACAATTGTTAAGTCCACAGGTTGGCAGCACAGCACCTGCAGATGCTGACCCACTAGACTCCCACAAAGCAATTCTAATCCTCTAAATCAGCACTAAGTCAATTATTTAAAAATCAGTTTTTAAAAATGGCTGAAATCTTGCAAAGACTATATTTTGACCATCCTTGGCTTAGCCCCCTTTCTACCACAGCTTCTGCAACTCCACTCGGCACCATCAACCTTCTATTGAGTCGTATACTTCGTACGTGGTAACACCTCTCTCTCTCTCTCTCTCTCTCTCTGTCTCTCTCTCTCAACAGAAGGCATCTCTCTTTATTGGTTGGTTGCTCAAGTGTTTTAAAATCAAAGTTTAGGGACACAGGAAGTGGTTTAATATAACAGGGTTCACACACTGCACATTTTACTTCCACAGTTTGTTGAATAAATCACAATTGCCTGAATTCACGTAAGAGAAACTTAAATCACATTTATATCTTAGCACAATGGCTGAATCCAGACAACACAGAGAACGTATTCTACTGACTAGTGGCAGGAAAGCCTCAGAAAGGCAACTTTCTCAGGTCCTGGTGAAATCAGTCGTTACTGGAATCTGATTTTTTTTTACACAAAACAGGTGCTCTATAGTTCCCATTTAACAGCTAACAATTATTCCTGGTTTTTTTTCTTCAGAATGCATGTCTATCTAGCTGTCTGGGCACAGAGCTGACATCCATTTAAGCCTCTAACTCAGTTTAAACAAAGTTGGGCAATCACGGTGTAGCTACATAAACGTTCAGGATCTCACTCTTTACTCACCAATACTAACGGCCTCTAAAGCGTCGCTGTCCTTGGACCAGACTCTCGTTTCAGGATCTCTGGGTTGCAAAGAGGAGGGGAGGCCCTCGCTGAAGGCAGATGCAGGGTCTAGTCCCCGAGAAGCTTCAAGGGAACTGGCTGGCTGAGGGATTCTCTTCTCTGCAGAGGGCCCAAGCTGACCGGGCAAGGCGTCTGGAGGAGGGGCCTCAGCCTGCTGCATCTCCATGCATCCCGATTCTCTCTCCTGAACCTCAGTCTGGTAATGTAGGGAGAGATCCACAGTCAGATGTAGAAAGTAAGTAGGATAGAATATTTCAACTGAAATATATCAACAGATTCTAACACACGCATGACTCATTAGAAAATACCGCTAAGAGCGGAGAACTGAAATAACCTTTAACTGGAAATAAGCACGATGATGCCCTCAGTCACTGTTTCACCAATAAATGCCTCGACTTGTACCGCCAAATTTCCTACTAATCGTCTTTATCTTTGACTCCTTATGGACTATCTTATTTTTAACTATCGTTTCGGGCATTCGTTCTCTTTTACTCGTAAGAGTTTGCTCCAGTCGGAAAATGATTCCTGACAAGCAGAAAATGATAGAATTAAAGGAACGGTCGTGTGTTCTAAAGTACCTATCCCTGCCTTCTGTTCAGATTCCTGGGCAAGTTATTTATCATCGTTTCGCTTTTTTGGGACTGGCTGGGCCCACGGAAGCAGCAATCTACGAATACGTCTCTCCAGTCAACGGCTATATTGCACCAGCAACCATATGTTTTCCAAAACCCCTACTGGCTGCACAGTATCAGACAAAAGATTGTGCAGTAGTGGCAAGGATGCTTTCTTTTGGCGGGGGTGGGGGCACAAAAGCTGCATTTAACCTTTGAATGTTAACGCAAAGGACTGACGAGGAAAAGTCAGACCAAAAATTAAATTAAATTAAATTTATAATTTCATTAACTAAATACATTTAATATGATTACTCTCTGTATATTTAATAACATTTATTTATTTCTAGGGGAGATCAGCAGCTAAAAAAATGAAATATAAATATACACACACAAATAATTAATAATAATAATAATAATAATAATAATAATAATAAGAAGAAGAAGAAGAAGAAGAAGAAGAAGTAGTAGTAGTAGTTGGAAGGGGCCTTGGAGGTCATCTAGTCCAACCCCCTGCTCAGGCAGGAAACCCTATACCATTTCAGACAAATGGCTGTCCAGTCTCTCCTTAAAAACCTCCAGTGTTGGAGCATTCACGGCTTCTGGAGGCAGGTTGTTCCACTGATTAATTGTTCTGTCAGGAAGTTTCTCCTTAGTTCTAGGTTGCTTCTCTCCTTGATTAGTTTCCATCCGTTGCTTCTTGTCCTGCCTTCAGGTGCTTTGGAGAATAGCTTGACTCCCTCTTCTTTGTGGCAGCCCCTGAGATATTGGAACACTGCTATCATGTTACCCCTAGTGCTTCTCTTCATTAAACTAGACATACCCAATTCCAGCAACTGTTCCTTATATGTCTTAGCCTCCAGTCCCCAATCACCTTTGTTGCTCTTCTCTGTACTCTTTCTAGAGTCTCGACATCTTTTTTACATCATGGTAACCAAAACTGGATGCAGTATTCCAAGTGTGGCCTTACCAAGGCATTGTAAAGTGGTATTAATACTTCATGTGATCTTGATTCTATTCCTCTGTTAATGCAGCCTAGCACTGTGTTGGCTTTTTTGGCAGCTGCAGCACACTGCTGGCTCATATTTAAGTGATTGTCCACTAGGACTCTGAGATCCCTCTCACAGTTACTAATACTGAGCAAGGTACCACCTATACTATACCTGTGCATTTGATTTTTCCGGCCTAAATGTAGAACCTTACTTTTTTCAGCACTGAATTTCATTTTGTTAGATAGCGCTCAGTGTTCAAGTTCTGTCCAAATCATCCTGTATCTTAAGCTTGTCCTCTGCAGTGTTGGCTATTCCTGCCAGCTTGGTGTCATCTGCAAATTTGATGAGTTTCCCATTTATCCCTTCGTCCAAATTGTTAATGAAGATGTTGAAGAGCACTGGGCCCAGAACAGAGTCCTGGGGCACCCCACTACATACTTCCCTCCATGTAGATGCGGTTCCATTGAGGACCACACGCTGAGTACAGCCGGTCAGCCAGTTACGAATCCATCTGGTTGTGATTCTATCTAACCCACATTTTTCTATCTTATCAAGTAGAAGGTTGCGATCTACTTTATCAAATGGCTTACTGAAGTCCAAGTGAATTATATCCACAGCATTCCTCTGATCCACTAATTTTGCCACTTCGTCAAAGAATGCAATAAGATTTGTCTGGCATGATCTGTTTTTGACAAACCCATGTTGGCTTTTAGTAATGACTTTGTTTGCCTCTAGGTGCTCGCTGATTCGTTGTTTGATTATCTTTTCCAGAATATTTCCAGGTATTGAGGTCAGGCTGAGAGGTCTGTAATTTCCTGGATCCATTTTTTTTCCTTTTTTGAAGATGGGAACTACATCAGCTCTTTTCCAGTCCTCTGGTCGTTCCCCAGTGCTCCAGGATCTTTGAAAAATATAGTTCAGTGGTTCTGAGATCACGTCTGCCAGTTCCTTGAGAACCTTGGGGTGTAATCCATCTGGTCCTAGTGATCTGAACTCATCTAGACTGGACAGGTACTCACTTACCATTTTCTTGCCTATCTTAACTTGTGTTTCTATTCTGTTTTTTATGGCACTATTTTTGATAAATAAATCTCTTATCATTAGCTGAAAAGGTTGGAGATGGGAGATGTCAGGAACTATCACCACTGGAAAGCCCCCCCCCCCCAAATCCTACCCTCACTCTACTCCCATCCTGGAAGGAAGTAATTATAAACCACTTCAATGCTGTTGCCAGGTTCTGTGACATCAGCAAGAGTCAGGCCTAACTCCAGAGACCCTTCACCTGGTATCACCCCTGAAAATTACAAATCAACAGCAATTTCTAAATGGACCCTGGAAGTTGCACCCAATATTTTGAGAGGCTTCAGCTGTTCATCCAGGGCAGGGGTAGGCAACCTCGGCTCTTTTATGACTCATGGACTTCAACTCCCAGAATTCCTGAACCAGCCAAGCTGGGTCAGGAATTCTGGGAGTTGAAGTCCATGAGTCATAAAAGAGCCGAGGTTGCCTACCCCTGATCCAGGGAATTAAAATCAAATACCCAGGAATATTTTTTTTATATTTGTCTGATTTTTTTCCCTTTGATGGAACTATCAAAACCATATCCACTAGAGCTGCAGAATAGTAAAGATTATATAAAGCCTATCCTAATAAGCGGGATGATAAAACTTCACAGAGCAATTAAAAGCGTTGAAGCGAGGAAGCCAGTTTGAAATTTTCTTCAAGATTTAAGTAGAAAATCCGGGCTACAGTAATTTCCAGCCTACATTCTTCCAATGTAAAAAGAAGTCTTGTTGGCGGAAGAGCTACGAAACGTGCCAGTAGCCCAGCAGTATTTCTGCTCTCAAAAGTTAAGCAGTAATAACAGCCTAAATCCACCGCGAGATGCTGGTTTGCAGGTTTAATATGTATCCCAATTTTTCCCTGCTAGAGGAAGCCATTTCCTCTGACATCAGGTATTCTCGATGTCTCTTTTTGGTGTATGGGAAAGGTCAAGGATTAACTTTTGATCTCAACCTTGGGTCGAAAGACAGCGTAACTCACCCCTTGTTTCTTACCTTTAGGTGCAACTGGGCAGCCCCCTCAGCAACTCCGTCAGTCCTTGGACTGTCGACTATTCCAGATAGCCCAGCATTCCCCATGCTTCTGCTGTTCCTTTCCTCCTCAGACAAGCTGGCTTTGATACACGCCGCCTTGGTACCAGGTCCAGTTGGCAGTCCCGGGTGGATAGGGTTCCTCCCTCCCACAGTGTCATTTTTCCCCAAAATTCGCTTTGGGTTAGAAGGGTCTCGTTTGCTTCTGATCACCTCCACAGGACTATCGAGTTGGGGTTCTTCAGAAATTTCCCCAGTGGAAAGAGCCTTCTCTTTGCCGTTCTCCTTACATGCAATTCTCTTTGGATGCTCTCTTGAACCGTCTTTGTAGCGTTTCTGGGGGGGGGGGAATGGGCATTCAATCAAATCCAAGACAAATATGGTGAATAAGCAACACGTTCCTATCAGACTAAGTTCATCACGCTTACAAGGAACATACAAATGCCAGCTAAGCAGAGAATGACTATAGAGACCACTCAACCTAAAAGCAAGCGATGGATCTCTACAGCAGTCCTACAACAGGGAGAAGATGGCCAGGGGGTGTTTCGACCCAATCTTGCTAGAGTTCGAGGTCTCAGGAAAGCATGAAGAAAAAAAATCACAAATGGGACAAAAAGCTTACCGAAAGTGAAGCCCAGTTGTGCAAAGGGATCTTCTTTGGCAGCACCAACTGTAAGATATTGCTTTTCTTGAACTGGACTTTGGTGCAGGAACTTTCTATCTCCTCATAGAATTCACAGCTCCACTGACGGCCATCTAAGGGAAGAGACAGGGCATAAGATTCTTCTTTTGATGGTTAAGGAATGAGGAACATGTACCCCAGCACTGCACCACTGCAGGGCAACAGCAATTGGCTAGCTGACCTGATGAGGTGCTGTACAAAAATCACACTTATTCTGAAATAAATAGGATGGTGCCTTGCTCTCCTTGTGAGATACAAGAGTTAAAACCTTTCTCCATGGCATCATTTTGCGTTAGAAAAGAACCTCGACGTAGATCACTTCACTGCTCTATGATGGCAAACCCCATTTATTTATATTGTAAGGGAGTGAGAGGTTAACTGGAACTTCTGAAGAACAGTAACCATTGAGCCAAGTGACTTTTGCTCCTTGAACCTTGACAAATTGTTATTTTCTGTGTGCTGAATATGTTTTAATAGCAAAAATGGTGAGCATATGAAGGCTTATTTTTTGTGTCTCAACAGCATATTGTTTTAATGAATGAAAATCTAAGCTTCACTGGAGCCTGCTAACTGCTAGATTACATAAAGAAGCTGTGTTTTGTTCTTCAAATCATGAACGATCATCATTTTCTAGAATGCTTGATGATTACTACATCTCAACTTCTTCCAGAGCCTTTAGAACGTCTGATCTATATTTGCTATGATGGATTTTTTTATATATATATATAAAAAAGGTGTTTTTTAAAAGATTCAGCTATGAAACAGCAGCTAAAAATACTAAAATACTTTGTTATGTCTCCTAAGATTTTAATTTTAAAGATACTTAAGAATAAGATGAGGTACGATAAAGTCTTGATTTCTCATCACTCCAGTTTTTTCTGCACCAAAAAAGGGGTTTTTTATTTGAGGTTTTCTTCTTTGACAAGCTGAGGATTGTATTATCTTTTGAATCATGAGGAAAAAGACAAAGTAAATGGGGCCATAATAAAAACTGCATTTAAATTGAATTACAGTTAATATAAACACTTTATCGTACTTCAGACACATTATACAAAGACCTATACAAAGAAATCTATAATGATGGGAAAGGTGAAAAGAAAGAGAAAAGGGCGACCAATGACAAATACATGGATTCAATAACAGTAGTGATGGGTGCATCATTAGAAGATCTGAAGAACCAGATTGAAACAGATTCTCCTGGAGAAAATCTATCTAGGTGGTTGCTAAAAATCAATAGCGACCTGATGGCATATAATCAATCAACCCGTATAAATAATTTTCATTTCCCTCTTCTCTCACATTAATAGTCACAAGTTGGCTGCAACTGCAGGTTTCAGAGAGCAGATGGAGCCCAAGGGCTTCGGGTCTAGCCAAATGGAAAATTCCTTCAATATCCCTGACACACACACACACACACACACACACACACACACACACACACATAGTGGTACCTCGGTACTCATCTTTAATTGGTTACGGGAGGTGCGATGAGCATCAAAAATGATGACTGCCAAACAATTTTTTCCATAGGGAATAACAAAGTGAATCATAAGGCAGCCGACATTGATAAGTTCTAGCGCAAGGGTGTCAAACTCAATTTCATTGAGGGCCGCATCAGCATTGCGGTTGCCCTCAGGGGGCTGGGTGGGTGTGGCCTGGGTGGGTGTGGCCTACTGGGTGGGCGGGGCTAGAGTGCCTATGGCCTACTGGGTGGGCGTGGCCAGCTCTACATCGTTCGCATCAAGGGTGCCTATGGGGGCCTGGGCAGGAGTGGGACAGATCTGAGGGTCTCTGGCAGGAGGAGGGTCTCTGGGCCAGGGCCAAGGCAGTGGGGGCCGTTCCCTCACTGTTTCCAAGATGGCTTCGGGGGCCACATGAAACCACTTCGCGGGCCAGATCCGGCCCCCGGGCCTTGTGTTTGACATGTCTGTTCTAGCTTGTGCACTGAGTACCAAACAAATAATGAGTACTGGGGAAAAAAATTGTATGTCAAAATGCATTGAGTACCAAATTCGATGAGTTTCAAAGCAGTTGAGTACCAAGGTACCATTGTAGTATGCAACAGTGATTCTAGGTACTCTCAATGCACTTTACAGAGCGTTTTGTGTAATAAAAGAATATTATTTAGAGTCATAAAAGAACCAAGGTTGCCTACCCCTGAGCCAGGCAATGGCCTTTCTATCTCTGGGAGAGTTGGGAGTCCCAAATTCTTTGCATGACCCACATCAAGTGCATTAAGCTGCTCTCCCATTTTGCCCTCTTTGGGAAAGGTTATTTATTTATTTATTTATTTATTGCTGCTGTTGACCAGAAATGAATTTTAAAAGTTACTTTTTTAAAAGGAGAAACTATTTCTTCTTTGCGTGCTAACTAAGAACTCCATGAATAAGGAAGGAAAGTCTGTGCTAATACCAGGTAACTTGATGACACAGCTGGTGTCTGTGAAAGACGAATCCACTTCTTCCACTTTCGGGTTCCTGCTGCCCAAATTCAGTTTCACAATAACCTCATCAGCGTTCTGCTTCCACTCCAGCTGCAGGTCTAGGAAACAGACAGTGTCAATTTCTCATCTGTGAGTGATAGGTAACAGCTAACTTCCCAAAAAGGGGGAAATGGAACACAAAACAGACTAGAGATAGTTAGTAACATGGTACACAAGGTGCATTTTGATCAGTAAATTAATGCAAAAAAAAAAAAATCATTGCCACGCAGAATGTTATAATGGCAATTACATAAAACACTGCAGAAAAAAGTAAAAGCCAATGTGCAATAACAGTATATTAATTAATTTATTGGAATTATTGCAACTCAATAGTCAAGTGACCCTTGTGAATCTTTGCAGCCCATCTCACGGAACAGGTACAAACTTACCAGATGTCTTTCCTAGTTTTATCTCATGTATGACTGGCTACTGGTCATGGTCATGCCTTTAGGGGGCTCTTCTAGGAATCACCGCGCTAACAGCAAATACTACCTCCTTTGTGCCAGAGCACACGATAGGTTCCTAGTCATGTTGACTTTGCCTTTCCAGTCTCCCAATGCCCTCCAAAGTGAAAGGGGCTGCTAGAGGTCAACACCAGACAGGACTGTGGGGTTATGGAAATCATGTATGTGAAACACTTCAAACACTGACACAAAATACTAAGTTATTTACTTAGCTATTGGCTCAAATCATGTGAAGATGGCATCTGTCAAGAAAGGGTGGCATCCTGATTCAATCACACCCAAACTTTGAAACGGAAAAAGACAGAGATCCCCTCAATAATATCCCATAGGAAATAATTCATAGTGGAGAAAGCAGAAGACTCGGGTTCTTTTGTGCATTCGTGTCCCCCTTGCCCTTAGCTCAGACATGTCAAACTCGCGACGTCACGTGACGTCACACAACGTATCCGGCCTGCGGGCCGGCAGTTTGACACCCCTGCCTTAGAACATGCTTTCCATAGCTCATGAGAACCGGTAATAGCAACATCCCCATCTTAATCAAGCAGGAACAAACTTTATTTTTATGACCACAAATCCCCATTTCTTCTTCATGCATCTTTTAGAGCTTGCCAGCCTATTAATTTTTTAGAGCAGGGGTCCCCAACCCCGGGTACGTGGACTGGTACCGGGCCACAGCATGCCAACAACCGGGCTGCATAAACAAGCAAAGCCCCATCTATGGAATGAAAGCAGCACACAAAACCATGCACACTCCGGTCCGTGGAAAAACCTTTCTCCACAGAACCGGTCCCTGGTGCCCAAATGATTGGGGACCTCTGTTCTACGAGTTTGTTAGGGAATTAATACTTGTGTCAGAGAAATAAGGCAACGTTAAGACAATACATAGAAACAAAGTAGGTGGCCTGAGCCTCATTTGGTTATGCAACCTTCTGACTTACCCTCCACAGATTCCCTGTGCCAAAGGGGCTCTACCAGATTCAGGCTAGCAAAAGGCTCTGGTGATCAAACAAATACAGAGATGTGCTGTTTTGCTACGAACCATCTAAACAAAGGATTTTTCTGCTTCTAACTTTGAAACAGGGCATTCGTACATTACAATTTACATTTTAACCAGAATACTTTCCTAGAACTATCCATTGCTGCTTGAATGAGGGACCTACACCGATCAAAGGGGGGGGGGTGGTCAAGAAAGCAACCCAGAGAAAAATTTAACAAGCCAGACAAGAGTTAAAAGAGGGGTGAGGACTCTGTGGTCTTCCCATTTGTTGTGGACTGAATTTATCATTAGTCCCAGAGATACAAGTAGTCCTTGGCTTAACAACCGATCAAGCTACCTAAACACGGTTTTGAAGTTCTGACATTCACCCTCCCCGTCGTCATGCATTTGCAGTTGATGCAGTGTCTCACAGTCATGTCACCGTGTTTTACAGCAATTTTGCTGAAAACCAGAAGTCATTTCTGGTTTTTGGCAAAACCACAGCATAGTAAACTATGAGTTTGTCATCACATTCATTTAACAACTGCTGCAAAAAAGCTTGCAAAATGTACTATGTTCATTACATCTGACCGTAAGGGGCAGACTCCATTACAGGCACATGTCGAGGACTACTTGTACAGTTAATGAGAAGCTACCAGTAGGAGTTTTAATCCAGTCTTGTGTAGAAAGCCACATCTCTGTCTTAAGGAATTTTCACGTTCACTTGTTATCTAACCTACAGCAACAAATGTTAGGTTTCATATCACATTATAAAATCAACACCTTAATGGAATAATTTAGCCTCACCTCCCTCTTAATCACTGCCCAGTTGCAACGAATGCATGAAAAGTGTCTGCACCATAATAAAAAGACACACTTTGAAACATGTCTCACTGGGTGGCTGATACAAGCATTATGGAGATCATAGAGCAGGCTTGGTTAGCAGGACTGCAGTTTGTGCCAGTAACTCCTGCTTCCTCTGCAATTATTCCACCATCCTGATAAAAGTTGCATAAAGAACACAGGCAGTATAGAGCTAGTACAATCACTCACCAGTTTCTTTTATCACATAGCTGTGAGGGAAGGCCACAGAGAGCAAAGTGGATGACTGTACATTTAGTGTGTGTGTGTGTGTGTGTGTATGTATGTATGTATATATATACATATATATATGTTTAAGTATTTGTCAAGGCTTTTTGAAGCCTCCCAAATTCTTTATTAGCAATTTGAATAATTTGCATATATATATATATATATATATATATATATATATATATATATATATATATATATATATATATATCACACACACACACACACACACACATATTCTTCCATACTTGCAATGTTTATAAATAACAATATTCTATTCATAAGAGCAAAGCTTTCTTCCTCACAATGGTTGTATCAATTTACCAGAAATCCACACTTTCATTTTAAAACATTTATCAAGTCTATGAGTATAAAATTAAGCTTAAAAAGGTTAATTTTCCACCACAACCCTAATCAACCTGAACTGGATTTCTCTTCATCTTTCTGCAAACTCCAGATCCAGTTCCTTAGCAGCACCCACTATCCTGCACAAGGTCCTCCTCATCCATTTCTAAACATTACCTTTTTGCCTACTTGAGAGTATCAATAACAATTTTCCCAAGGCCACAGTGATGGTTTGCACACACCTTACCAAGCCATATTTGTCAATCATGATTAGTGAATAAATTACAATTAGCTGGTTTTATATACATTATACAGGGAAAAAATTAAAATACATTATGGCTTGGTGTGCCACTCACTTGTACAGCTGCAGTCACTGAAATCTTATTTTCTTTCTCACAACCTTTCACCACATTGTTCTTATCCTATTTCATTGTCTGCTCTGTATTTCCAGGATTAAAATCTATTTCCCATTTAGCAGCAGAAGGGAAGCAGCAGGAAAAAAAATATTTTGTGAGCTGCAGACTCCCAAGCCAATCTGTAATCTTATTTGATGGACTTTCTCCACATTAGCTTTACTGGATAGCTTTACTGAATCTAACACTGATTCAGAAGAAACATTTGTGAACCCGTTTCCATACTACAAATGACTATTTATAGCTCTATGTATGTCCTTAATGACCTCCTTTCCAAAACTAAAAATCTCCCAACTGCTATAAAATTTCTTTATGCAGAAAAAAGTATTGTCCAAATCTACCAAGCTAAAGCAAACTGCCCTTGTGGCTAAATGCCCACCCATTCATTCCTAATCAGAGCCAAAAGCCTGCGGAGCAGAGAATCCTCTGTATTTCCTGCATGCTTCCTGAACGTCCGTAGTGTACCAGGAAGTGAAATCCATTAGATTCTACTTACTTTGAAGCAAAATAAAAAAATAACTGTTTAATGCCCGCTAACCTTGCCCGTTTCTTACCTAAAACTGCTCTAAATTGTGAGCTTCCCTACGTAGCATCCGATTTCCTGAATCTTGTTTTGTTTTGGGAAAAAAAAAGATTTAATTAAAATGAATAACTATGACGATAACGTGCTGTGACGCTAGCTCAAGCAAAATGTCTATTTCCAATAATGCTTTGTGCCCTTAAAAATATTCTTATGAAATGGTGGTGTGATGCACAGCTTTATTTGGAAGTGGATTCCTCTCTCGCCACTGCCCAAAACAAAACGCAAAAAGAAACCAAGATGGAGAAAAACATTCATGTCTAGTAGGGAACAGCCTCACTAGCCTGCTTGCAAATCTTTCTTCCGAATGAACTTTCATAGGGAAGAGGGGATTTGTAGGATTGCTGTTGTTTTTTTGACAAATAACAGCATCCAACTTCACTTTTTTGAGAAAAGGAAACAACATGCTTGGATTTTTCCTCCTTAAGTAACACCAGCTGCCTGCAATTAGTGCAGGTTCGCGTCCCACCAGGCTCAAGGTTGACTCAGCCTTCCATCCTTCCGAGGTAGGTAAAATGAGGACCCAGATTGTTGGGGGCAATTAAGCTGACTTTGTAATAATGCCGCTTGGGGTGTGTGTGAAAGCCCTAATAAGCAGGCATATACATAGAATGAAGGCTACTGCTAAGCTTGTAAGCCGCCCTGAGTCTTCGGAAAAGGGCGGGATATAAATGGAATTAAAATAAAAAATAAATAAATTTATTTATTGGGACTTATATGCCGCCCTATCTCCCGAAGGACTCAGGGCGGCTAACAACAATAAAATACAAATAGGATACAAATATTAAGAGGAAATTAAACTATACGTAGCCCCAACTAAAACCAATAAAACGTTAAAACCATATTAAAACCCCATTATCATCAGTCCAGGTCGGCCTGTTGGAAAAGAAGTGTCTTAAGGTCACGTTGGAAGGACCGGAGGTCAGGGGCCATCCGGAGCTCCACGGGGAGCTGATTCCACAGGGCAGGTGCCCCCACAGAGAAGGCCCTCCCCCTGGGGGTCGCCAGCCGACATTGTCTGGCCGACGGCACCCTGAGGAGGCCCTGTGTGAGCGCACTAGGCGATGGGAAGTCATTCCTGGCAGCAGACGGTCCTGCAAGTATCCCTGGCCTAAGCCATGAAGGGCTTTATAGGTGAGAACCAGCACCTTAAATCTCACCCGGAGAGCAACCGGTAACCAATGCAACTCACACAGGAGGGGTGTAATATGGGAGTATTGGGATGCTCCCATCACAACCCACGGGCCGCATTCTGCACCAGCTGAAGTCTTCAGGTGGTCTTCAAGGGCAGCCCCATGTAGAGAGCATTGCAGTAATCAACACGGGAGGTAACGAGCGCATGAGTGACCGTACGTAAAGCATCTCTGTCCAGATAGGGGCGCAACTGGCGCACCAGGCGAACCTGGGCAAATGCCCCCCTGGCCACGACTCCTATATGATGTTCTAAGTCGAGTCGTGCATCCAGGACGATGCCTAGATTGCGCACCCTATCAACGAGGGGTAACACCTCTCCCCCCATAGCCAAAGGTGGAATATCCTGAACTGTACGAGATGCCGGTACGTAAAGCCACTAGGTCTTGGCCGGGTTGAGTTGGAGCCTGTTCTTCCCCATCCAGATTTGTACCGCTTCCAGGCAACGGAACATCACGTCAAGGGCATCACTGGGTTGGTTCAGGTATCAAAGCTGGGTATCATCAGCATGTTGATGATACCTCACGCCGAAACCATGGATGATCTCACCCAGTGGCTTCATATAGTTGTTGAACAGGAGGGGAGAGAGGACCGACCCCTGGGGCACCCCAAAATCGAGGGGCCTCGGGGTTGACCTCTGCCCTCCTCCCAACACCATCTGCGAACAGCCCGAGGTAGGAGGAGAACCACCGTAAAATGGTGCCTCCCACTCCCAACCCCCAGAGACATCGCAGCAAGATACCATGGTCAATGGTATCAAAAGCCGCTGAGAGATCTAATAGGACCAGGACAGAGGAATAACCCCTATCCCGAGCCCGCCAGAGATCATCCACCAGCGTGACCAATGCCGTCTCCGTGCTGTACCCAGGCCTGAAACCCGATTGGTACGGATCCAGATACTCAGTTTCCTCCAGGACCAACGGGAGCTGCCGTGCCACCACGCTCTCAACAACCTTCGCAAGAAAGTGAAGGTTGGAGACAGGACGAAAATTATTCAAAATAGCTGGATCCAAGGCAGGTTTCTTGAGGAGGGGCCTCACCACTGCCTCCTTTAAGGCGGCAGGGAAGCATCCCTCACTCAAAGAAGCATTAATCACTGCCTGGAGCCAGCCTCGTGTGACCTCCCGAGCCGCATAAACCAGCCAGGAGGGACACGAGTCCAACAAACACGTGGCGGCACTCAATCTACCCATGATCCTGTCCACTTCATCCAGAGTCACAGGGTCAAACTCCTCCCAAATAATGTCGGCCAGACCCGTCGCTTCCCCCTCGTCAGATACTGCCCAGTTGGAGTCCAAACCAGTCCGGATCTGAGCGATTTTGTCCAGTAGATGCTGACCAAACTCCTCGGCACATAATAACTGTGGCCTACTTCAGATCTTGTGCTAAGTCAGGATTTTTTTTAACTAGTTCATTAAGAAAGTGAAAAGAGTCTGGTTTCCAAGTGTGAAATCATAATAGGTGGCTCCTATATCACACTAAGATAAAACACATGAATTCCATTGCAACTTTCGTTTTATACATGTGCAAAAGTAATAGTGATACCTGAGGAATGAAAATGAAAACTATTCTTCCCAGCCCTAACCACTAGGTACTCTTGTATCTTCTGAGCCATTGGCTCTATATGATCAATGCCAGCAAACAGCCCTCCCACCCTGCTTCCTTTTTGGCCACCCGTCTCATGCAGTGTGACTCTGAGTGGCATGCAAAACAACCATAAAAACAATTTTTTTAAAAAAATATAATTATTATAAGAGGCTAAGACAGAGCATCAGATTATAAATAATAGGGCCACCTAATCAAATCACCATTCCCATGCAATCCCCAGGACTGTTGACGCAACCAGGTTTAAAGGGATTTCCGGAAGGCTGATAAGACGGGGCCAATGCCACCTGAGGGGGGATGATGTTCCACGGGGTTATGCCACGGCAGAAAAAGGCTCATTTGCTGGGTCCTGTCAGATGTAACTCCCTTCACAGGCAGGACCCACAACACATCGGTTCTGCTGAAGCTGATGGGATGGCCAGATGCAACCAGGAAGAAGTGCTCCTCAAATAACCCGGCCCTATGTCGTGAAGGGCTTTAAAAGTCAAAACCAGAACCCTCAATTGACCCAGAAGCAAACTGGTGACCAATGTAGGTCGCAAAAGAAAGATGTAACATGTGCTGCTCTAGGGACATACATAACTGCCTGCACCACTGCATTTTGTGGAAACTTCTGAATACTCTTCAAGGGCAGCCTTATGTACAACCTATTACAGCAGTCCATCCAGGAAGTGACCAGAGTACGAGTTGCCTTGAGCAGAGCTTCCTGATCCATAAATGGATGCAACTACCACATGCTTTTTAAGCAGGAGTCATGAGTTCAGGAGGACTCCCAAAATGGACCCCAGGTCTGTATGGGGCAGTGCAACCCATCCAATATCAAGATAGCAGTCTCAGAACCTTAACCCAAAACCCAGAGCCACTCAGTCTTGCCAGGGTTCAGTTAAATCCTGTTGTTCCCCCATTGCAGGCATGACAATAAGTCATCAACAGCAACCCAAAGGGGTTTTTTTTCCCCAAAAGGCAACTGGACTTTGTTTTTTTCCATAAAGATTTATTTATTTATTTATTTATTTATTTAATTTATATACCGCCCTTCTCTCAAGAGACTCAGGGCGGTTAACAGGGCAATACGTAAAAGACAGATACAAAAGTTAAAATTATTAAAACATAATTAAACAATGCCCATAGTACAAATTTAAAATTAAAGTCATAATAACAAACCCACCCCGTCCCATCAGGCCAGGCCCGCTTCCTTAAAGAGATGGGTTTTAAGGTCACGCCGGAAGGAGCGGAGGTCGGGCGCCATCCGGAGCTCTACCGGAAGATGGTTCCATAAGTCCGGTGCACCCACAGAGAACGCTCTCCCCCTGGGGGCCACCAGTCGGCATTCTTTGACCGGCGGCACCCTGAGGAGGCCCTCTCTGTGGGAGCGTACTGAGCGGAGGGAAGCTGACGCCGGCTGCAGGTGCTCCCCAAGGTATTCTGGACCCATGCCATGGAGGGCTTTGTAGGTCATTACCAACACCTTGAACCTCACCCGGAAGACAACTGGCAACCATAAAGATGTTTTGCCTCTCATCCAAGAAGCTTCTTCAGTTCTTGGATGAGAAGTGAAATGTCTTTAAAGAAAAAAAACAGTTGCCTTTGAGACAGCCATGATCTAGATCAGACATGTCAAACTCGCAACGTCACGTGACATCGCACAACATATCGGAGCTTTTTCTCCATTGCCGGCAATGGGGTGGGCCGGCAGTTTGACACCCCTGATCTAGATGATTGAGAATCTCCACAGACAACAGCAGAGCTTAATTTGCCAAGGGCAGACGTATAACTTTATTTCATCAGCATACCGATGATGCCTCAGTATCATGGAGATGGATGAGCTTACCCAGCAATTTCTTTAGAGGAAAGGAAAGGAGAGATCACCAAACCGTGTGGATCCCCACCCAGCAGAGCTGAGGGCAGGATCTTTCCTCCCCAATCACCACTAATGTCAACCCCAGAGAAAGGAGAAGAACCAGCACAATAGTGCACCACAAATCCCCATCCCTGGATCCAATCCAGGATATCATGGTCATTTATATCAAAGCCTTTGAGAATCCAGTGTTAAGAGGGATGCATAACCACCATCCTGCTCCTGTCAAAGGTCATCCAAAGATGTGACCAATTACCTTTCCATCCCTTATCCATCCCTCAGTCCAGACTAAAAGGAGTGTTTCATTCTGCATTCTTTGAACATACTGTGGGACCATCTTTTCCAGCATCTTCCCTAAAAAGGGAAAGGTTTGATACTAGAAAAAAGTTGTCCAGTACAGTGGGATCCAGGGTAGCTTCTTGAAGAGGGGCAACAAAAGAAACAAATCCCCCAACCAAGGAATTCACTACCACTAGAATCCCCTGGCATGATACTCCCAGGGCAGTTTTAATTAGTCAGGAGGGTCATGGGTCAAAAGAGCAGGTGGCCAAGCTCAATCATGATGACCCCATCTACTATCTCAAGCTCAACAGCTCAACTGTTCTCAGATAAACAGGGCAAGAGATATCTCCCTAGGTGCTGCAACAAGAGCCATGCCCAACTGCAATGGAATTTGGATGGTTTCATTTGACAGAAGCTGAGCAAATTCTTCTGCACGACCCTGCGTGTGTGTGTGTGTGTGTGTGTGTGTGTCTGAGCCCCTTCTATCCAAGAAACAGGGTTCCAGGATGCCTGTCTGCAGACGTAATAAGGGCACAGATGTTTTATTCCTTTGGCGCCCTTGCCATCACCAGGTAGGTCTTAATAATGGTTCTTACCTGTGTTGGGTCACACTTGTCCCTTGTTTTCCTGTGAGTGACAGGATCCACAAGAGGAGAGAGGATGCGTAGGCATGATCCTATCTAAAGACTCAACAGCCCTCCAATTCCAAAGAGCAAACAAGGCCTCAGATGCAGCGTGTAGCAAACCAGTAGGAATAACCTCCAGCCCCCTTTACGTTTACGTTTACGTTTTACGTTTTATTTAATTTGTATACAGCCCTTCTCCCTAGGGACTCAGGGCGGTTCACAGGGCATATAAATAACAATACAATACAAAAGTTAAAACAAAGATTAAATCAGTGCCCAATTAAAAAACAATAATGTAATTCTAAAACAACAATTTAAAACCCAGCTCCCCCGTCAGGCCAGACCGGCTAATTCAAATAAATGGGTCTTCAGGCCACGACGGAAAGTTCGGAGGTCTGATGCCATCCGGAGCTCCACCGGCAGTTGGTTCCACAAAGCCGGGGCACCCACAGAGAAGGCTCTCCCCCTGGGGGCCGCCAGTCGGCATTCCCTGACCGGAGGCACCCTGAGGAGGCCCTCTCTGTGGGAACGCACGGGGCGGAGGGGAGTTGAAGCCGGCAGCAGGTGGTCCCTGAGGTATCCCGGACCCATGCCATGTAGGGACTTAAAGATCATAACCAAGACCTTGAACCTCACCCGGAAGACAACTGGCAACCAATGCAGCTCGCGGAGCAAAGGTGTAACATGGGAGTACCGGGAAACTCCCAAGACAACTCTCGCGGCCGCATTCTGTACCAGTTGGAGCCTCCGAGTGGTCTTCAAGGGAAGCCCCATGTAGAGAGCATTACAGTAGTCAAGGCGAGAGGTCACGAGCGCATGAGTGACCGTGCACAGGGCATCCCGGTCCAGATAGGGCCGCAACTGGCGCACCAGGCGAACCTGGGCGAAAGCCCCCCCTAGTCACGGCCACTACATGATCTTCCAGGGTAAGCCGTGAATCTAGGAGGACTCCCAAGTTGCGAGCCCTATCCACGGGGGGTAAGAGCTCACCCCCCATAGAAAGAGATGGAACATTTTGAATGTCCCGGGATGCCGGAATGCACAGCCACTCAGTCTTGTCAGGGTTGAGTTGAAGTCTGTTCCTCCCCATCCAGACCCGAACCGCCTCCAGGCAACGGGACATCACAGTGTCCCTCTTTGAAACCCCTCAGGGTCCATCAGTGCTGAGGGCGGTCTGATCTGCCTCCTTCAAGGCATATGTGACCATGACAAAGGGGGGCGCTAAGGGTTCCCCCAGTCCAGATCATATTGCCATTGCTTGGACAGGAAATCAGATCACACCTCTGATAGGCTCTGGATGATCTGGGATAGGCCCACAGTTGTAATGGTAGTCACGCAACTCCTGAGCTACCTATGACCACAGGCTTAAAGAAGGCAGATTGAAGTCCCTAGAAATCTGGGTAACTAGCAACACTCTCAGCTGATTCCAAGAGGCCCACTTAATGAACAAGGTCTCACATCCGGCAACCTGTGGAGCAGCCCTTGAAAGCCTTAAGAGACTCTTTGATGACAATCAATATAACTCCTTGACAGGAGTCTTGGTTGATGTCATACCAGAACCCCAGCTGGGCACATTACAGAAAGGGCAAACCCCTCCCTCCCTTTCAGCCAGGCTTCAGTAATACATGCCATTCAATTTACAAATGCAGTAATAGATACCTACGGCTTAAATCTGTACCTTTCTTTGAGTCGCTGCCAGCTGGTTTCTCGCCTTCCTTACTTTCTTGATTGGCCCGATCCTTTTGCTTCTTCTTATTAATCGCATCGTCCATTCCCCGAGCTGTTCTCCTCTGACCAGGGACACTGGCACTGCTGGACATTTTCAGCCGTTTGGAAGAGACAAACAGCCCACCGGGGTCGGTGACAGACTCTGGGTCAGGGGTGCGGCGTTTTCTTCCCGAGCCAGCTATCTTGGCGATTCTTTGTGGTCAATCCTTCTGGCAAGGAACAAATGCCTGGAGACATATGGAAGGATGGTCAGATTAGTATGGCAAGTTTAAAAAGGGCAAAATCCCGAGCGAGTAGAAGCTATACTGAGTTTATTTAAAAAAAAAACAAACCACAACATAAGCAGGGTACCAGTGGATCAAACCCCTGGCCCATCTAGTCCAGGTAACGGCATATGGAAATTCACTAGTCTCCCAGTAAATGGCTTTCAGAGGCAGTTCCTCTGACATCAGAACTAGTAGCCATTGATCCCCATGACTTCCATGAATTTGTCAACCTTTTTTTTTAAGCCACCCAAGCTGGCAGCCAGCAGCACATCTCACCGTAAGAAAATTCCAAAATTTGTTAGGCATTGTCTTAGAAAATATTTCCTTTTGGCTGCCCTAACTATTCCATGATTCACTTTCACTGGGTGACCTCTCGTTCAGGTGTTTTGGGCAGGGGAGAAATAGCTGTTCCTTGTCCATTTTATTCACTTCATGCATAACCTCAGTCACGTCCTCTCTTCTACACCTTCTTCTAGTCTAAAAATCATTCAAATGCCACAACCTCTCTTCATAGGTAAGCTTTTCTTCATAGGTAAGTCCCTTGATCATCTTAGTTGCCCTTCTCTGAACCTATATTCTTTTTGAGCTACCAAAACTGCGCAGAAATGGACAATGTGGTCCAAAACTACAACAAGCTTTTAAAACAGAAACCAAAGCATAATGCATACGCTTGGGTTT
Source organism: Vipera ursinii (assembly GCF_947247035.1). NCBI lineage: Eukaryota > Metazoa > Chordata > Lepidosauria > Squamata > Viperidae > Vipera > Vipera ursinii. Next base: position 27,618,026 of record NC_139513.1, on the reverse strand, counting down.
TGAAGCTACTAAGCTTTAAGGACAATACTCCTTAAGGAAGGCAATATTTTAGGCCTTAGCTTGATTTAGAAATAACTGCAAAAGAATAGCACTTTCTGATGAGAATTTTGGCAGAGTATGACTACAGCCCCCACAAAAGCAGTCAACACAGAAAATCATCTTAAGAGAGAATGCAACAGGACAAACGGGTGCCTCAGCCGTCACGAGCCAATTTGCTGTCATCTGATATCTTTCCATTATAATATTAAACTCAGAGCAGCTGAATGCAAGTTAGTTTCTACACTGCACATTGTTGTTATGAATGGGAGCAGAACCTGGCTAAAATACACAGATAGACACAGACACACACACGCATCACAAAAAGTCCTTGATGTCTTTCTATTTATAGCAATCCCTTAATTTTCCTCCCATTGGAGTAGAACATAATTAATATGTTAGCTACACCTTAAATATGCATCAACTTGAGACTGAACCACGTCATAAATATCTCTGAAGCAGTACCCAGAGAATCTCAGCTTGCTAACGTGGGCAATGCAGGCTTCTTGCTGAGCTCCAGGCAGGCACTTGTCTAGCCCCATTCCTTGTCAACAGAGTACAGGTATCCCTTTTAGAAAGCACAGGAATTTATTTCTCAAATGTCACTTTTAATTTCAATCTCCAGCATTTGTTCAGAACAAAGAGAAAAGAACAAGTTGTTATGTGATGAACCCAAAATAATCTATTTTATTTTCCATATTTATATTTTGTTAATGTAGCTATTAAGAGTCCTCAAAAGTTATTTTTCCCCATTTTTTGCATTCTTTATGCAAAATGAACAAAGAAGGAAGCCTAGGAGCTGCCATTCAAATTCATGTAGTACTTCTCAAGAACTACAAGAAACAAATTATGAATTTCCTACATTAATAGGGATTGATTTCTGAGTCGTTTCAGAGCTCCCTTAACATAACTTACAACTAGTTCTTCTTATCAATTTAAACTGACAATGATAATTTTTGAAGTAATGATATGGCACATTCAATCCCAAACTAAGCAAGAAGAAATAATGCCTTGGCATTTCCGTTTAGTGGGAGGTCGTGGTTAACATGTCCAAACCATTACCAAGGAGTCTGTGACTAAAGGTTAATAAAATGTTTAAGGCAACAGCTATAACACAGGATGCAGAAAATTTATCCTTGCCTGAACAAAAAGCAACACTGACAGAAGACGAGAACAACCCATGCTTTTTCCAAGAAATATAAGATACAGGAACCAATCAATATTTAAGGAACCAAAAACAGACATCTGGTTTTTAATTTCAAATATTGATCCAACATATAAATGCAGGTTTAACATCCAGGCCTAACATGTTGTCTTCCCTGCATAGTAGAACTAAACTCCCAGAATTGCCAGCCAATTTTTTTATAGCCTATAACACCTACCTAAATTTTAGAAAACAAAATATGCTGTGATATCATTTTTGCAAATTAGGAAAAAAAACTCCTTATGTAACAAGAGCCCATTTTATTTTCAAGATACATTTCCACTTTTCATTTTCCATGACTGCAAAACATGTTTAGACAATAGGAAAATATTATGTTTCCATACACCAATCTATGAAATCTAAATTATGATATGCAGACAGGTATGCCATCGGAATTCAGGAAATGTTTATGTAACAGCCAGATCACTTTCTTTAATGAGCCAACTTGCTTATTAGAAAGAAACAAAACAAATACAAGTAAGTTTGTTAATTAAGGTTTGCTAATTAAATCATATAAAATAAACTGTAAAAATCTTTCAAACATATTTTTCTAGGCTTCAGAAAGTAAATGATAAGATTTAAGGAATTTTTTTTAAAAGATAAGGTACAGGAAGAAGAAATCATTTGTTGTATTTTAAGAGAAGGTGATAAATTACTAAACCTGTTCATACTTGTGATAAAGGGGGAAGTCATTCTTTTATATATATTTTCTTTACTACATTTTTTTTCTTTTCTTTTTTTATTTACAGCACTTTCTATTTTTACTTTTCATTCTTTTTTAAAAAAAATAAGTTAATTTTTATTGTGGCGATTGCAATTACTATTACTATTACTATAAGGGACCTCCAAGGTCCCTTCCAACTTTATATTATTATTGTTGTTGTTATTATTATTATTATAAAGGAAGAAGAATGCTTCTAGGAATGAAGTGCAAATAGCCTTAACCAAAGGTTGACTTTGCCTCACATTAAACCCTAACTTTAGAATACAATAAAAAAACAAAACATCATGCCACCTAAAAGAACAACTAAAATTTCAGAGGAACACTGCGCTTTCTCTCTTTTCGTACCCGAGGGGGTTCCTACAGCCCCTAAATAAAACTTCAAATTCAGTTAGAGGTTTGAGATCTGGATTGAAGTCGCAAACACACGTTTCGTTCCAAGTTGGCGTCCTCGGACAGTCTTTTGGTTACCCGACCATTTCGCCAACGCGAAGCAAAAGGAGGCAACCAAAAGCGGATTTCCCCCTATGCTTCAGCAATAGATGGGCGGTATATAAATTCAATAAAATTCAAAAATTCAAAACTTCAGAGGATTGGACTAGAACAGGGGTAGGCAACCTCGGCTCTTTTAGGACTCATGGACTTCAACTCCCAGAATTCCTCAGTCAGCATAGCTGACAGGAATTCTGGGAGTTGAAGTCCATGAGTCCTAAAAGAGCCGAGGTTGCCTAGCCCTGGACTAGAAGAGCTCCAAGGTCCCCCCCTTCCAGCAATATTCCGATTGACGTCTCCCCCGACGGGCCTCCCCTTATATACCTACCGCCAGGCTCCCCTATCCCTTGGCTCGCGGAGGCGCGAACTCGTTTGGTCTCAAGCCCTCCTCCTCCTCCTCCTCCTCCTCCTCCTCCTCCAGCACCCGTCAGGATTGTCCCCGAAGGACGCCTCCGCTACACTTTCTCGCAGGGATGCGCGAAGGCTCTTTTCCTGCAGCTGAGGCGACTATCGTGCAAAAAACGCCGGGCGCGTGGTCCAAAAAAAAGGGACGCTTCTACGCGACAATAACAAACAGGAAACCCGGGCTCGTCTCCCGCCATCTCTGGCACGGGGGGTGGTGGTGGTGGTGGTGGTTCACGAGACTAATGTTAATGTTCATTTTATTTGTATACCGCCCTTCTCCCGAAGGACTCAGGGCGGTGAACAGGGCACATGTAAAATACAGGATACAAAAGTTAAAAAAGAATGAAACACAAGACCCAGGCTAAAGCAATAAATAATAAGTACCACAATAAAATCCCAACCCATTCCCCCATCAGGCCAAGGCGGCTTGTTCGAATAAACATGCGTGAGGGGACCGAGGGGAGGGGAGGGGGGGGAGAAAGAGAGAGGGATTACCAGGCCAGCAGCCGCGCGAGGGAGGCTGAGCGCCTTTTAAAAGGGACACCCGGCAAAGGCGAGGCGAGGCGAGGCGAGCCGCGCCGCAAGAGGGGAAAAGGGATTCCCGCCGGGCCTGCCACTCTCGCCCGCTCGGGAAGTCTCGCGCCAGCGCCCCTCGTCCCCATAGAAACCCCTCCCGGGTTAAAGGGCCCCTCCGCGGACTCCCAGGCCCCGCCCTCCGCCTCTCATTCCCAAGTCTCCCCCCTCCCCCCCCTCCCTGACAGACCCCCCCCCCGCTCCGGCCCGGGTCACTCACCGGCCCCCTCCCCCTGCAGGCCCCGGCGACTCTCCGCGCCCCCCCCTCCTCCTCCCTCCTCCCCGGCGCTCGGTTTGGTTTGGGTTTGGGAAACGAAGTTCCGAACGGGCGAGACTCAGGAGGAGCCAGGCCCGCGCCCGTGACGTGTTTCCGGAAAGCGGTACCGCCGCAACCACGTGACGCGGAGGAGGAGGGAGGCGGCGGAGAGGTGCCCCCTTTCTACCCCCCCAGTCAATTAAGCATCACGTGAGCCCGCGAATTGCGCTCGCGGTCCTCGGTGCAGAGGAGGAGGAGGAAAGGAAGGGCAAACGACCGCCTTCGTGACGTCACGGTGGGCTCCCATGGCAACCGCTCTGTTAGGAGAGGGTTGGTAACACAAAAGCCTTAATTTAACCTCGGGTGTTGAATGCAGCAAACTTGGGCCGACCTGGTAGCGTAATATAATGCGGAGCTGAAATTCAGTTACCGATTCTCGGTTAACGTTGCTATCCGACAGACGGGGCCACTGTTGTTGTTTTTTTCTTTTTTTTTCTCAAGTGCTTTTATTAAAGATGGCAATATTTTTTTTTAAAACAAACCCCAATACAAACTAAAAGAAAAACAGTAAAAAAAAACAGGTGAGAAGAAGAAAAGGCAAGAGGCAAAGAATTAAGAAAAAGAAAAGTAATACAGTAAAGAAAAAGAAAAGTACATAAAGAAGTGACTCCCAATTTTCACCATAACAAATATAAACTTATCTGTTCCAACAAGCCGGCCTGGCCTGATGGATTTGGGTTTTAAAATTTTTATTTTTATTGTATTCTTACTGTATTTCTCTGTATACCGCCCTGAGTCCTCCGGGAGAAGGGCGGTATATAAAAACAAACAAACAAGCAAACAAACAAACAAACAAATAAATAAATAATAAACAATTTTAGTAACTTTTCACTTCCTCTTAAATTACAATAGATGATCTTCCCATCTCTTTTATCTATAAACAATAAAGCATTTCGATCCTGGTGTCAGCAACAGGCCATTAAAGGTTACCAGAAATAACAGCATAAGTAAACCATTACATTCCTACCTTTTACTTCTAATAGTTACTTCTAATTGTTTCTTTCTAATAAGCAAGTTGGCTCATTAAAGAAAGTGATCTGGCTGTTACATAAACATTTCCTGAATTCCGATGGCATACCTGTCTGCATATCATAGTATTAATCTTCAGTACATTCAAATAAGGAATAGAAATGACAGCCAATATTTTTTATAGCCTACGTCGGGGGTCTTCGAACTTGGCCCTTTTATGACTTGTGGACTTCAGCTCCCAGAATTCCTCAGCCAGGCACGCTGGCTGTGGAATTCTGGGAGCTGAAGTCCACAAGTCATAAAAGGGACAAGTTTGAAGACCCCTGGCCTATGTAGTACTTGACAGTACAGACGACACTGAGAAGACAAGTCGCTAAAATATAAATGCAGAGTGAATCCCACTCCGTATTGATGTTTGGTTTAGGTAATGAAATGTCTGCAAGAAAACAACCTAGCTCAGGGAGCACTAAGGACCAATGTAATAGAAATTTTGTCCCTTCACATGAGATTGTTCAAAGTTTTAATGCCTCTTTTGTAAGACCAGTATAAGAAAATTATCCAAGTCACTCTCTTGGTGTATTGTGTGCATGTCCCTTTTAATTACTAAATCATTGGCCCCTTTCTTTTATATGTGCAGTGTAAAAATTTTAATTTTAATATAATAATAATAATAATAATAATAATAATAATAATAATAATAATAATCACTACAAACTAATGTCATGAAAGCGAAGATACAAAACTCTACTTACAATACAAATTGCTGACTTTGCAACGACAAAGTTGAAACTATTTCACATTTAATATGTGAGTGCAGCAAAATCGCGCAAACTGATTACAAAGCTAGACATGACCGAGTTGCTAAACTAATCCACTGGGCATTGTGTAAAAAATACGACTTGCCTGTGTCCGAAAAGTCGTGGGAACATAGGGTGGAAAAAGTCGAGAATGAGAGGGTGAAGATCTTGTGGGACTTCTGAATACAGACAGATCGCCATTTGGAACACAACACGCCAGATATCGCAGTCATAGAGAACAGAAGTGTACAGTTGATTAATATCGCTGTACCAGGAGATGCCAGAGTTGAAAAAAAAGTACTGGGAAAAATTATGAAATACCGCGACCTGGCCATCGAAACTGCGCGATTATGGATGAAACGTGTAACAGTGATACCCATTGTCATCGGGGCACCGGAAACTATGTCCAAAAACTTTGCAAAATACATCAAGAAATTGCAGCTTCTTGCAATAACTCCAGCAAAGCTACAAAAAATGCGCAACTCGGAACATCTTACATTTTAAGGAGATACTTGGTTGATACCTAGGATGCTGGCAGCAACCTGTGTCAACCATTAGTGCCAGTCAATTTGAGTGTTCAGTTGACTGAGTTTCATGTTTTATGAATAAAAGTTTTATAATAATAATATTATAAATATTATAATAATATCATTCTTGTAATCTGTGTTATGTAAATCCAGTTTCAGGTAAAAAAATTTCCTCTTCTATAATGTCTTTTGATACCCCCTCCCTAGACATTTATCAGCCCCTTGAAAAGTCCCATCAAACTGGTGGTCAATACTGAGCTGGGCTGGATGGAGCAAAACATATGTAAGTTTATAGTGGGATGATGGTAGCAAATACTGTGTAGTTGGCATATCTTCACTTAATCTTGTTGAGTTCATACTTTTTCTTCTTTATTTATTTATTTTATTTAATTAGATTTGTATACCGCCCTTTCCCGAAGGACTCAGGGCGGTTTACAGGGTAATTAAAACAAGAAATACAAAAGTTAAAAACGATTAAAAAAAATTACAACAGTCCCTGAAAAAGTAAAAGCCCCCAATTAAAATTAAAATTAAAATTCTCAGCCTGGGCCAGAGAGCTCGAAGAGCCAGGTCTTCAGGTCCCGGTGGAATGAACGGAGGTCGGGGGCAGTCCTCAGCTCCACGGGCAGCTGGTTCCAGAGGGCAGGCGCACCCACTGAGAAGGCTCTCCCCCTGGGTGTTACCTGCCGGCAATCTTTTACCGGCGGCACCCTGAGAAGGCCCTCCCTGTGGGAGCGCACTGGACGAAGGGAACTTGATGCTGGCAGCAGGTGTTCCCTCAGATATCCCGGACCCAAGCCATTTAGGGCTTTATAGGTCATTACCAGCACCTTGAATCTCACCCGGAGGGCAACCGGAAGCCAATGCAGCTCGCGGAGTAGAGGTGTTACATGGGAGTATCGGGAAACCCCCATCACAACTCGTGCGGCTGCATTCTGCACCAGCTGAAGCCTCCGAGTGGTCCTCAAGGGCAGCCCCATGTAGAGAGCGTTGCAGTAGTCCAAACGGGAGGTCACGAGCGCATGAGTGACTGTGCGTAGGGCATCTCGGTCTAGGTAGGGTCGCAACTGGCGCACCAGGCGAACCTGGGCAAAAGCCCCCCTGGTCACGGCTCCTATATGGTCTTCAAGAGTCAAGGAGGACGCCCAAGTTGCGAGCCCTATCAACGGGGGGTAACACCCCCCCATCATTAAAGATGGTCTGGTTAACCTGAGATGCCGATATGCACAGCCACTCAGTCTTGGCAGGGTTGAGACGAATCCTGTTTCTCCCCATCCAGACCTGGACCGCCTCCAGGCAACGGGACATCACGGTGAGGGCATCACTGGGTTGGTTCGGGATGGAAAGAAAAAGTTGGGTATCATCAGCGTACTGATGATACCCCACCCCGAAACTGTGAATGATCTCACCCAGCGGCTTCATGTAGATATTGAACAGGAGGCGCGAGAGAACCGACCCCTGAGGAACTCCACAAACAAGAGGCCTCGGGGTGGATCTCTGCCCTCCCGTCAACACCGACTGTGAGCGTCCCAGGAGATAGGAGGAGAACCACTTCCATGGCCTCATATAGTGATCATCTAATACCTGACAAAATAGAAGTACTATTCAAATAATCTTGATACATTGGTGGGAAAGTCTAAAAGGGATGCTGGGACACAGTGAAATTTAACAGAGGAAAAGGTGAATGCATAGGTGTAGGATAGGAGATAACCGGCATGGTAATGCAGAAAATGTTGATATAGGGTTTTGAGGATAACCTTGAGAAACAGGAAGAAGAGCTGCAACTGAGATTCTGTTACTGTAATCTTATGATAAAAATATTAGCTTTTACAACTTTGGTTTCCTGGTCTGGAATAGATTACCTCAAAATCTTGGAATAGTAGTTGGTTGCAAATAAATTAGCCAGCGGTGTGATATGCCAGCTTGAAAGGCTAGTACAATTTTAAGCAGCATCAACAGAAATACACTGTCTAAATCACAGGAAGTCATTTTTCAACTCTCTTCTACATTGTTCAGCCTTCCACTTTGCATACTGTAGAAACAGCAAAGAAATGTATGCAGCTCAAGGTTCAAATGTTGTACTGATTCTTACATACATGTTGATTTAATAATAATAAAGTTGGAAGGGACCTTAGAGGTCATCTAGTCCAACCCCCTGCTCAGGCAGGAAACCCTATACCATTTCGGACAAATGGCTGTCCAGTCTCTTCTTAAAAATTTCCAGTGTTGGAGCATTCACAGCTTCTGGAGGCAGGTTGTTCCACTGGTTAATTGTTCTAACTGTTAGGAAGTTTCTCCTTAGTTCTAGGTTGCTTCTCTCCTTGATTAGTTTCCATCCATTGCTTCTTGTCCTGCCTTCGGGCGCTTTGGAGAATAGCTTGACTCCCTCTTCTTTGTGGCAGCCCCTGAGATATTGGAAGACTGCTATCATGTCCCCCCTCGCCCTTCTCTTCATTAAACTAGACATACCCAATTCCAGCAGCCGTTCCTTATATGTCTTAGTCTCCAGTCCCCTAAACATCTTTGTCGCTGTTCTCTGTACTCTTTCTAGAGTCTCAACATCTTTTTTTACATCGTGGTGACCAAAACTGGATGCAGTATTCCAAGTGTGGCCTTACCAAGGCATTGTAAAGTGGTATTAATACTTCACGTGATCTTGATTCTATTCCTCTGTTAATGCAGCCTAGCACTGTGTTGGCTTTTTTGGCAGCTGCAGCACACTGCTGGCTCATATTTAAGTGATTGTCCACTAGGACTATGAGATCCCTCTCACAGTTACTACTATTGAGCAAAGTACCCCCTATACTATACCTGTACATTTGGTTTTTCTTGTCTAAATGTAGAACCTTACTTTTTTCACCATTGAATTTCATTTTGTTAGATAGCGCCCAGTGTTCGTCCAGATCCTCCTGTATCTTAAGCCTGTCTTCTGAAGTATTGGCTATTCCTGCCAGCTTGGTGTCGTCTGCAAATTTGATGAGTTCCCCATTTATCCCTTCGTCCAAATCGTTGATGAAGATGTTGAAGAGCACTGTTCCCAGAACAGAGCCCTGGGGCACCCCACCACATACTTCCCTCCATGTAGATGCGGTTCCATTGAGATTTCTGGATGTTTATTAAGGGAAGATGTATTCAGGACTATTTGCTTCCAATAGTTTGTTATTAATAACATTTTAATTCAAGCCAAATCCAAGATTGCAAGAAAATTCCTGGGATTCTGCTAGACCAGCCATTAACAGATACAGAGAGATAACCCAGGCTAGAACGGGGAAAACCAACACAATGGGCAAGAGCCATCTAAGATGAAACAGTTCAACTAACTAAACTAGACGGCCTAATCAGAAACAGACACACAAACTTCCAAATCCCGTATATAAAAAGCCAGCAAACAAACTTGTATCAAAGCACTGACAATGTTACTCAGCTTCATCATGAAACATTTGCAGGAAGACATTCAAGCTCAGTAAAGACCAGGATCCCAACACTTGAATCCTGTATCCAGTTCTGGATAGCACAATTTAAAAACGAGTCACAGAAACTGGAACAGGATCAGAGAAAGGCAACAAGATGATCCTGGGATTAGAACGTAACTCCTGTGAAAAGAGATTGAAAGAGGTTGTTATGCTTAGCCTTGGGAAAAGACAACTGAGTAGGGACACAACTTCTTTCTTCAAATACTGGAAATCGTAGTATATATCACACAGAAGATTCTTCATTGTAAAGTGCAGGACATAGAATAAAGGATTTCAGTCACAGGGAGATAGATCCTGATTGCATGTTAAAAAGGTAAAGGTTCCCCCGCACATGCGTGCTAGTTGTTTCTGACTCTAGGGGCCGGTGCTCATCTCCGTTTCAAAGCCGAAGAGCCAGCGCTTGTCCGAGGACGTCTCCATGGTCATGTGGCCGGCATGACTAGGCGCCAAAGGCGCACGGAACACTGTTACCTTCCCACCGTAGTGGTTCCTATTTTTCTACTTGCATTTTTTACGTGCTTTCGAACTGCTAGGTTGGCAGAAGCTGGGACGAGTAACAGGCGCTCACACTGTTACACAGCGACAAGCTTAGCGTCCTAACCCATTGAGCCACCGCGTCCCTTTGATTGCATGTTAGGAAAACAAATATCCTTAACAGTAGCAGCAATTACTCAAGGTAGTTGTGAGGGGGCTCCCTTACATCTGATGCTTTTACTACGAAGCTATGCAGCCATCTGTCAGGAATGCTGTGATTAGGATTCAACCTGGTAAGAGGCTGAACTCAGTGGCTTAAGTGCCCTCTTCTAACCCTGTGATTCTGTTAGTATCTGCTTAGTTGAAGACTAGGCGAGCCTTTTATGTACCAGATAGCTTAACACTCAGTATAAGTCCCAGGGTCCCTGTGAAACTCCTGGTTATTTAGGTTTTTGTCTTAGTTATGAGACAAAGGGCAATTCCACATTCCAAGAAGTGCAGTTATATATAGCTGCATCATCTGTTAAAATAATTGATCAAATATGTCTTTTACTCTATCTACCTATCTATCTATCTATCTATCTATCTATCTATCTATCTATCTATCTACTATCCATCCATCCATCCATCATCTATCTCTCTATCCTTACTATTCTTCTAAAGTCTATTGTTGCTGCCAGCATCCAACTAGACAGCTCTTAATCAGAATGTGATGGTTATGGAAAAATTCTAGTAGTTTGAATGTCATGGATTTAGGCAGTACAAACCACAAGGTAAATAGCTGAAATCCAGGACACAATTATTTTCTTGAGCTTTTAGAGGAATTTAAAGTGGCAGGTTCTTTGCTTTTGAAAATATTACTAGACTCCCCGTGACCACTTCGGTCATCATTTCAGGGATCTTTCCTTACTGGATTCCTCAATGCTTTCAACAGTGGCAGAGCTTCTAATATACTTGAAAAGTTCCTAAAAAATCAGGGAGATATTTAGATATGTACCTGTCTTGAACTGATCTGTATAGCACAAACTAGAAATGTTTTATGACATTTTGTACTATGTCATAAAATGCTTATGATAATTTTTGTCACGTTTTGCCAAATTTCAATTCCACAGGAAACATGGTCCCAGATTTTTGACACATTCTGTAATTTAGCCCATTTAATTTAATTTAAATTCCTGGGAGTCTACCTCTGTGAAGATCTTACCTGGAAAGTCAATGCAACCCAGGTGCCCAGAAAGGCCCAACAGAGACTCCACATCCTCAGGGTCTTGCGGAAGAAGAGGGTAGAACGGCTAATGACCTTCTTTTACCGGTCTACTATAGAGCGTCCTCTCGCACTGTATTGTGGCTTGGTATGCTGGCCTGACAGCCGCGGATAGGAAGATGTTGCAGAGGGTGGTGAGCACAGCACAAAACATCGGGGGCTGTCCCCTGACACCACTGGATGACATTGCCAGGGCCCACTGCCTTGGAAGAGTGAGGAAAATTCTCAGGGACTACTCACACCCTGGTCGGTATCTCTTTACTCTCCTACCATCGGGTAGGAGATACAGGAGTATAGCCAGCCGTACCAACAGGCTGAAGAACAGCTTCTATCCATGGGCTGTCAGGCTCTTGAACAGGAAATAACTTTATGTATGATTGACTTGCGAGGCCGGTGTGTTGTGCAATTAGCTCACATGGTGCAACAGATGGTGGGTTTGTTGTCACTGTGAGTTTTTTGGGGGGGGGCACGAAGGAAGGCTCAGCCAATCTCACTGTACATATGTTTTACTTTGATAATAAAGGTTCATTCATTCATTCACCCCTATTTTGCAAGTGTGCATAGCAATTTTCATGTTTCCTACTCAGAAAAGCAGAACATTGGTGCCCATTTTTTGGCAACGGCTGTAGAAAAGGAGGGTTCAGTCCCTAATCGTTCAGCCCAAAAGCAGACTTTACAATCCTGGCCCTGCTCTACTTGCATCATTGCCCCACTTAACACTGCTGTGCCTCCTGCATGAAAAAGCTACCTGTCTCTTCTTTAGACAAAGAGGAAAACAACATTCAAACATTCCTTTCACTTCTCCTTTTCTTTTGTTTCAAAAACAACATTTTGTGCTATCTAGTTATTTTCAAATTATCCACAAGGGGATTAGTATCTAGTGATGAACTGTTAGAATCTGCACATTTACTCCCTATCATTTTGTAACTTGGGGATTATTTCTGAAACCTGAAACTCTTGAACATGCTGGGATGTTTTAGGGCATTGTACAATAAATTACTAAAATACAGGGCATGCAGCAAAATGAGAAATGAAGATTTACTAGAAAGAGAAGACTGTAGCTCTGGGTACAAACCTTTGAAAGGGTTTCTGATAAAACAGCCTTCTATTGTAAAAAAAATAAAAATACAACCTTTAGAATTAAATGAAATTCTACTCCTCTGTTTGCTTTTAAGGTATGGATCTCAGCGATAGGTTCGCTTATAACGCTTTGTTGTGCTTTTTAACTATGATTTGATGAATCAATTAACAGGGCTTATACCAGGGGTCTTCAAACCTGGCCCTTTTATGACTTCTGGACTTCAACTCCCAGAATTCCTCAGCCAGGCAGGAATAAGGTATAAGTCTGGCTTATACCTTAAGCCATAACCAATGAGTTACAAACCCCAGTAGTTGGGTTTTCTCAGAACAGCTGAATCAAAATTCAACTGCATTATGGCCCAAGCCCAATGCATGAGCCCAATGGGTGTGATTGTTTTTGTTATCTGTGTTAAGGATGTCTATGGGCTATGTTAAACAAAATCAAGATGATGGCTGTGTTACTGTAATCAATGCAACACACATAAAAACAGACAGGCTTTTAGAATACAGAATACCAGTTGGAAGGGGCTTTGTGTGTGGGGTGTGTGTGTGTGTGTGTGTCTTCTAGTCCAATCCAAGCAGGAGACCCTATACTATTCTGGACAAATGGCTGTCCAATCTCTTTTAAAAATCTCCTGTGTTGGAGCACCCACAACTTCTGAAGGCAAGCCATTCCACTGATTGTTCTCACCGTCAGGAAATTTCTCCTTAATTTTAGATGGGATCCCCGTTTGATAATTTCCCATCCATTGCTTCTTGTCTTGCCCTTGTGCTTGGGAGAATAGGTTGTCCCCTTCTTCTTTGTGATAGCCTCTCAAATTTTGGAAGACTGCTATTATACCACCCGTAGTCCTTCTCTTTGTTAGACTAGACATACCCAGTTCTTGCAACCATTCGTTATATGGTTCTTCATATGTTTTAGCTTCCAGTCCCCAATTCTTGTTGGTCTTCTCTGCACTAAGTCTCAACATCTTTTATTATGACTAGACTTGGACACAATATTCCAAGTGTGGTCTTACAAAGGCACTTGATTCAGATATCGCAGTTACCATCTTGACTTTTCTGATACCTTATAAACACCTCTGATCTCTGGTCACAGGCAAGACCATACCATGTTTAAAGATCCAGCTGAGTTTTATCTTTAGAAGCAAAATGCTTTCATTTCCCCCGAGTAGGTTTGTTACATTGACTTCATTCTGTTACGAAGAAGTGGATCTACACTTACAGAAAAATATGAAGGCGTATTCTCCCCCCCATCCCCTTATGTCCACAAAATTGTTTCCAGAATGCAAAATTAAAATAAATTTTGGAAGAAAAGTTTCTCAATGACTATTAGCCAGAGTGACTTTATAGTCTTCAGCTTTAGGAACAATGTGCCCCTGAATGCCAGTTGCTTGACAAAAATAGTTGTTGCTTCATGTCTTTTCTTGTGGGTTTCTCGGAAACTAATCTAATCTAGGTAGGCTTTTAGAAGGATGCTTCTTCTGCATCAAAGCTGTAATTGCTTTCCTATTGCTACTGTCTCTCTTGCTGTTGCCTGGTTTCTGCCCTTTGGGACCATTTCCAATTTTGGATAATGGCCATGTTTTGACATTTCAGTATCAACATCTCTGCAATATCTTGCATCAATTCTACCCAGCTCTTATTATCTGAACCAGCATTTCTCACCCTCAGCAACTTTTAAGATGTGTGGACTTCAACTCCCAGAATTCCTCAGCCAGAATTCCTGGCTGGGGAATTCTGGGAGTTGAAGTCCACGTATCTTAAAAGTTGCTAAGGTTGAGAAACACTGGTCTAAACTAATAGTGCCAGCATTTTCTAGCTTCTAGTTTCTGCTTTAAACAGACAAAGGAAACGAGGTAATGTTGCAAAAAAGCACTGCCACTTTGGGTCTTTATTTTCCCACAAATGTTAAGCCACTCCGGTTAGGACAGGTCATGTGAAACTTAAACACCAGTGTTAACTACCTTATCTGATCCATTCTTAGACCATCCTTCCTTGTTTTAGCCTGCAAGCTTTCAAAAGGAGAACCCTACATTACGACGAGGTGTGAAACACTGAAAATAAGAATAGCATTAAAAACAACAACAACAGAAAAGCTTTAAGTACTGCCAGACTGACTTTCCCAGGGCAGGATGTTAGCAGTCCCAAAGATGTCACGGGGCAGTGTTGTGTTTTGTGATACAATGGAGGTTGTGAGCAGGGTGATGCTGATATATATCAACAGATGCTGAGAAGGAATGGCTGTAAAGAATCAGTGCTCCGTGTAGTAGTTGGAGCTGGGCCATGCTAAGCCGAATAGCGGTGCTGCTTTAAGCACGTGGACAGGGGTAATAAGTGGGAGCACACGGTGGGGAATCATTGGCAAGTGTTGTAGATTTGGATTTGCTCATTGATGCCTTTTAGGATGTTTCTCATCTTGGCTTCCAGCCCATCCAGCTGGGCTGCCTTCTCTTGTAGCAGCCTCTCATTTTCTTCATAGGTGTCTTCCAGCTCTGAGTAAGGGAGGAGGGGAAACAGGGGTTAAAGACAGAGAAATTCAAACAGCGCACAGAAAAAAAAAAGTCTTCACTCACGGTGCATGCAGAGTTCTGAATCTAATATTCAAACTGCTAGTTCTACGCTAACTTTGTCGGAAAATCCAGACAAAAAGCCTGCAGTGGGCATTGCCTCTACCCGAGATACAGACAGTCCCGTGACTTACAACTTACAAGTTGAGCCCAAAATTTCTGTTCCTAAACACAAGGCCGTTGTTAAGTGAGTCATGATCTATTTCAGGGGTCTTCAAACTTGGCCCTTTTATGACTTGTGGACTTCAACTCCCAGAATTCCTCAGCCAGCATTACTGGCTGAGGAATTCTGGGAGTTGAAGTCCACAAGTCATAAAAGGGCCAAGTTTGAAGACCCCTGATCTATCTGATCACTTTTTCTTGCCATGGTTGTTAAGTGAATCATGCAGTCGTTAAGCGCATCCAGTTTCCCTCATTTACTTGGCTTGTCAGAAGCTGGCTTGGGGGAGTCTCCAATGGCTGGAGACCCAGGGACACATTAAAAACGTAAATCTGCATCGTTTATTCTGACGCAGACACAGAGAGATGACTTAGGCCAGTGATGGCAAACCTTTTAAAGACCGAGTGCCCAAACTCCAACCCAAAACCCACTTATGTACCGTCAGGTGCTGGGTGGGCGTGGCCCATTGGATGGGTGTGGCCCATTGGGTGGGGTGTGGCCTACTGGGTGGGTGTGGCTGCGGTGGTAACGGCAGACTGGGTGGGACAAAAATGTTCAATCAATCAATTCCAACTTTGCGAGATCTTTTTTTCCCCGCGAGAAGTTGAAATTGATTGATTGAACCTTTTTTTTTTGCACACAGCAGCGGAGGCCTAAAGCGAAAAGGTTTTATAAAACCCAGCTGAAGGCCTAGGACTGGGGCAATGGTGTGCATGCCCACAGAGAGGGCTCTGTGTGCCACCCGTGGCACGCGTGCCATAGGTTCGCACCACGGTCTTAGGCACTTACTGCTCAGCCGCCGTAGTTTTTCGTGAGCATCGCGCAGAAGTCCTTTGGCCTCATCTCGCAGGTGCTCTGCTTTCTTTCGGGCCCCCACTACATGCTGGGCTTTTCGCTCCACCAACTCCTGCATGGTGCGGTATTGATCACCCAGCGGTCCCTCCAGTACCTGAGATTTAGCAGAAAAACATCAGCAGGCAATAGAGGTAGTCCTCAGCTTACGAGTATAATTGAGCTTCGCAGTTATGGTTGTAAGTCGGCTGTAAAGCGGGTCACCACATGCCTGGGCCCATTTTACCACCTTTTTGGGGGGAGGGTCATTCAGCGAACGCAGAGGTCATAAAGCAAATGCTCCAGTGATTCATCAAACATTGTGGTTGGGTTGCTAAGTGAACCCACTGTTTGCTGTAGGCTGGTTTTTGGTGAAAAACGGAAGCAAACGCCAGGAACGAGGGAGCGAAGAGATGATCTTGCCTCTTGGACTTTTGATTTTTTAAAAAGGGCCTTCCAATTGAAAGATTTCGTGCAAATAAGATGCTACACAGGAGAGGCTGATGGCTGTTAACAGGATGGAGTTCTGAAGCTTTCCAGAGCAGCGTTTCTCAACCTTGGCCACTTGCAAGTGTGTGGACTTCAATTCCCAGAATTCCCCAGCCAGCATGTTGGCTGCAGAATTCAGGATGTTAAAGTCCAAACATCTTAAAGCTGCCAAAGTTGAAAAACACTGTTCCAGAGGAACAGAGGATGCTGAGAGTTGTAGTTTTTCAGATATTGATGAAATATAACTTCTCCATCAAGGGGCTACAGGGAGGATGATTATCACCTTTGTTTGTTCCTGCCAGAGACTTCAGTGCACATACCCGTGCAATTCCTAATAACAATTCATTTTTATGGATGATGACATCTTGGCACTGGCCGTTTCCACAATTAAAAGTATTAAGAGCCATGGTGGAGCAATGGTTAAAATGCAGTACGGCAGGCAAAACCTGCCCACAGCTTGGAGTTTGATCCTGACAGAGCTCAGGGCTGTTTTCAGCCTTCCATCCTTCCGAGATCGGTAATATGAGGACCCAAATTGTTAGGGGCAATATGCAAATAAAGCTTACATTGTAAACTGCCCAGAGAGTGCTGTAAAGCATTATGAGCAGGGCTTTTTTTCTCATAGAACGCTCAGAACGGAGTTCAGGCACCTTTTTTGGATGGAACCTTGTAGGGTAGGCAAGGTGGTTTGTATGACATGTGTGAGTTCCGGCACCTTTTTCTTTTACAAAAAAAGCACTGATTATGAGGCAGTATACAAGTCTAAATGCTATTGCCATTTTTGCTACCAGCTTCATATGTTAGCATCTGATCACTAACTAGCTGGCCATTTCGCAGTTCTGAGGAGAAATCAGTGTGAGAACAAACTGCAATAAAGTTTGGATAACACCTGATGAAGTACAGGCAACTTGTGTGTTACAGTTATCTTGGAATGTGTCAGTCAGGACATATTTGTAGTAATTCACTTGAAGTCGGAATAAAATTAGCAAGCTTGAATCTCTGAAGAGACCGAGACAAAAATGAAATACAGCGAATCTATGAAGATATATTATGTCCTAAACAAAGAAACGAGGGTATCATTTTTAATGAGAAACTTCTGATTTGGGTTATTTGTTATGAACTCCCTGATCTGTATGAAAAGGGCACAAATATTTTAGGATTATTATTATTATTTTTATTATTATTTTAATTCCATTTATATCCCGCCCTTCTCCGAAGACTCAGGGAGGCTTACAAGCTTAGCAGTAGCCTTCATTCTATGTATATGCCTGCTTATTAGGGCTTTCACACACACCCCAAGTGGCATTATTACAAAGTCAGCTTAATTGCCCCCAACAATCTGGGTCCTCATTTTACCTACCTCGGAAGGATGGAAGGCTGAGTCAACCTTGAGCCTGGTGGGATGTGAACCTGCACTAATTGCAGGCAGCTGGTGTTACTTAAGGAGGCATTAGCCCACTGCTCCACCAAGGCAAAAGTAACCAGTTAAGACTCCAACAGGCTGAGTTATGGCTCTGGACCCCACAACCAAGCAAAGTAAAGATGTTTCAAATCCCGAACTTCCGGTGGCTCCGCGGCGACGGAGGGAGCCTTCCCGGGCTGCCCGCGGCTCAGCTGGTGCTTTTTCGCCCGAAACAGCGCCGATCAGCTGTTCGGGCGAATCTGAAGCCCCCTCCTCGGGAGAAGAGGAGGGGGTGAGCCCCCAGGTGGGGGTTGAGTTCTCCGGGGCCGCCTGAGCTTGGAGCTTGGGCGGCCGAAGGATTGAACTCCCCCGTAGCCTGGGCTGCTCCCAGCTGACCAGCGCCTCTGCTCTGGATTTTATGGAGCAGAGCCAGGCGTCTGCGACCATCCCTGCTTGAAGGAGAGACTATGAAAGGGAAAGAGCAGGCAGAGCAGTACAAGAGGGAAAAGATGAAGAGATGAAGGAGATTTTATCTTACTCTCAAGCTTGATGGACTTTGTTTAAAACTTAAAGTGAAAGTGCGTCACAATTGTAAGTAAAAGATGGCGGCTAAACCTCCCCCTAGAGCTTTTCGGAGTGCTGGAAATTCTCCGGTGCAACAACAATCATTGCTGCAGGCGTTGCATTCTCCTGATGTATTGACATCGAAGGATCTTGAAAAACATACCCAGTTAATTTTGGAGTCAGTGGGTGTTAAATTTGCACAGATGGAGGAGAAATTGGAGAAATTGGAGCAGAGAATGGAAGAAAGGATGGTACAGAAACTTAGAGAGATGAAGGCAGACATTTTGTCCTCAGTGCATAAAGTAGCTAAATGTGTGGAGATGCTGGATGATCAAGTGCAAGACTTGATTCAAAAGAATGCTTTATTAGAAGCAAAAGTATTGGAAATTGAAGATTTAAAAGATAAAATTGACAGTGAACAGAGTTTGGCCCAATTTTACCAGATGCAGTTTGCTGTGAGAATTAGAGGCCTAAAAGAGGATATTAAGGAAGATTTAAAGCAGCTGGTTTCTGAGGCTTTTGAGGGAGTATTGAACCATCCAGCATCTGAATTAAAACAAGGTATGGACAAAGTGTTCCGTGTGAATTCGTGGATTGCTAAACAGAGAAAGTTGCCTAGAGATGTGGTGGTTTACTTCGTAAAAAGGGAAATCAGAGATGAAGTTATACAAGCTGCCTACGATACCAAAGTTGTGATTGCTGGTCAACAAGTTTTGGTTTTAAAAGAAATTCCTCCAAAGATTTTAAAGAGAAGGAAGGATTTTATATTTCTTGTGCAAGAGCTCAAGCAAAGAGATATAAGGTTCAGATGGGAGATCCCAGTTGGGTTGAGCTTCATGTATGATGGCAAAAGATACTGTTTGAGTAATGTGAAGCAAGCGCATGATTTTTATAATAATGTCTTGGAAGTAACCCCATCAACACTTCTGGAAGCTGCAGAGGGATCTGGAGAAGGAGAACATCAAGAGGATGAAGATGCACAGATAGACGAGAAGGGTAGAGGAGGAGTTCAAGCTGCAACTCTTTTGGATGATCTTAGAGAACAGAGGGTGACGCGTGCTGCCTTAAAACGCTCAAAAAAGAAAAAAAAATAAGACCAGTAGAAATCTATGGAACTTCCACAAAATATTTATAGCTAAGTGGTAGTTGTGTTTTAGATTTTTTTTTTTTTTCAATTTGGAATTAATGGACAACTTACTACAGAGGAAGAGGAAGAAAGTTTTGTGGGTTAATGTGGGTTAACTTGTGTAAGAACTATTTATTAATGTGCAAATGAGAATATGTTAAGGTAATAGTGAACTGTGGAAGAACATAGATGGGAATGATGCTAGTTTTCTTTTATTTTAGTTTCTTTTATATATATTTAGTATTATTAAGGATTGGTTTACTATATACAAGCTAGAGAGGGATGGATTTTAGAGTTTATAATTGTTAGTATATGATTGTTTATGATTGCCCTTTAGATATATACCTTGTATTTTGCTCTGGGAAGTCGGGGGGGGGGGAGGGGGGAGGAGGGGAAGTGGAGGGGGGGAGGTAGGGGAGGGAGGAGGGGGAGGGGGGGGAGATAGGGGGGAGGCAGGGAGGGGAGGAGGGAGGGGGAAAGGGGGGTTTTTTTTAAAGGAAAAATGTATTTTATAAAACTTTTCAATAAAAAAAAAAAAAAGATGTTTCAAATCCCAAGCAATTGTTCCATTTTTGCCAGAATCCTACCTGTTCAGCTTCTTCAGCTCGGCTCTTGGCAGCACTGGCTGTTTCTTCTGCTCGTGTGGCTGTCAAGATGTTGTTGGCCCGCTTCATCTTGAGAACATCCACCTGCCTGTCAAGATGGCCCACCCGTTTCTTGGCTGCAGCCAACTCAACCTCAGCACTTGCAGTCTTCCTGTTAATCTGGTGGAATAAGGTAGATAAGAGGGGGAGAGGAAAAATGTGCATGGAGGTCCACCTGGTGGAAACATCTGCATGTCCAATCTCGGCTGCTTGCCAATCCTGAGGGAGTCCTTGGTGGAGATGAAGTGGCAGAAGTGAGACTTAGATACAGAGGGACAGAATGAAGATCACGTGAAGTACTCACACCACTTTACAATGGTAAGACCACACCTGGAATACTGCATCCAGTTTTGGTCACCACGATGTAAAAAAAGATGTTGAGACTCAAGAAAGGGTACAGAGAATGGCAACAAAGATGATTGGGGGACTGGAGGCTAAAACATATAGGGAACGGTTGCTGGAATTGGGTATGTGTAGTCTAATGAAGAGAAGGACGAGGGGGGACATGATAGCGGTGTTCCAATATCTCAGGGGCTGCCACAAAGAAGAGGGAGTCAAGCTATTCTCCAAAGCACCTGAAAGCAGGACAAGAAGCAACGGATGGAAACTAGTCAAGGAGAGAAGCAACCTAGAACTAAGGAGAAACTTCCTGACAGTTAGAACAATTAACCAGTGGAACAACCTGCCTCCAGAAGCGGTGAATGCTCCAACACTGGAAGTTTTTAAGAAGAGACTGGACGGCCATTTGTCTGAAATGGTATAGGGTTTCCTGCCTGAGCAGGGGGTTGAACTAGATGACCTCCAATCATCATCATCATCATTATACAAGAGGTGAACTCAGCCAAACATAAATACAAGCTTATACAATGGTGGTAAGGAAGGTGAAGGGCTTGTATTTTGCCTCATTGTGTTGGTGTGCATTTGGCCAGTAGTCTTGGTTTGAGGGGAGGGGAGCAGCTCCCGCTTGGAGAGAAATGAGCAGAAAACCAGTCATAGGTCACTTTTTTCAGTGCCGTTGTAAACTTCAAACGGTCACTAAACAAATGGTTGTAAGTTGAGGGCCACCTATAAATGCTATAGTGCAAACCTGGAACAGCCAGCATTTGGGTTGACATGGATGGGAATCATAATTATAATAATCATAACCATAATAGTAAAGTTGGAAGGGACCTCGGAGGTCATCTAGTCCAACCCCCTGCTCAGGCAGGAAACCCTATACCATTTCAGACAAATGGCTGTCCAGTCTCTTCTTAAAAACTTCCAGTGTTGGAGCATTCACCACTTCTGGAGGCAGGTTGTTCCACTGGTTGATTGTTCTAACTGTCAGGAAGTTTCTCCTTAGTTCTAGGTTGCTTCTCTCCTTGACTAGTTTCCATCCGTTGCTTCTTGTCCTGCCTTTGGGCGCTTTGGAGAATAGCCTGACTCCCTCTTCTTTGTGGCAGCCCCTGAGATATTGGAACACTGCTATTATGTCCCCCCTTGTCCTTTCTTCATTAAACTAGACATACCCAATTCCAGCAGCCATTCCCTATATGTTTTAGCCTCCAGTCCCCTAATCATCTGCATCTGGAAGATGCATTTAAGCTTCAATAGGTTCTTAACTGATTCATTATATGCCATCAAACTGTGGGCTCTTAGTGGCCATACAGACTGATTCTCCAGGACAATCTGTCCACAACCTGGTCCATCAGGTCTTTCAGTGGTGTACCTATCACCACTGTAATCAAGTCCATCCACTTTGCTGCTGGTTCTCATCTTTTTCCTTTCATCTTTCTCAGCATTATGGCTCTTTGCATGATACGATAATCTGAGCTTGGTCATATGTGCCTCCAGTGGAAATTGAAATTGATATGTTCAATGATACATTCACTCACTTTCTGGGTTATCCATGGTGTTCTCAGGAATCTTTTGATGTTGTAAGCCAGAGGTCCCCAACCCGTGGGCCACGGCCCACTACTGGTCCCTGGCCTGGTCCGTAGCACTCCCCCCACACACACTTGCACTACCATCACCCCGAGGATCACAGTGGCACTAGGTCGTGCAGGCACTAGCGTCGCCGTGAGGGTTGCCACTAGGTCGCCCCAAGAGTCGTGCGAGTGCAAGCGTCGCTGCAAGGGTTGCGGGCGCTAGCATCACTGCAATCGTCTCACATGCGCTCACAGCCCTGTTTGCATTACGTGCATGCTCGCAGCCCTGTTTGCGGTATGTGCGTGCACCTCTGTTCACATGTGCACATGCGCGTGCCTGCCCCTCCCTTTCCTTCCAGGCTGCCAGCTAAGAAAGGCTGGGGATCTCTGATGTAAGCCAGCCAGAGTTTCCTTGAGGCAAGATGGGGGACAAATAAATTTAATACATAAAATCTTTTCCAGGCAGGGAATTCAAAAGTGCTAAGACACAAAGCATGATTCAGCCACAATACCAAGGCAAAATACAAAATGGCTACATAGCTAGGAAGATCTATGCAAGCATATTTAGCGTTGCTTCACAGACTAAAAGCAAATATATTAAACTGCTGTCAGGATGTGTTCTCAGTTTCAGGAAAGTGATTTGGAAGTTTGATTGGTTGCCCTCAGGCCTTGAAACCTTTTTTTCAAAAGCTTCCAGAGCCGCCGGGTTGCACTGCCAAAATCTGATGGTAAACTGCTGAGCGACAAATTTGATGGTGAAGTGCTGAGAAACAGTGGTGCAATTCCATGTCAATTTTCATCAGGGAATAAAAAGAAAATCTGATGTGTTAGAGAGACCTGGATGTGCAAAATCACAAAGTAGCAAAACTAAATGATGCCCTTCAGTGTCATCCTTAATTGTTCTGCCAGTAATCGTTGTGGTAGAAGTTACTGTAACCACAGGAGAGGTATTTACACTAGGTATACCTTATCTGACACATCTAATGCAATGTATGGACATGTTATTTTCTTTGGGCTGGTAAAAAAAATAATTCATTATGGTGCCTTACCTCATTAACAACTGTGTTGGTGTGTTGAATATCACTGTCTGCAGAGTTGATGGCTTTTTCGGCAGCACTTTGGGCCCGTTTGGCATCATCCAGAGCCCTTTTCACTGCTTCAGCTGCATTTTTAACACTCTCTGCCCGAGCACTGGGGAAGAAAAATTCTGTAAGAATGAATAGAAACCCTACACCCATCGGCAACTTCGATGCTGTAAGAATCAGCACCAAATGGGAAGTCACAGATCTACCGGTATTAGTGACCATTGTCACTAAATGAAATCTTCCCATTTTAGGTGCTGTGTACAGGTAAGTCCTTGACTTAATGACTGTAATTGAGTCCCGAATTACAGTCACAGGTTGTGCCAGTCTTTAGGCGGGTCGCCACGTGAGCACGCCTGATTTTACGACATTTTTTTCTGGCAGTCACTAAATGAATTACCACAGCTGTTAAGTGAATGCCCAGGTTGTTAAATGAGCACAGCACTTGTTAAAAATGAGTCTTGGTGGAGCAGTGGGCTAATGCCTCCTTAAGTAACACCAGCTGCCTGCAATTAGTGCAGGTTCGCATCCCACCAGGCTCAAAGTTGACTCAGCCTTCCATCCTTCCGAGGTAGGTAAAATGAGGACCCAGATTGTTGGGGGCAATAAGCTGACTTTGTAATAATGCCGCTTGGGGGTGTGTGTGAAAGCCCTAATAAGCAGGTATATACATAGAATGAAGGCTACTGCTAAGCTTGTAAGCCGCCCTGAGTCTTCGGAGAAGGGCGGGATATAAATGGAAATAAAATAAATAAAATAAATAAATAAAGGAATACATTGTCCACAATGTGAGGTGTTTTTTTGCCAGAAACCAGAACTAAACATTAATTTCCAGAAAGTAAGGAAATATAAGTAAAAAAAGAAAGGAAAGAAAAAGGGAGAGAAAGAGAAAGAGAGTGAGAGTGAGAATGAGAGAGAGAGAGAGAAAGAAAGAAAGAAAGAAAGAAAGAAAGAAAGAAAGAAAGAAAGAAAGAAAGAAAGAAAGAAAGTCACAGCCACATGACCAAATGGATGTAAATGTGAGCTGGTTGCCAAGCATTCAAAACGTGAACACGTGACTGCATGGTGGTGGTGAAGGCCACCAGAACTTCAAATCTAAGCCATAAGAGGCCCTGAAGAGGCCCTTCGTAACTTTAAATGGGTTCTAAGAGACCAGCTGTAAGTCAAGGATTACCCGTATCTCAGATCGTAAAACCCTCAGGATATAAAGCATATCTGCACTATGACAGCTTGTGAATTTCCCAGAACCTTTAGATGAGATACTATAGTTTTCTACCAGATCAAGCAATATTGGAGCACACTTCAATTCAGTGGAAAGAAGAGGCCCATGGAGAGGCAGTTCCAATTTCTGACACGTAACACGTTCAACTGCTAATGCAAACATCCTCCAGAAATTGATCGGCATCCAAGTAAAAAAGAGACTTAGCTCTGCTTTTCCCGAGCTCCCTCTCTTCTCCCTGCCATACTTACTTGGCCCGGCGTGCGTCCTGTAGTAGCTGCCCTGCGATGCGGACATCCCCTGCCGTTTGATCCAGAATTGCATCCACATTGGCTAGGCTGCTGACCCGCTCCTTGATCTCCTCAGCAAGATGGTGGATCTGCACAGGGGATGCTGGGATGGAGAGCTCCAGCACACGGGAAGCCACCAGCGCAATGCTGTCAGGATCTGCCCCCTCGACTGTATGCAGGATGGATCCATTAGAGCTGTGGAAAAGTAAATGGCAGCCCCCTCCTGGCTATCCACAGGACTCCATCTTGAAGGGGCCTCTGCCTGAAGTCTGTGGGCTTCCATCCCCATGTGAATGTTCTCCCGAGTTCCCCCAAAGTCTGGTCTCTATAAATTTCCTCATTATGAGATATTTTCTTTTCAAATTTATGAGACAAATTTAGATGCTTTGCTGAGAAATGGGCCCAACGGGGAGAGGGGGCAAAGCAGAAGGGTCATTGGCTCTGGGTCTCTCAAGTGTAAAGAGAACTCTATTTTAGACGATTGCTTTTTTATTCTATTTTAAAACAGGTCAATGACCGTCTCGTCTTTTGTCCTTTGGGTGCTCTGCAAGGGGGGGGTCAAGATCAGTGACAGGCACACGGGTGTTGCCCCCGTGTGCAAAAGAGGCAAGGCTTTGATCTCAATGCTGTGCTCGGTACGTGCATATTTTCACCATCACTGCCACACACACCCCGCCAATACTTTTGTTCTGTTTCTGTAAGTTTTTATTATTTTTGGCTAAAGCCCTCAACAATTGGAAATGGCCCAAACCTCCCCAGATCCTCTGGGGAGAGGGAGATGATTGCTGCGGTTGCAGCACTATTATGAGGTAGCCAATCTATACATTTGGTTAACCATTATTGCAGCTGTAAACCAATACATCAGGAGGGCATCAGGCTGGGGAAGGCTGCACAAGGCGATTGGTTTTTAGAAACTGGGAGAGGAGAGAGAGATTCCTAGGGAAGTAAAAAGTTAATTCAGGCATCTCTGGAGAAAAGCATGGAGGAATTTGGCATACATTCGGGAACAGTGACTTCTTTCTCTATTTCTGTCATTCCTAAATCTTAAAAGAGTTGCCCTACTGGGGAGATGGGCAACATATACATGTAATATGTTTAATAATAAATAAACAGATAAACACATCTTCTACTTCTAGTTTCCCAGAATTGTCAATTTTTTTGAAGCAGAATGAGTCAATATATGAACATTCATGACCACATTTTGAACCCCAACATTTAAAAGAAAAACATTTATTTGTTTCTGCCAAACTCAGACATCAGATCTCAGAGAAGCCACTCAGACATCAGACCTCAGACACAGAAGGATTCCCTCGAGTTGAATTTGATCCCTGAAGTCATCATGGCCATGTCTAGGCAGGGTCTGGGCCAGTGGTGGCGAACCTATGGCACGGGTGCCAGAGACGGCACTCAGAGCCCTCTCTATGGGCACCCTTGCCATGCCCCGGAGGTGGCAACTGTCCCTCTTCAACCAGCCGCCTGCTAACTCGCCGAGGTCCCACGTGGCCGGATGCATCCCGGCATGGCTGGTTTCTCTCCCCACCATCTTGTCCCTCCTGGCCTTGTACGCTCTCCTTTTCCCAGGCACGACCCACTGCATTGCCTCCTCAGCTGTTGTCCGACCATCCATCTTGGAGGCGGCTTCTTTGAACTGCTGGCAACGGGCTGCGGAGCCCTAGAGTGTGCCGGTCAAGGGGCTGGCAGGCTGTGGCTACTGACGGACACTGTCGGCCCCCATGCGCTCGCCGGCCTCTGAGTGCGGGGGCCGATGGTGTCAGGCAGCAGCTGCCCCAGCCTTGCCTTGCTCCATGGCAATGGCACCCCCACCCTGCCTCGCCTCACCCCACAGGATGAGTCTCCTGCCTACCGCCCCACCTGCCAGAGACCTCTTGGATCTCCCCCAACCCTGCCCACCCCCCACCAGGTGTCCCTCCCCACGAGCAACATTGAGGTGACCACACCCACCTTGGCCACACCCACCCAATCTTCCATGACTACCACAGCCATGCTGACCCAGTGGGCCACGCCCACCTGGCACCCAGTGATATATAAGTGGGTTTTGGGTTGCAGTTTGGGCACTTGGTCTCTAAAAGGTTCGCCATCACTGGTCTGGGCAATAATAGGGGACTGGGGGGGGTGGCCTGCTAATGTCTTCTTTGAAGTTGGTTATTCAATACTTTTTTCTCTTAATTAGATCTAGGCCTTGCTTTTTGTCAACCTTGGCTCTTTTATGACTCATGGACTTCAACTCCCAGAATTCCTGAGTCAGCATAGCTGACTCAGGAATTCTGAGAGTTGAAGTTTATTTATTTATTTATTTATTTTAATTCCATTTATATCCCGCCCTTCTCCGAAGACTCAGGGCGGCTTACAAGCTTAGCAGTAGCCATGAGTCATAAAAGAGCCGAGGTTGCCTACCCCTCTAGGACTTCGAAGTGTAATATATTCCCTTTCCACAACAACAACCCTGTGAGGTAGCTTGAGCCAAAAGTTTCTGAAAGAAGATTCTAGGGTAGAGAGGGTAGATTTGAACCAGTGTCTGTCTCCCCTGTCCCAAGTCAGCACTTTAACCACGAACCACATTGGCTCTCCCACAGTCCTGCTGTTTTCTGGTAGGCTCTCATCCAGGCTTTAACCACAACTGGGCCTGTATCACTTTTCAAAGATGGCTAGCTGTTATCACTGAGCTGGGCTAGGGAAGAGGCCAGAAAGTTGAACGAGGGCACGAAGGGCACGAAGGCTGGGTTATTTTTGTGTTGTTTTTTTTTTACATCTTTCCATTTTATTTTATACTCACTAGATACTCTTGAACATTTTGGATTATACCCGGAATGTTTTACACAAC
Organism: Vipera ursinii; assembly: GCF_947247035.1. NCBI lineage: Eukaryota > Metazoa > Chordata > Lepidosauria > Squamata > Viperidae > Vipera > Vipera ursinii. Next base: position 27,590,569 of record NC_139513.1, on the reverse strand, counting down.
TTGTCTTAAAAGACACCCCATTCGTGGAGGGCAGAATATACTTTTAATAAAATACAGCAAAAACAGGAGAGAAAGGGAGGTCTAAGCAGCTCTCGTACTTACGATTCAGGAATTCTTTGACTTGCTGGATAAGGTCACGCAGCGCCTTATTGGAGTGCTCCAGCCGAGCTTTGGTGGCGTTGGCGTGATCCAAAGCTGCCTGCGCCCTCTGCTTTGCTTCAGCTGCCCGGGCCTTCGCGTTGGACACCTGTCCAAAAGACATCAGAGGGCCCGGTCAGCCAGCAGGGGGCAGCAGATACACAGGGATAAGGAAGCTGCTGCAGCTCCCCACAATGAATTCTGCTTTGCCACAATGAAAGGAATCCCATCGGGATATATCTGACGGGATATGAAAGGCCCAGAATTGAGATGTTCTCGGATTTGCCCTATCCAAATGTCAAGCAACCAACCCTCCCGACCTGATGCAGCAGACTTTCCACTTCAGAGACCGCATTGTGCAGCTCCTCTTCGACATGGCGGGCTCGGTTCAGCGCGTTGTCAGCTGTGGCCACTGCTCCATCGCAGTGAAGGCCTCCGCAGTGACGCCTGCCATCCTCGTCATAGCAACCAGCCCCTCCACAGGAATCGATGGCACAGGGACTGTCTCCCTGAGCCCCACAGACCTAAGAGAGGGGGGGCAGGCAGAGTTACTGCTGAAGCTGCAGGGTCTCTCACTTTATCCCCCCCTACCCCACCCCGTGCTTTTTACAACAGCTCCTCTCAGACTGTTCTTCCCCTCAGCTGACACTGGCAATTTGCATAAATCTTGATATTTTTTTTGACTCCATTATGCACGCAAGAGGTTTATGGCACCCTACGGACAAATAAATAAACTTTCAGGGAACACAGTCCACTTGATTAGTTGCATTTCTGGAAAAAAAAGAGAGTGGATTTACTGGCATTCATATTTATTTATAGAAGCACTCCTCAGAGTTACTGTTGGGGAGGGAGCAGAGAAATTGAAAGGAAATAATTAAAGGAGAGGTGGGAAACAGTGGTAATTTTCCTCCAAGAGAAAAGCAGTTCTATGTGACAGATATTCTTGCACCGATAAGCTACTTAACCTACATGGAGCAACCCCTTCTTTGTTTCACACATGAGAAACAGTGTTAAACCTTGTCAAGAACTTCAGCTTTGCTACTGTCAAGCCCCCCCACCCCCCGAATCTGACAAACCAAAGAAACAAGAACCACGTGGATTTTAATGTCAGTTTGTGTTAAAAAAGGGATCCTGAAAACTGTGACAGTTAATTTCCAACCAGAATTACAATAAGTTAATTAAGGCAAGGATTTCTGGAAACACTTCTTCCCAAAGCAGCTCACAGTTAGATGGTGAATTTATTTCAATTACAAGAGGCCCACGTTCTCTGATGGCACCGGCACCCTTGCCCCATTTTGAAAAGGCAGTTTGATGTAATGGTGAAGGTGCTGGCCTAGAAACCAGGAAACAGTGAGTTCTAGTCCCACCTTAGGCATGAAAACCAGCTGGGTAATTTTGGGTCAATCACTAGGAGACCAGGAGTTCTAGTCCAGCCTTAGGCATGAAAGCCAGTTCAGTGACTTTAGGATAATCACCAGGAAACTGTGAGTTCTAATCCTGCCTTAGGCATGAAAACTAGCTGGATGACTTTGGGCTGGTCATTCCCTCTCAGCCCACCCCACCTCACAGGGTTGTTGTGGGGAAAATAGGAGGAGGAAGGAGTATTAGGTATGTTTACTACCTTGAGTTACTTATAAAATAATAGAGGCTGGGTAAAAATCAGCTAAAATGGAAATACATTTCAGCAAACTTTGGACATCCTGTTCTCGTGCTCTGTCACCTTCTCATTAATCAGATCCAGGCTCAGCCCTCGGGTGCGTGTCGAGAGGTCCACCAGCCCTCGGCGGTTGGCGGCATTCTGCCGATTGAAAGCTTCCCTTCGGGACGTCATTAGGTGTTCTGTGCGATGCCTGGTAGCAGCTGATTGGCTAACGGGGCTGGGCACAGCCAAGGTCGAGGCATTAGCCTGGCGCTCTGCTTCTCGCGACTGCACAAAGGACTGGTAGACGCTGTCATAGACCCCTGTCAGGGGAGGAATTATTTAAAATAAGCATCCCAGAAAACTGTCCTGTGCAGTAAAATTTCTTCTACTAGACCTGTAGGAAACCCTCCTAGATTGTTCAGCGTGTTTCCTAAATTCCCATTTGGGGGAAAAAGACAGTACAGAATGTCAAGTTTCCGAGGTATGGGCTTTTCAAGTGACTGTGAGGCATTGTTTACCTTAAAAGTCCTTTATTAGCCTAATACCCTGGCAAATGCTTGCTTGAAGGAAGCTGGAATCTGAAATCTCCGCCCCTTGCACAATATATTAAAACACAATTCTCCACCTTTCTAATTTTGTCATTAATCATATACTCCAATTAATTTAAAGAATCAGTTTCCCTTCCGTTAGAAAACCCGCCAAGGCCTTATCTTCTTAGTTAAAGGGGCAATCCTACTCGTCCCCCCTCCCAACCTTAAACTAAATGTCTTAATACAGAAATTTAACATATGAAATAGCTACTTCTTCATCTCTTGTCAAGCAATAACATTCGATGTTAGCAACGTTGACACAGAACATGGTTTGTTTCCACAGCACAGTTATAAATTCCAGTTTCAAGCTAGGTGAAATACCCTTACTTTCTCATTTTAAAATTTTAATTTTATTGTTATTATGAATCGTGGGCTTGTACTAATTTAATTCCATTTTATTCTCTTTTTGTACTGTTTTAACTGCCCTGTGAACCGCCCTGAGTCCTTCGGGAATAGGGCGGTATATAAATTCAACTAATAAATTGCAGTGTATGCCTCTCAGCATACATAATGAACAGCGCAGCAGGAGGCTGATGGAGCAGACCAGCAGGGGGGTTGGACAGCTCCGGGCGATAACCGCTCACGCGGGATAAGTCTAATGGGTTAAGCTGTTGACAGCCCCAGGCATGGTCAGCCTGGCGGGAAGCCAGGATTTAAACCCATTGGTCACCTGCACTGGCGGGAAGCCCAGGTTTGAACTGATTGGATACCATCCACCTGGGCAGGTACAAATAGACGCCAGGTTTCCCCTTGTTCCCCAGTTCGTTCTGTTCTGAATAAACTCATCGTTACCCAGCTCTGTGTCCGTCTCTATGTGAAGCACGCGACTTTACATAAATAAATAAATTAGAATTGGTTTGCTCTGCTGCATTTGAGAAAACCTGGGTGGGAGAGGAGAGGCCTGGCCTTATCCCCACAGTATCAGTTCCAAAGAGAGAGATAAGGAGCATGAAAACTGTAGGAGAAATTTCAATGGAAGAGAATACAGCTCAGGGTTGAACTATGGAGTCCTTAGCGCTCCCTGGGTTTGGAGGTTTGCTTGCAGGTTATCTGACTAGGTAACACCATCTGTACTGATGAGTATGGGGTTTTCTTGGAGTTGCTTTAGAATTCCTTGATTATTGTTTTCTGTCTGATTGTTTGGCTGGTATTAATCCCTGCTTATCTGGATATAGGCTGCTGGAGAGGATGTTTTCTGGGGATGCTGCAACAGTGTGGCTACTTCAAGATCCATGGACTTCAATTCCCAGAATTCTTTCTCGGGAACAGAAAGGAAGGGAAGCTGGGAGGAAGTGGCTCTTTATCTGACGGTTCTCAAATTCCCATGACATTAGACATCTCTTGGCTAAAGAGTTTTTTTTCTCCTGTTCCTCTGCATAACGGCACTACCCATTTAAAAAAAAATGCAGGCAGAGAAGTTATGCTATGGATCCCCACCTCGCCACAAGATTTTAAGGTAGTGGGAGCCATTCCAGGAAATCATAAAAAGAGGGAATTTTCCTCAAAGCCTTTAGAGCAGGGAGGTCACCTAATCAGAGGCAGCTAGGCATGGGGAGTGCTAGAAGGGAGGCAGATGGTTTTTAGGTTTTTCTATCAGAAAAACATGAGGAATAGGTGGCATACAAATTGTAAACAAAATAATTAAGGCTAGCTGATAAGGTTCACCAATGCCCTGCAGCAACCTATTTGCAGCATACATTTTATATTATTCCACTCCAGTGGAATAGAAAGCCAGGAGAATTTTACTGGATCAATCCAGTATAAAGGAGAACCACTATATTGTACAAGTGGTCCTGACTTAACAATTGGGCCCCAGATTTTGGTTATAAGTCATCATGCAATGATAAAGCGGGTTACTGTGTGACCTGACTCGATTTTATACCCCTTTTTACAATGGTTGCAAAGTGACGCACCATGGTTAAACAAAACACGTACATGGTTGTTAAGTGAATCCAGCATATCCGTTGGGCTGATTTTGCCCTTTTCTGCCGGAAAACAAAAAAAAATGGCAAATCACAATCACACAATTGTGGGATGATGCAACTGATAGTAAAATGTGAGGGGGTCGCCAACCACACAAATTGCAGTTAGGTGGCCTTGGAACAGGTGTATGTGGGGCAGTCGTGACTTTAACGGATGGGTCATAATTTTTTTCCTGAGTCCGTCATTAACTTCAAGCCATCATTAAGCAATTAGTTGTTAAGCAAGGACTACCTCTAGTGTTTTTAGCAGGTCAAACTAAAGAGTTGGAAAAACTACATTCTGATCCTCATCCAGCCAAGCAGCTCCACAGAGGCTGCCTGAAGGGAGAGGATAACATCAAGGGTAGGATACAGGGAAAGGTACCTTGTGGATAAAATGGACAAAGAATTTGTAGTTGTGGATTGCTTTGTTTTCTAGGCCAGGGGTAGGCAACCTTGGCTCTTTTATGACTCGTGGACTTCAACTCCCAGAATTCCTGAGCCAGCGTGGCTCAGCTTGGAAACCTCTCCCTTTCCCCTCAGCATGGCTGGCTCAGGAATTCTGGGAGTTGAAGTCCACGAGTCATAAAAGAGCCAAGGTTGCCTACCCCTGTAACCTAGACAGTACAATGGCAGAAAACACTTACCCAACACATTGGTGTTTATGAGAATATTAAGCTGGTGTTTCAGATCTGCTAGGCTAAAGTTGAGGCTCCGAACGCCACGCTCCAGGGTGCCCAGCGCATGATTGGCATTGAAATTCTTATCCTGGGTGGCTGTCAGCAATCCCTCCAGCTGGGTCAGTGTTTCTGTTATATCAGCTATCTCCTGCCTGATCAGAACAAGAGGGAGACGTGAAATACCTCCCCCAAACTTGTTAATCCAATGTGATGCCGCCTTTTTTAGAGGCTGCTTTAAGACGTGCGGACTTCAACTCCCAGAATTCCCTGGCTGTGCAGTTCTGGGATTTGAAGTCCACGCATCTTAAAGTCGCCAAGTTTGAGAAACACTGAATTAGAGACACTAGAGTTCAGCGACAAAAAGCAGCTGCTTCATATACAGAAGGTCCTCTAATACACATCACTCTTGGAAGAGCTACGGCCAGCAGGAATATGATTTTGGTGATAGATGACATAAAGCAGTTTTCTATAGTCAATATATATTGCTGTAAGGTAAAGGTAAAGGTTCCCCCGCACATGCGTGCTAGTCGTTTCCGACTCTAGGGGCCGGTGCTCATCTCCGTTTCAAAGCCGAAGAGCCAGCGCTTGTCCGAGGACGTCTCCGTGGTCATGTGGCCGGCATGACTAGATGCCAAAGGCGCACGGAACGCTGTTACCTTCCCACCGTAGTGTTCCCTATTTTTCTACTTGCATTTTTACGTGCTTTCAAACTGCTAGGTTGGCAGAAGCTGGGACACGTAACAGGCGCTTACTCTGTTACGCGGCACTCGGGATTTGACCCGCCAGACTGCCGACCTTCTGATCGACAAGCTCAGCGTCCTAACCCACTGAGCCACCGCGTCCCTATATTGCTGTAGAGGAAAGCTAATAACCAAACCTTGATGGGGACAGAGATACGTTCTCTAATGTTCAGCCAGTACATCTAATCCCCGGCGCTACACCAGCTTGGAAGAAGGAGATTTCAAGGTTTATTAAAATCAGATTTGGCTAAGAACAACTGGAAAGAAATTCAGTCTTTACATTAAAGAGGAATTATTTGGATTTCTCTTGTTTCAGGAAAACTTTGGTGAGCAATAGTAAAAGAAAGGTGCGAGTGCACTCATATATTACCTTATGTACAATGGCGCAATTTGTTTGATTGGGTCCCTGGATGTGTTGTGAACTCAGATGTTCATCATAGCTTAATACTTTAGCAGGAGGTATGAACTCTTGTTAATTGTGGTTTATCCAATCAATTGCTTTTGAGTTAATGACTTAATTCTGCAGAAATGTGCTTGGGATGGAAGTATTCTTTTTTGGAAATAAAACCATCTGGCTTCATTGTAAATGTGTACAGTCATTTGTTGTGGCAGGTATATTACGTGATCGGTCTTGAACAGGTTTCAAGAATTCGGTTGCCAGGTTAACTGGGGAAGTCTTTTGAAATGCCTTGAGATGGTTTTAATTAACTGGAGACCTCCATCTTCCAAAGCATGCACTCTGGACTATGAGTCCTGCCTAATCCCTGCTCTTCCACTCTTGCCTGCCCCACCTTTTGGGCCAGTTTAGCGCAAGTTGGGGGCTGGGCTGCCTTTCAACTTACCGCACATCGTCCATGTTACACAGGAGGTGAGTGATGGTGGCGGCGGTAGCATTGCGAGCACTGACCACAGCCTGGATGGCGCTCAGTTTGTCCTGCAGCCGACGGAAGGGGCCCTCGAAAGCCCCAGCCAGCCCCGTTTGGTGGAGCTGTTGAGCCCGTTCCATCAGGCTGCGGGTGTGGGCAGCCAGGTCTTGCACAATGCGATCCCAGTCTCCAAAGCACTGGTGGCAGGGCTGGCAGGCAGGGAAATCACCAGCGAAACCGCGGGAGCACCGGTCGCAGCGGACGCCAGACACCCCTGGGCGGCAGGAGCAGTGCCCAGTGGTACGGTGGCATTGCGGCTTCTCAATCCCACGGGGGTCACAGTCGCAGGCTGCCAACAACACACAAGAAGCTTAGCCCGCCCTCTCTGCTCTTCTACACAGCACCTCTTAGCAAATTCAGCTCAGAAGGGCTGCGTTCTTCCAGAAATAATTCCTTGGGCAAGTTGAAGCGGACCTCAGACCTCAAACCCATTTTCCTAACTGCATACAGGTAATCCTCAACTTACAACCATTTATTAAGCGACTATTCAGTTACGACATTGAAAAATGACTAGTCCTCACACTTACGACTGTTGCAGCATTCCTACGGTCATACGATCAGAGTTTGGGTGCATGGCATCCAGCATACATTTTCGATGGTTGCACAGTATCCCAGGTCACCTGACTGCCTTTTTAAAATCTTTCTACCCGGCTTTCGACAAGCAAAGTCAATGGGGGAAGCCTGATTTGCTTAATGACGTGATTTATTTAATCATGTGGTCATTAAGCAGTTATTTGTTTAACGAATTGCAGGAAAGGTCATAAAATCGGGCATAAGTCGTTTGACTTTCTTACTTAGCAGCGGAAATGAAAACTTACAGCTGTGGTCGTAAGCTGAGGATTAGCTGTAGTGCTTCTGCTCCATTTATATTCCAATCAAATAAAACCTCTATTTTCCCAGCATGGGTGCCCTTATTTCAGGTAGGACTGTTTTAAAAGAAGGACCGTCTTTTCACAATTTCATCCGCTTGCCTGCTTTCAGGTATATAATTACACAGATTGGCTGCCACAATCTCTGCCGAGGACTCGTTTCCTTATTGGCTGCAACACTTTCTTTCAGTTTTTGGAATAAATAAATCAACCCTATGCTAAAGTGCTGCTTTTCAATGATGAAAATTTTGGTTGTTTTTTTTTAAATGTTCTCTATATTTTCCAAAGCACCAGAAGAAGGCAAGACAAGAAACAACGGATGGAAACTAATCCAGGAGAGAAGCAAGCTGGAATTAAGGAGAAACTTCCTAGCATTGTGGACAATTAACCAGTGGAACAGCTTTGCCTTCAGACGTTGTGGGTGCTTCATCACTGGAGGTTTTTAAGAAGAGACTGGACAGCCAGTTATCTGAAATGATATAGGGTCTCCTGCTGGAGCAGGGGGCTGGACTAGAGGACCTCCAAGGTCCCTTCCAGCTGTATTCTGATTCTGACTCTACTAGATGAAAGACAGTGGTGGCAAACCTATGGCACGCGTGCCAGAGGCGGCACTCAAGAGCCCTCTCTGTTGGCACGCATGCCACCGCTACCAGCACCAGGTCCATCAGGCCGCCACCGCCGCCCGGAGCAGGAGCCCCGCCCAGCACAAAGGAGGTGAAGCGGCCGACTAGCAAGCTCGAGTACAGGTGGCGGAGCAGAGGTCACCAACCATTGTCGATTGGTGGACTGGAAGAAAAGGGAGGGAGAAGCATTTTACATGCGTGCATGTGTGCACGGGCCGTGAGCCCGCATGCGCTGCAGGTGGGATGGGGCTAGCAGTGCCTGCGTGATACTTACTAGCCCTGCCCCGTTCTTGCGTGGTACAGCGCCTTGTATCTGCACCCTGCGGCGCGGCAGCGGCTGTTTTTACACCTTGCCGCACAGTGGCCCATTTTTGCGGCCCTGGTTTTTGCGTGCCAGAGGCGGCACTCAGAGGCGCCTCCCTGCCGCCACCTGAGGGCGCCACAGTGCTGATGTGGCCCTGGCACTTTGCGATAAATAAGCGGGTTTGGGGTTGCAGTTTGGGCACTTGGTCTCTAAAAGGTTCGCCATCACTGATGTAAGACATTTACTTTGCTTTTAAAAGCAACCCACCTATTCCCCACCCCACCCACCCCCCAAAAATAGATTCAAATTTGGAGTCTGTCATTTTGACAGAGTTTCACATCTTGCTTTCTCTCTTACCTCTGCACTGTTGACCTGGCTGACCCCAATGGTTCTCCTGGCACTCTGAACAGGTGCGGCCTCCGAATCCTGGCCGACATTGGCACTGCCCTGTGAACTACAACGACAGGCACCATTAGAGGGCCCGAGTCTGCTAACAAGGGCAGAGGGAGAATAGACGGCATGAGGCGTGGGAGAGGAGGCAGGAAGAGGAGAAGTGGCAGGAGCAATAACAATAACCGTGATAGTAATGTAGTACTATATAATGTTTAAACGTGCTGAAGTATATTCTCTGTGAAGCCTCTGAGTCTCTTCTCCTGGTCTCTTCCCATTAGAGGTAGTGGGTGTTACAGTAGAACATAAATCTGTAATGGGCTGTGAGAATAACCTTGGGAGACAGGAGAAAGATACCCAGTCTAGATAATGGTCTAATAAGAGGGGGGGGGGAAGAGATGGGGGTGGAGAAAGCATCTCAGAAGGAAATTCCCTAGTTCTCAGGGAATTATAGGCAAGGCAGGAGAGGAGTACTTTCAGACTTGCAAAATTCTGTTGCTGTAAACTTACAATAAAGGTAGTATTAATACTCATAGTTTTGGTTTCCTGCTCGAGTGTCAGAATCCATTTATATCACATTCATAAATGTATGTTTAAAACATTATCCTCCCCCCCCCATGGATTCTGCCATCTCCTGAGGAAGGAGGAGCGGATGTGGATTCAGCCTGCTTTAGGTTATTTCAAAGACCAAGGGAAACCTTTTGAACTGGGGGAACAAAGGGGAGGGTTAGGAAAGAAGGCATCTGGCCTGTGTCTCCATTTGAATCTGTAAAGGAAGAAGGCAATAACCGTAAAAGATCCGAAGTTCCCTTTTTCCCCACGAAAGGGATGACAGGAAGTAAAATGATGGGGGGGCTGACCAAATGGGGTTGAGGGAAGGGGGGGTTTGAACCGGGAACTCTTTATAAAGTTTCAATCCGTAAAACAATACCAGGTCCTGTCTTGTATTTCCACAAGCAAGCATGTCCTAGTAAAAATTCATTTTGGACTAGAACTGACTCCAAGAGTTTTTGTTTTCCTAAGAGGTGGTTTGGGGTGGGTCCTGACAGTGAGTTACCTTGAATGTCTAACAATAATATCTGCATAGTACCAAGATGGAAGAAATGACAACAAATCTCTATATAACAGGTAAGCTGTAAAATTATCTCCATACTGGACATCAGCTGGTTTGGGACAGTATGCCTTTCTTTCTCAAAACTATTTAAATTCATAGTGGGGTGAAGTTTGCTGTAGCCATTCTGCTGTAAAGAGGCAGGAGAGGAGAATAATGCAATAGCTGCAGCAGAGACAGCAGTTGCAAAGAATATGGATGGCCCTTGACTTACAGCCATTCATTTAGTGACTGTTCTAAATTACAACTGCACTGAAAAAGTGATTTACGACTGGTCCCCGCACTTACGAACGGCACAAGGTTATCTGATCAAAATTTGGGCGCTTGACAACCAGCATGTATTTACAAGGATTGTGGCAACCCGGGGTCATGTGATCACTATGTGCAACCTTTCCAGCTGGCTTCTGACAAACAAAGTCAATGGGGGAAGCCAGATTCTCTTAACAGCTGCATGGTTTACTTAACAACTGCAGCAATTTGCTTAACAACTGTGACAAAAACATAAAATCGGGCGTAACAATGTCCTTGCTTAGCAGTGGAAATTCTGATCCCAGTTGTGATCATAAGTTGAGGACTACCTGTAACAGCTTCTCCAAGCTTGTTTCGCTCCAAGTTGAACCATGTTCTGGTCTATTGGTTTGATGAAGCACCATATTGCCTGACTATTCCGGGCTCTTGCAAATTGTTTTGATGTCCAAGCAAACCTCTTTTCAGCGTTTCTATATTATTCCACAGTGATCTCAAAATAACGTCCCCAAGTGTGTGTTTGCATTCTCTGAAGGCCATGCAGACACCACATCTCCACCCCACTTTTTATCCTCTCATCACACCTGTGAAATAGAGCTGAATTAAAACTCTCCTCTCCTCTCCCAGCCTATCAGTCAAGGAGCTTCCAGGTTGTGGCCCACACTGTTCTTCAACACAGGAAGCTCTCCCAGTTTTCAGCGCAACATTGACCAAGATGCCTGGACCTGCCTTGCCTAGCACAGAGCTCAGACTGACCTGATTACAAGCAGGACTCAATGAGTAATAGGAATGGCAATCACAGGGTTGGCAGCCCTGCCCACTGGTTAAGTTCCAGAAGTTGGGGGCACAACGGTCACAGTTCTGCCCCTGGACATTGGGTAGGCACTGGCACTGCCCACTGTACTGGTCACAGTGGCACTCTTCCTGTGAGGAGCATTTGTTCTGCACAGTCCCCAGATAGTTACAAGAGCAACCTGTGAGTAGAAAAAAATAATTAATATGATGTTCAGCCACTTCTTTGGCAGAAAAAAGAGACGGCAATTGGTAGGTCAAACCATCTTTACAGAAAAGTAAATAAATATGATGTCAGTTAAAAGGAAGCTACTCTCCTGGGGCACCATGAACCAAAGCTGTTTGTTTTTTTTGAGATGGCTATGGTATATAGATCAGCACCAATATTTTAGTAAGATTGTGCAGGCTGTCTTTTTAGTAAGGTAGTCTGCATAACACTGGAGAAGAGCCTAATGCTGGAAAAGGTTGAGGTCAAGAGAAGAAAGGGACGACAGAGAATGAGGTGGCTGGATGGAGTCACTGAAGCTGTAGGCGTGAGCCTAAATTGACTCCAGAAGATGGTAGAGGACAGGAAGGCCTGGAGGAACGTTGTCCATAGGGTTGCGATGGGTCGGGCACAACTTCGCAACTAACAACAAAGTCTGCATAACCGTTTAGTAAATGTTTTAATAAGATTTGAAGGACTGTCTTTCCCCAATCGTATCTACCTAACCCCACAAAAGCGAGGAGGCAGGGAATGCTATGAGTCCCCTCTTCTAAGGGGGTCCATCTATCAGGACCAAGAAGAAGGGCCTTCTCTGTGGTGGCTCCCTCTCCCCCTGTGGAACATCATCCTCAGAGAGCTAAGATTGATCTCCACTGTGATACTCTTTCACAAGGCCCTGAAGACGTTAAGAACCTGGAGACCCAGAGTGAGATGGAGCCAATCCAATGGCTAATCTGATTCATATTGCCAAAGGTAGGGGGTTAATTGCTTTTTGTATTGGGGTTTACCCTCTTAAGCCACCCGGAGTCACTGCGAGTGAGTTGGGAAGCCATATAACTTTTATCAAATAAAAAAATAAACAAAACAAAACACAATAATAAAATCCAGGCTGTCAGTATTTGCAGCAGACACTTACGGCGGCAGGTATGTTGAGTGGCATCGCCATAGTAACCGCTTTGGCAGTGTTGACACTGGTCTCCCTCGGTGTGGTAGAGGCAGCGGAGGCACTGGCCTGTGCGTCGATCGCAGGATTTGGGGTCCGCCAGATCAATGTTGTTATTACAGGCGCAGGGCTGGCATTGTCCTCTAACCTGCCAGGGGTTGCCATAATAACCAGGAGCACACTCGTCACAGCGTGGACCTGTGTGAGGGAAGAATGCCAGTTGGGATGGCTGTGACAAACAGGAGGAAACTCAGCGGCCCAACCGAAGAACCACCACTCCCAACTTCGGCCCAACCGAAGAACCAAGATCACTCCCATCAACATGGATAGGGCAAGCCACTAGAACAGGGGTAGGCAACCTAGGCTCTTTTATGACTCGTGGACTTCAACTCCCAGAATTCCTGAGCCAGCCATGCTGAGGGGAAAGGGAGAGGTTTCCAAGCGGAGCCATGCTGGCTCAGGAATTCTGGGAGTTGAAGTCTACGAGTCATAAAAGAGCCAAGGTTGCCTACCCTTGTATTAGAATATATATTGAGCAAACTCCACTCCCTGCTATCTTTGATGATGTTACCTAGTTTGGTAATGAAATGTCTACAAGAAAACAACCAAGCTCAGAGAGTACCTGGATCCCCCCTTTCAACCCTGAGCTACAAATATTCTCCTTTATTGGAGTAAACTCACCTGCCTAGCCAACATACATAACCCAACCAAAGGTCTTTCACCTCCCTCAGTTCCAGCCTCCCAGACCTGGTTGTGTTCTGCTCTTTCAATGCAGCTCGTGTTGTGTAGAGAGCCATTCCCCCAATCCCGCCATAAGGTGAATGAGGACCTGCCCTCGTGCCCCAAAGCTGGACTTGCCTGTATAACCTGCGAGGCAGCTGCACAGGACAGTTCCAGAAGGGGTGTTTTGGTGGCAAGTGGCTGCAAAATGGCGCCCAGAGCCAGGAGCCTCGGGGCAGGGGCAAGGACGGCATTGGCCACCCAAGGACAGCGCTGGGTTCCCATAGTATCCGGCCACGCAGCTGCACATGAGGGAAGAGGTTGTTTTAGGAAGACATGATTTTATTTTTGTTTTTATTTATTCATTTGTATCCCGGTGACAAACCTTTCTAACATACTTTCCTCCTCCTATTTTCTCCACAACAACAACAACCTTGTGGGTTGAGTTGGGCTGAGAGAGAGAGAGAGAGAGAGAGAGAGAGAGAGAGAGAGAGAGAGAGAGAGAGAGAGAGAGAGAGAGAGAGAGAGAGAGAGAGAGCGACTACTAGCCCAAAGTCACCCAGCTGGTTTTCACGTCTAAAGTGAGACTATAACTCTCTTCCACTACATTTTCATACATGACTTCTACTTCCAACTTGGTTTTTTTCACTTCTTTCCTCTTCTTCCTCGTCCGTTGGTTCCCGAGATCTAGTTCTGACGCTGTCAAGTAATGTTTTTACTCAGCAAAATCTACTCTTGTTTCATCTCTACTACATGAGAGGCAATGAGCTGCTGTACTTAAGGTATAGACAGTCCTCGACTTATGATCACAATTGATCCCCACATTTGGGGAGTTTTGCCCCATTGAGCTGCTGTACTTAAGGTATACATAGTCCTCGACTTATGATCACAATTGATCCCCACATTTGGGGAGTTTTGCCCCATTTTATAACCTTTCTTGATAACAATTGTTAAATGAAGCACTGCAGTTGATAAATTAGTAACACAGCTGTTAAGTGAATTTGGCTTTACCGCTGACTGTGCTCGTCAGAAGGTCACGAAAAGTGATCATGTGACCCTGGGACACAGCAACGGTCATAAGTAAGAGCCAGTTGCCAAGCATCCCAATTTTGATCACATGACCATGGGGATGTTTGCAGCATGTGTGTCGTGAGGGTGAAAAACGGTCATGTCACTTTTTTCAGTGCCGCTGTAACTTTGAACTGTCACTAAACAAATGGCTGCAAGTCGAGGATTACTTATATTTATTTAGGACTGAAAAGGAAGAATTCTTGTATAAGAAGCCTTAATCTCTTACAGGAAAATCAAGTGAATATGAATGGGGTTTGAGTTCCGGTTCCTTTGTAGTTCTGTATGTAATTTTTTTTGTCAGAAATACCTTCTCCCAAAGTGGTTTCCCCCCCCCCCCCACACCTTCCCAAGTTAGCCTTCAGCTGTAATATTATCTGGAGGTTTGTCATCTAACTATTAAAGAAGCCCAACCTTGTTTAGCTTCCAATTCTGCTAGAGCCATTGGCTGATACCTCCTACAGAAGTGGCAGGATTGTGATGAATCATCCATACTATACATATTTGTGCATATGTTGCTTTTTGGGGGGAATAGATTTTTTTAAATTATCTATACCGCAGAACTAAAATGTAATGTATTCTAAGCACTTATAAGCATAAATAGTGGAGGAATAACAAATTTTTGAGGAGGCAGAAGAACAAGCCAGAGTTACAAATAAAGGAACTATGTAGAAAGATTGATACAAACACTTTAGGCTACCAAGAAAATGAGAAAAGAAATGCTGAGAATAGCTTATTATCAATAAGCTAAGGAATTTACTAAATGTTACAAAAGAATGACAGCTAGTTACTATAAGCAAAGAGATGTGTTAATCTATGGTAGCCAAAAATCAGAAAACAACCTGGTAGCACCTTTTCAGATTACATTTTATTAAAAGGCATAAACTCTGAATGAAATTTGTTTGCTCCCAGAATAGCTGGATATGTCCCGAGAAATATAAGTTCACCAACAATTACGTTACAGATTTACCATCCAATCTTGATGTCTGAAGAAATCCGTTACATCCTGAAAAAAAGACCTTGTGTGCTGAATGAATGAAGGTGTAGGAATACCATTAGGAGTATTATTTTAAAAAGATGTTTTTAAAGTTTAAATTTTCGCATTGTTGTCAGAGCGGGGTTGTTCAATATCCCTCTTTAATGATGCTGCAGTGCATGAATGATCACCCTGGTTTTTATTCAGGGATGAAGTGCAGGGTGTGTCAATTCTGCGCATAACAATTCTGTCGGAGAGGCCATCAGTGTAATCAATGAATGGATGAAGTCATGCTGTTTTTGTTTCCCAGTCATTATGGTTCTGCCGTAGGCATATTAAACTTGGTTTTCATTGAACCAAAAACTTCTCTGGGAAATTATTTGAATTGGAAACAAACACAAAATGCGCCTTTATAAAACGCAGGGATAGGCAACCTTGGCTCTTTTATGATTCGTGGACTTCAACTCCCAGAATTCCTGAGCCAACCAAGCTGGATCAGGAATTCTGGGAGTTGAAGTCCACAAGTCATAAAAGAGTCAAAGTTGCCTAGCCCTGAGGTATACTTTATATAGGTAGTCCTTGGCTTATAGCCATTCATTCAGTGACTGTTCGAAGTTACCCCAGCACTGAAAAAAAGTGACTTACGACTGTTTTTCACAATTACGACCGTGGCTGCATT
The DNA here is from genome assembly GCF_947247035.1 of Vipera ursinii. NCBI lineage: Eukaryota > Metazoa > Chordata > Lepidosauria > Squamata > Viperidae > Vipera > Vipera ursinii. The sequence continues at coordinate 27,574,966 of NC_139513.1, read as the reverse complement.
CCCATGGTCTGGCAAACTGGTTCGTATTTATGATGGTTGCAGTGTCCAGGGGTCATGTGAAAACCTTTGGTGACCTTCTGACAAGCAAAGTCAATGGGGAAGCCAGGTTCTCTTAGCAACTGTGATATTAACTTAACAACTGCTGCGATTGACTTAACAACTGTGGCAAGAAAGGTCGTGAAATAGGGCAAAACTCAACTGTCTCGCTTAGTAACAGAAATTTTGGGCTCAATGGTGATCATAAGTCGAGGACTACCTGTATTGTAGCCTGCTGTTGATGTTGACGCCCACGCAGGAAATCATGGATGGACGTATGTCTATTAGCTAATGGCCGGCTCTCAGCATACCCTACCATTCCTCCCTTACCTCTCACACCGATTTCCTTCTGTGTGGCCCCGGCAATGTAAACAGCTGCCTGTCCGCGACTCACATTCTTCTGATCGGCCATTACACTGGCATGGACGGCAGTTTGGGAAGCCCCAGTGACCAGCCTGGCAGTGGTCACAATGAGGCCCAAAAACACCCGTCCGACAAGGACACTGTCCACTAAAGTTGTCACAAAAACTGCTCAAGGACCCTTGGCTGCGGCACTGGCATGCTGGAAGGAGAAAGAAAAGTCATATCATGGCAAGCCCGTGAAGAGTTTCCTACTCCGGATGAAGGAAGGCAGAACATACCCCGATGGTTCAGAAACTGAAAAAGAATTAGAAGTGAATCACAGTTATAGCGTTAGCCATAGCGGTGACCTTCAGGCTTAGATACTGCCCCAAACCGCTTTACAGCACTCTTTGAACGTTTCACAATGTAGAAGCATTGTTTGCGTATTGCCCCCAACAATCTGGGTCCTCATTTTACCAACTTGGAAGCATGGAAGGCTGAGTCAACCTTGATTCCCGTCAGGATCGAACTCCAGGCTATGGGCAGAGTTAGCCTGCTATGCTGCATTCTAATCATTGCGCCACCAGAGCTCCTCATAACTGGATGTTGATTATAGAAAAGCATCCTCAACTCTAAAAATATATTCAACTTCCAACTCAATTTTCCCACCCCAACCATTATTGTGTCTCCTCCTAATCATGCTCTATGAATGATTCAAGCTCAATAGGATGCATCTACACAGTTCATGCACCCCATGTCTATATTTTCTTCATGATCTGTGCCAATTATTTTATTTCTGCTCTCATCTGGCTACATGTACCCCAAAATGGAAAGACTGCTATTTTGCATAACTTCAACCATCTCCTAACCATGATGGTTGCTATTTTGGGTGAAACATTCAGCTTTTTTCCCCCCCTTGAGGTAAGATTACCCACATACAGAAGTGGCTTGTCATTGTCTTACAGGGTCGGGCCGAGGAGTTTAGTCACCATCTGACGGACAAAATTGCTCAGATCCGGGCCAGTTTGGACACTGACTGGGCAGAGTCTGACGTGGAGGAATCGGATGGTCTTGAGCATGTTATCTGGACTGAGTTCGATCCTGTTTCCCCTGATGATGTAGACAGGATTATGGGGAGGCTGAGCTCCACCACCTGTTTATTGGACCCATGCCCCTCCTGGCTGATTTATGCGGCTTGGGAGGAGACACGAAGCTGGTTCCAGGCAGTAATAACTGCCTCTTTGAGGGAGGGTGTTTTCCCCGCCGCCTTGAAGGAGGCGGTGGTGAGGCCCCTTCTCAAGAAGCCTGCCCTGGACCCAGCGATTTTGAACAACTATTGTCTGGTCTCCAACCTTCGCTTTTTGGTGAAGGTTGTTGAGAGTGTGGTGGCGTATCAGCTTCCTCTGTTCCTGGAGGAAACTGATTATCTTGACCTGTACCAATCGGGTTTCAGGCCCGGGTACAGCAAGGAGACGGCATTGGTTGCGCTGGTGAATGATCTCTGGCGGGCTTGGGACAGGGGTTGTTCCTCTGTCCTAGTCCTATTAGATCTCTCAGCGGCTTTTGATACCATCGACCATGGTATCCTACTGCGCGTCTCAGGGGGTTGGGAATGGGAGGCACTGTTTTACAGTGGTTCTCCTCCTATCTCCTGGGCTACTCGCGGTCGGTGTTGACGGGAGGGCAGAGACCCGCCCCGAGGCCTCTCGTTTGTGGAGTTCCTCAGGGGTCAGTTCTCTCTCCCCTCCTGTTCAACATCTATATGAAGCCGCTGGGCGAGATCATTCGTGGTTTCGGGGTGGGGTATCATCAGTATGCTGATGATACCAAACTTCTTTTCTCCACCCCGAACCAACCCAGTGATGCCCTCGCCGTGATGTCCCGTTGCCTGGAGGCGGTCCGGGTCTGGATGGGGAGAAACAGGCTTCGTCTCAATCCTGCCAAGACTGAGTGGCTGTGCATACCGGCATCTCGGGTTAACCAATCTATTCCATCTTTAACGATGGGGGGTGGGGTGTTACCCCCCCCCCCCGTTGATAGGGCTTGCAACTTGGGATTCACGGCTCAGTTTTAAAGATCACATAGGAGCCGTGACCAGAGGGGCTTTTGCCCAGGTTAGCCTGGTGCGCCAGTTGCGACCCTACCTGGACCGAGATGCCCTACGCACAGTCACTCATGTGCTCGTGACCTCCCGGTTAGACTACTGCAACGCTCTCTACATGGGGCTGCCCTTGAGGACCACTCGGAGGCTTCAGCTGGTGCAGAATGCAGCCGCGCGAGTTGTGATGGGGGTTTCCCGATACTCCCATGTAACACCTCTATTCCGCAAGCTACATTGGCTTCCGGTTGCCCTCCGGGTGAGATTCAAGGTGCTGGTGATGACCTATAAAGCCCTAAATGGCTTGGGTCTGGGATATTTGAGGGAACACCTGCTGCCGGCATCAAGTTCCCTTCTTCCTGTGCGCTCCCACAGGGAGGGCCTTCTCAGGGTGCCACCGGTAAAAGACTGCCGGCGGATAACACCCAGGGGGAGGGCCTTCTCTGTGGGTGCGCCTGCCCTTTGGAACCAGCTGCCCGTGGAGGTTAGGACTGCCCCAGACCTTCGCTCATTTCGCCGGGACCTGAAGACCTGGCTCTTTGAGCTTTCCGGCCCAGGCTGAGAGTTTTAATATGGGTTTTTATATTTCTACTTCAGGGACTGAATTTAATCATTTTAATTGTTTTTTAATTTTTGTATTGATGTTTTAAACACCTTGTAAACCGCCCTGAGTCCTACGGGAAAAGGGCGGTATATAAATCTAATAAAATCTAAAATCTAAATCTAAATCTAAATCAACTAATGAGATGAAATAGCTGATTCCAGATGCAACACAACATACAGATAAAAATATCCACTCATACATGGAAAAGGGCTGAAGTTTCCATAGAGGGCCAGTTTCCACTAAAGGCATTTTCAAAAATATCGAGGCAGATAGAGTAAATTTTATTCCTGTCCTTGCAAGCTGCTTCTCTACTCCAACACCCCCACACCTAAATAATTTCCATCACCTCTAACGGTACTTCCAATAAGGGCTCAGTCAGCAAAAAGCAACCAGCTTAGATCAATATTTCTGCCTATCAATTACGGTAGCTATCACAGGGGTCTTCAAACTTGGCCCTTGTACGAGTTGTGGACTTCAACTCCCAGAATTCCTCAGCCAGCATGCCTGGCTGAGGAATTCTGGGAGTTGAAGTCCACAACTCGTACAAGGGCCAAGTTTGAAGACCCCCTGAGCTATCATCTTCAGCAGCATATGGAACTGATCTGTGCTGTGAGGAGAAAGGAAGGTGAGTTTCACTCACCCTTGCAGCCACCAGGCCCAAAACCAAAGGTGCCAGGAGTGCAGCGTTCACAGCGACGACCCATGACGTGCGGCTTGCACTGACACTGTCCACCATCTGGATTGCACTCGAGACTCAGAGATCCCTGGAGATCACACTGGCAGGCTGGAGACAGAGGAAGAAGCAGCAGTAGAGAAAAGGAAGTGATGCCCTTTAGGAAAAGATTCTTAGTTTCTCCTCCCCACTTGCATAGAAACGGACCAGAAACCCGTGTGACTAAGTATCCCCTCTCCATTATACAATGGGAAAAAATCTGAATGTGTTTGCCAGGGTCAGCCCTGTCTGCGCTTGCAGGCTTCCAAAGTTGCACAAGAACAGCCTGGACTCTTCCCCAGAGCAAAGTTAAATCACTCAGTTAGACCATCTGCCTCTTGGCTGTGAATCAACCGAAAGCTACACTGGCATAGTTTATATCCCATTACCAGTCCCAATGGTCTCTTCTCTAACTTGATGGTGTCCTCATTTCTTGTGCAGGAGAGGTTGCCTTTCCCCAAGCCCCCCACCCCCACCCCTTCTCCTCATCACCTCATCAAGAAAAGTGCCTCCCAATCATAGCACTGCTGTCATTGGCAATAGATTTGGGGGTGGCTCAGCCTGTGGATTTAGGCATCTGTCAGAACTTTCTCCCTGCCTCTCCCAGCTGGAAAAACATCTGCCAGACTGGGAGAGGTAGCAGGTGAGTGGAAGAGGAGGCTCTTTGCACACCAGATCTGAGCTGATCTCTGTCTTGGATCACTGACCACAAAAACAGCAGTCAGGGTGTTGGGACTGTATGAGCCAGATGTAGCTCTGCTGCTGTTTCATGATGGAACCCCACAGTTCCTGGCCGCTAGGGTTCAGGCTGACTTTGAACGCAGTTTTAGCACTCTTCCAGGCTTTAGTGCTCTTCTGGAAAAGCTATAAAGCATAAACCCATGTTCAAAAGCAGCCTGAACAATAGCTGATATATGTATGCACTGGGTGTGCATCTGAGATAGCTGAGATCCGGTTTGATGTCCCTTATTTCACCACACAGCCCTCTCTTCACCACTGGTCAGCTGTTTTTCAGACTGCAATCACAGTAAAACCGCTGCAACATTATTTGCTGCTGAAAGGAGAACTGTTAACACTGGAATTATGGACAACTTAAAACTATCTGGAGTGTAGGCTGGGAATAAGGTAAAAGCAACCTCATGGAGACTTTAGATAAAAGTGGGTACCAGGACATATTCATAATCTGGTAAGAGGCATGTGGGGAAGGCCTAGAGCAGGGGTCTTCAAACTTGGCCCTTTTTTGACTTGTGGACTTCGACTCCCAGAATTCCTCTGCCAGGCACGCTGGCTGAGGAATTCTGGGAGTCGAAGTCCACAAGTCATAAAAGGGCCACGTTCGAAGACCCCTGGCCTAGAGCCTCCAGGAACCATCTCTTCCATCTCATCAGGGCTTCACGTTGAACCTTCCCTGTCTTCCTCTGAGTGAGCAGAACAACCTCCCTAGTACATTGATGTTTTCCCTGGGTCGAGCCCCTGGGTGGCAGTTGTATCTGGGCAATTTAACACTCACGGAGTGCCCCCTGGTGAATGATGGCTGACATGCTGGTGAGCAAGTTGGCACAAGCCTCCGGGGTGGGCCCCTTAATCACAGGGCGAGCCTGCTGGGCACAGCGGTAGCGCTCAAAGGTCTCTTTGCGAGCAATAGAGGCGGCATCCCCGGCAATGAACATCTCCAAGGAGGAGTAACGTGGCACCAGTACCAACTTCCAAGGAAGAGAAACGAGAAGGAGAGAGGGAGAAAAGCGGATATGGTTGGGTGTTTACAACTGGTTCCTCCAGATATGGTTCTCCCCTCTGCTATGTGTGCCAGGGTTACCAATCTCAGTACTTACAGAGTCCAAGAGTACAGCAGCGCCTTGCAAATGCTCACGCCCTCCGGCATGGGTAAACTCTACCCGAATGGTGTACCTGATTCCTTGTTCTAGGCAGACTGGCTGTGGCAGCACAATGTACCTGTGGAATGGAAATGCCAATTCATTTCACAGAGGTCTCACGTGCCCCTCTCCCCATAGCATTTTTCTGATGATCCTCAGTTAACGACCACTCATTTAGCAACTGTTTGAAATCACAGTGCTGCCGAAAAAGTGGTACTCGGGTCCTCAAAATTCTCGCTTTTGCAGTGCCTCTGTTGTCACATGATCGTGTTCCAGACGTTTGGAAACTGGCCCACATTTTCAAGTGTTGCAGCATCCCACAGTCCATATGATCCAGATTTCTGAGGCCCCCTGCCAGCTTCCGACAAGCGAAGACAACAGGGAGGCCGGGAGGAAGTCAGTTGTCATGGTTACCTGAGGATCTTGGTTAAAGAAGCTCATGATGATTTGCTTAATGATGGTAACCAGGGATTGCTGCAACTATTGTCATTAAGCAGCGCAGTGACATAATGTTGTGCTTTATGACTGTGTCCCTTAGCAATGGAAATTTTGGGCCCAATTACCATCGTTAAGTGAGGACTATCTTTATCAATTTTGCAGAAGAATGCTTTCTTGCGGCCCATATTAGTGAGACAACTGACTGGCATGTTCAAGGAATCTCTGCCTCATGCTATGGGTGGGAGGAGAAGCAAAAGAAGAAGATGCAATCCCTGTTCTCATATAGTTTAGGCTTTTGTGAATCCCACTTGCTTATTATTTTGCTATAAAAATAATATGTATATTTTAAACTTACCAATTATCCCAGTTCTAGAGAGAAGTTTATCTAGGTAAAAGGTAAAGGTTCCCCCGCACATGCATGCTAGTCGTTTCCAACTCTAGGGGCCGGTGCTCATCTCCGTTTCAAAGCCAAAGAGCCAGCGCTTGTCCGAGGACGTCTCCGTGGTCATGTGGCCAGCATGACTAGACGCCAAAGGCGCATGGAACGCTGTTACCTTCCCACCGTAGTGGTCCCTATTTTTCTACTTGCATTTTTACGTGCTTTCGAACTGCTAGGTTGGCAGAAGCTGGGACGAGTAATAGGCGCTCACTCTGTTACGCGGCACTCGGGATTCGACCCACCAAACTGCCGACCTTCTGATTGACAAGCTCAGCGTAAGAATACGATTTCCAGGAAAGAATTGACTACGGCTTGGTTACTTGTTGCCAACTTAATCCCTAATGCTTATTTTTTTCCCCCCCAGCAGATTTCTGACACATTAGTGAAGTTGATTTATTATGCTGTTTATATTTGTTTCTTATCCTTGTCAGCTATAAAAGCAGAATAAATTATGACAAGGAAAAATCATGCAAATACACTGGAGTTACACAAACTGTCCTGGCACAGTTTTTTTAGTGTCTGTGCCATTTTTTTAAGACAACGAAAAATCGCACGCTATTCTGAAGGTTAAGAATCTGTTAATTATGTGATCCATTCTCGTTTTTGATTTGATACAGAGTGTTTAAAATATATACACAGTGTCCTCATTTACTAATTTATTGTAACAATATATAGGCCCCATCCGCAGGATGCAGGCAGCACACAAAAGCATGCACCCTCCAGTCCGCGGAGAAACCTCTCTCCACGGAACTGGTTCCTGGTGCCCAAAAGGTTGGGGACCTCTGAGGTAGAATAAAAACCATTGAACAATTATCCTTATAGTTAAAGCGAGCCCAGACAGTCTTAGATCAAACAGGATGGAGAACTGTGTTGACTTGATCTGCCTATATGTGCCTCAAAATCCATCTCGCTTAAATATCTCCCTTTCTCAGCAATAAAAATACCGCTACCTCAACTTACGACAATCGAGCCCAACATTTCCGTTGTTAAATGAGATATTTGTTAAGTGAGTTTTGCCCCATTTTACGACCTTTACCGCAGTTGTTAGGTGAATCACTGCAATTGGTAAGCTAGTAACCCGATCGTTAAGTGAATCCAGCTTCCCCATTGACTTTGCTTATACGCAGGTCGCAAAAGGGGATCACATGACTTTGAGACACAGCAGAGGACATAAATATGAACCAGTTGCCAAGCGTCCGAATTTTGATCACATTATCATGGGGATGTTGCAGAGGTTGTAACCGTGACAAACGGTCGTAAGACACATTTTTCAGTGTCCTTGTAACTTTGAACGGTCACTAAACAAACTGTTGTAAGTCGAGGACTACCTGTATTTGTCAGTTTGAATTACACTTTCCCAGCAATAAAGTCTAGATAACTCTGAAACTTAATGGAATGGAATGGAATAACAGAGTCGGAAGAGACCTTGGAGGTCATCTAGTCCAACCCCCTGCTCAGGCAGGAAACCCTATACCAGGGGTAGGCAACCTTGGCTCTTTTATGACTTGTGGACTTCAACTCCCAGAATTCCTGAGCCAGCCATGCTGAGGGGAAAGGGAGAGGTTTCCAAGCGGAGCCATGATGGCTCAGGAATTCTGGGAGTTTTTTTAAAGAAAACTTTTAAAAAACTTTTTTTAAAGAAACTAACTTGATGTTGAACATGATAACGGCAGCACGGTTACTGGTGGGACAATATTGGAAGAAGGATAGTTTGCCCACTGTAGAAGAATGGGTGTTTAAAGTTTCGAATCTTGCAGAAATGTCTAAGATTTCTGCTTATCTGAAGGATCATTCACAGGAAAGATATATTTCAGTTTGGAGGAGATGGATAAATTATATTCAAAACAAATATGGGACTAAAAAGTACCATTTAGCTTATGAGTAGATTTTAGTGGGATATTGTTATTGGTATGTTGTTTGTAGTTATGTTAAAAGAGAGTTAAAGCGCATTATGAATTTGGTTAATTGTATATTATGCATAATTTTTATTTAGAATATGATTATTGTAACTATAATCCTGTATTTAGCTCTGGGAAGTGGGGGGGGGGAAGTTGGTGGGTTTGGGGTGGGAGGGATTTGGGGATATATTGTAAAATTTTGTTTTTGTAAAACTCTTTAATAAAAAAAAAGGAATTCTGGGAGTTGAAGTCCACGAGTCATAAAAGAGCCAAGGTTGCCTACCCCTGCCCTATACCATTTTAGACAAATGATTACCGGGATGTGGATAGCAGAGCTGTAGACATCAAGTCATCAGCAGGGATGATGTTTCCACATGGACTACTGCTGGGGACAGGCCCAGGTCTCACTACAGACACCTTCACTTTTTCCCATTTTCCTGGAAACTGAAAGAAGAGGAGAAGAAATAGCATTGTCCATGGAATAATGTAGCTGGATGGGCAGACAGTCAGGAAAACCAGATAATGGCATTTCTCAACCTTGACAGCTTTAAGATGGGTGGACTTTACCTCCCAGAATTCTTCAGTCAGCCATGCTGCCTGAAGCATTCTGGAAATTGAAGTCCACACATCTTAAAGTGGTCCAGGTTTAGAAATGCTGCCATATAGCAGTCTAGCCAAGAATAAAGGAAAAATAGTAAGATTAAAATTGTTCAGACTTATATATGAACAAAAAGACTGTGTGTGCCCATGCTTTGGGGGGCCTTGAACCGATTTAAGACAAAAGGAATGGGAGCTTGAAGAAGTTTAAAGCAGGGTGGGACAAAGGAGGATTTTGCACAGGCAACACCAGCAAAAGTGTGCTTTCCCCGGACAATTAGTCAAGCACAACTTTCTTTCTGTGGCAGATTAGCAGAAATCTTTCCAAGCCCCGTATTATTAAACAAAAAGAGAAGATTTGGTTTGAATTCCTTGCTCAGAGGTGGTGGAAATAAACTGAGAAATGAAACATGTTGATCCTTGATGCCGGCATCAAGCTCCCTTCGTCCTGTGCGCTCCCACAGGGAGAGTCTTCTCAGGGTACCGCCGGTAAAAGATTGCCGGCGGATAACACCCAGGGGGAGGGCCTTCTCAGTGGGTGCGCCTGCCCTCTGGAACCAGCTGCCCGTGGAGCTTAGGACTGCCCCCGACCTTCGCACATTTCGCCGGGACCTGAAGACCTGGCTCTTTGAGCTCTCTGGCCTGGTCTGAGAATATTAATTGGGATTTTAACTGTATTTTAACTGGGGTTTTATTGCAAGGTCTATATAATCTTTTTAATTGATTTTAAGTTTTGTAATTGTTGTATTGTTTTTTAAAAAACCTTGTGAACCGCCCTGAGTCCTACGGGAGAAGGGTGGTATATAAATTGAATAAATAAATAAATAAATAAATATAAGGATTACTGAGGAACTGCTAGCGGCTAGCAGCTAGCCAAACATGACACATATATAACCTGATGAAAAATTAGAGGCACTGAGGATACAGGTTCTGGAATCAGTTCCTCCCTAACAATGACATGAGTTGTTAAGAGTGTTGTTTTGGTGATTGCCAATTTTGTTTAAAAAACAAACCACAAGCCCTACACTTCTGCCTTTAACAGGGATCTTCCAGGCAGCCGACACACTTTTTCCTGGCATGGGGACCAAGTGATGCAATGGGCTCCAGATGTTTTATTTTCATACTGCAAGGTTGCTGTGAAAGTAATAAAATCAAAGGGAATAGTTTGGGAAGTGTAGGCCTCACAGCAGGGTAGAGAAAGTGAAATAATACAGTAGGCAGAGCCATGTTGCTCAGCCACCAAAACTTTAAGATGCATAGACTTCAACCCCCAGCATGCTGACTGGCAAATTCTGGGAGCTGAAATCCAAACAAAAGTTGCCAAAATCGAAAAAGACTGCAGTAGAAGTCCACAATTCGTGAAAACACCAGATGAAATTGAGCAGCAAACAAAAACAACAGGTGCAAATTATTTTTTCACGAAGTTGAAATTCACCATTTTAAATAGTGACAGTGAAAATTTAGGGAATTTGTTAAAGTGATCAGTGCAGGTAATCCTTGCCTTATGATCACAACTGGGACTGGAATTCTGGTCGTTAAGCCATTGCGATCATAAGTAGAGGCACCTCTGTGACCCGGCTCATTTTTTTCAATATTTTTTGCTGCAGTCGTTAAGCAAATCACTCGGCTGTTAAGCGAAATGCCTGGTTGTCCAAGTGAACCCATTTTTCCAAACGGGTGGTGTGTTTTTTTGCCGGAAAACGGCAAAGGGCGCAAATCGCAGTCTTGTCGCCAACATTTTATTATGCTATATTATTTATTATTTTATTATGCTGATACCTTTATCTTATAAGTCCCTAGTTGCTGATGAGTACTGAATATCTGTCATACATTTTAAATTGTGAAGGGCAGAATTCAATAAAAAATGTTCTGCTCCCAAAGGATGTATTTTCACGGCAAAGGAGAAGCCACAGCAAGCAGAGCAACAGGTGGAAAGTTGCAGGAGCCTTACCTGAGATTCATAGCGCAGCAGGAGATCATATTCCATCGAAAATGGCACATTGTGGATATGGAACTGCACCACGCTGCCCTCCAGCACCCGAGCAAACCCCAGCCCAGTCCACGTGACTGGACGGCCGGACAGGTGCACTCGCTGTATAATTTCCGTTCCCTGCCAACAGAAGGACCGGTAAGCAATTACGTTCCCTCAGAAAGAAAGTCTGTGGGGGTAGGCCTCGGCTTACAACAGTTCATTTAGTGTCGTTCGAAGTTACAGCGGAAGTGAAAAAAAGGAGACTTACGACCGGTTTTTACACTTACGGCCAGTGAAGCGTCCCCATGGTCACGTGAACAAAATTCAGCCCACTGACTCATATTTACGACAGTTGCAGTGTCCCGGGGTCAAGGGATCACCTTTTGCGACCTTCCGACAAGCAAAATCAATGGGAAAGCCAGATTCATGGAACAACCGTGTTCCTAATTTAACAACTGAAGCGGTTGGCTTAACAATTGTGGCCAGAAAAGTCGTAAAATGGGTCAAAATTCACTTAAAGGTCTCACTGAGCGACAGAAATCTTGGGCTCAATTGTGGTCGTGTCAAAGACTACCTGTAATGTCACCAAACTTAGCAATTCATAATTATTTAACTGAATCAAAAAAACTTTCACTTTACCTAGACCCACATACCTACCCATGTAATTTTCCAGCCCTGAAATTGTCCCCAAAGAAGCTCATAATAAAATAGGATGAGAAAAAAAACACAGTTAAATAGCAGTAAGTGCAACTAGAGTTAGCTGCAACACACAGCAGATGCTGCATCTGTTCAGGTACACGGACATCTGTACAGTTGTTGTGATTCAGGGTCAGCCTGTGAGTTCGGCAGTTGGGTCGGACGACTCAGAGGAGGAGGAGGGGGGTGTTGAAGACCTTGCTGAGGGGGTTGAAGATCTTGCTGATGATAGCCCTCAGGCAGGCCCCTCCCACTTGGTCACCATGGAGACCCAGCTGTGTGAGCCTGACAGTGTGGATGAAGATGACCCACAGCTGGCCCTGTTCAAGGATGCCCGACGCAGGAGGCAGTCAAGTAGGAGTAAACAGAGGAAGGCAATGGGGCTTCTCGGAAGGAGGCACAGAGAAGCCACGCCCTGAACTCTTTATAAAGGGAATGTGTGGGGAGGGCTGGTTTGCTGAAAGCAACCGCTCAGATAGTGTTTCAAAGCTCCTGTATTTTGGTTCGTGTCTTGTTTGTTTTTGTAGTAATAAATTTGGCAGACGTAATTCCAGCCTCTTGCCGTTTGTAAAGGGGTTGCCTTTTCTGCAGGGCCGGTAGCAGGCTGGTACAGAACAGCAGTGCAGTACATGCTGCATTTGAATGCTTGCGGGTGGAAAACAGTAATAAAATAAAACAGGAAATTGTCTCCCCAGAGATTTTTGCTAAGATTATGCAGCTCCTCGGAGAATACAGGTAGTCCTCGAGTTATGATAATTGAGCCCACAATTTATATTGCTAAGTGAAACATTTGTTAAGCGAGTTTGGCCCATTTTACAACTATTCTTGCCACAGTTGTTAAGTGAATCATTGCATTTATTAAATTGGTAAGATAGTTGTTTAGTGAATCTGGCTTCCCCCATTGACTTTGCTTGTCAGAAGGCCTCCAAAGGGGATCACATGACCCCAGGACACCTCAACCATCACCAATATGAACCAGTTGCCCAGCATCTGAATTTTGATCATGTGACCATGGGGACGCTGCAACGGTCCTAAACAGGAAAAATTGTCATAACTGTTGTATGACCGTTGTAACTTTGAACGGTCACTAAATGGACTGTTGTAAGTTGAGGACTACACGTAAATGCAGCTTTGGTTAGCACAATCACAAGGGAAAGACATGGCTGCTTTGGGACGCTGCAGAAAAAAAACGCTACATTGGTGTTTCCGAACCTTCCAAAGCCCCTTTTGGAAAACGAGTCCAAAGCCCAATATTTGCTTTCTTTTTTTTTCTTTAAGTATCTCTTCAAAACTGACATTTGTATTGACAGTGTTAAAACTTCCCTAAGGGTTAAAAGAGTTTGCTTCTTTGCTTCCCCTATACTGCTTAGAACAAGCCTTGTCTGTGTGAACTGAGTGTGGCGTTTAGGATCATGCCTAGGATCTGATTTATAAATGTGGGTGTGAGTAAATTTGGCAGCAGGACACACTGTAATGCTGGGAAAGGTTGAAGGCAAGAGAAGAAGGGGACGACAGAGAATGAGGTGGCTGGATGGAGTCACTGAAGCAGTAGGCGTGAGCTTAAATGGACTCCAGAAGGTGGTAGAGGACAGGAAGGCCTGGAGGAACGTTGCCCATGGGGTCGCAATGGGTCGGACACGACTTCGCAACTAACAACAACAACAACAAAAGCTGACAGCCCTCCCCTCCCCCAATCAGCATTAAGTCCTTACTCTGTGTCTTGTCCTCACTGGATCATTTAGCAATGAAATATAAAATTACCTGATTTTACCGTCTCTGCCCGTGGTGAGCCTGAGCCTTCACAAGAAAGCTAACTTTCTGGCAGCTGCCAGGTAATTCTTTGCCATTCCTCACCTGCTGGAGGCGGGCTTCTTCTGCCTCGTATGTATAGTGATCCAACGCTATGCGGTAATAGCCGGTTTGAACTTGATTACACCGCCGGCCCACCATATGGCTACGGCAGCGGCATTGTCCTGTCTCTGCGGCACATCTGTGAAAAGAAAAGGGACCAGGTTCAAAACAAGCAAACAGTTCTCTCAAGTATGAGGTCCTTGGTGGACTCTGAGCTTGGTTGTTTTCAAAAAGCCAAAAAAAGGAAACAATACATCAACCAAGGAACTAATGTACAAACTTGGACAAATAAACTGACAGTAAACACCCTAATTAAGAAACCACCAAGAACAACTGTGTAAAAAAAAGATTCTGAGACTAGAAAGAGTGCAAAGAAGAGAAACAACGATGATTAGTGGGCTGGAGGCTAAAACATGTGAAGAACGGCTGCAGGAATTGCACGCTGGCTGAGGAGTTCTGGGAGTTGAAGTCCACAAGTCATAAAAGGGCCAGGTTTGAAGACCCCTGGTCTAGTTTAATGGAAAGAAGGACTAGGCATGATATCTGAGGGGTTGCCACAAAGAAGAGGGAGTCAAACTATTCTCCAAAGCACCTGAAGGCAGGACAAGAAGCAACGGATGGAAACTAGTCAAGGAGAGAAGCAACCTAGAACTAAGGAGAAACTTCCTGACAGTTAGAACAATTAATAAGTGGAACAACCTGCCTCCAGAGGTGGTGAATGCTCCAACACTGGAGGTTTTTAAGAAGAGACTGGACAGCCATTTGTCTGAAATGGTATAGAGTTTCCTGCCTGAGCAGGGGGTTGGACTAGAAGACCTACAAGGTACCTTCCAACTCTGTCATTCTGTATATAAAAATAAGAGCAAACTCCACTCCTTTCTAGCACTGATGATGTTACCTAGTTTGATAATGAAACGACTGCAAAAAAAAACACCAAACAGAAACCAACCAAGCTCAGAGAGCATCAAAGATAGGGGTAGGCAGCCTTGGCTTTTTGTATGACTCACGGACTTCAACTCCCAGAATTCCTGTGTCAGCTCTGCTGAATTCTGGGAGTTGAAGTCCACGAGTCATAAAAGAGACGAGGTTGTCTACTCCTGCCATAGTTCAACTCTGAGCTACAAATATTCTCTTCTGTCAGTTCTTCCAAGTGACAATAGGCCTACCCATCTTCTCCTCAGGGGATAAAACTGGCCCTGATCTGTTGGAGGTTTACACTAAAGCTAAATAGGCTCCAGCTTGGTGGGTGCTTCTATGGGAGACCTGAGCATCTGTCTTATGTGCAGACATCTCATTCTGAATTACAAAGATGAAGTAAGTAAGAAGAGAGTTCTCTCTCCTTTGCCTCTCCTCCCACAGTTATCCGATTCTTCGCCATCTCCAATAACTTTCTACTTCACTTGCCATCCATCCCATCTCGTTTTTCTCACCCTGGATATCGCATGGATAATACTGCACCCCACACACAAACAAATCTTTGCTCACAGAGCTGTAGCCATAGTTCCTTACTGGTTGTCGTAGGCACCCCCTACATCGCAATCACAAGGACGACAGCCACGCAGGTCAAGGCTCAAAGCCCAGTGTTCAGGCTGGAAAGCAACGTAAGATTCCTTAGTCCAAGAGAGACATGATGCACATATAAGGCTGGCAAGTGATACTTACTGTCTACTACTTACCAGGCATTGATTACAACTGCGCCCAGAAACCAAGCGTTTGCAGAAGCAATCGCCTGTGATGGCATCACATTGACGGCCCTCTTGCACTGTGCCTCGGGGGTCACACTCGCAGCCTGTTAAGCCAAACATGGCAAACTCACCCCTGTCCCAAGGATTTCCCGGTTTATCGATCCTTAACGATTGTATTCCCCCACTGAAGAATCATTCCCAGCTTTGGGGGGACAGCCCCTGGAGTCCTTATCTTCTTTAGTTTGGGTGGGAAAATCAGAAGTCCAAGCAGTTCAAATGAATACGAAGGTTTATTGAAGGCTTATGTTCTCTACCAGAACCTGAATTACTAACGTTCAAAGCGGATGGGCAGTGGGTAAGAATCAGTGGAATTCAAGGCGGGCTGGACTTCGATCTCTTGTGGGTGCAAAGGGACCTGAGACTTGACATGTTTGACCCCTTCCCTTGGGCTCAGCCTGGTCATCCCCTACAGGTTTGACAGACAAGCTGAAGTTTTAACCGGTGAGTTTGAGGACCAGAGTTTCAAATGTATCCTTCATTTTGTTCCTTACACCACACGGGCTAAGTTTCACTGTCTGAAGAAAATTCCATTCCAAGAGACCCCCCCCCCCCAGCCAGTGCTACAGTCACACGAGGAAAACCCGTCTCAGCCCAGGAGAACCCACCAAGGAGAAAGGTACTTACGCTGGCATCCTTGTGGGTTTTCTGCACTCAGTCCGAAGAACCCAGACTTGCATCTGTCACAGCGGGCCCCCTCCACGTATACCTTGCACCGACACTGCCCGGCAATCAGCCCCAGCATTGGATCATCATGTGTGTCACACACCCCGCCGTCTAATGTCCCATCAGGGTCACAGTCACAGGCTACATGGCAGAGGGGATAAAAAAAAATGAGTTGTGCTTAAGGGATGGCCACAATTCAGAATCTAAAGGAACAGCCAGCAGGGAACAATTAACACACCACTATTTTCAGATCCAAGCTAAAAAGAAAAAAAAACACCCTACCATTTTTTTTGCAGATTATTACTGGTTAATAATGTTGCCGATAGAAAAGGTGAGATACTACATGTAGTCCTCAACTTATGACCAGTCACTTAGTGACCATTCCATTATGACAGACCTTGCTAACGCTCTTTAAGACCCGGATATGACCTCCCCCAGGGTCATGTGACTGCATTTTGGGTGCACAGCAACCAACCCACAGTTATGGCCATTTGCAATGTCCCACGGTCAAGCGGTTGCAATATACAATTTGGGGTTTTTTTTGCATTTACTTCCAGTTTCCAGCAAAAAAATTGTGGAGAGTGGATTTGCTTAAACAACCATGGTGTTCACTTAACAACTATGACCATTCACTTAATGACCACTGCAAAAAAATGTTGTAAAATCAGGAATGGTCACCTGGTGACTCTTCAATCAGCAGCATGACTTACAACTCTTATTCAGTTATGGTTATAAGTTCAGGATTACCTTCTTCCTTCAAGCATGTGTGGAAACGCTGCCCTTTTGACTTCCTAACACTTTGCTGAACCGTGTGCCAAACCAATGTTTTTCCACCTCGGCAACTTTTAAGATGTGTGAACACCTTTTAAGGTTGAAAAACACAGGGCTGAATTCTCCACTCTGCTAATCAGCAATGAAGAAACAGGCAGCCAACCTGCAGATGGATGTGGAGAGCAACGCTCACTGAATGCACAATGAAAATGCTGCTTCCAAAGCCTCTAATCTAGCTTTGGCAGATGGTCGCTTAATGCTTTGTGCTGCTGTTGATCAGCAGGGTTCTGTCTATGCCAATGATGGCGAACCTTTTAGAGACCAAGTGCCCAAACTGCAACCCAAAACCCACTTATATATCGTCGGGTGCCAGGTGGGTGAGGCCCATTGGGTGGGTGTGGCTGCGGTGGTAACGGCAGACTGGGTGGGACTAAAAAGTTCAATCAATTAATTCCAATTTTGCCAGATCTTTCTTTTCCCCATGAGAAGTTGAAGTTGATTGATTGAACCTTTTTTTGTTTTTTGCACATGGCGGCAAAGGCCTAAAGCAAAAAGGTTTTATAAAACCAGGCTGAAGGCCTAGGACTGGGGCGACGGCGCATGTGCCAACAGAGAGGGCTCTGCGTGCCACTTGTGGCACCCGTGCCATAGGTTCACCACTACGGGTCTATACGTTCAGGGAAACTCCACAAAGCCCCATTATCAAGCATTGCGCTAGCACAGTAGTAGGGGCACCAATATACTTTGCGTGTTGTGATTCAGGGTCAGCCTGTGGGTTCGGCAGTTGGGTCGGACGATTCAGAGGAGGAGGAGGGGGGTGTTGGAGAGCCTCCAGAGGATAGCCCTGAGGCTCTGCAGAGCCCTCAGCCAGGCCCCTCCCATCTGGTTTCGACGCAGACCCAGCTGTGTGAGCCTGACAGCGTGGATGAAGATGACCCACAGCTGGCCCTGTTCAAGGACGCCCGACGCAGGAGGCAGTCAATCAGGAGTAAACAGAGGAAGGCAATGGGGCACCTCGGAAGGAGGCAGAGAGAAGCCACGCCTTGAACTGTTTAAAAGGGGAATGTGTGGGAGGGCTGGTTTGCTGAAGGCAACCGTTTGAATAGCTCCTGTTTCATGGTTCGTGTTTCCGTTTGCTCTGTTTTATGTCAATAAATTTGGCAGGCTTAGTTCCAGCCTCTTGCCGTTTTGTAAAGGGGTTGTCCCTGCCTTTTCTGCAGGGCCGGTAGTAGGCTGGTACAGAACATTGCAGATCTGAGGTGGAAAACCAAACCAGCCATTCCCAAGGAGGATATTTTTGTCTCGTTCAAATGTACCAGGCCACATCCAAGAAGGCCGAAGGTATTTCTCAATCCTCAGAAACGCCACTGAGCAATCGAAGCACAATTTCCCATTGATTTGCATTCCCAGGGCAGGATGGAAGCACTGTGGTTAGTGCTGGGTAGAAATGGCTTTTTAAAATACTCCACCATTTTGGGAGAGAAACAAAGCAGGAGGATAGGTTAACTTTCTCCCATGGAAGGAGAAATTCTCCTACAGTTTCTCAGGAATTTTTCTCGGCAGTGACTCAAGTTCTGCTCCTAAAAAAAGCCTCTATGGAGGGTGTTAAATAGTGGGTTCTTGGGTGCAGGAATGACGACACGAGGCTGAGTACAGGATAACTCATTCTTTTATTCCTGCTGGAACTGTACTGAAGCAAGGGCTGCAACCAGCCACAATATATAGTCTAGCCCCTAGGTGGCAGCCAATAGGTTTGAACCAACCATTGCCACCTGGGGCTAGCCAATTGAAGGACAGGAGACAGTTAGTCTGGGTTGCTGGAGAGCCATTAGCTGCTCCAGCAACCCATGTGGTGTATCACAAGAGCCCAGTACATAACAGAGGGAATTCCCTATATGTCCTCCTTAGGGACTTCCTTGCAGCCTGGGAAGTCAGAAGACGCTGTCCCTAGTGAGATGGCTGGATAAAAAGAGGACAATTAGCATATCTCCTTAGCTACTTTCCAGCTAAGTACAGGTGGTCCTGCCTTAAAGACCAGTCGCTTTCCAAGTGTTCAAAGTTAGAATGGACCTTCCCAAAAGCTATGTGCAATCTGTTTTCCAGGGTTCTGATGGCTGCACGCATCCCGTCCACCGTCACATATTTCAGGCGACTCTTAAAGCTTTAGGTTTTAATTCTCAACAGAGGTTCAAAGGGCAGACAGAACCTATAAACAGCAGGGGACCAGATGCCTACATACAGGTAGTCTTCGACTTATGACAACTGCGCCCAAAATTTATCCTGCTAAGCGAGACGTCTGTTAAATGGGTTTTGACCCATTTTATGACTTTTCTTGCCACAGCCCCGAAGCGAATCATTGCAGTTGTTAAGTTAGCAACGCGGCTGTTAAGGGAATCTGGCTTCCCCGTTGACTTTGCTTGCCAGAAGGTCTCAAAAGATGATCACGAGACATTGCAACTGTTGTAAGTACATGCCAGTTGCCAAGTGTCCCAATTCTGATCACGTGACTGTGGGACTGCCTCAGCGGTTGTTAAAGTGTGAAACATGGTCAGAAGTCACTTTTTTCAATGACGGTGTAACTTTGTATGGTCATTAAACAAATTGTTGTAAGTCGAGAACTACTTGTATTCTCATCCTCCCACTCTCCCAGTGGTGAGGAGTGGGGCTGGTCCTCAAGAGAATCCCTCTCTTCCTCCAGATTCTCAGATCCCGAGTCCATTTTCTTCTCTCCGTAGCTGAACCCCCACCCCACCCCCTTACCTCGGCACATGCCAGGATCACGAATATCCTTGGTGGGATCCTTGTAGTAGAATGGTTTGCAGAACTGGCAGTGCTGGCCCATGGTGTTGTGCTGGCATTCATCACAGACCCCACCGTGGACGTTGCCCGTGGCCAGGTACACAGCCATGTCGAAGTGGCACCGGTGGGAGTGTTCGTTGCAGTTGCATTCTGAGGAGAGCAAGAAGGCAAACGTGCTTCACTCTAGACTCCACCAGCCAATGATGCTTCCCCCACCCTTCAACCACATCGGAAAAAGCACCCGAGAGAGCACAGAGATACACCCCCTGTATCACCTGGTTAGGAGGTAGAGGCGCTTCTGTAATCTTTGTTTGCTTCCTTTCGGTGAAACAGAAGCTGGCCCCAGCCGGCAGTCTACGCACACAAGAGTGCATGGCTGCTGAGACCTGTCCAAAACCCGAGATAGCCCATCTCCAGACCCCTTCACACGTAAGAGTTTCCTGCCCATAATTTATTTCCTTGCGTGTCTGTGCGTCAACAATCCTGTGGGATTTGTTTGACTAGGAACTGTGGGTCCCTCTACTACGTAAGAATCCATTCACTGTTCCTGCTTGAAAGATAGGTTATTCTGTGCGCGTAAAATACTATGTTAAAAAATTGACAAGTTGCTTTGCTGCTCTCTAATGAACATCATTACAAAGCCCATAAGGAAGAGATCTGTGATCTTCCAGATGTTGCTATACTTAAATACTCCAAGCATCCCTCACCCTAGGGCAGGGGTAGGCAACCTTGGCTCTTTTATGACTCATGGACTTAAACTCCCAGAATTGACTCAGGAATTCTGGGAGCTGAAGTCCATGAGTCATGAAAGAGCCGAGGTTGCTACCTGTTGTGATTCAGGGTCAGCCTGTGGGTTTGGCAGTTGGGTCGGATGACTCAGAGGAGGAGGGGGGTGTTGAAGACCTTGCTGAGGGGGTTGAAGATCTTGCTGATGAGAGCCCTCAGCCAGGCCCCTCCCGCTTGGTCACCACGGAGACCCAGCTGTGTGAGCTTGACAGCGTGGATGAAGATGACCCACAGCTGGCCCTGTTCAAGGACGCCCGACGCAGGAGGCAGTCAATCAGGAGTAAACAGAGGAAGGCAATGGGGCACCTCGGAAGGAGGCAGAGAGAGGCCACGCCCTGAACTCTATATAAGGGGAATGTGTGGGAGGGCTGGTTTACTGAAGGCAACCGCTTGGATAGTTCCTGTTTCTTAAAGCTCCTGTTTCTTGGTTTGTCTTGTTCCGTTTGTTTTTGTAGCAATAAATTTGGCAGGCGTAATTCCAGCCTCTTGCCTTCTTGAAAAAGGGGTTGTCCCTGCCTTTTCTGCAGGGCCGGTAGCAGGCTGGTACAGAACACTACCCCTGCCCTAGGCAATGCTCACCATATTTTTGGGAGTGACATCTGGAAGGCTTCAGGCTACAAGATCCTTCAGGGGAAGGGAGTCTTCTGCGCCAGAAGTCCCCAAACCTTTGGGCATCAGGGACCGGTTCCGTGGAGAGGGGTTTTTCCACGGACCGAAAGGTGTGTGGTTTTGCGTGCTGCCTGCATCTCGCAGATGGGGCTTTGCTTGTTTGTGCGGCCCGGTTGCTGGCATGCTGCGGCCCGGTACTGGTCCACACACCAGGGGTTGGGGACCCCTGCTATATGTGGTAAATGTCTTATAATAACAATTGGTAGAGTATGTGTCTTTACCAACAACACCCCTCCTCTAAGGTCCCCTACATAAATGTTTTGGGAGGACACAGTCCATTTCTGACCTCACAACCTTCCCCAATTTGTCTTTAGAGGCACTACAGTGTTCACACTCACTCTTGCAGGCATTTGTCCGGCGTCCCTCAGCTGGGCGCCAGGGCAAGTCATGGTAAAAGTCGTTGCATAGCTCACAGTTCAGCCCTTTGGTGTTGTGCTTGCAGACGCAGCGACCGTGAACCTGTTGGCAGATGAAGAAAGGTGGCAACACAAACCTCAGTAGCAGAGGACAGACCCTCCACGAGCAAAGACCAGGCCATGTGGTCTAGGTCTATTCTTTAAGTTTGTGGCATCCTGTGCAAGGCCTTTTTAAAAAAAGAATGATGATGGTCCTTAAGGTAACAAAAGACAAGAGAGAACAGTCCTCTGATTTGGAAGGAAAAGTCCATACATTTTGCAGCCAAAGCACAGAAGTAACCAAATCTGGGTATTTCTTTCAGCCTGGTTAATTTATTTATCTCTTGTTTTTCTTCCATCACAAAAGTCCAGAAAGTGTACATGAACTGCAAATCCTACTGATTCAGCAATAAGTAGACTGGAGCAGGCAGCACTATTCTACGAGGAACTATATTTTACTTTTAAAAGAATAGTTTTACTGGCCTCACATTTATACTGATGGCGGCTCAAAGGGGAGAGGATGACGTTTTGAGTCATTTTTTTCATTTGGGGAAGAGGAATAGGATTTGAAGTGAGATAGCTACAGGTAGTCCTTGACTTACAACCATTCATTTAATGATTGTTCAGTTGTGTCAGTGGTTAAAAAAATGACTTACAACAGGTCCTCACAATTATACAGTCACAGTGTCCCCACGGCCTCATGATCAAAATTCAGACACTTGGCAAAGTTGTATTTACAACAGTTGTAGTCCCAAGGTGGTGGCACATTGGTTAGAATGGTTAGAAGGCAGTACTGCAGGCTAATTCTGCTGCCTGCCGGCAGTTCGATTCTCACCAGCTCAAAGTTGACTCAGCCTTCCATCCTTCCAAGGTCGGTAAAATGAGAACCCAGACTGTTGGGGGGCAAATATGCTGACTCTGTAAACTGCTTAGAGAGGGCTATAAAGCACTGTGAAGTGGTATATAAGTCCAGGTGCTAAGGCAGGCATGTCAAACTCGTGACATCACGTGACATTGCGTGACGTATCGTGACTTTTTCCCCATTGCCGGCAATGGGGTGGGCGCAGTTTCAGCATGAGGCATCTGGCCTGTGGGCCGGGAGTTTGACATGCCTGTGCTAAGGTCATACGATTGTCATTTGTGATCTTCCCAGTTGGCTTTTGACACACAAAGTCAATGGGGGAAGTCAGATTCACTTAAATATATGGCCAAAAGGTCATAAAATTGGGTGCGATTCATTTAATGACTGCATCACTTAGCAGTGGAGGTTTTGATCCCAATTGTGCTTGTAAGTCGAGAACTACTTGCACAGTAACCACGGAAAGATGCTTCATACTTCTTATGGAATTTTGTTGTTGCTATTATTGTTAAAAAGGGCCAAATATCATATTACTGAATGCCTGATATGAAAGGAGCCCTTTTTCAGAAGAAAAAAAAATAGAGGGTGACACATATGGCCTGTGGGTTACATGTTGGCTCACCATAATGTAGATTGTAGAAGCATGGGTGTGTAGTCCTTCAAGAGATCAAGAGATCTACTTGGCTCATTTGGAAAACTCTTAACCAAACTACATGGTTCCAAATCCAACTGCTGGGCATAGCTGGCTGAGGAATTCTGGGAGCTGAAGTCCACAAGTCTTAAAGTTGTCAAGGTTGCAGACCCCTGTTCTAGTCCAATGCCTGCCGAAGGCAGGAGTCCTTACACCAGGGGTGTCAAACTGCCGGCCCGCGGGCCGGAGCGTCACAGAGAAACCGCGCCCATCCCATTTTCGGCAATGGGAAAAAGTTCCGATACGTCGCGCGACGTCACGTGACGTCGCGAGTTTGACATGCCTGCCTTACACTATCTTGGACAAATGGCTGGCCAGTCTTTTCTTGAAAACCTCCAGCAATGGAGCACTTACAGCTCCGGGAGGCAAGTTTATTTATTTATTTATTTTATTTATTTTTATTACATTTATATACCGCCCTTTCCCGAAGGACTCAGGGCGGTTTACAGGGTAATTAAAACCCAAAATACAAAAGTTAAAAAACCAAGTTTAAAAAAAAATTAAATTTATCCCTGTATAAATAAAACCCCAATTAAATTAAAATTAAAATTCTCAGCCTGGGCCAGAGAGCTCGAAGAGCCAGGTCTTCAGGTCCTGGTGGAATGAACGGAGGTCGGGGGCAGTCCTCAGCTCCACTGGCAGCTCCATTGACCAATTGTTCTCACTGACAGGAAATTCCTCCTTATTCCCAGGCTGGATCGCCTTCTGGCACCCTTCCACCCACTACTTCTGGTCCTGCCCTCAGGTGCTGTGGAGAATAAACTGATAGCCTCTTCTCTGTGACAGCTCTTCAACGTAGGGCCACAACTGAGCCCAAAATTTATGTTGCTAAGTGAGAAATTTGTTAAGGGAGTTTTGCCCCATTGGAACCACCACAGTTGTTAAATCAGTAAGACGGTTGTTAAATGAATCTGGATTTCCCCACTGCTCGGCGGAAGGTTGCAAAAGGGGATCACGTGACCCTGGGACACTGCAACCGTCATAAATGTTAGTCAGTTGCCAAGCGTCTGAATTTAAATCACATGACCATGGGGATGCTGCAGCGGTCTGAAAAGTATGAAAAGTAGTCATTAAGTCAGTGTTTCAGTGCCATTGTAACTTTGAATGGTTACTAAGCAAACTGTTGTAAGTCGAGGACTTGCCTGTATTGGCAGATGCTGTCGTGTCTCCCCTGACCCTTCTTTTCATTAGGCTAAACATACTTTGTTCTCTTAGCTGTTCATCATACAATTTAGCCTCCAGGGCCCTTTGTTGCTGCTCTCTGCACACTTTCTAGAGCAGGGGTCTTCCAACTTTGCCCTTTTATGACTTGTGGACTTCAACTCCCAGAATTCATCAGCTAGTTGAAGTCCACAAGTCATAAAGGACCACATGCCTGTCTGAGGAATTCTGGGAGTTGAAGTCCACAAGTCATAAAGGACCACATGCCTGTCTGAGGAATTCTGGGAGTTGAAGTCCACAAGTCATAAAGGGCCACGTGCCTGTCTGAGGAATTCTGGGAGTTGAAGTCCACAAGTCATAAAGGGCCACGTGCCTGTCTGAGGAATTCTGGGAGTTGAAGTCCACAAGTCATAAAGGGCCACGTGCCTGTCTGAGGAATTCTGGGAGTTGAAGTCCACAAGTCATAAAGGGCCACGTGCCTGTCTGAGGAATTCTGGGAGTTGAAGTCCACAAGTCATAAAGGGCCAAGCTGGAAGACCCTGTTCTAGGGCCTCACCATCTTTTTATTGTCGTTGTTATCAGGAAGCCTTACCATGCTTTCCACAGCAGCAGGATTGCCAGTGAGCGGGGCACATTCCGAGGCGTGCCCATAGCAGAAGCAGTTGCCCCGCAGCACCATCTCATACACCGCATAGTAGTATTTCTCCTTGATTTCCCGGCGGGAATCCAAGAGGTTGTCTCCCAGCGTGTGCAATTTAGTCAGGTTCATCCTCAGGTTGGTGACTTTCAGGAGATCTGGGCATTGAAATCATGAGATGCAAGAAGATCATAAGATCGTGGTGAGAAAGCAAGCAAGCTTGGCCATTTTAGATTGGCTGGCTTCTACAAAGCATCAGCTGGAGTCATAAATATCTGCACTGCACTAGGGAGGAGGGAAGGCAAGGAATACCAAATGCCCAGACAGATCCTTGGAGCCAATAGTGCAATTGCTAGAGCAAAAAATACATCGAGGGCCAAAATTAACTAGCCTGAAATAGGGCAAAAGACAAGGCCAGCTGCAGGCTGCATTGCAATCAGTTAGCTAAATAAATCTCTCCCTCTTTATATCTGCATGTGCCTGCGTCTGTGTGCCGCATACGCTGGTCTAGGATAGCTTCTCTTTGGGAAGAGATTCTTGTGGTGATAGCATGTTTACACAGCATTGTGGGTCTAGTGGGGAGTATATATTTTTCAGAAGAATCATCAAGTTGGAAAAGAACTGGACAAGTTGGAAAAGTCATTTCCTTGCCAATGCAAGAAATCCCCTGGATACTCCTTCGCCCGTGATAAATGGCTGTGCAGTGTCTGCTTAAAATACACCAGTGGAATATTCTGGATATGGAACTGCCTGCCTTTGGAAACCATTCTTGTCAACAAGCTGAAATTTAACAACTGAGAATAAAAGAAATGGCCTTCTCCAAAGAGATATCTTTCAAATATGCACTCTTATCCCCACTGCCATGACGTCTGAGAATTTTAGAAGCTATGGTAGTCTCAACACATCTGGATGCCACCAAAAGCTCTACTTAGTTACGTGTAAAATGGCGTGGTCCATTCCTGGAATGCTCCAATGTTCCCTGAAGCATTGCATTCCCCCCCCCCCACCTCCCAAAACATGCTAACCCAGCAATTTGGGCTTTTCCCAAAATAAATCTGGAACAGGAAAGAATTTGCAATATTTTGGACATGGCTGAAAATCTCAAAAGGAGGCGTAATATAATAAATCTTTTCTACACCTCAAACCAATGCTCTACTCCGCTGTTTCTCAACCGTGGCACTTTAAGGCATCTGGACTTCAACTCCTAGAATTCCTCAGCCAGAATGCTGGCTGGGGAATTCTGGGAGTTGAAGTCCACATATCTTAAAGTTGCTAAGGGTTGGGAAATACTGCTTTATTCTTTTCAGCCCAGAATCACAAAAAAAAAAAAGGCTCACTCTGAATTTTTGGACTGTAGGGGTCATGGATTGGAATAGCTGGATCCAGCACTCTGTAGATGACCTAGAACGAAGAAGAAAGGCATAACACAGAGAAGGGAAAGAGCCCCGGCTGAGCGTAATAGCTTTGAGTAGAGGTAGTCCTCAACATACGGCTATAATGGAGCCTGCTGATCCAATTTGACAACCTTTTTTGCGGCGATCGTTAAGTGAACCGATGATTTACTATGGCGAGGTTTTGCTGAAAACCAGAAGTACTGGTTTTAGCAAAACTGTCATAAAATGTGATTACGTCTCGGCGGGATGCCGCAAAGGGCTGTAAACGCAGCCACGTTGCTGAGTGCGCAAAGCTTGATCATGTGACTGCAGAAAGCGTCCAACTGCAGAACTTCAGTTCAGATTGTAAGTCCCCTTTTTCAGGTAGGTCGTAACTTTGAATGGTCACTAAGCAACCGGTTAGTAAATCAAGGACTATCCTATACTCAACTTTAGAGCCCTGAGGCCAGGAGTCACACTCACCTCCCCTTCTGTAGAAGGTTCAATTTCTGAGTACCGCGACTCACAGATAACATCATCCACGCGTTTCATGGGTCCCGGGGAAGCAGTGGGGAACAATGCTGCACAGTCATAAGCAAAGTAGCGGTACACCTGCCAGGTGCGCCCAAAGTCCGCTGAGCGCTCCAGCAGCATAGCTGCAGGTCGGAAGGTCTGCAGGGTAGAAATGGCAACTCAACAAATTACACCAAACTGGACTGGAGATCTACAAGAATCACTTTGTGTGTCTTCAGGTTATCATCTGAAGTGTTGCTCAGTTTTTAGTTCTTATTATAATTCTATTATTGTCTGCATTTAAAACTACGGTATTATTATTATTAATAGTAGCAGTATCATCATGATCATTATCATCATCGTCATTAAATGTCCATGTTATATCTTGCCTGGAATTAAAATCGACTGAGGCAGTGTATAAATAAATAAAATAAAATAAAGATGCGATAATGATAAATAAATATGGGTGACCCAGACCCTATGCTCTTATATTTTGTGTAAATATCTATCAGCCCTTCAAGAAACAGACATCACAAAATTCTGAAGTTTTACTTTATGGATACAGGCTATCAATAGTTTTGATTTGGTTTAAGGAGGGAAGAGAAAAATATCATCAGACTTCCATAATAGAATCATACAACCTTTTCCTCTTTAAACCAAAGAAAATCAAGGAGAGGCAATCTTGAGTTTCTTTCTCACACTTTCTGTTTTCCTGGGCTAAGTTTTATGAATAGTTGTCACCTATTTTCTCCAAGATTATCTCTATATTCCTCCACATGGTCCTAGATTTGTATGTTATGGGTACACTATCAAGGATACAATCAACCCTTGATTTAAGAACTTCAATTTACAAGCACCATGTTTAATGGATAAAGTGTACCGAACAGCGCTATGCTATGCTGCAATACTAGAAGGGGTGTTGTTTTAGGGAAGGGAATTTAATAAAACCATGTTTAGTGTACTGTACACGTCTTCCCCTCAATAACCCATCAAATTAAGTGCTATACCCAGTGTTTTTTTTGTAAAAAAAAAAAAGGTGCTAGAACTCACACATGTCATACAACCCGCCTTGCCTACCCTACAAGATTCCATCCAAAAAAGGTGCCGGAACTCTGTCCCGGATGTTCTACGACAAAAAAAGCCCTGGCTATACCTACATATGCCAACATAATAGATGAAACAGATTTAATTTGGCATTTTACAAAGTAGTTTTATAAGGCTATTTTCCCACATTTCACAAGAAGAATCATTTGTGCCATTGTATACAATGGAATTTCTGTCTTATAGGAAATTGCATACAGATGTGTTGCCTTTAGATATGCAGACAGGAAAACTGCCATGGAAATGTGCATTTATTCTGTACTTTAAATAAAGCCCCCACCTCCTTGTAAAGAACTGTATAAGGATACAAAGGCTCCCCAAAGATAAACTCACTCATGCCTCTTCACGAAAAGGCATTTTGGGAATTCTCTCCTGGAGAAGGAGCCATCTATCGTCAAATGGAACTTACCTTAAAAGTCATGATTAAGTGCGTGAAGTGGAATTCGGACTCCAAGTCCAGGCGGATACTGACTTCCTCCACTCCTAGAGAAATAGATGGGAGGCAGGGTGGACCCCAGAAAAATATTAGGACAATTGCTTTTGACCTAATTTTATTTATTTATTAAATTTATATACCCCCCATCTTGCTGTTTGAAGCAACTCTAGGCGGCTCTTTTGGAAGGGAATCTAAGACTCCTCTGAAACGTTTTGGGATTCTCATTATAGAAAATCAATAACAGTGATGACTCACTTTCCTGAATGACAGATGGCCCACTATTGCTCTTCTTCCCATCCAAACTACATTGGACAGTATTTTTCAACCTTGACAACTTTAAGATATGTGGACTTCAACTCCCAGAATTCCCCAGCCAGCATGGCTAGCTGGGGAATTCTGGGAGTTGAAGTCCACATATCTTAAAGTTGCTAAGGTTGAGAAACACTGTTGTTGGGTATCTAAGAACCATAGTAAACCCCCTTCCCCTTCTGTGTGTACAACGTGCAGGGATACCTTAGCTCCAAAATCCCAGCACCAACAGCTGACAAGGAAGGCAGACCTCTTTTAACAAAACTTCTCCACCACCACTTACTATCTTGTAAACCATACAAATGGTAGGAAAGAGTTCCTGAATTTAGGCACTCTAGTAAGATTTTACCATTAGGTAAGACAGAATTGAGCTATAAAGAAATGAACACAAATTTCACCATTCATGATCCAAGAATGTAATTCCAGATAGTACTATTGTGTTGGTAATATATTGGGTTATTTTATGTATGCCTTTTGATAACTGAGTTTACTAGCTTCCTGGGAGGTGTGGTTCAAAAATAAAACAGTAAGCACAGGGCATCTTAAATTACTGTTATACATATATTCACAATGTTTTTTTTGCAAAGGAACAAAACGCTAGGTCAGCTTCCCTCCCCTAGAACCGTGCAATTTTCCCTTCTTAAATGGTTCCCCTGATCCAAATAATCTGCTCTTACTCCTTTTAAAGAACATATAAAAACCCTTTTTGCAAAAACAAAAAAACAAAAACCCCACCACTGTGTTGGGCAGATAAAATATTGCTCTGGTGTTAATATTCTAAGCAAACTATTCTTTTGATTGCTTGCTTTTCTGGCTGCCAGTTGCCTCTCTCTGATGGGTTTTTTTAAAAGCTGAGAATGGGAAAAATGACTTATCCTGTCCACCCTTCTCCCATCTGGAACAAAGCATAAGAGCAACTCCAGATGAATCCAGGCAGAAGTAGCACCTGAGAACTTTGTGGAATCAACAGGAGACCTGGTTAAGGAGACTCGAGCTCTAAACTGTGTGGGTGTTTTTGGATCCAGAGAGAGACACTCTAGCTGCCAGAGGTCAGTTGCTGGTACTGAGTTCCTCTCTGCATAGCTGGCTCTTCCTGTAGGAGCCTCCACCCCCACCTGGCAAAAAACAGAGGAAGAAGGGACTTGGTTGTATATGATTCAGCATTTCCCCTGCGTGGGAGTAAAAAGAAAGCAACAGGACTCTGGGGAAGCCCTCCCTCCAGCTCTGCCTCGGAGGTGACATGTTCTCTGAACAAAGAACACGCAGATCCAGGGCAGGCCGAACCGACTGTGAGGCTGGCTTGCTGCAGAGAAAAATGGAGTAGCGCAGCAAGGAAGAAAGTGGCTATGCGTATCTAAGAGTCCTGCTGGTGGACAGCTTATAACACCCTTGAGATGGTACATAAGGCATCAGGCAATCCAGCTCCCATCAGCTTCACCCCTCCTTCACAGAGGATCAAGCGCTACGGTAAAACATCTGAAGGGTGACTTGGCCACTAGAGGTTGAGTAGCCTTAGAGCAAGGGTCCCCAATCCACGGGCCGTGGACCAGTACCAGGCTGCGGCATGCCAGCAACCGGTCCGCACAAACAAGCAAAGCCCCATCTGCAATGTAGTGGGTCCGACGCAAGGAAGAGACGGCAGCCGGAATACGTGTTCAGCTCTTTATTGGGGGGGTAGCGTACTGGGGAATGAGGCTTACCTGGCCTCCTTAAATACCTAGCCAGGTAAGCAGACAGCCAATGGGGTTGGCCCTAGGTTTCCCGCCGAAACTGGGTTTCCCGCCAAAACCGTTCAGGCCAACGCCCCCTGGTGGCTGTTGCTATGCAGGTGCCTGCATACATAACACCATCTGTGGGATGCAGGCACTCTCCGGTCCGTGGGAAAAACTTTCTTCACGGAACCGGTCCCTGGTGGCCAAAAGGTTGGGGACCTCTGCCTTTAGAGGACTTTCTGATGTTTTCCTTGTTATCTTTTAAAAGGCCTCGACGTACCTTTCTTGGAATGCTTTTGACTTACTCACGATTTTAATCTTTGATTGTCGTAGTTTTCATTTCATAGGTTTATTGCAAACTGCCAAAATATTGTAGTATAGATAGGCTTCAAGTTACAAGCGTAATAAATAGAGCCTGCCCGTCACCGTCATCATTCATGAGGGTCATAACTCATGATGATTTTACAATCTTTTTGCGGTGCTTGTTAAACGAATCGCCTCTGTTGTTAAGCGAATCAGTGGTCGTTAAGTGAACCAAAGGCTTGTTACACTTATAAAGAAATAAATGCCAGGTTTTGGCAAAGCCATCATAAAACACAATCATGTGATTATGGATGCTGCAAGTATCCATAAATGCAGCCTGGTTGCTAAGCATCATGTGACCACCGGGGGCCCCCAACCATTGGAATTTCAATTCCAAGTCTTAAATAATCCCCAGGTAAGTCTGTTGGAAATTCAAACAGTTGCTAAGCAATTGGTCGTAAGATGAGGATTACCCGTATTCAGCAATAAATCTTATAGCGTAATAAATCTAAAGTCTAATAAATAGATTATTCTGCAATTATCCAACCTCATTGATGACATTTAATGGCGGGGGGGAGAGGGGGGCAGATGATCACATGGCATCACTTGTATCTCTGGGTGGTTAAGATAACTGGAGAACAATTATGGTGAAGATAGCTTTAGTTAGTTATTTACTGTGTTTCCAGAAAATAAGCCCTAGCATGATTTTTCAGGACGCTCATAATATAAGCCCCACTCCCCAAATAAGGCCCAGTTAAGATCGTCAGCCAGGCGGACGCATTCAGTACCATATTTTCCCGAAAATAAGGCCTGATTGGAAAATAAGCCCTAATGCATCTTTTAAAGCAAAAATTAATATAAGACCCAGTCTTATTTTGGGGGAAACATGGCAACAACAATTAAAAAAACACACCCTTCCCAGCAGATGCTAGATCAAACATCTTTATAGCCCAACTCCCCATGAGGGGTCCCTGGTATTCTCTGAGTTTGGTTGTTTTCTTGCAGACGTTTCATTACAAACTAGGTAACATCATCAGTGCGGACACCTTAAAGATCGGGCAACTAATTTGCACTGATGTTTGCCTGTACAGCTCCTCAAAAACTTCTCATCCTGGCATTTATGTATGGAGATTTCCATCTCTTACCATTTTCTGACTGCCACCAGGTCTTCTTCCGATAGCGGGCAAAGGCAGTGATGACATTCTCAATGCGATGACTGTTACGGTTGGACACAGGATCATAAGGTCGACGTGAGTCGCACACAAAACACTTTTTCTCATCCTGTTAAAGAGATGGAGCCACGTATAGGCTGTTCTCCCCATAAAAAGGGATTCGGGGGAGAATTTGATATGAAAGGAAACTTGATTTTTATCACATATAGACATATAGAGAAGCAGCTCTTAACTTTTGTCCCGCAAAAAATTAGCTCTGAGCCCTGCAAGGCAGAATTTCTAGTGAACAGAAGACCAATTACTGCTTCAACCCCTTTTATTTTTTTTATCTTTTTGCCACAACCACATAGAGGTAGTCCTCAATTTATGACTATAATGGAGGGCTGTAGGTCATGATGGTCATAAAGTGGATCGTCAGGTGACTGATCTGATTTTACAACCTTTCGTTGTGGTGATGGTTAAGAAAATGCTACAGTCAAAGAGCAACAGCATATGGTCGTTAAGTGAATCCATAGTGGTCACATGACCATGGGACACGGCAAGCAGCTTTAAATGTGGGCTGAGGGCCAAGTGCCTGGTCATCTGACCAAGAGGGGGTTGGCTATTGGAACTGGATCATCAGTACCTTTTGGAGGTTCATCGTGCTTTGACAGGTTATAAGTTGAGGACTGCCTGTACAGTGAAAAGGGCTGTGATCCAGTTGTCTTATAACTAAAAGAGACATAGTGCTCATGTAGGAGTCCGCCATTGGAGTAGTTTTTAAGAATACTCTCAACTCTCTGAAGGCTTGCATACCTTTGAAAACTGTCAAGAAATAGCATCTCCACGATTTAATGTTATGTCACCATATTTGACATCTTGAATTGGGGGGAGCAATTTGTTTCTATTTCTGATTTTTAGAAATAATGTAGGTCAGATCCTGACTTGGGTATCCCATTCATGAGCCAGAAAGGGGTTTTTAGATTCTTTTTATCCTACCTTTATGATAAATAATAGCCAGTTGTTAATAAATACTATAATAGGGTGGGTGAGAGTTAAATATTATTAGCCAGAAACCAGGAGATCATAAGTTCTAGTTTTTCCTGAGGCACCAAGCCAGCTGAGTGATTCTGGGCCAGTCAATCTCTCACAGCCCGAGGAAGCAAACAATGGCAAACCACTTCTGAAATGTTGTCATGAAAACTGCAGGGACTTGTCCAATTGCCTGGAGTCAACAATGACTCAAAGGCACACATTATTATTGTTGCTGTTGTTGTTCTTACCTATTTTTGTCATCCAATACTCACCTGCAAATGACTGACAATGCAGTAAGGCTGTGGGTGACGCAGGCCGCAGGTAGAAGTGACAGAGAGGCGATCAGCCCTGCCTACCAGCAGATCTCCAGTGGCTGGGTGGCAGCTGCCATGGGAACAGCCATGGGCATGTTCAGGTTCCTGGCACAGCACTCCTCCCAGCACTGTGGAGACAGGACAGGGCCTTAAGAAGTACTGAATCATTAAGAGCCAAATTACAAGCAGCGAATGAGATTAGCAGTATTTGGATTTGTTCAAAGCAAAATCTAGGTTAAGATGTGTGGACTTCAAATCCCAGAATTGCCCAGCCAGGGAATTCTGGGATTTGAAGTCTGCACATCTTAAAGCAGCCTCTAAAATGGTGGCATCACATTGGATTAACAAGTTTGGGGAAGGTATTTCACATCTCCCTCTTGTTCTGATCAGGCAGGAGATAGCTGATATAACAGAAACACTGACCCAGCTGGAGGGATTGCTGACAGCCACCCAGGATAAGAATTTCAATGCCAATCATGCGCTGGGCACCCTGGAGCGTGGCATTCAGAGTCTCAACTTTAGCCTAGCAGATCTGAAATGCCAGTTTAGTATTCTCATAAACAACGTGTTGGGTAAGTGTTTTCTGCCATTGTACAGTCTAGAACAAGAGTAGGCAACTTTGGCTTTTATGACTCATGGACTTCAACTCCCAGAATTCCTGAGCCAGCATGGCTCCGCTTGGAAACCTCTCCCTTTCCCCTCAGCATGGCTGGCTCAGGAATTCTGGGAGTTGAAGTCCACAAGTCATAAAAGAGCCAAGGTTGCCCACCCCTGATAGAGCAAAACAGTAATTTTCCACCTGAAAAATTATTGGAAAATAAACTTTGTGTACTGCATAATTATTCAAGAGGAAAATATTAGGATCAGGGCAAGATATCTGTTTAGTAACCATCAAAAAACAAATCTGAGATATGAAGATAAAAGTTAATTAATCAAAAATGTTTTAGGGTGTACTTGACTCCCCAAAGAATGTATTTGAAATTTTGGACATCATTACGCCTATGAAAGGAACTTGTAGGTTCACTGACTCATATGAAATGTGATTGTTTGCTATTATTTTAGAATAGTGTAGTAATGTATGTAAATATATTTAGGGGAAAGTCTCTAAATGTTAATGATGTTGGTGTGATGTTGAACTATCTATCAAAACTTTGTCCTCTGACTCTTTATCAGAAATTGTGGTTGTATCAACCATGGCAGATGGCTAAAATAATTAAACTGAGAAATTGGAATAGCGATATTAATCCAGACGTTAAGGGATTATTGTTAGTAATGTGTGATTTATCTGTGATTATGTGTGTGCAGCACAGAATAGGCAAAGCACCCTCTGGCTTTGCTCCCTTCCTCACCAGCTGTTCCTCCTCCTCGATTCCTTTGTCATAAAGCCATAAGACCCAAGTGGCTTAAAAGCTTTTGAAATTAATAAACCCCAAAATAAACAACACAAGTTGAATAAAATGTGAGAATCACTAACAGAACCAACTTGCCAGCAACGTTTGGGTGGGGGGAAGGTAGACTTAGGATTTCCCTTCCCTTCCCTTCCCTTTTTCTATATACAGGTAGTCTTCAACTTATGACCACAATTGAACCCAACATTGCTAAACAAGACAGTTGTTAAGTGAATCTTCATCCATTTTATGACCTTTATGGCCACAGTTGTTAAGTGAAGCACCGAGGTTGTAAAGTTAGTACACGTTTGTTAAGTGAATCTGGCGTCCGAAATTGACTTTGCTTGTCAGAAGGTTACAAAAGGGGATCACATGACCCTGGGACACTGCAACCGTCATAAATATGAGTCACTTGCCAAGCGTCTGAATTTCTGTCATGTGACCATGGAGATGCTGCAGTGGTTGTGTGAAAAACATTATAAGTCACATTTTCCAGTACCATTGTAACTTTAAATGGTCGCTAAACAAACTGTTGAAAGTTGACAACTAGCTGTAGTTGCCAATCACTGATCTGCAGATTCCTTCGTGTTACGAGCTGAGGCAAAGTGAAGGACTGAGCTGGTTATAGCATTATACAGTTACATTATTTCACCTAGCATACAATTTCATTGTTATGTTGTTCCAGACCCCAACACTGCCAAAAGCGGAACGGCAGCATTCAGAAACTGACCAGAATTTACCACAAAATTGTGCCCACATTCAGCTTGAAAACCCAGGAAATGCCTGGCTCCCACTATAGAACACCTAACTTTGGCTGTGGGGTGGTAAAATCTAACAGTTTTTCCACACCATAAAGCTAGCACTGGATGGTGTGGAAATGATGGCAAAATTTTCTTTTGATACTATAGCTCAGACATGTCAAACACAAGGCCCGGGGGCCGGATCCGGCCCACGAAGTGGTTTCATGCGGCCCGCGAAGCCATCCTGGAAACAGTGAGGGAACGGCCCCCACTGCCTTGGCCCTGGCCCAGTGACCCTCCTTCTGCCAGAGACCCTCAGATCTGTCCCACTCCTGCCCAGGCCCCCATAGGCACCCTTGATGCCAACGATGTAGAGCTGGCCACGCCCACCCAGTAGGCCATATGCACTCTAGCCACGCCCACCCAGTAGGCCACGCCCACCCTGGCCATACCCACCCGGCCCCTTGAGGGCAACCGCAATGCTGATGCGGCCCTCAATGAAATTGAGTTTGACACCCCTGCTATAGCTAAAAAAAAAAGCTTAAAGTTGGGCAGAAGATGAAGGAAACATCATGGGAATGAAATGAAAAATTGCTACACAGGCCGTCCTCAACTTGGCGAACAATGAGTTACAATGGACACCCCAAAAGGCACTTACAACCAAGCACCCTATTGTCTCCCCTTCAGATACATAACTGCATTTTGGACACTTGGCAACCAGCCTGAATTTACAGTCATTTGCACAATCCTGCAGTTAAGCGACCACGATTTACAAAGTTTTTGCCAAAAATTGGCATTTGCTTCCAGTTTTCAGCAAAAACGCCCCATAGGAAACTATGGATTTGGTTGGCAATTGTGGCGTTCTCTTAATGACCACCAGAAAACAAAGATGTAAAATTGGATTAATCATGTGACAACCCGCTTTACGACTATCAGGATTTATTACCATAATTGCCAGGCTCCATTGCGGTCATAAATCAAGGACTATTGTAATCAAAAGAAGATTTTGCTGTGGTTTAGTGCAAATGGGGAGCACACCCCGGGGCACTTAAGCTAGGTTTTGTTGTTGTTGTTGTTAGTTGCGAAGTCGTGTCCGACCCATCGCGACCCTATGGACAATGTTCCTCCAGGCCTTCCTGTCCTCTACCATCTTCTGGAGTCCATTTAGGCTCACACCTACTGCTTCAGTGACTCCATCCAGCCACCTCATTCTCTGTCGTCCCCTTCTTCTCTTGCCCTCAACCTTTCCCAGCATGAGGCTCTTCTCCAGTGAGTCCTTCCTTCTCATTAGGTGGCCAAAGTATTTGAGTTTTAGCTTCAGGATCTGGCCTTCTAAAGAGCAGTCAGGGTTGATCTCCTCTAGGACTGACCGGTTTGATCGCCTTGCAGTCCAAGGTACTCGCAGGAGTCTTCTCCAGCACCATAGTTCAAAGGCTTCAATTCTTTGGCCCTCAGCCTTTCTTATGGTCCAGCTTTCACTGCCATACATTGCAACTGGGAAGACCATAGCCTTGACTATACGCACTTTTGTTGACAGGGTGATGTCTCTGCTTTTTAGTGTGCTGTCTAGATTTGCCATGGCTTTCCTCCCCAGGAGCAAGCGTCTTTTAATTTCTTGGCTACAGTCCCCATCTGCGGTGATCTTGGAGCCCAGGAAAATAAAATCTGTCACTACCTCCATTTCTTCCCCATCTATTTGCCAGGAATTGAGAGGGCCGGATGCCATGATCTTGGTTTTCTTAATGTTTAGTTTCAACCCAAGTTTTGCACTCTCCTTCTTCACTCGCAACAAAAGGCTCTTTAGTTCCTCTTCACTTTCTGCCATTAGAGTGGTATCATCTGCATATCTTAGGTTGTTGATGTTTCTTCCGGCAATCTTAATTCCAACTTTTGATTCATCTAGCCCTGCCTTTCTCATGATGTGCTCTGCATATAAGTTAAATAGGCAAGGTGACAGTATACAGCCTTGCCGGACACCTTTCCCAATTTTGAACCAATCAGTGGTTCCGTGTCCAGTTCTCACTGTTGCTTCTTGACCCGCATATAGGTTTCTCAAGAGACAAATAAGATGGTCTGGTATCCCCATCTCTTTAAGGACTTGCCACAGTTTGTTATGATCCACACAATCAAAGGCTTTAGCATAGTCAATGAACCAGAAGTAGATGTTTTTCTGGAACTCTCTAGCTTTCTCCATGATCCAGCGTATGTTAGCAATTTGATCTCTTGTTCCTCTGCCTCTTCGAAATCCTGCCTGTACTTCTGGTAGTTCTCGATCCACATACTGCTGGAGTCTAGCTTGTAGAATTTTAAGCATAACTTTACTAGCATGAGAAATGAGTGCAATGGTGCGATAGTTTGAACATTCTTTGGCACTGCCTTTCTTTGGAATTGGAATGTAAACTGATCTTTTCCAATCCTGTGGCCACTGTTGAGTTTTCCAAATTTGCTGGCAAATTGAGTGTAGCACTTTTACTGCATCGTCTTTTAAGATTTTGAATAGCTCAGCTGGAATACTGTCACCTCCACTAGCTTTGTTGTTGCTCAGCTTTTCTAAGGCCCACTTCACTTCACATTCTAGGATGTCTGGCTCGAGGTCAGTGACCACCTCATTGTGATTATCAGGGACGTTAAGCTCATTCTTGTATAGTTCTTCTGTGTAATTTTGCCACCACTTCTTGATCTCTTCTGCCTCTGTTAGGTCCCTGCCATTTTGGTCCTTTATCATGCCCATTTTTGCATGAAACGTTCCTTTCATCTCTCCAATTTTCTTGAAAAGATCTCTGGTCCTCCCTATTCTATTGTTTTCTTCTATTTCTTTGCATTGTTCATTTAAGAAGACATTCTTATCTCTTCTAGCTATTCTTTGGAATTCTGCATTTAATTGGGCGTATCTTTCTTTTTCTCCCTTGCCTTTCGCTTCCCTTCTTTCCTCAGCTATTTGCAAAGCTTCCTCAGACAGCCATTTTGCTTTCTTGCATTTCTTTTTCTTTGGGATGGTTTTGGTTGCTACTTCTTGTACAATGTTGCGAACCTCTGTCCATAGTTCTTCAGGCACTCTGTCTATCAGATCTAATTCCTTAAATCTATTTGTCACCTCTACTGTATATTCAACATGGATATGATTTAATTCATACCTGACTGGCCTAGCGCTTTTCCCTACTTTCTTTAATTTAAGCCTAAACTTTGCAACAAGAAGCTCATGGTCTGAGCCACAGTCAGCTCCTGGTCTTGTTTTTACTGACTGTATAGAGCTTCTCCATCTTTGGCTGCAGAGCATATAGTCAATCTGATTTCTGTGTTGACCGTCTGGTGATGTCCATGTGTAAAGCCGTCTCTTGGGTTGTTGGAAAAGAGTGTTTGCTATGACCATTGTATTCTCTTGACAAAATTCTATCAGCCTGTGCCCTGCTTCATTTTGTACTCCAAGGCCAAACTTGCCTGTTATTCCAGTTATCTTTTGGCTTCCTACTTTAGCATTCCAATCCCCCATGATGATAAGGACATCATTTTTGGGTGTTAGTTCTATAAGGTGCTGTAGAGCTTCATAGAACCGGTCAATTTCATCCTCTTCAGCACCGGTGGTTGGGGCATAGACTTGGACTACTGTGATATTGAATGGTTTGCCTTGGATTCGAACTGAGATCATTCTGTCATTTTGAGGACTGTATCCTAGTATTGCTTTTCCTACTTTTTTATTGACTATGAAGGCTACTCCATTTCTTCTGAGGGATTCTTGCCCGCAGTAGTATACCTGATGGTCATCTGAATTAAATTCACCCATTCCTGTCCATTTTAGTTCGCTGATACCTAAGATGTCAATGTTTAGTCTTGTCATCTCTTGTTTGACCACGTCCAGCTTGCCTTGATTCATGGATCTTACATTCCAGGTTCCTATGGAGAAAAAATCTTTACAGCATCGGACTTTCCTTTCACCACCAGACATATCCACAGCTGAGCGTCCTTTCGGCTTTGGCCCAGTCGCTTCATTCTTTCTGGCGCTACTAGTACTAGCCCTCTGCTCTTCCCCAGTAGCATATTGGACGCCTTCCGACCTGAGGGGCTCATCTTCCAGCGTCATATTGTTTTGCCTTTTGGTACTGTCCATAGGGTTTTCATGGCAAAGATACTGGAGTGGGTTGCCATTTCCTTCTCCAGTGGATCACGTTTTGTCAGAACTCTCTGCTATGACCTGTCCGTCTTGGGTGGCCCTGCACGGCATAGCTCATAGCTTCATTGAATTACGCAAGCCCCTTCGCCACGACAAGGCAGTAATCCATGAAGGGGAAGCTAGGTTTACTGAAAGTAAAGAGACGAACAAAAAAGAACAGGCATAGCTAAACACTTCAACAAAATTCACTAAATTTAATCAGAAAAACGTATGGCTCAATCCTCTGCATATTTACTGAGCAATGATCTCCTGGGAGCTAAATGGAAATGATTTCCAGGTAACTATGTAAGTTATTTTTCCTGAAATCAGTGTGTTTTTGGTGGCATAATGCCCAAATGAAGGAAAACACATCTCTAATGCATTCTATTTCTTACTAGGAAATAAGTATCTTTTTCGGACTCCTGAAGAAATAGTTTATTGAAAGAATACCTGTTTTATTGTGTTAATTTTTTACAGGGTCTGCCATTTGATGTGCTGCTTTGACTTTTTTCTTCTTTCTTGACAATATAGAGGGAGCGACTGGTAAACACTCCAGTCTTATGCATTCCATAGCGCTTGGCCCACAGTCAAGTTTTTTTTTTAACTTAAATACACTTAACCCCCTACCAAAGAACATCCATCACATACCATCATACCAGAGATGTCTTTCTCAGTCTAATGGGGGAAGAGAGGGAGAAGACGGGCCAGATCATTTTGTTCCGAACCAAAGTTCCTTAAATATACAAAATTATTAAATCTGCATATAAACACATTTTAATGAAGATTTGGACTTTAAAGAAGACAGAACAGGGGTGGTCTTTAGTTCGTCTATTTATTATTCAGATTTAAGAAACGCTTTTCAAATTGTTCTCCTCCCCTGCATTTTATCTTGATAGAAAGAAAGCATGAAATATTTCTATAAGACTCAGATGAATAGAAACTCTATGTCTAAAGCAGATGTGAACTGAAAAACTGTCTTGGACAAAAGTTTACAAGAGCCCCACACAAAATTTTCTTTAAAAAAATTAATGGTAATAATCCAGAGATTGGTGCAGTAGTTAAGGCACAAGGCTATAAACTGGGTGATAGTAAATTCCAATCCCACATTAGACAGGAAGTCAGCTGGGTGACTTTGGGTCTATCATTCTCTCTCAGCTCTAGGAAGGAGGAGGCAAGGGCGAAGCACTGAAGCTAGTCCAGGCAATTTCCAGGAGTCAAAATGTGACTCGAAAGCAATACAGGAAGTCCTCATCTTACTATCGCAGTGGAGCCTAAAATTTCTGTTGCTAAACAAGACAGTTGTTAACTGAGCTGTGTGCCGTTTTTACAACCTGTTTTGTCACCATCTATAAGTGAATAATTATAGCTGTCAAATGAATCATGTGGTTGTTAAGTGAATTTGGCATTCCCTGACTTTGCTTGTTGGAACTCGGCTGGGACAGTTACAAATGGTGATTACATGACCCTGAGAGTGCAACTGTCATAAATACACTTCAGTTGTCATGCACCTGACTTTCGATCACGTGACCATAGGGATGCTGCAATGGTCGTTAAGTGTGAAACCTGGTTATTTTTGGCACTATTTCCAGTGTCATTGTAACTTCAAGCAGTCACTAAACGAATGGTTGTAAGTTGAGGACTACCTGCAATCCAGAGCTGGTTTTAAACCTGGAAGGATTTCAATTTGGTTTGGCTTTGAGTCACATTCCCCATCTGTTAAATGAAGCTCAAGGCTATTTGATGTCATAGCGAGAAGGTGGAGGACAGATGTAAGAACGGGCAGTGGCTATTGGAATCTGTCCTCCATCTTCTCACTATCTATGCTCTTCTCTGTCTATCTATGCTCTGCCCCAGAGATTCAGTGATGCAGGCCCAATTCACACTGTTGGCCCTAAGGAATCTTAGCAGATCTTTCAGATCGAATTGGGCTTCCTTCCTCCAGATTCTTCACCCTAATTCTTCCACCTGTTTCTGTGGCTCATGCAAGGGTGGGGCTGGAAAAGAGAAATGTCAAAGCTGCCCTCCCCTCCTCTTCCTTTAGGCCTGAGAGCGGAAGCTGCAGCACTGCCAGAAATAACCCTAGCGGGGATTGGCTCTGTTGTTCGGCCAGCCTGGCCCTGGGCCAGGGATGTGGGGGCTGAGAGTTGAATTTGTGAACGATGGCTGAGTTTCAGAGAACATCTCCTCTCCAGAGGCTGCGGCAGGGAGGCGACGGCACAGCCTCCAGGAGGGATTGCAGTCGTGTAAGTGGGGGTCCTGCTGGATGCCATGGCCAGGATTTTCTGTCCACCTTACCCAAGCTTTGGCTGCAGGATGGCATGCAAAACATTCTTCCATCCACCTGCTTCTTCTGTAGGGACGCCTACAGCTGCCACGGAGCCTTCAATCTCCCCACCGCCCTCTCGCATTTCGATGCTGCTTCCAGGCAGCTGGCCAATTCCCTGAGCCTCAAATCCTCTGGAGCCAAAACTTCAAAGGGAATTGGGAACAAAGGCTCCAGCTGGTGGAAATGGGTGTGCAGCTTCCCCACAACCAAGGTTGGTTAGAAATCAGCCAGGCACAGACCACACGCTCCATCTTACTCCAAAGGCATTAGGGAAAAAAAAGATATGGAGATTGGAGGTT
Source organism: Vipera ursinii (assembly GCF_947247035.1). Classification (NCBI taxonomy): domain Eukaryota; kingdom Metazoa; phylum Chordata; class Lepidosauria; order Squamata; family Viperidae; genus Vipera; species Vipera ursinii. Next base: position 27,533,086 of record NC_139513.1, on the reverse strand, counting down.
AACGGGGGTCAACAAATACAAACAGTGAACAGATAGCCTCGCACGACTGTTTAATGGATTACAACTGGATTACAACTAGCGTAGCTATTCTGGAAGTCGAAGGGACCACAGTTAGGGAAGTCTCCATAAACTCAAAATTCACAAGTATAAAACTCTGATCCCACTGGTAAGAACGCACCACAAATTAGACTCTCCCTATCAGTGGGTTAGGACGCTGAGCCTGTCGATCAGAAGGTCGGCAGTTTGGCGGGTCGAATCCCGAGTGCCGTGAAACAGAGTGAGCGCCTGTTACTCGTCCCAGCTTCTGCCAACCTAGTAGTTCGAAAGCACGTAAAAATGCAAGTAGAAAAATAGGGACCACTACGGTGGGAAGGTAACAGCGTTCCGTGCGCCTTTGGCGTCTAGTCATGCTGGCCACATGACCACGGAGACGTCCTCGGACAAGCGCTGGCTCTTCAGTTTTGAAACGGAGATGAGCACCAGCTCCTAGAGTCAGAAATGACTAGCACGCATGTGCCGGGGAACCTTTACCTTTATTGTTAATACGAGGACTGAATCAAGGAGATTCAGGAGTAAAAAAATCCACATGGTAAGGGGAGGCTTCCTCCCTGCTCCTATGACAGACAGTGCTTCTTGGCATTTATTTTCATGGAGGATATGATCCAAGCCCTTTGGCTCTTGGGAACAGCATCTCCAGTCGGTCACTTATTTCAGGATCTCCTTCATTCCCTGAGAGTTTCTCCTGCACAAACAAACACCCCTAGGGCTGAGCTGCTGCTTATTGGAGCAGAGGGGGGGGGGAAATCAGGCAGTCGGGCTTTCTGTATCACAGCCCTCGGAAAGGGCCACTTGTTGATTTTCTGCCCTTTGCGCAATAAAGGCGGCAATCCCAACCCAGAACATTTAAATCCCAGCCTTTGTTGAGAACAGTGGTTCTCAACTTGTGGGTCTGCAGAGCTCTTGAGGGGGGAAGGGCGCAATGTCATCACAGAGGGCTTGAAGAAATACTATGATTGCAATCTTGAGTTAAGTCTTGGAGATCCATGGCTATGGGATTTAAAGGGGGGGCTGTAGTGAAGAAAAGGTTGAGAACCACTGACTTAGAAGACTAGTTGGGACTACCCCCCCATCCTCGTTCATGGCCAAAATTGAGGGATCACTCCCCTGTTGGCAGCCTCACCCACCCACCCCCAGACACGCACAAACACATACACACTAATTCGGAGCAGACTGCTTCACCGAAACCCCCAAAATTAGACTGACAAGCCTTTGCTGCGCCTTTCAGTGGACAGGAGGAAGGAGGGTGCTTGTGAGGCTGAAAGGTGGCTCCTTCGGGGATGACCGGGCGCTCCCTGCTCTCTCCAAGACCCCCCTCAGCTCTACTCAGCGGGGCCTGGTACCCCGGGAAAGAAAAACAAAACAAAAGATGTCGAGACTTTAGAAAGGGTACAGAGAAGCGCAACAAAGATGATTGGGGGGCTGGAGGCTAAAACATATAGGGAACGGTTGCTGGAATTGGGTATGTCTAGTTTAATCAAGAGAAGGACTAGGGGTGACATGATAGCAGTGTTCCAATATCTCAGGGGCTACCACAAAAAAGAGGGAGTCAAGCTATTCTCCCAAGCACCCGAAAGCAGGACAAGAAGCAACGGATGGAAACTAGTCAAGGAGAGAAGCAACCTAGAACTAAGGAGAAACTTCCTGACAGTTAGAACAATTAACCAGTGGAACAACCTGCCTCCAGAGGTGGTGAATGCTCCAACACTGGAGGTTTTTAAGAAGAGACTGGACAGCCATTTGCCTGAAATGCTATAGGGTTTCCTGCCTGAGCAGGGGGTTGGACTAGATGACCCCCAAGGTCCCTTCCAACATCATCAACCTTCTTCTTCTTTTTCTTTTTCTTTTTCTTTTTCTTTTTCTTTTTCTTCTTCTTTTTCTTCTTCTTCTTCTTCTTCTTCTTCTTCTTCTTCTTCTTCATCTTCTTCATCTTCTTCATCATCATCATTATTATTATTATTATTATTATTATTATTATTATTATTATTATTATTATTATTATTATTATTATTATTACCCCAAATTACGAGTGCACCCCTGCGCTTTCACCTCCTCTCCTTCCTCTCTACTCCGGAGGGTGCATGCTCCTCCCTTCAAAGGTAACCAACGCTTCCCGCCAACGAGGCATGTCCGGCGGCAGGTTCCCCCCCCCCATCTCCGAGGAGGGAGCGGAGATGGACGCGAGGAAGACTCACCTGCCAGGAGGAAACCCCACGCTCTGATGCCCGAAGCCGCCGGCCTGAAGGGAGCCATGGCGAGGAGAGCTGATCCACAGGCGACGGCCAAAAGATGCTGCTAGGAAAGGGGGACCTGAGGCGGAGATTCCCAAGGACAGGGCAGGGCAGGGCAGGGTGGCCCAGCCTTTCGCTTCGCCCAGGCCGCGCCTCTGACTCGGGACTGGCCCGGGTCACTCTTTTCTTCCTTGTCCCACCAGCAGCCGCTGTCCCCCCCCCCCCGCCCCAGCCGCTCACCTACCCCGCGCTGCGGGGAAAGAAAATAGCAGCTCGTCTCACGCCGGCGTCACGGCTGCTCCAAACATTCAACTTAGTCGGAAAAAGTTAGCAACAGGGCCGAAGGAAAAGCGCGGGCCGGATTCTGCTGGGATCTGGTGGTGCCCGAAAGCGCAAAACAGGCCCGCGCCCATTTGCAAACTCGGGTCTGCGCCGTCCTAAGTTTGGAAAACTTTGCGGGGATTCCCGATGGTTTGTTTCTTTGTTGGCTGGCATTCCAGGGCAGCTGTTTTAAGCCATTTGCGTCTAAAATGTTTCTTTCAAGTTCAGTGGCAGGCTCTACAGCAATTATTTTAAAAAAAGCAAGCCGGCTTTGCCGATTTATAATCTTTTTTTTCTCTCCTAGCTTTTCAAACAGAAGATGGCATCCTTACAATTGTCCTGAGAAGCAAGCTGCATTCTGAGGTGCCAATTATTGTTCGCATCTCCAAAACGTGACCCTTATTTGCTTAGTAAATTGTCAGGCCAGGGTTTTGTTTTTTATTCCAGAAGATCCGGGGTGCTCAAATGATTATATCTGTACACTTGGGGCAGCAATTTTCAATTCAGTGTTTTAAAGCAATTTATGACAATCTGTTATTAGCCCTTCTGCTTAGTTATGATAAAGTGGAGTTTGTAAGGATTAATAAATACAGTTCAGATGGATTAGTCTGATATTGGCATATCCTGAAGTTTTGAAAAGTTGGAATGTGCTCTTTGCTGCCTGGTAAAATGTTGCTTGGTTAAGAAAATACAGCGAGGGAGCAGGTTGAAGAATAGCCAAGTCTTCTCTGGTTTCTTGGCTTGTGGCAGGCATTGTACAAACACAAAAGGATTTCTTCTCTAAACATAACAAGATAAACTTGTGGCAGTTCAAAAACTAACACATTTATTCTGATGTGGGCTTTCACAGATTACATTAGTTTCAAAAGCTCATTCACAATAAATAAATCAGTGTTTAAAGTACTGTATTTATTTATTTATTTTTGCAACAGATTAATAGCCAGTCTTAAAAGTCATGCTACGTCAACCAGTTGTGCTGGCCACTAGATAGTTTTAAAGGAGGGCTGGATCTATTTGTTGCTTTTGTGACATGGTATCTCATTGGGCGCTTCCATGTTTGGGTCATTGCCACTGAAACTGGAATTTAACCACAGATATTGATGGAGAGGTTAGAATGCAGTATTGCAGACTAACTCTGCCCAGTGCCAGGAGTTTGATCCTGTCCCGCTCAAGATTGACTCAATCTTCCATCCTTCTGAGGTCAGTAATATGAGGACCCAGTTTGTTGGGGGCAGTATGCTGACTGCAAACTGTTTAGAGAGTGCTGTAAAACACTATGAAGTAGTGCTTCATAGTATATAAGTCTAAGTGCTATTGCTATTACTATATTCTTTGACAATCATTCTGTATTTTTAGTTAAAAAAGCATTCTTCAGATGGATTCCACATGAATTAAGTGTGAAATTAAATGAACCTTTATTGTCAAAGTACAAAGTACATTGAGATTAGCTGAGCCTCCCTTTGTGCTCCCACCCCCCAACACACAGTGACAACAGACCCTCCATCTTACTACACCATATGAACCAACTACACACACCGGCCTCCCAAGTCAATTCTGCATAAAATTCACAAAAGTTATTTCTCATTCAAAAGCCTAACAGCCCACGGATAAAAGCTGTTTTTCAGCCTATTGGTGTGGCTGGCTATACTCCTATATCTCCTACTTCGATGGTAGGAGAGTAAAGAGATACCGTCCAGAGTGTGAGTCATTCCTGAGAATTTTCCTCTTCCAAGGCAACGAGCCCTGGCGATGTCATCCAGTGGTGTCAGGGGACAGCCCACAATGTCTTGTGCTGTACTCACCACCCTCTGTAATACTTTCCTATCCGCGGCTGTCAGACCAGCATACCAAACCACAATACCATACGAGGACACTATAGTAGACCAGTAAAAGAGGGTCATAAGCCGTTGTTCTACCCTGTTCTTCCGCAAGACCCTAAGAAAGTGAAGCCTCTGTTGGGCCTTTCTAACCACCTGGTGTTAACTTTCCAGGTCAGATCTTCACAGACGTAGACTCCCAGAAATTTAAAGGAGGAAACTCTCCACACAGTCCTCCCCGATGTAAAGTGGGGCAGGTTCCTCCTTTTTTCTCCGGAAGTCTAGCACCATCTCTTTCGTCTTGCCGATGTTCAGGTGCAAGTTGTTGTTACTACACCATATGGATAGTTTTTGTACCTCCGCCCTGTATGCTGTCTCATCCCCACCTGTAATGAGACCCACCACAGTTATATCATCTGCGAACTTAATTATCGCAGTGGATGGGTCAGATGATACACAGTCATATGTGTATGAAGAGTACAGGTAGGGGCTAAGCACACAGCCCTGTGGCGAGCCGGTGCAAAGCTTCACGGTGGTTGACAAAGCAGACCCGACCCTCCCTGTTTGTAACCAGTCCCTGAAAAAGTCTTGAATCCAATTGCAGATGGCGGGGGAAGAATTTCAAGTCAGTCAGCTTCTCGATGAGAGTGCTCGGCAAAATGGCATCCTGACATAACTGCGTGCACTCGAATTTTCCAGGAGTTACACTCCCCACTGCTGAGCAGAAGTGCTACACTATGCACCCATCCTTAAGATGGTAGAAAACTACCCAAAATAACATTTTGGGACTCCACTGCCAGCCCCTCCTTATTTCTACTGCACTTCATGTCATGGTGTGAGGACTAAGTAAGGGCAAAGTCATAGCGACATGACAGAAAAAAATAATTTAATTTAATTTAATGAATTGATAAGGTTACCCAGTCTTGACACTGAGATTCCAAGTGGTGCATAGACCATTAGAAAATAAAATGAGAATTCTGTTAAAATCCAGACAACCAGGAAATCCCAATTCTATCCCTTTCTCGATGGAAAACCCAATAATCTCAGCCATAAAATCTGAAGGAAAAATCAAGTTTTTAACTGCCTTTCTGATGGCCAACGAGGTTGGGGCCAGCTCTATCCCTGAGGAGATTTGGAATGATTAGCTGAGAGCACAGCAGAAAGTTCATCTCTTGGGTACCATCAGATGGGATTGTTTCAGGAAGAGATATAGAGCATGGCCATGGCGGAGAGGGCTTTACAACTCCTGGTACTTTGTTAGCCAGTGTTTTACCCTCCTATCATCCAATTTCCCTCGATATGGCCGAGAACCTTCGCAGCCGGGACATCTACTGACTTTGCCACCCAGCAGGCTTTTACATTTTGACGAGTAACTGTCTAATTTCCTTTGACTTCCGTCCCCTGTAAGACTCTGAAGGACCCAGGTGCCGAGCCACTGTGAGAGAGTGGCTTGGAGGTACCATCTGCTATGCCCGCTAGAGGTGAGAGCTCTATGGGGGCAGGCCTTACCCTGGATGTATCTTCCATTCCACAGCTCTCCTTGGATGATCATATAGGAGCTGTGGCTAGGGGGGCCTTCGCTCAGGTTTGCCTGGTGCATCAGTTGCGGCCCTATCTAGACCGGGATGCCTTGCGCACAGTCACTCATGCACTCGTGACCTCCCGTTTGGACTACTGCAATGCTCTCTACATGGGGCTGCCCTTGAGGACTACTCAGAGGCTCCAGCTGGTGTAGAATGCAGCCGTGCGAGTGGTGGTGGGGGCTTCCCGATACTCCCATGTAACACCTCTACTCCGTGAGCTGCATTGGCTTCCGGTTGTCCTCCGGGTAAGATTCAAGGTGCCGGTTACGACCTATAAAGCCCTAAATGGCATGGGTCTGGGTTACTTACGGGAGCATCTGCTGCCGGCATCAATTTCCCTTCGTCCAGTGCGCTCCCACAGAGAGGGCCTCCTTAGGGTGCCGTCGGTCAAAGAGTGTTGACTGGCGGCCCCCAGGGGGAGGGCGTTCTCTGTGAGCGCGCCAGACCTTTGGAACCGTTTACCGGTGGAGCTCCGGATGGCTCCCGACCTTTGCTCCTTCCGACGTGACGTAAAAACATATTTATTTGAACAAGCCGGCCTGGTCTGATGGGTTTAGGGGTATTTTAACATTTTGTATTAATCTATTTAATTGGGCTATTGTATTTAATATTTCTTTTAATTTTTATATATTACACCGCCCTGAGTCCTTCGGGAGAAGGGCGGTATAAAAATTAAATTAAATTATTATTATTATTATTATTATTATTATTATTATTATTATTATTATTATTATTATTATTATTATTATTATTATTATAGCATGTAGGACAGAGAGAGATACCTTTGGGAACAGGCGGTCCCACAAATAACCCTGTGCCATGGAGAGCCTTATAGATGATAACACCTTGAATTTCACCTGGAAGACAATGGGAAGCCAATGCAGCCCACAAAATAGTAGTGTTACATAAGCCTACTGCAGTGTGTCCACCACACATTTTAAGACACCCTCTTTGGACTCCACTTTTGTCCTGTCTCCCAACACCGGCCCTTCCCTCTTAAGGAAGGTTATTTAGAGGGCCATGATGGAAGCAGATTATCTGACCCTTTTCAGTCAGGGTTCAGTTCCACTTAGTGTACTAACATGGCCTTGGTTGTGCTTGAGGATGACCTCTGGAGGGCCCCAGAGTGGGGTAGTGCATCTGCCCTGGCCCTCCTGGATCTCTTAGCAGCATTTGATTCTGCTGAGCCAGCGTTCAACTGGACTGACTCTGGGGATGGGGGGAGGGTACTATTTTGCAAGGGTTCTCCTCCTTCCTCTGTGGCAAGTTTCATGTGGCATTGGGTGTGGGTAAGAAGTTAAACCCTTGGCGACTGCAATGAGGGGTGCCTCAGAGCTCTGGGGTTTTTTTTGCCCCTCTTTGTTGACATTTACACAATTTCTACAATGCTCTCCACACGGAGATGCCCTTGAAGACAATCCAGAAATCACAAGTGGTTGAGAATGCAGTGGTGTGTGCAGTTTTGGGCATCAAAAGGTGATCCATGTTGTATCGCTACTGCATGATCTGCCCTGGCTTCCAGTTCTTTTCCAGGTGCAATTCAATGTGCTAGTTATCCTCTTTAAAGCCGTGAATGGCATGTGTGGCCAAGTTAGTTGTGGGATGGCCTCTCCCTGAGTGTATCTGCCTGCTCCAAACCAGATCCAATACTGTGGGCATTCTCTGCGTCCTTTCCCTTAGTTATGTTATGGTTTCAGTCTGTTTAGTGCGCATGTCTAGAAGAAGTTCCCACAGTTTTTTCTTTATTGTTTTATTCACTTTGCTGTTACTGTCTGTTACGTTAGGATGTAGTTAGCTAGCTCTCTTTATAATATATATTTAGTTTTTATATTTTTGTAATTAAAAGGTATTTAGTAAGATTATGCATCATGTTTTTATTGCCTTCCTGCATGCACATCATGCATTCTCCAAAGCACGGTCCGTCGCCCTCTACAAAGGTGTTTTTTTTACCTTGACATGGGAAGGGGGACCTGTGGTGAGCCTTTTTGGTAGCTACCACTAACTTTTGGAGGGCCCTTCTCCCTGAGATCTGGAGGGCCCTACCTTCCTAGTTTTCGGGAAAACTTTTTCCCAGAAGCGTTGGGATAGTGTGTTGGCTGGAGCCCAAACAAGTAGAAGAAATAGAACAGAACAGAATAGAATAGCATAGAGCTGGAAGAGACCTTGGAGGTCTTCTAGTCCAGCCCCCTGCTCAAGCAGGAGAACCCATGCCATCTCAGACAAATGATTGTCCAGTCTCTTCTTCAAAATCTCCAGTGATGGAGCACCCACGATTTCTGGGAGTAAGCTGTTCCACTGGTTGATTGTCCTCACTGTCAGGAAGTTTCTCCTCAATTCCAGGTAGCTTCTCTCTTTGATCAGCTTCCAGCCATTGTTTCTCGTCCTTCCCTCTGGTGCTCTGGTGAACCACCTCACCCCTTCTGCCTTGTGGCAGCCCTTCAGATACTGGAACACAGCTATCATGTCTCCCCTATTTCTTCTTTTCTTTAGACTAGCCCAGGGGTCAGCAACCTGAAACAGTGAAAGAGCCACTCGGAACCGGTTCCCTCACAAAAGGATAAACTGGGAGCCGCAAAAAATGTGTGCGCATGCACGTACATGCGCGCATGCGCATAACAGGGTTTGACTGAAGAGTGGAGCCAAGGCGAGATATGCACCTACCCTGCATATTTGAATTGATTGGTTGAACTTTTTTAGTCCCACTTTTTTTTTTTTGGACTGCACATAGCAGAAGACTGGGAGCCGCAGGAGACGGCTGAAAGAGCCGCATGTGGCTCCGGAGCCGCGGGTTGCAGACCTGTGGACTAGCCAAACCCAAATCCTGCAGCCATTCTTCGTATGTTTTGGTCTCCAGGCCTTTGATCATCTTAGTTGCTCTTCTCTGAATTTTTTTTTTCAAACTCTCTACATCTTTTTTTGTGATATGGTGACCAAAATTGGCTGCAGTATTCGAGGTGTGGTCTTACTAGGGCTTTATAAAGCGGTACTAATACTTTGTGTGATCTTGATTCTGTGCCTCTGTTTATACAACCCAGGATTGAATTAGCCTTTTTGGTTGCTGCTGCACACAGTTGGCTCATACAGTAGTGGTCAGTTGAATGTGAGGGGTGTGTTGTTGGGGGGTGGGGGTGGAGGATTTTTATGATGGTTTTACAGTTTGTATTGTTTTACTATTGGTTGTATATAAGATGGGAAGCTATATAAATATTTCAAATAAATAAAATTGTAGCTCCCAGCTGGTTTTCAATGGCAGTCACAGGTAGAGTTCATTGCAGTAATCCAGCCAGGAGGTCACTAGGGCGTGACAGAGAGCAGGGCCTCCCAATCCATGGTGTAACTAGCACACAGTATGAAATTGTGCAGAGATCATCTTTGTGACAGCTGCCACCTGCTCTTCATAATGCTGTGCATGTAATGGTGTGTTTGTGCCATGATTATGTACAAGTGAAAAAAGGGACTATGTGATGATCCAATTAATTATTCTCCTGGAATTTTTCTAGTGTTGCTTTTCTTCTGTATTGCTGTTGTAATCACACACAAAAAATCTCTCAAGTTTTGGGGGAAGAACCCACAGGTGGAGATGCTTGTGTTAGAAATGATATGACCGATGACATCAGGAAGGTGTACCTAACACAGTTTGATAGACACACATTGTTTATAACCTTTGCATTGGGTAGCACTTTATAATCCTTTTTTTAAAAAAAACAACAGTGAATGCTAAGTATTTTCTGCTAAGTATTAAAATATTCCAAAACATTGCTTCAGTAGAAGGATGCCATTTCTGATTCAAAGGAACATTATACAGTAAGATTTGGGGGGGGGCATTTTGTGGGTGGCAACAGCTGAGATTTGAATTTGTAAGAAGTAGCTGTTTTACACCAAATAGATCTTTATGATAACTGATGTTTTCACAAGGGACACTCAGTTACAGGTTGTCTTTGACTTACAACCATTCATTTAGTGACTGTTTAAGTTACAACAGCATTGAAAAAAGTGACATAAAACTGTCCTTGCACTTACAAACACTGTAACATCCCCACAGTCACTTGATCAGAATTTGGGCAGTTGGCAACCCACATGTGGGTTACATGACTGCCCTTTGCAACCTTTCCAGCCAGCTTCTGACATGCAATGTCAATAAGGGAAGCCGGATTTGTTTAATGACTGCATAATTCATGTAATTCATAACTCACGTAATTCATGTGATTGTCTTAACAACAGTAGCAAAATGGCTCATAAAATCAGGCATGACTTGTTTAACAACTGCCTTGCTTAGCAATGGAAATTCTGGACCAGTTGTTGAGGACTATTCATAGTCAGGCTCTCTTTTCTCATTTATAGCCCCCATATCAATACCGCTGATGGAGAATAAAACCAAGCCATGTAAAAAAAAGTACAATAATCCAGAGACCATGGAAAATCGGCTGCAATTCCAGTTGCAATTTATGGACCAAGAGGGTTTGGTATATATATTTGGAAGAAAGCCATGGTCTGTCTAGAACTGCTCTTTCAGCAACACAATGATGACAGTCTAATTAGTAGGACACACAAATTCAACCCTCCTGGATAACTGAGAGTCTGGATAAGCCTCTAATTTTGCTTTCAATAGCAGCCAGATGTTTCTGGGAAGTTTACAAACTAGACATCAGTATAAACTTCTCAGTGTAATGTCTGTAATGATTAATGCTACCGCAGAACATGGATATTAATTTTAGCTGTAGTACAACCATATAGCAATTCAATTTATATAACTGAGAACTGTTGCTCTTACCAGTCTTATATGGCTGTTCTCAGCCCATATGAATGTTCATGAAATATTGCTGGATTTTTCTATTCTGTTCCAGTATTTTGTTTCCATAGTGAGGATTCAAAAATTTCTTCCTCGGTGTATTGTTATTATGGCAGACAACTAAAAGCCTCAGTGAAGCCTCTAAATGTAATTTTATGGAGTTTTATGGTACTTTAAAATTGTTTTAAACATCTGCAGAGTGGTGAGCACAGATTTACAAGAGAAGGGGACACATCCTTATATGAACGACAAAACTTTTCTTTGACCCATGTAGGAATGTATCTTTGCTTTTTAAAAAAAGACTGAATTATCTAAGATGGTATAAGATACCCAACATATACTAAGAAAGAGTGATTTTCGTTCTTAACGGTACTGCAATGAGGTCTATTTTGTGGTCATAAACTGTCCTGAAATGCAACAATCTCCAGTATTTTTTCTTATCTCTGATTCTTAGAGAGTTTGGCCAGGGAACAGTCCAGGTTATATACTTAAAGAATTACATTTGAAAGATCCTTTGGAAAGATCATCAAGAACAAAGAAAGAAAGACATGGAAAAGATATTGAATTCAAGGGCTGGAAAATCTCCATTCTAGAACTGGGCAGTCATTCCATTGTCCGAGGCTATCTCCCTCATAGGCTAGTATGAGTTGAAAATAAAATCATGAGTTCTTGTCAAAAAGGGCTTGTTTGTGTCACGGCTGCAAGTGTGGAAAAATATTTTTTTTTTCTTTTCTATCAATTCCACACACTGCACTCTGACTCTCTACAGCGTATCTGTGAGTTCCAAAGGCTATAACTGTGAATGGGAAATGTCTAGAAATTAAAATTATTTTTCTACAGGAAAAATAACACTCCGGAAGTGGGGGGAGGGATGGGCTAATTTCCCTTTTTCCGAAGCTGACCTCCTTGGGTGTTCAAAGGAATGTAGCTCTCCATTTCTGAATGTCACTTGCAGACTCTACAAGTGAAGAACACGGGTGCAGGGAGCTGATCTGCTCCAGTTGTTACAGATAAAGCACAACAAACTCATCCACAACTATGTTGTTATGTTGTCCTGGCATTTCAAAAAAGAGAGAGGATGGTCTGCATTCCAGTTTGTCAGATTAATTCCACTTTCTATGGCTCCAGGCTCAAGAATTCAGCTTCTACAGTAGTTCCCTTGGTGAATAATCTGGTTTTAAATGTTCTTTCACAAGTAGAGGGCTGGCTAGTATATAATCTGTACTAGTTGACTTGCCAGTGTCATGTCCGCCTATTTCTTAATACAGTACCCATTCCCCCCCCTGCCCCCGCTCCTCCCTGCACTGGGCGGACAGACTCCCATCCTTGCTAAGGAGAGCGGACTCCAGCTTTTCTCATGTACAAAGTGGGCTGGTCTTCCCGACGGGCTGGAATGTGCTTCCCCTAGCTTGCTCCTTTTCATGCAGGAGAGCTGAGCACAGTTCTTAATTCTCTAATGCAAGTTAGGCATGTCTCCCTCTCTCCCTTTTAGGTGAGGTGGGATCCTTCGAGGGATCGTTCCACTGCCAGTCGGAGATTCCAGAAAGGGACCTTCTCTGAGGGTACAAAATGAAACGGACCTATCAAGTTCCACCCATGCTGGCGGTTGCTGCTCTGAGGCTGTACGGTCGGGAAGGGACAGCAAAACAAAGATTCCTCACTCAGAGCTAAAGGCCAGTTTGTCAAAAGCATGCACTGCACATCCAACAAATCCAGCAGTCTGGACTGTCCAACCCTGACTGCTTCAATCAGCTGATTCATTCTAAAAGGGCAATCTTATTTCCAGCTGCAGAATGTTATCTTGTTTCTACTGTCAATCTAGGAATAATCCTTTAGGGCGGCTTTGCTCCGGGAGACATACTGTAAATACTTCCCTTCCTCTGCCAAGCTCTGTGAATTTCGGCAAGTCATTTCCACATAAAAGCTATATGAGAGGGGGAAAAAATCAGTGTGATATGATAAAAAAGGCTGCTTATCTATTTTGTGAACTAAGAACATTTGGAACCTTGGCAGGACTTCTTAGCTAGAAAATAAGAACTAATTCTTTTTGATCAATTGATCAATCAATCTCTCTCTCTCTGTGTGTGTGTAAAACTGAAATAATTAATAATACAGTGACAGACTGAAGCAGATGGATGAATATGAACAAATGAGTCATTGCCATGCAGGTTAGGTGACAGATTTCATTAGCCCCAAATTTATCCAACCTGTTGAGAAACAGATGGAAAATTATCACTGTATCCTAATCGGGGGGGAGCAGTAGACTTTTCTATGGCATTACGAACCTCATATTTACTATATAACCATCAAGCATTCCCATAATCATATGATCCAAAATTTGGAAGCTTGGCAAACGGCAGCATGTATTTACAATAATGGCAACATCCCAGGATCATGCGATCACCACTTGCAATCTTCCCAGATGACTTCTAAGAAGCAAAATCAGTGGGGAGAAGCTGGATTCACTTCTCGGGGGCAAAAAAGGTTGTAAAATCACTTGGCTCCTGCCTTTCTTAGCAATGGAAATTCTGATCTCAGTTGTCAAAGATTACCTGTTGGCAGGGCTTTTTTTCTCATAGAACTCTCAGAACGGAGTTCCGGCACCTTTTTTGGATGGAACCTTGTAGGGTAGGCAAGGCGGGTTGTATGACGTGTGTGAGATCCGGCACCTTTTTCTTTTACAAAAAAAGCCCTGCCTGTTGGTATCTAGAAATAAGCGTAGCAGTGTTCTTTCCTTTTATTTAAAGACCATGTTTAGCTTCTGCTGTTAATCCTTTCTCTTAATACCGTGGGTGTGATAAAAGCAGAGAGATCTGATATTGTTGTGAAAAAGACTCACGTATGTTTAATTTTTGTCTGACCCCTACACATTTTCTCCCCATGTTGGCTGAGAATGACGAGGGTTCGAGTCCAATATGTTTGGAAAACACTAGGATAGGCAAGTCTTTATTAAAAGCATAGGCCAGGAAAAATTGCCTCAGCAAAGAAAAAGGGATTCCCAAAGATCTTTCCTTCACAAGCAGATACGGTAAAACCAAAAGCTCTAGCTGCATTTTCAGAGTTCAGGGTTCACAGGAATTCCTTGAAGCATAAATAAGATTAGTATATCAGGAGGCCCAGATATATAAGTACATACCAGAAAATCAGAAAGGTCAAAGGCTTTATTACTACAAGGAGAGAACATTTTAAAATTCCCCTTTGTAGAAGTGGCACCCTTATTTTCCATCCTGTGGCTGAATTAGACATGGCCCATTCGGCCAATAAAACAGGGAAGAATTCAGAACACACGTCTAGTTCCATTAAGTTAGGAAAACTCAAGAGGCATTTCTTTATCTCCAGATAATTACATCTGTAAACAGGAAAACATTAAACGGAGGAGGGTACACTATATTGGGATAAATATCGAACTAATTGGCTTTGAAACGCAGTCTTCCCTAGGGAAGTAGGTAGAAATGGCTGTGGAAATCAAACTGAATGATGGATGGAATGAAAAGAAAGAAAAAGCAAAGACTTCATGAAATCTAAGATGGCCTTCAGTGCCAGCTGTACTGTACCGGATGGGTCTGAAGGGGAGGAGAGATGTAAATAAAGTAAAACTTTCATTAATTGATTATTCTGCTTTTGCCATTATGGTTAAAAGGGAATTTCCTACCTCATCTCAACAAATCATCTCTAACTGATCATTGGCTAAGCTGTCCAATTCTCCATCTCCATACAATCAATTCTGGTGGAAAGTTCATCAACAGCCTATGGCAGGGGTGTCAAACTCAATTTCATTGAGGGCCGCATTAGCACTGAGATTGCCCTCGTGGGGGGTGGGGGGGTTATGGCCATGGTGGGTGTGGCCTATTGGGTGAGTGTGGCTAGAGTGCGTATGGCCTACTGGGTGGGCATGGCCAGCTCTACATCGTTCGCATCAAGGGTGCCTATGGGGGCCTGGGTAGGAGTGGGACAGATCTGAGGGTCTCTGGCAGAAGGAGGGTCTCTGGGCCAGGGCCAGGGCCAAGGCAGTGGGGGCCGTTCCCTCACTGTTTTCAGGATGGCTTCGTGGGCTGGATCTGGCCCCCGGGCCTTGTGTTTGACATGTCTGGCTTATGGGGAACCCTCTTCTCTCCTTACATTTTGCTGCAGTACGGGGGAATAAGAGAACTAGAGTTCACCCTAAGGTATTAGGATTACAATAGGTGTGGATCTGTTTCACTCTTTTTTATTATTCCCAGCCCAACAGAATGTTGGAAATAAATTATGTAAAGGGATTTAGGCTTATGCCTGTCTATCCGTCTGCCTATATGTCTTTCCATCAGCAAAACTGATGCAAACTGGATCATATTTGAGGGGGGTGCGCATGGGAAGAAATCAACAAAAGAAAAATGGAGTTGGAAAATGGGATAGATCTGATGGGGAATAATAAAGTTCAGAAACAGGCATCCCAGTCCCCATTAGGGGACTGGAGGCTGAAACATAAAGAAAGGTTGCTGGAATTGTGTACGACATGGTAGCAGTGTTCCAATATCTCAGGGGTTGCCACAAGGAAGAGGGAGTCATGTTATTCTCCAGAGCAGCTGAAGACAGGACAATGGATGGAAACTAATCAAGGAGAAAAGCAACCTGGAGAAATTTCGTGACAGTTAGAACAATTAATCAGTGGAACGACTTGCCTCCAGAAGTTGTGGATGCTCCAACACTGGAAGCTTTAAAGATGAGATTGGACAACCATTTGTCTGAAATGGTATAGGGTTTCCTGCAGGGGGTTGGACTAGAAGACTTCCATGGGCCCTTTCAACTCTTGTCATTCTGTTATCCCTATGGGAGACCCATAATAGAATGCTACCAACTGCTTTATTCTTAAGCCCCACTTATCCTGGTCATGTGACCCAGAATGGAGCCACTCTTAAGGGGTTGGAAAGAATTCCAGAAGCCATGCTAAGCATGCTTTCCATGATTAGTTTTTTTTAAAAAAAATAATACTAATGTGTGCTGATGGCTATAATTGGTAACCCAAAACACTCATTACTGGCATTAACTCACTAACAAGTACCTCATCTGGAGAAGGACCTAGGAGACCTTCAATAAGTATTCACAGGAGGTGAATATTGGGTCATGGCCCGCAGTCGTCTCCAAACCAGTGGTGTCGGATTTAAAATCATACGATAGTAAGTTGAAAAGGACCATGGAGATCTAGTAAGTCCAACACCTGCCCAGGGAAGAAATCTTTATACCATGTCATGCAAATGGTTAGTCAGCCTTTGTTTGAAAACCACCAGCTCCCATGATTCCAGCAGGGGGACCGTTTCGCTGCTTAACAGTTGTCACGACTAGGGAAATTCTCCTAATTTTGAGTTTGTACTTGTGTAGCTGTAATCAACACCTGGTTGCAAATTGATGACTATTGGAGTTGAGGGAACCAGGATAGGAAAATCTCTTTTAGAAAATTATTAATCATTTTTACATTTATGTGCATTACTTTATTAAAAAAAATAAGGACACAAATAATTAAAAAGATGTCAGGAAAGGGAACTGATCAGTAGTCTTGAATGGCAGTAGGTTAAATTCGGTTTTTATGGCACTCATATTGGCAGCCTGGACGATACAGAAATTATAGTTGTTTCCACACTATAATGAAAATAACTTTGTGAATCGTAGGACGAGGTTGTTGAACGAGGAAGTTTTTCCATGACTAGGATAACAATTTTGATGCTTTCAAATCATGGTTGACTTGTGGCAATTGCCCGGACAAGTCTCTGCTGTTTTCTTGGCAAGATTGCAGAAGTGCTTTACCCGTGCCTATTTTCTAGGGAAGAGTGAGTGACTGGCCCAAGGTCACCTAGCTGGTTCATCCCTTAAGGCAGGACTAAAACTCATAATCTCCTGGTCTCTAGTCTAGTGCCTTAACCACTGCACCAAACTGGTTCCCATTCTGCGACTACAACGGAAATATTCTATCTGTCCAGCTGATACGTATCTTCAGAAACTGGCCTATGTTCCAGAATCCTGGGTCAAAACATGGTCTAGACTCATTGTTTCTACAAAATATTCACATTAGAATCATCCTATTAATATCTGATCCCGGGTGGATTTAAGTGCTACAGTCAGTTGAGGATGAAATGATCTGGATTACATTAAAACTCTGGATTTACCGCCAAAGCCTTGTCTCTTAAGAAACCAGTTATGGACATCAGTAGAAAGCACCATACCATCGTTGTGTTTGGAGCTGGCAGGAAGCCAAGCCAGAGGGCTGTCCACAGAAGCCTTGAACTTAGCAGGTAGCGTAGGCAGTGGCTTTCTCTTGGATATACTTCAGTAATCCCTTTGCAGTTTCCTCCAACTCCTGCAGTTTTGTGGTTTTGCTTGTCATTTCTTTCTCATTGTCCTCAAAGCGCTTCTCCAATTCTGAAAGAATAGCCAGAATTTTTTTTAAAAAAGCTGGGACATTACAGTCTCTGGAACACTTTCTGGGTGTCTCTCAAAAGCAGAGGATTTATAATTCTGCAACACCCAGAATTCCTATCCAGCTTGGCAAAACTGCAGCTTTAGCTACACTAAGATGCAGACCAGGAATTCCATTGCACCTAAAGGCCCCAGATTAGGAAAGGCCGTCCTGAAGTAGCAAGGTTTTTTTTCTCTCTCTCTCTCTCCATTAAGAAGGGGAGTGAGGAGATGGATGAAACAAAATGCCAAAGCAATTAAATTATGAAAAGAAGAAATGACAGATTCAGATCCTTACTGTTACTTTAAAACTCAGAATTTGGGTGATAATAACGGCCCCGAACTTATTTTACAAAACTTGCCTTGCCTTGAATAGCTGCACTGATATTAATTTAAATCTCCCAGCATCTACTAAAGTGACATGCAAACCATTTCCCAAGTCAGAGTTTCCTTGAAATCATAACTTTTTTACTTTTGGACATTTTCTAAAAACTCCTGAGATAATTTTCGTCGTGCGACTTACTGTGCTATGTTCGCATGGTGTGCTTAACTAGGTCCCTAACTCCCTAAATAATCAGGATATTTATGATCCTCTGCTATTGTTCAGTGGGTTGCTTAGCCTGGGGTAATGGCACACTGGACTAGGTAATCTCAAAGGTACTGTTTTATTGAAAAGGTGACTGGACTGTTTTTTCCTTGAGGAAGAAGAAGAAAATGTTTCATTTCTCATCCTGTTCTGATGGTGGGGGGATAGAAGGATAGGTATTGACAGTTGAGATTGGATGGGGGTGAGTGGAAGGATAGATTCTTATAGGATTGGGGGTGGGAGGGGAATGGAAGGACTGTATTTCTTTGCAGTCATCTGGTTGTTAGCACTCTTCTTGAGACCTATTGAGGCCACTTGGGGATTTTATCTGTGCCCTCAAGATCACCTAAATCTGGGTGCAATTGGTTGTGAAATCTTCTTGGAACTGCTGCAAGGGCTGCATATTTGTTAGGCATATGGTGTTAGCCTACAATGTTGGGTTGAAAATATATTAACCATGATGTTATGTCTTTAAGATGTTAATTGGCCAATGGGTGTGTAAGTGTTCTCATGGCCATAAGAGGGAGCTAGTAACGTAGCTTCTTTCTCTCTCTGAATTCACTGCTCTCTACTATTACTGTTTTTGCTCTGTTACTGTGATAAACCTGAACTGTGTAGTGACCTCTGGACCGGTAAGAAGACTTTGTATTTTTGGATTACTCCTTGGACTGTTGCTATTGTGTATGACCTGGACTGTTTATTTTTGACTGTGCATTTTTTGTTCTTACACCACCTTAACGTAAACTACTTTTTGCTTTTACAACTCAGTGTACTCTTGTGGTTACTGTGTGACTCTTACTGCTCTCAGTACCCTTCCTTGTCTGTGCAACTCTTTGGTAGCACAAGGAGACCTCTGCACAACAATTCTTAACAATATTGTAAACTGGAGATAAGTGGTGTCTTATTCCTCCCCCTCTGTTGAGGGAGGGAGGGGTGTTCAGTTCTAACATGGATGGATTATTTCACTCTTCTTTCAAACCAATGGTCCTCTCTATCCAAAATGTGGATTTTTATACTGAACAATGTAGCGCTGGTCACATACCACCTGTCAGTAAAATATCCATAATCCCCACCAATTCTTATTTTTTGTATAATAGATTTGTATAATCAGAGAAGATACATGAGGTTGAGATTTAGCCAAACTCTCCTCTTGCATTCTCACCTTCCAGCTTTCTTTTGCTGCTGTTGGCCTTGTCTAGGAGATTCTGGGCTTCTTCCCTAAGATTTTTCAACCTGAGCAGGACATCCTTGGGCTGTTTCTCCAATTCGTTCTGCAATTTTTGGTAGTTCTGCTTCACCTCGTCTACCTCCTTAGAGACAGAAGGAAAAACATCATTACAAAGCAAATTGGTAGAAATTGGCCATCAATCCCGGAGTAAATATGGCTGAAGAATGGTGAAGTCGTTGCCCTTGAGCTAACAGCTAGTCTATTTCTAGCAAAGGAGGTAGATGAGGAAATTAGGTCCCAGAAATTAAGGACAGCATGTAGGTTTCTGTACCACTTTAATAATAGTGGATTTTGCAAGCCATTTATAAACTTCTAGGCAGATCAAATGAAATCATTACGTATCTCACAACTTATCCACGTCAGCAACCACCCAGCATTTTTCTCTTGATCTGCTTGATCACTTGATCGTTGGCTTGTCATTTACCATGTTTCTAGTCTGCTTGCAGGCCTTATTTTTGGCACTCTGTATACTTGTATCGGTGACAAATATTTCTCCTGCAATCCTACTGATCCCTGTTTTCCAGATATTCTAATAACAGATGTAAAGCATACAACAGGGTAACATCTGGCACAATGAACATATACACGCACATAGATTAATAGATTGTGGGCTCATTCTTCTGTTCCCTAAACCGTGATATAAACAAATTTTGATAATCATTTTAATACGCCATAACTTCATGATCTTGCCTCTTGGGCTGTTTTTCAAAGGCAGATTTAGCTATTTCAGTTTTAATGAACAGAGGTCTTTTGTATTTTTTTTGAATTTCTGCTATGGACTTGATCTAGTATGCTTTCTTTAATTTGTTTAATTCAATTTAGTCATAGCTTGACTCTGAATCTATTCTAGGCAGCTCACAATGTAGCAAAACAAGATAAAAGCACAATACTGTACAAAATAGATTGACAAGATGGGATGCAACCACTCCATAGAAAAACATGCACAAAGCCCACATTTAACAAGGGGCTCCATCCCACCCTCACTCAAAGCCTGAGCAAATGCTTCATCGAGGATATGACTGATGATTAGGGAATGGGGTTTGCTCAGCATCTAATGGCCACTTTAGTCTGCCGTAAGAATGTCTGCTCTTCTCTCGTTCTCAGGCATTGCCCTCCATTGCCATGGGGGGGCATGAGAGAATGGTCATGTGGTTCCCATAGAGACATATCTACCCATCTAATGCCTCTCGGATGTTTTCCAAAACACTCTCCAGATCTTACACCGTCTCCTTAAAAATATGGATTTAATTTTGTTTTGAAAAAACACCACTCCGTGCTTCACAAAAGGTTGATTCAGATTGGCAAAGAAAGCCAGCTGCTGCCAGTGCTGTCACCACTGAGTGCCTCACCGGCTTTTTACTGCTTCTGCCAACAAGGAGTTTCATGTTTACTTGTCAATTTACTTTTGAGGGCAATCTAACAGGTAGCTAAATTGGCCATTCCAGGACCCATCAACCCACACCCAACTCTGCTCTACAGAGAACAACTGGTGATTGTTTTTGCCATTGGCAGGGGATGCTCAGTGGGAAAGCCAACGAAGCCGTAGGAATCTGCCAATGACTTTTCTTAACAGAATTACAGAGTTGGAAGGGACCTTAGAGGTCTTCTAGTCCAACCCCCTGCTCAGGTAGGAAATCCTGTGCCATTTCAGACAAATGATTGTCCAATCTCTTAAAAACCTCCAGTGTTGGAGCACCCCCAACTTCTGCAGACAAGTTGTTCCATTGATTAATTGCTCTAACTGTTAGGAAATTTCTCCTTAGTTGTAGGTTGCTTCTCTCCTTGACTAGTTTCCATCCCTTGCTTCTTGTTTTGCCTTCAGGATGCTTTGGAGAATAACTTGACTCCCTCTTCTTTGTGGCAGCCCCTGAGATATTGGAACACTGCTATCATATCGCCCCCAGTCCTTCTCTTCATTAAACTAGACATAACCAATTCCTGCAATCGTTCTTCATATGTTTTGGCCTCCAGTCCCCTAATCATCCTTGTTGCTCTTCTCTGCACTCTTTCTAGAGTCTCCCATACAGTATTGATACTAAAAGGACAGTTTCACTTGATGGGCTTGTTATTGTGATAGAACAGGGATAGATTACCAGAACAACAGATTTTAGACTGGTATACATTTCTGTCCTCTTGGGGATTGCCCTTTAACAAGGCCATCTGGCCATGTCTTGTTATTTGTTGCTTCATTACTTGCCTGCAACCCTCAGCAATTACTCATAGAATATGCTTTGCATACTGAGGATGAAGATAGCCATTTTCTCACCAGGGACTAATTAGCATTTTCATAGCTTTTCTTGAAAACTGAGAATAAGATTCATGAGACAAAAATTGGCATACCTCTCGGTATCTTCTTTAGGCACACAGGCATCCGCCCTTCCTAACCATGGTGATGCCAAAATAATGTTTGCGCTGTGATTTCATGATGTGAGTGCTGTCACTTAGTACGCTAGTTGAGTGATGACATTGCACAACAGTATGTCAGGGGAAGAACTGTATTGTTGAGGTTGGGGCAACAATACAAATAGTCCTCGACTTTCAACAGTTTGCTTAGTGACCGTTCGAAGCACTAAAAAAAATGGCATATGACTATTTTTCACACTTATGACCGTTTGCAGTATCCCCATAGTCATATGATTTATATTCGGATGCTTGACAACTGCTTCACATTTATGACTGTTGGCAGTGCCCTGAGGTCATGTAATCACCTTTTGCCACTTTCTGACAAGCAAAGTCAATGGGGAAGCCAGATTCACTTAATAACCAGGTTATGAAGCAGTGATTCACTTAACAACTGTGGCAAGAAACCTTGTAAGGTAGGGCAAAACTCACTTAACTATCTCGCTTAGCAGCTGTCTCGCTTGAGCAATTTTGGGCTCAGTTGTGGTCGTAAGTCAAGGACTACCTGTATAAACTCAATCATTAAGAGACTTGCAGCTAAAGAACCAACCGAAGTTTTGTGGGATGAATACTAATAATTTGAATAATCTTTCCTATATAACCCTGTACAGAAAGACAACAGACCATTCAAGGGAGGGAGAAACAGAGGACTTTCTGAAGAGGAGATGAAGATAGAAGAAGAAAGTACAACAAGTTGGGAAAACTTGACAAGTAGGAGTTCTGGATTTCTCCTGACACATTTTTCAACCCTGGCAACTGTCAAATGTGTGGCCTACAATTCCCAGAATTCCTCAGCCAGCATGAATTCTGGGAGTTGAAGTCCACACATCTTAAATGTTTCCAGGGTTGAGAAACACTGCACCTTAAGTTGAGCCTACAGTTTGTTACTACCACAACAAAAAAGCAGTTGCCTGTAAATGACAGTAATGACAGTGATGGGACTCTCACGTTTTTAAGCTGCAGTGCTATGTTGGTAGCACGCTCAGCTTTTCCCGTGGCCTGCTGAGCCTGGCGCTGATTAGCCTGGGATTTCTTTTGTAAGGTGGCCACATCCTGTGCCAAGTCTTTCAGACGCCTTTCCAGTCGCAGTTCCTTGTTGAGGAGAGTTTCGAGCTGGCTCACCGCCTGAGAGAAAGGAAAGTCACAAAGCATGATTAAGGGTTGACTTTTGAGAAAGGTCACATTCATGCATCCACATTCAGGGCACATCCATATGAAAATCAGTAGTGGAATTGGGACTGACTTGGGAATCCTCCAGCGTGTGTACAAAGATTGCAATGAGTAGAAAGTTAACAATGCTTCTCAAATGTTTTCCTTCATTACCCAAAACTGCTTATCAGAAAGTCCTTTTTACTCAAAGTAGGTAAAACACTTTAAGTCAATTTTATTTATTCGTTTGTTTCTCTGTTTGTTTGCATCCTGCCTTTATTATTTTTAGCAATAACTCAAAGCAGGAAACATGTCTAACATACCTTTCTCCTCCTATTTTCCGCACAAGAACAACCCTGTGAAGTGAGTTGTGTTGAGAGAGAGAGTGACTGGCCCTACCTAAGTCAGCCAGCTGGCTTTCGTGGCTAAGGTGGGACTTGAACTCACAGTCTCCCGCTTTCTAATCTGGTATCTGGTATCTTAACCACTAGAACAAAATGCCCCTGTTGTGAATGGGAATGAGTTTGCATGTTGATAACCCAAAGAAAAAACAGTTTTACCTAATTTGGGGTAATCTACCCAGGTTTGGGAAGCACTGCAATAGAATGTGAATAAAATGTAGTAGAATGCTCTGACCAGTTTATAAAAATATGGGCAGAATTAAGAACAAAAGTACAGATATTGTAACAATCCAGCTGCAAGCCATCCCTCCAGTCAACCCCTTGTCATGTGGTATTCAACATGGTATGAAACAGAGCACTAGTACAATTGGTCTTTCAATTAATTTGCTAATAAATGGATAATAACAATAAAATAAAACAATAGCATTTGCCTGTCCCAGGTCCTTAGGAAGGACTCTATAGGTCGATAATATGCCAAATCCAGTCTAAACATCTGGCTGACTCTGTGACCAACTATAATAAAGAAATGGTTAAATAATTATTCAGCAGAGGTAATTTAGCATAATCATTTTTGCTCAAAAGCTTATGCTTAAAATATTATTCATTATTAAATTCTATTTGGAGGCCACCTAACTCCAACTGGCAGTAGGTAGCTCACAGCAATAATAATAAGTTTAAAAACAACAAAATACTGAAAAAGTAACCCAAACAAGTTCCAAATAATTACAAAATAATATGATAAGCAAACATATTTAAACCCATTTATCAGTTGTTTAAATATCTATTCAACATAGTTCTTTTAGCATAATAATTTTTGTTCAAAAGTTCATTTAATTGATGATTTGTTCAAACACCATTATTTTCTTAGTAAATTGGTATTTGTTCCTTAACATTTTCTGCCCTTGCCAGTTTGGAGTGTTTGCAAGAATACTGCATATACTTTTGAATTGGTAGGATGAGAGCGATAGTGTGTTGTCCACCTAGAAGATTGTCTATAAATTAGAGATCCTAATTGCATAGAATAATGTGAACATTCTTGGGGTAAAGCAGACTGGGATTCTACTGGTAGCATGATGGGCTCGGAGCACCAAAACTGACAGGCACTGTCCGTTACCTGCAGGGAATAAGCAAATAGCACAGGTAGAACTAAAGCTGGTGTCCTAATATATACCTTCCTTTAGGGTATGTATATGCTCAATTGAAAAATGTGTACAGTGTAATTGGCAGTAAAGGTCAATTTCTATGAGTCATCAGGTGACGACCGTAGCATGTAGAACTGCTAAAATTCAATATGGATTGTGGTAAGATGAATAAATAAATAAACCTGGAAGAGTAAATAGCAAAGAAGATGAATTAATAAATGAAGTGACAAAAAGAGAAATAGATAGGCTGCATGTCTGTGAAACTAAGACGAAGGAGAAGGCTGTCACAGATCTGAATGAAGGTGGTCTGATCGTGTGGAAAATAATCAATTAACATCTTCAGGGAAGTGAAGCGTAGTTTTAATTACAGGTAGTCCTCAATGTATGACTATAATGGACCCTGGCATTTCTGTTGTAAGTCATGATGGGTGTAAATTGAGGCACACATGTGACCGAACTTGATTTGATGACTTTTTTTGCAGCAATCATTAAGCGAACAATGCAGTCATTAAGTGAATCAAGGTATTCCTATGGGTGCTTTTTGCTGGAAACCATCCCCAAAGGCCAGAAACTAGCCAAGAATTGTTGTTAAGTTGTGATCACATGACCATAGAGTACTGCAACCATCTGTAAAGGTAATCCAGTTGCCATGCACCCGAAAAGCAGTCATGTGACCCCAGGAGACATAAGCAGTTTTCGGGGAGGTGGGGGTCTATTGTAACTTTCAATGGTTGCTAAGTTACCAGTCGTAATTTGAAGACTACCAGTATGAGCTGAAAGTTATATCAAAATGTATGTCAGAAAGTATTAATTAGAGTCAACTGGATTACTGTGGGCATAGATTTACAGGGGTAGGCAACCTTGGCTCTTTTATGACTCGTGGACTTCAACTCCCAGAATTCCTGAAGTCCATGAGTCATAAAAGAGCCATGGTTGCTTACCCCTGGCATAGGAAGAAGTCAGAATTCATAGGTTGGTAATAGTTACGGTTCAATCAATAATGAATAATAGAAAAAAACAAACATGAGTTTGGGGGAAAATATATAGCATTGTAAACGAATGTGAACCTATAGAAAAAAAGTATTTCATCAGATTTCTTGGGTGAATGGGCGTAGATGAGTTGTGAGACTACAGGAAAAAAGTGACTGGGTTGTTCAAATGAATAAGAACGATCATAGTCTTGCAACTGCTGTTCAGAAATAATTATATGTTTCTTTAGAATATACAGAATATTTCAGCCATAAATCTATTCATGTGCAAGGATAAAAAAGCTGATTGATTTGATGGCACATATGGTGAAAGCTTTGAAAGAATGACTGAAGGTCCAGGTGGCGTAAGAAGGTCTGAAGATGAGACGTCACGAGTGGATTAGAGAAAAATCAACCTGGAAGAAAAGAGCAGAGTGAAAGAAATGAAGCATATACTAACTGCAAGAGAAAGCATGAGCCTCGCATGAAACAGCATTAGAAGACAGATTAATCTCCTAATCCAGGAGGAGCCAGGATTAATGGAAAATGAGTATAAAGAAAGGGGATTTGGAAGTTATATGGAACAGAAAGATAAGAATTAAGCTGCAGAGCACAGAGAGTTTGTGGAATTACATTAATATGAAATATGAAAAAGAATGCTTGCTGGAGGGGTGGTAAGATAAGAAAAAAAATGCATAGGAGAAAATGATGAATGCAATAAATTAGAGAAAGATATGGTATAATATATAGGGCAATAAAACGATGGTTGCAAAGGATGTACAGGCCGTCCTTGACTTATGATTGTAACTGAGCCTCAGAATTACAGTCATAAATCATGTTGGTCATAAAACAATTTTATGACCTTTTTTCCAGAGGTCGCAGCTTTGCCAAACAGAACTGAGTGCCAATTTTCAGCAAACCCATCGTAAAATGCAGTCGCATGACTGTGGGATGCTGCAAATGACTGTAAAAGCGACCATGTTGCCCGAGTGCCTGAAATTTGATCATGTGACAATAGTGAAGGTGACCATCAGAACTTCAAATCTGGGTCCTAAGTAGCCCCAAGGTGGGCCCGTTGTAACTCTGAATGGTCATTAGTGAAGAATTACCTGTATCTACAGTATATTTCTGATAAATCTGCCTTCCGATGTTTAAGAATAAGGTGTCAAAGAATTTTCTTTAAATCTTCCATAATCAGAAAAGTAGCCCTTCATTTCCATTTCACAAACAACCCTTCAGTCTGAAGTTTTAGTACTGTGCTATTTTGCTTGTTTTAATTATTTCATAAAATAAACTGGCAAGTTCAGTATATGACAGATGGTACTGACAGATAGTCTTGATTACTGGACCATTTTCTAGTAGCAATGATAATATTTTGCAGCAGAAGTAACTGTCTTGCAGCACCATAACGGTCTAAATTTATATTTGTGTGTGTACCGTATATGTGATATTTTAGCATTATGAAAGTTGCATTATGAGTACCCCTATAATGTATTAATGGTAATTCCATAACATTGGAGGCACGTGTATATTATATTCAAGTCAAGACTAGATTGGTTGACATTCTGTATGTAGGCGGCATCTTCGGACATGAAGATGCTTTAAAAGCCAGATAAAGCAGAGATACTGTGGGTATGAGATAAGCTACACTTCATGCATTAACCAGAGGCCTCTTAAAAGGGGCATGGTGGTGATATGTGGTGAAATGATCTTATAAACAACAACGGACACTTAACGAGAGGGAAGCACAACACAATCCCCTTCAATGTAAAGGTAAAGGTAAAGGTTCCCCCGCACATGCATGCTAGTCGTTTCCGACTCTAGGGGCCGGTGCTCATCTCCGTTTCAAAGCCGAAGAGCCAGCGTTTGTCCGAGGACGTCTCCGTGGTCATGTGGCCGGCGTGACTAGACGTCAAAGGCACACGGAACGCTGTTACTTCCCACCATAGTGGTTCCTATTTTTCTACTTGCATTTTTAAGTGCTTTCGAACTGCTAGGTTGGCAGAAGCTGGGACGAGTAACAGGCGCTCACTCTGTTACGCGGCACTCGGGATTCGACCCGCCAAACTGCCGACTATCTGATCAACAAGCTCAGCGTCCTAACCCACTGAGCCACCGCATCCCTCCCCTTCAATGAGCTTGGTACTATTAGGCAGTGTTTCTCAAGCCTGGTAAGTTAATGTGTGCTGTCTGGGGAATTCTGGGAGTTGAGGTCCACATATTTTAAAGTGGCTAAGGTTGAGGAACACTGCTATTAGGCACGTAAATGTTAATTAAACCTTCATAGAATCATAATCCACTGGTTTAATTATAGAGTTTTTGCTCTCAGGAAATATCCATTACATTTTCCGCTTTAGAATGAAATTAAAGAGCAATTTCTTAAAGAGCGTGTTCTTAAACGCCAGTCTTGGGTGATGCTGAAAAGCAAAGGAGGATTGAGTGATTAATTATGTGCCATCAAGTTGTTTTTCAACTCCTAGAGACCACTTAGAGAGAGTTTTTCCAGGACATACTGTCTGTAACTTGTCTTTTGGGTCTCTTAAAACAGAGGTTCCCCAACCTTTTGGGCACCAGGGACCGGTTCCGTGGAGAAAGGTTTTTCCACAGACCAGACACTGCGTGGTTTTGTGTGCTGCCTGCATCCCAGATGGGCCTTTGCTTGTTTGTGCGGACCGGTTGCTGGCATGCCACGGACTGGGAGTTGGGGACCCCTTTCTTAAGAATTGCACTCATCACCACTGAACAAGAGTCCAAAAGTGGTTTGGATGTGGTTAATACCTGGAAGGGGGATGTCAAGAAAATACCAGGGCTATCAATCAACCTGGGAATACAAATATAAGTCCCGGGAGAAGGCAGCAACTACTTTGTTGACAAGAAAATGGCACGCATGTGGCCCGAAAACAGGAGGAGCCAACTTTTGAGTCTTACCTGCAGAATCGTGGAAGGGCAGAATGAAAGGCAGGGTACGGAAAATAGCTTGGGAGCCGCTCACTGAAAGCACAGGATGCCTTAAAAGCTATCTAGGGTCTTGACTAACCCACAACTCCCTTCCTTCCAAGAAATACAAATTGGCTGGCTTCACCTGTTTGACTTTGCCTTCCACGCTCTGGATGGCTTCCTTTGTCTTTTTCAGGGCTTGCTCGGCTGCCTTCACTTTGTCCTTGGCACTGTCTAGTGCTCCAGATGTCTCTGCCACAGTTTCCTGTACACCTTCGGCTTTTTTCCTGTGGAGAAGAAACACAGCAAAACAAAAGAACTTCACAGCATTTCCTCAATGGGACAGTTATTGCAGATTAAAGTTTGGGACTAAAGTTATAGGTAGTCCTCAGGTTACGACGGCCATGTGGAGTGGAATTCCTGTTGCTAAGTAATGTGGTTATAAACCATGACGACATGTGACCACTTCACTTACCAATGCCAATCCCGGCAAGAGCAGTGGCCATCATAACCAGAGACCATGCAGCTTGTTAAGAGAAGACCCTACATGATCAGAGTCCTAGGCAAGCAGGCTGGTGGGCGAGGAGCTGTGGGTGAGTGCTACTGAATGTGGGGTAGGGGTGGGCTGGGGTTGTGCCAGCCAGTGGGGATAATCGGCGGGCACTACTGAATGCGAGGAGGCCAATAGGTGCCACTAGAAAGCGTGGGCGGGCAGGTGGGTACTGCGGAGATACATACTCCATAGTGGGGCTCCTAGTAAGAAAAACAACTGGCAACTGTTCCTGCCAATCTCTCCATTGACTTTGCTTGTGGGAATCTGGCAGGGAAGATCGCAAATGACGATCACACGATCATGGCTTGCTGCAACATCATAATCGTGAGCCGGTCACCCAGGACCCAGATTGTGGTAATGTGACCGTGGGGACATTGCAATAGCCAGAACGCTAAGGAACCGGTTGTTGGGTTCCCCTTGCTCAGCGCCATTGTAATTTCAGTTACTGAATGAGTGGTGAAAACCCAAGGACTACCTGTAATACTTTGCAGATAGCCTGGACTAGAAGCAGTTTCTGGTCTAGACAACTGGCACCAAGTAACAATTACGAGGGGGGGGGGAATAACAAGTCTTATGCTTGTAGTTCTTTGCAAAGGACTATGAGAGAAAGATGTAGATATCTGGAAACAAAAACTGGAAAAGTTCTATGTTTCAGGTCATGGGTCTTCTTCCCTCAAGACGACACTATAGGGCATTGCACACCAGAACAACTAGACATAAGAACAGTTTTTTCCCCATGCCGTCACTCTGCTTAACAACTAATTCCTACAACACTGTCAAAATACTTAGTAAAGCTGTATTACTATGATACTCCTCATGTTTCTTATTACCTATCCTTATCTTCTTATGACTATAACTTTGCTACTTGTATCTTACAATATATATAGTATCCTAGTACGATTTATGTTGTTTGCTTAGCTAGTACTCCATGACTAAGTGTTGCATCTAATGATTTATGATGAAGTGTTGAATTTCATGATTTATGGTGAATGTATTTCATATGTATATGTTGCATATGATCATGATTATCACTATTACTTGTATGTACACTGAGAGCTTATACACTAGAGACAAGTTCCTTGTGTGACCAACCACACTTGGCCAATTAAGAATTCTATTCTATCCTATCCTATTCTATTCTATTCTATTCTATTCTATTCTATTCTATTCTATTCTATTCTATTCTATTCTATTCTACTCTACTCTACTCTACTCTACTCTACTCTACTCTACTCTACTCTACTCTACTCTACTCTATTCTATTCTATTCTATTCTATTCTATTCTATTCTATTCTATTCTATTCTATTCTATTCTATGCCCGTGGATATTTCTTTCGTACACATGACTTTGTTCAGGCTGATACTCATTCTTGCTTCAGTTCTCCCACTGCAAGATTAGGACTATGAAAAGTGGCATTGTTACTTACTACCATAGCTTAGTAACTGACTGGTTTCACACTATATGCACAATGCCATACCTGGATAACTCATTCTGTATTCATACAACAGCTTATACCCAGGTGAACCATGTTGTGGCTTAATGTTACAGTCTGATTGACACAATATGCTAAGATGAGGGCTGCATCCTCACAACATACCGAACCACAATGTGTGCAGTTTGGTCCAATGCTAACCTTTGTACTTCAGAAGAGGATAATAATAGATGACAGGGACCCATCCTACCCAAGATCACATGCTCTAATTGGCACTTAATCTGGGATCCAGATTAAATGACCTGATCTTGAAAAATATGTAGCATTTTTATTACTTTACCAAAAAAAATAATTAATAAAATTGGTTACTTTTGTTCCTGCCAGATACACTTACCTGGCCTGTTCTGCTTTGGTCAGTAAATCCCTAGCAAGGGTCAGGTTTTGCACTGTGCAGTTCAGGATAACATCCACTCTGTTAAGCTGGCTGATTCTGTCCCAGATTTCCTTAATCAGACTGTCGATCTGACTCTGGCTGATGGGCTGGGGGATGTTCAGGACCTGTTGAGCCACCAGCTCAATGCTCTCTGGATCGGCACCTTCCTCTAGGGAGACATGCACAGGTTCTTGATATCCACAAACCTGCAACAGTCCATTCTGCTTCCCAGTCACCAGCTTAGCCCTCTATTCCCTCCCCACAAACCAATTATTACAATATTAACTATAATGTATTGTGGCTTTTACTTGAACTGTTTTCACCTGTCTTTTGAATGCTGCTTAAGATTGCTTAATTAGGGTGTCTGTGTAACAGTCGCTGACTGCCCAAACATGCAGTCTCCAGGACGATCATTGGTTGGATCTGGGGTGGGAATAGGTTCCTTTAAACCTATTGGCCGCCGCCTAGTGGCCAACCGTATAAGTAGCTGCGCAGAAGCCTCTGGTTCAGTTCTGTTCCTGTTACTTCAATAAAAGCAATGTTCCTGTTTGAACCCTCTCGTCTCGCCTCCTGCTTCCAAAGAACCCACTACACAACATTAACGTTGTCAGAACACAACATACTCCCATTAATAACATCCATATTTCCCTTCCTGCATAGGACAAGAATAGAGGGAGATCCAAACTCAAAAGAAGGAGGGATTTCTTGAATGTGAGAATCCCTGGAATCATGGGAGCTCCAGCACTGGAAATTTTCAAGTAAAGGTTGGATAGCCACGTGTCTGGGAGAACATGAGGATTCCTGCCCTGGGCGGAGGACTAGATTAGAAGATCTCCAATATTTCTTCCAACCCTATGATTCTACGAATGTAGGACTTATATCTTATTAAGGCAGCATGAGGATACGTTCACTTTTAGACATGCTTTACTTCAAGTTCAGTGTGAGCAATGCTCTGGTACCTGCTAGGAAGTCTTTTATCTTCTGGATGAATTCCCTCAGTTTGGCTGTGGATTTCTGCACCTGGTTCCAAGCTCCTTGAGCGTGGTCCAAGGTGTCCTGAGCACGGTTCCTGGCATCCTGTGCCAGGTTCTGGACTTCTTGCACCTAGAATGGAAGCTTCAGCTTAGTATTTTTCAGGGGCATCTAGTAGGGGCATCAAAGAAACGGTGACGTGACCATCCAATGCATGTAAGTCTGGCTTTGTCTGAACAGTGATAAATACTATCTTGATTTTTTTTTCAATTCAACCGGTGCACTATTCCATAGTCTAGTTTTTTGTTTTTGTTTTTGACACTTTTGTGATTAAACATCGCAACTCTTCACAACAGGAGAAGTACCCTGATTTTTAAGGAAGAAAGTTTATTTACTTATTTATTTTTATCCCACCTTTAATATTTTTACAAATAATACAAGGCAGCAAACATACTAATAATCCTCCCCTATTTGCCCCACTACAACAACCTTGTGAAGTTGGGATTGAGCTGAGGGCAGGCCCAAAATCACCCAGCAGGCTTTCATGCCTCAGGCAAGAGTAGAACTTCCTGGTTTTTTACCCTGGTACTGAACTGGCTTTCAAAATAAATGTTCAGCCTTTATTATTCAATTTCTCTCACTATAGGTCAGGGGTCTTCAAACTTGGCCCTTTTATGACTTGTGGACTTCAACTCCCAGAATTCCTCAACCAGGCACGCTGGCTGAGGCATTCTGGGAGCTGAAGTCCACAAGTCATAAAAGGGCCAAGTTTGAAGACCCCTGACCTATAGGTAGTCTTTGACTTGCTATTGAAATGGAGCCTGGAATTTCCATCATAAATCATGATGGTCGTAAGTCAAGGCACCCACGGGACTGGATTTTATGGCTTTTTTTGCTGTGATGGTTAAGCGAATGCTGTCATTAAGCAAATCCATTTATTCCAATGGGTGGTTTATGACAGAAACTGGCTGAAAAGCAAAAAGAGGCAAAAATACCATAAATCATGACCACATCACCACAGAAATATTGCAACTGGTCATAAAGGTGAGCCAATTGTTATGCTCCCAAAATGCAGTCAGATTACCATTCTGTGATTACAACAGGGTCATGAGTAGTTTTTGAGTGGGTCCATTGCAACTTTGAACAGTCACTAAGGATTACCTGAAGATTTTTTTTAAAAAATATTTCTTTTAATTGAAGTTTAAAACTACAAATAAAAAAAAACTAATAAAAGTTAAGGAAAATGTAAAAAAAGAAAAAAATAGTGCAAAAAAGAGAAAAAAGCGGGAAAGGGAAAAATCTATATATAAAAAAGCAGATAAGCAGCAATAAAAAAAGAAATACAGACATTACTTTCATTAAGACGTACTGTACAAGCATTTTCAATCTCAGCACCTTCTCTAATATTTCAACCATCTCTTCATCCTATATCTCATTTCTTATCAAACTCTCACACTAATACATGAAAGTTTACAAGTCGTGCATTTGTAGCCTTTCTATCTTTTTTCTATTTCTTCTTCTTTTTTTTAAAACTAGAAAAAAAACTGATAAAGAGAGAAAGATGAAATAGCCACCAAATAAAATCTGATGCTTAGTGATAGGAGCATTTCTGTCAAAAAAGATTTTTTTTTGTGATGTTGCTTCAGATTTAGTCTCTAAAGACCGAAAAATGGCAAGCAGTCTCTGGAGATTTATTGTTTTCCCACTGAGGTGATAACCTTGGCTTATTTCATGAAAAGCTAAGCAGGGCTGGCCTGGTTATAATTTTGAATGGGAAACCATCAGGACAACTCAGGGCTACAGACTCTAGACTGTGAAGCTGAAAACAATATTCCAGAAGGAGACAACGGCAAACCATTTTCACTTGCCTGCCAAGAACTCTACCCTACCTAGGTGTGTCACAAAGACACCAGGAATTGAAGGTGGCTGAAGGGAGACTTTTGTTTAAGGCATTCCTGGGGACAGGAGGAGTTAACCAAAAATCATTAGGCAGCATGTGTGAATGGGCTGCTAACACAATAATCAGAATACTTACCAAATAAGGCTTAATATCTTCTGCAAAAAAGTACCATTTAAAGGCATAGATACTGTGTATTGTTTTTTATAAGTCACTTAGATTTTTTTAAAAAAAATTGATCTGGTGTAAAAAATGTGGTAGAATCTGGAGCCAAGTCCAGGGGAGGAGTGAAAAGGCTGGCTAGCCTTGAATCATCTGATGGGGAGAAAGCTGTGGAAAGCAGGCCCTCCCTAAACCTTGCATTGCTTCTCTAGTACAGAGCTTTTCAACCAGTGGTACGGGTACCACCTGTGGTACATGGGCACCTGGCAGGTGGTACGCGACCATCCTAGAAAAGTGGTAGCAGCGGAGGAGAATGAGCTGAACCGGTGGCAGCATCGCACAAGCCTGAGCGAGAGATGGCTGGAGTTGCAGGGCTGTCAGGGCTCAGCGGAAGCGCCAGGATCAGCGCCAGTCTCCAGCTGGAGCTCGGCACTGATCCTGGCACTCCTGAGCCCAGAAGAAGCACCAATCAGCTGGAATGTTGCAGCATCTCCAGGGTCTTGTGATTTACATTCAGATGCTTGACAACTAATTCATATTTATGACAATCACAGTGTCCCAGGGTCATGTGAAGTGACCAATACCTGCTGTAACTACCCAGCGGGGGGGGGGATAAAAACCAAACACCCCCCCACACCTCACCCCCTCTGCCAATCCTCAATAGAAATGCTCACAACAATGAAAATCTCGGACAGGAGGAAGAGTGCCGCTGGATAAGCAGGCAGGTGTCTTGCTTGGCTGTGGCTTGGGGGGGCACTTTTTTCAGTGCCATTGTAACTTTGAACAGTCACTAAGCGAACTGTTGTAAGTCGAGGATTACCTGTACTTCATCACTTTTTTCCTTTTTTTTGGGTCATCGAGTTTTTGACACCTTGCTAGGTGACTGGTGGTACTCGGATGTTGCCATATCCTAAAAGTGGTACAGTGGGTGAAAAGGTTGAAAATCCCTGCTCTAGTAGTTTCTATAGTGAATGCCGAATCACCTCATGGTGACACAGGTGGCAAACAAATTTAATAAAAATTTTTAATAAATTAGTCTGGTAAGTGTCAACTGTACAAATGATTAGAGCTGCAGCCCTTTTTCCTACTCATTTTCGGTTGTCACGCAGAACGGAGGGAGGGGGAGTTGTCCAGGTGCTTTGCTAGTCAAAATAATCTTTTCTCCCATGGGAACCAAGGTCATTGGCTGTTCCCGAGACTGCAGGCTGGGCGTTGCATAAAAAGCCCGCAGAAAAGATGTATTGGGGAACGTAGTTGCTTGCATAGTTTTAGGGGTGGGATTTTTAAACTTTGTATTGGGGAATTGTTACGTGTAGCTCCAGACTTGGTTTCACTTTTGACGTGCCGATACTTTGTAACTAATAAACATGTTCGTTAAGGAATTTGCAAGCCTCGGAGTTCTGCTTTATTCGTCTTCGTCTGTCGGAACCATGACAGTAAGATTCCGATCAATTAGGCAAGTAGCAATAAGCACACCATTCTGATCAGCTCCCTGTGTGTCATCCTGGTTCTTTACACCTTGCAAAACCCTTAATACATACATATATACATGCTTTAATCAACTAAGAAACATGATCTCCAATTTAACAGCAGTATGCTTCTATTCAATTGTACCTTGTTAACAATGGTGATCAGCTGACCTGCTGTGGTCTCCAGCTGCTGTGAAAGGTTCTGGGCAGAATGGAGGGCCTTGATGGACACAGGAAGAGCTCCAGTACAATGAGGACCTCCACAGTGCCTTTGACCAGAACTGTCTTTACAGGAAGCTCCTCCACAAGGAGCTTTTTCACAGACCTCTTCTCCAGAACCGCCGCAGATCTAGAACAACACCACAAACAAAGATTATCCAGTGAAAAGAGATCTCTGATGAGCTGTTAACCTCATCAATAGACCAGGAATGAAAATACTGGATTCAGGAGCACAGAGCAGGAAAGGAAAATAAATTCAATTTGCAATATATATATATGTATATATATATATATATATATATATATATATATATATATATATATATATATATATATATATGTGTGTGTGTGTGTGTGTGTGTGTGTGTGTGTGTGTGTGTGTGTATGTGTATGTACATATATATATATGTATATGTATAGGTATAGGTATAGGTATAGGTAATGGTAATGGTAATGGTAATGGTTCCCCCGCACATGTGTGCTAGTCGTTTCCGACTCTAGGGGCCGGTGCTCATCTCCGTTTCAAAGCCGAAGAGCCAGCGCTTGTCCGAGGATGTCTCCGTGGTCATGTGGCTGGCATGACTAGACGCCAAAGGCACACAGAACGCTGTTACCTTCCCACTGCAGTGGTTCCTATTTTTCTACTTGCATTTTTACGTGCTTTCGAACTGCTAGGTTGGCAGAAGCTGGGACGAGTAACAGGCGCTCACTCTGTTACGTGGCACTCGGGATTCGACCCGCCAAACAGCCGACCTTCTGATCGACAAGCTCAGCGTCCTAACCCACTGAGCTACCGCGTCCCTATGTTTATGTATATATATATATATATATAGTTTAACCAATATACATGAATCTAATTTTGTCATTTGCATTGTATTAAAAAAAATAATACATTAGGGTAAAATCTCAGCAAAATACAAATTGCCATATATAAACATTTACCGTGCTTCCCCCAAAATAAGACCCAACCGGAAAATAAGTCCTAGCATGATTTTTCAGGACATCGTAATATAAGCGACACCCCAAAAATAAGCCCCAGTTAAGATGGTCAGACAGACAGACACATTTAGTACCATATTTCCCTGAATATAAGCCCTAACTGGAAAATAAGTCCTAATGCGTCTTGTGGAGCAAAAATTAATATAATTTATTTTCAGGGAAACACAGTATTACATTACGGAATGTGGTGAAATGTAATATCGATTCCCAGGAGGGGAGAGCTGCTTTCCAGAGGGCAAAGGGGAGCAGAGCTTGGAAAGTTTGCTCAGCAGGAAGAGAGTTAAAACTAGCTCCAGGAGTATAATTTATAGTTATATGTGTTGTGTACTGGGTTCTTTGCAACAAGCAGGAGACGAGGTGAGAGAGTTCAGGCAGGAACATGCTTTATTGAATAACAGGAACTGAACTAGTAACCAAGGCTTCTACGGAGCTATTTATACTGCTGGCCACTAGGCGGTGGCCAATAGGTTTGAAGGAGCCTATTGCCACTGTAGAGCCAACCAATGGTGGTCCTGGAGACTGCTTGTCTGAGGAGCCAGCGACCGTTACCCAACTCCCTGATTAAGCAATCTCAAACAGCATTCAAAGACACGTGGTACAGTTCAAGTAAAACAGGCCCAATACATTACAATATGTATATATAGTTATGTAAATAGTTGCTTTAGTCTGGCAAGATTCTGTCTATAGGTGAAGAATAATAAAGGAAACTACTCAGAAGCATCTCCACATGTTCTTGGTTTTGGGGGCCTGACAGGGAATATTTTTTAAAAAATTGTGTATATTAGACACCATTGCAAAGAAAATGTGCCTGTTTAGAGACATATATACCAAAACCATGCACGTTTTAATGACCATTCTTACAGAAAAGTTCTCCAATTCAACCTAGTAAATCTGGCTGATTTGCAAAAATCAGGAACTGGTGTGTGTGTGGGGGGGAAACAACTTCTCAGAACTGACAAGCTTGCAGAACCGGGATTGGCACATTGGTCCATCTGTGGTCTAACCATAAGGCAGTTTGGTCAGGGCTACCATTTCCATCTCCAGCAAACTTCTCTCTGTTTCTCCCATTGCTATTCCTTCCCTCCTTTGGAACTTACTTTCTGGTTGATCCTGTTCAGGTGGAGGGCATCGACTTTTCGTTGGATGTTAGTCAGAGTCCTTTGGCGAGTAGCTGCCCTCTTGCGAAAAGCCTCTCCTCTTTGTCTCAACAGCTCGACTGTGACCTGCCGGGTATGTTTGGCTTGGACCACGGGACTTTGACGCCCTCGAACGGAGGCGTTGGCCTGCCTCAAGGCCTGTTCTGACTGCTGGAAGTACTCCACGATGCTACGGAAAGACTCTGCCAGCACAGGAAAAACAGGGGCTATCAAGAAAGGGACTTTTCTTTGAACATGACATGTGTGGATGCTCCTTTTATGTAACATGGCAACCACGTTCCTTACCACTGAAGCTGGCATTTACTATCTTCCCCAGCTGACTTCTAAGGAAGTTGACTGTCTGGTTCAGTTCGTCTACTTCTTCATTCAATACATTGAGGTGGCCCCTCTGCTCTGTCACTTTCCATTCAGTGCTATCCAGGCATGAGTCTGTATCTTGCAGGTAGTCCCATAGCTTATCCATGTCTGCCCTAGAGAAGGAGGGTAACATATAAGCCAGTGGTTC
Organism: Vipera ursinii; assembly: GCF_947247035.1. Taxonomy (NCBI): domain Eukaryota; kingdom Metazoa; phylum Chordata; class Lepidosauria; order Squamata; family Viperidae; genus Vipera; species Vipera ursinii. The sequence goes on along the minus strand of NC_139513.1, from coordinate 27,495,251 downwards.
CCAAATTTTTCTATACCCCGCCCCTCTAGAACGCTTCTGATATATTCTCACACCCCTTACAAAAGTTCAAAATGAATTATGCATATACACTATAATTTTGAAACTTCTAAACCCAAGTTTTCGCACCCCCTGGAATATCGTCTTGCACCCCCAGTTGGGAACCCGTGATATAAGGGTTCAGGTCCCTCTCCGCCATATGCTTTTTGGCCAAGATGTTCCTTGCCATAAAGATAGGATATACAGATAGTCTTTGACCTACAACCATAACTGAGACCAGATTTTCAGTTGCTAAGCGAGACAGTTCTTAACTGAGTTTCGCCTCATTTTACCATCTTCCTTGCCACAGATGTTAAGGGAATCATTGCAGCTCTTAAGTTAGTAACACGATTGTTAAGTAAATCCGGCTTCCCCATTGACTTTGCTTGTCGGGAGGTTGCAAAAATTGATCACATGGCCCTACACCCATCATAAATACACACCAGTTGCCAAGCATCTGAATTTTAATCACATAACCATGGGGATGCGGCAACGGTCGTAACTATGAAAAACGGTGACGTTTTTCAGTGCCGTTGTAACTTTGAATGGTTACTAAACAAATAGTTCTAAGTCAAGGACTGTGTGTAAATGAGATGCAGAGGCAAAATAACTCAGTGGTCAGTATTCCCCTTATGGGAGATACTGTTCTGCATTAAAAATTTCAAAATTAAATTCAGCAAGATTTGAAAAAGAAAAATAAGGAAAGCTGTATTTTAACATAATCAAACAAAACCAAATTAGTGAAAATTAGCTACATGTAAATGATACAATCATGAATAGGAGAGGGGACTTGCAGCAAGGGGTGGAGACAGAGGTGGGATTCAAATACCTGAACAACCAGTTCTCTGCATGGACGCCACTTCCAGAAGTGTGCTCTGAGCTGGGGAGGCCTCCCAGGCCCAGAACGGCCCACCGGAAGTGCGTGGATGTCACTTCTGGTGGGCCAATTTGAGCCTGGAAGGCCTCTCCAGCTCAGAACAAACTTTGAATGAACCTTTATTGTCAAAGTACAACCATGTATACATTGAGATTGGCTGAGCCTCCCTTCGTGCTCCCCCCCCACAACTCACAGTGACAACAAACCCTCCATCTTATTACACCATGTGAGCTAATTGCACAACACACCGGCCTCGCAAGTCAGTCACACATAAAATTATAAAATTATGTCCCGTTCAAGAGCCTGACAGCCCCTGGACAGAAGCTGTTCTTCAGCCTGTTGGTACAGCTGGCTATACTCCTATATCTCCTACCCGATGGTAGGAGAGTGAAGAGATACCGACCAGGGTGTGAGTCGTCCCTGAGAATTTTCCTCACTCTTCCAAGACAGCGGGCCCTGGCGATGTCATCCAGTGGTATCAGGGGACAGCCCACGATGTCTTGTGCTGTGCTCACCACCCTCTGTAATACTTTCCTATCCGCGGCTGACAGGCCAGCATACCAAGCCACAATACAGTGCGAGAGGACGCTCTCTATAGTAGACTGGTAAAAGAGGGTCATTAGCCGTTGTTTTACCCTGTTCTTCCGCAAGACCCTGAGGAAGTGGAGTCTCTGTTGGGTCTTTCTGGCCACCTGGGTTGTATTAACTTTCCAGGTAAGATCTTCACAGAGGTAGACTCCCAGAAATTTAAAGGAGGAAACTCTCTCCACACAGCCCCCCCCCCCGATGTAAAGTGAGGCAGGTTCCTCTTTTTTCCTCCAGAAGTCTAGCACCATCTCTTTTGTCTTGCCGATGTTCAGGTGCAAATTGTTCTTGGAACACCATATGGATAGTTTTTATGTCATGGCATCCGGCCCTCTCAATTCCTGGCAAATAGATGGGGAAGAAATGGAAGTAGTGACATTTTATTTTCCTGGGCTCCAAGATCACTGCAGATGGGGACTGTAACCAAGAAATTAAAAGATGCTTGCTCCTCAGGAGGAAAGCCATGGCAAATCTAGACAGCACACTAAAAAGCAGAGACATCACCCTGTCAACAAAAGTGTGTATAGTCAAGGCTATGGTCTTCCCAGTTGCAATGCATGGCAGTGAAAGTTGGACCATAAGAAAGGCTGAGCGCCAAAGAATTGAAACCTTTGAACTATGGTGCTGGAGAAGACTCCTGCGAGTCCCTTGGACTGCAAGGAGATCAAACCGGTCAGTCCTAGAGGAGATCAATCCTGACTGCTCTTTAGAAGGCCAGATCTTGAAGTTGAAACTCAAATACTTTGGCCACTTAATGAGAAGGAAGGACTCACTGGAGAAGAGCCTAACGCTGGGAAAGGTTGAGGGCAAGAGAAGAAGGGGACGACAGAGAATGAGGTGGCTGGATGGAGTCACTGAAGCAGTAGGTGTGAGCCTCAATGGACTCCAGAAGATGGTAGAGGACAGGAAGGCCTGGAGGAACGTTGTCTATGGTGTCGCGATGGGTCGGACACGACTTCGCAGCTAACAACAACAACAATGTCATGGTCATTAAATGAATCAGCCGTGGTCATTAAGTGAATCTGGCATTTTTAGTCCTTTACCTATCATGATTTTTTTTTGCCTAGAAGTCTGGGTGCAGCAGTTGTACAGAGATTTCATTAAGATGCTCCTAAGCCTTACTTTCCTCAGATGATGATGATGATGATAATAATAATAAGTTGGAAGGGACCTTGGAGGTCATCTAGTCCAACCCCCTGCTCAAGCAGGAAACCCTATACCATATCAGGCAAATGGCTGTCCAGTCTCCTCTTAAAAACTTCCAGTGTTGGAGCATTCACCACTTCTGGAGGCAGGTTGTTCCACTGGTTAATTGTTCTAACTGTCAGGAAGTTTCTCCTTAGTTCTAGGTTGCTTTTTCTCTTTGGTTACTTTCCATCCATTGCTTCTTGTCCTGCCTTCGGGTGCCTTGGAGAATAGCTTGACTCCCTCTTCTTTGTGGCAGCCTGTTGTGGCTGTTGTGTTGTAACTTGAGGAGCTACCTGTACAGTGTAAGATCATGTATATGCATCATCATGGTTTAAATTATCTCATCAAATATGGCTGGGGAAGGAAACCAATGGAGGAGGAGGAGGAGGAGGAGGAGGAGGAGGAGGAGGAGGAGGAGGAGGAGGAGAAGAAGAAGAAGAAGAAGAAGAAGAAGAAGAAGAAGAAGAAGAAGAAGAAGAAGAAGAAGAAGAAGAAGAAGAAGAAGGAGAGCCCATATCTCTATTGGCATACCTTGTATCTGTTAAGAGGTTGTTGAGCTGCTGCAGCATCGAACCACTCAAACTCTTTCCATCCATCAGAAGCTGTTCCACCCAAGCCAAGCTGCTCTCCAGGCTGCGTAGGCGGCTGTTGCTGGCTTCAGGTATGGGGCCACCTTCCCTCAGGGCCCGTACTCTATCCTGAAGCCTTTGCAGCTGCTCATTGAGCTGATTCAGTACCAGGTCCCACTGGCCAAAGCACGTATGGCAGGGGGTACAGTGGGGAAAGTTCTTCTGGAAGCCACGTTGGCACTGGTTACAGTTTCTCCCCGTAAAGCCACTCCGGCATAAACAATGTCCAGTGAGGCGGTCACACTGCGGGCTCTCTGAACCGATCGGGTCGCATTTACAAGCTGCGGAGAGCAAAGGCGGAGGTCACATCCAAGAAAAGTAAATAAGCTAATAATAAAGATTATGAACCAACAAACAGACATAAGCAGAGGAGATGTCAACGCACGGAGACCCTTTAGTTCACCTGCAAAGGTATACCAACTTTTCCGATTTCTCTCCGATCAACAGGGCTGACAGGATGAGGCCCATCACAATTTGTACAGAGGGGGAAGGGGTATGGAGCTGTTAAAATAAGGCACTGTCCCCCTTTGCACAGAGTTATAGGTAAACCTCAACTTACAACCATTCATTTAGTGACTGTTTGCAGTTACAACGATGCTGAAAAAATGACTTACGGCACGTCCTCATACTTATAACCACTGCAGCAACTCCACAGTCACGCAGTCAAAATTCTGGTGTGTGGCAATCAACATTTATTCATTTTATTTGCGTCCTTCCTAGCTGGCTTCCAGAGAAGCTAAGCCAGTTGGGGGGGGGGAAATCAGCTTTGCTAAACGACCACATGATTCACCCCAATAACTGCAGTGATTTGATTTATCAACCGTGGCAAAGAAGCCTGTAAAACGGAGCATGGCTCATTTCACAACCACCTTGCTTAGCAACGGAAATTTTGGTCTCGACTGTGGTCATAAATTAAGGAATACTTCTATACCAGTTATTAAAAATGTCACCACTGATGGGTACGATCGTGTCCTTTTTGACAGGAAATATTAATCAGTGAGCCTTCTGCAAAGGAGAAGAGATTAGTTCAGTGAGATAAAACAGGACAAAGTCCCTTGAATTTATCATGAGTAAAAAAATTCGTCATTAAAAAAGAAATGTAGGGGGAGTGATCTCTGCTCTGGGCAGAATCCTAAATAGATTTGGAGAACAGGGCTTGGTCTGTGTTATTTTTTTTTATATATATATATTCTGAGGAACCCTGACTGCCCCTGACCTATGCTCATTCCGCCGGGACCTGAAGACTTGGCTCTTTGAGCTCTCTGACCCAGGCTGAGAATTTTAACTGGGGTTTTATTTTCAGGGATAATTTAATCTTTTAATGCTCTTTTAACTTTGTATTTTATATTGATGTGATTTTAAAATGCCCTGTAAACCGCCCTGAGTCCTTCGGGAAAGGGCGGTATATAAATCTAATAAAATCTAAATCTAAAATCTAAACCCCTTCTCTCTTAATTGGTATATCTGGATTGTGTTCAGATCTGATACAAAGGTAAGCATCCGACAATTCAAAGAAGCATGGAGAGCAGTAGATGGTTAAAATAAACAAACAAATAGGCATCACTTTTACTCATTATTATAACTGCTACTACTACTAATCAGAATGGAGATTCTGTACTAATCACAGTCCTAAAGCTCCCTTTGGTTCTGATCTGATTGGTATTATTATTATTATTATTATTATTATTATTATTATTATTATTATTTGTATTTATTTATTTATTTATTTATTTATTTATTTATTTATTTATTTATTTATTATTTTTTACCTTTTAGGTCAACTACTATATTACAGAATAGGTTTCATAGGAGAGGCAGGTTAGAGGAAGATACCAATTTGGCATCTTCCCAAATTTACAGCTTCAATTCTTTTTTTTTCTTTTTTTTTATCGTGAATGCAACATTTAAACCTGACGTTTAATTTAACAGAAATAAGTAACAATAAAGAAAATCAGGCACAGATACAAAAACAAGGGGGCATAAACAAGCAACCTGAAATATCATAAAACTAATATATATTCCGATACCTCATTAGAAGCTTACAATTGTATGAGGTATTCCACATTTTCATTTTCAGGAGATATTTCCATTTTCTAGCTTTGATTAGAATTTAAGAGTTTTGATTCTAATAAGAATGACGACAGATCTAATATACCAGATCAGGGAAAGCTGGTTTACGGACTTATTCTGAGGAATAAGTTATTCCCATGAAGAACAACTAACCCATCCATCCGACTCTTTAATCTCATAGGGTTTTCAATATGCTGTTCTGTGTGCACATTGTATGTGTTGGTAGAAAGTGCCTGATTACATTAGGACACTCATATTTACCTAAGCACTGCTCTTCTGGGTCGCCCCAATGATTTTCTTGGCAATGAGAACAAACACGACCTCCAAAACCTGGCTGGCAATGGCATTGGCCTGTAAACTGAGGAAAGAAAGAAAGAAAGAAAGAAAGAAAGAAAGAAAGAAAGAAAGAAAGAAAGAAAGAAAGAAAGAAAGAAAGAAAGAAAGAAAGAAAGGAAAGAAAGAAAGAAAGAAAGAAAGAAAGAAAGAAAGAAAGAAAGAAAGAAAGAAAGAGAAAAAAAGGGGGGAGGGGGAGGGGAAACAATTTAGAAAGAGGGCAGTGAAATAGCAGCAAAACCAAAGTCACCAGACCTGTTTGAGCACCTCTCACTTGGGTTTAACTTTCCAAAGTCTTAGTCCCTTACCATGTTGCAGTCTGAACGTAAGGAATGGGTTGGATCGCAGTTACACGGCTGGCAGCCCAAGTCGCTGCCAAAACCCCAGAAATTCTGGGCACATCTGTCGCAATTCTTTTCCACCACGTTGGCACGGCAGGGGCAATGGCCTGTAGTTGGATCGCAATGGCAGATGCCTTCAGAGCAGTGGGTGGGCAAAGTGCCCTGTTCATTACAGGTGCAGCCTGGGAGAAAGAGTAAGGATTAGCGTCAGTAAAGCAACATCCTGCCTGCCTGCCTGGCTCACAGCTTTTCCTACCAAGAATATATATATATATATATATATATTTTGGAATCTACAAACAAAAATTTCCGTTTCGCCCTCCTGTGGGATCCAATTCATGATACTGCAGAATGTTTTAAGAATTTAAGAATTCCAGAAGGAATGCATTAAAATATCTTGATTTTGTTTCAGGTGCAGTTGTAAGAACCACGGGGGAATCTTTCACTGAAGTCTTTTTTTAGGGAAGTCTCTTTTTTTTACCCCCTGGATCCAGTTTGGGAAAAGCCCTCAAACACCATTTTGCTAGCATGCAGCTCTGCCAAGATTTTGGGGTTAATATACACATCCATTTACATCCTGGCCTAGAAGATTTTTTGAGGCTTCTCTGGATTAACCTATTAGCTGTTCAGGAGGAATGTTTTATAAGATGACCAGGCAAATATACATACACTAATTCAGATGGACAAATGCACAGTCTGTATTTGTGGTTTTGGAGGAAAGGAAGGCTGTTTGAAGGGGTGGGAAAGCACTGGAATCTCCTGTGGTTGGTGGGAGATGGAATTAATTCCATGCCTGTTAAATTCGGAGCAGAGACAAGGAGCCCAAACCAGCTTATTTCTTTTTCACGGAATCCAAGTAAAAATAGTTCAAAACACAAAATGCTGGGTGAAATTAAGAGAAAGCTGGGATGCCAATAAACATAGGGACAAGGGGCCAACAGGGCAAATTGATTTAAAGTGGATAAGACATTCTCTGATATAGAAGCTGTGTGGTAAACAAGGCTAATACCAATATAAGTGGTTTCCAGTCCCAATGATTGTTCACAGAATTACTGACATGGAACGAGAACTGAAATGTTGGACAGAAATGTGATTTTTTTTAACCAAAATTCAAAAATAGATTAAGTAACTATTAGACTGAGATTGTATAAGATCTCCTGGGTTGAGCAGGGGAGTGGACTTGAGTACCTGCAAGGTTCCTTCCAGCCCTATGATTCTATGTTCAACCAGTGGTGGGATTCAAATAGGTGAACAACCGGTTCTCTGCGTAGATGCCATTTCCGGAAGTCCATTCTGGACCCGGGCAACAGAAAAATTAGCTACCGGTTCTGCCGAACTGGTGCGAACTGGCTGAATCCCACCACTGCGTTCAACCCAATCTACTACATCAGATTGCTGCTGAAAAGATGAAATAATTCCCCCATGCACCGCCCTGAGAAAAAAAAAGGAAAGAGAGAAATGAAATGAAATGAAATAAAAAGTCTGATCGCGATCTCAGAGCTTCAAGGAGAACACCCAAAAGTCCTTTCTCATTCTCCAGCAGTAAATTTCTCCCCAGGATTGCAAGCTGGGTCAAATCATCTCACTCACGTCGGCAGCTCCGTTGAAAGGCATTGCCGTAGTAGCCAGGCTGACATTCGGCACAGTGGGGTCCATCAGTGTTGTAAAGGCAATGTAGACACTGGCCAGTATGCGGGTCACAGGCCTCAGGGTCACTGGGATCAATGTTATTGTTGCACTGACAAGGGCGGCAGGCACCACCTTCCTGACCAGGGGTACCGAAATAGCCGGGGGAACAGCGATCACACCGTGGCCCTGTCAGAAAAAGAGCAAGTTATTTTTAAAAAAATCTCTCCCTCTGCTACTTCGCAATCAGTCAATACTGCTGAATTTCTGAGAACTTTGGCAAAGGGATTGAGTTGAAGTTGGTTGAGGAAATTTGGGTTCATATGAATTCTGGTAACCAAAGTCAGGGAAAATATTTTACTAATAATCAAATTCACTGCCCCAGTTGGGTGTGTACTGTATATGCCGGGAAGGGAGGGAAAATTGTTAGCAGAAAATAAATGAAGTGAAAATCTTGAACATCTTAAGACTGCACAATCATACAGATGAAACCTCTCCAGGGACCCCATGGATTTCTGCTCCCTGCCTTGACCTCCAAAAGACATAGGTGGTCTCAAGTATCTGCTGACTGTATTCTTTTGGTGAGTCACATGTTGGACGGGTCCACTTAGCATAACTGCGGCAAGGGTCTGAAAGGGCTTCAAAGGGATGCTAGAGAAGGTGGGCTTGCAAAGGGTGGAGCATCACAGAATTCTGAAACTTAAATTATTGCGGTAATCGTACACCTTCCTTGTCCCAGGATACAGGCAGCCCTCAACTTACAAACCATAATCGAGCCTGTAATTACAGATATAAGTAATGGTAGTTCTTAGGCAGGTCGCTTTGTCACTGCACCTGATTTTATTGTTCTGTCCCAGCCTATGTGAGTCCTCACAAGGAGAAACCCCTCTTCCAAGAAACAGGCAGGAACCGCAAGAAAAAACCAACCCCTTTTATTCTCACAGGACTGAGTCAAGGTCCAAGGCAAACAAACACAGTTCACAGAAACTCGATCCTCAACACGAACGGTTGCCTTTGGCAACCAACACCTCCCACACCTTCTCTTTTATAATTCAGCCAAGGTGTGGCTTCCTAATGCCTTCTCCTTTGCCTTTGGAGCCACCCCATTGCATTCCTCTGTCCTACTTGCTTCCCTTGTCTGTCCTTTCGTGCATCCAGGATTTGTCCCAGCTGTTCTTCATCACTGTCCAACTCAGGCTTCCAGCACAGTTGTGTCTCAGCCTGAGCGCAAGTAGAGGGGCTAGGCTCCTCGTCCGACTGTAGGTCTTGGAGCTCCTCAGAGCCTTCCTCTGACTCTTAATGTCACTCCAGGCCCCTCCTCCTCCTCTGATTCCTCAGACTCAGCTGCCAGATCCACTGGCTGGCAAGGAATCACAACATTTAGGACCCCGTTTGCAATAATTGTTAAGCGAGCGCCATACTTGTTAAACAAACCCCTGTTTTCGAATGGGCATTCTTTTTTGCCAGAAACCAGAAATTAATGCCAAAGAAAGCAAAAAAAAACCTCAGAAGAAAATCAGATTCATGTGACTGTGGGACATCACAAATGGTCAAAAAACACAAGCCAATTATTAAATGTGATTGCATGATGTGGGGGGGCAGCTGTTGGAACTTCAAAATCGGGTTGTTAGTAGCTCTGTGGAGGTCTGCCTTAACTCTGAATGGTCCCTAAGCAACTGGTCGTTAGGTGAGATCTTCCTGTATACCTTACCTGTATAGCCAGGAGCACACAAGCAAACTATCTGGTTTGTTCCTCTGTCAGCCTGGCACGAAATGCCATGATAGTGCCGTGATCCTGGATATCCAGGACAAGGACATGGCCGACACTGTTGCCCTGATCCCAGGACTGGGTCTCCATAGTATCCATCGAGACACCTGCAAATAAAGCAAAAGTCCAAGCAATGACGGGCATCTGAAATTTTCATGACCTTTTCAAGGTTATTTTTCACAATTAGTATTGTCAAGAATGGGCAGTTATATCGATATTATATCAAACCTGCTGCAACAGGTTCAGTGGAGCACTAACAGCATTATGATGTCCATTGAAGAAGAAGAAGGTTTTACAAAATAGAAATACTCATGGGTCGTGTGATAACGGTTTACCTATATCAAAAAAACTTTTGAGCCTCTTTTGAAAATCAAGGACAAGAAAAGGGCCGGTGAGATGGACTGAAATTTGGGCTGAATAATACAAGGAATTTCCTGATGAAGAAGAGCTGTCTTCCCTAGAATAATGGTAGACACTCAACCACTAAAGGTGTGAGACAGATGCTCTATAGATACTTGATGGACATTATTTACTGGATTCCAGCCCTGGATGGCCTAATTACTTGACTTTTAATTCCTAATTTCTATGACTCTACAAGTTAATTTTGCACTCTGCAGCGCCCTCCGACATATTACTTCTTAACAGTTTTCCCCTGAAAGTCACAGATAACCTACTTTCTGCTAAACATCCTATGGCATCAATTGTTTATTTAGTTACGCAATTTATGTATCATCTCTTTATAGACTCTAGCTGGCTCACAGATGTCACGCTGGTTCTTCCTAAATTAACTCTGCAAGCTCAGTTCAACTCTTTCCCTGAAGCTAGGCATCTACGGAGTAAAAATAATGACATTCTTAGGGGAAAAATAAATGAAAGGCTCTTCTAGATAGCTCTGAGGCTGAGAACAAGATGGGGGAAGAATGCCCACTTGTATCTTTGATCGTAATCCTGACCAGCATACATAGATACAGCTCTCAAAACATTTTATTCGTTGAAAATACTTAAGTTCTCAGCACAACATGGCTTAGTGAAGGGGGGGGCGGCTTATTCTAACTTTCCCTTGGTCTGCTATACCCACCTTTCACAATGGCGGCCTTCTGTATAATCTCGGCATTGTTGACAGGCTCCGGTGTGTGAATCACATTTCTCTGCGTGCCCGTTACAGTGACAAGGACGGCAGTGCGGGAAGCCCCACTGGTCTGGTGGACACTGATCACACTGGCGTCCCACAATACCCTGCTGGCATCGGCATTGCCCACTTACTGGGTCACAGATTTTGGAGACCGAGCCCTCAGCGGAACAAGCACAGGCTGTGAAAACAAGAGTCATAGTAGAGCTCAGGAATCAAAAAAACCCATGGAGACCTCATTCTTGTGGTGAAATCAGGATGGCTCATCCTTGTTCGAGGGTGTCCACTGAAGAAGAATGGCATTGCCAGGATGGACATCATTACATGTAGTCCTCGACTTACGACCACAACTGAGCCCAAAATTTCTGTTTCTATGCGAGACAGTTGCTAAGTGAGTTTTGCCCCATTTTTCTTACCAGAGTTGTTAAATGAATGGCTACAGTCGTTGATAGCCCTAGCACTTAGACTTATATACCGCTTCACAGTGCTTTACAGCCCACTCTAAGCGGTTTTACAGAGTCAGCATATTCCGCCCAGCAATCTGTGTCCTCATTTTACTGACCTCGGCAGGATGGAAGGCTGAGTCAACCTTGAGCTGGGGAGACTCGAACCACCAAACTGCTGGCAGCTGGCAGTCAGCAGAAGTAGCCTGCAGTACTGCCTTCTAACCACTGCGCCACCATGGATCTTGTTAGTAACACGGTTGTAAAGTAAGTCTGGCTGCCCCATTGCCTCTGCTTGTCAGGTGGTCAGAAAAGGTGACCAGGTGTCTATAAATATGAGCCAGTTGTCAAGCATCTGAGTTTTGATCATGTGACCATGGGGATGCTGCAACGGTCATAAGTATGAACAACATCCGTAAGTTACTTTCTTCAGTGCCGTTGTAACTTTGGTCACTACCTGAATGTCTGAAAGTTGAGGACTACCTGTAATGAGCTATTATGCAAATAACAGGTGGTTTTCCTGATCACAACAGAGAAGTGGTTTACGTACTCTGTTCTCTTTTCAGAGATCTTTTTTCTGTATCTCGAACTCTAAATGCTGGCTTAATAAAAATTTTCATTGCAGCCTTTGGATTACTGTTGTATGGTTGAAGAGGAAAGACTCACTAGATAATATAATCCCATATGGCCTAGATTCAGGTTGGAAAAAAACGAAGATAGTCATGGAATCTTAGTCCCTCCCTCCCTCTCTCGTTCCTTTCCTTTTTTCCTTTCCTTTTCTTCCTGTTTTTAAATATAGAGAGAAAGAGCTGAAGAGAGATATATTGGGTATTTAAGTATTCTCCTTTGTTATTTTGTTTTGTTTTAGTTGAGTACTGCTTTTGTTTCCCCAACTTTTTTTAAAAAAGTAGCTTACTATATCATTATACTTTTCAGAGCCTTTTTTCTGCAGCAAATTTAGTTTTGTATGACCGTGTAAAACATTAGGTATCAGACTATATAATTATAAAACAATAATATAGTTTTATTAGTTTATATTGTATATAATTATCATCTTTATCTCTTATCTATCTATCTATCTATCTATCTATCTATCTATCTATCTATCTATCTATCTATCCATCTATCCATCCATCCTTCCTCTCTCTCTCTCTCTCTCTCTCTCTCTCTCTCTCTCTCTCATCCATATCAATACTAGCATCTTTTGTGCCACAGTATAAACAATGAGTACCCTGTTTTCAACCAGCTGTTTTATCCTTCTCTGTCTAAAATGCTGGTTGTTAGTGTGCCTGTGTGTTTCCTGTGAGACCGTGGCCAAGCATACACTTTGGAAAAAGATGAAAACAAGGCAGGTCCAGCCTTAGCTACTCACAGCTGCAGCCATAAGGTCCAAATCCGTAAGTGCCTGGGACACACCGGTCACACTGCCGACCCATAACATTGGGCTTACACTGGCACTGTCCTCCCAGTTTGTGGCAGACACTGCTGGTGGAACCCTGGAGGTCACATTGGCAGGCTTAGAAGGGAAAAGAACAGCAGTGCAAAAATTAGGGTTATAGGTGGAACACAAAAGGCATTCTGCGTTCAAGTTAGACTTTGGGTTTTTGGCTCACAAGATGAAGGATGTGAGAGAATGCCTCGCTGGCACACCGAATAAAAACTCGTCCCTCTAGAGCAGGGGTCTTCAAACTTGGCCCTTTTATGACTTGTGGACTTCAACTGCCAGAATTCCTCAGCCAGGCACGCTAGCTGAGGAATTCTGGGAGTTGAAGTCCATAAGTCATAAAAAGGCCAAGTTTGAAGACCCCTACTGTAGAGCTGACTCAGAGGCAAGAAGCGTTAGGGACATGCCTGCTTATGTTATGCATAGATTATGCAGCAGAACCCCAAAAAGCCTTTCGGAGATAATAAAATAATAGAAGGAATGAAGACGTGGTTTTCAACAGTAATAAGGCAACTGCTCTGCATTCTTGATATTCTCAGCCTTTGCTTTGTTAGCTTGAAAAGATTAAAGGTTTCTAGCCCTGATGATTGTAGAATAATATTTTGGGCATTTCAGCCACAGGTCTGGAAATAATGTTTTTTGATTGCAAAACAATCATTCATAGCAAAATTCCCTTTCTTATACTTCTCTCATAATGTCTTCTTATGTACAGATTATAGCTCAGCCTGAGGAAACTTCCAGCATTCAGACCAAGACTTGCTGATTGTAGGAGTTTGTCCCCATTTAATTTTCAGAGACTGGGCAATATCCTTGCCCTTAGCATTACAACATCAGATTCAAGAATATCAAAGCTGCTGAGTTCCCATCATCAGTCCATACAAGCTTGGGTTCCTGGAATTCAACACCCTTTGAGGAATGACACATTGGCCCTTTCCTGCCTGGGGGACATCTTTTCACTTACGCAGAGCCCCATCGTGGATCAGGGCAGAAATGCTGCAGAGCAGGTGGGCACAAGTCTCAGGAAGGTCAGGCATGGTGGCCATGCGAAATAATTCCAGGCATGTGTAATGTTCCAGGGCCTCCCGGCGCTCCACAGAAGCTGGATCGTTACCATGGAAACCAGGTAGTTCTGTCACGTGAGGTAAAAGAACCAGCTGTGGGATAAAGGGAGGAAGAATCTTAGAGGGAAAAAAACCATATATATTTTTTCTTTTAATGATCCTGTAATCCCTTGTATCGGGGTGGAGTGGTGTGTGTGTGTGTGTGTGTGAGACCGAATGGAGTTGAGAATTTACTGGCCAGAGCCTTTCCTGACGTCTATGTGGAGCTCATGGCAAATATTTTCTCTTTGCGCCCAGAAGAGAGAAATATCTGCTGCTGGGCTGTAGGTTTGAACTCCGAGCTTGGTGATTTGGCTGCAAATGTTTCGTCTCCATTTGGGGTGGGGGGGTGGGGAGAGGAACATCTTCAGTGCGCTTTGAATGGAGATGAAATGTTTGCAGCCAAATCGCCAAGCTCGGAGATCAAACCTACAGCCCTACCTACCAACCCAAGCTACTAATATTTAAACACATCTCATATCTGCCACTATCTAGGATTGAACTCATAGCCTCCTGACTGTGAAGCGAGAGCTCCACCCCTAGGCCACCACACAGCTCAGAGGGGGGGGGGAACACTAATGAAGGCGAATATATGTGTCCCAGGATAACGTTGCAGGATCCAGTCTGGATCGGTCACTGGGAGACACATTCTGGTGAGAGAGAAGTTCCCTGAGGATGGGTTCCACCATGAGTCTAAAAGCTGGGAAGAGGAAACCTCCGGTCCCGGTGACTGACCCAGACTGGATCCTGTTAAAAAAGCACTAAGTCAAATCTCTCTCTCTCTCTCCCCCCAAATCTATCTATCTACCTCATTTACCTCTCACCTAATCTTTCCATTCACAAAATGCTCAGCTAGCTGACAAAAAAACACACGAAAGAAATAAAAAATAATCATCAAAATATAGGTAGTTCTTGACCTACAACCGTTCGTTTGTTTGAAGTTACAATAGCACTAAAAAAAAAAGACTTACAATTGGCCCTTGCACTTATGACCCTCGCAGCATCCCCCTGGCCACGTGATCAAAATTCAGGCCCTTGGCAACCAGGATATATTTAGGACAGTTTCAGCATCCTGGGCTCATCTGATGGCTATTTGTGACCTTCCCTGCTGGTTTCCAACAAGCAAAATCAACAGGGGAAAATGGATGCGCGTAACAATTTCGCGAGGTACTTAACAACTACAGCGATTTGCTTAAAAAAGGTTGTCAAATTAGGCATGACTCATTTAACAACTGCCTTGGCTAGCAACAGAGGTTCTGCTGCCAACTGTGGCCATAAATCAAGGACTACCTGTACATTAAAGTGTAGGGGAGAGCGAAACGGGACAAATATCCTTAAGGGACATTAAGGGAAAATGGGCCTGGGCCATGGGGGAGACCTGGGGTGCCCTTAAGAGAAAGGAGTTCTCACCGAGTCTACAAGGATGAAAGCCGCAGGATGGCGCTGGGCCACGCCTGCTCGTTGGAACCGCACGACGATCTTGTAATGGTTTTTGGGCTCAAAGCAGAAGGGCCTTGGCAGGAGCAAGTATCTGTAATATAGGTTTCATTAAGCAATAAAATAGTATAATATAAGTTTATTCTCACCAGTACCTCACACCTGAAACTTTCCTAAAAAATGTCCAAGGTGAGAGAAACAAGAGAATGTTTTAAATAGCTTTCTAAAAAAAAAAGATCAGATCCTTCTTTTTCCTGATTTTAATAATTATTATTATTTATTTTTATTGGTTCCTGTAATAACTCCAGCAAAGCTACAAAAAACTGCGCTACTCGGAACATCTTACATTTTAAGGAGATACCTGGCTGATACCTAGGAAGCTGGCAGCAACCCGTGTCAACTATTAGTGCCAGTCAATTTGAGTGTTCAGTTGACTGAGTTTCATGTTTTATGAATAAAAGTTTAATAATAATAATAATAATAATAATAATAATAATAATAATAATAATAATGAAGTTGGAAGGGACCTTTGAGGTCATCTAGTCCAACCCCCTGCTCAAGCAGGAAACCCTATACCATTTTGGACAAATGGCTGTCCAGTCTCTTCTTAAAAACTTCCAGTGTTGGAGCATTCACCGCTTCTGGAGGCAGGTTGTTCCACTGGTTAATTATTCTAACTGTCAGGAAGTTTCTCCTTAGTTCTAGGTTGCTTCTCTCCTTGATTAGCTTCCATCCATTGCTTCTTGTCCTGCCTTTGGGCACTTTGGAGAATAGCTTGACTCCCTCTTCTTTGTGGCAGCCCCTGAGATATTGGAACACTGCTATCATGTCACCCCTCACGCTTCTCTTCGTTAAACTACACATACCCAATTCCAGCAACCGTTCCTTACATGTTTTAGCCTCCAGTCCCCCAATCATCTTTGTTGCTCTTCTCTGTACTCTTTCTAGACTCTCAACATCTTTTTTACATCATGGTGACCAAAACTGGATGGAGTATTCCAAGTGTGGCCTTACCAAGGCATTGTAAAGTGGTATTAGTACTTCACGTGATCTTAATTCTATCTCTCTGTTAACGCAGCCTAGCACTGTGTTTTCTATCTGTCTCTTGTGAATATGTCTGTGTAAGTTGAGGAGGGGGAGAGAGTGAGGGGGGGGGAATCTATAAAGCGAAAAGATGTTAAAGGAGAGAAACAGAAAAAGATTGGAAAACCTGAAAAAAAGGAAATCCATGAATTGATCAGAATCTCTCACAAATATAGAAGCTAAATTCATGCGCAATGGAATTTGTATGTAGAGGCATAAGCCATATTCTAACATTTTCTTTTTAAAAAAAAATAGATAGCAGCAGTCTCCAAAAAAAAATTATCCAGTAAGTAAGTATTTTAGAAAGAAATAATGGAAGTGATGAGGAAGTGATCAAATTCTACCGGCACACACGGAGGCCTTTAGCCAATCCAAAATATCAATAATTTTCTAACCACATAGAACACAGGAGCTTTTTGTAATTATAGGAAAAAGTCAGTCAATCCAGCACCAAAGAAAAGTCAGTTGTGCTAAAACACAAGTTTCAACCTTACAATATTACAATTGGAACATGGGTAAAGAGACTTGTTAACTTAAGTCATTATTTGGCAACTTATCTACCTCATTCAGAGAAGAGATACCAGGTGCCATTATTTTCCATTTTGAATCCTTCTTTCTTTTTTCCACGCTTTCTTCCATCTTTTTCTTACCAGTTAAACATCCCTTAAGGATAGAAAGTCAGAGTACTGCATGTTGCCTTATCAAAAATGAATAAATACCATTTTACAGAAAATTTTAGCACTTTGCTGTGGATTTTTTTTTTTGTATTTTGCTTTTGTATTTTGTATCTAAGCACTGATAACGTTATTTAGTTTGGTAATCAAATGTTGAAAAGTTAAAGATGGCAGCTGCATCCACGTGACCAATGTCCCAGGACTTTTTAACCTGTGATACACATAAAAAGAGACCAAGTGTTGGGTGCATGATTTATTATTTATTTATTTATTTTAATTCCATTTATATCCCGCCCTTCTCCGAAGACTCAGGGCGGCTTACAAGCTTAGCAGATCACAGCTCCATCCTAACACTTTGAGCCTCTCTCCAGACGTTCATCTGCTGAACAGCATATTCTACTCTCGAGAATCAAAGAACTCTGAAAAATGCAGAAGAGCCCCCAGCTCTTTTTCATTTTGTAAGGTGCATCCTAAACAGTCATTAGTGATGGGAGACCTACCAGTGAAAATGAACAGTAGCAGCCTCTGGGCCAAACCTCTCCCCGGAAGAAACAATTTGGAAGGGAATTAAATAACAACATTCTTGTTTGAGGTCTCGGTGTCCACAAAAATGGACCACCAGCTCCCATCTCTTCTCACCTGGAGGTGTGGGGCAAGCTCCCTTGATACACTTGCTCAGAGGGCAGCACATTGCCACAACGTGGACTCACTGGTAGGGCCTGCGAGCTGACACTGACAACAGCTTCCCAATCTTCTGTGGACTGAAGAGGAGACACCACAGGTTTAAAGAAAAAAACCCAAAATAAACAATGCCATCTTAAATTCTCACACAGAAGGGAGATCCATTCTTGAAAGCTCTATTTACAGTATATAATAGATTTTTGTCCCACCTTTGTTACTTTATAAGTAATTCAAAGTGGCAAAACATACACAGTACTCCTTCCTCCTATTTCCCCCACAATAACAATCCTGGGAAGTGGGTTGGGCTGAGAAAGAGTGAGTGGTCCAAAGTCACCCAGCAGGCTTTCATGCCAATGGTAGGATGAGAACTCACATTCTCCTGGTTTCCGGGCCAGCACCTTAACCATTGCACCAAATGTCATAACTCTTTCTGACTCTAAAAGGGTTCATAAGGCTCATATATTAGACAACAACTCAGTAATCACTCAATTAAATCCAGAGAAAAAGATAGCCTCGGTTTAGAGACCGCTCAAACCTGACCAAACTTTTATTATTACCATAGCCTTTCGCTAAAGGAGATCTTGGTGGTGCATGTGGAATCATACACCACACTGATTGATTGATTGATTGATTATATTTATATGCCGTCCTTCTCCCTAAGGACTCAGGGCGGCTCACAACAATAAAAACTAAAAAAGAACATGAAAATACAAAATTTAAAAAAGAAATAAACAGTAGATATGTTCAATACATAGTAATTTAACCCCATAAAACCAAATTTAAAACCATAGTCAGTCCAGGCCCGATTGTTGAAGCATCCATGTCTTCAGGTCACGGCAAAAGGACCGAAGGTTGGGGGCCATCCCCAGCTCCGGAGGCAACTCATTCCAGAGGGTCGTCACGCCCACAGAGAAGGCTCTCCCCCTAGGGGTTGCCAGCCGGCATTGCTTAACCGACGGAACTCTGAGTAGGCTGACCCTGTGGGAGCGAACCGGGCGATGGGAGGTTGATAATGGCAGCAGGTGGTCTCGCACTGTCCTCATCACAATCAACCCGTGAAACAGATTTTGCTGAAAAAAAAGTGACTAGCCCAAAGTCATGCGATATCAGCCTTCCCAAGTAGACAAGATAGGAAACACAACCAGATGGGCTAATTCTACTTTATTGTAAGGCTATATGACAGAAATGTGCAAGTCTCCGAGTGCAAATTCCCCACCTATACAGCCTGAAAAGCTAGGTAGGGTCCCTTCTGGGCTTCTTTCTTTGCCCATTATGCAGCTGTGGGCTATGCCTTTTCTTATCTGACCATTCCCTTGGCATTCACAGCATTTCTCAAGTCTTTCTCACATACCAGTTACATGCAGCGAGTTGCAAAAGCTAACATGGACTTGAATCTGGGTCTCCTTTGCCCCAGCATAATAATGTAATAGGTTCAGCACTCTGGTTTTCTATGAATTCAGTATTGTCACTGCCAGCATAACCGTAATCAGAGCCAGTTTGATGTTGTGTTTAAGGTGCCAGGCTAGAAACCAGGAGACTGTGAGTGATCTTGGCCCAGTCACTTTCTCTCAGCCCTAGAAAGGAGGCAAGGGCAAAACACTTACGAGATCTTGTCAAGAAAACTACAGTATCGGCAAAGCTGAAGGTCTTGGTTGGTCTTACAGATGTGGACTTTAATAATAACAAGGGACAGACTTGTATAATTACAAATGTATACACGTATGGAGTGAGAGCTGCTCTCCTCCTTGGAACAGTTCATATAGATATCATATTGCAATATTCCAGGCTCAAAAATTATAGCAGATCCCTTCTGGTGGTGGAATCTCCAGCTTGACTGGAGGGAGGTATTAAGAGAGGGCTTAGCTTAGAGTCATTGCCCTGTAGAAAGTTGCACAGGCCCAGGGCTTTTTTTCTCATAAAACACTCAAAAAGGAGTTCTGGCACCTTTTTTGGATGGAACCCTATAGCAAAGGCAAGGCGGGTTGTATGACATGTGTGAGTTCCGGCACCTTTTTCTTTTACAAAAAAAGCACTGCACAGGCCTGACCTTCCCCAGAATCCCTAAAACCTTATCTGACCATTCCCAAGACAATATAGTCAATCTGGTGGGATTCTTGTAACATTGGGTGACTACCAATAAAGCTGCTGCGAATTCATAAGCGGTTCTGGTTGCTTGTGCCTGTCACTAAATTAACTTATTTTCCTTCTTCTTTTACCATCTTCCATTAATAACACGATGTAGATCTGTGGTTAAGGATAGAAGACCTAAGTTGAGAAGATGCTTCTGCAGATCCACTTCTTAATCTTAGCACTTTGACTTATTAATGACCCACCAATATGTATTTACGGAAAGCACAAGTATAGATAATCAAAGCAATTGTATTAGAACAATGAATTTTTAAAAATTTCCTCTAAAATGATTTGCTACGTGGTCCAATGAATCATTCTTGCTCCTGGGCACGTGCTGAAGATAAGGCCAGGAGTTTGCCCGTCAAAATCCCACCTGTCTTCCCTCTTACAATTTCTACCCACCTCAGGCTCGTAGCGGAACAAGATGTCATATTCCATCGGGTAAGGAATGTTGTCAATGTGGAAGGACAGTCCAGCCCCATCACGCACACGGGCGAAGCCTGGGCCTGTCCATGTGATCATGTGGCCGGTGTGCTCACGCTCGACAACTTCCACATCAGGCTGTAGATAAAAATGCAACGTCAGCAAAGACGGAGTACCGTAGTCTTTCCAGTGATTCTCACTCCCACCCTTCTGGCACTTCCTTGGGTGTGTTTTCAGCAACTTGAATGGCAAGTGGAAGCAGCCTGTTGAGGAAGCCTTCCCTGCTACACCACTGAACTATTCTTCCAGCAAAACCACACAGGCCTTTCTTACAAAGCTCAAGATGTGTTTAAATCACTACGGAGAAGCACAGTGGATTTAAGTTTTATTCTTAAATCCCAAAGCTCAAAATTTCCAGGCATCCCCTCTCTCAAATCTTTTCTTCCTTGCTTCCTTGCTCTTCCTTGCTTCCTTCCTTCCTTCCTTCCTTCCTTCCTTCCTTCCTTCCTTCCTTCCTTCCTTCCTTCCTTCCTTCCTTTTCTTCCTTCCTTCCTTCCTTCCTTCCTTCCTTCCTTCCTTCCTTCCTTCCTTCCTTCCTTTCTTTCTTTCTTTCTTCCTTCCTTCCTTCCTTTTCTTTCTTTCTCTTTCTTCCTTCCTTCCTTCCTCTTTCTTTTCCTTCGTTCCTTTCTCTTCCTTCCTTCCTTCCTTCCTTTTCTTTCTTTCTTTCTCTTTCTTTTCTTTCCTTTTTCTCTTTCTTTTCCCTTCCTTCCTTCCTTTCTCTTCTTTCTTTCTTTCTTTCTTTCTTTCTTTCTTTCTTTCTTTCTTTCTTTCTCTTTCTTTCTTTCTTTCTTTCTTTCTTTCTTCTTTCTCTCTCTTTTCCTTCCTTTCTTCCTTCCCTCCTTTCTTTTCTTTCTTTCTCTTCCTTCCTTCCTCTTTCTCTTTCTTTTCCTTCCTTCCTTCCTCCCTCCCTCCCTCCCTCCCTCCCTCCCTTCCTTCCTTCCTTCCTTCCTTCCTTCCTCTACAAATTCCCCTAAGTTAGGACTTCATGTGCTGTGCAAGACAATGTCCCTTCACTGAGATCAAAGTGAAATTCAGCTGCCAGTCCTGCTTTGCTGAATGTGAACTGGCAAAGACGGTCACATCTTATTCTTTCTTTTCCCCTTTGGAAGTTGAGTCTTCTGGGGCAGCCCTACTAATATCTCAGGGAGGTCTGGGCCATCCCATCCACAGCTTTCTCTTCCTCGGCCTCGTGCACCATCACTTCTCCATAGACATTCTCCCACAGTCACCTTTTGTTGAAGCTGCCGGGCTCGGGAGAGTGCCCCACGCTGCTGCAAGAGTCTTATTGTGCTGTGCTGGCGCCTCAGCCTCACTCTGCGCCCATTCTGGACTCCGTTGTAGTATTCCACACAATCCACAGGCGATTCGGGCCGCAAGGCACCCTGTCACCAGAAGGAAAACAGATCTCAGTGTAATTGTTAGGGGCAACTGTGTCTTGAAGCCTTTGAACTGTGGTGCTGGAGAAGACTCCTGTGAGTCCCTTGGACTGCAAGGCGATCAAACCAGTCAGTCTTAGAGGAGATCAACCCTGACTGCTCTTTAGAAGGCCAGATCCTGAAGGTGAAACTCAAATACTTTGGCCACCTAATGAGAAGGAAGGACTCACTGGAGAAGAGCCTAATGCTGGGAAAGATGGAGGGCAAGAGAAGAAAGGGACGACAGAGAATGAGGTGCCTGGATGGAGTCACTGAAGCAGTAGGCGTGAGCTTAAATGGACTCCAGAAGGTGGTAGAGGACAGGAAGGCCTGGAGGAACATTGTCCGTGGGGTTGCAATGGATCGGACATGACTTCGCAACTAACAACAACAACAAACTGTGTCTTTCTGCCATGGCCACCCAACAACCCAAATGAACTAAAATCTGCAAAGGCAAAATGGAAAGGAACCACAGTCCCCTATACCAGAGGTCCCCAACCCCCCGAGCGATGGCCCTGGGCTCTGGCCCCTTTGGAACTGGGCTGTGGAAGCAATGGGTGAGCACACACAAGCACGCAGCTCCACTTGCACAAGCAGTGGGTGAGTGCGTGCGCACAGGTCCATTTGTGCAAGCAATGTGTGTGTCCGCCATTTGTGCAAATGGAGCTGCGTGGACGTGTGCTCGCCCACTTCCTACGTGTAACCATTCCCTCCCCCTCCTTCCCCACCAGTCCGCAAAGCTGGAAAGGCTGGGGAAAACTGCCCCATAGAGTGTGTGATCTGAATCCCTAGCTTGAGCCGCCTGGATTCCTTCAGTAAGCCGGAGACAGCAGCCTGGGATCCCATGGCCACATGTGGCCCCAAGTCCCTCTTTAGAGCCCTAAAGCCATCTTGGACCACGACTGCCAAAAACCAGTCATGGTTTCCTGTCCATGCAATGGGCAGAAGGAATAATCATAAGGAACGGGAGGAAGAACCTCAGCCAAGACAATGGTTTGATTAAAAAAAATATATTCTATATCCAGATCAAAATTGTTACCTGAGAAAACATCTCAGAAACGACCTCCCTAGTTCTCATGAAGATAACGGGAACGGGGGGGGGGGGGGAGGGACACATTTAGATTATGCAGACAGTGAAAACTATAACCTTGCAATTAAAGAAGCATTAGCTTGCATGTCTTTGGTTTTCACATTCGGTCTACCCTGGAGATCAATTCTAAAGGAAATCAGCCCTGACTCTTCTTTGGATGGACAGATATTGAAGCTGAAGCTCAAATATTTTGGCTACCAAATGAGAAGAAAAGACTCATTGGGAAAGACTCTGATGTTGGAAAAGTGAAGGTAAAAGGAGAAGGGGACAGCAGAGGATGAGATGGTTAGACAGTGTCATCGACGCATTGAAGGTGAATTTGAGCAAGCTCTAGGAGACAGTGGAGGACGGAGGGGGGCTGCCATGCTATGGTCCTCTGGACACAACTTAGTGCCTGAACAACAACTAACTTGGAGGGATGACAACCACATTTTAGACACACACACCCAAATTTAAAAAATGAATAAACAAGCACACACATCCCAGCACTATCCCCTTTGCATCAGCCATTGAGTGCAGTCGTTGGGAGCCTGAAGGTCTGCCTCATGCTACACTGAACCTACAGGGGGAACCTCGGCAGCCTGTGACTGCCAAGCCTTTTACTGGGGAAACGGTGTGTATTAACATATCAGAGGGAAAGAAGGGCAGCACGCAGAGGAATTTGTCATTCATTGTTGAGGCACAGATAACGAGGATCTCAGCGTTGTGTTTTTAGACCAAGATGTGAACTCAGTTTGCGCCTAAGGAGATAAGAAATCCATGCATCAGGTAATGCTGTGCCAAACTTAAATCTGCCCGCCTGGTCGTTTAGAGATGGCCTGTTGGCAGGACCTCTCTTTGAAAAATGTATGGGGTCTGGGCCAGGCCAGGCCATCTCTATAGTCACCCCCATTTTATGGGCCGGTCTGGAGAACAGATTCTCTACTCTATAAGTGCTTTGAAAACAAGCTGGGGCAGCACTCTTCCTGTGGTTATTTCACCCTTCGGTTACAAGAATAATGCTTTTGATAGGTTCATTGTTTTAACTGTTGATTTCCATTACATATATAAATTTGTAATGGTTTTGGGAGGGGGGACAACCAGTTTCTCAGGATTGGGGTGGGCTCTATCATGTATTGTAAAAATACATGGGCAAATATACCAATCTCTTGGACCAGACAGAGGCAATGCATGGCTCTCCTACTTCTGTCTGAAATGGTATAGGTCTGTGGTGGCGAACCTATGGCACGCGTGCCAGAGGTGGCACTCAGAGACCTCTCTGTGGGCACATGCACCGTCGCCCCAGTCCTAGGCCTTTAGCTGGGTTTTATAAAACCTTTTCGCTTTAGGTCTCCACTGCCGTGGGGGGAAAAAAAGGTTCAATCAATCAATATCAACTTCTTGTGGGGGAAAAAAAGATCTTGCAAAGTTGGAATTGATTGTTTGAACTTTTTAGTCCCACTCAGTGTGCCGTTACCATCGCAGCCACATCCACCCAATGGGCCATGCCCACCCAATTGGCCACACCCACCCGGCACTCAATGATACATAAATGGGTTTTGGGTAGCAGTTTGGGCACTCGGTCTCTAAAAGGTTTGCCATCGCCGGTATAGGTTCTCCTGCTTGAGCAGGGGGCTGGACTAGAAGACCTCCAAGATCCCTTCCAGCCCTATTCTATTCTATTCTATTCTATTCTATTCTATTCTATTCTATTCTATTCTATTCTATTCTATTCTATTCTATTCTATTCTATTCTATTCTATTCTATTCTATTCTATTCTATTCTATTCCATTCCATTCCATTCCATTCCATTCCATTCCACACCAACAAGATTTGGCAGTGTAGGTGGGATTCATCGCTTTCCACAAGTTCAAAAAGATCAGGCTGAAAATTGTCAGCCACACACTTTCCAGGGAGTAGCACAACATTTCTGGATAGACTCTTGCAACCTTTTAGTAAGCTAGGAAGATGGACTGCATTCCCTAGCACTCAAGCATTCTTCAAATTTGCCTTAAGCCAGCCTCAGACCACCTGCCTCCTTTTCCTTCCTTATTTAATCCTTAAACAAATGACAATGATTTTCTAGACACAGACAAAGCTGCTCAGAGATACAGCAGTTTTTCGTCCCACAAGCTCGTCCCCTTCTCCTTAGCCTGGCACACTTACTGGGAGATCTTGATGGGTAGGAGGAAGACCAGTGGCACGTTCGGCTTCATACATGTAGTAGTCCAAGGGCATACAGAAAAACCCTGGCTGCACGTCATTGCACTGACGGCCTATAAGGTGGGGCCGACAGGGACACTGGCCATCATTCATAGAGCACCTGGAGACAGAAGGCACCACAACAAAAATAAACCTCTTTTAGCTAAATCTTGGAACAACATAAGTGGAGTGGGACTGGCAAGAAGCAGACAACATCCAACGTTGTTCAGCGGTGTCACTGACTTCATACAAGTAGTCCTCGACTTATTATCTCGACTGGGACCAGAATTTCCATTGCTAAGCAAAGTGATTGTTAAATGGGTCACACCCGATTTTACAATCCTTCTTGCCTTGGTTGTTAATGAATCACTGCAATGAAGGAAATCCTGTGATCGTTAAGCAACTCCAGATTCCCCTATTGACTCTGCTTGTCAGAAGGTGGCTAGGAAGGCTGCAAACAGTGATCATGTGAATGCTGCAATTATCATAAAGACATGCCAGTTGCCAAGGATAGAGCTGAATTTTGATCGCGTGACCGTCGGGATGCTACGATGGTTGTAAGGCTGGTTGTTAAGTCACGTTTTTCCAGTGCCAATATCAATTGAAATGGTTGCTAAATGAATGTTTGTAAGTCGAGAACTACCTGTAATACAAACAGGCATAGTATATAGTATTAAAGGACAGGTCCTCTCCTAACATTTCTTACTGCAGTCTTGTGGTATGCCTACTATGGGGCTTGTCACCAATATTCATAATTAACAATCCAGACTAATAGGAGTAACCATACAAGATCGTGACATTCAGGACAAATGGACAAAGAACTTCAAAGAAAGGATGGAAACGTGGAGGTGGTGACAACATTGACCCAGTCTGCTTATTTTGGGTCAGGAAGAGAGCCCGAGTATCAAAGGCATCTTCAAACAAGGTATCCTGGTTCAATTACGCTTTGCCTTTGCAAGCAACAATTCAAGGCCAAGTCAGTCTGTTCCGAATGCAATAAGGATGCAATAAGGAGTATCACATTTTTTTTACAGCACTGTGTGGCTCTCCCCAAATTCTCAGATTCCGTCTTGCAAAACACAATGGATGTTATCACAGCAGACAGCCGATGCTCCCGCTACTGAAGTGCCAAAATTCCACCCACACCCTCTCTTGCAATCTTTTTCTTGCCTTGCCATGTTTAGGTTTGTGATGAGAAAAACATTTTTTTTTGTCTGCTTGGCTGCCCTGAGCCTTGTATAAGGTCATAGGACACTAGAGGCAGCTTGCCAGCTGCAGAAAAAGGGGAATGCCACGTTCCTGGAAGGTTCAAGGGGAAACTGGCCCACCGCCAAGTCCCAAGGAGCGTTTGCATCTTATATCTCGAAATAGCTGTGTTGTGAGTTGAGATCTTGGCAGCCTAGTGGGAAGAAAATTGGCCGAGAGGCTCGGTAGAGGTGTTAGCGTGAGAACCCAGAGATATAACCTCAACCCCACCCCTTCCCCATCCACAGAGGTGCTCGATGACCCAGACATACAGCTGAATGTACAGACAGTCCTCAGCTTATAACCATTTGTGTAGTGACCGTTCAATGTTACAACGGCGCTGAAAAAAAGTGACGTGATTGTTTTTCACACTCACGGCCGTGGCAGCAGTCCCACGGTCACGTGACCATATTTGGGACATTTGGCAACTACAATGTAATTATGACACTTGCACTGACCCTGGGTCATGTGATCACTTTTGGCAACTTTCTAACCAGTGAAATCAATGGGGAAGCTAAATGCACTTAATGAACACGTTACTAACTTAACAACTGCAGCGGTTAATAACTGTGGCCAAAAGGTTGTAAAATGGGAAACAACTCACTTAACAACTGTCTTGGTCTCCATTATGGTCATATGTTGAGGTACTACCCTGTATTTCTCTATGACTTCGTCTCATCAGGTGATTGGTTCACCCAACCAGAAAGAAGTATAACGTGGAGAGCGCTAGGACCCAGAGGGGAACTTTTACCATAACTATTGCTAAGCTAAGCACGGCCTTGTGAGAGACACTCAGAATACAGTAAAGTGGACCCCAAGGACTACCTTCTGTTCCCAAAGCACTTTGGTCTGGTTCCTTGATAGTTCTCCCAAATTCATTAGGCCAGGGGTAGGCAACCTTGGCTCTTTTATGATTCGTGGACTTCAACTCCCAGAATTCCTGAGCCAGCCATGCTGAGGGGAAAGGGAGAGGTTTCCAAGCGGAGCCATGCTGGCTCAGGAATTCTGGGAGTTGAAGTCCACGAGTCATAAAAGAGCCAAGCTTGCCTACCCCTGCATTAGGGTATAAGTCATAATAATAATAATAAAGTTGGAAGGGACCTTGGAGGTCATCTAGTCCAACCCCCTGCTCAGGCAGGAAACCCTATACCATTTCGGACAAAATGGCTGTCCAGTCTCTTCTTGAAAACTTCCAGTGTTGGAGCATTCACAGCTTCATCATTTTGTGAAATTTCACTCAGTGCAGAAAGAAAGAAAAAAGTCTCCAAGCTGCATGAAACTTTATATATTATTATTATTATTATTATTATTATTATTATTATTATTATTATTATTATTATTATTATTATTATTATTATTATTACCTCTTTGTTAATTTGAATAAACAAATGAGTGGATAAGCATTTGTCTAGAGATATTAGGTCATAGCAGGGTTACAGTTCACAGCAACGCAGAAGCATAGCAAGGAGTATCTTATTAAATCATAAGCTGCATTGTTTACAGTCAAATTTAGAAAACATGAAACCAGTTTTTAAAAAGTTAACGTGAAAGTTAACCAGTTAGCATGAAAGTTTTTTTTAAAAAGTGCGAATGTATTTTCGGTACCCAAAAAAGCTTACAATCCCTATTTGTGCGCAAGGCTGAAGAACGTTAGTGCTGTTGCTGTGAAACTGCTTCAGGGTGTTGGTGTTGTTATGCAATCTGACCACTAGCCACAGAGTCGATAAGTGAAACACTATTTTCTGTCAATTCAGAATCCTCAGCTGTGGAGCAGCAGACGGTCTCTGTCTCGAGAGCCACTTAAAATGTTTCTCCTTCTGCCCTTGGGTGTCTGTTCACTGCAGTCCTACCTATTGTTGTAGGCACCTCCAAAATCACAAGCACAGCTTCGGCAGCCTGCCACATCATAGCTCAAACCCCAGTATTCAGGCTGTGAAAGAGAAGGACCAACACACTCATTAGGAACTAGGCTCAAAGGATGCACAGCACAAATCCAAGCGATAACAACCCTCACTCACCAAACACTGGTCACAGTATTGCCCAGTTACAAAACGCTTGCAAAAGCAATCACCGCTGATCTGGTCACAGGGGCTGCTATCTGTGGTGATCCCACGAGGGTCACACCTGCAGGCTGAGAACACATACCAATAGTTTCCACGGGATCTGTGTCTGGTCTTTAAAAAGTGGGGTAGCAACCTAAACCTCATGAGGACGGACAGAAGAGAATATTTATAGCTCAGCGTTGAACTGTGAGGTCTCTGGCGCTCTCTGAGTTTGCTTGCTTTCTTGCAGATGTTTCATTACCCAACTAGCTAACATCATCAGTCCTAGAAGGGAATTGTTGTGATTCAGGGTCAGCCTGTGGGTTCGGCAGTTGGGTCGGATGACTCAGATGAGGGGGAGGAGGGGGGTGTTGAAGAACTTGCTGATGATGGCTTTGAGGCTCCGCAGAGCCCCCAGCCAGGCCCCTCCTACCTGGTGGAGACCCAGCTGTGTGAGCCTGACAGTGTGGATGAAGATGACCCACAGCTGGCCCTGTTCAAGGACGCCCGACGCAGGAGGCAGTCAAGTAGGAGCAAGCATAGGAAGGCTGTGGGACTTCTCGGAAGGAGGCAAAGAGAGGCCACGCCCTGAACTCTTTATAAAGGGAATGTTTGGGGGAGGGCTGGTTTGCTGAAAGCAACCGCTCTGATAGTGTTTCAAAGCTCCGGTATCTTGTTTCATGTTTTGTTTGTTTTTGTAATAAATTTGGCAGACGTATTCCAGCCTTTTGCTGTCTGTAAAGGGGTTGCCTTTTCTGCAAGGCCGGTAGCAGGCTGGTACAGAACAGGAATGGGTTTGCTTTCTCTGCTCCCTTCAACAGGCACATAGAGATAAACAACATACCATTCAAGCGAGACAATAAAAAAAGAACTAAAAGAGCATAACATTTCCTTGCCAGCAATCTACATCCATATAAGCAGAGATTAATACTGCGATTAATACTAGACCCATAATCAAGCAGTACGCAATATTTCAATCAAGGAACTACCAGCTCAGACAAACAAACAAACATTAAACAATAGCCTACCAAGGACATGCCCACCAACAGTGACAGGGCAAGCCACTTGTATATAAATAGAAAACAACCCGACTTCCTTCTAGCACTCATGACGTTACCTAGTTGGGTAATGAAACGTCTGCAAGAAAATAACCAAGCTCAGAGAGCACCAAGGACCTCACAGCTCATGAATGACATGCAACCCTCAACCCCCACTTTACAGCTTGCAAAGCACTTCCAAGATTGTGTTGCAATGAGGTTTGAGGCACACATTTCTCTACTTAAACATCTCCCCTCCCCAAAGCCCAGCCTAGCAGACTCGACGGCTGCAAAGTTAGAGGGAACACCCAACTGCTTTGCTCCACCCAACATGGTACAACCACAACATTCAGATTTCTGCTAAGAGAATTCACGTAGTACAAGATGTTTCTTAGCCTGGCTCCAAAGAAGTAATTTCTAAAGAATTTTCATTCCACAGTTGTTTTGCCTAAAGAGAAAACACTGAAGATTACAGAGTGTGGTTTAAGTAAATATAGACAGAGGGGGGAAAATTGGGCTGCCTAAAAGATACTGGAAGCTGCACTGATAAAGCCTGGTTTCCTAATCTCTCTAAACCAGTGGACACATCGGGAATGTTGAGAGCATGTTAGACGTTCTCTCAAAGAATGGCTGTCATGTTGAGTATGGCCAACTAAGCTTGATTTAGAATTGTCCAGAACTGCACGTAGGTATTGACGCATTTCTATGCTACAAGGGGGTTGATGGGTACATGATTACAGACAGGCCAATGCGCACACCTCTTAAATCTCAAAGATGTGTTGCATGGAGATGTGTGTCCTGCAGGCTGATTGGTTGATCCGACTTCCAGTTGGGAGTCAGGCAATTTGAGGGCCCCCTATCCACAACATTAACATTAGCAGAAGTATGAATGCAATAGCTATGCAACTGTCTCTGAACGACAGACACATATGTTCCCAGACGTGCGATCGTGCTAAAGCCTAACTCCAGCTTTATTCTCATTTGATGTGAAGGCAAACAAAGCACCAAGTTTCACTTTTTTTGAATCTTCTATGAAGCCTGTCTGGGGACTACAAGGGCCCAGGCTCCAGAAGCACTGCTAAAAATCTAGATCGATGCTGGTGTTTCACTCTGCAGCGTGCTTATTTTTATATCCTCTTTTTTAAAAAAAATTAATTAAAGCAATGTATCCTTAGCACATATACACTACATGGGGTGTAAGCAGTGTTAAAGTGCATTGGCTTACAAGGAAGTCTTCAGATTAGCAAACCCTGGCTTGCGCAGAATAGCACAAGACCCTTGGGATAAAACCAGACCACTGTTCCCCTTGTGGCACACTGGCCCAAATCTGCCAAAATTGACTGGCATAATATAGTCTCAGTGACTATAGTCTCATGACTAACATTGATAACCTAGTTTATACATTGCCTTTGGTACTTAAAAGCTTTATGTGAAAATCTTG
This sequence comes from Vipera ursinii, assembly GCF_947247035.1. Lineage (NCBI taxonomy): Eukaryota > Metazoa > Chordata > Lepidosauria > Squamata > Viperidae > Vipera > Vipera ursinii. Next base: position 27,464,742 of record NC_139513.1, on the reverse strand, counting down.
ATGGTAGATGGTGGAAGTCAACATCTATACTGGAGAACCCATCCGGTGAAGACCACAACAAAGGGAAGGAGTGAGGCTTGGAATAAACGATAGTGAGAATAAATGAATGCATGAAATGAAACAAATAAAAATAGATGTATTGCATACCCATGAAACCAAGGGAAAAAAGGTAGCTTTTCTAGCATTACTGTGCTCTCCTAGGATTCAAGGAGTGTGATACCGTAGGGTACAGGTAGTCCTCGACTTACAAAAGTTCATTTAGTGACTGTTTCAAAGTTACAGCGGCGCTGGAAAAAGTGGCTTAGGACCGTTTTCCCCACTTACGACCGTTGCAGCATTCCCCGTGGTCATGGGATCAAAATTCAGATGCTTGGCAACTGGTTCATATTTACGACGGTTGCAATATCATGCGATCCCCTTTTGTGACCTTCTGACAAACGAATTCACTTAAAAACTTGGTTACTAATTTAACCACTGTGGTGAGTCCCTTAGCAGCTGTGCCAAGAAAGGTCGTAAAATGTCTTAACAAATGTCTCGCTGAACAACAGAAAGGTTGGGCTCCCTTGCGGTCGTAAGTCAAGGACTACCTGCAGTCTCTATTCCTGCAGCCACACGGTTTCCCCAGACAGCCTTGTATAACTTACGTTGGCAGCCGAGAGGATGACTGAAGCTCAGGCCATAAAAGCCGTCTTGGCAGCTGTCACAACGCACACCTCTGACGTTCTCTTTGCAGCGACACTGCCCTGCAATCATGCCCAGCGTTGTGTCTGTGTGACTGTCACACACACCTCCATCCAAAGAGCCTGCTGGGTCACAGTCACAGGCTACGAGATGAAAGAGAAAACGTGTCTGTGTGGGGCGGAAGACACTGGTAAACTGGAGAGGCAGAACAACGCCCTACCACTCTTCATTTCATCTGCAGAACCTGCCAAAGGCTCCCTAAAACCAACCCTCATTGATGGCGACTTCCAGAAATAGTTATTTGTTAGTAACTTCCTTCAGATGGGATCAGCCTCAGGAAGACCAGGGCTAACTTTGGGTTTTACAAATTTTTGTAAAGATTTTCTGGGTGCCTGTTGACACTTGGCCTGTTCATGTTTCTCTCATTTTCCCTTCTAAGGAGAAGAAAACATTCTTGGAGAAAGGAGTATGACACACAAGCACACTGGAACGTGCCTTTTGGTTGTGCTCGATGCACAAGAAAAGCAAAAGTTTGGTTCTCTGAAAAATGTCCAGGAACTGGATCTTTGCATTTTGCCACACAGGAGCTTAGACTGGCCCTTTCTGGCCAACCAAGTACAGTATTAAAAAGGGGTGGCCACCTTATTAAACTTCTGACCCTGCAAAAAAACTCCTGGTGTTGATACGTCACGAGCCACGAAAAGACCCACGAAAAGAGAATCCAAAGGGAAACCTTGTGAGCAATTTCAGGCTTTTGTTTCAATCAAAAAGCTCGACTGAACACTGGTTTCAGAACTGAGCTGAACTAATTGCTAAACAAGAGAACGTGATGGGATCGTAGAGTACAGAGTCTTCCAGCACAAAACATTTTGTATGGAAGCACCCAGGAATCAAATGCACAGACCTTTCTGTGCAGTTTTCATTTCGACTGAGTTCTCGCCGTTTATTACATAATCTACTTCAAGTCTTTTCCCCTGGAGGAAAGCTCCCATAGGATCTTACAAGCAACAATGCTCTTTGTACGGATCCATGCATCCTGGAAGTGCTAAAAAGGGTAGCACCCGATCACCGACAAGTTTAAAAATTCCTAGCAATTTAACTAATGGGAATTTAAAATAGTGTCAGGGTCAAGAGTGTAGTGGTGTAGTGGTTAAGGTCTCATGTTAGAAACCGAGAGACTGTGACTTTTTGCCCTGCTTCAGGCACAAAGCCAGATGGGTGAGCCAAGGCCAGTCGCTTTCTCTAAGCCCTAGGAAGGAGACAATGGCAAACCACTTCTAAAAACTTTGCCTGCAGGGACTTGCCCAGATAATCTCCAAGAATCAGACACAATTGAATGGGAGGAAGAAGAAGAAAAAGGTCAATGAAAAAACGGAAACTTTTCAGTTCTACGGGGTGTTTCCCAAAGCAAATGGCGAAGCCACCCACTTTCAATCGTGTATAGATTCAAATCGCTTCCTCTTTACGCCTGGGGTGTATACAAGGAGAAAACGACACACTTACGAATGCATGCTGTTTTGGCCCTGATGTCAGCCAGTGGGTTGCGGTAGAAGAACGGCTTGCAGTTCTGGCAGTGGCGGCCCATGGTGTTGTGCTGGCACTCATCGCAGACCCCACCACTGGAGTTACCTGTAGCCAGGTAGACGGCTATGTCAAAGTGGCACCGGTGGGAATGTTCGTTGCAGTTGCACTCTGGGGAAAAGACAGGAAAGGGATTCAGTTGCCTGCATCCTGCTCCTGTCCATTCTCCTCCATGGATACCACCCAAGACAACTCCCTGATCTAACAATGCTTACTCCAATAGAGCCTAAATAAACTGTAACACACAGACTATCACCTCACCTGAAACTTGAGGTCCTGAATTGTCTCAAGTCATGACAATTGTGGTGCTCCGATAGGATACTCCCAAGGAGTATCGCAAAGAAGCAAGGCAGCCAAGATGAAGGAGCCATCAACCGGAGTGGAGAAAGCTTCAGGAGTTTCTGCAGTAGGGTTGGATGGCCGTCCAAAAGAGGAGGCTCTCTGCCTGGCTTAACTCGATGGGAGATCCAGCATACTATACAGGTAGTCCTTGATTTACAACCATTCGTTACTGACCATTCAAACTTACAACAGCACCCCAAAATGTGACTTACAGCTAGTCCTTGCACTTATGACCATCTCAGTTGCAGGATCAGAATTCAGGCACTTGGCAACTGATATTCATTTACAAAGGGTCAGGGGAATCACCCTTTGCGATTTTCCCCACGTGGCCTCCGATAAGCAAAGTCAGTGGGAGAAGCCAAATTCACTTAACGACTGCATGACTCACTTAACAATCGTGGGGGGGAAAAAGATCATAAAATCGGGCACGATTGACTTAGCAACCACCTTGCTTAGCAATGGAAATTCTGCTCCCAATTGTAGTTGCAAGTCAAAAACTTCCTATATAGTTTAATAAATCAGTAAGTACACTCACGATTAAACCATTCTAAGGCTCCTGGTCTTGGCTATGCAACCGCACAAAGCCAGTGATGTTACCATGTGGATTAGAGACTGATCTCCCTGCTGGTTTACTGGTTTACTATGCAATCCCTCACTGCTCCATGCATACACAATGGCCCAGCCTTCACCCCACACCTTTGCAAGCATGTGGATCGTGGACCTCGGCTGGACTCCAAGGCAAGTCCTGATAGAAATCCTTGCAGAGCTGACAGTTGAGACCCTTCGTGTGATGCTTACAGACACACCGTCCATGGATCTGGAGCAGAGGAGACAGGTAAAATAGGTTTACAAGGCTTTGCACACCAATTAGCGAGAGAGCCTCTCCCAGCATAGAGATATTTTTTTAAAAAGAGCATGAATTCCTATTGTAGGTGCAGAAAACTCCAGATACAAGCTAAGCTCACATAAGGTTATTGTGGTTGTTGATTTTCTCATCACCCTGATTTTCTCCTTGCCTCCCACAGAGCAACTTACCATGCCTTCAACCGGGTTAGCTGATCCTGTGAAGGGGGCACACTCGGAGGCATGTCCATAACAGAAGCAGCTTCCTCGAAGCACCATCTCATATACCGCATAGTAGTATTTCTGCAGTACTTGATATCGTGAGTCTAACAAATTGTCTCCCAGCGTATGCAGCTTTGTGAAGTTCACCCGCAAGTTGGTGACACGTAACAAATCTGAGCAAGAGAGGGAATTGTTGAAGCAGTAGTTTAGCTTTTACAGACTCTTCAGCCTCCCCCTTTTCTATCTTCTTGCCATTCTCTTTCCTTCTTTTTACGGTCACAAGGCAGGAAGCACAATAATATAAACAGGGCCACCTTTTCCCAAATGTATCTCTTCCAAAGTGTTGAATAAAAATTCCCTTCATGTCCAGATTGGACAGGGTGTGATTGTTCAACACATCTAGAGGATGCCTTGAGGTGAGATGGGCAGCCTATAAATATTACAAGTAAATAATTAAATTGAAAAGCTGGCATATAACACAGTACAGTACTGTGTTATTGTAGCTTACAAAAAGCCCTGTTAGATTAAACCAAGTGCCAATCCAATTCAAGGTAGTGGTCAGCCTCCCAGGTCGACTAGAGTGGGAACATGACAAGTTTAACTAATTCAGTTTTATTATGAGCCTACACTGATAGAATCTTGCAAGTCTGAATGTACAAATCTCCCACTGTTTCTTTTTACTGTCTAATTACTCCGTTGTGAGCTCCTCCCGCTTTTATCTGATTGTTGCCTAATCAACATCTCTTTCCTCCCATCTACCAAGGTCATTCTCACATTCCACTCAGTGATCTTAATAATAATAATAATAATAATAATAATAATAATAATAATAATAATAATAATAATAATAGGAAAAAAATTATGAAATACCACGACTTGGCCATTGAAACTGCGCGATTATGGATGAAACGCATAACAGTGATACCCATTGTCATTGGGGCACTGGGAACTATGTCCAAAAACTTTGCAAAACACATCAAGAAATTGCAGCTTCTTGCAATAACTCCAGCAAAGCTACAAAACACTGTGCTACTCGGAACATCTTACATTTTAAGGAGGTACCTGGTTGACACCTAGGATGCTGGCAGCAACCCATGTCAACCATTAGTGCCAGTCAATTTGAGTGTTCAGTTGACTGAGTTTCATGTTTTATGAATAAAAGTTCTATAACAATAATAATAAAAAAGTTGGAAGGTACCTTGGAGGTCATCTAGTCCAACCCCCTGCTCAGGCAGGAAACCCTATAGCATTTCGGACAAATGGCTGTCCAGTCTCTTCTTAAAAACTTCCAGTGTTGGAGCACTGATGCCCTTTCTTTATTAAAAAGTCCTCTATTCCCTTCCTTGTTTGGGGAATGACTCTCGTGAGGGTGGAGGTTTGTTCTCCGAGCTTGTGGGTTGGTTTCCGAACCTTTCATTACCAGGCTAGGTAACATCTTCAGTGGAGTTTAGGGAAAAGACTTTCCTTAAATTCCTCTGAATTTCCTTATTTTCCCCAAAAATCAGACCGGGTCTTATAAATTATTATTTTTTGCCTCCAAAAGATGCACCAGGGCTTACTTTTGGGGGATGTCTTACTCCCCTCCGGCACCGACAGCCCCACCCAGCTGGCCCCCTTCTTCTTGGGCCGAAAGAGCAGCTTCATGCTGCAGCTGCATTCCAGCCTGCATTTTGCAGTCAAGCCTTTCCGGAAGGCCTCTGCAGACGAGTACCGAGCTATAGATTCGATCCATAGCTCAGTCCTCAGCTGCAGATCTCTTGCAGAACCGAGCTATGGAATGAATCCATAGCTTGATTCTCGGCTGCAGTGGCCTTCTTGGAAAGGCCTCTGACTGCAAAATGCAGGCCTTGCTGCAGAAGACGCCGCAGAAGAAGTGGGTCGACGAGAAGAGGCCTGGCTGCAAGGTAAGTGGGTGCGGGGTGCATGGGGCAGATTCATTCCCCCCTTGATTTTTAGGAGTCCCAAACCTAGGGCTTATTTTTGGGATAGGGCTTATATTAGACCCACCCCCCAAAATCAAGCTAGGGCTTATTTTCAAGGTAGGCCTTACTTTCGGGAAAACAGGGTACCTAGCCTGATAATGAAGAGTTCGGAAAACCAACCCACAAGCTTGGAGAACAAATCTCCACCCTAACCCTATACTCAAGCTAAGATTTTTGCTACAATTGCAAGCATAACTCTGTGTCAATATCTAAAGCCTTGGGAACCTTATTTAACCCTCAGCAACATTTCTTTTCAATTCTCAGAAGCAATTTTTCCTTACTTCCCCTTGAAGCCATACCTTGGATTTCCTGGCTGTAGGGGTTTTCTACTTTCACAGCTGGGTCTAGTACCTTGAAAATGACCTGCAGAGAGAGAGGTTAAAAGATACATCTAAGTTTTCCCTAACTTCCTAAGTGCATAGAGGTAGTTTTCAACTTACAACCACAACTGAGGCTGGAATTTTGGCCATAGGTCGTTGCAGTCGTAAGTCTAGTCACCGTTTGACCTGACTCAATTTTATGACCACTTTTGCAATGGTTGTAATGCAAGTCACCATGGTTGTTAAGCCAACCATGCAATCCTTAAGCAAATCCAGCATAGCCAATGGGTGTTTTTTCCTGTTTTCTTCTGGAAAACAGCAAAAAAGTTGCAAATCGTAGTCAAATAAACCTAGGAGGCTGCAACCGGTTGTAAATATAAGGAGGTGGTGGGTTGCAGCAGTTGCAACCTTGAGAATGGGTCCCAATTAGCTTTTCTGAAGTTTGTTGTAATCACAAATGGTAATTTATGCAACCAGTCGTATGTCAAGGACAATCTGCAAAGTCACTGAGTTCTTTTCATCAAGATCAATGTCCAAGGAAAATAGTTGGGGCAAGGCTGTTAAGTAAATTAGGCAATGACTTGGTCTAATAATAATTAATCATGTCAGCCCTTCAAAATAAGAAATCCAAAGTAGTGAATAAACTACATAAACACATAAAAGATATCTTTTAAAAAGCTGTGTTACACAGATACAAAACCCGGCATGTCATAATAACACTGCCACTATGAAAAGGGTTCTCATATTTAGTGGCATCACAGGGCACTGAATTTCAAATAAGACTGACCTTTCCCATCACCTTAATACTACAAATTCAGGCATCTGCCCTAAAATAAGACAAGTGAGCTAAAGTTAGAATGAGCTGCTGTTGAGAAGTACACTGGATTTGAGATGGGGGGAAAACCCTCCCATATAAAGAATTAAGTTTGAGCTGAATAGCATATTTTGATATGAAAAGGCCAAGAGATTTGGTCCCAGCTGGTTTACTTAGAGCTGGAAATATTAGGGAGAAATTCCTTGATATCTCTCTGGCCTGTGGATAGGGAAACTATGAATGCTTAGAATATTTTTTTCTTATCTTAACTTGTACCTTTTTTAACATTGTTGATAGGGTAGCTAAACAGAAAAACCTGGGGCCCAGTTTTGTCAGGGCTATAGTCATGTATCCAAAACTTAGTACTAGTAATCATTGAGTTTTGACGGACTCCCCACAACCTACTCACAACCTGATTTCAAAGTTATGACAGCTAAACACATGCACACCCTGCAATCGCATTTTCACATATTAGATACTTAGCAACCAGTTCACCTTTATGACCATTGGCAGCATCCTGTCATGATGATTTTTGATGGGTTTTGCCAGTTTCCGGCATATATTTTTGGCTTCTGTCAAAACCCGCCCATTTGATAAAATAGATTAGTTAAAATTACCATTGTGTTCTATTAACGACTGCCACAAATATGTCATAAAATCAGGTCTGGTCACATAGCACTAGCACTTAGACTTATACACTGCTTCATTGTGTTTTACGGCACTCTCTAAGCCAGGGGTATCAAACTTACAGCCCACGGGCCGGACGCATCATCCGGAAGCTGCGCCGACCCCATTGCCGGCAATGGCAAAACAGTCCCGATACGTCTTGCGACATCATGTGACATCACAAGTTTGACATGTCTGCTTTAAGCGGTTTACAGAGTGAGCATATTGCCCCCAACAATCTGGGTCCTCATTTTACCGGCCTCGGACGGATGGAAGGCTGAATCAACCATGAACCGGTCAGGATCAAACTGTTGGCAGTTGGCAGAGTTAGCCTGCCATACTGCATTCTAACCACTGCACCACCCACAGCTCTGGTGACCCATTTAATGATGCAATGTTCCAGGCTCAATTATGGTCATAAACCGAGGACCATTTGTACTTATCAAATCTGCTCTGGACTTTCTAGCCTGCTCTTCCTAGATGAGGAGCAAGCAAAATGTGACATTCTAGCTTATCTGTAATCTATGTAAGAAAATAATAATAATAATAATAATAATAATAATAATAATAATAATAATAGATATCACAGTTGTAGAGAACCGAAGCGTACAGCTGATTGATATTGCTGTACCAGGAGATGCCAGATTCAAAGAAAACGAACTGGGAAAAATTACAAAATACCACGACCTGGCCATTGAAACTGCACGATTATGAATGAAACGCATAACAGTGATACCCATTGTCATCGGGGCACTGGGAACTATATCCAAAAACTTTACAAAACACATCAAGAAATTGCAACTTCCTGCGATAACTCCAGCAAAGCTACAAAAAACTGCGCTACTCGGAACCTCTTACATTTTAAGGAGATACCTGGTTGATACCTAGGATGCTGGAAGCAACCCATGTCAGCCATTAGTGCCAGTCAATTTGAGTGTTCAGTTGACTGAGTTTCATGTTTTATAAATAAAAGTTTTATAATAATAATAATAATAATAATAATAATAATAATAATAATAATAATAATAATAATAAAGAAATAGCTTTGGAAGAATATCTGAAGGACAATGATGAAGATGCACTGAAATTAGTATATCAGGAAGGCTTACTGACTACTGGAGACAGTGGCGTAGCGTGGGTTGTCAGCACCCGGGGCAAGGCAAGTAATTTGCGCCCCCTAACACTTGGATTTTAGCACTCAAGTCTCTTCCACTAGATTAGTTAAAGAAACCCTTACCCCCTAAGCACATGTATTGTTTGTTATGAAAATACTGATGTAATTAAAGTAAAATGCATCTAATGCGGCTCCCCCAGATGTTGCGCCTGATGCGGCCGGCCCCCCCTGCACCCCCCACGCTACGCCACTGACTGGAGAGACCAAACTGGCCTACAAGAAAGACCAAATGAAGAACAGAATAGAGGCATGGGAAGACAAAGCACTACATGGCCAGTACATTAAAAAAAAATAGCTGGGAAAGCAGATAATAACAAGACCTGGCAATGGCTAAGAGCAGGAAAGTTGAAGAAAGAGACCGAGGGACTAATTCTGGCTGCAGAAGACCAGGCCTTAAGGACAAATGCATAGAAAGTCAAAATTGACAAGACATCAACAGACAGTAAATGCCGCCTATGCAAAGAAGCTGAAGAAACAATGGACCACCTGGTAAGCTGCTGCGAGAAGATCGCACAGACTGACTACAAGCAGCGGCATGACAAAGTAGCAACAATGGTGTATTGGAAGAACTGCAAGAAATATCATTTGCCTGTAAGCAAGCAGTGGTGGGATCATAAAATAGAGAAAGTCATAGAAAATGATAAAGTTAAACTGCTCTGGGACTTCAGAATTCAAACAGAGAAGCACCTGCAACATAACACCCCAGACTTAACAACTGTTGATAAGAAAGACAAAAAAGTCTGGATAGTGGACGTGGCAGTGCCTGGAGACAGCAGAGTAGACGAGACAGAACTGGAGAAGATAACAAAATACAAAGACCTACAAATAGAAATAGAAAAAATGTGGCAAAGGCAAGCAAGGGTAGTACCAATAGTAATAGCCGCCTTGGGTGCAATCCCAAAACAACTGGAGCACCACTTGAACACCATTGGCATTGACAAATTAGCCATCAGTCAATTGCAAAAGGCGGCCTTACTAGGAACTGCTTCCATCCTGTGACGATATCTATACCATCAAACATCCACATCTGCCTATCCCAGGTCCTTGGTAAGGACTCGATAGGTAGACAAAATGCCAAATCCAGTCTGAACATCTGGCTGACTGTGTGATGATCAATAATAATAATAATAATAAAGTTGGAAAGGGATCTTGGAGGTCACCTAGTCCAACCCCCTGCTCAGGCAGGAAACCCTATATCATTTCAGACAAATGGCTGTCCAATCTCTTCTTAAAGACTTCCAGTGTTGGAGCATTCACCACTTCTGGAGGCAGGTTGTTCCACTGATTAATTGTTTAACTGTCAGGAAATTTCTCCTTAGTTCTAGGTTGCTTCTCTCTTTTTAAACTTTTAACAAAAGGTTCTCACAAATCAGACGAAATGGACCAGTTTCCTTCAGGGTCATACTCCCAGTTTAACTTTCATATTCCCATGGCTACTGTTTGATAAACCACAGAATTGTACCTCATCCATTTCGCCCCAAGAGATTCACCTCCAAAACCAAAGTACGGTTTGCTGCTTTCCAAATTCATTTCAACAATTGTGGCTGTCTGCATTGATATTCAGAGCTTGAGATTCTACATTCTTACCTGCTGTTTAAAAATTAGTTTGAACGTCTGATTGATCTTTCTAGTTCGTGAACACAGTGAACTGCACTACAGTGAATCAGACCATTACTTTTTCTTCCCTCTATATTTTCCACACTGGCAGGCAGCCCACCTTAAAAACTTTCACAGTCCTTACCTAAATTAAATCTAGAATATCCTGCCTGCAAATTATGTTTGCTATCAAGACTGTAGCCCTTTCTCAGAGCTAAGTATCTATTTGTATTCTAGTCCCATTAGTCCTAATCCAGAGAGACAAACTGAGCTATGAATGAGCTTATGTTGCTAGAGCTGCATAGAAAACAGTGGTGAATTTGGGGGGGAGGGATTTTAATCTGCTCAAGTAAATAAAGACTTATTGCTTATCTTCCCCAGGTTGATCATATAATTACAGAGATATAATTCTCTGGTCTTCCAAGGGATATTGCCAATTGCATTTCATTCTACTTCCATAGAATAGCACTGACTTCACCATAGCTGGAGGGCTCAATCTCAGAGTATCGCTCGTCGCACATTGCTTGATTGACATGTGTTGGGATCTGAGTAGGAACTGCTGGGAAGAGCTTGGAGCAATTGAAGGCAAAGTAGCGATAAACTTTCCAGCTTTGCCCAAAATCTGATGAGCGCTCAATGAGCATGGCTGCAGGACGGAAAGTCTGAAAAGGAAGGAAGAGAGGAGTTAACGGGAGAATATTTGTCGCTGCTCTAGCTAACTTCCCTGTAAACCAATAAGAGAGGGTCTCTGCATTAAAATGTCCCAAACATACATGAATACCAAAACAAGTCAGGTATTTGGGAACAAAAGGGACTGACTTTTCTAGATGCAAGTTGGATTTTCAATCACTTCCCCGCCCCCCAGACCTTCTGCATATTTCATTCATTCATTCATTCATTCATTCATTCATTCATTCATTCATTCATTCATTCATTCATTCACACATTCACTCATTCACTCATTTATTCAATTTCTATATAACTGCAGCATATTTCCAGGATATTATGGAAGAGTTCCGATGACTTGCTTAAGAATATAATACATTTTTATTTTACTAGCACTTTTCTTACATATTTCCACCCGTGGAACACCTACAGGACTTGTCCCAGAGGGTTGTGTGTCAATTGGTCATAACACCTTGTTGGATCAGACGCTGCAGTCATTCAGGGAGTCCCATGAAATAGAAGGGAAGGGTCTCACATGTTTAATGCTTCCCCTCCCTCAATCAGGTTTTGACTGATGGACTGGACCCATCTAGCTCTCTGACGGAGGATCTCTCCTCCCACAGTCCCAGATCTGCTTGGGGGAGCAACCTATGGATGTTTCTGCCACATCCAGGGAAACCCACCAAACTGCTGCACCTAACATGCCCTGCAATGAATTGTTAGGATAGTTTCACTCACTGGCGTCATTACAAAGCATTGCTGACTGAGATCAGTCACACACAAAAAGAGCCAAGTTATGTCAACGTTGTTTGTGCTACTCATGGACCAGAGGACCCCCATATTAAGCTGGCTCTAAGGCTGTGCACTAAAGGTGAGGCTGAGCATCTCTGGATTGCAAATCCCAGCAACCCAAGACAGCATGGCGACTGCCTTGAAATTAGGCAGCTCTGGTCCAACAAATCTGAGAAGAATCAAGTTGATTCTAGACATAAGCAACACCTATATACCCTTCAAAAGAGGTTCTAGATTAAAAACAGAAATTCCTGCCAGGTTGGGTAACATTTAAGTGCCAACTTAAAAGTTAACGATATTATTGTATTAACACGTATGAGTTTCATAAGTGCAAATAGCCACTGGGATGCATGCATGGAATAATAATCAAATGCACAGCAGGCAGGGAGATCTCTAAACTCTTCCCTGCCTGTTGGGGTTTTTATGAAAATCACTTCTCTAAAAAGGGACGCGGTGGCTCAGTGGGTTAGGACGCTGAGCTTGTCGATCAGATGGTCGGCAGTTTGGCGGGTCGAATCCCGAGTGTCACGTAACAGAGTGAGCGCCTGTTACTCGTCCCAGCTTCTGCCAACCTAGCAGTTCGAAAGCACATAAAAATGCAAGTAGAAAAATAGGGACCACTACGGTGGGAAGGTAACAGCGTTCCATGCGCCTTTGGCGTCTAGTTATGCCGGCCACATGACCACGGAGACGTCCTCGGACAAGCGCTGGCTCTTTGGCTTTGAAACGGAGATGATCACTGGCCCCTAGAGTCGGAAACGACTAGCACATGTGTGCGGGGGAACCTTTACCTTTACCTTTTAAAAAGAGAGAGGAAATCATCCCCCATTGGCACAAACTTAACTTATTCCAAAAACCTAAGTATTTGCAGTAAAGCACATTAATTTACACACTGAGTTTTTTTCATAACATCAAAAATAGAACTATTCAATACTTTTGTCAGATACTTTTTCTACCTCCTTTGATGGCAAAACATCTAATATCGTCTCTACGGCATCTGTCAATTCCTAGTTCCTCAGCACATTACCTTAAATTTCATTATGAGGTGAGTAAAGTGGAATTCAGCTTCCAGGTCCAATTGAATGCTGACCTGCTCTACACCTGGAGAGGGACGAAAGCCAAAAATGAGACCTTTCTCTGCTCAAGTATTCTTGATATCTTGCACTGCTCAAGAAAGCAAGGACTTGCTATCTAGCACCACCATCCTCTTTCCAACTCCCCTCCTGTCTTCATGAACTGAAGGGTGATGGGTGCAGTAGGAATTTTAATGTGTCATGACATCTTCCCATATGACTGAGAACTTCAGTCATTCAGGATTCCAAATTATGTGTGGAGATTCCAAGAATCAGGTTCTCTTCAACAAACGATGCATCTTCTAACCCAAAGAGGATGGCAGAGCAGGATGATAAGAATGCAGCAAAAAAGCTGAATTTAGATAACATGTCTCCATTTCCTCTGGTCATGTATGGAGACAAAATCTTCCATAAAGCTTTGAGAATAGAACAGAACAGAACAGAACAGAACAAAATGGAGCTGGAAGAGACCTTGGAGATCTTCTAGTCCAGCCCCCTGCTCAAGAAGGAGAATCTATACCATTTCAGACAAGTGATTGTCCAGTGTCTTCTTAAAAACCTCCAGTGATGGAGCGCCCACAATTTCTGCAGGCTAGCTGTTCCACTGGTTAATTGTCCTCACTGTTAGGAAGTTTCTCCTTAACTCCAGGTTGCTTCTCTCTTTGGTCAGTTTCCAACCATTGTTTCTTGTCTTGCCTTCTGGTGCTTTGGAGAATAATTTGATCCCCTCTTCTTTGTGTCAGTCCCTCAAATACTGGAATACTACTATCATGTCACCCCTGTTTCTTCTTTTCTTTAGACTAGCCAAACCCAAATCCTGCAGCCGACCTTCGTATGTTTTAGTCTTCAGGCCTTTGATCATTTCATTTGCTCTTCTCTGAACTTTTTCCAAAGTCTCAACATCTTTTTTGTAGTATGGTGACCAACATTAGTTGCAGTATTCCAGGTGTGATCTCAGTAGGGTTTTATAAAGTGGTACTAATACTTCGTGTGATCGTGATTCTGTTTATAGCTCTCATCATACAGCACATTCTGAGAGACAAAGTGTCTGAGATACAAAGAATGTTGCCAGCAAGCATCATTCTCAATTCTTACTGAAATACTTTGATTTAATGTCTCAGGCTATGACCAGCTTTTCTCCTGAAAGTCTTTAAAAATAGTCTCATAAAGCTGCAGATAACATTATTTTTTCTACTGCTCTGCTATAGCTTATGCAATCTTCTTAATATGACTTCAAACTTGCAAAAACATTGTTGAATGAAAGACCATAGGTATCAGCATTCTGGAGAATGTCTATCCATGTGGTTGTTAAGAGTTGAAACCATTTACTGGCACATAATCAATTTTGTGCTAAATTTATATTCTGCCTTTCTTCAAAGCAGTTTCTTTGAAGATCTCCATTCATTTTACTCTCACAGCTTAAATCTTGTAACATAGGTTGGATGAAGAGAAAGAGAGCAATTGGCTCAAAATGTTCCCACTGCTGAAATTGGACTTGACCTGGTCCTAGTTCAACTTCTTAAACATGGCATCACATTGACTCCTACAAGTACAGTTCCCTGTAGTTCCAGTTTAGCCAGTAGTGACTGATACTGGTTGTTATGTATCCTGATGCAGGCAGCCGCATAGCAACAGCCACCAGGGGGCGTTGGCCTGGACAGTTTTGGCGGGAAACCTAGTTTCGGCAGGAAACCTAGGGCCAACCCCATTCGCTGGTTGCCTACCTGGCTAGGTATTTAAGGAGGCCAGGTAGCCCTTGTTTTTCAGTACGTTCCCCCCCCCCCAATAAAGAGCTGAACACGTACTCCGGCTGGCATCTCTTCCTTGCGTCGGACCCACTACATTACATTGGTAATTGTAATTGCACAGTATTTGGAACAGACTCTGTTTGGTGTAGTGGTTTAGGCATCAGACTACAACAGGGGTCTTCAAACTTGGTCCTTTTATGAGTTGTAGACTTCAACCCCCAGAATTCCTCAGCCAGCATGCCTGGCTAAGGAATTCTGGGAGTTGAAGTCCAGAAGTCATAAAAGGGCCAGGTTTGAAGACCCTCAGACTAGAAACTTGGAAGCTGTGAGTTCTAGTCTCACCTGAGGCACAAAGACAGCTGGTGATCTTGGGCCGGGCATTCTTTCTTGCACAATCTCTCTTTTTCACTTCATGAAAATCATAGTAGGGCTATCAGGTCTGGACTTCAAAAGTCGGAAAGTCCACTATGACAGCAAATATAATGGTGCCAATATAGGGTCTGCTGGACTTTTCGAGCCAGACAAGATCTGGCAACACTAATGATGAAAAATGTTTTGTTGGAGACCAACAAGATGTGGAGATGTGTAATTTTGGGGAGTTGCTGGACATCTGGAACCAATGAAGATGAAACATTAGCTTCCATAATTTCCAAATTTCTCATTCTTACCATTCTCAGACTGCCACCAGGTCTGTTCACCATTCTGGCCAGTAAGGTAGATGACATTCTCAATGTGGTGGCTTTCACGGAAGGAGGATGAGCGTGAGTCACAGATGAAGCATTTCTCAGAGTCCTGTCAAAAGAACCATTCTGGTTTAAATATACAAAAACACGGCACCTACCTTCAAGGACTTTCACGGTGAATGTTACCAGTATTCTCTAGTCCAGGGGTCTCCAAACTTGGTAAATTTAAGACTTGTGGACTTCAATTCCCAGACTTCTCCAGCCAGCATGAGGAATTCTGGCAGTTGAAGTCCACAAGTCTTTAAGTTGCCAAGTATGGAGACCCCTGTTCTAGTCAAAAGACAAATACATTGTATTTAACCAGAGACAACATCTATGGCCTGCAGAGACAACCTGATGCCTAGCGGCCAGGATGTAGCCCATAGATTCCAATCAAAATGCACTTATGTACATATGAGCCGTGGTGGCACAGTGGTTAGAATGCAGTACTGCAAGCTACTTCTGCTGACTGCCAGCTGCCTGCAGTTTGGTGGTTCAATTCTCACCAGCTCAATGGTAGAAGGCTGTAAAGCACTGTGAAGCGGTATATAAATCTAAGTGCAACATTCTGCGATGGCTCTATCTAGTCACTCACTGCTGCCCAAGAGAGCATAGTGCGGAATTTCTTTGTGTTTAGCTATCTTATGTGAAGGAGAATCAGAACTGTATCAGGGGACATCTCTGTCATATAACTTGTGGATTAATATAACTTATTGACCAAGAAAGCTACAGGATGCTTGAATGGACCAGGGGGACTTTAGTGCCATTGTGTTCCTCTAACTTTCTGCCCCACAAATTTTCCCCCTCCAATCTGATGCTCACAGGTAAGTGACTCTGGGTGGCATGCTACAAAGCTAAATACTATGTATACAATAAAATATTAAGTTTATTGTTATTAAAATCTTTAAAATTCTAAAGGCATAAAACTCTGTTTGTGTGTGTGTGTGTGTGTGTGTGTGTGTCCTTGGAGAGAGAGAGAGAGACTGAGAAAGAGGCAAAAAAGCCTCTTAATTACACTGGAGCAATCTCATTATTTTGCCAGTCTCCTGGAGTCCTCTAGGCCAGTGATGGCAAACCTTTTAGAGACCAAGTGCCCAAACTGCAACCCAAAACCCACTTACGTATCATCGGGTGCTGGTTGGGCATGGCCCTTTGGGTGGGTGTGGCCAATTGGGTGCCATGGTAACGGCAGACTGGGTGGGACTAAAAAGTTCAATCAATCAATTCCAACTTTGCAAGATCTTTTTTTTCCTGCGATCAGTTGAAATTGATTGATTGAACCTTTTTTTTTTTTGTACACAGCAGCGGAGACCTAAAGCGAAAAGATTTTATAAAGCCCAGCTGAAGGCCTAGGACTGGGGCAACAGAGCACGTGCCCACAGAGAGGGCTCAGTGTGCCACCTGTGGCACCCGTACCATAGGTTCGCCACCACGGCTCTAGGCCTTAAAGAATTTCTGGAAAGTTAAAAGGGATGAGGCACGCCTCACTTCGAAGGAAAGAATATTCCATAAATTTGGGGCCACAGCAGAAAAAAGGCCGTCACCTCAGACCTGCCAAATGGGACCCACATCATGCCCTGTCTGCTAGACCTGGTGGGACAAGCAGATGTACGTAATCAGGGAGAGACTGTCCCTCAAACATCCTGGTTCCATGCCATGTAGGGCTTTAAAGTTCAAAAACAGCACCTTGCACTGGAGCTGGAAACAGATTGGTAACCAATGCAGCTTGTTGAGCGGAGGTGTAATGTGTGTTGCTCCACAAACACACATAACTGCTCACCCTGTTGCATTCTTTATTAACTGAAGCTTCTTCTGGATATTCTTCAAGGGCAGTCCCATGTAGAGTGCATCATAGTAGTCGAACCAGGAGGTGATTAGCACATGGGTGACTGTAAGTACAGTGGAGTATACTGCTTTTTATAGCTGGCCCAATAACATTTTTCTGTGGTTGTTTTAATACTATTTAGACATCGCAAGTTCTCGACCAGTGTTACCTGAAGATGGCTGACAATGCAGTACTCTTGAGGCTCTTCCAGGCCACATGTTGATGTAGTGCTCAGGTTTTGGGTCCTCCCAATGAGCAGGTTTCCTGTGGCTGGGTAACAGCTGCCTTCCAAACAGCCATGGTATAAGTCAGGCTCTTCTGTGCCTTGAATGTCAGCTATCCGGCCTTGTCAAAGAAACAAGAGAACAACCTACTCAGTCCGTTTTAAGAACATATGAAGTACCTTGGCATTGAGGGGAAAAAAATATGATCTCATCCAGAAAGACATGTGCCTTGTGTCCCCTCCCCACAAAGAAATCTATTCATGATTAATAATAGTGTCAACTAGGTAAATGACTCCAACCTGGTACATCCAAGCCCCCCCCCAAAAAAAAACTCCAACAGCAGAGATGAAAACAAGGTAACTATTGTTATGTTCTTAGTTCGGTTAGGCATTGAGGAGGCAGAGTGTTGAAACAACAAGCATGTTTATTAACTAACAACAGAAGCAGACCTACAGGGCTATATATACTATCAGCTATATATACACAGTTCGCCTCTAGGCGGCAACCAATAGGTTTAAAGTAACAGTTTCCCAACCCAAACATAATTATCAGCTTGGAGACAGACAGTCTGGGTTGCAGTAAGAGAAACCGTTAAGCAATCCTACACTTAAATACAGCAATTAAGGTCATACATTAAACAAGTGATTTCAACAGTTGAGGCCAATACATTACAACTATCGTCCCAGAAGGAACATCTAAAGGCTGGATTTGCACGTCACAGAAACCCAGTTGCTCACAAGAATTTTAATACATTGCTAACTCAGGTAATCCTCAATGTATGTCCACAACTGAGCCCAAAATTTCTATTGCTAAGCGAGACGGTGGTTAAGTGAGCTTTGCCCCATATGCCCCACTTCCTTGCCACAGTTGTTAGGTGAATCACTGCCGTTGTTAAATCAGTAACACGGTCGTTAAGTGAATCTGGATTTCCCCCTTGACTTTGCTTGTCAGAAGGTCACAAAAGGTGATCACCTGACCCCTGGGACACTGCAACCTGTCATAAACACGAACCACTTGCCAAGCATCTGGATTTTGATCATGTGACCATGGGGATGCTGCAATGGTCGTTAAGTGTGAAAAATGGTCATAAGTCACTTATTTTAGTCCCTTGGCAATTTTGAACGGTCACTAAACAAATGGTTGTAAGTTAAGGACTATCTATACTCACAACAATTTGAACAGATGGCAGATATGCCATATTTGATTGCTCCTGCTTGGCTCTTCCTGCCAGAGGCCTTTCTTCTTATTTCCCCCCCTCCCCCAAAAAAGTCAACAAATAGAAACCAAGAATAAACAATGGCTTCTGATCCTGGCGTGTTAAGGGTTCCCATATCCCAACTGGCCCATCTCAGTAATTATAACCAAAATTTGAGCTACGGGGCTTGTTTAGCTTTTGCTGTTGATAAGACTGGCCAGCTAGGAGCAACTGCTCCAGAAAATTGTTCATCCTGTCTTGGTATGAAATACAAATGCATTGTTGTAAAATCCTAGAACTGCCTGCTAGCTCGATTCATGAGTTGAATGAATGAATGAACCTTTATTGTCAAAGTACAACCATGTATACATTGAGATTGGCTGAGCTTCCCTTCATGCCCCCCACCCCCAACTCACAGTGACAACAAACCCTCCATCTTAGGCAGGAAAAATCAAATGCACAGGTATAGTATAGGTGGTACCTTGCTCGATAGTAGTAACTGTGAGAGGGATCTCGGAGTCCTAGTAGACAATCACTTCAATATGAGCCAGCAGTGTGCTGCAGCTGCCAAAAAAGCCAACACAGTGCTAGGCTGCATTAATAGAGGGATAGAATCAAGATCACGTGGAGTATTAATACCACTTTACAATGCCTTGGTAAGGCCACACCTGGAATACTGCATCCAGTTTTGGTCACCACGATGTAAAAAAGATGTCGAGACTCTAGAAAGAGTACAGAGAAGAGCAACAAAGATGATTGGGGGACTGGAGGCTAAAACATATAGGGAACGGTTGCTGGAATTGGGTATGTGTAGTTTAATGAAGAGAAGAGTGAGGGGTGACATGATAGCAGCGTTCCAATATCTCAAGGGCTGCCACAGAGAAGAGGGAGTCAAGCTATTCTCCAAAGCACCTGAAGGCAGGACAAGAAATGATGGATGAAAACTAATGAAGGAGAGAAGCAACCTAGAACTAAGGAGAAACTTCCTGACAGTTAGAACAATTAATCAGTGGAACAACCTGCCTCCAGAAGTGGTGAAGAGGTTTTTAAGAAGAGACTGGACAGCCATTTGTCTGAAATGGTATAGGGTTTCCTGCCTGAGCAGTGGGTTGGACTAGATGACTTCCAATGTCCCTTCCAACTTATTATTATTAATTATTTTCCTCAAACACTTTAGACCTATCTCCTGCATTTTCCAGGTTCTTCTGATTCTACAGTACAATACCACATTTCAGTCATGCCCTACTATATTTTCCTACCTCTTAAAATTCGCCGTGGAATTTCTACACCTGTCATAATTGATTGATTGATTGATTGATAGATTGATAGGATTTATATGGCCGCCCACTCACTCTCAGTGACTCTGGGTGGCTTACAACCAATAAAGCTTCTTCCTGGCATAACTTTAATTGTCCTTCTAAGTGGACTGGCCTCCTTCACATCGACAGAAGTCTACCTGTTCTCATTCCCATGTGGATTACACTTTGCTTTATCCCTCCCCTTTCAAGCTCATCACCATGATGGACTCTTCTAGGAGCTCTTAGTGGTGTCTACATCCAGATCATTGAAGTTATTCTCTTGATTTTTAGTAATGATTTTATTGAAGTTTACAAGTTTATTGAAATTAATAAGTCTTTCCATCAGGTCAAGGTGACAATCCCCTGGAAGGGTTCCTATACTGACTTTATTTTATTCTCCACATGGTAATGATGATGATTTGTAATGAGAAACATATAGGGAACGGTTGCTGGAATTGGGTATGTGTAGTTTAATGAAGGATGAGGGGTGACATGATAGCAGCGTTCCAATATCTCAAGGGCTGCCACAAAGAAGAGGGAGTCAAGCTATTCTCCAAAGCACCTGAAGGCAGGACAAGAAATGATGGATGAAAACTAATGAAGGAGAGAAGCAACCTAGAACTAAGGAGAAACTTCCTGACAGTTAGAACAATTAATCAGTGGAACAACCTGCCTCCAGAAGTGGTGAAGAGGTTTTTAAGAAGAGACTGGACAGCCATTTGTCTGAAATGGTATAGGGTTTCCTGCCTTAGCAGGGGGTTGGACTAGATGACCTCCAAGGTCCCTTCCAACTACTACTTCTTCTTCTTCTTCTTCTTCTTCTTCTTCTTCTTCTTCTTCTTCTTCTTCTTCTTCTTCTTCTTCTTCTTCTTCTTATTATTATTATTATTATTATTATTATTATTATTATTATACCATTGAGCTAATTGCACAACACACCGGCCTCACTAGTCAATCATACATAAAGTTTATAAAATTATTTCCCGTT
The DNA here is from genome assembly GCF_947247035.1 of Vipera ursinii. Taxonomy (NCBI): domain Eukaryota; kingdom Metazoa; phylum Chordata; class Lepidosauria; order Squamata; family Viperidae; genus Vipera; species Vipera ursinii. The sequence continues at coordinate 27,443,990 of NC_139513.1, read as the reverse complement.
CAAGAGCCTAACAGCCCATGGATAGAAGCTGTTGTTCAGCCTGTTGGTACGGCTGGCTATACTCCTATATCTCCTACCTGATGGTAGGAGAGTAAAGAGAAGTTACCATTAGGCACCAGTGGAAGAAAACAGATCATGAATTAAGTAGCCTACGGATTCTGGGACTGACTCACAGTAAAATGCTTTTTAATTCTAGAGGGAATAGAATGAAAAATAAACTCTTATTTTGTATTCCCTTGCCGAAGAAAAAGCTAATAACTGATTTTTTCTCTCTATACTAATGATCTACTATGCACATTCTGAAAATTAAAATAATAAACAAACCCATATCTGGGAATCCCAACTCCCCCAGCAACTCAGTCCCCGAATGCCTATTTCTGGCAGTAGAGGAGGTCAAGCTATGGGGAACACAGTACCTTTACTCATTCTCTGAGGACCCTTTCCACGCGTGGTGGGTTTTTGCAGTGAATTCTAATCATCTCTCTTGAAATCTAATGTCCCTAATGGAATTGCATAATTAGAATCCTAAGAAGAACCAACTGGGAGTTAAGTAGGAGACAGAAGTCCTCACTGGGGACCATCACAAAGGTATTTTTCAAAAGGCAACTAGACTTTTTCTTGGTTTTTTTTTCATTGAAGACGTTTCACTTCTCATCCGAGAAGCTTCTTCAGTTCTGACTCATCACCTGTCCCAGTTGCCCAGTTTTGTGACACCCATTGTGCCATCCATCCTACCTGAAATTAAAAAGGACAGGTAGTCCTCAACTTACAACCATTTCATTTAGCGACTGCTCAAAGTTGCAACACCGAAAGAAAAAGGAACTTATGGCCGGTACTTGCACTTAGGACAACAGCTGCATCCTCATGGTCACATGATCAAAATTTGTGCAGCTGGCATTTCACAATAGTTGCAGCATCCTGGGAAGATGTGATCACCATCTGTGACCTTCCCAGCCAGCTTCTGGGAGAAACAAAGTCAATGGGGGAAGTTGGACTCACTTAACCGCATAAATCACTTAACAACTGCAGTGATTTGCTTATTAACCATTGCAAGAAAGGTCATAAAACTGGGCCCGACTCACTTAACGATCATCTTGCCTAGCAACATGTAATGTATTGGGCTTTATTGTAACACCACGTGGTAAGCTGGATCTAGCTCCCAGCACCTCAGACACCCCGTCTCCAGGGCTGCTATTGGTTGCCCCTAGGTGGCAATAGGCTGCTTTAAACCTATTGGCTGCCGCCTAGGGGCCAGACTATAAATTGCTGCAAGCTGCAGCCCAGTTCTCTAGTTCAGATCCTGCAAGCAAATAAACATGTTCATTGCTGAACTCACTCACCTTGTCTTCATTCCTGTGCAACGAACTCACTACACAACACAATGGAAACTCTGGATTCAATTGTGGTCATAATGTTGGGGACTCCCCATAGTACAAATCTTGGCAATTGCCATTGTTACCTGTGTTATTCTTTTGTTTACCTTATGTACTTTTGTTGCATTTTATGCCTACTTTTTAATTTTATTAATTACAGGTTTATATGTTTTTATTGAAGTGTTTTCTGGCCTAAAGTTCGTAATAAAGATTTTGATTGGATTAATCTCATCAACAATATAACCTGGCAGTGTCTCTTTTCTGCCATGTTCTAATGGTTTTGTTTTTGTCTCATCCCCAGCCCATATGAGAAAGTGTTTTGTTGTTTTTAGCTACAAGCCATATAAAATCTGTTATAAAGGTAAAGGTAAAGGTTCCCCCGCACATGCGTGCTAGTCGCTTCCGACTCTAGGGGCCGGTGCTCATCTCCATTTCAAAGCCGAAGAGCCAGCACTTGTCCGAGGACGTCTCCGTGGTCATGTGGCCGGCATGACTAAACGCCAAAGATGCACGGAACGCTGTTACCTTCCCCCCGTAGTGGTCCCTATTTTTCTACTTGCATTTTTACGTGCTTTTGAACTGCTAGGTTGGCAGAAGCTGGGACGAGTAACAGGCGCTCACTCTGTTACGCGGCACTCAGGATTTGACCTGCCAAACCAGTGCCGTAGCGTGGGGGGTGCAGGGGGGGCCGGCCGCACTGGGCGCAACATCTGGGGGGGCGCGCTCGCACTGAGCTGCTCAGAGAGCCCCAAGGGCTGCACAGAGTCGGCTTGGCTCCGCTCTCGAGCTGCTCTTTCTTGCAAAGCGAAACGAGTCCGGCAGGTGAGATGGGCGGCCACATAAACTGAATAAAATAAATAGAAGCGCCCAACTCTCCGCCCAGGCTCAGGCCAACCGCAAAAGCCCCGCAGGCGCCCCGGCAGGCTTGGCCGAGCGAAGACGGACCCGCCGGCCGGCTGGCCTAGCTTTGTGCGCATGCGTGGCTTTATTTAGCAGGGTTCACGTGCAAGCTTGAATGCAGCGGCTCTTGTAGGTTGGAGCCCCGCCCAGCCGCCCTCGAGAGGGACCCCGAAGCATCCCGCATGTGCGCGACTCTTCTTGGAAAGTGTACGCCGCTGCGGGGCGCGTCTCTTCGGCGGTGCCGTGACGTCACTTGCCTTGCCCCGGGTGCTGACAACCCACGCTACGCCACTGCGCCAAACTGCCGACCATCTGATCGACAAGCTCATCATCCTAACCCACTGAGCCACTGTGTCCCGAAAAATCTGTTATACCTGACCACATATAACATTGCAGGTAAATCAAAGTGGCTGGTAGTGGGTAAAATAAGAGCAGTAGTTACTGGTCATTTGGGGCACATCCTACCCCCTCTGATTCCTGATCAGCCTCCTCTTAGGGAAGTCTGTTTCACTACTGATCAAAATCTACTTCCAAGTTAGATCTATTTTTTATGCTGCCTTCTATAGCAATTCTTTCTCATCTTGTACATGCTAGCCTTGCAGATACTCAGAGATGGCTATCATAACTCTGCATGGTACTCTGACCCGAGTTTGAATTTCTGTGTGATAAACTACTGGCGTAAGTTGGGCTGCACGTTAAAGGACTGAGAGAAACATATTTACATAGTGAGCTACAGCAGGCTAAAGACGGAAGGAATTAGAATTATTGTTCAAAATGGTGTCTCTTAAATCGCTCAATGAATAAAGTAGAAAGAATACTGTGTTCATGGCCTTCACTGTCTATACCAGGGCTCAGCAACCTGAAACAATGAAAGAGCCACTCGGAACCGGTTCCCTCACAAAAGGAAAAACTGGGAGCCGCAAAAAATGTGTGCACATGCGCGTACATGTGCACATGTGCAGAACAGGGTTTGACTGAAGAGTGGAGGCTAGGCGAGATATGCACCTACCCTGCATATTTGAATTGATTGGTTGAAATTTTTTAGTCCCAGTTTTTTTTTTTTTTTTGGACTGCACATGGCAGAGGACTGCGGCTCCGGAGCCACGGGTTGCAGAACTGTGGTCTATACTCTAAAGCTCAGTGTATGAGAAATAGGATGAAACTGAATTCTTAATAAATAAAAGCAAATATGCCTTTTTTTATTGAAATACAGAATCTGGGCTTCAAAAATAGTGACTTTTAATCAAGTCAGAGCTAAGACTCCAGGCCAGAAGAATCTGATGGAACTCATTGATTCAAACTCCTACTCAAGTAAATGGAAGGAATTAAAAATGGAACCTTGCGGGGGATACCAATGTGTCTAGATAAAAACTTAGTGAAGTTCTGAAGACAAAACAAAGCAAAAATAAAAATGTTGAAGTAGAAACAAGAAAGAATACATTTCAGTAGGCTGCAGTTATAAAGATTGTATTAAAAAGGATTACAAGTCAGAATAAGCTGAAGAATTTAATGAAAAATTCTTTAAGTATATTAAATGAAAAGATTCAGTTTACCAACTGCTGTATGAAGATAGTAAAATGTTAACGGTTAATTGAGCAAAAGCATAGCTACCGTATTTGTCTGAGTTTTCTCCAACAAGAGCATCTATGTTCCACCAAGCAATTGTGAACACTAGGGGAAAGGGGTAGGATAGCAATGTAAACATCATCTTGAAGTATCTACTTATTTTGGATGAATTTAAATCTCAGGATCCGATGGATTAAAGCTTAGGATATTAAACAACAAGAACTGGTGAAAGGGTCATTTCGTCCCTACTTCAAAAATCAGGAAAGAAAAAAAAAAGAAATAAGGGAGAAAAGGCAAATCCATGGAATTGTAGATCAGACAACCTCAGAAAATTCTACAGCAGATTTTTAAGCACTCTGAAAATAATGTGGCAATTACCAGAAATCAGCCTAGTTGTCTCAAGAAGCCTTGCTTAACTATTTTTTTTAACTATTTTAAAGAAGCCTTGCTTAACTATTTTTTTAACCAGCTAATTCCAATTTATAAACTATGGGAAAGATGCATGGATAGGCTATCTTGATTTTACCAAAGGGTTTTGTAAAGCACTGTCAGCCTGATTAGCAAGCTAATTACAGAATGAACTGAATGGCCTGCAAATCAGGTAGACAGAGAGCTTATTTGAATATCATATTTGAGGAGGGCTCATTAGCGCTTTATCAACAGTGAATTATTGATAGAGTGCCCAAAGGTTCCCATATTTTTTAATGTTTTTATTAATGGATTGAATGAGGACAGATAGAGAATGATGATTAAATTTTACATAACACAAAATTGGATGGGCTAGCTAACGCTCTGGAGGCCAGAATAAAATTCAAAATGATCTTTATAGGTTAGAGAAAATTGCTGAAATTATAATGAACTGCAACAGAGACAAATGCAAAGTTCCTCATTTACATGACAGAAGGCCAAAGGCCCAGGTATAGAATGGGGCATATTTAACTTGGGGAAAACAATACAATTGGAATAGCTGATTGCAACGTGAATATGAGTAATGGGGCTGTGCAGAAAGGAAATTTTAGGCTTCTCCAGTGGAAATATCACTTCTGTAGGAAGCAATCACTCTGCTTTATTTTGAATTGATCAAATCCCACATCAAGTGCTACACCCAGTTTTAGGCACTACACTTTGAGATGGATTCAGTGAGGATGACGGGAAGTTATGCTTGTGAAAGATGAGGAAGGGAGGAAAAATTTTAGTGTAGCTCCCAGTTTATCTCCAAGATAGATGCTCACATGTCAGGATCAATGCAAAAACTAATAAGATCTCTTTGAAATACGGAGCCTCTTGTATTTTCATCTATCTGCCACATTAAACTCCCCTTTTTATGATCCTGTAATCCCTTCGTTCAGGGCGACTGAAGGAAGCTGAGCATTTACTGACCAGGTGCCCTCTCTGACGCCACGCAGAGTTCACAGCAGATTTTTTTTTTCTTTGCGCCCTAGGAGAGAAATATCTGCCTCTATCTAGAATTGAACTCTCAACCTTCCAAGTGGGAGACAAGCATCTTCACCACTTGACTAGACCACCACTAGAGCACTAGACCGCTCAGCTACCTATCAGCAACAATGAAAATATGAATGTTGTTCTCCCAACATAAAAACAAGCTTTGGTGTAGTCCAAGGGGTAGGTAAGCTTGGCTCTTTTATGTCTCGTGGACTTCAACTCCCAGAATTCCTCAGCCAGCCATGCTGAGGGGAAAGGGAGAGGTTTCCAAGCTGAGCCATGCTGGCTCAGGAATTCTGGGAGTTGAAGTCCACGAGTCATAAAAGAGCCAAGCTTGCCTACCCCTGGTGTAGTCTCTTTTATGACTCGCTCAAGAACTCCATTAGAGCCAAAAATAAAATAAAAATTCTTCTCCTCTTGTGATTCTGCAGCTTACCAAGAGGACCTGAAAAAGGGACTGTCAGATATTCAAGACTGCGACTCTCAGGCCCAGAGGACGTCTGCCTTGGCAGAGGAGGCCCAAGCCTGCCTTGGATCCTGTCAATCCTGTCGATCGGGAGGAGGAAGCCTGAGCAGATCAGTACGGTACCCTTATGCACAGGAGGGGGTTTGATAACACATTACTTATAATGCCACCCATTTCTGATCCAGGCACAGAGACAAGGGAGGTTTCCACTATTATTTCCTATCACAAAGGTGGGATGAACAATTCCGAGCCACGTTGTGATGGCTGCTTGAATTTTCACATGGGAATTTAGTACACAGGGGTGTTGGAGTGTTGCCCATGCACATGGGCCTCCTTCCACCAGCTGCTTAGAGCTTAGCGCTCCATCTCCAACTCAGCCGCACAACTCAACCTGTTCTTTGCCTTCTGCTTTTTTTATTATTATTAATAGCTAACCTCCCACCTCTAAATCTTTGCCAATCATTAACTCGCACAATGTGTCTGCCCAGCCGGAGACAAACCTCACGCATTCCAAAGGGCCACACCTGGGCATTCAGGAGAGTAAATTTCTAAGAAAGTAGGAGGTCAAAATATTCAGAAGCCACACCTGTTGAGGAATGTCTTTCCATGGATCTCAAATAGGGGCGAAGTTTCTTTGCATCCATCCATCTTTGCATTCTTGAGAAAGATGGGGAGAAAATTCAACAAAGGGAAAGTATATGGTGATGTTAAGGGGTTCTGCTGGGACCGGGAAGATCCCATTTACGTCTTCACTTAGCTATGGAAGTTTTGTAGGGTCCTTTGTCTGAGTTACTATTTCTGCGTTCAACCTACTTCCCTGAATTATTACTGAGGTTGTCAACCATCCAGGTCATGGTCGTCCCAAAAGTGCTTTTTCAAAAGGCACCTAGACTTTCTTTGCTTTTTCTTGATGTTTCACTCCTCATCCAAGAAGCATCTTCAGTTCTGACTGAATGATTGGGAATGGAAGGATTCTTATTGCTTGCTATCATCTGGCTGTTAGCCCTTTGAAGGTGTTGTTTCCCTCCATCTCTGTTGAGAGAGGACTGTTCAGTTTTAACACAGATGGCCTCTTTTACCTCTTTTTTCAAACCAGAGGTCCTCTCTGTCCAGAATGTGGATGGAGGATGGGACCATAAATTAAAATGTGTTGAGCTTCTGGAGGATAAAAATCCAGCTAACAATAATTGCTATCAGTGTCAATTTCAGAAGGGCAATAAAAAACACAGTCGTTCTAGATATATTGGGTGGCTTGCAATTATTCAGAGGGGAGACTTTTTAACATATTCAATTGCTCCCTTATTTTATTTACTTTATATATCTGAGGGTAAAGCTTCATTGTTGAAAGCAATTTGTGATATGTCTCTCTGGGAAAGACGGATGCTGTTACAGAATGCCCCATCATACTTTCTCAGAAAAGCATTGGAATATGAGACATGGGAATCATGAAATGATCAAGGAACATTGTATTAGAATTACCAAGATCCTTAAAACTTAGGAAACAATTATTATTATTATTATTATTATTATTATTATTATTATTATTATTATTATTATTATTATTATTTAAAAAAGAATATGGTTCTAACAATATGCAGAGTATATTGGACACATCACAAGAATGATGGTAGAGTTTTTAGTCAGATCTTGGCCCAATCTCCTCTGAGCCGTGATGGTGCAGTGGTTAGAATGCAGTATTGCAGGCTAACTCTGCCCACTGCCAGGAGTTGGATCCTGACTGGCTCAAGGTTAGTAAAATGAGGACCCAGATTGTTGGGGGCAATATGCTGACTCTATAAACCACTTAGAGAGTGTAAAGCACTATAGTGCAGTATATAAGTCTAAGTGCTATTGCTACCGCTAAATTTTAGGATCAACCCACCGGAGTCTACTGTTGGCATTTGAGAGTTCCTGTGCAGCTGTAGATAGATGTGGTATAGTGCCAGCTGCTCTCAGAACCTGACTATGCTGCTACCAATGCTTGTTGTGACCTAGTTGGACTAGTAATGGGCCCGCAGGGCATGAATGGTGCACAGGATGATCAAGGCGTGTCATTACATGCGTGGCCTGACTGAATGGGTCGGAAAACTGGCAGAGATATAGGAGTTACAATCAGACAGAAAACGCTTTGTCCTATGGGCGACATAGAAACCTTGGCAAGCCACTCTGTGGAGCAAAATGTTGCCATCCGTGGGAAACATAATCAAGAGTGTATCTTTTCATACAGGACTTTTTTTCTTAACCCTTCCTGGTTCCCAGCTCTGGCGTTTTGTTCCGCTGTGATTTGTAGAGTAGGATATACGAAGTAAAATCCTCTTTGTAAGCTACCTTTATCTCTCTGGCTTAGGTATACGTGTGTGCATCTGTTTTTACAACCGCACAAACATACACATATACTTTTATTTGTACTATGACAACAAGAGGGTTGGCATTTTGGTTTTTTTGCCTTTGTGCCAGATTTTGGAAGTTTGCCCTTGCCTCCTCCCTCCTAGGAGAAGAGAGTGACTAAGTCCCCCAGCTAGCTTTGTGTCTAAGGCAGGACTAGAACTCACCATGTCCCGGTTTCTAGCTTGGCGTCTTAACCATGCCACCAAATTCATTATACAGTACACATGATGCTAAATCATACGAATAATCATTGAAATGTATTGATCAGATACGTGCATTTGAAGATGATTCGCCCAAGGCTTTGTATCAGTCCAACATTTTTACTCTTAGATCTCAATGCACGGGACTATCCATCCTACGCAAAATCTGAAATTCAGCATGACATGAGTTGAGCTGCACTAGCAGGAGTTGAGCCGCAATCAGATAAATCAGTTTTTCATATCTATTTTGTCCGATAGTGACTCTTTCCAATATTTAGATGAATTAGTTAGAATTAGTCAGTCTGGATTTAGAGTTTTCTACATACATATCAAATATAGAACTAATCTATATCTATACTGATCATTAGAACTAACCAAGGATCCATAACTGAGTGGAACTCAAAATTGTAGAGTGTATTCTTCCAATTTACAACAACGATTCTGAGTATATTTACTGACGACATCTTCACTGCAACCCCAGATTTACTTTCCAGAAAACAGAACTAGGCCCATGCATTTATTTGTTTGTTTGCTTGTTTATTATTAATCCACACAGAGATGATTCTGGCCGGCTCACAACATTTTAAAATACAATGCATAATAAAAATCCAACACCCCCCACCCCACCCCAGGGCAGCAACAACATAATCAGATCAGTCACTTGATTAGCTCCATCTCCATTTGTGGTTGCCAGACCCACTCAGGAAACCATGTTTTTAGGGCCTTTCAGAAAAGGAATAGGGTGGGGGCCAGCTATACCCTGAGAGGGATGATGTTCCACAGAGAAGGGGCCACTTCTGAGAAGGCCCCTTTTCATGGCTCTACTACAGGGGTCTTCAAACCTGACCCTTTGATGACTTGTGGACTTCAACTCCCAGAATTCCTCAGCCAGGCATGCTGCCTGAGGAATTCTGGGAGTTGAAGTCCACGTCATAAAAGGGCCAAATTTGAAGACCCCTGTTCTACTAGATAAGAATGCCTAATTGATAGGACCTTCCTTCCCATCCTGGCGGGCCAAGTGGATGTAATAGGAGACTGGCGGTGTTTCAGATAGCCTGGCCCCAACCATGTGGGGCTGTAAAGGTGATAAACCAGCACCTTGAGTTGTACCTGGAAGCAGACTGACAACCAGCACAATTCAGGCAAAAGGAAAATTGTCAAGAATCTAAACAGACCAGTAATTCAGTAATCCTGCAAAACAGGAAAGATGGGAGATTCAAGCTTTCCAGCTTGTCTCTGCTACCACTCCAGAAATACAAACAACCCCTGTCCCAAATGGCTTCTTTTCGGCAAGCAACGGGCATGCCCCAAAGCTAGGAGAAATTTGGCAAGCTTACCCAGTCACAAGCTTAGTGTGTGACCAACTAATTGCACTCACCTAGGGCAGGGGTTTCCAAACTTGGCAACTTTAGGGCTTGTGAACGTCAATTCCCAGAATTCTGGGTGAGGAATTCTGAGAGTTGAAGTCCACAGGTCTTAAGGCGCCAAATTTGGAGAGCCCTGACCTATGGCATAACTAGCAAGCTGATGTCAAGACTGCTCATTCACAAAAATATCCTTTTAGTATTTAGTCCAGACCAACAAGGACATGCCCTGTGTCAACACTTACCCCAGAGAATCAAGTAGTACAGCAGTACCATTGGCATGGCAGAGAATTTCAACATTTCAACCTGCAGGTTAAAAAGAAAAAAGCAGAAAATTAAAATCCTGACTTTTCCTGTCTGCCATATCTAAGGAAGGTGTAGGGACAGGGGCTTATATAATGGTGGAAGAACTGCAATTCAGTTTATTAATTAATAACTAATTAAACTAAATAGGGAAATTTTTAAGTCGTACAGAGTCACTTGACAGTGAGATGGGCAACATATACATTTAATTAATAAATAGATAAATAAATAAATTTAGAATATTCGGGTCAAATTTTCCTCTCCTGGGAAAAATTATAGAGAATGGCACATATGTATTTATTTTGTTGTTAAATAAAAAATCATTTTATTTTTATTATTTTATTAAATTTATATACCACCCTTTCCCGAAGGACTCAGGGCGGTTTACAGGGTATTTAAAACAACCAGTACAAAAGTTAAAAACAAATTTAAAAAGATTAAATCATCCCTAAAATTAAAAACACCAGTTAAAAATTCTCAGCCTGGGCCGGAGAGCTCAAAGAGCCAGGTCTTCAGGTCCCGGCGAAATGTGCGAAGGTCGGGGGCAGTCCTAAGCTCCACGGGCAGCTGGTTCCAGAGGGCAGGCGCACCCACAGAGAAGGCCCTTCCCCTGGGTGTTATCCGCCGACAGTCTTTTATCGGCGGCACCCTGAGAAGACCCTCCCTGTGGGAGCGCACTGGACGAAGGGAGCTTGATGCCGGCAGCAGGTGTTCTCTCAGATATCCCGGACCCAAGCCATTCAGGGCTTTATAGGTCATCACCTTTAAAACTTAACTGCATGAAATACAGCACAACATTTATACTTTATGAAGGCATATAAGAGTTTACTGCAGGGGTGTCAAACTCGCAACATCACGTGACGTGTTGCGACGTATCGTGACTTTTTTTCCATTGCCAGCAATGGGGTGGGCGCAGTTTCGGCATGACACATCCAGCCTGCGGGCCGGCAGTTTGACATCCCTGGTTTACCATATGACGTGTTTATTAAATTAAAACAGCAATTCTAAGCATGTTTACTCAAGAGATCCAATCTGTTCAGTGGAGTTTATGCACATGTTACACACACCTAAGATAGCAAAATAAAGCTTTTGTTTCATAACATCCAAATGGAGGGAAAGATGCAAATTTCTCCTCTTGTTAATGTTTTTTTGGTATCTTCTTAGTTTTTGCCATTTAGGAAAATAGGAAGTAAAATGTATTATACAAATATTAGAATCCAGTTTTGCAAAGGAAAATTCAATTTTGGTCTACAGTTTGCAGTATCATCAGCCAGTGCTTAGCCAATTCTTTAAAAAAATCCTCTGAAGCCAAAGAGAGAGAGAAAGAGAGAGAGAGAGAGATTTTTTTCAGGGCAACCACTAGTAGAGTAGCAAAGAATATGTGGTTTGGTTTTTTTTTCCTCATTCAGAAAAATTAAAATGTGCATCTATTTAGATCGAACTGAAGCGACTTTATTTCAGTTGCCGATCACCTCAACTCTTTAGAGAGACGTGCCTATAAATTAGTATGTAGGTCTGCTCAGGGAGAAAAATGAACATAAATTTTATGTGCCAAAGGAAAAAGCTGAGAGGAGATGGAAGGTAAAAAGAGAAGGGTCCAGATGGATGGAGGTAAGGAAAGAAAGAAAGAAAGAAAGAAAGAAAGAAAGAAAGAAAGAAAGAAAGAAAGAAAGAAAGAAAGAAAGAAAGAAAGAAAAAGAAAGAAAGAAGGAAGGAAGGAAGGAAGGAAGGAAGGAAGGGAGGAAGGGAGAAAGGGAGAAAGAAAGGGAGAGAGGGAAGGGTGTGAGAAGGAGACACAGTGTGAAAACTTATGGTAGAGTTTGTGCATGGGTGAAAAGGAATCAGTCGTCCTTCTTTCTGGTTGAGCCACAGATCTCAGCCTGTATTTCTCACACGAACCACCATATGAACCACCCTGTAACAATGCCATTAGAAAAGCCCTGCTCTAGATAATATGCCATTCTCATCGGATACACACACTTTGCAAAATAAACATCCCAAACAACCATATTAGCATTAAAAATTTACTCTTTCTAGCCTGGGAATAAATTGACCAGGAGGGAAATCACTGTGGGGCGGAATAAGCCGACCCCACGGTGCCAGCCAGAGAAGCGTGTGGTCCTTCTGCCATCCTGGCTGCCTTCCCCTCCAGGATCTTCTCATACTCACTTCATGAGGGCCACGGTGGCCCTCTCACCTGGTGTTTCGTCTGACCCTCTGGCCACCAGGATTTAGAGAAGAGCAGGAGCAATTCTTCCCTCTCCTTTGCCAGTAAGGAACTTTCCACTTGTCCAGCCGAAATGTCCTAATTCCCCGTTGTCCGGACAGCGTGAGAACTCTGCTGTGCAAACTCAACTGCTGATGGGTAAAAATAATCCGGCTCTTCCCACCCGCTGCTCTCCATGAGGGCAAAGCAGAGCTGGAGGCTGAGTTACATTCAAATGGAGCTGGGTCTTTGAAAGGGACTAACGGTCTCTAAGCTACGGGAATGTCGCAGCCTATTCTTTCTGCTCCACGGCACACAAAGTCTGTCTGCTCCACTCCAGGCACAGGCCCGGCGTTGGCTGTCTGAAAGGAGTGAAAGACGGAGGAATCTCCCATTGAGGAGACGAGAGCAAAATAGGCCCCTGGCTTCATTCCTAAACAGGCCTCACCAGACTTTGGAGGCTTGAGACAGATGCCAGGAAGCCAAGGAGAAATCCTGAGGGGGGCGGCGGGGAGGGCAGCCTAAGTGATCCATGATATCCTGAAGGAAGGATTCAGGCTCGCTATCTTGCCAAGTTTACCAGAAATCTCTTCAGACTTTGGAATACAGATAGTCCTCAACTTACAACGGTTCATTTAGTGACCGAAGTTACAGTGGCACTGGAAAAAAGTGACTTACGACCGTTTCCCACGCTTACGACCATTGCAGAATCTGCATGGTCATGTGATCAAATTTCGGACACCTGGCAACTGACGGTTGCCATGTCCCCCGGGGTCATGTGATCTGCGACTTTCTGACAAGCAAAGACCATGGGAAAGCCCGGTTCACTTAGCCACGGGGTGACTAACCGAACAGCTGCAGTGATTCACTTAACAACTGTGGCAAGAGAGGTTGTAAAATGGGACAAAATTCGCTCCTCAACAACTGTTTCGCTTAGCCACAGAAATGTTGGGTTCAGATTGTGGCTGTCAATCAAGGACCACCTGTCCGTAGGGAGTCTAAACACCAAGCTGTTTAGAGAGCAGCTCTCTGTTGGGTAATTACACGCCAAACAAGGTCAAGGCCTCAGTCCTGTGTTTTGGGCAAGAGGTCATGGTCTGAAAGCCAAGGGATTCCCCCCTCAGAGGCCCTGAAAAGTAGAGCACCGCCTGCTTTTTGGGACCCGTGAGGACAAAGGCGTCATTTGTGCCCAGCCTCAACCGGTTCCCTGGGAGGCTGGCGGAGTTAGGCAGGAATGTGCTTGTTGTGTCTTGCACCAATCTTTCTCATAAAGGTTCCAAGAATAGCTTATCCTTCCTCCCCTTGTCAGCTTTGTTCACTCCCCAGCCGCTCTCCTTCTTCGGTTTTGGTGGGATGCTTTCTTTACACACAGGAGGCAGGGTGGGAAAAAGCCAGTGTTTTCCCCAGAGGCTCCATCAAGGGCTTAGTCAGGCAGAAAGGCGTTCTTCGAAGGAGCTGTGAAACTCTCCATTTTTGCTCTGCAGAAAGGACGGGCAGTAGACGAAGTTTGCAACCAGCCCTGAGCACCCACTGAGAGACCTCCTGAAGACACAGGACAGGTTTTGGCAGCAAAATGAAATCGCTGGGATAACAGGCAGAACAGAACATGCCCTAATAGCTTGCAAAGATACACACCTAGGGGTTACAAACTTTTTTGTGTTTCTTTCTTGCCGGGCTGTTGGGCTTCAGTAAGCAAATACAAATACAAATACGCAGAGACACGGTGGCTCAGTGGGTTAGGATGCTGAGCTTGTCAATCAGAACGTCGGCAGTTTGGCGGGTCAAATCCCGAGTGAGCACCTGTTACTCGTCCCAGCTTCTGCCAACCTAGCAGTTCGAAAGCACGTAAAAATGCAAGTAGAAAAATAGGGACCACTACGGTGGGATGGTAACAGCGTTCCGTGCGCCTTTGGCGTCTAGTCATGCCGGCTACATGACCATGGAGACGTCCTCGGACAAGCACTGGCTCTTCGGCTTTGAAACGGAGATGAGCACCGGCCCCTGGAGTTGGAAACGACTAGCACGCATGTGCGGAGAAACCTTTACCTTTACCTTTAAGCAAATACAGGTCGTCCTCAACTTACGACCACAACTGAGTGCAAAGTTTATGTTGCTAAGTGAGAAATTTGTTCAGTGGCTTTTGTCCCATTTCACGACTTTTTCTTGCCACATTTGTTAAGTGAATCACTGCAGTTGTTAAGTTGGTACCATGGCAGTTAAGTGATAAACGTCATAAATATATGCCAGTTGTCAAGTGTCTGCATTTTGATCACCTGACCAATGAGCATGCTGCAATGGTTACGAGTGTGAAAAATTAGCATGTCATTTTTTTCAGTGCCATTGTAACTTTGCATGGTCACTAAACAAAGCGTTGTAAGTTGAGGACTACCTGTAACTAGAAATTCAATTGGTGATTTAAAAATAAATAAATCTTCAGCAATGAGATGCGATGCTGAATATTTTTCCATTCTACGTGAGGACAAAGGAAAAATGGCAAAAAATGGATAAGGAATATTCAATACCTTGGATTTTTCTCTGGCTAGCATTTGATTGCCAAGATGGGCATAACAGTCTCACTTTCACCTTTAAAGAGGCTCAATTTTATCAGTCTATCCGCTGACTCATTTGTGGGTGTATCGGCATTATTAGTGTGCTTCCCGAAGAGTTAGAGCTCTGAAATTTAGTATATTGGCATCCCAGATTTTCTGACTAACAGTCGGGAAACAGAAGATTCAAAAATAAGCCAAAGGATTAACTTACTCCCACAAAAGCTAAACAATTGCAAGTTAATAAAAGAGAAACCTGGAGGGAAATGTAGTCATTTCTGCCTCAAAGGGGAAGAGCTAAAAATATAAATTACTAACTTCTCAGAACACTAAAGGGCAAAATAAATTAAAAAAGTATTATTATTATTATTATTATTATTATTATTATTATTATTATTATTATTATTATTATTATTATTATTATTATTATTAAAATATAACCAACATAAGACACTGCATTAACTGGGGAGAGACTAAGTGCCCTGGTGCTTTTTATATATTTTGAAGTTTGACTCCCATCAAATCCCAGATAGCATAGCCAAAAGTTGGGGATTCTGGCAGGTCCCAGAGTAACACCTCTTTGCTATGAAACTCCAAAAGAAGGTAATCAGTAATTCACTCTTGAGAAAGAGAAAAAAGAACGTATTCCCAAACTATTACAAGAAAACATTCATATAGACAATACTGTGCATAGCTAGGAAAACGAAGAAGCAGGGCTCACCAAACAAATCATACCAGAGTTCGCACTCAGGGTACAAATGACCAGACTCAAATTACCTACAGTATTTTGGACACACAGTGTGAAGACCCAGCTGGGAACGGTGGAAGGAAAGAGAAGAAGCAATGTGGTGGATGGACTGAGTTATAGTGACAATAGGTGTGGCGTTGATCAAAGGCCTGGAGACTAAAACATACGAAGAACGGCTGCAGGACTTGGGTTTGGCTAGTCTAAAGAAAAGAAGAAATAGGGGAGACATGATAGCAGTGTTCCAGTATATGAGGGGCTGCCACAAGGCAGAGGGGGGCAGGTTGTTCATTAAAGCACCAGAGGGGAGGACAAGGAACAATGGTTGGAAACTGATCAGAGAGAGAAGCAACCTGGAATTAAGGAGAAACTTCCTGACAGTGAGGACAATTAACCAGTGGAACAGCTTGCCTCCAGAAATCGTGGGTGCTCCATCACTGGAGGTTTTTAAGAAGAGACTGGACAGTCAATTATCTGAAATGGTATAGGTTCTCCTGTGTGAGCAGGGGGCTGGACTAGAAGACCTTCAATGTCCCTTCCAGCCCTATTCTATTCTATTCTATTCTATTCTATTCTATTCTATTCTATTCTATTCTATTCTAAATTGGGAAATTTGAAAATATATTGTTATGGAGAAAATCTATCAGGTAGCCCTCGACTTATGACCACAGCTGAGCCCAAAATATCTGTTGCTAAGCAAGATGTGAGTTTTGCCCCATTTTGCAGCCTTTCTTGTCACAGTTGTTAAGTGAATCACGGCAGCTGTTAAGGTAGTGACATAATTGTTAAGTGAATCTGGCTTCTTCATTGACTTTGCTTGTCAGAAAGTCTAAAAAAGTGATCACATGACCCCGGGACACTGCAACCGTCATACGTATGAGACAGCTGCCAAGCATCTGAACTTTGATCATGTGACCATGTGGATGCTGCAATGGTTGTAAGTGTAAGAAAACGTCATAAGTCACGGCTTTCAGTG
The DNA here is from genome assembly GCF_947247035.1 of Vipera ursinii. Classification (NCBI taxonomy): domain Eukaryota; kingdom Metazoa; phylum Chordata; class Lepidosauria; order Squamata; family Viperidae; genus Vipera; species Vipera ursinii. The sequence continues at coordinate 27,427,514 of NC_139513.1, read as the reverse complement.
CCGTTGTAATTTTGAAGGGTCACTAAACAAAAGCTTGTAAGTCAAGGACTACCTATTTGTGATTGCTAAGGGTCAAAAATGACTTGATAGCACATAATCAATCAATCAATCAATCAAAAAGTCCTATTTTCATGTGATCATCATCCTGCTTTTTTGGAGAAGCCCTGTTTGCAATTGTGGTCCAATTTATGAGTGCAGATCACACTATCTGCTTAAGCTAAGTTTCTCTGAACAGTGCTGTGGACAGAATACAAGGTTCTGCCCAACTAAGGAGGGCACAAATAACCTTTATATAGTTGTACAATAAATGCTGACTAGTAATGACACCAAATGCCAGTCATCTTATTTTTGATAACATGGGTTAGATTTTCTTCTTATAGTGAGAAGAAAACAGTTAATAAAACAGAGGTTGGCATGAACCACTTTTTGTGGTTAGTGACTTCTTAATTGCCATTTAAAGGTATAAGGGCTGATTCAAGGTTTTTAAGAAGAGACTGGACAGCCATTTGCCTGAAATGGTATAAGGTTTCCTGCCTGAGCAGGGGGTTGGACTAGATGACCTCCAAGGTCCCTTCCAACTTTATTATTATTATTATTATTATTATTATTATTATTATTATTATTATTATTATTATTATTATTATTATTATTATTATTATTATTATTATTATAGGTAACTCATGAGCCAGCATCTGCAAATGCCTAAGTATGCTATTATGGAGGCTTACTTGAGTTCAGAGGCTTCGGTGGTTTGGAGGTTTTGGTTCAGGAATTTATTTTGTTCCATCAATACTCTTTTTTCACAATTTATTAAGCAGACGTGGGGTTCTGCCAGATTCACTTTTCAGTCCCCCCTTTCATAAATTCACTTAGTGTCTGAGAAAGGCTGGAATTTATCTTCCATCAAGAGACGATGTTTCTAACTTCAGTTGCGCCTGGCCTAAAATCTTGGGTTTTCAGAGTTTCATTTGTACTCTGCTCCAATTATAGCCCATTCCATAACACTAACATTTTCACAGTCCATTCTGCTTGATCTTGCTTTTCCTTCCTGCAAGCAACTGACCTTGAAACTTGTTTCTCTTAGGAAACAATATTTGGAGTGGTTCCTTTTTGCACTCAGCTGATCTGGATGCAAATCAGCTCAGCTGCCTAATGTCTGGATGAAAGCACAGGAATCCAGGGTCAATCCTAAACTGAGCAAATGATCTGTGTGGTTAAGAAAATGTGCCTGCATTTGCACAATGCATCATTGACCTCTGTAGTCTCCTTTTATCAAAGCTATCTACCTGCCCTGTTTTAAGAGCATCCCTTAAAAGTCAAAGAGAAGGAGGCTACCTGAAATTTACTGGATGGCCTTGGACCACTCACTTTTCTTCAGCCTAAGTATTTGCATCCTTGGCCTAGAAAACATTCAGCAAAATGGGACGACTGGCACATGCCCAGGAGTTAAAGTATTAGATATAACTATAGAGCATATCTTTATAGTTTATAGATATAACTATACAGCATATCAAGGGACGCGGTGGCTCAGTGGGTTAGGACGCTGAGCTTGTCGATCAGATGATCGGCAGTTTGGCGGGTCGAATCCTGAGTGCCAAGTAGCAGAGTGAGCACCTGTTACTCATCCCAGCTTCTGCCAACCTAGCAGTTCAAAAGCATGTAAAAATGCAAGTAGAAAAATAGGGAAGGTAACAGCGTTCCGTGCGCCTTTGGCATCTAGTCATGCCGGCCACGTGACCACGGAGACGTCCTCAGACAAGCGATGGCTCTTCGGCTTTGAAACGGAGATGAGCACCGGTCCCTAGAGTCGGAAATGACTAGCATGCATATGCGGGGGAACCTTTACCTTTACCTTATAGAGCATATCAGGAGAAAAAATATTCCCATAAATTGCAGGTAATCCTCAACTTACAACCATTTGTTTTGTGACCATTCAGAGTTACTGAAAAAAGTGACTTACGATCAAACCTCACACTTACAACCAACCTAGCACTCCCATTCATTGTGATTAAAATTTGGGTGCTTGGCAGTCAGCCGGTATGTACAACAGTTGTAGTGTCCTGGGGTCACCTGATCACCTTTTGTGATCTTCCCAGCTGGTCTCCTGCGAGCAAAGTCAATGGGGGGAGCCAGATTCACTTAATGACTGCATGGTTCACTTAAAAACTACAGTGATTTGCTTAACAACGAAGGTAAAAAAATGTCATAAAATTGGGCACAACTCTCTTCTCACCATGCTTACTAGCAGAAATTCTGGTCTTAATTGTGGTTGTAAGTTGTGGACTACCCTTACCCATGTGAAGAGTATTCTGCACCAATTTTGCACAATTTATTTTGGTCCAGAGGAGAGCAATGACCTATGCACTGGCTATCTAAAGGATGCTCTTTCTTCAGATTCAGAAATCTCAGCAAGCCTCCTTCCATGTACCTTTTATTATCAAAGGGTTGGAGACTTGATGTACACTAATAACGGAAGCTGAACACCTTTCTGAATGGGGTGCCAAATACCCATTTTTGTTCTTCCATAGCAAAAGGAATTCCTGCAGCTTTCTGCAACAACTACAGTATATAGTAATCTCTTTGCATTCCCATTCATAATAACATTTCACTGATTACACATTAAAAATTAACATTGCATTAACCCTTTTGCCATGGTTTCTTAACATAAAATGGTATGAGCAAGAATTTTAGGTTTGGTCTGTCTTCTCCCTTGGCAGCCTGTCCAAAGATTTAATTCTCACCTGGGCTGCTAACTTCCAAGCTCTGAGCTTCAGTGGGAACGACTCCAGTCTTCCTTTACAACTGCAGCTTTTGTTCTGCTTCCTTTTGCTTGATTAAATTTAATTTATCCCTCCAATCTCAAAAGTATGGATGGGAGACCCACTTTGGCCAGGACGCCGGAGTTGGACATTGACCTGTGCTGCCCGTCATCTCCCAATCCCCATCCTGTGTTATAAATTTAAAGTTTTACATTAATAAATACATTTAGCAGGGGACATCCTTTTTTGCACCGACTGCGTGCAGAACACCAGTCCTCTTCCCTTTATGCCTTTGAGTTGAGGCATAAGCAAGGGATGAAGCCCAGTAGCTCCCATTAGTAGACAAGGAAGCAGGATAGGAGGATCTCAGTCACTCCAGAAGGATTCAAAGTAGAATCTTTTTTTGTTGTTGTTGAGAATCCCCTAGAAGCCAAACCGATCTGGCAAAAAAGCCTTAGGAGTTGGCTACACTGTCCACCTTTCCCCTTCCAAGCTAAAGGACACAAGATGGCTTGCAAAGACGCTCTTTCGTATTCAATCATCCACTCCACAACTTTCCACTACAAAACCCTCCCCCCCAAAAAATCTGGGCCAGCCAAGGGGGGGGTGAGAGACCTCATGCCATGGCCAGGTGCCCCCAGGAGCAGGAGAGAGAGGCAGGGAGAAGGAAAGGCCCAACTCTTACCTGGGAAGAAGATCCTGCTGTGGCTCCAGGCCTCATGCCAATTGGGGGAGCGTGGCCCAGTTGGGGCCCCTCTGCGGTTTGCACGTGCAAGAGCTATTGCCTTAAGCAGTGCAAAGTGCTTTGCCGAGCTGCCTGTTCCTGGAGAAAGGCTCCTGCTCTCAGCAGCAGCTCCTCCCTCCATGCAGTGCCAGGGGACGGGAGGAAGGGAGGGATCAGCCCTCCTTGGCAGCTGAGCCAAGGTAAGGCAACTAGGTAGATAAGAGACTCTCCCCGTTTCCGGGAATGGCCTGGTGCCTGACAGGAGGGAAAGGTGATTCCCTGCGGTTCTTCCAAGGAGCACTAGCTTGTCTGATCCAGCATACAGGTGTTTGGCCTGACTTACACACTGACGGACAGGGTTATACGTGCTCCGGTCCAGCAGAAATCTCTGGATCCTGACACAGAAGTTGTAACTAGCACCTGCCTTAGGAGCTACCAAGTCTGGGCTGACAACATCTAGATGACCCCCGCAAAGAGATACAGAAAACGCTCCCTTGTCACGCTATCGTCCGCTGGATTTTCACAGACCAGGTTTAGGAGTCTGATTAGCGATCCGCAACCAGATCTCCACCGCAGCAAGGTTCGTGGCCTTCAGAACTAGTCTACTCTCAGATTTTGAGAGCCATCTCTTTTTCGTAGACGTGTGTGGCAGCCACACTTTTGCGACGACCCAGAGGTTGAGCTGTAAACCAGCAGAAGCTCCAACACTGGAAGTTTTTAAGAAGAGACTGGACAGCCATTTGTCTGAAATGGTATAGGGTTTCCTGCCTGAGCAGGGGGTTGGACTAGATGACCTCCAAGGTCCCTTCCAACTTTACTGTTATAAGCTCCTGAAAGCCTTTAATGAGATGCAGGATATTTATTTATTTATTCATCCACTGCCAGGAGTTCGATCCTCACCGGCTCAAGGTTGACTCAGCCTTCCAATTCTTCCGAGGTGGGTAAAACGAGGACCCAGATTGTTTGGGGCAATAGGCTGACTCTGTAAGCTGCTTAGAGAAGGTTGTAACGCACTGTGAAGCGGTTTATAAGTCTATTTCTATTGTTATATTATCCTGTGTGCCTTCAAGTTGATTTTTGATGTCTGGTGACTGCCTGAACTAGTCCCTGCAGTTTTCATGGCAAGATTGCTCAGAAATACAGGTAGTTCTCGACTTGCAACCACAACTGAGCCCAACATTTCTGTTGCTAAGTGAGACATCCGTTAAGTGAGTTTTGCCCCATTTTACGATCTTTCTAGTCACGGTTGTTAAGTGAATCTGGCGTCCCCAACGATTTTGCTTGTCCAAAGGTTGCAAAAGGTGATCACATGACCTTGGGACACAGCAATGGTCATAAGTATGAACCAGTTGCCAAACATCTGAATTTTGATCACATGAGCATGGGGATGCTACAAAGGTCATAAGTGTGAAAAATGGTCACAACTCACTTTTTTCCACTGCTCTTGTGACTTTGAACAGTCACCAAATGAACTGTTGTAAGTTGAGGACTGCCTGTAGTTTGTCACTGTCTCCTCCCCAGGGCTGAAAGAGAGGGACTGGCCCATGGTTACTCACCTCTCTTTGTGTCTCAGGCAAGACTAGAACTCGAAATCTTCCAGTTTTTATCCTGCTACCTTAATCACGATGCTCAGATGCTCTCTCTCTCTTTTTTTTCCCTTCTTCTTTTCTTCTGTTCAGTCATGACCAGTTCTCAGAGACTGCCTGGACAAGTCCCTACAGTTTTCTTGGCAATGTTTTTCAGAAGTGGCTTGCCATCGCCTCCTTAAAAAAGCATCGAAAAATGCATAAGGTTCAGCGAAAACCAACACATTAACCCATGCCAGAGCTCCTGAATTAATATCCTGCTCACAATGCTTGGGTTTCAGGCTGGGATTTAGGGCTAAAGAAGGATTGTGGGACTTAGAAGAGGACTATTAAATTTTCAGATGACATAAAGCCAGGAGGAGTGGATTACATTTTAGAAGAGAAGATTTTAAAAGATGTAGACTGGCTTGAACGTTGAGCTGAAACAAACAAGACCAAATGTAACAGGAAGAAATGTAAAGTTGTGCATCGCAGGAGGAAAAAAAAAACACGAAAGTGACTAGCACAGGGTGGCTTGGGCAGAGAATGTGTGAAAAGGATCTGGGTGTTCTAGTATATCGTGAGCCAAGACTGTGGTGCAGCCGGCCAAGCTCCAAGCTCCGTTCCTGCAACCCTGCAAATGACAAATCAAACTCCAGGGGCAAATTATACAGGTTGCCTGAATAGCAATAACATTTAGATATATATACTGCTCCATAGGGCTTTACAGCACTCTTTGAATAGTTTACAGAGTCAGCATATTGCTCTCAACAATCTGGGTCCTCATTTTACCAACCTCGGAAGGATGGAAGGCTGAGTCAACCTTGAGTAAATCAGGATCCAACTCCAGGCTGTGGGCAGAGTGCCTCTCTCCCTGAATAACAGACCTGAAAACTGATGGACTTTTTCAAAAGTTTCAAAAGATCCTGACCAAGGATCTCTTTTTGATCTGCCCCTCAATTATGCCCATTTTAAGCATTAGAAACTGAGGTTCAGAAGGTCTGATGCCTGCCATCTGGGCAAAGTCAGCTGCTTCTGCGTACCTTGGTTCTTCTCAGCCAACAGCTGGAAGAGGCTGGGAGAGATGCACACGCTGGCAAGAAGCCAACTCAGGAGTCACCAGAGACAAAAATTGCTGACCTTGAAGAGCAGTGAATGCAACCACATGTTCAACAGGAATACGAAAATTACCCTCTGCCCCGCCTTTAATATCTTTGGAGTGTGGGAATTTGCTACTTCATCTGGATGTGGCTATTTCAAGGACTCCTGCTATGATACCCATTGCCCATTTTTCTCTTGGGGGTTACATCCATCACATTTCGATGTTTTATGTGAGGTTGCTGGCACATCAGGCTCTTTTCGTGAAATGCCTGATAAGGGGGTTGGCCTTATCTCTCCGCTGGCTTCAGCCCCTACTGGTGGGAGAACGAATGAGGCTATAGCTGCCTACAGTTCAGTATCCTTCTGGGGATCATCGTGGAAAATTCTCGATTTCATTGTTCATATGCAAATACTCCACATCAGAGGTTCTTACTAACCAGCACCATGGCTCTTTCTGAAGGCTGTTATTTCTTCCCTCCCCTTCTTTATTTCGGAGTAAAAAAACAATGTATTTCAAAGAGTTTACACACTGCCAGTGATGGGGTTCCTCTTTGAAATGACTTCACAAGACCTCATTTGGGAAAAGGTGAAAGCTGGATAAGTTATCTACAGAAACATATGGAGAAGGTGATAATGCAGGGATCTGAGAGTTGAAACAGAATTGTAGAGATTTATTGATTTAATTTATATGCTCCTTATCTTGTCCAGAAATGGATCATTACTGTTAGGCTATAGGTTCATGGGAGAAAAGCTTCAATTGTTTATCAGAACTTGTCTTTTTTTTAGAGATTGCTAAAGACTTATACAAGTAGCATTTGTAAACAGAATAACAGAGTTGGAAGGGACCTTGGAGGTCTTCTAGTCCAACCCCCTGCTCAAGCAGGAGGCCCTATACCTTTTCAGACAAATGACTATCCAGTCTCTTCTTAAAAATCTGCAGTGTTGGAGTACCCACAACTTCTGGAGGCAGGCTGTTCCGTTGATTAATTGTTCTCACTGTCAGGAAATTTCTCCTTACTTCTAGGTTGGATCTCTCCTTGATTAATTTCCATTTCATCCATCCATAATATTTTCTTCATTTACGCAGGGCTGTCAAGCTGCTGGCCCGCGGGCCGGTTTCATCATACTGAAGCCATGCCCACCCCATTGCAAAAAGACAATGCAAAAAGAGTTGAGATACATTGGGACACGTCCCGTGATGTGGCGAGTTTGACACCCGTGATTTACAGACATCTGAGTAATGGTATAGATGGAGAGGATCAGTAGGCAGAGCATTTCTGGAAAGGAAACAAATTCAGGAGTGGAGAACTATGGCTCCTTTATGACTTGTGGGCTGTGAATGCTGTGAATGCTCCAACACTGGAAGTTTTTAAAAAAATACTGGACAGCCATTTGTCCGAAAGGGTTTCCTGCCTGAGCAGGGGGTTGGACTAAATGACCTCCAAGGTCCCTTCCAACTTTATTATTATTATTACTTTATTATTATTATTAGTCCACAAGTCATAAAGGGACCATGGTTCTCCACCTCTACCTTACTTGATGGGTGCTTCCATCCAATGAAACCATCCCATCTTCATATCAACTCTTATTGTGCCACTGTGATATTATTGTCCATTGTCAAGAACCCTCCAGCCTTTTTTGTGGCAGCTAAGAAGAGGGTATTACTTGTCCCTTTTCCAAGCTAGGTTATCACTGATTGAGCCCTGCTAGTACAGGGAGGTGATTCCATCATGCTGTGCAAATACACTTCTAAGAGGTGACACAGGTCACATTCCTGTTTCCATGGATACCAACCAAACACACCCAGAGATAGAGTGGTAGCTCTGATTTCATACTGAGATCAGTAACAACTGAAAGAGGAGGAAGGTGATTTTCAAGTGGTGCAGGAGGAGAAATGGTCCAGGGCTCTCTGTTCCATGCAGCTGTTTTGACTAAAACACGTCCAAATGTAGAGACTCATTCAGCATAACAAGTACAGGTGGCCTCCAACTTAAAACAATGGAGCCTGGAATTACAGTTGTTAAGTCATGCTGGGTCATCATGTGACTGTGTCTGATTTTACAACTTTTTTTGCAGCAGCAGCAGCAGCAGTTGTTAAGTGAACCCATTTTAGCCAATGGGTGATTTTTATTTCTTTTTCTTTTTTTTGCTGGAAACTGGACATAAATGCCAATTTCCAAATAAAAAAACATTGTAAATCAGAGTCATGTGACTGTGGGACGCTGCAATCAGTCATAAATGCAAGCTAGTTTCTGAGTGCCCAAAATGTGATCGCAGGACCACAGGGGGGAGGTGGAACTTCAAATCAGGATCAAAAGGTCCTTTTGGGGGGTTGTTTCGTAACTTCAGTCACTAAGCGATCAGTTGTAAGTTGAGGACCACCTGCAGCTTTGTTGTAGTGGGCAGAAGGCAGCATTAGACAGTCCTGAAGGAACGATCCATCAAGAGCTCCTGATCATCTTCCAACACAGGCTTGAAACACCCTTCCTCGTTCAGGGTGTCTGCTGGGGGATGGCAAGATCCACTCTGCATCCCGTGCACAAATGTCAGGAAAATTGCTCCCGTGTTTTTCTCTTGCCACTGGAGTAGCAGCACGTCCTAGAAGGGTTGATGCCAGGTGATGATATCTGTTTCTTGCTCAAAGTAGTGTGGAAGTAGCGGGTTGGCCCTTCGGTACCATAGGAGTCGTTGAGGTCAGGCGGCTGATTTGTGGCCAGGAGATAGAGGGCTGCATACTGGTGCTGCTTCCCCAAACGATGCATTGCACACAGCTGCTGCTGCCAGCTAGCCACTTGCCGTAGCCTGCGGGTGGTCGCAGGGCGTCCCAGCCAGGGTACCTGGAAAAAGGCAGTGGTGCTTCAGACAATGGCTGTACATCAAGTCGAAACAGGGGCAATCCTGGATGGGGGTGGGGGAGGGTGTGAGGTCGTCAAAAAAGCCAAGACAGCAGCCAAGATTTTGCACTCAAAGCCTCCCCCCCCTTTATATGCGTCGCTTAAAAATTCACATTAAAAAGGGTGGGCTTTGAACGTATGGTCACAATCGCCAGGTTGACTTTGTTGACCCTCCAGGTGGGCAACCTTCCAGAAGCTTGCTCTTAATTTTAATGGGAGGGTGAACACCGCGGGGGGACAGTGTAATACTACAGAATGAATGTTCTGTCCTCACGACACATTACTCTGTGTGCGGCTCGACATGCAGCTAAGCCCTCTTATCCTTCAATAAGCCAGACTGTAAATGTAGATCTTGATACTTTAATAAAGAACACGATAAGGTGAAACAGTGATGCTATGTATGGGATATAGATTTTGTCCTCAGAAGAACACGTGTCACGGACTAAGCTGGATTAATCTAGATGCTTCTGTTACCTCAGAATGGTACAAAATGGAGTCTGGCTTCTCAGAATACACCTTTTTTGCATAATGAGGGAGGATGGGTGCTCTGTAGGGTCATACACCATCAAAACCAACTTTCCAAACAATGAAAGATTTGTGTTTGGCCAACAGGTGGAGCTCAATATACATTAAAAAAACAACAACACCAATCAAAAATTCACAAACTAGATGCGGGAGGCATGACAACTTATCTCACAGGATTTTTGCTGTGGGGAAAATAGGAGGGGGTTTGCCACCTTGAGTTATTCATAAAAATAAAGAAGCTGGGATATAAACAAACAAACAAACAAACAAATGTGTTACCACACTTGGGATGGTTGCACTAAATCTGTCATGTGCAAAGAATCAGGACCATACCGTTAAGTTGCAGTTCAGAAGATTTATTGATCAAACCTATGCACAAGAATCTAGTCAACAAAAGTTCAGTACTAAGTTGGTACCAACTAAGGATCAATGAAATTCAAGAGGGATTGGATTTAGACCCTTTGTGGAAACATAACAACTCTAAGCTGGTGACTCTACCCCTCCCCCCAGCTCTACCTGCTCTTCACCCGTAAAATCTGATGCATTGATTGTACTTAGCAACTGATTAGAATTATATTTTTATGCTTAATTAGGTTTTATTTTATTTATTAAATTTATTTGCCACCAATCTCATTTCAAAACGACTGAGTATTTTAGTATAGTCGTATGGTTCTTTTCTATTTCTATTTTTTATTGTTCCTGCTGCTGTTTTAACTGTTGTGAGCCATCCAGAGTCATATATGGGTGTCTATACAAATTGGACAAACAAACAAATTTTAAAAGATATATTATACAGATAGATAGAGGCCAGGGTTTCCTTTTTCTCTGTTTTTCTTAGGGCTTCAGTTTTAATATGTTCTCTACCTGAAAATAGCAGAAACTGAATCGACTTTTTGGCAATTGGGACCAAAGCAGAGAGCCAGGCATCAACAGTTCAGATCTGAGTGAATATCTTGTGATATCATGAGGACAAAGAAACCTGGTTTGCATAGCCAGGGGTTAACTAGAGGCATAACTATAGTTCCACTCCATGGGCTAGTCCTTGACTTACAACAGTTCATTTAGTGACTGTTCAGAGTTACAACAGCACTGAAAAAAGTGACTTATGACCCTTATTCATGCCTACGAGTATTACTTAAGCATCCCTGTGATCATGTAACCAAAATTTAGATGCTTGGCAACCAACTCATATTTATGACGGTTGCAGTGTCCCAGCGTCATGTGATCACCTTTTGTGACCTCCTGATAAGCAAAGTCAATGGGGACTCCAGATTCACTTTACAACCTTCTTACAAATTTAACAAATGTGGGAAGAAAAGTCATAAAATGGGGCAAAACTCAATTACCAACTCTTTTGCTTAGCAACAGAAATGTTTGGGTCAGTTGTGGTTTGTAAGTCGAGGACTACCTGTATTAAGCAGGACATTTAACCTGGATTCATTAGAAGGAGATTTGCAATATTACAGTTGGTGGAGATACCGCCCTCCTCACTTTGCTGTGGCAGTTATCGCTTATGGTGGACAAGGGAAGTATTGTCCACACTTCAGCTTAAAGGAAGAGAATCAGACTTCCTGTCAATACATACAATTCACTTCAGTTTGGATTTAAACAATGGTATCTTTCTCTTCAACCACAGGTATTAATTGACATAGCAAAGTCAGGAAGGTATAAACAGGGACTCTGTTAGCGCTGATATTGTCATTGCTTTTTTTTCCTCTTGCCAGCTGAAAACTCCAGACCTTCTGCATTTATTATGCCAAGTAAATATATGATTCTAAGTGCCATTGATAAACTTGTTTCTTGTTATAGATACGGGCTAATTCAGCTATTTTTCTGGATATCTGTGACAGATTCCAGCTGTAGTTGTACCAAAAGCTGCTCATAGACTAATCCTATATCTCCAGTTTGGAGCTTTTAGAAGTCATTAGTTACAATGGCTATATTAGCTGGGGATAATGTGAATTATAGTGCCCACTAAGTGACCACAGTCCAGAATTGTAATTTTGTTTTTATCTGAGTCTGAAGATTAAAAACCTCAGCAAGGAAAAGCAGAGCCATAAAACGGAACGGAGTGGTTTTTCACCAGAATGAAAAATGAAGCTTAAATTGAGTTATCATACTCCTTTCTAACACAGGGGTCCCCAACCCCTGGTCCACAAACTGATATTGGTCCATGGCCTGTTGGGATCTTTTTCTGTGCAAGAGGTGGGCAAGTGCACAAAGCTCCACCTATACATAGGACAAGGTTGCATGGGATAAGGTTGCGTGTGTGAAACCATCCCCACCACTGCCATCTGCTGCCATTGCCGCTGCCAGTGCATGGAGCCAGAAAGGTTGGGGACCGCTGTTCTGACTGAAATCACTTCGTTGTTTAAGAATGTGACTTCTGGAGTGGACAAATTTCTACTGGGGAATGGCTTCCATAGGGCATTCTGCAAAAATATACGGGTCCCATAATGTTGGCTTTTAAGTAGTTAGCCAGAACATCAACAGGCAAAACATATTTAAATTCAAGTATAAAATAGTTTATGATTTATTTATCATTTATTAAATTTCTATGCTGCCCATCTGACTAACACAGCATGGTTTGTGCTTAAATTGTAAGCCGCCCTGAGTCTTCGGAGAAGGGCGGGATATACATGGGATTAAAATAAATAAATAAACATAAAACTCTGGGCTAATATGCCATTAGTTCCCCATACTTATCCACACACTGCCTTGTTTTTATGTGAAATTGTGAGCAAGACTTTCACTTTACTATGGTTGAGGTACCCTTACGGCAGCGGGTCCCCAACTCCTGGTCCGTGGACCGGTACTGGGCCACAGCATGCTAGCAACCGGTCTGCACAAACAAGCAAAGCCCCATTTTCAGAATCCAGGCAGAATCCATTTTCAAAACCATGCACCCTCTGGTCTGTGGAAAAACCTGTCTCCACGTAACCGGTGCCTGGTGCCCAAAAGGTTGGGGACCTCTGTCTTAGGGCTTCTGTACATCTGGACTAAAAACAACTGGACTCCAGGCGGCCACTTCTATCACATACAAATTCATTATGCAGGTCATGACAGAATGACACATTTCAAGCAGCAGGAAGTCTCTGTTCAGGAGAAGCCTGACTTATCATACATACATACCTGGCAATGAAAAGATTACAGATAGTCCTTGACCATCCGCTTAATCATGTTACAAGGCTTTAAAAAATGACTTTATGACCAGCCCTCGCATTTAACAACTGTTGCAGCATCCTCACGATCATGCCATCAAAATTCAGGTGCTTGGCAATTAGCAAGTATCTAAAACAATTGCAGCAGCCCAGGATCACGTGATCATCATTTGTGACCTTCCCAGCCAATTTCCAACAAGCAAAGTCAAGTGGGGGCAGGGAAGCTGGCTTCATTTAATGACTGCACGATTCACTTAGAGGGTGGTGAGTACAGCACAAGACATTGTGGGCTGTTCTCTGACACCACTGGATGACATTGCCAGGGCTCGTTGCCTTGGAAGAGAGGAAAATTCTCAGGGATGACTCACACCCTGGATGGTACCTCTTTACTCTCCTACCATCGGGTAGGAGATATAGGAGTATAGCCAGCCGCACCAACAGGCTGAAAAACACCTTTTATCCGTGGGCTGTTAGGCTTTTGAATGAGAAATAACTTGTGTGAATTTTATGCAGAATTGACTTGGGAGGCCGGTGTGTGGTGTAGTTGGTTCACATGGTGTAGTAAGATAGAGGCTCAGCTAATCTCAATGTATACATAGTTGTACTTTGACAATAAAGATTCATTCACTTAGATCGTAAGTGGAGGACTACCTATTCCGGCTAGGCCTTGTTTTCTCATCACAAGCACCCTTCTCACCTGCTCAGAGAGCGAACGGCCTTTCAAACTTGCTGTAATCTCGTATCGGCACTTGGGTTCTTCGTGAAGGGCCCTCCACACCTCCTCAGCCCCCATATCTGTAGGGCAAAGAAAATGATATTTTGCATTCCAACAGATGAGACATGGCAGCGTTACACTTGTTACAGTGCTGAAAGGTGGTTAGATCCCTTAGGAAAAAAAGCAGGGACCATCTCGCCTTTTCTGAACAAAATATCCTACACAAAGCTTTGAGTAAAATGCCCCTGCTGCATGCCTACCATTTCCAGCAAGCACTCTTCGACTTACGGCCACAACTGAGCCCAAAGTTTCTGTTGCTCAGCAAGACAATGGTTAAAGTTTGCCCCATTTTGCAATCTTTCTTGCCACAGTTGTTAAGTGAATCAGTGCAGTTGTTAACTTAGTAACACCGTTGTTAAGTGAATCCGGCTTCCCCATTGACTTTGCTTGTCAGAAGGTCGAGAAAGGGGATCACGTGACCCCGGGACATTGCAACCGTCATAACTATAACTCAAGTTGCCAAGCGTCTGAATTTTGATCACGTGATCATGGGGATGCTGCAACGGTCGTAAGTGTGAAAAACGGTCATAAGTCACTTTTTCCAATGCCATTGTAACCTCGGGTGGTCACTAAACGAACTGTTGTAAGTTGAGTACTCCTTGTAGTACTCCCAGATCTGATGGACTACAACTACTGGGATTCTAGGCCAGGGCAGCACCCAAGGTGAAGAAGGTGGTGCTTGTTCTGTACCAGCCTGCTACCGGCCCTGCAGCAAAAGCAGGGACGACCCCTTTACAAACGGCAAGAGGCTGGAATAAAGCCTGCCAAATTTATTCACATAAAACAAGAGCAAGACAAGACACCAACCATAAAACACGAGCTAAGACGCAGGAACAATCCAAGCGGTTGCCATCAGCAAACCAGCCCTCCCACACATTCCCCTTAAATACAGTTCAGGGCGTGGCCTCTCTGTGCCTCCTTCTGAGGTGCCCCATTGCCTCCCTCTGTTTACTCCTGACTGACTGCCTCCTGCATCGGGCGTCCTTGAACAGGGCCAGCTGTGGGTCATCTTTATCCACGCTGTCAGGCTCACACAGCTGGGTCTGCGTCGTGACCAGATGAGAGGGGCCTTCCTGGGGGCTCTCATCAGCAAGATCTTCAACCCCCTCAGCAAGCTCTTCAACACCCCCCTCCTCCTCCTCTGAGTCGTCTGACCCAACTGCCGAACCCACAGGCTGACCCTGAATCACAACAGTGCTACACAGACCAGGAGAGATCAATCTTGGACGCCTGGTTTCATTTCCATTCTTATTGGGCTCCAGAAGAAAGAGGACATCACGGCCTCCACCTTACAGACAATTTTAAGTAAAGAAAAGCCCTGAGGGAGCTGGAAAATTCTCCAAAATGGAAAGCATACCTGACAGAAGCTGGGACCTTTGCCCACAGGGCAAACACTCTTCTGCCTGCCAAAGACTCAGGGCCAAGACAAGTGAAAGTACTGCAGGCAGTGGTGTGCTCCCTTTTATCTCTCTAATTGCATAATATTAGGAAAATAGCCAACCTAGTATTACATTCCTGTATTAAGATTAGTTTGCATAGTCTGTCAAGAAAAGGATGAAGCAGAAGATTTATTGCCATGAAATGCAGGTTTTCCTCTAATCCTACACTTCCCAGAGTTCACCAAGTGCCACATGTACAAGATCGTGTCCTTGTACTCCAAGTGGATTACATCTAGTCCTCCACTTATGACTACCATTGAGAGTGGAACTTCCATTGCCAAGCAATGGAGTCATTGAGTCGTACCCAATTTTACAACCTTCTTCCATGGTTATTAAGCAAAACACTTCTGCCCTTACACAGAGGTGGTTGTTAAGCTAATCTGGCTTCCCCTATTTACTTTGCTCGATCGTGTGACCCTGTGACACAGCAACCACCATAAATGCACGTTGGTTGCCGCCAGTTGCCTAAAGTCTGATCACATGACTTCAGGGATCCTGCGACAGCCCTTAAGGGCAGGTCCTGACCATAAGTCACTTTCCTCAAGTCTGTCGTAACTTTGTGCGATTGTTAAACGAATGGCTTGCAAGTTGAGGAATAGCTGCAATCTGTGATCTTTTGCTTCCATTTTGTTGTTGTTAGTTGCGAAGTCGTGTCCGACCCATCATGACCCCATGGACAACGTTCCTCCAGGCCTTCCTGTCCTCTTTTGCCTTTTGGTACTGTCTGTGGGGTTTTCATGGCAAAGATACGGGAGTGGGTTGCCATTTCCTTCTCCAGTGCATGACGTTTTGTCAGAACTCTCTGCTATGACCTGTCCGTCTTGGGTGGCCCTGCACGGCACAGTTCATAACTTCATTGAGTTACACAAGCCCCTTCGCCACGACAAGGCAGTAATCCATGAAGGGGGCTTCCATTTTATTATACCCCAAAGGGAATGAAGGAGAATAGCAAAGAAGGTTCTCTCTGAAACGGGAAATGTCTTACCAATACCAGCTGCCAGCAGGCGCCTCACTCGTGGGCTAATTGGTTTCTCTGTTGTAGATGGGTTCAAAAAATAGGAAGCTTTTTCAGAGCCCAAGAGCCTAGGCAGAAAGAAAAAAAGGAAAGAGGAAGCCACAGTAAAAACATGGCTCCTTAAAGGTGATAGGTGCTCCATCACTGGAGGTTTTTAAGAAGAGATTGGACAGCCATTTGTCTGGAATGGTATAGGGTCTCCTGATTGGACATAGGGGGTTGATCATGACTAGACACCAAAGGCGCACGGAACGCTGTTACCTTCCCACCATAGTGGTCCCTATTTTTCTACTTGCATTTTTACGTGCTTTTGAACTGGTAGGTTGGCAGAAGGTGGGACGAGTAACAGGTGCTCACTCTGTTATGCGGCACTCGGGATTCGACCCGCCAAACTGCTGACCTTCTGATCGACAAGCTCAGCGTCCTAACCCACTGAGCCACCACATCCCTTTGACCCATATACTTTGACCTATATCCCTGTCTGCGTTGGTTGATCAAGAATTGGAAAAAAAATGGAATTGGCTGATTCCGCTACGGTTTTATTAGATTAGAGTAGCCTTTCCTAATCTTATATTCTCCAGATGTGTTAGAATTAGAGCTCCCAGCTCCCAGTCAGGAGAAGAATGAGTTGGACCTCTGGGAAAGAACAACAGATCTACAGTCCAAAATCCCCTATCTGTTGAGATCTGAAGGTGTTTGCTTTTGTTGAAGAGGCAAAATATATTTTTTTCAATTAATTGCTGTTTCCTTGAATTGAGTCATTTTTGTGTGTGCAGTTAATAGATGGAATATTGTACTGTCTCCCACGCACCCAGATCTTAATTCACTGTACCCGGCACGATCAATATATTAAAATAATATTAAAACGAATTTCATTGAGGGGAAAGGATGGAAATATCCAACTAATTAAATAAATAAATAAATCTAGAGAATTCATGCAGTATTCATACAAAGTTGGCCTGGGTGAAATGGTAGATCGTTAAAAAGTGCCTAAAATAGGGAAATATTAGAGATTCTGGGAATTTTCAGGGAAAGGCCATTCTAGAACATAATCTGTGTGCCACTAGCAAGACACTTCTGTGATCAAGCACAACATGGCATCCCTGTCAATCTCAGCATCTCCTCTTGATAACAGTGATCAAATGGAACTATCATTTTATTAGGGCGATCAGATTTGGGATGCCAAGATCCAGGCAGCCCAAAAGCACAAGGCTGGTGACATTGCTAATCTGGAATTTGAGATAAAAGAATTGTTCCAGTGCCTTTTCCTTTAACATGATTTAAGCAGTGCTTTTGAGCATGTACATTTGACATGTGTAAAGTGTGTGCGCTGTTGAAGAAATCACAAGACACGGCCATATATTTAAGGCACAACACAAATGATCAGAGAATGAGATTTTGAAACAGGCTATGATTGCTAGAGCATGACAATGTGCTTACTGTTTTTGTTCCTGTGTGCACTTGTCCCTCATGTCCCTTTGACTTCCAATTAGCTTCGTTAGCTACCCTCAAACCTGGAATGATGCAGCTCCTGTTTGTTTTACTGAATGACACCCTTTTCTGTTGACCCGGACTTAGGGGACAGTAGCAATTGTGAAGGGATGCGGTGGCTCAGTGGGTTAGGACACTGAGCTTGTCAATCAGAAGATCGGCAGTTTGGTGGGTCGAATCCTGAGTGCCGTGTAACAGAGTGAGCACCTGTTACTCGTCCCAGCTTCTGCCAACCTAGCAGTTCGAAAGCACGTAAAAATGCAAGTAGAAAAATAGGGACCACTACAGTGGGAAGGTAACAGCGTTCCGTGCGCCTTTGGCATCTAGTCATGCCGGCCACATGACCACGGAGACGTCCTCGGACAAGCGCTGGCTCTTTGGCTTTGAAACGGAGATGAGCACCGGCCTCTGGAGTTGGAAACAACTAGCACGCATGTGCGGGGGAACCTTTACCTTTACCTTTTATATGGGTCAAAGGTCATACAGGGATTTATAGGATTTAAAGGATTTCATTAATATGTCTATTAAACTTGAATGTTGCCCATTTCTCCAGAGGTGACTCTAGGTGACTTACAGACATTCAGAATAACAGAGTTGGAAGGGACCTTGGAGGTCTTCTAGTCCAACCCCCTGTTGCAGAAGACCCTGTACCATTTCAGACAAACGGCTGTCCAGTCTCTTCTTAAAAAGCTCCAGTGATGGAGCACTCACAACTTCTGGAGGCAATCGGATTAAATTAAAGATGAATCAGCACTTTCATTTGTCTTGAAGTAAAATATTGGGCAGTGAGACGGTGGGAAATCTTACAGTCTGCTCTACTGCAACTCCTTCTTTTCAGACACACACTGGTCGAGTACACACACTGTGGTAAACTAGGATAAAATATGGCTGAGTGCCTTGTGGGAGCCCAGTGTCTTTCCCTGATGTATGAAGCCAGCCATGAGTTTAAGTGATAATACACCTGACTTGTTTTAGCTTAAAATTACACGCAACCAGCAAGTGTAAACCCAGGCTTGAGGTTTCGTGTGTTGTGTGAACTCTTAAAGAGTTGTTCTAATTTAGGGTTTTGAAAAAGGAGCTACTTACCTGTGTAGGTACTCTTGATAGTCCTGCAGGGGTTTGCTTGAGACTTCCTTCTTCTGGTTCCTTTGCAGACCCCAGTTCCCAGACCTTCTGAAGTCAGGCCACTTGTGAGATTCTCTGGTTGGTCCTGAATGAAACACCCACCTACAATTTGAATATGCCATCTTCCTTGATATGAATAAGGAGCAAGGAAGGAGACCAGGATGAACCTGAAGTCTCATTGATGCATTTCTTTCTAAGGCCCCATTTCCAGCTTCCTCTCTTCCATCCACCCTTCACCCTTCCCTCTTCCTTCCCCGTTATTTGTTTGTCTGTCTTCACTACAACCAACTTCCTGGATTCAGAGTTAAGTATCTGACCTGCTGTCATATCGTGTCATTCAGGTTCTTTATGCTTCTTGTTTGGACATTACCATGGCACCATTAATTTCACTGGCTTATGACAGGCATCAAGCCATTCCCTTGAGGCTGGACAGTAGCCAAATGAAGCTAAAGCTGAGTTCATTTGCTCCTTTGCTGGAGAATTTAAATAAATTCAGGGGGAATTACTTACAAAGTTAACTTGGGTCACATCTGGCTGCAGTAAAAGGTACATTTACCCGACTGTAAATCATTTTGAATTATTTATTTATTTATTTTATTTTATTGCATTTATATACCGCCCTTTCCCTGAGGACTCAGGGCGGTTTACAGGGAGTTAAAAATCAACCATACAAAAGTTAAAAAACCAATTTAAAAAAAGATTAAACCAACCCTGTACAATTAAAAACCCCAATTAAAATAAATTTCTCCTCAGCCTGGGCCCGAGAGCTCAAAGAGCCAGGTCTTCAGGCCCCGGCGGAATGACTGGAGGTCGGGGACAGTCCTCAGCTCTACTGGCAGCTGGTTCCAGAGGGCAGGCACCCCCACTGAGAAGGCCCTATCCCTGGGTGTCACCCGCCGGCAATCTCTTACCGGCGGGACCCTGAGCAGACCCTCCCTGTGGGAGCGCAATGGGCGAAGGGCACTTGATGCCGGCAGCAGGTGTTCCCTCAAATACCCCGGACCCAGGCCATGTAGGGCTTTATAGGTGATAACCAGCACCTTGAATTTCACCCGGAGGGCAACTGGAAGCCAATGCAGCTCGCGGAGTAGAGGTGTTACATGGGAGTATCAGGAGACCCCCATTACAACTCGCGCGGCCGCATTCTGCACCAGTTGAAGCCTCCAAGTGGTCTTCAAGGGCAGCCCCATGTAGAGAGCGTTACAGTAGTCCAAACGGGAGGTCACAAGCGCATGAGTAACTGTGTGTAGGGCGTCTCGGTCCAGATAGGGACGCAACTGGCGCACCAGGCGAACCTGTGCAAAAGCCCCCCTGGTCACGGCTCCTATGTGATCTTCAAAATTGAGTCGTGAATCCAGGAGGACGCCCAAGTTGCGAGCCCTATCAACAGGGGGTAACACCTCACCCCCCATCGTTAGAGGTGGAATAACCTGGTTAGCCCGAGATGCCGATATGCACAGCCACTCAGTCTTGGCGGGATTGAGACGAAGCCTGTTTCTTCCCATCCAGACCTGAACCGCCTCCAGGCACCGGGACATCACGGCGAGGGCATCACTGGGTTGGTTCGGGGTGGAAAGAAAAAGTTGGGTATCATCAGCGTACTGATGATACCTCACCCCGAAACCACGAATGATCTCGCCCAGCGGCTTCATGTAGATGTTGAACAGGAGAGGCGAGAGAACCGACCCCTGAGGGACTCCACAAATGAGAGGCCTCGGGGCAGATCTCTGCCCTCCCGTCAACACCGACTGCGAGAATTAAGCAGCACTTCCTTCTAAATATATCTGCAGACCATTTGGCCATGATCAGACCATGCTGAAATTATTATTTTTTTATTTTTTATTTTATTTTAATTCCATTTATATCCCGCCCTTCTCCGAAGACTCAGGGCGGCTTACAAGCTTAGCAGTAATTCAGTTTCAGGGAATTCACTTTTATGTGAACGTGCGCATACTTTGCCTGTACTGCAATGAACGTTTTTAAAGATTAAATGAAGACTTAATTCTAATGCCCAGGACTGATTCAACAACAATTATCCAATACAACAGCCAGGAGTATCCATGGGTTCTTCTTCTTCTTTTTTAATGAAGATGATGATTGTGAGAGTGTGATCAAAACTCCACCCTTCGTAACTTCTCCACATAGGAAGGGTGAAGCTTCAGTCTAATTGTCGCAGTGGCAACCTTGACTCCTTTTTACCACACTGTATAGAAAATACTGACAACAATTTTCTCAGAATGAAAGGATAATTAAATAAAAATTAAATTGAATTAAAGAATCAACTAGGCAGAAGTTCTCCAACGTTGGCAACTTAAAAGACTTGTGAACTTCAACTCCCAGAACTACCCAGTCAGCCTGGCTGGGAAGTTTATAATCATAATCATAATAGTAAAGTTGGGAGGGATCTTGTAGGTCATCTAGTCCAACCCCCTGCTCAGGCAGGAAACCCTATACCATTTCAGACAAATGGCTGTCCAGTCTCTTCTTAAAAACTTCCAGTGTTGGAGCAGTCACAGCTTCTGGAGGCAGGTTGTTCCACTGGTTAATTGTTCTAACTGTCAGGAAGTTTCTCCTTAGTTCTAGGCTGCTTCTCTCCTTGATGAGTTACCATCCGTTGCTTCTTGTCCTGCCTTCAGGCGCTTTGGAAAATAGCTTGACTCCTTCTTCTTTGTGGCAGCTCCTGAGATTTTGGAAGTTCTGGGAGTTGAAGTCCACAGTTCTTAAAGTTGCCAGTGTTGGAGATCCCTAAACTAGAGGGCATTAACAGGTGACTCTTGAAAGGCTATATCATCCCAGGAAAGGGTAAGATTGTGCTTTGAGGGGCGGGGGGGGGCATTGGGTTTATTAAGGGTGGGTATGGTAGCAAAATCCTCCCAGAAGGCAGCCCACTCTCAATCCCCCCCCTTTAAAAAAGATACATACGCACCCCTAAATTGTGCTGCTGAAATTTTTGGGAAAACAGCTGAATTTCAGCAGTGGAATTTGGGGCTGTTTTAGGAGGCTTAAGGGAGATAAAGCAAATTTCCAGAAGTTTCTCACACTCATTTTCATCTTAATGTTTTAAGGGGGGGGTGTCTTAAAAAAACCATGGTGTGGAAAAGGGGCTATTTTGTCAGTGCAAGTTTGGTGGAATGAGCTAAGGCTACTGGGGAGGGTTCTTGACAGATTTCTGCAAAACTAATCAAATTAGGGAGACATACTTTTGCTACAAGACTGTAAAAATTGCATTATTTGTGTGGGTGAAACCATCGACAGTCTTGCTCTAATACTTTTGAGGCTTGTTAATATAGTTCACTGTTATTTGGCTAGACAATTTAAAATATAAATCTCAAAATATGAACACTGGATATGTGCTTAGTGACTGTATAACAAATAATAAATCACATCTAATCTCTAGTTAAACCTTGACAACCCTGGCCAAACCATGAAAGCCTATTAAAAAAAGCTTGGTGGTGGTAGTGGAAATCATTTATATACAGCCATTGAAAGAACAACACAGAAAAAAAAATGTAAAAATACAGAATCAATACTCCTACGGTTAGAATGTAATACAAATACTTAGACTAATAGTAGGATATTAGATTGCATGACATAAAATAGACAATGTGGTTTCAGAATCAACTGTTGATTTTTGTTTTAGAGCTAAATGGGAAAGGCGTGGATTCCTTATCTTCCCTCTCATGCATATTCTTGCTTTGGCACAAGTGTGCAGTTTATTCAAATACTGGTTTTTCAAGAGCTAAATATTTTCTCATTCCAAGTTTCAGAACAAATGACTGATTCTTGGAGACAAGGCCGTTGCATTTCCAACCAAGCTGTTTTCAATAAAAGAAGGAATTCCTATTAGAAAAATACGGATTTTTTCAGAATCTCAGCATTTGTTTATAATTAAAACTAAAAATTTAGATGTTGGAGCTGAGGTGATGTGTACTGGCCAAATATTCCTAAGCACCACCATGCAAAAGTTACCGTAGGTGGGCATTCTTGGGATTTAGGCACTTATTCAACAACATGCAAGAAGACAGCCAGTTCGGTTTATTGATGAAGGACCAGATTAGAAGTCAGGAGACGGTGAGTTCTAGTCCTGCCTTAAGTATGAAAGCTGGCTGGGTGACTTTGGGCCAGTCACTTTCTGTCTGCCCAACCCACCTCACAGGGTTGCCGTTGTGTGTAAAATAGGAAGAAGGAATATTAGATATATTTGCCGCCTTGAGTTATTTATAAAAAATAACAAAGGTGGAATATCAATCAATCAATCAATCAATCAATCAATCAATCAATAAGCTTATAAAGATGCATAAATAAAACTTTATTTGAAATGGTGATTGCATATTAATTGTAAACAGTCAAGAATATAGCATCACTTAACTGGATATCATTTAGATGTGTTGGACTAAGTACCTAGAATTCCCAGCCAGGGGCCACATTGTCTAAGGGAAGAGGGGAGTTGTATTACAACACATTGCTTTAGTCTCCTGCGTATCTCAAACTCTGGAAATGGCAGAAATACTCTTTATTCTCAGCTCTTGCAGGATATCTGCCTTATTATCACCCCATTTTTATTTACATTTCCAAGGTACTCTCAGATGCTTTATTTATTTATCTATTTAAGGATCATTTTCTTTTCTTAAAGAGCCTTGGTGGCTTTTCTTAAGAGCCTCGGTGGAGCAGTGGGCTTAAGTAACACCAGCTGCCTGCAATTAGTGCAGGTTCGCATCCCACCAGGCTCAAGGTTGACTCAGCCTTCCATCCTTCCGAGGTAGGTAAAATGAGGACCCAGATTGTTGGGGGCAATTAAGCTGACTTTGTAATAATACCACTTGGGTGTGTGTGTGAAAGCCCTAATAAGCAGGCATATACATAGAATGAAGGCTACTGCTAAGCTTGTAAGCCGCCCTGAGTCTTCGGAGAAGGGCGGGATATAAATGGAATTAAAATAAAATAAAAATGTTCCATTCTGTAAACGCCATCCACTGATGGATAGCTAGTAATGGTCAGCGATCCAGGTTTTTTAGAGCTTCATTTTGTTATGCTAAGGTCCATGGCTGCAATAAAGTCATCCATCCATCCATCCATTCATAAAACTGTGTTCCAAATAAAGGAGAGAATGTATTTTTTCATTTTCCAGTTTCTTCTTTGCACTTCTTTGGAGTGTGTGTGTGTGGGGGGGGGGATGGACAATATATCTGTCTTGACCATGACCCTACCCTGGAGCCTAGCTATTATTAATTCTTAAGCAGAATTGAGCCTGGCTCAGACAAAGTGCAGGTAGTGCTTGATTTACGACCGTAATTGAGCCCAAAATTTCTGTTGCTAAGTGAGACAATTGTTAAGTGAGTTCTGCTCCATTTTACGAGCTTTCTTGCCACAGTTGTTAAGTGAATCACTACAGTTGTTAGGTGAATCTGGCTTCCACATTGATTTTACTTGTCAGAAGGTCACAAAACCTACTCCTTGGTAAGCTAGAAAAAGGTGGAATAGATAACATATCACCACCAGATGGATCTGTAGCTGGCTGGCAAATCGTACTCCGCGAGTAGTCCTCAATGGTACTACATCCACCTGGAGAGAAGTAAACAGTGGGGTACCACAAGGTTCCGTCTTAGGCCCAGTACTCTTCAATATCTTCATAAATGACTTAGATGAGGGAATTGAAGGGGAACTCATCAAATGTGCAGATGACAGTAAACTGGCAGGCGTATTCAACACCCCAAGCTCAAAAACACTAACTGTGAGAGGGACCTTGGAGTCCTAGTGGATGATCACTTGACTATGAGCCAACAGTATGCAGCAGCCACCAAAAAAGCTAATACAATCCTGGGTTGTATAAACAGATGCATAGAATCAAGATCACACAAAGTATTAGTACCGCTTTATAAAACCCTAGTAAGACCACACTTGGAATACTGCAGCAGCAGCAGCTTTCTTCTCCTCCTCCTCCTTCTTCTTCTCCTCCTCCTCCTTCTTCCTCCTCTTTTTCTCATATTTATCTGTAGCCTCTGGAGTTCTTGTGAGCTGTCCTAAATGGTTCATTCCCACCTATGGGATGACTTCTAGTATTTGCTGAAAGCTTTGAGCATCAAAAAGTGGTTTTAAAACTCCTCCACCCCCATTTCTAGATTGTGTCTAAGAATACATGTATGTCAGGTTCATAACATACAAAATCTTCCGAAGCATTTTTTCCGTTGATATTCAAATAGTGAATTTGCATGAAAATTCCATCTGCCTGTTAACATTCTCCTTAGAATATCCATAGCTGTTTTTCCTCCCATCTGGTCAATTGCTCACTTCAGTTGAAACGTTTGGATGTATTGTGCTTGATGAATGCAAAGTGGAACTTCAAAAGGTATGCAGCTTTCTTAAAAGGCAAATGACCCCAAGTGCACTCCCTGACATCTCCAACAAAAATGCTCACAAAGAAGAGACAATGAGAAAAACTCTCACTGTTGCCAGACCAGAGATGAAATACTAGATGGACAAAGAGTGGGCTCTGGCATATATTGCAACTTCCCATCTTCTTATAATTTATAACTTTAAGGATGTGTAAAGCTTTAGCACTTCCAAGCAGACCCAAAAACAGTCTGGTCAGAAGCGTCACGAGGGGACAAAAGAGTGTTATGAATTTACAGATGTCTAAAATACCACAAGGCTTCCGATAGCTGAGAACAAGACTGCAAACACACCGTAATCCAAAATAATGGTGAAACAGAAGGGAAAGCTGTTCCAAGACTTTTGTAGAACAGGACCTAAGACAGGGGTAGGCAACCTTGGCTCTTTTATGACTCGTGGACTTCCAACTCCCAGAATTCCTGAGCCAGCACAGTTGGCTCAAGAATTCTGGGAGTTGAAGTCCACAGTCATAAAAGAGCCAAGGTTGCCAATCCCTGACCTAGGAGGCCACCTGGTGGAGTACCAAAGTAACTGAATTTCCCTCCTCTACATGAAGAGCAAGGCTCTCGTTTCCTTATGGTGTATCTGGGAAAGCAGAAAAGGAGGAAATAAGCAGAAGTTAAATTCCTTTTTTAACCTTTTCTTTGATTGTTTCTCTAGACATTCTAATTCAGGGGTGTCAAACTCGCCGTGTCATGTGATGCATCGTGATGTATCGCAACTTTTTCCCCATTGCCGGAGGTGGGGTGGGTACGGTTTCGGAATGACGCATCCTGCCCACTGTTCTAATTAGTGACTCTACTGGAATGTAGAATGAGGATTCTTTTTCCCCCCTCAAATGTAAATGTTTTTAGCAAGTTGAATTAAATGCATTTAGAAGCATTACAGTGTTGTCCACCCCACCTCCCCAAGGATTACCACCTTGATGTGATGGGAGAACTCAAAACACTTCAGTAATTCTGAGAACAGCAGGCAGAGGAACCTAGATCTCCTTTTTTCTACAGGTGTTGTGATGTCACAGGCATGTGTAAAGCAGGAGACACTTGCATCACGACACAGCTTTTGTCCCCAATAAACAGGTGCACTCCATGCCATGTTTTCCCAGGCTGATCCTCCTCAGATGCTTGAATAGAATAGAATACAGTAGAGGAGAGGAGAGGAGAGTAGAACAGAATAGAATATAGAATAGAAAAGAATAGAATAGAATAGAATAGAATAGAATAGAATAGAATAGAATAGAATAGAATAGAATAGAATAGAATAGAATAGAATAGAGAATAGAATAGAGAATAGAATAGAATAGAATATAGAATAGAATAGAATAGAATAGAATAGAATAGAATAGAATAGAATAGAATAGGATATAGAATAGAGTAGAATAGAATAGAATATATGTCACTGCGCTTTTTTTAGTTTTGCCAGCTTTGTTTATTTCTGTCTGTACATTTTCCCCTGCTCTCTGCACCTGTGTTACTATCTTATCATGTAACCATAGTGAATGTCACATGTTCAGCCATGTTATGGTTTTACTGTTTTGTCCTACTAAGTGCGCATGTCTAGACAAAAGTTTTCTCTTTTGAAACTTCCGGGTGGCAAGGCGTCGCTGGAGGCAGCCATTCTTAGGCTGTCAGCCCCGCGGCTCCATAGAGCCGCCGAAAACAGTGCCGATCAGCTGTTTCGGTGGCTCAGAAGCCCCCTCCTCAGGAGAAGAGGAGGGGGTGAGCGCCCAGGTAGGGGTAGAGCTCTCCGGGGCTGCCAGAACTTAAAGTTTTGGCGGCTGAAGGATTGAGCCCCCCCGAAGCCTGGGCATGCTCCGGACTGCAAGGTGCTTCTGCTCCGGGCTTTTTGGAGCAGAACAGGGCGTCTGCAAGCATCCCTGCCAGCAAGAAGGAACTTTGGAGAACTAGGATGCAGGCAGAGCGATACAGGAGATTCAGGTGAAAGTGGACTTTTGATCTTTACCTCAATGGATTTTGCTGAGCTTGAAAGTGAAAGTGCGTAGCAGACAACGGTGGGTGAAAATGGCGGCTACATTTTTAAAAGTTTCTAGAAGTGCCAGGGCTTCTCCGGTGCAGCAGTCTTCGTTGCAAGCTTTATTGCCCCCTGCACCTGTACCTGCACCAGTCCTTACAGTTAAAGATTTGCAGAATGTGATGCAAGAGATTATGGAAAAGCAATTGCAACAATTAGCTGAGATAATGGATGAAAAGCTGGATGAGAAGTTAACAGAAAAACTAGCTGAGGTTATGGATGAAAAGATCACAGAGAAACTAACAGAAATGAGGGCAGACATTTTATCTGCATTTCAAGGCATGGCTACATGTATTGAGCATTTGGACGAAAGAGTGGAAGATCTCAGTCAAAATAATACTAGATTAGAAGAAAAAATGACAGAAACCGAAAATGTGGTGGGGAAAATTGATTGTGATTTGACCTTGGTACAGTATCATCAGATGGAGTTTGCCGTGAGAATCAGAGGCTTAAAAGAAGATTCTAAAGAAAATTTGAAGAAAATAGTTTCTGAGGCTCTGGAAGGAGTGCTGGGGCGATCAGCAGATGAAATAATGGAAGACATAGATAAAATTTTCCGTGTTAATTCGTGGATTGCAAGACAAAGGAAATTACCCAGAGATGTGGTGGTTTATTTTACAAAGAGAGTGATTAGAAATGAGGTTATTCAAGCCTCCTACAATACTGAATTTGTAATTGCTGAGCAAGAAGTTTTGATTTTAAAAGAGATCCCTCCAAGAATTTTAAGTAGAAGGAAGGAATTTGCTTTTTTGGCACAAGAATTAAGACGACGTGATATCAAGTTTAGATGGGAGATACCAGTGGGTATGGTGGTGACCTATGAAGGTATGAGGCATCGTCTTACTACGGTGATCCAGGCACGTGATTTTTATAGCAATGTTTTAAAAGCAGCCCCCATACCACTTTTGGAATCTACAAAGAAGAAAGGAGAGCGAGAGTCTCAACGACACAGAGAGAATTTACAAGGTGCTGAAGGAACAATGCAGACAGATTAGAAAGCTATAGGAGTGGATCAAATTTCAGTATCATTGGAGGAGGCCAGAAATTGGAGGAGGCGTGCTGCTTCTAGAAGAATGAGACGAGCCTGAAGATTTAGCTGCAGAACTGAAGGAGATAATAAT
Organism: Vipera ursinii; assembly: GCF_947247035.1. Lineage (NCBI taxonomy): Eukaryota > Metazoa > Chordata > Lepidosauria > Squamata > Viperidae > Vipera > Vipera ursinii. The sequence goes on along the minus strand of NC_139513.1, from coordinate 27,399,398 downwards.
GTAATAAGGATCACAAAAGGTGGTTTTAGAAGAGTAAACGGGAATTGAAATTGTTAAAAGGGTTAAATATTTGGGGATATATTTTTCACCCTCAAATGTAGAGTTATATAAAATAATTATGTTTTGTAATATTTTATGTTGTTTTAATTTTAAAATAATTATGAAAACCTAATTGAGAAGAATTGCAGTAGTGCTTACTGAAATTTTGAAGGTCATGACTTGTTATTTGGTTGGTATGTATATCTATTGTGTGATAAGAAGGTGGATAATGTGTTTAAGGTATATATTTTAAGACATGCTCTGTTGCGAGTTTGGGAAATAGTATACGTTTACGTTTTACGTAATTTATATACCGCCCTTCTCCCTGGGGACTCAGGGCGGTTCACAGGGCATATAAATAAAAATACAGTACTATACAAAAGTTAAAACAAAGATTAAATCAGTGCCCAAATTAAAAAACAATAATGCAATCTAAAATGACAATTTAAAACCCAGCTCCCCCATCAGGCCAGACCAGCCAATTCAAACAAATGGGTCTTCAGGCCACGATGGAAAGTTCGGAGGTCCGATGCCGTCCGGAGCTTAACTTGTAAGTTATTTTTATGGGCAATAATGAAATATGTAATAGAAAATATAAAAATGATGTGATTACATATAAGAAAATTTTAAGTTTGGAAAGGAATGTATGGTACTTGAAGCTGTATAATATCTTAAGAAAAGGAAAGATTGTATAAACTTGGTTTTAGTATGGGAAATTACAGATCAGGTGGAAAGAAGATTAGAAAATTGGTTTTTTAATGATTGATGTAAATTTATTTTGTCTGTAATTGTTTTTATTGGGTATTTTTATTGTCACTATTGTTATGGATATCAAGTGGATGCTGAATTCAACTACGGCAGTAAGACTTTTAGCAGGGCAATATTGGAAGAAGGAAGAACTGCCGATTATAGAAGAATGGACTGTAAAAGTTCCTAACTTGGAGGATATGGCAAAGATTTTAGTCTACTTGAAAGACTATTTGCAACAGAGAAATACTGTGGAGTAAATATGGGACTAAAAAGTATTATCCAGCATTTGAATAATTATTGATATATTTATACTGTTTGGAGTTAATCTATAAGAGTTAAAGTACGATAGTTTTAATAGTTTATGATTGTTTGCATAAGGTAGATTATGATTGTTTGTATTCTTATACCCTGTACTTAGCTCTGGGAAGTCGGGGAGGGGGGAGGGGGAAGGGAGGGAGGGGTTGGGGAGGGTTGGGGAGGGTTGGGAAGAGGGGAGGGGGTTGGGAGGGGTTTTGTTTTGTTAAGGATAAAATGTACTGTAAAACTTTTCAATAAAAAAAGTTTTCTCTTTTACTTTGTATCCTGTCTGATGAGAGATGTAGTCAGCTAGGTTTTGTTTTGTTTGCTCATTAAAGTTTTATACAGTAGAATATGCCTCGGATTTCTTTCTTTGATGTTCACCATGCATCAAATGAACCACGGTTCGTCACCCTCTGATAGGGAAGTAATTATTTCCCTAACATTTGGTAGCAGAGGATGGTTTGTTTTTATTTCAAGATTTATGGATGCTGATAAGCATTATTTAGCTAGTTAGTCCGGCACTGAGGAGGCTGTGATTAATTGCTGCAATATGCCAAAGAAAAAGAAGAAAGAGGCCTGTTATCAGCCTGCTGCAGAGGAGACAGTTACTTCACCGGGACATCTCCCTTCAAGCTTACAGACTCTGCGGGCATCCGCTACACGTCTTGGAGAAGCAGCCTCTGAGTCAAAGTCAGTTTCACCATTTTCTTATTTTACTCAAGCTGACACCCCAGAGGTGATTTACTCTGGTGGAGTACAGGCTATTTTTGAGGGGCTCGGTGCTAAATCAAAAGGCTTATTAGAAAAGGTAGTGGTCCAGTATCCTCCTAGCCCTAAACAAACTGTGCAGGAGAAGGTTTTGCAAAGTTATTATGAACAAATTGAAGTTTATGAACAAGAGCTGCAGCAGGCGAAGGCATATGCATCCATGATTAAGCAGCAGGGGAGAGACTCTGCTGGCATACACATTCCAGAGGCGGCCATATTGCCTTCTTCTCCAAAGCCAAAGCCACTCCCACAAGGTTCGGCCATATTGCCTTCTTCTCCAAAGCCATTGCCACACCCACAATGGAGTGTTGTGTCAGACGAATGGCTCCCACGTCACAGTCTCCTGACCAGGTGTCGTCTCAAATGACACACAAAGATATCAAGGCTACAATGATGCCTGAATCTAATGTTATAGCACCATCTGCTGGTGAATCTGTTTTACAAGATAGCAATGCATTTCAAAGAATGCAAAATGCATTTTCACAGATGTATCTTCATCAAGCATTGCTCCAAGCTGTAACACCTCCATGTTCATCGGGTGCTCCATCTAGAATCCCTATTAATACTGCTACTATTCAGGTTCCTGTTCCAGATAGAGCACAGCAGCCTTCAGCCCTAGTGCAGCCTCCACTGATTGCTCAAATACAAAGGCCAGTGCTAACTGCAGGCCAATTCAATGTAGCAGCTCAAGTGCCAGCGCCCCCTGCTGGCCAGGGTGGAATTGCAGCTCCAGTACAGCCACACCCAGCACCAGTACCCACAGCAGCTCCTATTCAACTGCCGCAAGTCCAGGCACAGGCACTGGTGCCTCCTGCAGGTCAAGTCTGAATTGCACAACCTGCACAGCCAGTACTTCAAATGTATGTTCCTCAACAGGCACCCTCTATTGTACCACTGGCTGGTGATTCAAAATTGAAGCAGAATTACAGGGCATGGGTCAGTGAGGTTGGTCTTTTGCTCCATAGAAGGTACCCATGTGATGGTATTTAATCCTCCTGCCCAGCCATGGACTCCTGACATATGGGACTTAAACAATAGAGCATGCACAACGTCATTGATGTCAATGGACACTGAATTGCAGCTCACATTTTCACAAGATGCAACTGCTCAACAAATTTGGACTCAATTAGAAGCAAGTTATCGGCCTACATCTATTGAGTCTACATGTTTGCTTTTGTCAGAGTTCCATGGCTCTAGATTAAAACCCGGTGAACTTATTGGAGAACACTTAACTAAAATGAAAGGTATCAGAAAAGAACTGGGTGAAAATAGCTATCCTATTGATGACTTTCAAATGATCAGCATTATTATTAACTCTGAATTATGAATGGAAAGATGCTATTACCAAGATTAATCAAGTGCCCATTGCTCAATGCACAGTGGATCATGTATGCTGAATTTTAACCGAAGAAGAGGCACTTATGCAAGCCGCGCCACATCTGAGAGGACCACCTGCATCAAGAGCTCCAGCGAGGCGTCCCTTCCATGGAAGAGCCTATGTTCCAAGGATGCCAAGATGTTACATCTGCAATTGTGTGGGACATGCCACCAGGGATTGTCCCCAACGATTTCCAGCGCCCGTCACTTACCAGCCCAGAGGAACAGATTCCAGAGGAGGCAGAGGTAGAGGCGGACGACAAGGTCGTGGTCGTGGTCCCAGGCGTGATCCGCAAGCTCCACTTGCCACATTGGCTTTAACCAATGATCCACAACCACAACCAGAGTACGACAGACGACTTCTTTGGACTTTGGACAGTGGAGCAGCATTACACGTTACCTATAGAAAAGAACTTTATACAGAGATGCACGAGCCTGAACCTGAACTTCGTGAGCTTTACTCTTTTTCAAATCATCCTGTTCAGGTCATGGGAAAAGGAACTGTTTATCTTGAAGAGCTCGATGCATTCATTCCTGATGTTTATTATGTACCAACAGCTAATAGTAATTTGCTTAGTCAGAGTCACTTGTCTAGGGTATCAAACTTCCAGGTACATCATCTTGAAAAAGCGAGTTATGTAGTTAAAGACGGAGATATTGTTGCTGAAACCATGTTGATTGGTGGTGTTTATTACTTAAAGCCAAAGTCTAAGCAGCAAGAGCAGGCAAGTATACAAGCTACAAAAAGGGAAAGCACAGGCCCAGTGAGAAACGTCCCAGAGAGAGATTCTGTTGCTATTCCAAAGGCTCCTAAAGCCAACAAGAAGACAAGTAAGACACAGGTTGCTCCCAGCAAGCCTGAGTTTCCTGATACATATGCTAATGTTGAGAATTCACCAACTGGTAAACCTTTGCATTACAGGTATATTCATAAGTGGCACAGAAGATTGGGTCATGCCAGTTTCCGTGTTCTGAAGATGCCAGAGTTCACAAGAGGTTTGGAACTAAAGGGGTATAAGGTGTTTTTGGATTGTGCTGTCTGCAAGAAATCCAAATCCCAAGCAGCAGCAATTCCAAAGCGTGCTACACGCCTGTCAACATGCATTTTTGATTTGGTACACACTGACATAGTGGGTCCTTTTACACCAACAATTGGTGGTAAAAGATATTTCTTGACAATTGTTGATAATTACTCTAGATATGGATATGTATTTCCTATGAGAGAAAAATCTGAGACCTTTCAGATCTTTAAAGACTTTGCCAATCTTGTCTATACCCAATTTGAAGTCAGCATCACCAGAATTCAGAGTGATCGTGGTGCTGAATTCATGTCTCAGCGTTTTCAGGACTGGATGTGTAGGAATGGCATACTACACCAGACTTCAGCTCCTTACACTCCGGCTGAAAATGGAGCGGCAGAACGCAGAAATGGAGTTCTGCAAACCATGATGCGTTGCCTACTTGAAGATGCTAACCTCAGTCTCCCATACTGGGGTGAGGCTATTAAATATGCTAACCATATCATCAACCGTACTTGGAGTAGTGTGATAAATCAGACCCATTTCATGTTGTATGGACACAAGCCTGACCTTTCACATCTCCATATTTTTGGCTCATATGCTATGGTGAATATTCCTTTAGCCCAAAGAAAGAAAGGAGGTCCTGCAGCAAAAAGAATGACATTTATGGGTATTGATGATAATTCAAAATGGAGCAAATACATTGACTCCCATAATGTAATAGTGATTTCACAATCTGCTATTTTTGAGGAAGATGCGGACTGGTCCTGGATTCATTCTAATGATCCTGGAGTTTATTTTCCTAGAAATGATGCTGCTGATGCCACGCAGCCTGATGATCAAGATTCACAGGCGAATGTTCCTTCCACGAGTTCTTCTCAACCTACTGTTCCGTCTTCGCAAGCTGCCGATGCTGCCGTTGGCGACGATGATGAAGACGAGGATGACACAGAAGAATGGATGGTTGTTCCGAGACATTCCAAGAGGACCACAAAGGGGATCCCTCCAAAACGATATTCGTGGCAAGTAACGAAAGCACCTTTACCTTTGATTTGTAATGTTACACTTCCTCCTGAGAAGTTCACACAAATCAAACATCTTCCTGAATCAGAGCAAGATAAATGGTAAGATTGTATAAGGCCAGACTTGTAGCCCAGGGTTTCGCTCAACGTTATCCTGAGGACTATACAAATACTTACTCACCCACAGTGCGGACTGAGAGTGTGAAAATCGCCTTAGCCACTGCGACTATCCTTGGTTTAGAGGCTTTCCAGTTTGATGTTGAAACAGCATATCTACATGCTGATCTTGATGAAGAAATCTATGTGAAAGGTCCTCCAGGGTTCCGACAGCAAAAAGGGGATACTTGGTTTCTACACGAAAGTCTTTATGGTCTGAAACAGTCTGGTTTAATGTGGTACTTATGTATTTCTGACAAACTACATTCAATGGGCTTTATTAAGTCCGAAACAGATGAATGCGTGTTTACAAAAAGATCTGATAATAGGTATGAGATAATTCTTGTTTATGTTGATGATATTGTTTATATTGGTCCAAATAAGCAGATGAGTGAGAATTTTGCTAAAGCTTTACAACAGTTTTTCACATTGAAGTCTTTAGGATATATTAACACTTATTTAGGTGTTCAAGTTGTCAAAACTCAGAAGGGGTTTAGTCTTACACAAGAAGATAAGATTGACCAACTATTGCATCACTGCAACATGAAGGATGCTAAACCAGTGAGTATACCCATGAAAACCGATTTTTACAACTTGACACATGAACCAAGTCCTGAGTTCGAGGATCAAACACTTTATCACTCAGTCATTGGGTCGCTGCTGTATATTAGTAGTTGGACTAGACCCGACATTGCACTTAGTGTTAATCTCCTATCACGACACGTAGGCAAGGTGAAACAGTTTCATTGGACATGTGTTAAGAAACTATTAAGATACCTAAAACGCACCAAAAACATGAAGTTATTGTTAGAACCCACACATACTGACTATGCAGAGTTATGTTGTTATGCAGATTCTGATTGGGTGAGTGATAAGCAATCATGTAAAAGTACTTCAGGTTATATGCTGTTTTTAAATGGTTGTCCTGTTTACTGGCATGTGTGTAAACAGAATTTTGTTTCTTGTTCTTCTACTGAAGCTGAATATGCTTGTGTTTCAGATGCGTGTAATTCTCTAACGTGGTTTGATGCTTTAGTCACAAATATCTGGACACACCCGATTCAAACGATCACTGTGATGGAAGACAACGAATCTGTGGTTTATATATCTGAGAATCGCTTTACAGGTTCCAGGTCTAGACACATTGACATCCGTTACCAAAATATAAGACAAGTAAACAAGGTTTTGTTAAATTGCAGTACGTGCCTACACATGACCAGATTGCTGATATGCTGAACAAACCACTTCCCACAGCTCAGCATGAGTATCTGCGTAAGAAGATGTGCCTTATCTGAGATCTGCGTCGCTGACAAAAAGGAGATGTCACTGCGCTTTTTTTTAGTTTTGCCAGCTTTGTTTATTTCTGTCTGTACATTTTCCCCTGCTCTCTGCACCTGTGTTACTATCTTATCATGTAACCATAGTGAATGTCACATGTTCAGCCATGTTATGGTTTTACTCTGTTTTGTCCTACTAAGTGCGCGTGTCTAGACAAAAGTTTTCTCTTTTACTTTGTATCCTGTCTGATGAGAGATGCAGTCAGCTAGGTTTTGTTTTGTTTGCTCATTAAAGTTTTATACAGTAGAATATGCCTCGGATTTCTTTCTTTGATGTTCACCATGCATCAAATGAACCACGGTTCGTCGGCCTCTGATAGGGAAGTAATTATTTCCCTGACAAAATAGAATAGAATAGAATAGCATAGAATAGCATAGAATAGCATAGAATAGCATAGCATAGCATAGAATAGAATAGCATAGCATAGAATAGAATAGCATAGAATAGAATAGAATAGCATAGCATAGCATAGCATAGCATAGCATAGCATAGCATAGAATAGAATAGAATAGAATAGAATAGAATAGAATAGAATAGAATAGAATAGAATAGAAGCTGGAAGGGACCTTGGAGGTCTTCTAGAATCAGGGGCGTCAAACTGCCGGCCCGTGGGCAGGATGCGTCACGCCGAAACCACACCCACCCCATTGCCAGCAAATGGGGAAAAAGTCACGATACGTCACGACATGTCACATGACGTTGCTAGTTTGGCACCCCTGTTCTAGATGTATGGAAGGGAGCTCTCCAATGTCCCCACCTAGTGTTGTCATTGGTCTTCCTGGCTTTAAATGTTGGGAATTACAATCTAACTTAATCTGAAGACCACCAGCTTGATTCAGAATAGAAAAACAACAACATCCAATTAAGTAAAATACTCTCTCAAGTATTAATTAACTTCCACTGTTGGTGAAGCATTTTGATAGTGACTCAAGAGATGTGAACGAAATGTCTGAAAGTATTAGCCAAACATGGCTACCTTGCTTCCCATGCATAAAACTAGCATTTCTGAGCTGAACCAATCATTCTCAAATTGTTTCTGGCTCAGTTCCTGCTATGCTCCCGGAAGAGAAAGAACACAAAAAACAAAAGAGACAGCACAGTGTACTTTGAAGCACCATTTTTTTTACTGTAGAATGGCAGAGTGGGATAATCTGCTACAATTTCAAAACCAAAGGGGGCGCGGGGTGGTGGTGGGGAAATCCACTTCAAAATAAAGACGATCCGAGTTTGCTCCCTTCGTCCTCGTGAAAACATAATTGCACCACCCAAGGCTGCCCAAAACATACAAACGTTAAAACTGGGAAACGTGGGCTGCGGGTGTGTAATGCTGAAACAGAGAAACTGGGAAACATCCTGCAAGATAAACTGAAAAAAAGAGAAGAGATGCACCACTCTGGTGAGGCCACTGAGACACCGGTTCAAACCAGTAATACCAGATAGGAGTTAGGACACTCTGCACCTCCTTTTTTTCATCAACTACCAAACGGTGGTCCTTAGAAACAATGTTTTTGAGAATCCAAGTAATCGATGGCCAGAGAAAATACGAGATAATGTTGTGCCAACGTTTATGCAGTATATATATTGTACAAACACCTTGTACAACGCAACGTTCAAAATGGAAGAGGAGATCCATGGCAAAAGCTAGCTTCCATGAAAGGAGACCAGGTTTGTGCTTGGCAACGTAGAAGAAGAGTTCAGAGGAACTACATGCAACTTATGGAGTCCGGCTGGCATCTTCCTGCTGGACAGACAACTTAGATTAGGGAACAATGCATCAAAAGCACAAAGGAATAAAGGGAAGACGGAGGGTACGTGCTACAAAAATCAACACCCCCGTTGTAGTTTCTGTGTCCTTCAGGCGCAAAAAGGGAACAATTCAAAGTGCTTAGCGTATGGAGTTTCGTAGAGAAAGCAAGCCAGGATACCGTGATGCTCAAGTGCCTTGTGGTTAACAACTGCTTGTCTAGCAATATGGTCAGACCTCTTTCTTCCCTTCCAGGCACTGACAATAGCAGCAATACCCTGTCCACAATGATAGGAACAAAAAAAAAATCGAGGGAGGGGGACGAACGCAAGAGTGGCAATTCTGGGGGACTCTGTGGAGGATACAACCACGTCGTTCTGACTAAGAGCACAGATTTTAGTACTTGTGTTGTTGTTGTTTTTAATCTGCAGGGTACAAAAATTCTGTCCATTCTTTTCAAGCTAGATGAATAACCCGCGTCTTTGGGTCGTTCCCCACTTTACCAAATGGCGTTGTCATATATTCCAACTAGACATGCCCCCCCAGGAGAAGCACCTGAGCAGACCTTAGTTCTGGAATCAACATAGAGACAGTGGAAATGTATTTCAAACCAAGTCAAAAGAAGCTCAGCCTGTCAGTCATTCCCATGTCTTGTTAAGTCTGCAGCTCCTGCCTTTTTACTGAAAATCACGGGTCTTCTCAATAAAGGAGAAAACTCTTTTAAGTTTACGCTCTTCCCAGAAAGTGCCACAAAAAGCTAATTAAGGGAGAAGGATTAGGCAATCGCATTTATCTATAGTTCAGCCTCTGCTACTCCTCAGATGTGTTGGGCTGCAACTCTTGTTATTTTCCCTTGCCCATGCTGGCTCGAGATAGCAACCGTTAATAGTCCGAAACATCACCAGTTTGCCCAGGGCAATCATCTATCTTGTGACTGTTTTTCTCCTATTCTGTATCTTCCTACAACCCCCTTTTTCACAGAAGCAGCACTTCTTCACATTTATCATATCCAGAGGCTACATACAGTATTACCAACCAGCAAACAGAGCACAAACCAAGAAGGATGTCAATGCATCTGTTAATGGACAACCGGGAGGCAACAAAATGTGTAATTCCTTATTAAAGGAACATAGCAACTTTGAAGCTGCTGAGATGTTTCCTGGTTATGGATTTATAAGTCACGTTAAATAGAGAAGAGCCAAAGTGGCACAAACTTAAGTTGCCTAGCCTAAAGTCTCGTCTCCAGGTACAATTGCCTATCGCAAGGCACTTACTTTAAATCTCTAAATTCTTATCTCTAAATTGGCGAGTATTTCAATTACGATGTACAGGTAGTCCTCAATTTACAACCACTCGTATAGTGACCATTCAGTTAAAATGGCACAGAGAAGAATGAGTGTTTTTCACACATATAACCATCGGAGTATTCCTGTGGTCATAATTTGGATGCTTGGCAACCGACATTTATTTATGACGGTTGCCGTGACCCGGGGGGGGGTGTCATGTGCTCACCTTTTGTGGCCTTCTGACAAGCAAAATCAATGGGGGAAGCCAGATTCACTTAACAACTTAACAACTGCAGTGACTGTTTAACAACTGGGGCAAGAGAAGTCGTAAAATGGGGCAAAACTCACTTAAACCATTGTCTCCCTTAGCAAAGGAAATTTTGGGCTCAGTTGTGGCCGTTAAATCGAGGACTATGACTCAAAAAGCTTTTCCAAGGAATTCCTTTTTTGTTCGTTTGATTAGCAAAAAGGAAGTCCTATGGTCTGTATGAACTACTGATTAGGATCCAAAAATGGAACTCAGGTAGCCATGTCAGATGACCCATTTGTAGCTACAGGTATCCTTCCTGCTTAAGATGTTTACAGACAGATGAAGTAGCTTGATCACCAGTTCCACTGCTGATCTATTCTACATCAGTACTGTGTGTTGCGGGAGTGGGTCTCTGTAGTTTCAAACAAAACATTTCTTTCCTTTCCCCCCCCCCGCCCCATCCTAAGGTCTTTTTTGGAATGCTGGAGACCGAATCCACGAGGGCTGTGAAGGAATGGCTGCTGAACCTGCAATTAAAAGGACACAAGGCAGAAAAAGACCTGTTTGAAGAACAAATGACAGGAAATAAGGATAAATGAAGCAATAATCGGGCAGAAAAGCTGAGTGCTTTAGGGTGATCCTTCCAAGTATCTCTGGAAAGTGATCGGCAGAGGCTGCGTGCCCATCTGAAGAGTCACTTTCCTTACTACACGAAAGCTGGTCTTTAAACAATTGGCACTGTGCACCAGCATTTAACACAAAGCACTTTCTCTCTTATAAAATTCTTATATAGCAAATGGAAAACAATGTTAAAGCATCCGAAGACAAGGCAAGACACAACAACCTCTGCCTTGTACTTAAATTGCTACTAAAGCTGCCAGCGACTGAGGCGTCACAACTTTCACCTCCATTTCAGCTGAAGGACCCCTAAGATCTAAGCCATTCTTCCGATTCAAGACAGTGCAACAACCCACTTTGAAAGGCGATTTCTGCTAATTGTACGGACCGTTTAACCATCAACTGGGAAATGGCTGCATAAAAAGATAAGAAAAACTGTAAAGGCACAAAAACTGTCTAGGTTTTAGCTTTAGATGTTTCTTTACAGGTTTAACCACTGTGATGCCAGCGTCTTCTGGGATCAGGATGCCTAACCACAACGAGTTCAAAGAATACTTTTTCAGAGTCACCCTTCTCGAAACCCAGGTTGTTGAGGGGTGGTTTTTTTTTTGGCCTGGTGCTGTTATCTTTGCAGATCAACATTGAGAAATAAAAATGGAGAACGCTGTTATCAAAATTACCTTCCCTCCATCAGTCAAGGCTTAAATTACTTCGTCCAGAAAGAGACAAGTCTAGGAATCAAGTGAGTAATGGCACAATTTCATTCCCTGTTAAACCAATTGCTGGAAACAAAGAAAACACTCTCATGAAGTACCCTGCCTCCAAGGCAGAACAGCCTTGGACTGACAAAAGCCAGCTCAATGGTCTTCTGGGATTGCTAATTACTACAACCCTGCACGCTAACAGCCAAACAACGAAGCCTCCAGTGAATATGGTCTAGACTAGAGGCCTCAACCTTGAATCAGTGACTTAGCAGCAATTTGTTGTGTAGATCCAATCTCTTCCACGTAGGGGTTAATTAGCAATCTCCATCTGGCAAAAAAAAAAAAAGATCTTCTCTACAAGGAAACCAGAACAACTTCTAATCTCCTGCAATTTCAAAAGCCCCCCCCCCCCAAATATCTCATCATTCGTGCAGTTTGATCAACGCTTCAAGTCTCACATCGACACACCAATGCCAGGCTATTAGAACTCGACTTTCAGAGATAGTGTAGACCAGGCATGTTAAACACGCGGGCCCGCGGGCTGGATGCGGCCCGCGCAGGCCACACCCACCCTGGCCCCGCAAAGGCAAAAAAAAAAAAGTCCCGATACATCGCAATATGGTCCGCGATGCAATCGGGTTTGATACCCCTGCTGTAGACAGAGCAATTCCCCCAGTGCACATTCTCCAGCTGGCAACATAAAAGCGAAAAAAAAATCAGCAGTGGTCTTAATTGATCTATGAAAGGTATTACCTGCATTGCTAGATCACCTTTTTTTCTTGAGGGTGGAGCATTCCTCTAAAAATGCGTTCGCCGCTTACTCTCACCTCAAAAGCCCAAACGCTTCCCCCCCGCAATGCTCTCTATTCCTTATTTCTTCCAGTGGTTTGGAAGGCATCCTTTTGCAAACGCAGAGACTAAGACAAGTTTTTTTTTTACACACACACACACACACACCTTACAATCTCCATTGCAAATGCAACCATAGTACTTGGGATCTTCATTGAGTGTAATCTTTTAAGAAATATTAAACATTTTACAGTATGAGGCTGGCCAGCTTAGCAGCAAGCCACTATTGACAATACTTGAGTTTTTAAAGCAGTCTGACTTCTTGTAAAAGGCAGTTCAGAAATATTGGCAGGAGACACATTAGCACCTATATTGGTCATTATCAGGCATGAAAACCAATCGCAGAAATCACAGGCATACCGTTTTGTGACACAAGTAAAAATTCTACAGGAACCCCCTGCAAAAAGTGACACAAATCTTTTACAGCACTGGAAAGGGAGGGAGGGAGGAAGGTTAAAACTGTTACTCTGATTCCAAGGGTTTTTCTTTTTTTGACAACTATGCTACCTAGAATAAAAGAACAGTCTCTTTCTTTCCACCCTGATGTTATGCCAATGTACCTTTAGCTTTACAGATATTTTGTATGTGCATGTGGTATCACAAAGGAAGTTTAAAGGGTAGTATGGAAAGAGCTAAACAAAATGGTGTGTGTGTGTCTGTGTGTGGGGGGGGAGCTGTAGCTACTATATTTGGATAATAAATATCCCAAACAGAAAGGTTCACAGAAAACTAGGGCTATTATAATTCAGAAAAGAATTAATTCCAGAAGCATCTGGGAATAACACTTGGAAATCCAGTCAGGGTTGCAGAGACCCAAGCAGAACAGACTGAGGTTTCTCCTTGCCTTTTTTCCTTAGCACAAATAGGGAGAGTAAAAGTTCGGGATCCGAGGAAAGATGCCAGGTAGCTAATTAAGGTTCTCTGCAATGTAAGCAAAGATTGTCTCAACAGTGGCTCAGCTGAGAGCAGATTTTCCAAAGTCGTGTTGCAGGTAGAAATGTCATCAAAACATCTATGGAGGTCTCAGAGGAGGCTTCCCCCCACCCCACCCATCTTATGAAGCCTTGAAACTTAACAAATTAACCAGATATCCTCCATGAAGCACAACCTGTCTATCACTGTTCAAGGGAGCCTCCAGAAACCCAGTGATGGGTTGATCTAATTGAGGTTTGTTCCCCGAAACCAGGGGTAGGCAACCCTGGTTCTTTTATGACTCGTGGACTTCAACTCTCAGAATTCCTGAGCCAGCCATGCTGGCTCAGGAATTCTGGGAATTGAAGTCCACGAGTCATAAAAGAGCCAAGGCTGCTTATCCTTGCCCAAAACAAACTACTTATGGGAGGTCTGCCAAGCAAAGATCTTCCTTTCATGAATTCCCACATAATGAAGACAGCATGGTAGTCTAATCCCAAGCGGCACAGAACAAGTAGTGTCTTTGAGGGTTAGAAATGTACTTATTAAATCACTAGAGTCCTGGTTTCTTACATATTTATGTAATGGTAGAATTTCCGAATACATCTCTACAACAAAATTTCCTCATGCATACAGAAAATTAGCACGTGAGGGAGAAATTTTCAATACCGTCTATGGGGGGTAATGCTTAAAAACATCGCCAATCGCCGTCTGACGTTTGCAATGGCACAAGTCTGATTTCTACTCCTCAAATCCATTGCCTTATTTTGCATAAGTTGGAATGTGGTTATTGGCCTTTGGCTGGCCTAAACGGTAAAGCCCAATCAGTATTTTACAACTGAATTTAAAATCAGTCAACAGAACAAGCTGAAACTGCACTGAGAAGCAAGCGGCAGAGAAAGTACCCACCGTGCCTCCCAACAGCGGGGCTACATGAAAAAAACCGAATCAGTTTTTATTGTTGTGGTTTTGAGTAATCTGAATATCACAACTTTGAAGGAAAACAGAACCTCCCACGCTGATCTCAATGCTTTCACTGAACTCTTACTGCCATTGTTCCGAGTTTTAAGGAGGGGGGGAAGAATCATGGTGGTAAAATAAGAGTAGATGTGGCACAAAGCAAATGTAAAATTACACTTCTGAAATACTGAAAGAACTGGCAGTATAGCTTTCTGAACCTGCAATGATTTTAGGCTCAAAATTTCTACTATAGTTTAGCTCCACATCTGCAACACTGGACACACAAAAAAAAAAATCACACCCAACCATCTCTACATCTAGCCCTAAAACCTCCCGCTTGTGCAAAAAGGAGATATAACACAGCCTGTTCAGATGCAGCTGATACATTCAAGAGCCCAACGCCCCCCGCAAGCCAGATTCGCTGAAATGTCTGACTCCAGAAACGCTCGCAGCAATTGCGCTAGAAAATCTTCTTTGCCAATTTTACCAAGTTCTTAGGGCTCAAAAGCAGCCGGGGATTCATTTAAACAAAAGGAAAATAACAAGAGGGACACAACGTTAACAATCTCGCTGGGTTCCTTAACGATCCCCCACGGGGGGAGACCAATACCTAGAAGAATACGGGACATTGATTGGCAGACAATGCCCACCCAGGTAAACGCCCGTATAAAGAGGCACCCGGGTCTTCAAAAAAGTATATCCGGAAGAGGAATTTCCTGCCTCTGTGGCACCAATGTGGCAATAGCCACTTGGACAACATTCTTACGATTACCTGGGATGCCTTTGGGGATTAGACCTGCCTTCTCTAAACCAAGCAGCAACGCCTCCGTGCTTGGGATATGAAACTATCTTTCTCCCTCGCTCTCGCTCTCTACCGAAAGAGAACAACTGCACTAGAGGAAGGATGTCTCTCTCAGCTCTCCCTTCCGGTGGATGTGGAATACTCCTCCAGCTTTCATGTACTTTTTCACTACGCTCAGCTAAGATGTGACAATAATGGGAATAAACAGGACCAGAGGAGACTGGATGACAGCAAGCCACTGGGTTTTAGAGAAAAAAAGAGAGGCAGTGCTGGAGACCAGCAAAGGCCTTTGTTGTGTTTTTCAACAAGTAATGGGGGGGGGAGAGAAAAAGCTGTGTGTGGGGGGGAAACATCTGAACCCAGTTCTTGGAAAAAAAGAAAGAATTAAGGGATCACATTCTGACAGCCCTCGGGCAATGCATATGTATGAGTCAATAGATATTTATATTTCGTAAGTATATAAAACAGGATCAAAATAAAGCCAAGTAGATTTACAGATCGAAAGATAAAAGTAACCAGAAATATCACAGTACGGGAACAGCCCAAGTGCCACCGCATCCCAGATGTGCACTCTGCCATGTTTACAAAAGTACGTGTAGAAAAGCGTCCCAGAGGAAAGCCAGTGATGGGTCTCTATTCTTCTCAATGGGGCCTTAAAAGATCTCCTCCTCTCCTTCTAAACATGATTTTGTAATCCATTTGTTGCTCAGCTCTGCAGAATTTCCCCCAAATGCCAGCCAGGACCTGAGGATCAGCCGCCTGAGCAGTACAGACGTGTAGGCCCTCACCCAGTCCGAGAGACTTGATGCTGATTTGATCATCCTCACGTGGTGGCCCTGGAGCTCCAACGCAACTGAACGACTCAAGGGATGCTGAGAGACTGAGGCAATGGCCGAATTCTGATCACAGGGGACAGGTTAACCTTAAGGATCTGTTGTGCTCTCCTCCTCAATTCATCGTCTGAAGAGTTGTCCACTTTGATGGCCTGGAATTTCAGCAGGTTTAACGTTTTCGAAGCCGGTTCTGGTTTATTCGGTGACGGAACAGAACTGGGCGTCTTTCTACACGGCAATTCTTTTCCTTCGTCTGCTCGCCTTCTTTTCTCCCCAGCTGCCTGCTGATGGCCGTCCCCGCTTTCCCGTTCAGTTTTGGCCGCCGACGGCTCCTTAATTCTGGAGGCCCCCGTGCTACAGCTCTGGGAGTTGCTCCCAGAAATCCGGCCATTCAGGATTCCCGATGCTTTGCAAGCATTTCTTTCCTGAAGCACCCCACCCTTTGGTCCTTTTATAAGGCTCATCGTGAGAGCAGTGGAGTCCGGCACTTTTGTTATTACCGGCAAATGCCTATATCCTTTGGGGTCCAACTGATTAGACGACATCTTAGCGGCCTTCCCTGCTGACGACTGCATAGATGCAGTGGATGCTTTGAGATGCTTAAGGTCCGAAGGAGAGATCCCCAGGTGCCCTTGTTTGCATTTTGATTCCAGACAAGAGGCAGTGGCTTTCAGAGGGACTAAGGCTTCCAGCACTACAGAGAGCCTCATGGCCGGATAGACGCCAGGGTACATATTAGCAGGGAAGCTCATTGCCGAGGCTTTTGATGTGCCCGAACGTGTCCGTTTCAATGAGTTCAACAGGAGGTTTGTGGAGTTACTGCTCTTTGACATCGGCTTGGCGGATTCATTAGAAGAGCTCACGGTAATACTTGCCAAGGGGGCAGGTACTTTTTCTATGGTTACTATGTTCCTTGCTGGAGCCTTGGCAGACTCTGAAATAGGAACAGCTGTTTCTTGAATATTGCCTTTTGTTTGGCCAGGTGCATTGGCAGTGCAGGAACTATAACCATACACGTCTTTGCTCCTTAGGATGGTGGGTTGGTAGCCTTCTTCTTTAAGGCCTTGGAGAAAAGCTACTAACTGGGTCTCCGTGTCAGACAGGTCCTTGGACATGGGGTTAAACACCCGGAGGGCTTCTTCCAAGGCTTTCTGTCCTGCAGAGGAGATCCTTGACCAGGAATGGACAGCTTTCTCTTCCACATTGTCCGCTTCAACATTCATGGCATTAGGCTGGCAGGAGCTTCTAGTAGATCCAAACCCCACTGGGAAACCAGCACAGGTCACCTTAAAGGGGAAAAAAAGTAAAAAAAAAAAAGTAATTAACTTACAACCCAAGAAACGTTTACTTTGAAGATTTTAGGAGGCGATGAGAACTGTAAACTTTTTAAATACACTTTTTTCGTTGGAACCAAACTTTACATATACTATTAGGCCTCTTCTCCTCTACGTAGGTTTTTTTTAAAATTTAATTGATTTCTGGGTTTCCGTTATAAATTACGGCGTTTACCTACACATCCCAAGACAAAACTACTTAACTGCCTGCCTGTCTTTAAGCATCCGATTCATTTATGAATTCCCTAGCAGGGTCTATCCAATATATTCAGAAGGTTGTCATGTAAAGGAGGGCCCTTTTCCTTCCTCTCCCATGGCAGCTATGGAATTTTCTCCCTATCATTTTTGCCTGCCAAAATTTGCAGGCTTTTAGAATACGTTACTACAGCAATACAGATTGTATATAAATAGGCGTTTCATTTATTTATTGCAATTTCAAACAAAGATGCTCAACTGCACAAAGGCTCCCTTAAATAACATGGACATTTAAGTGTGATCAGATGAAGTCAATTCTTGTTCTAATAATGATAGTTCAATTCTTTAACAGGGGCCTTCATTTTGTATTTCTCCCAAACAGTAGTGTAGTTTTCTGGAAATCTTTAAATAATGGCTCTCGGAATTAACTAAAACACTTTCTGATAAA
The DNA here is from genome assembly GCF_947247035.1 of Vipera ursinii. Taxonomy (NCBI): domain Eukaryota; kingdom Metazoa; phylum Chordata; class Lepidosauria; order Squamata; family Viperidae; genus Vipera; species Vipera ursinii. The sequence continues at coordinate 27,381,694 of NC_139513.1, read as the reverse complement.
TTCATATCATCCCTCAGTGTTGGCTCAATTGTTCTACGTTCACATAACCTTCCGGGACTGTTGTTTTTCTGATGTCCTTGTATTTTGAAGGACACTTGCTCCACAAAGCTAAACACTCTGCATTTTCAATAAGGTAGACAGAAACAAAAATTACATAATCGCTCCAAGAAACTTAAGTCATTTGCATATACTGTACAGTAACTCCAAACTCAGGCCATTAGCACAAACAATTTCCTTTCCAAGCCTAGAGGCATTGCCAAAACATGTTATTACAGTACAGGTTTACAATGTTTCACAAGAACATTACAATAACTTGGATACTAGACATTTTTAGATTATAATATCCATGTGCCAAGATAATTGCCATTTTTGGATAGAAATTTTGGAAACTGATCTCTGAACTTATATAGAGAACACCAGATAAGGGAGGTTGATATATGACAATCAATTTCAGATGAACTCCCACACCTTTCTCCTCATCTTGTCCTTGAAACTTCAAGGACTGAACTGTATGCCTTCAGCATGCAAAATATGTGCTCTGTCAGTGAGCTGTGATCTGCTAGCTGCAGACAATAGCAAAATAAATTCCTTAATCAGCAACATTCCAATATTTCATGGAACTTATGTTAAAGTACTGGAAGACAGGCTACCCTAACTTAAATAGCTGAGTGGGTTAGGACACTGAGCTTGTCGATCAGAAGGTCGGCAGTTTGGCAGGTTGAATCCCGGGTGCCGCGTAACAGAGTGAGCGCCTGTTACTCGTCCCAGCTTCTGCCAACCTAGCAGTTCGAAAGCACGTAAAAATGCAAGTAGAAAAATAGGGACCACTACGGTGGGAAGGTAACAGCGATCCGTGCGCCTTTGGTGTCTAGTCACGGAGACGTCCTCGGACAAGCGCTGGCTCTTCGGCTTTGAAACGGAGATAAGCACCGGCCCCTAGTGTTGGAAACGACTAGCATGCATGTGCGGGGGAACTTTTACCTTTTTATGCATCTTCTATACCTTTCTTTGTGGTATGTTTTCAAGTGACAAAAACTATCCTCCAGGAGTGGAGACATCTCCCTCACTCCATGATGCTGGATGACACATTGCACCTACCAGCTCATGGCTCACTAAGAGAGTGAACAGGGAAAACATGGATGAATTTGCCAATGGAGCTTAACAAAATAACAAGAGTTGGGAGGGATTTTGGAGGCCTCCAATTCAACCCCCTGCTCAAGCAGGAGACCCTGGCCTATATCATTCCCACCAAATGGAGAATATTGTTATGGACTCACCCACCAATGGCTTTGTGGCTGAGTCCATACAATATTTTCCTCGGAAATGAGAGTTGGTACTTAACTGGAGACCCTGAGAGCAGAACAGAACCATGCTGTGATCATGATTTAAGAAAAACAAAAAGCTTGCAGTTTGTTTTTGTTTTTTTGTAGTCCTGCTCCAAAACAATTTAGCTTATGCTACAGCGATTTAGAGTGTGTAGCAGTGCTTGAAGAAAATTATAAGATTAGAGCACTGAGCAGCCATATTTCAGCTCACATAAGAGGACCAACAAAGCAGCCAAGTGAGGAAGCAATATTCTATACAGAGGAGAGGATTCTTTGCTATTTGGAAAAAGCCCAATGAATGAGAAGCAGAATACACACCATAAATTCTACAGCGCTGGAACCATCTTACAGCTCCTCACCCAAGCAACTTTCTGTAGTGAACGACCAGATCCCATCAGGCACTTCCTTCTCCTGCATTAACTGAAACGAGTCGAAGAGTCCTTAGTGCCTGAGTACACAGGCAGGAGTATCCACAATGGTTGCAACTGGTATAGATAGGAACAGACGAACCTTCACTGACTCGTACTTGCAATGAACGGAATGGAGGTACGCATTGGATAGAACTGGATTTGTGTTCAGTATGAAGTCCGAGGAAGGTGAAGGACAGAAAGACACTTTCCTAGGCATGCCTAGCAGATCTTTCCCTGTCCCACTCTTGAGCAATTAAAGCTTTTGTGGCCAAGCCTAAAGAAAGGAAATTGTGGGGAAAGCACCTGAGTGAAGATTAAAGAAAGAATACGTGGAAGAAGGAAACTGGAATTGTCAAAAGATACAAGGGCAATTTGAAAATAAGCCTCCGTTTGGTTTTCAATATACACATTAGAAAACTACAACATTACATTACATTTCGACATAAATCGTCATTCAAATTGAAGCACATCATAAAATCTTACAAGGTTTAAAATCCTTCGTAGTAGTCGCTTGGTGGATGGGGAGGAACAGACTTCAACTCAACCCTGACAAGACTGAGTGGCTGTACATTCCGGCATCCCGGGACATTCAAAATGTTCCATCACTTTCTATGGGGGGTGAGTCTTTACCCCCTGTAGATAGGGCTCGCAACTTGGGAGTCCTCCTAGATGCACGGCTTACCTTAGAAGATCATGTAGTAGCCGTGACTAGGGGGGCTTTCGCACAGGTTCGCCTGGTGCGGCAGTTGCGGCCCTATCTAGACCGGGATGCCCTGTGTACAGTCACTCATGCGCTCGTGACCTCTCGTCTTGACTATTGCAATGCTCTCTACATGGGGCTTCCCTTGAAGACCACTCGGAGGCTCCAACTGGTACAGAATGCGGCCGCGAGAGTTGTCTTGGGAGTTTCCCGGTACTCCCATGTTACACCTTTGCTCCGCGAGCTGCATTGGTTACCAGTTGACTTCCGGGTGAGGTTCAAGGTCTTAGTGATGTTTTTTAAGTCCTTACATGGCATGGGTCCGGAATACCTCGGGGACCACCTGCTACCGGCGTCGACTCCCCTCCGCCCCGTGCGTTCCCACAGAGAGGGCCTCCTCAGGGTGCCTCCAGTCAGAGAATGTCGGCTGGTGGCCCCTAGGAGGAGGGCCTTCTCTGTGGGCGCTCCGGCTTTGTGGAATCAGCTGCCGGTTGAGCTCCGGATGGCACCGGATCTCCGCTCCTTCCGGCCCATTTATTTGAACAAGCTGGCCTGGCCTGATGGGGAATTACTTAGGGTTTTAATACTTATATATATATTTTATTGTTTTTTATTGTGGGCAATAATTTAATTCTTTTTTAACTTTTGTATTTTTGTAGTTTTAAGATATGCCATGTTCACCGCCCTGAGTCCTTCGGGAGAAGGGCGGTATAAAAATTTAATTAAATAAATAAATAAATAAATAAATCCGGGCTATAGGGGTGAGGTTGATCAAAAACATCACAATGGGACTTCTGGTTTGCTGATGCGGCCGCCGCGGACGTTTGGAAGGTGAGCTCCGTCTTCCATGTCCGATTTCACATTGCTGGGGGGACCCTGGAAAGGGTCGAAAGTTGCCCTGTAGAGGCGACCAACAAGGAGAGGATCCCCACTTGATCACGGGAGGGCGGTAGCCCTTCCGCATGATCTGGGGTAGCCCTCCAAACTAGTGAATGGAAGACCGGCCATAGAAACATGGCCCATCACAAGGCTGCTGACAGCCAGTCAAATTTACCACCAGGCACCTAGAAAGCAGCGCGGATGAGACTGGGTGAGATCTACCTCTCTTCAATCCTACTTATTTTTTCCACCTGTATAAGCTGCCCAAAGTATTTTCTCTCCTGTGAGAGAGGGAAAGGAGATTCTATCCCACCCTCCAAAACAGCGGCGACTGACTATCCAGGGGAATTTAAAACATTGCAAGAATAACCTGATTCTAACTGGATCTTTATCCTTCTAAAATTTGTGGACTAAAAGATTGTTTATTCTTATTGAAGATTTGGATTTCTACCTATAAAAAAGAAATAAAATCGGAAAAAGGATTATAAAAATTTCAGATTTAAAAAAAACCAAACCCAACCCTAAATGGTATGGGCGACATCTTGTGGCTAAACCTTATATTACAATTATTTTCATTCTCTGATTGTAAAGCTTCTAACTTAACATTCTAATAAGAGAACATGGATGAAGATCAGGAACAGATTCTCTTTATGTTGAAGCAATTTATGAAACTATTCTTACAGCTACTAATGAAATAAGAAGCTACAGTAAAGAACAAGATGTCAGCCCAGATATAGGAACCCAAACTTTGATTACAACTAAAGAATCAACTACACAGAACAGAAAAAGTGGAACAATTAAATACTACAATAGAAGATTCAATTGATCAACAAACACAGTTAATGGAAAACCCAGAAAACAGACTGACAACATGCAAAAAGGAAAAGACTTTCTATATAAACCAGAAGAAATCTGAAGATCAAGAAGAACAGACTGAAGGGAAGATAAACATTTCAAGACACCTACGTCGAGATGGAAAAATAGAGAGACGATTTGTTAGTCCTTCCAAAAAAAATGGTGACCAGATGGCCTTTTCTACTTCAAACAAAATATATAATAACACAGGGAGATCTATTGGACAACTTAAAAGCATGGACATGAAAGGTGAGCTGGCAAAGAAAGAAAGCTAGAATAAGGCTGAAGAAAATTGGGGTTTTGACTTATTAGTGAGAATTAAAATAAAACATACTCAAATAGACAAGTACTTTGAATACTAGATTTTGTTATATAAGCTGAGATAAAGAAAACTTTGGTCATTTAAAACTTGGAAGTATAAATATTAAAAGTTAAACTCGAATATTGATTTGTTTATAAAGGTTGAATGTAAAAGTAATTAATATATATGATAAAAGTCTGTTGACAAATGTAATTAATATGTTTTTACTTAGCTGTTATAATAAAAATTACTAGCTTAAACATGAGATAGTAGACATCAAGAGAAAAAGAGAAGTATTTAATGTTGAAATAAGAGAAAATTTTGGTTACTAAATTTAAGACACTTGGGAATTAATAGAAAATAAGAATGTTATACTGTATTATTAATTAGTTTATGTAAGATGGTGAGAAATAGAATATATTTAAATAGATGACATGTATTCTGAATATTAGATTTTGTGAAGAATTGTGATAAAGAGAATTGTGGTCATTTAAAAATTGGAAATTATAAATATTAAATGTTAAACTTAAATATTAATGGGAAACTAAAAATTGGGAAAAACTAATTTGGACATTGATTGTTTATAGAGATTGAATGTTAAAATAACCAGGATATGTATAAACTAAAAATTATTGATAAATGTACGAAAGTTATTTTTATTTGATATAATAAGAATTGCATTAGTTTAAACATGAGACAATAAATACTAAGGGGGAAAAAAAGGAAATACTTAATGTAGTAGTTTGAGACTTGTACTAAAGATCAGGGCTTTTTTTCTCATAGAACAGCATTCCAGAACCTTTTTTTTTTTGCAAAAAAAAACAAAACCAAAAACAACCCAGCTCCCTTATTGGTTTTCCTAAGCCTATTGCAGGGCTAACAATCTTGGCTCTTTTTTATGACTTCAACTCCCAGAAATCCTGAGCCAGCCATGATGAGGGGAAAGGGAGAGGTTTCCAAGCTGAGCCATGCTGGCTCAGGAATTCCGGGAGTTGAAGTCCTTGAGTCATAAAAGAGCCTGCACTAGAGGAGGACATTAAAATTATTTACAGGATTACTTCTTTAGGAACTAAACTTTTAGAATCTAAAACAGCTAATTCAGAAAAGCCAACAGGAAAGAACCTCACATTTTTCATCTGCTTCTGTCTTTTGGAAGGTAAAATTAGATAACAAAATAATCTATTTCTTATGTTAACATCTCTGCAATGAAATCAAAGGTAACAGGAAAGAAATGAGAAACATTTTTCTCAATGTAATATGTCTAATTTAGCTGATTCTAGAAAAAAATAGTATCTTTTGTATACTCTTGAAAACTATTTTGAATCTAAACAATTCTTAAGAATGAAATATTCTTAATTTGGACTTTACTTTTACTGTTTGGACTGTTGTGTGTTTTGAAAAATAGATTATTTAGAATCTAGTTATGTTGCACTTCAGTATTTAAATAATTAACCTAGTATATACATAACAATATATGATGTTTTCCCTGGTGAGCTTAACATCAATAACAACATTTATTAAAAAGGCTAAAATAATTTCTGGGGGTATTATCTGTATAGTAAAATTTTGGACAAGCAGTGATCATGTTACATATGTGCATAAGCGTAGTCAGTAGCATATGCCTTTTTAAAAATATCAAACATGCAAAGAAATAAAAATAAGTCCAAAATATCTGTATTACATCCAGAAATGCCAATTTTGCAACCAATATTTCTCATCCATAACTATGGCACCCTAAGGATACCTGCATACATGCAAATGTTTCTCTGGGATCAGTAATGCAACAGGGATTGCTTTTTCCTTCCAGTAACATATACCTAAAACCAGTTTATTGCATTTGGCAATTGTACTAAAAAAACCTCATTCATTTAATTTGAAATCAAGTGAAAAATTGATTTAAATTATTTTATTAAAACAAATTAATGGCAATTCTTTTATAAAAAGTTGCCTCAAACAAAATGAGTTTGACATGCCTGCTCTAGATAGTTGAATGCTCCAAAATAAATTCTAGACCAGGCCTGTACATGCAGCCTACCAAGCACCCTTGGACAGAGCACAGACTTTTTTTAAAGTAATAAAATCACCACCACTGCCCTGAAAGTCATGTTGCCTAGTGCCTCCATGGCTTACCATGACCACAAGCTCCAACACTGTAGATGCTCCTCTAGTCACCAAAACATTGATTAGCCCACCAGCATTCCTTTGCAGACCACAAAGATTTTTAATTTATCAGTGTGGGCCTTTCCTTTCTACAAGATAATAATAATAAAATAATAATAATAAAATAATAATAATAATAACAACAACAAGAAGTTAGAAGGGACCTTGGAGGTCATCTTGTCCAACCCCCTTGCTCAGGCAGGAAACCCTATACCATTTCAGACAAATGGCTGGCCAGTCTCTTCTTAAAAACTTCCAGTGTTGGAGCATTCACCACTTCTGGAGGCAGGTTGTTCCACTGGTTAGTTGTTCTGTCAGGAAATTTCCCCTTAGTTCTAGGTTGCTTCTCTCCTTGACTAGTTTCCATCCATTGCTTCTTGTCCTGCTTTCAGGTGCTTTGGAGAATAGCTTGGCTCTCTCTTCTTTGTGGCAGCCCGAGATATTGGAACACTACTGTCATGTCACCCCTCGTCCTTCTCTTCATTAAACTACACATACCCAATTCCAGCCTCCAGTCCCCTGATCATCTTTGTTGCTCTTCTCTGTACTCTTTCTAGAGTCTCGACATCTTTTTTACATTGTGGTGACCAAAACTGGATGCAATATTCCAGGTGTGGCCTTACCAAAGCATTGTAAAGTGGTATTAGTACTTCACGTGATCTTGATTCTATCCCTGTTAATGCAGCCTAGCACTGTGTTGGCTTTTTTGGCAGCTGCAGCACACTGCTGGCTCATATTGAAATGATTGTCCACTAGGACTCCAAGATCTCTCTCATAGTTACTACTATTGAGCAAGGTACCACCTATACTATACCTGTGCATTTGATTTTTCCTGCCTAAATGTAGAACCTTACTTTTTCACAATTGAATTTCATTTTGTTAGAATAGTGCCCAGTGTTTGAGTCTGTCCAGATCCTCCTGTATCTTAAGCCTATCTTCTGGAGTATTGGCTATTCCTGCCAGCTTGGTGTCGTCTGCAAATTTGATGAGTTCCCCATCTATCCCCTCATCCAAATCGTTGATGAAGATGTTGAAGAGCTGCACAGACCTCTTCTAGATTTTCCTCTTGCCTTTCCGAATTAACTCCTTGGTCTATCATTGAGCAAGAATTGACTTTGTAGGGAAGCATATTATCATTTGATGTATATTTAACATATGTTCTACCTTTATTTTATTTTTTTTATTTTAATTCCATTTATATCCCGCCCTTCTCCGAAGACTCAGGGCGGCTTACAAGCTTAGCAGTAGCCTTCATTCTATGTATATGCCTGCTTATTAGGGCTTTCACACACACACCCAAGCGGCATTATTACAACGTCAGTTTATTGCCCCCAACAATCTGGGTCCTCATTTTACCAATTATATAATATTTGTATGCAATCCACATGGCGAGGTTTGGGGAAACTTACAATAGAAAAAATATATTTTTAAAATCATAAGATTAAAACATTGCCTGGCCCGCACAGCCTCCGCTGCCCACATTGCACAGCCCCGCCATATAGAGTGGGCTCTGCTGCTCCCACAGCACCAGCCGCGCCGGCTCCGGCCCCAGGGAGGGAAGCCTGCCGCCAACACCCTTCGCACCTGTGACTGCAGCAGCACTGCCCCCACCACCACCCCGCCTCCTGCGGCCGCCAAGATGAGAGTTCCGGCACCTTTTTTTTTATAGAAAAAAAGCACTGCTAAAGATATTTGTATGTTATTGAATTATCGATTAACTCAGCCTCCATGTTGCTTTTTAAACATTTAAATGTAGAATTAGAATATCATTTTTTTTAAAAAAAAATCACAATGGAATTGCTTCATAAGTTCTTGGGTACGTCTAGCGGCGAGCATTACTGTGAACCAACACCACACCAGAAGTGCTGCCTGGCTGAGGAATTCTGGGAGTTGAAGTCCACAAGTCATAAAAGGGCCAACTTTCAAGACCCCTGACCTAGAGGAATGGAGATGGCTGCCTGGTAGAAATGAACTAAGACCTGGGGGGTCAGAAGTGAAACCAGCTGCCAAATTATGTCCCCATAGCACTTTTGGGGATAGGTATTTGAGACAGTGTAATTTTTCAGTGTGAAATGCCTTAGCGCATCCCACTGTGTCAAAGGAGAATAGCTGTGAAGAAGTTATTCAAAAGCCATTAGGCAAACGCAAGCAGAGCTTTGAAAGGGAAGAAGAGTGAGGAGCGCAGCCTTCCTTCATCCATTTGGAGTAAAAGGAAGGAGGGGAAAAAAAAACAACCTGGTCAGGGTTTCAAAATTCTGGTTTAAATGTTGCAACACTGGAGATATGGTAATCCTTGTGCAGTTTACTTCTGACTTTGTCCATTTGGCTAGCCAACGTAAAAGAAAACTTTCATTTCCTCTGTTTTGTTTTTTAAAAAAATCATTCCTAAAGACTGAAACTTTTGTTTCAATTCCTCAAAAGATGGGATTGCTGCTCTTCAGTCACATGCCACAAGGTGATGCTACAGAGCTGGTTTTTCTTTTCTTAAAAAACAAGTATCATCCTCATCATCATGCATATTTTAGAGTAAATTGCTCAAGCTGTCAGAGTCTCTCATCTGTCGCACAAGCCGGAATTAACGGGAAGGAGCTGCTCAATGTATTTCCTTCCTGAGAAGGAGAGATGAGGCAAAAGAGAAAAGTTGATAGAACAGAGACCCTTTCAGCCATTTTGTATCCCTCCCTCCCTTCAATAGAGAGTTAGGGAGATGGAATGGAAAAGAAAGGAAAGAGAAAGAGAAAAGATGGACCCATGATATGGATCTAAAAAGGAATTATTACAAAAACCATTACAAACAACCTCAGTGAGTGGAAAATAATTGTGGTAGAGGAAGAAGCTAACATGGCTGCACAGAAAAGCGGGGAGATTCTCCAGAGAGGAAGATGTTAGAAATACAGATTAACTCAGTTGGTCAAAAGACGCTGGGAGCAATACAAATTGTTTAATCAAAATAATAAGCAAACAATGAGCATACCAGTTGCTCAACAAAAATGACGTTTTCATAAATAACAAAACGAGAGGATTTCTTAATTACTGTTTTGGATCCAACTTCTGGGCAAAGGTAGCATATATTCTACCACAAAACTGAGGTGCAGGGTGAAAAAGCAGCATTAAAGTTTGAGACTGGTATCATCCCTCAGTACTGAGGGGAAAAAAACAGATGATGTTTTGGCCAAAGTTTTACGTATTATGTTTTGAGATATCCTAAATAATGGATTAAGTGCCAGATGACTGGAAGAGGCAAAATTTGCCCTATCTTCAAACAGGAAACAGAAGAATTAAAGAAACTATAGATCAGAAGACTGCTGAGTTTCCATGTGAATTGCTTCATTTCTTCATTATTAGAACTATATTAGCCAACCCATGACCTCTTGGCTCATCATTTCAGAGATATCTGCTTACCAGATTCTTCACCTTCAAGAATGGCAAAGCTTCCGACATACTTGAAAAGCTCTTAAAAAATTCAGGGAGATATTCAGAGATTATTTGCCTTGGACATAGCGCATGTTGAGCTGTATAGCACAGTCCAGCGTCAGCAGCTGACCACAGGAAATGTTTTATGACATTTTGTGTTATGTCATAAAAAGGCTTGACAATGTTTATGTCACAGTGTATTTTATAAAATTTGCCAGATTTCAATTCCACAGTAGTCATGAATTCTGGATTCTGGACACATTCAGTACGTTAGGTAAAGGTAAAAGTTCCCCCGCACATGCGTGCTAGTCGTTTCCGACTCTAGGGGCCGGTGCTCCTCTCCGTTTCAAAGCCGAAGAGCCAGCGCTTGTCCGAGGACGTCTCCGTGGTCATGTGGCCGGCATGACTAGACGCCAAAGGCACACGGAACACTGTTACCTTCCCACCGTAGTGGTCCCTATTTTTCTACTTGCATTTTCACGTGCTTTCGAACTGCTAGGTTGGCAGAAGCTGGGACGAGTAACAGGCGCTCACTCTGTTACGCGGCACTCGGGATTTGACCCGCCAAACTGCCGACCTTCTGATCGACAAGCTCAGCGTCCTAGCCCACTGAGCCACCGCGTCCCTTCAGTACATTAGTCCATGTGAAATACCATGGTCTCCCAGCAGGTGGTCTTCAGTGGGAATCACACTATTTGTTGTTCTTTCACAGCTACAGAACTCTCTTCATATACCAAATGTTGAATCTAAGCATCTTCTGCAATACCTGGGAGATGTTTGTTACCATAGCAAATGTCTTCTTGTAATCTGTAGTTTATTATTCTTTCAGAAACAATATGTCTGTACCAACACTCAAACTCAGGAAAAGGTGTGGAAGAGGAGTGGAAGCAGAGGTTTGAAATAAAGGAGAATATTTGTAGCTCAGGGTTGAAATGAAGGGCCCTTGGTGTTCTCTGAGCTTGCTTGTTTTCTTGCAGATGTTTCATTACCCAAACTAGATAACATCATCAGTGCTAGATCCCTAGATAACATCACTAGCACTAATGATGTTACCTAAATTTGGGTAATAAAACCTCTTCAAGAAAACTAACAAGCTCAGAGAGCACCAAGGACCCCTCAGTTGTTTGAAAGCCCTACATGAAATCTCACTGAACAAAGGGTTCATAAATGGAAATAATGTTCCTTACCTTGTAAGGGATTTCACAAATTGTATCAATTAAGTTTCCCATTTTACCTGTTGGATTAATCAACTGGTATTCTTTACAGGTTTTGGGGTGAAAAGCTTTATAATAAGCCAGGGACCTTCAAACTCCGCCCTTTTATGACTCCTGGACTTCAATTCCCAGAATTCCTCAGCCAGGCATGCCGAGTCCATGAATCATAAAAGGGCCAAGTTTGAAGACCCCTGTAATAAGCCAATCAACATGGCCACCTATTATGACCACTCTAGTTCCAAAACAGTTGGATGGTTCCCTTCTTCTAAATCAGCAAGAAGATCTGGTGAGCAGTACAGGCGTTTAAGGATTTGCATGTGGGTTCCAAACAATAGGAAGAACAACTTCTGGGAAACCTTACTAAAGAAACCTGCCTCCAAAAAATAATGCTTTTATGTATGGCAGAGGATTCTGGAATGCATTCAGCTTTAGGGAACACATTGATTTCTCTTCTCTTTGTTAGACCTTTTAAGTCTTGACACTGATCCACATACATTCAAAATAGGTTGACTCAGCCTTCCATCCTTCCGAGGTTGGTAAAATGAGGACCGAGATTGTTGGGGGCAATTAAGCTGACTCTGTAATAATGCTGCTTGGGTGTGTGTGTGAAAGCCCTAATAAGCAGGCATATACATAGAATGAAGGCTACTGCTAAGCTTGTAAGCCGCCCTGAGTCTTCGGAGAAGGGCGGGATATAAATGGAATTAAAATAAAAATAAAAATAAAATACTACTTGGTCACTGCCATTTTAGAGGTCGAATAACATTCTTAACTTTTTCAGATAAATTTGTGTCTTAGATCTTCACAATGCAGAACCTCAAAGAGTGATTTGAAACCAACAAATATGTTCTTTTTGGCTATATGAGTCCAACAGCTAGTTAGAAGATTATATTTAACAAGGAGTAGGAGTGCTTTCAAAATAATTCAGGCTAACAAGTATATTTTTAAATTCACACGTAGCAATCGCTTCCCAACAAATATATGGTTAAATTAAATGCAGAAATGAAATTACACTTCTTCATTTTGGTCACTTTTTAGATCATTATTCCAGGATATATTTAGAAATCTGAAGCATATGAAATATCACACCCTTTCACAGTTAAATATGTTCATACTTCATAGTTAACTTATCGTGAGATGCAAGAAATGCTTAATTTAAACTAAAACACCTTATGACTTCTAAATCTAGGTTTTAGTGCCAGGCTTCAGTTATAGTTCATGAAACAATAATAAAGATGATGCTCTATTAAATAAATGTAAAATTTCACCTTCCAAAAACTATGCAACTTCCAAATAGTAGAACATGTTGAACTGTATAACACAGTCCAGCATCAGCAGTTGACCACAGGAAATGTTTTATGACATTTTGTATTATGTCATAAACATTTAACAAACAAATAATTGGTCATTGGTCAGCACAGACATGGAGGAATTCTAGATACATATTTTTATTTTAAAACTGAAACACTAGGACACAAAACAAGAGAATACATGTTGGCCCAGCAACTTAATTCAATAAGCCATTAAGGGTGAAGTAGACTATGGAACAGAGGCACAAGGATTCAGATCTACAGTTGGACAAGAGTGAATGGAAAATTGGATAAGGCCCCAATTTGCCACCAGTCTATGTTAAAAAAGATTAAAACAAACCATGTTAAAAATAATATAAATTATCAGTCTATTTTGATAAAAGCCAAGGGGTTTGTGAATAACAATCAAAAGAGATAGCTGGTTCATTTATTATTTAAACTATTATGTGATTTGTTTAATTTGGGCACACCATGTCATCCAAACCTAACAAAATATAATATCTAGCCAAAATATGATTAGCCAAAACATGACTGATTGCAATGATTAAATATTCAACAAGGTTTCAATTCCCACAAGCTCTACTTTTTATTAAATCTCATGGCAATTGAGACCAGATTTGGATTTAACAATAACTCAGCCCAGTTCATTTTCTCCATTCCTCACGTAATATAGTATGTTATGGAGACAGAAAACATATCAGAGTTTCAGCATTGCAGCATGACACAATCCGATCATGTAATTAGGATGATCAGTCACTAAGGGAGGAGAAAAATAATGACACAACACTGTTGTGCACCCAAAGCAAATGTGCCTCTTCCAAATGCAGTACTAGTCTATATCAAAGCCAGCTGGTCCATTAGTAAGCATTTGATTTTTGCACATCATATTGTAATTTTTCTATGAAACGAAAAGATGAATTAAGCAAGTCTCTCACAAGTCTCTGGACACATTTGTAAAATAGAAAATATTTCAAATAACTGTTTCAAAGATGCGCAAAGCAGATGATATAAAAAGGTTTTCAAAACCAACGCTCTCATACCCCAAATAATTATATCTATCATACACTAAATCACCTCTCAACACCACTCATTTAGGATCAAATTCAAACTCGAATATTGCAGTACCACTCAAAAGTCCTGCTGGAAATAATGGTTAATCAAAAGCAATGCATCCAGTTGTCACAATTGTGAACACTTATCAGTTAATAAGCTCTTCTTTACACAGGCAGAGTAACTTTCAAATAAATATGCATAAAGCTGCAATGCAAGACAACTTTAGTGTTCTCACACAACACATTCAGTATGCTTGTGAATAGATCTTAAGTTCTAGCCAGCTCCTCCTTACAACCAAAATGGCTCACTTACTAGTTTATTTTAGGCTTTGAGTAGTTGTGCCAGAACTTGGGTAACAAGAAAACCAAACTCTCAGCTTATTTTGGTTTAGCTTCACTTCTTTTAGTGGTGGGTACAAGACTAATTATTAACCATAGTGAATATGTGAAGTAAATGATCCTTTATAACAAACGGGTGGCCAATAGTCACAACCCCAAAGAGAAATAAAAGCCACCAATTTTTTAATGTAAAAAAAATGGTTTTGGATCTTCACATCAGTGAAAGATGTCAGTTGGTTTTGAAAGAGAAGATGACATATTAACCAAATGAATTAAGAGTTACGGTACAATAACAAGAGGATAATCTGCCTTCTGATGAAAGCTTGCTTGATAAAATAAATTTAAGAGTTACTTTGGATATTTTCTCAAAGACGTATACCACAAATTAACTTCAGACCTGTTGAATGAAAAACAAATACCTCCAAGCAAAGATATATTTAATTCATTCCTAGAGTTTTGCAGTAGGTGGATCTCTGTTGTGACACTGAAATATATATAAGCAAATAACTGCAACCTTATTATGTATTGTCCACAAAGAAGTCCTAGAAATGTTGCAACCACTGTTTCTGAATGTATTATTGCATTGGCCTTCAAAATAGCATCTGACCTCTGCAAAATCTTGAGAATAAAAGCATTTCTGCCCTAATCATGTCTAATTCCAAATATATGTATATAGCCGTATCCCCTGTGAGACATGATTATTGTTTATTCTTTGCGGCAATGAAACTTGTGTGGAGCAAGATAGGAAGGACTCACATCAATTCATCCAAGAGGTGCACCCAAAGGTGGGGCAAAAACCGTGGTCAAAATCCTTCTCCAAAACCCAGTGACCACCACTTTTTTTTCCTCCCTCTTTCTGAGAAAGCTGCCTAGACAGAGCAACCCAGGCAGGGCCAAGGCAGAAGCAGAATTGGCGCAGCCTTGGCCAAGAGGATGGATCTCCCCAAACTAGGTCCAGCTCTTTTGAGGATGACAGCTCCGTCCTGACAGCTGATCAGCTCGCCACGATCAGGCGCGGGGCTGGGGGCTTCCCTCCTCCCCGAAAACTAAGCCAAAGTAGCCGGGAGAAGGAGCAGGACGAGGGGACGACGATGCCAAGGCAAAAGAGCGGCGGCGGCGGCGGCGGCGGCGGGGAAGGCGGCCGGGCTGGGGAAGGGGTGTGTCGGCGGGGGAGATCCCGCGGAAGCGGCGGCCAGGGACGAGCCGCAGACCGGCCGGGAGAGGGCGGGGAGGAGAGGCGGGGGAGGAGCGGCGGGAGCGCAAAGGGAGGAGCACCCCATAGCCGGAGGGGGAAAGAAGGCGAGGCCGAGGAGCGCCCCCCCCACGAGGCCGCCACGCCTCGAGCCGAGTCCCAGCTGCAGCGCCCCCGTCGGGGATTGACGGCGCCCGGGCGGCGCCAGCCCGCAACCTACCGGCCACCGCGGGACCCAGCAAAAGCCGTTGCGCCGATCCACCCCTGCAACATGGCCGCCCGCCCGCGGAGCGCCGGAAATGCGAGGCCACTTCCGCTTCCGGCCGCACGAAAAGTGCCCTAACTGCCCCCCTCGGGGGGCCCCCCTCGTCCCCCTCCTCCCTTCAGCACCTGGGCAGCACCTCCACAGGAGCAGCTTCAGTCCCTCCTATTCTTGACCCCGCCCCTTTCCTTCCTACGTGTTGGCCCGCCCACCTTTCAGAGCCCCGCCCCCAAGCCCCTGCCTCATTGGCAGCCCTCAAGTCCCACCCAGCCACCCACCCCATTGCCCATCTTCTGTCCACCTTCCCTGCCCACCAATCCTTGGAGGTCTGTCTTGCACCTGTCTCTTACCTTCCGCTCATCTCAAAAAGTTCTGCAGCCTAACAATTTCCCTCTTCCTTTTCCCAAGCAAAGACTCATTTGCCAGAGCATCTTTTAGGTCGCCTGATACCTTCTTGGCAGCTTCCAACCCACGAAGACTAGATAAGGTCTGTGGGTTTTCCAGATTGACCTAGATATGGATTCATATGGTGGGCAACCTCCCACAACAGTCTCTTCTGGATGATGATGATGATATGCCATTAAGCCATTGACTCCTAGCAACCATATAGAATCTACATGACAGTCTGTCCCTAATCTGGTCTTCCAATGGTGTCTTCCTTACCGCTGCAAGATCTGGTCATCCTCTCGTCTTTCCTTCCGTCTTTCCCAGCATTAAAGCTTTTCAAGGGAGCTTGGTCTTTGCATAATGTGTCTAAAGTAGGACACTGTGAGCCTGATCATTTGTGCCTTGACTGAGGAAAATGAGCTGGAACAGGACCCTATAGAGGTCGAGGGAGAGGTGTCTGTGGCTTCAGAAGAATGTGGGGAAGAGCAGTCCGAGGCAGGCCAGGGCCCTTCAGGATTGGGACAGGATCAACAGGAGAGACAGAGTTCAGGCGATGACCAAGGCCCACCCCCACCTGATCCTGGAGCACGGAGACTGGAGAGAAGGACGGTACAACGCAGGCAAACTCAACTACTTGGGAGGAGAGCATCCCGCCCCTCTCCACAAGGCATACCTGGAGACTGAGATTTTAGAGGCTGTGGGGAGAGGCATTTGTCGGGAACAAACGCTGATTCCTTGGAGTTTTGTATGTTGCTGATCTCTTGTTCTGTGACTTCTGCTTGGAAACCCGGAAACTCTGACCATTGGACTGACTGACAACGTTGCTTGGATGTTCCAACATCTCGGAATGTATTTTGGCTTCTCTTCTGAAACTGCTCTGGCAAGCTTGTATTCACACAGACTCCTTAGGTTTATGATGTGTCATTCCTTGTTTCTACGTGGCCTTGAGTAAATTCCTCTCCTAATCAGACTGTATGTGAAACTGCTTGCAGCCAGAGGCGGTGAAAGGTGTATGTGTCTTCCTTTGTTTGGAGGCTTACCAGAAATGTGGGAGCATTTGGGGAAAATTTGGAGCAATTAAAGGGTGGCTTGAATTGCCAGCTGACTGCATTGCTTCTGTGCTGTGCCCTGGGTCATCACAGATGTACTTGTCCTGCATATTATAAGCAGTACTGTTTTGAATTACTCATAAATTACTTAATGACCAATGTAATGTATGGCAGGAGTCACCAACTTGTGGTCCACAGCCCACTACCAGGCCATGGGCTGTTGGGCACTGGGCTGTGTGAGTGGCTGGCCAGTGCATTTGTGTGTGCACGCTCACGCCCATTTGCTCTAGCGTTGCAGCGTTGCATGGACACTTGTAATGCCATTGAGTGTTGAGCGGGCGCTAGTGTCGCCACGAGCGCACCCCCCCCACTCGCGCTAGCATTGCGGCATCATGCCAGTATCATTGCTGCAAGCACAACATCCCCACTCGCGCTAGTATCACACAGGCCCTAGCGTCGCCCGAGCATTGCACGGGTGCTCATGGCTCCGTTTGCATCGCACACACAATCACGGCCCCATTTGCGCGCACGCAACCCCATTCACATGTGTGTGCGCTTGCACATGTAAATGCACCTCCACTCCAGGCCGCCAATCCAGAAAGCTTGGGGACCCCTGGTGTACGGTTCATCCAGAAATGACCCAGATGACCACTAAAATCTTTGGATGAGCATGGACTGGTCACAGTCTTTTCATCCTATTTTCCTTTACGTGGTCGTTATTGAAAGTATCAAATGAGGGGAGATTCTCCAGGTACATTCCCTTGAGCTCCAAGAAAAAAGGCAGGATATTCGCACAAATGCTATTATTATATTTTTAGTGTAAGTAAAATTATACATCAATTAAATCTATTTTAAACACTTAACTAGAGATCAAACAATAAAGTGGTATTAGCCCACAAACTTATAATATAAAAACAAACACTCAACTGGAAATGAAAAAGAGAAGTCGGCTGGAGCAATAATTTTTTGGAAGGTTCTCCCCTTCCTCCCAAACCTAAGCTGAAAATTAGAATCAGTATGTGTGTTGGAAAAGTACTGGAAAACCGGACGAAATAGGTGCAGTGGCGCATGAGCTAAGTCTTATCTTTTACAACTTGCACGCTCAAAGGTCAAGTACTGTACATTCCATCATCATAAAGTCAGCATCAACAAAGTCTTGTTGTTGCACCCTCCAGTGCTATTGATCAGTGGCAGGCATCTGGCAGAAGCCATAACATCACACACATCATGATGTCATGACACATCGTAAATTGTATAATTTGCATTAATGTGCAGTTGCATAATGAAGTTTGTGGCTGTGGAAATCAAATAAGGGAGCACCTCCTTGCTCCCCTTGTTGATGCTTATGTGTTCACTGATTCATACAGTCACATACAGTATATGTACACATGTACCTCCTTACACAACTCAATATAAACAGCAGACAAAACTTGAGTTTCAGAAGTTTTGATGCCTTCAAAGTACTAGAATTGTGTCCCTTTTATATCTTCTGAGAAAGCTTGGTCATAGTTTGTGCTTCTCATTCCTATCAGCACTTTCACCTTGAGTGCCATCACTTCATCCAGATCGGATCCATCTCTTATCTTGAGAGACATGTTTGGGGTACTGTTTTGTAAGAACTATCCTTTGTTAAGTCTTCTGGTATTTTTTTATTTTTTTTATTTTAATCCCATTTATATCCCGCCCTTCTCCGAAGACTCAGGGTGGCTTACAATTTAAGCACAAACCAATGTGCTTAGCAGTAGCCTTCATTCTGTGTATATGCCTGCTTATTAGGGCTTTCGCCCTCCCCAGTGGCATTATTACAAAGTCAGCTTAATTGCCCCCAACAATCTGGGTCCTCATTTTACCTACCTCAGAAGGATGGAAGGCTGAGTCAACCTTGAGCCTGGTGGGATGCAAACCTGCACTAATTGCAGGCAGCTGGTGTTACTTAAGGAGGCATTAGCCCCACTGCTCCACCAAGGAGCATATACTGTATAAACTGAAATCCTCCAAAACACGCTGTTTTACCTCTCTGGCATACTTTGACTGGGTTTCATGTATTTGGTCAATACTTCAAGACAGGCATCACAAGGATTCCAAAAAAGCTAATTTATTATTATAGAGTATCATAACAGAATATTGAGAACCTGTCAGATTTTCTGTGTGCCTCATCTTATATCAAACAGAACCAAGTGGACTCTGTTTTGGGTTTCTCATGCTTTCCACTTTCCCAAAAATTATGTCGCTGTTTTATCTCCCTAAAACGTTTCTTCTCTTTTGCAGTCATCTCTTCATTCCTTTATACATTCTTACTATCACAAAAAATATATGGCAAAAGGTATATATGAACAAGATAACTATAAATCAATATGTATGATAAACTTCATGTGTTGGTAACATGATTGCACAGATCACCATAAAATTACCTTTGACTCCTCAGGGTCACATGGGCATTTTGGGGAAAAAATATGTCAATAGTCTTCCAGCTAAGTACCAACAACAACCAAGTCTTAGTTTTGGAATTCAGCTAAAGTCCACTTGCTGCTGCCACCCAGGCCATTATAAATACTGGCATTGTGTACATAATAGCTGTAGTTGAAGATCCCTCACTGGACAGGGAGTTGGACTAGATCTCTAAGATCCCTTCCAATTTTGACATTTTATCATTCTAAATCCCTTCACATTTTGACAATACGTTTTTTTATCCCCATGCATCATGAGAGAACCACCTGTACAATTGTACAAAAAACCTGTACAAAAGTTCTGTGCATCTTTAAGGTGGTCTCATTTCCCCTCTCTCTCTCACTGTCCATTTCACCCAATTGGAATAATCATTCGAATCTTCAAAGTTAAACCTCAAGAAAGTGGTGTGGCAATGGAGGTTGAGTCTAATGCTCATGGACACCTCCAAATGAGTATTTGTCACATGTTTTATTATTAATCCTGTATGGATCAAATCCTGTCTTGCTCACTTGTCATGGGAAAACCCATCATGTCTGACCTACAGTTAATGTATAAGCATAGTCAGTTGTCAGGCATGGCTTGGAGATATTTCCTTACCAGATTCCTTAATGTCTTTAACAATGACAGAGCTTCTAATATGCTGCCTTCAGTGGAAAAATTGGGATACACTCAAAGATGTATCTGCCTTGAAAATAGCCCGTGTTGAACTGTACTGTATAGTACAAACATCAGCACAAGAAACATGACATTTTGTATTATGTCATAGTGTTTTATGATAATTGCTCTGTCATAAACCGTTTTATAAAATTTGCCAGATTTCAGTTCCACAGGAGTTATGGGCCCAAGATTTTGGACATATTCTGTACTTTAGCCCATTTCAGGTACCTTGGTTCAAAAAATGTTGCTCTGTGATAACTTCTGCTTGCCCAGTTAAAGGTTGCAGGAATGAGAATTTTAGTAGTATAGTGTTTTTCAACCTTGGCAGCTTTAAGATAGTGGACTTCAGCTCCCAGAATTTGCTGGCTGGGGAATTTTGGGAATTGAAGTCCACCCATCTTAAAGTTGCCAAGGTTGAGAAACACTATTGTAGATGATTGCATATCGTCTTCTGAATCTCAAGCAATGTACTTTGAATACCAGATGCTGACAATGGAAGAAGTCAATCAATCTGGTTGGCCATTTCCTGGCACAAAATGCTGGACTAGATGGAGCTGTAACCTGATTTAGCTGAATACCTTTGAAGTTATTAAGGATCAAGTACAGCTTGGGGTTCTCATGGACTGAACACCATCAGTGAGGATAATCTAATCTGATCTAGCTAGCAGACTAAACCTCACAACAAAAAATGTTGCGGTCAAAAAGGGATGGCTCTTTACAAGCCTTTTATTCTGCAATGCCCTGGCTCATTTCTTAAATGTTATATTATAGAGGGTCCATCCTTCCACAGAAATTTTTCTATGTTTTCCTACTACAGGTAGTCCCTAACTTACAACAATTCATTTAGTGAGGTTCAAAGTTACGACACCGAAAAAAAAGGGACTTATGACTGTTTTTCACATTTATGACCGTTGCAGCATCCCTACAGTCACGAGATTGAAATTCGGACGCTTGGCAACTGGCTCATACTTATAACGGTCGGAGTGTCCTGCCTGGAATCACATGAACACCTTTTGCAACCTTATAACCAGCAAAATCAATGGGGAAGATAGATTCACTTAACTGTCTTACTGACTTAACAACTGCAGTGATTCACTGTAGAAAGAAAGGTAAAAAAAATGGGTCAAAACTCACTTAACAAATGTCTCACTTAGCAACATAAATGTTGGGCTCAATTGTAGTTGTAAGTTGAGGAGTACCTGTACTCCCCAAACATGGTAGATGTAGCTTTCTTTGGCAACAGTATAGAAGTGTTATGCCATTACCTTCTGTTTTTTACTTTTTATTTCCAAGTTTGTTTTACATTACAACAGGGGTGTCAAACTGCCGGGCTGTATCATAGCGAAACCACGCCCACCCCATTGCCGGCAATGGGGGAAAAATTGCGATACGTCGCGACATATCGCGTGACGTTGCAAGTTTGACACCCCTGCATTACAGGGATTTTTTTTTATTGGTCTTGCATCCAGTTTGCATAGTTTTTCAAAATCACCTGTGGGAAGTCAGCCCACCCCACCCACCCCCAGAGAAAGAAATATTTTGGTGAATATTAAAAAGGCAGAATGTTATATTGCTCCAAAGGAATAATGGAAAATCTTAGGCAGAAACACCCCCCACCACCAAGCCTCTCTGCCCCAAGCAGAAATGCAGATGTGATCATCCTTTCAGAAAGACTGGAGCTAGGAAGCTTAGAGTTGATGGGATTAGAAATTATAATCAACAACCCTTCACTCAAGAAATCCAACACAGGAAGTAAGTCATCAGCCACAGCCACAGAGAAGCAGGATATGACCTTTGGGACCTAATAGGATTAACCCACCACCATCCGGATACCAGAAAGGCACGCTGAACCTCAGGTCAAAGTTCATGCCACAGGAACAGGAAACAACCTCAAAAGCCCAAGAAAGTATAAAAATCCACCACTCCCAGCAACATGTGGTCAGCTTTACCAGAGCCACCTTCCTCTCTGGCTGTTTTTCAATAAACTACAACCTTCTTTTTTTTTTAATCCTATTTATATCCTTCTCCGAAGACTCAGGGCGGCTTACAATTTAAGCACAAACCAATGTGCTTAGCAGTAGCCTTCATTCTATGTATATGCCTGCTTATTAGGGCTTTCGCGCCCCCCCCCCCAAGTGGCATTATTACAAAGTCAGCTTATTGCCCCCAACAATCTGAAGTTTCCATTTTGTTTACTCCCGGCTTGGACTGGACCCTGGTGAAGACTTTTTTTTCTCAACAAACCAAAGGCGGACTGCTTTAGTAGAACTTACTTAGCTAAAAATGTGCATTTACTACCATTGGAAATGTAACATGTTGAACTGAATGAAAAAGCAACAAACTCATGGAAAACTAAATGTTTAATTGATTTCTCTCGAAGGAATTTGATATATTAACGCAAACGTATTGTTCAGAAACCTGCAAACTAATCATATAATAAGAGTTTTCCTTGTAGAACATTTCCCAAAGTGATGCTAATATTAACACAAAATCAGTAGGTGATACCTTTCGTATATGTCTTATGTTTTTTGGTATTTTGAAGAATTTTTAAAAAATACAGAAACATAATAAGGAAATAAAATCTTATTAAAAAAAAAGACATTGCTTCCTAATGAAAACAGCAGTTGGCTGTAGCATCAGTTAGAATACACGGATCCCTTGTGAAGCAAATGTGACGGTCTTCATTAGAAACTTGGCAGATATTCCTGCCAGGCATACTTATGTTCTAATTTGTGCCAGTCAAATATAACATTCCAAAGAGACCTGCTCTTGGATAGTTAAAGGGATCTTAGCAATGCATTGCTCTGGGTTCCCCTCCCATTAAAATACTGGAAGTAGCATTAGCAAAATGAAGCGATGAGCAGAAAGCAGTAATGTTTGCATCGTCTATAAACTTCGAGGAATAAGACAAGGAGACTGCATAGTAAAAGCTAGGTCTGAATGTGCTTTGTGACCTTGAGTGCATTTGCTTTAATCTTGTAAGTAAAGGCATTGGGCTTATCCTGAAGGAAGGAACCTGGCCTCCATCTTCAAAAATAATATCTCTTTCGTTGCTCTGGGGATTAAGGAAGCAATATTAAGAAGTTTAGAAATGAAATTAAAAGCCAACATGATGCATCTCAACTAGCTATTGTACCAATAAGATGCAGTGTGCAAAAAACCCCCCAACAATCAAGAAATGCTGTTAAATACGTCCCCATAAACTGTACATTGCAGGTTCCGTATTCTGATCCCGTAGTATTTTGCAGAAAACAATCCAACGAAAAGGACGGTTTCGTTCAATACCCTATCAGAAGAGATGTTCTAACCTCGCTTGGCTTTCAGCTGGCTTAAGAAAGCACAACTAAGCGTCCATAACAACTGTTATGGACGCTTCTTAAGCACGTGGGTGGAATCTGCAGTTGCCTCTTCGTCTGGCCTTTCGGCACACCGAAGCTGGGTGTGTTGATGTGCATTCAGAAAAGATTTGTCTCTCTGAAGAAAGCCCAGCTTCTGCAGTGCTTCATCCCGTGTAGATCTTTGAGCATTGGACAAAAGTCTCACAGCATCCTTTGCTGGTGGTTTGGCAGGAGCAGAACTGTCGAGATGGTGCAGGAAACGCGAGCGGAGTTCCTGAACGTTGACTCCTGACTTCAGTATGGTGTCAAACTTCTTTAAGTGGGTGGGGTGAGAGTTGGCTGACCTAGGAGGACATTTAGCTCGAGAACGATAAAGATCGGACCTTCTCAAAGTGATTTCAGCAGACTCCTCTGAGTGGGACTTGATCATTTTACTTTTAGAAACTGCTGGGCAGGGACCAGGTTTCAGTGGGGCGTCCTCCTCCAATTTACTTCGTTGCTGCGTGCTGCAGATGACATTATGCTGGCATTGGTCCCGAGAACCTGAACATACAATTGACATAAGGTCAGATTATTAGAAATACAAAAAAAAGAAAAAAGAGGAGGCTATAGGAAAGAGAGAGACAAAAGGATGTATTTAAATTATTCTATCTAGTCATGGAAGATCACTCCTGTTACATGGCAACTGGGGTGGCTGCCATGTAGCTCTTCTGACGTGACATTCGTCAGTAAACATATTTTTTTTTTATTTTTTTAATCCCATTTATATCCCGCCCTTCTCCGAAGACTCAGGGCGGCTTACAATTTAAGCACAAACCAATGTGCTTAGCAATAGCCTTCATTCTATGTACTGTATATGCCTGCTTATTAGGGCTTTCACCCCCACCCCCAAGCTGGATGGGGAGGAACAGGCTTCGGCTCAACCCTGACAAGACTGAGTGGCTGTGCGTGCTGGCATCTCGGGAAATTCAGACTATTCCACCTCCAAGCCAGCCTGGTCTGATGGGTTTGGGGTTTGGGGTTTGAACATGGATTTTAACTAATGTATTATATCGGGCATAATTATTTAATGTTTTTAACTTTTGTATTATTGCATTTTAACATTTATTGCCCTGTACACCGCCCTGAGACCTTCGGGAGAAGGGCGGTATAAAAATTTAATAAATATAAATATAAATATTATTACAAAGTCAGCTTATTGCCCCCAACAATCTGGGTCCTCATTTTACCTACCTCGGAAGGATGGAAGGCTGAGTCAACCTTTAGCCTGGTGGGATGCGAACCTGCACTAATTTCAGGCAGCTGGTGTTACTTAAGGAGGCATTAGCCCACTGCTCCACCAAGGCTCTTGGCGCAGCACAGGGGCAGAAAGCAGGTGATACTGATTGGAAATATGTAGCTACTGATTTTGTTTATATATGCACGGAGAGGAGTACAAATAGCCTTCGACTTACAACACAGTCTTCTGTTTTGGTTGTAACTTGTGAACATGACCATATGACCATGCCTGATTTTACAACCTTTTTTTTTTGCAGCAGTTGTTAAATGAACCTCACGGTCATTAAGTCAAGCCGTTCTTAGCTATGGAGCATTTTTTCCAGAAACTGGAAAACATCAGATTCTGGGTAAAAAAAAAAGTCATAAATCACAGTCACTTGGCTGTGGGATGCTCTAAATGGCCATAAGTGTGCACCAATGGCCAACTGCCCAAAATGTGGTTGTGTGACCACGGCGGAAGGCCTGGATGTTGGAACTTTGAATCCAGATTGCAAGTGGTTTTTTTCAAGATCTGTCATAATGTTGAATGATTGCTAAGTGACTACTCGCAAGTCAAGGAATACTTGTACACGTGCACACAACCTGCAAGAATGTATGAATGAAAAGTGACAATTACAATCTAAATGCTGGGAAAATCTGCCACAGAATGACAAGAATAACACTGGCATGGAAAGGTGGTGTGCTAGCTCTTTGCCTATATTGGATAAAAGTTAGAAAAGCAGGAATGTAGTTACAGTATGTTGATTGAAACAAAATTGGCCAAATCATATTTGGGGAAAGACCAAGTTTGACATTCAAAGGCCTACTCCATCAGCCAATTGGTTAAATAGTTTATAGTTTATTAAAATGATAGTGCCCAGGGATCCATGTAAACAAACTACTATATAATTTTACCTAGAGATCCTTCCGTTTTCTCATGACTCCACTCTTCATCTTCTAAGATTTCCTTATCCAAGTTGTTGATTGTCTGAATCAAGAATTCCAGACATTCTTTCTCCTCTGGATTCAGTCCAGAAAGGAAATCTTCATCCTCTTTTGAAAACTCTTCAGGATTAAGTCCCGGGATCAACTAATGGCAGAATTAGAAGATTTAATATAATAAGCCTTCTCAAAGGTCACCTCACTTTCCTGGCTGGTTGCAAGATGATGTATTTAAGGAAATATAGTTGTTGGGAAGTACTAATATTGGAACAGAATTTAAGCATTAGGACAACCATCCCCATCATAGTGCACCTTAGTAATATTTGTTGGACTAAATATCTCATTGATGCATTGCACAAAATGATGCAAGCCACAGTCCTGTACTTCTGAAGAACACAGGTTGTGGTCTGAAGGGGAGGTCTCTTTGCATTGATTTGAATACAAGCTTGGCTCTTCTGACAACCCAGTAGCCTAATAAAGGAAGATCTTTTATTTTTTTTCTTGATAATACACTTAATTAAAGAAAATGCAAATGGATTTCTTATCTGAGACTGGAATGGAAGAGAGAGGCTAACGCATTTATCCCATTCTCTAGGTTGAGCCGGTTGAGCCTCCAAGCATTCAGTGGAATGCTTCAGTAGGGTTTGACTACTACTACTTACTGTGGACTTGAACACTATCCTGTGCCTTCACCTCAGCCTCTGTCCCCCAGCCAGAAGAAGTCACTTGGCTGTTTCCTTCAGAGATCTTATCATTGCTTATTTGAGCTTTATGCCTTATCTGTGTGGGCCTGGACATGTACAACGTAAGTACAGTGGACTAGCAGAACACAACTTCCAACTCATTGTGCAAGGGAAGGACAGTGAACTGTGTCAGGAATGTACATGGCAAAATTACACGGCTATTAGATTGCACACCAGAGAATATGAAATAGGATCCCAGAAAACACTCCCTACTTCAAGCAGTGCTATAATAATTATAATTAAAATAATTATATCCTAATAATTATAATAATGGAGAGTTGGCTTTTATATAACTAGACATCAGTATGACTGCTTAGTGATTTCTTCCCTCATAGGGGAACTCTGGAAAACCTCTTTTGTGTCAACATAGCATTCCCCAATGGATTAATTAACTGCTTTTTTAAAAAAAGAAATAGCCATCACTTTGGTGTATTCTGCATCTATTCCACATACATATCTAATTTTATATATACAAAATTACACACACACACACACACACACATACACACACACACACACATATAAAATTATATATCCATATCTAATCTCTGATTACCAATTTTTCATTGGGGAAAAAAGCCAGTTATTATTGGACAGATAGACTATGAAAAAGATTAGATACCTGCACTTATTTGTAAAAATAACAAAAATCAGGATATTATGGCAGCTTTCTGTCTGCTTCCTTCTAAATACTTCAATATTGCAGTTCCTAGAATTCTTTACCTGGTAGCCTCAACACATTTGGAAGTTGCCAATTTGGTATAGTGGTGAAGGCACCAGGCTAGAAACCAGGAGACCATGAGTTCAAGTTCTACTTTAGGCAAAAGCCAGTTGGGTGGCTTGGGGCTAGTCTTCTCTCTCAGCCTTCGGGGGGGGGGGGGAACTAAAGGCAAGCCACTTCTAAAAACCTTGGTAAATAAACTGCAGGGACTTGTCAAAGCAGTCACCAGGAATTAATGCTGATTCAAAAGGCGCAGACACACACACACAAAAGGTGACCATTTAGTTATAGCTAAGCACAACTATCCCACGGAATTGCTTGTTTGACTACAGATAATCACATCTGTAATTATTGACCAACGACTTTGCAGCAGCCTCAGTCTTGATCTGATAGGATTAAAGGCCTCACAAGTCTGTTTTATTCCACGTTAGCGTGGGAAGTCAGCCCCACAGAGAAGGAAATATTAAAAGGGCAGGAAAATATATTTCCTCAAAGGATCTTGAAGAGGCAGGAAAGCATGCCCAGTTTTCTTAATAGCCCCTGGTCTCCCTCCCCCAAGCAGGGACCAGCTCTATAGAAATGCAGATGTAAACCATCCAGCAAGGTCCGAGGCTCCAGCCAGAAGACTGAGAAGACAAAGACACCTAAAATCTGCATATGCCACCCAAACTCTAAAACAGGACATAATAGGATTAACCCACAGATGCCAAAGGGCAAATCCAGACTCAGCTCAGAATACATGACACAGGAAATATCCTCAAACAGGAACAGGAAGCAGCTCCAAACAAAAAGCTCCAGAGGGTATAAAAACCCACTTCCTTCACGTGTTCACTCTCTTTTCTGCCAGCCCTCTTCCTGTCTGGTTCTCCTTTTCAATAAACTACAACCTTCTTCCTAAAGCAGTCGCCATGTTTGTTCCCAGCTTGGACCGAACCACGATGAAGACTTTTCCTTCAAGATTAGACTATTAGTCAGGCTAGATGTCATTGGATCTCTGATTGGCAAGGATCTTTCCAGAAGTATCCAGACAATTCTTTTTAGCAGACAATGCTAAGAAATAAAGGTGAGGCTTTTTGCATACAAAGGCAGATGCTGTGCTAAAGAGGTATTGGTCCTTTCTGAAAGGCTATGGATATACGGTGGGCTCTTATCCCACTCTTTGATACAATATCTCAGCTCACTGAAGTAGAGTGGAAATCTGGGGAGGGAGCTCTGAGCCTATTATAAAGTTCCTGTGTCACTTTTGTGTGGAGAATTGCAGGGCAGAACTCCTGGTTCTGTCCTCTTGTCCCTAAAATCTGTTGTAGTGACGTAATTATAGGTAGCCCTCAACTTACCACCATCTGTTTAGCGACCGATTGAAGTTACAATGGCAGTGTAAAAATACTCTCCTCACAACCATCACAACATCCCCATGGACATGTGATTAAAATTTGTGCGCCTAGCAGCCGGCATATTTTTACAATGGTTACAGGGTCCCGGATTCCTGTGATTCCCATTTGCAACCTTTCCAGCAGGGTTTGCCATGAGCAAAATTAAGGAGGGACGTTGGATTTGCTTAATGACCATGCGATTCACTAAACAAAGGCAATGATTCGCTTAATAACCATGGTAAAAAAGGTAATAAAACTGGGCACAATTTACTTATCAATAGTCTTGCAATAGCAACAAAATTGTGCAACCCCCCCCCATTGTGGCTGTAAGTCGAGGACTACCGGTAACACATTTCTAGGCTAAGTTTCAGGACAAAAACTCACCAAAGGCTGCTTAAGTTTCCCAAAGTCGGAGTGACTTAGTTAACAGGCTTGTGATAGTAGGGTGTTGAGATATGTACCATCTAAGGCAGTGGTGTCCAACTGTTAGCCTGCAGGCTGGATGCGTCATCCAGAAGCTGCGCCCACCCCATTGCCAGCAATGGCAAAAGAGTCCCGATACGTCTGGCGACATCACGTGATGTCGCAAGTTTGACATGTCTGATCTAAGGCCTCTGTAATGGCAGGTGGTTAAAAAAATCAACATGGTAGCTGTGACCATGTCATCAAGGCCCTGTCACACTTTTTTTTACATGGACTCTCTCCCATGGATGCCCACAGATTGTCCCTCCCCCCCCCCCCCCCGTGGGAAGAATCCAGAGGAAGAAATATTTTGGGAAACATTAAAAAGGCAGAATATATTTATCCAAAGGAATAATGTAGAAGATCTTAAAAGGCAGAAAAGCAAGCCCAGTTTTCTTAATAGCCCCAAGCAGAAACTAGGCAGAGGCCAGCTTTTAGAAATGCAAATTCAATAATCCATTCAGGAAGGTTGGGGCCAAGAAGCTAGAAGCTATGAGATTAGGAAGACAAAGTGTTCCAATATCTCAGGGGTTGCCACAAAGAAGAAGGAGTCAAGCTATTCTCCAAAGTGCCCGAAGGCAGGACAAGAAGCAAAGGATGGAAACTAATCAAGGAGAGAAGCAACCTAGAACTAAGGAGAAACTTCCTGACAGTTAGAACAATTCACCAGTGGAACACCCTGCCTCCAGAAGCGGTGAATGCTCCAACACTGGAAGTTTTTAAGAAGAGACTGGCCAGCCACTTGTCTGAAATGGTATAGGGTTTCCTGCCTGAGCAGGGGGTTGGACTAGATGACCTCCAAGGTCCCTTCCAACTTATGATGATGATGATGATCTCTAAAGTCTGCATACCCCACCCAAAGTCTAAAAGCTCTGGGGGCATAATAGGATTAATGCACCAATACCAAAAGGGCACACTCAGACTCGGGTCAAAGTACATGACACAGGAAATACAAAGCCTCAAACAAGAACAGGAAACAATCTCAAGAGCCCCAGAAGGTATTAAAAAAAACCCATTCCTAGCAACATGTGGTCAGCTTTCCCAGAGCCATGCTTCTGTCTGGCTTTGCTCTTCAATACACTCCAACCCTCTTTCTAAAGCAGTCTCCATCAACACCCCCAAAGAAATATCCAATAATATTGGATATTATTACTATCCAAATAATAATGGCTAGTCCTCCTGGAACAGTATTTTGCAAAGGAGAAGGGAAGTTAAGTTTGCCTGTACCTGCGATGTTTCTTCTTTCGGCGTTGTTTGCTCCATTCTATAGTGGTTATTTCTTGCTTTCTCACTAGACTCCATTTCCGATCCTTACAAGAACAGCTTCATTAAATCTATAGGTTACGTGATAAAAGTTGAAAAGTTGAAATGTACAAAAGCAGGACTCTGTGTGAATAAAAATCCAGCAACCCTCTTCCATATTTCTTGACAGGAAAACCAGATGAACATGACTAGGAAGAGTCACCAGTTGCCTCAAGAAAGAATTTGCTTGATTGGGGGGGGGAGGGGAAGGAGGGGGGGGAAAGGGAAGAATGAGGGGAGGAGAGGGGGTAGAGGAGAGGAAAAAGGGAAGAAAGGAAAAGGAAAGGAAAGGAAAGGAGGAAAAGATAAAAGGAAATGGAAATGGAGGGCAAAAGGAAAAAGGAGTGGAAATGAAAGGAAAAAGGGAAGAAAGGGAAAGGAAAGGGAATGAAAAAGAGGAAAGGAAAGGGAGAAGAAAGGAGGAAAGGAAAGGAAAAAGGAGAGAGGAGAGGAGAGGAAAGGAAAGGAAAAAGGAAGGCCAGGCAAGGCAATGGCCCCCTTGAGGGCTGAGAACAAGCAAGCATCTGCCCTCAGGGGTTGAACAGCTTGAAATATCTGTTCCTGAGCAGCATGCAAATTAGCCAAGATATAAATACCCCAACACATCTGAATGGTACCTGGCCAGGGAGGTCAGAGAAGATGAGCAAGATCAAAATCCCAGTTCGGTTCTTTCAAAGAGAGAAAACTCTTGATTCTATGAATAAAGCTATCGAACATGGCCGAGAATGGTAAAAAAAAAAAAAGAGGCTGGGAAGAGAACAGAGGTAAGCCACCAAGAAATTTGGCAGCTGTTCACATAAATGATAATTTGACCCAGGTGAAGAGAGGAATTCTGGGAGATGAAGTACACGGGCCTTAAAAGTTGCCAAAGTTGAGAAATAGCAATAGCACTTAAACTTACATACCACTAAGCTGTTTACAGAGACAGCATATTGCTCCAAACAATCTGAATCCTCATTTTACTGACCTTAGAAGTGACTCAAACCTTGAGCCAGGATCAAACCCCGGGCAGTCAGCAGAATTAGCCTGCAATACTGCATTCTAACCACTGCGCTATCGTGGCTCTGCCCTAGATTCTCTGTTCTTGAGAATGGAGATAAGGAGGAAAGGGATCGTGACCCATGCTTTGTGTGTTGTCTTCAAAAGAAATGAGTGATTTATGGGACAGGGCATTCCTTCTTTGGATTATAAACAACTTGGAAATAGGGATCATTTCCTTGTAGCATTCAAGGAATTATGTCAACAAACAAAAGTCCTTCCGGATATTCAGCTCCTGCTATTTCACAAACAAAGGTTTCATCTCTTCAAGCCTTCTTGCCAGCCTGAAGATCCAATACTCCCAAAGACAAGGAAGTCTTCTGTAAACCAGGACCATTCCCCCCCCCGGATATCTTGGACTACAACACCCATAATGCCTGCCAACATTTTTTTTGCTGCAAATGCCCCTGTCTAATATAAGGAAATAATAATAACAATAACAATAATAGCAATAATAGCAATAATAATAGGTGGTGATGATGATGATGAAGAAAAAGAAAAAGTTGGAAGGGACCTTGGAGATCATCTAGTCCAATCCCCTGCTCAGGCAAGAAACCCTATACCATTTCAGACAAATGGCTGTCCAGTCTCTTCTTAAAAACTTCCAGTGTTGGAGCATTCACAGTTTCTGGAGGCAGGTTGTTCCTGGTTAATTGTTCTAATTGTCAGGAAGTTTCTCCTTAGTTCTAGGTTGCTTCTCTCTTTGGATAGTTTCCATCCATTGCTTCTTGTCCTGCCTTCGGGTGCTTTGGAGAATAGCTTTACTTCCTCTTTTTTGTGGCAGCCCCTGAGATATTGGAACACTGCTATCATGTCACCCCTCGTCCTTCTCTTCATTAAACTGGACATACCCAATTCCAGCAACTGTTCCCTATATGTTTTAGCCTCCAGTCCCCTAATCATCTTTGTTGCTCTTCTCTGTACACTTTCTAGGGTCTCAACATCTTTTTTACATTGTGGTGACCAAAACTGGATGCAGTATTCCAAGTGTAGCTTTACCAAGGCATTGTAAAGTGCTATTAACACTTCACATGATCTTGAGTCTATCCCTCTGGTTAATGCAGCCTAGCATTGTGTTGGCATTTTTGGCAGCTGCAACACACTGCTGGCTCATATTTAAGTGACTGTCCACTAGGACTCCCTCTCACAGTTGCTACTATTGAGCAAGGTACCAGCTATATTATACCTGTACATTTAGTTTTTCTTGCCTAAATTTAGAACCTTACTTTTTTCACCATAGAATTTCATTTTGTTAGATAGCGTCCAATGTTCAAGTCTGTCAAGATCCTTCTGTATCTTAAGCCTTTCTTCTGGAGTGTTGGATATTCCTGCCAGCTTGGTGTCGTCTACAAATTTGATGAGTTCCCCATCTATCCCCTCATCCAAATCGTTGATGAAGATGTTGAAGAGCACTGGGCCCAGAACAGAGCCCTAGGGGCACCCCACTACACACTTCCTTCCATGTAGATGCAATTCCATTGAGGACCAGTCAGTGCTGAGTACGATCTGTCAGCCAGCTACGAATCCATCTGGTGGTGATGCTGTCTAACCCACACTTTTCTATCTTATCAAGTAGTAGGTTGTGGTCTACTTTATCAAATGCCTTACTGAAGTCCAAGTAAATTATATCCACAGCATTCCTCTGGTCCACTAATTTTGTCACCTGGTCAAAGAATGCAATAAGATTTGTCTGGCATGATCTGTTTTTGACAAACCCATAGACAGCTATCATTGGAGAAACCACTGTACTTTGTAGGGCACAAAACTCATCACTTTATGGCTCAGGGTAGCAGACTAAGCAACAATATTGGTCCTTTTGACAATATGACAATGGAATAAGGCTACCATAGAAAAAACTTGGGCAACTGCTTTTTTGACATCTAGGGTAAGATGCTCTCAAACTGAGTTTGAATGCTAGCAATTCAATGAACTCAGCCATGGTATCCTTGTGGCAACAGTATTAAACCACTTGACCCTGCCTTCTTTCATATGCTATTTTAACCTTCTAGTTTAGTCTAATGCCATGGGATCACCAGGTGGTCTCCCATCCAAGTTCTAGTGAGGCCGGGTTCTATGCCTTGGCAAGTTCAGCTGGGTGGTAGCTCCTGCTGGGACATAATACATTGACACCCCATTAGAAAGTAACTTCTAAAGAAGAAAGAGATTAAAAAAGATGATAAACAATAGCTTTGTGTAAAGCTACACATTCAAATCATTTTTTAAAAAACAGCAGGAAAAACACTAACTACAACAGCTGCTGATGGAATACATCTACCACAATGTTCCTCAACCTTGGCAGCTTAAAGATGTGTGGACTTCAACTCCCAGAATTCCCCAGCCAGCCTGATTCCTGGGGAATTCAACTCTTCAAGCTTCCAAGGTTGAATAACACTGATCTAAGGCCTGAGAGAAAAGAAGATGGTGCCAAAATGGGATAGCTGCCTTCACACAACATAATAAACCCCATTGTAGCCTTGGGTCTCTCAGGCTTCACCCCACAGGAGGAACGAACCACTTCAACTGGATTACCAGAAACAAAAAAACTTCAAATAAGTATCATTTTTTGAAGAAAACTAAAAGCCATATCAGCAAAGCTCAACACCTTTTGTAATTGAAAAACAAATTGAGAACCACCATGCAATTATAAAGCTTGTAATTATTAATCAACAAATATAGAGTAACCATGTTCAAACCCCTCCTGCATTTAGCTTTTTTACTTTCCGTCCTACAGAAAAGACTTTTGGGTCCAATCCTTTGTTCTGCTCCATTGCTCCCTTGTTTTTGTAATTGTTCAATTGGCTATGTGTGAGTTAATTCTGATTCACCATAAGTCAACCTGTGTGTTTAGTTTCTGGTTAAGTGTGTGACTCGAATCAGAGATAATTTAATAGAACTAACCTGAACAGTTTGAGGCCAGTTGGCACATTAATAGTTCCGAAGTACATTGAAGGCACTCAGGAACATGGTTGCCATACAGGAGGGCTTCCCCATTGACCAAAGACACTATTCTTGCAAGGATTTCGCCAGGCACAAAATATATGGGCAAATTCCCCTTAAAGTATTATCTATCAACTCTCAGCCTACCTCCATCTTTTGTTCAAGCTACAGGCCCCCAGCATCTTTATTTCCTAACAATGCTGTTGAGGATAGTGTTGAATCAAGAAATAAACTTGACAGTGGAAGCTGACACGTTCCCTCACAAAAGACAGCATGTCTTTCCTTTCCATATTGAAGCTCAGAATCTTAAAAACAATATCTTAGGGGCTGCCCACAAAGAAGAGGGAGTCAAGCTATTCTCCAAAGCACCTGAAAGCAGGACAAGAAGCAACGGATGGAAACTAGTCAAGGAGAGAAGCAACCTAGAACTGAGAAACTTCCTGACAGTTAGAACAATTAACCAGTGGAACAATCTGCCTCCAGAGGTGGTGAATGCTCCAACACTGGAAGTTTTTAAGAAGAGACTGGACAGCCATTTGCCTGAAATGGTATAGGGTTTCCTGCCTGAGCAGGGGGTTGGACTAGATGACCTCCAAGGTCCCTTCCAACTTATTATTATTATTATTATTATTATTATTATTATTATTATTATTATTATTCGAAATGGAATGAGTCCATCTGGTTTAAAGGGCTTATCTATGAGACCTCACAAGAAATCAAGATGGTGGCACCTCGAAATCCTTCTCTTACAACCATGGGGAAATTTGGCTGCCATCTTGACTTTTTTGACCCAGCCCCACCGATCATGGCCTTTTGCACACTCTGGAAACTTAAAGGTAGGTATTTTATGAAAACAGCTTCTAAGACTGGACGCCAACTGGAAATAAATAATTTTAAAAATGATATACTTGGATCAAAAACTTTTTAATTGCTACATGGAGAATTACTGGAAATATGACCTCAGCAAGAGTATTTTGTCGTTTAATGAATACTAATTTATTAAAATTGTATGCCACCCAACTTTCACAGCCTCTGGGCAGTTTACAGGAACAAAAACACACAAGGGAATGGTCTCTTAGGATCTGGATTTCTAGATCCTAAGCTATATGCAGCTTATATATATATGTTTGAAAGCTAGCAGAGATGGGCAGCATACAAGTTCAATGAATAAATATAGGTCATCATAAACACCTTGAAACTGAGCTTGGTTTGCATTCATTCCTGTTCCTCTGCTTTTTTACCTTGCTTAATTCACATTTTCAGCTTAAAATTATTGGAAAAATGTAATTGTCCTCCCCTGTGGCATAAACAATTTTGCCATAAATATCAATAATTTATCAATAATTGCCACCTCACGTGGAGAGCAGAATTATTAGTAGCTGAGCATGTGGAAGCACCAGATTTAGGATTTGGTAGCCTTGCTTCAGTATGTTTCCAAGAAATTCAATATTTGCATCCCAGAATTTAAGATGTTATACTCCCTTTTAGAGGGCTACTGTAGAAAAAAAATAAGTGAAGCCTCTTGGAGGAATATAAAAATGGGATCCGTATAGCCAACAACTACTTTTAGTTAGGGTTTGTTGTAATTTCACAGCCAGTTACCTGGGAATAAAGACTGCATAAAAACTCTTGGAGCACATACACCACTTTCAGTATAGGAAAGCAGCGAGTATTTAAAAACAAATCTCCTTAAAGATAATAAGGCAGGAACAAAATGAAGCAGTCATTATGGCTAGCCAAAAGGGAAAAGCAAAAAAACTGGGCAGAACAAAGCAAAATGTGTGAGAGAATCGGTTTTTCCTAGGATAGGATTTCTGCTGTACCTTTCAGGTCCCACAGAGGAAGCAAATTAACTTTCTTAAACTCCACCTTTTATACCACCTGTCCCTCCACTTTGGAGCCCTTTAAACAATCTGAAATCAGTCTCAACACCCTGGATAGCGGCAGTGACGACTTTCAAAGTCGGGGAGTTGCACCTGTAGAAGAAGCTGGTTGACTCACCTGGTAGCAATCAGCCTAGAAAGTGTTTTCAGGATCCAGCGTGTGAAATATATTGTACTGTGAAACTGCTCTGTATACGATAAATACCTTGAGGTGTGTTGTTTGCTTTAGTGCATTAAAAAAAAAACCCTGTTGCCTTGACACTGCTCCCTGGCCTAGAGCTCTAAAGTGTATGAATTTTATCACGACTTCCTCGTTCACTTGACTACAGCTCTCATTGAGGTTACCTAGATGGAACTGAGTCTAAATGCGTTAAACCAGAGCATACTAAGATATTTAGGGTGGGGCTGAGAAGTCTAGCTGATATTTGCATAGTATATTGGAGGCTGCCCTCAAAAAAAAGGAAGGGGCTACAACAACAAAAGTAGGCAAACTCCAGGTAATATGGTAAATACACTGAGCTGTATTCATCTGGATGTCTATTATTAGATGGAGTAGAGCAGGGGGTCTTCAAACTTGGCCCTTTTATGGCTTGTGGACTTCAACTCCCAGAATTCCTCAGCCAGCGTGCCTGGCTGAGGAATTCTGGGAGCTGAAGTCCACAAGTCATAAAAGGGCCAAGTTTGAAGACCCCTGGAGTAGAGTAACCTTTTGCTGCTATTTAATAGTTTTATAGCCCAAATGAAATATTTTTTTCCTGTTAGTATCGTTGGTATGCGGAACCATCACTTGGGACAGCCTCTCCCTGGGGGCTATTTTAATCTACTTCACTTTATTAGTTTGCTTATACTTTTATGAAGCTTTTGTATGAATCTCTTTATTGGACAACTGAAAACTTGTATGAAGGGCAGGTTTTAAATAAAGGCTTACAGGAAACATGAGCCCTGGAGCCTCTTTCTGTAAAGAGGTATAAGCTTGCAATTTCTTCTTTTTCCTTTGTTTCAGATGATTGGTTGGTGTGAGCAGAAATGTAGCATTTGATGGAAATAATCCAAATAGAGCATGTTGCTGAGAAAGCACACTTAATTTGTCTGTTAAATATTGATGTGTATATTATGTAAATTATACTGCGCCAACTGATGCATTGATTTGTCCTAATAAACTTACAGTAGTGTGGCTTCTAACTTTGATAGTAAGAAACAGTGGATTCTTCCTACTTTTGACAGAGGATAGATCTAAGCTACTTTTCTCTAACTGGTTCCTTCAGGATATGTTACATATTGCCATCAGCATTTTGAAATTTTGCAAACTGGAAGCACTGTGGGAAGTCAGCTTCCCAGAGAAGTGTTAAGTCCGGAATGACGAGCGTAGACAGCGAGGTTGAACGAGAGAACGTTTATTGAATGCACATGGGTCAACTGACTGGCAGCCGTTGGGACCAATCTTATATACTAAGGTGCCTTTAAACCTAACCAATCCCCGGCCCAGAATCTCCCGCCGGGAATGTAACAACCAATAACTGCACCAGGTTTTCCCGCCTAAGGAAACCACTCCCATTAACTATGGACACAACAAGAAGGAAATAGTAAAAGGGCAGAAAATATATTTCCTCAGAGGATCTTAAAGATTCAGGAAAACATGTCCAGTTTTTCTTGCTATCCCCAGGTCTCCCTCCCCCAAGCAGAAACCAACTCTATAGAAATTTATTTTATTTATTTATTTATAAATGCAGATGTAAATCCAGGATGGTTGCAGGCTCTTGTGAAACATCACGTGACTTTAAACCCAGACTTTAAACCCAGACTTTAAGTCTTCTGTGCTGCAATTGGCTATCTCCAGGTGGCAATGGTTGATTCAAACCTATTGGCTACCGCCTAGGGGCTAGACTATATATTGTGGCTTGTTGCAGACATTTCCCCAGTACAGTTCCAGCATGAAATAAACAATGAGCTATCCTGTACTCTGTTCCGCGTCTTCATTCCTGCACCAAAGAACCCGCTGTTTAACATGGGAGATTAAGAGAAACACACCTAAAAACTACATACCCCAGCCCCAGGGAAGCAGGACATGACCTTTGGACTTAATAGGATTAACCCATTACCATCAGAATACCAGAAATCAAACCCAGACTCAGCTCAGAATACATGACACAGGAAATAACCTCAAACAGGAACAGGAAGCAGCTCCAAACAAAAGGCTCCAGAGGGTATAAAACCCCACTCCCTACATGTGTTCAGCCTTTTCTTTTTTCTGCCAGACCATCTTCCTGTCTGGCTCACCTCTTCAATAAACTACAACCTTCTTCATAAAGCAGTCACCATGTTTATTCCCAGCTTGGATGGAACCATGATGAAGACTTTTTTTCCAACAGCACCATGGGGGAGGGCAAATCTTTGTTTCTAGAAGTATCTCAAGGCTGGTGTAAACCAAATGAGATAGTGCAGACATGTCAAACTCGCGACGTCACGTGACGTTGCGCGATGTATCGGAACTTTTTCCCATTGCCGGCAATGGGATGGGCGCGGTTTCTCCGTGACACTCCGACCTGCGGGCCGGCACTTTGACACCCCTGAGAGAGTGAAATTATAAACGAACAGGCTAAACCACATCTCATTAGGCTGTACACGGGGGAAATTGTTTTAGAATTGACCCTTACATTTATTGATTTGTAAGTCAGCTTTATAATTCAGGTTCTTAAGATTCTTTCTCCCCAAAGAGAAAATTAGTACATAAAGATATAACGTATGCTAGAATTTTATCCGTGACAAATTGATTTTCAACTTGCAAAGAGTAATTCCAATCAAAGTGTACTTGTATAAGCCAAGGGTTGTAACCAAGTTGAGGAAGTAAACACAGTTTCTGCAAACAGGCAGGTGCCACAAAGAACAAGGAAATAAATGGGGGTGGGCGGGTGGGTTAGAAAGCGCAGGGAGAGTAATTACCTAAGGCAGATCAGAGCAAAGAGGGACAAAGATCAGAGGATGAGATGAAAAGGCTCCAAACAGCAGGAAACCTGCAAAGAAATCTGAACTGGAGTCTTCTGAGGGATGTGTGTGTGTGTGTGTGTGTGTGTGTGTGTGTGTGTGTGTGTGTTGGGGGAGTTACCCATAAAATAGAGGGGAAGAAACAAAACTTGGACAAGTAAACCTGAGAAGTAAAAAAGGAGCCAGGGA
Organism: Vipera ursinii; assembly: GCF_947247035.1. Classification (NCBI taxonomy): domain Eukaryota; kingdom Metazoa; phylum Chordata; class Lepidosauria; order Squamata; family Viperidae; genus Vipera; species Vipera ursinii. The sequence goes on along the minus strand of NC_139513.1, from coordinate 27,342,573 downwards.
TTTTAAAGTGAAACATAAAGATGACTTGAGAATAAGACAGAAAGCAGTTTGATTTCTGGTGGGGCAGTCAGCTTCAGAAGCCAAAAGGGATGGTGTCTACAGGGTGGGCAAATTTCACCTACCAAGGCAGTCAACCCAGTTCTCATCAGGAGGGAAGACTGGAGCCAAAGGGAATGAAGAGCTTGCCCAATCCATATCTGGTGTCTGGACCCAGCAATGATCGCAGAGTATGTTATTTTTATCCTGTCTTTATTATTGTTTCTAAATAACTCCAGGAAGCAAACGTATGAATATTTGTTCCTCCTCCTATTTTCCCCACAATACCTACTTTGTGAGATGAGCTGGGTTGAGAGAAAGAGATAGGCCCAAAGTCACCCAGCCAAAGGCAGGACTACAACTCAAGAGTCTCCTGATTCCTAGCCTGTTTTAACCATTAGAGATTAGACCAAACTGGCTCTCTGGATAAGTATGGTGATATGGTCCAAAATGTCAGGATGGCAAACGGGATGGTAAAATGAAACTCTACCTGTTTTTAATGGCCGATGCAACATTTATTAAAATAGGCAGAGCTTTGATCGCAGGTTATGGCTGCCATTTTGACTTTTTGGTTCACACACTGCAAACATTCCTGCAGCTGCTGGAGCAGATCATGTCTGGAAGAAGTGAAGAGCCAACACTGTTCTAGCAGCTAAAAGAGATTTTGCTTCGAAAATTTCTGGCAGCTTACAGCCTTTGGATCCAGGGCTGGTTTAACGTAGTGTTTTCCTTCTAAAAAGAAACAGCCCACTGAACAAACAAACTACTGATTATGTGTCATCCAGTTGGCACTGATTTTTAGCAACCACATAGATTTTCTCCAGGGTGATCTGTCTCTAATCTGGTCTATCAGGTCTTCCGAGGGTGCACCCATCACCACTGTAATCAAGTCCATCCACCTCATTGCTGGTCATTTTCTTCTTCCTTCCTTCCTTCAGAGGCTTCACTTTCTTAGGGTCTTGCAGAAGAACAGGGTAGAACAATGGCTAATGACCCTCTTTTACTGGTCTACTATAGAGAGCGTCCTCTTGTATGGTATTGTGGTTTGGTATGCTGGTCTGACAGCCGCGGATAGGAAAGTATTACAGAGGGTGGTGAGCACAGCACAAGACATTGTGGGCTGTTCCCTGACACCACTGGATGACATCGCCAGGGCTCATTGCTTTGGAAGAGTGAGGAAAATTCTCAGGGATGACTCACACCCTGGACGGTATCTCTTTACTCTCCTACCATCCAGTAGGAGATATAGGAGTATAGCCAGCCGTACCAACAGGCTGAAAAACAGCTTTTATCCGTGGGCCGTTAGGCTTTTGAATGGGATATAATCTCTGTGAACTTATGCAGAATTGACTTGGGAGGCCGGAGTGTGGTGTAGTTGGTTCACATGGTGTGGTAGGATGGAGGGTTTGTTGTCACTGTGTGTTGGGGGGAGGGAGCACGGGGAGAGGCTCAGCTAATCTCAATGTACACATGTTGTACTTTGACAATAAAAGTTTAATTATTATTATTATTATTATTATTATTATTATTATTATTATTCAACCTTTCCCAGCATTGCAGCCTTTACCAGAGAGCTGGGTGTTGTTGTTGTTTTTATAATACTGTATGTCTGAACTGGGATAATTTGAGCCTAGTTATTTGTGCTTAAATGGACTCCAGAAGATGGTAGAGGACAGGAAGGCCTGGAGGAACATTGTCCATAGGGTCGCGATGGGTCGGACACGACTTCGCAGCTAACAACAACAATTTGTGCTCTGAGTGAGAACTCTGCGTTGATTTGTTCAATGATGCCTTGGTTGCTTTTCTTGCCTGTCCGTAGTATTCCCAGGAATCTTCTCCAACACCAAGCTTCAAAGGAATCAATACACTTCACTGAAGGCTAACTTTTGCCTCTTTAGCATGTCACAGAGAATAACATGGCTTTTACAATTCTGATCTTTGCAAGTATATAGACACATCACAGCATTTGAATAGCTTTCCGAGGCCTTCACTAAGTTTACCAAGTACTAGTCTGTGGTATATTTTTTGATTGCTTGATCTTTTACTGTTGATGATCACTCCTAAAAGACACAATCCATCCATCATTTTGATATCTCCACTGTCAGTGCTAAGTCTTGAATTGTTGTACCTCTAGTCTATGATATCTTCCTCGTATTTAACTTTAGTCCCATTTTTTTTCCTGGGATTCTTTACTTTTATTACTAGAACTCGCGGGTTCTTTGGATTTTTGGCTTTTAGGGCACCGTCATCAGTAATAAAAAGTATAACAAAAAGCATAACAAAAAGTATCTTGGTGGAGCAGTGGGCTAATGCCTCCTTAAGTAACACCAGCTGCCTGCAATTAGTGCAGGTTCGCATCCCACCAGGCTCAAGGTTGACTCAGCCTTCCATCCTTCCGAGGTAGGTAAAATGAGGACCCAGATTGTTGGGGGCCATTAAGCTGACTTTGTAATAATGCCGCTTGGGGTGTGTGTGAAAGCCCTAATAAGCAGGCATATACATAGAATGAAGGCTACTGCTAAGCTTGTAAGCCGCCCTGAGTCTTCGGAGAAGGGTGGGATATAAATGGAAATAAAATAAAATAAAAATAAATAAATAATAAGCAGGCATATACATAGAATGAAGGCTACTGCTAAGCTTGTGAGCCGCCCTGAGTCTTCGGAGTAAATGGAATAAAAATAAAAATAAAATAAAATAAAATAAAATAAACCTCAATCCTTCTAGGACGAGAAAACGAAGATTATTGCACTCGTGGGGTTGCCAACCCATACGGAAGAGACTCGAGCAAACATACTCCGGTCACTAGAGGGCGCTATGATCTTCGGCTTCGAAATAGGAAGTCCAAAGCCAGGGGACCTTCTAGGCACCGGAGGGGAAAAAAATTACTCTGGTGCGTGGAGAGTTGTCCAGAGAGGAAGTGAGAAGCCGGGTGTCGGGAATTTGGTAATATTACACGCGGGACGAGAGGGATCGTTTTCTCCGGTCAGAGGGCGAGCTGGGTCTCCACTCTTTTGGGGAGAGGAAGGAGAGGAAAAAGCAGAAGCTGAACCCCCAAGGATCCTCCCCGCGTAAGTGGAAGGAACACGAAAGGTCGTGAGAACCGGGGATCTCCTTTTCCTCCCCCGCCTGGTGGGATTTTTATTTTTTATTTTTTATTTAGCCAGGTTGCGTTTGCACCACTTTCCGAGTTTAGTTTTAAATAGCTAGGATTGTGCGTGGTTGTATGCTACACGCCTTGGGTGTAAACGCAGCTCATAGATTGACCGCGCCGCTTTGTACAAGGGGAGCCCCGAGATAAATAGGGTTTTTTTCCGTGCCGTGTAAAGAGAGGGAGCAAGTTGGGTGAGAAATTCGAAGAAGTTAGGACGACGGCATCTCTTGTTAAGACTGACCGGAGGGGAAACGAGAGGAAGGGACTATTTGGGGCATTGCCTGGGACTCGCGTGCGGGAATTATTGGCGATTTTGCCTTGCGAGGCTCGCGGGTACCCCAGCCCGAGGCTCCTTATGCAAAACCTGGACACGCGCTGCGTTCAGGGAGCCTCGTTCCCACGGAAGTGGGGCCTGTGGTTGTTGCCTTAGGCCGGGTGAGCGTCTGCTTCCTTTTCTCTTTTCTTGGAATTGGGTATGTGTAGTTTAATGAAGAGAAGGGTGAGGGGGGACATGATAGCAGCGTTCCAATATCTCAGGGGCTGCCACAAAGAAGAGGGAGTCAAGCTATTCTCCAAAGCACCCGAAGGCAGGACAAGAAGCAACGGATGGAAACTAGCCAAGGAGAGAGGCAACCTAGAACTAAGGAGAAACTTCCTGACAGTTAGAACAATTAACCAGTGGAACAACCTGCCTCCAGAGGTGGTGAATGCTCCAAAACTGGAAGTTTTTAAGAAGAGACTGGACAGCCATTTGCCTGAAATGGTATAGGGTTTCCTGCCTGAGCAGGGGGTTGGACTAGATGACCTCCAAGGTACCTTCCTTCTTCTTCTTCTTCTTCTTCTTCTTCTTCTTCTTCTTCTTCTTCTTCTTCTTCTTCTTCTTCTTCTTCTTCTTCTTCTTCTTCTTCTTCTTATTATTATTATTATTATTATTATTATTATTATTATTATTATTTTCGTCTTTGAGTCAGTACTGAGCACCTTGGGACAAAATCCCTGTAGTTTTCCTGGTCAGAATTTTGGAAGTGAGTTGTCCTTGTCTCTTTCTTCTCCCTAAGGTTGAGACCAAAGGACTGGCCCGAGGTCACTCAAGCTGGCTTCGTGCCTAAGGCAGGACTAGAAGTCACGGACTCCTGTGTTCTAACTCAGGCGGTCTCCAAACGTATGACTCCAGACTTATGGATTCCAACTCTCAGAATTGGTTGGTGAATTCTGGGAGTGGAAGTTAACAGGTCTTAAAGTTGCCAAGCTTGGAGACCCCTATTCTAGCCTGTTATCTTAATCTCTACACAAGACAGGCTTTCTACACATGGTTAGGCTGTTTTGTTTTTTTTAGTAAGTAAGGCCAGTTTGTTATTCAATTTCTGTAGCTGCCCATTCCAATGACCCTCGAACAGCTTACAATTTCAAAACTATAAACACAACTGAAGCAATAAACATTTAAAGCAACAATATCCAAAATAAATATACACAGCAGCTGAGATAGTTAAGCACATAGTTAACATTAAGGCCAAGAAACAGGGCCTTTAGCACATTCATCACCCGAGGCTATGGAACAGGGGTGTCAAACGGCAGGGCCCGCTGGCCGGATGCATCATAGCGAAACTGCGCCCACCCCATTTCTGGCAATGGCAAAAAAGTTGCGATACGACAGGTATGATGTTGCAAGTTTGACACCCCTGCTCTGGAGGAAAGCTAGGTTTTTAAAGCCTTATGAAAAGCCAACAGGGCTGGGGCCATTCTAGCAATAGCAATAAGACACATATACTGCTTCATAGTGCTTTACAGCCCTCTCTAAGTGGTTTTATAGAGTCAGCATATTGCCCCCAAAAATTTGGGTCCTCATTTTACTGACCTTGGAAGGCTGAGTCAACCTTGAGCTGGTCGGGATCAAACCTTTGGCAGTCAGCAGAGTTAGCCTGGAATACTGCCTTCTAACAACTGCACCACGGCTTCTAGTCTTTGAGATTATATAAAATGTCTCCAAGATGATATAAGATATTATGCTGGTGCCATTGTCAAGGCTATTTACCATTTTAATGACTTCAGAATTTTGTTATTTTTAGCACATAATTGGGGTGGGGGGGCTTCAAGCTCCTAGGGATCAATCTCTATATATTGTGTTAAAGTTGGAAGTTAAAAATATCCCAGGTGGCATCGTTTGACATTTTCTGATTCTAGGATTCCAAGTTACAACTTAACTTAGTTTTCTTTTGGGAAGATGAGAAACAGGATGATAGAGGCAGTGATGAGAAATACATGTGAGAAGGGACTATGACATTCATAGGCTGTCTTATGTATGCTGAGCTTCCATATTAAAGCGTCACAAGTTACAGAGCTGATTCCAATTTGCATGGATTTGGCAATGACTAATCCTCTTTAAAATGCCACCCTACTCACACACACCTTGTTAATGATTTATGTTATATTTACAGCAGTGAGTTATATAAGATGGGGATAACAAAATCTGAAGTCTAACACATCTGAACTGCTCGATTCCTAGATCTGGTCAGCAAGGTATGTCAGGATCTGGGACCCTACTTCTTGCCTTGGCTAAATTAAATTTAGTGTTTTAGATTAATCTGAAGAGAATGATAATGTTAATAGAATAACAGAGTTAGGACATTGGAGGTCTTAGTAGTAAAGTTGGAAGGGACCTTGGAGGTCATCTAGTCCAGACATGTCAAACACAAGGCCCCGGGGGCCAGATCCGGCCCGCGAAGTGGTTTCATGCGGCCCGCGAAGCCATCCTGGAAACAGTGAGGGAACGGCCCCCACTGCCTTGGCCCTGGCCCAGAGACCCTCCTTCTGCCAGAGACCCTCAGATCTGTCCCACTCCTGCCCAGGCCCCCATAGGCACCCTCGATGCGAGCGATGTAGAGCTGGCCACGCCCACCCAGTAGGCCATACACACTTTAGCCACACCCACCCAGTAGGCCACGCCCACCCAGGCCACACCCATCTGGCCCCCTGAGGTCAACCGCAATGCTGATGCGGCCCTCAATGAAATTGAGTTTGACACCCCTGATCTAGTCCAACCGCCTGCTCAGGCAGGAAACCCTATACCATTTCAGGCAAATGGCTGTCCAGTCTCTTCTTAAAAACTTCCAGTGTTGGAGCATTCACAGCTTCTGGAGGCAGGTTGTTCCACTGATTAATTGTTCTGACTGTCAGGAAGTTTCTCCTTAGTTCTAGGTTCTTCTAGTTAGTTCTAGTTCTTCTAGAACTAGTTCTAGTTCTTAGTTCTAGTTCTTCTAATCCAACACCCTCCTCAAGCAGGAGACCCTATACTATTTCAGACAGATGGTTCTCCAGTCTCTTCTTAAAAGCCTCCAGTGATGGGGCACCCACAACTTTTGAAGGCCAGCAGTTCCACTGGTTAATTGTTCTCACTGGTAGGAAGTTTCTCCTTAATTCCAGGTTGCTTCTCTCCTGGATTAGTTCCAATCCATTGTTTCTTGTCTTGCCTTCTGGTGCTTTGGAAAATAGGTTGGCCCCCCTCTTCTTTGTGGCAGCTCCTCAAATATTGGAACATTGCTAGTATGTCACCCCTATTCTTTTTTTCACTAGGCTAGTGAAAAGTAGCAAGTGTGTAAATAAAAGAAAAAGAATAGTCCACCTTTTTTCATGGACCAAATTTCAATTGTGTGAAGAAGTTACAGTTTGCCAAAACACTTACGTGATGACTATCATTACTGAGTGAGACTGGAGTCGATGAATATAAATTAGGGCTATGCAGGGTTTTGGATTTGAAAGCAGACTGGTTTTTTTGGCACATAGGTATGTTTTATATCCTCTTTCAGCAACTCGTTATATTAAATGAATGTTCTTCCAAGTTTGTGCTACTGTTGGTGAAGGAGCTATGCTGCTCCCTCAGAAAGATGCCGCTACCTTAAGGAAATACCAACAGAGGCTGTCCTAGCATCTCCATAATCTTTTATTTTTGAATCCAAATTGCATACTCCTATGGTAAATCACTACACTATATAAGGTAAAGATGCTGTGATTTGTATGTTAATAATAATCATCATCCACACTGAGTTGGAAGCAATATAATTTTTTTCTAATTTATCCCAGCCTAGCGTGACCCACTGGATTTGAGGGAGAAAAATCCCTCTGACCGTTGGACAAAAAAAGATAATTTATCCAACAGAGGCACTTTAAAACCTGAGCAGATGCCGTTACATGATGAGGTGTCGGTTGGACTGGTAGATGCAAAACCCGCCTCCAACAGTACCAGCAAGAGGAAGAGGAAGAGTTCTCTTTCTGGGACGAATAGTTGTGAGAACAGCCTCAGAATTTCAGGGGAGCCAGTTGAGACGGTCGGCTGCGCAGAAAGGCAACACAGCCAATCTCCTGAAAGGATGCAAGATGAAGACCAAATAGCTTGCGAGCCTTTAGGAACCACCACTCTCTCTAGACTTCTTCCTGGGCCAATCTCGAGTCCTAAGAAGCGAAAGCTGATTTTGCATATCGATTTGAACAACACCATCCTGGTGTCTGATTCAATTACTAAACAGGACCCCGGTGCTGCTTTAAACTATTACCTGAGTACGGTGACCTGGGGAAAATTTAGCAACACAGGTAAGGTCATTTGGTATGTTGGGGAATTTACAGTCTTCAATTTTGGGCCTGGCATATATTTAAAAAAAAAAATCAGTTGCGGCAATTATGAACTAACAGTTTCGTGCCCAAAAATGCCATTAGGCAAGAAAAAACATGTGCAAATAGTCCTCATGACCGCAATTGGGATCAGAATTTCTGTTACTAAGAAATACAGTCATTAAGTGGGTTGCACCAAATTTTATGACCTTGCTGTGGGTTGTTAAGCAAATTCCCATGGTCATTAAGCGAATCATGCAGTTGTTAAGTGAATCTAGCTTTCCCCATTGACTTTGCTTGTTGGCAGTCCCTTAGGAATGTTGCAAATGGTGATTTTATTTATTTATTTATTTGATAGGCTGCCCATCTTACCTCAAGGTGACTCTGATGCTGTGACTGTCATAAATGCGTGCATTTTGATGTATTTTTACATTTTGATCACATGACCATGGGATGCTGTGGTGGTCATAAATGTGAGGAGTAGTTGTAAACATGAGGACCAATCATAAATCACTTTTTACAGTGATTGAAATCATTGTAACTTCAAACAGTCATTAAAACAATAGGTTGATGACTACCTGTATATATCTACTATTCTTTTTCCTCTGGAAAATAACTTGTAGGTATGGAGGTGAAAATGGATACATTTCACCAAACATTATGGGGTCAAATTGTCTGTGGGGAAATATAGAAGACATTTTTTTTAAATATTCTCCAAAAGTATGCTGGAATTTTGCTCCTTGTCAGTGAGAATTTCTTGCGTGCTGTTTTGTTCAGGTTTTTCAGATTCTGCTCATAGGTATCTTGAGGACTATAAGCAATACATTTGGAATTCTTTCTCCAAAATCTCTGCTTGTAATAGCCCCATCAGATTATAGTCTTTTTCCTATAATTGCATACTGTATAAAATTAATACATACACCACGTCAGCCTTACTGGAAATATTCTGAGCTTGAAAAAAGGCCATTTAAAGGTTGAAAAAAGGTTGAAGTCAGAATAACCCACTTCGCCTATTACGAGCTTGTTTTGAGTTCAGCATGTTTTGTACAGTTTTATGCCAAATGCATTTTGAACTGCTTCAAAAGGGGCGATCATTTCTTTTCTCCTGAAAGAGTTTCATTGCTTTTTAGGAGAGACCTTAAAAGCTGTAAGGCATAACAAAAAACTAGATGATTTTCATAAACAATAGTCTGGGGTCCTTGGTGCTCTCTGATCTTGATGATGTTACCTAGTTTGGTAATGAAACTTCTGCAAGAAAACTACCAAGCTCTGAGAGCAACAAGGACCCCACAGTTAAACCCTGAGCTACAAATACTCTCTTCTGTTGAAACAATACTATGTTTTGCAGCATGCTGAGATTTTTTTTGAACCTGGCATTGAAAAGTTTTTTCCTTCAAGCTCAAGCCATTTTTATCCTTGACATCTTTAATTTTTGTGTTTTATGTTTAATTGATTCGATTATAATTTGATTGTTGTGAGCCACCTAGAGTCGGGCAGCATATTGGTGGCGGTGTTATTACAGTCCTAGACTTTTACCCACACCTACTTGGAAGTAAGCTTCTGAACTCAGTGAAGTTTTATGGCTGAGTAGCTCTGTATGGCAGTGAAAGCTGGACCATAAGAAAGGCTGAGCGCCAAAGAATTGAAGCCTTTGAACTATGGTGCTGGAGAAGACTCCTGCGAGTCCCTTGGACTGCAAGGCGATCAAACCGGTCAGTCCTAGAGGAGATCAACCCTGACTGCTCTTTAGAAGGCCAGATCCTGAAGCTAAAACTCAAATACTTTGGCCACCTAATGAGAAGGAAGGACTCACTGGAGAAGAGCCTAATGCTGGGAAAGATTGAGGGCAATAGAAGAAGGGGACGACAGAGAATGAGGTGGCTGGATGGAGTCACTGAAGCAGTAGGCGTGAGCTTAGATGGACTCCAGAAGATGGTAGAGGATAGGAAGGCCTGGAGGAACATTGTCCATAGGGTCGCGATGGGTCGGAAACGACTTCGCAACTAACAACAACAACAACAACAAGCTCTGCAGAAAATTGCTCTGTGAAGGATTGCATATGTCTCCTTCCCAGTTTCATTGTTACATTGCCCAAGAGCGGTAATGTATGTGACACAGGTAGACCCAGTGGCGTAGCGTGGGGGGTGCAGGGGGGGCCGGCCGCACCGGGCGCAACATCTGGGGGGGCGCGCTCGCACTCGCAGCTCTCTGCCCCTGCCTGGCTCACTTACTCTCTCTCACTGCAGTGCTGGCTGTGCGAATCCGATCCGAGCCGCCGGGTCGCCGCCCACTGTGGAGAGGGGGGGGTGCAAATTACTTGCCTTGCCCCGGGTGCTGACAACCCACGCTACGCCACTGGGTAGACCTCAACTTATAATCACAGTTGAGCCCAACTTTTCCGTTGCTAAGCAAGACAGTTATTAAGTGAGTTTTGCCCCATTTTATGACCTTTCTTGCCATAGTTGTTAAGCGAATCGCTGCAGTTGTTACATTAGTAACACAGTTGTTAAGTGAGTCTCACATCCCCATAGGATTTGCTTGTCAGAAGGTCACAAAAGGTGATCACAGCACCCTGGAACACTGCAACCGTCATAAATACATGCCAGTTGACAAGTGTCCAAGTTTTGATCATGTGACCATGAGGAAGCTGCAATGGTTGTAAGTGTGAAAAACGGTCATAAGTCACTTTTTTTGGAACTTCAAATGGTCACTAAAGGGATGGTTGTCAGAAGGGGGACTACCTGTACTTGCAACAGTGAGCCTGCAGTACCCATTTTGAGTCTGATTGTAATTTGGAAACCTGGCATTTCAAGCCTCTGGTGTTTACAGTCCCAAAACTTGCCTGAACTGCTATTTTGCTTATGAAAAGTTCTGGAAAACATGAACGCTTTTTTCTCTCTTTTAGGATTGTTTGGCTTATCTCAAGAAAGCTGATAGCCAGCTATGAACATTATGTTAATTGCAGTTTTAAGAAGGTTATCTCTTCCCTCTAGCATGGGTAGGCAACCTCGGCTCTTTTATGACTCATGGACTTCAACTCCCAGAATTCCTGAGTCAGCTATGCTGACAAAGGAATTCTGGGAGTTGAAGTCCATGAGTCATAAAAGATCCAAGGTTGCCTACCCCTGCGAGTCTAGCCTGCCTGTGGTGGTGTGTGATTTTTTTTGGGGGGAACGCTGGTGTTTGGGCCCTGCTTTGGTCATGAATAAAATAATGGGTAGTATTTATATAGCTTTTTATTTTTAGTGTTTTCAACTTTGGGGGCATATTATCTCAGCCCTACAGTGCTACAGAAAATCTTCTAGAGATCAGTTGTTCTTCCATGCTTACCTCACCCGAATCAGGTTAAAGAAAACCTCTGTGGCTTAGGTTCAAGTAGTCCTTACAACCATTTGTTCAGCAACTTGGAAGGTACAAGGACACTGAAAAATGTGACTTACAATTAGCCCTCAAACTTACATCTCTTGCAGCATTCCCAGTCACCCGTTCTAAATTTGGGCACTTGGCAGCTCGCACTTGGTTTCAACATGCAATTCAAATTCCTGAGTTTTGGAGTAGATAGACAGTCCAAGAGCAAAACCAAGAGGGACCTTGCGGAGAGAACTATGGTTTCATTTAACTGCTACTAAGGAAATAAGCCATCATTCGTTATCTTGGGAAAGGCTCCCGGGCAACAGGAGCGGCTGCAACCAAGAGAGGTTGTGTTCCTCACAGCTGTAGTGTTCATCTTTCTTTTTTCATCTTAACATTATGTGGGCTCACTATTTAATATGAAACATCCTGCCTGTGGCTGACAGATTGGTTGAAAACAATTTAATTCTGCTCGACTATTAGCAGTTGTTAGGCATTTGTTTGATTTTATTAATACAGTGTCTGGCACAATATTAGACGCATTATTAACAGAGCCTAATGCATGTTAAACACATTATAAATAAAGAACTGCAGCAGAGTAAATGAGAAAGAGGCAGGGTAGAAAAGAGAGGCTGGGGGGGTTGGGGGGGGCACACCTGCTTGCTAAGTTCTGTTCCGGGAGAGGTGGTGGGTATCAACAGAGAGGATTTTGAAAAGCATTGTAGTACATTTGGAGCAGTTTTATGTTAGTGTTATAAAGGAAGTAGCGGAACTTAATGAGCTTTAAATGATTGCACCAGCAGCTGAGGGGCATTCAGCTTCTTGACAAGGGGTAGATTCTGCCTTAAAGCGCTAGACTGCTGAGTTTCTTATTTGTCTCTTTAAAAACTGAGTCAGGAAGCTGCTGTGCTTGTAACAGAAGCAACACCTCCATAGGACCGATGACATTTGAGACTAAAACAGATATACACCATACTTATTCCACTTTTAACCCGTCGTTGGCCTGTAGGTTTTATTTCCTCCAGTTCTAATTTTTCACAGTTCCTAGAAGGAAATAGGCTAGCCCAGGGGTAGGCAACCTTGGCTCTTTTATGACTCATGGACTTCAACTCCCAGAATTCCTGAGCCAGCTTGGCTGGCTCAGGAATTCTGGGAGTTGAAGTCCACGAGTCATAAAAGAGCCGAGGTTGCCTACCCCTGGGCTAGCTCAAGTGTTTTTTCAGCCTTGGCAACTTTAAGATGTGTGGACTTCAACTCCCAGAATTCCTCAGCCACATGATGGCTGAGAAATTCTGGGAATTGAAGTCTAAAGTTCCCATGGTTGAAAAATACTGCAGTAGGCAATGACAAATAGTTCAAGAGCCTTAGGCCCTTCCATGCTGAATGGGGCTCATTTAAGGACTTCTGGGTTTTAGGCTGACGGTATAATTAGGCACAGGTAACTGTCATCTAAGGGACGCGGTGGCTCAGTGGGTTAGGACGCTGAGCTTGTCGATCAGAGGGACGGCAGTTTGGCGGGTCGAATCCCGAGTGCTGCGTAACAGAGTGAGCGCCTGTTACTCGTCCCAGCTTCTGCCAACCTAGCAGTTCGAAAGCATGTAAAAAAAAATGCAAGTAGAAAAATAGGGACCACTACAGTGGGAAGGTAACAGCGTTCCATGCGCCTTTGGCGTCTAGTCATGCCGGCCACATGACCACGGAGATGTCTTCGGACAAGCGCTGGCTCTTCGGCTTTGAAACGGAGATGAGCACCGGCCCCTAGAGTTGGAAACGACTAGCACGCATGTGCGGGGGAACCTTTACCTTTACCTTATAACTGTCATCTGCATAAAGCTTTAAACTAGGCTATGTACAACGAATGAGTAGCTATGTTTCAAATGTGAACAGGAGTGTGGGGAGGTAGGAAGAGTGGATGTTGAGGGGAGTTTTAAGAAGCAAAATGGGTGTCTTAAGTCTTTGCACACCTTTTGTTCTGTAATCATGCAACTCCTCCCCCCCCCCCACCACTCATAGCCACACAGATAAAAGGGCCAAATTCTGTTGCCCCAGTCTGATTGGGGCATCCTTTTGAAATCACCTTCCTACTGAAGTAGTAGAATCGTACTGATATATCTACTAGTATATCTTATATATATACTTATATATATATACTAGTACTTATATATCTACTATTGTATATATAATAGTACTTATATATCTACTCTTATTTACATGATTTTGAATTCCTAGGTGGACAGGACTTGGGGCAAAACAAGTGTTAATTTTATTGTGTCCAGTCTCAACCTGCATTTTTCACCATTGCTCAATTCATGTTAAAAATAAAAGTGTATACTTTTAATTTATACTTCTGGGACATATTTTGATATAGAAACTATTAGGGATGGGAATGAAGAATTACACCTATTGGGGTAACAAAGGGTTAACAGTTTGCAATTGAAAAATTAGAATCTGTCCACTGAGGAGTGACTAAATTGGTTTATGTCATCCATGTGGGATTGCTGTCTATAGTAAGCTGTATGCTCAAATATGGGAAAAATGCTTTGAAGTTCTCAGCCCATTTTATAATTGCCAGCAGCCATTTATCTTTCTCTGGGTGAAGTACAGGAGTTTGAGGGATGGTAAGGATCATTAAAATCCTTTTCTGTTCCCCAGCTGATTCTATTCCTTGGTGATAAGGATGTAATTCAGAAGAACAAAACTGTTTGTCACATTTGCACCAATGTCATAATGTAAATCAAGTGGACAAGAAACAATTGATCCGAAAAGGTAGGCCTCGCTTAAGAAACCATTCATTCAGCGACTGAATTTACAGGGACATTGAAGAAAGAAATGGCCAGTCCTCAAACTTATGGCCATTGCAGCAGTTCTGCAATCTTATGATCAAAACTTGGGACACTTGGCAGCCTGCCCAGACATATGACCACAAGGGCACTTCAACTAACCCAGGGGTGTCAAACTCGCCGCGTCATGTGATGTGTCATGATGTTTCGCGAATTTTTCCCCCTTGCCGGAGCTGGGGTGGGCGCAGCTTCCACGTGACGCATCCGGCCCGTGGCCCAGCAGTTTGACACCCCTGAGCTAACCCCACCCACCTCTAAGGCCCCTTAACACTCCGTGGTTCCTGCCATCCAGATGACCTTCGCTGGCTTCTTGATCTGACTGCTGGCCAAGCACACCTGCCTGGACCTTCATAAGGCTGCTGCTGCCTACATGAGGCCTTCCCCAGGTTCCACGTGCGCATGTGTGCGCGCACACACACACACAGAGCAGTATTCTCAGGAGACCTGGGGAAGATGGCCTCATGTGGCCAGCAGTTGCCTCACAAAGGGGCAGGCCGGGCATGCCTCCTCAGCCACGGAAGCAGGAAAATGATGAGAGTCGTCTGAGGTGGTGGGGTGCAGGCTGTCGGGCCTTAGAGTCCAGAGTGGTGAGGGCAATTGAAAGTGAGGCTGGGCTGGGGCTTTCCACTGTGCCGCTGGGCCAGGCTGGGGCTTCCCAGGATATCTGCAGTTTCATGCCATGCTGTAGTACAGGTAGTCCTCGACTTAACAACCATTTGTTTAATGACCGTAAAAAGTTACAACAGTACAGGTAGTCCTCGAGTTACAACAGCTAATTTAGTGACTGTTCAAAGTAACGACGTCATTGAAAAAGTACCATTTTTCAGTTTTACGACAGTTGCAGCATCCCCATGCTCATATGATTAAAATTTGAACACATGGGAGCTGGCTCATGAGAGTTGCAGTGTGTCCCGGGGTCATGGGATCCCCCTTTTGCAACCTTCTGACAAGCAAAGTCAAGGGGGAAGCTAGATTCACTTAACAACCGGGTTGCTTACTTAACCGCAGTGATTCACTTAACAGCTGTGGCATGGAAGGTTGTAAAATGGGGCAAAACTCAATTAACAGATATCTCACTTAGCAAGAGAAATTTTGGGCTCATTTGAGGTTGTAAGTCGAGGACTACCTGTACTGAAAATAGTGACTTATGACCGTTCTTCACACTTAACTGTTGCAGCATCCCCATGGTCACATGCTCAGAATTTGGGTGCTTGGCAACTTGCATGTATTTGTGACAATTGCACTGTGCCGGGGTCATGTGATCACCATTTGTAACCTCCCCAGCCGGCTTCTGGCTAGCAAAGTCATGGGGGGAAGCCAGATTTGGTTAATGACCAAGCGATTCTGTTAGCAACTGCAGTGATTTACTTAACAACTGTGGCAAAAAAGGTCACAAAATGGGATTCCACTCACTTATCAACTGCCTCGCTTAGCAGTGAGCCATTCTGGAAATTTTGGGCTCAATTCTGTTTATAAGTCGAGGACTATATTAGGCCAGGCTGGGGCACCTGAGGCTTCAAGGGGTGATGCTGGCTTTCCATTTCACTGTAGCTCAGAGGTTTCTTCCAGCTGCAGGGCTATGGTGGGCCAAGATGCCCCTGCGTGGCTCTGGGGCTGTTTGCCACCCTGCAAGACAGGGTGCAGGGCAGCCAAAAGAGCAGAGATGGGGAAAAATAGGCAGCCCCTTCCCTGGGAAGTCCCTGGGAAGACCTAAGGCTCGGGACTGGGAGGGACCAAGCCTGGAATGGCTTGAATTGGGATAGGTTAACAACCCATGGAATTCAGATCATGATGGCAACAGAGCGTGCCAGGACTGCTGTTGCTAAGCGATGCAAGTCCTGTGACATCCGCATGGCTTAGCGATGGAAGGTCTGGTCCCAGTTAGGGTTGTAAATCAAGGACTCTCTGTATTTTGAAGCAGAGCTTCACCTGTTCCCTTCCTTTCTTTTTTAGGGGAGTGGCAGTGCGTCAGTGAGTCTCCCTCTTTCCACCCTCCCTGCCAAGATGCTGTGAGCTTCTATTCTTATTATGGCCGCCACACCAAATTCACCGAGACGCCCTGGGGGAGCAAGTTCCGGGACCTTCACAGGCATCACTTGAAGCTGCTAGAGTGGCAGGGTCAGCCTCACCCTCAGCTCTCCATCAAAGATGAGGAGGCCAGGCACTACCACTTGGTGCTGCCTTCCTTCTTCTGCCTCCTGGAGACCCTGCATCGAGAAGGGAGGGAATTTGCGGTCATCTTTCGTACCTTCGGCACAGACCTGCCTCGTGTCCTGCAGGCGGTGAGCTGCGCCCTGGAGGGGCAGCATCCCAGCTTCCCTGCCCTGGGAGGAATCTCGGTGAGTGGGCACACAGAATCTCCCCTTTGCTTGACCTTGCTTGAGCAACGCTCGCTTTTGTGCCCAGCTTGGCAGACGTTTTAGCTCTTTTAGTTGAGATGCTCTAGACCAGGGCTTTTCAACCTTTTCACCCATTGTACCACTTTTAGGATATGGCAACATCCGAGTACCACCAGTCACCTAGCAAGGTGTCAAAAACTTGATGACCCTCCCTCCCCCCCCAAAAAAGAAAGGAAGAAAGTGATAAAGTACAGGTAGTCCTCGACTTACAACAGTTCACTTAGTGACTGTTCAAAATTATAATGGCACTGAAAAAGCGCCCCCCAAGCCACAGCCGAGCAAGACACCTGCCTACCCGGCGGCGCTCTTCCTCCTGTTCGAGGTTTTCATTATTGTGAACATTTCTGTTGAGGATTGGCAGCGTGGATGGGGGTGGGGGGGTGTTTGTTTTTTATTCCCCCCGCCTGCTGAGTGGTTGCAGCAGGTTTGGGTCACTTCACATGACCCTGGGACACTGTGACCGTCATAAATATGAATCAGTTGCCAAGCATCTGAATGTAAATTACAAGGCCTTGGGGATGCTGCAACATTCCAGCTGATTGGCACTTCTTCTGGGCTCAGCAGACTTGCCAGGATCAGCGCTGAGCTCCAGCTGGAGCCTGGTGCTGATCCTGGTGCTTCGGCTGAGCCCTGACAGCCCCGAAGAAGCGCTGATCCTGGCGCTTTCGCTGAGCCCTGACAGCCCTGCAGCTCCAGCCGTCCCTCACTCAGGGTTGTGCGGTGCTGCCACCAGTTCAGCTCATTCCCCTCCCCCGCTACCACTTTTCTAGGATGGTCGTGTACCACCTGCTAGGTGCCAATGTACCACAGGTGGTACCTGTACCACTGGTTGAAAAGCCCTGATCTAGAAGAGAATGTAACTATTACTTGTTCTAGGAGAGTAGCATCTCCTTCTCTTCAAGTTTGATCGTTTTTTTTAAGCAGAGAGTAGCATAAAAATAATTTAACCATTTCAATAAATGTATGATTGGGTTCTTTCTGCAAAGTAAGCTCCCGATAGAAGGGAGAAGTTCTTGTTGGGTTTCCTTTGCGTGAGATTGTGGATCTGAAACAATGCAAGGAGAAATCCTACCTTTCTTGCAGATAGATCCTTCCTTTTTTTTCTGGGAGATGAACAGGAGAAATTAAATCCCACTGCGTCCAATGCTAGAGATGGGATGCTCTGAAGTGGGAAGCCATGAGGGTCCTCTATTAAGTTTAAGTTTAAGTTTAAGTTTATTTGATTTCTATACCGCCCTTCTCCCGAGGGACTCAGGGCGGTTCACAGGGCATATATAAATAGCAGTACAAAAATTAAAAAGAAATTAAACCAATGCCCAATTAAAATACAACAACAATAAAATAGTAAAAAAAAACCCCCATTTAAAAACCCATATTCCCCCATCAGGCCAGACCAGCTAGTTCAAATAAGTGGGTCTTCAGCCCGCGGCGGAAGGAGCGAAGGTCCGATGCCATCCGGAGCTCAACCGGCAGTTGGTTCCATAATGCCGGAGCACCCACAGAGAAGGCCCTCCCCCTGAGGGCCACCAGTCGACATTCCCTGACCGGAGGCACCCTGAGGAGGCCCTCTCTGTGGGCGCGCACAGGGCGGAGGGGAGTTGACGCCGGCAGCAGGTGGTCCTCGAGGTATCCCGGACCCATGCCATGTAAGGACTTAAAGATCATAACCAAAACCTTGAACCTCACCCGGAAGACAACTGGTAACCAATGCAGCTCGCGGAGCAAAGGTGTAACATGGGAGTACCGGGAAACTCCCAAGACAACTCTCGCGGCCGTATTCTGTACCAGTTGGAGCCTCCGAGTGGTCTTCAAGGGAAGCCCCATGTAGAGAGCATTGCAGTAGTCCAGGCGAGAGGTCACGAGCTCATGAGTGACTGTACACAGGGCATCCCGGTCCAGATAGGGCCGCAACTGGCGCACCAGGCGAACCTGGGCGAAAGCCCCCCTAGTCACAGCCACTATATGATCTTCCATAGTAAGTCGTGAATCTAGGAGGACTCCCAAGTTGCGAGCCCTATCCACGGGGGGTAAAGACTCATGTCCCATAAGAAGAGATGGAATATTTTGAATGTCCCGGGATGCCGGAATGCACAGCCACTCAGTCTTGTCAGGGTTGAGTTGAAGTCTGTTCCTCCCCATCCAGGCCCGAACCGCCTCCAGGCAACGAGACATCACATCGAGGGCATCACTGGGGTGGTTTGGGGTCGAATTAAAAAGTTGGGTATCATCGGCATATTGATGATACCCAACTCCAAAACCACGAATGATCTCACCCAGTGGTTTCATGTAGATGTTGAACAGGAGAGGCGAGAGGACTGACCCCTGAGGAACTCCACAAGCGAAGGTCCTAGGGGTCGACCTCTGCCCCCCTGCCAACACCGACTGCGAGCGTCCCAGGAGATAGGAGGAGAACCACTGAAGAACTGTGCCTCCCACTCCCAATCCCCTGAGACGCCGCAGCAGGATACCATGGTCGATGGTATCAAAAGCCGCCAAGAGGTCTAATAGGACAAGGACAGAGGAATATCCTCTGTCCCGAGCCCTCCAGAGATCATTCACCAGAGCGACCAATGCCATCTCCGTGCTGTACCCGGGCCTGAAACCCTATTGGTACGGGTCTAGGTAATCCGCTTCATCCAGAACCAGAGGGAACTGATGCGCCACCACACTCTCAACAACCTTCGCAAGAAAGCGAAGGTTGGAGACTGGACGAAAGTTGTTTAACACAGCTGGGTCCAAGGCAGGCTTCTTGAGGAGAGGTCTCACCACCGCCTCCTTCAAGACGGTGGGGAAACTACCCTCACTCAAAGAAGCAGATATGACTGCCTGGAACCAGCCTCGTGTCCTCTCCCTAGCTGCATAAACCAGCCAAGAAGGGCACGGGTCCAATAAACATGTGGTGGAGCTCAACCTCCCCATAATCCTGTCCACTTCCTCAGTGGTCACAGAATCAAACTCCTCCCAGATAACATTGACAAGACCGCCCGTTTCCTGATCGTCGGACTCTGCCCAGTTGGAGTCCAAACCGGTCCGAATTCGAGCGATTTTATCTGACAGATGTTGACCAAACTCCTCGGCATGACCCTGCAAGGGATCCTCCCTCACCTCCTGATTAAGGAGGGAGCGAGTCACCCTAAACAGGGCGGCCGGGTGATTATCTGCAGAAGCGATGAGGGTAGAGAAGTAATTACACCTCGCCGCCCTCATCGCTGCGAGATAAGACCTAATATATGTTCTTAGTCGCAACCGGTCGGATTTCGATCGGCTGGACCTCCAACAGCTCTCTAGACCCCGTTTCCGACGCTTCATCTCCCGGAGCTCCGCAGAGAACCATGGAGCTCGTTGGGATCTGCACCGGGTCAGGGGCCGCAAGGGTACAACTCGGTCAAGTGCCTTTCCCAGGCTTCCACTAAGGCATCCGCCGAGTTGTGAGCAACGGAGGCAGGTGGGGACCCCAGCGCCGCTTGGAATCTATCAGGATCCATTAAGCGTCTGGGGTGGTACCATCTAATTGGCTCCGTACCCCCACGGCGGGGGGTGGCAAAACGGAAGACCAGCCGCAGGAGATGATGATCGGTCCATGACAGGGGCATAATAAATGGAGAGCCCCCACCAAGATCATCAAACCACCGTCCAGATAAGAAAATCAGGTCAAGGGTGTGGCCTCCCTCATGAGTTGGTTCAGAAATTACTTGCGTCAGGTCCATGGCCGTCATGGAAGCCATGAACTCCCGAGCTAGCTCAGATGAGCCTCCCAGGGATGGTAGATTGAAGTCCCCCAAAACTATTAAGTTTGGGGAACTCAATCACCAACCCTGAGAGGATATCGAGCAGCTCGGGCAGGGCTGCCGCTGCGCGACTAGGCGAAAAGTACACCAGCAGCAAGCCCAATTGCGCCCCCGAACCAAATCTCAAAAAGAGAGACTCACACCCGACTATCTGAGGAACGGTGGTCTCCCGTGGACATAAGGTCTCCCTGATAACTACCGCCACACCCCCACCCCTACCTTGAGCTCGTGGCCGGTGTAGCACCCGGAAACCTGGTGGGCAGAGGTCAACCAAAGTGACCCCACCCTCTGGGCCCAACCAAGTCTCCGTGATGCAAGCCAGGTCCGCGTGCTCACCCTCAACTAAATCCCTAACGAGGGGAGCTTTGTTAACCACGGACCTGGCGTTCAAGTACACCAGCCGGAGCTCAGGAGGCTGCACATCCTCGCTCCCGGAACCTCGGGGAAGAAGCAGAGGGTCGGAGCGCCTCACCGCTTGCAAATAGCGGAGACGGCCCTCCCGGTAACGATACGGCCCTCTGTCTATCCACCTGCTGCCATTCCCCGTCGTGGGAATCAGTAGTCCCATGACCCGCTCCTGAGCCCCGGAGACAACCAAGGTGACTATGTGCCTTCAGGTCACTATTGATGTATTATTTATTGCTGAGGGATCCTGTCCTGAAAGAAAAATGTCTGCTGACCTCGTTGGATTTGTTTAGAAAGACAGCTTTTGATTTTCTACAAAAAGATTATGGTCCATGGATTGCAGAGAATACCTCCCAAATAAAGGTCATGGTTTGTTAAAAATTCAAGATGCAAAGAAAAACTGCCAGGAACTTCCCTGGCTGGGGGATCATTTGTGTAGAGCTTGTAGAGTTTCTTGTTGCTTTCTTTGAGGCTCTTATAGTTTGGTGATAGCCAGTTTGGTGATTAAGGCACCAGGCTAGAAAGCAGAAGACTTGAGTTCAAGTCCTGTGTTAGCCTTGAAAGCCAGCTGGGTGGCTTTGGGCCAGTACCTCTCCTTCAGCCCAACTTACCTCACAGGGTTGTTATTCTGAGGAAAACATGAGGAGGAAGATGTGTGGAATATGTTTGCCACCTTGAGTTACTTGTAAAAATAAAGATGGGATATAAAGAAAGAAATAAAAATGAAATGAAACATGGTTGCCTTCCATGTAGTTCTTCTTTTCACTTGCAGAAAGTGCCCATTTTTTAAAAAAAGCAGTTAATACCTGTAATATTTTTCAGAGACCGCAGGGCACATAGAAGTTATATGGGCGTTAAGGATGGAATGATCAATTCTTTTTAACTGTTGGGGTTTTTAATCGATTATGTGCCACTGAGTCAGTACTGACTTTTGGTAGCCAGATAGATAGGCCTTTTCTAGGATGATCTGTCCCCAGCCTGACCCCTCTGGTATTCCAACAGTGTAATCATTGCAATTGTTATCAAGTTGATTCTTTAAACTAAAATATGTTTTCACCTTGATAATATAATCCTGTGGTTAAGAAGTGAGCTCTGAGCAGGGAAGACCCAGGTGCAAGTCCCTTTGGACTATGTAGGCCAGGGGTGTCAAACTCGCAACGTCACGTGACGTGTCGCGACATATCTCGACTTTTTTTTTCACTGCCGGCAATGGGGTGGGTGGGTTTTTGCTATGATGCATCCGGCCCATGGGCTGGCAGTTTGACACCCCTGATGTAGGCGATTAGAGTGCTAGCCATTTTCCCTCATCTTCCTCTCCTCACAGGGATCTTCATTTGTTTATTTAGAAAATGTGTATAGGTGCTCAATTTGTGAACAGGTAGTCCTCGACTTAACGACCACAATTGAGCCCACAATTTCCATTGCTAAGCAAGACAGTTGTTAAGTGAGTTTTGCCTCATTTTACTACTTTTCTTGCCACAGTTGTTAAGCAAATCACTGCAATTGTCAAGTTAGTAACACTGTTGTTAAGTGAATCTGGGTTCCCCATTGACTTTGCTTGTCAGATGGTTGCAGATGTGATCACATGACCCTGGGACATGGCAACCATTATAAAGCATGCCAGTTGTCAAGCATCCAAATTTTAATTATATGACCATGGGGATGCTGCAACGATCTTGTGAAAAACGTTCATAAGATACTTTTTTCAGTGCCATTGTAATTTCAGACGGTCACTAAATGAAGGGTTGTAGGTCGAGAACGACCTGTAATAGGAACTCCAGATGGAACGTATCAAATAACACTCCCACATGCACAAAATTTTGAAAATAAAATAACAAAAACCAAAATCCATAAACCAACATCTTAGTTTATTTTATTTTGGTCATAGACCAGCATAAAATAGTCATTCTAATACAGGACTATTCTTTTTTTTAAAAAATCATATTGATAAAATAAGGTAAAAATAAAATTATTAATGTGAAATTACAAAATATAGCATGATGACATAACTCCAGATTCAGAAAACAAAATTCTTTAATTGGTAATTGAATTTTTTGCAAAGATATTCTTGAAATCAAGGAACCCCACAGAAATTTTCTAAACAAAGAATTTACTTTCATTTCAAACTTGAGCTATAAATATTCTCCTTTAAAGAATTTATTTTCTGAAAATATTTGCCAGATACGTAATCTGGAATTTCTCTTGGAATATAAATTAGTCTGGCAATAATAATTCATTTTGAGGGCGTTCACCTTTCCCCATCGATCAATATCTGAAGTAACCTCGCTATATATTTTATTTATATTGCATGCTGCTATCTGAGTAATGTCTTTGGCATAGAGATACCTAGATATTTAATGGATTTGATAGAAACATAGAATTAATATTCCTTAAACGGATGGATAACCAAATTTTCACTTACAGGCATCAGTTCCAATTTGGGCCAGTTAATAAAGTAACCTGCTATTTTGCTAAAGGCATCAATCTTTTGCATGAACACTGGGATAGTATTATAAGGTTCAGAAATAAACAAAACACTGTCACCTGAAAATAAAACCAATTTTTGTTCAGTGGAAATATATCCTTCTCTATAGATCTCTCTGTGATGTCTAATAGCACAAGCTAAGAGTTCCACGCAGATATTAAAAAGCAAGGGTTAAAGTCAGCTTCCTTGCCTAGTTCCTTTAAATAATGAAAAAAATGGGAGAAAAACATGTCACTAATCTTCACTTTAGATATTGGCGATTCATATAATAGTCTATTTTATGAACTCCAAAGCAAATTATTTTTACAGCAAGCTGTAATGTTTCTGTATTTTATTAAAGACATTTCAGCATCTAGTGATAAAATTACAAGTCGACCTTTATTTTTAATTCAAATCTATCAGATCTACGACTGCTCTCAAGTTGTCTGCTGCTTGCCCAGTTTTTATAAATCCTGCTTGGTCATTGTTAATAAGAAACAACATCACTTCCTGTAATCGGTTTGCTAGCACTGCTGTCAAAAATCTTTGTATCAACGTCAGTTAATGAGATTGTACGATAATGAGCACACTGAACGTGATCATTACCTGCTTTTGGCATAACTGTAATAATATAAGCCTGATTAAATACCGGTGATAAAATTCCCTTATCAAATATCTCTTCATATACAAACGTAGCTTTTATCCATTTAGACCAGTTTTATCCATTTAGACCAGAGGACACTGATCATTACCTGCTTTTGGCATAACTGTAATATAAGCCTGATTAAATACCGGTGATAAAATTCCCTTATCAAATATCTCTTCATATACAAACGTAGCTTTTATCCATTTAGAGAGGTGATCTTTTTTCTGTTCTTTCTGGACCCTGTTCTTAAATTCCCCTCTACTTTGGTCACCTCAGCCTGTTTGAGGCAGTCTAGAATTGGTGCTTTGAATAATGTTTCTTCTACCTCACTTGTTATTTTTACCGCAGTTGCCTGTAGATCCCAGACTTGGAAGGATACGTTGCAGCAAGAAAAAAGTAGCACTAAGCCATGGAGCTGAGCAGCTCTCCAGCGATAACGGGTGCAGGAAAATGTATGCCTACTTCAGCTCCAGGGAAGGCATCAGTGGTTTCCAGGACCACTTTGAATGGTGAGATGTGTGCTTTCTTGTTGGCCTACATTTATTTACAGTGATTGGCTTTTTAATAACAAATGCAGGTAGTCCTTGCTTGCTGACTGCCTTTTTTAGCCCCTGTTTGAAGTTATGACAGCAGTGCTTTTTTTGTAAAAGAAAAAGGTGCCGGAACTCATGTCATACAACCCGCCTTGCCTACCCTACAAGGTTCCATCCAAAAAAGGTGCCGGAACTCCGTTCTGAGAGTTCTATGAGAAAAAAAGCCCTGTATGACAGTATAAAAAACAAAAAAACAGCTTGCAACCAATCCTCACATTTTTTTACCACTGGAGTATGCCGCAGTCATGTGATTGTCATTTCTGTGTTTGCCAACCAACTTGAGACAAGTAGAGTTAATGGAGAACACAGAAGTAAAATGTTAAGTTGTGCTCATCTGAGGTGGCAGTGATTTGCTCAATAACCAAATGGGAAATGACATCATCAGCTCATCACGGTCACGTGACATCATTAGTGACTGCAGTGCTTAGCAACGGAGTTGCCAGTCCCAATTATGCTAAATGAGGATTACTGGTGCCTGTATGATCAGATTACTATCCAGTGACTTTTTAAAATAGTCTTCTTGTATCACAGTAAAAAAAAAAAAGAATCCAATATTGTGTATTTTCAGCCTTATGGAAGCCATTAATACTAAAATGATTATCCTTTTATTTGCTAACGCCGGTTCCATGGTTTTTTTTCTGACAGTTTGATTTGTGTCCTTTTTCCTTTGCATTTAATGGACTGACCTCAGCCAAGATATATGGAGTTATAAGCAGGAGGTTTTCTTGCTTCTATAACCTGCTGAGTCTGGTACAGGAAGTGGCCTTTCCCATCCTGGTAGCCTTTAGATAAGTTTTACATTTTTTTCCAATGACTATGCCAGGGGTTTAAGGGACGCGGTGGCTCAGTGGGTTAGGATGCTGAGCTTGTCGATCAGAAGGTCGGCAGTTTGGCGGGTCGAATCCTGAGTGCCGCGTAGCAGAGTGAGCGCCTGTTACTCGTCCCAGCTTCTGCCAACCTAGCAGTTCGAAAGCACGTAAAATGCAAGTAGAAAAATAGGGACCACTACGGTGGGAAGGTAACAGCGTTCCGTGCGCCTTTGGTGTCTAGTCATGCCAGCCACATGACCACGGAGACGTCCTCGGACAAGCGCTGGCTCTTCGGCTTTGAAACGGAGATGAGTACCAGCCCCTAGAGTTGGAAACAACTAGCACGCATGTGCGGGGGAACCTTTACCTTTACCTTATGCCAGGGGTAGGCAACCTTGGCTCTTTTATGACTCGTGGACTTCAACTCCCAGAATTCCTGAGCCAGCATAAAAGAGCCAAGGTTGCCTACCCCTGGACTCACTGAGTTGGAGTAGTTTAGCTTAAAGAGTTTTTTGTGAGTTAATCTTGCCCTGGAGGTATGCAACCTCTATTCAATCGGAAACCAAGCCAGGTCTCACCTAACTTATGCTTCCTTGTCATGCTGTCTAACTTATTTGTAGCCCCAAAGTGCTTTTTCAGGAGGCCACTGGACTTTCTGGTGTTTCTTTGAAGAGGTTTCACTTCTCATCCAAGAAGCTTCTTCAGAGTTGAAGAAACGTCTTGGATGAGAAACAAAACCTCTTCAAAGAAAAACCAGAAAGTCCAGTTGCCTCCTGAAAAAGCATCTTTGGGACAGCCATCACCTGGATGACTGAGAATTTCCATAGACAACTTATTTGTAGCTTTGATTTCTCATTTGGAAAAACTAGCTTTGGTATCATCTCAGCCTAGCTTAGTCACAATATGTATTTCTATTTCTAGTATACCTACTTAGTAACAGTACATATTTCTATTTCTATAATCTTCAGTATAGCGTTTGTGAGCATCACCTGTCTACTTGCAGTTTCCTTTGTGTCTACCAAACCCCTTCTCATGCCTGAGTTTTAAAATATTTGTCTAAATTAATGAATGAATAAATATATGAGGAAACGGAGCCTTAGTTATAATCTAAATTGGAATAGGACTTCTCAGCCCAATAGAGATGTTGTATATATTCTTAAAAAATAATGAGGTTGGATGCCCCGACCCCACAAAAAATTGAAAGCTGGGGGTGCCAGCATCCTAGGAAACGTGGTAGGAAACATTTTTAATTGTCTGCCTTCCAATTCAGTGACTGCCCACGCCCATCTTGGTACCCATGTTGTAAGAGTATTCAACGTACTCTGAAATTTTGAAGGTATTTCAAAAGGTTTGAGGTGCATGATGCTCAGGGAACAATGATTGCAAGATTGAGAGAATTCTAGAAACTGAATCTTAAGAGGAATATTTGCTTATTCTGTTTCAGGAGAAGGAAAAAAAATCTTACTCTGTTTGGTGGATGTCTGAATGCCTATCCATATAAAATGTAAAATAGACTTATCTTCTGATACTTCAAAGGGCAGAAGCAATAGATAGAACTGATAGGGAAGCAGGTTTTAACCGAACATTTAAGGGAATGTTCTAAGATGTATTTAATAGGATGTACAGCATGTTTTCAGAGATGTTGGACTGTATTTGCTAAGAATATTTAAAGGCTGGATATCAGGGATCTTACATCCCTTTGTAGCTCTTGCTTTGAATAACTCCTGCCCTGAACAAGACTTCCTAGGTTCCTTTGGAGCCAGCCTGAGGCTTCAGCAGATGCTGCCACAGCAGTTAATTTATTTGTTTGTTTGTTTACAGGAAGGATTCTCTTTTCTTGAGTACCCTTTATAAGGGCACAAACAACTCTGATTAGATGCACAGAGAAGCAAGCTTACACAAATTTCATATGCAGAGCTGTTTTTTTTCTCCAGTCTTACAGTATCCGGATACTTTTGTTTGTTTTGAAAACCAGAATCTAGTTCCTTTACCCTTATTTTACACAGAAACGTGGGAGTTTATCCACCTCATTGCAAAAGGATTGAGAAACACAGGGACAGTTCCAGTGGCCAAAATTTAGACCCTATAGGTCCTCAGCACAATATTTCTTTTTGTCTGAATTTATTGGCTGTTCACTTCCTGTCCCATCAGCTTGCCAGCCATTATTTTCCTTGTTTGTTGGTTGGTAAGTAATAAGTAAATGATACTCAAAATCCTCTGAAACCCTGAATCTTAGAAACAGAATAAATTGAGGAAAGGTCCAGGTACTTTAATTAAAAAAGGGACCACCCGGTATGGCCCTGCATGGATTATTTCCTCTCTTTCCCTCCTTTATTCCATTCCTACAATGAGCAAAATGAATGCATGTCTCAGCTGATCACTACAGATTGTGTCTCTTTTTGTGTTGCAGGTGGGCTAAGAATAATTATTCCAGCCAAGGTGGAAAGCCCATTTGGGTTGATCCTCGGGACCCCAGAGTCCAGCATATCTTTATAGATGACAATATCCGACTGACTGATTCCGACACCATTGTCCATCCCCAGGTATTGTTAGGGACAAGCGTTGCTCCAGTCCTGTTTTTAATAGAAGATTCTTTTTGTGGGTCATTCACAGCTTTTAATTATAATTCCGCAGTCCCCTTTTTGTCAATCCTGGCAAATAAGCTACGCTTTCGGAGATGACACCCAGGAGGTTTTGTGCACTCAGTGGAGACTCGCTATTGTGATTCCTCCACTTTATTCTACCCTTCAGCAGAAAAACCCGTCGCCTTGACTACTTTTAAGAGCACCTCTGCCTCGCTGGCAAGGATTGCCTATTTCTCTTTCTCTAAACTGTCCCAAAGGTGGCAGAGATGGGTAAGCCAGCCGCCTGTCATAATTGCAGGTGATTAGCGGAGAAATGGTGGCTGGCGTGGAACAGCAGATGCTTGGTGCCTATTCTTGCGGTGTGCTCCTTCTGTCCTCGGTGTGAATCATTTCCATTTCCCCCCACCCCACATCCCGGAGCCCAGCAACCTGCTTCTTCGCAGCCCAAAGCTCCTTTGCAATACTGAGTGCTTAAAAGGCAGTTTGCTGCCAGAGCCAAGAAGTTGGGAGAGCCAAAGAGAAAGGCCGTCGTAGCAGCTCTTTATATTGGCCTAAAAGCTTTTGCTTAGGAAAGGGAGGCAGCTGGGAGGGAGTGCGTGCTGCCTGAACTAGGGGATGGAGGAAAAGCTCGGCAGGCAAGGTTAATTGGTTCTTGTTGGATTCAAGCCATCACATTGGTTCTTTGAGCCTTGGTGCCACTCACAGCGCAGGGAAAATTACTTTGTGGAGGCTGGGACTTTTTCATTTCCCGACAATGGACACTCAAGGTGGTCAGTAAATACAGGTAGTCCTCAGCTTACAACAGTTCATTTAGTGAGCGTTCAAAGTTACAACGGGACTGAAAAAAGCGACTTACAACCATTTTCACAGTTACCACCATCGCAGCGTCCCCGTGGTTATGTGATTTACATTTAGATGCTTGACAGCCAGTTCATTTTTATGACGGTTGCTGTGTCCTTGGGTGTGTGTGTGTGTGTGTGTGTGTGTGTGACTTGATCCTCTTTTTCCAACTTTCTGACAAGCAAAGTCAAGGGGGAAGCCAGATTCACTTAACAACGGTGTTACTAATTTAACAACTGCAGTGATTCACTTAACCACTGGGGCGACAAAAGCCGTAAAATGGGGCACAACTCATTTCACCAAATTCTCATTTTAGCAATATAAATTCTGGGCTCGCTTGTACTCAGGTCTTGGTGGAGGAGGCAAAGGGCCCTGTCTGGAACATTTTACCCTGCCTTCAGCCTACAGAGTGGTCTTGGAAGAAGGGGAGATGGAGAGAGAAGGGGATGTTGTCCAGTGGTGGGATTCAAATAGGTGAACAACCGGTTCTGTGTGTGGATGCTGCTTCCGGAAGTCCATTCTGGGCCTGGACAACAAAAAATGAGCTCCCGGTTCTGCCGAAGTGGTGCAAACCGGCTGAATCCCACCACTGGATGTTGTTCCTTTTCTTTCCCGGCCAGTCAGCTTCAGGTCATATTATATTTAGAAAGCAAGGGGGCAGAGAGGACTCCTGGGATTCCATGCCCTCCTTTTTCCTCCTGCGGGTTTCAGGTCAGATCTTGCAGTTGTCGGAGGGCAGGAAAATTTTGCTAGCTCTGAGCCAGCCTTGATCCCTTTGAAAAGGCCTTGCTTTTTCCCCTCGCGTCCCAAGCTCAGCTCTTCCCTCTTAGTGAGTAGATCTGAGCATGCTCCAGAGTGATCTTCTCTACCTGTAATTCAGCCTGTGTGTGAGTTTCAAAGCTGGCTTGAGAGAACTATTGTTTGTATGGTAGGTTCAGGGCCGGGCGGGAGATGTTATGTGTTTTGGTGCTTTGCAGTGGGAATTTTTTCAGTAGAGTAAGTGATGGAGAAGAGGATATCTCAAGGTTTCCAAATCTTCTATTGCTAGGCATTGCAGTGTCAGTCCTACACAATCCCTGTCTAGAATTCATCTGGGCTGATAAAAATTCAACCATCCAGGCTGTCTGCTGGAATCCATCCCTTTCTAATGCCATCCACACTTAAAGGAATGGTGTTTGGGAACTCCATTCCCTCACCAGTCCTTGCTGTTTGAGAACAGTCAAGCTACTGATCCGTGCAAGTCCACCTTTTTGCAACCCTCAAGAATTGAGAATTGGGAGTATAATTGTTCATACTCCTTATAGACATGAAAGAGTGACCCCCACCATGAAAACCAAGCTGAAAAATGTCAGTCCTATCTTCTTTGTGATGCCCCCACCACATTCCTCGTGATCTTTTGAGCATAATACAGGTAGTCTTCAACTTACAACCGTTTGCTTAATGACAGATCAGAGTTACAGCAGCACTCAGAAGGGTAACTCACAACCAGTCCTCGCACTTACGACTATTGCTGCATTGTCATGGTCATGTAATAAAAAATAAGGCATGTATTTAAGTTCACGTCATCACCATTTTCCCAGCCATCTTCTGGCAAGCAAAGTCAATGGGGGAAGCCAGATTTGTTTAACAACCAGATGATTCACTGAACAATGGCAGTGATTTGCTTAACAACCATGGGTTAAAGAAAAGCCATAAAATTGAGTGTGACTTAGTTAACAACCACCTCACTTGGCCACAGAAATTGCGGTCGCAAGTCAAGGACTACTTTTAATAAGAACAACAATGACGTTGCCTGCTTCTGTCGCTTGAGTGGTTAGTCATGGTGGCTAGTGGCTGAGAAGGAGGTTGTGGGGTTAGAAGCCCTGTGAAAAGCAGATGCTCCGACTTAGGAGGATTTGGGCCGACACGTTCTCCAGAGGAAAGCCTCCTAAGAGGGTTTAAGATTTAGTATCTCTTTAGAGAAATCAAACAGTACTGAAAAAGGGATGGCGGATTTCCTTTTTTGCTTTGTCCGCTTGGGCCCCTCTGCTTTGTGAGTTAAAGGATGCTGACTTTCTTTCTTATCTTGGCCCAACAGGTATTCTTAGGGCAAGGAAGTGACACTCCCCAGACAGTTCCTACTTCGGAGCACTATGACATCTGCCTAGTACAGACAGACCTTCTGGAGGCCATTGCTGATGTGAACTATTTCTGCCACTGCATACAACGCTGTGAAGAGAATTATGAGAGCTACTTGTCTAGAGTTGGGGCCTGCATCTAACGGGGCTGGCTGAGCGGTCCCAAAGCCCTTTGTGGTACTGCAAGGGGAGCAAAGAACCCAAATCTCCCAGTTGGCCGCTGCTTGTCTACCTCCCAGTGAAGTCAATATTCTTGTTTTAACTTCCTGGTGAGGGCTCTGTGCTGGAAGCTCCTTGAAAAGAGAGCTGGGCCTCCACGCAAGGAAACATGCTGCCTGTTTTCTCTGTTGCTGCCTGGATCAGAGCATCTAAATAGAGGCAGCTGTCTTTTATTTATAATATTTATTCAGCGCTTAAGATGGGGGGGATTTTCTTGCCCTACGGATGAGTGAAGCAGCTAACCACACTCACAAACTGCACTCAGAACTGTTCCGTAACCCAGCCTTTCTCGGCAAACATTAAAATCGTCTCTTAACTGTTGCTGCTGATGGTTTGGCTACGATGACCTCTGACCCTGAAACATAATGCCTGTGCTAAGCAAGCTCTTGAGAGTTATGCTTCAAGGGGAGCCAAACAGGGAGTTCAACAAGCCCTAGATGGTTGTGGGTGTGCTAGTTTTCTATCCCTTCACTTGCAAAATTCTTTATGTCTCTGCTGGATTCCCAGTATTTGATCTGAGTTTTGTTCTCTGCCAGCATTGATCTGCAGACAGAAAGAACCCAGCTCTTTTGAAAGAAATAGGGAGTAATTTTACTGGCTGGAGAAGGGTGACCCAGTCCTTCCTTGACAACCAGCCCCCTTCCTGCTCTCTACTTAAGAAAGCTTTTTTTTTAAAGCCACCCCCTCCCTTTTCTTGATTCTTTTGCCAATTCACTGTGTACGAGGTCTTTGAGAATATTTATAGCTCATGGTTGAGCTGTTCTCTGATCTGGGTTGTTTTCTTGCAGACATTTCACTACCAAACTAAGGCAACGTCGTCAGTGTACTGATGAGGTTACCTAGTTTGGTAACGAAATGTCTGCAAGAAAACAGCCAAGCAAGGAGAGCACCAAGAACCCCACAGTTCAACCCTGAACTATAAATATTCTTTTCTATCAATTCATTGTGTTGTTATATAGAGAATGCTTTGCTCACAGCTTCCTTCTTCCCAAAGCAGGAGAGCAATATTTGGTTTGTTGTTTTGAATATGAGCCCAGAATTTTAGGTATTGCTGGAAAGAATAGCTTTAACCTCCCCAGCAGTGGGAGTTAGGAGTCATTTGCTTGGAGCTCAGCAAAAAGCAAACTGTTTTTCACAAGTCTGTTCTTGTCGTTTCCTGGGCTTTTAGGTAGCTTTTTTGTTTTTGCAGAGACCTGGTCTCATGTAGCAGAAAGTAGTATGACTCTTTCAGGAAGGTTAAATGTAAGGAAAGATAATTTTAAGCACCAGCTGTTATTCATTTTAGCAAAGTAGTTTCTTTGTGCTCATATATTTCTGAACACCAGATAGTGGAGTGAAAGTACAGCATAAGGAGCTTTTGCTTTCCTGTTTCAGTTGTGTATTTCTCAAAAGCATTTGTTTAGCCATAGCTGGATGCAGAATTAAAAGGATTCTTGGTTTGATCTGTGAGGCTGAGGGGATGTAAGAGGCTCTCTGTTGCAGGTCTCCAGAGAGCCATTCAGTACATTTCTGTACAGTTTTTTCCCCCTGTTCATATCTAGTCCGTGGAGAGCAAGAAATTGACAACAAGGAAAAGGCAGTTGGCTTTTAAATTTAGAGAACTTAACTAGTGTACATGACAATCTTCAGATACGCAGATGGAGAAACACGGGGGTTTTGGTGCAGAGGACTGGCTACGAATTCCCTGCTCATCCAGTTGGAAAATACAGCTTGGGTAGATTTTTGAAGAGTTCATTACTGGATGCCGTAGCACATTTTCACTTCTTTGCTGCAACATATCTGCTGTGTCGTTTGTAAGCTGCTTCAGTGCCCATATGGTGAATGTCAGGTAAGTGCCAGGCTAGTTGGCAATGGTATCCTGTGACTAGTGACAAATGTTGAAGATTAGGAGCACTTCTATTTTTGCCATCAAAGAGTTACAGAATAAAGTGGAATTAGGCGGATGTTCTTAACAGCTTCATCCAAAACCTGTCTTTCTGGAGGCTGGAGTTGGCTTAGATTTATATAATCTTCTGAACCAGGCCCCTTTGACCCAGGCCTCAGGTGTGCTGGGGGACTGTGACCATCTGCCTTGAAATATCCTGAAAGAGACCGAGCTTGTTGAAGATTAATTTGTGATGCTTAGTAACCGATCAACTGGAACATTTTATTTCACTCTTTCTTCTCATTTCCTTGACAGTCAGCCTCAAGCACTCCACTTTTAACATCCGTGTGGCAGGATCCATTGGTTGGCTTTTCATTCATAACTGATTTAGTATATATTTTGAAACGCCTAAGATCTCACCAAAAATAAAGCTCACTCTAGCCTGCTAAGGCATCACAGCTACGTTAAGTCTTTGGTGGCATCTGAGGAGGTGAGCCGGAGCTGATGAAAACTTCAACTTTTTTTAATAAAATGGATTGGTCGGAAAGGCTGCCCCCAATTCCTCAGGATTTCAAGCCAGTTTGGGATCACTCCCAAGCAGGGTGTGTGGGTGTGTGTGTAGCAAAAGGCTCTCAGCTGGAAGTGGTTTTAAAAGCAGAGCATTCTGCAGATTGTGAAGTGGAGGCCTGAGGTAAGGGCTTTCTTGGCCTTTGCAAAACAGGATTCGCCCCCCCACCCCACTCTGAGAACCCTTAAATTACTGTTCCCACCCCTTCTCCCTCTGTCCCCCTTTGCTTCCTGAGAAGTGAATGGCAGCAGCTCTCCCTGAAGTCCCTCCTCTTCAATTATAGATTCAGTTGCCATCGAGACTGAAGGATTTAAGCAACCGGCACCTCCCATTTTGCACCTGCTATAGAAATCAGGCCTGCCTAGGCCTCCTTCTCAAGCTCTTGAGCTTGATGAGATTGCAGGCTTTGCAGTGCTGCTCCTGCTCCTAAACATCCAGTCTCTCCCCCTCCAGGGCCCGATAGGAAGGCTAAAATTCAATGTTGCTGACAAGTAATCGGGAATATGTCCCGCTCCGCTCCTGAATCCACCCCCCCACCCCCGTGGGTGGTGGGATCCTCAGATTCCAGGAACGTGAACTCTTAACAGCCTTGAATCTCTTTCAGCCACTATTTTACATTTGCAGAAGGGATAGTAAGAATTGGCTTCCCCAACCTGATTTCTTCTTTTAAAGGCTGTTTTGTTTTTAAATGCTGGGGGGGGGGGGTGAAGGAGAGGAAGAAATTTTGGAGGAAAGAAGAAGAAAGACAGTGGCGAGCCAATCACTTTTCCAAAATGGCAAGGAGGTCTGCCTGGATTGTAAATGCCAGAAGCAGAGCTCAACTTTGTAATGCTGTTGAATTTTTTAAAAAAGCGTTTATTCCAGATAAAGTCAGCCATCAACATTTTATTGGTACCAAAATGGGCTGCTGTATAGCCTATTTTTTTAATTACTTTTCTGTCACAAGCAATGCACAGATTAAAAGGATTAGGAGATTATGATCACGGTGGAAGGGATAAATTAAGGATTAAGTATAGAATGTTTTCAAGATTGTAATTGGAAGGTTTTTTTTTCTTCCAGAAACCTGCAGGGGGCTCATTTTTTATTACATATTATTTGAGCAGGTCCTTGAACTTTGCACACACTCCGACTAAACTACATCTTAACTTTATTTAGACACTGTTGAAAGAGTATTATTTTTGTTCACTGTTGGCCTTATGTTTGTAAACTCCCGTTGTGCTTCATGTTTGTGTTCAAAAATTAAGCCAAGAAAAGAGCCTAGAAATAAAGTATTTTGTAGATGTGGGTGTTGTGTTTTATGTGTTCTTTTGTAGGCAAGCTTCAGATTTTCTTCACCTGATGCAACTAATAGAATACCAACTGTTTGGACAAATGGTGCTCAGAATGGCTTTATGAGCTAAAGCTAAGGTACAGCGGTCAATGATAGCTTTGAATTCATCGTGCATCTTCAATGTGATTTAGTTTCCGGGCTGTTGCTCATCTCTGTCAACAGGTCAAATTGTGACAGATGGAGCCAGTCCACCATTGGGGAGCTGCAAAGTTAGAAAGTAATGGGATTTTTAATATTTGATCATTTGTCTTCCTATGTGGAGATGATGACCTAGGCAGGATCAGGACAGACAAAAACGCGCTTAGTGACAGGTTGTCCTAACCAACTATATATGGCAGATTGACATGTATAAAGAGGAAGAACAGGAATTTTTGTGATGTCATTGGAGAGGTCAGTGGGCTAAGCTGTCATCCTTACCTATCCATCAGAATTGGTCCCAAGATAGTTGGCTGGCTGAAAGACAGGATGGGCCCCTCCCCTGTTCCAAATATAGAACCTGACTGAAGTGCTGGCTGATTTTTGATAGCATGCCAGAATACTCTACCACTCCTAAGGAGCTGCCTACTCCATATGAGACTAGTCCTCGGAAAAAAAAATTAAATAACAGGTCCACCGCTACCCTGCATTTGCTGCTGAAGACCTTTGGCCATGTCTAAAATTAACTAGAGAGCCTCTTGTTGCAGGTGAAGAAGGAGAGTGCAAAAGTTGGCTTGAAATTTAGCATTAAGAAAACCAAGATCATGGCATCCGGCCGTCTCAATTCCTGGCAAATAGATGGGGAAGAAATGGAGGTAGTGACAGATTTTATTTTCCTGGGCTCCAAGATCACTGCAGCCAAGAAATTAAAAGACGCTTGCTCCTGGGGAGGAAAGCCATGGCAAATCTAGACAGCACACTAAAAAGCAGAGACATCACCCTGCCAACAAAAGTGCATAGTCAAGACTATGGTCTTCCCAGTTGCAATGTATGGCTGTGAAAGTTGGACCATAAGGAAGGCTGAGCGCCAAAGAATTGAGGCCTTTGAACTATGGTGCTGGAGAAGACTCCTGCGAGTCCCTTGGACTGCAAGGCGATCAAACCGGTCAGTCCTAGAGGAGATCAACCCTGACTGCTCTTTAGAAGGCCAGATCCTGAAGCTAAAACTCAAATACTTTGGCCACCTAATGAGAAGGAAGGACTCACTGGAGAAGAACCTAATACTGGAAAAGGTTGAGGGCAAAGGAAGAAGGGGACAAGACAGAGAATGAGGTGGCTGGATGGAGTCACTGAAGCAGTAGGCGTGAGCCTAAATGGACTCCAGAAGATGGTAGAGGACAGGAAAGCCTGGAGGAACGTCGTCCGTGGGGTTGCGATGGGTCGGACATGACTTTGCAACTAACAAAAAATTAAAATATTAAATTAATATAAACTACAGAGCTCTATAGTTCTGGTCATGCACCAGGATTGTGGAAAAAACCACCACCTGAATCACAATAATTGTACTAATGATATATGGAAAATACATTGGATCTTCCAGTTCTACTGTCAGCTAATCATTTTATTTAGGTCATTCAAAGAGTGTAAAAGATTTCAGAAGCTCTGCTTAGGTTTGTTTTTGTTGTTTACTGATTGACTTTAATAAGTCAGTCTGATTCTATTTTTTGCATTTGGTTTATTTTTTATTATCTTAGTATAAGATGAGGAGGGAGATAAATTGTAACACCTCAAAATTGAACAAGATGTTGTAGCTAAGAGGTTTGCAGCTTAAAATCAGGTTAGAAGCATCTGGCAGAGTGAATGAATTACTCATAGCTGAGTATTATGGCAATAAAATTATATCCAGCATTATGAGCAAAAGACAAATGATTAACCCTCAACAATTCTGGAAGCAAACAAAATAAGCTGCTGTATATCAGACTTGCCTCTTAGAGCTTTCTGCAGAATGCAGATTCCTTCTGTGTGAGTACACACATATACGGACACATGCACACATCCACATATGGAGACAAATATTAGATAGTGCCCCAGGTAGAGAATCATTTGATGTGACATGTAAAATTATGTAGTGCTGCGTGCACAACATAATTCACATTTTGTGAGTGGGAAACTATACAGCCAGGATGATAATAGTAGTGAGTAGCAGTTCTCTAGGGCAGTTCTCTCCACATCTTCCAATCCTGTACTGAGTTTTTCTGTGCACTGGGTGTTGTGCGCTTTGATGGTGTTCAGCCATCGTGTTCTTTGCTAGTTTCCTTTCACCGATTAATTCTTCCCAATATAACTACTGGTACCTTCTCCAGTGATACAGGTATAGCTTCAATCAATTTCATTCCTGGCCTTCTCCAGATGTACAGGGCTATTGTGGATACAATTCCGAGGCAACAGCTGCTGCATTTGTATCCCAAAACCTCTACCACAGAGGTCCCCAACGTTTGGGGCACCAGGGACCGGTTACATGGAGAAAGGTTTTTCCTCGGACCGGAGGGTGGGTGGTTTTGTGTACTGCCTGCATCTCGTGGATGGGACTTAGCTTATTTGGGCAGCTTGGTTGCTGGCATGCCGCAGCCTGGTACAGGTCCACGGACCAGGTGTTGGGGACCCCTGCTCCAGCAGGAGATCAGGACTGTAGACTAAGATGTCCAGAGAATTTGAGATTGAGAAAGCTAGCCCAAGTAAAACATTGACGCTATATGCTAAATATTAAAGATTTAAAATTCTGTGAAATGCTCTCTTTGGGGAAATTGGCATAAAACTGAGGAACAATCTCAGAGGCCAGGCCAAGCCAAACAGCCAAGCCAAACATCCTATCAAACTTAGGCAGGCAAATACACTGACAAAGTAGATTGACTTTGTGTTAAAATACTTGAAATAAAATTTTTAATTTATCCTGAATACATATCTGCTCGGCCATGATTAACCAATGAATCAACCATTCGTGCATGGCTGGCTTGGCGTTACTAAGTAATAAATCGTGGTTTAGACATCATAACTGCCAGGTTCAGATAACAAGCTAAAAGCCCACGAGATGTGCCACGGTGTGCCTTAGCGTCCTGTGTGAAATCAAATCTAACCAACGCCACAGTTGATCAAACCCAGGGGTCGGCAACCTCGGCTCTTTTATGACTCGTGGACTTCAACTCCCAGAATTCCTGAGCCAGCATAGCTGGCTCAGGAATTCTGGGAGTTGAAGTCCACGAGTCATAAAAGAGCCGAGGTTGCCGACCCCTGATCTAACCCACCTGTACTGACTGACACCTCTAGCATTGGGAGCTAAGGATGCTTATCGGGACTCAGTATTCCTGCCACCCCGCCTCCGTTAAAAAAAAAAACCATAGCAATGGCTTAAGTTGCACCACGAACGAAATATTCCAAGCCTCGATGAAGTCCAAACTTTCCGGAGAGCGACCGCTAGAGCAGATCCGCAACGTGTGTGTGTGTGTGCGCCTTTCTGTTTGTTAAACCGGGGGCCGGCGCCCGCCCTTTTCCGGGCCTCCGACTTTGCAAACCGGGCCGCTGTCCCGAGCGCGCTGCCATTGGAGGAGGAAGAGTTAAGCGCCGATTTGCGCGCGCGTGTGTGTGTTTGTGTGTGTGTGTGTGTGTGTGTGAGAGAGAGAGAGCGAGAGCGAACGCGTGTGGGTTTGTGCGGTTTTTTATTCCTCCCCTGCCGCCCCGCCATGCCGAGAGACTCGCCGAGAGCGGCGGAGAAACCGGATCGCCACGGCAAAGCCGGGAGAGCTCCCGAGCAGAGCCGGAGCGCCACCCGCCGCCCCGAGACTTTGCCCGGGTTCGGAAGGACCGCGCAGTCCGGAAAGGTGAGCGTCGCGCGTCCCGTCGTGGGGATCGGCCGCTGCTCCGAAGGCTGCTGGAGAACTCGGGTGGCGGGAGCCCTCGGGGCTGTGGGGCCGCTGCACGGTGCCAAAGTTTCTCCCGATGGGAAGGAGGGAGGAGCGGGCGAGGCGGCGGGGAACCGGAGGAGAGGTTGAGGCTTCCACCCGCCTTGGGTCCTGAGGCGATCCGAGCCGGGTCGGGGTGCAAGCTCTGGGCGGGCGGCCAGGGGGGCGTTGCGCAGCACACGCCGCGGACTCCGCGCCTGCCTCTGCGGCCATCTGGAGCGGGAGCTCTGGGTTGCAGCGGCTGCCAAAAAAGAGAGAGAGAGAGAGAGAGAGAAAGAAATGCTTCCCGGGCCCTTGCAAGGTGATGGCTTTGCAAACTCTTCCTTTGCTGGAAATTATTGTAAATATCCGATCGGTCTCAGGGAGGATCCGGGAATCGGTGCCTCGGTGTCCTGGCCCTTCCTGTTTTGCTTTAATTCCCTCTCTTTCGTGGGCTGTTCCGTTTTCTACGGCATGTATGCGCAAATAAGTGTTTCGGATTTGAACGATTTGAGCCCGGGGTTCATCCTCGTAACTTGCTTCCAGTGTCTGCAGAGTAACTCTTAAGCCTGTGCTGAGTGTTTTTCTACTTCCTGTCCCGTTTCCCACCTCCCTAACAGTGCCGGTAGTACAATGTATTTTTTAACGGACAGTAATCCTTATTACTCAGAAAACATAATACGGAGAGAAAAAGGCTGGATAGTAAAAGATTAATAATTTTTGCAAGGCAAAAGCGGCTGCCTTTTCTGTGGAAGCCAGGGAAAAACTTCCTGGCTTCTTCTTCTTCCAATCCAACCCTATTATTCTATGTTCTTTCTTCCCCATGTTTTTTGCCCTTTTCTCTAAGCAAAACAGTTGCTGCCCGATATTTCCTTTGTGGGACCTCAACCATCAAGGGTGGGATTCTTTTTTTCTTCTTCTCCGTTTTCATTATTGTTGTTACATAACTGTTGCTTCCACATCCCCACTCCTCTCCCATTTTGGATCTGGGTCTGTGTTCCAAAATAGTTGAGGAGACCACAAAGCTCTTCGCCAATGCAGTCACAATAGGTAGAGCATTTTTGGCAGTACCACGCATCGCTATCTAAGGAGGAAAAAAGATGGATCCAATAAGACCCAAGAAGCTGTGAGATTCCCAAAAAAAATTCCAGACAAATTTATCTTTGTAACTCAGTCATCAGAATTAATTAGCCATTGATGGTCTTTTTCTACTTACCTAGGTGAAAAGTATTTTTTCCCCTAAATGTCCCGTCCTAAAAAACAACAACAATGAAGCAAACACTGCACCCAGAGTCTTTCACTTAGAAAAAGGGAGAATAATCATTTTGCTACCCAGATGGTCTGTATATTACAATCTTCTTTAACTTTTTATGCCCCTAAATTAAACCTGCCCCAAATCTCTTTTTAGCTCTCTTTGTCTGAGCCAATGAATGGGCTTATCTTCTAATAAGCAATTGGGTGGGGGAGTAATTGCACTTTATTAAGTGGCTAAATCTTTCTAACCCCCACCTCTCAAGGTAATAAATGAAAAGCCGTATGTCAGCTTTCTCAGAAGCTTAGTAAGGGCATCGGGCTGATAGACCGACTTACTTACTAGTAGTTTCTCATTAGCTTTATGCCTGTGAAATATTCAGCCATTCAGCACTGGTTGTAAAATATTAAATCAGAGCTTTGTGATACTTGACAATAGGAATCTGTCCTCTGCTAGATGCCAAACTGTCAAGGTGATGAGAGAGGATTTGAACATTGCAGTACTGGTTTTTCAGAGAAAATGTGAGGTAGAGAGTTGATAGCATGCCTTCTCAGTAAGGTAGAAATGGGTAGTTATTAGCTCTGTGGGAATCCCAAGTTCTTGGGAGAGATTCTTAAGCTTTGATTCATGGATTCTTGACATCTTGGGAGGCATGGAGTGAAGATTTGGAGAAGGGTCATCAGGACTGTTTCTTTGGAAGCGGATTGGTTTTAGTTCTTCCAAACATTTATTTGTGTTTGTGACAGGTATGAGTTGGAGAAAGAATCTCAGTAGGAGCACCATAGAGATGGCTGAAATAGCTACATCCACCTATTGAAGAGAAAGATGGGGGGGAACATGATAACTATTCTCCAGTACTTGAGGGGCTGTCATAGAATAGAATAGAATAGAATAGAATAGAATAGAATAGAATAGAATAGAATAGAATAGAATAGAATAGAATAGAATAGGAACTTGGAGGTCTTCTAGTCTAGCCTGCTGTTCAAGCAGGAAAACCTATTCCATCTCAGACAGGTGAATGTCTAGTCTCTTCTTAAAAATCTCCAGTGATGGAGCGCCCACGATTTCTGGGGGTAAGCTATTCCACTGGTTGATTGGGATTGACTTAGTATTCTCTAGGGCACCAGAGGGTAGGACAAGAAGTAATGGGTGGAAGCTTATTAAAGAGAGATCCAGCATAGAAGTAAGGAGAAATGTTCTGACAGCAAGAACAATTAGTCAATGGAGTAGCTTGCCTCCCGGAGTTATGGGTACACCCTTATTGAAGGTTTTCAAAAATAGACAACAACTATTTGAATGGGATGGTGTGAGACTCCTGCCGTGAGCAGAGAGTTGGAGTAGAAGACCTCCAAGGTCCCTTCCAGCTCTATGATTCTATGTTCTATGTCCTAAGACAGGGGTAGACAACCTTGGCTCTTTTATGACTCGTGGACTTCAACTCCCAGCTATGCTGGCTCAGGAATTCTGGGAGTTGAAGTCCACGAGTCATAAAACAGCCAAGGTTGCTTACCCCTGTCCTAAGACATGATTCCTCACCCTGGTGGGTTATTTTAGATCCATG
The DNA here is from genome assembly GCF_947247035.1 of Vipera ursinii. NCBI lineage: Eukaryota > Metazoa > Chordata > Lepidosauria > Squamata > Viperidae > Vipera > Vipera ursinii. The sequence goes on along the minus strand of NC_139513.1, from coordinate 27,301,302 downwards.
GACTGACTTAGCCCAACCTTTCCTACCCTGACATGTCTCAGGGTTCAGAATCTGCACCTAAAAGTAATGAGAGAGTGACGAATGTCTGATTTTTTTAATCATGCACATATAATCAAAATAAAGGCATATTTATTAACTTTTTAGAGAAAATATGTAGTGTTCTAAGTAGGGGGTGGGCCTTTAGGATTTTTGATAATGATTAAGGGCTTTGATAATGATTTGATGGCTTCATACTAAAGGTCAGTTCTGTTCTGGTAAGAAGACTACTTAACTGAAGAGAGTTGGCATGGTATCAAAAGCAACAACAGGTGCTGGAGGTGAATGGCAAAGCAGATAGGAAGGAAATGAAGCCTGAACATCCAAGTCTTAATTATTTTATTTATTAAATTTATATGCCACCCATCTCATGGTCACACAACTTACAATCTGATAAAACAACATTATATAAGTTAAAATGAATATTATAAATAAATAATAAACCTTTATTGTCAAAGTACAATATGTGTACATTGAGATTAGCTGAGCCTCCCCCTGTGCTCTCTCCCCCCAACACACAGTGACAACAAACCCTCCATCCCACCACACCATGTGAACCAACTACACCACACACCGGCCTCCCAAGTCAATTCTGCATTAGATTATCTCCCATTCAAAAGCCTGACAGCCCATGGATAGAAGCTATTCTTCAGCCTGTTGGTACGGCTGGCTATATTCCTATATCTCCTACCGGATAGTAGGAGAGTAAAGAGATACCGTCCAGGGTGTGAGTCATCCCTGAGAATCTTCCTCACTCTTCCAAGGCAACGAGCCCTGGCGATGTCATCCAGTGGTGTCAGGGAACAGCCCACAGCAAGGCAATAAATATAACAGGGGTCTTCAAACTTGGCCCTTTTATGACTTGTGGACTTCAACTCCCAGAATGCCTGACTGAGGAATTCTGGGAGCTGAAGTCCACAAGTCATACAAGGGCCAAGTTTGAAGACCCCTGAAATATAACTTAAAAATAAACATAATAATAATATCTTCTGAAACATGCCCTGTTTCTAAGCAGGTATTCTGAATGTCATCTTCTAGCTATGTCTGTGTGGACACACTTCCTTGAAAACTACAGTTAGTCCTCGACGTATGACCACAATTGACCACAAAATTTCTGTTACTAAGCAACACAGTTATTAAGCTAGTTTTGCTCCATTTTACAACCTTTCTTGTCACTGTTAAGTGAATCACTGCAGTTATTAAGTGAATCTGACTTCCCCATTGCCTTTGCTTGTCAGAAGGTTGCAAAAGCTGATCACATGACCCAGGACACACTGCAACCGTCATAAATACATGCCAGTTGCCAAGTGTCCAAATTTTGATTATATGACTGTGGGGATTCTACAACAGTCATAAATGTGAAAAATGGTCAGGTCACTTTTTTCACTGCCATCGTGACTTTGAACAGTCCCTAAACAAATGGTCGTAAGTCGAGGACTTCCTGTATGGAGCTTCCATCCAAGTAATAAAGGTGCATTTTCACAAGGCAACTGGACTTACTTGTTTTTTCTTTGAAGACATTTCGTTTGTCATCCAAGAAGCTTCTTTAGCTCTGACTGGGTGATGAGGAATGGAAGGATTTATACACCTTTGTATTATACCTAGGAATATAAATCCTTCCATTCTCCCCCTCCAATCCAGTCAGAGCTGAAGAAGCTTCTTGGAGGAGAAGAAAGAAACAAGAAAGTCCAGTTGCCTCATGAAAAAACACCTTTGGGACAACCACAGCCTGGATGACCGAGAATCTCCACAGACATCCAAGTAATACATTTAAAATAAGGTGGTGTTCTCCACACTGATGAATTTCCAAGTTATGAACAGCCAGCAAACCAGAGTTAAAGAAGCAGGACACTATTTTGTTTTTCTCTCCTTCACCCCGGCAAAATTAGAGCCATCTTCCTCTTCCTTTTTCCTGCATCCTTTCTCAGTGTGCTTTATCTTAAAAGTAAGATGGCCCTCCTTATGTATTCTTCTGTGTTTTGCCTGTCAATTTGATGTTGTTCTGTACCAGCCTGCTACCGGCCCTGCAGAAAAGGCAGGGACAACCCCTTTTACAATAAGGCAAGAGGCTGGAATTACGCCTGCCAAATTTATTACTACAAAAACAAACAAGACATGAACCAAGAAACCGGAGCTTTAAGAAACACGAACTATCCGAGCGGTTGCCTTCAGCAAACCAGCCCTCCCCACACATTCCCCTTATATAGAGTTCAGGGCGTGGCTTCTCTCTGCCTCCTTCCGAGAAGCCCCATTGCCTTCTTCTGTCTACTCCTGATTGACTGCCTCCTGCATCGGGCATCCTTGAACAGGGCCAGCTGTGGGTCATCTTCATCCACGCTGTCAGGCTCACACAGCTGGGTCTCCGTGGTGACCAAGTGGGAGGGGCCTGGCTGAGGGCTCTCATCAGCAAGATCTTCAACCCCCTCAGCAAGGTCTTCAACACCCCCCTCCTCCTCCTCTGAGTCATCCGACCCAACTGCCGAACCCACAGGCTGACCCTGAATCACAACAGATGTTACCTTATTTGTTTTTAAAACACTCTGCACCCAGGTGCAGAATCACACCTGCTTGGCAGGCTTTGGTTGACTTAAAACTTGGCTGGGGTTCGGCCAGACTCAGGCTCAAGAATGGTGAGTTCAGCAAATTATGTCTGGAAGAGAACTGCAGCTAAGCTTCTTTTTCCAACTGCTTGTTCCTCTTTCCTATTTAAGGAAAGCTCCCTGTGGATAGATGAGAGCAAGAATAAATGAGGGAGGAGAGATATTCAGAGAGGGCTGACAGGCAGGTGACAGTTGCAGAACCGCCTCTTTGTACACTGATTTCCTTCTGCACATCTGCTTCCTGACCCACCTTTGGGAATTCAAGGGAATATCAGGCCAGACAATGAATTTAGCTGTAAGAGAGAGAGAGAGAGACGCAGGATGGACTAATTGTCAAGGGCAGTGAAATGATTTTTTTTTACTGCTTTTACAGTGCAAAGTATATGTTGGTGTGCAGGTAAGAAGCCATCCCTGTTCATGCTCTGGTGCAGAAAAACACCATGTACTTGTAGAAAGATGGAAAAGAAGAAATGAACAACATTTAGATGTGTCTGTTTAATATTATAACAATCTCAGTCACTTCCTCTGTGATCCGATTGAAGGATTATGGTTGGGGAAGAGGGGAAACCTAATAGATCCAACTTCCCAAAAGAGCTGCTTTTTTGCTTTTTTCTGCTTTCTTGTTGAATCTGTAGTGCTATGGGTTTTGAATTAGATCTTCTTCAGATTTCCTCTTTTTTTTAGGCTTCCACAGTTCCACGTGTTTACTATACATGCTTGGAATCATCTGTGCATATTCTGAATATCTTGGTGTGTTTTTTTCTTTTTTGTGACCATGAAAGATGATGGGGAAACCGATGCTCGGCATCTGGCATAATTGATTCAGAGGTGTGAAGAATAGACAAAAGTTGTTGCAGGCTTCAGCATCCTTTCACCCCTGAAGGCCAGGCTCCAAAATCCATAGTATGTGTGCATAGGAAGAGAATGTTTTTAATTTGCGAAGAGCTGGGGAGATGAAGGGTTGCTCCATCCTGCATCACCTAGTAAGAATAGAAGTTGTTGAAAAGAATAAGGAAGAGGACGAAGTGACTGTCACTCTTCTTACAAAGCCTGGATATCTTTAAAGGTTAGCTATTATTTGAGATGATTTGTCTAGAAAATGTCTTATAGAATTTTGCTTTCTTTTACTTAACTGTTTTACCATATTTCGTTGGAAGGAAGGAGGAGAATCTGTAGGCACGATGTGTGTGTGGATATTAGAATAGAAGGTGTATGCAAGATTCAATTGTTTTTATAATTAGTTGTCTAATAATCTAATTCAGCTAATTAAGCGATCATTATTAGTCAAAGTAATTTAATCTTGATAGAATATTTGTAGCTCAAGGTTGAACTGTGGGGTCCTTGGTGCTCTCTGAGCTTGATTGTCTTCTTGCAAACATTTCATTACTCAACAAGCTAACAGTAAACAACAACCTAATCAAGGAAGCACCAACAGCACTCCCACCAATACTGGCAGGACAAGACAGTATTAGATAAACAAAGAGAAAACACCACTCCCTTCTAGCACTGATGATGTTACCTAGTTGGGTAATGAAACGTCTACAAGAAAACAGCCAGGTGCAAAGAGTACCAAGGACCCTAATCACACTTTCGGCTTATGGTCACTCACTCACACACTTAACAGGCCTAGAAAACAGCCACACTCAAATCACTTTCAACCCAACACTGAGACACAAACACAACCAGTTCTTTAGAATACATGGGGACAAAGTAAATTTAAAATAACAGAAAAACTTTACCGGTTACAATGTGTATTCATTTGCTCTCTCTCTCTCTCTCTCTTTCACACGTGCACACACAAACACACATAACACACACAAATCCACATACCGATACACATCCACACTTACCTACTTCTCAACTAGGCTGGGAGGCGCTATCTGTTGTGATTCAGCGTCAGCCTGTGGATTCGGCAGCTGAGTCGGACAATTCTGAAGAGGAGGAGGAGGGGTTTGGAGAGCCTTTGGTGTCAGAGGAAGGTTCTGATGCACCACAGAACTCTCAGCCAGGCCCCTCACGTCTTGTTCCTCCTCAGACCCAGCTGTGTGAGCCTGAAAGATTGGAAGAAGACGATCCACAGCTGGCTTTGTTCAGGGATGCTAGGAGCAGGAGGCAATCTAGCAGAACAGAGGAAAGCAATGAGGCAACTCAGGAGAAGGCAATGAGAAGCCATGCCTTGAGACTGCTGTTTAAAAGGGGAATGTGTGGGAGGTGCTGGTTGCTGAAGGCAACCGTTTGAAGAGCTTCTGATAAGCTCTTGGTCTGTATTTGTTTAACTTTTGTTTGAACTTTTTCATTTAGCTTTTGCAAATAAATTTGGTTGGTTTAGTTCCAGCCTATTGTTTATGAAAAGGGCCTTGCTTTGTTTATTCCCAAGTCTGGTAGCTGCTGGTGGGATTTGGGGAGCAGCTTTCCATGTGCTCAGCCCAATTTCTGGTTTATCTGGTTCACATGACATTTTTTCCTTCGTTTTCTGAACCACTTGGTTCATTCTTAACTACTTCTCATAAAGGTCTTCTACAGAAAATTCGATGCTTTTGTCCAGCCTGCTTATGTGCCTGCTTCATCTTTAGGTATGTCGTCTTCAGCCTACTCAGGGGTAGGCAACCTTGGCTCTTTTATGACTCATGGACTTCAACTCCCAGAATTCATGAGCCAGTCATGAGTCATAAAAGAGCCAAGGTTGCCTACCCCTGGCTAGATCCACACCCCATAATACAATCCTTTGGGGGAGGGAATGTAGTCTATGACAGGTATGGACTATGGAATCAGAGCAGGAACCAAAGCAAATCCTCATTACAGCAGGGCTTATTAGACAGCGTGTACTGGTGGGACTCCAGTGCAAGGGAGAATATTTAGAGAGACCCCACCCAACAGAGGGATGCACTCATATTTATACATCTCAGAAGGGCAGGAGAGACTAATCCATAAGCAACACACGATGTAAGCATAAAGGATCTCAAATTACTACAGGTAATGGAGCTCAGGAATAAAGTAATAAATGAATAAAACAGGGAGGGGAGCATTTCCCATAAATTAAGAAGAGGAGGCAGTTTGGGAATGCCAGATGCCAAAAAAAAAAAGAGTTTCCTATTACAAATCTATGAGATTGTTCTAATAAGATAACACTGGCCTTATATCTCTATAGGTCAACTTGATTTCATTGATTCCACTTATCGGAGAACTAATTTTCCCCACAATCCAAACCAACAGATGTGTGCATACATGTATTCCAGTATGTCACATGCATACATTTAGTCAAGGCAGGAAATTTTAGGATTGAGCTTGACAAAATGGTGAACTTGGGCATTGTGCAGAACTTTGGGGTATATATTTTTTCTGCCTAATTTTCCTTTTTAAAAAAATAAATTAAAAATCTTCAATTTAGGCCCTTTTCCTTGCTTCTTACCCTGTTTTCTATTTTGCCTTTTGTTTTCATTACATATTTTAATTTGCAGGATTGCAGCTTATGGTAGCAAAACAGGCATATTCCATTCAGAATATAGAACAGAAGCAAATCTCTAACGTCCTTTTACTTGCCGTAAGCATGATCCTTCAAACGAATTCAGGCTTATTGGACCCAAGTTAATAAAAGGGAATTTTCTGATGGTTTAAAACTGAATTCTGAAGATGGTAAAAGTGGCAGTGTAATAATTAAAGCTAGCTGCCCTGTGAGTCTCACTTTTTGAAAGCACCAATTTTTAAAAATAATAATAATAATAATTGCTTTATGGAACTGCATGGGTAGCCAAAGATACCAGGCAGTTGATTTCTGTTCATTTCCATAGTTTTCATCGAAGTAGTTTTTATTTAACAACCATCATTAGGGCTGGCAACTCCATTGCTTAGTGCCGCGGTTGCTAAGCAAAACATCATGTGACTGTGATGGAGTTATGGCCTTGCTCCTATTGTGATTGTTGAATGAATCACCATGGGTGTTAAACAAAACATCACATGAACACGGCAAGCCTACTGCTGCCTTCTCCATTGGCTCTGCTAGACAATTGCAAAGTACACAGTGTGGTGATTATCCAGTGGTGGGATTCAGCCGGTTCGCACTTCTTTGGCAGAACCGGTAGCTATTTTTTTTGTTGCCCAGGCCCAGAATGGACTTCCGGAAGTGGCATCCACACAGAGAACTGGTTGTTCACATATTTTAATCCCACCACTGTGATTATCCAACTGCGAGATGCAGCACGGGTTGTAAATGCGAGGACCAATCATAAAGTTACCTTTTCAGTGCCATTGTAATGGCACAAAATTCAGGAACCAGGACTGTTCAGATAAATACAAGTTTACTCCATTCTATCTCTCAACAAGAGTGTGAACTCCCAAAGGTGCTTTTTGAAAAAGCAACTGGACTTTCTTTGTTTTTGCTTGAAGACATTTCGGTTCTCATCTTAGAAGCTGCTTCAGTTCTGAAGAAGCTTCTTGGATGAGAAGCAAAACATCTCCAAGGAAAAATAAAAAAAAGTCCAGTTGTCTTTTGAAAAAGCACCTTTGGGACAGCCATGACCTGGATGACTGAGAATCTTTATCGACAAGAATCTGAACTATTAATGATGAGGGCAAATTAGTGCCAGGTAAGAATCAACAGAATTCAAGGTGGGCTGGACTTAAATCTCTTGTGGGTGCGAAAGGACTCCAAACTAATGATGCTCTTGACTCCTTCCTTGGGCTCAGCCTGCTCATTTCTTACAGCAACGGTCCTCAAACTACGGCCCGCCATCTCCTGTGAGCACACCGAGGCAGGTTCAGCTTCTTGTTAGCTTCGGCTCGCCCGGTCCAGCCTCTGCACTGTGAGGAGAGCACGGTGCTGCCTGCCAAAACTGGGCAGGCTGGGGGCTCGGTGGCAGATGTCAATTCTCACTCTGCTCGCGGCGTCCCCTGCCCTGGAGCCCACAGAGCTGGGTGTATGAAGTGGGCAAGGGCCAATTGCTGGTCACCTCCAGACAATGTCATTCTTCATTCCTCATGGAGGGTGACACTTCCCCACCTGTGTTTCCTGCCTGTTTTTCTCCCTCCCTCAACGCAAATATCTTCCCGCCATTCTGCTCTTAAGGCAGGAATTTACAATGGCCTTTCAAGCCATGGCCACCGGCCATGCTGGCAACCTCTCCCCCTCTCCTTGTGCTTTCCTGGGCACAGAGGGAGGAAGGAATGAGATGGGAATGAGAAAGAGGGAGGAAGGAAGTAAAGAGATGAGAAGGAGGGAGGCAGGGAAGGAAGGAGAATAGGGATGGGATGGATGGAGGAAGGAAGGAAGGAGATGGGAATGAGAAAGAGGGAGGCAGGGAAGGAAGGAGGGGAGGGAGGGAGGCAGGGAAGGAAGGAGGGAGGAAGGAAGGAAGGAAGGATATTGGAATGAGAGAGAGGGAGGGTCCAAGGGAAGTACTGTTTTAGTCCTGCCCTGCTGCCCTTTTGCCATCCCCTTGCCCCCTCCTCCTGGCCTATCCTGGTGGTTTCCCATCCTATCGCTAAGGATGCTTTGGTTATAATCATTATTTTTTTTCAAACTATAGTCTGGCCCCCCAACAGTCTGAGGGAAATGAACTGGCCCCCTGTTTAAAAGGTTTGAGAACCCCTGTCCTACAGTAACTTTGAATAACTGCTAAACAAGGTGGCCGGTAAGCAAAGAATACCTGTCCCTGAACTCTTTGGATAAAGCTGCACCGTAGAGAACACTACCTCAGTTTCAAGGTAGAAGGTTGACGAAAAATCACCACTGAAGGAACAGGATATAAATTTTTGCCAATTCCTCGAAGACACTCCTTGTTTTTTGTTGTTGTTGGTTTTTTGTTTTGTTTTTTTGCAAAAGTAGCAGTGATGAGAAATGATGGGGAGTATTTGTGAATATCATCCTGATCTGAAATTCTTTCTCTAGCTCAGTTGTTTCAGCGGGAATGTTGTCTATTCAGGGGGTTCATTTAAAAACACCTGACCTGTCTTCCAACCAGACAGCAAAATATGACTCAGAAGTGGCCATTACTCAATGACACTTTAAAAAAATACCATGGCTACTAGGATCGCATTATTTCGCATTATCTCCAACCAGGTATCCAGATGGATTTCTCTAATTTAGAAGCTTCCTGTTTCTAGGTTTGTATAAAAACATACATTTGATTTTGTAATTATTTATCCCTATGCTGAACAATTGTGTTGTAAAGAAAATAATTTCAGCAGCTGTGAATTTATTCCTTGAAAGTTTTCCTTGCCCTTATATTAAAAATATAATTGAAATCTTGACAAATATGAGTGATGCTCACTTAACAACCACAGTTGGAACTGGCAACTCCATCACTAAGCAGTGAAGTCATTAAGTAAGACATCACATGACCATGACAAACATGGTCATTACTTCTGCCACAGTAATTAAGCAAATCAGCTACAGTTATTAAATGAGATATCACATGACCACAACCTGTGATTTAATGCTAGTTTCTCCATTGATTCTGTTTGTCAGAACCTGGCTGTGAAGGGTCCAACTACCAATCATGTGACCCCCAGAATGCTGTGACGGTCTTAAACCTGTGGATTGGTCATAAAGTTACTTTTTCACAGGCATCATAACCTCAGGCAGTCATTAAGCAAGAACTACCTTTAGCCTCTTTTAGTAATCCATTGCTGCAAATCTTTTTTCAGATATCTTTTTTCAATAGGATATAGTATTTCTTATGCCTGAAAAATCCACAGTTCTTGATGTGTTGATAGTTCCAAGTAGAATATAGTCAATATGTAATCAAGAACAACAAAGGTGCTTTTAGCATTTGGCGAAGCTATATTAACAGTCCTGTTGATATTGGTGCCAGCTGTGTCAGTAATAGGACATGATCGAAACATGTCAGTTCCTGTTTCAGCTCCAAGATTGCATCTCCAATTGCAAGACAATTGAAGCCAGTTCTTATTAAATGTTCTCTGAGGCATTCTGAAGCAATGTTTGTTGTTCTGTTCAGCTCATTTTTAAATCATAAGAAAACACTGCCATTTTTTAAAAGCAAATCTGCATTAGTTTATTTTAGTGTGTGACATTCAGTTTGTTATTTGAAAGGAAGTGCAAATAACACGATTTTCACCAATCATTTTTTTTGTTGCAATAGCCCGCCAGTTCTTAAATCCCTAGAAGCTAGAAAAAATGACAATACGGTAAATTTCTCCTATTGTTGTTCCTTAGAAATGAATATTTAGAGGCAAGATACATCTTCTCATAATTATTTTTTACATCTGTCAGGGACCTATAATCTCTTTCCTGTGGAATGCATTTATAATGGGGGAAGAGAGAGCTAGAAAGTTAAGTTCAGGTTTATGGAAACTTATCTTTCTCTCATAAAAATCTTGAAATCTATCAGCTGAAGCCAGGTCTGCATGGTTATCATTAAAGAATTCTGCATATAAAAATTCATTTTGAATATTAAAGTGAGTGAAATAATACCACAATTTGTTTCCAATACTGTCAAGATTTCCTTATTTAGCTGCTACTGAATAATTGGAAGTCAGGAATCTGCTGATTTATGCAGATCGCCCGGAGAACTGTTTACTGTGGTCCCTTTTAAACTACAGTTTTCACTTCTATTAACGTTCTTAAAATGATATGTTTTTGTAAAATGCATGGGGAAAAAATGAAATGATTTGGAGACATGAGAGGATTCCTGATAAATATTATTGAACCATAGAATCGGGTCATTTAGGTTACATTGAGTCCAAATTTCTGTGTAACTCAGAAATACAAATTAAAGAATTTCAGGCAAGTAATTGTCTAGCTTCTGCTTGGATACATCTAAGGAAGAACAGTTCATCCGCACTTCGAGAAATGATTGCACTGTCAAAATTATCTTTCTGTGAGACATTTCTAATGTTCAGTCTGAATCTGCATGACTGTATTATTCCATTATTTTGTGTCCTATTCCCTAGAACAGGGGTAGGCAACCTCGGCTCTTTTATGACTCATGGACTTCAACTCCCAGAATTCCTGAGCCAGCTGGCTCAGGAATTCTGGGAGTTGAAGTCCATGAGTCATAAAAGAGCCGAGGTTGCCTACCCCTGCCCTAGAACAATAGGGAACATGTTTTAACTTTATATAGTTGCCTTGTGGTGAGATGGGCAGCTAACAAATTTAATAAATAAAATAAAAATAAATATTTTATATATCACCGTTTTTGGTACTTCAAGAGTACATCATATCTCTCCGAAGTCTTTTTGGTGCTAAACATGGTCAGTTCCATCTGCACCTCTTCATAAACTTTAGTTTCTACACTATTCTCACTGCCATTATAGGAACTCTTTCCAGTTTTTTTTAAACTCTATTGCCCAGAACTGGATGCAGTATTTGTAGGGCCTGACCAAAGAACTATATAGAATAAAGTAGAATTATTACTGCTCATTGTTTGAATACTAACCCTAACCTAAATGTTACATTTGCCTTCTTACAGACACTTTACATTGATGGCGTACTTAATTTGTACTCAACAATCTTTTTTTCAGTCTTTTTCTTTTTCATTAGGACCATTATCAATGGAGGCAAGGGACTCCTGCAAGACCTCCAAGGTCCCTTCTGGCCCCGTGATTCTATGATATAAAAAAAAATCAAGATGGTGGTTGTAACCACATGTTCAAAATTCCTTTTAACGCATGTCATATGAAAAAAAGGATGGGCTTCATTGTTTGGCTATGATCCCCATGTTGATTTTTTTAACTGCCTCAGCAGATGACTGATTTCCAACCCCCTCCCCCCTCCAATCATAGCTCTGCATTTGATTTTTGTTTCCTAAGGGAACAACTTTAAAATTTCTATTAAATTTCACATAGTTCATTTCAGCTCATTTCTCTAGGCCAGTGTTTCTTACAGTGTGGTCCTAAGATGCTTTAGGAATCCCCCGAGACTCTCTCAGAGGTCTGCAAGATCAGAAAGATTTGCCAGCCTAGGTTATAAAGTAATACACTATTAAAATCCAATCCAACATTTGTGAGAAACTGTAGCTGCAGTAAATGCATCATTTTTAATTTTTAATACAGTAAACCTCAGTAAGTACAAGGCATACAAAGAAAAGCTATTTTGGGATCCTCCCTAATTTTTAAAATAGGAAAGGGTGTCCAGAGAGAAAAGCTTACGAAGCACTGTTTTAGACTGCCGAGATCATTGTCTTTGTATTTCTCTGTTCTAGGCTATTCCCTCCAATTTTGTGTCACTTGTAGAGATTTCATAGGCATTCCTCCCACCTGCCCTTCTGTGTTATTAATATAAATATCAATGAATTGGGGGAGCAGGACTCTGTTGGAAAACCCAGCTGATCCTTCATAGTACTATTGTTACCTCTTGTACTTCTTTTTATCTGAATTCTTTTGACATCATTGCCTTCTACGCCAGTAGAGCAGTAGTGAACACTTTTAACATAACACTGCACCTTCTCTTCTTCTGACACTCCTGTTAATTTTGAACATACTGTATCCTTCAACTTCCATCGCCAGGTTCTCCTTCCATCTGTTAAACTATATTTACTTTCCTAATGAGGCTCATCTAACAGTTTTTCCAGCACTCTGAGCATTAGCCTGTAGGCAATGAACAGCATTCATTTTATGAGCTTTTCTCCCTAATTTTCATTAACTTTTAATAGATGCATCAGGATAACGTTGTTGGTTCTTTCTACAGTGTTTAGGTTCTTGAAGTTCTTCAGTGTTTTCTAATTCTTTGAAGAAGCACATTTTTTACTTGTCCTTGGGAGGTGCAACCAACTTAGCTCAGAGGCCCATTTATCAGATAATGTTCAATGGTCTTGATCAGTCTTGGAAATATAGTTCCAAGCAAAGCGTATATTTAACGTTGCAAAGTGTATATTTAACATTGCATGTATTAACAGCAGTGAGGATTGTATTTGCTCAGCACTGGAAGAATGAAGAAATACCACTAGACCAGGGGTAGGCACCCTTGGCTCTTTTATGACTCGTGGACTCCAACTCCCAGAATTCCTGAGCCAGCCTGTCTCAGGAATTCTGGGAGTTGAAGTCCACAAGTCATAAAAGAGCCAAGGTTGCCTACCCCTGCACTAGATGAAGAGATAATCAAGAAGACTGGGCTGAAATGGACAGACATTGTAGATCAAAGAGAAAGAAGATACAGAATATTTTTAAATGTGGAATTTATTTTATCAATGGGTGGAAAAAAGGGGTAGAGACTAAGACTGTAACTTGTATTATTAAGCAAACAAATTAATCCAGACAACACGATGTTTATTAAGCACTAATGAAATGTAATAATAGAAAATTAAAACAATTTTTTTTTGGGGGGGGAAAGGAAATCTAGTTCCGTCACATCTCCGAAACTTGCTCCTAATAAAAAAAAAACACCTATTTCATGAAGTATTGGGGCTACTGGACACATCCTTGCTTCGATAGTGAGTCACCAACTACCAGAAATGTTCTCTTGTAGTTTCATCTCTTATACTGTGTTTCTGCAAAAATAAGGCCGGGTCTTATACATACTTTTGGGAGACCAAAAGACCCATTAGGGCTTATTTTCGGAGGATGTCTGACTTAGCGGTTGCCCACCCTCTCCATCCCACCATTTGGTTGCTCGCAGTCACAACGGGACAGGAGAGCGTGTATCACATCAGTGGTAGGCGCTCTCTCTCTCTCTCTCTCAGCCACAGGAGAGCCTACCACCGGCCTCCAGAGCTGCCGCCACTGAAACCAAACAATACAGGCGGCAAACGGGGAGCAGGCAGCGCGATGCAGGACCCAAGTGGCAGGCAAAGGAGTAGGTGGCCACCGACACTGGCAGGTGATCTGTGGGGCCAGCGGGGACTGAAGAAAGCCCCTTCAGTGGCGGTTGCAGCTGTTGTGCAGTGGCTGCAGAGGCCTTTCACCATCACTCTCCCCTGGCTCCGAAACGGCAGGGGGGAACGGGTAAGGTGACCAAGCCTCCCCCGCCCATCCTCTGTAGCATGGCAGTCCGGCTTAGGAGGGGAGTGAAAGGGAAAAGGCGGGTGGGCAGCTGGGTCATGGAACAGCCGGGGGAAGGTCGCTGAGTGGGGAGTGGCCTGGCTGGAGGGTCCCTGAGGTAAGCGGCTGCGAGGCACGTGGGGCAGCTCCACCTCCCATCCGACTAACTTGCCTCACCTTGTGGCAGCACCAGCGCACAGTGCTCTCTCCTATCCCATTGCAGATACAAGCAACCAGACAAAGTGAGCAAGTCTTAACTGGGGCTTATTTTAGGGGTAGGGCTTATATTAGGTGCATGCCAAAAAATCAGGCTAAGGCTTATTTTCTGGGTGGATCTTATTTTCAGGGAAACACGGTATTTCTCTGTCTCCTCTTCCGCAGTGTCTTTCCCTCTTTCCCCGAAGGCCTGAGAACTGAGTTCTCAGTGATGCTGAAATATTCTATGTCTCTTTCTTTTGATTGTCACACTTGTCCACCAAGTTTGTTCTTTTGTTTAGTGTCTTCTTGATGAAGAGTGGCCTCTAGCATAACTTTTTGTGATAGCTCCTTTCTTGGACTTGATCTTTCTTCATCTTTCATCAGCTGAGGTATTTGCTGCTCCAATTCTTAATTTTTTTTCTTTAAAGCTTGTCATAAATATATGTTTGAGAAATCTTGGACAGTCACTGATGCTATTAGGAATTGGATAGTTCTTACAGGTAATCCTCATCTTACAGCTATTTGTTTAACAGCAGTTCAAAGTTACTACAGCCTCAGAAGAAGTGATGGTTGCATTTGGGACCATCACACCACCCCTGCATTCAGGCGCTTGGCAATAGGCTCACATTTAGGACCAGTTGCAATGTCCTGGGCTCCTGGGGTCATATGATTGTTATTTGAGACCTTGCCATCCAGTTTCCAATAAAAAAACGCCAGTTGGGGAAACTGAATTTGCTTAACAGCAGCTGGTAAAATGGCTATAAAATTGGGATTCAGTATATGACTGTGCTGACTTTTGAGGGAAATTCTGGTCCCAGTTGGGATCATAACTCCGAGGATTGCATATAATCTTGCATATAGATTCAACTTTTACTTTTTTTATTTTTGAGGGTTTTTTGTAAGCCTTCATACTCAGTATTTCCTAGTTCTCATAGGTGCGGAAGATAACAAAAGCAAAATATCTTTTCTTCTCCTGAGAGGCAAACACAGTGGCAGTCCCCAAAGGCAACAACTATTTCTGATGGGGAGGGACACATCATCAGTATTTGTGTCCGAGTTACTAAATTCTGCCACCTTCTGTTCTTAAGCTACTAAAGTGCCTAATTTTGTGAGTTGAAAATAAATGAGTCATGGAGTACTTCTAGACCGCAAGATTTAGAACGAGGGAATTTATCACACTTAGGGACCAGCTACATATTAAAAGCTTCGGGTGTCCATTGTAGAGATCGTGGAGTTACGCAGAGAATAAAGTAGCAAGTTGGCTGAACATCCAGAATCCTAAAGATAGCTGCCATGTCTCTTCTCTCTTCCCTTATTTCGTGGTATTCTGACTTCAAGGAGTTGAAGTTCATTAATAATTGCACCAAAGAGGATTTTTTGCTCCTTGGGCTGGACAGATAAAGTTGCCAAATGATCTTGTTTGTGTGGGGTTCTTGATGCTCTCTCAGCTTGGTTGTTTTCTTATAGATGATTCATTATCAAATGAAGTAACATCATCAGTGGCTAATGATATTACCTAGTTTGGTAATGAAACAGCTGCAAGAAAACATCCAAGCTCAGATAATAGTACCAAGGACACCACAATTCAACCCTCAGCTACAAATATTCTCTTCTACCAGGACCTTGCTTATCCTGCGCATTAGAAGCCCTTTAATTTCTTGAAATCAGCAAAGAAAAACTTTTAAATAATATAATGACAATCACTGGCTAACTTCTGCATACTAATAGTCCAGGATTGGCGGTGTGAAAGATGACAACCATACACAAACATGCAGCTTTTAGGAACACAGCTTTTCATTGTATTGATTTCTTCTCTCTTCCAAAGAGCCAGTCACAATAATTTATTATGTTTATTCTTTTTAAATGATTTTTCTTTACTTGTACATATATTAGTAATATCCTTTAATTATATTTTCTAGGAGTTTATAGGAAGAGCAGGGAATTAAAATGTCAAGTTTTACATAAATGGTGACTAACTAGAGGAAGTAGATGAAACTGTGTAATTTGATATAATAGGACTAGGGAGAAATTTTAGTGGGCTATTGTGGATAGAAGGGATGTGGGTGGTCTGCAGCCTTTCACGAAGAACAAATGTTTTGCCAAAAGAATTAAAAACGGCTGTGTATAAGAGTCTGCTTCTGTCCATTATAGAGAGTTGGGTATGAAACATAAAATGTAATGGGGTTGCGATAAAGTATATGGAGAAAAACAAGAATTGATGATGAAATACAGGTGATGAATGAACGTGAATTGAGTACACAAGTGACCGGTGTGAAAGCAGTAGATCAGGGGTCTTCAAACTTGGCCCTTTTATGACTTGTGGACTTCAACTCCCATAATTCCTCAGCCAGACATGCTGGCTGAGGAATTATGGGAGTTGAAGTCCACAAGTCATAAAAGGGCCAAGTTTGAAGACCCCTGCAGTAGATTGAAGTATGGGGGGAGGGGGGAGGGCTAGTCAGACAGGAAGAACAAATGAGGATGGGATTGCATAGCAATTACATAGAGGAGGAGTTAGGAATGATGGACCTCATGACCTGCAGACTTCAACTCCCAAAATTCTTGAGCCAGCATGGAAGGAAGGAAGGAAGAATTTGATGGGTTGAGAGGAAGGGAAAAACCAAGGAAATCTTGGTTGGATGGAATTAATGAAATCCTCAAAAAGAATGAGGTGAGAAGCTTACAGAATAATACCAAGGTATGAAAAGCTGGATTGACAAGGTAGTGGCAAGGATGGCTTGCAAAAATGGAAAGATACTGGAGGTATGGAGAGGTTTAGGGCGGCCTTTCTCAACCTTAGCAACCTTAAGATGTGTGGACTCCAACTCCCAGAATTCCCCAGTTCACAGGCCTTAAAATTGCGGAGGTTGAGAAACACTGATATAGGGAATAGTATTGGTGTAAAGTAGTAGGTTTCTTCTTCTCTCCTACTTTTCTAGGTAGTTCTTGACGTATAACCATCTTAGAGCCTGCATATTAAAGCCATAAGTCTGCAATAATAGTAAAACAGTTCAGTCAAACAATTGACCCAATATTGTGACTTTTTATGGCAGTTGTTAAGCAAATCAGTGTGGTTATTAAGCATATCCTTGGTCATTAAGGGAACCAATGGTTTGGCATGGGTACAGTTATGCCAAAAAAACAGAAGTAAGTAGCGGCTTTCAGCAAAACTGTTGTAAAATGCAGCCACGTGACTGCGGGATGGTGCAAATGGTTGTAAATATTTCTATGTTGCCAAGCCCTGAAATTCTGTCACGGGACTGCAGAGGGGGCCATCGGAACTTCAAATCTGGGTCATAAGTCTCATTTTTTTCAGATTGGTAGTAACTTTGAACAGTTGCCAAGCAACTGTCATAAGTCTAGGACTACCTGTATTTTATTTGCCTTATTAATTCTGACTCCCTTGTCTATGCTTTGCATAAGCCTGCTTACCCTAAATGGAAAGAATGTGGTTAAGTAAATACATACGAAGGCCACAACAAAATAAAAGCAGTGCATAACATTCCAGTTGTAACAGAATAACAGAGCTGGAAGGGATCTTGGAGGTCTTCTAGTCCAGCCCCCTGCTCAAGCAGGAGACCCTATACCACAGGTCTGCAACCCGCGGCTCCGGAGCCGCATGCGGCTCTTTCAGCCGTCTCCTGCGGCTCCCAGTCCTCTGCCATGTGCAGTCCAAAAAAAAAAAAAAAGGTGGGACTAAAAAAGTTCAACCAATCAATTCAAATATGCAGGGTAGGTGCATTTCTCGCCTTGGCTCCACTCTTCAGTCAAACCCTGCTCTGCACATGCGCGCATGTACGTGCATGTGCACACATTTTTTGCGGCTCCCAGTTTTTCCTTTTGGGAGGGAACCAGTTCCGAGTGGCTCTTTCACTGTTTCAGGTTGCTGACCCCTGCCCTATACCGTTCTGGACAAATGGCTCTCCAGTCTCTTCTTAAAAACCTCCAGTGATGGAACATCCACAACTTCTGAAGGAAGCCATTTGACTGATTGTTTTCACTGTCATGAAATTTCTTAGTTGTAAGTTGGCTTCCTCTTCCATGATCTTCCATCAGTTACTTCTTGTCCTGCCTTCTGATGTTTTGGAGAAAAGGTTGAACTCCTTTCTGGCATCCTCTTAGATATTGGAACATGCCATCATGTCACCCAGTCCTTCTTTTCATTAAAGTAGACATAACCAATTCCAGCAACCATTCTTCATATGTTTTAGCTTCCAGTCCCTTAAATCTTTTGTTAAATATTTCTGTCTGCAACAAAAAAGGGCAATACTGTAAAGCTGATTGCAAATTACTTTAGAGAGAATTTTCTTACACTCCCCCCCTCTGAGAAGACACTCTTTGACAGTCACATTCTCATTTCATGTGTCAGCAAGAGTTTTTTCAAGAGTCCATCAACTGAAGATTTTAACGGATAGATAGATGTGTTTCTCTCTCTTGCTCTCTCTCTCTCTGTGTACATGTGTGTGTGTGTGTGTGAAAGAGAGAGAGAGAGGAGAGTATCAAGCCATCCTGCTTTTAAATTGCATCTAAGACATCTTTTCAGTATTACTACAGAGTTCGTTGCTTTTCATACTCTTTCAGAAGCAATTTCAGACTTCTCAGAAGTATGATATGTCCATTCTCAATCAATGTGGCTTGATGGAAAGTATATTAGGGGTTACTATAAGACAGTGAAAGACATTGATTCTCACTACATAGTTATTTATGAGTTGTCAGGAGATGAGATTTCTTCTTCCCTTTAATTTTGTGGCTAAAGACGTGTTCTTGTGACAAGACTGGTCGACTTGAATGTCAATGAAAGAGAAGGCCCTCAACTGTTACCCATGGTCAGTTGTCTTCTGTCTGATTTCTAGGTTTTTAAGACCAGGTGTCACTTTCACAAACATAATTATTTCACAATTGAGATTATTATCAAAAAGAGAAAGGTCGATAGAAACCCAATTAACAATTTGCTGTCACAGTCCTGAATTAGGGCTACAGCAGATATAATCAAGCAGGTGTGTCTAACCTTGGCAACTTTAAGGCTTGTGGTCTTCAACTCCCAGAATTTCCTAGCCAGCCATGCTAAGGAGTTCAAATTCTGGGAACTGAAATCCACAAATCTTAAATTTGCCAAGGTTGGACACCCCGATAATAAAGGAAAGTGAGCAAGGATCTCTGCCTTCCTCTTTTTTCCCCCACTGCTTCCTAATTTTCTCATCTTCTGGGACCCACTTCACCATTGTAATTTTGCAGTAAATTGCTTTGAAAATAAATGGCAGTAGTCACCTTTCACATTTACTTACTTTTGTCTTATTTTCCAATACTTGTTGTCCTTCCATCAAAATATCAACATACCCCACAGCCATGATTTGTCCTCTGGGAGTATCTGGTTACACATTTGACAAGGATTTTCTTAAGGTTGGTTGATATTGACACGAGGACATCATGGATGCTTTTCCCTGGGGTAGGAAGATGAGTGAAATGCTGCTGCTGTTGCTTCTATAACTAAGAGAGCCAGTTTTGTCTAGTCTTTAAGTCACCAGGCTATAAAGCAAGAAACCATGAGTTCAAGTCCTGCCTTAGCCATGAAAGCCAGCTGGGTGATCTTGGTCCAGTCACTCTCTCTCAGTTCAGCTCACCTCACAGGGTTGTTTTTGCGGTAAAATAGAAGGAGGAAGGAGGATGAAATGTGTTTGTCGCCTTAAAATTATTTGTAAAAATACTGATACTGATTCTGTGTTCACAAACAAATTCACAAACACATTTCAGACAGCTTTATCATAATCTGTGAGATAGACTGAGTGAAGAGCTTAGAAACATGCTGGCTGGGGAATTCTCGGAGCTGAAGTCCATCACTTCAAGTTCAGGTTCTTAAGATTGAGAGACACTGTCCTAGAGTTACCCAGGGAGTTCCTGACAGAATGGCGATGACCCTGGATTTCTGTCAGATCCCCAAAGAAATGTATTACCCTTCTTTCTATCCTATACATGCTTCTATAACCATTTTTGGGGGCCTGCCATTTTATTAGGAGGGGGGAATGCTTTGGGGGATGTTTTGCATTGCCTTGCCACATTGTGCTTGCCCCAGGGGAAGGAATGCAGACGAATAACATCATCCTACGGTTTGCTTGGAGCCAGAGGGCAATGAAATCGAGAGAGACCTTGTAGAGCACGCCAGAGGAGCCAGTTACCAAAACAATATACCACCTGTGGATTGGCTGAGAATCAAATGGACATTGGGACCCTGGGGGGAGGAGTAATGAGTATGGCTTTTGATATACTGTGTGCGCGGTATTTTTCCTCAGACCTCGCTTTGATTCCTTGCTATCACTAGCTCCTAATAAAAGTTCCTTTTGAGACAATGCCTGTTTCAAGAGTTCTGCTTTCTTGGGAACCTAATTGAGGCAGGCAGGACCTTACAATTTCCTTGGTCCAAGTCCTGGTCCTCATCTTAAACCATTCCTGAATGGCATGGCTTTTCAAAGAAGACTCTTGCAGGACAACTCTGTCAACGCTGCTAACATCGGATGTTTTTGCGTTGACAACAGATGGAGATGCAACCATTTTCTTCTTATGTTTTACTCTTAGAGTTAGATGATGTTGGGGGGAGGAATGTGCGTGAGAGTTTAGCTTGACATAACAATACTGAACCTAGTATGAGGACCAAGGTTACTGAAATAGATGAGAAGAATTGGCGGGCTGGAGAACTGGAGGAAAGCCTGCATTTCAAACTAATTGGAGAATGTGATTTATGACTGTTAATTGGAGGAGAGAATTGTGCTTTGATACTATGTGCACGGGAGAGGAACTCAGTTTTTGGCTTCGACTGTGTTAGTGCAGATGGTATGCTACTCAAGTAAAGATTCTTTAAGGTAAACAATGCCTCGAAGTTCTTTGAAGAGTTTCATCTGTCGGAACCATGACAAACTCATTCTCAGGAGAGATACTTTTTTTTTCCAGGAGAAGACCACCTGGGATGTCAAATGGAGTCCATGGGACATATGAAAGTGCTATTATGAAATGCAAACTGAAAGCTACTCTGTTGAAGCTCTTTTCTGCTTGCTTGATCTAGGATTATTGCCTAGGTGTGAAGGACAGATGGAAGCTGGAGGGATTTAATTTGGGAGCTAGCTTTTAATCCAGTGTCAGTGTTTTTCAGTATGATCAAATTTCTTGAGCTAGCTTCCTTAGCAGCCAGTAATTTTGTGCATTCTCTCTCTCTCTCTCTCTCTCTCTCTCTCTCTCTCTCTCTCTCTCTCTCTCTCTCTGCAGCAGAACTCAACGTCAATGCAGAGACACTGAGGTACCGACTTCATTCAGAAGAACCTCCTGAACGTGTCCTGGTTTCTGAGTCTGGCTGACCACTTAGGGTTAGGGGCTGACCTCCAGCATTATTGACCACCCTCAGTGTCTGGGCCATCCATTCCTTCAAGTTATTTCTAGCCATTCTGGAGAGGAATGGTTCCTTCTCCTGTGGAGACCCCATCTCTTGGTCATCACGGCAGTCTTTGCCTGCTTCCTTGGGGCACCCTGGCCTCTCCTGGTAGTCAGATCTTCCTCCCAACCTCCTCAGTCTTTGTGGATGTGGAGTTCCAAAGGTGGAAGAAATAAGTCCTTTGACTTGCTTCAGGTGAATGTTTCCCGGTCTTGGGGACCCAATGCAGAAAGTTGCCATGCTGAGGCACCAACTCTCTGCAGGGACAATTGCCATGTCTGTCTCCTGAGATGTCAGGCCCTTGGGCAAAATGGAAGCACCCAACGCCAAGTCATTCTGCTGGGAGACCTTCCCACCCATGCCTACCTGTCGGGTCTATTGCAGCCCAACCTATCAGGATGGACACCTCTTTGTGGTGGGGGGGTGCAACCAGCAGGGTCAGCCATTGGACACCCTGGAAATGTTGGACGTGGTTTCCCACAAGTGGATAGCATTACCTTCTATGCCCACCCCACGGGCAGGGGCAGCGGCCGTGATGCTTGGCAAAGAAGTGTTGGTGATTGGTGGAGTTAACTCCACACAGAGACCCCTGGCCTCCGTCGAAGTCTACCACATAGATGAAGGCAGGTGGGAGAAGAAAGAAGACCTAGATCAGGCTTCAATGGGCATCTCAGCCCTTGAGAAAGGTAGGTGGCCAAATTACTTCATTTTGGTGGGTTGATAGGGAGCTAGAAGAGGGACAGTACAAGGCAGTCCTCGACTAACGATCACAACTGCACCCAAAATTTGTGTGGCTAAGTGAGACATTTGCTAAGTGAGTTTTGCCCCATTTTATGAGATTCCTCGCTACAGTTGTTAAGTGAACCACTGCAGCTGATACGTTGGTAACACAGTTGTTCAATGAATCTGGCTTCCCATTGATTTTGCTTGCCCAAAGCTCGCAAAAGGGGATCCTGTGACCTTGGGACACAGCAACGGTCATAACTATGAACCAGTTGCCAAGGGTCTGAATTTTGATTGCATGATCATGGGGATGCTACAAGGTCATAAGTGTGAAAGATGGTCATAAGTCCGTTTTTTTCAATGCCATTATAACTTTGAATGGTCACTGAACTGTTGTAAGTCGAGGACCACCTGTACAGTAGTTGCCTTGACTGGAACTCCAGACATTGGGGAAACCAGTTGCTCTACCTTTATAAGTTGAAGTTATAGCCAGGCATATCCTTTTACGGACATCCCATTCTGTTCCACATTGACAATTTTCCTGCCCACTGAATGCACACTTTTACTGAGCTGATTTTGCTGTTCATCATTTCTGCAAACAAAGTACCATCCTCCCCACCCCTGTTGATAATCTTGTTCTTATATAGTGCTTGTAAGGACCCACCTCCAGCTAACCACCCAAGAAAGCAGAACTCTTGAAACAAGCATTGTCTCAAAAGGAAACTTTTATTAGGGGTTAGTGACAGTAGGGAAGTCAAAGCAAGATCTGAGGAAAATTCCGCTTAAACGGTACAGTTAAACCAGCAATATTCCTCCTCCCACCAGAATCATAATGTCCATTTGAAATCCAGCCAATCTTCAGGTGGCACAATGTTTGGGTAACTGGCACATACACACACACAGAGATAGATAGGTAGGTAGATGATAGATAGATAGATAGATAGATAGATAGATAGATAGATAGATAGATAGATAGACAGACAGATAGATAGATAGATAGATGATAGATAGACACACACACAAGGAAGACAATAAGGATTTGGGGACCTGACAGCGCTGGAGCTGATTTAGTCTCCTAAAGAGCCACTGTAGGAGAATATATGCTAGCTTTGACGGGTGCCCATGGGTTTTCTGGAAAGTGTCATGAAAAGGAGGCTAGGAAGAAGTGGGCACAGTAAAAGAAAAACTCTTTAAAAGTCAAGCTATCATTTTAAAATAATTTTTTCCCCTCCTTTTTCATTGCTTCCCACCTTACCTGAACCTATGTAATTTTTAATTCAAATTTGGTGGTAGCTGAAAAGTAAGCTAGGGTGGTAGCATAAAAAGAAGTTGGAGAGGGATGCATACAACTTCAGCACTGGTTAACACCCGTGGAATATAGCAGAATTTTTTTCCTCAGGCTGTTGGACAGAGTTGGCTTTTGAAGGCTTATTGGGAAGCACCCCAAAAAATAACAGATAGGGCAAAGACATTTCCTTTCAGTTCTATTTACATTTATTTAAAATTAATAAATTAATGTATTAATAAATTAATAATCTTCTGGGAGGAGGCTCCGTGGTATCCGAAGCAGAACATCCAGATTCAGTCACAGCTTTGTTCCATCCAGTATTAACCTTGTGAACTCTAAAGCTTCCGCCTTCTGTTATATATTCAAGATGGACAATAATAATAATAATAATAATAATAATTAATAATAATAATAATAATAATAATAATAATAATAACAATAATAATAAGTTGGACCTTGGAGGTCATCTAGTCCAACCCACTGCACAGGAAGGAAACCCTATACCATTTCAGGCAAATGGCTGTCCAGTCTCTTCTTAAAAACTTCCAGTGTTGGAGCATTCACCCCTTCTGGAGGCAGGTTGTTCCACTTATTAATTGTTCTAACTGTCAGGAAGTTTCTCCTTAGTTCTAGGCTGCTTCTCTCCTTGACTAGTTTCCATCCGTTGCTTCTTCTCCTGCTTTCAGGTGCTTTGGAGAATAGCTTGACTCCCTCTTCTTTGTGGCAGCCCCTGAGATATTGGAAGACTGCTATCATGTTCCCCCCTCGTCCTTCTCTTCGTTAAACTACACATACCCAATTCCAGCAACCGTTCCCTATATGTTTTAGCCT
This sequence comes from Vipera ursinii, assembly GCF_947247035.1. Classification (NCBI taxonomy): domain Eukaryota; kingdom Metazoa; phylum Chordata; class Lepidosauria; order Squamata; family Viperidae; genus Vipera; species Vipera ursinii. The sequence continues at coordinate 27,277,277 of NC_139513.1, read as the reverse complement.
CCAGTCCCCCAATCATCTTTGTTGCTCTTCTCTGTACTCTTTCTAGAGTTTGAACATCTTTTTTACATTGTGGTGACCAAAACTAGATGCAGTATTCCAGGTGTGGCCTTACCAAGGCATTGTAAAGTGGTATTAGTACTTCACGTGATCTTGATTCTATCCCTCTGTTAATGCAGCCTAGCACTGTGTTGGCTTTTTTGGCAGCTGCAACACACTGCTGGCTCATATTTAAGTGATTGTCCACTAGGACTACGAGATCTCTCTCACAGTTACTACTATCGAGCACCTATACTATACCTGTGCATTTGATTTTTCCTGCCTAAATGTAGAACCTTACTTTTTTCACAATTGAATTTCATTTTGTTAGATAGTGCCCAGTGTTCAAGTCTGTCCAGATCCTCCTGTATCTTAAGCCTGTCTTCTGGAGTATTGGCTATTCCTGCCAGCTTGGTGTCATCTGCAAATTTGATGAGTTCCCCATCTATCCCCTCATCCAAATCGTTGATGAAGATGTTGAAGAGCACTGGGCCCAGAACAGAGCCCTGGGGCACCCCACTACACACTTCCTTCCATGTAGATGCAGTTCCATTGAGGACCACACGCTGAGTACGGCCTGTCAGCCAGCTACGAATCCATCTGGTGGTGATGCTATCTAACCCACATTTTTCTATCTTATCAAGTAGTAGGTTGTGATCAACTTTATCAAATGCCTTACTGAAGTCCAAGTAAATTATATCTACAGCATTCCTCTGGTCCACTAATTTTGTCACTTGGTTTGTTTGCATGAAGGTGTTCACTGATTTGTTGTTTGATTATCTTTTCCAGAATCTTCCTAGGTATTGAGGTCAGGCTGATAGGTCTGTAGTTTCCTGGATCTATTTTTTTCCCTTTTTTGAAGATGGAAACTACATCAGCTCATATAATATTTATATGTTGCTTATATGTAAGGGTGTAGGTCAATACATATGTTGTATGTTGTTGTTGTTAGTTGCGATGTCACGGAAGAATTAACCTTCCTATCAGAGGAGGACGGACCGTGGCTCATCTGATGCATGGTGAATATCAAAGAAAGAAAATCCGAGGCATATTCTGCTGTAAAACTTTTCATGAGCTAACAAAGCAAAACCTAGCTGACTACATTCTCTCGTCAGGCAGAAGAGAAAGTTAGAAAGTAACTGTGAGAAACTTTTTCTAGGCTTGCGCACAAAACAGTTTGAAACCATAACATAGCTGGACATGTGAGATTTACTACGGTTACATGATAAGATAGTAACACAGGTGCAGAGAGCAGGGGAAAATGTACAGATAGAAATGAGCGAAGCTGACAAAACTAAAAAACAGCAGTGACATCCCCTTCTTTTGTCAGCAACGCAGAACTCAGATAAGACACATCTTCTTGCGCAGATACTCGTGTTGGGCTGTAGGAAGTGGTTTGTTCAGCATATCAGCAATTTGATCATGTGTAGGCGCTTACTGCAATTTAACAAAATCTTGTTTAACTGCTTGTCTTATGTTTTGATAACGGATGTCAATGTGTCTAAACCTGGAACGTGTAAATCGATTCTCAGATATGTAAACCACAGATTCGTTGTCTTCCATCACAGTGATCGGTCAAACCGGAGGTGTCCAGATATCTGTGACTAAAGCATCAAACCACGTTAGAGAATTACAAGCATCTGAAACACAAGCATATTCAGCTTCAGTAGATGAACAAGAAACAAAATTCTGTTTACGCACATGCCAGTAAACAGGACATCCATTTAAAAACATCATATAACCTGAAGTAATTTTACGTGATTTCTTATCACTTGCCCAATCTGAATCTGCATAACAACATAACTCTGCATAGTGTGTGTTGGTTCTAACAACAACTTCATGTCTTTGGTGTGTTTTAGATATCTCAATAATTTCTTAACACATGTCCAATGAAACTGTTTTGCCTTGCCTACGTGTCGTGATAGGAGATTAACACTAAGTGCAATGTCGGGTCTAGTCCAACTACTTATATATAGCAGCGACCCAATGACTGAGCGATAAAGTGTTTGATCTTCGAACTCAGGACTTGGTTCATGTGCCAAGTTGTGAAAATCGGTTTTCATGGGTGTACTCACTGATTTAGCATCCTTCATGTTGCAGTGATGCAATAGTTGTTCAATCTTATCCTCTTGTGTGAGGCTAAACCCCTTCTGAGTTTTGACAACCTGAACACCTAAATAAGTGTTAATATATCCTAAAGACTTCAATGTGAAAAACTGTTGTAAAGCTTTAGCAAAATTCTCACTCATCTGCTTATTTGGACCAATATAAACAATATCATCAACATAAACAAGAATTATCTCATACCCATTATCAGATCTTTTAGTAAACACACATTCATCTGTTTTTTAGTTTTGCCAGCTTCGCTCATTTCTATCTGTATGTGTTCACTTTGAGAGCAAGCAACTAAATTTCATTTTAAATGTGTGCCATTATGCCCACAATAAAAAAAATGACAATGAAAGTTATCTAATCTAATCTAAACTTAAAATTACCCTTTGCCATGTATTGGATAGTTTTTCCTTCATGCAACTTAATAATTACAACTGAATGAAACTTTGGGAGTCTGCTGGGGATGAAATGCTCTGTGTGTGTGTGTGTGTGTGTGTGTGTGTGTGTGACAGAGCTCTAGGTCTGCACGCAAATGCTATACAAGTAGTCTTTGACTTACGGGCACATTTGGGACTGGAATTCCCGTGGTAAGGTGGTAAGTTGACTGACCCAATTTTACAACAGTTTTTGGGGTGGTTCTTCAATGGGCCCTTTTTGCCAGAAATCACCAAGTGCCTGAATTGTGATCACATGACTGTGGTACAATGGTTGTAAGTGTGAGTACAGGTTGCATGCCTCTTTTTCTGATGCTGCTGTAAATTTTGACCTGTCATTTGAATGAATGGTCGTAAGTCGAGGACTATCTGTAGAGCAGGTATCTTAATTAAGTACTCTTAACATGGTAAAGGTGCCTTTGTAGGTAAAGTTAGGCAGGCACAAAGGAATGTCCTGCTGCACTCAAAAGAAATCTTGTGGTGTTTTTTTTTTTTTACTTTGTAATGGGAAATGTGCAATGTTCTATCGTGTGTGTTTGAAGTACCAGCAGCTGCCTCAGAAGGAAAAGGGGTGGGTGGGGAAAACGGATAAAATAAACTTGTATAGATAGTCCTCAACTTACAGCCACAACTGAGCCCGGTATCTGTGTTGTGAAGTGAAACATTCATTGTGAGGTTTGCCCCATTTTATGACTTTCCTTGCCCACAGTTGCTAAGTGAATCACTGCAGTTGTTACGTTAGTAGCCCCGTTGTTAAGTGAACCTGGCCTTGGCTTGCCAGAAGGCCGCAAAAGGAGATCACATAACCCCAGAACATTGCAATGGTCATAAATAGGAGTCAGTTGCCAGGCATCTGAATGTTGATCACACGACCATGGGGACAATGCAATGGCTGTAAGTGTGAAAAGTGGTTATAAGTCACTTTTTTCAGTCCCATTGTAACCTTGAATGGTCACTAAATGAACTCTTGTAAGTTGAGGACTACCTATAATAGCAACTAGATTTTCAGGCACGGTGTGTGCAAGATGCCAGCATAGCATCTCTTTTACGTGTTGTAACATTCCTTGCCTTCCAGCCAAAAAAAAGGCTTAAAACCCTGTTTCTGTCTTTTTGTATTTGTTATTACAAATAAGTACAATGCAAAAGGTGCGTTTGTCACGCACCGGACTGATTGGCAACAAAGAGGCCTTTTCAGTAGAAATTGTACCCCTGTCTCTCCAAAGCTTTGTTTCTGATTTAAAGCAGCCACAGGAGGCTGCCAGTTTGGTTGCAGAAGTGGGAAGCAGGAAGGCTGTTTTCCCTCAGAAATATTTGTTCGCCCCACAAGAGCATCCGGACTCCCTTTCATGAAAAAAAGCACAGCTTTGGGAAAGGAGACTTAGAGGGGTGGGGGTGGGGAAAGGTGATGCATATGGCAGCAGAGAGAAGATTTGATTCTTCTGATCTCAGCACTGTTACCATGATAAGATCTGGAGCCCTCTGGAGCTGCAGTAGGTGAAAAATTCTACAAAAAGAAGATGTGATTGTAGACGACCCCTGAAATGTGTCAAATGACTTATAAGTGCTCGTCTGTATTATGCACTTAGCTGATCTTGCTTTCTGCAGAAGAGCACATTATTTGTAAAAGAGAGAGAGAGAGAGAGAGAGAGAGAGAGAGAAAGACAGACACATTTGAGATTTTTAAGACTTATCTGTTTCCCATTTATGAACTCTTCCTTATATTTTACTCTGTGCTATCTCAGAAATTGGCTATGCTATGGTCCAGGGGTCTTCAAACTCGGCCCTTTTATGACTCATGGACTTCAACTCCCAGAATTGAGGAATCCTGGGAGTTGAAGTCCATGAGTCATAAAAGGGCCGAGTTTGAAGACCCCTGCAAGTATGGTCCTTTAGTTCCACATTTTTTTCTGTTCCATTTCATTCCTTTCCTCCTCTTTTTCCTGTTAGGTTTCGGATCATTTGGAGACAATGCTAAATTTGATGTTTATAAGGATAATAATTTGATCAGGAAGAACTCAATTCAATCAAACTAGTCAATTTAGGCTTGGGTTTAAAAAAATAAACATTTTGTTTTGCTTCAGTAAATATTAATGCAAATATATTTCTTCCAACTAGCTAATGTTCTAAACATTTAAATGTATTAGCTATTAACATTTCTGGAGTATGTATATAGTAAAAGCAAAATACATATAACCTTATTTAATTTCATTATCTGAGAACTTGGACCTGGGTAGTAAACAATTGTTGTGCTTTTCTTGTGTTTAATAAGGCAGGTAAAATAGAAATTGCCTGTATTATCATAATATGGCTGTCTCTTTTTTGTTATTGTTTTTCATTAGATCAATTTTCCAGCACATTTGCTACCATATAGACATTTTCAAATTCTGCTTTCTTTTCTAACATCTTGGTACTGCTTGTTGGAATGCAGCCAATAAGAAAATTCTTTAGACTTCAATGTGTTTTTGATTATCAAATCAAAACAAAACAAAAACTTTAGTAAGGCCAAGGAAGGATCCATTGTAATTTTCTGAGTTGTGATTTGGTTCAAATAGTGATTTGTCCTATTTTAATAAAAAAAATTGCATTCCCAAAACTGGACAGCTTTATAAGACTACTACATATGATAATAGGAATCTATTTCTTTTTATTTTCTCTAACATACTGAATTGAATGTCAGACCAAGTCCATGTAGTATGGTCTAATTAAACTGATTTATTGCTAAGCAACCTATGCACAGGAATTGTCTCAATGTACCCGCTTGGAATCAAATAAGGGTGAAGTCGGTAGTTTGGCGGGTCAAATCCTGAGTGCCGCGTAACAGAGTGAGCGCCTGTTACTCGTCCCAGCTTCTGCCAACCTAGCAGTTCGAAAGCACGCAAAAATGCAAGTAGAAAAATAGGGACCACTACGGTGGGAAGGTAACAGCATTCTGTGCGCCTTTGGCGTCTAGTCATGCTGGCCACATGACCATGGAGATGTCCTTGGACAAGCGCTGGCTCTTTGGCTTTGAAACGGAGATGAGCACCGGCCCCTAGAGTCGGAAACGACTAGCACACATGTGCGGGGGAACCTTTACCTTTTTAATGTATTGGGCCTGTTTCACTTGAACTGTACCATGTGTCTTTGAATGCTGTTTAAGATTGCTTAACCAGGGAGTCTGTGTAACGGTAGCTGGCTTCTGAGACAAGCAGTCTCCAGGATCACCATTGCTTGGCTCTAGGGCGGCAATAGGCTCCTTCAAACCTATTGGCCGCCGCCTAGTGGCCAGCAGTATAAATAGCTGCGTAGAAGCCTTGGTTACTAGTTCAGTTCCTGCATTCAATAAAGCATGTTCCTGCCTGAACTCTCTCGCCTCGTCTCCTGCTTGCAACAAAAACCCAGTACACAACAGCTGCAGAGAATTCAAGTGAAGTTGGATTTAGTCTGCCTGTGGCTACATAGGAATTCTAGGCTGATCCCTTTTTTAACTCCCTCCAGAGGCTCTGCCATTCCTTCTTCTACACTTACGATAGAATTTATCATGTTGAGTTCATTTGATATGAAATACCAGCTATAAAACTCACTTTTTCCCTAACTTGGGGCAAAATTGTTTTCAGTGTTTTTTTAATGTCAGTTGGATAGCAACCAGATCAAACATACCGGGGCCATCTAATACATTATTTTCAACCCACTCAGAAAGTTTGTCTTCCAACAGAATGTTGTAAATTTTTGAAATTCTCACCCATTCCCTATTATCTGATAAATTTAGCTTACCGTAATCTTAGATTTAATGTTGATTCGAACTCTTTGTATTATAACCTGCTGGAACTGTAGCGAAATGTAGAATTTCTTCATGAATGAATGACAGTTCTTAAAATTATTTACAATTGTGCTCTGTTCATCAGAACATATTTGTTGTAGCAAAAGCTAAGTGACAGCATAACCTAATCCTAAATTAACAAAACGGAAGTGAGCAATTGCTGCATCTAGTTTAATCTGCATCTAATACAACATACTAATGGGGAAAAAATCAAATTGTGGATTGCATTGCTTATCATCATGTTCCTCCTCATCTGAAATTGTAGTTTGCAATCCTTTCCTGTGGACTGAAGTCATTTTGGTCATAGTCTGCAAGAGAACAATGGACAGGGAAGACAATGGCTGAGAACTAAATAGACTTTTAAAGATCCAACGGTGTTAAAGGAAGAATTTTTATGGTTCCCGCTCATTCTTCAGGCAGTCTCTGCAGCAATTTTCTCATGGCCTTAGACTAGAGGTGGGCAATTATATTTCCCAGTGGGCCACATGAAAACTAGGACTGTTGTGGAGGACTGAACAAACAGGGCTGTGAAGGTGTGTAGGCATGCACACACGGACATAAGTAAATTGAAAAAAAATAATACTTGCCTTCAAAATGAAAACAATCCACACAGGCCGGATGGGGATAGGCAAAAGGCCAACATGTGGCCCGGGGGCCATAAAACATCCAAGTCTGCCTTAGCCTAATGTTTTTCATAATTTGTGATTAATAAGAATAATTTATTAAACTTGGATGCTTCCCGACTCTCAACAACTCTTAAGTGGCTCACAACAGAAATTATAATAAAAATAAAAGATGGAAATGTGATGAAGTGAAAGGTCTACCCTCTTCTTTCCTTCTTGAGGGCCCAAATAAAGAGCCAGACCTTCACGGGTAAAGAAATAAGAAAGGCAGATCCCAGAAGCATCATGGAATAAATTTCCAGAGGCCCCTCAAGACCTGGCTATGCCAGCAGGCCTGGGGATGGATGAACTAGTGTGTGGCTCTATTTTTAAGCATATTTTTGTTTATTATTTTTATTTTAGCATGGTTTTTGGGCTTTTTAATAGATGTATTGACCGTTTTTAGTTCTATTGTATGCCACCCTGAGTCGTTTGTTGTGACATAAATTGGTTAAACAAACATTTTTTTAAAATTTATGGGAATAAAAAAATTACAGGTTACAGGAATTGGCTACATCTAGTCCAGGGGTAGGCAACCTCGGCTCTTTTATGACTCATGGACTTCAACTCCCAGAATTCCTGAGCCAGCCATGCTGAGGGGAAAGGGAGAGGTTTCCAAGTGGAGCCATGCTGGCTCAGGAATTCTGGGAGTTGAAGTCCATGAGTCATAAAAGAGCTGAGGTTGCCTACCCCTGATCTAGTCTAATGAAAAGACGAAGTAGGGGGAACTCGATAGCAGTGTTCCAATATTTGAGGGGCTCCTACAGAGACAAGCGGGTCAGGCTATTTTCCAAAGCACCAGTAAGCAAGACAAGAAACAATAGATGGAAACTAACCAAGGAGAGAAGGAACTAAGGAGAAATTTGCTAACGGTGAGAGCAATTAACCAATGGAATAACTTGCCTTCAGAATTTGTGGGTGCTCCATCACTGAAGGCTTTCAAAAAAGAGACTGGACAACCATTTGTGTGAAATGATACAGGGTCTCCTGCTTAATCAGGAGATTGGACTAGAAGACCTCTGAGGCACTTTCCAACTCTTATTATTCCATGCTCTAAATCTGTGGTGAAAGCAGTCAATGGCTCTCCCCATTTTATTTGAATATCGTGCAGGTGTGCCTACTAAAAGCAGGAATGTGGTTGACAGTGGGTCACTGCATTTTGAAGAAAGCCTTCAGTCCTGGAAGGACATTTTAACAGAGGTTTTCCAGGTTCCCCTCTGCATTCCAAGGAGCTGGAAATATTTCTATGACTCTAAATGGAATGTAACATTTATAATTAGAATCTCCTTTTAATCTTCACAAACACCCTACGATATGTTTTTATAGAAGAGAAGTGGGGAAAATGTACCAAAATAGGGATTTATGGAGAGTGATAACATTTCTTTGTTGCTTGGTTTGGGGGATGTTATCTGGCAGAAGATGCAATCTCCATATTTTTGTTTCCCCCACACTGTTGTGCGAAGCAGATCAGAATAGTCTGAAGGGGCCTTAACTGAATGCCTTTCTTCTTCATTCTACAGCAGCGGCAGCTGAGCCGTGTGCCAATTAGGTACATGCTAGGTATGACATTAAAACAACAATAACAACATGCAGTCTTTTCAAAAGCTTAAACCATCCTTCTCTAGTCTGGTACCGTCAGAAGTAGAACTTTTGCGAGTTCTAATGGACAGCACTAAGCTTGAAAAGGCTGTTTTGAGTCCTTTAAGAATAGGGCAAAGAGTAACCAATTAACCTTTACAGTTAGGGATAAATCAGTAATGAATAAATAATGGAGAATCAGTGTGTAGCATTTGGGATGTTGGGCTATGTTGGAAGAGACCAGCTTTCAAATTTCTACTAGGCACGAAACCTGTTTGATGATTCTGGATCAGTCACTATAACAGAATAAGAGAGTTGGAAGGGACCTTGGAGGTCTTCTAGTCCAGTTTAGTCCTGCTCAGGCAGGAAACCCCATACCATTCCAGACAAATGGCTGTTCCATCTCTTCTTAAAAACCTCCAGTGATAGAGCATCCACAACTTCTAAAGGCAAGTAGTTCCACTGGTGAATTGTTCTAACCGTCAGAAAAAATCTCCTTATATTTAGGTTGATTCTCTTCTTGACTAGTTCCCATCCATTGCTTCTTGTTCTGCCTTCAGGTGCTTTGGAAAATACGTTGACCCCCCTCTTCTTTGTGACAGCCCCTTAGATACTAGAACACTGCTATCATGTCACTCCTAGTCCTTCCAATATTGGGGGGCTGTCACAGAGAGGAAGGGATCAACCTATTTTCCAAAGCACTTGAAGGCCAGACAAAGAATAACAGATGGAAACTGATCAAGGAGAGATTCATCCTAGAAATAAGGAGAAATTTCCAATCAGCCAATGGAAAAGCTTGCCTTCAGAAGTTGTGGGAGCTTCATCAATGGAAGCTTTCAAGAAGAGACTGGACTGCCATCTGTCAGAAATGGCGTAGGGCCTCCTGCTTGGGCAGGGGGTTGGATTAGATGACCTACAAGGTCCCTTCCAACTCTGTTATTCTACTCTGTTCTTTTCATTAAACCAGGGGTGTCAAACTCAATTTCATTGAAGGCCACATCAGCATTGCAGTTGCCCTCAGGGGGCCGGGTGGGTATGGCCTGGGTGGGCGTGGCCTACTGGGTGGCCATGGCTAGAGTGCATATGGCCTACTGGGTGGGCATGGCCAGCTCTACATCGTTCGCATCAAGGGTGCCTATGGGGGCCTGGGCAGGAGTTGGACAGATCTGAGGGTCTCTGGCAGAAGGAGGGTCTCTGGGCCAGGGCCAAGGCAGTGGGGGCTGTTCCCTCCCTGTTTCCAGGATGGCTTCGTGGGCCGCATGAAACCACTTCGTGGGCTGGGTCTGGCCCCCGGGCCTTGTGTTTGACATGTCTGCGTTAAACTATACATACCCAATTCCTCCAACCGTTCTTCATATGTTTTAGCCCCAACTATCTTTTTTGTTCTTCTCTGTACTCTTTCTATAGTCTTAACATCTTTTTTATATTGTGGCAACCAAAACTGGATGCAATATTCTAAGTGTGGTCTTCCCAAGGTGGTACTAACACTTCACTTGACCTTGATTCTAATGCAGCCTAAGATTGCATGGTTTTTTGTTTTTGTTTTTTTGGCAGCTGCAGGTCAATAACGTTGTAGGAGGTTAAAAGCCACCTGTATTGCTTTGGGATCTCAGGATGAAGCAGATAAAGAGTAATTACAAAAAAAAGATTGTTAAAGATTGTATGATAAAATGGGCCCAGAATATTCAAGAAGTTATTACAATGGACACGTGGGAAAAGATCTGGGTGAGGAACGTGAAATTCACACAAGCTCAAAACTTAAGAGAGAACTTTTATAAAATGTTTTATAGATGGCATTTAGATCCTAAAAAGCTTGCAAGTATGTATCCGAACTTTCAGCCAAAATGTTGGAGGTGTGGTGGCGAAGATGCAACATATTTTCATATTTGGTGGACCTGTAAAAAGGTTAAGGCTTTTTGGATAAAAATTTGGTGGAATATGCAGAAGATCTTCAAGCAAAGGATAAAGTTTTGCCCACAATTGTTTTTGTTGGGCATAATTACAGATGCTACTGTTGTGGACACTAAGTTGATGCTGAACTTAATTACAGCAGCAAGACTCTTAATAGGTCAATATTGGAAGAAGGAGGAACTGCCGACTATAGAAGAATGGACTTTAAAGGTTTCTGACCTGGCGGAAATGGCAAAGATCTCGGCTTACTTGAAAGATCACTCGCAAGAACGTTATATTATGGAGTGGAAAAAATGGATTGATTATATCCAGAACAAATATGGGACTAAAAAGTTTCATTTAGCATTTGAATAAGTCTTCCTTTCTTTTTTCTTTTCTTTTTCTTTTTATATGTAATATTAATATTGCTAGTAGTTATCTTATATGAGCTAGAGAGTGATAGAGTTAATAGTTTATTGTTGTTAGCATAGGGATGTTTATGATTGTTCTTTGTTTTTATACCCTGTACTTAGCTCTGGAAAGTGGGGGGGAGGGGGGAATGGGGGGAGGGATAGGGAGGGTTAGGTTGGGGTGGGGGGAGGGGGGATTGTTAAAGATAAAATGTACTCTAAAACTTTTTAATAAAAAAAAACAAAAAAAACCAACCCAGGAAACTACTGTACACTTTGGTAGTCACTAGTGTTGTTGATCAGAAGGTCGGCAGTTTGGCAGGTCGAATCCCGAGTGCCGCGTAGCAGAGTGAGCGCCTGTTACTCATCCCAGCTTCTGCCAACCTAGCAGTTCGAAAGCACGTAAAAATGCAAGTAGAAAAATAGGGACCACTCCGGTGGGAAGGTAACAGTGTTCCGTGCGCCTTTGGCGTCTAGTCATGCCGGCCACATGACCACGGAGATGTCCTTGGACAAGCGCTGGCTCTTCGGCTTTGAAACGGAGATGAGCACCGGCCTCTAGAGTCGGAAACGACTAGCACGCATGTGTGGGGGAACCTTTACCTTTACCTTTAGTGTTGTTATCAGTGGGATTATTCTATTTCTAAAGTCTTTCAGTGCCTCTTTCTTCTCAGCACAAGTTCATAGGCAATTTCCTCTTTGAAGCTTGTTGATGGAGAATGGGAGACCAAAAGCAGCAGCTGCAAAAGGGTGGCTCAGATTTTACATCCCCTCTCGACATTCTTCCTCTGTCGTAGATTTGAAGAGGGGAGATGAAAAGAGCTGCGCTGTGTTTTGGAGGCTCTCTGAAATACAATTATCACTAGAGGGCAGCAAAGAGATACAGAGCCCAAATATGGCAGCCTTGATTAAAGAGCCTTGGTGGAGCAGTGGGCTAAGGCCTCCTTAAGTAACACCAGCTGCCTGCAATTAGTGCAGGTTCGCGTCCCACCAGGCTCAAGGTTGACTCAGCCTTCCATCCTTCCGAGGTAGGTAAAATGAGGACCCAGATTGTTGGGGGCAATTAAGCTGACTTTGTAATAATGCCACTTGGGGTGTATGTGAAAGCCCTAATAAGCAGTCATATACATAGAATGAAGGCTACTGCTAAGTTTGTAAAGCCGCCCTGAGTCTTCGGAGAAGGGCGGGATATAAATGGAATTAAAATAAAATAAATAAAAATAAATAAAGTCCACAGGCCTACAGTAGTGGCCAAAATTGTGGAAACCTTTTGGGAAAAGTTTATTTTTGAGGTTTGATGGCTAATAACACCACTTTTGTTTTGGAGTAGTACCATAAAATTATATATCAATGGAAAGATAATTAAATCAAGATTGTCATGCAACAAAGTTTGTTCAATTATCTGTACTGTGTTCTATGAAAAGTTATAGCCAAAGAACCAGAAAAAGGAAGCACAACGTGCTTAAGTTGATATCGGGTAGCTTTCCTTCATCTGATTGTAGCCAATGAGCATGAGTGTTTAGAGAGCCAATCAGGTGTCATCTTGTTTTGGCAATGAGCCAGTCAGATCACAGTAGGATTCAGTTATTGATGTCATGTATTGAAGCCGAGAGGAGGACATTTGTCAGTATGTTATGTAATTGCTATCAAGTTGGTTGGGATGTTTTTTTTCTTTCATTTAGTGACTTTGTAAAACGTAATAAAATTAAAGTAACGGTGCAAAGAGTTGACTGGTTGCCCAGAAAGCGATATAAAATAGTATTTATTTTATTTATTATATTAGATTTATATACCGCCCTTTCCCGAAGGACTCAGGGCGGTTTACAGGGCATTTTAAAATCATACCAATACAAAATATAAAAGTTAAAAGACAATTAAAAAGATTAAAGTATCCCTGAAAGTCTACAGTTATAAAGAAATTAGAAGAAAAATTGGTGGAAACTTAACCAAAGGTGGCATTTCTACTGTACACTTTTCCCAAAAGGTTTCCACAATTTTGGCCACTACTGTAGATGGTGCCAGGTTTAGAAGGCAGAGCTTCCATCCAGCTCCAGACTTAAGAAAGATGGGAAGAGACTGATCTTTATCAAACTTTCTCAGACATGGTGTTCTCCCAGTTTGTAGGACTTTAACGTCAAAGGCCTGGAGACTAAAACATATGAAGAACTGCTGCAGGATTTGGAATTAGCTAGTCTAAAGAAAAGGGGTGACATGATAGCAGTATTCCAATATTTGAGGGGCTGCCACAAAGAGGAGGGGGTCAAATTATTCTCCAAAGCACCAGAGGGCAGGACAAGAAACAATGGTTGGAAACTGACCAAAGAGAGAAGCAACCTGGAATTAAGGAGAAACTTCCTAACAGTGAGAACAATTAACCAGAAATCGTGGGTGCTCCATCACTGGAGGTTTTTAAGAAGATACTAGACAGTCACTTGTCTGAAATGGTATGGGTTCTCCTGCTTGAGCAGAGGGCTGGATTAGAAGACCTCCAAGATCTTTTCCAGCTGTATTGTATTCTATTTTAAACATCCATCAGCTTAAGACAGCATAATTCCTTTTATAGTAGAGAATGATGGGGAACTGAAGAAGCTTCTTGGATGAGAAGCGAAACATCTTCAAGGAAAAACAAGGAAGTCCAGTTGCCTTATGAAAAAGCACCTTCGGGATAACTAAGACCTGGATTTCTGAGAATCCCCATAGACAGATGGGGATGATAGTGCATTTTTTTTTTATTTAGCACTACCTTTGGAAAGGCTAGTCAAGCTGGATGGTCTCTCATAGCACAGATTTAATATTTGAAAACAGGACAAGCCTTGTAACGCAGGAGTTTCGTCCATTCCCTCTGTGATATTGTCTGAGGATGGTGTAAGGCAGGGGTAGGCAACCTTGGTTCTTTTATGACTCGTGGACTTCACCTCCCAGAATTCCTGAGCTAGCACAGCTGTCTCAGGAATTCTGGGAGTTGAAGTCCATGAGTCATAAAAGAGCCAAGGTTGCCTACCCCTGCACTAGACCAAAATGGCTTTGTCATATATGTTTTACCATTGGAAAAGAGACAGAATCTTACATTGTTCCTGCACAATTTTGCTAAATCTGAAATTTAGCTTACACTAAATGAGACAATTCATTTCTGCACAATCACATTCCTTATTTTTTATGTTTTACCAAATGGTATGGATATGGATGGGAGCGGTAAGATATAAGGACATTGTGACTGCCATTCTGGATCAGGCCAAGATCCATCTTAGCTCATCATTTTGTTTCTGTCAGGGTGAGCCACATGTTTTTGTATTCTTTATGCAGGAAATGGAAAGTACCAAGGGACATCCTATTAATTTCACTCCCTTCCCAAGATATTAGATCATTCTCGTCCTCTTTTTGGTATTGTTAAGAGACACAAAATGAGATCAATAACCAGCATGTGGCTAAATCTGTTTATAAATACCTCTACAGAGTGATTTTCAGCTGTTAGCATTGTTCCAAGCTTGTTGTCTGTAAAAAGTGTGGAGAGGGGGAAAAACACACACAACAAAGGGTCAATATTCATCATGAGATCAGTTTTTGTTTCTTTGACAGGGGAAACTAAGCTTCTCTTAGTTGACTTCAGCCTGTCCCTCAAAGCAACTTTGAATAAGTTAATTCACAGATTTTGCTTTCAATGGGCTTCCAGCTGCAATGTAAGATGCTGGTTGTCACAAAAAAACCCTATATTGTTTGTTTGTTTGTTTGATTGATTGATTGAATGCATGCATGAATGCTTGCATGTATTTGATTTCTATAGCCACTCATCTCAGTTAATGATTCTGGGCAGCTCACAATTCAAAAAATATATTACAATTAAAAATATTAAAAACATTTTAAATCAATTAAAACAGTAAAAAAAAAACACCACCCAGATTAAATACTGGTATACATAGGAGCAAGATACTTGGCCAATTAGCAATACAGCCAGAAATGGAGCCCTTAATACATTCAGCACTCCAGGCATGGAAACATAGCCAGGTTTTTAGGGCCTTGTGAAGGGCTAATAGCAGGGGTCTTCAGACTTGGCCCTTTTATGACTTCTGGACTTCAACTCCCAGAATTCCTTAGCCAGGCACGCTGGCTGAGGAATTCTGGGAGTTGAAGTCCACAAGTCATAAAAGGGCCAAGTTTGAAGAACCCTGCTAATAAGGTTGGGGCCATTCTAATCTTTGAAGAGAAGATGTTCCATTGAGCAGGGGCCACTGTGGAAAAAGTTTGTAATGTATTGGGCTTAATTGTAACACCACGCAGTAAGCTGGAGCTAGCTAACGGCTCCCAGCATCTCAGACACACCGTACCCAGGGCTGCTATTGGCTGCCCCTAGGCGGCAATAGGCTGCTTTAAACCTATTGGCTGCCACCTAGGGGCCAGGCTATAAATTGCTGCAAGCTGCAGCCCAATTCCCTAGTTCAGGTCCTGTAAGCAAATAAACATGTTCATTGCTGAACTCACTCGCCTCGTCTTCATTCCTGCACAACGAACTCACTACACAACAAAGTTCATATTCTGGTCCCTGCCAGCTGACACTGTTTGGAGGATGAGATCTGCACCTTGCCCATTCTGCTCTCTTGACATAGAGCCAATATATTTGCAAAACTATTCAGCTGTTTCTACTCACCCACCAAAGTTGGCATCCTCTGTGCTCTTTCCATTAGAAAATGTCTTCTTGTGGGACCAAGGAGCTGTGACTTCTGTGTTGAAGCATCTGCCCTATGAAACAGTATCTTCCTCCTCCCCCCCTCCCCCCCCTAAATCTTTCTGTTGACATTATAGACCTGGATATTTACCCTGGCACTGGGACCAGGAGGTTAAATCCACTTTGTTGGTGGATTTGTTTGATTGGTTTTTACATATTAATACTGGATTGTTCAGGCCCAACACATATTATATGTTATAAATATTAATACTGATATAAAGTTCACTTGGTTGTATTAGGTTTTAATCCTCTGTGCATCATCCTGTGGGGGGGGAGCGTCACTGCTGTTGAGATGGGCAGCAGTATAAATTGCTGAAATAAATAAATCTTCCTGCCTAAGCAGGTCCTCTGCCACTGATTTGTGTCAGTCCTAGTTGGTCAGAATCATTCATTCTCTTCACCCCATTCAGTAATTTTTTACATTACACCCAGATCGTGTGAATCAATAGATCCTGTTGTCATGCCTTCAGCCAGGAAAAGAATGAAGCTGCCTGAATGGCTTGTTCAGATGAGCGGTTATATAACTGATTCATTTCTTCTGTTTGATTTAATTACGCAAGATTTAATTACCGCATATCGGTTCCAGAAATTGGCTGCAGTGATTTCCCTCAGGGCGTTTTATCTTTTTAAACATCTCTGTCATAACTCTCTAAAATAAGATTGGCTGCCTATGCCTCCCCCTCATTATCTGATTTTTTTTAATCTTGTCAAGAAATAGGGAATTTTCATCCAGCAGGTACCTGAAGGATTCTGCCTTTCTTGGTGTGCCTCTACTGTCTTGGTGGAACAAAGAGCAGCTTGTCAGCCATTGTTGGAGATCACAATTGTAGGTTTTCATCCGGATCTGGAGTTAGAGGTGATTGTTCAGACAAGGAAGCCTGTTGTATCTTCTTGATGTCATATTTGGCAATCTGAGTTAATGAAGAGGAGGCTAACAACAGGTGCAAATCAATTAAGATCTGCAAGAAATTCTGGACCTGGTTAACTAATAATTTTGTGTCCCTCCTCTCAAATTGGAAGTAGAAACCTTCTCTTGTATTCCCACCCTCCCTTACTATGTGCAGAGTGGTGGGGAGGCTGTGGTGGAAGCAGAATTTGGCAGCATGGTTGGGTTGCCATGGTGTCTCCAGGGATACTACATGGCGAATATAATTAGTTGTGATAGCCTGGTATCCCAGTGTTGTTCCTGTGTTATATTTGTTAGAAGAGGCAGGTACCCACGTGAGGCAGTTGCTAGGGTCTTATCAGAGCACAGCTAGCTTGGGTCTGTTTTTTTTAATAGAAAATTTTATTAAATGTACATTTAAAAACAAAAGTGGACATGATTCAACTTCCCTGGCTACAACACTGCTATTAGTATTATGTTACAGAAAGAAAAACAGAAACTTAAAATACATTCTATGTTGTATCTACGTATCTTTCAGTTGTGTCCTGATATAGGTGCTAATAAGAAGTCCTTATGTTGTCAACTAATCAATCAATAGTCATCTCAGCGATCCTCCTTATCTCTAACCAATCGTACAAATTTTGCCAAATTTCAAAATACTCTGATTCAGTTTTATTTTTAATCTCTAGAATTAACCTGTCCATTTCGGCGCAGGATAAAATTTTATTAATTATTTCTTCTTCAGTGGGGATTTCCTTTCTTTTCCATTTCTGAGCATATGCCAATCTTGCTGCGGTTAAAATATGCAATAGTAAGTAGAAAGATGCTTTGCTGAGTTTATCATTAATAATCCCTAATAAGAAGGTTTCTGGTTTTAAATCAATTTTTTTAAAATAATATTTCTTCCAACCAATTTTTTATCCGATGCCACAAATTTTGCGCTTTTGAACATTCCCACCACATGTGATAGTAAGTCCCTGCATTTCCTGCATGTCGGTGAGATTTTTTTATCTATTTTTGCTAGCCTTGTAGGGGAAGGTGCCATCTATAAAACATCTTATACAAATTTTCTTTATAGGAAGTGGCTAGCGTTAACCTCCTGTTTCTATCCCATAATGATTGCCAATTATCTAGGTCAATACTGCAACCAAAATTTTTGCTCCAGATTAACATTGTTTCTTTTACCTGTTCTAACAAATCTTGTTCTAATAAATATTGATATATCTTTTTTATCATTTGATCTTCTGTTCCTAGAAGGATTTTATCTAATTGTGTATGCTCTAATTTTATCCCTGGTTCTTTTTTGTCTTTTTTGTATCGTGACTGTATTTGTAAGTATGCCCACCATTCCAACTCTATACTGTCTTCTAATAGTCTTTTCCTTGTTTTCAGGGCCCCATTCTCATCTAAGATATCTTTATATGTGATTACTCTTCCTAAATTTATGAATTTGGGGTGCATGAAAATCTCTAATATGGATGGCCAATTGGGGATTTCTGTATAATTAAGTTTTTTTTAATTTTTATCCACACGTCTAATAGTGCCCGTCTAATATGATTCTGAGAGGGACGCGGTGGCTCAGTGGGTTAGGACGCTGAGCTTGTCGATCAGAAGGTCGGCAGTTTGGCGGGTCAAATCCCGAGTGCCGCTTAACAGAGTGAGCGTCTGTTACTTGTCCCAGCTTCTGCCAACCTAGCAATTCGAAAGCATGTAAAAATGCAAGTAGAAAAATAGGGACCACTCGGGTGGGAAGGTAACAGCGTTCCATGCGCCTTTGGCGTCTAGTCATGCCGGCCACATGACCATGGAGACGTCCTCGGACAAGTGCTGGCTCTTTGGCTTTGAAACGGAGATGAGCACTGGCCCCTAGAGTCGGAAATGACTAGCATGCATGTGCGGGGGAAACTTTACCTTTTTTAATATGATTCTGGAAGTACTGATGAGCCTTATATTTCCCGTCCCACATTATAGCATGCCACCCTATTTGCATGTCGTGGCCTTCTAATGCTAGTAGTCTTCTGTTTCTTAAGTGTATCCAATCCTTATCCATACCGATATTGCCGGTTGATAATATTTTTCCCAATTCGGCTGAGCCCTCCTCTTTCCTTTGCATCCTGTAATAATTTTAATTTAATTCTCGGTTTTCTACCTTGCCAGATAACTTTGGATGTAATTCTGTGTAAATTTTCAAAAAAATCCTTGCCTAATTTAATTGGTACACGTTGGAATAAAAAGAGTAATTTGGGAAGTATATTCATCTTGATTGTCGCTATTCTAAAGGAGAGCTGCAAGTTTTTCCATCTGTTTAAGTCTGCTGTAATTTGATCTATTAATATGTCATAATTTTCTCTTTTGAGTGTAATACATCTTGCCGACAGTTGGATCCCCAAGTACCTTACTCTTTTAGATGTCTGGATATTAATTTTTTCTACTAGCTCAGTTTCTTGTAAATTGGACATGTTTTTAACTAACATTTTAGTTTTTTCTTTATTAATCTTCAACCCCGTGACATCATCATAATTTTCCAGCACCTCTAATAATCTTGTTCCAGATTCTAAGGGGTCTTCCAAAATGAAAACCAAATCATCTGCATAAGCCTGTAATTTAAATGTCTCTTTTCTGATTTCTAGTCCTTTAATCAGCTTATCTTTTTGAATTATTCTTGTTAGTGCTTCTAAAGAAAGAATAAATAATAGAGGAGATAGTGGACAACCTTGTCTCGTGCCTTTTTGTATTTGAACGCTATTTGTTAGTTCTCCATTTATGATTACTTTTAATGAATGTTTTATGATTGCTTTAAACATATTTATAAATTTCCCCCCGAATTCCATCTGTTTAAGTTGAGTCAACATAAAATTCCATTTGACATTATCAAACACTTTCTGAGCATCAACAAAAATCAATGCCATTTGTTTTTCGCTGTGTAATTCATAATATTCTAAGATGTTTAGTATGATCCTGATATTATGTTTAATTTGTCTTTTAGGCAAGAAGCCATTTTGGTCAGTATGGATAAATTCAGCTAAATATTGTTTTAATCTTTCTGCCATTATAGTCATGAAAATCTTATAATCTGTGTTCAGTAAAGAAATGGGCCTATAGTTTTTAATGCAGGTCAAATCAGAGTTTTCTTTAGGAATTGGTGAGATGATTGCTTCTTTCCATGAGTTTGGGGTTTTTGCTAGCTTGGGTCTTAAAACGATTGTCAGTAGGATAGGATGCCATGCTGTACAGGGAACAAAGCAAGCCTTCTTCAACAAGTTGTATTCTGGAAGGGCAGACTGTTGGGCCCAGTATTCTTGACAGATGATGTCAATCAGGGAGGAAGCTTGAGGAAGATTTTTTTTTACGGAGCATGGGCAAGGTTTGGTTAGATAGTGTCTTCAGTGTCATGAACATGAATTTGGACAAACTCTGAAAGACTTGAGTTCAGGGGAGCCTGGTATGCTGTGATCCATGGGGTCATGAAGAGTTACCAACTGAACAACAATTAAGGGGCACAATTATAGTTATGAGGAAAATGTCCCTTGAGTTCTTTCCGAAATTGTTTCTTCTATTGCTAAGAAATAAGAGTCTCTCTGTGTGGGAGGTGGGGGAAGTTCCAAATGTGAAAAGAAAAGGAAGGAAGGAAGGAAGGAAGGAAGGAAGGAAGGAAGGAAGGAAGGAAGGAAGGAAGGAAGGAAGGAAGGAGAGAGAAAGAAAGAGAAAAAAGAAAGTTAGTTGCCTATTGATTTTCCCAGATTTACTGTTGGAACCAAATCCACCTCAAATCATTGGTTAAGATACTGATTCTCTATCTTAACCTGGCCATCTTCAGTTGTATTGGGCTACTTCTGCTATCAGTTCTGACATTTAGCTAAGGCTGGTAAGAATTGGAGTCTCAAAGTTCTGGAAGATGTTGTTTTCAGACATTGACCTATCAGATCATTTTGGAGGAATGATTGTTGATCATTGGAAACAGTGTTTATGAACAGTTGCTGATTTGGAGTATAGATTCTTTGTGTAGAATGACCATGTAATGATGAGAATATCCTATTTCTAGGTTCCCAATTTTAAGAAATGTGAATTATGTCAAAGACTTTAATGTGAGATATGGGAAGTCCAGGGAATCTTCCTCAGATCACATGATGATGGTTTGCCTAAGGAAGAGATTAAGTTTATCTTTTAATGGGCGTCATTTGAAGGTGCAGTACAAGAAGGAAAGGAAGACGATAGGATTCCTTTCACAATTGTCAAGAATTCAGGGTTAGGCAACATTGGCTCTTTTTTGACTCATGGACTTCAACTCCCAGAATTCCTGAGCCAGCCATGAGTCATAAAGTCCATGAGTCCATGAGTCATAAAAGAGCCAAGGTTGCCTACCCCTGATTTAGATTATGGAATTAGGGTAGCCAAATCGTGCTATATAGGAGTGAGGAAGATGAACATGTTTTGCATATAATTTGTAGTTCTCTTGATTTTAGTCAACATTGCCTATAATTATTGACAGGCTGGTTGGGTCTGATGCACTTGGAATCCAAATATATCTGCAGTTATCCAACTATCCAACTATCCAGAGAAAAAAATGCACTCATAGCAGTCTTTGCCAGCTTGTTGTCCATGTTGTTGTTAGCTGCGAAGTCGTATCCGACCCATCGCGACCTCATGGACAACGTTCCTCCAGGCCTTCCTGTCCTCTACCATCTTCTGGAGTCCATTTAAGCTCACGCCTGCTGCTTCAGTGACTCCATCCAGCCACCTCATTCTCTGTCGCCCCTTTCTTCTATTGCCCTCAGTCTTTCCCAGTGAGTCCTTCCTTCTCATTAGGTGGCTAAAGTATTTGAGTTTCAACTTCAGGATCTGGCCTTCTAAAGAGCAATCAGGGTTGATCTCTAGGACTGACGGATTTGATCACCTTGCAGTCCAAGGGACTCGCAGGAGTCTTCTCCAGCACCAGAGTTCAAAGGCCTCAATTCTTTGGCGCTCAGCCTTTCTTATGGTCCAACTTTCACTGCCATTCATTGCAACTGGGAAGACCATAGCCTTGACTATATGCACTTTTGTTGGCAGGGTGATGTCTCTGCTTTTTAGTGTGCTGTCTAGATTTGCCATGGCTTTCCTCCCCAGGAGCAAGCGTCTTTTAATTTCTTGGCCCCAGGAAAATAAAATCTGTCACTACCTCCATTTCTTCCCCATCTATTTGCCAGGAATTGAGAGGGCCGGATGCCATGATCTTGGTTTTCTTAATGTTAAGTTTCAAGCCAACTTTTGCACTCTCCTTCTTCACCTGCAACAAGAGGCTCTTTAGTTCTTCTTCACTTTCTGCCATTAGTGTGGTACCATCTGCATATCTTTTGTTGTCCATAAAGATTCTCAAGCATCCAGGTCTTGGCTGTCCTAAAGGTCCTTTTCCAAAAAGCAACTGGACTTTCTTGGTTTTATTTTCCTGAAATTGTGTCTCTTTTCATCCAGGAAGCTTCTTCCGTTCTTACTGAAGAAATAAATAAAACCAAGTAAGTCCCGTTGCCTTTTCGAAAAGAACCTTTGGAATATCCAGCTTGTTGTTTCCAAATCTGTTGGACTACAGGTTTTACCATCTTAAGGTACCACCAGCCACTGTATTTTCTGAGTAATAAAAATTATATTTCAGTACATCTGCAGTTTGGGTCTAATGATGGGGGTCTGAATCAGAAAAAAAGCAAAGTCAAGAAATTGAAATATTTTGCCTATTGAGGTTTCTAAAATATGAATTGCCTTAATAAAAGCAACATAGATTGGGGAGGGCAAGAGCTATTATGCTGCCCTTGAGCAGTTTAGACTATCCCTATAAGAAAGGCAAATCGTGCTTTATTCTGATAGAAGATAAAATGTGGGCTGATGACTGAAGGATTATATTTCTTGACTTCCCCATGAAATTGCTTCAATGAACAATGCACCTTGTGCATTAAAAGGCCCATGTGGGCTTTTAATTATGCAGACATCCAAGCCAGTGAGAACAAGAAGGTAATATTTAATTCTAGCAATTAGTATTCTAATTCGTGCACAGGAGAGTTCTCAAGTTTTTCTGCTAGTTATTTATTAATAGAAACTGTCCTTCGAATGCTAGAGAAACATCTGAAGGGGCTTATTCTGATGATCTATAACCTAGCTAGCACCCGTAATTCTACATATAGATTTTAATCCCTCCCCCACATGATCTCAAAAAGATCCAGAATTTCATTTCCATCTGAGTTCGACACCTCACTTAGCCATTTCAATCAATCACTTGCAGATTTTCAACTCCACGGCCATGGTGGCTATGAGGGTTGGTCCAGCCAAGCAGGAAGGCTCCAGGATGAGAAAGCTAAATTTTGAGGCCTACAGTGGAAGAATCAGAAGAACGATGGCATGCTGTAGTATCAGTATCAGGATAAAAAGTGATTATGTAAACTTGCGGCATTGCCTTGCTGTAGCATTTGCCGATAATTGTAAAGGGATAGCTTCTCTTGTCACTTTTCTCTACTTTGAGTTCCTTCAGTAATTTTTGTGAGGCCATAACTTGCATTAAGCCTAAAAGTCTCTTGAATCTTTACTTCGTGTATCATTATTATTTTGTTCAATTTATTTATTTATTTATTTACTTACTTACTTACTTTATTTGCTTGCTTGCTTGCTTATCTATCTATCTATCTATCTATCTATCTATCTATCTATCTATCTATCTATTTATTTTGCATCCTGCCCTTTGCAAAGACCTACTTTAGAGCAGATAACATCCATAAGAACTTCAGTAAGAATAAAAACAGAACGACGGATCCCAAAAACCTGGCACCGTAAGGTAGAATTACAAGATGCATTTTTTAAAAAAAATTCCAACGCTCGTCCCTTTTACATGCATTCATTTCTCCTTTTCTTAGATGGAGTGGTTTATGCCTTAGGAGGGATGGGTGCAGACACATCTCCACAAGCCCTCCTGCGACTGTATGAACCAGCTAAGGATCATTGGCAGTCTTTACCCTCCATGCCGACACCTTCCTACGGGGCTTCTACTTTCTTGCGTGGGAACAAGATCTACGTGATGGGTAAGGATTCAGCCAACAGGGCCTGGCTGTGGATTAGTTGGATTACTTAACTGCGAACTCTGGTCACAGAAGCTTACCAGCCACAGGCCTGGTGGAGACGTCAGTCTTCACATTCCAGTTAGAGGGGGCCCTTGGCTTACAACAGTTTGTTTACAGCAGGGGTAGGCAACCTTGGCTCTTTTATGACTCAGGAATTCTGGGAGTTGAAGTCCACGAGTCATAAAAGAGCCAAGGTTACCTACCCCTGGTTTAGCGAGACTGTTCAAAGTTACACTGGCATCGATAAAAAATGACTTACAACTGGTCCTCACACTTATGACAGTCGCAGCATTCCCCACGGTCATGTGATCGAAATTTGGGCACCTGGCAACTGGCATGTATTTAAGACGGTTGCTGTGTCCCAGGGTCATGTGATTGCCCTGTGCGACCTTCCCAGCTGTTTTTCCACAAAATATAATAATAATAACAATAGCAATAATAAAAATGTGGGAAGGTACCTTGGAGGTCATCTAGTCCAACCCCCTGCTCAGGCAGGAATCCCCATACCGTTTCAGACAAATAGCTGTCCAGTCTCTTCTTAAAAACGTCCAGTGTTGGAGCATTCACAGCTTCTGGAGGCAGTGAAAGAAGCCAGATTTGCTTAATGGCCACATGATTCACTTAACAACTGCAGTGATCCACTTAGCAACCGTGACAAAAAAACGGTCATGAAATCACTTAACAACTTACTTAGCAACAGAAATTCTGGTCCCCCCAATTGTAGGCTTACGTTGACCTGTACATGTCAAGAGATGCTCAAATACCATTTTATAAATGCTTATCCAAAGTTTGTTATCCTGAGATAGAAATCCAGCACCCATAATGAGGTCAAGCCTTTATCGAGGCCAATGAAAGAGACACAAAGAAAAGTGCAGGCTTTCAAATTCTTCAGAATCCTTCTAGCACAAAATATTATGAACAAACAGGAGAGGTGAGGTGTGGGGAAGCTAGACTTTCTTGCTTCTTTCCCATCTGTTTTTTGGAACATCATGCCTGATGAAAGATTTCTGGAGTACTCACAAGCTTGTAGACATTTTTGTATTATTTTAGTTGCAACACTTCTTTCCTTCATGAACCAACATGGCTATCATTGTTTTTCATAGGTTATCTTTCAGCAAGGAATCACTATAGCGTTTTATACCTGCTTTGTGGCTTAATCTCGGATCATTCATAGTTCTTTATGGAATGGAAAAGATTTCCATTACAGATGACAGTTTTGGGAAGTGTTCACATATTCATTAATTGTGGGGTGTGCAGCCAGGCAAATCTGATCTAAAACTAATCAAATCTGATCTAAAACTAATCAAAGAGAGAAGCAACCTAGAACTAAGGAGAAATTTCCTCAGAGTAAAGAACAATTAATCAGTGCAACCGCTTGACTTCAGAAGTTGGGTGGCCACTTCATCACTGAAGGCTTTTAAAAAGAGACCTGTCTGGAATGGTATAGGTCAGGGGTCGGCAACCTCGGCTCTTTTATGACTCGTGGACTTCAACTCCCAGAATTCCTGAGCCAGCATAGCTGGCTCAGGAATTCTGGGAGTTGAAGTCCACGAGTCATAAAAGAGCCGAGGTTGCCGACCCCTGGTATAGGTATAGGGCAGAGGTAGGCAACCTTGGCTCTTTTATGACTCATGGACTTCAACTCCCATGCTGGCTCAGGAATTCTGGGAGTTGAAGCCCACGAGTCATAAAAGAGCCAAGGTTGCCTACCCCTGGATAGGGTCTCCTGCTTGAGCAGGGGGTTGGACTAGAAGACCTCCAAGGTCCCTTCCAACTCTGTTATTCTGTTTTTGATCATGGTAAACATTTTGAAGCTGAACTGAGCTTGGTGGCTCTTGTCTAATTTTCACAAGATCTTAACTTGCTTGCCTCTAGAACTGTGCCATCTGTTGTATATTTCTTCAGTTTGCTGTGCTTCACGAGTGACTTGCAGTCATGGTGTCTCTGTTTTCCATAGGAGGAAGACAAGGCAAGCTGCCCGTCACAGCCTTTGAAGCGTTTGATCTGGAAGTGAGAAGCTGGACACACTACCCCAGTGTGCCCAGTCGGCGTGCCTTTGCCAGCTGTGCCATGGCTGAGGGTTGCTTCTTCAGCTTGGGAGGACTGCAGCAGCCCGGCCCCCATAACTTCTATTCCCGGCCCCACTTTGTCAACACCGTGGAGATGTTTGACTTAGAGGAAGGTAAACTAGAGATGTAATTGTGCAAATCAAGTGGAAGAACTGTGAATTCTAAGGTGTTTATTATTATGTCTCATTAATAGGCAGAATAAAGGGATAAGGACTGAGTGCAGGTAGTCCTCAACTTACAACCACAGTGGGGCCCAAACTTTCTGTTGCTAAGCAAGACAGTTGTTAAATGAGTTTGCCCCGTTTTATGACCTTCCTTGCCATATTTGTTAAATCACTCCAGTTGTTAATTTATTAATTTACTAATATGGTTAAGTGAACCCGGCTTCTCCATTGACCGTTTGTCAGAAGGTCACAAAAGGTGATCACATGAACCTGGTACACTGTAACTGTCACAAATACAGGCAAATTGCCAAGCATCCAAATTTTGATCACATGACCATGGGGATGCTGCAAAGGTTGTAAGTATGAAAAATGGTCATAAGCCCTCCTTTTTACTGACACTGTAACTTCAAACAATCCTTAAACCAATAAGCTTGTAAATCAAGGACTATCTGTAATCTATAGTTTCACATGCCCAGATTAGAACACACAGTCGCCATCCTGTCAAATTCCATCTTTGAATTCAGGCATCTTAATAATTATAAATGCCTTTTACATTGTCTCCAAGTCAAGTTCAGTTCTTGTGATACAATCACAAGATTTTATTGGCAAACATGCAAGTAGCTTACCATTATGGTTATCCATTGAGAAGTAACCAGGTGTTGTGATTCAGCGTCAGCCTGCGGTTCCGGCAGCTGAGTCGGATGATTCTGAAGAGGAGGAGGAGGAGGGGTTTGGAGAGCCTTTGGTGTCAGAGGAAGGTTCTGATGCACTGCAGAACTCTCAGCCTGGTCCCTCCCATCTTGTTCCTCCTCAGACTCAGCTGTGTGACCATGAGGGATTGGAAGAAGATCCACAGCTGGCTCTGTTCAGGGACAGTAGGAGCAGGAGGCAATCTAGCAGAACAGAACAGACGAAAGCAATGAGGCAACTCGGGAGAAGGCAATGAGAAGCCACGCCTTGGGACTGCTGATAAAAGGGGAATGTGTGGGAGGTGGTGGTTGCTGAAGGCAACCATTTGAAGAGCTTCTGCTAGAGTCCTCTCTGTTATTCTTGTTTAACTCTTGTTTAACCTTTTGGTGTAAGTCTTGTTTGAACTTTTCGTTTAACTTTTGTTTGAACTCTTTGTAAATAAATTTGGTTGGGTTTTTTCCAGCCTGTTGATTATAATAAGGGGTTGTCCCTGACATTCAAACAGGGCCGGTCGTAGGCTGGAACAGAACACCAGGTTGACTCAGCCTTCAATCCTTCTGAGGTTGGTAAAATGAGGACCCAGATTGTTGGGTCAAGTTGCTGACTCTGTAAACCGCTTAGAGAGGCCCTGTGAAGTGGTATATAAGTCTAAGTGCTAGTGCTGTTGCTAACAAGATCCACTCCTTCTTAGTTTCCAGACTTAGAAAAAGTAGTTCTCGGTGCTTCTATTTGTCAAAGCTAAGTACAGATAGTTTTCCATTTACGACCCCAATTGGGATTGGAATTTTGGTCACTAAGCAATGCAGTCATTAAGAGAGTCATCACACCACCGGCCCCAAATTTGCAACCATTTTTACCATGGTTGTTAACTGACTTACTGCGCTTAATTGAATCACATGGTTGAATCATGTGAAGCAAAACTACCTTCCTTAATTGACTTTGTTTGTCAGAAGCTGACTGGGAAGGTTACAGATCTCAATCCCTTGACTACATGATGCTGTAACCATCATAAATATGAGCAAACACCAGATAGCAGCCCCATAATTATGTGTGTGTGTGTGATGGTTGTCACTTTGAGGACAGGTCATTAATCACTTTTTATGAGGCCATTGTAACTTCAAACCATCATTAAATGAATGGTTATAAGTCAAGGAGTACCTATAGCAGGGGTCTTCAAATTTGGCCCTTTTATGACTTGTGGACTTCAACTCCCAGAATTCCTCAGCCAGGCATGCTGGCTAGTTGAAGTCCTCAAATCATAAAAGGGCCAAGTTTGAAGACCTCTAACCTATAGCCTTATTATCTTCCTCTCCCTTTAAAGGTAAAGGTAAAGATTCCCCCGCACATGCATGCTAGTCATTTCCAACTCTAGGGGCCGGTGCTCATTTCCGTTTCAAAGCCGAAGAGCCAGCGCTTGTCCGAGGACATCTCTGTGGTCATTTGGCTGGCATAACTAGACGCCAAAGGCGCACGGAACGCTGTTACCTTCCCACCGTAGTGGTCCCTATTTTTCTACTTGCATTTTTACGTGCTTTCGAACTGCTAGGTTGGCAGAAGCTGGGACGAGTAACAGGCACTCACTCTGTTACGCGGCACTCGGGATTTGACCCGCCAAACTGCCGGCCTTCTGATCAACAAGCTCAGCGTCCTAACCCACTGAGCCACAGCATCCCTCTCCCTTTAGATGAAGCTAAATTCTTTCTGTCTCCAATTTTCCAATTAGGATCCTGGAGTCGGCTGAGCCGTGCCATCCGTATGAGAGACAAAAGGGCTGACTTTGTAGCTGGCCACCTTGGTGGACGTGTGGTAGTAGCTGGTGGCCTTGGTAAGTGTTGCTGATCTTTGAATCCTGGCTTAACATATGAGGTGGCTTCCATTACTCTTCTGAGCTAGGGAATATTTTAGTTCCTTAAAATAAATAAGCCCTACCTATCTCATTCAAATATCTCACTCACTTCTTGTCTAAGAGATTCTTACTAATTTTGAAAACCTTGATTATTATTTTTTAAACCGCAGTTTGGTAGTCGACTGTTTTTCTCTGTCTAATTTTCTATTCTAGCCACAACAATGTCTCTTAATTTTTCTATCCTATTGTGCAGGAGGTGTTAATAACAGCTTAGGCACAGCAAATGATGACTCTGCAGCAAGTTTTTTTTAAAAATGAAAGTGCCATTTTAGTGGCATAATAGAGGCTTTACACTTTTGAAGCCCTGTTTTAGCATTTGACGCCTCTATTTCAAGGGTCTTGGGGAATTTGCTGGAAAGGCTTTGAAGAAATGGAGCTAGGCTAGGTAAAGAGAACAGAAGATTTCATGGAACAATTGGTGACATCCACAGCTGTTGATTCTGTATTTTTCACATTTGATTTATTGTGGAAGAACTGCTTTTACGATTTCATCAGTCTTATCTTTCCAAAGAAAGAAACTAAACTGCGACAATGAGCATCTGCTTCTAAAACCTTGCCGCACACTCTTTATGTTATGTGTTTTATATGTTTACCTCCACCACCAATGTTCATAATATCAATAATAATAATAATTGTTACCTTACTTGTATAAGAATCCAGTTTGATTCATATATGCGGGAAAGGATATGTCCCTTTCCAAGCCTCCTTTAAAAATCTCTGAAAATTCCCAATTATTGTGCACATGAAGAACACTGACTCCAGCTAGGCAGAAAGATAAAATCAGCTACAATTTCCAACTGAGCATATTTATCAAGGAATCATGCAGAAAGCATTTGAGAACGTTGCTTCTAAAAATAAAGACTTGGCTGAAATTGAACAGGAGCCAAACCTTTTAGGAGTTGAGATGTCTTGTGTTCTGTACCAGCCTGCTACCGGCCTTTGCAGAAAAGGCAACCCCTTTACAGACGGCAAGAGGCTGGAATACGTCTGCCAAATTTATTACAAAAACAAACAAGACACGAACCAAGATACCAAGATACCGGAGCTTTGAACCACTATCTGAGCGGTTGCTTTCAGCAAACCAGCCCTCCCCACACAAGTCCTTTATAAAGAGTTCAGGGCGTGGCTTCTCTCTCCCTCCTTCCGACAAGCCCCATTGCCTTCCTCTGTTTACTCCTACTTGACTGCCTCCTGCGTCGGGCGTCCTTGAACAGGGCCAGCTGTGGCTCATCTTCATCCACGCTGTCAGGCTCACACAGCTGGGTCTCCACCAGGTGGGAGGGGCCTGGCTGGGGGCTCTGCGGAGCCTCAAAGCCATCATCAGCAAGTTCTTCAACACCCCCCTCCTCCCCCTCATCTGAGTCATCCGACCCAACTGCTGAACCCACAGGCTGACCCTGAATCACAACATCTTGGGATAGCTGTAGCCCAAGTTTGTTGTACATATCATCCTTTTAGTTGAGCTTCTATAGACTTACATCAGAGAAATCCAACTAAAAGGATCATTATCTTATCAAAGGAGCCTGCAGAGCGAAAACCCTTGGACTGCACAATGTAGCAAATCCATCATCTTGACTCTTAGTTAATTGTTTGAACAAACAGCAATAGCACTTAGATTTTTATACCACACCATAGTGCTTTACAGCACTCCCTAGGTGGTTTACAATATTGCCCCCAGCTATCTGGTGGTTCTCATTTTACTGACCTCGGAAGGATGGAAGGCTGAACCAACCTTGATCTGGTCAAGATCAAACACCTGGCTGTGGGCAGAATTAGCTTGCAATACCTCATTCTAACCACTGTGCTACCATGGAAGTATTGCAGGCTAATTCTGCTCACCTGTCACCAATTCTTCCCATCATTTCACCAAGGAGAAATGGAAGATTTTTTTTAAGCAAATGTATTTCAGTAGGAATGGTTAGATAATGCCCTAAGAGCAAAATTCAGACTAACTGATCAATACTGGAATAATGTAGGGCAATGTGTCTGATGTTGCTTGACTGGAACAACTTGAGCCTGAGTAAGCGAAAAAAATTCTTCCAGGAATGAGAACTGGAAGACATATTTGGCTGCCTGAACTTAGGACATCCTTGACATACAGGACATGGCATGATGACTCATATTCTGGAAAAAGTGATGGGGGAGGGGTCTTTGGTGCTCTTTCAGCTTGGCTGTTTTCGTGCAGACATTTCATTACCCAACTAGCTAACGTCATCAGTGCTGTAAATAAATGCTTAATAGTAACAGTGTAACAGAGTTGGAAGGGACCTTGGAGGTCTTCTAATCCAAATGGTAAGAGGGTCTTTCTTACACCAACCAAGGAGAAAGTTTGGATGTGACCCGTGTATCTTCCGGTTGATTCCTGTACAAATCGTCCTCAACTTACAACCATTGGTTTAGTGACTGTTTTAAGTTACACTAGCACTGAAGAAACTGACTTATAGCTGGTCCTCACGCTTAACAACTGTTGCAGCATCCCCATGGTCACGTGATCAGAATTTGAAAGCTTGGCAACCAGCATGTATTTATGACAGTTGTAGCATCCTGGGGTCACGTGATCACCATTTGCGACCTTCCAAGCCAACGTCTGAACAGCAAAGTCAGTGGGAGAAGCCAGCTACCACGTGATTCAGTTAACACCTGAATATTTAACAACCGTGGGGGGGAAAAAGGTCATGAAATTGAGTGCAACTCATTTAACAACTGCCTTGCTTAGCTGTGAAAATTCTGGTCCCAGTTGTGGTAGTAAATTGAGGATTAAATGTATATAATTAACATGAAGTTGAGGCTGAGTAAGAGAGGCAAGTCATTCTTGGATGTGCAGGGGCGCAGATTTTGTTTCTGATGTGCCCGGATTTCTTTGTTTGGAGACATGTCCTACAAAAGAGGAAAGGGGCTGGGCTTGTCACACAGGGTGATAACCAAGAATGGATTCTGGTGTTGGCTGTGTTGTTTAAAAATCAGAGGAGTGATACACCTGTGTGAACCCAGAGGCTAATTCAGTTTTGCTCAGCCAGTTTCTTTGATGTTCAGAGGTTTCGCAAGTGCTCTTCTCCAGTAATCAGGAGAATTGTATAAATAGTTTTCCTGAAATGGCTTGGCTATGTTTTTATGTAGATTCAAAGCAAGGGGGGGAAAGGACATGTTTTCAGCTAGATCAGCAAAGACCATGCCAGAATCAGTTAGGTGAAAACTAGGTGGCTCGGCAAATATGGTACAAAATCTCTGGATGCAAACTCACTTGGAAAGAAAGAAAGTTGTTACTCAATGTGGACGCTAAGACCAGGCCTTGGAGTACCAGGAGCAGATGCTTCATCCTTCTCCGGTGTGTCACTTTTGCAATCCATTCTTCCTAACCACTTTTTCCCTTGGGGAAAACTATGAAGAAATTTGATGGGCAAAAGCTAGCAAAGGGCAGAGGCAGTAAACGGCTCCAGGGGAAAACAAAGCCATTATTTTTCCTCTGCTAATGCTGACCATCGCAACGATATGATGCAGCAAAGGCCTGGCCCAGTGATGACAAACCTTTTTAGAGACCGAGTGCCCAGACTGCAACCCAAAACCCACTTATGTATCATTGGGTGCTGGGTGGACGTGGCCCATTGGCTGGGTGTGGCCAGTTGGGTGGATGTGGCCCATTGGGTGGGCGTGGCTGCGGTGGTAACAGCAGACTGGATGGGACTAAAAAGTTCGTTCGATCAATTCCAACTTTGCGAGTTTTTTTCCCCCTGCGAGAAGTTGAAATTGATTGATTGAACCTTATTTTTTTTTTGCACACAGCAGCGGAGGCCTAAAGCGAAAAGGTTTTATAAAACCCAGCTGAAGGCCTGGGACTGGGGCGACGGCGTGCATGCCCACAGAGAAGGCTCTGTGTGCCACCTGTGGCACGCGTGCCATAGGTTCACCACCACGGGCCTAGCCATTCCATTTTAGTCCTATTCTTCAGCATCCATTAACCTTGCTGCATTCAAACACAAGTCGGAAGGTCTTGTCTCTCCTGGCATTCTGCCAGCAGCATTTTTCTGAATTACTTAAGCAGTGAGGAAAAGCAGATTTGGAATATATGCTGTGCTGAATGTTGCCTGGTAAGAGACATGTTGCGCGGGCAAAATGTTCCAGATTAGGTCCTGGCACATCCAATGAATTGAGCTCAAGCATCTTGGCCACGAAGATGCTGTCAGAATACCAGGCGAATAGAGTGATAGAGCCAACTCGTATGTATACAGTAACTTGGAGTTCTCCAGAGCGTATTTTATGAGGAACATAAAATATGGGTTTGTGTACTATTTCAGAACTAGAATAAATGAAGACCAAGTGTTTTGCTGCACTTTAGCCACTTTTTAAAGGTAATATACTAGAACTAGTCAGGTAAATAACATCTTCTGCCTCCTACAAACTGTGAGTATGCGTTGTATTTGTTGTTGTTTTTAGTGGATTTATAGGGAGGGGTACCTAATATTGGGAATTAGATCAGGGGTATGCCGTGTGTACTTATACCTCTTGCAAAAGGGTAAAACTAATCGGATTGAAAATGATTTCTCTTGACTTAAAGATTTATCTGCTTTATTTGGGATAGTTTGTTCAGGCTGAAGGCCACACTTGACACAGGAAGGCACATGTTCAAACAATAACAGGGAGGGCCTCCTCAGGGTACCGCCGGTCAAGGATTGCCGACGGGCGATCCACAAGGGGAGGGCGTTCTCTGTGGGTGCGCCTGCCCTATGGAATCAACTGCCAACGGAACTCCGGACTGCCCCCGACCTTCGTTCATTTCGCCGGGACCTAAAAACCTGGCTCTTTGAGCTATCTGGTCTGGACTGAGGGGTTTAATGTTTTTAAATTGTGATTTAATTTTTGCGGCTAGACTTAATTTAATTTAAATTTAATTTTATATTGGATTGTTTTTAAATTTTGCCTTGTAAACCGCCCTGAGTCCTTTGGGAATAGGGCGGTATATAAACCAAATAAATAAATAAGAAAGACATATTTCAATCAGTGGGTGATACCAGGACAGTCTCTCAAACTGATGTCACTTCATTTCCATTTATACTAAGTCAAAGTGACGATTTTCTGTTACTCCACTTTCCTTTCTTTTGAACAGAAAAGTGGTGGTACATATTATTTTGTGTCTTTTTTTACCATCTTCTGTGGTGGTATCATCTATCCTGTTTAAAGTTGAAGGCAGGGAGAAGAGCATTTAATATATTTTGTGTGAACAGATCCTGTGATGAGCCCCAACAGCAATTAGTTGTAGTCTGTCTTTCCTCTGAAATGGACAGTGCCTGTACTTTTCACCTCTGCTCCCATCTTTACACCTGCAGCTGAGTGTAACTGAGTTCCATTTGCACCTTCGTTAGACTAGTTAAGTTCTCTTGTAGAGCTTGACAATGATGCTCCATCTGGGTGTTGGGTGAGGCATAGCCCTGGGTCTTCCTTTGGCCCCGAACCTGTAGCTCATTTCCTGCCCCAATCCACTGTTGCAATATCCCCCCTTCTTTTCTTACATGGATTGAAGGACATATAGGTAAGTTTTGCCCTTCATTTCCACAATGAAAATATCTCCTTATAAACTGTGGAAACTTACCATCATAGCAGAACTGCGGTGGGTGACCTCTGCCCCACTGAAAATAACACTAAACAGTATAATTTTCAGTATAATTTGTGTGTGTGTGTGTGTGTGTGTATAATGACTTAACATCTAAATATAAAATGTAAGCATTTATATGAAATAAATAAATCCAAGAAGATCTGATTTGAAATGGAAGTTAGAAAATGCGCAGCCCGAATGAATCCCTTGGCACTGTCTCACTGGCTCTCCTGGAGGATTACAGCAGGCAGTGCTGCTGGCGTTGGCAGTGTGATCGATCTGCTGTGAGAAAGTGAGCCAAGCTCTCCCTGCACCATTTCTGGCTTTAATTTTGGCTCCAGGCTTCCAGCTTCCAGAAGTCTGTCATGTTCAGAAGCACCACGCATCCCGTCAAATCCTTTGTTTCAGCAGCAAGGCATGCCTGGCAGTAGATCCTGGGAGATATTTGGCTTGGTGGAATTCAATTGCACAGCTCTCGTTCAATTAACAGAGAGTGCAATTTTGACACCTTCAGTATATGTGGCTCTGCAGCCGGAGACAAATGCCAGCAGAGTCTCAGTTGGGTAAGGCAACTACCACTCGATTCACGCATCTTTCTCTCTCCTCCTTCTAGGGAACCAGTCGAGTCCGCTGGGATCTGCGGAAGGATTTAATCTGGCTAAGAAGAAATGGGAGACTTTGCCCTCCATGCCTACTGGGCGCTGTTCTTGTGCTAGTTTGGAGGCTCCCAACCTGCTGTTTGTGATTGGAGGGGTGGCTCAAGGCCCCAGCAGTGCGGTGGAGGCCCTGAGCTTACAGGGAGAGGTCTGATTGAATGTTATTGTGAAAGGATTCCCAGCCAGTATGCACCAAGAGGACTCAAGTGCCTGTTGACAACAGAAATTAGCATACGAGGAGCCCTTGATTGCCAACGTGGAGGCCTGCTGCAGTGACTTTCCCCTTTGCCAGTTCTGCAAATAACTCATTTCATCTCTGCAAAGCATCAAGTAGCTCAGAGACTAGAGCAGTCTGTTCTGTAGGCGAGGCAAGGGTCAAGCAGTTTAGCAGCTCTGATGGCTGGGACAAAGTAGGTCTGATGCAGCTGATTCTTTTGATGTGCAGCTGTGATTTCTTCTTCACATAGCTTTCCAAAGGGACCAGATTGGGAATTTGGGCTGGTCTGGGTGAAGTCTGATTGAAGCAGCTGTGTGACTGCCTCCTCATAAGCAAAGTCTCAATTCTGCTCTCTTCCCTTTGGTTATTTACTTATATTCCACTGCAATAAAGCCAATACACCACAACAATACTATATTTTATTTTATTATTTTATATTTTATTTTATTTTATTATTTTATTACATTATATTATTTTATTTTTTATTTTATTTTATTTTATTTTATTATTTATTATTTTATTTTATTATTTTATTTTATTTTATTATTTTTATTTTATTATTTTTATTTTATTTTATTATTTTATTTATTTATTATTTTATTATTTTATTTTATTATTTTATTTTATTTATTTTATTTTATTTATTTTATTTTATTTTATTTTATTTTATTTTATTTTATTTTATTTTGCTTTGTTGAAGCTCTCTAGCTTGAAGATCTTCCCTCCGCTCTCTGTGGCTCAGCTACTCTGCAAATTGTCATTGCTGCATTAGTAAGACTCATATATAGCATCCACTATTAATCGTCCAAGAAAAAGGGGTAAGATATGACCTGATAACCACCAGTTGAGTTTGGGACATCAGTTTGCAATTAAGTAATCACAAAGCTTGGGAGACAGCTTCACCCATATTCTAGCCATGCCTGTTTGGCAGCATAGATTGTTTCTTATTTATGAAAGACAGCAGCGTTTCTTCAGCTGGGTCTGGGAAAGACTAACGGGAAGTGCTGTCTCTGTGGAGCAGGTACTCCAGTATTTTTGCTTCAAGTTGTGATTGCTGTCCTTGTGCTGATACCTCTCTTGCTGCATAGCTGAGTTGTCTCTAGGACTCTGGGTGTGGCCATTGCACCCCACGTGATCTGGTCCTAACGTCCTCTGTGTCTCCTGTAGCACATAAGGTGCCCTCTAGTTCAGTGCCTAGGAGGTGGTGTAGCCCCTCACCCCAATAAAATCTGGATTTTTCCCCCCTGGCATTGTCTCATTCAGTGTTGGGTTATATCCTCAGTCAATGTTGGATTAGACATTACAATGTCTTTACAGTGTTATGAGCTCTCTATTTTTATCAATATTAAATGCTCAACTGCATTCTTTAGAGACCAGAAGGGGACAATGTATGACAGACATGTCAAACACAAGGCCCGGGGGCCAGATCCAGCCCACAAAGTGGTTTCATGTGGCCCGCGAACCCATCCTGCAAACAGTGAGGGAACGGCCCCCACTGCCTTGGCCCTGCCCCAGAGACCCTCCTTCTGCCAGAGACCCTCAGATCTGTCCCACTCCTGCCCAGGCCCCCATAGGCACCCTTGATGCGAACGAGCTGGCCATGCCCACCCGGCCCCTTGAGGGAAACCACAATGCTGATGCGGCCCTCAATGAAATTGAGTTTGACACCCCTGATGTATGACCTTTAGATGGTGGATTGTAGCTCCCATGAAACTTGGTAACTGTTCAGGCTGGCCCAAAACTTAGGTTCATGCTCATTTTTTATCCAAAAACCAGCCTATTGTCAAAAGATGAAGCAATTAGTTAAAAAAACCCTTGATTTAAGTGTTCAGATGTGATTATAGCACTCTGGTTGCAAACCCGGCTTCGTGATCATCCATATTGTATCCATGCCTGTTTGGCAGAATAGATTGTTTGGCAGCCGGAGAGCTGACTAGCTCAGCGTCTTTAACCACTGAGCCATGGTGCCAATGAGGTGAGCACCCGTTACTCGCCCCAGCTCCTGCCCAGTTCAGAAGCGTGCAAAATGTGAAGATTTAAATAGATACCACTTCGATGGGAAGGTAATAGTGTTCTGTGAACCTCGATGTAAAAGTCATGCTGGCCACACGACCACTGAAGGGTCTTCAGATAACGCTGGCTCTCCCTCGGCTAAGAAATGGAGATAAAGCACTGCC
This sequence comes from Vipera ursinii, assembly GCF_947247035.1. Lineage (NCBI taxonomy): Eukaryota > Metazoa > Chordata > Lepidosauria > Squamata > Viperidae > Vipera > Vipera ursinii. Next base: position 27,240,205 of record NC_139513.1, on the reverse strand, counting down.
CCTTAAGAGTTGGACACGACTGGGCAAGGGAAACCTTTACCTTCTGTGTAATTGTAGAGTTGGAAGAAGTACACAGATCCCATCTCAGTGTGTTCGTTTTCTAGTTCTGACTCTTGAGCGTTCAAGCAAGGTCAGAAGTGGGCCACAGTTACTGGAGGAGGATGATCAAACGAAGCTATCCCCCATTCTAAAATTCTGTAGTTGCACAATTCCAAATTACAGAGAGGCTTCTAAAGATGTCGAAGTCATGGTACTCCCCTCAACTGAGATAGCTGGTCTTGAGTAAGCAGAAAACTACTGTTGTGAAATTTGCTATCCCTATAGCCAATACTTAGTCTGGTCTCTATTCCCGGCTGCTATATAACAGTGTCAAGTTACTGCCATTCCTTGACTTCAAGCCAAGGTAATTTTGAGGCTGCCCTTAGAGATTGTTAGAATAATGACAACCTAAAGCTGTTTGTTTTTTTCCATATGCAGGCTGGGAGTGAAACAAAGGCAGCATCACCGGCACACAGTAGGAAAAGAGACGTCCTCAAGATAACGTTTGTAATGTATCTAGGTTCAAGAGGACAAAGGCCCTTAAAATCCCCCTTCAGTTCTTCATGCTGAAAGTGCAAAGATGTGCAGCATTATGTAACGGCTTCCTAGAACTGCATTTTAGGAAACCTGTGATCGAGAATGCAAATGTGGCCCACCAGGAAGCTTTAGAGTTGCTGGGTGGCATATAAATTAAATAAATAAATTAGAAATCAGGCTACCAAGGGCCATCTGAACCTTGCAACCAACCTTGAAATTGATGTCTCTACACATTTTGGGTTTCACTTCTTTTAACGATATTTGGATTTGGACCCAAATACCACACTCAAAATACAGCACAATTTTGGCTATACGCAATCCGTACCCAACAGCGTATGAACTTGTTGCCAGCAATCATTAAACCTTAGATCATACCAGATTAGATCATATCATCTGTTAGTAATACCTTATAAATATGGATCTTGGCATTGGGTATATTTCTGTCATGGCGCAAGCATGAGTTAACAAGATTTTGCTGCACAGTATCTCCTTAATTTCCAGTTTCAAACTATACTGTTAAGGAGAGAATAATCCAGCTCTTCAAAAATAATGGTGACCTATGAAAGTTTAATGCATACCAAAAGTTATGAACACATGACATTTTACAGCCAAGACGTTGCTGAGTTAAAATCCAATCTTAACAAGTGTTGATTATTATCCATCTTTCGGTTGTCATGTGAAAAGTTAAAAGTTCTTACTGACAGATCTAAAAAAAGGCATTTTTGAAGTCACTAATGATAGATCTAGAAGAAAGACGCTTTTTCTTTCACAAACTGATGCTCATTCTTCGTGCCTGCTTTCCTTACCCAGTTCCCCTGCCCTAACTTTATTTCAATTACTTGTTTTCAAACACAAGATGATGACATTATATGCTACAAATAAACTTCAGCAAGCTGAACAGAAAGGTTTTCAACAACAACAAAAAAAGCACGCTTCCTTTGTTAGAAAAATTATCCAAGGAAGTGTGCTTTATTTTATTTTATTTTAAAGAAAACACAACACATAAAACTGATGGGATCCTTTCTGTTGCCGTTCATAGCAAATAATTCTACCTTGGCAGAACTTGACTGCGAGCTACGTAATATTCTCCACTGTGGCAAATACTCGGCAGTCCAGCAAGATTTGATTTTATTTTTCTCTCACTTTTAGCATTTACAAAAGAACATTTCATTTCCCTCAGTCAAACGAATAGGGAGCTAACCGATGTGCGATCAACAATTATGCCAGTGCAAACAGTCGTAAACTGTCAGTCGGGGTGGAAGAAGAAACACAGAACGCTTAGAAACAGGTGCTGGAACAACGGCTTCTGCAGCTGTTGTGTTGTCTGTTGCCGTGGCCTCGCTGGAGGCAGGAGCTAGAAGGTCATTGAAGGCGAGGGTGCTAGGCTCGCAGGAGGCAGGAACGTTAGATTTGGGATCTTTCGGTTCGGGCTCCTTGGCCGACGGCTGCTCCTGGAGTATGCTCGGGTCGGGCTGAGGCAAACAGTAGCTGTGGTAGGTATGTTGGTAGGTGGTGCTGGGTATGCGTTGGAGGAGCTGCCCTTGCAACTGGTGCTGGATCAAGAGCTGGGGAACCTTCCCTTCGGAGTGGAAATCGCACTGGTAACTTGTGAAAAGGGGCCTATCGCGCTCCAATTCCTCCTTCAAGGGGACCCAGTCAATCAGATTCCGAGTGTTGGGAAGGCTCCCTTCTATTCTCCTTCTCCCTAAACCCTGCCGTGGAACAAGGAGGATCCGTTCAGACTTGCAGCGCTGGAACATGACGACCAATCAGTTTAACCCCAAAGTTAAAAAAAAGGATACAAGTGACCAAAGATGAAGATCAAGCAAGTTGTGGAGACCGTTGGAAAAGAGCCTCTACTACACCAGGGGTGGGCAACTATGGGTAGTCCTCGACTTACAACAGCTCATTGAGTGGCCTAAGTTACAAAGGCAGCGAAAAAAAGTGGCTTAGAACCATTTTCCACACAGTTGCAGCATCCTCGTGGTCAAGTGGTCAAAATTCGGCCGCTTGGCAGCTGACTCAGTGTCCCCTGGTCCCCTCTTGCGACCTTCTGATCAGCAAAGTCAAGGGTCAAGCCAGATTCACTTAACAGCCGTGTTACTAACTGAACAACTGCAGCGATTCACTTGACAGTTGTGGCAAGAAAAGATGTAAAATGGGGCAGAACTCCCTTAACAAATGTCTTGCTTAGCAACAGAACTTTTGGGCTTAATTGTGGTCGTAAGTCAAGGACTACCTGTAGTCTTAGCCAACCCAGAGGAAAACACATAGAGTGTGTTCCGTTAGCATCCTGGCCCCAAAGCTACTGATTTCTGCCCCAAATGGGCGGAGAATTTGAAACCGTAAGCAATTAAGAGGCTCAGATACATAGCTCAGCTGCTGCTTTTACAAAGACATCCCACTGGTGATGGCAGTTCCTGAGAGAACCCAAGAAGTTGCTGAAGGGAATTTAGTGACCAGGGGAATTTTTTAAGAAATAACCAAGCACTAAATGTACTGCTTCCTTTTTGTTACTATGAGCCAGCAGTGTGCAGCAGCAACCAAAAAAGCTAATACAATCCTGGGTTGTATAAACAGGGGCATAGAATCAAGATCACGCGAAATACTAGTACCGCTTTACAAGGCCCTAGTAAGACCACACCTGGAACACTGCAGCCAATTTTGGTCACCATATCACAAAAAAGATGTTGAGAGTTTGGCAAAAATTCAGAGAAGATTAACTAAGATGATCAAAGGCCTGGAGGCTAAAGCATGCAAAGAACAGCTGCGGGACTTGGGTTTGGCTAGTCTAAAGAAAAGAAGAAATAGGCGAGACATGATAGCAGTGTTCCAGTGTATGAGGGGCTGCCACAAGGCAGAGGGGGTCAGGTTGTTCATTAAAGCACCAGAGGGGGAGGACAAGGAACAATGGTTGGAAACTGATCAGAGAGAGAAGCAACCTGGAATTAAGGAGAAACTTCCTGACAGTGAGGACAATTAACCAGTGGAACAGCTGGCCTCCAGAAATCGTGGGTGGTCCATCACTGGAGATGTTTAAGAAAAAACTAGACAATCACTTGTCTGAGATGGTGTAAATTCTCCTGCTTGAGCAGGGGGCTGGACTAGATGATCCAGCTTCTATTCTATTCTATTCTATTCTATTCTATTCTATTCTATTCTATTCTATTCTATTCTATTCTATTCTATTCTATTCTATTCTATTCTATTCTATTCTATTCTATTCCATTCCATTCCATTCCATTCCATTCTATTCTATTCTATGAGGAGACAAACATGATATCTGGAATTTTCCCCCTTCTTTCTCCCTGTAATATACTCACATGCTCAAAATAGGTAGCTGATCCTGGGAAGGCATGTCGGTTATCATGCTTGGAGAATATGTGCTTTGAAGGGGTTTCCTTAAAAAAAGAAAAGACACGATTAATCCCCTGCCAAATACACAGCCAACAATATTTGCTCAGGGATGGCATTCTGCTGCAACCTGCAAAAAAATAGACATTCAGGTTTGCCACCAAGAAGGCAGGTATTCATTTGGGCTGTGTGAGATACAGGCAGCTTCCTCCATTTTATGTCTCCCTTCTCCACTCAAATTATAAGCACAATTGGGACTAGAATTTCTGTTACTAAGCAAGGTGGTTGCTAAGGGAGTTGCACACAATTTTAGGACCTTTTTGCGACAGTTAAGTGTATCACTGCAGTTGTTAAGTGAATCCCATAGTTGTTAAGCAAATTTGGCTCCCCCCCATTGACGTTGCTCGCCAGAAGCTGGCTGGGAAAGTCACAAATGGCAATCACATTGCCTGAGGACACTACAGCCTTGATGGACACATGGTTGCCAAGTGCCTGAATTTTGACCACATGACAATGGGGATCCTGCAACAGTCATAAGTCTGAGAACCAGTTGCGACTTTTTCAGTGCCATTGTAACTTCAAAACAGTTGCTAAAGGAAGTTGAGGATTATCTGAATTGGAATGGGTTATGGTGAATACAAGACTAAAATTTTCCTCAGAGTATTCTTCCTTTTGGAAAAGCTACTAGCTACTAGATATTGGAAACGCTACTAGATACGAGTAACTAGTTCATGGTAGTTTTATCGTGAACAATTAAAATACTTAAGGGAAGCAGACAACAGGAATGAGGTTACAAGTATCATGTGTGCTATTCCCTAAGCAACTGCAACACTGGAATTTTTTAAATCAACACCTGCTCATAATACATGATACATATCTGTCGGCAACACACTCACACAAATACCCTGAAATGAAATTCTGCTTAACGAGACAGCTCATAAACACCATCAGTGACTAATACTTGACCAATTCCTAACATTTGCAACAAAATTGCAGGCATTAAAAGCTAATGTAATTGATCCGATGGGCAATCTTTTGATTAGCTGATTAGTACATCCCCTAGTGAACTTAATATAATAATAAGTTGGAAGGGACCTTGGAGGTCATCTAGTCCAACCCCCTGCTCAGGCAGGAAACCCTATACCATTTCGGACAAATGGCTGTCCAGTCTCTTCTTAAAAACTTCCAGTGTTGGAGCATTCACCACCTCTGGAGGCAGGTTGTTCCACCGGTTAATTGTTCTGACTGTCAGGAAGTTTCTCCTTAGTTCTAGGTTGCTTCTCTCCTTGACTAGTTTCCATCCGTTGCTTCTTGTCCTGCTTTCAGGTGCTTTGGAGAATAGCTTGGTTCCCTCTTCTTTGTGGCGGCCCCTGAGATATTGGAACGCTGCTATCATGTCACCCCTCACTCTTCTCTTCGTTAAACTAGACATACCCAATTCCAGCAACCGTTCCTTACATGTTTTAGCCTCCAGTCCCCCAATCACCTTTGTTGCTCTTCTCTGTACCCTTTCTAGAGTCTCAACATCTTTTTTACATCGTGGTGACCAAAACTGGATGCAGTATTCCAGATGTGGCCTTACTCATTCTTTTCCCAAGACAATTAACTTTTATGCTTCAAAATGTGAAAAAAATGATGAAATTGTTTCCTTTCAGAGAATTTAAATTATTTAAGGAGATGCTTTCAAGGATCAAATCAAATTATTTTTTGTCCTATCTGCAACCTTCCCTTTTTTAGGAAGATTGTTGAGAAGGTTGTTGGGCAACAATTTGAAAAAGCTCTGAAGGAAACAGATTATTTGACCACTCTCCGTTGTATTTTAGACCCCATTAATAATACAGGTAGTTTTGTTGCTAAGCGAAACAGTTGTTAAATGAATTTTGTCCCATTTTATGACTTTTCTTTGCACAGTTGTTAAGTGAACCACTGCAATTGTTAAGTTAATAACACAGTTGTTAAGTGAATCTGGCTATCTGTCTGTCTGTCTATCTATTTATCTATATCTTTTTTCTATCTTTTCTATCTTCTATCTATCTTCTATCTACCCCTATCATCCGTCCATCCATCCATCCATCCATCCATCCATCCATCCATCTATCTATCTATCTATCTATCTATCTATCTATCTATCTATCTATCTATCTATCTATCTATCTCTATCTCTATATCTTATATATCTATATTTTCTATCTTCTATCTATCTATCTATCTATCTATCTATCTATCTATCTATCTATCTATTCTCTCTCTTTCCTGATTATTGTTGGCCACTCAAAGTAGTATGAATCAATCGGCCATATAAATTAAATCTATAAACAAACAAACAAACATACTGTGCACAAAATGTAGCTATGCAAAGGCCCTCCTGGCCATACCTGCCACCTGCTCTCCAAGCAGTGAGGGTGAGTCCAGGAGGACCCCAGGTTGCACGTAACTCAGTCGTGTCAGGATTGAGCCACAATCTCTTCTTTCCCATCCTGGCCCAAATAGCCTCTAGATACTGCATCAGCAACTTGATAGCTTAATTTGTGTATCCGGGATAGAAAGTAAAGCTGGGTATCATTAGCGTACTGATGCTATCAAACCCTGAACCGGTGGAGACCTCATCCAGCAGTTTATATAGATATACATGAGAGGTAGAAGTGTCAGACTTTGATATCCCAGTTATCTTTGAAAGAGGATTGGCCCATCTAAAATTAGTTAAATCCAGTTCTACACAAACATTTCCAGGTGCTGGTTTGAAGACAGATATTGTATTGATACAAATTTTGGATTCTTTCCCTAACAATCATTATAACACTGAGTGACAGGCCAGTATAAACGATATAAACCAGATTATGGAGATTTATATTCAGATCCAAAATCATTAACAAGGTTGCTAGTATTCAAACAACTATTAAATATCTTCCAGACTGGATTTGCACATTATGCTACAGAATATTATAATACAGTAATTTAAACCATGGTTTGCTGACTATTTCACTGTTACCTAACTTCACACATCACACTAATTCAAAATGAAACAAAACTGATGTGTGAACTTAGCCAAAAATTGTTGTGAATCTAAAATAATCTCAAATTGACAGGAAGAAATTTCAAAAGTAATGTTAGGAAGTATTACTTCACCAAAAGAGTAGTGGAAGCTTGGAACCATCTTCCAGCAGAGATAGTGGGTCAGTCCTCATTAACTGAGTTTAAACATGCTTGGGATAAACACACAGTCCATCATCCAGCAAAAATTAAAAAATAAAATAAAAATCAATAAAATATAAAAATAATAAATAAATTTAAAAACAAAAAGCAAACTCAAAAGGCAGACCAGTGGCCTGAAATTGCTAATATTCTGACAAAGCCGTAGAGTCACTTGTGGCATATTTTTCGTTTCAAATTTTGTTCTAATACATTTTTTAAAAATGTAGAATATATTGTCATGATTCTGCAAAGAAACCAAAGGGGAGGGGGTTGGTTTCCATGATTTCCAAGCATGTATCAAGAAATGAACAAGATTTAATTCATTATGATATGGATGTCATGTTATGTTATAAATTAACTTACAAAGCCAAATTCTCTTAAAAGTGTCAAGTGGACTTCCCATATGGTTATTTCATTGCAATTATCCACATAAATCCCATCGTGATGTACAAAAAGCCTTTTCTAATGGATTTCCATTTCCCCCTTTTTAACATTAGTAATCTACTTGCAATGTTCGATATAGTTTTAAAACAAAATCAATATAAAGAGGGGAAGAGAGAGGGAGAGGGAGAGACAGAGACAAGAGACTATAGTCACTTGACCACATTTCAGGCCTATTGTAGCCATTTACAGTATTTTTTGACAGTTTCCATGCTTTTCACCTGGTTTCCAGCAAAAAAAACACCCATAGGAATAATAAATCCACTAAATGACCACCATTTGTTTAATGACTGCTACAAAAAAGGTCATAAAATTGGGTCTTCTAAGGACCTAACGGAAATTCCAGGCTCCATTAGGGTCATAAATTGAGAACTACCTGCATTCTGCCTAGTACTGAGCTGAGAATCTTTCCTCTTCCAGTAACTGATCTGTCCCTGAATAATAAACTCGGGGGTACACTGCGTGCTGTCAGTTTCATAGGATGCTCTGTTAGCAGATGAATTTAATCAACCTGCTGCAGGAATGATTATTCAATGGGAATATTTATTGTGCCAGTGATTGATGCTGGAAAGCACTTGCCAACTGACAACTGAGGGAAGTCAGCTCCCCAGAGAAGGAAATATTAAAAGGGCAGGAAAATACATTTCCTAAAAAGAAATTAAAGAGGCAGAAAAGCATGCCCAGTTTTTCTTAATAGCCCCAGGTCTCCCTCCCACAAGCAGAAACCAATAATAATAATAATAATAATATAATAATAATAATAATAATAATAATAATAATATAATATAATAATAATAATAATAATAATAATAATAATAATAATAATAATAATAATAATAATAATAATAATAATAATAATAATAATAATTTTATTTATATACCGCCCTTCTCCCGAAGGACTCAGGGCGGTGAACAGGGCAAATATATAAAAATACAAAAATACAAAAGTTAAAAAAGAATTAAATACAATGCCCAAATTAAAACAGTAAATACATATATTAAAAAACAACAATAAAATCCCAAACCCATCCCCCATCAGGCCAGGCCGGCTTGTTCGAATAAGTGCGTCTTCAGATCGCGTCGGAAGGAGTGAAGGTCGGGCGCCATCCGGAGCTCGACCGGCAACCAATTCCATAAATCCGGGGCGCCCACAGAGAAGGACCTCCCCCTGGGGGCCACCAGACAACATTCTCTGACTGGTGGCACCCTGAGGAGGCCCTCTCTGTGGGAACGCACGGGGCGGAGGGAAGTTGATGCCGGCAGCAGGTGATCCCTAAGGTAGTCCGGACCCATGCCATGTAGGGCCTTGAACACCATTACCAGTACCTTGAATCTCACCCGGAAGACAACTGGGAGCCAATGCAGCTCACGGAGCAGACGTGTAACATGGGAGTATCGGGAGACTCCCAACACAACTCTCGCGGCTGCATTCTGTACCAGTTGGAGCCTCCGAGTGGTCCTCAAGGGGAGCCCCATGTAGAGAGCGTTGCAGTAATCTAAACAAGAGGTCATGAGCGCATGAGTGACCGTACACAGGGCATCCCGGTCTAGATAGGGCCACAACTGGCGCACCAGGCGAACCTGGGCGAAGGCCCCCCTAGTCACGGCCACTATGTGATCTTCCAAAGTAAGCCGTGAATCTAGAAGGACTCCCAAGTTGCGAGCCCTATCTACGGGGGGTAATAGCTCACCCCCCATAGAAAGAGATGGGAAATAATAATAATAATAATAATAATAATAATAATAATAATAATAATAATAAGAAGAAGAAGAAGAAGAAGAAGAAGAAGAAGAAGAAGAAGAAGAAGAAGAGGAAGAAGAAGAAGAAGAAGAAGAAGAAGAAGAAGAAGAAGAAGAAGAAGAAGAAGAAGAAGAAGAAGAAGAAGAAGAAGAAGAAGAAGTTGTTGTTGGAAGGGACCTTGGAGGTCATCTAGTCCAACCCCCTGCTCAGGCAGGAAACCCTATACCATTTCAGACAAATGGCTGGCCAGTCTCTTCTTAAAAACCTCCAGTGTTGGAGCATTCACCGCTTCTGGAGGCAGGTTGTTCCGCTGGTTAATTGTTCTAACTGTCAGGAAGTTTCTCCTTAGTTCTAAGTTGCTTCTCTCCTTGACTAGTTTCCATCTATAGAAATGCATATGTAAACCATTCAGGAAGGTTGAAGCTAAGAAGACTTCAGACATCTAAAATCTACATGCCCCAGGGAGGTGTGCTGAGACATACAACCAGCAAGATTCCTAGAGGGGCCCACCTGGACCCAGGACAGAAATACGTTACAGGAAGTAGCCACACAGGAACAGGAAATCACTCCAAACAATAGAGTCTAGGGCAGGGACTTCAGCTCCCTGGCTGAGGAATTCTGGGAACTGGCTGAGGAATTCTGGGAACCGAAGTCCATGAATCATAAAAGGGCCGAGTTTGAAGACCCCTGGTCTAGGGGATATAAAAACCCACTACCCACACGTGGTCAGTCCTTTTTCTGTTGGATCCATCTTGCTATCTGGCTTTTTTCCTGCAATAAACTACAACCTTCTTCCCAAAGCAGTTGCCATGTTTATTCCCCGCTTGGATGAACCACGATGAAGACTTTTCTTCCAACACAACCAAAAGTCAAATTTATATTCTCCTGGAGTTGCTTTTTCTGTTACAAGGTGCACTCCCACACTATGCAAAGGCTGCCATCTGCAAACTTCAGTTTCTTCAGCATATCAGTCAGAGCTGAGGAGGCAGTAGGGTCAACAAGATGGAACCTAGGCAGCAGCTTCTGCGTTGATTTCAAACTGAGTAAATGTTTTGGTGGTCAGCTCTGGTTGTTAAAGTGTGTAAAGTCTTAAATTCTTAACGAATACTCTACACCAAGGGTGTCAAACTCAATTTCATTGAGGGCAGCATCAGCATTGCGGTTGCCCTCAGGGGGCCGGGTGGGTATGGCCAGGGTGGGTAGGCATGGCCAGCTCTACACCGGTCGCATCAAGGGTGCCTATGGGTGCCTGGGCAGGAGTGGGACGGATCTGAGGGCCTCTGGCAGAAGGAGGGTCTCTGGGCCAGGGCCAAGGCAGTGGGGGCCGTTCCCTCACTGTTTCCAGGATGGCTTCGCGGGCCGCATGAAACCACTTTGCGGGCCGGATCTGGTCCCCGGGCCTTGTGTTTGACATGTCTGCACTAGAGAGTTCCTGGAAACTTGGCATTCAGACAGATCAGCTATCAACAGACATATAGGGATAAATCACGTTTACACACACAAAGGAGACAATGCAAAAGTTAGGAAGGAAACAAAAAACACCAGAATAAGAGATTAGCACCAGACAAACAATAAGGCAGAAAGCAATAACCAACTATCAAGGAATTACCAAGGAGAAAACCGCATCCTTATCAACACTGGTAGGGCAAGCTACTGTTTATAAATAAAAAGCAAAGCCCACACTCACTAGTACTAATGATGTTACCTAGTCAGGTAATGAAAAACATCTGCAAGCAAACATCCAAGCTCAGCACCAAGGGCTGCACAGTTCAACCGTGAACTACAAATATTCTCCTCTGTTAAAAGCAGGAATTTTTAGCACGTGCAATTTGTCATGCGGAATTGCTGTAGGAACAAGAAAAGAATAATCTACTACTTTAAATAAACACAAACACGAAGTGTCTGGAATCTGTTGCATCTCCCCTCAACTCCAGAATTACATTAGGACCCCACTGGTACACATCAGGCTTTACCATTTTTCCGTTGCATGAAATAAATAAGAACCAACGTTTCGATTAGAAAATCAGCAGTGTGAACTCTCTCCAGCAAATTGAAAGGATCAGAGATTATCTAACCAAGGCAGACGCAGAGTTGCGTGAACTAAATCTGCTATCACAATATGATGTTCAATTAGACTTACCAGGTCTGAACCGCAAAAATCCAGACAACTGGGCTGGTGGCAAAGAGATACAGAAAACATTTTGCTGCTACCTAAGTTTTTGCTGCCTAGTTGTGGTGCATTGATGCTCTGTTTCCCACTTCTGTAACAAGATGACAGAAATCCAGGCCTGGGGAGAGAGATACACCCAACAAGATTGTACCTACTGTCAAAATTGCTGTGGGTCTAAAAAGAGAATTAGGAGACGGCTCCCATTATCTGGTACAGGTAGTCCTTGACTGAACAACAGATCGCTTAGGGACGGTTTGAAGTTACAACATCACTGAAAAAAGTGGCTTCTGACCATTTTCATACTTGCAACCTTGGCAGAATCCCCATGATCACATGATCAAAATTCAGATACTTGGCAACTGACTGCTGCTGTGTCCCAGAGTCTGGCGATCACCTTTTTCAGCCTTTTGACAAGCAGTGTCAATGGGGAAGCCGGATTCACTTTATAACGGTGCTATTAATTTAACCGGTGCTGTGATTCACTTAAAATGGGACAAGAAAGATCATAAAATGGGGCAAAACTCACTTAACAACTGTCTCGCTTAGCAACAGAAACTTTGGGCTCAGTTGTGGTCGTAAGCCAAAGGCCAGCTGTGCAGGGGACAAATGCTATCGTTGCTCAAATGAGGTGGCAGGAATCTAACCGCACAATATTCAAGGTAAGACTGTGGCCCAGGCAATTAAATACAGCTGAACTGCTATCTCAAATGCCAGCAGGCAGAATTCATATAAGCAAGAACAGAACTTTTTTATCCGGTCTTTCCTGAAGCTGAAATGAGCTGCCTGCAATCGATTGAGTATCTTTCTCATAAGCAGATAACGGCAAGAAGGCGAATTCCCACTAATCTTATCTTAATGCCTTTAGAATTTGATTTTGACAGAAGAGATTACTTGACAGAGGAATATTTGGTATTTGATAGAGGAGAATAGCACTGATGATGTTACCTAGTTTGGGTAAGGAAAGGTCTGCAAGAGAATTTATTTACATAATATATTTAAGGATATATTTAAACCAGGGGTCTTCAAACTTGGCCCTTTTATGACTTGTGAACTTCAACTCCCAGAATTCCTCAGCCAGGCACGCTGGCTGAGGAATTCTGGGAGTTGAAGTTCGCAAGTCATAAAAGGGCAAGTTTGAAGACCCCTGGTTTAAACTCTTCTTTTCAGCATAGAAGCCCTTAGAGCAGCAAGAGGAAAATAATTAGCAAAATTATACTTTCTAACAAGCATTTTCTCATTAGAAACTTGCTTTAAATTTTAACATATTGCTGTGATGTAATTCTTTCAGTTTAAAGCAGACCTGGGCATTTTACAGCCCCTGGGCCACATCTGACCCTTTGGCTGTCCCTGTCCAGCTCAGGTGGATTGCTTTTATTTTGAAGGTGATGACTTTTTCCCCCCACTTTACATATGTGCATGCGTGCCTGCCTACATACCTTCATAGCCCTATTGGTTCAGCCCTCCACAATAGTTGCAGTTTCTGCTCACCCCTGGTTTATAGATTAGATTTTGACAAGTAATGAATTAACACTTTTATCCTGGAGTGTACAAATATAATTCCTTTCTCTCCTCCTTTGCACTCAGGTAATGCATTCAAGAGTTTCCTTGCAGCAAAATGGGAAACAAACAAATAATATAAACAAACAAATAAATAATAATAAACTAAGTGCCTTCTTGCCAAACTTTGCATCCTTTCTGGATTTCTAAGGAGTGAAGATGGGGAGTAACACTTTGCAAGTCATGACAACATTGTGCAAATGATACGGCTGTCAGAATCCATTTATATCATATTCATAAATGGAATGTTTCAAACATTATTCCATGGATTCTGCCATCTCCCGAAGAGAAGAGAAGAGATGTGTATTGAACCGGCAATAGGCATTTCAAAGGAAAGGAGAAGCCTTTTGAACTGGGGAAACAAAAGGGGGGGGCTAGCATCTGGTTTTTGTCATGGAAGACAGCAATAAACAGGAAGAGTCCTAAGTTCCTTTTTCCCACGAGATGGATGATACGAGAGAAAGGATGGGGGACTGACCAAATGGGGGTTAAGGGGGGTTAAACCAGGAACTCTGTATAAGGGTTTACTTCATGGAATAATATTAAGCCCTGTCTCGTTCCTACAACCAAGCATGTCATAGTAAAGATTCTTTTTGGAATAGATTTGACTCCAAGAATTTTGTCTTCCTAAGACGTGGTTTGGGGTGGGTCCTGACAACGGCTTACCTACTGCATCATTTGCATCATAAAACAACTGATGGAAATAATTTGTTTTGATATTTTTTTCATGATGATCTTGTGATGTACAGTATGTAATGTCATTGTGATTTCAACCAGATGCCTCTGCTGTGGCAATCATAATGCTGGCAGGGATTCAATTCTTTCAGTCAGTTATGCTGTCATTTATGAAGGGAGAATAGAATTAGAATCACAATAAAACTTTATAAAAGATATATTCCAATTATCTTACAAGTTCCGGACTTGATTGCAAAGTGCCTAGATTGGTAAGGGCATAGAATCTGCTGTTTTCAAAAGTCAAAGATGGATAATTTATGGCCTGCATTATGTTTCTGAATGTCTTTTTACAGCCTTCGGCATCATGGAAAGTTGTACTGTTGAAATTGCAAGTCAAATTGCCAAATTGCAGAGATGTAGTTTTCTCATAGTTTCTACACACTCATTGCTAGATAGATAGATAGATAGATAGATAGATAGATAGATAGATAGATAGATAGATAGATGATAGATAGATAGATAGATAGATAGATAGATAATATACAGAAGGGGGAATTAATAGATAGACAGATAGATAATCTAAACATAAAAAATACAATTATTCCAGTGCAGTCATTCATGCTATTCCCCAATGCTGGGAAAAGAGCCAAATTCTGCAGCTCTCTGCATCTGATTCTGTCCCAAAGGCCTGCATCATAAAGTCTCGTTTTTAATAATAGTTTTATTGATCTATCAAACTATAAAATACAAAGAGAAATTCAAATAAGTAATAAGAAAACTAGGAGGGGGAGGGAAAAGGAAAAAAAATAGTGTAAAGAGGGAAAGGAAAAAGGTACCAACTTCCAACTCTCTTTGCATCATAGAGTTTTTGATTTATTGTTGTTGATGATGATGATGTTGCTTTGGAGTTTTCCACGGCTGTATTCTCTATTTGTTTTATTATTTGAGGAAGTGCCATTTAATTTCTGCCAACACTATCTGGTGTATCCTCTGGATTATTTCCAGAAGCTACCAGCCACAGCCACTTGCTTTCAATACTTCAGCTTGCAGCATTTATCAATAACTCCTTCCAGTTCATCCCACACTGACTGACGAGTACACACATAGTGGAGACAAAGACTAAAGCAAGACAAAGCTCTTTGAGCTCATCTGCCATACCTGTGACCTGTCAATTGGGCTGTCAGTCAACCTATGTTTAGCTCTCTTCCTGAAGACCACTAAACTATGTCTAACGGCTAGCCCAGGGGTGTGGGATAAGACACAGACCTGTGCTGTGTAGCAACCTGGCAGCTAGGCTATTTTTAGATATAGAGTTTACTGCTATTCATGATCGCACTCATATTTGAATAAACATCTCCAGCATATTATATCAGGAGATTTACCATTTTTTTAGGCTTTGAACTTTAGCTAAGAGCAAAACAAGGGCTGGAAAGAGAAAGAAAAAATAATCACAAGAGAAAAACAAACAGTGCCACATTTAAAAAGTAGGGTTTTTTATAGCAGGCGTTGAAGATGGATGTCGGATTTGAATAACTGTGCTCTAAGATCATGGCATCCGTCCCTCTCTATTCCTGGCAAATAGATGGTGAAGAAATGGAGGTAGTGACAGATTTTATTTTCCTGGGCTCCAAGATCACTGCAGATGGGGACTGTAGCCAAGAAATTAAAAGACGCTTGCTCCTGGGGAGAAAAGCCATGGCAAATCTAGACAGCACACTAAAAAGCAGAGACATCACCCTGTCAACAAAAGTGCATATAGTCAAGGCTATGGTCTTCCCAGTTGCAACGTACGGCTGTGAAAGTTCGACCATAAGAAAGGCTGAGCGCCAAAGAATTGAGGCCTTTGAACTATGGTGCTGGAGAAGACTCCTGCGAGTCCCTTGGACTGCAAGGCGATCAAACCGGTCAGTCCTAGAGGAGATCAACCCTGACTGCTCTTTAGAAGGCCAGATGTTGAAGGTGAAACTCAAATACTTTGGCCACCTAATGTGAAGGAAGGACTCACTGGAGAAGAGCCTAATGCTGGGAAAGATGGAGGGCAAGAGAAGACAGAGAATGAGGTGGCTGTATGGAGTCACTGAAGCAGTAGGCGTGAGCTTAAATGTTGCCCATGGGGTCGCAATGGGTCGGACACGACTTCGCAACTAACAACAACAACAACAACAATCAAGTAGAGAAAAGTTCCAAAGTCCAGAACTGTAGGATTTTTCTATCTGCTCAGAGCTTACGCTGGGGCAGACTACCAGTGTATGCATTTTTTGTTTCTGAGCAAAACCAAGCTGTTACTAGAGATCAGAAGATTCCTCACACTGGCTGAGGTATTCTGGGAGTTGAAGTCCACAAGTCATAAAAGGGCCAAGTTTGAAGACCCCAGCTTTATTTTATTAGTACAGATTGTCCTCAATGTATGACCACAATTGAGTCCAAAATTTTTGTTGTTAAGGGAGAAATTTGTTGTGAATTTTGTCCCGTTTTACGACTTTTCTTGCCACATTTCTTAAGTGAATCACTGATGTTGTTAAATTAATAACACAGAATTTGACTTCCCCATTGTCTTTGCTTATCAGAAGGTTGCAAAAGGAGATCCCGTGAGCCCGGGACACCGCAACTGTCATAAATATAAACCAGTTGTCAAGCATCCAAATGTAAATCATGTGACCATGGGGATGCTGCTGCCACAGTCATAAGTTTGAAAAATGGTCATAAGTCACTTTTTTCAGTGCCATCATAACTTTGAACGGTCAGTAAACGAACTGCTGTACGTCGAGGACTACCTGTACCTACTAAATGTCAGAAAGGTGTGATGAAGTCTTTGTGCAACCTTCCCTCACCTTCTCCGTCAGCTCTGTGAGAGAGCGAGCAGACAGACCCAGCCACTCACCTTCATCCTCTTCAGGAAGATATCGGGAGGTTGTGGACGGGCTGCTTTACGATACTCCTGGTTGAAGTCACTCCTGCATCTGCTTCTGTGGTTGCCATAGAAACCATTGGCGTGCTAAAGGAAGATAAGCAAGAGAGAGTTCCCTCATTAATAACTGGGCAATATGGATCGCACGGATGCTCCAAGATTTCTGGTTAGCTTGATACTATAAAACCCGGGGAGGTTGCAATTTTGTCTTTGACAATGAGAGAAAGAATTTTAAAGGATTTGTTATTACTTTTAGGTTTGATCAGAAAAGTTGCTCTTCAAGACAGGGGCAAAGAAGCGGGCAAAAAAAATGTTACAGGTGGTCCTCGACTTACGACTGGTTGGTTAGTGACTGTTTGAAGTTCCAGCGGGCCTGTCTGTGGGACACTTATGACTCAGGTTCAAAGTTCCAATCGTCTCTCTCCCCCCCTGCCCGTTATGGTCACGTGACTGCACATCAGGTGCTTTGGCCACCAGGCCTATTTATGGCTATTTGCAGCATCCCACGATCACATGAATCGTGGTTTGCTTAATTGACACTTAATGTTCACTTAATGACCACTGCAAAAATGGTCGTAAAATAGGGTCAGTCGCATGACTTGATACATTTTTACCACCATCATGTGGTAATGGGCAGTTGTGACACGATGGGCAGAGTTCATTGTGATTGTAACTCGAGGATTACCTGCATTTGGGGAAATCAAGACAGTTTCCAAAGGCAACCATTAAACCATTACATTCAACCTGAATTCAAACTTGAAACTTGAATTTAATCTCCCTGTTCAGGAGTCTCTCATGAATACTAGCTATTCTCCACTGATGGCTGCTTGGTTCACAATAATGTCTTGGCTGAAAGATTTTCACAACAGTTAGTTACAGCTTAGGCCACAAAGAGACATGGTGCTGAATCTCTTAACACATTTTAACACAGATATTTCATAGTGAAGTTAATCTTTGAAATTTCTTTGCTCAAGGGTCAACGCTTTAGTCTGGGATACCAAATTTGAAAGATTTATTACTTATAATATATACTTATATACTTATAATAACAGGCCATTTCCCTGAATTACAATACATGAACCAAGCTTGGCAGCAGACCTGAATTCCTCTATATCTATTCTTGTTCTGTTCTAAAAACCTAGTGCCATGTCCCACAACACTGTGGAATCACGCAACTACATGCTTTTGAATGTGGCATGTGCAATCTTCTGTTAGCATTACACTTTACATTGGACAAACTGGCTAATTCTTACATAAAAGCACAGACACAAAACACAATATATCCAAAAATCAGTTCCTAGGAGAGTCTTCAAATACTTTGGCCACCTAATGAGAAGGAAGGACTCACTGGAGAAGAGCCTAATGCTGGGAAAGATTGAGGGCAATAGAAGATGGGGACGACAGAGAATGAGGTGGCTGGATGGAGTCACTGAAGCAGTAGGCGTGAGCTTAAATGGACTCCAGAAGATGGTAGAGGACAGGAAGGCCTGGAGGAACGTTGTCCATGGGGTCGCGATGGGCCGGACACGACTTTGCAGCTAACAACAACAACAAGGAGAGTCTATCACAGACCTCGCTGAAAATGATTGTGCAAAGAATTTACAAAAAAACAATTTCATAATGAGGCCATTTGAGCCAGAACTTTTAATTTTTTAAAACCGTATTTAAATCGATTTAAATATTAATTGATCAGGGCAAGATATTATGCCTAACAATTCTTTTGTGAACAGCCATTGTCTAAACATAACATTCAGGGAGTGTACTTCTTCCATTTATTTCTCCTACTTTTGTTCCACTCTAAACATGTCTGTATCAGGGACGCGGTGGCTCAGTGGGTTAGGACGCTGAGCTTGTCGATCAGAAGGTCGGCAGTTTGGCGGGTCGAATCCCAAGTGCCGCGTAACAGAGTGAGCGCCTGTTACTCATCCCAGCTTCTGCCAACCTAGCAGTTCAAAAGGACGTAAAAATGCAAGTAGAAAAATAGGGACCACTACGGTGGGAAGGTAACAGCGTTCTGTGCGCCTTTGGCATCTAGTCATGCCGGCCACATGACCACGGAGACGTCCTCGGACAAGCGCTGGCTCTTCGGCTTTGAAACGGAGATGAGCACCGGCCCCTAGAGTTGGAAACAACTAGCACGCATGTGCGGGGGAAACTTTAACTTTTACCTTTAAACATGTCTGTACTTCTCTGTCTCAGGACAATATTCTGTACATCTGATCAAGTGTCTCAAGGGTGCTTTTTCAAAAGACAACTGGACTGTTTTTCCTTGAGGAAAGAAAAACAGTCCAGTTGCCTTTTGAAAAAGCACCTTTGAGAGAACTAGGACCTGGATGACTGATAATATCCAGAGACGTCTCACCAAATGGATTAAAGTGCATATTAAATGTGTTAACTTTTAAAGCATTGCAAGAGACACTAAAGACATTTTTTTTAGTTGAAACACTGCCAAGAGTTTCCAAAGACTAGTGCAGGACACAGAAGCTGCAAATGGACAAGTAGAAGACAGTACGACATAATGCATAAGTACGGCTAAGTGTGCTCTTTTATTTAAAAAAAAAAGTCCTGACCCTATTTTATATTAATTTATCCTGTGATGGTCTATTCTACACTAATTTAAAAGCCAAGAGGGAAACTATTTTGCTTAAAGAAGTGCTTGCAAGAACTACTTTGTACTATCAATTATTCAGAATGTATACCTGCATAATCTGGAGGGGGGGCGAAGTAAACTGGCAGATTGTGCATTTTATAATAATAATAATAAAATAATAATTTTATTTGTATATGATGTCTATGGAGATTCTCAGTCATTCAGGTCACAGTTATCCCAAAGATGCTTTTTCCCGAGGCAGTTGGACTTTCTTGTTTTTCTTTGAAGACGTTTTGCTTCTCATCTAAGAAGCTTCTTCAGCTCTGACTGGATGGTAGATTTATACTCCTGCAGGCAGCTGTTCATTTGCAATTTTTTAGCGAGTCGTTAAAAGTTACTTGGGGGCTTATCTGAGCCTTCAGGGTCACCTGAGTAGTGCAAATGGGTGTGGAGCCTTCTTGGAGCTGTTGAAAGGACTGTGTTGTAGACTGGAGATAGATGATGTTGGATCCCTCCCCCTCTGTTGAGAGAGGGCTGTTCAGTTTTGACATAGATGGCCCCTTTGACCCCTCTTTCAAACCAGCGGTCCTTTCTGTCCAAAATGTGGACTTTGCTGTCTTCGAAAGAGTGGCCTTTGTCTTTTAGATGCGGATGGACTGCATTTAAAACACATCAAGGAAGCCGTCAGAATGTGTAGCTATCCCGAATGGGCCTTCATCAAACCTCAAAAAAGACCTAGCAGGAGCTCCTCCATAACGGACGAAGAAGGGAACAGTAAACGAAGCAACATGGTCATTCCATACGTCGCAGGAATTTCGGAAAAGCTCAGGAGGATCTTCAGCCAACACAACATACGTGCACACTTTAAACCCAAGAACACACTAAGGCAGAAGCTTGTCCGCCCCAAGGATAAAACAGCCAGACACAAACTGAGCAACGTGGTATATGCAGTACAATGCTGTGAGTCATGTGCAGTTCTGTACATTAGGGGAAGGAAACAACCACTTCATAAATGTATGGCTCAACACAGGAGAACAAACCCATCAGGACCAGAGTCAGCGGTCCATCTGCATCTAAAAGACAAAGGCCGCTCTTTCGAAGACAGCAAAGTCCACATTTTGGACAGAGAGGACCGCTGCTTTGAAAGAGGGGTCAAAGAGGCCATCTATGTCAAAACTGAACAGCCCTCTCTCAACGGGGGGGGATATGACATCATCTGTCTCCAGTCTACAACGCAGGCCTTTCAACAGTTCCAAGAAGGCTCCACACTCATTTGCACTACTCAGGTGATCCTGAAGACACAGAGAAGCCCCCAGGTAGCTTTAATGCCTTGCCAAAAGAATGGAAATGAACAGCTGTCTGTAAGAGTACATATCTTTCCTTTCCCCACCGTCCAGTCAGAGCTGTAGAAGCTTCTTGGATGAGAAGTGAAACATCTTCAAAGAAAAACAAGAAAGTCCAGTTGCCTCAGGGGAAAAAGCTTCTTTGGGATGCACTTTATGATCTTTAAGTGTTCCTTCAAATGACAAGTGATATTCATCCAGATAGAAGTTTAACTTGCCTCTATTCAAGTAATAATAACTCTAATGACTCAAATTCTTAGCAACACCATGCCCTCAACAGAAGTCAGGATAGCAAATTACTATCAATCAGAGTCAGAAAATAGAAGCTATTTCTGATAAAGAGGAAAACCGAGAAGCTTGTAATTATGGATGATAGGCCAAAAAGGATCTTGGATTATCAGACATGACATTAAATTCCAAAACAATGTTTAAATTTTTGCCTTTAGATTTTCCAACTTATTTTTTATAGACCTTACTGGATAAAAAATATTTTTTAAAATTGAATGCCAGGATATGCTGAATAATAATAATAATAATAATAATAATAATAATAATAATAATAATAATAATAATAATAATAATAATAAGAAGAAGAAGAAGAAGAAGAAGAAGAAGAAGAAGAAGAAGAAGAAGAAGAAGAAGAAGAAGAAGAAGAAGAAGAAGAAGAAGAAGAAGAAGAAGTTGGAAGGGACCTTGGAGGTCATCTAGTCCAACCCCCTGCTCAGGCAGGAAACCCTATACCATTTCAGGCAAATGGCTGTCCAGTCACTTCTTAAAAACTTCCAGTGTTGGAGCATTCACCACTTCTGGAGGCAGGTTGTTCAACTGGTTGATTTTTCCAACTGTCAGGAAGTTTCTCCTTAGTTCTAGGTTGCTTCTCTCCTTGACTAGTTTCCATCCGTTGCTTCTTGTCCTGCTTTCAGGTGCTTTGGAGATTTCTGCATGTCTTTTGTGGGTGAAACTTTAGAATAGTCACACAGCAGAATCTGGAGGTTCTGGATTTGTGCTGCTAGGAAAGAATGGAATGGCAGCTGGACAAAGAGTTTCCCTGCGCCATTTTTTCTGAGTCTCATTTTTGACATTTGTAGACAGCTCTCAGGGCTACTGCTAATAACAGAGTTCCATATTTCATCTAATGCAGTGTATATCATACAAACTCCCACCCAGGGTATATTGTGTTAGAACACATCCTTCAGCTTTTCTTGATGTAAAAAAGATGTTGAGGCTCTAGAAAGAGTGCAGAGAAGAGCAACAAAGATGACTGGAGGCTAAAACATATAAAGAACGATTGCTGGAATTGGTTATGTCTAGTTTAATGAAAAGGACTCGGGGTGACATGATAACAGTGGTCCAATATCTCAGGGGTTCCCACAAAGAAGAGGGAGTCAAGCTATTCTCCAAAGCACCAGAAGGCAGGACAAGAAGCAATGCATGGAAACTTATCAAGGAAGGAAGCAATCTAGAACTAAGGAGAATTTTCCTGACAGTTAGAAAAACTTGCTTCCAGAGGTTATGAATGCTCCAATACTGGAAGTTTTTAAGAAGAGATTGGACAACCATTTGTCTGAAATGGTATAGAGTTTCCTGACTGAGCAAGAGGTTGAACTAGAAGACCTCCAAGGTCCCTTCCAACCCTGTCATTCTGTTATTTTGATTTATTAATTTACTGAGGGAAGGGTTGAAAGAGGATAATTTGAATGCTTCCTTAAAATATTTCTGAATCGGGCAAAAGAAAAGACTGTTTATAATATTTATCAAGTGTTGTGAAAGAAATTTTCAGAAAACATTAGGAAAATTCTCTACAGATGAACAAAATTTGGAAATGGGTTGCTTTCATTGAAGATTTGCTAGAAAAGGTGAAAGTATAATTGTATGGGTCTTATTTAAGCATGCTGCTTCACTGCAAAATCTGGACCCAATGGAGGATAGCTAAGATTTAAGAATATTTTTCTGGAATTCAGAAATAATAATCAAACAACAGTATCTGTCTGTCCCAGGTCCCTAGAAAGAACTCAATAGATGAATAAAAAATATCTCTGAAATCACTGTGTCAATGCTGCAAACATTGGACGTTTTTGCCTTGACAATATAAGAGGCAGCCTTTCTCTTTAAACTGTTCTGCTTTTGAAAAATGAAGCTGTGGGGGGTGAGGAGAATGCTATCCCGGTTGTTTTTTTAATAAGTTAAGGAATGGCTCAAAATAAAACGGAAGAGAAGCTTTGCACGTTAAACTAATTAGAGAATGTGCTTTATGATGTTAAATTAAGGGGGGGAATTGTGTTTGATACAATGTGTTCAGGGGAGGAGAATTCAAATTTTGGCATTCATCCATGAGTGCCGATGCTTTGTTCTCATTATTATAGACTTTTTAGAATAAACAATGCTGGAATGTTCTTTGAACTGTCTCATTATTCAGAAACATGACACACTGGTTGTCCAGTTGTTTCTAATGAAAGCCTCTTGTCACATAGTCTGAAACATACCATCTTTCTTGCTCAAACCATGGTTGGCATCTTTGAAAGGTCACTGGGTTCACATACCTTTATAATCACTTGAAAATTGCTTGTCAATTACTGTTCAGCTTTAGAAATCTTTGAATTAAACAATAAAGGTGTGAGTTTCCTTTATACCTTAGCAAAACAATACAAATTTAAGGATGACAAAACATTATTTTGAAATAAACAGCAAAAGGTTGATTAGAACTTTGATTTTGGAAAGTTGCAAACAGATTAAGAGTCCAGATGGATTTGAAATAAAATTTTGGAATTAGTTATAAGAATCCTTTCCATGGGAAAAAGTTGTTTTGAATTCTCTAAAAAGAACATGATAGGATGAGACTTTTGACAGTTGGGCACTAGAGTGAGCCAGAGGAACTAAAGATTACAATTAAAGGAGAAATTTGACTTACAGGTACTTCTTGCTTAACAACTGGTTGCTTAGCAACTATTGAAGTTATAATGGAAACCCCCCCCCTCAAATGCTGCTTACAATTCAGTTCCTGAGTTCTAAATGCAGCAACTACACCCCTACCCCCATCACACGACAGCATTTTGGACACTTGGCAACTGGCTCACTGTTATGGCCGGTTGCATGATCCACAGTAATGTGACCACAATTTATTATATTTTGGGCAGTTTCTAGTCTTTTAGTCAAGTTTCTGGCAAAAAGCACCCATAGGAATTAATGACCTATAATGCTTGATCCTTCTGCCAACCTAGCAGTTCGAAAGCACGTAAAAAATGCAAGTAGAAAAATAGGGACCACTACGGTGGGAAGGTAACAGCGTTCCGTGCACCTTTGGTGTCTAGTCATGCCGTCCTCAGACAAGCGCTGGCTCTTCGGCTTTGAAACAGAGATGAGCACCGGCCCCTAGAGTTGGAAATGAAGGGGGAACCTTTACCTTACCTTTAATGCTTAATCACCACTTTATTCACTTAACTACTGCTGTGTTTCTTTAACTATTGCTGCATTCACTTAAGAACCACCACAAAAAAGTTGTAAATCAGATCAGTCACATGGTTGCTTTAACTTTCAACCATCGTGACTTATATTGGAAATTCCAAGCTCCAATGATCTTAAGTCAAGGATTCTGTACTAACAGAGAATGAACATTGGACACACTAAAGTATATTTTTGAACAATGGACCTAGAAATTAATTTTAAAGGTGTCTGTCTCTATAGAGTGTGTACAGTCTACTCTACTCTAAAGACTGTGCTTGAAGACTGTGTTTAAAAGATGTTATGAAAGAGGAACAGGTTTTCTATGACAAGATTGAGGCTGATCTGAAAGTAGATTTGAAAATAACACGCTACAATAATGACTTGAAAAAAGATGCCACACTGAACATGCAAAAAAATAATTAAAATGGATATATTGTACAAATAACAAACCAAGAGAGTGAGGTAGATAATTTTCATATGCTAGATTTTCAAAATAGTCTTGTTGAAACATTGAAGATTTTTGTGAGAAGGAATAAAGAAAAAAATAAAAGAAATTAAGTTCTAGGACATTATTTGAAGGAACTTATGACCAAGATTGTTAAAAATAAGGAATATAAAGTTAGTTTATCTGATCAAGCTTAAAATAGATACAGTCTGCTATTAAATTTGGTAACCCTTAATGGACTTTTGCTGATCAGGACTGAATAATGAGGCACTAAGGATCTGTTTATACTGTAGATAAGAGTTGAGATAAAGGAAGAAGAAATCACTTGTTATATGTTAAAAGAAGGTGCTAAGTTACTAAAATTATTTGTAATTATAAAGAATGGGGAAGTAATTTCTTTAGATATTTCTTTTGTATAGTCTTTTTTCAGCATTTTCTGTTTTTCTATTTTTTCATTTTCTTTCTTCTTTTTATTCTTTTTTTAGTTTGCATTAGCTTTTTATCTTTGTAATTTTTAATAAAATTACTATTAAAATGAAACATATTATCCTTAAGTAGTAGCCCCAAAATTAAAAGTTAAGGGCTCAGTGGCTAGTATGGTAAAATGATTGTGTAAGATCCATATTTGCCTGTTCTGTCATTCATCTTTCACTTCTTCCTTGGGATACATTACAGCAGCAATCTTCCTATACAGCACTTACTTGGTGGCGTATTCAGTTGCTCAAAATCTTAAAGAGGGAAAAGAAATTCAGGTCTAATGGAAAACGAAGGTTAAGAAATCAGGAATCAAGAAAAAGAAATATCTGGTAGCCTTCTAAATGGTCAGATGAGAATTCCTAGCTGTCTGATCAGCCGAAACATCCACCGTAACAGCCTGGAGAATTGTTATAATTTAAAGAATGGAGGAGTGAGGTTTGGTGGAAATTTGCAATACAGTTATATACATTAGTGAAAACAGGTAGACCATGTACAGTTATGGGGGAGGGCAATTGTCATTTTTATCATTGGCCTAAGTCGGCTCCTGTTTTCTGCCTGAGATGAACATGCTGTGGTTGCCAGGCAACAACAGGGCTTATTCCCTAATCATTTTCTTTTGAGGAAAAGAGAAGGGTCAGCGGTGAGACTGTGAGGAGGGAGGCAGCAGCAGGAATAGGGGAAAAAAGTGCAAATTCATAGGATCCTAGCTCAGGAATGATCCAGTACAGAGATCATTGTAAGGATTTGGATCAAACTAACTCTCGTCGTTTCTGTCCTCTTCTGCAGAGAAACATCAGCCTAAAATCATCCCTTACCATCCCACAATATAAACAAGGCTACAATTTAATTATTGGGGGAAGAAGTGGAAGTAGGTCACCTAGCTGACCTCATCTCTGTCATTCAGATCTGGGTTGATCTGCTGCAAGACCAAATTAACCTCAACAGGCAAGTCATGTCATCCCTTAGGCACTTTTGTGCCCTGGTTCAGTGACACTAATGTACAAAGCTTTATTCGTGATACAACAGGCAAAGATTCAATTCTCAACTGAAGAAGCAATAACATGGATGAAATATTCTCTTTAGTAACTGTTTTCACCCTAAGGTTTCTTTGAGGGGGGAGCATAGCTCACCATGGCAGGCAGGGAAAACGTTGCTGTCCCTTTGTAATTTTAAGAGGGTATATAATGTTAATATAGCAAATCTGTGCATCAGGTCCCTCTGAAGCTTAACACACCTACCCAGCTACCTTCTCTATGGACAGAAAAAGAAAACCTCCTTTGGCTGTTGAATTTTGGACCTTGCAATTCTGGGGTCTCTTAAGGGTGAAACTGAGGCTGGTCAGATCCAGTAATAGCATTTCTTTGCCTCAGGTTTTAAGGCAAAGAGTTTCCAGATCAAGGGGGGAATATTTGCAGACACTTCTTTACTCTTTCAAAAGTAGAAAGCGTTGCTGATGGGGCCCTACTTATAACCACAAGCCACACTCATCACAACAGTTGAGCTTACCCATGTCCCTACAACAGGACTTGGCATCCCCTCACAGTTTGAGGGGAGCCTCCTAAAAGCAGCCAGTCCCTTCTGCTTTTACAGCAGTCACCTGAAGCTGACTGTGATGGGGTCTAGAATCCTCCATGTTTATATAGTTGCTAAGCAACCATTCTATGAGGAAAGCAGTTAGATTGTTCTAACAAGGCCAAGACATTCAGTGGCGCCTGGGAGTCTTTTCATCTTGGAAGAACTTATCTTGGAATGTAAACACTTACCTGCTATTAGTTCTTTGCCGCAGGTGTGTGTATCCACACACAGTTGTGTGAGTGTGATGATAGACACACATGTGGGGTCTATAGTTATAGTGAGATATTTTCTCAGAAATAATAGACAAATCTGAAAAGGGGACAAATCTGAAAAGGGTTCATAAGGATAATTGTTCCAATTGTTTATATTTATAGTTTGCTTTGCAATGGAAAATTCAAGAGCAAAACCAGGAAAAACTTTACAGAAATGCATATTCTAATAAATACTGTATATGTACAATCAAACAGTATGTGTAAAGGTATTTTTTAAAAAATCCATTTTCATATTTTTCTCATGAATGTGATACATTGTGCACGAAATAGTACCATTTATATAGGAAGCATGGAGGATCAGAATAAAAGTTAAAACAGGTTTTGAAAAAATAATGAATCCAAAAGATAGTTTTCTTACCATAATGGACTGTCTTTTTTTAATAAAGGACATAGGGTCACTATATCTGTAATGCAAAAGAAATAAAAAAACCTTGGCTGTGAGTTGGAAGAATAGCAAAATAGGGTAGGAAAATCAGAAATGTTTACAAACAAGTTCCCAATCCCAGTTAACTAGAATAAAGTAGTCTAACCCAGTGTTTCTTAAAGTGTGATCTGAAACACCATCTCTGGGTTGCCAGAATTTACCATAGAGAAGATATTTGCAAAAATATAAAACAATGTCACTCTTCTTAATTATTATTTTTTTAAAAGGATTCTTAATGAAAAATATTTTGTGAATATCTAGTGCATTATTATTTATATGTTTCAATAAATAAATAAGCAGCAGCAGATGCATGTTTCAGTTTTTAATTCAGTAAATTTCAATAAATATAACTCATAGAACAAAAACTCTTTGGGGAGTTTTTTTTTAAATTAAAAGTATGAAGTGGTTTGGTCCTAAGAGCAAAAAGTTTGAGAAACACTGGTCTAATCTAATCCTACAGATTTAAAAGAGGTTTTATTTAATAAAAGTTTTATTCCATAAGTTTTATTTATTATGGTGACCTGAAGTCTTTATCAATGACTACATCCACTTTCTATAGATCAAATTACTGTTTTAAAAAAAGAGCAACCAGGACTATCTCTACAATAAAATTTGCTGTTGACTAACAATGTGGAGAGCTAAATCTTAACAGATGATATTTACTGTCTTTTTGTAGTATTAAAATGGAGCAGGATGCATCTATCCTTGAATTGTTACAGCTATTAATGATAGCAAGTTGGATTCTAAATTGGATCTAAATGAGTTTGTCAAAGTGTTCGTCATTTTAGTTATGCCTTGATATTGATGTTTCTTCTTGCTTAAAATTGTAATCTCATTTTGAAAGATGAACACATTCACAGGCATATATAGATTTGGCTACATCTTACATATTACATGTTCATAAATTTAAATATGTGCTTTGGTCTGTCACTAAGATGTGAAGTTCAGTAACATTGTTATGTATAGTAAAATGTTGTTCTGAAATCTCAAGGGTGGAAAAAGTCACAATCTTGCTGAAGGACAAAAATGAAGAATGTTGAACATGTTCAGGAAACCATATTCAGGACAAGATTTCTTTTTAGAAGAATCATGATGAGTGAGCCATGCAAGCCCTTTGAGTTGGACTGGCTCTGTGATTTTTCTCATAGTTTTATATGCAGTGCTTTTTTTGTAAAAGAAAAAGGTGCCAGAACTCACACATGTCATACAACCCGCCTTGCCTACCCTACAAGGTTCCATCCAAAAAAGGTGCCGGAACTCCGTTCTGAGCATTCTATGAGAAAAAAGCCCTGTTTATATGCATTAACTTAACTAAAATAAATTGATTTTACATCTTTATAACTTTAGTTTTAGAAATGTATCTTGTATCCCACAGCTATGCTCATTATGGTGATCCCTGAGGGGAATCAATTCAGAGGGAAATAGTCTTTAATGAAATTTTTATACCTTCAAGAACTTCACAGCCAGTGTCTGACAGTAGCCCTAAGCTCTGAATTTTGGAGGCGAAAGAAAGGAGACTGTGATGATGGCATTAACAATCATAAATGTCAATTCGGCCTTTTTTCTTCTTCAATATTTTTTAACGTTGGTATATAATCCCTTTAAACCAAAGTTTTACAGCATCTCACAGAAACAATTTACAATCTTAAGAAAGTTCAATCTCCACAACATCATCCCAAGTTGGATATTTTCCGTATAATAGCAGAAAATGACAAGACAGACCAATGCCAAATTTAATTGAAACTGTAAAGCACAAACCAGTTTGTAGGCTTCTTGCTGAGATTGTGAAAATAAAAAGAAAAAAATGCATAGAAATAAAAGTTAGGAAAACAAAGCATATATGCAGTGGAGGTTGGTTGGACACATAGCAGATTATGATTCATTAAATAAGTTAGTGCCTAATTTACACATAATGTTATACCACAGTGCCTGAGTTTACATGTACAATTTTGTATATAAAGCCACCGCTACATTATAGCTTTGTGCACTGCATAAATTTAGTCATAAACAATGTACTTATAGACTACAAAATATAATTAAAACCTCTTGTGCAGGTTCAAACACTGAGAATCTAAATCCTATAAAATATACACATTTCTGGCTTTCTTGGTTGCAAATAAATAATTAACTATGTGCAAGCCCAAACCGCTCAAAACAGGTTTTTGTAGCATTGTTATTATTGGCCGGAGGCAAGAAAATACTACTATCCCAAGTGTTTTTGTTACATAGCTTGTATCTGAATGTATTTGGGGATATTTTAGGGTTCATATATTTTAATATACAAACTATAATGGCTAACTTCTTTATTGGAATAAGCCATAATATGACTCATTTGATTTTGGTCTATATGAAATACAGTATGTGAATCTAATCTGTAATTTTTTTTTACTATGTAAACCATTTCTTGAGAGCTAGTTTGGTGTAGTGCTTAAGGCACCAGGAGACTGGGAGTCCATGAGTTCTAGTCCCATCTTAGGTACAAAGGCAAAAAGCCAGCTGAGTGACCTTGGGCCAGTCACTTTCTTTGAGCCCTAGGAAGGAGGTAATGGCAAACCACTTCTGAAACATCTTGCAAAGAAAATTGTAAGGACTTGTCCAGGCAGTCTGTAGCAATGAGATACGATTAAATAGAAGGGGGGAAAATACAATTTCTTTGTTTGAACTGATTTTTTTTTCATTTTTAGGAATATATTTTCTAATATTTCACAGGAGAGGTTGGAATCATTATTACAGTTTTTTCTAATATCAATTGCTAGAAAACTAAATTCTGCAAGTCATTGTTTGTGAACTAGATTTATATAGAATGAACGTTCTGATTTTGTCTTAAATATTTCAATACATAGGTTTTTACAATTAAGACATGGAAATGAACTAGGAGCAGACTGACTAATCGTAAATCTGAAGCAAAATCAGGAAAGGTAACATTAGGTCCCACATTAATTAATATCTCCCCTTCTGAACTATACTTCCAGTTTCTTTTTAACTCTACCATATATGGGGGATCCATACGGAACAGCCCTCATATCATATTTTTCACATGTGAGTAATATATTAACTTCTATTTAGATTACTTAAAATGGAACACTGTGTAAAGCTTTTTGTATGGAGAAGGTAGTACATTGAAATGGTACAGTCAGTTTTCTTTTGTGCCTAATTAGTATAAGCAATGTTTTTTTGTGTAATACGTAAATATTGTTAAAGTACTAAAGAACAAAGGGAATGCATGCTGTTCAGGTTATGCTATATATAGCATTCATGAAATTATACGCAAAAAGTGTAGTGTTGAGCAATGTTAGTTACAAAAAAGATGATATATAAAATTTATAATTATGAAGATAAAAAAGAACTATTACTCTTTCTACCTGCTTTTTCGGTTCTTTAGCAAGATATTGAAACAATAGTTAATAAGTCATTACATCTGTATAACCAAGGCTGAAATCTTCTCTTGTGAATAGTCTGCTCATGGATTATTTACCTATCTGTTATGATGGGAAAAATTCATAATCCATAATTACTCCATAAGTAAAAGCCCCGTAGTATTTATAAATGCTAGCATTTCTGATAGGAGATAAATACAAAATATCATAGCATCATAAGATAAAGAAAATAGCCAATAAGTTATAAACTACCCATGGTAAGTGATTGTAATCAAACATGCTAAGATTGCAATTCTAAATATATCAAGCCATTTCTAACATAATTATGGAAACTATTACATATGTTTGAATGAAGCTGTAAAGCAGCACACATTTATAAAATGTAGGCAATACATATCATAACTTTAAATTGACTTAGAAAATTATCTTTTCTTTGCTAAGTGAAAAGAAATTATACAAGGAGAACTAAGGACTCCCTACCTATAGTATGTATCTGAATGGCTGGATATTGTTTGGGAGAAGTCCACAGGGGAATTTCAGTGAGAATGAATGACTTTAACCTTCTCTGATACATTACGGGAAAAGATTGTTTCCTTTGTTTTATGACTTTATATAGAAAACGGGTTTGTAATATCTCCTTTAATGAATGTTACAACATTGTGCATCAATACAGGAACTATTTTCCTTTTTTTAATCCTTTAAACTCTTGAATGAAATGAGATTTTTTTTCTCTTGATTTTGTTCTCTATGGAATGAATTGAGGTTATTAAATAGCAAGTATAAAGATCTTCAATAGAAAGTCTTCAGGATCAAAATCCGGCTCAATGCTTCTGCTACTTTTGAAGTATCAGGGGCTGTCTGCTGCCTAAATTAAACGTCTTTGTTCTGCCATTGTTAAAAGATCTGCTGCAAAGCACTTTATACAGCGTTATGTAAAAAGTATGAGGGCTAGGATTCATGTCATGACTCATTAGGAAAACAGTAAAGCAATCCTATCCCAAATTTATTTCCCCAAACAGAAAATCCCTACTCTTTAATGAAGATTTAGCAATGGGTTTGTTAACACACAGATCTTGTTTTCAACCAATCCCCAAAATGTATGACGGTTCAAAAACACTGGCTTAGAATTTAGAATAACAGAGCTGGAAGGGATCTTGGAGGTCTTCTAGACCAACCCCCAGCTCAAGCAGGAGACCCTATACCATTCTGGGCAAATAGCTATCCAATCTCATCCTGAAAACCTCCAGCGATGGAGCACCCACAACTCCTAGAGCAGACATTTATTTTTTATTTTATTTATTTTATTTTAATCCCATTTATATCCCGCCCTTCTCCGAAGACTCAGGGCGGCTTACAATTTAAGCACAAACCAATGTGCTTAGCAATAGCCTTCATTCTATGTATATGCCTGCTTATTAGGGCTTTCGGGGGGGGCCCAAGCGGCATTATTACAAAGTCAGCTTTTTGCCCCCAACAATCTGGGTCCTCATTTTACCTACCTCGGAAGGATGGAAGGCTGAGTCAACCTTGAGCCTGGTGGGATGCAGCTGGTGTTACTTAAGGAGGCATTAGCCCACTGCTCCACCAAGGCTCTATACTTCTGTTCTCCATTGAGCTTGGTGTACTACCTAGAGGCAAGCTGTTCCACTGGGTAAAATTGTTGATAGAACTGTTTAATTCACTGGTAGTGCCCACTCTCTTGAGTCTTATACCAAATAGTCTTAAGTATCACAATGCCAGCGTAGATAAAACCTAAGACAGGGACTACACCCAGCATAACTCTCCCAAGATAAGAGATGAATCTTGCAGGATGCTCTAATTAAGGAAAATACAATGATTTAGTTATATAAGTAGCTGAGTTTTCACTTGTATTTGACACATTTTGAGTGCAACAAAGGCAAGAGTCTCTTCTTGTCTCCTAATAGACTTTGTCCTTTGGATGAGTCCTACCCGATACAATTCAACTGAATCCAATCCAATCAATTTCAATTCAATTCAATTCAATTCAATGTTATGGTCGCTCAGTCCATTAGACCAGAGTTCCCCAACCTTTTTGGCTTTCCAGACTGGCGGGGTGAGGGGTGAGAGAGGGGATGATTCCACGCAAGCAGCTGGCAAGTGCACATGTGTGCAGCTCCATTTGCACATGCACCCACCGCTCACACAAATGGAGCATATATGCACATACTCGCCCACTGTTTCCACGGCCCGGTTGCAAATACCTACGGCCCACTAGTGGGCTGCAGCCCAGAGGCTCAGGACCCTTGCATAAGATGAGATGAGATGAGATAAGATAACCTTTATTGCCATTTTTTTTTACTACGAACACACTGGCCCACATTAAAAATGAAATTCTGTTACTTGCTCTCAACAGAAAGTATATATCTAACCATACATATACATAACACACATATATACACATGCTAAATAATAATAATAATAATAATAATAATAATAATAATAATAATAATAACAACAACAACAACAACAACAACAACAACAATAACAATAATAAGCTGGAAGGGACTTTGGAGGTCATCTAGTCCAACCTCCTGCTCAGGCAGGAAACTTTATACCATTTCAGACAAATGACTGTCCAGTCTCTTCTTAAAAACTTCCAGTGTTGGAGCATTCATTTATATTTTATTTGTCCCATGCTGATGGACATTTGCACAAAGTGCCTTCTTGGTGTAGTGTTGTCACTTAGGAGGCCATTATTCTGCCTACGTTCAGACAGAGTGTTTTTTTCCCCCTACACTGTGTTTTTATTGTTTGTAAGAGTTGGTCTGAGCTAGTAGATTTTCTTAAATTTTCTAAATAAATAAAATAGTGGATTTAAAAAAAAATTGTAACCCTCCCCCTCCAGTTCCCTCTGTGTGAGTTCCGCCACTGTAACGATTTGTTTAGTAAATAACAAATCAACTTTTCCCTTTTCCCTCACGCTTTTTTCCTCTTCCCTTTCTCCCTCCTTAACTTTCCTACTGTTTTCCTTTTTCTTCGCCCGACTGTTATTTTACATTTTGATCAACTGATAAAAACAGTTGAAAAAAATCAACAGTAAATAACAAATCAATAAAACACGAGGAAAGGAAAGAGACAGGAGAAATGGGAGGAGGAGATGCCTGCTCGTCCCTGAACACCTGTGAGTAAGATAGCAATAAATAAAAAGGCTGCCATTTCCCGGGTGGAAGAAAGTGTTGATTTCTATTTCACCCACGAGAATTGATTTCTCCCGAGAAAGTCTCCCGGTGAAAAAGGGGAGTTTTGTTTTATTTTTATTTTTTATTTTTTTTTAAAAAAGAGACTCCCGAAAAAGATAGATTTGGCGCGTGGGATTCCTGCAAAAGCGTCATACTAAAGTTCGCGGCGCGCGCGGCTTCCGTGGCTGATCTTGCGAAGGGAACACGGCGGCGGGGGAAGGGGGGGGAAACACGTGATTGCCTTCAGACGGCCTTCGTACCCGTTATTGCCTGTGCGATGTCGCGTCAACTTCTCATTTGCCCGAGAAACAGAGCTGAGTTACCCCGCTCCTAGAACCGTAAGAGTAGTGGATGTATTGTGGTAAGGAAGATGAGAAGCCATTGCCTCAGTGGTCGAAAGACTTAATTTCTCATGTGTTCCTCGCTTGTCTCCCATTTCTTCCAGGTCCTGTAAAAGAGAAAAATACGTACGAGACTGCCCACGTTTATGAAACAAGAGTGTGCCGTAAGCTGTTTGCTTGCAACGGTATTATTATTATTATTATTATTATTATTATTATTATTATTATTATTATTATTATTATTATTATCATCATCATTATCATCATCATCATCATCATCATTATTATTATTATTATTATTATTAATAATAATAATAATAATAGGGGTATCGTTTTGAAAACTTGTTTTAGTTATTGCTTCTGTGCTTCGTTTCATTCAGAGTTAAGATACGATTCCCACATTTTCTGTTAAGACTTCTGTGCTTTTGACAGATGGCGTTGGTAAGATACAAGTTGGCAGGCCACTATTAGAGAGTAAAGTCGTGGGCATTATACAGATTTTGATTTAAAAGTCCAAAAAGGTATTCAAGGTTTGGGATTTATTCTAACCATTTATTTATTTATTTATTCTAACCATTCCGAATTAATATCTGGGCGTGACAGAAGCATAGCCTGAAATTTTTCTGCTTTATGAATTTTTTTTTTAAGTTTCAGAAATAACCCAGTTACTGGATTTCTGATTGACATTTCTACACATTTAATATGTTCTATAAAGCTTCAAAAAGTTTTCTTAATCCATCCTTTTATTATCAATCTTAAAATAATGAAAAAGTGTCTGTGACACCATATAGTTCATCTTGGAATTGAGAGCATCTGGAAAGCTGTCCTAGTCTCTTTCTGCAGTCTTATTTTGTTATTTGTTCTAGGAACAAGCAGAGTTCAGTGCTTAAGTTTAAAGGATTTCTCTTCCTCTCTTTTATTTTTTGCTACGCTGCTAAGATCCAGTAATTAAAACCAAATGCAAGTGAAAATATGAATTAGTGTATGAATTAAGAATATGAATTAAAAATAAGAGTAGGAATTGAAGAATTATGAGTCTAGCCCAGGGGTCGGCAACCTCGGCTCTTTTATGACTCGTGGACTTCAACTCCCAGAATTCCTGAGCCAGCATAGCTGGCTCAGGAATTCTGGGAGTTGAAGTCCACGAGTCATAAAAGAGCCGAGGTTGCCGACTCCTGGTCTAGCCTAAGAATTTTTTGGATGTATATTTACACTATTATACATGGAAGATGCAGTCATTGCATGGAAGGATTTCCTCTCCAAGAATGATAGAGCTTCTTAATGTCATAACTATAATTTGTTAGACATCCAGTATGAGAAATCTTGATACCGTAGCTTTCCATGTAGCATCCTTTTTTTTTCTTTAGTGCATTTTTTTGGCTACTTTTCACACTTCCAGCTGAACTTGTTAATGGAATGACAGGAAGCTAAGTGCATCGGTTCTTGTGCTGATTTTCAGTGCTGAGTGCCATTACGACAATCCTTTTTTGCATTATTTTTACTTCTAAAGGGCAATATGGAAGACTCTCACTGTAACAGATACTCTAAAAGAGCTGGATTTAACAAGAAAGTGTGGATATTGTTCTAAGAATTCAAGATCAAAGAAACCAGCATTTAGGAATGCTGTTACCGAGTGCATGCTATTGCAATTTCTATCAGGGTTTTTTTTTTTTCTGAACTTCTGTGGATCAGAAATCTGATCCTGCATGTAATCTCCTTTGGGCAAGTGATCATCCCTCAGGATCATTTCCCTTGGATCATTTTGATGTTAAATATAATTCACTTTCTACTGATGCTCAGATACAAATGTAAATAATAACTTGTATGACAATGCCAGGCAACATCTTATGTAAAGTAGCTAGCAGCTATCACTGTTAAGGAGAATTTAATGAGTTTCAATCTCCAGGGCCAGATTAACTACATTCTGCGATACAGTAGAAATTTAATAATAGTCTCGCTAAAACTTTTATTTTTTTTCCTTTCAAGAAATCTTTAAGAAGTGGAGGAAGTCACATATTCTCTCTCTATTTAAAAAAGGGACGAAGGGACAATCTGGGGATTCGCAGACTAATCAATCTCTGACTTTTCTGAGGCATAAAAGCCATCAAGGTGACTCTCAGCCTAACTCACCTGATAGGGTTGTTGTGGGGAAAATAAGAGGAAGAAAGAGTTAATTATGTTCACCACCTTGAGTTATTTATAAAAATAATAAAGGGAGGATATAAATACTTTTCTGCTACTAGTTGATACAGTTAGACTACTTTTTATAGAGTCTTTCTCTATGGATGCTGATAAAATGTTTGTGAACTCCATTGAATATGTCAACATTCTCTCCCTTATTTATATTTTAGAAATATAAATATCCCAGGAAGAGAGTTTATTATTCTTCAGTTCATAAAACGTATCCAATAATAGATATGAGTAGGATTTTTAATTCATTGTTAACTAACTTTATAGATGTAAAATTAGAAGCTCTTATTGGATTACAGTTATGATCCAATAACTGTAAGACTAAATACAGAAACTTCCAAACTGAAAAAAGGAGATTAATGAACTTTTATTATCACAAGAGGATATCAGATTGAAGTATCATCAGGAACTAAGAGCTTCCTCCAAATCAGTTTAAATCTTTAATGTTTATTTACCAGCTGGATGGAATGAGAACAAATAAGAAACAATATAGAATATACATTGCTGAACGAACAAATAATTAGAACCAATTTTGGATTAAGTACAAAGGATAAAAGCAACCAACAAAATTGATTGCTTGTTAATGCAAGTATACAAGACTTACAAGAAGCTGAATTTATTAAACTGAAATGTTTTGAGAAATGCAACCTCAAATAAATTGTTGGGCTAGTAAATGCATAAGGAAAAAACAAATTAACTATTATTTCTATTTGGGACAGTAGTTTCAGTTTCAATTTTATTAAATTTTTATACCGCCCTTCTCCCTAGGGACTCAGGGCGGTGAACAGGGCAAATGATAAAAGTACAAAACTACAAAAGTTAAAATAGAATTAAATTAATGCCCAAGATAAAACAGTAAAATATACAAATATTTAAAAACCCAAATTAACTCCCCATCAGGCCAGGCCAGCTTGTTCAAACAGGTGGGTCTTTAACCCGCGCCGGAAGGAGCGGAGATCCGGTGCCATCCGGAGCTCCACCGGCAGTTGATTCCATAAGGCCGGGGCGCCCACAGAGAAGGCCCTCCCCCTGGGGGCCACCAGCCGGCATTCTCTGACTGGAGGCACCCTGAGGAGGCCCTCTCTGTGGGAACGCACAGGGCGGAGGGGGGTTGACGCCGGCAGCAGGTGGTCCCCGAGGTATTCCGGACCCATGCCATGTAGGGACTTAAAAACCATCACTAAGACCTTGAACCTCACCCGGAAGACAACTGGTAACCAATGTAGCTCGCGGAGTAAAGGTGTAACATGGGAGTACCGGGAAACTCCCAAGACAACTCTCGCGGCCGCATTCTGTACCAGTTGGAGCTTCCGAGTGGTCTTCAAGGGAAGCCCCATGTAGAGAGCATTACAGTAGTCAAGGCGAGAGGTCACGAGCGCATGAGTGACCGTACACAGGGCATCCCGGTCCAGATAGGGCCGCAACTGGCGCACCAGGCGAACCTGGGCGAAAGCCCCCCTAGTCACAGCTGCTACATGATCTTCCAAGGTAAGTCGTGAATCTAGGAGGACTCCCAAGTTGCG
The DNA here is from genome assembly GCF_947247035.1 of Vipera ursinii. NCBI lineage: Eukaryota > Metazoa > Chordata > Lepidosauria > Squamata > Viperidae > Vipera > Vipera ursinii. The sequence goes on along the minus strand of NC_139513.1, from coordinate 27,202,393 downwards.
AGCCCTATCCACGGGGGGTAACAGCTCACCCCCCATAGAAAGGGATGGAACAATTTGAATGTCCCGGGATGCCGGAATGTACAGCCACTCAGTCTTGTCCGGGTTGAGTTGAAGTCTGTTCCTCCCCATCCAGACCCGAACCGCCTCCAGGCAACGGGACATCACAGCGAGGGCATCACTGGGGTGGTTTGGGGTAGAAATAAAAAGTTGGGTATCATCAGCATATTGATGATACCCAACTCCAAAACCACGAATGATCTCACCCAGCGGCTTCATGTAGATGTTGAACAGGAGAGGCGAGAGAACCGACCCCTGAGGAACTCCACAAACGAGAGACCTAGGGGCCGATCTCTGCCCCCCTGCCAACACCGACTGCGAACGTCCCAGGAGATAGGAGGAGAACCACCGAAGATCTGTGCCTCCCAATCCCCTGAGACGCCGCAGCAGGATACCATGGTCGATGGTATCGAAAGCCGCTGAGAGGTCTAATAGGACTAGGACAGAGGAACATCCCCTATCCCGAGCCCTCCAGAGATCATTCACCAGAGCGACCAATGCCGTCTCCGTGCTGTACCCGGGCCTGAAACCCGATTGGTACGGGTCCAGATAATCCGCTTCATCCAGGACCAGAGGGAGCTGATGCGCCACCACACTCTCAACAACCTTCGCAAGAAAGCGAAGGTTGGAGACTGGACGAAAGTTGTTCAACACAGCTGGGTCCAAGGCAGGCTTCTTGAGGAGGGGTCTCACCACCGCCTCCTTCAAGACGGTGGGGAAATTACCCTCACTCAAAGAAGCAGATATCACCGCCTGGAACCAGCCTCGTGTCCTCTCCCTAGCTGCATAAACCAGCCAGGAAGGGCACGGGTCCAATAAACATGTGGTGGAGCTCAGCCTCCCCATAATCCTGTCCACTTCATCAGGGGTCACAGAATCAAACTCCTCCCAGATAACATTGACAAGACCGCCCGTGTCCTGATCGTCAGACTCTGCCCAGCTGGAGTCCAAACCGGTCCGAATCCGAGCGATTTTGTCCGACAGATGCTGACCAAACTCCTCGGCACGACCCTGTAAGGGATCCCCCCTCACCTCCTGATTAAGAAGTGAGCGAGTCACCCTAAACAGGGCGGCCGGGCGATTATCTGCGGACGCGATGAGGGTGGAGAAGTAATTACACCTCGCCACCCTCATCGCAGCGAGATAAGACCTAATATAGGTTCTTAACCGCAATCGGTCGGATTCGGATCGGCTGGACCTCCAGCAGCTCTCTAGGCCCCGTTTCCGACGCTTCATCTCCCGGAGCTCCGCGGAGAACCATGGAGCTCGTTGGGATCTGCGCCGGGTCAGGGGCCGCAAGGGTACAACTCGGTCCAGTGCCTCAGTGGCTGCCCTTTCCCAGGCTTCCACTAAGGCATCCGCCGAGTTGTGAGCGACGGAAGCAGGTGGGGATCCCAGCGCTGCCTGGAACCCATCAGGGTCCATTAAGCGCCTGGGGCGGTACCATCTAATTGGTTCCGTATCCCCACGGCGGGGGGTGGTAAAACGGAAGACCAGCCGCAGGAGGTGATGATCCGTCCATGACAGGGGCATGATAAATGGAGAGCCCCCACCAAGATCATCCAGCCATCGTCCAGATAAAAAAACTAGGTCCAGGGTGTGGCCTCCCTCATGAGTTGGTTCAGAAATTACCTGCGTCAGGTCCATGGCCGTCATGGAAGCCATGAACTCCCGAGCCAACTCAGATGACCCTCCCAGGGATGGTAGATTGAAGTCACCCAAAACTAAAAGTTTGGGGAACTCAATCACCAAACCGGAGAGGACATCGAGTAGCTCAGGCAGGGCTGCCGCTGTGTGACTAGGCGAAACGTACACCAGCAGCAAGCCCAACTGCGCCCCCGAACCAAACCTCAAAAAGAGAGACTCACACCCGACTATCTGAGGGACGGTGGTCTCCCGCGGACATAAGGTCTCCCTGATAACTACCGCCAAATATGTCTCTACAATCAAAGAGATGATGAAGCAATTTACTTATTATTCTTCCAGATTTTATAATAAACCAACATTTGATCTAGAAATATTGAAGAATATTAAGCCAAACCTTACAAAATATACAAGTCAACAAAAATAAACATTCATTCATTCATTCATTCAATCAATCAATTTTCTTAATGTATAAGTGAAGTGAAAATTAAAGCAGTAAATATCTAAAGAAATAGAAATTAATGGAGAGCTATAGGATGATACTTAGGTTGGTAATAATACTTGTAAAAATCCTGGAATAATAATCAGTTTTCAACTGGACTCATTAGGCTAAGATCCTCCTTTTAAATATATGCTTTTGTGATGTACATAAAAAAATGAATATAGCATTTATAACAGGCCTCACATATTTCTCTATATTTCTTGTAACAGAAAAGCCTAAAAGATGAATCTGAATCTTTGGAATACCAAAGATATATTTATGACTCCAACAAAAATGGGGTAAGAAGTTTATTGCTGCCATTGCTATTGATTTGTATTACTTTGTAACAATCAACAAACATTGTGATTTTCAAGCCATGTTTTTTTAAGTTGAAAGCAAGATGTGGCCAGTAATACTCACAATTTGTTCAGTGTGGACCTTATGTCAAATTCGTGTTAAAAGTAATCATAAATGGAGGAGATCAGGACTGGATTAGAATAGTGTACAGTAGAAATGCCACCTTTGGTTACGTTTCCACCAATTTTTCTTCTAATTTCTTTATAACTGTAGCCTTGTTCACTTAATAATACTATTTTATATCGCTTTCTGGGCAACCAGTCAACTCTTTGCACCATTACTTTAATTTTATTACATTTTACAAGCTCACTAAATGAAAGGAAAAAAAAACCCAACCAACTTGATAGCGATCACATAACACACTGATAAATGTCCTCCTCTCAGCTTCAATACATGACATCAATAAATTAATCCTCCTGTGATCTGATTGGCTCATTGCCAAAACAAGATGACACCTGATTGGCTCTCTAAATGCTCATGCTCATTGGCTACAATCAGATGAAGGAAAACTACCTGATATCAACCTAAGCAAGTTGTGCTTCCTTTTTCTGGTTATTTGGCTATACCTTTTCATGGAATACAGTAGAGATAATTAAACAAACTATGTTGCATTACATTCTTGATTAAATTATCTTTTCATTGATATATAATTTTATGGTACTACTCCAAAAAAAGTGGTGTTATTAGCCATCAAACCTCAAAAATACACTTTTCCCAAAAGGTTTCCACAGTTTTGGCCACTACTGTAGGTATAGCTCATTTCTACAAATTAAACTGTGATTTGACTGTGATGTCCTGATTGAATCTTTGAGACAACACATGCAATACATTGTAGTTTAAGATTTGGACAAATTGTTGTTGTCTTAAGTAGTTCACTCACTTGACCAATACAGGAGCAAAGGTTCACTGGAACAAACAGAATTGGTTTGACGGATCGGCCTAAAGTCCATCTAATCTAGCTTCATGTTTCTGATAAAAGATAGTTGGATGCCTACTCATAAGCAGAGAACTGAAGTAATAGCTATTTTTGTCCCCCATAGCTCATATTGATAGTAATCTGGTACAGTACTCTTTATTTGGAAGTTCTGTTTAGGTGCTTGCAATGACTTATATTTCTAAAGGAATTTCAAATCAGGAAAGTTACTGCTTGTTGTTAGCTGCAAAGTCGTGTCCGACCCATCGCGACAATGTTTCTCCAGGCCTTCCTGTCCTCTACCATCTTCTGGAGTCCATTTAAGCTCACGCCTACTGCTTCAGTGACTCCATCCAGCCACCTCATTCTCTGTCGTCCCCTTCTTCTATTGCTTTCAATCTTTCCCAGCATTAGGCTCTTCTCCAGTGAGTCCTTCTCATTAGGTGGCCAAAGTATTTGAGTTTCAACTTCAGGATCTGGCCTTCTAAAGAGCAGTCAGGGTTGATCTCCTCTAGGACTGACTGGTTTCATCGCCTTGCAGTCCAAGGGACTCGCAGGAGTCTTCGCCAGCACCATAGCTCAAAGGCCTCAATTCTTTGGCGCTCAGCCTTTCTTATGGTCCAACTTTCACTGCCATACATTGCAACTGGGAAGACCATAGCCTTGACTGTACGCACTTTTGTTGACAGGGTGATGTCTCTGCTTTTTAGTGTGCTGTCTAGATTTGTCATGGCTTTCCTCCCAAGGAGCAAGCGTCTTTTAATTTCTTGGCTACAGTCCCCATCTGCAGTGATCTTGGAGCCCAGGAAAATAAGTTACTACTTGGTCATCCATGAAAATACAGTAGTGGCCAAAATTGTAGAAACCTTTTGGTTGGGGTTTTGTTGTGTTCTTTCATTTAATGAGCTTGTAAAATGTAATAAAATTAAAGTAATGGTACAAAGAGTTGACTGGTTGCCCAGAAAGCGATGTAAAATAGTATTATTAAGTGAACAAGGCTATAGTTATAAAGAAATTTGAAGAAAAATTGGTGGAAACTTAACCAAAGGTGGCATTTCTACTGTATACTTTTCCCAAAAGGTTTCCACAATTTTGGCCACTATTGTACATCAGCAAAGTTGCTTAAGTGCTATTTATTTTATAAATATGTTGTATATATTAAATGTTCTTAAATGCATATTTAATTGCTTTGTTATTTTTGTTTTATTCCGTTAACTGCCTTGGGCATTACTTTTGGCTGGAAAGGCACAGCGTAGAATTAAATAGATGCATAAGCTTTTCTCTGATATTGCACTCATGAGAATAGTGGTTTGTTCATGTCACAACTGTTTTCATGAGATCTGAATAATTCCCAATGATCAAAACAACATACTATCCTGCCTTTTAGAATAGGAAATCATAGTTGCCTCAGTGAATTTACATCAAAAGCATTTGTTTAGTTTATTTACAAATTTAAAAACAAAGGATGCTACTGATGAGGATGCATTTTGAAGCCAATACTTATAAATTAATGAAATCTATAATATGAACTTACAGAGTTGATGCTACTAATATTTCTTGTGAAGTACAAATATACCTACTAAATTTGAGAGAAAGTATAGTTTGCTATTTTTCCCCCTGCAAGTATCAGCCTTTTTCAGATTGGAACATCGGCCTGATGTTTACTGGAGGAGAAATATTAAAATATGCATAAGTTATTGTTTAACTGTCAGATTAAATTTCTGGAGGCTTTATAAGCATTTTATTGCTGTGATTTCTCTTGTGCTTTTTTATAGTACAGAATTTATTATGTGAAAAAGCCTCTTCAGTGTTGATGAAGACCGCACTGAAATGAATCATAATGCTCAAAATATAATTTATTCATTATACAACAGTATAGGATATTTTACATGCTTATGAGCTTGGGTATGAGTTTCTGATTAGACTTCATTTCTTTATCAAATCAAATTGCAATAGATCTTCCCAGAACAAACGTATTTTTCCCTGTAGATTAACCAGAACAAAAAATGGCAAAGGTTTTTTTTAAAAAAAATATGACAGACAAGGAGAGAAAGAAAATAGAACATTCTATAATCAAGTTAATCAGTATGCTAATTGCAGTGCAGTTAAGTGAGGAATGGCGCCAGCCGATATATCATACTAGTAAAACTGTTGTGAAAATTTACCAATGTAGGTACCAAATTCCCTGCCTTCTTGCTTTGCTATGAGGGTAAAAGAAGAAAATTAATGCAAGAAAATAATTATAAACAATGCAAAAAAGGCAAATTAATAGAATTTGTAAAGCAGATGGTATTAACATGGAAATAGTGCAATTAATATTTCTGACATGAGTTCCCATTTAAATAATCACATGCTGCTTGATTGTATTATGATTTAGGATTAGGGATTTGCATTTTTTTATAAAGCTCTGGAGTTACAGTAAGCTTATTAGATTCTTATCCAATTTGCATCCAGTATTACAGTTTTTTTCAGTGTGCACATAAGGTGCACACTAACCCAACAAAATTCATAAAGAAAATCTCAAAGGGAGGAAGGAATTATCCTTTTTGAAGATAGCACTGAAGTTCTTTCTTTAGGACTATGAGATACATTTGATTTTCCAACTAATGATACAGAGATTTATAAACCCTGGAGAAATAAAAGCTCTAGAATGCTGGATGGCTCCTCTTTTTGGTGTTGATCATCTTGTGCCAGCTTAATTTTGAAGTATTTATGTAGCTTTCATATTTTCAAGGAAGTTACACTGAACTGTGGCAGCCGACTTAAAATATCTGAATTGTTTGTGCTTGTTGAACCAGGGAGCAGTTTTGACACAGTGTATATTCAGTTTGGATATACAGTTCAGATTTTGTCGCAGTGTGTGCTATGGATAAATCTATCTGACGGCAAAAATTAACCTCTCACAGACATGCTGACACAGTCCATTTCAGGGCTAGGAAACAGTCGACCCAGAGGATGCAAAGGAGAGAAAAAAATTAAAAATTGGCAGAGATTACCGTATAATGTTTGAGCTGTTGGTGTAGCCAGGCCAAGCATATGCCTTCTCTACAAGCACATTTCACCTGTCCTCCCACCCAAGGAAAAACATTTTTTATTAACACAATATTGAAACTAGGTAAATAATACATTTTAATATTTGGATAGTTGTTTACAAAGAGAGAATTTGGCCCTAATTAGGAGCTAAATGCATAATCTGAGGCATCAGGTTGCCTCTGTACATATTTTGAATGCTCAATACTTTATTTAATTATTAAATTTATGCGCTGCCCATCTCATTAGAGGTGACTGACAAACATTAAAATGAGTACACATTTAAAATAACAAAACAATACATAAAAAGATATATATATATATATATATATATATATATATATATATATATATATATATACACACACACACACACACATATACATACACACACATACATACACACATATATATACATATACACACATATATAGATATATAGATATATACATATGCATATACATATACATATATATAGTTAAAAGTAGGGGAACACAGAGCGCACAGGGAAAGGTGGAATCTTTCCTAATCCAATAGTCACCTCCAGAATGGTGCATCTCCATTGGTACCCCTGGCCATTTGGCAGAGCCAGGTCTTCAGGCCCTTACAGAAGGTCAAAAGGGTGGGTATGGATCTCACCTTGGTGGGTACAGTGTTACAAAGGGAGCCTTGACAGAAAAGACTCTTCTGAACCTCGTCAGCTGAGAATCCTTAACTGACGGGGTTCGCAGCCTGCCCCCCTCTGCCAGGATGGATGGGGTGAGCCAATCCTATTAGGATGAGACATTAACTAAACGTCAGGTCTTGATACAGCAAAGCAGTGCTTTTTTTCTTTAAAAAATGGTGCCGGAACTCAAAGATGCTGTCACTGAGAGCGATGCCGGTGTCTTGCTACAGCGTCGCTGCCCATCCTTTGCACCCCTGGCCCTGCGGCTTGGAGCCACATGCTGCGGGGATTCCCCTCCCCACAGCCGCCGTGGGGATTCCCCTCCCCGCAGTTGCCATGTTGCGGTCCGTGCTGAGCCCCCACCCGGAGCTGCTCCAAACCCCAACCCAAAGCTGTGTTCCTCGTGGCAGTGGTCTCTGGTGCCAAACAGCCTCTTTCCAACCACATCAGAAACATTTGTAACAAACATTGGAATTCTCAAGGCCATGTTTGGCATTTCCCAGCAATCTGTTACTGGAAGGAAAAAGCAATCCCTGCTGTGTTACTGATCCCAGAGAAGCATTTGCATGTATGCAGGTATCCTTAGGGTGCCATAGTTATGGATGAGAAATATTGGTTGCAAAGTTGGCATTTCTGGATGTAATACAATATGTATATACTAGGTTAATTATTTAAAGACTGAACTGCAGCATAACTAGATTCTAAATAATCTATTTTTCAAAACACACAACCGTCCAAACAGTAATAGTAAAGTCCAAATTAACAATATTTTATTCTTAAGAATTGTTTAATTTAAAGTGGTTTGTAATAGATGGTTATAGATTCAAAATAGTTTTCAAGAGTGTACAAAAGATACTATTTTTTCTAGCATCAGCTAAATTAGACATATTACATTGAGAAAAATGTTTCTCATTTCTTTCCTGTTACCTTTATTGATTTCATTGCAGAGATGTTAACATAGGAAATAGATTATTTTGTTATCTAATTTTACCTTCCAAAAGACAGAAGCAGATGAAAAATGTGAGGTTCTTTCCTGTTGGCTTTTTAGAATTAGCTCTTTTTAGATTCTAAAAGTTTAGTTCCTAAAGAAGTAACCTTGTAAATAATTTTAATGTCTTGCTCTAGTGCAGGGTAGGCAACCTTGGCTCTTTTATGACTCAAGGACTTCAACTCCCAGAATTCCTGAGCCAGCCTGGCTCAGCTTGGAAACCTCTCTCTTTCCCCTCAGCATGGCTGGCTCAGGATTTCTGGGAGTTGAAGTCCACAAGTCATAAAAAAGAGCCAAGTTTGCCTACTCCTTGCCAATAGAGGGAGCTTTTTTTTGTTGTTGCAAAATAAAAGGTGCCGGAACGCCGTTCTGAGCGTTCTATGAGAAAAAAAGCCCTGCAGCAAAGTAACCCCAAACCATAACATTTCCACCATCAGGTTCTTATGGTGAAATACTCTCTTTGGTTTTCACCAAACATGTCTTCTGGTCCTGTGGCCAAATAACCCTATCTTTGTCTCATCTGTCCAGAACGCATTGTTCTAGGATACTGTTCTTTGCCTAGATCAGACATGTCAAACTCGCGACGTCACGTGATGTCGCACAACGTATTGGGACAGTTTTGCCATTGCAATGGGATGGGCACGGCTTCCGGATGGGCCAGCAGTTTGACATCCCTGGCCTAAATGTTCATGAGAAAACTATTTGAAATCTTCCCCACTTGTAGATAATCTTCCGCACAGTAGAATGATTGATATTCATTTATTTGGCAATCTTTTTAAGTCCCTTTTAGGCATCTTTTTTTTCTGAAAGCCTTAGAGAGCTTTTTCCGTCCGGGCATGATGATAGCACACACTTCAACAACAAAAAGGCAAATCACAGTAAATCTCAGAGCTTTCAATAAGGCAGGTTCCAACTAGATCCTCTCTAATGTTATCCTAATCATTTGCACCTGATCTGGTGCACCTGATTCTAATTTTAGGTGTCTGAGGTAATGGTAGGGGTGTACTTATTTTTTCCACATGCAAAGTTTGCTTTTACGTTTATTTAAATTACATGATGCACTACACAGTGCATGTTATTTTAATCCTTTTATCAGTATTGACACACAGATCAAATATATGTATGTGTCTTACTGCTTTGAGTATATATATAACCCATGCTATAAATCAAAGCAGTACTAGGAAACATTTTGATGTGAAATTATTGCAAATGTTTCTCTGCATGGTTTGCTATTTTAAAATACCAAGTTCCATCGTTAGTGTAGGACAGAGGAAAAGTACATTGTGGTAGGTGGTATTCACTTGCTGTTTAGAGATATAATTTTTGCATAGCATAGGGCTTTGTCTGCATCTGGTGTACAGCTAAATTCATACTTTGGTTTTATTTTATTTCTAGGAACATTTGCATATTTATTGAATTTTCCACAATCGTTTGCTTCCCAATCGTTTTCCTGATATGTCAGTATTTCTAATCCAACATGCTCAAGTTTCCTATAACTAGCGATGAAAAAAGGGAAAGGTATACTTTGTTGAAATAGAGCTGCTGACATCAAATAAACATACCAAAGCATTATCTGAAAGATTTTGAAAAATAAAAACACACGGCAGACAGCAGATGCTGACATAAAAAAGCAACTTCTTAAACATTACATGAATTGTGAGGTCAAATCAGAATTTCATCCATGCAAACTTCATGGCGGGGGTCCCCAACCCCTGGACTGTGGCCGTCTACTTGGCCATCGCCTGCTTGGAATCGGACCGCGCAGGTGGCAGGCAAGCATGCGTATGCATGGGTATAGCTCCATTTGTGTGAGTGCGCCCACCACTTGCATAAATGGAGTTGCACAGAACCATCCTCTCCTCTCTACCGGTCCGACAAACCAGAAAAGTTGGGGAGCACAGCTCTGTGGGATTTCCAATGAGAAAGAATACCAGTCCAAAATGAGGTTTTTAGGTTACAGGTAAGTGGAAAACCCAAAGCATGTATGGAGTGAAAATATTGACTATAGGCCAATTATTTCTTATTAGTTCTATATTTTAAATGATAAGGCATGAAGATTACCTCACAATTTCAGTTCCTTAGTGAAAATAAGTCAGGATAGCTAGACATTGAATGTATTTTTATTAAGGAGTTTGGACTAACTTAGGAATCACAGCACAGGTAGTGCTCAATGTACGACCACCATTGAGCCAAATATTTCTTTACTAAGTGAAATATTTGTTAAGTGAACTTTAGCCCATTTTATGACCTTGCTTGCTACAATTGTTTAGTGCAGGGGTAGGCAACCTCGGCTCTTTTATGGACTTCAACTTCCAAAATTCCTCAGTCAGCATAGCTGACTGAGGAATTCTGGGAATTGAAGTCCATGAGTCATAAAAGAGCCGAAGTTGCCTACCCCTGGCTTAGTGAATCACTGCAGTTATTAAGTTAATAACACAGTTGTTAAGCAAATCTGGATTCCCCATTGACTTTGCTGGTCAGAAGTTTGCAAAAGGTGATCACATGACCCCAGGACACTGTAACCGTCATAAATATGAGTCAGTTGCCAAATGTCTGAATTTTGATCATGTGATCATGTGGTTGTAAGTGTGAAAAACGATCAGAAGTAACTTTGAACAGTCACTAAATGAACTGTTGTAAGTCGAGGACAACCCGTAAACAAAAAAGAAATTAATGCGTATTATTTGTTTACTACTAAGGAATTTTTTTCTTACTTCTCTGTTTAATAGAATGGATTACCACAGTAACTTAAAAACACCTGTTATGATTTGTTCATGCCTCTTGCTTGAGGCATTCCTCTTTCGTTTTTTTCAGGTCCCATAAATCATCTGGCTGGACCAGCGCTCCCAACGAACATAACAGTATGAGTGATTCTCAGTTCCTTTTTGGCTCCCAGTTTTGCCCAGAGAATTCACAGTGTGCTTCAGCCTCAGCTGAATTTAGTATCCCACTAAGGCAGGACAAAGGCTCACAACAGAATTCTCAGGAAGTGAGTCCAATGTGTAGCGTACTCTGTACTGTATTACACAGCCTCAGTAGTCAAAATTAGAACATGATATGATATTCTTTCTGCAAAAGCTGGATGTTAAATATTAGACTCACAAAAATTCCAATAAAGCAGCGTTAGGGTAAGACTTAAAATTTACCCAAGATCTTGGCCCAAATGTTCCTACTGATCAATGGGGTATCAAGTCTTTTTTTTAAATTGTGTAGTGCAAATATTATATAGATTTTTTAAAATGAAAACATTTCTGACCATAGGTAAAAACAATAATGTTTTTGTTTATTTTTTCACATAAGAGATATTTATATCTAATTAAATTTATATCTAATTTTCTTAGAAATATCTCTCGTGGCCGTTGTAATCCATAGTAGCTAATCAGAACTTTTGAGAGGCCCTGCATTTTCATCACAGTTTAGCACAAGAGTTGAGTAGGAAGGAGTTACAGAAAGTCCCATGCTATTTTCTTTCCTTGATGTGGTTGGGAGAAAAATAGGAGCTTCTGTTTATCTCTCCGATATGTGTGGAACTTGTTATTGATTAATGTGTGATTTATTTATTATGAATAATCTTAACTGTGGTTAGCTTAAGCACGTCAGCTTCAGTACTGATGGTTCCATGTTGCTTCCTTGAGCCTAACCATAGTTATTGTTAGTTACAACTTGTCTTCTGTTGTAGTAAACAGTTTGTCAACTGCTAAACTAGTCAGTAAAGTAGAGGCTTCCATATTTTTCCTTTTAGCCATACCAAAAAAGAAATGGCATGTAGGGATAAGGAGAGTACACATCTGATCCAGGAGCTTGCAGTAACTTCTGATACAACGATAGTGAACCTTTTGGGCTCGGTGTGTCAAAAATTTGGAAAAATGCCTAAGTTGACTGCCAATGTGTCTCTCTCTCTCTCACACACACAGACATCTGAACAAAAGACATTTTTTATATATATTTATTTTATTTTTAAAAAATACAGTTGCATTGAGGCAGCTCTGAGTTGCATGAGGTTTTCGTTCTTATTTTATTTTATTTTATTTTTATTTTTATTCCATTTATATCCCGCCCTTCTTGGAAGACTCAGGGCGGCTTACAAACTTAGCAGTTCTTGAAGTGGCTTTCCTAGGCCTCAGCAGCCTCCAAAAACGGTGTGAAAGCACACCGTTTTTTCATGTAATTTTTAAATACTGCAGAGGCTACACAAGAGCCCGGCCCTTTTGCGCGACTTCTGGAAGTTTTGGAGGCTGTACAAGAGCACGCCCCATTCTCACATAGCTTCATTCAGACCCATGCTACAGGTTCACCAGCACTATTCTAGTACCTTGTATCATGCTAAAGTACGGTTTATTGATAGCTAAACATGATTACAATGAATCCAAGCTGATGGAATGCAAAGCTAGAAAACACTTTCATGGTTCCTGATGGGTTTCCTAGAGATACTATATTGAATCATATAAAAACTAAGATGATGTATTAGAGCAACTTTTGGTTTAATCAAATAGGATGCTATAGTATAACTTCCATGTTACCCAAAATTTCTGGCAAATTTCATGCAGATTGTAATGGAAGTGACATGATTCCTCTGTTTTTCATTACAAATCAATACCTTTAAATAGGCAGTGAGGGGATTTGCCGTTGTGCTATTTCCTGAAACATTACCAGTTCTCCAGAATTTCTTGAAGAAAATACATAGGATTCAAATAGGCTACCAGCTGGCTCCTTCAGTGTTCTAGGATACATTTAATTTAACCTGGGATATTAGTTACCATAAGAACCTTCTGACTGAATGGGATTGTAAATATTTTTGGGGAAAAAATACAATTCTATCTAGTGCACCCCCACTCATAAAACTATATTTAGCAGTGACTGAATGCCACAGATTTGTCCTTTTCTTAATTTATGTTAAACACATTTTTCATTTTTCCTGATTAAAAACAGAATGATGTCAGTATTTTTGCCAAATACCAGTCTAAACCACAGCTCTTTGGAAAAGAGGAAAAGGGAAATAATTTTGCTGGAAGATTCAAAGGAGTCATGGAGCAATTTGAAGAAAACAAGAAAAAGATCAAGGAAAAATATGATAAGTATGCAGACATTTCTGCAATTTTTTTTCCTCCTAATAAAAACAATACTGTACAACTATATAGGCTCTATAGGAAATAGTTAGGGTTAGGGTATTTTATGTCATCTGAATTTGGATGAGAAATTGTCTAATACCGTTAGGAAAGTCCACACTGAAATAGCCTTTATAGTTACAGAGAACGACAGCATTTTGCAACAATGGCTGAAATTATTTGAAGAAGGACTCACATCTTGTGATTTATTTATTTATTTGTTTGTTTGTTTGTTTGTTTGTTTGTTTGCTTGTTTGTTTATTTATTTATTATTTAAATTTATATACCGCCCTATTTATCTTTACTGTCTGCAAAAAAAATGGAAGAGGAATGATGTCTGCAATCAGGAAGTTTCCATTTTGTTGGCTGGTGTGTGTGTGTGTGTGTGTGTATGTATATGTATTTACATAAACCATCAAATACATATACATGGATTGAAAATATGGTCTAGGATCAGTAGTAAGTTGGAAGGGGGGCACATATTGAATGATGTCTGTGTACTTTCTTATTGGTCATTGCTTGTTTTATTGTATTCCCTGCATGTTTTCAGTGTTTTTAGATCTGTAGACATTAGAAAGACTAAGTCAAATTTAAACTGCTTTTTGAGGAATTGGAGATGGAAATGCTATATGTGAAAATGCATGTAAATACCAGTATATGCATAATATAAAGATGTATAAGAGCTTACTGGTTCCATTTATCTCTTCTTGTTAAATTCTGCATTTAATTAATTTGGCTGGATAAAATATTTTATACAACTGCTGGCATCTCTCCTTTAGTGCTAGCCATCTGACAGCATTTCAGAAAGACCCATCAGCTTGGGATTCTTACTAATGGAATTTATTTGGCTGTAAAAATAAATGTTTCATTAATATTTTAATATGGAAATAAGGCATTTCCAACCCACATATTATTGTTTATTGCACAAACAATCTCATGAGATTCTCCTAGTTTTTCCTATCCATTTTCTTCTAATTAATGTACATACGAAGTTAGTAATTCCCCAACATGTCTCTTTCAGTGACCTTTTAAATGCTTTTATTTTGAACACCAAAGAGAGTCTTCAAAAAGTAAGTGAAAGTTTGATTGTCAGAAGTTATTTATTATTATTATTTATTAAACTTATATACCGCCCTTCTCCCGTAGGACCCAGGGCGGTTCACAAGGCAATTAAAACAACATTACAATACAAAAATTAATAACAATTAAAATAGATTAAATTTTCCTTAATTAAAATCTAAAACCCCTATGACTCTGATTAAAAACCCAATTACAATAAGTTAAAAAATTAAAAAAATCCTCAGTCCTGGCCGGAAAGCTCAAAGAGCCAGGTCTTCAGGTCCCGGCAGAACGAACGAAAATCAGGGGCAGTCCTAAGCTCTACGGGTAACTGGTTCCAGAGGGCAGGCAATCCCTGAGAAGGCCCTCCCTGTGGGAGCGCACAGGACGAAGGGAACTTGATGCCGGCAGCAGGTGTTCCCTCAGATATCCTGGACCCAAGCCATTCAGGGCTTTATAGGTCATCACCAGCACCTTGAATCTCACCCGGAGGGCAACCGGAAGCCAATGCAGCTCGCGGAGCAGAGGTGTTACATGGGAGTATCGGGAAGCCCCCATCACAACTCGCATGGCTGCATTCTGCACCAGTTGAAGCCTCCGAGTGGTCCTCAAGGGCAGCCCCATGTAGAGAGCATTGCAGTAGTCTAACCGGGAGGTCACGAGCGCATGAGTGAAAGTAGGGGTGGGAAAGTTGCATTACATTTTGATATTTTGTCTTTCTTACTCACTATATGATAAAATATAATTGCAACTTCTCTATTGATTCAGCTGAAAACATTAATACTCAGAACATATAATAAAAGAAATGAATACCCATCAGCCAACAACATTATTAATTTATTTTTCAGTTGCAGTCCTCCTTCAACATGTTAGAAGAAACTCTAAAATCTGTTTTGAATGATTTGGGAAATATTTCTAAGACAAGTAAGTGTGTGAATTATTTCTGTATCTAACAGAAAACAAAATCAGATGAGTCTCTGTACTGACCTATTCCCTATCTATCTATCTATCTATCTGACTGTCTGTCTGTCTGTCTGTCTGTCTGTCTTATCTATCTATCTATCTATCTATCTATCTATCTATCTATCTATCTATCTATCTATCTATCTATCTATCTCTATCTATCTATCTATCTATCTATCTATCTATCTATCTATCTATCTATCTATCTATCTATCTACCTACCTACCTACCTACCTACCTACCTATCTATTGCCTTTATTATTTTTATAAACAACTCAAGGCAGCAAATATACATAATACTACTATTCCTATTTTCCCCATAACAACAATGCTGTGAGGTGGGTTGGATGAGAGAGAATGACTGGCCCAATATCACCTAGCCAGCTTTTAGGGCTAAGGTGCAACTAGAACTCAGTTTCCCAGTTTCTAGCCTGGTGCCTTCACTAAACCAAAGAAGGTTGCTGAAAAATTCCTGAAAGACTGGGCAAGCAATACCCATTGGCCTTGATGCCTTTATACGATATCCCATATAACAGATAGCATACCTTAAAATAATAGCTGATGGGAGAAGCACTGAAAATTTTTGATACTTGCTTATGTTTCTCAGCTTTCCAAACATATCTTGCTGGTCATTGTGTGATACAGAATGCTGGACATTTTGCCTGATCTAGCCAGACTCTGCTTGTACTCTTACCAGAAGAATGCTATGCAGTTATAAGAAAGAAAGTTTTATGAACCATGATTTTCCAATCAAAAATGTCTAAATTAAAAAGGAGTGACTGACATCTTATTTTCTGTGAGAGGTTGTTTTCCTATATTTAGGCCATATGAAGATTTAAATGTTTTATTCTGTCCTGTTTGGGTTCCTACCTCATTTATTGGTAACAATATTAATATTGTAATTTAACACATTTAAATCTTAATTATTATGATGAAGACCAACATTTCAGTACAAATACAAGATGCTAAGCAGTAGAACAAGTATAATATTTCCAAGATAATCAAAGTAGGATGTGCAAGGACCATGAAAATATCTAAAATACTAAGGAAAGAGAATTTGGATAGATATCTTAGCTTACTTTCTATATAGCTATATTTACTCATCATGTACTACCTTGAAACTGCAGTTCTTTGTTTTCTCCAAAACACTCACACAACTATAAACCACTTGGCAAATAAAACATTCTGTTTAGATAGTAAACATTAAAAGTGATTCACTGTAAAAATCCTGCATCCTTTACTTGGCCATCTGCAATTCTTCCTACGCTGCCTCCTCATTCCTTCTTCTTCTTCTTTTTCAGTAGTTGGAACAAATACGAGTCTTCTTTTTAGTCCTTCAAGTTCTGGAAAAGCACACTTGACATTTACCACAAATGTACCACAAATACATAGCAGAGTGTTACAGTATATGCATAATGAAAATGAATCCACCACTTTCAATATATTGCCCTCTCTGTCCACATTGATGCATCTTTGTAAGACTGCTAATAAGTATGCTTTTTGACTTGGTACACAGTGATGATTAAATATCTTCCTACCATCTAAATAACAACGATTGAGACATGGAAAGATACTGTGTTCTCTATTAAAGCCCAATGTCTTACCTTCTGGTTGTAGTTCATGTTTTCCTCCAACGAATTTAAGAATGCAATTGTCCCTTCAAAAAAAATTGGGAGAAACTCTTGATATTCATTTGTTTTGGTCAGTAGAAAAGCAGCAATGAATGAACTGGTGTATTAGATTTCACAGATGTCATTAGATGGGCAATGTCCAAATCTCTGGATGCTATGTATAGAACTTTTCTGTTTTGACATTACGACCTCCTATAAGGAAGGCAATGATTTAGCTTCTGATTTAAAGTTGCTGTTTGTGGAAAACAGAAATGCATTCATAGCTAAACAAGTTCTGCTCTCTATTTTTGGCTCTGTGTTTGTGCAGTTCTTCAGCGATTGAATAATTGCATAGACATGTCCCATTGATGCAGCACAGTAGGAACAGTGTTATAATAAAGGCTTCAGAAGACATTTAAGCACTCCATGCTGCTGTGCAAAGATGTCTGTGCTTATAGCTTATGGCAAAGTTTTATAGATAGCTTAATCTTTTTAAGAAAAAAACCCTGATTTTTCATGGCCATAAAAACATCATTAATATATAGATCTACTTAGTTATTTAAACTAATTGTAGCAGTATAGCTGAGCCAGCAGGGTAAAAGAATTGAGGTCTCATAACATTTTCTCACAGAAGTCTTGTGGATCTTCAGATCCTGGCTCACCCTGCCTGGGGTAGTTCTTGTTGTCACTTATTGTCCAAGGGTTACCTCATGGAGACTCCATTGCAGTTGGGAGGCTTACAAATTCAAATAAATACATAAATAAATAAATCTAATTTCTCCCATATCTTCCTATGAGAACGGGGTTGCTACAACCCATGTTGTTGTTTTTTTCTGGCAAATTATGAGGGAAACATAAATAAAAATGCTATAATGCCACCTCCTGGCCTTGTGACACTGAGGCATATAGCTATGGAAATCAGCCCTTCTTTCCCCTCTTCTTTGGGAGACAGATCAATCTCACAAGAAATAAATAAAATCGAACTACATTTTTAAAAAGTATATAAAACAGACCTCCAGGTAGTCAAGAAAGTTAAATACCTGGGGATATATTTAACTGCAAGGTGTGCAACAATAAAAGAAGATAATTATGTAAAACTATTAAAACAAATAAAACTAGACCTGGAAAAATGGAAAAAACTACAACTATCAATATTGGGAAGAATAGTGACGGTGAAAATGAACATTTTACCGAAACTACTTTTTTATTTCAAACAATACCTATAAAAATTGAATTTTTTTTGATGATTTAAATACATTGATTTTGAAATTTATCAAGTAGCTGCATTAACATGGTTAAAAGAATGGATAACCCTTAGACACAAAAGATTACTATACTTAGAAGGACACAACCTACAACTCGGATGGCACACTTTCTATAGTATGGGAAGAACAAAATCCATAAATACTTTCAAAATCACTATGTAAGAAATGCTTTGCTTCTAACATGGGAAAAGATAAAAACAAAAATTTATATGAAAATACTAGGATGGATCTCAACAATAGAAGCACTTGTGCACCCAAATTTATTTAACTATGAAAAACCTGTGACTTATAGAGATATTTTGAATACTGAAGGGAAATTACAAACTAAACAAGAAGAACAGGGCATTGAGCTCTCATGGTGGCCACACTTGCAAATGCAAATGAAATACGAGAAAGATGCCAAAACATACGTTTTTTATAAAGACCAGACAATGTTTGACCAAATACTACTGTCATCAGATGAAAAGTTGATTAAGAAACTATAACATTTTGTTGAACTTAAAGATGGAAGATGAATAAGTCAAAGAATCAATGATATCATGGACAAAAAACTTTGGGCACAATGTAGAGTTTAAAAAATGGCAAAACCTGTGGGAAAGAAACTATAAAATAACAAGGGCAGCTATCTATAAAGAAAACTTATATAAAATGTTTTATAGATAGCATTTATCACCTGCAAGATTAGCAAAAATGTTTGAAAACATGTCTAGCAATTGTTGGAAATGTAGGCAAAAGCCAGGCAGGTATTATCACCTTTGGCGGATATGCCCTAAAGGAAAAAAAATCTGGTCAAAAATACATACTGTATGAGGTTAGAGAAAATGATAAGAAAATATGTAGATTTTAAGCCGGAACTATTTCTTTTAGATACAATCTCAGAAAACTATGATAAAGAATGTGTACGTTTAATATTACTTGTACTAACAGCAGCAAGAATTACATTTGCACAGTATTGGAAAAATGAAAAACACTAACTGAAGAAGACATAATTAAGAAAATTCTGGACTGTGCAGAAATGGATAGGGTTATATTGAAAATGAAAGGGAAAGAAGATACACAATACTTTCAAACATGGGGTAATTTTTACAGATGACTAGAAAAATGGAGTAGAGAGTAGGAATGGAAGTTGTATTATTATTAATGTGAAATATGTGGACCCAGACAACACATTGTTTATTAAGCACTAAAGATCTGTAATTGTAAAAAACCAATAAAAATATTTTTTAAAGTATATAAAACTCCCTTTTTAACTTTTAAGTATACACATCAAAAAATATTCATTGGCAAAGGAGATTAAAAAAAACAGAGCTGTACTTGACCTTGTAGCTGTCTCGGACCAGCCCTTAATACTTAGGAAAAAAAACTCATTTGTGCCTTCTTTCTCCTCTACTCCTCTCATGGCACAGCTTTGTTTCCTACCTTAAAAAAAAGAAACCTAACAGTAAAACATGTTGTATTCAGAAATTTTAGCTTATGTAGCTACGTTTAGTATAGAGAAACAAAAGAATTGCTTGTTAAATTCACTAGTGCAGGGGTGTCAAACTGCCGGCCACGCGCCGGCTTCATCACGCCAAAACCATGCCAGCCCCATTGCCGGCAATGGAGAAAAAGTCGCAATACATCGCGACACGTCACGTGACATTGCGAGTTTGACACCCCTGCACTAGTGCCTCAAAATCATTGGTCTACTTTATGCTGATTGGCACTTCTTCAGTATTTCAATTTATCAGCATCTTTAATGGAGATTTTTGAGACTGAGATTACACCAGAGCAACAGCTGTATTATTTACCTGGACCTCTTATTACTCTACTGGAATATCTTTCTTGGCATCATGGTGTGGGAATATGATATTTCAGATAGAAAGAATATGCTTTTAAGTTAAACACAGCTAATTTTTGTGTTATTCATGAAGGTTTTGCTAAGAATGAACAATGGGCAGCTAAACAGGCCTACAAGGACTATTGAAACTTTTTTTGAGAGTTATACAGTATTCTCAAACTACACAATGCCAAAGCGTGTGCATTTTTTCCAGTATTTCCTGAAAAACTATTTTTCTGCTGGATTCTTAGAATTTCAGTTAAAAAAAATTAAGAATTCCATTAAAGGAAAAAATAAAAAATGAGTCCTCATATTCAGATACAGTAATCTCCGAAAATGGATGGATCTTGTATAAATATTAGAAGTCAGACTAAAAGCATCAGTGCTTCCCCTGCTGCTTAAATTAATAAGCTCAAAAAATCGTATGAGCTATTAGTGAAGGATCAGTCACTCAGCAGTAGTCATTTTAGGGTAGAAAGAAAAAAAACCTCTTTTCAGTTGTAGTCTTGTGCAATAATGTAATATCCATTAATAATAATTGTAGTGGATGAAAAAAAATTATTCAAGGAAATAGGAGTTTGATATAATAGCTAGCCATTTATTTAATGCAACTTTGCTTTTTCTTTAGCTTTTGAACAAGGTTAAATAAGATCAACATATGCTCAGTAGCAATTGCAAAATCAGTGGTAGATCTAACTGCTTCAACGTAAGATCTACAAAACTAATAATGAAAAATGCTAGTTTTATATTAATTTAAAAGACAGTTTTATTTACCTGTTCATATTCCTCAAGAGCAATAACCTTTTGAGAAATAGTAATAAATTCAGCTCAATTTCATTGAATGAATTGTGCAATACTCTTAAGAGATGCTTGGCTGTCTTGAAGAAATAATAATAATAATAATAATAATAATAATAATAATAATAATAATAATAATAATAAGAAGAATAATAAGAAGAAGAAGAAGAAGAAGAAGAAGAAGAAGAAGAAGAAGAAGAAGAAGAAGAAGAAGAAGAAGAAGAAGAAGAAGAAGAAAGAAGAAGAAGTTGGAAGGGACCTTGGAGGTCATCTAGTCCAACCCCCTGCTAAGGCAGGAAACCTATACCATTTCAGACAAATGGCTGTCCAGTCTCTTCTTAAAAACTTCCAGTGTTGGAGCGTTCACCACTTCTGGAAGCAGGTTGTTCCACTGGTTAGTTGTTCTAACTGTCAGGAAGTTTCTCCTTAGTTCTAGGTTGCTTCTCTCCTTGACTAGTTTCCATCCGTTGCATCTTGTACTGCTTTCAGGTGCTTTGGAGAATAGCTTGGCTCCCTCTGCTTTGTGGCAGCCCCTGAGATATTGGAACACTGCTGTCATGTCACCCCTCACCCTTGTCTTCATTAAACTACACATACCCAATTCCAGCAACCGTTTCCTATATGTGGTGTGATGTAATACAGGATTGGGAAAAGCAGCCTAGACATTTTACAAAATACTGGAAAAATTCATCAGCCCCATGAATACAAATGATTCAAATGACTAGGAAAGATATAGACTGTATTAAAATGCAAAATGAATAATAAAATGGAAAAGAAGGGATCCCCAAATTATCAGTTTCATGGCAGAGCTTTCTGTTAGCACTAGATATGCATATTTTTCGTGTGTGCTTTTTTCAAGTGACTTCAAGCCACTCTTAATCCAAAGCTCAAGGTAATATTAATTGGTTCTCCTTTTATTCTCAAATAAGTATTGTGTTAGGCAAGTAAGAAATAGTGTTAGCTTAAGGACTTCCAGTTTGGCATCATAGTGAGACGGGCACTGGAAAACAGGGCTCTGCTTACCGTGGCCGATTTCACCCTGCTGGGCCCCCGAAAAGGGAGTAAAGTTGCCCTGGGGAGGCGACGAAGAAGGACGGGACTTATGTTGATCATAGAAAGATGGAGGTCAATCCGTTTGATCCAAGGAAGCCCCCGCAACTGGCAGGGGAAAGACTGGCTGCACTTATGCGGCCAGTCAGAAGCTACGGGCAACGGAGGAAAGCACTAATTAGCAAAATGTGAACATCGTGGCTGGAACTGGGTTAGAATACTACCCTTTCTCTACAATTTTAAAACTTTGTCCCTGGAAAAGGATCTCCTAAAAGCAAGAAAAGCTCCCAGATGAGAGGGAAGAGGGGCCTCCAACCTTTTCTTTACGAGAAAGGAAACGGCGATCTAATTTTTATTGGGGGGAAAAAACCCAAAGAAGGCTACAATCTTAATTTGAAGAAACATAACAGAGACATAACATTAATAAATTTGGGATTTGAGAGAACTTTTGAGCTTTTCTTTCTTTTTGGGAAATAACAGCGAACTTTATGAAATAACTTTGGGCTTAACCTTGGAAAAATGGACATCTAATGATATCTAGTAGTCAGAGGTGGAATAAAGGAATAGAGGACTGAATGTTGTTATGTCTGGAGTGAGCTTGGTGTGAAGCCCAGACACAGACTCTTAGATGTTCCTGGAAACTTTCACTTTTGCAGACTGCAGCTGGAAAAGGGGAAAAAAAACTCTTTGGGTTATTTTTCTGCATGATGGAAACTATAAACTACTTTGAAGTAGGCCTGCTTGGATCACAAACATTGATTGACTCACGGTTTTAAGAACTACCTAGAGACAGGAAGAAAATTGAGTTTTGGCTAGTTTCTTTTGAGAAGGTTCTATGGATTAGCAACTGAGGTAGCTGGATACTTTGGATTATAAAGGCTGGTTGATCAAAAACTATTGGGTTTTTTTAATTGAAGAGACCTGATTGGCCTTGTATTTTTCCTTTTGGACTTGGTGCTGTAAGACATTGGTGGATTACAAATCTTTTTTTTTCTTTATTCTTCTTTCTTCCTTTGGTGGTAGACCTATAAACTGGACAATTGGATTATAAGGCTACAGAACTACAAAAACTATTTGGCACGATTCAAAAAATAAATTGGAAGTAAAATATTGTATTGTGATATTGATTATAAGATTGTTTGTTTTGTATAAAGCTGACAATTAGGGGACATACTAGATTTGATAGTAAAGGTTAAGGGGGGGGAGTAAAAATGAATGTTCCAAGCTTGACTAAAACAGGCAAGAAACCCACCTCAGCACCATCTTCTGGTGCCCCCAGTCCTGTTTATCAGAGATCAGTTGACTCAATGCTTCAGCAAGAAAAAAACCAACAACTTTCAGAAGGAAATGCAGGCCACATTGCTATTCATACAAGAGATTATAACTTTGCATAAAGAAGACAAGAAAAATCACGATGAGACAAAAGAAAATTTTGATAAAATAAATGAAAAAAATCACAATTTAAACTGACAACTAGAAATTTTCCAACAAATGATCACAAAAAATGAACAAAGAATTCTGAATATGGAAGACAAATCAGAGGAAACTGATCAAAAGATGGAAGAAATAAAAGAAGGAAAACAAAGGCTGATGCAGACCAATAAAGACTTGAAGGATTCAGTGGCAGTTCTGTAAATGGAGAAGGCATCTTATTTCTTAAGATTTCAGAATATAATGGAAGACAAAGAAGACCACTTCTCACATCTGATGTTAGAACTCCTAGCAGATGCGTTGGAAATTGGGAAACAGGAAATGGAAGGAGAGATAGATCAAACATTTAGAGTCAACTCAAGTTATGCAAGGTCTGGCTCCTCGACAGGGAGGGGCTGCATTTCAGAGAAACCAAAAACAGCGAAGTTTAGATAATTTGATTGGGAGGAAGAAAGCCAAGTCCCTAGGAGTTGTCGGAGCATTTGCTTTTGTTTGGCAAGATTGATGTCAGGCCTCAAAGAACCAAGGAAGACACTGAATTTCTTCTCAGCAGTTTCCTTTATTGTTCTTCACCTATAGACAGAAACCTTGTCAAATTAAAGCTTACTACTGGCATCATTAAAGATATACAGTGAGAACTCCTACGGAGGAACTGTGTTATGCGTCTTCCAACTTGGTTCTCCCTTGCTCCTCTGGAATGCACCTCTCTCCCTGCTGGAAATCCAAACTATTTTCTACCACTTCCCCCTTGTTCATTAACCCCTTGAAGAGCTGTCTCCTCCTCCAAGTTTTAGATTACAAGATGAGTTCAGTAACTGTAATGTAGACATATGGAAGGGTGTTTTACCGGCTGCCAGGAGTGGTTTTTTGGCTGTTGGATTATTGTTTCCGTTTGTTTTGATTGCTGTTTTTCTGAGCTGCTCAGGGTTATTGAACATAATCTGGGCAGCCATATAAGTTATTAAATAAAGACTGTAAGTACATTATGGAAGGCTTTCCAGAACCTTAGCTTGAGTAAATTCAAAATGTTACTGCAAGAAAATATTCTCCTTTAATTCTGTGAGGATGTCAGAATTTCCCAGGCTGAATATTCTACAGGAGTGGTGCAGTAAATTAGGCATTTGAAGACAGAATTGTAGAAATTACAGCAGCCTCTTTTTCTGTGTATGTAATCCATAAATGGAATTTAAGACAAAAGGTACCAAGTGGTTAGAATGCTTTCATTGTGCAAAGCCATCACAAGAGTCTCATAGCTCTTTAAATATTAACATAATTATTATCACATTAGCTTTTGTGGATCTCGGTCTACTTCATCAAATGTGTCTGAGGTTTTTAACTACTCACAGTTGTGTGATCAGAACAGAAATGGAGAAATAAGGGTAGAGAGGAAAGAGGCAGAATTGGTTGAGGCATAAAATTATTTTGGATGTTGATTATGAGTGTTGTTGTTAGTTGCGAAGTCGTGTCCGACCCATCGCGACCCTATGGACAACGTTCCTCCAGGCCTTCCTGTCCTCTACCATCTTCTGGAGTCCATTTAAGCTCACGCCTACTGCGTCAGTGACTCCATCCAGCCACCTCATTCTCTGTCGTCCCCTTCTTCTCTTGCCCTCAACCTTTCTCAGCATTAGCCTCTTCTCCAGTGAGTCCTTCCTTCTCATTAGGTGGCCAAAGTATTTGAGTTTCAACTTCAAGATCTGGCCTTCTAAAGAGCAGTCAGGGTTGATCTCCTGTAGGACTGACCGGTTTGATTGCCTTGCAGTCCAAGGGACTCGCAGGAGTCTTCTCCAGCACCATAATTCAAAGGCCCCAATTCTTTGGCACTCAGCCTTTCTTATGGTCCAACTTTCACAGCCATACACTGCAACTGGGAAGACCATAGCCTTGACTTTATGCAATTTTGTTGGCAGGGTGATGTCTCTGCTTTTTAGTGTGCTGTCTAAATTTGCCATGGCTTTTCTCCCCAGGAGCAAGCGTCTTTTAATTTCTTGGCTGCAGTCCCCATCTGCGGTGATCTTGGAGCCCATGAAAATAAAATCTGTTGATTATGAGTAACAAATAACCAAAAGTAATACTTTGAGAGGATTATCCTTATGAGATAATTGTAGCAAAAGTAACTTCACAGACCACACTAAAATGGCAACATTTAGTTCTTAAAGTATTTTAGTTAATTTAATGTTAAATCAAATAGCATTGTGTAAATTGTTCAGCCCTCTGTCTGTGTGAAATGTTACATCTACTTTACATCTTTGGCAACCTATCTAAACTGGGTTGTCTCTTGCTCTTCTAGAATGCACTTGTCACTAAAGTATAGTATTTCAATCCAATTCCACTGAAAAACCTGGAATGGCATTTTATTCATGTATTCAGGTGACAAATAAATGTGGTTTGTATTGATTTCTCTGTCTAGTGCAAGAAACCTCTCAGTCCCATTATGGACTGTTGCTGAATGCTCTTGGTGAGAAAAATGAAATGGGACAGGTATTACTGGGAATGGAGAAAAGGCTGCAAGAAGTAAGTGTGAAATTGTTCTTTACTAAGCTGAAATTTGCCCTAGTTTCACTGTTTCTTCAGAAGAGATAGTCTACTTATCTTAAGAGACGTAGCCTAATGTTATGTTATCATATTTTATGAAATAATCGTGCAGTCTTTTTTAGACGTTAGATACCCTGCAAATCAAAGACTAAAGTTCCAGAAACTGCATGTTTGCCATCATTGATAGCCTGTCAATGAAATACATTTTTAAAAGTTACATGAGCCATACACTGCATGCATTGTGAATCATTTTACAGAATGTAACTTAGAATAGTAATGGAAAATTCTTACCTTTATTTAATCCTGCATGTAGATTCTTTGTTCAGCTAGTGAGAAAGAAAGAAAGAAAGAAAGAAAAACTAATGTGTTATTTGGAATTTATTTGATTGGATGAAAATAGGTCAATTTTGCTTTGATGTAATTATCTGCCTGATGTTAAAGATATGCAACTGATTGCTTAAATGCCAGATCTGCCTATAAAAATGTCCTGCTCTCAGAAGCTATACCACATAGCTTTGCTGGGAAAATAGGACAATGAAACGAAGGAGAGCTTTGCAAATAAATCGGGAAAGTTATGAGCTTACTAAGGTTTGGTTCGTTAATATCTGTGTCATGCTGATGTCTTAATAAATTAACATTGTTTGTCTGGTTGAACCATTTAATTCTTACCTTCTAGATAACTAGGTTAGAGACTTTTTTAAGACAAAAAGACTGCTGTCTCTAAAGAAATTCTTTGTGCTAACATTTTTCCCTTTTATTAGCAGAACAAAATATTTTGCCCTGGGGTTGCAGTATAGTACTTTGAAGACAGCCAAGAAGCTGATATGGGTTAATAAGGGTCTCAGAGTGTAGAAAATCTATTAGGGTTACAAAGAGACCCCAAATCAGAGTCTTTTTTTATGGATGTCAGCTTTCAAAACTACCACTGTGGAATTACATTTTTAATACCCTAGGTTCCTCAGTGTTAAAGTTTTTGAAAACTGTCATCTGTAACAAATATTATGATCCTTTAACTCTCCAGAGGCAGCTTACAGCGTATTAAGGGATGAAACTACATTATTTCATGTTACAGACAAAATCACAGGGTTTGTCTAAGTGTCCATCCTCAGCCTTTGCTTTAAAGAATTGCAGAGCCCATTGGGGACATGTGGGATGTAAAGAGGAAAGAAAGTAAGATCATTTTATTTTATTGATTCCCCCCCCCCCCCATTTCTGAACCACCCATCTCCTTCAAAGAGGGATTCCAGGGCGCATACAATAAACCTCAAAGTATAAAAACAGTATCTAAAATTAAAAATTTATAATTAAAATTTTTAAAGGAGACAAGAATCAGAAAATTCTGTTAAAAATGAATTAAGAAAGGTGAAGGAGAGGCTTTCGTGGCAGCAACCAGCCCCACAACTGCGTGTTCTTTTGGGTTCCCCATGTGAGGTCGCAGAGCCATGTTTTTAACTGCTTTACAGGAGGCCAGAAGAGTGAGGGCCTGCCTCACATCTGGGGGAGAGAATACAAATACATATGTGAGTTCTTTAACTGACAGGGTGTGCAACATAGTTGGCTTGCTAACAAAGAATAAAGGGAGACCGATATGATCATTACAAACTTATTTCTTCTCATCAGTCAGCCATACCCTTCTGAGATTCGAACTGCGTCTTATGCAGTTGTTTTAACCCCTAGGCCACAGGCGCTCTCTCTCTCTCTCTCTCTCTCTCTCTCTCTCTCTCTCTCTCTCTCTCTCTCTCTCTCTCTCTTAGCTAAGAAGCAAGGAAGTTATGTGTTAAATGTTTGTTAAGCATTCAGAATACATTTGCTTTGTCCCAGACACGGGACAAATCTTATTTCCTGTTTCAGCCTAGCCCAAGGCCATCTACAGGCAGTAGCCACAGCAGTGGCAGCTCATATTTGTATAAATTTTTTGGCTTGCTAACAACCTTTGAACACCTTGTCCGTGGACAAGGTGTTCAAAAAATTCAAGACATATCTCCCTTGTCTCTTCCCTCCCCGATGCAGCTGACAAAGTGAGAAAGAGCCTGTGGCCTAGAGGTTAAAACAACTGCCTAATGTGCAATCAGCCCAGGTTTGAATCTCAGAAGGGTGTGGCTGACTGATGTGAACAAATAAGTTTGAAATAGCTATATCACTCTATATTAATTCTTTGTTAGCAATCCAAAAAATTTACATATACACACACACACGCACCCATGCCTACTTCCTCCACACTTTATAAATACAATGCGTGAAATGCCCTTCAATGGAGAGGAAAGTTCAATAAATTATATTGCAGTATTGTATAGGAATGAAAGCATTTTTAAACCCATCTTAACCATTATCTCTGCTGTCGCAACCACTTTCCACAGAAAGACACAGAAATCTCAGATCTGACGTCTAGCCTTCAGTTACTAAAAGATAGTCTGGAGCAATTTACAGTTCAGCAGAACCAGCAGCACTTGAAGATCTGTGAACAATTGGACCACATGAGGCTTTCCAAAATTCTGAATGACTTACAAGCATTCATTTGTGCACCCAGAGAATCTCATCACCTCAAGGACAGCAGCTCCCAGACTTCTCCAGATATGCTGTTGAACCAATTATCTTACAGTTGCCACTTGAACGTTTTAAACATCTCTCCTGCAGACAAAGACATCTCTAATAAAGCTGCCTCAGAAAGTAGAGGAAATTTTGACACGCAGCAGCAGCAGCAGAGGCGTATTCCAGTCAGAGGCCCCAATGCTGATAAAACACTTTGCTGTTCCAGTGCAAGTCTTCTTGCAAAAAGCCAAGAGAGAAACTGGTTCCTTAGTCAAGAGCCCAATGAAGCTACTCCGGTGAGGAAAGTGATCCCGAGAAGCAACCAATCAAAAGGCTACAGTGCTACAAAACATTCACTGCTAAGCCATCCTGAAATGGATAATGGATTCGTGCGAGATCGCGCAGGTGATGGGCAAAGCGAGGAACTAATCGCAGGCAAGATGAATAATAAAAGCAAAGGAAGCAGAGTTAGACAGGGCAAGAAGCCACGATTGTCTAGCCAGAGGAAAAGAATGTACCCTTCCAGGAAAGGAAATGGTTTGAAATATTCCAGAACTAATGTAAAACAAGAAGCGACAGGAAAAGGACATTCCATTGCAGAATATTCCTGTAGGGATGTGAGGGAATCGGGTAGTATTAGCTTGAGGCCTCTGCCTTTGAGTGAGAAAAAGACAGGCAGTCTCCAGGACAGAAAGGCAAAGAAAGCTAAGCTCCTGTTCCTTTCCCATGAAAACCAGCAGCCCACGCCGAATCTCAACGAGAGGACTGGCATGAAGGGCAAACATTGTTTCTGGCCCTGCTCTTCTCCAGAAAGTTTGTTTCCCCAAACCCAGATCAACTGGCTAGAGCTTTTTGATAACTACTCCCTGAGTAATTGCAATACTCCTGTCCCCAAGAATGCCACGGCCTGTTGCCAGTTGTTTTTTGACAGTGAGTATTCTGATTAAAAGGGGCTTGTATTTTATCATCTGCTGTGGAACTCTCCTTGTAAAACGTTAGCAAAAAAAGAAAGAACCCCTTTTGTGTATCGTAACTAGTAATCCCAGCATCCTTCTGGACCTGCCCCTGCCACCATCACTGAAAAGCTGTTTTGTCTTGTGACATTCTGAGAAATACTATAGTACGGTAGAAAAGGGGAGCATATATCATTTAATTTCTCTGTAGCTCTGGAGATGGGAAAGGAAGTACATGACTAAAGTTGAGGTTGTTTTCTTTAATATTATACTGACTCTGCTTGTTTTTGTCTCCAAAAATTTAATTTCCCCCACTGTTGTTATATACATAATGCCGCAAATAAGTACATTCTGAGCTTATTAATAGTATGGTTGTGACCATAGGAATGAATGTTTGATTTATAATACAGCATATAGTATCTATTTGATAATGTGTGTTTATTGAACCTGTACAATAAATGTTCTATGGTTTCTGGCCAGTTCTAGGACTGGGAAGATTCTTGCAACTGGCTTTGCTGATACACTGAATACCTTTTGGTGACCCCCTGAGGCTTTACTACAGACATACCCTGCCATTCTCCCTCTCCAGAGCCATTTCAGTTGTCAAGATCTTAAGGCAGGGATGTCAAAGTGCCGGCCCGCAGGCTGGTTGCAACATATGGAGGCTGCGCCCAACCGAGCTTCGGCAATGCAAAAAAAGTCACAATGCATCGTGCCATGTCACATGACGCGGTGAGTTTGACACCCATGGCTTAAGGGAACAGTCTCCTGCATGTCACAAAGACATCTCCCTTTCCAACCAATGGCAGGGAGAGAAGAAGAGGAAATGGGCCTGTTTGATGTTAGCTCTCCAGACACCACCTGGTTCACCTACTCAAAACTTCCCATAGCATCTCGGTTGCTTCCCCTTAAATAGCTTATGTGCTGCAGCTCTTCAGCAGAAGGGAATGTGTTTAAAATATGGTTTCAACAGACTTCCTCTAGAGCAGAGGTGGGGAACCACGGCCCCTTTATTACTTGTGGACTTCAACTCCCAGAATTCCTGAGTGTCAGTTCTGTCACCTTTGGCTCCAAGCCTCATCAGCATCCTGCCATCAATAGCTGAGGGTGGGGGCGGGAGGCAGAGGAGGAAGCAAGGGACCAAACGGGCAATAAACATGTATTAATTTACCACTGGGAAACCAGGAGGGGGGGGGAATGACATTTGAGGAAGACCAGGGATGCTTTGAACCAGTTTGTGCCAATCTTCAGGGAGACTGAGAAGACAGAGACGCGTGGGAATAGGGTGTCGATGCATCACATGTTCTCAAAATACCTAGACATCCACCCATTGGTTGGAAATGGACTGGTCAAGCGGGAAGGGCCAAATGTGTGTGGGGAAGTCTCTATGCTTTTGGGTGGGAAATTTGGTTCAGGAATTCTGGAAGTCCATATAAGTCAGGGGTGTCAAACTCAATTTCATTGAGGGCCGCATCGGCAGTGTGGTTGCCCTCAGGGGGCCGGGTGGGTGTGGCCAGGGTGGGTGTGGCCTACTGGGTGGGCGGGGCTAGAGTGCGTATGGCCTACTGGGCGGCCAGCTCTACATTGTTCGCATCAAGGGTGTCTATGGGGGCCTGGGCAGGAGTGGGACAGATCTGAGGGTCTCTGGCAGGAGGAGGGTCTCTGGGCCAGGGCCAAGGCAGTGGGGGCCGTTCCCTCACTGTTTCCAGGATGGCTTCGCGGGCCGCTTGAAACCACTTCGCGGGCCGGATCCGGCCCCCGGGCCTTGTGTTTGACATGTCTGATATAAGTCATTAAAGGGCCATCGTTCCCCGCCCCTGCTATAGAGCACACCGGATAGGTGTCCCATGCCCTAAAGCTTCCTACACAGTACAAGGCTACCCAAAGCATTTTAAGGCAGAAGAGCATTGCAACTAAGAGAAGTGACTTTGCATCTTGTACTCCGGGGGGGGGAGGGCGGGGGGAAGGGGGAGACACAAGTTGCAGAGTTGCTTCCCAGGCTGTTCTGCAGGCCTCACCCCTTCAGGAAAGGGTGGGAATCCTTTTCCCTGCTCCACTTTCCCTGCTCTCCTCTCTTCCCACCCCCCACAAGGAGGAGGGAGAGAATTGGGGAGGGGAGAAATAAAAGATAATGGTTTCTTTGATGGCAGTTCTTTGATCTCGCCTCTATGATTGGATGCCGACCTCTGATGCCGACAGCTGCTGTCAAGGAGATGTTCCTCGCCCCATCTCTTTCCCCTTCCCAGGTTCTCCGTGAAGTAAGCAAGCCTATTCTGCTCCTGGGGAAGCCAGAATGGGGGTTCCAAAGTGCAATCAGCGCTGTAGCTCTTTGAGGTGTCTTGACTATTTTAATGGCAGCTGTCACTCTTTAGTGGTGCCATGCAGTAGAACATGCGTAAAAGTGTCAGGAATGTTGCATTTCTCATCTTGTTTTCTTGTTTGGTTTGCCGTAATTGGGATTGAGGTGGAAGAAGAGAGAGTGATTCTCTCCTTAAATGTCAGTGGAGGGTTTCAGATAATTTTTTTTAAAAAAATTTGTAGCAGTTGAAAGAAACTTGGTTTAATTAGGGAGGTTTGCAAATGAAGATACCATCTTTCTCACACCTAGAAACCTGATTGCTTTCAACAGTCTGATTAGAG
Organism: Vipera ursinii; assembly: GCF_947247035.1. Lineage (NCBI taxonomy): Eukaryota > Metazoa > Chordata > Lepidosauria > Squamata > Viperidae > Vipera > Vipera ursinii. The sequence goes on along the minus strand of NC_139513.1, from coordinate 27,170,499 downwards.
CCATTCTTTGCTGCAAGTTAATATTGTTACGAGTTTAGCTCAACTATTAAATTTCTCCTGGGTTAAAAAAAATGCAACTGATTTTGTATGGCCATTCTAAAGATGATTTCTGATTTTTTCAAAACCTGTACCATTTTTTACAGCAGGCAGGAAAGATAACTCTATAAGTCATGCATATCAATATTGTGATTTGTTGGGTCAAAGCCACAACTCTATATTTCACCACACAATCCCCAGATAATAAATTTGAGATTGTGTTTCTGTATTTACAAGCATCCCACAGTTTCTCCTTCTCCCTATGTCAGAGATAATGAAATCAGAGAAGCTTCTTTGGCTCACATTTTGATAAACTTTCAGAATATATATGTGCAAACTGGAATCCACTACCAAAATATATACAGTTTTCCTAATTTTGCACTGTAGCTTGGAATTAAATGGATAAAATGAAGAATGCATGCAGTATCAATTATCCTCACAAACACTGATTATTAAAACTCCAATATTAAGAACAACACTTATTAAATCATATTAGGATTAATCAGAATTAAAAGATGCATGGATTTTCATGGAAATTTTAAAAATGCAATTTGACTCGGCAAGTCCTGTTGAGGTGCCTGAAACCCAGTCCTGTGGGTTTGGCTGGAATGAATTTGAGCATATAACTCTCAAAGAACCTGCAAAGGGACCTCTGGACTGTGAATCCATTAATTAGAGTCAAGTCTCTCCTGCTTATTAAAGCTATATCCCTTTTGGCTTGTACAGGCCACTTGGGAAATGACATAGTATTCATAATGAATAGAATAAGAATGGAATGGAATGGAATAGAATAGAATAGAATAATAACTTTATTGTCACTTTGAATCTACATTAATCTGCATACATTAAAGTGAAAATTCATTGCATACAGCTCTCAAAGCGTTACCACCTCCAATATACACTACATAAATATGACAAAAATAAATAAGCACAGAATTATGCATATACCAACATATATTATATGACACAGAGAAACAATACAGCCTAGTTTGAATTATGTATACATGTGCATGGTGAGAAAAACGAATCTTGCAAGTTTACCCAGACAGATGGCATAGGGAATAAAGCTATTATAGAATCGAGTAGTTCTGCTAGAAATATTTCAAAACCTCCTCCCAGAGGGGAGCAACAGAAACAGACTGTAAAGTGGGTGTGTGGGGTCTCTAACAATGCTTTGAGCTCTAAGCACATAGCGCTTATAAGCAGCGTCCTGAATACCAGGAAGCGAGCTTCCTATGATCTTCTCGGCTGTCCTTACCACACTCTGTATGGGCCTTCTATCTGGGGCAAAGTTTTAACAACAAAGAACAGCTGTGACAAAAAGAAAAGGATAATAATCTGGGCTGTAGACAAAGAGAGAATTATAAATTTCAGGGGGGGAAAAACACCTTTTTTGAACTATTTGGATTACAAATGTCTATTTAATTTGGGACTCTAAAGCTGTTTGCAGAGAAAAGAAAGGAAGAGAAAAACTCAAACTCTTGCCCATCATGGATCAGAGACATGTAGAAACAACATATCAAGAAAACATAAATACTTCACAGGAGGAGATATGTAGTATACTGCAACTAATTAAAACAACAATGACTTTAAACCACAAAGAAATCCAAAATAACTTTGAAAATATAAATCAATCTATTTCTAAGTTAGCTCTACAACAACAAAAAAATCCCAGAAAACAACAACAGAGCAGATAAAACACATAAATGTATATAGAATAGAGACTTAAAGATGGAAGTTAACAAAACAAGGAAACATGATTTAATTCTAATGGAAAAAAAATTCACAAGAATTGGAAAAAACAACTTATCCCTTAAGACTACAAAATAAATCTGAGGTCAAGAAAACAGTTTGGATAAAATGGACTGTAGAGATGTCAGGAACATCGGAGAGAAAGGAAATGATAAGAGAAGTGGAGAGGAAAAAAAAAGAAAGATTTTCAACAAACATGGAAAGGCAAAAGCCCCATACAAAGACACTTAACCTGATTTACTTTTTTATATCTACAGCAACATTTACGAACTTACGGAAAACCTTTTTGATTCAGCAAAATAATTGATTAAGAAAGATACTGGGCAAAGGAAAAAGACTAAAGTGGAAACCAAGAAAATAGATGATGGGGACTTACCAGAGAGAATACTTAAAAAAGAAACATTTATTTGAATATGGTTAAAGAAATAGAAACGTTTCGGAATATATATGTCATTCTAAGAGGGATGAATTCCCTAAATAAGATAGCATGCTTTTACCTCTTTTTTGTTCTCTTTCTTGATATGAGTAATATAAAAAAGTTGAAATGACTTAGATAAAGGAAATGTTTTAGATACTTAAATGTAATTGAATTTAAGAAAATTATAAGGGATAAAAATGTTTTGAATAAGAGTTAAATGACTGGATGTATTAAATGGAATGTTTAAATATTAAACATATTTTAAATTATGGTTAAAAAGAGGAAATTTAGGAAATAAATATATATTAGCTTAGGAGGGATATATATTTTAAGTAGTATGTTATTTTTTATGTTTCTTTACTCTTGCTCTCTTTTCTTTCTTTTTTTCATTGTTTTGTCTATTCCTTAAGAAATGTAAAAGTGTGAGATGGTTCATATAGAAAAATAGAGTTAAATTTTTAAAGGTAATTAATTTTTGAGAAAAGCTTAACCAGTAAGAATACCTAGAATTTGGTGGGAGAAATGAACTAAAATAAGGACTGTAACGGGATCTATGATAAGACAACCAGAATGATTGGATAGAAAAGAAATATTACAGTATATTGATGTGATTATTATTTTTAGGAATATTGGGGGAAATTATATATTTAATTCTTATCTATCAAAACAATAAGAATTGTATTAACTTAATGTTTCCAAAAGAGGATATTTTGGGGAAAGAGGAAATCAACTAAAAGCATTATGTGGATTATGGATTATAGAAATCAATTGTTAATGATTGTTTTACAAATATAACCCAGACAACATACTGTTCACCAAGTATTAAGTGATTTATGTTTTTTAAAAAATCAATAAAATATATTACCAAAAAAATACTAAGGTATTTATTTTTTTAGTGTATGGCATATCCTGCTTGGCATTACAGGACAAGATAGAAAGACCTGCACATGAATTAGAGAACAAATAAAAGTATATGATATCATCAAGAGAGTAAAAGAAATGAAAGCGAAATAGGCTGGTCACATAGCAAGAGGAACTGGTGGCAGGTGGACCAAGGCAGTCATGGAATGGATCCCATTTGATAAAAAGTGTCCAGAAAAGAGACCTAAAACAAGATAGATCAACGACATCAGCAAGTATTGCGGGCCCAGTTGGCAAAAGAAAGCTCAGGACCATATCCCAACAGGCTCAAGGTTGACTCAGCCTTCCATCCTTCTGAGGTAGGTAAAATGAGGACCCAGATTGTTGGGGGCAATTAAGCTGACTTTGTAATAATGCCGCTGGGGGGGGGGGCTGAAAGCCCTAATAAGCAGGCATATACATAGAATGAAGGCTATTGCTAAGCACAATATAATAATAATATTATTATTATTTATTAAATTTATATACCGCCCTTCTCCCAAGGAACTCAGGGCGGTGAACAGGGCACATATAAATAACAAATACAAAAATTAAAAAGAGAATTAAATAATCGCCCAATAAAACAATACAGTATAAAAACCCATTAAAAACCCTAAAAATCCCCCCATCAGGCCAGGCCAGCTTGTTCGAATAAGTGGGTCTTCAGACCGTGTTGGAAGGAGCGAAGGTCAGGTGCTGTCGGGAGCTCGACCGGCAGCTGGTTCCATAAAGCCGGAGCGCCCACAGAGAAGGCCCTCCCCCTGGGGGCCGCCAGCCGACATTCTCTGACCGGAGGCACCCTGAGGAGGCCCTCTCTGTGGGAACGCACAGGGCGGAGGGAAGTTGACGCCGGCAGCAGGTGGTCCCCAAGGTACTCCGGACCCATGCCATGTAGGGACTTAAAGACCATAACTAGAACCTTGAACCTCACCCGGAAGACAACTGGTAACCAATGTAGCTCACGGAGCAAAGGTGTAAAATGGGAGTACCGGGAAACTCCCAAGACAACTCTCGCGGCCGCATTCTGTACCAGTTGGAGCCTCCGAGTGGTCTTCAAGGGAAGCCCCGTGTAAAGAGCATTGCAGTAGTCCAGACGAGAGGTCACGAGCGCATGAGTGACCGTACACAGGGCATCCCGGTATAGATAGGGCCGCAACTGGCGCACCAGGCGAACCTGGGCGAAAGCCCCCCTAGTCACGGCCACTATATGGTCTTCCAGAGTAAGCCGTGAATCTAGGAGGACTCCCAAGTTGTGAGCCCTATCTATGGGGGGTAAAAGCTCACCCCCCATAGAAAGAGATGGAATATTTTGAATGTCCCGGGATGCCGGAATGCACAGCCACTCAGTCTTTAAATTGTAAGCCGCACTGAGTCTTCGGAGAAGGGCGGGATATAAATGGGATTAAAATAAATAAAATAAATTGGTTGGAAACAGGCAGAAGAGGCCTTCATCCTGCAGTGGATGGAACAATGACTAAAAATGATGATGTTGATGATAATAATGGTGGAATATCATACGTGGACTAGCAATATTAATTAACATTCAACTAGATTAGTAGAACCCAATAAAATATAAATGTTAAAAAGATCTATATTCAAGTATCAATGTCTAGGCCTGCGGGCTGGACGCATCATCCAGAAGCCATACCCACCCCATTGCCGGCAATGGCAAAACTGTCCTGATACATTGCGTGACATCACGTGATGTCGCAAGTTTGACATGTCTGGTCTAGGCCATCTAACCACTGAAGTGCAGCATCGCTTATATTACAAATAATCAGATACTGGACTGGTATATGCCTTCAGCTTACAGCTGGTCACGATTCTTATTAAGATAGTATTAATCATGCTTGTCAATGACCTGTGGTGGTGGCAGGATGGGTGAGGTGTTACTGTCCCAGTCCTCTTTGATTTTTGTTTTTTTGTTACTATTAATCATTGTATCCTCTCAGACCAGGGGTAGGCAACCTCGGCTCTTTTATGACTCATGGACTTCAAGTCCTCCTAGATTCACAGCTCTCTTTAGAAGACCATATTGTAGCTGTAACTAGGGGGGCGTTCGCCCAGGTTCGCCTGGTGCGCCAGTTGCGGCCCTATCTAGACCGGGATGCCTTGCGCACGGTCACTCATGCGCTCGTGACCTCTCGTCTTGATTACTGCAACGCTCTCTACATGGGGCTACCCTTGAAGACCACTCGGAGGCTCCAGCTGGCACAGAATGCAGCCGCGAGAGTTGTGTCGGGGGTCTCCCGATACTCCCGTGTTACACCTTTGCTCCGCGAGCTGCATTGGTTGCCAGTTGTCTTCCGGGTGAGGTTCAAGGTGTTGGTAATGACCTACAAAGCCCTCCATGGCATGGGTCCAGAATACCTTGGGGAGCACCTGCAGCCGGCGTCAACTTCCCTCCGCCCAGTACGCTCCCACAGAGAGGGCCTCCTCAGGGTGCCGCCGGTCAAAGAATGTCGACTGGTGGCCCCCAGGGGGAGAGCGTTCTCTGTGGGTGCACCGGACTTATGGAACTATCTTCCGGTAGAGCTCCGGATGGCGCCCGACCTCCGCTCCTTCCGGCGCGACCTTAAAACCCATCTCTTTAAGGAAGCGGGCCTGGCCTGATGGGATGGGGTGGGTTTGTTATTATGACTTTAATTTTAAATTTGTACTATGGGCATTGTTTAATCATGTTTTAATAATTTTAACTTTTGTATCTGTCTTTTACGTATTGCCCTGTTAACCGCCCTGAGTCTCTTGAGAGAAGGGCGGTATATAAATTAAATAAATAAATAAATAAATAAATAAATAAATAAATAAATAAATAAACTCCCAGAATTCCTGAGCCAGCCAAGCTGGCTCAGGAATTCTGGGAGTTGAAGTCCATGAGTCATAAAAAAGCCGAGGTTACCTACCCCTGTCCCAGACCATCTGTGAATCCTTGGTGCCAGGAGTCTCTTACTCTATGGGTGGTTCCAGCTGGCACTGGTAGCAGGGAAGAGACCAGACCTTAGGTTCCTCACTTCTGTAGTGCTTCAGAACACAATGCTTTGCCACTTCTGTTTAGCACCTGCATCAGGGCGTCAAACTTGCAACGTGTCGTGATGTACAGCTACTTTTTCCCCATTTCCAGAGCTGGGGTGGGCGCAGTTTCGGCATGACGCATCCAGCCCGCAGGCCAGCAATTTTGACACCCCTGATCTACATCTACCATGCTGGGTGAAATGATCCATCCCTTTTTGTTTGCTTGAAGGAAAGGGTGGAGAGATTTTCTGTTTTCATGCAAAACTAGAGAGGGAGCATGAAATCCTCAGCTATTGACCAATACTTGGGAGCTCTTTTCATATCTTCATTCCTTTATTCCCCAGTTTTGATTGGCTATTGCCTCTACTAAGCATTAAAATTATAACACTCAAGTGTACCTAAAGCGCTGACAACAGCTTACACTATATTTCATTTCAATTCTGAAATCTGAGGGCAGAATCGCTAGTCTCTTGGCCAAGTGTCCCTGGCCTGTGTTGACAGAATTCCCATAAGGTTACAAATCAAACTTTTCAAGATGGGCAATACTTGAGAGAAAATGAAGAGAGTCACGAGTCGAAGATAATTATTTAGCAGAAGCTAATTTACATTTGCCAAACAATTCTGAGTCCCCCAAGCCAGTAGTAGATAACCCAGACAGAAGGAAAATTGCTCCTTAATTGAAATTTACATTTCCATGGATCTAAGAATCTTATTAATGTGATTCTGCTCAGCAGGCATTCATAGCAGCCTGGGGATCAATTTGGATTTACAAATGGCAGGTGTATCAACTTTAAATCAATAATTGCATCACAACAGGGTAGCTTTTAGCTCGATATGAATCCATGGAAATAAAATTGTCACTGGCCAAAAAAGTAGCTGAACTTAAGTCATGGCTATGAGGAAGATACAAGAGGCAAAATTTACTTTCATTGGTTCATTAGATAGTATCAATATTTATTTTAACCACTGCAAGGCACTTATACTTCAAAAAGGCAAACAAGAAAGATTAAAGTAATAAATATTTCATAATACAGAGCAAATAACATTCATAACCTTCACATTCATCATACTGAGGAATATATTTCCCAGTAAACCCAACAGTGACCTGCCACAGGATGGAAGCTCATTATTTTATCAAAGTTCAAACACTTCTGAAAGAACAGCTTGAAGGCTTTTAAAGTTTGTTTTTTTTAAAGGCAGCAACCAGCATTTTGAATTGTCTCTGGAAGTCAACTGTCACTTTAACTAAGTGAATTGTTAAAATGCCCTTAACTAATCAAGCCGCTCTGTTCTGGACCAACAGAAGCTTCTGAGCAGACTTCAAGAGAAGTCCCATGTGGACTAAAATTATAATAACTGTAAACATATATAGGAAGGATGAAAAGGTTCAGTCAAGAAGAGACCAAATCATAAATACCTGTGTACAGGCCTCTTGATCCAGGAATGCTCATAATTGATAAAAGGTCTTTTAAACCACAGCTAACACCTGTTCCTCAAGCTCTGATGGCGAACCTTTTAGAGACTGAGTGCCAAAACTGCAACCCAAAACCCACAGGTATCGTCGGGTGCCGGGTGGGCGTGGCCCATTGGGTGTGCATGGCCCATTGGGTGGGCATGGCTGCGGTGGTAACGGCAGACTGGGTGGGACTAAAAAGTTCAATCAATCGATTCCAACTTTGCGAGATCTTTTTTTTCCCTACAAGAAGTTGAAATTGATTGATTGATTGAACCTTTTTTGTTTTTTGCCCATGATGGCGGAGGCCTACAGTGAAAAGGTTTTATAAAACCCAGCTGAAGGCCTAGGACTGGGGCAAACCTATGGCACAGGTGCCACAGGTGGCACACAGAGCCCTCTCTCTGGGCACGCGCGCTGTCACCCCAGTCCTAGGTCTTCAGCTGGGTTTTATAAAACCTTTTCGCTTTAGACCTCCGCTGCCATGTGCAAAAAAAAAAAGGTTCAATCAATCAATTTCAACTTCTCGCAGGAAAAAAAAAGATCTCGCAAAGTTGGAATTGATTGAACTTTTTAGTTCCACCTAGTCTGCCATTACCATGCCCACCCAATGGGCCACGCCCACCCAATGGGCCACGCCCACCCAATGGGCCACGTCCACCCAATGGGCCATGCCTACCCAATACATAAGTGGGTTTTGGGTTGCAGTTTGGGCACTCGGTCTCCAAAAGATTCGCCATCACTAGCCTAGAGGAACATGCCCATCTAAAATAAAGAAGGAATATAACTAGTTTCAGTTGGTTTACAAATCCATAGATTTTCTAGTAAACCTGAATATGTTCTTCGTCAACCAGACCTTCTCAGACTCCAGTCACTTGTAGCATTTTGCTGCTGATGACGCATGCCAACAGATTTCTCCCAATGTTACGTAATAGGGGTGAGTGAGTAAAGTCCACAGTGCAAGGACGGGTGTCTTCCTTGGGCCACCATTTTATGTTAACCTGGAAAGAAGAACGGATTTTTCTTATGTTTGGACCAATAAACTATGACCACTATTGGTTGTTGAGAGTGTGGTGGCGCATCAGCTTCCTCTGTTCCTGGAGGAAACTGATTATCTTGACCCGTACCAATCAGGTTTCAGGCCCGGGTACAGCACGGAGACGGCATTGGTCGCACTGGTGAATGATCTTTGGCGGGCTCGGGACAGGGGATGTTCCTCTGTCCTAGTCCTTTTAGATCTCTCAGCAGCTTTCGATACCATCGACCATGGTATCCTACTGCGGCGTCTCAGGGGGTTGGGAGTGGGAGGCACTGTTTTGCGGTGGTTCTCCTCCTACCTCCTGGGCCGCTCGCAGTCGGTGTTGACGGGAGGGCAGAGGTCCGCCCCGAGATCTCTCGTTTGTGGAGTCCCTCTGGGGTTGGTCCTCTCTCCCCTCCTGTTCAACATCTACATGAAATCGCTGGGTGAGCTCATTCGTGGTTTCGGGGTGGGGTATCATCAGTACGCTGATGATACCCAACTTTTTCTTTCCACCCCGAACCAACCCAGTGAAGCACTCGACGTGATGTCCCGTTGCCTGGAGGCGGTCCGGGTTTGGATGGGGAGAAACAGGGTTCGTCTCAATCCTGCCAAGACTGAGTGGCTGTGCATACCGGCATCTCGGGTTAACCAGGTTGTTCCATCACTAATGATGGGGGGTGAGGTGTTACCCCCCGTCGATAGGGCTCGCAACTTGGGTGTCCTCTTGGATTCATGGCTCAATTTTGAAGACCATATAGGAGCCGTGACCAGGGGGGCTTTTGCCCAGCTTCGTCTGGTGCGCCAGTTGCGGCCCTATCTGGACCGAGATGCCCTACGCACAGTCACCCATGCGCTCGTGACCTCCCGGCTAGACTACTGCAACGCTCTCTACATGGGGCTGCCCTTGAGGACCACGCGGAGGCTTCAACTGGTGCAGAATGCAGCCGCGCGAGTTGTTATGGGAGTTTCCCGATACTCCCGTGTAACACCTCTTCTCCGTGAGCTGCATTGGCTTCCAGTTGCCCTCCGGGTGAGATTCAAGGTGCTGGTAATGACCTATAAAGCTCTAAATGGCTTGGGTCCGGATTATCTAAGGGAACACCTGCTGCCGGCATCAAGTTCCCTTCATCCTGTGTGCTCCCACAGGGAGGGCCTTCTTAGGGTGCCGGCGGTTAAGGAGTGCCGGCGGGTGATTCCCAGGGGGAGGGCATTCTCTGTGGGCGTGCCTGCCCTTTGGAATGATTTACCGGTGGAACTTCAGACTGCCCCTAATCTGCGTTCATTTCACTGGGACCTGAAAACCTGGTTTTTTGATCTATCAGGCCTGGACTGAAGGGGTTTTAGCTTTTAATATTGTTTTAATTGTAGGGCTTACTTAATTTAATCTATTTTAATTTTATACTATTTTTATATTGTATTTTATGCTGCCCTGTAAACCGCCCTGAGTCCTTCGGGAATAGGGCGGTATAAAAATTTAATTAAATAAATAAATAATAAATAAATAAATTAAAACCTTGATCTTATGACAGATATTGCCACACCTTGATCAGGTGTTAACAGAGGGATAATAAGTAATTATTACTTACTTACTTACTTAATTAATTAATTAATTAATTGTAATTCAGATGTGCCCTAATCAATACGTGGCCTCTGGATTGGATTGGATTAATGTTGGACTCTGCCACCCAGTGTCACCTTACAAGGGAGATGGGTGGCATAGTTAATAAAACAACAACAACAACAACAATAATAAAAAATAGAGTAAAAATAAATAATAAAAAATAATAAGAAAAGAAAAGAAAAGAAAACCATGGAGGAGGAGAAGGAAGCACCATGGGAGCAAATCCTGAAAAAACATCTTTATTGGGGAAATGGAGGAGGAGGAGGAGGATTTCCACACTTCGTAATGCAGGGATGCCTGCATCATTTTGCATAGAGTCTGGAAAGGTCAACTGGTTCAGAATGCAGTGGTGTGAGCAGTTATTTGTGTGTCACACGTCTGCTCTGTGAGCTACATTGGGTGCCGGTTTGTTTCTGGTCCAATTCAAGGTGATGGTTTTAACCTTTAAAGCCTTTTATGGCATAGAACTGGATTATCCGAGGGATTGCCTCTCCCCGATTACATCGGCCTGTGCATTAGACCTGGCAGAGAAGGCCTGCTGCCAAGACTTATCTTTGGTGGGTCCCAGGGGACGGGCCTTCCCTGCAGTGGCACACACCTTGTAGAATATCCCACCTCCAGAAAGAGGTTAATTAGTCCCACCCCTTTTGATATGCCAGAAGTCCCTCGAGACCTGGCTATGCCAGGAGAGCAGTACCTAAGAAGTCTCCATCATGGTGGTTAATAAAAATAGGTTATGACTATAATGGACCCTGCTTATCACCCAACATAATTCATGACATTTTCAAATGGGTTGGTAACGTGAGCGACTTGACTTTACAACATTTTTTTGCAATGGTCATTAAGTGTTGATTTATTGTTTTACTTAATTGTATGCTGCCCACTTCTTGTGACGTGGTCAGTTATATAAATTTGATATATAAATAAACAAAGCACAATATATTATCCTGTTTCTATATTTCATCAGTATATTAATAAAATGGATCTTATTGCTTATTTGTGTGTGTCGCATTAAGGATATCAACATTCAGCACCTATACATGTACACACACACACACACACACACACACCAGTATAGATTGCTGTTATACCTATTTTCTGTCTGGGCAGTCAGTGGGAAAACAGCTGCTTGAATTTAATTTCAACAAATGGAAGTATCGGGATGAGGTAGATTGGCATATGGTGCAGAGACTGCTGCTGCTTTAGCTGAGTTTAATTTATTTTGGCCCCTCAGAAGATAAAGCCAAAAAATAATAATAATAGTTACTCGTCTTACCTTGGTATTTATAGGAGCAGACCCCTTCATTTTCTTTCCTTTTGTAATTCTGCGATGTTCATGTTTCATTTGGCAAACATGACAGACTGACATTTTCAATCAATGCGTCAACATCTCCTGGCGAGTCAACGCTCCTTGGAAAATGACAGCAGTACAAATGATTAAAGAAATCTGGAGTGGATAATAAGCCTTATGTGACAGCCATCCTGGGCACATCTCCATTGACTTCTGAGGTCTTATGAAATTATTACTGAAGCTTAAGGAGTGCTCACTGGGTCATGCCAAAGCTTGCATCTTGATCAGTTAATGGGTTTTCCTCAATGGTCAGCTAGATGCCTCCAGGAAGTTGCCAGATAGACCACCCACATAGCAAAAATCCTCCTGCTCTTGATTCTTAGTGGAATATAAATACAGCGCTTGATAGGGATAGAGCCTTGGTGGAGCAGTGGGCTAATGCCTCCTTAAGTAACACCAGCTGCCTGCAATTAGTGCAGGTTCGCATCCCACCAGGCTCAAGGTTGACTCAGCCTTCCATCCTTCCGAGGTAGGTAAAATGAGGACCCAGATTGTTGGGGGCAATTAAGCTGACTTTGTAATAATGCCGCTTGGGGTGTGTGTGAAAGCCCTAATAAGCAGGCATATACATAGAATGAAGGCTACTGCTAAGCTTGTAAGCCGCCCTGAGTCTTCGGAGAAGGGCGGGATATAAATGCAATAAAAATAAAATAAATAAAAAAATGTGAGGGAGAAAATAAATGTTGCAAATAACAGGGAGGCTGCTGCACCTTTTTCTCCCTGTCTTTAAAAAACCCTCTTTCCTTTTTTTAAAATAAGATTTTATTATTATTATTTTTCTTACATACATATAATAATTTTTCAACCAATGTGCTGTCTGGGTTTAAAAACGCTAATACATATTTAATTCCTAATCCTTCATTCTTTCCTCTAACCATTGATTAAAATAAGTCCCAAGTTTGGTAATATTCTGTTTCTTCTTTATCTTTCAGTCTCATAGTCTATCTGTCCATCTCTAAAAATACATTCCAGTATTTTTAAAATTATTTCTTCCTCTGGTGGTACTCCTTCATTTTTCCAGTATTGTGCAAATATTATTCTTGCCGCTGTTGTGACGTGTGAAATCAAATATAGGCTTCGTTTGTTATTCTTTTCTGGCATTATACCTAGTAAGAAAAATTCAGGTTTAAAGTCAACATGTTCTCCCACTATCTTTTCTAACCAAGTATGGATCTTTTTCCAATAACCCTTTGCTTTGTCACATGTCCACGAAACATGATAATACGTGCCTGAGTTATGTTTACATTTCCAACATCTATCTGACATATTTTTAAACATTTTTGCTAATCTTGCTGGTGGCAAGTGCCATCTATAAAACATTTTATATAAATTTTCTTTGTACGAAGTTGACATTGTCAATTTATAATTTCTCTCCCATAACTTTTGCAACTTTTCTAGTTCTATATTATATCCGAAGTTTTTTGCCCATCTTATCATTGTTTCTTTAACATGTTCACTTTCCATTTCCAGAATTAACAAAAAATTATACATTTTCTTAATTTCTCATCTGAAGTTAACAAAATCTTATCAAATACAGTTTGTTCTTTATAAAATCCATAGTTTCACGTCTTTTTCATAACTATTTTGCATCTGTAAATGTGCCCACCACAACAAGTTGATACCTTGATTTACCAGTTCTTGTTTAGATTTTAAATTCCCTTCAATATTTAGAATATCTCTATATGTCCAAATTTTTTCAAAGTCTACCAAGTTTGGATGTACAAATGCTTCCATAGTTGACAACCACCCTGGAATTTTCAGGTATATTTTACTTTTAATTTTTTCCCATACTATTAACAAAGCATTTCTTATATAGTGATTTTGGAAATACTTATGAAGTCTATTTTTCCCATACCATAAAAACCCTCTTTCCTCTTTGCCTACCCTTCATTGCGTAATGAAGAATGATTGCAGGAATTGGGTATGTCTAATTTAATGAAAAGAAGGATTAAGGGTGACATAACAACAACAACAACAACAGCAATAATGTTGAAAGGGACCTTGGAGATCATCCTAGGACAATGTTTCTCACCCTTGACAAATTGAAGGTAAGTAGACTTCAACTCCCAAAATTCTCAGCAACAGCTATGCTAGCTGTGGAATTTGGGGGGGCGGAAGTCCATATACCTAAAAATTACCAACGTTGGGAAACTCTGATCTAGGACTTTCCATTTTGTAGCTCTCAAATCTATAACAATCTTTGCTTTCTCTTTGTTCAGAGTCCTTCTTTCTTGCAAAACAGGGGTCAATGATTGTTGCACTAAAGGTTGATTCTAGCATTGTGTTCCTTCTTCAGATGGAATTCACAACAAGGAAGTTTCATCTGCCAATAATGGTTAAAAGACAATAATTAAGAAATTATTAGGGCAAAAAAGTCCCTTCCAAAGGGATAACAGCTTTCAGACAATCATCTCATTCTCACTGCTTTCTCTGGCTTCTAGAAGGACAGGGAGTCCGCAACTTACCTTTCATTTAGCGACTATTTAAAGTTACAACAGCACTAAACAAAGTGACATATGTCCATTTTTCATGGAACCATTGCAGCATCCCCATGGTCCCGTGGTCAAAATTCAGATGCTTGGCAACTGGCTCATATTTATGACTGCTGCCATGTCCTGGGGCAATGTGATTCCCCTTTTGCGACCTTCTGACAAGCAAAGTCAATGAGGAAGCCAGATTCACTTTACAACCATGTTACTAATTCAACAACTGTGGTGATTCACTTAACAACTGTGGCAAGAAAGGTCATAGAATGGGGCAAAACTCAGTTAACAATAGAAATTTGGGGCTCAATTGTGGTCACAAGTCGAGGACTACCTGTATGTTCTCTTTCACATGTCTTTTTTACTCCACAGATAGAAGAATAAATAGTGATCATTCTTGGCTTTTATAGTTTCCCTTCTGCCAGTGGGGAAAATGTTCAGTGTTAATTTTAATATTTTACCTTTTGGGAGTTTTGTGAGACCTCTTGAATAAAAAGGTGGGGTGTCGATAAAATAGATAGATAGATAGATAGATAGATAGATAGATAGATAGATAGATAGATAGATAGATAGATGGATGAGAGATTATATATATATATATATAGAGAGAGAGAGATGAAAGAGAAAGATGATATATATAGAGATGAGACAGACAGACAGACAGACAGACAGATAGATAGATAAGAGGATATATATAAAGAGATAAGAAAGAAGAGAGAAAGAAAGAAAGAAAGAAAGAAAGAAAGAAAGAAAGAAAGAAAGAAAGATGATATATATATAGAGAGAGATGATAGACAGAGATAGATAGATAGATAGTTAGATAGATAGATAGATAGATAGATAGATAGATAGATAGATAGATAGATAGATAGATGATAGATAGATAGATAGATAGATAGATAGATAGATAGATAGATAGATAGATAAAAATTAATGTTGGGCATAAACCCCAATTATTCCCACTCGTCTCCATTTCATAATATCATTTCAGGATAAAGCAACCTACCATTATAATATGTCCATGAAATTTTAAACCACTGACTCATCCTCTACTAGTTACCATAGAAATATAAGGACCTGCCTTTTATTGAGTCACATGGTTATTTGCTCCTTCAAACTCTCAGAGAAAGAGGTTTCCAGTTGGTGTTTCTAAGCTGTGGAGATCAGATCCATGGGGATGAATTTGAGGACAGCCAGGAGTCTCCTTGCTGAGCTGAGCTGTCAAGCCAGCCGGTTTCATCTGACTTCCGTAAGTAGCAGTTGAAGAAAAAGATTTGATGTGGCTGAGACCTTGACATTTCACTCAGAGCCCCGATCTCCATACAGCACTGAAAATGGCTATGCTGTATCTCATTTTCTATTGCTCCTGTTTTCACCTGCAGTAGGAAGCTGGTTTCGGACACCTATTATTTGATGGCAGCCTGCTCCCTCTAGTGCAGAAAACTGAGATGTGGATGCCTGTCTGAATATCTTCTTTTCCCTTTTTTTTAGAAGTGCCCTCCCCCCAAACCATCCTTGCCTGTCCTCTCTTGGGAAATGATGCCAACAGATGAAGGCTTTCTCTATTCCTCCATTAAGATATTGGCCTACAGGTAGTCCTCGACGTACAATCACAACTGAGTCCAAAATTTATGTTGCTAAGTGAGAAATCTGTTCAGTGAGTTTTGCCCCGTTTTACGACGTTTCTCGCCATGTTTGTTAAGTGGATCACTGCAGTTGTGAAGAGTAGTAACACGGCTGTTAAGTGAATCTGGCTTCCCCATTGATTCTGCTTATCAGAAGGTTGCAAAAGGTGATCAGATGGCCCAGGGACATGACATAAATATACGCCAGTTGTCAAGCACCTGAATGTAAATCACGTGATTCGGGAGTTGCTGTAATGCAGGGGTCCCCAACCCCTGGTCCATGGACTGGTTACCGGGCCACGGCATGCCAGCAACTGGTCCACACAAACAAGCAAAGCCCCATCCACAGGATGCAGGCAACACACAAAACCACACACCCTTTCAGTCCGCGGAAAAAACTCTTTCCACATTATTATTATTATTATTATTATTATTATTATTATTATTATTATTATTATTATTATTATTACCGGTCCTTGGTGCCCAAAAAGTTGGGGACCTCTGCAGTCACGGACATAAATGTGAAAAATGGTCATAAATCACTTTTTTTTCAGTGCTGTTGTAACTTTGAAAGGTCACTAAGTGAAGCGTTGTTAAGTCGAGGACTACCTGTATTGAAAAAGCAGTGCTCCCTAGCAATGCTGGAGATATCTTATAGTGCTTTGCCTTGATCGTGCTTTGAGCAAAAAGAGGCTGCAGGATAGCAATAGCACTTAGACTCGTACACCACTTCACAGTGCTTCTTCACAGGACTCTCCAAGGGGTTGAATCTGGGTCCTCATTGTAGAATGGAAGGCTGAGTCAACCTTCGGCTGAACTGCTGGCAGCTGGCAGTCAGCAGAAGTAGCCTGCAGTACTTCACTCTAACCACTCCAGTGGCGTAGCATGGGGGGTGCAGGGGCGGCTGGCCGCACCGGGCGCAACATCTGGGCGGGTGCGCTTGCACTCGCAGCTCTCTGCCCCTGCCTGGCTCACTCACTCTCTCTCACTGCAGTGCTGGCTGTGCGAATCCGATCCGAGCCGCCGGGTCGCCGCCCACTGTGGAGGGGGGGGTTGCAAATTACTTGCCTTGCCCCGGGTGCTGACAACCCACGCTACGCCACTGAACCACTCTGCCACCACAGCTCAGGATGCCACGTTGGGTTCAGAGAGAACTCCTCGGATGCTGTTCTTCTCTGCTCTGTCCAGGTGCAAACTTAGGCACGGACAGAAGCCTCTGCTGATCACAGGAAGTGCCGGTGATCACTGGGAAGCTGAAAGGAACGCCACCACCTCTACAGCAATGCATCTGAGAAGACAGGCAGCCCCCTTGCACAGCCTACTATTTTAGAAATTAATTTACAGTTAATTCAGAAATTAGTTTAGAAATTCAATTTGAAAACAGGCTTCGGGACTTGCCCAAGGACTTGTCACATTGCAGTAGCCAGCAATCAGCTTTCTGTCTTGAGGACATCTCTTTAAGATTCCTGCACAGGGCAGGTGCTGGTCTTGCTTATTGCCAAGGCCCCTTCCAACCTCTTGTGTTTGTACATGATTCTAAAAGTTATAGGTATAAAAGAATTGAGAACGTAAATAAGAATGGGCAAAGATCTGCACACCGGCCTAGCAATGTCTGGATGCTAAACCATATAAACGTCCTGTTATAATAGACAGGACTTCTGTTAGCATGCAGGTCCCGCATGAAAGCAAGCCAGAATCTCTGGGAAGCCCAAAGACAAAATGGTAATTTGTAGATAAGCTTCAGCACTGAAAAGAAATTCAGTATGCATCTTGAACTGTGTCCGTATATAAGTATTGCATCTATTCAAAAGGGCAGTGTGATGTTATTAGCATCCTTTACTTGGCGCTGTGCACCATGCTCTGGAGTAATGTATTTTTTTTTCATATTTTAATCACAGGCCTCTCACACATCTGCTCCACGAAATTCTGCACCATCCTGACTTAGAAAATTATTTTGGGATTTTTCCCAACCACCTGAACACCTGTTACATATTTATCTTTCCCTTGTTTAACTCTAGAGATCAGGACAGGTAGCATGTTGTGGCAGGCAAGTGATTTACTTATTTGGCTTTCTGAATTGGAGCATATCTGGTGATAAAAAGCTATTACAGGATTGAAAACTGGCTCTAGGTTCTTTGTTTTAATGATAGGAATAAACATGGTTGTCCTTGGTCTTATGAAGATTTAATCATCTCCTCCTCCTCCTCCTCCTCCTCCTCCTCCACCTCCACCTCCTCCTCCTCCTCCTCCTCCTCCTCCTCCTCCTCCTCCTCCTCCTCCTCCTCCTCCTCCTCCTCCTCTCCTCCTCTCTCTTCTTCTTCTTCTTCTTCTTCTTCTTCTTCTTCTTCTTCTTCTTCTTCTTCTTCTTCTTCTTCTTCTTCTTCTTCTTCTTCTTCTTCTTCTTCTTCTTCTTCTTCTTCTTCTTCTTCTTCTTCTTCTTCTTCTTCTTCTTCTTGGACCCAGCTGTATTGAACAACTTTCGTCCTGTCTCCAACCTTCGCTTTCTTGCGAAGGTTGTTGAGAGTGTGGTGGCGCATCAGCTCCCTCTGGTCCTGGATGAAGCGGATTATCTAGACCCGTACCAATCGGGTTTCAGGCCCGGGCACAGCACGGAGACGGCATTGGTCGCGCTGGTGAATGATCTCTGGAGGGCTCGGGACAGGGGATATTCCTCTGTTCTAGTCCTATTAGACCTCTCGGCGGCTTTCGATACCATCGACCATGGTATCTTGCTGCGGCGTCTCAGGGGACTGGGAGTGGGAGGCACGGTCTTACAGTGGTTCTCCTCCTATCTCCTGGGACGTTCGCAGTCGGTGTTTGCAGGAGGGCAGAGGTCGACCGCGAGGTCTCTCGTTTGTGGAGTTCCTCAGGGGTCAGTTCTCTCTCCCCTCCTGTTCAACATCTATATGAAGCCGCTGGGTGACATCATTCGTGGTTTTGGAGTTGGGTGTCATCAGTATGCTGATGATACCCAACTTTTCCTTTCGACCCCAAACCACCCCAGTGATGCCCTCAACGTGATGTCCCGTTGCCTGGAGGCGGTTCGGGTCTGGATGGGGAGGAACAGACTTCAACTCAACCCCGACAAGACTGAGTGGCTTTGCATATCTTCATCCTGGGTTTATTCGGACATTCCACCTCTTGCTATGGGGGGTGAACTATTACCCCCCGTAGATAGGGCTCGCAACTTGGGAGTCCTCCTAGATTCACGGCTCACCTTGGAAGACCATATAGGAGCTGTGACTAGGGGGGCTTTCGCCCAGGTTCGCCTGGTGCGCCAGTTGCGGCCCTATCTTAGCCGGGATGATTTATGCACGGTCACTCATGCGCTCGTGGCCTCTCGTCTGGACTACTGCAACGCTCTCTACATGGGGCTGCCCTTGAGGACCACCCGGAAGCTCCAACTGGTACAGAATGCAGCCGCGAGAGTTGTGTTGGGAGTCTCCCGATACTCCCACGTTACACCTTTGCTCCGTGAGCTGCATTGGTTACCAGTTGCCTTCCGGGTGAGATTCAAGGTACTGGTAATGGTGTTCAAAGCCCTCCATGGCATGGGGCCGGAGTACCTCAGGGAACATCTGCTGCCGGCATCAAGCTCCCTGCGCCCTGTGCGTTCCCACAGAGAGGGCCTCCTCAGGGTGCCACCGATCAGAGAATGTCGATTGGTGGCCCCCAGGGGGAGATCCTTCTCTGTGGGTGCTCCGGAGCTGTGGAATCAGTTACCGGTAGAGCTCCGGATGGCGCCCGATCTTCGCTCCTTTCGTCGCGATCTCAAGACGTTTTTGTTTGTACAAGCCGGCCTAGCCTGATGGGGATTGGTGGGGTTTTTTATTTTTTGCATTCTTAATTTTATCTTTGGGGTTTTATAATTGTATATCAATTGTTTTAACTTGGGCAATCATTTAATTTCTTTTTAATGTTTGTATTTTGTATTTCACTTTTGCCCTGTGAACCGCCCTGAGTCCTCAGGGAGAAGGGCGGTATAGAAATATTATTAAATTAAATTAAATTAAATTAAATTCTTCTTATTCTTCTTCTTCTTCTCCTCCTCCTCCTCCTCCTCCCCCTCCCCTCCCCCACCTCCTCCTAGAATTTGCTCTTCCCCCCCCTCAAAATTTGACCATGCAACCTCTCAATTCCTGGCAAATAGATGGGGAAGAAATGGAGGTAGTGACAGATTTTATTTTCCTGGGCTCCAAGAACACCACAGATGGGGACTGCAGCCAAGAAATTAAAAGACGCTTGCTCCTGGGAAAGAAAGCCGTAGCAAATCTAGACAGCACATTAAAAAGCAGAGACATCACCCTGTCAACAAAAGTGTGTATAGTCAAGACTATGGTCTTCCCAGTTGCAATGTATGGCTGTGAAAGTTGGACCATAAGAAAGGCTGAGCGCCAAAGAATTGAGGCCTTTGAACTATGGTGCTGGAGAAGACTCCTGCGACTCCCTTGGACTGCAAGGCAATCAAACCGGTCAGTCCTAGAGGAGATCAACCCTGACTGCTCTTTAGGCCAGATCCTGAAGCTGAAACTCAAATACTTTGGCCACCTAATGAGAAGGAAGGACTCACTGGAGAAGAGGCTAATGCTGGGAAAGGTTGAAGGCAAGAGAAGAAGGGGACGACAGAGAATGAGGTGGCTGGATGGAGTCACTGAAGCAGTAGGCGTGAGCCTAAATGAACTCCAGAAAATGGTAGAGGACAGGAAGGCCTGGAGGAACGTTGTCCATGGGGTTGCGATGGGTCAGACACGACTTTGCCACTAACAACAACAACCTGGGACTGTTCTGAAAACCACAAAATGAACTTTGGGAAAGCTGCATAGATCTGTGGGTCACAGGTTCCCTACCATGGTCTAGGCAGGGGTGTCCAACCTTTTGGCTTGCCTGGGCCCCACTGAGTGAAGAGGAATGAACAAGCTTCCTTTATTTTTGTGCGTCTGCATTACTAGCTGTCCTGTGAGCTGAGGGTTGGACACTCCTGGTCTAAGTGCTCTGGCTTCTGCCCTAAACTGTTGGAAGCATTGAACAACTGCTATATTAACCTCTGTGATTATTTGAGTTAAATTATTTGAGTTAAATTATTAGTTTAGCCGTTACCACTTTTATAACCTTCCCCTGCGGTTTTAGATGCATCAGTATTTATCTTTAAATCACTCTCTGAGGCAAATTGAGGACTTTTTCTCTTTTTACTAAAGCATAAATCAATTACAAGTTAAAACAAGCTATTGTAACATCAAAGGATTCTAATCTTGGTTTAGTATGGCGTAATATTTACCTAATTAAGTTATTAACACATTTCTACATCAAGGCTTTTAAAGTAATTGCTTATGAGGCCTGTTTGAGACACAGGCTCAAATAAGAACAAAATTCAGCTTTCCTCCTACAATAGCTTTTCAATCACCTCCTTTTTAATATCTTTTTTTTTCATAATTTAAATGTTTACTTGGCTCATGTCTTGACAGGTATGAGCAGATAATCTGAGAACTTCCTTCTCTCCCAAATGAGATTATATCATTTTATCAATAACTTAATATAAACTCCTGTGATAGAGCTAAGTATGTTACATAAGGGACACGGTGGCTCAGTGGGTTAGGACGCTGAGCTTGTCAATCAGAAGGTTGGCAGTTTGGCAGGTCAAATCCCGAGTGCCGCGTAGCAGAGTGAGTGCCTTTTACTTGTCCCAGCTTCTGCCAACCTAGCAGTTCGAAAGCACGTAAAATGCAAGTAGAAAAATAGGGACCGCTACGGTGGAAAGGTAACAGCGTTCCATACGCCTTTGGCATCTAGTCATGCCGACCAGAGAGACTTCCTTGGACAAGCGCTGGCTCTTCGGCTTTGAAACAGAGATGAGCACCGGCCCCTAGAGTTGGAAACGAGTAGCACGCATGTTATGTTACATTTATGTTACATAACTGGAATATCATTTTGGAGACTTGTTTTACAACTACAGATGACCCTCGAGTTAAGACCACAATTGAGCCCAAAATTTATGTTGCTAAGCAAGACGGTTGTTAAGAGTTTTGTGACCATTCTTGCCACAGTTGTTAAGTGGATCACTCCAGTTGTTAAGTTAGTAACACGGTTGTTAAGTGAATCTGGCTTCCCCATTGACTTTGCTTGTCAGAAGGTTGCAAAGGGTGATCAAGTGACCCCAGGACACACTGCAACCATCATAAGTATGAGTCAGTTGCCAACTGGCTGAGTTTTGATCACATGACCCCGGGACACACTGCAACCATCATAAGTATGAGTCAGTTGCCAACCGGCTGAGTTTTGATCACATGACCCCGGGACACACTGCAACCGTCATAAGTATGAGTCAGTTGCCAACCGGCTGAGTTTTGATCACATGACCCCGGGACACACTGCAACCGTCATAAGTATGAGTCAGTTGCCAACCGGCTGAGTTTTGATCACATGACCCCGGGACACACTGCAACCATCATAAGTATGAGTCAGTTGCCAACCGGCTGAGTTTTGATCACATGACCCCGGGACACACTGCAACCGTCATAAGTATGAGTCAGTTGCCAACCGGCTGAGTTTTGATCACATGACCCCGGGACACACTGCAACCGTCATAAGTATGAGTCAGTTGCCAACCGGCTGAGTTTTGATCACATGACCCCGGGACACACTGCAACCGTCATAAGTATGAGTCAGTTGCCAACCGGCTGAGTTTTGATCACATGACCCCGGGACACACTGCAACCGTCATAAGTATGAGTCAGTTGCCAACCGGCTGAGTTTTGATCACATGACCCCGGGACACACTGCAACCGTCATAAGTATGAGTCAGTTGCCAACCGGCTGAGTTTTGATCACATGACCCCGGGACACACTGCAACCATCATAAGTATGAGTCAGTTGCCAACCGGCTGAGTTTTGATCACATGACCCCGGGACACACTGCAACCGTCATAAGTATGAGTCAGTTGCCAACCGGCTGAGTTTTGATCACATGACCCCGGGACACACTGCAACCGTCATAAGTATGAGTCAGTTGCCAACCGGCTGAGTTTTGATCACATGACCCCGGGACACACTGCAACCATCATAAGTATGAGTCAGTTGCCAACCGGCTGAGTTTTGATCACATGACCCCGGGACACACTGCAACCATCATAAGTATGAGTCAGTTGCCAACCGGCTGAGTTTTGATCACATGACCCCGGGACACACTGCAACCATCATAAGTATGAGTCAGTTGCCAACCGGCTGAGTTTTGATCACATGACCCCGGGACACACTGCAACCATCATAAGTATGAGTCAGTTGCCAACCGGCTGAGTTTTGATCACATGACCCCGGGACACACTGCAACCGTCATAAGTATGAGTCAGTTGCCAACCGGCTGAGTTTTGATCACATGACCCCGGGACACACTGCAACCATCATAAGTATGAGTCAGTTGCCAACCGGCTGAGTTTTGATCACATGACCCCGGGACACACTGCAACCGTCATAAGTATGAGTCAGTTGCCAACCGGCTGAGTTTTGATCACATGACCCCGGGACACACTGCAACCATCATAAGTATGAGTCAGTTGCCAACCGGCTGAGTTTTGATCACATGACCCCGGGACACACTGCAACCGTCATAAGTATGAGTCAGTTGCCAACCGGCTGAGTTTTGATCACATGACCCCGGGACACACTGCAACCATCATAAGTATGAGTCAGTTGCCAACCGGCTGAGTTTTGATCACATGACCCCGGGACACACTGCAACCATCATAAGTATGAGTCAGTTGCCAACCGGCTGAGTTTTGATCACATGACCCCGGGACACACTGCAACCGTCATAAGTATGAGTCAGTTGCCAACCGGCTGAGTTTTGATCACATGACCCCGGGACACACTGCAACCATCATAAGTATGAGTCAGTTGCCAACCGGCTGAGTTTTGATCACATGACCCCGGGACACACTGCAACCATCATAAGTATGAGTCAGTTGCCAACCGGCTGAGTTTTGATCACATGACCCCGGGACACACTGCAACCATCATAAGTATGAGTCAGTTGCCAACCGGCTGAGTTTTGATCACATGACCCCGGGACACACTGCAACCGTCATAAGTATGAGTCAGTTGCCAACCGGCTGAGTTTTGATCACATGACCCCGGGACACACTGCAACCATCATAAGTATGAGTCAGTTGCCAACCGGCTGAGTTTTGATCACATGACCCCGGGACACACTGCAACCGTCATAAGTATGAGTCAGTTGCCAACCGGCTGAGTTTTGATCACATGACCCCGGGACACACTGCAACCGTCATAAGTATGAGTCAGTTGCCAACCGGCTGAGTTTTGATCACATGACCCCGGGACACACTGCAACCATCATAAGTATGAGTCAGTTGCCAACCGGCTGAGTTTTGATCACATGACCCCGGGACACACTGCAACCGTCATAAGTATGAGTCAGTTGCCAACCGGCTGAGTTTTGATCACATGACCATGGGGAAACTGAAACAGTGGTGTGAAAAGGGGTCATAACTTGAAGTGTCACTAAATGAACGGATGGAAGTCGAGGACTATATGTCACTTTTCCGGAGGCTGACTTTAAAAAACCAAATACGAAATGTGATAATACAGCTTGGGCTGATCTCTGCTCACATGGCAATGCAACACTAACCTGACAATACAATGGAAGCAATGCTATTTTCTCATGTTACCTGCCATTTCCAGTCAGAAGCCTTTCTTGAGACATTTTAATCAGGTGGTTTTTTTTTGGAAGAGTGACCTTACTTGACTCATTTTCTCAAGGGGATCTGAGCAGAGTTTGAGGCTGCCGGGCACCGCGCTTGATTTCATAACTAACATTTGGCACCAGAAGCAGAAGTCTAATCTTTTTTCGTATATGCAGCATATATTTCTGTTATTCTTGTGTCATTCACTTTCTTGTTGGATCTGTAAAATAATGAAAAAAGCAAGAAGCAATGAAGAAAAAAAAGCAAGCAAGAAGATTCTGGCTTTAAATATGTTGCCAAATTAAAAAGAATCTTTGCCAATATCTCCTTCCAATATTTTTCCCCCTGTAGATATGATCGATCTCATCAGAGAGAGAGGTCCAGAAGGGTTGACATATGGAACTCGTTCGGCGTTAGGGGCTCCTAGGAAGTAAAAATGTTTACACCTTCACATTTTTCACCTTCAAACAAATGAACAAAATTCGGAGAAATGAATGAAAATGTAGAAAAGAAGGACTGCAAACTTTTCCTCTCTTGTGCAGTGTTGTGAATCAGTGGTGGCACAGAGATAAGAAAACTCACTGGAGTCTTGATTCCCATTTTTCACTGCTTTTACGCAGCCTTTCCCAACCCGGTGCCTTTTTAATGGGCTGACTGCAACTCTCATTGCATTCATGGCTGGGTGAAGTAGAAGGGTAGTGGAAGGAGTTTATAGTGGCAAAGGTGCTGGCTTGCAAACCAGTGTTGAAGGAAAAATCTTCATCAGGGTCCAGTCCAAGCCGGGAATAGACGAAATGGAGACTGCTTTAGAAAGAAGGTTGTAGTTTATTGAAGAGCAGAGCCAGACAGAAATGCCACTCTGGAAAAGCTGACCACATGGAACAGGGAGCAGTGGGTTTTTATACCTTCTTGGGCTTTTGTGTTTGGAATTGTTCCTGTGGCATGAACTTTGACCTGAGGTTGAATGTGCCCTTCTGGTATTCTGATGGTGGTGGGTTAATCCTATTATGTCTTAAAGGTCATGTACCGCTTCTCTGGGGCTGGGGCTCATGGCTTACTTCCTGTGTTGTATTTCTTGGGTGAGGAGTTGTTGATTGTAAGGATCTTTGTCTTTCTAATCCCATCAGCTCCAGTCTTCCTACCCACAACCTTTCTGAATAGGATTATCAAATCTGCATTTGTACAGACCTGGCCTCTGCCTGGGGGAGGGGGCTGGGGCTAGTTTCTGACTTTTAAGATTTTCTTTCTCCGTTACTGTATTCCTTTGGGAAATATAATATTCTGCTTTTTAATATCCCCCCAAATATTTCTTTCTCTGGTGGTGGTGGTGGGGTTTGCTGTCCTTCCACACCAGGAAACTGTGAGTTCTAGTCCATAAACACAAAAGAGCCTTGGTGGAGCAGTGGGCTAATGCCTCCTTAAGTAACACCAGCTGCCTGCAATTAGTGCAGGTTCGCATCCCACCAGGCTCAAGGTTGACTCAGCCTTCCATCCTTCCGAGGTAGGTAAAATGAGGACCCAGATTGTTGGGGGCAATAAGCTGACTTTGTAATAATGCCGCTGGGGTGGGGGGGAAAGCCCTAATAAGCAGGCATATACATAGAATGAAGGCTATTGCTAAGCACATTTAATTTGTGCTTAGATTGTAAGCCGCCCTGAGTCTTCGGAGAAGGGCGGGATATAAATGGGATTTTTAAAAAAAGCCAATTGGTTGATTTTGGCCAATCATCAGGAGGCTCTGAGTTCTAGTTCTGCCTTAGGCACAAAAGCTGCCTGGCTGACCTTGGGCTAATCACCAGGAGATCCTGAGTTCTAGTCTCACCTTGAGCACAAAAGTAGGCTGGCAGACTTTCAGCCCGTCACTCTCTCTCAACCTAACTCACCTCATAGGGTTGTTATTGTGGGGAAAATTGGAGGAGGAAGGAGTGTAATGTACATTTGCTGCCTTAAGTTACTTATAAGTTACGCCTCTTCTCCGCGAGCTGCATTGGCTTCCGGTTGCCCTCCGGGTGAGATTCAAGGTGCTGGTGATGACCTATAAAGCCCTAAATGGCTTGGGTCCGGATTATCTTAGGGAGCACCTGTTGCCAGCATCAACTTCCCACAGGGAGGGCCTCCTCAGGGTCCCGCTGGTCAGGGACTGCTGGCGGGCGATCCCCAGGGGGAGAGCGTTCTCGGTGGGCGCGCCTGCCCTATGGAATCAACTGCCAACAGAACTCTGGACTGCCCCGACCTTTGTTCGTTTCGCCGGGACCTAAAAACCTGGCTCTTTGAGCTATCTGGCCTGGACTGAGGGGTTTTATGGTTTTAAATTTTAAATTTTAAACTCTTTGGGGGCTATTAATTTAATTTTATTTTAATTTGTACATTGCACTGTTTTAATTTGCCCTGTAAACCGCCCTGAGTCCCTCGGGAAAAGGGCGGTATATAAATCGAAACAAACAAACAAATAAATAAATAAAGTAATATAGGCAAGATAAAAATCTAATAAATAAATGTGCTAGGAGGGAATGATAGAGTTAACTGAACAGTAATCTACAGGTACTAACTAGGCTGTAAAAAGCTGGACTACAACTCGTAAAGCAGTACAATATAATCAAATCGTTCTACCTCCTTTTGAAAAGAACAAAGCTATTTTAAGGATGGTGCAATTGGAAAAGGGAAGGGGGAAGGAAAAGGCTGTTGAATCTTACCATTTCTTCCCAAATGGCCTCCTTCAAGTGTTTTTTTTTCAGACCACCCCCAAACAATCAACACCTTCTACTCAACTATTAGTAACACAAGTGTAGGATGAGGCGTTTCAGTGCCAGCAAAGCTATGATTGCCTTTGCCCAGGCCAGAGAAATTGCTTTAAAAGCAGCTTTCAGCTTTTAAAAGAGAAGAAAAGCCGCACCACGTTCAGACATCCGTGCCTTCTTGCTGTACCCATACTGCCACCTTGTGGAACAAGCAGCTCTCTATATTTATATTTATATTTATATTTATATTTATATTTATATTTATATTTATATTTATATTTATATTTATATTTATATTTATATTTATATTTATATTTATATTTATATTTATATTTATATTTATATTTATATTTATAAAAATTTTATACCGCCCTTTTCCCAAAGGACTCAGGGCGGTGTACAGGGCAATAAATATTAAAAAACAAAGTACAAAAGTTAAAAAACAATTCAATAATTTATGCCCGATATATACAATAGTTAAAACCATATTAAAAACCCAACCCCCAAACCCATCAAACCAGGCCGGATTGCTCAAATAAATAGGTTTTTAGATCCCGCCGGAAGGAGCGAAGGTCGGGGGCCATCCGGAGCTCAACCGGCAAGTGGTTCCACAGGTCTGGCGCGCCCACAGAGAACGCCCTCCCTCTGGGGGCCACCAATCGACATTCTCTGATCGGAGGCACCCTGAGGAGGCCCTCTCTGTGGGAGCGCACTGGACGGAGGGAAGTTGACGCCGGCCACAGGTGCTGCCATAGGTAATCCGGACCTATGCCATGTAGGGCTTTGTAGGTCATTACCAGCACCTTGAATCTCTACCCAATTAAATTATACATTCTAATTTAATTAGCCGGTGTCGATTTTTACTGCTAACTCCACACATTTACATGGTGTTTTTCATGCAATGTTAATATTTTAATATGGATTGGCTTGCTTGTTTGGGGGGTTATAAATGACGCAAACAAGTAAATAAAAAGGAATAAACCAATGTTTGCAACAAAGGTGGACTAATAACAGTTTAATGTAGTAGTGAAGGTGCTGACCTAAAACAGGGCTTTTCAACCTTTTCACCCATGGTACCACTTTTAGGATATGGCAACATCCGAGTACCACCAGTCGCCTAGCAAGGTGTCAAAAACTTGATGACCCCCCAAAAAAGGAAAAAAGTTATGAAGTACAGGTAGTCCTCGACTTACAACAGTTCGCTTAGTGACTGTTCGAAGTTACAATGGCACTGAAAAAAGTGCCCCCCCGAGCCACAGCCAAGCAAGACACCTGCCTGCCCACCCGGCAGCACTCTTCCTCCTGTCCGAGGTTTTTATTGTTGTGACATTTCTGTTGAGGATTGGCAGCGGGGGTGGGGTGGGGTGGGGGGTGTTTGTTTTTTATTCCCCCCCCCCCCGTCTGCTGGGTGGTTGCAGCAGGTTTTGTTCACTTCACATGACCCTGGGACACTGTGACCATCATAAATATGAATCAGTTGCCAAGCATCTGAATGTAAATCACAAGACCTTGGAGATGCTGCAACATTCCAGCGCTTCTTCTGGGCTCAGAAGTGCCAGGATCAGTGCCGAGTTCCAGCTGGAGCCTGGCGCTGATCCTGGCGCTTCCACTGAGCCCTGACAGCCCCGAAGAAGCGCTGATCCTGGCGCTTCCGCTGAGCCCTGACAGCCCTGCAGCTCCAGCCATCTCTCGCTCAGGCTTGTGCGGTGATGCCACTGGTTCAGCTACCACTTTTCTAGGATGGTCGCGTACCACCTGCCAGGTGCCAATGTACCACAGCTGGTACCCGTACCACTGGTTGAAAAGCCTTGGCCTAAAAAACCAGGAGATGGTGAGTTCTAGGACTCCTCTGGACATGAAAGTGGCTGAGTAGCTTTGTTTATTTTAAATATATATATATATTAAATTTCAGCAAAAATAAAATACAAAAAAGCAAAAAAACATAAGGGAGAGAGGGAAAAGAGAGGTTTTTTTTAAAAGCAGAACCAGGAGTGCAAAAAGAAAGAAAAAAAGAAGGAAAGGGGGACAAAAGAATTTTCTTTAGTACAGATCTAAAATGCACTAACCATTTAATCTATAATCAACCACAGTACACATAAACAGTTCTAATCGTCAAATCCCAAAATTAAATTTTCATTTCTCTTTGTGTCTAGCAAGAAGTCGTGGTTTCTTTTTTGTTTCCAGAAGCAAAAAGCAGCTGGGTGACTTTGGACCAGTCACGCTCACTCAGCCCAACCCACCACACAGAGTTGTAGGTGGATAAAAATGTCACATTCAGTCTAAACATCTGGCTGATTAGGCGCAATCAACCACAGTAATAATAATAATAATAATAGATTTCTTGGACGATGGCATTCTGTAATTCCATCCTAACTGAGCTGTTGTGGGATTTTTAAAGGCACGTGTGGGTCCGTGCATATAGAGCACATGTTATAGCTCTGCTGTGTGAGCTGCATTGGTTAACAGCTTGTTTCTGGATCCAATTCAAGGTGCTGGTGTTTACCTTTAAAGCCCTACATGGCATTATTCTGACTCCAACTGTTGTATACCGAGGTACATTTGGTGGGTCGTAGGTGGTGGGCCTTTTCTACTATGGCCCCACCCCTGTGGAATCTCCTCCCCCACCCCTGGGTGAACGTGGCCTCATTGATTCTAAGCTTCCAAGAGTACCTCAGGATCTGGTTAGGCCAGTAAGACTGGGGACCCCTGGGAACTAGTGAGATGGTTCCATTAGTATTGACATCCCTCCATCTATTTGTTGGAAGAAAAAGCAGGCCTGGTTCCAAGCCAGTAAAAGGTAACCGCACTGCAGGCGGCTCGCTCTGTACCCCGATACTAACCTTCTGCTTTCTGACAGAATATGCTTTGGTTTTGCTATAGCCTTTTGCTCCCTCTTGCTTAATGGTGCGGCTGGCCCTACATATAGCCAGGGCTTTTTTTCCTCATAGAACGCTCAGAATGGAATTCCGGCACCTTTTTTGGATGGAACCTTGTAGGGTAGGCAAGGCGGGTTGTATGACGTGTGAGATCCGGCACCTTTTTCTTTTACAAAAAAAGCACTGCATATAGCCAATTTTAAAATATATGGTAGAATGCAGTGAAGAGCTGGATTCCCTAATCCTAGCCATATTTAAATTGTTTTTAAGCATGCTTCGGTTCTATTGTAATACAACATGTATTGTTTGAGATTCTGATGCTTGCTTCATGGCTGTCTAGTTTGTAGAGAGTCTTTATTTGGATTTTTATTTGATTTTACTCTTTATGCTTTAATTCAAGATGATGATGATGATGATGATGATGATGATGATGACTCTGTGTGTATGTGGTGTGTGTGTGTGTGTGTGTGTGTGTGTGAGAGAGAGAGAGAGAGAGAGAGAGAGAGAGAGAGAGAGAGAGAGAGAGAGAGAGAGTAAGTATATATTATTGAAACTGCCTAAAGAGCTGCAGCTATTAGGAAATTTTAAACGTTAAATAAATCCATAAATAATAGTTTTCAAATAAACCATACTTCATATTCCTTCCTATTACTTTTAACAATCATTTTTAATTCCTTCAAATAATATCCTAGAATTTGATTCCCCCCCCCCATTTTTTCTTTCTCTTATGAAATTCTTCAAAACTTTAACAAGTCTCTTCACAATCCAATACAGGAAAGTTACAAAGTTTGCTCTTTTGATTTGTTATTTGTATATTTACTTACTTACTTATTCATTTATTAAATTTGTTTGCTGCACATCTTGCACTAAGGCAACTCTTTTAATTATTAAGACATCAGCCAGTTTTATTTATATATCCAGTGTAGTATCTTTTTTCATATGATTGTTGTAGTTTGTTATTTTTAAATCTAGTCTCACATCACTCTCAGTCCTGTCTAATAAAACTTGTTCCTTTTGCACAACATCTTTTAAACCTAGTCTGTCTGCAATGGCAGACAGAATAACAGAGCTGGAAGGGACCTTGGAGGTCATCTAGTCCAACCCCCTGCTCAAGCAAGAAACTCTGTATCATTCCGGACAAATGGCTGTCCAATCTCTTCTTGAAAATTTCCAGTGTTGGAGCACGCACAACTTCTAGAGGCAGGTTGTTCCACTAATTCAGACATGTCAAACACAAGGCCCGGGGGCCGGATCCGGCCCGCGAAGTAGTTTCATGCAGCCCGGGAAGCCATCCTGGAAACAGTGAGGGAACGGCCCCCATTGCCTTGGCCCTGGCCCAGAGACCCTCCTCCTGCCAGAGACCCTCAGATTTGTCCCACTCCTGCCCAGGCCCCTATAGGCACCCTTGATGCGAACGATGTAGAGCTGGCCATGCCCACCCAGTAGGCCATTTGCACTTTAGCCACGCCCACCCAGTAGGCCACGCCCACCCAGGCCACACCCACCTGGCCCCCTGAAGGCAACCGCAATGCTGGTGCGGCCCTCAATGAAATTGAGTTTGACACCCCTGCACTAATTAATTGTTCTAGCTGTCAGGAAATCCATTGCTTCTTGTTCTGCCTTCAGGTGCTTTGGAGAATAGAATGAACCGTGTTCTCTGTGACAGCCCTTTAGATACTGCTGTCATGTCACCCCTGGGTCTGAGTTTAATGTCTCAAGTTGAATTACAATTCATACATCTGGAAAATATTTTCAGAAATAAATTATTGGTTTATAAATTTTCGAGGGAGTTCTTTGATTCTTGAGATCATTACAGAAAATGTAATTATTATTTAATGGTGGAGGATTCAGTTTTCTGAATCCGGAGGTATATGATCAAGCATACCTATTGTTAAACATTAAACATCAGAACCAACAATTTGTGTTACTCTTCCAGGTTGGGCAATTGTAGAATACACATATGTATAGCACCTTTGGTTGGATGGACAGTATTAGGATCAAAATATACTAGAACTTTAATATCTGGAACACCTTGTCCTCAGAGGTGAGGAAAGCCCCCAATCTCTTGGCCTTCCGCAAAGGGGTCAAACCCTGGCTGTGTGGCCATGTGTGGGGGACATAGAGGCCCACACAACCATGGGGCTCCTGGCCCCATGGGAAACCCACCCAACCACCCCGGCTATATTAACAACTACTAACTGACCATCTTGGAACTTTTCACCTTTTGAAATTTTAAAATGTTATTTTTTATCATTTCAAAATTGTTAATCTTAAATTACTTCTGATTTCAATGTTAATTTTATTGATTATACTGTACACTGCCCAGAGCCCCTCTGAGAGAGATGGGTAGTGAAGAAATAGGGAAAAAACAATCAATCAATCAGTCATTCACTCGGTCTCTGAAAATAACAGTAGAAAGCTATACAATGGAATGTCTAATTTGAAAAAAAGAAGGAAATGGTACACTGAAGACAGTGGAGATGACAACAGAGGTGGAAGGAAGAACTGGCAGATGGATTGACTCTTCGGGATTCCTCTCCAGACAAGGAGATGATGTGGGATCGCCCACATATGCTCCAGACAGTTGCTCCTCATGAGGACACTGCAAGACAGTGGTCTCTGGTGGGTTTTAGACACCTTGAAGACAAGGGAGCACCATCTTTGCCCAAACTAGCTTTGGAAGCTTTATGGACACAGCATCCACATACTTTTAAATCACTTTTGAAAATTACTTATTAACTGCTTTTCAGCAGTTAGGGACCTTTGGATTGATTGACAAGTTTCAGGGGTGAGCCTCCTTCAATCCATCTTTTCGAAAGAAATTTTAAATACAAGCTGAAGGACTTAAGAATTGTCAGTTCAGTTAAGTTTGTCAATTGAAAGGAGAAAGCAAAACATATGACTTTCTATATGAAAGTGAACCCACACTAGTTGACGGCAACCTGTAGGAAGAAGTTGAGACTGGTAAACCTCAGGCTGTCGTTGCTGACTTGTCTGAGGCCAACAGAAGGAAACATTGCCTTGTATGGGACTGTCAAGGAAGAAAGCCGATAGCCCACCATGGCTTCCAAGGAGCAGATATTTTTAGATCGTGCATTGTGTGCAACAGACTGCAATGCGTGTTTAAATGGATGCTGGCTAGTGCATCCACCACTCCTGCTTATGCCTTGGTGCAGTCGGTTTGCACCATCCATTTACAGGAGGCCTCTGCACCCTGCACATTCCATCATCCTGGGAAGCAGAGATGAAGGCACAGAGGTCTTTGGAGGCTTCAGATAAAAATGAGTTTTAAAAAAACAATAATGCAACCTTTACTGAGAAGTTGTCTTATTTCCCTTTCCTTTTTCAAGCACAAGCATGAGGGATCTCTGTCCATCTACTTTTGCTCCACTTCAGTTCCCATCAGCCTCAACTCTGATAGCCAATGATCAGGAAGGGTGGAAGTGATCTGTAACACCTCTTGGAGGCACTCGTTCTCCATTGACAGAAGCCCAAATCAGTGTTGTGATTCAGGGTCAGCCTGTGGGTTCGGCAGTTGGGTCGGATGACTCAGATGAGGGGGAGGAGGGGGGTGTTGAAGAACTTGCTGATGATGGCTTTGAGGCTCCGCAGAGCCCCCAGCCAGGCCCCTCCTACCTGGTGGAGACCCAGCTGTGTGAGCCTGACAGTGTGGATGAAGATGACCCACAGCTGGCCCTGTTCAAGGACACCCGACGCAGGAGGCAGTCAAGTAGGAGCAAGCAGAGGAAGGCTGTGGGGCTTCTCGGAAGGAGGCAAAGAGAGGCCATGCCCTGAACTCTTTATAAAGGGAATGTTTGGGGAGGGCTGGTTTGCTGAAAGCAACCGCTCCGATAGTGTTTCAAAGCTCCTGTATCTTGGTATGTGTTTTGTTTGTATTTGTAATAAATTTGGCAGACGTATTCCAGCCTCTTGCCGTTTATAAAGGGGTTGCCTTTTCTGCAAGGCCGGTAGCAGGCTGGTACAGAACAATCAGTATGATATGATCACAGTAGCTTCATATAAATGTTTTTTTTTCTAGCAATGCCCAATTCAACAGGCACAGCTTCAGTGCAGTTCTCAGCTGAAATACCAGGCAACCAACTGGTATTACTTTGTCCCTCTTTTTCTTTTTCACCAGGCCTCCTTAGGCCTTTCTTGTACAATTGATATGCAGAATTTGCACACCCACGAATTTTAACTAGTGTACAACAGTTAAACGCACAAGGCAAAACTTTAATTGCTCTTTGTCTCAATGCGAGAAAAGGTTTCAGGGGTTTAAGTCTCTGGGGAACCAAGACACCAAATGTACAAAAACAGCGGCCATCCCTCAAAAGAGAGAAGAGGCCTGTTAGGTCGTGGGCTCTTGGGTGCAGGAATGACGACACGAGGCTGAGTACAGGATAACTCATACTTTATTCTTGCTGGAACTGTACTGAAACTTGGGCTGCAACCAGCCGCAATAAATAGTCTAGCCCCTAGGTGGCAGCCAATGGGTTTGAACCCACTCTTGCCGCCTGGGGCTAGCCAATTGCAGGACCGGAGACAGCCAGTCTGGGTTGCTGGAGAGCCGTTGGCTGCTCCAGCAACGCACGTGGTGTATCACCACAAGCCTAGTACATAACAAGGCCTAAAGGGAGTTTTCAGCCCAACCTAATGCCTGGCAGTAGCACTTAATATTAAAGTGTTTGAAACACGCCCTACAGAAATGACTTAAATATACCATGAAGGTTACAGACGTGGTAGAGATGAAAATGTGGAAAATTAGCAGGGCGTGAGTAAGTGACTTGTACTTACTGGCCTACAGCAGAACCATTATACAGTTCCATCAAACCACAACCAAACATGCCAGTAATTTCTTTGTTTCTAGACGACCTTGTGTTCATCACATCAGTACTTTTTTCCTCTAGGGAAGCTTTATGGCATTGTTTTAAAACAAGATGCCCACCCCAAGCATTTAACAAATGGTGGAGCAATCTGATGTGCTTCACACTTAGGTGATACCAACAGAAGAAAATGTCTGTAGCTCAGGGTTGAAATGTGGAGTCCTTGGTGCTCTCTGGTCTTGGTTGTTTGCTTGCAGGTGTTTTATTACCAGAGTAAGTAAGATCAGTGTTGGTGAGTGTGGGTTTGCTCCCTGTTTATGTACAGTAACTGTCAAGATTCCGATTGACAAACCCAACCAAGCAAATACCTTTGAGGCATTCCGATCTCTTAATGTAAAACTTTATTGAGCACATCACTTTGGCACTAATGAAAGCAAAACCAGCTCTGGAAAGACCCCTCCCAAGCCCACATAGTAAAAACGTTGATTTCTCCTCTTCTCTCTGGGTCAGGTCATGTTGCCAAATCAAGTAGAAAAATATTGTTATGAGAAAGCATCTCTAGATCTGGCCAGACATCTGGTGTAACGTCCTTGAGTCTCACAGTTTTGCTTCTTAATCTTTGAAGTCTGCATTCCAAACCTCTCTTCCCTCCCCCTAGTTCGTTGGCAAGCTGAGAAGCAATATTTGTTGCACCAGCAAAACTGTGCTTCAAAACTTGACAGTAGCTTTCCCTGCCAGTGTTGGTGAGGGTGTGCTGAAAAAAATACCCTAATCAAGGAAACACCAAGGAGAAAACTAGATCCCCTACTCATGCTAGCAGGGCAAGCTATAAAAACCACATTTACACTGAATTTAAAAGAGACAACAACAAACCTAAAAAGGAAGCAAAAAGACCAGAACACATTCTCTCCAGCAACCAGATAAGCAGGGATTAACACCAGACAAATGATGCAGGAAACAATACCCTACAGGTAGTTCTCAACTTACAACAGTACATTTAGTGACTGTTAGATGTTACAGTGGCAATGAAAAAAGGGACTTACAACCATTTTTCACACTTATGACCATTGCAACATCCCTATGGTTATCTGATCAAATGTCAGATGCTTGGCAACTGACTCATATTTATAACGGTTGCAGTGTCCCAGGTTTAGGTGATCACCTTTTGCAAACTTCTGGCAAGCAAAGTCAATGGGGAAACCAGATTCACTTATCAACTGTGTTGTTCATTTACCAACTGCAGTGATTCACTTAACAACTGTGGCAATAAAGGTCGTAAATTGGGGCAAAATTCCCTTTACAACTGTCTTGCCTAGCAACTGAAATTTTGGGCTCAACTGTGGTCGTATGTCGAGGATTACCTGTACCAAAGAGAAAACTATATTCCCAGCAGCTCTGGAAGGGCAAGCTATGTATATAAACAGGGAGCAAACACTCTCTTCTAGTACTGATGGTTTTGCCCAGTCGGATTATGAAACTTCTGCAAGCAATCAATTCAGGGAGCACCAAAGACTCCACACTTACATGACCTCAGAGGATGGGATTGCCATAGCTCCTGTGGGAGACTTTAATCCAGCGCAGATGTTTTCCTTTTCCACTGATCCTCATCACCTCCTCCAATTCTCTTCAAGCATTTGGGATCCCATTCTTCTCAAACTGGGCTCCTTCTTTGACTGCAAGAAGAACACACTTGCCCCATGAGTTTGGGCAGCTGGCTAAACCCACTGACCTGCCCATTTGTCAAAACTTGTCTCCACCCTGTATTAAGGAAACTTGTATAGGTAAGTTTGTTGAATGCTGACATTCAGGGACGAAATCAAAGCTGGAGGAATCCACCAATCCTTGTCTTTGAACACCACACCTGTACACCATAAATAAGGGCAGCACCATTTGCTAGCATTATGCCCATCACAATGTAAGAATTGCCAGCAAGAACAAAGTTTTTCAGATCAGTATAGGAAGGAAACAGCCTGGTCTTCAATGCGTTTCTTATTACCCCCATATAGTGAGTATGGAGCACCACAATACATTTGATGATGCTCAGTGCTTAGAATAGAATAGAATAGAATAGAATAGAATAGAATAGAATAGAATAGAATAGAATAGAATAGAATAGAATAGAATAGAATAGAATAGAATAGAATAGAATAGAATAGAATAGAATAGAATAGAATAGAATTGAATAGAATGCTGGAAGGGACCTTGGAGGTCTTCTAGTCCAGCCCCCTGCTCAAGCAGGAGAACCTATACTGTCTCAGATAGGTCAATGTCTATCCTCTTCTTAAAAATCTCCAGTGATGGGGCACCCACAATTTCTGAAGGCAAGCTGTTCCACCGGTTGATTGTCCTCACTGTCAGGATGTTTCTCCTTAATTCCAGGTTGCTTCTCTCTTTGATAAGTTTCCAACCATAGTTTCTCATCCTTCCTTCTAGTGCTTTGGTGAACAACCTGGCCCACTCTGCCTTGTGGCAGCCCCTCAGATATTGGAACACTGCTATCATGTCTCCTCTATTTCTTCTTTTCTTTAGACTAGCCAAACCCAGTGCATAAAGCTCTTCCTGCAGCCACCTCATAACTCGCCCAATTCGTGATGCAGAGGACCTTTTTTGTTTTCAAGGGACAAATGTCCTTCATTCAGAATCTCTCAGAGGGGAGAGATCAAAAGCCTCTACCCAGATTACTGTGCTCCTGTGTGGATGGGTGTGTTAGAGAGAAATGAGCACATGCTACTTACCGGTACTTGTCAATATTACACTCATGTATGAAGTACCTCCATCACACCGTTGCAATAGGCTTCCCAGGTCACCCCAGGACTTTTTATACAACTTTTCCATATTCGGACAAGAGCTTCACTCTAAGGCGTAATTTGGGGGGGGGGGAGAATCTGTGTAGTAGCATACAGGTAATCCTTGACTTACGATCATCTTCAGGATCAGAATTTGCACTGCTAAGCGATTGTTAAGTGAGTCGCGTCAGGTTTTACAACCTGCTTTGCCACAGTTATTACGTGGATCACTGCAGTTGTTAAGTGAGTCATGCAGTCATTAAGTGGATCCAGTTTCTCTCATTGATTTTGCTTCTCGGAAGCCTGGCTGGGAAGGTTGCAAAGGGTGATCCCATGACCCCAGGACGCTGCAGCTGTTGTAAATACATGCTGGTTGCCAAGAGCCTAAATCTGGATCATATGACCATGAGGTTGCTGCACTAGTCATAATTTAATTTAATTTAATAATTTGATTTGTATAATGCCCTTCTCCCGAAGGACTCAGGGCGGTGAACAGGGCAATACACAATAAAAATCGAATACAAAAATTAAAAAGCCATTAAACATTATGCCCATAAAATCAATACATATTAAAGATAAAACTAGTTATAAAAACCCAACCCCATCCCATCAGACCAGGCAGCTTGTTCAAAAAAGAATGTTTTGAGATCGCGCCGGAAGGAGCGAAGGTCGGGGGCCATCTGGAGCTCAACCGGTAAGCGGTTCCAAAGGTCTGGCGCACCCACAGAGAACGCTCTCCCCCTGGGCGTCACCAATCGGCATTCTTTGATCGGCGGCACCCTGAGGAGGCCCTCTCTGTGGGAGCGCACTGGACGGAGGGAAGTTGATGCCGGCCGCAGGTGGCACCATGCCATGAAGGGCTTTGTAAGTCATAACTAACACCTTGAACCTCACCCGGAGAGCAACCGGTAGCCAATGCAGCTTGCGGAGCAAAGGTGTAACATGGGAGTATCGGGAAACTCCCAAGACAACTTGCGCGGCTGCATTCTGCACCAGTTGGAGTCTCCGGGTGGACCTCAAGGGCAGCCCCATGTAGAGAGCATTACAGTAGTCTAAACGAGAGGTCACGAGCGCATGAGTGACTGTGCGCAAGGCATCCCGGTCTAGATAGGGCCGCAACTGGCGCACCAGGCGAACCTGGGCAAAGGCCCCCCTAGTCACAGCTCCAATATGCTCCTCCAAAGAGAGCTGTGAGTCTAGAAGGACCCCCAAGTTGCGGGCCCTATCTACGGGGGGTAATAGCTCACCCCCCATGGCCAATGATGGAATAATCGGAATTTCCCGGGATGCCGGCACGAACAGCCACTCAGTCTTGTCAGGGTTGAGTCGAAGCCTGTTCCTCCCCATCCAGACCCGGACCGCCTCCAGGCAACGGGACATCACGTCGGGGGCATCACTGGGGTGGTTTGGGGTCAAAATAAAAAGCTGGGTATCATCAGCATATTGGTGATACCCAACTCCAAAACCACGAATGATCTCACCCAGCGGCTTCATATAGATGTTGAACAGGAGAGGCGAGAGAACCGATCCCTGAGGAACTCCACAAATGAGAGGTCTCAGGGTCGATCTCTGCCCCCCTGCCAACACCGACTGCGAACGTCCCAGAAGGTAAGAGGAGAACCACTGGAGAACTGTGCCTCCCACTCCTAACCCCCTGAGACGTCGCAGCAGGATACCATGGGCGATGGTATCAAAAGCCCCTGAGAGGTCTAAAAGGACTAGGACAGAGGAACAACCCCTGTCCCGAGCCCGCCAGAGATCATTCACCAGCGCGACCAATGCCGTCTCCGTGCTGTACCCGGGCCTGTATCAATACTGCGCATGCCCACGATGAGGACTGGTCATTATTCACTTTTTTCAGTTCCATTACAACTTTAGATGGTTGCTAAACAAATTATTGTAAGTCAAGGACTGCCTGTATAATATCAGGAAGAGACACTGGTTCTCACAATCACTGTTTTTCTGTTCAAATTGTTTGGGGTGTTTATGACTTTTGGTCTTGTGAATGGTTTAGAATGCTTTATGCAGAGTAATGTATCCGTACATTATTTATTTTTATTCTTACTTATGTTTGGTTGGTCTAAGATTTTTTTTCGTAATCGTGATTCTCCTATTAAAGTGGCAATCCTGATTATGCTATCTGAGTTCTATACATGCAAGCTTGCCTTTCTTCATTATATCTCCTTATTTTTTACATTACTGTATATTGCTCTAGGGCCAGTCTGCGGCCACATGGTGGTTTAGTTTGAATTTGACTGTGTTCTTAAGCCAGGCCAATATTTTTATCTGTAGATCTGAAATGCTCCCCTTGTTCGTTTCTGCGGGCTACGTCTCGGCTAACTCACAAACACACAGCCTTGCTGTTGTCATTTGTTGGTATCCTGCCCCCCTCCCCCGCCCTTCCCCAGACTGGAGTCAGTTAATTAATGGTTGCAAGGTTGTATATCCAGGAGGCAAAGGTGTAATTGTAAAGGCAGGCTAATTTCAAAGGGAAGGGAGTTCCTCCAGATACAACACAAAGTTCACGGGCAAGTCAGTGTTTGTTGCATGAGTCAGGATGAGGTAGAGCATGGGAGAGTAGAGGATTTGGCACACCAGGCGGGGGCTGTCACGGAGAGCAATTTGAATGACAACCTGCATTCAGGCAGGACCAAGTGGCCAAAAGCTCTCTGCCTCTCTGCACAGTTGGCATCATTTGGCTGCCAGCACTTTACCTGAGCCAGGTGCATCTCTGGACGGTGAGCGTTCCTCTGCTTTCAACTTTCGGACTGTTCACACAAAGCTTGCAGCGTGGGCTGGGAAGGTAGCCCTCCAGCCTCCATCACAAGGATCAGAAGGTGTGAGTCAGTGCAGCCCTCACCATAAATTAGCCTTGTGTTTCTGCTTGCCTGATTGCCTTTTTATGATCCTCCTTTTCCTTTGAGAAGATTTTCCAGCCAGGGGCACTTGATGGCCAGTCAGGGGTTCCTTTTTTTAAAAAAAAATGATATTCCTAATTTGAGAGGCAGAAAGAGTATGTGTGGGGGGAAGGTTTCTTTGGTTTCTGGGTCTTGCTACTCTGTCAATCTCTCTCTCTCTCTCTCTCTAGTCCAGGGGTCTTCAAACTTGGCCCTTTTATGACTTGTGGACTTCAACTCCCAGAATTCCTCAGCCAGACACGCTGGCTGAGGAATTCTGGGAGTTGAAGTCCACAAGTCATAAAAAGGCCAAGTTTGAAGACCCCTGCCCTATACCATTGCAGACAAATGGCTGTCCAATCTCTTCTTAAAAACCTCCAAGTGTTGGAGCATCAACAACTTCTGGAGGCACCTAATTCTTCTGCCAGAATTCCCAGGTTCTTGGTTCTTGGCCCAGACTCACACTAACATGCATTGTGGGCACTTCATCACTTGGAGGCTTTTAAGAAGAGACTTGTCTGGAATGGTATATGGTCTCCTGCTTGAGCAGGGGGCTGGACTAGAAGACCTCCAAGGTCCCTTCCAACTCTGTTATTCTGTTTTTCTGAGGCCCCATGGACCCATTTCAGAGATTGTAGCATAGCAACAAGGTGACAGGATTTGTAACCTGGCTGAATTCTAAATCCTAAAGGCAGTGAAAGGGGACTATGAGCATCTCTTCATTCTGTCCTGAGAGCTTCAGCTGATTCAAGGGACCATCCTTGTTTTTATCCTCAGAAGACTGTAACTGGTCCTAAACTGGTCCTAAACTCCAGGCAAAGAACTCCTTGTTCTGTTCCTTCAGCTTTGACTCGCTGCTTCATCTTACTTGCATGCAGTAATTAAAAATATGGGACGCGGTGGCTCAGTGGGTTAGGACGCTGAGCTTGTCGATCAGAAGGTCGGCAGTTTGGCAGGTCGAATCCCGAGTGCCACGTAACAGAGTGAGCGCCTGTTACTCATCCCAGCTTCTGCCAACCTAGCAGTTCGAATGCACATAAAAATGCAAGTAGAAAAATAGGGACCACTGCGGTGGGAGGGTAACAGCATTCCGTGCACCTTTGGCATCTAGTCATGCCGGCCACATGACCACGGAGACATCCTCGGACAAGCGCTGGCTCTTCGGCTTTGAAACAGAGATGAGCACCGGCCCCTAGAGTTGGAAACGACTAGAACGCATGTGCGGGGGAACCTTTACCTTTAATTAAAAATATTTTTAGCCCACTGTCCAAGTAAAAAGCATTCAGAGCACTGAAGTAAAACAAATCAAATTAGGATTAAAATATAATTCACTTTAAAACCAAGATTCGCCACCAATCTGGAGGGGTGACAATCAACAGGAAAAACAGTTAAATAAAACTGGCAAAAGCAACGGAAAAAAAATACATCAACCAGTCCTGGATTTTGATGGCAATTCCATACGAATCCTCTGGACCTCTTGATCCCTTCCTGTTGGCTAGAGTCCATTTATCTCTGGTTCAGTGACTGCATGCTTGAAATTCTGATTTTTTTTTTCTTTTCTTTTTAAAGTTCCAGCTCTTGTGGATGATCCATTTACATATGGAGGAATTCCCATGTCGCCAAGTGCCTGGTTTTCAAGCTTTTCAAAGGGGAAAGCAGCTTGGTATCTTTTTGACTCACTTGTGGCTTCCTCACTAGGATTTTATTATGCTTAACCTATGGATGGGAAGGTACATTCAAATGTTTGTGGTACAGGTTGTAATGTATTGGGCTTGCTTGTTAACACCACGTGGTAACGGCTGGTAGGCTGCTGGAGCAGGGAAGCTGGCTAACGGCTCCCAGCATCTCAGACAACCCGTCTTCAGCGCTGCCATTGGTTGCCCCTAGGCGGCAATAGGTTGCTTCAAACCTGTTGGCCGCCACCTAGGGGCAGGGCAGGGCTAGGCAACCTCGGCTCCTTTATGACTCATGGACTTCAACTCTCAGAATTCCTGAGTCAGCTATGCTGCAGCCCTGTTCTCTAGTTCAGATCCTGCAAGCAATAAACCTTGCTCTTTGCTGAACTCACTCGCCTCGTCTTCATTCCTGCGCAACGAACCCAGTACACAACACAGGTAGTTACGGGTTTGAAATTATACCAGCCTCTAAAAAAGGGACTTATAACCAGTCCTCAAAGTTAACCATTGCACCACCCACATGTCACGCGATTGAAATTCGGCTACTTGCCCCCAGCTCATATTTATGACAGTTTTGCCGTCCCCTGTTCATTATTTGCGACCTTGCCAACTAGCTTCCATCAAAAAAAGCCAATTGGGGAAGCCAGATTTGCTTAACGAGCATGTGATTTGCTTAACGACCGTAGGGCAAATATTCATATAATCAGGTCTGGTCACAGGAGGACTCAAGTAATGATTGCATCACTTACTGACCAAAATTCCACTCCTGGTTGCGGTCGTACATCAAGGACTACTGGATTTTCTTTTTTTGTAGGAAGTAGGGATGATTTTTGTTATTGTGGGATCTGCAGTAGCTCAGAACAAGGCAGAGATTTTTAGTCCTTTTGTGTTTCATAATCAGGAGGATGGGAGACAATCTCAATTCATCTTCAGACCACTTTGGAGGGAATGGGGAATAAAAATGGGAGCAATCTGGAAGTTTTCCTAGGAGAGCTGGTGCTTTGGGCAGTACAGAAAGGCATTCTGAATGGGAGAAACACCCCCCCCTGCCCCAAGGGTTCACATCTTGATTAATAGTGCCCTATAACAACAACAACAATAGTAAAGTTGGAAGGGACCTTGGAGGTCATCTAGACTAACCCCCTGTTCAGGCAGGAAACACTATACCATTTCAGACAAATGGCTGTCCAGTCTCTTCTTAAAAACTTCCAGTGTTGGAGCATTCACCACCTCTGGAGGCAGGTTGTTCCACTGATTAATTGTTCTAACTGTCAGGAAGTTTCTCCTTACTTCTAGGTTGCTTCTCTCCTTGACTAGTTTCCATCCGTTGCTTCTTGTCCTGCCATCAGGTGCTTTGGAGAATAGCTTGACTCCCTCTTCTTTGTGGCAGCCCCTGAAATATTGGAATGCTGCTATCATGTCCCCTCTCATCCTTCTCTTCATTAAACTACACATAACCAATTCCAGCAACCGCTCCTTGTATGCTTTAGCCTCCAGTCCCCTGATCATCTTTGCTGCTCTTCTCTGTACTCTTTCTAGAGTCACAACACCTTTTTACTCTCTCTCTCTCTCTCTCTTCTTCCTCTCTCTCTCTCTCTCTGTCTTCTTCCTCTCTCTCTCTCTCTCTCTCTCTTCTTCCTCTCTCTCTCTCTCTCTCTCTCTTCTTCCTCTCTCTCTCTCTCTCTCTCTTCTTCCTCTCTCTCTCTCTCTTCTTCCTCTCTCTCTCTCTCTCTCTCTCTCTCTCTCTGTGTTCAGATTTAGAAGGAAGTCTCTTTCAATGTGCAAACTTTGGGTCCCTCTGCATTGTGCTGTGAAACAAATTGGCAACCAAGGCAGCTCTATCCTATTGTGCATCTTAGAAGCACCACTTGGCATGACATACAACACAGTATGTCCACACACATGGATACGATGACAGTCACCCACAAAGGCATACCTAGGTTTCTTCCCTGGCATCTAATCACAGCATCAAGGTCCTCCGGCAACCTCTGATTTCTGCTCTGGGTTCATAGCATTGCCTTCCATCTCATCCACAGCCCTGCCTGAGGCAGACCAAAGTCAGCTGTTCTGGCATTAGGAATGTTTTCCATTTTATCCCAACCCCTTTGGGGGAATCATAAATATGGTCTGACATACGTCACCGGCCATTCTGCCAGTAGGAGGGTTGAGTGACCCTAAGGCAGGGGTCGGCAACCTCGGCTCTTTTATGACTCGTGGACTTCAACTCCGAGAATTCCTGAGCCAGCTATGCTGGCTCAGGAATTCTGGGAGTTGAAGTCCACGAGTCATAAAAGAGCCGAGGTTGCCGACCCCTGCCCGAAGGAATGAATTGACTCAGTTCCTAATGGCTTCTTTAGACCAGCAAGAGTATACAGATGGTCCTCACCTTACCACAGTTCATTTAGTGACCATTCAAAGTTACAACAGCACTGAAAAAAGTGACATGATTGTTTTTCACAATTATGACCGCTGCAGCATCCCCATGGCCTTGTGATCAAAATTCAGATGCTTGGCAACTGATTCATATTTATGACGGTTGCGGTGTCCCAGGGTCATGTGATCACTTTTTGTGGCCTTCTGACAAGCAAAGTCAACAAGGAAGCCAGATTCACTTAACAACCGTGTTACCAACTTCAGTGATTTATTTGACAATTGTGGCAAGAAGGTCATCAAATGGTGGTGCAAAATTCATAAAATTCTGTCTTGGTTAACAACAGAAATTTGGGGCTCAGTTGTGGTCATAAGTCAAGGGCTACATATATAACCCTCCACTTCAATCCATGGGCACCGTGGCTTGGGCAGA
Organism: Vipera ursinii; assembly: GCF_947247035.1. NCBI lineage: Eukaryota > Metazoa > Chordata > Lepidosauria > Squamata > Viperidae > Vipera > Vipera ursinii. The sequence continues at coordinate 27,125,532 of NC_139513.1, read as the reverse complement.
TCAATCAATCAGAACAGAGCTAGAAAGGAACCACGGAGGTCTTCTAGCACAGCAGCCCCCAACTTTTTGGGCACCAGGGACTGGTTCCATGGAGAGAGGTTTTTCCGTGGACTGGAGGGAGCGTGGTTTTGTGTGCTGCCTGCATCCCATGGATGGGGCTTTGCTTGTTTATGTGGCCTGATTTCTGGCATGCCACAGCCGGGTGCCAGTCCACAGACCGGGGGTTGAGGAACCCTGTTCTATTACAACTGCCTGCTCAAGTAGGAGATCCTATACCGTTTCAGACATGTGGCTGTCCATTCTTTTCTTAAAATCTTCCAGTGATAAAGCACCCACAATGTCTGAAGTCAAGTTGTTCCACTGAGCACCTGAAGGCAGGACAAGAAGCAACGGATGGAAACTAGTCAAGGAGAGAAGCAACCTAGAAGTAAGGAGAAATTTCCTGACAGCTAGAACAATTAACCAGTGGAACAACCTGCCTCCAGAAGCGGTGAATGCTCCAACACTGGAAGTTTTTAAGAGGAGACTTGACAGCCATTTGTCTGAAATGGTAGAGGGTTTCCTCCCTGAGCAGGGAGTTGGACTAGATGACCTCCAAGTAATGTTGGGATTCAGCCAGTTCGCACCACTTCAGCAGAACCAGTAGCTAATTTTTTGTTGCCCAGGCCCAGAATGGACTTCTGGAAGCGGCATCCACACAGAGAACCAGTTGTTCATATATTTAAATCCCACCACTGCCTCCAAGGTCCCTTCCAACTCTTCTGTAATAATAATAATAATAATAATAATAATAATAATAATAATAATAATAATAATAATAATAATAATAATAATAATGTTGTTGTTGTTGTTGTTGTTATTCTTAATTGTCCTCACTGTTAGAAAGTTTCTCCTTAATTCCAGATTGCTTCTCTCTTTAATTAGTTTCCATCCATTGTTTCTTGTCTTGCTTTATGGTGCTTTGAAATATAAGTTGACCCCTTCTTGTTTGTGGCAGCCCTACAAATAGTGGAAAATTGCTATCCTGTCCCACCTAGTCTTTCTTATCTCTAGACTGCCCAAACCCAAGTCCTGCAGCCGTTCTTCATATGTTTTAGTCTCCAGGCCTTTAATCATCTTAGTTGCTTTTCTTTGCACTTTTTCCAAAGTCTCAACAACTTTTTTCTAACGTGGTGACCAAAATTGGCTGCAGTATTCCTGGTGTGGGCTTACTAGGGTTTTATAAAGCGGTACTAATACCTCACGTGATTTTTGATTCCATGCCTCTGTTTATACAACCCAGGATTGTATTAGCTTTTTTGGCTACTGCCACTGTCATCCACTAGGACTCCAAGGCCCCTCTCCCAGTTACTGTTTTTGAGTCAGGTTCGCCTAATTTGTACTTCTAACCGTCGTCATCCTTCCAGCCAGCCTCTGCCACCTTACCCAGCAGGCCTCTGATCCAGTCCCTCCCTTCAACAGAGAGATCAGCCTGACAGATGACAAGAGGGGAGGGAGAGGCTCCCACCGCATCACACAACACGTCCTCCCACAAGTCTCCTGCTAATTAGGCTAAATCTCAGGCTTTGTAATCTCCTGAAATAAAATAGCCCGACTGAACAGCTGACAGGCAGACTGAGAGGTTGGTGGATGCAGTGGTAACCTTCCTCCTTTGCTCTCCTTCCCTGTGAGTCAGCTCATCCCGCCTCCCTCCCTCCCACCACAGCTGGCATACGGAGAGGAGGCCGGGAGGGGGATTCAGCCGGTTCCTTTGGATCCTCCATGTCTCCAGTTCTATAAAGCAAGTGCAGAAATCTGGCAAATAAAGAGCTTTTGCTGTGCTTTCTCCTGCCAGGTTTCCCAGCGTTGGCAGCCGGTCCCTGGGCTGGGAGGGAGACGAGGCTTTGCAGAAGCCATATATCCCCTGTTATTCAATATTGTGGTTAATTAGCATGGACAGTGCCTGAGGTGAGGTTATTTTAGTTTTCACTCTTTTAATGCGCAGGTGGTCCTGGCTTAACAACCACTTGTTCAGCCCTGTCCAAACTGACAGGTGGTACTTAGGACTGGTCCTGAGGCCCGTTGCAGTGTTCCCCGTGGTCCCGTGGTTGTTCTCTGGACACTTGGCACGTGGCTCTCCATTGTAGCATTGTGGGGTCTTGTGATCGCCATTTGTGACCTCCTTTGCTGGCTTCCTACAAGCAAGGGGGAAGCTGGCAATGGTTGACCATGGGACATCCTCAGTGGTGGGATTCAAATATGTGAACAAACAGTTCTCTGTGTGGATGCCGCTTCCAGAAGTCCATTCTGGGCCTGGGCAACAAAAAATTAGCTACTGGTTCTGCCGAAATGGTACGAATCCCACCGCTGGACGTCCTCTCTTAACCAAGGTGTGGGATTCACTTAACGGTAACCAAAAATGCCAGAATTTCTGCCGTGCACTGGTGCATTCACATGCCTTTGACAACCATTCACTTAGTGATAGAAATTCAGGTCCCAACTGGTGTTGTTAAGTGAGGACTACTGGTACATTCACCCCAGCGGAATAGAGATGGAGAGAAGGAGACTAGGAGATCCTGCCTTTATTTTGCATCACGAATAAAACAATTCGGTAGAGAAGGATGCTGAGTCCAACAGATGATACTCTATGATTAGCAAGCAAACACGAATGATGGTTGTTTTGTCAGTACTGCCAACTTTGCTGATGAAGAGGATTTGTTCTAGCTGTGATGGCCTTTGAAGGATAAATGAACCAACAGCCTGGGTATTTTTCTTACTCTGACCTAGAACTGCAAGTTGCCTAAATATTTTACCATCTGCTAAATCTCAGTTATACTTTCATCTCTGACTTCATACTGCAGCATTTGAAAAATAAGTGCATTTCGTCCATTACTGGCTGGATTGAAGACCTGCTTACCATTTGCTACCTATGAGCAGATTGCCGATACGGATAGTCCTCAATTTATGGCCACAAATGAGCTCAAGATTTCTGTTGTTAAGCAAGACTCCTTCTTGCAGCGGTTGTTCAATGAATCACTGCAGTTGTTAAGTTAGTAACACGGTCGTCAAGGGAATCTGGCTTCCCCATTGGCTTTGCTTGTCAGAAGGTCCCAAGAGGTGATCACATAACCCCGGGAATGCACCAACCGTCATAAATGTGGGTCAGCCGGCAAGCATCTGAATGTTGATCATGTGACCATGGGGGACACTGGATGCTGGAAGGTGTCAACGCTGCTAACATCGGATGTTTTTGCTTTGACCACAGATGGAGATGCAACCATTTTCCTTCTTATGTTTTACTCTTAGAATTAGAGTTAGAATTAGTTGATGCTGGGGGGAGGAATAGGAATGTGCATGGAGTTTAGTTAGACATAACAGTGCTGTAACTAGTGAGAGAACCAAGGTTTTTGAAGTAAGAGATGATAAGAATTGGCAGGGCTGGAGAACTGGAGGGAGAGCCTGCATTTCAAACTAATTGGAGAATGTGATTTATGACTGTAAATTAGAGGAGGGAACTGTGCTTTTGATACTATGTGCTCAGGGGAGGGGAACCCAGATTTTGGCTTTGGCTATGTAAGCGCCAATGCTATGCTTCTCAAATAAAGATTCTTTAAGGTAAACAATGTCTCGAAGTTCTTTGAAGAGTTTCATCCGTTGGAACCATGACAGAAGGATTGTATGAAAAATGGTCATAACACACTTTTTCCAGTGTTGTTGTAACTTTGAGCAGTCACTAAATGAATGGTTGTAAGTTGAGGACTACCTGTAGATATAGTCTATATATGGATAAATGTAAGGAAAAATGGGACTTCTTTATACAAAGTATACTAGGTTAAAAATCCTGAAAGTCCTATATTGGAAATTCTATATATAATTATCTACTGCTGTATATACATTATTCAAGTATACCCACACATACTTAAATAATGTTTGTATTGGATAATTATATATGATTGCAACTTTATTGTTGTAACAACATACTTTATCTTATTTTTTTCCTGTTGGTTTCCCCCCACCCACTTTTTAAAGCACTTTTATGTAATTTTATAATGTACAGTACGTTATCTTGTCTTTTGTTCCTTTTTTCCATTACTGTTTTAAAAGCAATAAAAGATTAGAGAAAAATATTTCCATATCTGATTTTTTCCTTATCAAAACTGTCATAGCAGGGTTTTTTTGGTGTAACTTTATTGATTTTCAAATCCACAAGTTTAAAAAATAGACAAGAAAAAAAAAGATTTTGAAAAAAATATCAAGAAAGAAAAAGGGGCAAAAAGAAAAGTAAAAGAAACAATAGAAAAAGAATGATTTTTTTACTTTCTTTAGTACAGATATGCATAAAACAAATTACCAAACTCCTTCTCTAAGCTTAACATTTGTCTACATTATTTCTATAATCCCCTATAATATAAAAGATTTTTTCCACAACACTCATGAATGTGTAATGATGCCAAATGATGACTTAAAAATGAACTGGATGGATGCACCCATTATACGCTTTAAGCCACTCAAAAGACGCAACCACTTTTCCACAAGAATTCCTCTGCACAATGGCATTCAACCATGTCCATTACAATCCACTGTTAGACCGCAGGATCCAATCAAGTATAATATCTCCTGCTTCAATTTTTTGTGCATTGGAAATTGGTAATTAATTTTGGCATCATATCCAATAGTTCATCATCCCAATGATGTTCAAATGTTGTTTGTAAAATAATCTTCTTACCTGGAATCCTACACATTCTTAGCTGCCAAAGGCTGTTAGCTGATACATTATCACAGATAAGACAGAACTACAGAGGGACCTTGGAGGACTTCTAGTCCAACCCTCTGCTGAGGCAGGAAACCCTATACCAGGGGTCGGCAACCTGAAAAAGGAAGAGCCACTGGGAACCGGTTCCATCACACACACAAAAAAGTGGGAGCCGCGTGCGTGTGTCCATGCATGCACATGCTCAAAAAACATTTTGCACATGCGCAAACCGTTTTTTCTTGCGCATGTGCGGACGCGCGCGGTTGCCACTTTTTTAATGTATGATGGAACCGGTTGCGCCACGGCGACGGCCCGTTTGCAGAGCTACCGCCTTCGGAGGAAGGCGGCAGCTCTGCAAACGGGCCGCAGCAGCTTTCCCAAAGAGCGGCGCCGCTGCCCGTTCGTGCGGAGGTGCGCGCGCACCTCTCCAAATGGGCGGTGCCACTCTCCATTTGGAGAGGTGCGCGTGCACCACTGCCCATTCGGAGAGGTGCACGCGCACCACTGCCCGTTCGAAGAGGTGCGCGCGCACCGGGCGGCTGGGAGCCGCAGGAGACGGCTCAAAAAGCCGCATGCGGCTCCGGAGCCGCGGGTTGCTAACCCATGATCTAGTCCAACCCCCTGCTCAGGCAGGAAACACTATGCCATTTCAGACAAGTGGCTGTCCAATCTTTTCTTAAAAACTTCCAGTGTTGGAGCATTCACAACTTCTGGAGGCAGGTTGTTCCACTGATTAATTGTTCTATCTCAGGAAATTTCTCCTTGTCCTGCATTCAGGTATTTTGGAGAATAGCTTGACTCCCTCTTCTTTGCGGCAACCCCTGAGATATTGGAACACGACTATCCTGTCACCCCTCACCCTTCTCTTCGTTAAACTACACACACCCAGTTCCAGCAATTGTTCTTTATATGTTTTAGCCTCCAGTCCCCTGTTGTTCTTCTCTGTACTTTTTCCAGAGTCTCAACATCTTTTTATAATATAGTGACCAATACTGGATGCAATATTCCACAAGCGGTTTTTACATCTCTTTCATCCAGCTTGTTTTTTCTTCCAAGTCTTCTATCTAAAGCAGGGCTTCTTAATCTCAGCATCTTTAAGATGTGTGGACCTCAACTCCCAGAATTCTTGCCTGTGGAAATTCTGGGAATTGAAGACCACACATCTTAAAGTTGCTGAAGTTGAAAAACATTGTTTTAAATTAATTTCAACTTGGTGTCCTCCACATGTACTGGATGTTCATCTTGGTTATGTCGGCTTGGGGGTTATAAGAGTGGAACTTCAAAAGATAAGATGATAAGATAAGATAAGATAAGATAAGATAAGATAAGATAAGATAAGATAAGATAAGATAAGATGATAACATAAGATAAGATAAGATAAGATAACCTTCATTGTCATTTTTTTTACTGTGGGCACAACGGCACACATCAAAAATGAAATTTAGTTGCCCGCTCTTAAATTGAAACACATACATGATGCACACCTAAACATACTATATACAACATATGTATAGACCCACACCCCTACATTACATAACAAATAAATATTAAATACTTTCCATCTTGAATATACAATGGAAAGCGGAAGCTTGAGAGATAATAATAATAATAATAATAATAATAATAATAATAATAATAATAATAATAATAATAATAATAATTTGGAAGGGACCTTGGAGGTCATCTAGTCCAACCCCCTGCTAAGGCAGGAAACCCTATACCATTTCAGACAAATGGCTGTCCAGTCTCTTCTTAAGGTTAATGCCGTATGGAATGAAACTATGGCTGAATCTGGATGTTCTGCTACGGATACCATGAAGCCTCCATAATAGAAAAAACAATTAAAAGCACAGAAAAGAAAAAAGGGGAAAAAAGAAAAAAAAAGACAGATATAAAGAAATGGCTTCTCCCTACATCAAAAATGTAAACAAGTTTAGTAACTTATCATATCTTAGAATATAGCAAATAATCTCTTCTTCCCATTTCTCATCTTTTAATTATAAATAAAATCTTAAAATCTTGTCATTCATTCCTGGTCAGCAAAAGTCAATTAAAGGCTAGAAGAATTAGCTACATATTTATTTTAACCATGATCAAATAAATCAAGCTTATATTCCTTGTCTGAGCTTTTAACCATCTTAATTTTTCACCCCTTCAAATAATGTCCTAAAACTTAGTTTCTTCTCATGTTTTCCTAGTCCCTTCTCAGAAAATCATTCAAAACCTTTAACAAATCTATTTGGCATATCCAGTATAAAAATTATCCAAATTACACTTCTGGTTAGTTATTTTTATGTCCTTTTTAACTATTAAAATGTCAACTGGTTTAATTTGAATATTCAGTATATCACCTTATTTTTGTAGCTTGTTATTTTTAAATCTGCATTCAAATCAATTTCAGTCTTAACCAGTAGATCTCGTTCCTTTTTTGTAACATCATTTGCAGATCATCTATGACAACAGACACGCTTAAAATTAACTTCTGAGTCCATTGTTCACAAAAATTCTTCAAAATGTCCAGTGCTAAAGTAATTCACTCCATTCTATGTTAATGAGTCAACTTTACTTTTCTCCTCCTTTAATTGTAATCTTCAGTTTCTCCTAGTTCCCTCTAGTGTCCAAACTTCAGGGTCCCATCGTATCATCTTTCTCCCCCCCCAAGGAATTCAAACAACAGCAATTTCCCATGAGAAAGATTATTTTAATTAATTTCAAAGTTTTATTTCAAATCCATGTGGAGCCTTAGTCCATTTTAATGTTCCAAAATCAATACTCCTTTTGCTGTTTACTCCACAAAATATTTTTTCTAAGTTCTTAAATTTGTACTTATAACTTCTTTTGCTAAGGAGAGACACCTTCAGTGAATGTGATTAAAACTTAATACATATAAGAACTGACAGTGGTTCAGTACTTTGTTTGGGAGGACAAAGCATCCTGTCGGGTAAATGTATTTTTTTTACAAATGCTGCAACCCCCAAGGCAGTCATTTTATGTCCCTCAAAATCCAATTTAGGAATTCCTCAACAATTTCCTAAATTCGGAATGTAATCATCAGACTGAAAGGAGGAGACTCTAATCTAGGGAGAACATCCCTGTTGAAAGAAAAATCATCAGGTCCAGTCCAAGCCGGGAGTAAATAAAATAGAGGCTGTTCGGAAACAAGGTTCTTGTTTATTTAGTTGACAGAAACTTCAGTGACACAGCATGTTTCTGGGGTGGCTAACAAAATGGAGTTGGGATAGGTGGGCTTTTATACCTTCTTTGGGCTTTATATTTGAGGTTCTTCCTGTTCCTGTGGCTTTGTATTTGAGGTTCTTCCTGTTCCTGTGGCTTTGTATTTGAGGTTCTTCCTGTTCCTGTGCAATGTACTTTGACCTGAGCTTGAGTGTGCCTTTTTGGTATTCTAAAGGTGGTGGGTTAATCCTACTGTGTCCTAAAGGTCATGTTCCTGTCCTTGGGAGTCTTTGTATTTCAAATCCCATCAGCTCAAACCTTCTCTGGGGCTGGGGCTGAAGGCATTTTCCTTATGAATAGGTGACCCCAAATCTGCATTTCTAAAAGTTGGCCTGTGTCTGGGGAAGGAGACTGGGGGCTGGTTTCTGCCTAAGATTTTTCTATTATTCCTTTGGGGAAATACAATATTCTGCCTTTTTTAAATATCCCCGACTTCCAACGCCCCCACGGCCATGCATAATAGCAATGAAATAAGAGTGAACTGGACCAGCAGCTTCTATTTTTTTTCATGCCCTCCCTCGAATAAACCTTGCCACCTTATTCTTTTCCTCTTTCTTGTCAATAGAGATGACCTCTTCACCTTTAGGTGAGATCACCCCAACACAAGATCACCACCAGCAGAGTTGTTGGGAACCACACGGTATGCAAATTAATGCTAAAGATGATAATAATAATAATTCAAGAGGGTCTGGCATGAGTAATTAAAGCCACTAGTAAGCTTCTGCTGAAATTGTGTGGTCAGACATTTACCCCGAACGAGGGTGCCTTATGAAGCTTAGCCCTGAGCCTGGATCAGAACCAGGATCTAGAACTCTCTTGGCGACCACATGGATGTGTCTGCAGGATGTGCTAAAAAGCAAAGTGTTGCACATTAAAAAAAAGATGGAATTTTGATTGCACCATAGCAGCTGTCACCTTCACTTTCTGACCACACCTTGCAATCAACCTATTGCCGTGACAGTATGTTGATTCTATTTGACCCATTCACTGCGAGGCCAGACCAGGATTACTGTTGGCAGTGGCTTCCCTTCCCCCCTCCACTCTCTGCAGATCAAGTATTCGGTGCCTTCGAATGAGCTATATTTAGCGGCTGCCGTTTTAATCAGTGACACAGGGATAAAAGGTGGGACAGGAGAGGCAGACTGCAAGAAAGAGGGGAAATGAATATACCTGCAGCAAACACATGCATAAGCAAACAAATGGAGGGATTTTTTTTGGGGGGGGGGATGAGTTCTGAAATTCTCTGGGTCTTTAGGGAATCAACTATCCACCTTCTCCTCCAAAGTCTGAGATCCCAAACCAATCGACACTTTGGCGTGCAACCTCTAGCTGAGGAATGGAGACATGGCCACCCACCCACTTAGAAAAGGCACTTTAAAAGATTTAAGGACTTAATTTTGAAAGCTTGAAAATTTGGAAAATAACGTTTGGACCACAACAAAGTTTGGATCAAGGATTAAGAGGGCAAATCCTCCTGCCAGAATGTGAGATCTACGTTTGTGATGCTTAAGTATTGTAAGCCACACAGAGTCACTTGGCTGAGATGGATAGCTATACAAATATAAATAATAATAATAATAATAATAATAATAATAATAATAATAATAATAATAATAATAACAACAACAACAATAATAATGACGACGACGACAATGATGATGAAATTGGAAGGGAACTTGGAGGTCATCTAGTCCAACCCCCTGCTCAGGCAGGAAACCCTATACCATTCGGACAAATGGTTGTCCAGTCTCTTCTTAAAAACCTCCAGTGTTGGAGCATTCACCACCTCTGGAGGCAGGTTGTTCCCCTGGTTAATTGTTCTAACTGTCAGGAAGTTTCTCCTTAGTTCTAGGTTGCTTCTCTCCTTGACTAGTTTCCATCCATTGCTTCTTGTCCTGCTTTCAGGTGCTTTGGAGAATAGCTTGACTCCCTCTTCTTTGTGGCAGCCCCTGAGATATTGGAACACTGCTATCACGTCACCCCTCGTCCTTCTCTTCATTAAACTAGACATACCCAATTCCAGCAACCCTTCCTTATATGTTTTAGCTTCCAGTCCCCTAATCATCTTTGTTGCTCTTCTCTGTACTCTTTCCAGAGTCTCTAGAGTCTAGAATGAATGAATGAATGAATAAGAAGCTTGTATCCCACCCCCACCTCCATCTTCTTCTAGTCCTAGACCAGAGACTTGTAGGCTTCAATTCCCAGAATTCCCATCCAGCCATTCTTGGAGTTGAAAGCAAGTTGGTATTTTGCAACATACTGATTTCTTGCAGATATATGTATACAAAATATATAATAAATATAATTTCATTGAAGTTTTTTTTAGTAAAATCAAAGCAATACAAATATTACAAAAGAAACAAAAAAACTAATAATTGTGAATGCATGAGAAAGAAAAGGAATTCTGGGAGTTGAAGTCCACACATCTCAAAACTTCCAAGATGGAGAAACACAGAGGGGATCGATGTTCTCTAGAAACTGACCACTAGGGGGCTTCTGGGGTTCTTATTCAATCTAGTAGCCTTTCCTCCCTTTAAGAAAAGCTTTAGGATTTCAATTTGAGGTGTGAGTGATTCAAACCAGCATTCTTAGGACCAAAGGCTCAAACTTTGTGCTTTGAGGAATATGAGCAATCAAGACACCGTTCTACTTTCTTTTCCCCTCCCTTTCCAAATACATTCCAGGGTAACAAATGGGGCAACTGGACGATTCTTTGTAGCTGTCATTACCACATTTTGTATAAAGCAGCCTAGACAACTTTAAAGGGAAGCTTAAATTGCATGTCATTCTATCCACTTTTCTCATCAGAAACATGCATTATTTCCATCTCATTTAATAGGCAGCTCAGCTTATACCATTCCTGTGTGATAGATTCCAGGGTTTTCTTATAATCCAAAATAAATCTCTTTTCATAGCAACGAACCAGTATAAAAGGAGTGCAGAAACAGATAGAATAGAAATGCAAAACAAGATGGTGGCTGCTGAAAACATTAAGGAGTGATAAAGTTCTAGTCGGTTAAAAAGAGATATGATTGTTAGTTGCTCTGACAAACCACAATTGCCTGGCAGTCCCATTTTCTTATGGAGGATTTCCCTGGGGCATCTAGTCCCTGCAGTGAACGCCAGCATCTCTTTGCATCAGCTTGTCCAAACAACACTGGGATTTTAGAAAGTGAAAAGTAACAGCCATTAAATGAACAGAGCAATTTATGGCAAGCATGGAAAAATCAAAAGGGCTGGTGTGACATGCACATTTAAGTTAAGGCCCAGTAGTAGTAGAATATCTGGCAAACACACTCTCAGGCATGTTTTACAAGCTATCCCCCACCCTGTAACAGAATATCAGAGTTGGAAGGGACCTTGGAGGTCTTCTAGTCTAGCCCCCTATTCAAGCAGGAAATTGTATACCGTTTCAAACAAATGGCTGTCCAATCTCTTCTTTTAAAAGCTTCCAGTGATGGTGCACCCTCAACTTCTGAAGGCAAGTGGTTTCACCGATTAATTGTTCTGTCAGGAAATTTCTCCTCAGTTTTCTCCTCGATTAGTTTCCATCCATTGCTTCTTGTCCTGCCTTCAGGGTGTTTTGGAGAATAGGTTGACCCCCATCTTATTTGTGGCAGCCCCTCAGTTATTTGAACACGCCACCATGTCACCCCTAGTCCTTCTTTTCATTATACCCAGCATATATGTTTTAACCTCCAGTCTCGCCATCTTTTTTATAGTTTTTACATCAGTCTTCTTTCTTCCTTCTTTGCATAATGAAACAGTGAGAACACCTTCCAAACATCAGGCACTAATTCAGTCTTCATACCTACTAACTAAACTAAACAATTCGCCCAGTCCTCCACAACCAAATGATATCCATATTTTTACATTTTTCCAGTTAAACTATCTGCATCTGTACCATTTTTCAACATTGCCAGACCATTTGTTTTCCTTGTGGTTGTTTTTTCCTCTCTTTTACACTAATTTTTGTAACATTGCTTTCACTTCCAATCTTCAATATATCCATCAAAATTGTTGGGCATTTTTCTCTGACTCTTTTAATGGGTCTTTGCTGTTTTGGAGTATATTCCCAACTACTATATTTTTATGCATATAAGCATCAGTGTGCACATGATCACCTTCATTTTTCCAGTAATAATTTTCTTATTTGCATTTTTCCTCTCCACAGCTTATACTTTATCATCCCATCAAGCATCTTTTTTTCCTACTTTCTATTAGTGCAACTCTACACCAACTCCTGTAATACAATTCTTTTCATTTAGCAAGCACCTTCCACAATTCCCTTCCCTACGCCTGCTTTATTTATTCATGTATTTATTTGTCAACTTTATATGGCCTTCCATCTCACCTGAAGTTCCTCTGGATGGCTCAAAGTAAAACTAGGAATGAAAACATTTTACAAACCCCTTAAAAAATAATCACAGATAAAACATGAGAGGGAAGACATTACATACAATATAACCAGTGTAAAGGTAAAGGCAAAGGTTCCCCCGCACATGCGTGCTAGTCGTTTCCGACTCTAGGGGCCGGTGCTCATCTCTGTTTCAAAGCTGAAGAGCCAGCGCTTGTCCGAGGACGTCTCCGTAGTCATGTGGCCGGCATGACTAGACACCAAAGGCGCACGGAACGCTGTTACCTTCCCACCGTAGTGGTCCCTATTTTTCTACTTGCATTTTTACGTGCTTTCAAACTGCTAGGTTGGCAGAAGCTGGGACGAGTAACAGGCGCTCACTCTGTTACACGGCACTCGGGATTCGACCCACCAAACTGCCGACCATCTGATCGACAAGCTCAGCCTCCTAACCCACTGAGCCACTGCGTCCCTATAATCAGTGTAAAGGCTCCTTATTACCAAGGGATCCCCAGGCTTGCTGGAATAACCCCAAAAACGTTTTGATAGCTTTTTGGAAGGCCATAATGGTTGGGGCTAACATCACGCGGGCAGGGATGATGTGCCAAGGCAGAAAAATCTGGCTTCCTAGGTCCTCTTGGGCAGAACCCTTGCAGATGCAACCCTTAGCATGCATGCCTGTCCCACCACCCTGATGGGAGAGGTAGGTGCAAGAGGGAAGAAGCAGTCCCTCGGATAACCTGGCTGCACACCATCACTTTGCATTGATTCTATCGGGAGATGAACGACACTGTCACTCCTCCTACGTTTAATCCTTGTCTAGTATCCTACTTGTAGTATAGTACTAGTATAGTTCTTGTCAGATGGAGTAGCACATCCAGAAGGCATGGAGTGGTGGGTGAAGCACCTTTATAGGCAGGGCTTTTTTTGTCATAGAACGCTCAGAACGGAGTTCCGGCACCTTTTTTGGATGGAACCTTATAGGATAGGCAAGGCGGATTGTATGACATGTGTGAGTTCCGGCACCTTTTTCTTTTACAAAAAAAGCACTGTTTATAGGAATCCCTGTTCCATCTCAGGCATTTTTGTTTGTCATGGCGGCGAGGCTGCCTCCCATCGCTGTCACCCATTTAAGCATCGCCCTGGAAGCACGGGCAGCTTAAAGGAATGCCAGGAACGACTATTGCTCCCCTTGTCGTGTGTTCATCAAAACCCTAAATAAGAAAAAAAATTGGCGTGTGATGCACGCCTCCCTGAATAAAGGTGGGTCGGGGCGAATGAATCTCTGCCCCCCCCCCGCTTCCGTTTGGATTGGTGCTTTGAGAGGGCTGCCTTCGGGTCCGCGATTTTCAGAGTTCAGCCGCAAAAAACTCAAGGCTTTTGATGTGCGGAAAGTAGCTTCAGATTCCCTGGGACAGGGGTAAGCAACCTCGGCTCTTTTATGACTCATGGACTTCAACTCCCAGAATTCCTGAGTCAGCATAGCTGACTCAGGAATTCTGGGAGTTGAAGTCCATGAGTCATAAAAGAGCCGAGGTTGCCTACCCCTGCCCTGGGGGAAAAGAAGCGAGCGGGGAGGTGGGGGTGGGTGGAGGGAAATAATAATAAAAAAAAGGCGAGTAACTCGTCCCTCGAAAACTTAACCCGCCGTTCCTTTTCCCCCGCGACGGCAGCCGCAGGTGCAGCGGGGATTAAGCACGGCGCGGAGCCACGTGGACACTGCGGTGTCCCGCTCCGCCCCTCCCGCGAGTGGGTGGCTGATCTTCCGCGAGCCTCGTAAGCCGAGCCTTTGCCGGCTGCCTCCATCCCCAGCTTGGCTTCGCGCGCGATCGCGGAGACGAAGCGGCAGAGCCCACTCGGGCCTTCCGAAGCGCCGCTGAGCGGGGCCCTCCTTGGCGCCTTTTTTTTTTTTGGACCCGTGTGCGAATCCGGCACGGAAAGGGCGGCAGCGGCGCTGCTCTTCTCCTGGCCCCGTCCCAACGCGCCTTGGCCTGATCCCAACGGGGCGTCGGCGGACGGAGTGGTGCCGGTGCCGGGATCGGACGCGTTGCCGGGCTTGACCGGCTGCCGCCACCACCACCACCACCTCTTAGCTGGGCTCGGCGATCGCCTCCACGCAGCTTCTCGGGCAGGAGGCCCCGCCGCCGAAGGACTGGCGCTCGAAGACGCGCCGTTGCGCAGAGCGACCGGGGCCTGTGGCGGGGCAGGCGCGACGCCTGGAAGCCTCCCCAGGCGACGTCGGGAGCCCTTCCACCCTTCCCCCGCGGGCCCCGGGCTCTTGACGGACGCGACGTGCCTTGCTTAATGAACGAGCCCGGTCCCCGGCTGGGACGCCTGGCCCGCCCTGCCCCGTTGCCCGCCTCGGAGGCGGAGACGCCCCGGCTCTGGCTAAGCGTGGGTGCGCCGAGGAGGTCCAGCGCTGCCCGCTTCGCTCCCTTCCCACCCCGGCGGTACCTGAGCCACTGATCGCTCATCGTCGGCCGCCGCCGCCGCCGCCACTGAAGCCGGGCAGAAGCTTAAGCAGCGGGTTCGACTCCTGCGCCGCTTAGCCGGCTGCGTTTTTCGTTTCTTCCCCGGGAAGATCAGTCTCGGGCTGGCCCAGGTAGGAGACCGAAGTCTGCGAGCAGATTGCAGGTGTGTTCAAGCACGGGAATAATAATAATAATAATAATAATAATAATAATAACAATAATAATAATAATAATAATAATAATTAATATAATAATAATAATAATTAATATAATAATAATAATAATAATAATAATAATAATAATAATAATAATAATAATAATAATAATAATAATAATAATAATTTTATTTATATACCACCCTTCTCCCGAAGGACTCAGGGCGGTGAACAGGGCAAATGTATAAAATAGAAAAGATGCCTTTGGGGCAGGGAGGAAAGAAAGAGGTTCCCCTTGAATCGGCTACCTACCTAAGCTTGACCCTTGCAGGGTTAGGTTGTGTGAAGCTTGGGGAGGGTGAAAGGGCTGTTTTTTGGGGGGGGAAGAAAAGGGGAAAAAAAGACTGGCTGGTTTGCCCCTTGCACACGTGACTCGGTGAGGACAAGGTATGATTAGGAGGAGGGTGAATTGACACCCCCTCAAAAAATGATGAATCTTATTTTTTTATCAGGGCAGCATTCTCAACAAGTCTCCGAGATTAGCCTTTATTCTGCCCATTTTACAGATTTCAATTGCAAACCACCTGGAATCCACGGACTGCTTCTACATTATATTAAGTATACATTTGTGGAACGCAGGTTAAGAAAGAGTCCATTATGCAGGTTCCTGATTCCAGGGATGGGAAGTTGGGCTCAAGTTAAAAGTGAGGTTTTAATCCTGATTTGGATCCTGCTGACCTCCTTACGTGAGGATGGGGTTGTGCCAATTTAAATCCATTCAGAAACAGTGACTTGCCTCTGAGAAAGAAAAATAACTTTTCCCAAGCTATGCAGATGGGCTTGGCAAGAATCCCAAATCGTGCAGCTCTTAGTTGCAAGGGGTTAAGCCTTGCAGGATTTCAGGTACCAATCAGGGCTGCAGGGCTCGGCTAGCTTGGTCTGAGCATCCCCATCCTCAGGCTGGGTTGGGATGGGATACTGACATTCAAGGTGAACTTGTGAGTGTGATGGAGAGCTGGCTTAGGGGCCAGATACGCAGCGGGAGATTGTTGGGAAATGAGATGTTTGGTTGCTCTGTAGAATAGTCTGACTGCTCTGAAATACATCTGAGATTTGCAGTCTTCCTTGCAGATTCAGTTCTTGGCAGTTTAGCAGTTAAAGTTAAATAGAATAGCAGGGAAGGAAAAGAGCTCAGAGGCCTCAGATGTGAGCTCTCATCAGCTGGAGTGAAAAGTTACTGGCTGACACGGATCGGGCAGTTCCTTATGTAACTGTGGTTTCACTGCTGCAGGCAAAGGGCAGTGAAAAGAAGGCATTTTTTTGAGGCCAGGACACAGCAAAGGGAGATTCTCAAGTCTGTGAGCCTTGATTCTTCTTCCTGCTCAGGATGATGCCGCCAAGAATTTTCACATTGTTTCTTAGGGGCTCAAGGTCTTGCTGCAGTTGCTCTGTCAAAAGCCTCAGGTTAGGAGTTGCTGAGATCGGCCACTTCCATGTATGAGCCCCCACCAGTGCTTGGCACTAAGAAGGGGATCGAGTGAAACATTCTCAGCCATTTATGTGAGGAGGAATGGTATGTGCACATGACTGCCTATTCATATTTACATCCATGTGCCTCCGTATGAGTGCAGCCATGGACTATCATACATCATCCTTGCTTGCACCTTTCCTTCCTCCCTCCCTCCCTCCCTCCCATTGCATTCGGCTTCCCCCTTTTCTCTACCCTTCTCAGCAAACTGGCTGTTGTAATATTTGTCATTGAATTATTTCCCTTGCCTCATGTTGCTCCATTTCTTGGCTTCAGATCGTCTTATTCCTTCAGTCCCACAATCACAAATGTCCCTATCCACAGGATGAAGCATGAGCAGCCGTGACCAGGCTGGATATTGAGTGACCTGCTGTCTCTCACCAAGGATGGCTGCCGTGGGATTGTTCCTGGTCTGGAGCCTGCTCTTACCTGCCTTACTCCTGGCTTTGTACCTCCCAACTCCAGAGAACTCTACCTGGCACTTGTCTCTGAATTCTGTCCCAGAGTCACCTCTTTTAGAAGTCTCCTCCAAAGAGCCTCCTCCAAGGGCACTGCCAGTCATTCCCCACTCAGATTCCTCTGCCCATGAGTTCTCTAGTGGAGACGGGGAATCGAAGAATGAGAACAGGCAAAGTGCCAGGCCAGTGGGCCACCCTAGAGCTGCAAAATCCAAGAGGAGGTTCAAACTCCTTGCAAAGGGGACACCAGCTGGTTCTTCTGGTGGAAGTTTAGCTCCCCACGTGACTGAGGAGAGTCTTGTTCTGCCAACTGAAGGCTTTTTTGAGGTTCAGGGAAAGGTTGAAGATACTGGTGGTATAATTTGGGAACCAAGTCCAAAGCAGAGGAAGAAAAAGCACCCTCTTCCTTCTTCTGGCATGTCAAAAAGAAACATGTCCACCTCTGCGGTGCCCTCTCTTTCCACTTCGCCCAGGCTACAAGCCTCAGAATTACTTGTCTCCCGGGAGGGATCCTTGCCTAGCCTCCACCAAACAGGGTTGAAACACGGCCTCCCAGCAACTACCTTAAGCCCCGGGCCCACCGTGTCCACCATTCCCTTGGCAACCTTCCCTGTTAGCAGATCTCATGTCAGATGGGAGGTGGTTGAAGAGGCTGATCCTAAGGCTGGTGCTTCAAGAGGATGGCTGGAAAACAGAGTGCCAGAGCAGGAACTGTTGGGCCGGAATCTAACCACGGTAAAATATTGGGCTTCATACCAGAGTAGACAGGTGCATAGTGGCCTCCTTGGCCAGGAGGAACGTTCTACGTCTCCTCTTAGGCCTGTGCTTCAGGCAGCTGGAGATACTCAGAACCTCCCTGGGCAAGACAGGGATATACCACCAGTGACTTCCACCTCTCAGGAAGGAATAGTCACCCCACTGATTGGGAAGGAAAGCCCAGCAGACTTCCATTCACCTGTTTCGGATGACCACTCCCCTGTCCCTTTCACCCCTTCATTGTCAGAGGTGACACCCCAAGAACCCAATCTTCATCAAAGGAGCACCCATTGGAATCTGATCATTGACACCACCCAGCAGCCAGGGCTTTGGGACACGGCTGGAATGGAAACCACCACCTTTCACGGCAGCTCTGCTACCCCAGGTAGGTTTAGATTTGCCATTGGTTTCCGTACTTAAAGGGATCTTCTGCTGTTGAAAATTCCCACCCAGACCCTCACACCTGTCTCCTGTCCTGGGAATGTCCTATTCTCCTGTCCTATTCCCAGGAGGAGAACTGGGCAGGAGAGGGCAAGAGGTGGCAAGAACGCTAGGAGAAGAGAGATGCCAAGTGCCTTGGGGATCTGGGATCTGGCCCCATGACAGGGAAGCAAGAAAAGGTTGGGAGTTCAGGAGAAAACCTGGTTAAGGATCGAGGAGCGGGCTCTTGGAAGGTACACATTAAATTAAAGGGGAGAATCGTGATGCAGACAGTCCCCAGCTTACAGCCATTCTTTTGGCAACTCTTCAAAGTTACAGTGGCAATGAAAAAAGTGACTTATGACCGATCCTCACACAAGCATCGCAGCATCCTCACAGTTGCGTGACCAGAATTCAGGCGCTTTGCAGCAGTCATGTAGGTTACCATGGTTGCAGCATCCTGGGGGGGGCGTCATATGATTGCCATTTGCAACTAACCCGCAACTAACCTCTGACAAGTAAAGTCAATGGGGGAAGCTGGATTCGCTTAACTCAGGGGTCTTCAGATTTGGCCCTTTTATGACTTGTGGACTTCAACTCCCAGAATTCCTCAGCTAGCGTGCCTGGCTGAGGAATTCTGGGCTGAGGAATTCTGGGAGTTGAAATCTACAAGTCCTAAAAGGGCCAAGTTTGAAGACCTCTGGCTTAACTGCTCTGTGATTCATGCAACAACTGCAGTGGTTTGCTTAACCCCGGGGTTGGTGGGGGGGGGGAGATAACATTGGGCACAATTCATTTAACAACTGCTTTGCTTAGCAATGGAAATTCTGGTCCCAATTGTTTGTAAATCAAGGACTATCTGTAATATAAATGGATCTTTCACTTCCAAGAGTAGCATTCCAGCAACCAGATTATAGCAATCAAAACTGGCAGGGAAAGGATTAACTAACTTAGAAGATGCTGCCAGGAGCCTGGATGCACCTGTTCTGACTAAGGAATTGTATTAAAAAGCCTGAGCTGAGCTGAGCTCACCAAAGCTTATGTCTTTTAATTAAATTTGTTTCTGTCAGAAAAGATGCTACCAGAGTCATCCTAACCTACAAGGTAAATGCCTCTGTATAAGCTGCTTCTTTTTTTAAAATATATATATTTTATTAATTTTTTTACAATAACAAACTCTAGTGCTTCGTGAACAGTGTGTTGTCTGAGTTCATATATTTAAAACAATGATAATTTATTTAATATGAGTAATATATTTCTTGATCCTCTCTTCTTCCTGTAATATTCTCATTTTGTCTACATTAAACAAATATAATTCTTAATGTTTTCAGTACAAACCAAGTTGAATATAAACATTTTTTAGTATTTATGCATATAATAACATAAAACATGTTTTTTAATCAGCTTATTCCCATTGTATTTATAAAAGTCATCTTAATAAATCATTATATGTCCTGTTTTCAAGATTCCTATTGACGCTTAGTTTCCCCTCAGTATTCAAACCACTCTTATCAGTCATAGTTTTCTCAAAATTCATTACCTTTAAATATCCAAACTTTTCATTTAAGTAGACCCTCTCAGTGTTTTAACATTTCATATATTCTAAAAGTATTATACTACTTATTATATCTTATTCCTCTTACTATAGGGCCCCTTTACAAGCTTTATCTATTTTTTTTACTATATTCCAACAATATTTAATCTGTAACCTTCTCTATTGGTTGCAGAAAGCTAGAGATATAAAGGATCTGTTATTTTTATAAAATAAACATTCTGGACCTTGTTAGCCCAGAGTACTGAATATCATCCACTTCACTATTTGTTTGGATCATTCTCCTCCTCCTCTTTTTACTCCTAGGTGGTATTTGTCTACTTCCTAAGACAGTGGTGGTGAACCTATGGCACAAGTGCCAGAGGTGGCACTCAGAGCCCTCTCTGTGGGCACACATGTTGTTGCCCCAGCCCCACCTCTCCCCATGGCCCCCTGCTCACCAGCAGCCCCCTGAAAGAGAGTTGCCCCCGGGCGCGTCCCACGTGGAGCAGCGCAGCCAAGGACATGGCAGATGGGCAGACTTTAACGAGACTCCACCCTCGTGCCCCATCACGCACAGATGATGTGGGGCGCGGGCAGAGGGTATGGCCACCATGGTGCTGCTGGTCCACCATGGCGATCTGCGGTGGGCCGTGGAGGCAGTGGGTGGCCCTGCGGGTGGGCATGGGCGGTTTTTGGACCCTCGGTCTCTAAAAGGTTCGCCATCACTGTCTTAAAAGATGATCATCCTTCTTGTGATCATAAGCAACAGCCTCCAATAACAACATAGCCGAATGGAGACCCTGAAAGCAAGAGGGCAGTGCCAGCCAGATTTCCAGACTCACCCACCAGTTTTTCATAAGAAGGACGGTTAGCCAAGGAACCCCTCCGGTAGGCCAGAAGAAAGGCTGAATATGTTAGCTAGAGATGAAATTTGGAAAAGAAAATGGAGCTTGGAGGAAGGCTCAACTGGTTGGTTACTATCCAAACAAGACCCACTTTTTTTCGGAATGGGACAACTCACCACACGACAACTTGCTGCGGGACAATTGAACCATTCTATTTAATTATTTAAAATACATTTTTTAAAAAATATTTTAATTTTTGCTATTCACTTTTCATTCGGTCCCTTCTTTGGCATGCTTTCTTTAATGATTCTGTTTCACCAATTCTTTGACATTAGTGTAACTCTTGTCCCATAGCGAGTTGGCCGTGGCGAATTGTCATAGACCCCTTTTCTTCTTGTTGAAGATCGCATCGATTTCAAGTGTCGCTCTTTGTTACTTGGTTTAATATGAGAAGAAGGAGAGCAACTGGTGTGTTGTGAATATTGAATGTGCCTGGAAGGGAGGAGGGTGTACAATGAAACTGTGTTCAACTTGACCCTAGATACAATATGTATTCAGCTGGCAGGTTGGCATACGATTAAGTGACTCCTTTCATTAGAATGCCGACATATTTGGTTGCGATGAAAGAAACATGGGATGGGCGGTCAGTTGGGAATAATAGGAAGAGCTGGTAGGAATATTTCAGGGTGGGGTTCTTTTGGAGCCGATGATGGATTTGCAGGCGTGGGAGGCGATCTCTAAACCTGTATAAGGTAGTTTAATTGTGATCATTAAGCTGATCATGCATTGTATTTATTATTACAAAGCAGCTAGTTGATCTTGAAAAAACCCAACTAGGATAAAGATGGTTTGCATTAGGCTGGAAAGTTTTAAAAAACTACAACTCCTGCCTTTGATGAGATGTTTCAAAGAGCTGCTAGCAGAGTCGCCTTCATCTCCTTCCTCTGTTTGGAATAAGCTTCCTTGAGAACAGAATTTCTGAGAGTAACTAGGGCAGAAGAAGGAGGTCACAGTGGAGAGGTCTCCCTTGGGGCAGAAGCAGATGGAGAGGCCAAAGGACCAGCCTTATCATTTGTTCTTGTTAGTTCCGAAGTCGTGTCCGACCACTCGTGACCCCATGGACAATGTTCCTCCAGGCCTTCCTGTCCTCTACCATCTTCTGGAGTCCATTTAGGCTCACGCCTACTGCTTCAGTGACTCCATCCAGCCACCTCCTTCTCTGTCGTCCCCTTCTTCTCTTGCCCTCAACCTTTCCCAGCAATAGGCTCTTCTCCAGTGAGTCCTTCCTTCTCATTAGGTGGCCAAAGTATTTGAGTTTCAACTTCAGGATCTGGCCTTCTAAAGAGCAGTTAGGGTTGATCTCTAGGACTGACCGGTTTGAACGCCTTGCAGTCCAAGGGACTCGCAGGAGTCTTCTCCAGCACCATAGTTCAAAGGCATCCAACTATTTAATTATTTAAAATCAGGAATGATGGGAAAGCTACCAGCAAGCTGTCTATCATGAATGTCAGGCTAACTTGGAGGAACTTTTTGCCCCTTGGTAACTTTTGCTGTTCTACCCCAACCAGGACAACATTGTAGGCCAACCTTAGAGACCATCAAATATTTGGTTTCACTCAGGCCTTTTTCTTTCTTTTCAGGAACTGAAGAAATGCGAGATATTGCAGAGCCCCAACGAGTCAGGGGAGCCGTGAACCCCAAAGTCTCTCTCACATATTTTGAGTCCCCTACTCCGGGACAGAGCACCTCAAAATTGCAGGATAATGCTGGAACCAAGCATTCAGGTAAGTGAGATTTTTTTTTTAACATAGAGAGAACCTTGACAGATCAGACCATAATTGTCTAGGTCAGCATCTTGTTCCCCACAATGACCAAGTGCACACACAGTGTGTGTAAGAGTATGTGTGCATGTGTGTGTGAAGGATCCTCTTGTTCACACTCAATTCCATGGAATTAGAAATCAGGTGAACACACAGATGGAACTTCTGTTGACAACTATAGTTTATTTTAAGATGCGGGAGTGCCATGGTTGAATACCAGAGTAGGACTTGAGAAATCTGCATTCAGTTGTAACTCTCTGGGGTCAGTCAGTATTTCTTAACCTAATATACTTAAGAAGCCTGCTGGATGAGAGGTTATATCAGCTGATTTGAAAATATCTAGAAAAGATAGTAAGAACTAGTCTTATTTAATCAACATTAAGTACAAACTCCAGATTAGGAAACTGAGTCTATTTTTTCTTAGAAGTATAAGAGACAAAACCCATACCAAATTCTAGATTTACTCTGAATTATTTCTTCCTTTTTTCTTCTTGCTCTTCAGACATTGCACCCATGGTCTTCTGCCACTCCTAAATTTTGGATTAGAAACTAAGAGCAATTTCATGGCTTTCAGTATGCTGAAAGGGGCCATTTACCCTGTCAATGGCCTATAAATAATCTATTTTAATAATAGAGTGGGAATGCTATTGAAGGAGCTGAATCCCATTATTGCTGGAGCAGGGTTCCAAAGCAATTGTTAAGCTTGCTGTGGTGGGAAAAAGCTGAATTGGCTGATATTTTGATGTTGACGCTGATGAATGCTGCATGAGTTATTCTGCCTCTGCAAAACAGGAGGAGAGGTTTTGAGTTGGAGAGATACTGCGTTGTGTCTCAGAATGGCTTTCGGCCTCAGATGAACGCTTCCATTTCCTCTCAGAGATGCTCTGATTTCTAAGTGGATGGTTGAATTCATACCCCGCTGCTGATGGAATTCAGTAATCCAGCATTTGATCTGTAATGACTTTGTATGCAGGGCATCTGGTACATTGTTCCTGGCGGGCCTTAATTCCAGACAGGAGCCCCAAAGCAACCCTCACTTCTTGGCTGTTTCTGGTCACCCCAGGGAGCTAAAACTGGGGAGGAATCAGAGTGGAGTTTAGAATTTGACTTAAGTACCACATTTGTTCTGCGATAAATCAAATTCATATGATTTGGGTGGTATATGAAATCAACGTTGATCCCTGATATCTCTGTTTGAAAGGGTATCCAATAGGAGATAACTTATTGTTTAATAAATATATGTGTCACTGCTGCTGCCGCCATGCTGTGGGGGTGGGGATAGTAGAGGCCTAGGGTTTTTGTGTTGTGGATTTTAATGTTGTAAGCTGCCTAGATGTGGTTTTTATAAATTCATTTAATAAATAATGTAAATAAATAAATAAATACTTTTACTATAAAGAGCTGTGAGAGTTAGGAAATACTATTCTGCATCCAGAGCTACAGCTCCTCTCCATAATCCATTATGTATTCAAATTCTGCCTTGTAGACACCAGAAAGCTGATTCAGCAAGTCCTCTGGCATATCATGAGACACTGTTTTCATGCCTTGTATGGGAGGATCCTTGCAATGGACCAGTTTCTCCATTGCTGATTCAGGTCCAATTATTCACAACTAAGTTGTGAATCCGATTATTCACAACCAAGTTAGTATACAACTGGGAGTACGATTACCATCTTATTTTCTTAAAGGTAAAGGTAAAGGTTCCCCCGCACATGCGTGCTAGTCGTTTCTGACTCTAGGGGCCGGTGCTTATCTCCATTTCAAAGCCGAAGAGCCAGCGCTTGTCCGAGGACGTCTCCGTGGTCATGTGGCCGGCATGACTAGATGCCAAAGGCGCACGGAACGCTGTTACCTTCCCACCGTAGTGGTCCATATTTTTCTACTTGCATTTTTACGTGCTTTCGAACTGCTAGGTTGGCAGAAGCTGGGACGAGTAACAGGAGCTCACTCTGTTACGCGGCACTCGGGATTCGACCCACCAAACTGCTGACCTGATCGACAAGCTCAGCAGGGTTGGAGGATACCTTTTCTCATGGTTTGAGCTGAGAAAGCCTCAGTACAGAACAGAACAGTTGCAGAACAGATGAGACAGAACAACCATATTTCAAAAGAGGGCAGTAACTATAGAGCAGAAGTAATAATGAAAGGGGGTAAGGTAGGTTTAGAACAAGCTTTTTAAATATGTTTTTAGATTTCAAAATAGAAATCACAAGAAAATAACCCTAAAAGCACTAAAAACAATCCATACTATTAAATGAAACTGTGTGAAAATGGGGGGGGGAACCCAAAGGAAACAAAAGATTTTTTTTAAAAAAATCCAAACAGGCTAAAGATAAGAAAAAAAATGACTTTATATGTTCAACATATCAATAGTTACTGGTTTACTATTAATACCGTGCAATGCTATAATACAAACAATTAAAATATTGTTATAAAATATTACAAAAATCTCTGCTATAGTAGTATGTGTTCCATTTTTGATTAGTAGAAAATACTGTCTTTTCCCTAACAGATACTGTAAGTCACACATTTCCTTAACATCTGGAATAATATGATTTTTCCAGTTTCTCAGTATAATTCTTTTTTTTATTAAAAAGTTTTAGAATACATTTTATCTTTAACAAACAACAAAAAAAAGAAAAAGAAACCCCCCCAGCCCCCTTCCCTCCCACCCTCCCCAACCCTCCCCAACCCCACCCTCCCTTTCCCCTCCCCCCCACTTCCCAGAGCAGAATACAGGGTATAAAAATACAAACAATCATAATCTAGCTTATGCAAACAATCCTGAACTATATAGACTATCGAACTTTAACTCATATAGATAAACTCCAAACATATATATATACATCATCAGTATAATTCTTTTACCTGTACTCCATGCTTGATACAGCCATAATTTCTGATAAACAGGTTCCAAAGATTTAGTATATTATTCAACATCACATTAACATCTTTAACATTTAAAGATTTCCTCACAAATCTACTTATATGCATTAAAACTATTTGGAACTACTATTCCAAAAAGTCACCCTTTGATGAACCGACCATATCGTATGTGTCGTTTGAACCTTCCCATTTTTACACCACCAGCAAAATCTAGAACAGTCTTAAGCTTCCTAGTGCCGTCCAAATGTGCTTTGGTTTCAGTTGCCAGCCAGTCTGAGAACTGAAGTCAGATATGCTTGGTAGACACAAGCTTGCAAGTCTGGTCATATTAACGTGTATTCTACCTATATAACGCCATGAAATTCAAAAGTGTTCATTCATTCATTTATTCATTCATTCATTCATTCAGTATGGCTTCTGTGTTGCTCAGCGTATCAAAAGCTTTGAGCAACTTAACATCCAGCAATACAAAAGATTAAAAGAGAGATCCATTAACTACCGTACACCATGGCTTCACTTCCTTTCCTGAAATTCCATCTGTTCAAGCACTCTGTTGACACAAGGGGGCAATCTGTGGGACTTCCGGTGGCGGCGCGGCGCCGAAGACAGCCTTCCCGGGCTGCCCGCGGCTCAGCTGTTGTTTTTTCGCCCGAAACAGCGCCGATCAGCTGTTCGGGCGAATTTGAAGCCCCCTCCTCGGGAGAAGAGGAGGGGGTGAGGCCCCAGGTAGGGGTAGAGTTCTCCGGGGCCGCCTGAGCTTGGAGCTTGGGCGGCTGAAGGATTGAACTCCCCCGAAGCCTGGGTTGCTCCCAGCTGGCCAGCGTCTCTGCTCCGAACTTCTTGGAGCAGAGCCAGGCGTCTGCGAACCATCCCTGCCTGAAGAAAGGACTATGATTTAAAGGAGCAGGCAGAGCGATACAAGAGGGAAAAGGTGAAGAGGATTATTTTATTATACTCTCGAGTTTGTTGGACTTTTTAAAAGTGCATCATAATTGAGGAGTAAAAGATGGCGGCTAAACCTCCCCCTAAAACTCTTCGGAGTGGTGGATCCTCCCCGGTGCAACAATCATCACTACAGGCATTGCACCCTCCTGAAGTGCTGACACCGAAGGATTTACGAGATGCTTTGGATAAACTTTTGGACTCAATCAATCAATCAATGGGTGATAAATTTGCACAGATGGAGGAGAAATTGGAGAAACTGGAGGAGAGAATGGAAGAGAGGATGGAACAGAAGTTCAGCGTGATGAAGGTAGACATTTTGTCTTCAGTGCATAAAGTGGCGGAATGTGTGGAAGATTTAGATGAAAAAATGGATGATCTGGCTCAAAGGAATGCAGTATTAGAAGTAAAAGCACGGGAGAATGAGACTGCAAGAGACAAAATGGAAAAGGAGTTAAGTCTTGCCCAATATTACCAGATGCAGTTTGCTATCAGAATCAGAGGTTTAAAAGAGAATATTAAAGAAGATTTAAAGCAGCTGATCTCTGAGGCTCTTGAAGTGGTACTGAACCAGCCAGCATCTGAAATAAGGGCAGCTATGGATAAAGTGTTCCGGGTGAATTCATGGATTGCCAGACAGAGAAAGCTGCCTAGAGATGTGGTGGTTTACTTTGCAAAAAGAGAAATTAGAGATCAAGTTATACAAGCTGCCTATGATGCTAAAGTTGTGATTGCTGAACAAGAAGTCTTGGTTTTAAAAGAAATTCCTCCAAGGATTTTAAGGGGAAGGAAGGACTATACATTTCTTGTGCATGAGCTCAAGCAAAGAGATATAAGGTTCAGATGGGAGATTCCAGATGGGCTGATGGTGATGTATGAAGGTAAAAGGTATCGGCTGATTACTGTGAAGCAAGTGCGTGATTTCTACAATGATGTCTTAAAAGCAACCCCATTAACACTTCTGGAAGCTGCAAAGGGACCTGAAGAAGGAGAACATCAAGAGGATGAAGCAGAGGAAAGTGATGCTGGAGGAGATCACGCTATATCTTCTTTGGATGATCCTAGAGAGCAAAGAGTAACGCGTGCTGCTTTAAAACGAGCAAAGAAAATAAAACAACAAGATCAGCAAAAGTCTTCAGAATCTTCACAACGTACTTATAGCCAAGCTGTGGGAGGAGCACGGCCTAAAGAAGTTAGTCCTATCAAAGCTGTGATCCAAGAGCTTGTGGAGGACATGCATGGCAACTAAATTTTTAACCTGGAATGTTAATGGATTAAACTCACCACAGAAGAGGAAGAAAGTTTTTCAATATTTAAAACAATTTAAGATAGATGTTATATGTATGCAAGAAACGCATATTAGAGTTTTGGATCAAAAGTACTTATTGAACTCGAGGCTGGGTACGCAATTTGTTGCTTCTGCAGAGAACAAGAAAAATGGTGTGGTTGTTTATGTTAAAAGTGCCTTAACAGCAGACTTAATTGAAGCAGATAAGCATGGAAGATATGTTATGATTGAACTGTTGTTAGAAGGTAAAAAGACGCTTTTAGTTGGATTATATGCACCTAACCAACAACAAGCTGATTTTTTTAGTTTACTTCACACAAAGCTTACCCAGTTGGATTATAAATCTTTTATTTTTATGGGGGACTGGAATGGTGTTTTGGATGTACAGTTGGATAAAGCTGGAGCTTTCAAGCGCATTCCAAGTCATGCTAGATTGCCTAAATCTTTTTTTGAAATGAAGGATGACCTGGAATTGCGAGATATTTGGCGTGAGAGACACTTGCAGGAGAAGGATTATACTTTTTTTTCTGACAGACACCAATCTTTTTCAAGGATTGATTTTATTTTGTTGACTAATGATTTTTTTTGAGAACTAAAAAGGTGAAGATTTGTGCAAGAATTATCTCTGACCACTGTCCAGTTTGGTTGGAGATTGATAAGGAGAAAGGAGATAGGCGCTCGTGGCGTGTAAATGAGAACTTGTTTAGAAATCAGAAAAATGTGGAAGAATGCAAACAGCGGATGAAGGATTTTTTTGAGATTAATATGAACAAGGGTACCTCTATGGATATGGTTTGGGATGCTAGCAAGGCCTATATGAGAGGGGTGCTGATATATATGAATAATAGACATAGACGCGCAGTGGAAACTAGAAGGAAAGAATTGGAGAATGAAATAAAGGAAAAAGAAAAGGTTTTGATTTTGAACCCAGAGGATGTGAAGATCAAGGAGGCTATTAGACTGCTAAGAGGACAATTTGATAAACTAATGGCTGATCAAGTGGCGACCAATCTGCGGTTTGCTAGGCATAATACTTTTTGCAACGCTAATAAACCAGGCAGATGGTTAGCTTATAGACTGAGGAAAAAACGAAGGGCCTCTAATATAGATAAGATTGAGTATAAAGGAAGGGTTGTGTTTCAACAGAATCTTATTAAGGATGCTTTTGTGGATTTTTATTCGAAATTATATACTAAAGAGGAAATTAGCGCAAAAGATATTGATATATATTTGGAGAATACTAGCATCCCGGCTCTTACGCAAGCACAAAAAGAGGGGATTAATCAACTGATTACAGAAGAAGAAATTTTTACAGCAATTAAGGAATTGAAGCTGGATAAAGCACCAGGCACGGATGGCTTGACTGCGGCCTATTATAAAAATTTACAATTAGAGATGATAAAACCGTTAAAGGAGTTGTTCCAGACAATCCAGAGGGGGGAAAGGTGCCACCGTCTTGGAGAACAGCTTTTATTTCTTTGATTCCGAAGGAAGATCAGGATGCTACTCAAGTTAAAAATTATAGACCGATATCGCTTTTAAATACAGATTATAAGATATTTGCTAAGGTTTTGGCTAATAGACTGATGAGGGTTCTGCAACAGGTGATTCATGGGGATCAAACGGGGTTTATTAGTGGTAGGCAAATGAAAAATAATGTGAGACATATAGTTGATGTGTTAGAGTTTTTGGAAAGGAACAACCAGATCTCTGCAGCTCTAATCTTTTTAGATGCTGAAAAGGCTTTTGATCAATTGAATTGGCAATTTTTGTTGAAAGTTTTAGATAAAATGGATTTTGGGGAAAAAATTTTGCAACCGATTTGGGCATTATATCAAAAACAAACTGCCCGAATTATAGTTAATAATAGCCTGACAGCAGCATGTAATATTGAGAAGGGCACGAGGCAAGGGTGTCCGTTATCGCCCTTGCTATTTGTGTTAACTTTAGAGATATTATTGGTTAAAATTCGGAATTCGGAAAAAATTAAGGGGATAAAAGTTGGAGATCAGGACTATAGATTGAGAGCATTTGCAGATGATCTGGTTGTTACAGTGACCCAGCCAGAGAACTCTGTTGTGGACCTGATGGAGATAATAACACAATATGGGAAGGTTTCTGGATTTAAAGTAAATATACAGAAAACCAAAATTTTGGCTAGAAATATGACGGTTTCACAGAAGGTTCTTTTAGAAGGATTAACTGGATTTGAGATTGTTAAAAGGGTTAAATATTTGGGGGTGATTTTATCACCCTCTAATACAAAGTTATATAAAAATAATTATGAAAAATTATGGGGGAAAATTCGAAAAGAATTGGAGAGTTGGGAAAAATTGCAATTGTCCTTGTTGGGACGGATTGCAGCAGTGAAAATGAATGTCCTGCCCAAATTTTTATTTTTATTTCAAATGATACCGATCTTTAAGAAAGATTCTAACTTGGAGGAATGGCAGCGTGGTATCAATAAATTTGTGTGGGCAGGGAAAAAGCCACGAGTTAAACTTAAGATTATGCAGGATACTCGTGAGAGAGGTGGCCTTAAATTGCCTAATTTTAAATTATATTATGAAGCTGCTGCATTAGTAGGAATAAGTGATTGGATTAATTTGACGCAACCGAGGTTATTAAATCTTGAGGGCCATGATTTGTTGTTTGGCTGGCATGCTTATTTGTTGTATGATAAGAAGGTAGACAACGTGTTTAGGGTGCATATTTTAAGACAGGCATTGTTGAGAGTTTGGAAGAAGTATAGACATAAGTTAAGTTGTAAGATACCATTGTGGGCAATTCCAAAACACGCAATAGAAAATATACATGCTGGCTTCAAACATGATGTGACTACCTACAAGGAGATTCTTAGTTTGGAAAGAAATGCTTGGTGTTTGAAATCATATAGCCTCTTGCGAGAAGAGAAGGTTGTTCAAAACTGGTTTCAATATACTCAGTTACGGGCCAGGTGGAAAGAGGACCAGAAAAATGGATTTGCAATGACTGATGAAAATTTGATAAAGCAAATTAGAAATCAGGGATCAGCACATATCAAACGGATATATCTTGCATTGATAGAGATCGATTCAGAAACAGAGCTTGTTAAGGATTGTATGATAAAATGGGCCCAAAATATTCAGGAAGTTATTACAATGGATACTTGGGAAAAGATTTGGGTCAGGAACGTAAAATTTACTCAAGCTCAAAATTTAAGAGAGAACTTTTATAAAATGTTTTATAGATGGCATTTAGATCCTAAAAAGCTTGCAAGTATGTATCCGAAGTATCAGCCTAAATGTTGGAGGTGTGGTGATGAAGATGCAACTTATTTTCACATATGGTGGACATGTAAGAAGGTTAAAGCCTTTTGGATAAAAGTGTGGTGGAATATGCAGAAGATTTTTAAACAGAGGATAAAGTTTTGTCCGCAACTTTTCTTGCTGGGAATAATTGCAGACGCTACAGTTGTGGACACTAAGTTGATGTTGAACTTAATTACAGCGGCAAGACTTTTGATAGGCCAATATTGGAAGAAAGAGGAACTGCCGACCATAGAAGAGTGGATTTTGAAGGTTTCCGACCTGGCAGAGATGGCGAAGATTTCGGCCTATTTGAAAGATCACTCGCAAGAACGCTATATTATGGAATGGAGAAAATGGATAGAGTATATCCAGAACAAGTATAGGGTTAAAAAGTTTTATGTAGCATTCGAATAAGTCTTCTTTCGTTTTCTTTTTTTTTCTTTTTCTATTTTAGTTTTTTTATATATATTTTATATTGCTAAGGTTTGTCTTATCCTATATAAGTGAGAGAGTGATGGATTTTAGAATTTATAGTTGTTAGTATATGATTGTTTATGATTGCTTTTTATATATATACCTTGTATTTAGCTCTGGGAAGTCGGGGGGGAGGGGGGGAGGGGGGAGGGGGGGAGGTAGGGGGGGGAGGAGGGAGGGGGGAGGAGGAGAGGTAGGGGGGAGGGGGGAGGGGGAAGGGGGGCTTTTTAAAGGAAAATTGTATTTTAAAACTTTTTAATAAAAAAAAAGGGGGCAATCTGTAACAGAGAGGAAGTGATTACTAAGAAGGGTTGATATGGGGTCCTCATCATTGGAATCCTCTTAGTAAAGGAAATTTTAACAGGCTTTCTCTCCTAATCTAGGTCGGCAGATTCAAACTGGAGAAGGTTTAAGTTTAAGTTTAAGTTTATTGAATTTATATACCGCCCTTTTCCCGTAGGACTCAGGGCGGTTTACAAAGTATTTAAAAACATCAATACAATACAAGAGTTAAAAACAGTTAAAATAATTAAATTTGATCCCTGAGGGGAAAAAAAACCTCTCAGCCTGGGCCAGAAAGCTCAAAGAGCCAGGTCTTCAGGTCCCGGTGGAATGACCGAAGGTCGGGGGCAGTCCTAAGCTCCGCGGGCAGCTGGTTCCAAAGGGCAGGCACACCCACTGAGAAGGCCCTACCCCTGGGTGTTATCCGCCGGCAGTCTTTTACAGGCGGCACCCTGAGAAGGCCCTCCAAGTGGGAGCGCACAGGACGAAGGGAACGTGATGTCGGCAGTAGGTGTTCCCTCAAATATACCGGACCCAAGCCATTTAGGGCTTTATAGGTCATCACTAGCACCTTGAATCTCACCCGGAGGGCAACCGGAAGCCAATGTAGCTCGCGGAGTTAGAGATGTTACATGGGAGTATCGGGAAACCCCCATCACAACTCATGCGGCCGCATTCTGCACCAGCTGAAGCCTCCGAGTGGTCCTCGAGGGCAGCCCCATATAGAGAGCGTTGCAGTAGTCCAACTGGGAGGTCACGAGTGCATGGGTGACTGTGCGGTCCAGATAGGGTTGCAACTGGCGCAACTGGTATTCTTGAAGATATCGTATATTCCCCCATGTTCAGGGAAAACCCAAGATACTTATTGCCTCCTAATTTAGGGCCAGAGCCAGTTTGGTTTAGTGGTTAAGGTATCAAACCAGAAACCAGGAGACCATGAGTCCCAGTCCTGTCTTGGGCCAGGTGGGTGATCTTGATTAATCACTTTTTCTGAAGCTAAGGAAGGTAGCAGTGGCAAACCACCTTCTGGAAAATGTTGCCAAGAAAACTGCAGGGACTTGTCCAGGCAGTCTCCAAGAACTGGACACGACTGAACAGGAGAAAAAGAAAAATTAGGCTCAAGGAGATTGAATAAGATAGAATTGTTAAGGCTGGTAGGAAATCTGAGCTCCAGAGAAGATTGGAAAACAAGTACAGATTGCGAGAAGCTGAGGGGATAAACTGGCTTGAGAAAACTCATGTTCTAGATTCAGACATTCCTATAAACCAGACATGTCAAACACAAGGCCCGGGGGCCGGATGCGGCCCGCGAAGTGGTTTCATGCGGCCCGCGAAGCCATCCTGGAAACAGTGAGGGAACGGCCCTCACTGCCTTGGCCCTGTCCCAGAGACCCTCCTTCTGCTAGAGACCCTCAGATCTGTCCCACTCCTGCCCAGGCCCCCATAGGCACCCTTGATGCGAACGATGTAGAGCTGGCCACGCCCACCCAGTAGGCCATACGCACTCTAGCCACGCCCACCCAGTAGGCCATGCCCACCCAGGCCACACCCACCTAGGCCCCTGAGGGCAACCGCAATGCTGATGCGGCCCTCAATGAAATTGAGTTTGACACCCCTGCTATAAACCTTATGCCCTGGTAATGTTTTTATTTAATGTAGTTCCCCTACCCCACACCTCACTTCAAGGTGTTAATGAGTAAACCAGTGATTCTTGATACATTGAATATATAAAGTCTTTTTCTTTTCTTTTGCCAGTTTGGATTTAAAAAAATCTCTTTCCTGTGGTCTTTTTCCCCCCATTGTCACACAGTTTCATTTAATTGTATGGATTGTTTTTAGCGCATTCAGGGTTTTCTCAATTTTCTTGTGATTTCTATTTTGAAAAATAAAACCTAAATAACATATTTAAGAAGCTTGTTCTAAATCAACATTACCACTTTCATTATTAATTGATACAATATATAACATAGATATATAGATGTGTGTGTCTCAATGAAACAGAAGCCAAAACAATGACTAGCAGAGTCAACTTAAAATAGAAATCAAATTAAAACAGTTAAGTGACTCTCTGGTTATATGGTCCAGTGTACTTTATGAGCTGAGGATTTGGACTAATTAATTGAAGTGTAGTTTAATTAATGAACTTGGATAAATATCTCATATGAAGCCAGCCAATCTGCCTATAAGCCATGCCTGCTTAAAAAATTGCCAAAGAAAATTCTGAGGGGATATGTTCAAGGGGATGTCAGCTCTTTGAGGAAGTTTATTCAAAACTTGGTGGAGAGTAGGCTAACGCCTCCTTAAGTAACACCAGCTGCCTGCAATTATTGCAGGTTCGCATCCCACCAGGCTCAAGGTTGACTCAGCCTTCCATCCTTCCGAGGTAGGTAAAATGAGGACCCAGATTGTTGGGGGCAATTAAGCTGACTTTGTAATAATGCCGCTTGGGGTGTGTGTGAAAGCCCTAACAAGCAGGCATATACATAGAATGAAGGCTACTGCTAAGCTTGTAAGCCGCCCTGAGTCTTCGGAGAAGGGCGGGATATAAATGCAATAAAAATAAAAATAAAAAAATAAAAAGCATCAACTGTTTATTGTTAAGTTGCATTACAGGTCTTTAGTTAATGATGGCAATTGGGACTAGCAATTCTGTCACCAAGTGACACAGTTGTAAAGCAAAGTGTCACATGACCACACCAACTTGGCAGTTCCAGTTGAGGTTATTAAGTAGATCCCAGATGGTTATTAAGCATGATGTTCCACAATCGCCATATGTGACTTCCTACCAGCTTCCCCATTGGCTCTGCTTGTCAAAAGCTGGACATGAAAGTTGCAAAGGGCTATCTCAGCCAGCAATGTGCTGCAGCTGCCAAAAAAGCCAACACACTGCTAGGCTGCATTAACAGAGAGATAGAATCAAGATCACATGGAGTGTTAATACCACTTTACAATGCCTTGGTAATGCCATACTTGGAATACTGCATCCAGTTTTGGTCACCATGATATTAAAAAGATGTTGAGACTCTAGAAAGTACAGAGAAGAGCAACAAGGATGATTAGGGGACTGGAGGCTAAAACATATAAGTTGCTGGAATTGTGTGTGTTTAATTTAATGAAGAGAAAAACGAGGGGTGACATGATACCAGTGTTCCAATATCTCAGGGGCTGCCACAAAGAAGAGGGAGTCAAGCTATTCTCCAAAGTGCCCAAAGGCAGGACAAGAAGCAACGGATGGAAACTGATCAAGGAGAGAAGCAACCTAGAACTAAGGAGAAATTTCCTGAATTAATCAGTGGAACAGCCTGCCTCCAGAAGCGGTGAATGCTCCAACACTGGATGTTTTCAAGAAGAGACTGGACAGCCATTTGTCTGAAATAGTATAGGGTTTCCTGCCTGAGTAGG